>NC_090922.1:1208587086-1211087086 GCF_040938575.1 Ambystoma mexicanum | reverse complement strand
GTTCTCCTCCCCAGGTGAGGGCTCATCACATTCAGCAGATGGTGCACAAGTTTCAACATGCCCAGACTCTCCCAGCGTTCGAGTTCTTGAGACTACTCGGCCTCATGGCATCCTGCATTCTTCTGGTGCCAGAGGCCAGGTTGCGGATGAGATCTTTGCAATGGGCACTCAAGCTCCAGTGGTCTCAGTCCTCAGGCAGGATGTTGGACCCTGTTCAGGTGCCGTCTTCGGTCGCCCAGGACCTTCTGTGGTGGGCCGACGAAGGCACTCTGATGAGGGGGGGCTCCATTTTGGCTGCCCTGGCCGGAGGTGACGATCGTGACGGACGCATCCCTCATGGGATGGGGAGCTCATGCCAACGAGTTGACGGCGGTCGTTGGTCTCCGTCGGAGTCCAGACTCCATATAAATCTGTAGGAGCTGAGGGCCGTCAGGCTAGCCCTGAAGGCTTTTCTGCCCACTTTGCGAGGAAAGAATGTCCTGATCCTGACGGACAACACGGTGGCCATGCACTACCTCAACAAAAAGGGGGGGGGGCAGGGTCACTTCCTCTGTGCAGGGAGGCGATGCAGCTCTGGTTCTAGGCAATCCAGCAGGAAGTGTCGATCTTGGCAGTTGATCTGGCAGGAGACGAAAACGAGACGGCGGACGCTCTGAGCAGGCAGAGCGCGATCTCTCACGAGTGGGAGGTGGCTCAGGAGATTCTCCTGAGATCTGCGCCCTTTGAGGGACCCCTCAAGTGGATCTCTTCGCCTCAAGTGTCAACCGGAAGTGCGAGAGGTTCTGCTCGCGGGAATTTCCTCCAAACAGAGCCTTAGGAGACGCGTTCGTGGTGGAGTGGTCATTCCCACTGCTGTACTCGTTTCCTCCAGTCCCCATCCCGCAAGTACTGCAGAGGTTACGGAGGTTTGGTTCCCGGATGATTCTCATTGCTCCTGCGTGGGCCCGGAGGACGTGGTACCCGGATGTTCTCGACTTGTCCATCTGCCCTCCACGTCGTCTTCCCTACCGAGACGATCTGCTCTCACGGGAGGGGGTGTCGGGTTCTCCATCCAGAGGTAAGGATTGGGACCTCCCTGAAGACGTGATGGAGGTGTTGCTTTTGGCCAGAAGGCCCGCAACAATGTCCCTGTACCGTTGCAGTTGGAGAAAGTTCTGCGACTGGTGCAGGGTTAAGAATGTGGATCCTTTTGCATGTGAAATTCCCATGGTTCTGTCTTTTTTGCTTTCTTTGGCCCACAGGGGTCTTCAAGTGGGTACCATTAAAGGTTACCTGGCGGCGCTGTCCATATTTAAGCGCTCGTCTGAAGTGTTCCTATTTCAAAATTCCTTTAATTTCTCAGTTTCTGAAAGGGCTCACTAATGTGTTCCCTTCGTCACCTTTCCAGGTGCCCGGTTGGGATTTGAACCTTGTTCTCAAGTTTCTGATGGGTGCTCCGTTTCAGCCTTTGCATTCATGCCCTTTGAGACTGTTAATTCTTAAAACTGTATTTTTGGTTGCGGTCACTTCCGCTCGCAGAGTGAGCGAGTTACAGGCACTTTCAGTTAAGCCACCCTTCACTGTGTTTCATAAGGACAGGGTTGTCCTTAGAGGTCATCCTTTTCTTCCAAAGGTGGTGTCAGAATTTCATTTAGGCCAGAAGGTTGTTCTTCCGGGATTTTATCCTCCTCCACATCTTGGTAAGGAAGAGGAGAGGCTCCATAGGCTTGATCCTAGGGGAGCGTTAAGCTTTTATATTTCCAGCATGTCCCGGGTCAGAGTGGACGATCAGCTCTTCATTGGTTACGCTGGAAAGCGTTTGGGACAGGCTGTGACGAAACCGACTGTCTCGCTGGATTATTTTGGCTATCTGAGTGTTACCGCTTGGCAGGTAAGGACCCACCGGTCGGCTTACGGGCCCATTCTACCAGGGGTATGGCTGCCTCTACTGCCCTGCAAAGGGGTGTTCCTATTCGCAACATCTGTGATGCAGCCACCTGGGCTTCGGTACATACTTTTGTACGTCACTATTCCCTCGATTCCATCTTGGGGCAGGATCTGACCTTTGGCAAGGCGGTCCTTTACTCCGCAATTTGATTGGGCATGCTAAATTTCTGTGTTCTAAATTCTTTTCCCACCTCCTTGCATTGGTACTGCTTTGGCAGTCTTTCATAGATATGGAATACGTCGGAGGACCCAATCCCCTCGAAGAATAAGTTACTCTTACCTGGTAACGTTCTTTCAATGGGATGGTCCGACGACGTATTCCATATCGCTCCCTCCCTACCTTCCCCGCTACAGAATTTCTTATGCAATTGCAGTTTACGTTTCCGCAAGGCTTTGCGTCAGACTGGCAGAAGACTGGTGGCACACGTTCTGGGGAAAAAACTACAACTGAGGCTACGGGTGTCGTGTGTCCTACTTATAACATCCAGTGACGTCGGCCGTCGGAGGAGGTCCTCGAGGACGGCATATCGACGTCATCGATACAGGACGCAGAAGATTTTCCGAAGCAGCACAGCTGTGGTGATTACTGTCATGGATATGGAATACGTCGTCGGACCATCCCATCGAAAGAACGTTACCAGGTAAGAGAGTAACTTGTTCTTCTCCCGTCCCTCGTTCCAATGCCCTGTTATATACTGCAATTGTCTCGGGGGGCGGGGGAGGGCTCTCTCGTCGCTTATATCCCTGTTTATCAGATATTCAACCATTGTCTGTAATGCTTTCCTTTTCAACGGTAGAGAATATTCATCAAATATTCCATGTATTTCCATTGCAGGAATACTAGGGTCTGCCATCCATTTTAACGCCTCTCGTATGCATACGTTTAGCCCAGTCCCACTCTGTCCTGCTGGCGACAAGAATCGCTGCTGTCTATTGGGTACCGTTTCTTTCCTACCCCTCTCAATATCTTTCCTACTATACCCGGTGTGGCAAGAACTTAAGAATGAACTTGATGAAGAATATTCTGAAGTTCAAAAAGTCGGTCCACATGCTTTTATTTCTTCATCTCTCACTCTACAACGAGCTAATGCATTCAAATCCAACAATCATTGTGGCGGCAACTTCTCCAGCATGGGGTCTGGCATGGATTCACATGCTCATGAATATTCCCCGTCGTCAGGCTTCGTCAGGCTGGGAATCCTCGTTAAAGAAAAATTAGTATCTGTTTCGTTTCTGATCTGTCTTTCGTAGTAGTAACCAATCACTGATCTCTGCATCATACTGACCACAGCCAATGACTGCCATCTCCCTAAGCCCCGCCTCTGGCAGCCATCTTCAGATTTTTACCACACGTTCATTTGTTGGGATCCTCGTGCTATTGCTCTCGAGCTGTAGTGCGTTTTCGCGCTTTTTCATAGGAAAATTCTTTTTTTTCGGTCAAAAGAGCCTCAAGCTCCACCGTTTCTTTATCCGATCAGCGGGGACCCGTGTCGGATTCCTCTACGCCCCTCAAGGGTGAAGATTTCGTCGAGCCACGCTTTTGGAGGACTCCAGAAGTTTCTCAGGCCCATCTCGGACATGGCCCAGGAGAAGGGAAGCTCGACGCCCGGAAAGCTGTTCAGGGTCTGCCCTGGATGCCAGTTTCAGAATGTCTTTAAGGAGGACGAAAACTCCCTTTGCCTCTACTGCCTGCATGAGGACAAGACGCACGTGGAGAAGGACTGTGCGTTTTGCGGCAATATGTCGGAGCGGACCATGAAGGACCGCCATCTGCGTCTCGCAAACTGGCTGGAAGGGAAGAGCCCGTCAGGCGAAAAGAAGTCGTCTGAGCGGTCTTCTAAGACCTTTGAGGGCGCGACGGGGGCCCAACAGAAGTCCAAGCACCGCGAGTCCGCTGGCACCGGGAGCGCCGACCGGTCGGGCTCTACGGTTGCCAGGCAGGGCGCATCCTCCCCGGCGCCATCAACCACGAGCCAACGCTCTGGCTTGGGTAAGAGGAAGGCCGAGCACCCGGCGAAGCTCCTGGAGAGACCCTGGTCGAGCTTGAAGGCCCCATCGGAGGGGGAGCAAGGCGGTGACCCTCCCCCCAAGGAGAAGGCGGTGAGCGCACCTAAGGTGGTGAAAGCCTTGATCCACCCTGCCAAGGCCTCTATCGAGACAGTCGCGGCGGCCCTGGCTCAGCCTGTGGAGGCTACACCAGTGGAGGCGACTTCGGGGCTCAGAGTCTCCCTGCCACCGCGGAGGGAGTCCTCTTTCAAGCCCTTCGACAGGACCCCCGTGAAACCTCCGACGGAGAAGAAAAAGGGGGGGCAGGAGGTTGTCGTGGATTCGGCCTCAACCTCTGAAGATGAGCTGATCGAAGTCTTAAGCCACGGCATTGGCGTGGAAGACCAGCCCGTCGGGATGGATCCCGACGCAAGACAAGAGGGCCATCTTGGGCAAGGTGCAGCGGATGCTGGTTGCGGACGCGGCCAGGGTGAGGTCCATCAAATCCCTCCTTGGAATGATGTCTTCTTGCATTTATCTCATCCGCCTGTGCAGGCTTCGGATGCGCCCGTTACAGGAGTTCCTGGACGCTCGCTGGATCCAGACAACGGGCAGCTTCGAGGACAGGATCACACTCGACGAGAGCTTCCGACGAACGATCCGGTGGCGGGGCACCCGCACGCATCTGACGGCGGGCATGGACTTCCAGACCCCGGGCCACCAGAAGACAGTGACCACGGATGCCTCCCTGGAAGGGTGGGGAGCGCACATCGAAAATCTGCACGCGAGGGGCCTTTTGCTGCCGACGGAGAAGTCCCTCCATATCAACGTCCTGGAACTCTGTGCAGTGTTTTGGGCCCTTGGGTCCTTTCTTCCGTCCCTCAAGGGCAAGGTGGTGAGGATCTTCACCGACAACACCACCACCATGTTCTACATCAGGAAGCAGGGCGGTACCAGATCCCCAGCCCTGTCCAAGGAGGCGCAGGATCTGTGGCATTGGGCCGTCGCCCAAGGGATATTTCTGGTGCCATTTCATCTGGCAGGAATAAAAACCACCATTGCCGACTCGCTCAGCAGAGAGCTGCGCTCGTGCCACGAGTGGGATCTACGACAGGATCTAGTGGACCGCCTCTTCCGACGGTGGGGCACACCCCAGATCGATCTGTTCGCGACGACGACGAACTCCAAGTGCCGGAGGTTCGCCAGCAGGTTTCCCCAGCCGAGGAGCATGGGCAATGCTTTCTCGTTCCCCTGGGAGGGCCTGTTCCTACATGCGTTCCCTCCATTGCCGCTGCTGATCCGGCTCATCAACCAGCTCAAGAGGTCACGGTGCAGGATGATTCTCGTCGCACCTGCGTGGCCGAGGCAGATATGGTTCCCGGACCTTCTGGACTTGTCAGCGTCCCCGTCACTCAAGCTGCCAGTGGACGCGGATCTTCTCTCCAGGGAAGGAGGCGCCATCCTCCATCACGACCTGAAGTCGCTGAACTTGCAGGCCTGGCTCCTGCACGTTAGAGTTTGGAGGTTACGACATACCGGCCGACTGCAGAGAGGTTCTTGCAAAGGCCAGGGCGTCCTCAACTCTTAAATTCTACGGACACAAATGGAAGAGGTTCTCTGTCTGGTGCCACGCACAGAAGATTAACCCTCTACGGATTACGGCTCCTCAAGTACTGCCGTACCTGCTGATGCTGGCCAAGGCTGGACTGGCGCACGCGTCCATCAAGATTCATCTTGCTGCGATCTCCCGATACACCAGAACCACGGGACAGACGTCTTTGTGGTCTTATCGTCTGGTGAAAGAATTCATGAAGGGACTGTTCAGATCGTTCCCGCCGGTGAAGGCTCTGGCCCCGGCGTGGGAGCTCAACGTGGTGCTGACCAAGCTCATGGGACCTCCGTTCGAGCCTCTGCACTCAGCTCCGTTGAAGTTCTTGTCGTGGAAAACAGCGTTTCTTGTGGCCATCACCTCCGCACGATGGGTGGGAGAGATCCAGGCCCTTTCCTGCAAGCCCCCGTACTTGACTTTTCACGCACCCATCCTTCATGCCCAAGGTGCCGTTGGACTTCCACCTCAACAAACCCTTGGTGTTGCCTGTTTTCTTCCCGTCGCCTTTGTCGCCGGCTGAAAGGACTTTGCACTTGCTGGATGTGGCTAGAGCGCTGAAGTTCTACGTGGACCGCACGAAGAGTTTTCGGAAGACGTCACAACTTTTTGTGAACTTTGGACCTGTCAATCAGGGGAAGGCTCTCTCAAAGGCTTCCATTTCCAGATGGCTCTCCGGCTGTATCATGTACTGTCATCGGTTGGCAAACCGACCGCTGCCTGGCCGTCCGAGAGCCCATTCCACCAGAGCGATCGCAGCTACCACTGCGTTCCTATCTGGTGTGCCCTTGCTGGACATCTGCAGGGCTGCTACGTGGAGGTCGACGCACACCTTCACGAAATTCTACTGCGTGGACCGCGATTCCAGGGAGGAGTCCAGGGTCGGCCAAGCAGTGCTGCGCAACCTGTTCGCCTAAGGTGAGTCTGGTGAGGAGGTAAGAATTGCTTAATGTTGAGTTTTGGATGTAATGCTTAATGTTGAGCCTTTGCCACCTCCCGTGGTTGTGCATGTGTACTGCTATGTATTCTTTTATTCATGAGCATGTGAATCCATGCCAGACCCCATGCTGGAGAAGGAACAAGTTACTTACCTGTAACTGTTGTTCTCCGGCATGGGTCTGGCATGGATTCACATGCGAACCCTCCCGCCTACCCCTCTGCGGCTCTTCACTTGGTCATACTGCCACTTCACGTGCTACCAAATCTGAAGATGGCTGCCAGAGGCGGGGCTTAGGGAAATGGCAGTCATTGGCTGTGGTCAGTATGACGCAGAGATCAGTGATTGGTTACTATTACGAAAGACAGATCAGAAACAAAACTGATACTGATTTTTCTTTACCGAGGATTCCTAGCCTGACGAAGCCTGGCGACGGGGAAATATTCATGAGCATGTGAATCCATGCCAGACCCATGCCGGAGAACAACAGTTACAGGTAGGTAACTTGTTCCTTCCCAATTAACTTTTTCCGTTGTGTCGACAAATATTCCCCCATGCATTCCAACAATACCTGTCTTTCATTGCTTCTCCTGAAATCATACATCGACGCTAGCGTGGCCACCTCATCATTCTAGTCTATATACATTTCCGCCTGCTCTTGCAACTCTCGCTTTCTCTCCTTGCTGATTGCGCTACGGTTCACACTCACATATTCAGTTTGTTCAAGTTCGCTTATTAAGGGAGCAATCGGGATGGAGACACCCTCTTGGTGGGAGGTGCTGAGGGGGCAGTGTAAGCGAGAGATGTCTGTTGGGGCTGTGGTAATTGCGAAACACTCGGGGGGGGGGGGGGGGGGGGGGGGGGGGGGGGGGAAGCTGACTAGTGGGCGGTGCGGTTACTGATGCAGCCTGTGGCTGTGCTGGGGTTGGGAGGGGCTGAGTAGCAGCTACTGACGTAGTCTTTTTAGTTTCTATTCTCAGGCCTTGTTTCGTTTCAGTTAATATTTTATTTATCAATTCGTCTGAGTGTAACTCTCTTTGGGGATATATTTTCTCGATATTTAACTAATCACGTCAATTTGCTTTCCTCAAGCTATTACTCCACTCCTCCTCCTCCTTTTCTGATTTCAATTTATACCTGTGCGCATGTTTCTCTCTACTTTTAAATCGGACCATCGCTTCCCTCCTCCAATCTCTAAGGATATTGAGTGCTGCGGGGCGTGTTTTTTTACTTAGCAAAACCTTTTCCAGGTGATCTATTCAGTCCATCTCAAAACTCCCATTCTTCGGCCACTGAGATCTTCCTGCTTTCTGGTTTGCTTATGCCAAATTTCACAAAACATTATCGCTCCCACTCCATATTTCACATACATATCATAAGCCAGCGTTCCCCCCGGAGGTGCAACCTGGCCAGTTTCCAAAGATTTCCGCCGCAGTGGAAAAACCCTGCTAGGGCGGACAATACTCCAGGCATGTTTTAACCTTACCCTTGGTTAATCAAACTTACTCTGGGTAGTTTGATTTTGCAAAATCAACTCTCAACCAATATCGGGATTACTTACGAATCGGGGCATGACTCACCTGATTAGTCAATTTGTCTTTCCAAGACACAATTTGTCTGTATACTGACGCAACCAATGACGTTGTGTCTGCGTATCTCGGCTCTGCCTCGTTTCGGGATCCTCGCCTCCTTGTTCACTGGCCGGGCACGTCGATCAGGGATCAGCTGTGTGCAGATCTGCAGAAAGGAGTCTCATCGCTTACGCAGGGGTGCCCCAAACACCTCTTGATCCCGGTTCGATCATTCCCGTCCTCGCCGTTCTTACCGCCTGCAACGTACACGATGGAACAAGTGGGGGAGGGTCCCTTATCGGGCGACATCTTGAAGGAGCCCCTCAGGGACCCTATAATGTGGAAACAAGGCACAGTCACCACACACAAACTGATAAGCCAGACACGAGGTTGTATTCCCAAAAGCTAGGGTTTATTGCAAAGTAAATGGTCTCAGTTGGCGTGACGTGTGTCTAACAGACCTCAGGAGATGCAAGACCGCGAGACACAAACATCAGTTACATATATACAAAACTAACATCTTACAATCAGTAGTGTCACATCAAAAACTGCCCCTTGCACATCTCTTTTGAACTGAGCACGATGATTGACAATCGTGACGAGTATGACACCTCAAACATTTGTTTTAGCAACAGTTTGCAATTTTGTAAGGCTGAAGACATAAGTCTTTGTTGAAAAGAACAGAATGCTTCTGTTCTCGGTAGCAAGCTGCATGTGGGGGGGAGAGCCACATTCCAGGCCTTCCTATCTCCTAGTTTCTATTTGGGTCCTGGGGGTCAACTCGCTCTCCAGGACACTACAGGGCTCGAGAAGGGGGGGCCGCAAAGAAGAACATAATTCAAGCAATTTAATGTTTGTTCCGAGTATTTTCACTGTGGTTTCGAGACACACTGGCATCTGTGGGATGATTAGGATGCCTCGCTGCCCTCTTTCAAGGATAGCGCACGGGAGGAGACCGGGTATTTCCATCAGGGTTGCTACGTTAGGTTTCAGCATATTTCCCTTGGCCTTGCATTGCACACTGGTAAAGCAGAATATCATGTCAGCGAAGCATTTAGAACAGAAAGCAATAAGCAAACGTTAGAGAAAACAAGATGTCGATTTCTGTCAACTTAAAATGGCCGCACTTCAGTCAAGCTTATGATTATGTATTACTAACACTAAGAGCATGAGACGGTTGGTCTTCGGCCAACATAGTACATTTCCCCATGATCGAGGGTTGTCTGTTTTTCTGGATCGACACTACCAGATTATCTGCAGCAGTTTGACAATGAGAGGAAAAGGGCAAGTATCCCTCATCTGTGGACCCAGGCATGGCTACTACTTTTCAGTGCAGCTCTATCCATGAGGGACTCGGTGTTTC
This sequence comes from Ambystoma mexicanum, assembly GCF_040938575.1. Taxonomy (NCBI): domain Eukaryota; kingdom Metazoa; phylum Chordata; class Amphibia; order Caudata; family Ambystomatidae; genus Ambystoma; species Ambystoma mexicanum. Next base: position 1,211,077,697 of record NC_090922.1, on the reverse strand, counting down.
TTCTGACGGCTAGCAGCTGGTATACTGGGGAAACCCAGAGGCTCTTTAAACAATTATATACAAGCTGCACTGAGTGACCTCTGGAGCATAATAGTAGGCAGTTGCATGGGGTAATGCCTCAGTAAACAGACTTGAACAAGGACCTCTGGTTCTGACTAATATGCACCTTCCACCTGCATTGGCTCCGAGGTCTCAAGTGTTCTGGGCTGCAACCCACCTGCAAATCCTTACAGGCCGCAGGTGCTGAACACTTTATTACAAAGAATGATCATCACACACCTGTTGGGTCATAGCCCGGCGGGACCAAGATAGCTGATCATGCAGAGGAGCTAGAAGCCCCCATTTTGATCATGGTGGCAGACACTTCCTCAGATTAATCTACTCCTTACAGGGCTTATGACTGATCACCCCCTGGGGATAGTGCAAAGATGCAGGATTCTAGTCCAGTGCTGCCCCCCCTCCCTTTGAGCAGGGACTGCTTCTTAGTGCATTTTGACTAGTTCCTCATAACCGTGACCTATTCTATGGCCAATTCGAACTGCAACTATATGGTATCACGACCAATGCACTACTCTGTACATGACAACTGCCACCTGCTCTCCACCCTCTGTCACTCTGTCAGGAAGTGAAGATAGGTTCTTAGAGTGCTGACAAATGCTGATGCATTATTCTGCCAACATGAGCCCCCTCAAACCTCCCCAAAAAAACCTAACGCCGATAATCGGCCCATTTTAGTAACCTTCAGAGGCATGAATTTCATTGCACAACTGGTTAACAAAAGGTCTGCAATCTGGAATTACATCTAACAAACTGGTTTAGTATAGCCTCATACTCCTACGTCCCGTCCCCTTTCCTCCATACTTTGGGGACATTCCTCCGTCCTGTGGGACGGGACCGGAGAACTTTGTAAAAAGCATCAACATTTCCAAAAATGTGTCCTTCTCTTTTTACGCGGGGTACCGCACGCGGCTGTAACCCCGCCCTCCTTAGCTCCTCCCAGCGCATCGCCCATCAGTCCTTTTCTCCGCTCGATCGGGACTGGATGCACGTGTCTTTGGAAGATTTGTTTCCTTCCAGTGTCATTCTCTCCTGCTCCGGTTTAGCGGTCATGTGGTATTCAGTCTATGCCGTTCAGTTCGATTTTCCTAATTGTTCATCTTGTAATCGATGCTTCGCTAGGGCGGATCCCCATCCTCTTTGTTTGGAATGATTGGGTCTGGACCAAGGGTGGGACTTGTGCTTTTACTGCGACTCCCTTTCGGTCTGGGTGCTTCAACTTCATTTAGAGCGGTGGGAGGTGTTTCCACGCACTCTCGCTTCGCACTTTTAGGCTTTAATCGACGATGAGAAGAAACGCCTGCTAAGTTCTTTAATTTTTAGAGCACCCCGGCCGGGGGACTCCTTTCCGAGCCTTCCCGGTCTGGGAGGAGCATCAAAAGCTCTGTTACCAGGGCTTGCCCTTAAGTGCCTTTTAGGCCTAAAAAGTTTACCAGAGTTTTCTATGAGGGCCTCCGTGAGGGGCCTATTGACACCAGATTACAATCCGAGGCCCCTCCTGTGGGGGCTGTTTGTGGGACCAGTTCTACTGAGGCGGCGGGTACTGGAGCTTGCTTTGAGGTCTCCTTGTCTGGAGCTTCCCGTAAAGACACCGGGGTATGCCCTAAGACCGCTGAGGTTTTCTGTACCAAACTAAAGTTCGAGGCCCTTCGTTAAGGGGCTTTTACCGGGCTCGGGTCCGAGGTCCCTCGTTTGGGGGCTAGAGGCCTGCTAGGGCCTTGTCGGTGAGGTATTCTCGCAGTTCTCCTCAGGTGCTGACAAAATGGTGGCCATTCCCACCAAGACTACGGCAGCCATTTTAGATACCTCCCTTACAACTAGGCCATCGGCGCTGGGTGTGGGGAGCGGCTTTTCAGGTGAACAGTTTTCCTTGTGCACATCCTTTTCGTCCAGTATATGACTGGACCACTTGGATGCTACTACCGCACACCATTCCGCTTCCTGGGTCATCTGCGCCCTTGATTTTTGGTGACACCAGTGGGGAAGGGCCCTCTTGGCAACCCTCTCCATTACACCCCTGGAATTACTCCGCTCATGAGAGGCCTCCTCCAAACGCGCCTAAAACGTCAGCGGAGGACGCTTTTTTCAGTAAATTTCAAAAGCTAATGCACTCCGACCCCATGAAGGAGTATTTTCGAAGTTTGTTTAGGGAGATATGCCCTACTGTGCCGTCGGTCCCAGTTGTGGCACCAGTGATCCCGCCAGCAGCTCCTTTGCTGGCTGGGCCTCCACCAGCTCTCCCTCCCTTGCCTCCATTGTCTCCAGTGGATAAATCTTTTCCATTAATTGCATCCATGCTGCCCACTCTGCTTTACCCTGCCATCCGTGATTCCTTTGACTTTTGAACATTTGGCCATCCGTTGTTTGGTTGTGTTTGGCTTTGGATATAATTCAATCAATATTGTGAAATCTCATTTGTACCACTGTTTTCTTGACAATGTAACCACTGAGAGACTGCACTTGTAATTTGACTGCCAGAAGACAATCATCTGTCGGTATATATCTAGTAGGTTGTGGAATATATCTAGTAGTGATTCCATTCTGATTCTCCCTTTATTTTCTCTACATTGCTTTCATATAGTTCTTGTACACGATCTCTAGCTCATGAAGAAGAGAATTTGCTTCTCGAAACGCGTCCGCCGCCCTCAAGGAATTGAATTTTCTCTAGCTTCTGCGTTTTGGATTAAAGAATACTTGTTTTTTACACTCAAAGAATTGACTGCATCATTAACTTTGGTTAAAACTTTCTTGTCCTCTGTTATTCTTGAATGTGGACTGACAACATCGTTTTTTTTTTTTAATAGAATTTAAGGTGCCTTATTGACGCAGTATAAAGGTGTGCAGGGGACGGGAGGGTTCCAGTTTGGATCCTTTTTTTTTCTTTCTGTGTATATTTAGGTAGCCCTGTGCCAGGGCCACTTTTCCTCCCCCGCACCCATAAGCAATCAAAACCTTTTTCCTTAAATGTGTAACTTGTGAATTATTAAACTGTGTGTGCACCCTCGATCTTCCTGTTCCTCTAAATGTTCAGCAGGGCCAGCTGCGGCGCAGATTGATCCGGATGTGTTGGACGACACACAGGGGGATCAGGACAGCGAGGACCAGCCCCGCTCGGTTAGAGCCTTTCACGACCGTGTGCTGGACATGTGTCTTTTGGATGTTCCAGTACCTGAGGCACCCGCTCCACAGGAAGGGATGTTTTCGGGGGCGTTCACCTTGTCTCTTTTGGAGCGTACCGGCTTGTTCTTGCAGAAGGACGTTTTGGCCGAGGTCCGTAAAGTCTGGGAGAAACCACACTCTGGACTGTTTGTTAACAAAAAGATTGACGCTCGTTATAGGCTCCATTCTTTGGAAGAAGTGGCCTTAGCGTAGTTTCCGCCCCTTCCTCGAGGGTGGTGGCTGCTGCTACATTACAATCCAGACCTGCTTCGTCTTCTACAGCGGCATAGCAGGTTCTGGCCAAAGAGGACAAGCTTCTTGACTCTTTGGGGAGGAAGATTTTCGCTAATTCAGCCCTGCAGTTACGTCAAGCTAACGTGGAACTGGTACTAGCGGGGGCAAATATGAAAATGTGGAAAGGTCTGTCAGTTTGAGGAATTCATTGCCGCTAATAAACTGGAGGATTTTAAAGCTGGATTGTCAGATGCCAGGGTCCTGGCGCAGGATATGCTGGAGGCCGCGGCGCATCATGTCGACACCTTGGCCCGGGGCCTTATACTTGGCATGGACACCTCATCAGGCTTGGCTGCACGCTACCAAGTTCTCTAAAGAGGTGCAGGATAAAGTTCTGGACCTGCCTTTTGATGGCAGGGAGCTTTTTCATCCAATGATAGATCTTGAACTGACCAAAACTAAGGACTGCACCCTGACCGCCAAGTCTTTGTCCTGGTGAAACCGCCTTTCAGGGCTCAGAACATCTTCGCAGCCTCGGCCTTCCTCTGGTTTTAGGGGATTTCTGGATAAGAAGACCAGTAGGGTCGATACTCCATCAGGAAATTCCCACCGACGGCAACAATGGGGTTGGTTTTTCTCCTGTTCCTCGGCCTCCTCTTCAGGTTGTGGTTGTGCAGCCACTGATCAAACCAACCAAATGAAGTTTCTCTGCGCTCACACGAGACCCCGGTGGGAGGGCGCATTGCGTCTCCCTGGGGGGCGTGGCAGGCTATCACTGAGGACCGGTGGGTCTCGTCAGTCGCTCGGGCGGGCTTCCTCTTGCCCCTTCCCTCATCTTTCAATCCTCCCTTCCAGCAATCGGGGTCGCCCTCCCTCAGAGCCGAGATTCAGAAATTGCTAGATCTCAGAGCGGTGGAACCCGTTCTCTAGGGGAGGGCTTCTACTCCCAGCTGTTTACGGTGCCCAAACCCAACCAGGCTGGCCTGCGCACCATCCTAGACCTTTCCCAGTTCAATCTCTCTCTACCCCAAGAGAAATTAAAGATGATCACGTCCTGTCAGATAAAGTCCTCTTTACAGAAAGATGTTTGAATCAGCATGGTGGACCTTCAGGATGCTTATATGCATATTCTGATTTGGCGTCTGCATCGGAAATACATGTTTTTCCGTGGGGGAGGAGCATTTCCAGTTCCGAGTGCTCCCGTTTGGCCTCAGCTCGGCACCGCGTGTCTTTACAAAGATGTCGGTTATCGCAGCTCATCTTCGCCTTCGTGGTATCCATGTGTATCTGTAGTTGGATGATTGGCTGCTGCACAGTCCTTGTCCTCAATCAGCCTTGAGCGACCTTCAGTCTCTCCTCCAGCTCCTGTTCCATCTTGGGCTGTCGGTGAACTGCCGGAAATCCTCCATGACAGTCTCTCAGGACCTGATTTTCCTGGGTTTTGTTTGGAACACGATCGACTGCAGAGTATATCTGACCTGGGACAGAATGGTTGATCTGTTTGCCACGTGTCGGGTGTTTGCGCAGTCAGCCTGGTGGTTCCAGAGGGTTCTGGGCCTCGTGTTTGCTGGCTCTTCCTCTTGCTCATCTCAAGATGAGTCGAACACAGATGGCTCTTTGGAGTTCTTGGCGCCAAGCAGTGGACCGAGACTCCAAAATGATTCCGGTTCCATCTTTCATGAGAGCGGACCTTGTGTGGTGGTCGTCTCTCAACAATCTGTCGGAGGGCGCGGCCTTTCTAGACCCTGGCCCGCTAGTGACAATCACAACGGACTCTTCCCTTCTGGGGTGGGGTGCGACGTTGAACCTTCTTCAGGTTTCAGATCTCTGGTCACCGCAGGACAGACTCCTTCATATAAATCAATTGTAGCTCCTGGCGATCTTCCGGGTGCTCAAAGCGTTCCAGCCTGTCATTGCCAACAAAGTAGTCCGGATCCGCACGGACAATGTGGTGTCCATGTTTTATATCAACAAGCAAGGGGGTACCAAGTCCCCTCCTCTTGTGGATCTTGCCATTCAGATGTGCGAATGAGCGGTTCAGCATGGCATCTGGCTGGTGGCAGTGCACATCCCGGGTCAGCTGAATGTTACTGCGGATGCCCTCAGCCGGCGTACAAGGGTCAGCTACGAGTGGGAGCTGAACTCTTGAGGTCCTCTCGCACTTCTTCCAGTGTTGGCGCACTCCAGAAGTGGACATATTCGCAACGACGTCAAACGGGAAACTTCCCCTGTATATGCCGCCAGGAACGGGCTGGGAGCCTCCCCTCTGGGGGATGCCCTCGAAATTCCCTGGCATAACATGTGGGCCTATGCTTTCCCGCCTCTGATTTATCAGATGCTTTGCAAGCTGTGGGACACGATGAGCTGTTATCGCTTACTCATAGCACTGTGGTGTCCGGCCAGGTTTTAGTTTTCAGAGCTTCAGTATCTGTCTGTGCACCGATCAGGCTTCCATTGGTTCCCGACCTGCTTCACCGGAGAGATCGGCAGATGTGGCACCCCTCCCCACAATCGTTCAGCTTGGCGGCATGGTGCCTGAGTTCAGATCGTTAGAACACCTCAACTTGCCCGCTGATAACATGCACATTATTCAGGCGGCCAGGAAGCCCTCCACCAGATCCCAATAAAGAAGCACATGGCTTCGGTTCTGCCACTGTTGCTTAGCCAGACAGCTGGAGCCCAGAGGGGCTACGGTCGACGCAGGGCTGTCCTTCGTTTCTCATCTAGCGGAATCGGGCATTCATGTCTTGTCATGCAGGACTCATCTTTCGGCGGTTGCCGCATACCTATCCACAGACCAGTGCTTTGTCTCTGTTAAATCCAGTGGTGAACAGGCACTTTGTCTCAGGTGTCTTTACCCTTCTGTTTCAAACCGCATCCGGCATGGGATCTGAACGTAGTCCTTACGGCCTTGTGAACCAATGGCTACTATAGACCTTAAGCACCTTTCGTGGAAAGTGTCCTCCTTGGTCGCTGTGACTTCAGCAAGACAAGTGAGTGAGCTCCAGGCCCTGTCGGTGGAGTATCCCTTCCTGGTTTTTCATAAGGATAAGGTTGTCCTGAGGACGAATCCTTCTTTCCTTACAAAAGTGGTCTCTGATTTTCATCTGAATCAGCCAATCTCTTAGCCTGTCTTCTTTCCAGATCCAGCCTCAGAGGCTGAGAGGGTTTCGCATTGCCTGGACGTTAGAAGGGCTCTGAAGTTCTATCTGGACAGAACATCTGAAATTAGGAGGAGTTCTCAGCTCCTGGTGACTTTCGGTAACATGCAGGGTAAACCGGCTTCCAAAGCGACTATCTCCAGATGGATCGCTGCCTGTATTATGGAGTCTTATGCTTTTCAAGGCTTCAACCTCCATATGGGGTCCACGCACACCTGGCACGGGGCAAGGCAGCTGCTTTTGCCTTTCAAAAATATGTCCCCCTGGGAGACCATCGCGAAAGCTACTACCTGGGCCTCCCCATCAGCCTTTTGCAAACACTACTGTTTGGATCTGAGCTCCAGGTCTGATGCTCAGTTTGGCCAGGCTGTGCTTAGAAATCTTTTCCAGTAAGGAGTTTTCCATCCACCCCGTAACTCCTGAGAGGAGTACTTGGAATCTCCCATTAGTATGGAGACAAGGGGACGGGACGTAGGAGTATTATAAGGTTACTCACCGTGGTGACCACTTTACTCCAAGTCCATAGTCCCCTTTCCTCCATACGCCGGCCCGCCGTCCCCTCTAATAAGGTTCCTCTATTATTGCTTAAAGGTCTCTGACCTGGCGATAGAAAAGGACTAATGGGCGATGCGCTGGGCGGAGCTAAGGAGGGCGGGGTTACGGCTGCGTGCGGTACCCCGCGTAAAAAGGACACATTTTTGAAAAATGTGATGCTTTTAACAAAGTACTCCGGTCCCGTCCCACAGGACAGAGGAATGTCCCATAAGTATGGAGGAAAGGGGACTATGGACTACGAGTAAGGTGGTCACTACGGTGAGTAACCTTATAATTTTTCCAATTGTTGATTTTATTTATTTTTTGCACGTTTGAATGGTCGAGTAATATAAAACCCAGAATAATCTATGATTTTGCATGATCACCACCCCAAATCTCCCTTCCAATACTTATCGGATAATGCCAGACCATGGCAAATCATTGGTAAATTTCAGATGTCTGCACCTGTAACTTTATTTTCAAATGGATTGTGTCCTCCCACGTATTCCTCATCTTTTGATATATCCATATACAGCCTTGGCTGTTTTTAAAAAAAAAAAAAAAAAAAATCAGCAGGTTGTGCTGCATGTCTGTCGGTCGACTCGATGTCCCTCGAGCGTCCTGATGTCAACGTCACCACTGGTACATATAGCGTACGCAGCGAATGTTGGCTTCAGTTCAGTAATTACGCGAGAGCTATTCCTTCGGAAGATCGGCACACGTCAGTTTCTTTGAGAAACCTATAACGAGTAATAAAGGCATCGTCGACTCCAAGATCAGAGTTTTAGAAAATAGCATGACTGCGGGTCGAAGATGTCCCTTACTGACCCCTATCAGGTGTCTGTAGTGTTTGGGATCCGATCAGAAGATGTGTGTGGATCCTGCCTTTCGATGACAGTGAAAGCCCTGAAAGAACGTAAAGTGAAGTTGGCTGCAGGCAGGATACATAAATCCCCTTCAACGACTCAGTCGAAAAAGCAATCCTCTGGCAAATCGAGGGGCGACTCTCCTTGTTGGAAGAAAGCTATAAGATCTTGATCCAGGAGTGGGTCATCACCACTACTCTTCACTACGAATAAAGAAAAGGTGTCACAGGTAGCCGTCCTTTGAGTTCCTCCCCGGGAACGGTTAACATGCCTGACGAAATCAACTTCACTGGCTGAATGGGAGAGAGTCTGACAAAAAATGCTCCAAGTCTTCGAGAATAGGGCCCCAACCTCCTCGAAGCAGGAGAGTAGGAGCCATGCCCCTGTCGAGGAAAAATCCGACAAGGAAAAGGCAAAGGACAAACCCTATGGGCTCTCGAGCCTAGGTGTCCATGAGAAAACTCCTTGAACCTTTGAAGGTCCATTTGTGTCGAACCTGCTCCGTCGAAGCCAAAATCTTCAACAACGAAGGATTTGACGTCCCTATTGGGTAAATCTTAGACGCCATTGTCGTCCAAGTCCTCTACGGCGCCGTAAATCTTGACGCAATCATCAAATGCCGATATTGTCGAGAGGTTGAAAAAACAAAAGAATCCTTCACTCACTACAAAGACAGGACTTTTCCAAGTCACTTTCTGCACTATATGAGGAGCGTGAGCCATCAGAGAATGAAGATGGACCTTTTGGCTTGGAGTATGCAACACTAGGCGTTTTCAGGGGCTCCAATATCGGAAGAGTCATGAAGGATCTGTATGAAACATTACAGACATCAAGTGTGAAAGACACTTCGCCAAAGAATTTGGCAGACCAGACCCCTCAGATCACGCAGATTTGTCATATAGACAATTAATGGCTAAAGTCATTGAATGTTTAGGGTGGTGCAGGCCTGTTCCACCTTATGAGCAGGATGACTTGACAGACATTTTCGACAAGGAAAATTGTAAAGTAAATACAGGACCTCCAGTAGCAATCCTTATTATTTATTAAAACATCCAACTCCAGAAAGCCTGGTGGTACAGGCTGCCACATCTACTTCAAAACAGACAGCCTACCTAACGATTCCCCCAGACAGGGATGACCAATGTTTTGATGCCTTGGCAAGAAAAGTCTTCTCGGCTGGGAGTTATGCGGCTGATCATATTCCCGAAGGGGAAGAACGAGGCAGATTTTTTAACATTATTAAAGATTGGAAGGCGAGGACCGTATCAGCAGAGCAATGGCGGCTAGCACTGTGATATGCAGATTTGCGTGGTTTAAGTCTGGGTTTGCCTCTGATGTACAATCAAGGCTTCTTAACATGCCATTTGACGGCAATCACTTATTTGGCAGCAAGGCTGACAAGAGCCTGGAGAAGCTGCATCCAAATCCCTTGTTGCTGTAATCGGTCAACCGCAAACTCATCCCAGTGGAACACCTTGGAGGGACAGGTCCTTTTAGTTTTTATTCCTCAGCTGGAAGAGAGGGAGGACTGGCTAGTCAGAGGTGATCAAAGAAGATTCCTGCATGGTGGACGGGGGAGAGGTGGTCAGACCGCCCAGGCAACAGCTGCTTTACCCTCAGCCGCTGCATCAGTCGCCTCAACCTCTGAGAACCGGTGGGAGGCAGACTCTCGCAGCATCTGCTTGAATGGCGGGGCATTGGAAACAGTAGCCCATGGTTACTTCCTTCCCTTTCTAGAAAGGCCTCAGGATCATCCACCAGGGAGCAACTCTTTGAAAATTCCAGAGCCGCTCCTTGTGCAGGACATTTAGACCCTGCTGGAGAAAGGTGCTGTAAAATCAGAACTTGTAGTGGAGAGGAACAAGGGTTGGTACTCCCCTTACTTCCTAATTCTCAAGAAAGATGGAGGCTTGACTCCAAGTTCCTCAGGAAAGACAAGTTCAAGAGTGTTACCATTTCTCAGATACTTCAGGCCCTCCATCTTCAGGACTGGATTGTATCATTGAATCTTCAGGATGCTTACTTTCATGGTCCAATTCATGGCGTTGGCGGTTCTCATTAGCAATTTCGAGTTCTGCCCAAGGGTTTTCACCAAGCTCATGGCGGTGGTGGTAGTAGTGAGTCTCAGGAGAGGGGGACTCATGTCTACCGCTACCTGGACGATTGGCTGATCGGGGCTCTGTCTCCCGAACAGGCCCTGGAACATCTGAGTAACCTGCCACTCTCACCAGACTCTGCTTCTTCCTCAATTTAAAGAATTCCCACATGATACCATCTCAAAGGCTTCCGTTCATTGGAGCAGTCCTGGATGCATCCTCTGGAAAAGCCTTGCCACCCGAGGTGAAGGCTCAACACATTCTGCAGATGGTCACCAAATTCCAGAGTGCCCAGTGTCTCCCAGCCTTCGACTTTTTGAGGTTGCTCGGCCTCATGGCAGCCTGCATTCTGGTTCTATAGGATCGCCTGAGAATGAGATCTCCTTAATGGACTCTCAGGACTCAACGATCCCAATTCTCAGTCAGGATGTCAGACCTTCAGGTTCTGAGCAGAGTTGCACAGGATCTTATGTGGTGGGTCTGCAAGGACAACATTCTAAAGGGAGAACCTTTTTGGCAACCATGGCTGGAGATAATGGTTTTTATGGACGCCTTACTCACGGGCTGGGGAGCACATGCTAACGATCTGAAAGTCAGCGGTCAGTTTCCATCGGAGTCCAAACTACATATCAATCTTTTGCAGCTGATGGGAATGGGACTAGTGCTGAAGGCCTTTCTGCCCTCTGTACGAGGAATGAATGCCCTGATAACGACTGACAACACAGTGGCCATGTACTACCTCAACAAGAGAGGTGGTGTGGGGGGGTCACGAACACTGTTGAGAGAAGGAATGCAACTCTGGTTCTGGACAATTCAAGAAATGTCCCTATCAGCAGTTCAGTTCACCTAGCCGGAGAGGAAAACACGGCGGCGGATGCTCTGAGCAGGCAGCGCATTGTCTCCCACTAGTGGGAACTAGTTCAGCAAGTCCTTCAAGAGATCTTCACCCTTTGGGGAACCCCTCCAGTGGATCTTTTCGCAACCAGGTCCAACCGGATGTGCGAGCTGTACTGCTCAAGAGGATCTCTAGGAGACTCGTTTGTAGTGGACTGGGAGTTTCCACTACTGTTTGGGTTTCCTCCAGTCCCTGCCATTCCTCATGTGATCAGGAGGCTGAGAAAGTTCGGGAAATAAATTATCCAAATTATCCTAATTGCTCCAGATTGGGCCAGGAGGACGTGGTATCTGGACATGTCAATCTGCCCGCCAATGCGTCTTCCGCAAAGAGAGGATGTTATCATGCGGGAGGAAGGTCGGATTCTCCATCCAAAGGTCAAGACATTCAACCTTGACGCATGGTTCGAGAGGTTGAGCTAGAAGGATTGGGACCTCCTGGATGACGTAATGGGGCTTTTGCTTTCGGCCAGGAGGCCAGCCACAAAATCCTTGTACCGCTGCCATTGGAACATGGCCTGCAGCTGGTGCTGGGACAAGAATCTGGACCCTTTTCTCTGCAGTACACTTTTGGTGTTATCGTTCTTGTTACAGCTGGCTAATCTGGGTCTCCAGGTTGGCACAATCAAAGGATATCTGGCAGCGCTGTCATTTTGTAAGCGCTCGCCTGAAGAGGCATCTTTCTTCAAAATGCTACTAGTGATAGAATTTCTGAAGGGACTGATGAATGTTTCCTTCGATCCCTTTTCAGGTTCCAGTTTGGGACCTTAATCTGGTTCTAAAATTTCTTTGAACCAATTCTTGTAGGGTGAGAACTTCAAGCCTCGTCTTGCAAACCTCCTCATACAATTTTCTTCAAGGACAGAGTGGTCCTTAAAGTTGAACCCCCATTTTTGCCCAAAATTTTGTTTAGTTTTCATTTAACACAGAATATTGTACTACCTTCATTTTATCCACCTCACCCTGGAAAGGAGGATTAGAGATTGCACAGGCTTGACCCAAGGTGAGCACTTAGTTATTATATTTCTAGAATATCAAAATTGCGACAGGATGATCAACTGTTCGTTGTTTATACATTTTCACACTGAGGAGGACACAGTTATGTCGAGCGGAGAAGAGTTTGTCAAAAAGCCAATATAACTAATTGCGCTTTCCAAGTCGTCTCTTGTGCACTAGTGTTGTGCTAAAAAACACATGCTCTACCGCCTTGGTTTTTGATTGTGTTGGCTGCCATCCAGATGAAAATGAACATTAATTTAATAGGTTTTCTCTGGGTGGGCAGGTGCAGGTTTGGGTTGATAAAACAGTGAAGAATTTTCTTCAGCGATGTTCTCTCTGGAGGTAGTTTTCCTCAAACAGGAAAGGCCCCTAGATACTTGGACAGGGGGTCCTTAATCAGAACAAGCGTAACCTGTGCAGTTCATGTTGTGCACTAGGTTTGGTCGTTCTCTAGCCGACCGGTTTCTGTGGGACAAATTAGTGGGCCACATTCATCAGGGCTTTGCAAGGCATCTGAGTGTGTGCCTGCTGGTCATCACGTCTGGCAGCACTGTCTGCATATCTTCAAAACCTCTCCCTATGAGGGTGACAGGAGGGAGGGGAGAGAGATTGGGCACGGGTAACTATCCAATGCTATATATAAAGGTTATCTCGAAACACTGCATTAATACATAAAGAGGGAAGAAGGCTTACCCGCACCGTGGTGTCTGGTAACTTTGCACGGTGGGTGAGACGGCCCGGAACCTGGGGGCCAAAAGACAATAAGTACTGTCAATAGTGATGCCTAAGTGCATCATATCGGAAAGGCAACAGGCAGCAAAATAATTGCTATCTATTTAAACCAAATTGAGTGTATATCCTGTCTACAGCGGCACGCACAAGGCGTTGTCGCTGGGAGTTTAGCAATTCTACACAAGAGGACATCCTAGGTCTACACGTTGAGACGCGTGTCTAACTCTTATATGCCATGCTCTGGGGTAGTGGCAGTCCCAGGTGAACTGCAAAAGGTGGTCACTTACCTTAGAGCGGTCGTCTGTCTGCGTTACGGGCCGCGCGCGAGAGGTCTGTTTCTCAGCGGGCCGCGTTCACAGACTGTTTACGTTTCCATGGTGTGCCGCGCGGTCACGTGTGCCTGACTCTAGCATGGCCGCCCCATATGGAGGAGGCGGCGGCCATCGCAGAGTCAGGCAACGCGCGTCGCGGGTCACAGGCACATCGGCCAACCACAAAGTGTCTGGTGGGTACATTGTAAGTGCCGTGGGCGAGGTAGATATCCACTTAACCGAAAATGCATGAGATTCTATTGCATTAATGCATGCTCACAGGCGGTAGCTCACACGAAACACGACCCCATAGCACTATCATATATCATAGTGAGAACGAATGCAGAGGAATGCAACATAGAAAGAAGCACAAATCACAGCACAAGTCAAAGGGATGAACACTGGTCAGCTGTCAGTCTAGCTTATAGGGTTGCCAATGTTTGCCAGCTCGTTGCTTCATTCAGCCCGGATTTGTCTGTTTTTAGATGGAAAATCCAGAGTTGTTCACGTCTAAACAGCAGGTTCTGTATATTCCCCCCTCTGGTGGGGATGGTCATTTTTTCAATTATTGTCCATGTAAAATCTGCCGGGGTGTGTTTTTGGGCTAGGGAGTGTTCCACTGTAGGCACTGTAACCTTCGTGCGGATGCATGATCTATGCTCTGCAAGGCGTGTTTTGATAGGACGTGTTGTCATGCCTACGTACCGTTTGTTACAGGGGCATGTAATGATGTAAATCACGTTGCTGCTGTTGCAGTTTGTAAGGGTTTTCTGAATCCATGGGAAATGCCACCCTATGTCAATGGAGGTGCTTCTCTTGGTGCTGGAGCAAGCATTACATGTGCCACAGGGAGTGTGGCCAGTTGCTGGGTTCTGTCCCCACAGTGTGTTTGGTTTGGGTTCTTTCTTTGTATGAATGTACAAAGGAGTCACGTAGGTTCTGGCCGACGTTCAGGATTGGCCATAGTTTCACGATTTCTTTCTTGATCTTGTTCATTAGTGGAGAGAAGCTCATTACTGCTGTTATAGTGTTGTTGTCTTTATTCGGCTTGGCATGATGTTCCATGGTGACTTCGCGTGGGATGTTACTGGCTCGTTTGCGTGCCTGTTTGATTATACGTTTTGGATAACCCCTATTGAGGAGTTTGGTTGCGAGGCCCGCTGATTGTCGGTTGTAGTCTGGTAGTTTTGAACAGTTTCTCCGGTATCTAAGAAATTGTCCAAACGGTAGGTTCCTTCTCAGGCTGGTGGGGTGGAAGCTCCCATAAGTGAGTAGTGAGTTTCTATCCGTAGGTTTATTGAACACTGTACTGATGATGTTTGCATTTCGTATCTCCGGAGTGAGATCTAGAAAATGTACAGACTCAGTGCTGTGGGTCTCTGAGAATTTGAGAAAGGGTTTCTGCCTATTGAGCCACGTCATGAACATTACAAGCTCAGGTTCAGTGCCTTTGAACATTAGTAACACATCGTCGATGTATCTAGACCATAATTCCAATTTGGGTAGCCATGGGTTAGCTGGATTGTAGATTTTTCTTCTTCAAAGTTGGCTACATATAAGTTCGCAAGACTCGGGGCGAATGTGGCTCCCATTGCCGTCCCGGACACTTGTTCGTAGAACGAGTTCTCATAGATGAAGACGTTTTTAGTCAAGGCAATCTCCGCCAGTTGCATCACGAGGGTGACTGGGGTTTGCATGGGAGGATCTCTTTCCCGTAGTATTTGCTTGATGGCTCTTAAGTGTGGCCATTTGGGGGATCTTAGTGTAGAGGGATTCAATGTCTAGTGTCACCAGGATGTTCTGTGCGGGGTTGAAAGGGCGATCCTCGAGTTCTAGAACGGCTGTGGTGTCCTTGAGGTATGAACTCATTTTCACAACTTCTGGTTTCAAAAAATAGTCCACAAACTGTGACAGTGGTTCCAGTATAGAGCATATCCCGGATACAATGGGTCTGCTGGTTGGTGGATTCCTTCCTTTGTGGACTTTGGGGAGAGCGTAGAAAGCCGTTTTTATTTTAGGGTATTTGGGATTAAGGAATTCATACTCTTTGTTGCTGATGAGTTCCTCAGCATTGGCTTCCTCTAGAATGGGTACTATCAGCTGTCTGATGGCTTCAGTAGGGTCCGTTCCAAGTTGTCTGTAGCTCGCATGGTCTTGTAGGAGCTCCATCACCATATGATGGTATGCCGTAGTGTCCATTATTACCGTGGCACCCCCTTTGTCGGCCGGTTTTATGGTAATGGCGTCATTGTTGGATAGGGATTGAAGTGCCTGTCTGTCCTTCTTGGAAAAGTTTTTGAATCCCGGCATGGTCTCTAACTCCAATTCCTCCAGTTTCTTCAGGAGTGCTTTCTCAAAAGTGAAGGATTCAGGTATAATGGCATTAGGTGGAGGGTAGAATGTGGATTTGCCTCTCAGGGTGGTGGCATTCTTCTCTTCTGAGAGTGTAATTTGCCCAAAGTATTGTTTTAAACTGATTTTTCTGATGAGTTGGGCAATTTCTATCCTAGTTTGGAATGGGTCATGCTCAGCTGTAGGTACAAATGAAAGTCCCTTCTCGAGTAGATCTTCTTCTTCTGGAGATAGAATATATTGTGAAAGGTTCATCACTAGGCTTTCTATTCGAGGTCTGCTCTCCTGTGGCCGTCCTCCAGAGTGTCGGTTCATTCGTTCGGTGCTGTTGCCTGTCCTTGACCGCGGCCTTTGCTGAGGGTGACTCGGGTTGATTGATTCTGCCAGTGCACTTGCGGTTGCCAGTTGCCTCTCCCTTTGTTCTTTGCTTTTCACTGCCCTCTTTGAAAAAAAGGTCTTGATGGACCACTGTTGGCTGGGGCTGTTACACCCAACGAACTGTTGGATCCTGAGGTGTTTGATCCACTCCCAGAACTTCCACTTGAGAATGGCCATTGGTTAGGTCTTGCTCGGTTGTTATGGATTCTTCTTCTGTTGTGTTGGTTTAGTTGTTGGCCCGGCGTGGAGGAAATTCTTCACTGTTTTAACAACCCAAACCTGCACCTGCCCACCCAGAGAAAACCTATTAAATTAATGTTCATTTTCATCTGGATGGCAGCCAACACATGTAAAAACCAAGGCGGTAGAACATGTGTTTTTTAGCACAACATAAGTGCACAAGAGACGACTTGGAAAGCGCTAGTTATATTAGTTATATTAGTTATATTGGCTTTTTGACAAACTTTTCTCCACTCGACATAATGTGTCCTCCTTAGTGTGAAAACGATTTTGGGCAACACACAGTTGAAATACCCATAAATAGTCCCTGTTGATTTTGTTTAGTCGTTGTTTATACATGCCATAATTTGGGGATGGGCAGTGACGAAACAAACCCTGTCTAGGTGAATTATCTTGAGCATTTCTGAATGTTAGAGTAGCTGGAAAAGATCCTCCTGAGGGCTCATTCGACCTGGAGCATGGATACACCCTCTGCTTTATAGAGTCACAAGATATATGTGCGGCGGGCACATGGTCCTCCGTGCATACTTTTAAAAAGCTTTGCTTGGAATTTTCCTTGGGCCAGGAAGGAGGATTTTGGAAGGCAGTGTTAGATTCTGTACATACAAACCCATTAGGAACTCTTAAATTCTTACTCCCTCCTCCAAAAATAATACTGCTTTCGGAGACTATCAAAAGCAGAGGAATACGTGGGAGGACGCAATCCATTCGAAGAACAAGTTATTTACTCAAGGTTATGTTCTTTCGACTGGATGTTCCTCCAATGTATTCCTCATGGCCCCTCCTAACCTACCCCGCAGTAGAATTTGCGTGTTACACTTTACGTTCTTTCAAGGCGGGATACTGTCTTATGCAAGGTAACAACATAAAGTATTGAGGTAACGCATCAAAACGGAACTGAAGCCAACGGTCGCTGTGCGCGCTCTATGTATCAGTAGTGATGTTGAAATCGGGATGGAGGCCCCCAAGGTACATGAGTCAACCGGCAGCAACGCGCAGCACCTCCTGCTGAAAGAATTTTCGGAGACAGCTAAACTGAATATAGATAGATCAAGATGAGGAATACGTGGGAGGAACATCCAGTCTAAAGAATGTTACCAGGGGTAAGCAACTTGTTCATCTCACTGAATCTGCAAAAACTGTATGCCATGGTTTTCAACTGCCCTCTGATTAGGAAGACATACCTTTTTAGTTTGTCTGAAAATGCATGCTATCCTGAAGCAACAAAGGCGTTGCAGAGCACAAAAGTTTACCATTTATGTGCCTCCTGTCAGCCATTTTTCAATGCAAAGTAATTTAAACTAATATGGTTAGCGTTGCTCAGAATCTCTGATAATTGGAGAAGATTGTGAATCTAGAGGTAAGCGACTGTTCTCACAAAACCTGGAGTACCCGGTGTTGTGTAATTGTGAGGCGTTTTTGAGGGGGAAAAGAATCTAGCAATTGTAATTTCATTGCACATTGTCACACTTCTCCCAATAAAATAAAGTGCCACTTCATTTGTATGGTTGGACATAGGGAAAAACATCAGGCTTGTATAGTGCATATCAGAAGCTCATACGATTTTCGCTACCCAGAATGCTTTGCAAACCAGGAAATGTTGTGAAAAAGGGAACAATTTTCTCACAACTGGCTATGGGAGAAATACAAAATAATTCTGGCAATGGAATGTCCATAGCCTATGATCCTACACTCAACCGCATGCATCTGCCTTCAGACGCCAGACTAAAACACAACGCACAACATCTCTGCCATCAGAATGCAGCTACGTCCTACAGCAAAATATTCAGTCTAGCTGAACACTCTTGGCACACATCTGCATGCCT
Organism: Ambystoma mexicanum; assembly: GCF_040938575.1. NCBI lineage: Eukaryota > Metazoa > Chordata > Amphibia > Caudata > Ambystomatidae > Ambystoma > Ambystoma mexicanum. The sequence continues at coordinate 1,211,059,858 of NC_090922.1, read as the reverse complement.
GACCATCATGGGTAGCTTACTGGGTCCCAGCCATCCCGCCCAAATGCACACAAGCATTCTTATCCTGCTGATAATTTTCCCATATTTTTGACTACAGTCCCTTGAGGGCATTCGCCCCCACAAGTGCATTGAGCCCATACTAATGGCATAAAGGTGCTATAAAAACTACTAGTACTCTTGACAGCAGTAGTACAATTGTGCATGGGTGCATGTAGAGAATAAGTTGGGAGACCATACTGATAGCTATGTTGAGTTACATGCCCGTAAAAAAAGTAATTCTAGAAGGGTCAGATTCTTTTTCTCACCTGGGGATTTTGCACTGATGGGAAACCTATCAACAGATTACATTTTTTGAAAGGAAAGGAGTTGCAAAATCGAAGGGAGGGAAGTTGCATTTTTTCGTACCTTTCCTACCAATAACTAACTTGTAGGGGAAAAAAATGCCTAAATGCAGCCATTATGGACAACAAAAGCTCATCTACTTCACAGAGCATGCTGCCTTCCTCTCAGTGTAAGCAGTGGAGCTCTGCATTAACTTCATTACCCACAGCCGCTGCATGTGTCTCGGGAGTATAGCTCAGGGGCAGCGTGCTTGCCTTGGAAGTAAAACGACACAAAGCAACACAGGTTCGATCCCCGTGTCCGCGCTTAGAAACCTCTGGCTATTAAGCGCGTTATAAATAACCTGTCAAATCATGGCTGTGTCGCTACCGTGTTTACTCTGCACGCTGTGTTGTCCGTGTCACTCTGGAAGGTTCTACATTGTAATTTACTAGGTGGTATTCACTAATTCACTTCGTTTTTTCTTTTAATGGTGGGATTCCCCCAACATTCCACCTTCTGTCCTTTTTTCCACCCATCTGTACCCCCATCACTCTACTTATCCATTTAGCCCAAATGTAGTCAATTACCACATACTGAGTTATTTCAATCAAACTATGGTGCACGGATTGGAAAGATATAACCAGAGGGATCTGTGCAAAAGTGGCAGGTAGACAGGTATGTTTTTGGACATGTGCTATATGGTTCATCCATGAATTCTATCCTGGGAAGAGCTCAGGATAGGAAATAACCGTGGGGCAGGATGATTTTGGTGAAGGTTTATAAACCGCCTATAATTGTACTTCAGCAAGTGGGTGTTTTGCACCTTAGTGTTAAATAACATGGACAACAAAGGCTTCACTCGGTATGTATACAATTTCAACCTGAACCACTGTATGCAAAATATCCTTTGTTTATCCCTACCTATCTATCCATAATACTATAACATGTTTGAAACACATGCACAACATGCAGTTTATAGTTACCTAAGCACATTTTAAAGAAATTGTCAAAGGACCATTTGTCAAAATATACCCCAGCACACTGATTTCATGCACAAGCCCTCCATTCAATGCAGTGCTTGCCAGTTCTACTGGAGCGCCAATGGCAAGAGTTCGCTTAGTGAGCACCACCATTATGAGCACAGCCAGACTGCACCGCACCTCAGTCATCATAGCTGCAGCCTTCAAACCTTTTCCTGCCACTGATTACGCGAGCGACTCACTGGGGTCATACAGTAATATTGTGTTTTTGTTCTCTTTCTGTGATAGGAATACCTTTAACTCAGTGAGTCTCCTCCACAAATGTAGTGTTTCCTCCTTTGATTAGTCTAAAAGCAGTTTGACTTGGTAATGGAAAAGATTATGGGTCTGACTTTAAAAAAAGGAAGCAACCCTGGTTTGAACCACTCCGCTAGTGATGTTTTTTATTTTTTATTTATATTACTCCTACGTCCCGTCCCCTTTCCCCCATACTTATGGGACATCTCTCCGTCCTGTGGGATGTGACCGGGGCACTTTGTAAAAAGCATCCACATTTTTTTTTTTCAAAAATGTGTCCTTGCTCTCTTTCTGCGTGGGGCCCGACATGCGGCCGTAACGCCGCCCACCTTGGCTCCGCATCGCCCATCAGTCCTTTTCTCCGCTCTTTTGGGACTGGACACACTTGCATCCTCGGAAGGTTTTCTTCCCTTTTTCCTCCCTGGCTCTCGCTAGCGATCGTGTACTAGTCTGTCTATGGCGTTCAAACTTGACTTCCCTGACTGTTCATCATGTCACCGTCGTTTTGCGAGGGCGGATCCCCATCCTCTTTGCTTAGAGTGCTTGGGTCTGGATCACTGTTGGGATTCCTGTTTTTACTGCGACTCCCTTTCGGTCTGGGCACTTCAGCATCGGTTGGAGCGGTGGGAGGAGGTGTTCCGACGAACTCTTTCACATTTTCAGGCGTTCATCAACGAGAAGAAACAACGCCTGGTAAGTTCTTTACTTTTCAGAGCACCCCGGCCGGGGGATACCTTTCCAGGTTCCTCTAGGGCCGGCAGGGGTGTTGATCGCTCTGTCACTGGGGTTCGCCCTGAGGTGCCAGTTGGGCCTAATAATTATACCGGAGTTTTCTCAGAGGGTCTCCGTAAGGGTCCTGTGGATATCGGAGCACGCTCAGAGGCCCCTCCTGTGGGGGCTGTTTGTGGACCCAGTTCTACTAAGTCGTGGGGTACCGGAGCTCGCTCTGAGGCCTCTCTGTTGGCTTCCCTCAAAAATAAGACCGGGGTGCGCCCCGAGGCTTTGGGTGGACTTGCTGTCACCGAACGGATGTTCGAGGCCCGCTCACATAAGGCTTTTACCGGACCTGGGTCTGAGGTCCCTCGTCCAGAGGCTAAAGCTACTAACAGTTCTGAAGTTGGTGAAAGCTGTTTCTCACTGTTCCCGCTCTTGCGGCGACACCAGACCTGTTGAGGGGGCAAAGAAGCAAAGTTCTTCTTTTACCGGCAGTGCCGAGGTCCTTCCTTCGAAGGCTAATTTGGCAGTTGGTATGTCACAAAAACATTCCAGGCCTCTCAGTACCGGCTCTGCCGAGGTCCCTTATGTTAAGGCTAAAGTTAAGACCCCTGATCCATCGACGGAGACCCCTGCCTCACTTCCACACGTGCCGCAGTTCCCCTCAGATGAGGACAAAATGGCGCACGTTCCCGCCACGACCGCATCAGCCATTTTGGGTGCTACCCCTACAACTACGCCATCGGCCTCTGGTGTAGGGCTTGGTCCCTTGGGTGAACATAGAGTCCCTTGTGCGCATCCTTATCGGCCAGTTTACGACTGGAACGCTTGGATGCCTCTTCCGCACAATGTTTCGTTGCCTGCAGGGCCGGCACTGTTGATTTATGTGGATACGTCGGTGGAGGGGTCGGTGTGGCACCCTTCCCCATTAATCCCTGGATTTGTCCACCTCATGAGAGGCCTCATCAGGTTCCGAAACAGTCCCCGGAGGACGCTTTTTTTGGTAAATTTCAAACGCTTATGCGTACCGATCCCATGAGGGAGTATTTCAAAGGGCTTTTTAGGGAGATATGTCTGCCTCTGGCTACACCTGTTCCTCCGGTGGTTCCGCCGGCACCTCCCTTGCCTACGGTGCCTTCCCCGACTCTTCCGCCTTTGCCTCCATTGTCACCTGTGGACAAGGCAGCGCCTGACACGGCTCAGCAGGATCCTGACCTGTCGGATGATGCGCAAGGCGATCAGGACAGCGAGGACCTTCCCCGCTCTATCAGAGCTTTTCATGCTCTATCAGAGCTTTTCATGACTGGGTACTGGACATGATGAGCTTCTTAGATGGTCCAGTGCCCAAGGCACCCGCTCCGCAGGAGGGCGTGCTTTCTGGGGCGTTCACCCTGTTTCCCTTGGAGCGTACCGGCCTGTTCTTGCAGAAGGACGTTCTGGCCGAGGTCCGCAGAGTTTGGGAAAAGCCACACTCTGGACTTTGTCAATAAGAAAATTGATGCGAGATACAGGCTGCATTCTTCGGAAGAGGTGCCCTGTCGTCTTGTCCGCCCCCCTCCTCCACAGTAGTGGCTGCAGCCACTTTGCAGTCCAGGCCTACAGCATCCTCTTCCACGACGGCTACTCAGGTTCTGGGAAAGGAGGACAAGCTACTCGACAACCTCGGGAGGAAAATCTTCGCCAACTCGGCCTTGCAGCTCAGGCAGGCCAACGCTGAATTGATATTAGCGGGAGCTAACATGCGGATGTGGAAATGCCTGTAGGAGTTTGAGGAGTTTATCCCGGTCGAGAAGCTGAGAGACTTTAAAGGAGGCCTATCCGACGCCAAGGTCTTGGCCCAGGATCTCCTGGAGGCTGCGGCTCATCATTTAGACACCTCGGCTCGGGGCCTTATGCTGGGGGTTGATACCTCACGGCAGGCGTGGCTGCATGCAACTAAATTCTCAAAAGTGCAGGACAAGGTGTTGGACCTTCCGTTCGATGGGAAGGAGCTCTTTCATTCTACAACAGATGTAGAGCTCACCAAGACGAAGGATAGCACTCAGACAGCTAAGTCCTTGTCTGTCCTGGTTAAGGTTCCTTTCAAAACCCAGAGACCGTTATCACAAAGTCGACCTTCCTCTGGCTTTAGGTGCTTCCGCGGCCGAAAATCTTGCAGAGTGGATACCCCTGTGGGGAACAACCGCCATAGGCAACAACGGACACGGTTTTTCTCCCGCTCCTCAGCCTCTTCAGGTGGCACCGCCACCGATAAACTACTAAATGAGGGTTTTGCGCACTTGCACGAGACCCCGGTGGGAGGACGCATTGCGTCTCTTTGGGAGGCGTGGTAGACAATCACAGAAGACAAATGGGTCTTGTCAGTCGCTCGGGCGGGCTTCCGCTTACCTCTACCCCCTACCCCACCCCTCAACCTTCCTTTTCAGCTATCGGGCTTGCCCTCCTTCAAAGCCGAGGTTCAGAAACTTCGGGACCTCAGAGCTGTGGAACCCGTTCTCCTTGGGGAGCGAGGGGAGGGCTTCTACTCCCGGCTGTTTACGGTGCCCAAACCCAACAACGCTGGCCTGCGCACCATCCTAGACCTTTCCCAGTTCAATCTTTTCCTACCCCAAGAGAAATTCAAGATGGTCACGCCCAGCCAGATACACTCCTCCTTGCAGATGGGCGATTGGCTCAGCGTGGTGGATCTTCAGGATGCGTACATGCATATCCTGATTTGGAACCCACACAGGAGATATCTCTGCTTCTCTTTGGGAGAGGAGCACTTCCAGTTTCGAGTGCTTCCTTTTGGCAAAGATGATATCGGTGATTGCGGCCTATCTTCGTCTCCAGGGTATTCATGTGTATCCATATTTGGGCGACTGGCTCTTACGCAGCTCTTGTCTGCTGGCAGCAGCGGGCAATCTCCAGTCTCTCCTTCAGCTCCTGTTCCATCTTGGGCTGTCGGTGAACTGGCGGAAATCTTCCATGACGGTCTCTCAGGACCTGATTTTCCTGGGTTTTCGCTGGAACACGATCGACTGCAGAGTGTACCTGACCGGGGACAGAATGGCGGATCCGTTGGCCACGTGTCAGATGTTTGCGCAGTCGGAGAGCATGTCGGCCTGGGGTTCCAGAGGCTTCTGGCCCTCATGGCCTTGTGTGTGCTGGCTCTTCCTCTTCCTCGTCTCAAGATGAGACGGACCCAGATGGCTCTTCGGAGTTCCTGGCGTCAGGCGATGGACCCGGATTCCAAGCTGATAATGATTCCGGATTCCATGAGCTTAGGAGTTCTTCTCAGCTTTTTGTGACTTTCGGTAACCCTCAGGGTAAGCAGGTGTTAAGGCGACTATTTCTCGGTGGATCGCCGCCTGCATTACGAAGTCTTTCGCCATCCAAGGGCTGAAACCTCCTAAGGGTATTCATGCACACCTGGGGCAAGGCAGCTGCGGTTGCTTTTCAGAAGTATGTCCCCTGGGAGTCCATCGCTAGGGCAGCTAGTTGGGGCCTCCCATCTGCTTTTTGTAAGCATTATTGTCTTGACATGAGCTCGAGAGCTGATGCTCAGTTTGGTCAGGCTGTGCTGAAGAACCTTTTTCAATAAGGGGTATTTCCATCCACCCGTAGTTCCAATTAGGAGTGCTTTGGAATCTCCCATCAGTATGGAGGAAAGGGGACGGGACGTAGGAGTATAACCAGGTTACTCATCGTAGTGACCACCTTACTCCTAGTCCATAGTCCCCTTTCCTCCATACGCCCGCCCACCGTTCCCTCTAATAAGGTTCCTCTGTTATTGCTAATGGGTCTCTGACCTGGCGATAGAAAAGGTCAGATGGGCGATGCGCGGGGCGGAGCCGAGGTGGGCGGGGTTACAGCTGCGTGCCGTGCCCCGCGCAGAAAGAGAGGAAGGACACATTTTTGAATGTTTGAATTTCTTTGTAAAAAGCATAAAAAAAAGTGCTCCAGTCCGTCCCACAGGATGGAGAGATGTCCCATAAGTATAGAGGAAAGGAGACTATGGACTGGTGTAAGGTGGTCACTACGGTGAGTAACCTGGTTATTTTTTGCCACTGTAGGCATTGTACAAATTCACTACTTTCAATGTTTCCTGATTCAAATAATTGATCTGGGGGTTCACAGCCATTTTACATCTGGCTTAAAACCTGCTTAAAAACCGCTCTTCCTTACTCTACTGTTTTTATCATAAGGCCAAGCCTCATGTTGTGCATGACCAGCGATGTGCTGGGTAGTCCTAAGGGTTGGGTGATGCTTTGTTTCTCACGTCTTATGATAATACTTACTGTGGCTGTAATAGAATGTCTCTAGCAAAGCATGCTTTCATGTAGCGAAACGACCTGCATTTTATAAACAAACTTTCAACACTATTCTAGCGAATCCAGGGATTCAGTCACTTCTGCCCCGGGGGGAGGATCTATGCCTTTCCTTGTGAGGCTAGGGAGGTGAGCCTGTTAAGCAATAGCCTCCCTAAGGGTAGAGCAAGCGGGACCTCAACGGGAGAGAACCCACCCCCATCTCTTGGGGATAAGTGCTCCCGGTCCAATGCGGAACCTCCTTTCCAATCCATCCAGGATTATTCTGCTGGAAGAGAACTCTGCCTACTTTTGTTATTGTCATATCTTGGAACAAAACAAGGATCTGTTACTGAGACAAAGAATATCCATGAAGTTGAGGAAAACAAGTACCTGTTGGGTACTGAAACGAAGAAACCCAATGGAGTTAGAGTATGCCACAAATACTGAGAAAGGACTCCGAAGGATACTGGGAAGCCTCAGAAAAGCGTCCTAGAAGTGGGAGGAGAGAGCTTGACCGGAAGAGACTCTGGAGTTTCAAACCAGATCCAAGAGGGAGGTTGGTGACCCGGAGAGAACGCTGACCACCAGCAAGAGTGGCAGCACTGAGGAACAGGTTCCCTGGAAGCACTGTCCCAAAGACAAACTACAGACAGGCTGTGAAGCAGATTGCTGTCTCAGGAGGGACACAGCAGCGAGAAGTGGTGGCCGAGACTGGAAGATAGGAAACCCCATTCCGTGTCGATACTGCTTAAGGAAGCACACCGAGCTGTGCCCAAGACGGAAACTGAGGGAAAGACAAGACTTGTCCTTGGAGGTTTTGTGGCCAAGAAAAGGAGAGAGCGCGCATCCCTCCATGAAATCCCAATTATAAAAACACACTATACTTGAAGGTACACAGACCAAAGTATAAACCTTATTTCGAACACCTAACCGTAGTTCTAGGGAAGTCAAACCCTTTTCATACACATTCAGTATAGGACACACCTATTCTTGGGGAGTTGAAAACAAATGGTTACTTTCCCAATCACATTCAGCAATGCAAGTTCAGTAGACCTTACCAGTTGTACAGTCACTCAGTCAAATGGACGATAGACTTTTTTGTGAATAGTGGAAATCTTATTCTAGGTACAGTAAAAACCTAGAACTACTTTTGTGATAACACATTTATACTAGGTGAGTAAAACCTAAGCATGTAATATTCAATTACAGGTGCTTTTGAGATCAGTGAAACACAGATTGAGGTAAGCAGCAACTCTTATAACTTATTTTTGGGATGGCACACAGCTAACTCAAGGTAAGTAAAACCCACATACTTTTGTAATCTCACAATGGAGTCCAGGTTAGATCTTTCCCAGCTATACAAGTACCTTATGTATGACCTATGCGGGACAGTTCGAACCAAAGAGAGACTGTGAGTCTATCTACAACAGCACAGGGAAAAGCAAACCCTAATGTTAAACTTTACTGAATGACTCAGATATTCTAGGTAGGAAATTACCTAATACAGACTCATTCTGGACAGGCTGACAGCAAGTCAGGGGAAGCAAGACCCTCGTTGGGGGACACTCGTACAATTAACCTAACGGGCATTATCTGGTGAAACCAACATATTACTTTTAGGAAAGGACACAACTTAATCACAGGAGAGTAATATACCTTCACATCTACTTTCTATTAGAATGGCAAAAAGGTTTCTAAGGAAAGAAAGCATGTTAACCATACTTTTACGAATAGTGCATCACACCTCCAAGGTAAGTAAGAACCTTTTGTAACTGTTCACTCTTGGAGTTAGTTACCAACTAACTCGTTTTCAATTAAGTAACTTTGAACCCCTTATTTTCTCTTCTGGCAAATGGCCCAATCCTTTAAAAGTCTTTCACTTATTCTTGTAGAATGAGTGTTCTTAGTGGCAGAAAGGGGAATGGGGGGTCACTAGGATCTAGTGTCCAACAGACACTGTCTGAATAGAGTAGCAAAAGTCAGAGTTCCTCCGGAAGACTGGCCAAACAGCCGAGTACTGTATTTCTAGGGTTAGAAGAGGATCCAGGGGCGTCACAGAAGGCACCCTAGCAGGATTCTAGCAGTCGGACTGGGTGCACTGGACGAGAGACCTCCCAATCACAGAAAACACCCCAAAGCTACACAGAAATCCCAAGAGCCTTAAGGGGGAAGTACTTAACCAAGCCAACACAGTACCTCAGCATTGAAGATTTTGCAGCAGGAGGACTTCAGGATCTACAGCTAAATACCCGGTCAGTGGATTCCTTGTTGTGGTGACTGAAAACAAGACCTCAGAAGGGATCAATGGAAAAGGCTCTAGGCAATGTTTTCCTCATGGTTGAATGTGGTTCTGCGGATATGGTGCTTTTTCAAGTAGCACAGAAGAAGACAGAAAATCGCTGTTGAATTCTCATCGTTACAAAGGTCCAGCACTCGGAGGGGACTTTTCAGACTCAATTTGTGTCTCGAGATCCACCATGATGCCCACAAAGTTTCTGCGAGATTCAGAAGACCATACACCGCACAGTGGCTCATAGTCCCAGGGTATTGGGGTATTGCAGCAATGCATGAGATGGCTCAAAATGCAGGTCTCCTTGAGCCTTGTGGGTCCCACCAGGCGCTCGATCGGGGTCATATTCGGAGTCCCCAGGTCGATTGGAAGAAAGGGCTACAGCAGGCTCTAGTTACACAGCAGGCAGGTAGTTGGAAATTGTTTCAGCCTCTATTCCTTCATCATCCTCTTCGGTTTCGGTTCCAGTGGTCGACTTGTCTTCAGCTTCCAGGTTCGCAGTATTTAACAAACTACAACACAACTACTGCATTCGCTCACCGCATTTTACAAGAGCGGTCGGACCGTCCAATCAGGACAGCCAGCCCCCCACTGGGATTTGTCCCCATTCAGGCAAGGAGGAAGACAAAGGGCTGAAGAGTTTGGACTCCTCCCTCACTTCCTCCCTCCACAGACAGACTGGAGCCTGGGCTGGGAGTCCAGGGTACTCCCGTCGAACATAAAAATCAGGAATTTTCCCCCTGGATGTAACGCAAGGAACAAGAAAGGACAAGAAATGCAAAAATGCAGAAAAAAGAATTCAGGGGCAATTTTGATAAAAGGAGCACCCTTAGATGCCTTTACTGCAGTTGTGCACATAACCGGCGGTAAAGGTTCACCAAATTAATACAAGGTATCACTGCACCAGCCATTGAAGGTAAGCTTGTCCCTGTAACAGAATTGCTACGGTTTTAGTATGAAAGGGGATACATTGTATCTCCCCAGCACTCCACATAAGGTTGGGTGTGCTGGCTTCCAAGCTGTAGTTCTCTCAAGGTTAGTCAGAGAAAGTTAAAAGGGGAGCCCCTAGGCCAACCCAGCAACAACAGGCACTATTGTCAATAAGTTTAGAGGATAACTTTAAAAAGACACCATGGAGAGTCAAATAAATGACACCCATGAAAAGAGTAAAAGATTCTGTGAGTGTGGAAAAGGTTCCCACTCAGAGGTATTGAGGAAAAACATCCCACTAGTAAAGCAAAAGGTTCTGGGGTTGACCCAGGTCAGAAAGATTTACCTTTTCTATGAAAATCATACCTAACAAATACTAAGAAGAGTGAGTCATTCCTGAGCACATCCTGCTTGTCTCGGTGAAAGGTCCATTGGGCGAGAGAATCATTACTAGGAGTAACCTACTTGTCCCAGTGAACGGACCAATCAAGAGTAAGAATTACCCCTGTGTTCCTCATCATCCCAGTGAGAAAGCCGACAACCAAGTGAGCGACAGAACAAATGAACAAGAGAGTAAGAATCCATGCTGGGATTTCCAGTATTACCTTGGTGAGAAAGTGACTATCCAATAGGGTGAAAGTCAACCAGAGAAAGAGGCATTTATCGACGTCCAAGATAGACCAAAAGAATCCAAGACAAAGACGAGCAACTTTGATCTGAGAGAACCTCTAACAACAAGGGAAGGTGAAGCCCGAGGACTGGGGGTAGGACGGAGGGGTAGAGTCGCATGAAAGCTAGGCATTTTTTCTATTAATTGAATACAACTCCCTTAACATGGCAACTTCTAGCCTGTCTCCACCTTCTGACCCACCACAATGTGCTCTGTGGTTAACATATAGTGGAAACCTGTATAAATCTGTGCAGCACAGCCCAGAAATAAAGGTTAACTGGTCAAATTTAGGGTAAAGAAGTTGCATGTTGCTTCAAAAATGGACATGCAGAAACTGGGCAATAGCTTTAGTCCACCCCCCTTTAAAAGCCAATTTGCCTCTGGAAAGATGTACCAATATATTGTGGTCTATTGTCAGCTCTATAGCCATCATTAATAAAAGCTAGAGTTGGTTTGGGGAAGTATGCTGTTTAATCAGTCTATTAAGGCCTAAACTTGCCTGGCGGCAAGGGGATTGTGTTTCAATTCATGAAGCCCCATGTAACTTGTTGGATTTCCAGTGTCCTCTCATACCTGGTGGTAATCGTAGGACCATACAAATTGATAGTTTAAAGCAAGTCTATCATAGCAGAAAGTTGTGGTGTGAAATGAGACCGAGTTGAAAACCATGGTTACTAAACTGGCCTCACACTCACTGGTGACAAAAATGAGGAATTGCTAGCAAGCGTTCCACACTTAATACTAACTCGTAAAGCTCTTTGTAGTTCCAATATGTGGTTTCAACACTTTAGCAGCATTTCAGAAGGTAAACTTTCTGAAGGTTGAATTGAACCCGAAACAAGCCCTTTCAGCCTCTTTAACACTGGGTGATTAGGCCAAGAAAGATAATCGTAGGCAGCGGCCCTTTGTTATTGCGGAGGAAGGACGTGGGCAGAGCTATGGGATATCTTGCTTGGAGAGTATCCTTTCCTTGATTATAGGAATTTATGCAAAAGCTGAACTGTTTTTTAAGAAACCATTCCCTTTGCATTCTAGCCGGAGGCTTGGAAGCCACTATTAACCTACTAGAATGTAACTTAAAATTCAGAGCAGGTAATGGACAGTTCAAAGTCCTCTCCCATACAACATCTGATCAGAGGAGGGATAGAGAGACTGAAGAGGGGCATTTGCCTTACAGTTCCTGGGGGACCATGGTTGTAAGAACGATGCCTACCCACTTAGGCACCCAGAGTTGTGAGTGTGCCTGGAGTCCTTCAGCAGACTTCACACTGGAGCAAGGAAAGTGTAAGATTGCTCCAGCTCAGAGTGGGTTCTACTTATTATGCTTCCAGTACCTAAGTCCAGAAGCATTACCTCTGCTGTTGCTCGGCAAACCCACGTAAAACTCCATGCCTTTTTCGAGACATTTAGCCATCTTCAAACCAAATTTGGCAACATGACTTCACACATCTGACTAACTCGGTACTTTGTGTCAGGCCTGCGTGAAGAGCCAGTTCAGACATACTTTCTTTTACGCTGCTCACCACAGTGAGACTCCTGGAACCAAACCTTTTTGAAATTAAAATTTTATTAGCATTTTTATTAAGACAACACAGGTTAGCAGTTAAGCATTCCCCTATAACCAAAACCTTTAAACCATTCCACCTCCCGCCCCCATGCCTTGAAAATGTAATTGTCCCTGCAAAGTTGAGACACAAGACAATACCTCCTTTTTCAGTCGGACTTCTTTCCTCTGGGTACGCTTGTACGCAAAAAAGGACAAACATCTTTGCAACTCCCCATGATGAGCTCTGATCGCTGTAATCTACCCTTGTGGCAGGCATTCCCCTCCCCCACCTCACCTCTCAACCCATGCTTCATCCCCGTCGATCCAACTTCCTATGTTTTTCACAGAAAGGCAGTCATAAACTCTCAATATTGGGCCTGGACCTGTCCATGAGGTGAGTGAGGTACTCCATATCAAATATACCACAAATCTTCGAGACCCACTCCTTTTCCTCCGGCATTCCACAATTGGGGCAGGCAGCATCTCGCTGCCACCAACATGATCTGAAACATATGCCCCTGCTCCATTTCCGGCTCCCCCTCTGTGCCTCCGCCAAAGAGAATACGCCATGGTGAGGACTCCCTCTGAATCACGTCGACCCCCTTTATCCAGGACAGGACCTCCCTCCAGTATGCCTGCACCTTTGGGCAACTCCACCACATGTTTATGTAATCCCCTTTTTCCCTGTAGCACTTCCAGCAGTGTGGGTCATATCCCTCCCTTATTCGGGCGATTCTCGTTGGGGGTGTGAGGGGGGGGGTTGTGCCATCTATGAAGTAATTTCAAGGCTTGGTGTCTATACTGGAGTGATGTTGTGGAGCGGGAGGCCCTCTTGTACATCTGAGCCCACAAAGGATCTTCGATATCCCTGCCCAGATCCTGTCCCCATTTAACTCTCGAAGGAACTGGATCCTGTGGGCACGCCAGGAGAAGTGGAGAAGTTGCCTATACAATCCAGCTGTCAACCCCCTAGATCCCTTTTTGTGTGATCAAGAAATTCTCGAAGCTCGTCAAGTCGCTTCTTAGATTAGCCCCCCACCTTCCCTCAGACAGGACCCCCGTCAATTGTAAAAAGCAAAAGGGTGACAGTTTACTAAGACCTAGGGCCTCCTCCAGTCTACTCAGGGAGATAAAGGTGTCCCCCCCCCTCCCACATTTGTCCTGCCCTGTTCAGCCCAGCCTTGTACCAAGGTTGAAATGCCAATGGCTTCTCGTTACCATCTGAGTGGAGGGGCACAAATACATCTCAAACGACAACCATGTTCTGAGCCACCTGTTGTCCACTCCCTTCCTTCCTCCCTCCAGATAGAGCACAGGACCTCCATAATTGGGTGAAGAAGCACTCTGTCGGGACCCACAACCATTAACGCAACCGGGGCCAACACTGCATTGTCCATCGCCACCCATTGTTTCCCCGATTGTGGGTTGAAATGGTCCACCAGGACCCGGAGCTGGGTCGCCTTCTAGTACATCGCCAGGTCAGGGAAACCCACTCCCCCCAGGACCGGATTAATGTCCCATATGCAATGCTATGTTTAGCCCCTGCCTAGAGGAACCGAAGCATAGCATACTTCACCTCCGGAATATATATTTGGGAAGCACCACCATTTTCAAAAATGTAAGCGTGCCATCCAGGACAACCCCGCAACCGACCATCTCTCCATATCCCGTTTTATAGCGGACCAAAGGGGGAGGAAGTTGCTGGGAAACAGATCCCCAAAACACTGTGACATGGACCCCAGGTATTGGACGTTTCATTTTGCACCTCGAAATCAAATCCCCCCCCACCCCCCATGTATTCCTTTCTCCCCATTTGGCGCCCCCCCACCACATATGCCACTGACTTCCCCAGATTGACCTTACACCCTGATAGCGTCCCATAGTGTTCCATGCTCTCCAACAAAGGAGGGACCAAGTGAGAAGGCCTAGTTTGTTATTTATGATGCGCAGTTATACCCAGGGGTATCAGGGCGCAGCATTTACACAAATATGCAAAGCTTAGTTACAAGGTGTAAAAAGTACAAATTGGCATAGGGAGAATGTACAAAACAGCAGAGGAAAGCAAGCAATATATACAGTATATACACATTTAAAAGTGGCATGCACACAGATACAGTGTGCGGATCGCATGAGGGATAGCCTTGGGATTTAGTTGTCTTGGAGGTCCTTCAGTTTCAGCCAAGAGATTACCGTAGAGCGGAAGTTCAGGTAGGGCATGTCTACTCTAAGGTTGGGAGGCAAAGAGTTTCATAGTTTGGCTGCTTTTACCGGGAAACTGTTACCTCCTATGGTGGCAAGTTTGTAATTTGGGACAGAGAGGCAGTCTTTGTAAGCAGTTCTGAGGGGTCTCGTGGAAGCTTGTCTATGGAATCTGTTAATCAAGTAGATCGGGGTGGCATTGTTAAGGGATTTGTAGGTAAGTGAAGCCGTTTTTAGGAGAATTTTATCTCTGGTGGAGAGCCAATTGTTCTGTTGACTGAATCCTGAGATGTGCTCTCTTCTGGGGATGCCTAAGGCTGCTCTCAGGGCGTTATTCTGGAGTTTGTAGCTTGCTAGTGGTAGCCTTGGAGGTTCCTAGGTAAAGGGCGTTACAGTAGTCAAGGCGGGATAGTATAAGGGCTCTAGCGAGTGTAAGACAGCTAGTATCGGACAGAAATGGTTTAGCTGAGCGGATTAGTTTGCACGTATATGCAGATGAGGATGCCAGTGAACTCGGTTGTCTTTTGAAGGAGAGGTTAGAGTCGAAGTAGAAGCCCAATGTTTTAACCTCCTGTCCAACTTTTATGTTGTTCCCATCTATCTTGAAAGAGTTGTAGGCCGGGCTAAGTTTCCTTAGACTGTGTGTTGTACCCATAATGATAAGCTCCGTTTTCTCATCTTTCAGGCATAGTCCATGAGTGGCCATCCATGCCTGGATGATGATGTACACCCTGTTTAGCAAGGCCAACATCTTTCAATAATCTCCAGAAAGTGGAAGGAGGATCTGAGTATCGTCTGCATAATTAGTGTAGATGATACCGAGAGGATCCAAATCATCGAAAAGGGGCTTGGTAAATATGTTGTACAGTGTACGGGAGACGCGGGAGCCTTCTGGTACACCACCGGTGATGGGTATGGGGTCTGCTGCAGCTGTGGGAAAAAAGGCCCTCATAGTTCTTCCGTTAAGGCATGAGGTGATCCATGAGATGGCCTCAGGAGACAAGTGTGCTGCTGTGTGGAGATGTGAGCATAGGACAGAGTGGTCGACCAAATCGAAAGCTGCAGAAAGGTCAAGGAGGAGTAATATAGAGCAGGGTGTCATCTGCAAAGAGACTGATCTTACAATCATCCCTGCCTACTGTGACGTATCTAATCTCTTCATTGTCCCTGATTGATGCGGCCCATGGCTCCATTACCAGCACATAAATCAACAGATGGCACCCCTGACATGTACCCCGCCATAATGGAAAGGATGACGACTCAATCCCGTTGACCACCACCCTAGCTGTAGGCTCCGAATACAGGGCCGCTATCCAACTCATCCACCCGAGACCCATCCCCAGGGACGCAAAAACCTCCCCATGAAGGCCCAGCTCACCTGATCAAACGCCTTCTCGGCATCGTAGGACAGTAAGAGCACCCCCTCCTCCCATGCCCCTGGTGTGTTCAAGACATGGAGAGTCTTCCGCATGCTGTCCTCTGCCTGTCTATTTAGCACAAAGCCCACCTGGTCTGGTTGAATCAGTCGGGGAGGTGGGGGGGGCGAGATACCAAACGCGTCGCCACGATTCTGGCGAAGACTTTGGCATTCACGGTGTGAAGGGAAGTCGGCCTATATGAGGCACAATTGCATAAGTCCTTCCCGGGTTTTGGCATGACTGCTATTAAGGCCTGGAGAAAAGTTGGGGCATCGTATCCTGCCCCACTATACAGCAAGGTTTGATATTGCTTGTAAAAATTGGCCGTGAAACAGTAATTCCCCAGAGTTTTTCCTGTCTTCAGCCTCTGAATTGCGCCCAATGCCTCCTCCCTGGTTACCTCCAGCGCCTCGCTCTCCTCCCTTGTGAGCCTAGGGAGACTCCGGACGGCCAGTTACTGCTGGATGTCTTCCACCGAACTCTCTGGCGGCCTCACCCGTTCCCCTGCATCCCGCACTCCCTCTACCCTCCTTTCTGCCCTGCAACCCCTCCATCTATTTGCCAGTAAGATTCCCACTGTCTCCCATTTCATAGTACCTCTGTCGGATATATCTAATTTTCTTCACAACCTCCCCAATCAGGACAGTTTGGAGTTCCTGCCACTTATCCCTCATCTCTCCCAATAGAGCCACCCTGCCTGTGTCCCATTGAGTCAGGTAGGACAGCAGTGTTTTAAATTCTTCTCAGAGCTTGCTTTCAATCGGCCCCCTTTCGCGCTTCCTACGTGCTCCCCTCCGCGATGCGTAATCACCTAAAGGTGGCTTTGGCCGCCTCACACTGTTGCCATACTTGTCTGCCCATTATCCTTAATGACAAAGTAAGCCTGTATCTCCCTTCCCAAAAAATCCCTAAACACCTGATCCATCAGCAGGGTGTCATTGCACCTCCAATCGAAAGCCGGGAGTAGCTCGGGGAGCCGCCAGTTCACCACCACAAGCTCATGATCCGAACACTTGATCGTCTCCACCCTGGATATCCCTAGCTCACCCTCTCGCTCACTCTGGATCAGGATGAAGTCAATCCTCATGTATGTCTGGTGCGGGGGAGAGAACGTATAACCTCCCAGGCCTGGCCAACGTTTCTGCCAGACATCCACCCGTAAGTGGTCCTGCAGGAGATCCCTCAAGGCCACGCTATCCCTGTTCATCCCTTTCGTGGCCGTCCCTTTCGTTGACCACCTGTCCAACTTGGGGTCCAATATCAAATTGAAGTCTCCCTCCAGTAACATTGCACCTTCCGCCCATCACCTTTGACACCTGGCGCAGGCATCCCAACTGTCTCATATTCGGTGCGTACAGTGTAGCAACCATAATTCGTACACCCTTGTGCATTCCTTTTATGCCCAGGAATTGTCCCCCAAGTCCCCTCTTAACCTGAATATCTGTCAGGTGGAGAGACTTATCAACCAATATACCCACCCCATCCATCTTGAAAGTCTTGTGGGAGGCCTAGAAGTTCTCTTTACCTTTTATCAGTGATTCTGCCCCCTGCCTGTAGTGGGCCTCTTGCAGCAAAAGAGCCGCCAGTTTTTGTTTGTGGAACCGATCACTAGTTGGAGACCTTTTCGTTTTGATAGTTCAATCCATTTACGTCCAGTGTACCTACCGCCACCTCAGCCATACCCCATCTTTACACTTTGCCCGCTACTACTAGCATGTCCAAGACCTCCTTAGCATCTGTATTTCTGTGCATGAGGTTCCCCACCCTACGCCCTCTCCCAGCTGCCCCTCCCGCCTCCATCCCCACCCTCCCCTAACCTAGGTCGAGGAGTCTGATCCCATACCCCATCTTACTAGGTACAGTTATCGAACCACCCTGACCCGTCACCTGCCTTAAACATCATGTTGAACAGCCCTGCCATACCTCCTTTACCAAACCAGTCGGGGGGGAGTGTGGTGGGGGGGGGGAGAGGGGGAGACAATACCCCCTCCTAGTTTTACATTGAACTATAACTTAACTCCAAGATTCTCCCCTTTCATTAACCACGTGCTCTCCATCTGCACCCCCTTTCTCAAATTTTGGCAACTGTTTTCCCCATGACCCAAACCGCTGACCACCCCCCGGCGGCCAGAGAGAACCTCCCCTGAACTGTCAGCCTCCCTTGAGGTCCCTAAAAGGGTTCTGAGGCGATCCCCAATTACTGCAAAAAGCCAGTCTGATTGGCTTTGCCCCCTTTCAAACATCGTTCCGTGGGGGCAGGGGTTTCTGGTTTTTTTTTTTAGACTCCTTTTGCCCTGTGCTTTTCTTGCTCTGATTCCGGGCCCCGGGGGCCTCCTGTCCGGGTCCAACCCATAGCCGCTGCTTCATGAAGCGGGCCCTTCCCGGTGGCCCACCAAGTCCTCATTTACTCGTATGTCCTCTTCTCCCACCAGATGGTGTAGCTCACCCTCCCATTCAAACACCAGTGAGAAGGGGTAGCCCCAGCGCCACCTCACCCCTTCTTTTGCAACCATCTACTGAGGGCCCAACACTTTTCGCCTCAATAGTGTCTGGGCCGAGAGATCCTGAAAAATGGCCACCCTGTAGTCGCCATAGTGCACCTCTTTCAGGCGTATCGCTTGTTCAAGGAACCTCATCCTGTGCCCGTAGTAATGCATACGTGCCAGGACTCCACATGGGCCCCCCCCACTGGCCCTGTGCACCCTGTCTATTATAACCGTTTCACCTTCCCCGGAGCCTAGGACCATCCGTATTATCTCCTGTACCTTTTGTTCCAAGCCTACCGATGTCTCCTCCTCCGCTTCCTGTAGTCCTCAATGTCCTCTACCTTGAGGCGGAGCTCCCCCTCACGTCTTTCATTTTCCTTGAGCAAGCCTCCATCTGCGTTTCCAGGAGCGCCGTGGGTGTTTAATTAGCCTCGACCCCATCCATTCTGTCCTCAAGGGTAACCACCTTTGCCGATAGGTTACCAGCCTTGCCCCCATGTCCGTCCTCATGCCCCTAATCTCCTCCAGAATAGTCTGAATTTCACTCTTGATCAAGCCAAGTTCAGCTGGGGATGGAGCTGGACCCCGGACCCCTCCGGCCTCTGCCATAATGTCTTCACTTTGACAGTGGAACCTTGCCAGGGCCCCCTTCCAGCTCATAGGATCCCCAATTAGTCTCCTCCTGTGCCTCGAGGAGTAACCGGGAAGGTTTGTGGATCCGACCTCTGGTGTGACAACCCTGGCCTGCACAAGTGTTCACTGGCTTTGGGGCAGGCAGCCAGGCTCAACCTCCCTGGCGCAATCTCACTCCCTGAGGGAATACACCAAGTCACTTTGGGGGGTGGTGGGAGAGGGTATGATGCGGGGGTGGGGGAGAAATCGGTCCCAAGCAAAGGGTGCCAGTATCTCTGGGGCTCAGATGTAACAAATAGTCTTTGTGAAGGGCCCTCCTCCGGGGTAACCACTCCCCCAGATAGCGCTTCTGCCAGCCGCTGGCACGCCTCAGGGACAGGCCTCTGTGTGCTCGGATGTGTAGTAGGGGGATATCTACCCCACAGTTGGCGCGGATTCCCTAAGCAGAGACCCTTGTCGCCCCGTTAGGAGGACCTCTCTATTACTTGTTTTCTCCCTGGGTTGGGGAATGCCTTGGAGGGGTAAGGGGGGCCGGGTATTCTCTGGTATGGTCAGAAAGTCCTTGTGTGCCGTGGGGCACCACCTCGCGTGTAGTTGGCCTCTTTTCTGCAGCAGAGCCCACGTGGTGGCGCCTCTGAGATGTTCCTCCTCCCCATACTACCAGGATCCTCACCGGCGGCTACCTGTGGATCCGCCCTTAATTAGCAGTCGCACAAAAGGTCCCAAGTAATCCCTACCTCAATACACTGGCCCAGTGGATCAAACAATTTACTACAAGACCCACACCTAACCAACCCTGCTCACTGAAAACGAGAAATGTAAGACTAGGCTCTAGATTCACCCTAGCATATTTTTTATCTAACCATAAAACCACCACTACCGCCACATTTTCGACTACTAGAATAAAGATTGCTAACACTACTAACAACATGACAAACTTTACCCCCACGCCCATAGAAAACACGACCCACACAAACAATATTCTGACTAAGACCCTTGCATCGATCAAGGGTGCTTTGATCCACGCCAGATCCCTGCCAGCCCACGCCCTAGATATTGCTGATGTTGTAATGTCACAGGGCCTTCACTTTCTAGCAATCAGACGTGGCTTCATGCAGCGGCAGGGCCCTCGTTCCCTCTCGCAATCCCAGATGACTACTCCATCACCCGACTTGATGGAGAACCCAACTGAGCCAAAGGTGGGGGTGTCGCCTTCATCATAAAAACGGTTTTAGGCCTTGGGCCATACCTAATCGATCATTCCCGTCAGCAGAACTATTGTCCGTCAAGCTACCTATCTCTGCCTCCTGTACTATTACCATCCACCTCATATACAGACCTCCTGTGCCTGTATCTATCTTTTGAAGAAGACATTACCCTTCTCCGTACCAACAATAGTAAGCCAAGTTACAAATTATCCTACTAGGGGATTTGAACCTTGGTTTTCAGGATGTGAAGGATGTCAAGGCAACAGCACTTGTCAACACGCTCACAGAATTAGACTTTCTGCATCGCATCTCTGTACCTACTCATAACAAAAGCAGGACCCTAGACTGGCTAGCCGACCACAATCGCAACATTAACATCCTCTTTAACACACCATGTGCTTGGTCAGATCATCACCTTATCTCATTCATGATAAAGAAATGTAAAAAGAGTAACCCTCACAACCTTGCCCCCACCCATACGGACGTGGATTAATCGCAACATAACAGCGGTTATGTTGATACCCTTACTTCAACCAATCAACACCAATAGCACTGAACACTCTGACCCTACGGTCCTAGTGGACTTATTCAACCATACCTTACTCAATGCCATCAATACAATTACACCTATAAATTGTGCAAGGCCAAACCCCTTGCGCATTTAAACTTGTGGTTCACTCCACACCTCAGATCACAGCGCAAATCTAAAAGAAATGCAGAAACACTCTGGAATAGTCATCCAACAGCCCCCAACGAAGATACATTTCTAATAGCTTCCCTTAACTACAAATAGGCGATCTTACAGACTAATAAAGAAACCTTCAACAACCGTGTCATTCAAGCAAAATCAAGCACCAAAGAACTCTTCAATATACTTGGAGAGCTAGAATCCCCTGTCCCACCACCTGAAATCTGCATCAAAGACGCACTTGTATCCAGAAAGCCTTACTAGACAAAATAACAATGCTACAAGACAAAATAGAATCCAAAAAACGTGGTCTCTTAGCTGCCACTTCCCAACTCGCTACTTCAGCCCCTCACCCCAAAACTGACAACTTATTTAACTTTTCTCCTCTTACTACCAAAGAGGTAGAGGACATAATCACTAAGCTAAAACCATCTGGATGTCAGGGAGACTTCTGCCCTGCTCCCATCATTAAAGAGGCAGCCAAGGAACTGGCTCCTTTCATCACGTCGATAATAAACGCTTCATTTGAAACAAGCATAGTCCCCAACAACCTAAAAGACGTGTGGCTCCTCCCACTACTAAAAAAGCAATCTTTTGACCCCAACATCCACACTAATTCTAGATCCATCACTATGGTTCAATTTTTTATGAAAAGTATAGATGGAGCAGCCTACCTGCAGATTCAACCGCATCTAGAATTAAATGACCTCCTTGGCCTCAGGCAATCAGGCTTTAGACCCAGACATGGTACGGAAACGGCCCTGATTGACCTTAAAACACAAATTGAAGAATCAAAAGGTAAAGGCAAACTTGCCCTCCTCCTTTTACTAGATCTGTCGGCTGCTTTCGATTTAGTAGACCACAAAGTCCTATGCAAGCATCTATCCTCAGCAGCACATTTTTCTGATAAAACCACTACCTGGATTCAGTCATTCCTTGATAACAGATCAATGAGTCTTTGCACCCTCGGCTTCTGCGAAACCTGAAACAGTCGCGTGCAATCACGATGCCAACACGATGACTTCAGACTGGCCACAAAAATGATGGAAGCCCAATGCCTCTGTAAGTTACTGTCACCCGCTGCCCTCCTTGCAAGCCCATGGAAAGGGAAAGCAGGAGTGGCCTGTGTATGGACCCCAAGCCACAAACATAAACCCGAGACAAGCCTGTTTGGGCCCAGCTGGAACAGACCGTGGATGCAAAGCAACACACTGTTACATGAATGCACAATAGACACATTAAGATAAAAAAAATAAAAAATGGCCATGGTGGACCACGGGGGTGGGGTGGACCAACCACGAGGGAGGAGGTGCAGGGTGCACCTCAACACCCACATGCGTGCATGGCCTGCACAGTTAGCCTATAGTGGGAGAGCTTTCGCCGCTGTCGGCACCCTCTGGTGTAACATTAGAAGGTGAGCATGACAAGGGAGGCTTGACCACACATAGCCCTGGTATTCTCCTCAATGGCAGCAAGCATGATTCGGCATGATTATTGTATGGAGGTCCCCATGCAGCACCTCGTGTTGCATGGAGTTCTGCCTGCAAGGCCTCACGTGATGCACGGATCTCCTACCGGGTTGCATGGAGTTCAGCAGAGCTGTTGTGTGTCAGCTGCTCCATCTGCTGTTCTGTCTGTCTACTGCTGGCCACCTCAAGTGCAGCCAGAGTAGTTCTGAGGGAGGTGTTCTCTTCCCTCAGGGCATCCCTGTGGGCCTCTGCAGCCATGGGTGTGCACAGAGCCCCCATTTCAGCCCGTCTCTTTGTTGGTGGCCAACATGTCCAGCCTGAGCGAGCGGCATGTGGACCGCACTACCTGTTGCTGGAGCTCCATCTGCCTTTCAGGGTGGAGAATGGAATTTACCACCCTTTCCACGCCCTGAGCCATCATCTCACATGATTCCCCCTGTTGCTGTGCAATGGCATACATGGAATTCTCCCACACAGTATTCCCGGATGGCACACGGCCACCGCGTTGCCAGACACCACACCGGTCGGGCCCAAGAATACCTGGCCCTTGCTATGCTGGTGCTGCCTGTGGCTGCAGGACTGCATTCCTCCCTTGCTGAGCTGCCCCAGGAACAGGAGCAAACAGTGTGGAGCGTGACCCTGCATCTGTAACCACCACAGACGGACGTACTAAAGCTAACTATTAGCGTTGTTACATAGCGTTGTCTGAAGTGGCTGGAGCGTTGTCGGAAGCGGTGGTAGCTCTCTGTGCGGCTTGACTCAAGCTTCCCGCTAGGTTCTTTCCTCTAAAAACGTTTCACGCCGGCGGTGATGCCAGCCGCGGCTGCTCGCTTGTCTGTGGTGAAACCCTGGTGCACCGTGACCTCGCGGAGCAGCTTCCCCACCTTCCACCCCACAGCCCAGGCACGTTGGGTATCTTGGACAGTCGCGTCTTCGCTGTACAGCATCAGTGGATGATCGGGAGGACGCGCAGGAGCTTCGTCCGGAATCCACTGGTGGGGGCTACAAGACACGTCCTGGCGTGGTAAGAAACCTTGCGTCTTCGCTGTCAACTGGCTGATTGTTTCTGATTTTTCTCCTTCTGGAAGGGTAGCCTCCGGTCTGTGTGCTGCGTTCTACTTATTCATATTGTTAATGTGGGTTGTAGTTTAGCCCAAAGAGTACTGGGATGGCAGCACACAAGGAGACTGGGGCCAACCTGATCTTTAAAGTGGCTTTGGGGGCATTGGCAGACTCCACGGCCCTATTGCCAATGACTAACAGGGATCGAGTATCAGAGGTTGCAGCTCTTAGTGAGCACAGGTTGAGAGTGCTTAGTAAGCAGGGTAAACTTCCTGCTATGAAATGTCCCTAACTGAAGACCTTGCCCTCTCACACAAAGCATCAAGCCAAATGCAGATTCTTGATAGGACGTCTGTGAAGGCTGGACACATAGTACAAACACCCCCAAGGACTGAGACACCCATGGTGTCAACCTCTGTGCAAGTGCAGCCTATTGGTCTCTCCATTGTTTCCTCCCAGTGGTCCGAGCATATGGCTAATATTGTCAAAGAATTACTCGCATGCAAGGACCCATTTGATCTTGGCCTACTGGCGGAGGCCTTGACTAATTGGGCATGGAGTCTACAGCTGACTCAAGTGAACACTGCTTCACAGACGCATGGATCTATCTGTATAGGTGTGCCGTTACAGGCTTCTAGTGTGAATGTTGCCTGTCAAGCCCTTTTACAAAGGGAGATAATAGACCAAACTGATTGGTGTTGTAAGGATTCACTGGTACCTATTGGGGCAGGTGCGGATTGTAAGAAAACGATTCACGTCCCCAATACAGCTGGATCCCATGGAATCTTTGGCACTGCAATGTGAGGCGTGCCTACAACTCTGAATGCTAAACTGAAGAGAGTACTCTCCCGGAACTTAAAACTAAAAAAGTCACAAATGCCAAAAATAAAGGACGTGAACACATGACTTCATAATGGATCAGAGAAATGTTTTTCTAACCAACGTCCAGAAAATTGAAGGAAAGGAGTCAAAAGAAACCCTACGCAACAAGGTTCTTGCCTGGCTGTGTCAGAGAACAGGGCCTGGAGTGGTTAGCCACTCGGACCTTATCACCCGAAGGATAAATCGGAGCGATTGGTGCTTGCAACCCAATACGGATTGCATCATAGTGGGTTGTGGGGCTACCACCCTACCTACCTTTCTTAGACGTTGTAAATATCTGCCCATGGGTGCCTCTAAATGTAATTTGATTATTTAAGTGTTAGTCCCTCACCGGAAATGTTCTCTTTTTCCCTCCTTATCATAGCCATAGTGTTTATTGATGTATGTTTTACTGTAGTTCTGATGATGAGTTTGCTATCACAGCTCTAAGTCACTTGCTTGTGCTTAGGAAGAATTCTACCTCTCGCGCTATGTAGCGTTTATTTACTTGTCGGTCTGCGCCATCACACCTACAGGTTTATTGTGCGCATAAAAATGTCATAAGTGAAAGTACCAACACTGACTGGCCCCGTGAGGGGTGTAGCCCCCCCCCCCCCTTGCAGGTGTGTCGGAGAACAGCATCCACAGCAGAATCACTCACCTGCGACAGCAATGAGGGTACAAGGCCCGATTCCTCACCAGAGGCATAGGCATCCTCAGAGGTGTACTCAGACACCCCTGGCCAGGATGGTCTGGAGCACCAATGGATTTTTGTGGGCTACCACACCACAGCCTCCACTGATGCCTGGTTGAGGCTCTGAATCAATCACCCCCTCCACATCTCCTCCTCCACGTCGTCATCCAGTGCCTCATCACCTGCAGAAAATCAAGACATGAACACACTTTAACAGCATAGGCCACACATAGGTATCGCAATGTTGACAGCCAACACATGAACCAACCATGTCACACGAGACAAACTCAGGCACGCAGTGTCAATGAGATGGAAGGGGAGCCTGAAAGAAGGCATGGATGCGTGTGAAATGGCAAAATACATGTACTGCATGGTGCATAGCACCTGGATCACACACACACCTTGTGACTGGCATAGTCCGTCCACAAACATCACAGATGCCTATACACAGTAGCATAACCATGCCCGAACTGTCAACCAGACACAGATGGAAGCTCAATACTACTGTCCATGAGCCATGTACAATGCATGTCATTTGACATTTCATTTAAATCACTATGCTAAAACACACGTGTCACAGGCTGCAACAACGCTAGGGTGTTGAAATACAGTGAAGGAAGGCGCATGGATTCATCAATGGCAGGTCACCTTGACATCACGCAAGTGAATAGGCATGTGTAAGGGGAGAACAGAGTTCAGAAGCGTGTGGGTGCAGTACAGTACACGTGTATGGAATAAACTATTTGTGAGAACACAGAGGCAGTATTGTGAATGTCGTGGACTGATGGCAGTGTAATGGCACGTGCAGTCATTCTGTGTAAAGTGTTGGTAGTGGGTTGTAGGGATACTGTAACCCCCATATGGACTTGCTGGGAATGCACAGGGTGCAGGAATGAAGATGCATAGCCACTGTGAGCCTGTGCCATGCACACACAGTCCGAGTGAGATACCCTGCACCAAGGCCAAAGGATGTTCCACACAGTCCAGGTTGGGCAGAGTTGCAGAGGGAAGAGTGTATATTCACAGTAATTCGGGTACAGCCTGTTGCAGTAGTCCGCCATTGGAATCAGCAGTCCCATGGAGACAGTGAGCTGCTGGTGGATGGATAGGTAAGGAAAAATGCCTCTGAGGAGGAACAGCTTGCAGCGTGACCTCGGAGACGTCAGTCATGTGATGATTGAAGGTGAGTGTTGAGTGGAAGATCACAGGCTATCCGCGACCATAGGTTGGAGCAAGAATAGGCCCAAGAGAGGCTGCACAGAGATGGTCATGGAAGGAGTGAGCAGGTGTGGTGATGAGGATTGTCTGTTTGCAGGACATGGTTTGTATGCAGTCTGCATGACAAGCACATCAGTCCAACATCACATGGGTCACACATGGCAGTCATGTCAATGTAGCTTGAACTGGCAGACAATCATAACACATCACACAAGCAACATACACATAGCCTGGACACACACGCATCACCATTCACCGGACATTGGCTCATAATTTGGCAGATCTCCCATGCCTTGGACCTGCCCCACTGCGATGAAATCACCAGCGATCTCCTCATGTGCAGTGAGTTCTTTGTCCTCTGGTGGTGTCCCACTGTCAGTCACCAGAGTAGAGGCAAAAATTGCAGCCAGCTTGTCTTTCGCTCTGCGCTTGGGCATTCCACCGCTAAACGACATCTGCTGTGCGCCTCATGTTCCAAGGCACTGATACAGTCAGCAAGCTAATGACAGTGGGCCCTATGCTGAGCAGGCGTATGTCTGCTCCCTGCCCGCACCAGCATGTCACAGCCATGTTCCCTCACGTAGTCCACAAGTTTGTCCAGTTCCTCAACACAGAAACTCTGCTTCCTTGAGGTGTCGGACTCCTGAGCCGTGTCTGGGGTCCCAGCCTGTTCTGCTGGAGCATGCTTCTCCCTCTTGGGAGGTGGTGTGGACCCTGAGTGGCTTTTCGCGCTCTGGTCAGTAAGGGCTGAAGCACAGGTGGACTGGCCAATGGAAGCAGGCAATGACATGATGACCGAAGGTCGGACTGCAGTTATTGGCAGCGAAGTGCTGTTGCCAGGACCCTGCGCCACACCTGCCTCAGTGCCAAGTTGCCTGGACCCACACAGTCCTGGCTGGGTGACCCAGAGCCGGGGTGGTGTCAGCTGCAGCTGCCCATGTAGCTTCTACGCCCTGGCTGCTCAGGGCAGCAGATGACACTGCTGCCCCAGATCCACGTGACCTGGTGACAGCAACTTTACACGTGCCTTGGCCTTCCCGACACGGAATTCGGCCTGTGAGTGTTCCTGTGCCTGTTCGGAGACCAATCCCGTCTGTGCTGGCTGACCCTGAGCCGGAAGTGGCGGTAGCTGCAGCTGCCCCTGCAGCTTCCATACCCTGCCTGCTTGTGACAGCAGATGACACTGCTTGTCTGGTCTGACGGGTGCTGGGGGTGGCAGCAGCGGCTGCATCTCCCTAACCCGCTTGGGGGGAGGGGGGCAATGCTGTCCCTGCATGTGCCTGGACACACTGCCCTCGTGGACCACCCTGGCCACGTGGGCCACCTTGGCCACGTCCCCCACCGCGGCCACCTCTGAGAGGTCGCCCAGCTTTGCCTCCCTTACCACTTGTTGCCCTCCCAGTCATGGCACTGATGTACTAGCGCAATGGGATGTGCAGACAGTTGTCCTGGGCAAGTGGGATGAAGGGGGCAGGGTATGTGATGGAAAACGTACGCCTGTGCTCCTGCAAGGCTGTATGTGACTGTTATATAGCGGGCCTGAGATGGTATGCAGGTAAACAGAAAAATCCTTTATTCAGGTTTAGAAGTTTACAATGTGCTACTTCCAACAGAAGGTAATTCAAGAAAACAACAAAGGTGTGTCGGTTCTGGTCACCTAATTCTGGCAGGCACTTGTTAACTCCACTCCAGAGTTATCGGAAAATAAAGTCTTTGGATTCTCACGTTTTCTGTATCATGTAGGCTCCTCTGTCGTGCTCGTCCCTTTTGCACTCAGGAAGAGCCTATTCAGCGTTCTGTTCGCCGTGTGAGATTCGCTGAAAGTAAATCCTTTCCCAGTCTTTTCGTGTGGCCTCCGTCCCTTTGTTCTCGGGAGCGTTCGGCAGCCAGCTCGGAGGAAAGCAGTTAACAAAGATCAGGATCAGGGTTTTCTCAGATGTGAAGTATCAGCCGGGCGGGCGTACGGGCACCTCCTCCTTCTGGTGCTTGTGATGCTAGTATGCCCATTGAAAGCCTGTGACGTCCTTGGTCCATTCCTCGTGCTGCACACAAATGGTGGAAAAAAGAACCAGGGAGAGGTTAATTCAGGTTTTACACCTCCTCTGTCCCCTCCCCCTTTCAGGTGCTTTCAATCTACTTCACTCTGGTTGTGGACCCACCCATCTGTCTTCCGCGTTCACATGCTTGCCATGCTGTTTGTATCCGTGGTTGACTCCACATATCTAGACCCCCTGTCTAAAAGTGAACCCCCCGCCATAAGGTAAGTGCTCTGTGTTCTTGCTTTTACGGGCAGATGGGCTTTGTTTTAACGTGTGGGTGCTGGCTGTAATGAGGCATGCTGGGACTTGTGGTCTGCTGCGCCACTCTGATTGCACCACATTTTCCTGACACGTCCTCGCTTCTTCAGCTGATAATATGGATGTTACGCCTGGTGTTCTATGAGCCCCTTCCCAGCTCCCTATACTAGTTTTATCTATGGAGCCCTTCACGTTGCCCTTGTCAGCCTCACAGTCACCCCTGGGGAAAAGAAGAAATGGTCACGCAATGCTGAGGTACCCCAAAAACAAATGTGCATGTGACCCCTCGGTAGCCCACGTGTGATGAAAAACGTCCCGCAGTACGCTGTGGCACCCAGGAACACAACAAATGCATACGTGGGGAACACGTAGGCTACTAGGACCTTGAAAAATGGTGCACGCGTCACACAGGGGCAACCACAATGTGGAAAAAAATAAATTGTGTGCGACTCACCATCTGCCTGGAAAAATTATGGCATGCACGCACAGAGAAACGCAGAGAGAGACACAGACACACACATGCCAAAACAAGAAGTACGAACTGCCACAGTAGTGAGCAATTAGCGTGTGAACCCACAAAAATATGAATCTCACGTGTCGTCTCCATGAAAAGCACATACAGTGCACTGTTGTCCTACGCGGTCCTTCAACCCATACTGTACAGCAACGCACTTCTCGTAACTTATGTGCTTGGGGCCTTTCCTCTGATTACATGCTTACGTGCTGTTTCTGCTGCACTGTCACTCTGCATCAGGCTGGCCACGCAAAAGCACATATTAGACCCACACTCCTTCCCACAAGGCCATTTACCTGACTCCAACTGCCCTGAGCTGCCTCCTAGAACCATCTGCTGCTGCCAACCCACTCTAGGTGCATGCTGCCCACGTGCTCTGCATTTTGGTGCCTGCTCTGAAGCCATTGCCAGTGATCCTGTTGCTGTGACCACCTTTGCTGATCCTGAATACTACCGACTGCCATTCCATTGCTCCACAGCCCAGCCCCAGGACCACCTGCCCACCCACACCTGCCTCGGGGTTTGCCATGTCTGACCCATCTCATCTGAGGCAAGTGGTAGCCCCCCCCTGCAACCCATCCCCCCGGGCAGAGAGGCAGAGGGCTGTCAGCTTCTCCTCCACAAAAATTGGCATCCTGGTGGAGCAAGTCCTGGGGCTTTATGATGCCCTCTTCACTGGACCATCCCGCATCGACAAGGAAGGACGGAGTAAGATCTGGGCGGACATCATGGGTTCCATCAATGCGGAGGGGGTGGCACCCTGCGACTACCGACATGTCTGTAAGCGCTGGGAAGACTCCAGGTCCAGGACCCTCAACAAGGCCCAGCGCCTCCTTAAGGCTGACGATGATGAGGTGAGGTGCCAGGGCCAGTTGTCCACCAATGAGAGGAGGGTACTGGAGCGCATCGACCCAGCGCTGCACACCCAGGTCTTGGATTTAGTGCTCCATCTGGAGTTGACTGGTAAGTGTTCATGTGTTCTTGTCCGCCATAGTGCCTGTGTATGTTGACTTGTGGCTGGAGTGTGCATCTTGGCATCATGTCTGGCATGCCTCCTGTACAGGTGTCTGTGTGCATGTCCCTGACAGTGCTGCATGTGTGTCCATTCAAGCTTGACCCACTTCAATGGTGTCTGTGTTGCAATGCGTGATGCGCACCAGCATGTAACTAGGTGCACATGTTTGCATACTTGTGTCTGGACTGGGGCACGTGAGAGGTGTGACACATGGGTGCTAATGTCACCATCATGGACATGCATGGTGTACATGTGCGTGTGTCTGAGTAGTGAGTGTGTGACTGGCCAACCCCATGGATGCATGACACATGAGCATCTCAATGCGTGATTGACTCATGCGGCCTAGTTGTCCCCAAGTGCACTGTGACTGGAGGTCTACATGGCCAGATGCATGACTGTCAGGTGATGTGTGTGTATATGTGATGTGCATGTACCATGATGCATGTGAGGTTCAGCCCCACCTCTGATGTGCTTGCAGTGCCTTGTACATGGATGAGAATGTTTGTTGCACATGACATGCATGTGTGTTGCTTGCACTGCTCTGTGTGTTAGGGGTGGCGTGGTGATGGTTGTGACGTTTGACAGTGCCACTCATGTGCATTTGCTTTGTTCCAAGCAGACATTTGTTCAGTACACTGATGCTTGTGTTCAATGTCTCCTTATCCACAGCGACGACGGAGGAAGAGGGCGGAGCTGGCACTGTGGAGCACCGAGGAAAGGCCCAGTCGTCCTCCCAGGTTATGTCATCTTCTGGGAGCGAGGAGGCTGGTGCTGCATCTGAGTCACCGGCCTCTGCTGCTGAGGGGAGGCCCAAGAGGGTGAAGTTGGCCGTCGGCTCCTCGGCAGTGGGAGGGGCAGGTGAGACATCACAGGGGCGGTCCGATGCGGAAGACAGTGGGGAGTCATCGAAGTTGGTGGTGGAGGAGCATGCCACATGAGCCCAGCACATGGGTCCTGGCGGGGGGTTATGAGGTACGTGTTCCTGGTGCAGTCAACGGTCAGGGGCCGGAGCAAGTGCAGGTCACCGTGGAGGGGCCTCTGACTGCTCCTGTCCCTGGAACTGCGACTGCACCAGTGTGCACCTGCGGGCATGCCTCAGGCCGGACCCATCCGCAGGTGGTGGGGTGTATCCACGGCAACGGATCTCCCACTACCTGCGGATGAGGCAATTTGTGACAGGGTTGAACCTGTGCTAGCCGGTTTTGCGAGTGTCCAGCGAGCATTCATGATGTGCAGGCTTCCAATCGGTGGCTTGCATATCATCACGATGAGGTCTGTCGCCTCAACTGGCTAGCACAGTTTATGGTCACAAATGTGCTACGTGTGCTGGCCACTGCTGCGACCGCCTCCTCTTCCGCCACTGTGCGCCAGTGTTCCTCCCTGTTGTCTTCCTGCCCAGATACCACCAGGGCCCCCTGTGGACCTGTCCCAACCACGGCAGCCAGTCTGGTGGAGACCACATCCCTGCCACAGTTGGGAGTCGAAGGAGGATCATCAGAGGTGGTTACCGAAGCAACAGGGCCAGTGGCAATGGAGGAAGTGCAGGCACCAAGCAGCAGGGCATGTGCACGACAGCCCCGGGGGTTGTCATCCCGGAGGCTGTCCCGGAGGCGCAGGCACCGGGCTTTTTGGCAGCAGCAGCAGCAGGCTCGTTGTAGGAGGCAACAGGACTCTGGGCCCTCAACATCACAGGGGCAGGTAGCGGCCATCGGGCAGGAGGGTAACGTGGACCTCAACACCAGGATGTCTTTGTTGCAGCGAATGGACAAGCAAATCGGAGCAGACCGGCAGCGGGCAAGGGGGCACGACTCGCCATCGCCAGGGCAGAGAACACACTGCGTCGGGCGGAGAGGTGGGTCAAGTTCCTCGGAGACTCGCAGGGAGTTTGAGACAAGCACTTTGGAGTCCCTGCAGGCCATCGAGGGGAGAGCAGAGGCACGCCTCAGGGAAATAGACGCAGAGTTCGATGATGCCCTGGCAGAGACACTGGGGGTGAGGGGGAAATGGTGAGTCGTAGGACTAGCCCGCTGCCTTTTTGTAAATAGTTCATTAGGGTTAGGTTTCCTGTTTTAAAAATGTTATTTCGGAGTTCACGGACTTGCTCCGCATCTTGCATATAGTTAGTTTTTATAGTAGTTTTAGGATGTTCTTGTACTTTTTGGGGATCATAGACCCGTGAACTTTGTATATAGTTTGGATCTTGTCGTTTTTCCATTTTTTTTTTTTTTTTTTTTTTTTTTTTACCATGGAGCAACGATTTTATTCTGATTTTTATTTGCGTTAACATATGGTACAATGGACATGGACCACAATTTGGATTCTTTCATTTTTCCATCACCTTTTTTCTTTTTGTATGATCATTATTTCATTGGTTTCATTTTTGTTTCATTTGGATTCTGGGTATTTAATACATTTTAATACGTTGGAGTACAAGTGGTGTCTGCTCTCAATGTTTTGGTGCATGTTTCAATG
Source organism: Ambystoma mexicanum (assembly GCF_040938575.1). Taxonomy (NCBI): domain Eukaryota; kingdom Metazoa; phylum Chordata; class Amphibia; order Caudata; family Ambystomatidae; genus Ambystoma; species Ambystoma mexicanum. The sequence goes on along the minus strand of NC_090922.1, from coordinate 1,211,027,581 downwards.
TTCCTTGTCTGTATTTATCAGGTGTATCAGACTCAGTGGGTAAGTTTTCCAATACCTCGGTTATGTCTTCCTCTTCAATCAAACACAGAGTGTCTTCAAATTCCCGCTCCTCCTCACCTGATGTAGAGGAGTAGTCCAGCCTCTTCCGACGAGTGCGATGCCCGTGAGTCTTGCTCTTCTTAAGTAGGTAAGGCCGGCCTCGGAAGGAAGCCACTGTGACCTCGGAAACGGGTCAACAGAGACTCCCCTCCGCGACAGACAAGACAGGAGTAGGGGAAAAACCTTGCGGCACAAAAACCCCTCTGGATGACGATCCCAGCGATCCGGAAGCAGAGAAGGGAAGCAAGCGTCCAAAGGTAGCAGTCCGATGACCAGACACAGACAGAGCCGGGAGATGCAGGTTGAGAGCGGAGGGAACCGGGAGGAAGAGAATGCTAAGCTGGAACAAGAAAAAATGGCCAAGGGGCCAAGGAGAGTCCGGAGGGAGGCAGAGAGAGAGAAAAAGGCGGAAGCCAAGAAACAAGGCGAGAAATGGGCGGAACACCGCCAAGGGAAATAACAAGGAGCGTGACAACGAAGGGTAGTAAGAAAGTTGCAACGCGCCGAGCCGCCGAAAGTGGAAAGGATAAATACACTAGGCGGCGGCCATATTGGAAAGAACTAGACCGTCAATAGACTAGTGAGGAGATGTGACGGCACAACACGTTGGCGTACATGTTTCCACCTGTTCCACAACCGCCAGGAACCCGCGGTTGTGACAGTATTGCGTGTCCCTGATGTTGAGCAATGTTGTTCATGTGTATGCAAACATGCATGCATGTGAGTTTGTGATTCACATGCCATGGGGCATGTAATGGGGAGCAGGAACTATGGATGATTGTTGGGGTGCAGCATGTGTTGGGATTTTGTGGACATAGCCAACATGATTGCATGGTGTGCAAATGTTGGGGGGTCATGAGTCGGTGCCTGCCTGCAGGTTGCCGTCACTGGTGGGGAGTTGGGGACACATGAGTTAGGGCCTGTCTGCGGGTATGGTCACGCGTGATGGGGGGGGGGTCCCTTGTGGTGTGGGCTGCCTGTGGGGTATGGTCACGGGGGTGGTGGCTGTCCCTTGTGGTGTGGGCTGCCTGCGGCTAATGGGCACAGGTGATGGGGCGGGGGGGTCACTTGTGGTGTGGGCTGCCTGTGGGTATGGTCACAGTTGGAGGGGGGGGTCCCTTGTGGTGTGGGCTTCCTGCGGGTAATGGTCACAGGTTATGGGAGAGGGGGGGTGTCCCTTGTGGTGTGGGCTTCCTGCAGGTATGGTCACAGCTGGTGGGGGGGGGCACGGTCCCTTGTGGTGTGGGCTGCTGTTGGGGAGAGTTCTCAAGAATGTGCTAATTTGCCTTACCTTTTGAGACCCCCAGCAACTTTTCTGGATTTCTAGGATTTTAATTTTTACCTGGAAAGAGTGTGAGTCTTTTTTCCCACTCCTTCATGTATTTTGATGTGTTTTACTTTTGTGTTCTTTGGATATGGAGTTTTAAACAACTCCATAGGCATTATCTTTTTGCTATGTGTCACACAGCACCTTCAGTGCAGTGCACAGGGGTGTCTTTCTGACTCCCTAAGGTTTAAATACCTTCTCTGGGACTAATTACCGTCTCCCAGAGCATGTAAAGTTAAATTGACTTTGCTAGTCTTTTTAAATTCATAGAGCTAGCGCAAACTATCTTCCTATAGAGTGCTGGAGGGATTGCCCAGCATCTCCTGTGTCTAAACACTCATGTAACAGTCAAATGTTACCCTGTCCAAATGGCTAGTGGCAGTGGTTTTAGAATGAACTACCATGATTTTTCCCGACCCCGAACACCGGTAGCTAAAAATCGGGTCAGCCTTGTTTTTCAATATGGCGCCCATGACCCCTCTGTAAAAACAGACTCTGGTCATCTTTTTTCGCCGTTTCTTTTAGGAAAGGTCCTTCTTGTGTTTAGCTCTGCGCGCCAAACCAGGATTGGTCCCTTTGTTCGATGCCCTTTGGCGGGCATCAGTGCTGAAGTCCTCCTCTGGCGCCTGAGTGTCTGGGGTGGACAGGATGTGAGGGAGGTGCCCGACACTCACTGTGCTTAGTCTCCTAACAGACCTGAGTGCACTCTGGTGTGATTAGCTGGCTGACTGTCTGGGAAGGACAGCCAGCCTGCTTGGTGAATGGCAGCTAGGCTGGAATGAATGGGAGAATACTTTTTAAAAGAAGGTTTGTGGGACTTGGAAGGCAGAGTCGACCACTGGAGCGAAAGAACCGAAGTCTGGAACTCCTGGACCGTTGGTTTGCCCGGTGAAGCCCTGCTGCAGGTCCAGATTGCCTGAAACTGCCTCGACAGAGAAGCCCTTCAAGGACGACTTCTTCCCTTGAGCTGGTGGGAACAACCAACTCTTAAGCCACCTGGACACCGTTTCCAGACTGGTCTAATTTTCATCAGAGTGCTGTTGAAAACCGGATAGCCAGTGAGGAGGATTCCAGTTTGTGGACTTTAAGGCACTCGCACCTTAAAACACAATTAGCCAAGCTTGTGGCCTCTTCCCTGGGCAGGGCAGGAACCTCCCGACTTCCTTATTGTCCCCATGACTGAAGCTCAGGAACAGCAAGATCTGCAGTAACTGGAAGGAACAACTGCCTCAGCTACAGCTTTTCTTCATACCTAAGGTACTTTGCAAACACGGTGTGGATATCTTTTATGCCGCAGTGAAAGTTTGTGAAACTTTCCCAACTTTGGAGTCTTGTTCGCTCCTAATCCGACTTATAACTCTTTTTCTGGCAAACTACTTCTTTGAACATTGGCAAAGACTTAATCGTTAACTACTAGAACTGTGCTACCCTAACCAAGACACTGAACCATTGGCTTTGGCCCAGGCCTATTTAATTGAATTGCCTGTTGTAGTGAACTGAAAATATTTGCCCTACCTGTGAGAGTAATTGTGCTTTAATTCTTTATCCTTTTGTCTTTCTAACCCTTTTGAAAGTTACTGAAGTGCCATTTTGCTCCCACTTCAGGGGAGCCTAACTTGTTCAGAAACGTATTGGTTGTGTACTGTAGTGTATTAGATTGTGATCACAGATTGCTGTTTCGGGATATTTGTCGGTACAACCTCTTCTGTTGGTGACCTAGATTAACTTTTGTTGGCTTTTCAGCCGTGTCGCATCCTGTGTGGCACTTGTTGGAGGAACCAATCCCCTACCTCCTTGGTTGGTCACAAGAATAAGATGAGCAGCCACTCAAGAATTGCGCCACACTTGTCTGGTATAAACCTCAAAAGAAAGTCCTTTATTACTTGTTTACACGTGTTTCGGCTACTCAAGAGCCTTTCTCAAAACAAAATAGGGCATTGACAGGGTACACATCATATTCTATTTACATAATTATTTTTCAGTCTTCATATATTGTACCCAAAATGGTTCAGGAAAGATGGAGGGTTGTTATGAGATTAATTTACATGTATGTGAGATGTGAATAATGAACATTACAATTGCATTTCACCGCAATACATTTGTTAGGTCAGTGTGCACACCCATATCACAATACATACAAAAAGAAATAAATAATAATCAATGAGAATAAAAAGAGAAACAAAAAAATAATAAAAAATATAAAATAACAAACAGCGAAACAAAGAAGAATTGTTTTAGCATAATTAATCTTGAATAAGTCCAAAATTTGATTATTTATAGTTTCAGTTCAAGCATCCTCATTTAACATGAGTTCTCATTTATTACTTGCAATCTGTTATATCATGTATTAAAGTATACAATATATTATTCCTAGTGGATTGAAGGCATCTTCCATTCGACACTTAGCAATAAGTGCACGTGTGCGGGCAAAATAGGTGAATAGAAAATCCTTACCCGTCTTTTTCCCTAAGTCCCGGGTAAATCCCGATATGCAAAACGATGCAGAAAAAAGATTTCCAATCCAATTGTATGTTTAACATTGAATTTTTCATACACGTTTTTTTCATATGGTATGTTGTATCCCGTGCTCATAGTATTCCCCTTCTTTTTTATGTTTATTTCTCTAACGCGAAAATAAAGTGTGATCCTGTTTACTAACGCACAGCTTCCCAACTTATAACTCGCATGAATTGTGTTTCATTTTAGTTTACGGATTATCGTATTGTATCCCTCCGCGTTAGTTTTGTGCAATCCCGTTTTATAAGTAAGTGCACTTTGTTTATAATGGGTCTGATTTTTCTACATTCAGTTCGGCATAATCCTCATTAGAAGATTGCCCCCGGTCTAAATGGACTCCCATATGCATACTTCAAACGCCCGAATGCGGAAATACAGAAACGTCTCCTTCCCCTTGTTCGGGACGCAGTGCTGTTAGCTTACCTTGAGCTTGTTATCATTTAGTCTCCTCGTGTTGGCCTTGCACAGTACTGGGCCGTCGCTGGGATCCTCCATGTAGTATATAGCATCACCATGGTTATAGGGGTCATCCTTCCTCTGTTTCTACATCGATTTTCACGGCGGCCATATTAGAACGGTTAAAAAATGCGAACCATCTATTCACTTTGACATTACCTGTTCGTAACAATGTACCGTTTTCTTAGATCACCCATTCTCTTTCAATTTAGTGTAATTTAATTATTTTATAGACATGAAGGTTTGATAAGCCAAATTAGAAAGATTTTTATGAACTAAATAATTTTAGGTGGTAAAATTAAAAAATATATTCAGTTGGTGTTCTAATCCATCGTATGTACTTGTTTACATAATCTTGCAATAATTTATCATATTTGTGCAATATTCTCGTTGCTGCGTCCTTGAATAACAAATGTCCTTTATCTATCAGAGGTTCAACTTCGGTACACAGGTTTATTATGTGTTTGTGCCGAATGTACTTGCCTACTACCCCCCTCTAGTTCATACTTCTGCTTATTACTGTCGAGACCTCCCTGATGATCGAGTTGAGTGTTTTTTAACATTCATACCATTATTAATTGAATGTTGTGTACAAATATATCATTGTTATTGAGTTGACTCAATAAGTTGATCAACACTGAGCCCATGGAGATTAATTTTATTACGACATACAGTTCCAATATTGCGGTACTGAGGAAAACTTTAAATAAAAATTGGTATCTTCTACAACTTGATCCTCACCTAACGGGATATATTGGGGAAAGACCTAGAATGACATATCGGAAGGCTAAAACATTGAAAATGACTTTGAGCCCTTCACTTCTACCAGATGTGAAACCTGAACCTACCAGAACATGGTTGGATACAAAGGTGTCAGGTTTCCGTAAATGTGGCACATGTACCATGTGTAACATTGCACATGATATGACAATGGAATTTGTGGACTCAAGAGGGACAAAAATGAAAATCAAAGAGAATATAAACTGTCGCTCAAAATATACAGTATATGCAATAATATGTCCCTGTAAAAAGATTTATATTGGGAGTACGATTAGGGAAACAAGGATTTGTATAAGGGAACATTTTTTCAACAATTGGAAGCCAGGATGCATCACTACCGCTGGCACAACACTGGCAGCTCAAACACCAGATGGAAGATAAAAAAACTTTGATGTTTATTGGACTACAGAAGGTTAAAATGGGAAAAAGAGGTGGAAACCTGGAAGAAAGGCTAAGACAGATGGAAGCAAGATTGATATGTAAATTTAGGACAATAGAATTTGGTCTAAATCATGATAATGAGATGGGAAATTTTCTCTGAATTTGAATGGACATAAATATCATATAAAAGATCATCTGAATATAATACTTTTGTGTGGGGAACATTACTGGAGGATGTTATTATTTGTGAACTGCACTAATATGTCAAATTGCAAGCTACCTTCTAGCAAGTACTCTGGTAGTAGGTGGGAATGGGCAGAAATGTGGATGTCTCTTTATTTTATAATAACTTACCCTGCACTTAACTATAACCTGATACATAATAATGTATGTAAGGGTATTTGGAAAACCGAGTCAACTCAATAACAATGATATATTTGTACACAAAATTCAATTAATAATGGTATGAATGTTAAAAAACACTCAACTAGATCATGAGGGAGGTCTCGACAGTAATAAGCAGAAGTATGAACTAGAGGGGGGTAGTAGGCAAGTACATTCGGCACAAACACATAATAAACCTGTGTACCGAAGTTGAACCTCTGATAGATAAAGGACATTTGTTATTCAAGGACGCACCAACGAGAATATTGCACAAATATGATCAATTATTGCAAGATTATGTAAACAAGTACATACGATGGATTAGAACACCAACTGAATAATTTTTTAATTTTACTGCCTAAAATTATTTAGTTCATAAAAATCTTTCTAATTTGGCTTATCAAGCCTTCATGTCTATAAAAGAATTAAATTACACTAAATTGAAAGAGAATGGGTGATCTATGAAAACGGTACATTGTTACGAACAGGTAATGTCAAAGTGAATAGATGGTTCGCATTTTTTAACCGTTCTAATATGGGCGCCGTGAAAATCGATGTAGAAACAGAGGAAGGATGACCCCTGTATCCATGGTGATGCTATATACTACATGGAGTATCCCCGCGACGGCCCAGTACTGTGCGAGGCCGACGCGAGGAGACTGAATGATGACAAGCTCAAGGTAAGCTAACAGCGGTGCGTCCCGAACGAGGGGAAGGAGACGTTTTTGTATGCCCGCATTCGGGCGTTTGAAGTATGCATATGGGAGTCCATTTAGACCGGGGGCAATCTTCTAATGAGGATTATGCCGAACTGAATGTAGAAAAATCAGACCATTATAAACAAGGTGCACTTACTTATAAAACGGGATTGCACAAAACTAACGCGGAGGGATACAATACGATAATCCGTAAACTAAAATGAAACACAATCCATGTGAGTTATAAGTCGGGAAGCTGTGCGCTAGTAAACAGGATCGCACTTTATTTTCGCGTTAGAGAAATAAACATATAAAAAAGAAGGGGAATACTATGAGCACGGGATACAACATACCATATAAAAAACGCGTATGAAAAATTCAATGTTAAACATACAATTGGATTGGAAATCTTTTCTGCATTGTTTTGTATATAGGGATTTACCCGGGACTTATGGAAAACGACGGGTAAGGATTTTCTATTCACCTATTTTGCCCGCACACGTGCACTTATTGCTAAGTGTGGAATGGAAGATGCCTTCAATCCACTAGGAATAGTATACTGTAGACTTTAATACATGATATAACAGATTGCAAGTAATAAATGAGAACTCATGTTAAATGAGGATGCTCGAACTGAAACTATAAATCAAATTTTGGACTTATTCAAGATTAATTATGCTAAAACAATTCTTCTTTGTTTCGCTGTTTGTTATTTTATATTTTTTATTATTTTTTTGTTTCTCTTTTTATTCTCATTGATTATTTATTTCTTTTTGTATGTATTGTGATTTGGGTGTGCACACTGACCTAACAAATGTATTGCAGTGAAATGCAATTGTAATGTTCATTATTCACCACTCACATACATGTAAATTAATCTCATAACCCTCCATCTTTCCTGAACCATTTTGGGTACAATATATGAACACTGAAAAAGAATTATATAAATAGAATATGATGTGTACCCTGTCAATGCCCTATTTTGTTTTGAGAAAGGCTCTTGAGTAGCGGAAACACGTGTAAACAAGTAATAAAGGGCTTTCTTTTGAGGTTTATACTAGACAAGGGTGGTGCAATTCTTGAGTGGCTGCTCATCTTATTAGATTGTGATATTGAGCGCCTTCTTACGAGTGGAATGTTTTCCATCTGATTGTGTAAATAAATGTATATTCTTTTACCGAGAAATCTTGAATAGTGTTTGTTTGAACTACTGTGATTGCAAGTCCTTTGTGTAACATCTTGTCCTGCTCACATCCCTCCTGAGAGAAGCCTGGCTGCACAGCCACTGCTACCACTTAACTTTGTAGTACAGGCTTGTACCAAAGGTGAGATTGTGCTTCACAAGCACTGCAGACGAAATAGTAACAGCGTCTGCACGCGTCCACTCGCGCATACCCTGGATCCCTTTGGAGTCTCGAACATAGCTGAGACCCAGAGGCGGCTCTGATTAACGGCGCTGCTCCTCACACGTATGAGCTAGAAGAGAGCGTTCTGTCCTACTTGCATGGACCATCTGTCCCCAGACAAGGACCCTACTGTCCAGTCCTACAAACTATGACCACATTATAAACTGTAACAAGGAATTCACAAACACAGATGTCTGTGCAACCCTCAATCGTTCACACTGTGATCATCACTTGCCTGCCACTATACTCCTGGCAGACTTGCGATAGAGTTACAGCATTGTAAAGACTGACAGCTAGTCTCACTTTTCCTCATGAACAGAGGTGCCCCCACAAGAATATGCCCAGGTCACTTGTGATCCCACTCTCCTTAGTTGGAACCACCAAATTGGATTTTGCTGATGAAAATCTTTCTCCTGATTAATGTTCTACATTGATGTGTACATGAACAGAAACATGTTGAGACTACTGTACTCTGGATGCTAACAGAGCCATTTATAACATTTCTTTCCCAAATTAGTGATGAACTTGGAGCATTTACACATTGACTGCTAAACTTTGTGCGACTACTGATTGATTTATTATTCAACTATCTACCAATAGAGGTTCACGTTTTCCTATGTCACTAATGTTTTAGACACACTTATATTAGGGAGCCTTGATGCTTACCTGGTTTCAATTGTTTAATACTTGTTTTAACCATTGTGTCGGATTGATTAAAAATATATTTTTTGTATTTATGAATTGTTTATGCACTTAAAAATTCAGCTGAGTATCACTATTACCTTTGACGTATTACTCTATCTCATTGATTTATAATAATAAAGAGATTGTGCTTAGACCTGTAGCCTTAATTGTGTGTAGTGATCCAAAAGGGTACTGCATGTAACTCTGCCTAACCGCTGCCTGCGGGGTATAGTCACAGGTGATTGGGGGAGGGGGGGTCCCGTGTGGTGTGGGCTGCCTGCAGGGTATGGCCATAGGTAATGGGGAGGGGGCCTTGTAGTGTAGGCTGTCTGCGTGGTATGGTCACTGGTGATGGGACGGGGGGGTCCCTTGTGGTGTGGGCTGCCTGCAGGGTATGGTCACAGGTCATGGTGGTGGGGGGTCCCTTGTGGTGTAGGCTGCCTGTGGGGTATGGTTACAGGGGGTGGAGGGTGTCCCTTGTGGCGTGGGCTGCCTGCAGGGTGTGTTCTCGGCTAATGGCAGCACACGCAGCCCTTACCATGCGATTTCGCTGGCGTGAGCGGGGTACGCAGGGGCCTTTCCACGCGATTTGGCTGGTGCGAGCAGGGTACGCGATTTTGCGGGTGTACACAAGGGCCTTTCCACATGATTTGGCTGCCGCAAGCAGGGTACGCAACGGCCTTTTCACGTGATTTGGAAGGCGCGAGCAGGGTTCGTATTTCGCGGGTGTACGTGAGGGCCTTTCCATGCGCTTTGGCTAGCGCGAGCAGGTTACGCTCTGATTTTTCACACGATTACGGTGGAGGGGAGGCTGTGTGCTAGGCCACGGATGGCGCAGGGCCTTGCGCTGTATTGGTCATTTGAATGGTCTTTTGGCTGCGCATGGGGGGGTTTTGGGGGTTTAACTGGCACTGCTGGATGTTCAATGCGCCACAGCTAATAATGGCTCAGGAAATCCATGAATACTCGTGGTGCACAATTGCTGCGTTGCGCTACGACTAGCCACGTGTGGTGCACGCTCCCTCTCTGCGTGTGGCGCTTGCGCTGCTTCTGCGCTGGATTCTATGAATTGGGCCCTTTGTTATTTCGAGATATCAAAATGTCTTCATTGACACTGACAACCCCAAAGACCAAGTTCAAAAGTGTCAGGATTGTGGTTCGAAAATGTCTTTGTCCAATCCCCATCGAATCTGTGTGTGGTGCCTCGGGGCAGACCATTACAACTCAGACTGCTCCAAATGCCAGTCTGACTGGAAAGGACTTAAAGGAACGTAAGGGGAAGTTGAAGGTAGGTCGAATCCCTAAATCTCCAACCCTGATCAAGAAACCTTCGACTGACGAGTCGAGAAGCGACTCTCCTCGGAGGAGAAAGGCCAATCGGTCGATGATCGAGGATTGGCGCCACCACTCTTCATCCTCTATGTTGAAGCAAAGGCACTGTAAGTCGAATTGGTCGACTGTCGTCGGACGGTTCCCCCCAAGAGGGTTTCTTGTCCAACCAAAAAGTCCACTCTGGCTGAGTGGGAGGCCTTCAGAGCAGAGATGCTCAGAATATTTAAAAAACAAAAACCTCTAAGCCATGCTCCTACTGCGCCTTCGAAAGAAGCCGGGAAGGAAAGGGCTCGACCTAAATCCCACGCTCCCTCGAGCCCGGGATGAAGGCCCGATCCGCATCGAGAGCCGTTGAGGCCTTGATCCGATGAAGTCTCATCGAAGGATCAGTCGAGCCGGAAGCATAAGTATAGGTCGATGCCATCGACCCCTTCGGCAGCGCCTTCGACGCCAGCCAAACCGTCGAAATAGACACTGAAGGCATCGCCGCCAGCTGCGCCATCGATGCCGAGTGCCCCAGTAAAATCTACGGCGTCAATGAAGAATGTTTTGACGACTCTTCCAGCGTCAAACCCATTATTTGTAAAATCCCTTATTCCTGAGAAAACATAGTGGTACATATGTTTTCTCAGGACTGAGGGATTCTTTCTTCCATTTATGAAGAGAATGAGCAGTCGGATGAAGAGGCTCCATTTAGCCTCCAATTTTGTACGCCAAATGTACCTGAGATTTTTATTCCAGAGGAGTCCAGGTTGAGGGACCTCTGACAACCTACAGACTGTGTGGGGTGGATACCTCACCTGAGTTGGAGTTTGGGACATCAGAGGCTGGGGAGCATGCAGATGCGTCCTACGGACAACTCTTGTTTAAGGTAGTAGACTACATGGGGTGAGTAGACCTCCATTGCCATTCGAACAAGATGATCTAACAGACATCTTAGATAAGGGTCCTCAGTCAGATCCCATATTACCGTTTCATGTTGCTTTGCTGAAAAGGGTGACGAATTGGGGAAACGCTGAAAACCAATCCGGCTGTAAATAAGAACATGACAAAGTAGTACCGCTCTTCCAGTAGTGACCCCGACTACCTGTCGAAGCACCCTACTCCAGAGACGCTGGTGGTGCAGGCAGCTACTGCAACATCTAAGCAAGCAGGTTACTCTACCATCCCTCCAGATGTGGACGACAAACGAGTAGATGGATGGCGAAGGAAGATATTTTCCGGTGGGAGTAATGCACTCAAATCTGCCAACTCCACAAAATGTACGTTCACTCTATGGGACTGCATTTCCATGGCGGCAGAGCATGTTCTCGAGGGGCATGATAGAGACTTGTTCGTAGCCCTAGTTAGAGACGGCAAAGAAGCCATGTGCGTCTCTTCAGTCAGGTTTGGATTCTGCTGATAGCATCAGTAGAGCCATGGCTACCAGCACCGTTATGTTCAGGTTTGGGTGGTTGCGGAAGTCGGGCTTTGCACCGGATGTGTAGTCCGAACTTCTCAACATGCTCTTTGAAGGGGACTCACCTTTTTGGCAACAAGGCTGACGAGAGTTTTGAGGTTGCAGACCTCGAAGGCGGCAGCCAAATCTTTAGGCACCGCTATTGGGCAACCTCATCCTTTTTGACCTAGTGGACTACCTTGGAGGGGTAGATCTTTTCGCTACTACTCAGTTGGCAGGGCGAGATGAATGACCAGTCAAAGGGGCCAAAGAAGATTTCCTTGTGGTGGAAAGTCACAGTTCTCCAGTGGAGGGCAGTCTGTCGCAGCATCTAGAAGAATGATGAGACATTACTTCAGATGCTTGGGCCTTGGAAACCGTAGCCCATGGTTACTGCCTTCCTTTTATACAGAGACCTCCGAATAATACACCGGGGAACCACTCTTTGAGGATTCCAGATCCGCTGCTTGTGCAAGAGATTTTAACCCTGCTAGAGAAAGGTGCTTTAGAACCAGTGCCTGTAGCGGAGACGAACAAGGGTTGGTAGTCGCCTTATTTCCTAATACCCAAGAAGGCCAGAGGACTGAGACCCATCTGGGACTTGAGATACTTGAAACTGTCCTTCCTGAGGAATTTGTTGAAGATGGTCACACTTTCTCAGATCCTTCAAGCCCTCCAACTCCAGGATTAGTTGGTGTTGTTGAACCTTCAGGATCCTTCTTTTCATGTGCCAATCCATCTCAAGCTCAGAAAATCCCTGAGGTTCACAGTTGGCGGTTCTCATTATCAATTTCGAGTTCTGCCATTCGGGCGGACCTCTGCCCAGAGGGTTTTCACCAAACTGGTGGCAGTGGTGGCAGTGAGTCTCGGGAGAGGCGGATTCACGTCTGCCCCTACCTGGATGATTGGCTGATGAGGGCACGTTCTTACAAACATGTCCTGGATCATCTCAACGTCATCTGCCACTCCCTTCACAGGCTGGGCTTCTCCCTCAGTTACAAGAGGTCCCATATGACACCACCTCCAGTTCATTAGAGCTGTTCTGGATGCATCCTTGGGAAAGAGCTCTCCACCCAAGGTGAGGGCTCAAGACATTTTTCATTTGATCACCAAATTTCAAAGTGCCTAGTGTGTCTCAGCCTTCGATGATTTATTTATTTTAGGTTGCTCGGCCTCATGGCATCCTGCATTTTTCTGGTGCCAGAGGCCCGCCTGAGAATCAGATCCCTTAAATGGGCTTTAAGAACTCGATGGTCCCAGTTCTCAGGAAAAATGTCAGACCAACTTCAGGATCCAAGTAGGGTCGCAGAGGATCTTCTGTGGTGGGCCTGCGAGGACAACATTCTGAAGTGGGAACAATTTTGGCAACCATTGCCGGAGATAACCGTAGTAAGTGACGCCTCACTCACATGGTGGGGAGCCCACACCAATGATCTGACAGTCAGCAGTTGTTGGTCTCCATCGGAGTCCAAACTACATATCAATCTTCTGGAGCGAAGGGCAATCTGACTAGCACTGGAGTCCTTCCTGCCCTCCTTACGGAGAAAGAATGTCCTGATAATGACGGACAACACAGTGGCCATGTACTACTTCAAAAAGAGAGGTTGTTTAGGATCACTAACACTGTGCAGAGAGGCAACGCAGATCTGGTACTGGGCAATACAAGAAGGAATCTCCCTATCGGCAGTACACCTAGCCAGAGAGGAGAACACGGCGGACGCTCTGAGCAGCCAAAGCAGTCTCCCACGAGTGGGAACTAGCTCAGGAAGTCCTTCAAGAGATCTTCACCATTTGGGGAACACCTCAAGTGGATCTGTTCACGACCGGTGTCAACCGGAAGTGCAAACTGTCATGCTCCAGGGAATTTCCTCCAAGAGGAGCTCTAGGAGATGCGTTTGTGGTGTACTGTGAATTTCCACTCCTGTACGCCTTTCCTCCAGTCCCCGTCATTCCTCAAGTGATCATGAGGTTAAGAAAGTTCGGGAAACAAATTATCCTAATTGCCCCGGATTGGGCCAGGAGGACGTGATACCAGGACCTTCTGGACATGTCAATCTGTCCTCCAGTACGTCTTCCACATAGAGGACCTTCTCTCGCGAGAAGAGGGTCGGGTTCTCCATCCAGAGGTCAAGACTCTCAACCTTCACGCTTTTCTTCTGAAAGGTTAAGATACAAGGATTGGGACCTCCCGAATGACGTAATAGAGATTTTGCTTTAGGCCAAAAGGCCTAGGAACAAAGTCTTTGTATCGTTGCCGTTGGAATACATTTTGCAACTGGTTCAGAGAAAAGAATGTAGATCCTTTTCTATGTAAAACACTGGATGTTTGATCTTTTCTGCTATCTTTAGCCAATCTGGGGCTCCAGATTGGTACTATTAAAGGCTATTTGCCGGTGCTGTCCATATTTAAGCGCTAGTCAGACTTCAAAATTCCACTGGTGAGACAATTCCTAAAAGGGCTCACCAACTTGTTCCCTCATCTCCGTTCCAGGTTCCAATTTGGGTTCTTAAGCTGGTTCTAACATTTCTAATGTGTGTACCTTTTTGAAAGTTTACATTGATGTCCCTCAAGGTTGTTAATCTTTAAGACCATTCTATTTGTAGCTCTAACATCAGCCCGTAGAGTGAGCGAGTTGCAGGCCCTTTCGTCCAAGCCACCCTTTACTATCTTTCACAAGCATAGGTTTGTTCTAAGGGTTAAACCTTTTAGCCAAAATCATTTCTGATTTCCACATAGGACAAAACATTGTTTTGCCTTGTTTCTATCCCCCCAACTCCCCTCATCCTACCAAGGAGGAGGAGAGATTACATAGGTTGGACCCTCGTAGAGCTTTAAGCTTTAATATATCTAGAATGTCAAAACTCTGTATTGATAAGCTGTTCATTGGCTATACGGGCCACAAACTGGGTCAGGCTGTCTCTAAGCAGACCATGTCCAGATGGATTATTCTAGCCATTTCAGAATGCTACAGGTTGGCAGGGAAGGATCCTCTGTAAGGGTTAAGGGCCCATTCCATCAGGGCATGGCTACCTCTACAGCGCTGCAAAGGGGTGTCCCAATAAAAATTATTTGCGGAGCAGCAACGTGGTCTACTATCCACACGTTCACAAAGCATTACTGCCTGGAATCTTACCTCGGCCAGCATGGTAGCTTTGGTAAAGCAGTCCTGCACTCGGTTCATGAGAACATTTAAAACACAAATTCTATTCCCTCCACCAAATCTAATACTGCTTTGGGAGTCAAAGATTAGGAACACGTGGGAGGACACTATCCATTCGAAGAACAAGTTACTTACCAATGGTAACTTTCTTTCGACTGGATGTTACTCCCACGTATTCCTCATAGCCCTCCCAACCTACCCCACAGTAGAATTTCCCATGCTATTACAGCTTTTGCTCCTTCAAGGCAGAGTACGGTCATTCCCGTGGTTACTGTAAGAAAAAACAGAACTGAAGCCAATAGGTGCTGCCCGTGCTATATATGCCTTCGATGACGTCCTCGAGACCGAGGCCCTTGAGGGACATCGAGTCGACTGCATCGACACACAACATCCTCTGCCGAAATGTTTTTCCAACGCAGCTGAAGCTCGATATCGAATATCAAAGATGGCTGCCTCATAAGCAGTGGTCGATCTGTAGTAGGGCAGAATTTAATTAAGCTCTGTGACTGTTTGCATTGTGTGAGGCTTGTGGCAGACACTGGGGTAGACCTATGTGAGAAACCACTAGGGATTCTGGCCCATTCCCAGATCACCCGACAAACACCTTTCACTGATCTGATGGGCGTTTCCCTGACGGGCAACAGTCCCATCTGGCCACCGAGCACTGCACCTGAGCTAGTAAGTGTGAGACAGCCCTCCGTCACCAGCTAGCCAACATACCCAAGAAAGGGGAAATGGGTATCTTGAGTCTTCATATTTCAAGCGGTTTATAGTCATAATTTCGAAACCAATAATGTCGAAAGTAATTTTTTCGAGAAAAAAAAAATGTAAAAAAAAAATGTCAATTTTTTTTTAATGCTTTTTTGTTTCGAAATGGGGGGGGGTCCCCCCAAACCCACTTTTTAAATTTTTTTTTTTGTTTTACCCATTTTTTCCCCCCGAACCCCAAAATAAATATATAATGAAAAAAAAACGGAATTCGACATTTATTTTTCGACATTTTTTTTTCGAAAAAATGACCGACCACCATTTAAAGCAGCTCTTTCTCTGAATCAAATGTTCTTGCTCCACATCTTATGTAGCAAATGGTAATGAGGGCTGTCTCCAGACTGCCCTCTGCCATCATTTGCCAATTCAGACCTCTTTGTTGGATATATGGTATAATGAATCTGAGGGCGATTAACAGAGGGCCATTGACTGTCGGTGTGAGGAAGTGAAATGGGAGCAGTCTGCAAATGACCTGTGGTAATAGTCGACTCATGACATCAGCTTATTTTACCTTTGAAGGCCTACCCCTCTCTTCCTCCAGTCAACTAACGTACTCCTCTGTAAGCTCTTATCACCTTACACTACAGGTGCAAACACGCCTAGCAATTAGTAAGAGAACACTAATCGTGATATGTCGAAGCCCCCCTCTATATCCCTATAACACTCAACCCATGTTAGTGCCCAGCCAAACCATAAGCACTGTAGTCTACTGGACCTTGGACTCTCCCTGTCCGATAGCATACTATTAAGCGTTTCTACCAAAACTACCAAACCCTAGAGGCAGATTGACCCTCAAGAATAAGGTACTGCCCACCTGCACCCATCAACACCACATGTTCCTCATCTGCCTCTCCTGGTATACCACTAATCGCTCCTCCTCCCACCCCACTCTTATTCTTGTATTGCCACATTTAGATAGACCAACATTAATAACAGATGGACTCTATATAAGACCAATTTACATTACAAATATACAAGTGGAGTCTAGGGTATATGTTGTTGGAATAATTGAGGTTTAGTGAAAAAAACGTCTTTTGTAAAGCTGCCGGTTCAACCGTAAAATAGTGCAGTCTTTGTACTTTTTGAAATGATTTTTATTTCATATAGCCGCCAGCTTATAAATGGAAATGTTAAATGATCACATTACAGATTGAATGCACCACGCGGTGCACCATACAATGTTGTTTCAAGGATCACTCGTTACAGGGCACTAAACCAAATTGATAACGTATCATAGCATGTTAAAGTGCGAACTAATGTCAAATGTGTCCTGATGAGGCAATATAAGAAACTCAAAACATTGAGAAAACGGTGGTGAATGTACTGGCCCCACACAGAGTGCCATCACAAAAACACAAGTGCTACACCACAAACCATTCCATTATTAAAGGAGGAGAAATGGGGAGGTGCAGGGGTGAAGTTGAGGCATAACTTGGTCAAACATACAAGTTGTTAATAGTTTGCTATATGGATTCATACTTTTCTTTACAAGCTGTATTTCAGTAGGATATTTTCTTTCGCAAACAGTATCAGGATCTCTAGCCATTTCTCACTAGAGCTCCTCCCGTCGGACTTCCACGCATTCAAAACCTCCTTTTTCCACTTTCTGTAAACATTCATGTAGGAATGTGTATGAGAATGTATAATTGTGTAATTTGAAATGGAAGAAAGTGTGTATTATACTAATTTAGATCTGTTTAATTGTAGTCAACCTTGCAGGTGTTTCAAATGTTCATAATTTGATGCTGGTAATTTATCATAGGAATGCGCTTGGCCCACTTGTGTGTTTGTAAAAATAAATTCAAACTAGGTGGTCTACATATTGTGTTCTCAAAATGCACGCATTTCGATAAGTGGCTTACTTATCTTGCCACTGTGAATAAACTATTCTTTGAAAGTAGGTGGGTATACAGTATTTCTATTCATAGCAGTTATGCGAGGGATTGCTTTAGCAGTGAGGAACTCAGAGCAACCATGCACTGATTTGCTGCATGTTTCGAGGATAATGCCGAGGAGCTGAGGCTCTTTTCACCTGTTGTAGGCTATGTCTCAAGTTATTCCTTTCTCTGCATATGAATTTCCAAAGTAATTAAACAATGTATCAATGGGTATAAGGCCACTCCTAAAGAGCATTTAGCAGGATGTAGTGAGTAATATAACTAGGCTTTCAGCTTTTATGTTTGTTGTATTTTTTTGCAGAATTCACCAGAGGTGGACGATGAGGGCTACAGCATCAGACCTGATGAGGAATCTGGCGATATCCTTTCTTTCTATTCATATATGTGTTTCTCACGTCTGTTAAAGTCTCTTTTTGTGTGACATGGCCTTTTATTATGCATAGTAATTCGCCCAAGTCCCAAGAAATAATTCAGATATGGGGGATATCCTTGCTGATGTGATACTTGCTGATGTGATTTTAGGGAATTGTGTTATGCAACAACCTTGTTTGTGAAAACAAAATAATGTAGGTTTTTTCACAGATGGAAAGATGGCTAGTCACATAGGGTGAACCCATGATATAATCTTTCGTATTTTATCCAAACAATGCCTCAGACTGAATAAATATTATTCTGGTCCACACTAGATCCTAGCTATACCTGTTTCTCACACACCACTAATGATACACTCCCATACGTCTGCTGTGACACCACAGTGCCCCATTATGCTAGGCCACTCTTACTGGAAATGGGATTAACGAAAGGCATTCTTGCACTAAACATTGGCTCCTTGATGAAGCGTCAACACTGGATTCCACCTCTTTCCTGTCCAGACATAGACTTGCAACAACATAACCAACCCCTGCTGTTGGAATCTACCATGTTTGCCCCTTGTAAATAATGTACACTTTTGTGGAACTTTGCTATGATGTCCTTCCATGCATTACAACACCAGCACATCTTCTAACCTTCCCTTTATCCCTTTGTCTGCCCCTTGGACTTATAGGTATACAGTTTAATAAAGTGGTGCAGTCTTGCCATAAGCAATTTATAAATGTTCTGATTGGGTGAAAATGCAGTTAGTTATGTGCCCCCCTTCCAAGTTCTAACATTTATTTTGTCCTAACACTTTGAGCCCTCAGTTGGGGAGACGCTTGGGGGGGGGGTAGAGGGGGGGTGCAGAACGTCGATATTCAATTCGTTTTTTTTAAAACATGTTTATTTTTGATCGACACACCAGAGAAAAGTACATTGCAACATATTCTTTCATGACACTTTGTGCAGCTCATTGATCATCTCCTCCCCCATCATCAACCCCATTCCCGTCCCCCCTTAGTTAACGTCCAAATCTTGCTCCTCGGTCCATTGTATCATCTCCGTGCTCCTTGCCGTTAGAGCGCTTGCTACCGCTCGTGGCTTAAAAGTTAATGCTGGATAGCTCTGGTCATAGTCTATTACAGGGGACCAGATGTTCGTGAAGCGGTGAAGGAGGCCTCTGTTTGCCACTGTGATCTTTTCTGTGACAAAGATGTCCCAAAGTTTCAGCCACCATCGGATCAGCAGGGGTCCCTCCGGCGATTTCCAGGTTCGTGCCACTGTGATTTTAGTGGCCAGGAGGATATGAGTGAGGAGGGTGGCACTTCTGCCCGACCTTGGGTATATGCCTGGAAGCGGGGCTCCTAGTAGGATTGATTCTGGCTCCAAGGGCAGCTTTATCCCAGTTATGTCTGCTTTGGTGGCGATGCATTGGGCCCAGAAGTTTGCAACCACTGGACAGGACCACCACATATGGATGAACGATCCCTGTAGGCTGCATCGACGCCAGCATCGAGGGTCCAAGGCTGGGTTGATATGGTATAGTCTAACTGGCGGGTAGTACCATCTTAGAAGTAGTTTATGGGCACACTCCCGATTAGTGATGCTGAAGGAGGAGGCCCGCGTGCGAGACCAAATGCCTGACCAAACCTGGTCAACTATTGGGTGTCCTAGGTCTGTTTCCCATTGGTTCATGTAGGTTGCTCTAGCGACCAGGAGATTCGTCTGCAACAGCTTGTACATCGCTGAGATGCGCCCTCTGTGTGGGGGATCTGCGATTGTCAGCTCTGTAGGGTCTAGATCTCGGGTCGCTGCTTCACGCGTTGTTGGATGGTAACACCAATGCCTCAGTTGCACGTATGTGAATCTGTCTGTTTCCGCCAGGCCAAAGGTGTTTTTGCATTGTTCAAAGGTGAGTGGTTGATTCCTCTCAAAGAGCTGGCTTAGGGAGCTGAGGCCGCCGGCGATCCAGTTCTTCAAGTTCACTAGGTGGGTTCCTGGGGAGAACGCTGGGTTATGAAATACCGGGGAAGCTGGGCCTAGGCCTCTAGGGATTCCCCTCTGTTTACGAGTCCATTCCCAAGCTTTTACAGTCTGCCTAGTGGAAGAGAGGATGTTCGGCCACGCTCTTCAGAGGACGGGGGAAAGGTGCAGGAGGAAGCGGAGAGGGAGGGGTAAGCGGGATTGTTCAATCTCGACCCATCTAGCTCTGTTCGAGGTTATCGTCCAGCCCACAGTGTGAGCCAGCTGGGCTGCGATCTGGTATTTCTGGAGGTCTGGGACTCCTAGGCCTCCCAAGTTTGGATTGCGCAGCATTGTCTTGAGCGGGATCCTTGACTTTTTACCTTTCCAGATGGAGCGTAGTACCTTCCTTTGGAGGCGCAATAGTGGGGGCCGGGGGATTAAAACTGGAATGGCCGAGCAGGTGTAAAGCAGGCGTGGAAGGAGGTTAATTTTACATGCCGCTATGCGGCCCAGTAGTGAGATATCCTGCGAGAGCCAACGAGTGAGGTCCTCCTCCAAGGTCTTGAACAGTGGTTGAAAGTTCGCTTGGTAGGTATCCTCCGGTCGGGCTGTGATCTGTACTCCTAGGTAGAGGATGGACTTTTCGCTGAGCTGGATCGGGCAGAGGGCTCTGAAAGAATCTTTATCTTCCTGCTCCAGTCTCACCCCCAGGGCCGATGATTTCGCAAAGTTTATCGCGAATCCTGAAACTTTACCAAAGCGATGAATTTCTGCCAGGGAGGACCTCAGCGATTGGGTGGTGTCCGATATGGTTAATAACACATCATCCGCATATGGTGCTATTTTATGTTGAGTGGGGCCTACTTGGGGGCCTTTGATTCTGGGTTTCAGTCGGATCCTTTGGGCCAGTGGCTCCATAACCAGGGCGAAGAGCAGGGGAGACGAGGGGCATCCTTGTCTGGTGCCACATGATAAGCGGATCGGGTTAGATGGGAAGCTGTTAAAGCGGAGCAAGGTCTTCGGTGATTGGTAGTTCGCTAAGACGAGTTTCTGAAATGTGGGTCCAAAGTGAAAGGACCTTTTTGGTGTCGTTCGATGCCAGGAATTGTAACGGGATTGTCTGTCGCGGAGCCTAGTGAAATCTGCTGGAATCAGGTGAGTTTCTTGAAGGAATACGACTGAGGCCTCTTTGTTCTGTAGACGCCGTAGCATAGATTTCATCTTCTGCGGCCCGTTTAAGCCTCTGACATTGAGGGTTAGGAATTTCACTTTCAGGTGTGGTTGAGGATCATCGTGGGCTTTCCTCGACGGCTGGGGTGGGCTCTGTGGGGGTAGGGGGGAGTCATGAGTTTCAGGCATCATCCAAGAGCTTGGTGACAATGCGGTTCTCTGGTGGTCTTGTTTTATAACCACTCCAACGGGAGGGCAAACTGAAACGGGAGGGTGAACATGGATGTGTGTGGGGGGGCCGGGGTTTTCTGTACGGCCTTCTCCACGGCCAACAGGGCCAAAACTGTTTTCCCCGCCAACAGGGCTGGGGTAGTACCATTGAACTTGGTTCACCTCCAAGGGTGAGTTGGTGACATACTCCTCGGAGTGGGGTGTGGGCCGCTCGGGGCCCGCAGCATAGTTGTGTTCCGCTTTAGTGTCGGGATCGGCTAGACCACGATAGAGGGGTATGATTGGATCATCGTATCTTCTGGCGTCTCTGTGCTTTAGACCAGGATTATTGTTGCTGTCTTTGGGGTGATTGGTCCGGTTCTTCTGGCGGGAGATGAGGACTGGAGGAGAGCGAGGCTTCCAGGGAGTTGGAGGCAAGATGGATTTAAGCGTCCCCAAGATGGCTGATTTTGCGCAGGGTTCCCTGGTATGTGAATTGGAGAGTGGAAGGGAACAGCCATCGGTAGTGGATCTGCTGGCTTTGGAGGAACGGGGTCAAGGGCTTGAGGGCTCTTCTTTTCTGAAGCTCATCAGGGAGAGATCCTGGAATATCTGAAGTGGGGTACCCATGAATGAGAGCTCGTCCTTGGTGCGGCTTATCGCCGAGATGGCCTCTTTGGTGGCGTAAAAATGGACTCTAGTGATTACATCCGGGGGGGCCATCTGAGTCTACTCCTAGCCTCGGGCGCAATCTGTGGGTTCGGTCCAGGACGAGTTGAGCTTTGTCCGTGAGCGGGAGAAGGGCCTGGAAAAAATAGCTTATATATTCTGGTAGTTCTTTGTCTTGGACAGACGACGGGACCTCTCGGATGCGCAGGTTATTCCGTCGTGCCCTATTCTCCAGGTCCTCCTGCTTAAATTCGAGCACTTCGCTTCTAGTCTGGAGTGCTTGAATCTTGCGTCGCATTTCTATTAGCGTTGCGTCATGGCTCTGGGTTAAATCCTTGACTTCTCCTAGCCTCTGTTCGGCTTCTGTGAGTCATTGGTCTGTCTGTTCTAGACGTGTGGTGAGCTCGGTCATGCAGGATCTAAACTCAGCTTTGATGTCCCGCATGAAGGCCACAATGTCATCTTTGGTGGCTAGCTTAGATTGTTCTTCCGGGGCCTTCTCTGGGGTAAGCCTAGGGGGGATGGTCCGGCTTCTTTGCCTTATCCGGCGCTAGGAGCATGGTGGAAATGTCCGAGGACTTGGGTGTTTTAGCGGGCTTCGACATCTTGCCAGTACAATGACCCTGGGGTTCCTTTCCAGATGGGTCGCAAAGGGTAGGGTACTGCCCGTCAGGGAGCTGCTGTTTCAGGCTCTACACTGGGCTGAGATCCGGGATATCGGGGTGACGGTGGGCCGGGGCGCCCCAGGAATTCGCTAGGTGGCTGGGCCAGCGGAGGATCGAGGTTCAGGCTTCTACGGCCGCGTGTCCGGGTTCCTCTGTCGTAGCTGGAATGGTGTTGGGGGAGGGGAAGCCGGAGTTCAGCTACTTATCAGGGACTCAGGTGATTCACCCCCGTTGTGCTGGGTTTAGAGCAAGGCCTCGGGGCCCTCAATTAGTGAGCGCCTCGGGGGGCCGAGCGATTCGCTCACTCCGCAGGGCCAATGCTTATGGTGGATGGGCTCACCTCTTTTGTCGCTGCTCTCGGATGTCGCAGTTTGTCCAGTCCTTGGTTCGGATCTGGCTCCGACGCTGGTCAGCCACGGTGAGGGGAGCCCTTTGTTTTCACGGCTCCGTCCGCGTCAGTACCCTGGAAATCTTTGCCAGTGACGGGGCTAGGAATCTCTCCTCACGGCTCCACCTCTGGGCCTGTCTGCCATCTTGAAACCGTCGCTGCCGGACTGCAGGCACAGGGGAATTCGATCCATTTCAGTGCTTTATCTGGGAATAATGGAGCCTTACTGCACATCGGCGAGTGCCCCAGTATATCCGCTTGCCATAGCTCCATCGGTCGATTCGATCCGTTCACTAGGGGTTGATTAAATGCTAAATGCCGCGGGTCTCGGGCGGAGGCCCTCAGGGAAGCTGGCGCTCCAGGCCACGCCCCCCATTCAATTAGTTTTTAACTATTGTGGAGGATCAACAAACCCTGTCGCACACAAAATGAAGGATGAAACAATTTGTCTTTCATACAGCTGGTATTGTGAGGATAATTGCCTATAGGGTTCAGGGATTGATCTATAACCCAACAATGTAAACTAATGATGTCCGGATGGGTCAAACAATGACATAGTTCTTAGCAAAATTATTTTAGTACTTTGTAAATAGACGGGCAGTCGCTCTCATGCACGGTTTTCTTCCCCAGGATCTTCACTTTGCGCTTTTCTTTTTATTGTATTTTATTGTTTTGGCTTAGATAAAGCCTTTCACTAGTTATACAGTTTGTCAATCTACAGAGTAGCATAATTACAGTACAATTGCATTGGTCAATTTCTGATTGAAATTTCTACATAAAATATCACTCAATATATAATCAGTTAGCGGATAACATTTGTAAGTACAATTTTAGTTTGTCAAATATTATTGCGTTAATGTTTAGAGATATTAGCTCTGCATTAATGATCATGTTCCGCATTTTTATGTGATCAAATAGTCTATATTCGCTAAATATTAAAATTGTTATTTTTTGCAATTCAGTTAGTGCTTCACATCTTGTTAGTAAATGTTTTCACATTATCGGCATCGTTACAGAATCTGCATCTTGGGCAGAGATCCAAGTTGCTTTGATATCGGGCTAGGACTTGTTTTGTCGGCCATAGATTGAACGTTAGGCGCATAATCTGCGCTCAATATCTTGGATCCGGGAATTTTTGTAAATATTTAGGTAGCAATCCTCTTTTGTTCAGTCGGAGATTGGAAATAGTGCAGATCTTGTAGGTTCTAGATTTGATTAGTGTTTGTGACCAATCATAGTCCCATAGTTTCTTTTTTGCACTATCGGGGGTTGTGATCAGTATTTCTTTTGATATGTCCACTTTTACCATCAATGTTTCACAATGGTTCTTCAGATTAGATAGATGGGTCCATCTTTCAGTCATGAGATCTGATATTATTGGTATTACTGATATCTTGTATGTAGTGTGCATGAGACATTTTCTATATAAGGCGATCATGTTCCACCACACACTTCCTTTTAATGATGTTAGACCAAGTTCATGCCTTATTATCACAATGGGGAAGCTAGCTGGTACTGTTAGTTTTCCAAAAGATGCCTTCGATATAGTCCAATTTGGGATGGTACTGGGGTGGTTTGCCTTCAGCTCCATATATTACACTAGGCACCACTTTCTGGTTGTAGTATACGATAGAAGGGGTTATTGAGAATTTTCCATTTATGGTTTGTATCCTCTGTCCTTGAGATGAGCGATTTCATTTTAGCTTGAATCTCTGTTTTGTAGTGGGTATCATAGTAGTTATTAATATTGACACCAAGGTATCTATATTGACTTACTGTCTCAAGGCAGGCTTTACTCAACCATTTGTATCCATAAGTTCTTGACAACCCTTTTTTGGTTTCCATGTGCATGATGTTGACTTTGTTTCTGTTTTATTTCAAGTTTATTAGTTATTTCATAGTTCTGTAGAGACTGTAGTTGGCGCAGTAATCCAGTTGGTGTTTGATCGATTAATAACAAGTCATATGCATAGAGAAAGATATTGTGTTTTCCAACTTTCGGTGGATAAGATTTCTATTACTTCAAATTTGTACTTGTGTCATAGATGTAAAAATTGAAAACTGTAGCAGCGAGTAAGCAACCTTGTTTTAATCCACATGCTGTTCTATTTTGCGCTAAAAGACCAATTTTATCTAATTTGATTCTGATGGTAGTGTCTGTATAGAGTGGCTTTATTGTGTTTATTATGTAGTTAGGACAAATTGCATTTTTGTATTTGTTCAATGAATAGTTGCGTTCTGCATACTGAATCAAATGCCTGGCGAAAATCAACAAGGCAATATATAGAGGAGCTCAAGATTTTTTTGATTGCTCTTTTAAGGCCGAATTCATTGTCTGCGCTGGTTCCGATTCCTGCCAGATTGATAAGGGTCTGTTAATTTGGTTTGATCAAGTCATTTTTTCATATCTCCTAGGAAGAATCTTGCTCAAGTAGAGCCAAGGGTCTGTAATTCGCTGGGTTATTCCTATCCCCTTTTGTAAATATTGGTATCAAGGTTGATTCTTTCCATATGGGGGTATTAGGCCAGTCTTGATCACTGTCTGATTATCTGGATGCTTTTTTATGATGGCAGTGGAGATGCTTTTGGGACTTGGTGCACGGGAAGTACTTCGTTTTTTGATTTCTAATAAAATATCTAATCGATCTATGGTCCGTTCATGTAGATCAGTTGGTTCTTGTTTTTGTGCGGTCGTTTCATTTGGGCTATTGAATAATTTGCTGTAGTGTTCTACTCATGTTTTTTCGCTTACTGCATTTACAAGTGATGATTGGTTCCATTCATACCTATATTTATTAGTAAATGCCAAATGCGAGCGCTGGATTTCGAGCATATTGCTGTATTGCTTTCACCATGTTCTCATTATTTTCTGGTTTTTTTTTTGCTAATATTTGGTTTATGCAATTAATATTTGACTTCATTTTTTTTATTCCTTTAATCACCATTCTTTTTCTGGATTTGATAATTTCCTCAATCTTCGCTTCATTTCAATTTTTAGTAATTTGATTTCAGGTTCCAAAATGTTTATGGACCAGGTTTCTTGTATGATTTGATCGGGATTGATCATAGAATCCAGCTAGATGTCATTTGCGCATTGGTTTTCCAGTAGTTTTGTTGTATTATCTAATCCAGTAAGATTATTTTCCGTTGTCCACTTTAGTAGGATCCTGCCATTATTTAGGGATACTTTTCCTCGGTATCTGTCCCTTTCTGGTGCAGGAGGTAATTTGCACGTGATTTCCATCATGTTATGATCGTTCATTGTTGACTCGATTATCTTAAATTATTGGCTCTCATTTAAATTTTGTGTTGATATAAACGCGTAATCGATTATGGAATTTGATTTCCCTCTTCTCCAAGTAGCTTTCATACTCCAGAATGACGAGGTTCATTCATTTCATCCAGTTTTTACCATTCAAAGGCAGGGGCTTGAGATTCGAGGCAATGCAATTAGTATTTAGATCTCCAGCAATTATTACTGTATATTGGGTTGGGTCATTTTGAATGGTATCTAATACATCCGTTACATAGTTTATGAAATGGGTGTCGATTAATGCTGTATTCCAATGAACATTTAGTATCGCTATATTGCTGTTTATGGGATAGTTTTTTTCCTCAAATTCTATTTTTAGAAGTTGAAGTCAGGGTTGGGAGTAAGCCAGGAGAATATTTTGCTGCCCGAGTCTAAACGTAAGGCAGTTAACATTCCGACCATTGGCCTTTCTTTCTCCCGGTTCATTGCGGGGTTCCAACAGATTTCTTAGTTTGGAATGGCAGGCTGTGTGGTGATCCACGTGTCTTACAATATTAGATTATATTTTTCTAAAGGGCATTCAGAGTTGGTTTGTAATAATTGGGTGAAACCTCTTGTGTTCCATATGATAGTTTGAATATGATTACTTACATGATTTGTCTCGTCTATAGCCTCTCATAGTCATGTCCATTTTGTTATATTTGTATCTTTGTTTGGTGCAGAATAAACTTCTTAGATTTCCTCTGGATCCTTCGCAGTATTGTGTATTCTCAGTTGATGACCGCTTTGGTTTTCATTGTTTCTGAGAGCAGAGAAATGTTTTTCTTTGCATTCTCTGGTGGTAGTGTAGGATCTTTGGGTATTTATTTCAAATCCTAGGACCTTGAAAGCATCTCTGATGTTCCGTATTTTTCCAATTACAGTAAACCAGGGAATGTTCACTATTGCTTTGTCTCTATTTTTGCTATATTTGATTTAGATATTGTCACGTGGTTCTAGTCGTTTGAGCTCATCCGTGGGCCAAAAGCTTGTCAATATGGTGGTCCTATTAGGAAATGGATCCTTTCTTTTTCTATTGGGCATAGTTTCTAATTTCTGCATACTTCACACAAAAATTCAAACAACCACTTCTCTCACAGCAAACTGCACGCACTTCACCAAACAATCAACACATAAATCGCATAGACAGGACACGAGGACTCTTTGATCCGGTATTCACACCCAATTTCAGTGCACTGTGAAAACCGAACTGAAGCTGCTAACAGGACACCACCTCTCACTTTCCTACGCCCTCTTGACCCACTAACCCACCCCTCCCCTGTTTGTTTACAGATCCGCCTGCGTGCCTGGGGACCAACTCCGTTGGTGACGGTGCGCTATATAAATACCTTTTAACACTAACAAACCCCAAAATGTTTTCTGAGAACCTCCTATGGGACCTAGGTGTTTCATTCACTAAGCAAATACGGGGAGGGGAAACAGGCTAGATCATTACAAAGACTCGAGGACAAAGAAAGGACAAGTGATGGAGGGGAAAATAACACCTGTTTAACTTGTGTTTGGGTTAGACAAACTATGAAGTGCCGAGGTGTTGTCTTTTGGTAGGGGGAGGGGCAGGGGTTATACTGGTCCCCCAAAGGTTTGTGCGCTCAACGTAGTCTCATTCGTATAGCCTCCAGATGCTCCTTGGTTCAAATGTGCCAGTCCTAGTGCCATACTTCCTCTTCAAAGGGATACAGTGCCCAGCTCACTATCTGTAATCCAACCAGCATGACATTGCTTGGGCTACCTCTTCCTCAACCTGCATTATAGTGCACAGTTAAATATTAAGAGATCTAAGGGCCCTTCTCACTTTCATTAAGGGACATAGTACCTTTTTTTACTGTCATTTACACAATGATCTCACTCAGTAATATGGCAACCTTCCCATCAGCAAACCATGTTCTCCAATTGAGGCAACTAAATGGGTCTTGCTCATTGGACCCTTCCTCAGTCTTTGCCGCACCCTTTGTGTCCGCCCTCCCAGGTCTTTGATCCATTCTCTATCGGATGTAACCTCTAGTCCTTGGTTTTCTCCCTTTCCTAGTGCCAATGGCTGCAGAGGGAGTGCTTCATCTACTGCTCTCTAGCCTGTTGCGATCTTATACGGGCTCTCCCTAGCCAGCACCCCCCACAATTCTCTTAGTACCTGCTTTTTATAGTCCTTGCTTCCATACTGTCTCACTTCGGGGAAATCCTTTGCAACCTTCATACTTTCTCTGATTCCTTTGGATTGGTTGTAAGTTTTGCTCTCATTTGGCATTCCTCTTGCAAGTCTGTGGCTCTTGGAGCTTTCAAACTGCCTGGCATCCATTTTGATGTCAGCAGGATGTCTTGACATTGCTTCAGTGTTGATCTAGGTCCTTCAGCCTCTGCTTCCTCTGGCTTTTCTGTGTCCACATCTGCGCTGGCTTCATAACCCTTGCCCTCCTCCCTAAAGATTAGTTGAAGGGGGAGGGGCAGACCCGCAAGCGGAGACCCGGGAGCTAAATCAGCAATGATGTTTCCTCTGATTTACGCTCACAAGCATTCAGGGTTTGCCACTCACTTGACTGATGGAATCCTCTCCTGGCATACAGGAACCTGACAGATGAGTAAATGATTGGCCTCTTCTTAAAAAGTGCAGTCGGAGATACTAGGCCATATCTGTCTTCATGTGTTTGGGTTCACTTGAGGTAATGTTTAACATGTGTTCCAAAATGCATATAAAGGCCCTACATAGGAACGTTTCACTTTGGGCTTTTGTTTTTGAATTTGGTGACTGACATTAGCCATAGTATGGTCCTATACTTTGTCTCCAGGTTGAGAGGTGAAATCATTTAGCTCTAGGCATTGTCATGGGTTTTAAGGATGGCTTTGTGACCGGGTCAAGGAACTGATTTCACCATGCTGTGTAACACCCTTGTTTAGATGCTCAGATACATACCTCCAAAATAAGGGAAAATTAAAATTACAATTGGTGAAACTGCGTTTCTTGCTAGGTCAACTCAACACTGGCTTGTAAAGTGTAATTCACAGGGGGTGTCAAGTCACAAAAATGCCTTTGGTAGCAGAAGTGACATCACATGGCTGATGATATGACAGGAAGTGACATTTCATAACTATTGACCTCCATCGATACACAGGAAGGGGTGCCACATGCCCTTTGCTGAAAGCATCTCAAGATGTGGTTTTGAAATAAGCATGATATTGATAAAATAACATAGTTATCAAAGCATAAAATAAATACTTAAGTAACCAACCATATATTGGCTATGGTTCTCCCGTATGGCATGGTTGCAGGTATGATGTACCTTGGAAACGAAAAACAGAACTAATATAGGTTAGGAGCACTGCATTATATGCCAGAACAGTTTCATAATTTAAGTGGCTTCCACATTATGCTGCTTACAGCTTGCATACAAGGAAATGTCAACATATGCTAAATACAGCCTTTCATACCCAGGTGTGCCATTATAGAGTGCAGCCTCATATCCATTAGCTGCCATCTTATGTCAGCTCTAGCATCACATGACCGGTATAGTCATTGGGTACAATGCACAACCTGACATGATCAAGTACTTCCTACATATACCAAATGCAGTCTCAAAATCCCAAGTACTGCTACTTTATGCAATGAAAAGCCGCATATGCTTGGTATCTTTACATCCTCACAAGTCCTGGGTCTGCTATCCTATGGAAGTGCAGCATCACATTCCTAAGTACATCCATCATAGGTCAAATAAAACTTCATCTGGGAAATATAATGCACCCACCCATATCTAGGTGTTGTCATTTTAGAAATGTAGGCTCAAAGGGCCACATCCTAGCTTTTGTGCCAGAAATCGATGCAGCCTGACCAGTCAGGCTAGGACAGTTTATGCTAATTTCCCCTAAATGCCCACATACCTCAATGCTATGACAAGTAAAACCCCATAAGCCAGGTATAGGAACAGCTTAATATTCCCAGGTGACCGTTGCTGAAACTGGCTTTCCCGCATCTGGTCAAGTGCCTAGAGGAGGCCTGCATCTGTGTGCTGCATTCATCCACAGGAACAGATTTCACCTGCTCCTGGACCTGACCAGAACTCTTGGACCTGCAGCTCCTGGGATTTGTCGACTGGAGCCAACAGTGGGGAAAACCGACCTCTGACGACCCTCCATAGGTCTGCCATGTCTGTAGAAAATTCAGAGTACGGGGGGTAAGTTACAGCAGTAATTGCCTGTACCTCTATCTGCACCCTTTAAAAGTTTGCTTACTTTTAAATAGTTTTACAACTGTTTGGCTTTGGTAATACTTGTTGCTGAAATCCCTCCGACTGCTAGGAACAGTCATACCGGTATACGTGGTGTTCTGACTTTTGGAACCTTCTTCACATCCACAGGTCCCTCCTCCTAACTTTTTCCTGCTCCCTAAAACTATTGAAACTTTGACCATTTGGGCACAAGGACCCATACAACTTAGGGTTGGACTTCATAGGTTAGGGTTGTTATCCCTGTGAACTGTTAGTATTATAATTATTTACTTACCTTCCTTTTCAGGTACTGGGGGTGGTGGGGTTAACTGAATGTTTTACACTGACAAACTGTAACTGTATATATATCATTTATTATTTAGTATTGTGATATTAATACCTCATTTTTCGTACTGTTTTTTGGCCATATATAAGAATATTTTTGTACTTGCCTGTCTAAGTGGAATCCTTGATTGCTCATTGTGGACCCCTTACCACACGCACCTCTCTGGAGACTTGACCACACTCCATGCGACCTTGATTGGTTTGACTAAGCTCCTCTTCACTATAACTAGGTTGGCCTCCTAAACATCTGTCCACCAGGCCAGAATTTAGAAATCAAGTCTAACTGGTGTCATGAAGGGGAAAATCTCCAAGCTTTACCAGTTTCTGGATAGATTTGACCCCACTTTGAGACTATCTTACATTACCTGTAGGATCTTTACATAAGAATAGGTGAGCACTCGATTCACCTCCCTTTATACTCCCTTGCATGACCTAGTGGGAAAAGGACCACCAAAGACCCATAACAGACAAAACCTGGGCAAGAATCTGGAATATAGCTTTTATTTGCTTGAGCTGTTACTAACAAAAAATGCCCTTATGAAATTATATGTAGATGGTATAAGCACCGCTCCCATCTAAATAGCATAAATATGGCTATTCCCCTCTCTATTTTGGAGGAACTGAGAGTTAGGAGGCAATTTGATACTTTTGTGGTGGACATGAGGGAAGGCCGAAGTGTTTTTGAAAGAAGTGGTAGGCCGGATTTAAGAGATTACTGACAGTGTTATTACTTGATATCGTTAGACCTATACCCAATTAAGCATACATCCTTAACATTGATTAGCCACCTATGTTGGAAATTAGCAGATGTACCACATACAAATATAGGCCGCTAGAATGCTAGACAATTTGTGATCTAGCTTCTGCTGGAAAGATCACTGCCTCCTTTCGGGGCCACCTTTCAAGATTCAACAGTTGGGGGCCCCCTACGTGATTTTTGTATGCAGCTCCCCCACCAATCAGACATTTGAAACCTGTCTACTTGAATTAATTATTTCTGTTGAATAGATACTGATGTGTCATTTCTTTTGTTTTCGGACTAAGCAGAGTGGTGGTGGTGGTGGTGGCGGTGGTGGGGGGGGTGGTAAACGAAGATTTGTCAATTGATGGGTTAAATTCTAGAGCCTGCATCACCCACGCGAGTCCTGGATGGGGTAACCTATAATTGTTCATACACTTGTCGAATCCATGATGAAACGGCACGTTGTAATGCCATCATTGGATTGTGAATGGTAACCCTGCATATTTGTTTCCACAGGTTTATGTAATTTTGTCCTAATTAAAAGAGGAAACTTTCAAAAGAAATATGAGGGAATGGGGGATTATATAAGTTTATGGGGAGAATAGTGAGAGGAGAGCGTGCTTAAGAGCTGGTAAGAAAGGCAATGAGGAAATATGCCTAGGGAAGAGAAGTATTAAGATACAGAATAACCACAAGGAGAAGGTGGTGAGTACAAAAGGTAAAGAAAGAAAATGGAGGAGCAAAAGTGTAAGGGCAGTCAGATGGGAAAAGAGTTGCCGCACTACTGTGTGGTAACATATTGTGGAGAGACCATCTGAGGGAGGAAGGGGGTGAGGTGTGGAAACACCAGTCCCTTCAAGGAAAGGAAAGGAAAGAGAAGAGGGTTGGCCTAGAGCTGGGTTTCTGAAGAGACTCTTGTTCATGGAGGAGGCTGCACCAAGTCAGTCCTTGGCAACCCTCAAAGGGGTTAAACACAACAGCCCATTCACACTGTATGATCCTACTTAGGATCATAGAGGCAGACTACAGGCTGTGTTCGGATGATGCAACTCCAATCAGTGGCGGTCGACAACTGAACAAATCGAAACACTGCTTGTGGCATTTACTGCTAATTGTTATGCACAAAACGATTTTTACACACAGGATGATGAAGCAAAGCAGAACGACATCCTGACACACATCATAGCTAAATCAGAAGTATGAGACCCTTAAAATCCCAGAGAGTGCGAGTGACTACACTGCCAGGAAGGTGGAATCTAAGGGAAAGGAAACCACTAAGGAATAGTCCTGAAAGGACATTTGACAGTTTTGTTTGGCTTCAATTTGTCCTTAGTATTATTTAATCCTTATGTTCCATTGTGGCAAATTGGGCGGGTCGCTCTCTTTCCAAGCCCATTTTGTAGAGTGCCCATTACTGGCCGGGCCCATTTGAGGGTGATCCCGGAGACCACAAGCCATTTGAGTGCTGCATCAGTACACATCTTTGTTCTTGGCTCTATAGAGAGAAACACGCAGGAGACGCTCAAGCCAAGAATAGATTACAGAACTGGTGAGAGGAGCTCAAACCCACTTGCTCTTCCCTTCCCATGCACACTGCAAGTTTGAAACCAGAGAAAGCTTGTGTGGTCCACAGCCTGCGCTGGTAGGGATAAAGAAATAACTGTTCACACCCAAATATACAGGGAACATGATCGTGATGGCACCTTCTGACTCCAAAATGATGATTGCCTTTAAGAGCTTGCACACTCGCTCCCAATCATGTAATTGGATGGAAAAGTTGGAGAAACCCCCCACCCTCCTCCTCCACATGAGTGCAATGAGGGCAGGAGAAAACACATGGCGAAGAGGTCAGGCTTGGAGACCTAAATCTAGTGACTAGGGTAAAATGACCCTATAGTTCCAAAGCATTATTGAGGCACTCAAGCAAACTAAAACCGTATAAAAGGAGAGCGGGAGCAGGTGAATAGGTTTCAAAGGAAGCAGTTCGCCTGTCAGTGCAGTACTGTTTAGTGTTTATGCATTTTGCTGAGAGCCTTCTGCGGGCTTTAGAGCAGGTGCTAGCCAGAGTGAGCACATTTTAAAGGCACAATGACCTGGAGGCTATTGCCCGGGGCCTGACTGGAACAAAATATCCAAATGTAGCAGAAGCGTCACTCGAGCCTGCAATGTGCAAAAGACTAGGGGCAAGGCAGCTTACCTATGAAAGCGGGGCAGATCATAGGTCGGCTGTGGTCCAGGACAGTCATGCTTTGCTGGTGGGTAAGAGTAACTTCAATCCGAAAGGTTTCCGGGAAGGAAGTTGAGAAATTCCTGCTGCTCATTGCATACGGAATCCCCTAAGAAAAAGGGGAAGTCACAAGTTCTTGTCTAATAAGCATGTGTGTGGGTTCCACAAGCCCAGGAGAGGCACTCAGACATCCTAACCAAGTAGTGATTGTTGGAGTAGCGAAGGAAGCGTGCTGGGACACAATAACCCTGTGACTTATAGGTAGTTACCAGAAGGCTATAACCTTGTAAATTGTATTCATACTAATACCAAATTGAATTTGGATTAGGGCATAAGGTTGCCATTGATGATCTGAACACCTTTCTTGTTATACCGCCATTCTGACACTGTCAAACCAAACATCACCCATTTGCGGTTTGTTCCCCCTGAACCCTTAGGCATTCATCCATTCCTACACGTGATAAGATTTACCCCGATGTGTCGCATATCTAGTGATCCTTGCCATGAATGCAGGAAATATCCTAGTGGGCTTAAGATAAGTATTAATGAAGGTTTCAATATCCAGGTGTAAAATTCATTTTGATTACACTTGAGTCCTTAGATATAATCTTGGAGATAATGGAGGAAGAGGAACATAGCTGAGACATAATAATATTGGATTTCACAAAACCGTAGAAAGAGCATTGACTGGCACTATCAACAGCAGATGCCCCAACCAGACTAGGCCTCCCAGCCTATAAATGGACTGAGACCAAACCTGCAAAACAAGTTTAGACAAGGCAAATGCAGCTCATCAATCGATTACATATTACTGACTCTAGAGGAATGGAGGAGGGCTAAAAGATTTGAAGTCATCCCTAGATATGGAAGTGATCAATAACCCCCTACACCAAATTCTAGATCTACGAGATTTCCATATGCAACAATTTGCAAGAGATAAAGGAGCTCTAGAATTATCCTGTTTGGGTGCAAAAAAGTGATAGGTGGGTTTATATTAAGCATAGAAGCAATTTAATTGCTATTTGAGGAACCCTTACCTTTATTTGAAGCTACACATCTAAATATCCGTCATAGAAATCGGGCAGGTATCTGTAAGATGTCGGATCAAGTTGTTGCGATTACAGGACCTTCTTTCACAAGATCAATTTAAAGAAAGAAAAATGCAACATCCATACTGTCAGCAATATACAGTTCTTGTTCAACAGCTAGGACTTCTTGAGTTACACGTTTTGGTATTCACAATGGTATATTTGTCAGGATGAGTTTTTAGTGTTGCTGCCTCCATTTCAATAATCACGCTTTTACTTCTTTTACCATTAGAATAGTTACCTCTGGTCTCAGTGCTCCATTTTGTTTAGTCTACTGTTATAATGCATCCACTGACCAACCTTACAAGGGCAGTTAACTCCCGTATTGAGAAAATGTTCAGGCTAGCCCCCTCCCACACCTTATACATTAGGGGTCCATTAAAGCCTGACTCTCTCATCGTAACCACCACAAGAAAGAGGGCGGGCATACCCTTAGCCTCTGCTGAGGCCCCTAGACAGCAAAATGATATATACACTGGGCAGGAAAGTAGCTTCCTCGACTGCATTCTAAGTAAGAATTGCAAATAACACCACTCTCTTAGCGAGTTATAACTGCCATAAATGGGATGAAATGCTACAACAAATTGACTCTGTCCCAGAGCCATTTAAATCACTGCTTCTGCACACGCTGGCTGAAGGTAAGCAGGTGGCCAACTGCATCCCGACAAAGAACCTGGACGCAGCAGATAACACAGGCCGTATAGTAGAAGAGGGCACTCTTATTAAACGCCATGTATGGTTAAGACCATCCGGCTTTAAACTGGAAACTTGAGCAGCCCTACGCAATATGCCAATTGAACCAAATGCCTTATTTGGGAAAGTGGTCGGGGACGCACTGAAAAGTGCCAAAGAAGAGTATGACATCCTGAAGTCCCTTGGACAGCTAACTAATAAACCCTTTGTTCAAAGAGGTGCTTTCACCACACAGCGATTTCAAGGAGAGGCAGGCGTGCCCTGGTCTGCATCCACAACATCTGTGTTAGGGGAAGCACGGTCCAGGAGGACCACCTCATCATTAACAGTGAGGCGTGGAAGCACTTTTGGTGCGCCTGATCCAAACCCACTACACCGATAATAATTATCCCGAAGTAAGCGGCTACCTGTGTGCCCAAGAACGCTGCAATCGTAAAACCTACTTCGCCTTTGTTTAGTGCAACCATAGCAACATTAGAAATGGCCGCCACATTTTCTCTACAACTGTAGAGTTTCCGATCCAGCTGATTGGACAACATTATTTACATTATTGAACCGCCCTCACTGGAGGTGGAAGCTGGCCCTGTTTTTAAAAGGCCCCGTCTGAGCCTCCAAGACGCTGTGCGCCGTCGGCCAAAAATGCTGCCTTAACTTCCTCCAGCGAACCATCGAGCGATACCCTGGACCCTTCGATCGTTACAAATATCAACGTCAACAACTACCCCAGAACTCTTACGTTTCAGTATCTCGTCTTTGTTACTTTCGCTATGTATCTGATCATTATGCGCAAAACCTAACTCTTGTTAACACCTTACGTTCTTTTTAAGTCTAATGTAAAGCATATAATTAAGTATTAACAACCGTTGCATTTATACTCAAACATTTAAGTTGTCCCTTGACCTAATGTCCATGATATCTCAAAAGCTAAGCCTATGTAATTCCATAGTTTGTACGGATATTGTCAAGCGTCAGCTTTCCCTAGAGCCTGACCTGACTGCCTGACTTCCATCCACGCCTACAATAGTGAGCGATATATACCTCCCTACACTAACACCTACCAAACGTCTATACGTTTCACTACCGCCTTTACTTGGGAGCCTACCTTATGTGTCAATGCCCATACCTTACTCCGCCATGCTAAACGATTCAAAGGCCAACCTTTCATTGTCGTCTAGCGCTACTCGTGCACATTAACTGACCTCTCCTATTCCCATTCCGAGTACCAGTTGTCAATTACTCTGTTCAGAGCCAGCCACCACTACCCACTCTCAACAGGAGCATCCTATGAATGCCAAAATAATCCTATTATAGTGACCTGCTACCTTGCTACCGTCCAAAGTGCTCTGTTTGCCTATGTATACCAAACCGCTTTACTTGCTACCTACAAGTGCTGTGTACATTAACCTTCTGCTGCTGTTTTACCTATTTTGTTTGTTAATACAACACTAGACTATTCTATGATGCACTGTCCCCTATGCTGATCCCTGGCTGGAATGTACAATGCCTCTATGTATCTTGACTGCCTAACAATTCAGCCAGTCAATGTGATCATTGCCTAAGGGCTTGGTACGCTATATAAATGAAATACAAACATACTCCAACCTAACCTAGGATCACTAATCGCAGTCTGCTACTGTGCATGATGCTCGTTGACATGTATGTGCTTGCTCTATCACAAGCCTCCTTAAGTCAATATTTACCCTGGCGTTATATGCCCCAGCACATGCAAATAGCAACTATAATTACTCCTACGTCCCGTCCCCTTTCCTCCATACTTGTAGGACATCTCTCCGTCCTGTGGGACGGGACCGGAGCACTTTGTAAAAAGCATCCACATTTTTTTCAAAAATGTGTCCCTCCTCTCTTTCCGGCGCGGGGCCCGGCACGCAGCCGTAATCCCGCTCACCTTGGCTCCGCCCCACGCATCGCCCATCAGTCCTTTTCTCCGCTCGATCAGGGCCGGACGCACTTGCATCCTCGAAGATTTTCTTCCCTTTTTTCCTCTCTGGCTCTCGCTAGCGTTCGTTTACTAGTCTTTGTCTTTCAAATTAGACTTTCCAGATTGTTCATCGTGTCACCGTCGCTTCGCGAGGGCGGATCCCCATCCTCTTTGTTTAGAGTGTTTGGGTCCGGAACACCGTTGGGACTCCTGTTTTTACTGT
Organism: Ambystoma mexicanum; assembly: GCF_040938575.1. Classification (NCBI taxonomy): domain Eukaryota; kingdom Metazoa; phylum Chordata; class Amphibia; order Caudata; family Ambystomatidae; genus Ambystoma; species Ambystoma mexicanum. The sequence continues at coordinate 1,210,990,068 of NC_090922.1, read as the reverse complement.
GACTCCCTTTTGGTCCGGGCACTTCAGCGCCGGTTGGAGCGGTGGGAGGAGGTGTTCCGACAAACTCCTCCTTTGCATTTTCAGGCGTTCATCGACGAGAAGAAAAAACGCCAGGTAAGCTCTTTACTTTTCAGGGCACCCCGACCGGAGGATACCTTCCCGGGTTCCTCTCGGTCTGGGAGGGGCGTTGATCGCTTTGATACCAGGGTTCGCCCTGAGGTGCCCGTTGGGCCCAATAATTCTACTGGAGTTTTCTCCGGGGGTCTCCTTAAGGGGCCTGTGAACACCGGAGTACGCTCAGAGGCCCCTCCTGTGGGGGCTGTTTGTAGACCTAGTTCTACTGAGTCGTGGGGTACCAGAGTTCGCTCTGAGGCCTCTGTCAGCTTCCCTCAAAAACAAAACCGGGGTGCGCCCTGAGGCCTTGGCTGGGCTTGTAGTTACCGAACGGATGTTCGAGGCCCACACAGAAAAGGCTGTTGCTGGCTGGGTCCGAGGTCCCTCGTACAGAGGCTAAAGCTACCAACAGTTCTGAGAGGCCGGTCAAGGCTTTGTCGGTGAAAGCGCACCGTTCCCGCTCTTGTGGTGACACCAGATCTGTTGAGGGGGCAAAGAAGCAAAGTTCTTCTTTTACTGGCAGTGCCGAGGTCCTTCCTTCAAAGGCTCAGTTGGCAGTTGGTATGTCACAAAAACATTCCCTGATCCATCGACGGGGACCCCTGCCTCACTTCCTCACGTGCCGCAGTTCCCCTCAGATGAGGACAAAATGCTGCCCGTTCCCGCCACGACTAGGGCGGCCATTTTAGGTGCTACCCCTACAACTACGCCATCGGCTTCTGGTGTAGGGCTCGGTCTCTTGGGTGAACCTAAGGTCCCTTGTGCGCATCCTTACCGGCCGGTTTATGATTGGAACGTCCGGATGCCTCTTCCGCACAATGTTTCGTTGCCCACGGGGTGGCTCCTTTGATTTATGTAGATACGTTGGTGGAGGGCCCGGTGTGGCACCCTTCCTCGTTACGTCCCTGGATTTGTCCACCTCATGAGAGGCCTCCTCCGGTCCCGAAACAATCTCCTGTGGATGCCTTTTTCGGTAAATTTCAAGCGCTTAAGCGCACCAACCCCATGAGGGAATATTTCAAAGGGCTTTTCAAGGATATATGTCCACCTGTGCCTCCAGCTCCATCTGTTCCTCAGGTGGTTCTGCCGGCATCTCCCTTGCCCGTGGTGCCCCCCCCCTGCTCTCCCGCCTTTGCCTCCATTGTCCCCAGTGGACAAGGCGCAGTGCCTGACACGGCTCAGCAGGATCCTGACCTGTCAGATGACCCTCAAGGCGATCAGGACAATCGGAGCCTTTCATGACCGGGTACTGGACATGAGTTTCTTAGATGTTCCGGTGCCCAAGGCACCCGCTCCGTAGGTCTTGGGCGTTCACCCTGTCTCCCTTGGAGCATACCGGCCTGTTTCTGCAGAAGGACGTTTTGGCCGAGGTCCGAAGAGTCTGGGAAAAGCCACACTCCGGACTTTTTTGTCAATAAAAAGATTGACGCGAGGTACAGGCTGCATTTTTCGGAAGAGGTGGCTTCGTCTTGGCCGCCTCCTCCTTCTACGGTGGTGGCCGCGGCCCCTTTGCAGTCTAGGCCTGCAGCATCCTCTTCCACGACGGCTACTCAGGTTCTGGGTAAGGAGGACAAGCTCCTCGACTCCCTCGGAGGAAAATCTTCGCCAACTCGGCCTTGCAGTTTAGGCAGGCCAACGCCGAATTGATATTGGCGGGAGCTAACATGCGGATGTGGAAAGGTCTGTCGGAGTTTGAGGAGCACATCCCGGTCGAGAAGCTGGAGGACTTCAAAGGAGGCCTTTCCGATGCCAGGGTCTTGGCCCAGGATCTCCTGGAGGCTGCGACTCATCACGTAGATACCTCGGATCGGGGCCTCATGCTCGGGGTTAATACATCACGGCAGGCGTGGCTGCATGCCACTAAATTTTCTAAGGAAGTGCAAGACAAGGTGCCGGACCTTCCATTCGATGGTAAGGAGCTTTTTCATTCTTCTACTGATGTAGAGTTCACCAAAACCAAGGATAGCACTCAGACGGCTAAATCATTGTCAGTTCTGGTTAAACCTCCTTTCAAATCCCAGAGACCGTTGTCGCAAAGTCGACCCTCCTCTGGTTTTAGGGGCTTCCTCGACCGCAAATCTCGCAGAGTGGATACTCCTGCGGGGAATAACCACCGTAGACAACGCCCACGGTTTCTCTCCCGCTCCTCCGCCTCCTCATCAGGTTCAGGTGGCACCGCCACCGATAAACCTGCCAAATGAGGGTTTTCGGCGCTCGCACGAGACCCCGGTGGGAGGACGCATTGCGTCTCATTGGGAGGCATGGCAGACCATCACAGAAGACAGATGGGTCTTGTCAGTCGTTCGAGCAGGCTTCCGCTTACCTTTACCCCCTACCCCACCCCTCAACCCTCCTTTTCAGCTGTCGGGCTCACCCTCCCTCAAGGCCGAGGTTCAGAAACTTCTGTAGCTCAGAGCTGTGGAACCCGTTCCCCTTGGGGAGCGAGGGGAGGGTTTCTACTCCCAGCTGTTTACAGTGCCCAAACCCAACCAGGCTGGCCTGCGCACCATCCTAGACCTTTCCCAGTTCAATCTTTTCCTACCCCAAGAGAAATTCAAGATGATCACGCCCGGCCAGATTCGCTCCTCTTTGCAGATGGTGGATTGGCTCAGCGTGGTTGAGCTTCAGGATGCGTACATGCATATCCTGATTTGGAATCCACACAGGAGATACCTCCTTCTCTTTGGGAGAGGAGCACTTTCAGTTTCCCGTGCTTCCTTTTGGCCTCAGCTCGGCGCCGCGTGTCTTCACGAAGATGATGTTGGTGATTGCGGCTTATCTTCGTCTCCAGGGTATCCATGTGTATCCTTATTTGGACGACTGGCTCTTACGCAGCCCTTGTCAGTTGGCTGCACCGGGCAATCTGCAGTCTTTCCTTCAGCTCGTGTTCCATCTTGGGCTGTCGGTAAACTGGCGGAAATCCTCCATGACGGTCTCACAGGACCTGATTTTCCTTGGTTTTCGCTGGAACACGATCGACTGCAGAGTGTATCTGACCGGGGACAGAATGGCCGATCTGTTGGCCACGTGTCAGATGTTTGCGCAGTTGGAGAGCATGTCGGCCTGGTGGTTCCAGAGGCTTCTGGGCCTCATGGCCTCGTGTGTACTGGCTCTTCCTCTTGCTCGTCTCAAAATGAGACGGGCCCAGAGGGCTCTTCGGAGCTCATGGCGTCAGGCAGTGGATCCGGATTCCATGCGGATAATGATTCCGGATTCCATGAGTGGATCTGGATTGATGGTCATCTCTCAGCAATCTGTCTGGGGGCACCGTGTTTCAGGACCCCGTCCCCACGGTGACGATCACGACAGACTCCTCCCTCCTCGGGTGGGGTGCGACGTTGGATCTTCTTCAGGTCTCGGATCTCTGGTCGCCTCAGGACAAGCTCCTGCACATAAATCATTTGGAGCTTCAGGCGATCTTCCTAGCGCTCAGGGCGTTCAGACCGCTCATTGTCAACAAGGTGGTCCGCATAAGAACGGACAATGTGGTATCAATGTATTACATAAACAAGCAAGGGGGGAACAAAGTCTTCCCCCCACCCCCACCTCGTGGACCTGTCCATCCAGATTTGGGAGTGGGCCATGCTTCATGGTGTCTGGCTGCTTGCAGTGCACATCCCGGGCCAGCTGAATGTCACAGCGGATGCCCTGAGCAGGCGGACAGTGGTCTGCTACGAGTGGGAGTTGAAGGCGGAGGTCCTTTCATGGATTTTCTCGCGTTGGGGCACACCAGAGGTGGACCTCTTCGCTACGGCGGTAAACGAGAAGCTTCCTCAGTATGCCTCCAAAGGGGGGCTGGGAGCCTCCTCTCTGGGGGATGCTCTAGAGATTCCATGGCACAACATGAGAGCTTACGCCTTCCCGCCTCTGCCTCTAGTTGATCGAGCAATTTGGAAGTTGAAGAACTCTGTGAACTGTTCCCTTCTGCTGATGGCTCCGTGGTGGCCGGCCAGGTTTTGGTTCTCAGAACTTCAAACTAGTCGGTGTATCCGCCGATCAGGTTACCAGTAACTCCCGATCTTCTTCACCAAGGGGAACAACATATGTGGCACCCCTCCCCACAATCGCTCAGCTTGGCGGCATGGTGCCTGAGTTCAAGACTTTAGAGCATCCGAGTTTGTCTGGGGATAACATGCGCATTATCCAGGCAGCCAGGAAATCCTCAACCAGATCTCAATACAGGAGTAAATGGCTCAGGTTCTGTCATTGGTGTTTGGCGAAGAAGTTGGATCAGAGGGTGGCCACGATTGACACGATGCTGTCCTTCGTGTCCTCCCTAGCAGAGTCAGGGGGTTCATGTTCTGTCATGCAAGACTTATCTCTCAGCGGCTTCCGCTTACCTTCCTACAGACCTGTGTTCTTATTCTCTAACTAACCCAGTGGTGAAGAGGCATTTTGCTGGCTTGACACGCCTCTACCCTCCGGTGCGTAATCCGCACCAGCCATGGGACCTAAATGTAGTCCTGACGGCGCTGTGCCATAAACCCTTTGAACCAATGGCTACGGTAGATCTCAAGTACTTGTCTTGGAAAGTGTCCTTTCTGGTCGCCGTTACGTCAGCGAGGAGAGTGAGTGAGCGCCAGGCATTGTCGGTGGAGCATCCTTTCTTGGTCTTTCATAAGGACAAGGTAGTCCTTCGGACAAACCCGGCTTTCCTACCGAAGGTAGTGACCGAATTCCATCTGAATCAGTCGATCTCCCTTCCGGTCTTTTTACCAAACCCTGCCTCAGAGGCAAAAAGAGTTCTACACTTTCTTGATGTCCGAAGAGCTCTTAAGTTCTACCTGGACAGTACTTCCGAGCTTAGGAGTTCTTCTCAAGTTTTTGTGACCTTCGGTAACCCTCAGGGCAAGCCAGCGTCTAAGGCAACTATTTCCAGGTGGATTACCGCCTGCATCATGGAGTCTTTCACCGTCCAAAGGCTGAAACCTCCTAAAGGTATCCATGCGCACCTGGTGCAGGGCAAGGAAGCCGTGGTTGCTTTTCAGAAATATGTTCCCTGGGAGTCCATCGCTAGGGCAGCTACTTGGGCCTCCCCATCAGCTTTCTGTAAGCATTACTGTCTCGACATGAGCTCTAGAGCTGACGCTCAGTTTGGTCAGGCTGTGCTGAAGAATCTGTTTCAGTAAGGAGTATTTCCATCCACCCGTAGTTCCTGTAAGGAGTGCTTGGGAATCGCCCACAAGTATGGAGGAAAGGGGACGGGGGACGTAGGAGTATAACCAGGTTACTCACTGTAGTGACCACCTTACTCCTAGGCCATAGTCCCCTTTCCTTCATACGCCCGCTGTCCCCTCTAATAAGGTTCCTCTGTTATTGCTAATGGGTCTCTGACCAGGCGATAGAAAAGGACTGATGGGCGATGCGCGCAGGAAAGAGAGGAGGGACACATTTTTGAAAAAAATGTGGATGCTTTTTACAAAGTGCTCCGGTCTCATCCCACAGGACGGAGAGATGTCCCACAAGTATGGAGGAAAGGGGACTATGGACTAGGAGTAAGGTGGTCACTACGGTGAGTAACCTGGTAAAACTTCAAGACAAGTATTCCAAACCAACACGCCTCACCAAGGATACACAGCATATCCCCCATCTATGGCCCTAAGACTACCAATATCAGATAGCATCACTCCAACCACCTTTCTACCATCCATACATCATTATTTGACCTAAACCCACTTGTACAGCCAAAATTTGCCTAAACAACTCTAAGCCATTTGCACCTACCCAATGGATCGAACTCTTTACCACTAAACCTACCCCTAACCAACCATGTCCAAATACAATCATGACCGCCATACTAGGCTCCAGATTTCTGCTAACCCACCCTAGACATCTCAACAACAATAAAAGCTCTCCAACTTCAACAAACTGCAACGGGGCCAACACAACCAAATACAAAGCCACTCGGGGGCCATCCTTACCTCGCATTACTCCTACCATCCCACCAATCAAGGGAGCTCTTATTAACGCTAGATCAGTGACAGCCCATACACACAATATAGCAGACCTCATTACTAAGAACAACTTGGACATTTTAGCCATCATTGAGACTTGGTTACATGCTTCATCCGCGCCCTCACTCGCCATACCAGACAAGTACACCATTAGCAGACAAGACCGAGAGTCCTCAAAAGGTGGTGGCGTCGCCTTTATCACTAAAACATCACTAGGCCTTAGGCCTTCTCCAACCAAAATATTCCCTTCAGGTGAACTATCTATTTAGATACCTATATCAGCCTCTCGTACTCTCACCACTCGCCTCATATACAGACCACCAGGACCAGCATCCTCCTCTGAGGAAGACACCACCTTACTCCTCATAGCAAACACTAAACCAGGATCACAAGTCATACTATTAGGAGTCCTCAGCCTAGGACTGCATGACCCCAAAGACGATAATGCCATTTCCGTTACTAACAGCAAAAGTGAACTTCGCTTCACTCATCGTATCGCCAAGCCTACCCATAACAAAGGGAGAACATTTGATTGGATCGCTGACGTTAACTGTGAAATTAATATCCTCTCCAGCACACCTTGCGCTTGGTCAGACTGTCATACCATCCTGTTTACCATACAGGACAGTGTCCGTCCTAATCACTGCACCTTTTATTGCACCTGCCACACTCACGAGAAACCTACACAACATTACAGCACAGAAACTTCTCCCTCTACTACAACCAATCGCTAATCTTGATACTCCAATCAGAAATCATTCTGCCTTAGTAGACCTCTAGAACGAGACAATACTCAATACCCTCAACATAATAGCGCCGCTCAAAACTAGAAAAGCCCAACCCTGTTCTCACCAAAATACTTGGTTCACCCCACATCTTAGAATTCTGCGCAAAGACAAAAGAATTGCTGAATCACAATGGAAAAGTCTCCCTTCAGCATTAAACAAAGATAACTTTCTAAAGCCTCCTTTATTTACAAAACTGCAATCCTCCAGGCCAAGAGTAATTCTTACGATAGAATTACCAAAGCAAAATCAAGCTCGAAAGAATTTAGTATCCTCAGAGAGCTGGAATCTCGAATACCTACACCTGAGACCTGCACTAAAGACACGTCCTGGTGTACGAGTATACAGAAAGCCCTACTAAACAAAATGTAGCTCCTACAAACAAAAATAGACCAAAAAAACTAGCCTTGCTGCTCACTCATCTAGACTCCAGCCGCCAGCACCCTTACCTAACCCACACAATTTGTTTAAATTCTCACCTCTCTACCAAGGACGTTGAGGGTATAATCACCCACTTGAAACCCGCAAGATATCAGGGTGACATTTGCCCAGCCAAGATCATAAAAGAATCAGCTAAGGAACTCTCACCCTTTATTACCTCAATGAATGCCTCCTTTGAAACCTGCATCGTCCCTAACAATTTGAAAGACGCTTGGGTCCTTCCTTTATTAAACCCACCCTCGACCCTAACATCCCCACTAATTATAGGCCTATCACCACAGTCCTGTGTCTTCTGAAAATTCTAGATAGGGCAGCCTACATCCAGCTTCAGGAACATCTGGAAATCAACCTCTTGGGCCTCAGACAATCTGGCTTTAGACCCAGACACGGTACAGAAACCGCCCTAATCGACTTAAAAACACAAATGGACAACTTAAGACAATGGCAAGCTAGCCCCCTTATTGCTTCTGTACTTATCGGCTGCCTTCGACTTAGTTGACCACTAAATTCTATGCAACCATCTTTCGACAGCGGCCCACTTTTCTGTCAAAGCGACCGCTTGGATCCAGTCATTCCTGGACAATAGAACTACTAGAGTATTCGCACCAACTGCTTCAGCAGAACCAGCATCAGTCACATGCAGAGTCCCTCAGGGCTTTTGTCTCCCCAACGCTCCAACATTTTCACAAATCCCCTCTTCGATGACCTTAGACCTCTTGGGTGTCTCCTACACCAACTACGCGGACGACACCCAAATTCTCATCACCATCATGGGCGACTACAACACTGACTCTAAACTCCTAAACAATATTTACCTAGTCATCCAAGCCTGTATAGCTAAACACAGACCATGTCTCAACGACGACAAGACCGAGTTACTCCTGGTAGGATCACAAACAGACTTCACAAACTTGACAAACAGTTCAACTCTTTCAATATTGATGGCAACACTATAAAGGTATCTAAGGAAGTGAAAATGCTAGGCTTTTACCTTGACTCCTCTTTAACATTGACCAAACCTACTAATGTGGCATGCTCTACCACATCCTACACCTGTAAATTCATAAATGCCTGTAGACCGTTCCTGTCCACAACCAATTGCATCACCATAGCCAGAGCGCTGGTCTTATCTAAATTACTATTGTAATGCCCTCTATCTAGGCACTAACCAGCGTAACTTTAAAAAGCTGCGACTACTGCAAAACAATGCGCTCAGATCTGCAATGAACTTCTTAGATCCCACCACATATCGGAGTTAAGACGCAGTGTACACTGGCTCTCTATAAATCAACAAATGGCGATCAAAACCTTCTCTCAACCACAAATGCCTCTCTAACCTAGCCACAAAATACCGGAGTGCCAAATTCTCACCTAACCGACCCACTAGATCCTCCCAACTACACTGTCTTAAGATCCCTAGGTTCAGCTGCAAAAGTCAGGGGGCAGTAGTTTCCCAGTTCTAGCAACTAAAAGATGGAACACATTGCCTGTATCCATCAGATTAGAACCATCCTATTCTAACTTTAGGAACAACGTAAAAAGATGGCTTGCAATAACCTGCACACTATTCAATTCTCAATGCCTCAATTATATATAACCTGCAATATGTGTACCTATTTCTTTGCACTGTCATTTTGTAATTATGCACCTTATTTTACTTCCTACTGTATCAACTGTTTGTAATTTGCAACTATTGTACATGTAAGAAATGTGCCAAGATACCTCAGGGTTCGGTGAGCTATATAAATAAAATAAATACAAATACAAGGACAACATTCTCAATGCTCATATAACTATGGTTGGGATGGAAAAATTTCATCTTGGGGTTCCTTGCAGGGGCAGTCCTCCCAGCAAAATTTTCAAAGGGGCCACAGAAGGTCTAGGAGTAGAGGCAGAGCTTCCTCAACCAGAGGCTCCACCCTCCAAAGCAATGATGACCCGCTCCAGGTCCCCTCCTATGCCTCTCCAGTAGGGGGTTGCATTTCCCAATCTACCCACGCATGGGAGGGGATCACCTCGGACAAGTGGGTACTAGCAACCATGGTGAAAGGCTATTGTATAGGTCTCATACAGAGACAATCCAATCACCTGCGAGGACAGAGACAACGCAGGAAGAACGCATTCTACTAGAAGAGGTCAAAGCACTGCTGGAAAAGGACGCAATAGAAATCATCCAGGCAAACAAGGGTATCTATTCAACATACTTCCTTGTGCCAAAGAAAGACCGTGCGCCCTGTCCTATACCTGCGTCCTCCAAACCCATATGTCAAGCCACAAAAGTTATGCATGACAACGCTACAAGAAGTAATCCCCCTGCTTTAACAGGGGGACTACATGGCAACATTGGTTACAAAAGATGCATACTTTCATATTTCAATGTTCCCAGGAGACAGAAAATTCCTGCGCTTCAAAATAGCAAATCAACACTAAGTTCAAGGTGCTCCCTTTCGGCATAGCCTCAGCTCCAAGGGTATTCACCAAAGTGTTAGCGGTAGTGGCAGCACACTTAAGCAGACAATACATCCCAGTGTACCCTTATCTGGACAACTGGCCGATAACCTGGGAATCCCCTCAAATTTGGATACAAAATACCCAAAGAACAATCAACCTTCTGTTCCAATTGGGGTTTTCAATCGAGAAGAAATCGAGCCTCGAACCAAGCCAAACTAAGCAGCTCCTATGAGCTGTCATAAAGACAAGAGAGGGGCTAGTCTTTCCCTCAAACGAAAGAGTTCAGAACATGCTGCTGCGAATACCTCATGTCGCTGGTTGCTAAATAACCAAACGCAAGGCAATGCTCCTGCTGCAGATGATGCAGGGAGACACACACTCTCCAAGTCTGTCCAAGCTATCCCAAAACATTTGGAAGTGGTACTCAAGCGGAACTTGTTCCTAGTCTCTCAACACGTTCCAGGGGAACTCGATGCTCTAGCAGACACACTAAGCAGAAATCCTCTACCCGTGGAGCATGGGTGACAACTCAACAGACATTCTAGACTATGCTTTCTCCCTGTCGGGTTATCCTCCTTAGACTTGTTCGCCACAAACCTAAGCACACAATGCCCAGACTTCGCATCCAGGTCTCCCCAACCACAGTCAAAGGGGAACACCCTGTGGATGTGCTGGTCAGGGAAATGCACTAATGCTTTTACTAATGCTTTCCCCCCCCAACACCACTCCTCAGAAGGGTAGTGTACAACATGATGCACCAGGAGTAAAACACACTAATCCTGATAGCCCCTATGTGGGCAAGACAACCATGGTTTCCACATCTGCTCATGGCGATGTACAAACCAAACTCCCGTGCCCCTACAATATGCTGTCTCAGCTTGGTGGGTGGGGGGGACTCATTCTGTGAACTTGGCAGCCTGGCTCAGAGTTTGGACACTTAAAACTACCTCAAAGATGTATGGATATCCTCAAGGAGGCATGCAAACCCACCACCAAGGCACTGCTATTTCAACAAATGGAAAAGATTTGTGATATGGTGCCAATCAACTCTAAATACAATTGAATGCACCCCATCAAACATTCTTCACTACATGCTCTACTAACTAGACTCTGGCCTAGTATTTAACTCTTCAAGATTCATGTAGCAGCTCCATCCGTGTACACCACTTCACAGAACAAGGTGACCTGGTAGAATGCGCCTGTTAATGAGGCTTTCATGGAGGGAGTAAAAAGACTCCGATTTCCAACCCGCCTCCAGGTTGGGACCTTAATTTTGTACTCTCGAAGCTCATGGGTCCACCCTTTGAGCCTATGCACAAACCCAGCCTCAAATACCGAACATACAAAACAGCTTTCTTAGTAGCCATCATCTCAATAAGACTGGTTAGTGAGCTACAAGCACTCGGTGCAAGACCCTTACTTCCTTATCCATAAGGATAAGGTGGTACTTGGAACACACCCTAGGTTTTCACCTAAATTCATATCCAAGTACCATGTTAACCAGTCCATTGAACTACCCTTTTTATTCAAAATCCTTCCAACTCCGCTGATAGAAACCTCCATATACTGGATGTAAGGAGGGCAGTTTTATACTATGTTAACAAAACCGCTAAGGCAGATCAACTGTTTGTCTCCATAGCATCTGGCAGGGAGGGTGATCACATTTCAAAGAACGCCATATCCAAACGGATAGTTAAGTGCATACAGCTCTGCTATTCTTAAGCTTAAAAAAACTGCCTTTCACACCAAGAGTTCACACTACCAGAGGTACAGGAGCTACTTTGGCATTTATTGCTAACGTCACTCTAGACGCAATTTGCAAAGCAGCTACTTGGAGTTCCATACATACCTTTACCCAGCATTATTGCATTAACACACAACGCAGATTCACTGGTTGGGACAAGCGGTGCTAAAACATCTATTTGCTGCTGTACCGTCTCACAACCCACCTTCTCCAGATACTGCTCACTAGTCTATGCACAGCATGTGATCTAAGCAGACCCACATGCCTCAGAAGGGATACATTACTCCCCAGAATTGTATTTCTGATGCTTGAACCTGCTTAGATTCACATTCGCCCACCCTTCCTCCCCTCTTGGCGTAGAAGGTGCATAGATGTATTTCTGGCATTCTCTTCTTAACTGCTTTATTACATATGTACTCACGCTACACTTCATGCTATTTATGTCAGAAACAAAACAATCTCAGGGACCTCGACGCGTGAAGGACCCTGGGTACAGTGGACGTCCCACTAGGGATAGTATTACTGACATGCTCAGTCGAAGTCCCTTTTCGAGTTTTGAAAACACATGATGTAATACTATGTGACTACCATTAGATGTCAGCCTATGCATAGCATGGGAATCTAAGCAGATAAAAGCATCAGAAATATGATTACGGTGAGTAATGTATCCCATACCACCACAGCTTCAAACTTTTGGAACTACTACCACAGATTCAATGATTTAGACTCTTAGACAGGCTTTGACAAGATAAACTTAAAAGTACTTGCCTACCTTCTGGTAGGCAAGGCAATCGTCCTCTGAAGATCTCCTTTCAAAAAGGGCAGCCTCTCTGCCTCTCGTCTGTGTGCCGCAGTGGTAACCTGTATTTGCCTTTTATACTTCTCTCTCTTCTCCAGTCTTTGGCGCCACAGGTTGGATCTACTTCAAAATAGTCTTTACAAGCAGCCGGTTTCCCTTCCCCAGCTTTACCTGTACGTTTCTGCCAGTTATAAGCCCAGGTTATTACCCAGATGTCTTGGTGCCACTCGTCAGGTAATGCGTTCACACTTGTAACATATGCCAATCAACTGTTAGCAACTTTCCAGTACAGTTGGATTGCTTTCACACTTCAAGAAAGGTTGATATTGCAGTCAATATGGGAAGACGCTTGGCTTGGACAATGCTTGTTCTCTGCTTCAATGATGTATGCACTTTTTAACTTCTCATGTGGTAAAGATATGCCTTGTTAAAGTAGAGCATAGAATACAGTCTTTCTTTGGAAATCAGAATTGGGCACACATGACCATTCCTTGTTTTCAGAATTTAAGACTTTGACAATGGGCAGTTTAGGCATTCAGAAATGGTCTTCACTACGTTCACTCTTTAATTGGTGACAAGTGACCACTCCTTCGAATAGTGTCAGTCGTATAATGGTGAACAATGGATGTAAGCAGCATTCTTTTCCGCCGGCCTTTTCATTCACATGCGCGTACTACATTTTCCATTATGCAGTTATTTCAGATTTAACAGACAACTTCTACTTGCTGTATTCATACGTGAGTGAACTGGGGACTGGATACTGTTGCCGGAAATGCTCGCGCAAGTTTTTAAAAAAATTTTTTAATTTCTTTATTGGTTTTAACAATTGTAACCAAACTTATAACTTAATCAATGCAACGATCATGATGTACATATCTTAATTCCCCTCCCCCCACACTCCCCTCCCTTCCCAAGACCACTGTTGATTCATCAGTCCTCGATGTGCCAGCTTTTGGACGTGGGCTTTCCGCTTCGTCTGAGTTTGTGTCGGACGCATTTGGGTGGAGCAGTGGCACCATTAGTGCTATCCATTGGTGCAGGTCTTCGCTGGTGTCTAGTCTCTGCTCTTGTATCGCAGTTTCCCAAGCTCCAGTTTCAGCTGTTATCCACCACTTGAGGTCCCCCCCACCATTGTGCTTTCGCTTGGGTTTTTTGGGCTCTTCCATCCCATGGCTATGCGCCTTTTTGCCATTATATATATTAGGTCTTTGAGTCTGGACAGTGGTTTGTTTTTACTACTGTGTTTATATCTACCCAAGATACAGGCCATCGGTGTTTGCACCTCCACTTCGATGCCCGCCTCCGCCACTCTGCCCGCAGCTAGTGCCCAGAAGCTTCGTATCACTGGGCACCCCAGAACATATGGGTCATTCCTGCCTTGGGTTCATTACATTTGGGACAGACCTGGATTCCCGTGCCCCTAAACCTTGATCTAGCTTCTGGTGTGAGATATGCTCGATTTGTGATATAGAGCTGGATGAGTTGTAAGCAGGCGTTTCTGGAGATCTTTTTGTGGTAGTGGGTTATTTTACCCCATTCTTTATCTTCAAATTCTAGGCCCAATTCGTTCTCCCACCTCTCCCTGCTCTTGAGCTCAGTTCTGGACGTGCTCTCCATTAGTGCTTCGTAAAGTCTTGAGGTTTCGTGGCCCCCGTCAGCTGTATGTTGATCCATTATATGTAAGGTTTTCCTGATCATGTCCGCTCCCTGACGTTCCAAAATTCCACCCGGTCAATGTTGGATCAATTTTTGAAGGTTCGATTCTAAATTCAAAGCTGCTCGGGGATCTTTGTCCTACTTCGGAATTACTGCTATTACCACATTTTGTAACGAAGGAACGGTATCCTTTTTAGACATTATTTTGTTGAATAGCCTCTTGAGGTGGGGGTACCAGAGTGTCCCCAAACTGCCAGAAAAATGTGACCATAAAGCCATCCTCCCCCGGGGCTTTCCCAGTTGTATACCCTTCATTGCCCTTGTCATTGAGATTGGGTTTCTGAAGCCTTTTCTTTTCTTCCTCCATTAGTGTGGGGAGTCCCACATTAGTTAGCTGTGTCTGGGCTGCCTCTTGCTTATAGAGCGTCCTATAGAATTCGGCAAAGCATTCTGTTCTATTAGTCAGCATGTTAACCACCTCCCCTTTCCACCCCTCACCCTGTGCACCCTTCTCTCTTGTCTTATCTGTTCCTTGAGTGCTCACACAAAGGGTGCATCCTGCAACAGAAAATAGTTATGGCTCAATACCCTGTCTCCTATGTCAATGCTCCCCAGTACCATCTTATGGTCCGAAGTTTATAGTGATAGTTTCGAATGACAATGTTTCTAGTAAAAATGCGTCAAAATGCATTTTATTTTTAATTTTTTTTAATGGGGGGGGGGGCCCCAAATCCCTGTTTTTTTTACCCCTTAACACCCATTTCAGTAAAAAAAAAACGAAACCTTTACCTACAAAATATGCATTTTTCCGAAACTTTTGTCATTCGAAACTGGTTTCGAAAAAATTACTGGATACCATGGGCCGTCCATGCTATTTTATTCATTACACAATGTCAAACCTCCCTCATGCCCTTCTTCCACTAGAATGTGATCAATCCTTGTGTATGTGCCATGCAGTGCTGAGTAGAACGAGTACTCCCTTTTACCAAGAATCTCGTCCATCCCACACATCGTAAAGGTAGTTGAAATTCAGGAGGTGCTTCAACAATATGCTATTCCCCTCTCACCATTCCCCTTTCCTTAACGCCAACCTGTCCCACTCCTGTTCCGTATATAGTTTGAAGTCTCAGCCAAGGATGATCAAGCCCTCCCCCGCCCCCCACCTCCCTGTGTCCTCCAACACTGATCCCAGAACGTCATCCTCAAATGCGTACTAACCTTGGTTGTGGCCATAGATGGACACAAGCATCAGTCGCATAGTCCCGTCCTCCGGTCTGCCTTCCTTCTTACTTCCTCCACCTCGAGCCTCAGGGTGTTTCTCACTAATATCCGAACACTGCTCCTTTTTTTTACTGCTCCTGAGGCCCAGAACACTTGGCCCACCTTCTTGCCCTGTATTCTTCCCACTTAGCACTTCTCGCATATGGTTTCCTGGAAGAAGAGGATGTCCAGATTGTGCCTATTGATTTCTTGTGCCAGTAACAAGCTTAGTAAGGAAGTTTATAGCCCCTTCTCATTCAGCAAGGCTACCAGCAGTAACCCTGGGCTCCCTGCCCCCTCTATTCCCGTCATCCCATGTGCGAGGCCCGTTACCTCGCAGCCCCTGGACTGCAGTTTTTCACCTTAACAATTGGTATAAACTGAGACACCTATAACTCCATGGGCTGCCCAGGAACAAGGTCTCCATACCTGCCCCCGCCCCACTGCCATTTATATCGCACTCCTGATCCCCCATCTCACTGATGGATAGAAATAGACCTTACCTCTCCCTTTTGTGTCGCCCCACAGGACTACCTGAAGGGCCCCTGGCTCTGTAGTAGCTGTCAGGTGGGGGGTTCAGCCTTTACCTGAAGAAGTGTTTATCTTCCTTAACTTCTGTAACCCCTGGACTCTCAGGCCGGTTCTTCTTTTCCTTTCTTCACATGGCCGTTCATCGCTTTCCAGCACTGCATCCAACATCTCCTTCCTCATTTCATTGATGTGCATGAGCACCTCTTTGCCTCCTCTCCAGTCGTGACCTTAAAGTAATTTCCATTGTATTGAAATGTGAGAGCAAAATGAAAATTCCAACAATATCTGATTTCCTGAAGTCACCCATGCCGTCAGTTCCCTGCATTCCAGTCTTTGTGAGGGCAAGACCTAACAAATCTTGGAATTACTTTGGAGCCTTCAAATTCCACCTCCACCACTTTTCTAGCTTTCAGCAGAAGGTACACCTTTTCCTTACAGTAGTGACATTTCACCAATACTGATCAGGTCCCCAGGCCGAGCTTCCCCCTCTGTGTGATCTATCAATGGTCACCTGCATGCTTCCCTCCCGGAAAAGCATGTTCACTATTCCTTTCACCTTCTATTTCTCTTCTATGGGTGTTTCTCCAGGTGTTTCCTTCAGCCCCAGGATTCTCTGTGTGTTCCTCCAATGTCCATGTTGTCCACCCTCAGTCAATTCTTCACTCATTTCTAGGTCTTGTATTCCAGCATTAAATTTATTTCCACAATGTCCGTGGAATGTTAAATTTCTATGCCTTCCAGTCTGTGTTCAACCTCTGTGACTCTGCCCTTTAGTTCAGAGGCCGATGACTGCATATCAGACCTGAGTGCTCTGACTACTTGTAGGATGCTAAGAATATCCCCTTTAGTCATCCTTCCTCCATTCTCCTCCTCGTCTCTTCCCTTGTTCGCTGACAGTTGCCCCAGACACCACCTTAGTTCTGCGGAATTGCTGGAGTGTGTGAATCCCCAGCCCTGTGGGGCCTGGGTCTTTTGTTGTTGTGTTGTCTCTAAGGCTCCCTCTCCTCTCCAGTGCTACTGCCTGAATGGGTTTCCAGATCAGTGGAAGATGCTGAGCTTGGAGGCTCCAATTGTCATTGCTGTGGTGCTTGATGGGTTCCCCTACACAGA
The DNA here is from genome assembly GCF_040938575.1 of Ambystoma mexicanum. NCBI lineage: Eukaryota > Metazoa > Chordata > Amphibia > Caudata > Ambystomatidae > Ambystoma > Ambystoma mexicanum. The sequence continues at coordinate 1,210,973,223 of NC_090922.1, read as the reverse complement.
AGGGAAATTAACTGTTTCCGCTGCCACTCCCACCAGTTTCCAGGTTGTCGAGGTCTCTTCCCTCAAGTCTGTGCCTGGGAGGGCCATGCAGTCCTCTCTTCAAGCTGTTGCCCCTTCTGTGCGCTTCTCTTCACTCGCGCCTGGGGGCCTCTACTTAATTTTCCCTCGACTTGTCCTCTGTCGCTGTGGGCCGTCCCTGATGAGATGTACTGCACTCACCAGCCACGAGGCCCTCTCTTCATGAATGCGGTCCTGTTAGACTTCCTCCTCCATGTGTCTCCGATCCTCTCCCTTCTGTTTTCCTGCGGCTGTGCCTGTATCCTCCTTGGCGGGTCTCCCTTCTACTTCAGTGCCCCCTCTCCGTCATGGGCAACTTCTGTCTGTGAGCCACTGCTGCACCCTTCCACGCGCATTCTGGGGTGCCCTCAGGCCGTATGGTGTAGCAATCCATCCCGGGGCCTTTCCTGTCCTGCCTCTCTGCACAATCACCTCTCCTCCTGCACGTCGCCAGGGGTCAACACAGCTAGTTTCAGCTTTGGTGGGGTAGAGGAATTCAACATTTTGCATTTGTACCCCTGGAACTCCTCTTCAAATGGCCATTTTGGTCTGCACCCCATGGCGGTCTCCAAACGCGGGTCTTTAATGCCATATTCTTTAGTACATGATTACATTTAATACATTTGCATGGAACTCGGGAAAATAAAATGACTGGAAGACAACCCACCAAGGCACTGCAAATTCTCCTAGAATGTCTGAACCTCAACACAGGACATTTTAATGCATCAACTATTAAAGCCAAACACCTCTTGCAATAATTGAACAGACTGCAAGACTAATATTTGAAAACTCTAAAGTGAACCTAAAGAACAACCCCGACATTTTGACTAAGCCTAAATTTCTCTCAACCTTACCATCCACATATGCAAACTGCCCACTTGCACACAGCTTTAAAAAGACCCCCTCTGCAACCTTCCACCTTGATCTATGGATAACCTTCTCCCATGGCCAACAAACCCCCACACCACTGGCATGTCACCGCCCCTTTAGATGCAAAGCCTTCGCTGCCTCCTACACTTCACACCTAGAAAGCTTACAAGCATGCAGAGCTCGGGTTACCTCCAATTTGCAGCCTTAACACAAAAGCACTACTATCTTGCTGTTCCCTGTCCTCCTACTGAGGTTGTGTTGTCTTTACTTCCCAACCTGGAAAGAAAGGCATGATTCTATTGGTCTTGTTTTCCACAAGGTGGTGGCAATGAATACAGGTCAGAAACCCAACCATCAACATTAAAGGGGCCCTGTGTCTGTCCTTTTTAACTACCACAAACATGTCAGACTTTGAAGTCAGAGGAGATATAGTCTGTACTTGAGCATTTTTTTTTTTTGTTTTTTTTTTTTTTAATTTTATTGGTTTTTACAAACCTTTAAAATCTGACACAAATTAACCACACATCTTTATCAAAGTTCCTTATACCCATCCACATAACATCCATTACTATAACTTTGTCAACTTTTTTCCATCTATGGTTATTCAACCAAGTTCACCGTTTACCAGAGAACTTTCAAATATTGGTAGCAGACGTGCTTCTATAATTTCCAGCAATCTTGTTAAGGGCAGGATTAGTTTCAAGTCGGTTCCCTGGAACATTAAGCTCCACCACTCGTCCGCACACAATGATGGATGAGCTAAGCTCCAGGGCCCCAAGTGTATGGTCCTCTCAGATCTTAATTTTGTGCAAAATAGGACTAGATGTTTTAGTGATTCGTTTCGCTTTAAGCACAACCTACATTCAGGTCTCAGGTGGGAAAAACCCCTCCATGAGCGGAGGCGAGCGTTCGTTTTGAACAAGTTCAATCTGAACAGTATAAATAGTCTGCGTGCCTGTGGATTAGGAAATAGAAGCACATATTTCTGAAGGCTGTTAAAGGCCCGTGCTTCTAATGGAGCGTTGCGTGAACTACTGGCGGCAGCTCTTTACGCGCAAGTCTCGTCCCAATCTGTACGCCAGATCTTTAATTTAGTTGCATCCGGATTCTCATGAAGCAAGTCGACTGTTATGTCGTATTTTTTCAAGATTGCCTCGCATCTGTTCGACCACATCTGGATAATTTTGTGATTTCCAGGTTGGGCATTGTAAAAGATCTCAAATTGTGGGATCTGCGCCCGACTACAGGTCTTTCGATATAAACACAAAAGGCTCCAACATATTCTTGCATGCAAGGATATTAAAGCCAGTTCATATCTTATACAAGAGGTGTTCACACCCCTAGGAAGTGTTAAAACTCTTGTCCAGAAACAATTTTCCAGTTTGGCCCAGATCTCATGGGGGCATCCCAGCGCATTTTCTGCGCCATATGTCACAACCGGTATGACCTTCTGTTGGTAAAAGGCCAAGACTGGACGTAATGAGAATTTGCCAAATTTCTTGTTGATTATCAGGGCTTGGTTTGCTAGTTGGTTGCATTTCCTTTTGGTTTCCGCAAGCCAGGGCCCGTCATTGATGGCCGAACTCATTATCATCCCCAGATACTTGACACTTTGTGAGATCTGCAACTTTGTTCCCAAAGTTGGGGAGTTCAACCCAGTGGGATCCTGTTCCCTAGGGAGGGAATTGTATAGTAAGCTCACCCACCTCACCAAAAGAGCTGGCTTCCTCTTGGGGAGAAGGGCCACGTTCCCTGGATTCATCAGACCCCAGGTCCGTTTTTATAGCAGCTTTGAGATAGATGAATTGCAGGAAGTGACTTCTAGAAATGACAAACCCTGCTCCTATGTCAGTAACTGAAAGAAACACGTTTTCATCCAATGTTTGCTGCAGTGCTGGAGAATTCTTGCAACCATGAATGCAGAGCCCCCTCCCTTGAGACCATGGCAAATTGTGGAGTTGCTCAAATTAAACAGTTCTAAGGATGAGGGGTATCCAGTACTAGTTATACAAGATTTGTGTCTGCATTTACTAACTAGGTAGGACAACACGCAATGCAGGCCGAGGCACCTTGGACGTGGAGGGAGCGTCCAGTGACTGCAGGAACGCCGCCTTTTCAGACAGCGAGGGTGACTGTGAACAGTCACGTTCTCAAGTGCTAGCCCCCGACCAAGGGTGAAAGACCGGCGGCTCTGTTGTGGGCACTACACCCGGCAGCAAGAGTACTACATCTTCCCACATTAAACACACAACCCACTGTGATGTGTCGGCTATACCAAATAAACACTGAGATTCAGCGTCTAGGGGCAGATCGGTGGATTCCCTGGCCTCTGGGCACTCCAAGTCACGGTCGCCTCCTGACAGGCCCCATAAGACAAAAGACGCCGCCCAGAAAACTTCTTCAGCCAAATGTCTGCTGATGCGGCAGAGGTCCATCCCAATGCCGAAACTCGACACGTTTTGTCGAAACCGGTAGGGAAGCCTAAAGATTCAGGGTTATCACACCCGATTCAAAAACATGTCCCAGAAACCCTTATTGGAGGTTCCATTTCCAAAAAATCTTCCTCTAAGAGCCCAAATCATAAAGACAGGTCCCAGAAAACAAAAACCCATAAGGAAAAGTCTCAGAGGGTGGAGAACAGTGTAACTGCAACACAGGAGGAGGGGGGAGTACGGCCCACAAGATATGGGGTAGGGCACAATAAGTGAGGCCCTACATAATAAAAACCTACCCCACACACCTATTGCACCTTACTCTGGGCTCTTCCCCATCTCAGCTAAGTGGTCAGCAGAAGACCTAGATAGTTCTGTCTAGAATGTCTTTCTTTGCAGATTTCTTTGAAAAAATCCTAATGCTTTAGAAAGTTTTCAAAATACACCTCCAACTGACCAGGCCTCAAGTTCTCAGCCCAGGTCTTCCACTATTCAGCTTCTGTCCTCATCCCAGCCGCCAACTAAGAGGTCTCGCACTGCAGACCTTTATGATATGCATGCAGACACAGAGGAAGATCAGGAGGAGGATGAATACTATGATGGGGATGGTGATGATAATAATAATAATGATGAGTCAGAGGTTTACACTATATACTCTCCAGTTCCACAAGATTCCCCTTTACCTGATTCCCCAGTGGATAATCAGCCAGTCTTTAATATCTTAAAGCAGCTGGGCACTTCAGAATTGAGACACACGAAACTCAGCAGGACAAAGATTTTGCAGACGATATCCTGGGGGGGCAAAGAGGTGGCCACCCAGTTTATATCCATTTTGAAGTCTGTTCAAAGGATGATTCAACCCTCACTTGAAACTCCCAATCAGACTAGGGCAGTCAATCCGCATATAGAGAAACTATTCCGGCCTGCACCATCTGATGCCTTGTATATCAAAGGACAGATTAAGCCAAATACATTATTAGTCACAACTACCCAGGAGAGGGCAGGAACACCTCTAGCCTCTTCAGAAGCTTCCCCAGACAAGGAGAGCAAGAAGCTCTACGCCAAGGTGGCAACTTTGGCAGCTTACCAATCTAGGATCGCCAACAATTCCACTCTGTTGGCGAGCTATGACTGCAACAAATGGGATGAAATTATGGCCCTTGGTGATTGTGCTCCAGAGCTTCTACAAAGTAAACTTGCCCTTGTAGCAGCTGAAGGCAACTGCCAGCAGTCTGCTAAAAAATGCTAAAAAATAACCTTGACGCTGCAGACAATGCCTGACGCATAATTGCAGAAGGAACCATTCTTCGCCAATCCGGTTTTAAGCTGGAGACACAGGCAATGTTGCTCAACATGCCAGTGGACCCAAATGTACTATTCGGCAAAGCAGTGGAGGATGCTATAAAATCGGCCAAAGAGGAGTATGAAACTCTCAAATCTCTTGGCCAACTTAACAATAAACAAACTGGGCAAAGGGGCGGAAACAATTTTCGTCGTTTTCACAGACAAAACTTCCAAAGAGGCTCTGCTCGGGCTATGGGCAAAACAAGAATTCTTCTTGGAACAGCAACCAGAGTCAAGCGTCCCAGGGCTATCCTAGAAGCCAGCGCAGGGGCTGCGGCCGGGGAAGAGCCTCCACTTCCAGAGGTGGAGGCATGCCTCCCAATCAATGACAGCACGCTACTGGTCCCCTCCCATACCTCCCCAGTAGGGGGACGAATTTCAAACTTCACCCACACATGGGAGGGAATAACCACAGACAAGTGTGTTATCGACAGTAGCGGGAGGTTATTGCAGCGAGCTCATAGGAACACCATCAAACCTCCCTCCACGCCAAAGGTAAACATCAAAAGAAGAACTCGTCTGAATAGAAGAGGTCAACGCGCTGCTCCTCAAGTACACCATCAAGAATGTGCCACACAACGATGGTAAACAAGGTTATTTATTCAATATACTTCATTGTACCAAAGAAAGATCTAACAATGCGCCCAGTATTAGACTTGCGCCCTACAAACACTGCCACAAATGTTCCACATGACAACGCTACAAGAAGTAACTCCCGTGCTAAAACGGGGGGGGGGATTACATAGCACCATTAGATATGAAAGATGCCTATTTTCATATTTCAATGCTCCCAGCGCACAGAAAACTCTTGCGGTTCAAAGTAGCAGACCCGCACTACCAATTCAAGGTGCTGCCCTTTGGAATAGCATCAGCTCCAAGGATATTCACCAAGGTACTGGCGGTGGTGATGGCACACTTGCGCAGGGAAGCAATCCCAGTGTACCACTATCTGGACAACTGGCTGATCACAGGAGGCACTCCCATCTTAGCAAACTAAACACTCCAAGAACCATAGATCTTCTTTTCCAATTGGGCTTCTCGATAAATGAGAAAAAATCAAGTCTTGTACCAAACACATCAAAACAGTTCCTAGGAGCTGTATTGGATACAAGAACAGGCTTGGCCTTCCCTTCCATGGAAAGAGTGCAGAACATGCTTCGGCAGTATACGCAAAGCTATGCCTTTGCTAGGCATGATGGCATTGTGCATATATCTAGTCCCACACGCATGTCTGTGCATGCAACCAATGCAGGAGTGGTTGGTGAAACAATGGTCTCAGGCAAGTGGTCAGTTGGACGATCTAGTGGTCGTTTTGCAAACACTAGTATTGAGCCTACGCTGGTGGTCAAGAGAAAATCTGTTACAGGGAAAACCCTTCCACATTCCGGAAGCACAAGCGATTGTTTGTCACAGCAGACGTGCCACTCTCTGGGTCGCGGGCTCATTATCTTACCACACTGCACTTGGTCTGTGAACCCATGTCACCGCACAGAATCATATCAACCTGCTGGAACTACTAGCATTACTCAAAGCACTCCAAGCATTCGAAGTGCAACTGACCAACCAGTCGGTAAAACTGTGTTCTACGTCAGCAAACAGGGGGTTACACACACTCCAAGTAGTTGGCTCAGAAAATATGGAAATGGGCACTCAGACGAGGAATATCCCTATCCTCTGAGCACATTCCAGGGGTACTCCACACTCTAGCAGACTCTGAGCAGAGATCCCCTACCAGAGGAACACGAGTGGCAACTATACTCAGGAGTTGTAGACCACATCTTCTCTCAATGTGGTTACCCCCCAATAGACTTGTTTGCTACAGGAGAAAACAAGCAATGCCCAGACTTCGCGTCCAGGTTCCCCCAGCCAGACTCCAGGTGGAACGCCCTATGGATGAACTGGTCAGGGACATTTTCTAACATCCCCCCCCCCAAACTCCATTAGTGAGCAGGATAGTGAACAGATAGTTGCTGCTCCTATGTGGGCGAGACAGCCATGGTATCCTCATATGCGGGAACTGGCGATCCTATCAAACTCCCATACCTAACCAACCTGTTAACCCAACACAAGGGAACAACAGTGCACCCTCTACCACACTCAATGAGCTTGGCAGCATGGATTCTGAAGTCAAGTTCAGACACCTTAATTTACCACAGCGGTGTATGGATATCCTCCAAGGCAAGAAAACCTAACAATAGACACTGTTGTTTCGACATGTGGAGGAGATTTGTAATTTGGTGCCAGTCTAAACAAATAAACCCCATAGAATGGGCTCCTTCACACATTCTCAACTATATGCTCCACTTGTTAGACTCGGGGTTAGCATTCAACTCTATAAAGGTTCACTTGGCGCCTTTATCAGCTTATACCACCTCTCGGAGTAAGGTATTGCGGTGGAAAATTCCAGTCATTAAGGCTTTCACGGAGGGAGTCAAGAGACTCCACCCTCCTATTTCAAACCCACCGCCAGGATGGGATCTCAATGTAGTACTATCAAAGCTCGTGGGGCCCCCATTCGAGCCTATGCATAAGTCGAGCTTTAAACACCTGACATACAAGTCTGCTTTCTTAGTGGCTATTACTTCCATAATAAGAATTTTCAGTGCAGTACCCTTTCTTTATCGTACATAAAGATACATTGGTTTTACATACTCATTCTAGGTTCTCACCTAAATTAATTTCTAAATTCCACGTGAACCAATCTATTGAGCTTCCGGCTTTCTTTCAGACACCAAATAGCTCAGCTGAGGTAAAACTCCACACACTGGATGTGAGGAGAGTGGTCCTTTACTACGTAAACAAGACCAGACCGCTTAGGAAAATAGATCAACTGTTTGTCTCCATAGCACCAGGCAGAAAAGGGGACCGCATTTCAAAAAATGCCATCTCCAGATGGATAGTAAGATGCATTCAATTGTGCTATTCATTATCAAACAAGACACTGCCTCTTACACCAAAAGCTCACTAACTAGGAGCACTGGAGCTACGCTGGCTTTTATTGCAAATGTCCCATTAGACAGCCTTTGCAAAGCAGCTACATGGAGCTCAGTACACACGTTTACTCAGAACTACTGCATTGACACACATTCCAAGACAGATACTGTCACAATCACACTAACTGGAAGGTAGAGAGATCGACACTCTCCCCTGAACCAAGGAAGCCGAATGAACTCGACCCTCCCACTGTGGTTGGCACAGGCACCTGAGTTAGCAAACCGGTCGCCACGTGGCAGCCAATGGGGGGAAGAGGGGTTAGGGAGAGGTTGTGGTTAGAGAGGGGAAATTAAGAACACCGGAAAGAGGGTAAGGAAACTCCTAAGGTGGATGGGACTGGGGAAACACAGGAAAAAACCCTACTCTAACTCAAATAGAATGAACAGAACAATCACCTGCACAATTAACATATACCTGATTCCTGAATAGCACACCTTGATACGTGTACTGTATCCTGCTCTGAAATATCATTCTCATACAACACATAAGCAAGCAATATGACCACACATAAGGGAAAGCTTCCCAAAATGATTAAACAATACACATGGCCCTTCAGGCAGCGTTAGCAACATAGAAACATAAATGCATTTCCTTTAGTTCCTGGCACTAGTGAAATGTCGTTGTCCATATGCAGTACTTCCTGCATTAACCCATACGAGATTGGCAAAGTTCTTGAATTATGCGAGTAACAACCACACTTTCGTTTCTCATACTGATTGAATTCAAAGTGATTAGGGCGTTACTTATCTCCGGTCTGGGGAGCCCGTGGGACTTCCCAGACAAATAGTGAAACAGCGGTAAATCATTCCAAGCAGTTCAGGAAATATATTGCCCTCGCGAGTACTTATCTTGAGTCTGGGAGCCCCGTGGGACTTCCCAGACGAAGAACAGCAAGCGTTGTCTCTGCCGGCTACTCGGCGCCCCTCCTGCTCCTACCGCACTGTGAACCCGTGCGATCAAGCGTTCCTCCTCTGCATCTCGTTTCGTCGCACGCGGACGCCTTCCTCCTGTTGCCAAACGCGGCAGCCTGACTCCTGCTCCCAATCAGCAATAAGCCACACCTTCCCACCGCCGTTGTCTGCCTTTAAGCTGCCTTGATTCTTGATGCAGTACAGCTGGCAAGGCGTGCACGAGCAAAACTACAAAATAACACAAAGGATGCTGGGAACTGAAGTTTCTTTGTCCTTCCAGCACATAATGTCTCAATAGGCGTATTTTGGCACTCCACGCCTGTGCCAACCATGATTCCTGACAGATACACAGGTGGGACAAGTGGTTCTAAAACATCTATTTGCCGCTGCTCCTTCTCATGATGTCCCACCTTCTCCTAACACTGCTCGCTAATCTATGCATAGCATGTGATCCAAGCAGATTCCACAAGCCTCAGAAGGGATACAGTACTCACCGTAATCTTATTTCTGATGCTTGTATCTGCTTAGATTCACATGCGCCCACCCTCCCTCCCCGGATAGAAGGTACATAGATGTTATATGAGCTTTCTTACTGTATCTGCTTTGATGCATCTGTACTCACACTACACTTCATGCAACATTCATGTCAGAGGGACCTCGATGCGTCAAGGACCATGGGTACAGTGGACGTCACACTAGGGATATTATTACTGGCACGCCCTGTCAACGTGCCTTTTTGAGTTTTGAAAACAACTGTAATACTCTGCAGCTTCCACTAGATGCCGGCCTATGCATAGCATGTGAATCTGAGCAAATGCAAGCATCAGAAATACGATTACGGTGAGTAATGTATCCCTTATAGAGCGCACGTTGCTCAAAGGCATCATGGTGCTAGCAGCAGATAGGCGATCATTTAAGGTCTCGGAACAAGTAGGTATTCAGGAGGTGACGGAAGACAAGATGGTCGTCATTCGTCTGCAAAGCAAGAGGAAGGGCATTCCAAGCTCTGACAGCAGCCACGCAAAAAGCATGCCCACCTATGCGGGAGAGTCTGACACGAGGGACTGACACCACAGAAACTGACTGCGATCGGAGACAGCAGGATGGAACATAATGTGGGAATTTCAATTGAAGATATTCAGCCCCTAGGCCATAACGCACGGCGAACAATGCACAGGGACTGAAAGAGGATCCGCTTTTCAACCGGCAACCAATGGAGCGGTCTAAGCAGAAGGGAAATGTGCGCCCCACAAGGAGGGCAAAGAATGCCCTGGCAGCAGCATTTTGCAGAAGTTGCAGACGCTTTATAAGAAGGCGTGGCTGAGCCAGATATAAAGAATTGCAGTAATCCACTGCGCTCAGCACAAGGGCAGCCACTACAGTAGCCTGAAATTTTGCCGGGATAAAAGGAAGCCCATTCCGAAGAACGTGCAATTTTAAAATGGTCAGCTTTACAGATCGACGTCACCGGTTCATGCATCGAAAGACGAGGTAATTTGTACTCCCATATTCCTAACTGTGGAGGCTGGCTAGGGGAAGGGGCCCAAAGAAGCTGGCCAAAAAGCAGTTGTCCAGAACAGCATTGGGGAGCTTATACCAACAACGAGGACCTCCAGTTTTGCGTCCGTTTAGCTTTAACAAGTTTGCTGCCATCCATGCCCCAAGATCCTCCAGGCACCAGTGAAAGTAAAGGACCAATGTAGGGAAATGCCTAACATGCACGTTCCAGCATTTAGCTTCAGCTCCACAGAATTACAAAAACTCACTGGGTGAAGACAAATGCCTCAGTCTGGTACCTCTACTCACTCACCCCGATCGATCTAGGACGCAAAATTTTGATTGCAACAATACAAGTATTTGAACCACGAATCCCCATGTTCAATAAACTCTACGGTTGCCTACCCTGATACCAGTACATACAATGCTGTTCCTGCAAAATTGCATACTAACTTGAGCAGCATGACCAAATTACCAATCACTGACCATTGGCAACTTATCCCAAAAGTCTAGCGAGGTACACAATCCATACACCAACTTGGCAGCATACTAAAGCACGTGGTCATCAAGATCATGGAAAATGTTATTACCCAAGGTAAATGAACTATGTTCGTGCACAAGGAAGTGAAAGCCAAGGGAGCAATTGCTAATGTTTTTAGTTGTCCCAAAGGAAAGGAGTAGTACTTGCCCAATTCATTTTAAGCCCAGAGCAGAACCAAAGCATTTAATCTCCAAGAGGACCATTGGGAATGGCGATATTGGGTCTCATAAAAACGACAGCAGATTGCCTGCATACATTGCTACCATACGCTACATGCCGGAAATTGTAATCCCTGTGCTGGCATGACTGACTGCAGGGATCTCCAAAACCAGCTACTCAGTTTTGACCCTAACCAGAGGTCCCATGCAAAAGAGAAAGAAACCTAGTTCCAAATGTCATATGTTCCGAAGAGGAATCTCCAGCGAACAGTTCAACATTTTAACATTGAAACTGGCGATGACGAAGTCATGCTGGTCCTCCTCCACCTCCCACATAACATGTATTACCCTAAGATTAAGCCTTGTCTTCCTATATTACAGCTGGTAATTACACTTTTATTCTCCCGTGCTAATAACGTATTGATAATCTTCAAATTTACAATTAGTAGGGATAGTGGCCTGTAGGCTGATTAATTGAAAGGGTTCTTTTCATGCTTGAACAGCACTTTTATCATTTTCTCCCACATGGAAACTGAAAAACCCCAAAGTGCTTTGCTTCTGGTGGAAATCCAAGTAATCTAGTGGCATAGAGGTCCTCGACCAGTCAAAGAATTCTTCCACTCCCCATTGCTCATATTGCAGTCTTCATTTCCAGCTCTGTAATGTAATGTCGGCATCAAATTCTGCTCTTGCTTTCTGCCGATAGCTTCTCAAGGGTATCTGTGTGAATAGGCCCCTACATTTGCACCATGACTACTGGGGAAGGCAGCTGCTATAAAAGGAATCCCCAAACAAGACATTGATCTCCAGTTGTTTACAACAAAATGTGCCTTTCATGCAATTGATGGATGTTAACTTTCTTGGCATTGTACTGACCAGGCAAATAACTGTCTGACCATATTTACATACTGATTGTGATTCAAACACCATGAGCGGTATTCAAACTGTTGTAGGCTGCCTAATATGCGTTATCCTAAATGTCTGTAACTCTGCCTATTTGAGAGCATACATAGGAGATAGAGTTGCATCTGATCTCTCTCTGTAAAACCATCTAAGCAAAATCTAATTCCCCCGCTAGCTTGTAATTAATCATGCAAGACCTCTTTTACCCTCAGGCAACACAAATGCAATGGATTACTAATTTACATGCTTCCCATAATGAGGCCTTGGTCAATCCTTTCTATTCAAAATATTGTCTTCTCCCAGATGCTAACCGCTCAACGTTAAATCCCTACTGTGGAATCACCCACCTAGTGTTGGCCAAACTTGAAGGCCCTCCCTATAGAGAATGCTCTGGTTCGGTTCACTCTGGCAAAGTATTGTGGGGAACCACATTTATGGATGTTGGCTTTACTAATGAATATGTAGTGGGGGGGGTGATGAAGGGGGGTTTTAGGTAATTAACTGGAGAAAAAATATGAAAATATCATATCACCCGAGGGCAAGATCTCACCATATATCTAATAGCACCTAGTTCTGTAAAAATCTAGGAGGCTGACCACCCGGATGTCACCTGAAGCAAGCATGAGGACCACAGGGCCACAAAGCACCACAAACTCCACTAGTGCTCATCTCACCGCCATCATTGCTCACCTTCTGCTCATCAGTTGTGGGGGTTGAAGGGCGCAAACAAGCCAGTTCTTTCTACAGGCTGAGCCTGGGGGTGTGTTGAAGACCTACAGTTGCTCTCCTCCTTTTCCCCCACTAACTCTCCTCCTTGCGGCCGGCCAGCCTGGGATGTGCTACTTTCCCAGCCGGGCCCCTATCTCGACAAGAGAAATTATGATAAAGATATGGATACACACCAACTGCTGCTGCGTTTTTATAGCAGGGAGGCACAAGACCCAGCAGTCCAGCCTAGTGTAGCTCACACCTGGTGTATGGATGGGAACACTGCTGTAGAAGTACCTCAGTGTTCCCTGCACTCTGCCCACAGATCAGTGATCATGCTGCTAGAGCCCCAGTCCTTCTGGGATACTCCTACACCTTATAGCAGTATCTTTCAGCCTCTGAGCTCAGAGCACGGTGGCAGGACCATCTAGGTTCCTCTCACAGTTACCAACTTGGGCCCCATACAGACAGTGCTGTGCTCCTGTACCAGATTGATTTCTGCCTCTACTGGCTAATTTAAGCATTAAATATGGGCAGGTTGCACATTGTTATTATTGGTGGGTTCAAATGCAGTCAGGATCCAGAGAAAAACAAAGTTCCAGAGGTTTATATCCATCTGGCTAAATAGTTAGCCACAACCCCTGCAAATTTGATGAATGGATAGGATAACGAAGAATGTTGAATGAAATGCATCCACCCCAAAGAAAACCGGATCTTCTCCAGCATGGGGTCTGGCATGGATTGAAATGCTCATGAATATTCCCTGCCAGGCTGGGAATCCTTGTTAAAAGAAAAAAGGGTTTCACTTTCACTCTAAAACTGTATTTCTCCTCTAAACCAATCACTGTCCTCTGGGTCATACAGCCCCCATCCAATGACAGTCCTCTCCCTAAGCCCCGCCGCTGGCAGCCATCTTCAGATTTCTTCCACACGCTTCAGTGTTGGGAGTCCTCGAGTTGCTCTCAGAGCTATTTGTATATTTCTTTCCACGTTTTTTCGCTGCAAAGTTCGATTTATTTATTTATTTATTTATTTATTTTAGATTAAAAAAAAAATTGTATTTACATTTTTTTTTTTGGCCCACCAGAGCCTGTGTGCTCTATCCTTATTGGCCGGCAACGAGCACCCTTGTCGGTGAAGATGTGCGCTCCTCAAGGGCGAAGATTCGTCAAAGTTTTCAAGAAGGCCATCTTGGGCCTACTTCGCGCCGTCAGACCATGATGGAGGAGAAAAATGAAGGACGGACCCTCTTCAGGCCCGGCAACAAATGCGGGCTACGGAACGTCTTCGTGGAGGAAAAGCATCTACAATGTCTTTAGACTCTGTACCCGGACCACATGGAGGTGGAGTGCGTGATATGACCATGAAAGACAGGCATAGCAGGCTGGCGGCATGGCTCAATTCGAACAAGGCCTCTGCCCTGTGCTCTGAGCAGGGTCATGCCTTATCGAGGACCGCCGGTCCGAAGAGCGGTCTCCCGCTGAGAAGGAGTCAGTCCTTTGAGGTCCCCCCACCCATGGGACGGCAGGCAAGAACCGCAAGTCTGATTCCACCGTGTTTGCTGCTGATGCCGGCCCAAGTTGGATAGGCCGCAATCCCTATCGCCGTCATCCTCCAGAGCCAACCTGTCATCAAGCTCCTCTTTGAAGAGGAAGTCATCCAACCCGGTCAAGTGACGGGAGAAATCTGATAAGCCCAGGACGGAGGAGGAGAAGGCTGCGCAGGCTCAACCGGCTCAGCCAAAATCCTTGTCGACCACTTCGCCTACACCTGCTGTGGCAACCACGGCAGAGGTAGGTGCCTATCCAACTAGGGTGGCTTCTACGGCCCAAAAGGTATCCCTGCTACCAAGGAGCGATAGGACCGCCGAAGCGGCAGCAAAGGCCGCAAGCACCCCTGTGTGTTGGCTGCCGCAAGAAAACGTTCTGGGAACTTGGCTTCATAGTCGTCAATTCCCCTGGACAACGAGCGGAAGAAGTTGGACGCCATGGAGAAGAGCCATTTACACAGCGGCATCCACGATCAAGGCAGCTAATGCTCTGGCTATCCTAGCCCGGTACGATTGGAAGCTTTGGTACAGGCTGGGCACAATCCTAGAATTCCTCACCACAACAAGAAGATGGAAGCTCTCACCCTCTTTCAGGAAGGGGAGGTGGCATCGGACCATGACATTAAGGTGGCAGTGCACATCGTTGGCATGGGTTTCCGGCAGATGGGAAACTGAGTCTGCCTTCTTCGGCAGGGAAGGTTGAAGGCCACAAACTTTCGTCAGGACGTTCATGCAAAGATGCTGGACATGTCCTTCGACAGGGAAAATCTGTCCGGGAAGGCAGTTGACGATTCCCTTCAAGACAGATACAGAGACGGCACGTTCCCTAGGCACTCTTTAACAGCATCGCTCAACTTCTTTTCACTCCTCCAGAAGTAAATCGAGCAGATCCAAGTGATTTTCTACAGCATACAGATAACTTCCCCGATCCTCCATGCAGGAAGCCAACAGAGGTCGCACCCAGGTCTACCGTAGTAGAGGACGGCGCCAAGATGTCAGGCCCCTGCTTCTGCACCTCGATGGGAGGCCGGCTGACGAGGGTCGTCAGCGAGTGGAGAAGGATCACTACCGACAGATGGGTACTGGACGCTCTCGCCCAGGGACACACCTTGGAGTTCCAATGCAGGTCCCCTCTTATTCCACCGGTGCCCCGTTAGGAGCTTCACATCCCTCAGCTCCTGGAAGAAGTGAGAGCTATGTTATGGAACGGCGTGATGGAACTCGTTTCCCACCGACTCCGGGACTGAGGAGTCTATTCCAGATTCTTTACAGTAAGAAAGAAGACAAGGTTGGAGACCCATCCTGGACTTCTGCCATCTGAACAAGTAACTAAAGTCCCAAAAATTCAGGATTGTCATGTTGCAGCACATGCTCCACCAACTGGAGGATGGGGATTTCTTGACGTTGTTGGACCTTGAGGACACGCACTTCCATGTCCTCATCTACATGAAACATCGAATGTTCCTACGGTTCGTGGTGCAAGACCAGCACTACCAGATAAGGACCTACCATTCGGCTTGTTTACGAAATGCCTGGCCCTGGTAGCCGCCCATTTGCGTCTTCGGAGCATACACGTATACCAATACCTGGACGATTGGCTGAGTACACGAAGAAGACCCTTCGACTGACGGAGCTGGGGTGCTCCGTAAACTATCCTAAGTCCTGCTTGACGTCATCGCAGAACATGGTGTTCCTTGGTGCCAGACTCAACAGTGACTTGCCTGGCTGAGGCGATCTGCCATTTAAATGAAAGTGTGACATCTGTCGTCGGCGAAGACAGCCACGGTGCGGGCCGTAAAGTCGTTTGTGGGCATAATGTCATGCATTTACCTTGTCCATCTATGCAGGTTGTAGATGCCACCCCTAGAGGAATTCTTGGATGCACGTTGGATACAAGGGTCTGGGAGGTTTGCAGACGAGATCCCTCTCAACAAGGAGTTTGGCTGATGATAGTATGGTGGTGGTAAATTCCACAACGGGATGGGGATTTCAAACCATGTCATACCAGGAGACGGTCACCATGGACTCCTCTGGAGGGTTGGGGGGCTCACACCGGACATCTAACCGCCAGAGGTCTGTGGCTTCCAGAGGACCAGGATATGCACATCAATGTCCTGGAGCTACGGGCAATGTTCTGGACCCTCAAGTCTTTCCTTCCGTCTCTGAAGGGCAAGGTGGTGAGGATTTTCACGGACGACACCACCACCATGTTCTACATCTGGAAGCAAGTGGGGAACTCTAGCACCAGCGCTCTCCAAGGAGGCGCACGACTTGTGGCACTGGGCCATCGGTCAGGGGATGTTTCTCGTCCCTCTCCACCTGGCAGGTGTCAAGAACACTATCGCAGACTCCCACAGCAACGACCTGCACTCTTGCCACGAGTGGGATCAGTTGGACTGCCGGTTCTTCAAATGGGGCAGACCCCCAATGAGTCTTTTTGCCACAGCAGTAAACTCCAAATCGCAGCCGCTTGCCTGCCGGTTCCACCAACCGAGGAGTTTACGGGACACGTTCTCCTTCCCGTGGGAAGGTCTGTTTCTTTACGCTCTACCCCGAACCCCCTTTCCTCTGCTGGCTACATGTGATCGACACACTCAGTGTGACGTGCCCTGAAGACCGTTGGACATGGAAACAAGGCACAATCACCATACACGAACTGATACGCCAGACACAAGGTTCAATTCCCAAAATCTAGGGTTTATTGCAAAGCAAATAGTATCAGTTGGCCGACTGGATCTCACGTCTTCAATGTGTCACCGTGAGACGCAAGAGAGTATTCTCCAACAGTGACATATATACAAAAAGAAAATCGTACAATCAGTTTGTGACGCATCAAAACTGCCCATAATGTATCTTCCTGAGCAAGGGTTTGGCGATTGACAATTATGACGAATATGACACCTTTTAAGACATTGATTTAGCAACAGTTGCAATTTGCAAAGGCGCAGACAAGATTCTTTGTTATAGAGAACATAATGCTCCTGTTCTGTGAGCAAACTGTGTTCGTAGGAGAGGCATATTCCAAAGCATGCTATCTTCTAGTTTCTATTCATGAGCTAGGGTTCAGCTTGATCTGAGAGGGCCCAGTAAGGGGGGGGGCCGTGAAGAGAATATAATTCATGCCGTTAATGGTCTGTTTTCTACAGTTTCTGCAGTCTCAGCGAGACCAGCTGGCACCTGGCTTGGTGATTAAATGCCTCTCCGCTTGCCTTCAAGGACTTGTGAGGGAGGAAAACAGTGTATTTCTGTCTGGGCTAGTCTCTCAACATGTAACTTGTGGCCTCGCTCTGTGCAGGAGCAGAACGAAATTAAATTAATTTTTGCAAAGCATTTGAACAGAAAAGCAAGAGAAAGCAAAATGGTGAATTCTGTTGGCACAAAATGGACGCTCTATGGTTATGCTGACAATTCTGTACTGGCAATGCTGGGCATATGATGCGGTTGGTTTTCGGCCAACATAATATACCGTCTATGCTATGGTGTAGGGTATTTTTCTAGACTAACAAACCCTCTTCTTGGCCGCAAGCCAAACGCATCAACCATACATCGTGTCTTCCTCTGACCATGTATCTAATTCTGAACTATGCATACTCCTGTAATCGTCATCAATATAAATGGGCATGAACTCTTTCATAGTTTGCATTTCGTTATTTGCATTTGTATCCACCTTGGGTGTTCTTTTCTTTGTTATCATGTTTATGCATTCATCACTTATTTCAGAGCAAATATTTAGCAGGCAGTGTATGCAACAACATGTCAGGAAGATTCCGAGTACCGTTGGTAAAATTGTAACTAGTTTCCATCCCCATGAGCGTAGTCACTCCCAGAACCAGGAATTTATATTCAGTTCCCAGCCACCTGTCGGGGGATGAAGGTCAGAGCTCAGAATGTGTAACTTCTGTATAGCCTCAAAAATCGTAGGGGAGGAGTCACTTAAAACTACGCAGCACGCTGACCCCACGATTTTACAAATACCTCCACGGTCGGCCAAAACTATATCAAGAGCCATTCTATTCTGAAGTGTCATTCATCTAATTGCCTTCTCTTCTAGGGTCATATTATACAATATATCAGTTCCATTTATTGGTTTTTCTAAGATTCGTGACAATCTTCTTATATTGTACGAGTTTATGGCTTGGTACAAATATGGTATGAATGATTTTGCTATGTCTCCCGCAACAAATCCTGCTTCATCATCCCGCCGGGGTCTTGATCTTGATAATTTCAATATATCTGAAGTTCTGGAAAGGAATACCCCGGGGAAGAGGATCCCCAAGTAACATGTTCCTCCCCAATTTCTAGGTAATCAGGGATAAGCTTTTTCTCCACATACAAAATAGACGAGGTCACCTATATATATTGGTTCTTATTCTCTCTTGAGTACTGCAACATTCATGCATCTATAGAATGTCCCTAATGCATAGGGACCTCTATTTTGCAAGCAAAATGGAACAGTGCGAGGACTGTGATTTATTGTATACGAGGGGGGCACTACATCTTTGTTCCCTACTGGGTTCATGTGAAACGTGATTACAGATGACTTATAAGGCACATACAGTCTGTCTACTGGCCTTACCACCACAGGTTTTATCACTCTTGCTCTGTTGAATATGGAACAACCTACAGGTTCCATTACCACTTTCTCAAATTCATCTACGTTTGTCCTATCTAATTGACCTGCGTCACTCTTGTTCCACTTTCCATAAAAGAGTGCACTTAGTGATGCATAGCATGCTGTATTAAGTGGTAATGACTCACCAAATACCATAGTACTGGGATAATGGTACACAAAATACACACAAGTGTTGTAATCATCAGTATTAATTTCTTACAGTAACTCTTTCTAGATTTTTTTATATTCTCTATATCTATTACATCATCAGCGTTGGTGCAGGAGGGGGCAGGAGCAAGTATGGGCATCGTGCGTGATTCTTCTTCTCCGACAATGTTCGTCGTGAATGCGTCTCACAGCAGCACTTGTTGAAACACCAATATATTCGAAGAGGTTAACCAAGTGTTTAAGCTAGTTCTCGGCAGCCTGGATTGCTAAACATAAGGCAAGATTATTGTGCTTTTGCACATTGCTCAAAAGACTCCAGAGCAAACATCAATTGCCTTGTACCATAAGCACCCCGCTTGTTCGCACGGGGTGATTGACAAATGGATTTTTATTTTCAAAGATGGCACCGGGAAGCCGCGTTCCAGAGTTCCCAAAATGGTACAGCCCCCACGGTCCACTTCCCTAGGCCTCCGATTCCCAATTCATCCGTGATGGGAATATAGGCAACAAAAACACACGAAGATCAGATCACTTTCGATTTTTGAGAACGTAGGTTGTACCTGATCGCTTCAGGTACTGTGTGATCAATGCACAGTGCAGATGCACTTCCAGATGCAGGCTCAGTGTCAGTCTCTGGTGCAACAAGTGACGATGCAGGCTTTGTCAGCCTGTGGTGATTCAGATTCAGCTGGGCAAAGTTGGGGCACATTTAGCCCCTTTTTCTTTTTAGCAATCTTCTCATGCTTTCTCTCAGGCTCAGGCAGAATTTGTGGCAGAGAACTAGCAATGGTGTCTTTCGAGTTGGAGGCAGCTATTTCTTTCTGGTCGTCTGGATCAGGCAGTTCTTTCAATGGCGATGGAATTCTTTTCGTGTGGGTGGTGTGGATCCACGCTTTACGGCCATCCACACGGACTGCAGTCTGTGTTGCAAGGAGTATCTGGTAAGGGCCCCGCCACCTCGGTGCAAGTGATGATTTCCTTTCAAAATTCTTCACCAGGATCCCCTTGCCTGGCTGCAGACAATGCCCCAGGCCTGTATATCGGACGGGAAGAGCCTCCTGCACCTGCTGATGAATCAAACTGAGCTTCTGCGTTAAAATGTCACAGTATCTACTAAGCACAGGATATTCACCTTCACTCAGACGCCTAGGCTGCGGTGCACACCAAACAGCAGGTCTCCCCATTACGATCTCGTATGGGGAGAGTCCAGTCCTTGCTTGCACAGACGTGTGCATGCATAACAGAGCGAAAGGCAGTGCGTCTCTCCATTTTAATTGACTTCCTGAACAGATTTTACTTATTTTGTTCTTTAGAATGCCGTTTTGACGCTCCACAAGACCGGCACTCATCGGGTGCCTGGCAGAATGGAATCATTTATCAATCTGAAGGCCTGAACATCTGTAATATTACGGCGGCAACAAAATGCGGGCCGTTGTCTGACCATATGACCCATGGCAGGCCGAACCTGGAAAAATATTCTTTTAGTATTACTTTTGCTGTGCAGTCCTTTAGCGGGTTTGCTTCCACCCATTTACTGAATGCACAGACTACCACCAAGATGTATTTAAGATTCTGACATCTTTCCATTTCTATGAAATCAAAATGGATTACTTCAAAGGGCATAGAGGGGGGGGGCAAAACTACCTGTTGGAGTGGCTGTTCCTTTTCCAATATTGTGTTGCAAACAAGTCCTACAATTCTGAACTTGTCTCTCAGCATTTTTTCTAATGTGCGGGTTCTGCCATACTGTAGCCAGATGCTGAATCATCATCTTTGGACGTGTGTGGGGCTGTGGGCCATAGTGACCATTGCAGTTACGTAAGAGTTGGGCAGCATCCACTTTTTACTCTTTGTCCATCCAGCAACCTTCTACGTCTAATTCTGTGGAGCCCTTAGCCCACCCTTTTATTACATCAGCAGTTGCTTCCGCCTGCATCTCTTTGACTGTGGCAATCCCATTCTCTATCATGCAGGGCACATCTTCTGACTGTACTATCAACATTTTCGTGTGCAAATCAGTGGCAGGTTCTTTTGCAATCTTGTCTGCAAATGTGTTTCTTTTTCCAATGTTAGATGTTATTTTCTTATGCGCCTCGCATTTCATTATTGCCAGTCGCTTTGGACACGTGAGTGCAGACAACAATCGCGCTATTATGTTGATTTTTAGTTCCATGTGATGTTAGGAAACCCCTCTGATCCCAGAGTCGACTCAAATTGTGCATCACCCCAAATGCGTACTGTCTGTCAGTGTATATGTTCACATTCAAATTGCAGAAATTTCACATGCTCTTGTCAATGCTATTATCTCTGCGGCCTGCGCTGAATTGTATGGAATTCTTTTGCTCTCTACAACACTCTTCAGTGTCGTGATGGCATAGGCAGCAGTTGACGCACCATCAGGTAATTTGAAACAGGAACCGTCACAAAACAGTTCTCCATCTGGCTCTCTGTGGGGTGTCTGTTAGGTCGATACTCCCTTTCGTTTCTTGTTCAGTAACCATTATACAATCATGGGGTGGTGATTTCTTCTCATCCGTATCTTCATTGGGAGGGGGCATTAACTCTGCAGGATTCAATGCACAACATTTCTGAATTTGAATATGGGGTGCAAACAGGACAATTTCATATCTAGTCAATCTAGCTGATGTAAGATGTTGCGTCTGTGTTTTATTTAAAAGAATGTCTACTGTGTGAGGCACCGTTAAGGCGTGACCCAAAACCATTCCCTCGGTTTATTTTACTGACGCGGCACCTGCAGCGACAGCTCGTAAACAACGCGGCGAAGCGCATGCTACAGGATCCAGTGCAGAAGAAAAATAACTGCATGGTCAATTTCTTCCTCCTCGTTCCTGTGTCAAAACAGCCAGCGCGCAACCCTCATTCTCATGCACAAATAATTTAAAAACCTTTTCATAATTTGGTGTGCCCAAAACTGGAGCGGAGTACAAAGCAACTTTGAGCAGATCAAATGCATTCCTCATTCCATGGCAAGGCAACATCCTTTTTAGTCAATGCCACCATTGGTTTCACAATCATAGCGAAGTTCGCTATCCACTGCCGGCAATATGAAGCCATGCCTATTATGGCTCTAACTCCTTTCTGTCTCTTTGGAATAGGCATACCAGAGATGCGCTCTGTCCTTTCTGATGTCAGTCTTCTTCCCTCTTTCGAAAGTAGGTAGCCCAAATAGGCCACCTCCTTTCGACAATACTGACTTTTTTTTTAATGAAGCTTTATGACCATGCAATGCCAAATGTGTCAACAACCCTCTTTGCAAATGTCTTCTGAGTCAGAAGCAATCAACAAGTCATCTATGTACTGCAACAGTACACAACCTGTTGGTAGCTCTAGCATGTCTAGTTGTTCTTTCAATGTTCTGCTATAAATACTTGGGCTCTCAGTGTAACCCTGTGGAATTCGTGTGAATGTGAAAGAACTCCCTCCTAGTGTGAAAGCAAATAGATATCTGCTACCTGGATGTACTGGAATGCTAAAAAATGCATTCTTAAGATCAACAACACTAAAATGTGAAGCAGAGGCTGGAATCCTTGTCAAAATGGTAATGACATCTGGGACCAGCGGGAAATGGGAATTAACTACTTTATTCAACGCGCGTAAATCAATTATGAAACAATACAGTATTTTATTACCTCCTTTCTTATAAACTGAGAGAATCGGACCATTACAAGTGCTACCAGTAATCTCTTCAATCACGTTTGTTTTAACCAAATCTGAGACAATGCATTTCAATGCTTTCTCTCCTTATTTTATACTGGGGGATACGCGGCAATGTTACTCCCTCTTTCAAAACAACTCTCACCGGCTCTATTTTCAAACAACCAACATCTTTATCATTCATCGCCCATATGCAAGTCAGTACCTTACTTTACTCTGTTGGCAGGGATTTGGCCAAGAATTGGGACACTGGCATTTTTTGTGGTAATCGTCAAAAACACTCCATCAGGAGAACAATGAATAACATCACTTAATTTTTTTAGCAGATTTAAACCGAACAGATTCTCGACACAAAATTGTGTCAAAGGAAACGGGCAAGACTCAGTGAATGGACCTAGTGCTATTGGCATTGATTGTGACACGGGACTTATTACTGGGGTGCCTGCGAACCCTACTGATACGTTCTTTTGCCCTGACAGTGGTATCTCTGGAACAAGTGATGGTCTTTTGAGCACTTCTGTGCACCTGTGTCCACTAGAAAACTGTGATCCTTATTCCCAACTTTAATTTCTACGTAGGGTCCTTTCTGATCAACGGGAATAAACACTGGTTCCGACCCCTGTCTTGTGCTGTCCTAGCGGAACAATACATCCGATGTAAAGTCGTCTAGAATAGTATGTATTTGATTATCAAAAACGTTTCCATCACCTGCTCCATTCTGCTGATTTTGATTTTGGGTCCGATTCTGGTTGCTATTTCCTTGGTTATTCTGATTTTGTGGAATAGTGTTTCTATTTTGCCCCTGTGTTCCCGGGCAACCTCTTTTCTGTCTTCTCGGGCCATTCCCATTTCTATTCTGCAAATGTGGGCACTGTGCTCGCCAGTGACCCTCTTCCTTATAATATGCACATTGATTAATTCCAATTGGACCTCCATGCATGTTGGAGTAATACCCTCTCCCTTGTGCATTTCCTCTGCCCTTATTATTCTTCGCTACCTGCTGTAGTAACACTCTTGTTTTCAGATTCACTCTCTCTTGCCTCTTTTTCTTTCTCTGAAATTACTCTATTTTCATAGTACTGGGCCATGTGTAATACTTCACTCTGATTTTTTTTCTTGCCACGCACTTTCAGATGTCATTATCAAATTTTGGATTTTTGGTAACAACCTTCTCACATATTTGTCAACAAAGTATTTTCCCGCGTTCACTGCTTAAATCTTGACTGCTAAAATCTGCAAACACTTCTTCAAATCTATTAAAATAGTCTGTCGCCAACTCATCTTTGCCTTGCACGCATGCAGTTAGTTTGTCCCATATAATTCTTCTTTCAGGTACTATAACCTTCCATTTCTGTACCATTCGTGCCTGTAACGCTAACATATTTGACGATGGCTTTTCACCAGCTTTTCTGTCTGTATCCTCTTTCATTAAATTTTCCCAAGTAGCACCCAAACGTTCATGATCATCTACATTCCTAATTTGCTTCCATATATCTGCTGGGAGAATTACGGAGAACAATAGGTCAATATCGCTCATATTAAAAATGAATGATTTCAAATAGGATTCAATTTCTTTATAGAACCCCGCCGGGTTCTTTCTTATATCGGGGATCGTTTGTTTTCTCCAGCATTGGGTCTGGCATGGATTCACATGCTCATGAATATTCCCAGTCAGGCTGGGAATCCTCGGTGTAGAAAAAATCAGTATCAGTTTCGTTTCTGTTCTGTCTTTCTTAGTAGTAACCAATCACTGATCTCTGGGTCATACTGCCACCAGCCAATGACTGCCCTCTCCCTAAGCCCCGCCCCTGGCAGTCATCCTCAGATTTTTACCGCACGCTCAAGTGTTGGGAGTCCTCATGTTAGGCTCTCGAGTTTTTGACTGCTTTTTCAGGAGAATTTCTCATTTTTTCGGTTTAATCGAGCCTCAAGCTCCAGCGTTTCTACTTCCGATAATGGGGACCCGTTTCGGAATTCTTCTACGCCCCTCAAGGGTGAAGTTTTCGTCGAGTTTACACTTCTTGGAGGATTCTGGAAGATCTGCGGCCTACCTCAACGGACATGGCCCAGGACAAGGGGAGCTTGACGCCCGGATCCTAGCTGATCAGGAACTGCCCTGGATACGGATTATGTAACATTTTCAAGGAGGACGAGCATTCGCGATGTCTCTACTGCCTCCATGGGGACAAGACGCACGTGGAGAAGGACTGTGGGTTCTGCAAGAACCTTTCGGAACGGACCAAACAAGATCGTCGTTCCCGCCTTGCCACCTGGCTGGAGAAGGGCACAGCAAGTGAGAAGGCGAAGAAGTCTGAGCGGGCTTCTAAGTCCTTTGAGGGCGCCCGGCGACGGGTGCCCAACAGAAGGCCAAGCACCGCCAATCCGCGGGCTCCGGGAGCGCCAAAAGGTCGGGCTCTTGGGTTGCCAAGCAGGGCGCTACTTCCCCGGCACGTTAGACCACGAGCCAGCGCTCTGGTTCGGGGAAGAGGAAGTCCGAGAACCCCGGTAGGCCACTGGAGCGGACCCGGTAGATCTCGAAGGGGGAGCGAGGCGCTGACCCTCCCCCCAAGGCGAAGGCCCAGGACGCACCGAAGGTGGTGAGGGCTTCGATCCACCCGGCTAAGGCCTCTACCGAAGTGGTCGCTGCGACCCTGGCGGAGCCGGCTGAGACTGCACCAATGGAAATGGCCTCTAGGCCCAGGGTATCCCTGCCGCTGCGGAGGGAATCCTCTTTCCAGCCCACGCTAAGACCCCCGTGAAGCCACCGGCTGAAAAAGAGGGGGGGGGGGGGCGGTGGCCATTACAGACTCGGAATCAGCCTCTGAGGAGGAACTGGTGGAGACCGAAAAGGGCCTCAAATGAAAGGTCCATAGGCCTCAACGAGAGGTTCGATAAGGTTCGATCCCAGGGGACGGTCCCTGCTGACGTGATCGACGATAGCGATGACGACGAACAGGGCCCAGTGGAGCGGCCATCCCGTCCGTCGCAGCCATTGCCCGAGCCCCAGGATAGCCCGGCAGCCATTTTGTTGGCAATCCAATCCTTATGTACCGAGATAAGGACGAGATTACCACGTACCCCGACGGAGGAGCCAGAACCAGGCCCGTCGGGAAGCCCTCCGAACATGCGGAGGAGAGTCCACTCCGCTCCGCCCTTCGTGCCTGCGAGACCGGTGGACCCCTCATCCCCCTCGCCGGGAGAGGATACGGCGACGGACGATGACGGCGGCGATGACACAGCGGACATCCCGTCGTCACCGCCCTCATACACCCCCCCCCCCCGCGGGCGTCCCCAGCCGACGAGGTTGGCTCTTTCCACGCCATGATAACCAGGGCATCGGAGCGCTTCCAGCTCTGCCCTGAAGAACAGAAAAAGGAGGGGTTTCTGTACCAACGATGAGGGGCTAAGAGGAAGATGGTCCTTGCGGTGCCTTTACTCGACAACATCTGGGATGAGGGGCTTGCTGTCCTCAAGAACTCTGCCACGACACCCGCCAAGAGGGACAGGTACGAGAAGAAGTACCGAGTCCCCGATGCCGCCCCCTTGTGCCTCAGGGCCCAGCCCATGCCGGACTCGGTCTTCTCGGCAGCGGCTAAGAAGAAGGCAGTGGGCCCGGCGGCTTCAACTTCCACTTCCACGCCGGACAGCGAGGGCAAGAAGTTGGACTCTATGGGACGACGAGTCATCTCGTCGGCGACGACGATTAAGGCGGCCCATGCCTTAGCGATCGTGGCCCGCTACGACAGGGAGCTCTGGTTCAAGATGGCTCCCCTGCTAGATTTCCTGCCTGATGACAAAAGGGCAGAGGCCCTGGAAATTCTGCAGGAGGGCGAGGTGGTGTCGGATCACGCCATAATGGTGGCGACGGACATTGCTGATACCGGATTTCGCCAACTGGGCAACAGAGTTTGCCTCCGGCGACGAGGATGGCTCAAGGCGACAGACTTTCGCCAGGAGGTCCAGACCAGAGTGTTGGACATGCCGTTCGACGGCAACAACCTCTTTGGTAAGGCGGTGGATGAGTCTCTACAGGCCATCAAGACCGACTCGGAAACTGCCCGGGCCCTTGGGGTGCTTCAGCAGCGACGGCCCTTTCAGAGCCCCAGAGGCAGACACAGGGTGCCTCCAAAGGATCCAGTGGTGGCTCCTCCACTTACCGCCAGGCGGCCCGCTCCTCTTCCCAGGAGGCCTACAGAGGTCGCGGCAAGCAAGGGGGTTCCCGCCGTCGTCTCCAAGGAGGCCAAGGCAGCAAGGCCGCTTCCAAGCAAGACTGACCCGGCCAGGTTGTCGGGCCCCCATCGAAGCACCCTGGTGGGAGGCCGGCTGACGAAGTTCGTCAGTGTGGGAGTTCATCTCCACCGATCATTGGGTGTTGGACACCCTGGCCAACGGGCACTCGCTGGAATTCCTAAAGAAGTGCCCTTGCATTCCTCTCGTGGCCAGGAAGAAGAATTGCGTCCCTCAACTGCTGTTGGAAGTAAAGGCGATGCTGAAAGGTGCCATCAAGCTCGTCCCCAGGAGGCTCCGGGGCTCCGGAGTGTACTCAAGGTACTTCCTCGTCAGAAAGAAGACAGGAGGTTGGCGCCCCATCCTGGACCTGCGTCGGTTAAACAAATATATCAAGGCGCAGAAATTCAGGATGGTCACCCTCCAGCACGTGCTGGGACAGCTGGAGGAAGGCGACTTCCTATCGTCGTTGGACCTGGAGGATGCCTACTTCCACATCCTCATTCTGAAAAGGCACAGGAAGTTCCTCAGGTTCGTGGTTCAGGGACGCCACTACCAATTCAGAGCCCAACTGTTCGAATTAAAGTCGGCACCCAGGGTTTTCACCAAGTGCCTGGCACCAGTGGCGGCGCGGCTGCGCCTGCAGAGGATCCACGTCTACCCCTACCTGGACGACTTGCTAATCCGTGCAAGGTCAAGGGAACTCACCGTCGATCATACGGCGAGGACCGTCCGGTTGCTCACGGAGCTGGGGTTCGCCATCAACTACCCCAAATCCCACCTGGTTCCATCGCAAGTAGCACTGTTTTTGGGGGTGAAGCTCGTTACAGTGGAGCAATTGGCCGCCCCTTTAGAGGAGAGGACCAAGACCGTCCTGGGCAAGGTGCGGCGCCTGTTAGCCACAGACGTGGCCAGGGTGAGGTCCATCAAGTCCCTTCTCGGGATGATGTCCTCATGCATCTCCCTAGTGCCCCTTTGCAGACTTCGGATGTGTCCGCTACAGGAGTTCCTCGACGCCCGCTGGTTTCAGGCGATGGGCTGCTTCGAGGACAGGATCCCCCTCGACGAGGAGTTCCGTCGGGCGATCCTATGGTGGGGCACCCGGGCTCACCTCACGACGGGCACAGACTTTCAAACCCCGGCGTTTCAGGAGACGGTAACTACGGACGCCTCTCTGGAGGGTTGGGGGGCCCACACCGGAGATCTCCACGCAAGAGGCCTTTGGCTCCCAGAGGAGAGGTCTATTCACATCAACATCTTGGAGCTCCGAGCAGTGTTGGACGCTCAAGTCATTCCTCCCGTCCATCAAGGACAAAGTGGTGAGGATCTTCACCGACAACACCACCACGATGTTCTACATATGGAAGCAGGGGGCACCAGATCCCCAGCCCTATCCAAGGAGGCCCAGGATCTGTGGCACTGGGCCGTCGCCCAGGGGATGTTTCTGGTTCCCTTCCATCTGGCAGGAATAAAAAACACCATTGCTGACTCACTCAGCAGGGAGCTGCGCTCGTGCCACGAGTGGGAACTGCGCCAGGATCAAGCGGATCGACTCTTCCCAACGATGGGGCAAACACCAGATCGACCTGTTCGCGACGGCGACGAACTCCAAGTGCCAGAGGTTCGCCAGCAGGTTCCCACAGCCGAGGAGCATGGGCGATGCTTTCTTGTTCCCTTGGGACGGCCTGTTTCTATACGCGTTCCCTCCATTGCCGTTGCTGCTCCCTCATCAACCAGCTCAAGAAGTCCAGGTGCAGGATGATCCTCGTCGCACCTGCGTGGCCGAGGCAGGTCTGGTTCCCGGACCTTCTGGACTTGTCAACGTCCCCGCCAGTCAGGCTGCTGTCGGATGCGGATCTCCGCTCCAGAGAAGGAGGTGCCATTCTCCACCACAACCCACAGTCGCTGAACTTGCAGGCCTGGCTCCTGCAGCAATAGAGTTTGGAGGGTACGATATCCCGGCTGATTGCAGAGAGGTTCTTGCAAAGGCCAGAGCGTCCTCAACTCTCAAGTGTTACGGTCATAAATGGAAGAGGTTCTCTGTCTGGTGCTGTGCACAGAAGATTAACCCTCTGCGAATTACGGCCCCTCAAGTGCTGCCATATCTGCTGTTGCTGACCAAGGCTGGACTGGCTCACGCCTCCATAAACATACATCTGGCTGCCATCTCCCGATATACCAGGACGACGGGACGGGCGTCCTTGTGCTCTCATCGCCTGGTGAAGGAATTTATGAAGGGACTATTCCGATCATTCCGGCCGGTGAAGGCTCCTGCCCCGGCGTGGGAGCTTAATGTGGTGCTGACAAGGCTCATGGGGGCCCCATTCGAGCCTATGCATTCGGCGCCTTTGAAGTTCCTGTCATGGAAGATAGCGTGGCCCTCGCCTCTGCACGAGGAGTGGGAGAGATTCAGGCCCTATCTTGCAAGCCTCCATACTTGACATTTCATGACACGAGGTTGGTGCTGAGGACGCACCCCTCCTTCATGCCCAAGGTGCTGTCGGACTTCCACCTCAACGAGCCCTTGGTGTTACCAGTTTTCTTTCCGTTGCCTTCGATGCTGGCCGGGAGGACTTTGCACTCGCTGGATGTAGCTAGAGCGCTGAAGTTCTATGTGGACCGCACGAGGAGTTTTTCGGAAGACGTCACAACTGTTTGTAAATTTTGGGTCTGTGAATCAAGGGAAGGTTCTCTCGAAGACTTCCATTTCCAGATGGCACTCCGGCTGCATCATGCATTGTCACCGGTTGGCAAACCGACCGCTGCCCGGCCGTCCGAGAGCCCATTTGACCAGAGCGATCGCTGCTACCACGGCGTACCTGTCTGGTGTGCCCCTGCTGGACATCTGCAGGGCTGCTACGTGGAGGTCGACGCACACCTTCACAATTTTCTACTGCGTCGATCGGGACTCCAGGGAGGAGTCCAGGGTCGGCCAAGCAGTGCTGTGCAACCTGTTCGCTTAAGGTGAGCCTGGTGAGGAGGTAAGAGATGCTTAATGTTGTTGTATTGCTTAATGTTGAGCCTGTTGCCACCTCCCGTGGTTGTGCATGTGTATACTGCTATGTATTCTTTTATTCATGAGCATGTGAATCCATGCCTGACACCATGCTGGAAAAGGAACAAGTTACTTACCTGGAACTGTTGTTCTCCAGCATGGGTCTGGCATGGATTCACATGCGAACCCTCCCACCTACCCCTCTGCGGCTCTTCACTTGGTCATACTGCCACTTGGCGTGCTACCAAATCTGAGGATGGCTGCCAGGGGCGGGGTTTAGGGAGAGGGCAGTCATTGGCTGGGGGCAGTATGACCCAGAGATCAGTGATTGGTTACTACTAAGAAAGGCAGATCAGAAACAAAACTGATACTGATTTTTTCTTTACCGAGGATTCCCAGCCTGACTGGGAATATTCATGAGCATGTGAATCCATGCCAGACCCATGCTGGAGAACAACAGTTACAGGTAAGTAACTTGTTCCTTATAGTATTCATCTCTTGACTAGAAAAAGGGACATCTCCATATTGTGCTGTGTAATGTGCTTCTGTTCCTTGTGCTGGAGCTCCACCAATACCAGGGATTTCTGTTTTCGGCACAAAAGTGGGGGAGGGACTTCTTCTCTCATCGGAAATATTGCACTGGCCCTCCCGCCTTCTCTCTTGTTAAGCACTTATATCTAGATCAAGGAATAGAGCTGTCTTCCCAGTTTTGCATAAACACACTCTTATATACTGTCATTAATTCAGAGGCGCAGCAGTCATTTCTCTCAACATAAATATCTTGCAAATATTCAACCATTACTTGCAATACTTTCCTTTGCATTTCTATCGTACACAGTTCAAACGTATCATACACCTCTATTATAGGAATACTAGCATCCATAATCCATCTAAGCGCTTCTCGCGTACATATTTTCATTTCTTCACTAACATGTTTTGATGGCGGGAAAAATGGCTGCTGTACATATGTTGCTGACTCTTGTCTCCCTCTTTTTACCTCTTTGTACCGAAACCCAGGAACAGAAAACATCTCTGAAAATACTTCATCAAGTTCATCTTTAAACTCAAAGAGCCTATCCCCGTGCTCCTTCATCTCTGAATCACTTTCCCTCAAACGTGAAAAGGCATTCAAATCTCGCAACTTCTGCAGCGGCATCATACCAGTTAATTGCTTCCACCTCTCCATAAGATACTCTCCCATGCATTCCAATAGTACCTGTTTTTCGCTGAGCTTCTTATAATCGTACATTGAA
Source organism: Ambystoma mexicanum (assembly GCF_040938575.1). NCBI lineage: Eukaryota > Metazoa > Chordata > Amphibia > Caudata > Ambystomatidae > Ambystoma > Ambystoma mexicanum. Next base: position 1,210,942,329 of record NC_090922.1, on the reverse strand, counting down.
CTCAGCGTCGATCCCTCATCATTGCCTTCAATTTACAATTCAGTTCTCTTCCTCTCCCTGCTAACCGCACTACGGGTTATTCTAGTGCTTCCTCTCAGGGCAGGCCGCGCCTCTCCAGCGCTGCCTTCTGATAGCTGCTGAATCAAGCTCGGTAGGTAGAGGGGGAAATGGGATCATGTATTCAGGAGGGGCTGGTGCAGATGGAACAACTGGAAGGGGGGGTGGCAGCTGGGGCTGAGGAGCGTGGGAGGGCTGAGGTAGAGCAATGGGCACTGGTGCAATTGTGTCAATTTTACTTTTAGGGTGTTCTTGCCTTTTCTCATTCAGAATCTTATTGATTAGTTCATCTGATGCATGCAACTCTTGTTGTGGATATATTTTTAGTATGCCTAATTGAAGACTCATATCCCCCTTCTGATATCCTCATCCCTTTGGTTTTCTTCCTGTTCTAGCGCTCTGTCTGCATTAGATTTGTGCCTAGGCACATGTTTCTCTCTACTTCTTAAACGGAGGATAGCTTCCTTCCTCCAGTCTCTAATGACGTAAAATGTTGCAGGTCGGGCTTTCTTGCGCAGCAATGCTTATTCCAAATGCTCTATTCGCGGCATCTCAAAACTACCCTCTTTCGCGTGTCTGGTTTGCCTATGCCAAATTTCACTAAACATTATTGCCCCTACTCCATATTTCACATACATCTCGAACGCTGGTGACCCTATGGGTGGCGCAGCATGGCCAGTTTCCAAAGATTGTCTACCGCAGTGGAAAAATCCCACTAGACAGGAAGACCATTTCCCAGGCATGTTTGATCTTAATCGTACCGTACCCTGGGCGTTTGATCTTGCAAGAGCAACTCTTAACCAATATCAGGGCTGTTAAGAATCAGGGCACGACTCACCTGATCAGCTCGTCTCTCAAGACGCAGTTTGTCCATATACAGAAGCAACCAAGGATCGTCGTGACTGTGTATCTGGCTCAATCTGCCTCGCTTCGGGACCCTCGCCTTCTTGCTCTCTGGCCGGACGCGTCTAGCAGGGACCGGTTCTGTACAGATCTCCAAAGGAGTCTCATCACTTTCACAGGGGTGCCCCGAACACCTCTCGATCCCTGCTCGACGGCCTCGTCCTAGATTCATTTTTTTTTTTGCCTTCTTCAAATATCAATGTACACGATGGAGCAATTGGGGAGGGTCATTTTTTGACCGGCCCTGGTGACCCTCAAACATGGAAACAAGGCACAATCACCATACATGAACTGACACGCCAGACACTAGGTTCAATTCCCAAAATCTAGGGTTTAGCAAATGGTCTCAGTCGGCCGACTGGATTTCACGTCTCGCAACGTGTCACCCAGACCTCGTGAGAGGCAAGAGAGCGAGTATTCTCCATCAGTGACATATATACAATAAGACCATTTTATAATCAGTTTTTGACGCATCAAAACCGCCCATAATGTATCTTCCTGAGCAAGGGTTCGGTGATTGACAGTTATGACGAATATGACACCTTCTAAGATATTGATTTAGCAACAGTTGCAATTTGCAAAGGCGCAGACAGGATTCTTTGTTATAGAGAACATAATGCTCCTGTTCTGTGAGCAAACTATGTTCGTATGAGAGGCATATTCCAAAGCATGCTTTCTTCTAGTTTCTATTTGTGAGCTAGGGGTCAGCTTGATCTGAGAGGGCCCAGTAAGGGGGACCGTGAAGAGAATATAATTCATGCCGTTAATGGTCTGTTTTCTACAGTTTCTGCAGTCTCCGCGAGACCAGCTGGCACCTGGCTTGGTGATTAAATGCCTCTCTGCTTGCCTTCAAGGATTTGTGAGGGAGGAAAACAGTGTATTTCTGTCTGGGCTAGTCTCTCAACATGTAACTTGTGGCCTCGCTCTCTGCAGGAGCAGAACAAAATGAAATTCATTTTTGCAAAGCATTTGAACAGAAAAGCAAGAGAAGGCAAAATGGCGAATTCTGTTTGAACAAAATGGACGCTCTATGGTTATGTTGACGATTCTGTACTGGCGATGCTGGGCATATGATGCAGTTGGTTTTCGGCCAACATAATTTACCGTCTATGCTATGGTAGGGTATTTTTCTAGACTAACAAGTGTTGTTCGCAAGATGATTCTCATTGCCCCAGCGAGGCTGAGGCAGATTTGGTATCCGGACCTACTCAGCCTGTCGGCCTTCGAGTTTGGAGGTTGAATTGCCAGTGGACTGCAGGGAAGTCCTCCCCAAAGCCAGGTCGTTGTCAACTCGAAAGTGCTATGGCCAGAAGGGGAAGCATTTTGCTACATGTTACCAGTCACAGAAGATTACCCATCTGAGGGTCACAGCTCCACAGATCCTTCCATACTTGCTGTCCTTGCAAAAGCTGGACTTACTCATATATCCATCAATGTACACATGGTGGCCATCTCACGCTACACCAGATCTCCAGGAAGATCCTCACTGTGGTCCCAAAGACTCCTCAAGGCTTCAAGGGGCTTTTCCGTTCTTTACCACCGGTGAAGGATCCTGCCCGTGGTTCTGACTAGGCTCATAGGGGCACTCTTTGAACCTATGCATCAAGCCCCACTCAAGTTTCTGTTGTGAAAAACGGCTTTTCTCATGGCCATCGCCTCTGCCAGATGTGTGGGTGAAATCCAGGCCCTGTTCTGCAAGCAGCTGTATCTGACTTTCTACAAATCGAGGGTGGTGCTGCTTACGCATCCCTCTTTCATGCCGAATGTTCAGTCGGAATTCCACCTGAACAAGCCATTGGTGTTGCCTGTTTTCTTCGCGAAACCTTTGCCTGTGTAGAGGATCTTGCATTCGCTGGATGTTTCTCGTGCCTTGAAGTTTTAAATGGCTCGCACGCAATTTCTCAATTGCTTGTGAACTTTGGACCTGTGAATAATGGGAAGGCCTTGTCCAAGGCTTCCAACTCAAGATGGCTCTCTAGGTGCATCATGCACTGTCATCAGCTGGCTAACCGGCCTCTGCCGGGCTGGTTGGAGAGCACACTCCACCAGAGCGATCGCTACGACGACGGTGTCCTTTCTGGTGTGCACCTGCTCGACATCTGCAGAGCTGCGATCCAGAGGTCCATGCAGACCTTCACAAGGTTCTACTGCGTTGACAGGGATTCCAGGGAAGAGTCCAGAGTCGACCAGGCAGTGCTACGCAACCTGTACATTTCTGGTGAGTCTGTTCCATGGATAAGTGTTAATTACGTCTGTTGATCCTTGCCACCTCCCGTGGTTGTGTAATGTGTACTGCTGTGCATACGTTTTTCATGAGCATGTGCATCCATGCCAGACAACATGCTGGAGAAGGAACAAGTTTGTTACCTGTAACTATTGTTCTCCAGCATGGGTCTGGCATGGATTCACATGCAAACTCTCTCTCCGGCACCTCTGCGGCTCTACTTGGTCATACTGCCACTTTACGTCCTTACCAAATCTGAAGATGGCTGCTAGATGGTGAACCCTGTATATTGACTGTCCAATTTAGTTAGCTCTGGCCTAGTATGAGCCAAAAGGCATAAGTTGAGTTGGTGGCATTTAGGCACATCCCATTCCTGGCCATCCAGTTTTGTATTATGGAATAGACTTTATTGATCCTGCCAACATCCTCTGTATAATTACAGATGAGCTCAAAGACAGGCTGATTATTGTCGCCGTAATTCACGAAATGCACATCCAGCTCCTCCAAAGATCATATAAAGGGTGGCAGAAAACATTGAAGAGGGAAGGGATAAAACAGTACCCTTCGGCACACTGCAATTTAATATCCCATACGACGAGCAGGCGTTGCCCCACACAATCTTGGACATACATCCGGTCAGAAAGGTCCACAAAGTAGGTGCCAGCCTTTAGTAAGCCACCTAGCAGTTTATCGTTGTTAGAAAATATTTTCTTATCCCTAAGCTTATGCCTTTTTCAGATCAAAACCTTGTTTTCTTGCAATGTTCAAAAGGGTTGCATTTGTCAATTTCACCAAACGAATCAAAATAGAAATGGGTTTGTGGCCTTTTTTGTTACAAGAACGTGTTAATATGAGAAAAGATTAGGTCTGTGTACAATGTATGTTTTAGTCTCTTGGTTTTCACTTATAAACTTAGGTTAAATAAGATTAAAGGCAGATCCTCCCACTCAGCGGAGTAAGGAAACCTGTTTCATTATTGTTTTATTCTGTTGGCTAAATGCTATGTAAAGACTAACCGCACTAAGCAGAGGTTAGTTACACACTGAATCATAGTGTTCAGCCCTTCCATTCTCATCAAAAGCATAAAGGTTATGTTCTAGAGGTTGCTTAAATAGGATTGCCATTGTTGTAACGAAGGGCAGGCAGGTTTGTGTTTTAGGACCTCAAACATAAGTTGCTGGCAGTGAACTGGTGAACGTAGTATATGATTGAGCCATGAGCAAAGTAAAGACGCTTGACATAGCAAGAATATCTGCCGAATAGACAACTTGTCCTACCCTCTTCAGATAAGATGATTGGTTTAATTATTGTGTATGTAGTTTAAATATGATATGATTTGGTATTTATAACGCGCCTATACACAAGTGTTTCAAGGCGCAATGAGGCAAGGGAGGGGGAACAGAGTGAAACAGACAACGATCCTACTAGGCCAGGTGTCATTCAGATCGCACAAGTGCATGGGTAGGGGGGGGGAGGGGAAAGTGCAGTACTTGTGGAGGGGGGGATTAAGGGGGGAGCACCATAAACCATCGGTAGTGCAGTCACAGAGACCCTCTTCGGAGCTTTATGAACACAACTTTCTCTAAAACCTGCATTGAGAAGGTGCACAAGAAATGGAAGGAATAGCTCATTGTTGGCAAGAATTATTTTAATGGGGAGTATATCCCCTATGCAAGTAGTAGGTCTCATTTTCTTTTATACATTGGCAAGCATCTCTTCCAAGATATGGTTAAAGCTGAAGACCGATTTACCGGTCTGCTTCGACTCCTTATTATTGGGGACAGGGGCAACATGCTCCATTTGCCCTAAATTATCCATGATGTTAGTGTGCTACAGTAATTTTGTGGGCAAAGGCTTTTTGGATTGCTTCACATTTCATGTTAGTAGGGGGCACCTGGTGCAACATTGCTTTGGATTTTTCAAAGTCCTGAAGAATCTGGAACAGCATCCTAGAATTGTTATCAGCCTGAGCAATTTGGTTGTCAAAGTAGACTTCTTTGCCATGCAGAATCTCGGCTCGATAGTTTTTCCAGGGCTTTCCATATCTCTTGTTTGGTCCTTCACCCAGGTACGCTCAGATTTCCTCTTTTCTCTTTTCCGATCAAGCGGTTCTACTGAGAATACTTTTTTATTAGACCTCTCCGTGACCATCTTCGATGTCACAGGTGCTAAGCGGTTTAGTAAATCAGTAAGAATGTTCTGTGAACCACTGCATATCCTCAATGAATGTTTGTAACACGATTCATTGTTTAGTGACTGTGCACCTTTTATAATAGTGTGGTTCGCCATCCAATAAGGTTTTTGTGGTCCCCACAATAAAGCACTGACACATCAGTTTAGTAGTCTTTAAACATCTGCGTTCACACACCAGGGAAACCGTATCACCCGGACCGCCTCACCGGGGTAATGGGTCCGTGGTGTTGTCTGAGGCACTTTTACTGACTTTTTTATATATATATATATATATATATATATATATATATATATATATATATATATATATATATATATATATATATATATATATATATATATATATATATATATATATATATATATATATATATATATATATATATATATATATATATATATATATAGACACTGAATACATCTTGGTGTTTGATTCAGGTTTTCCGAGTCTTTGGATAAATCTACATTAGTCTTGGCCAATTCTAAAAACCAATCCAACATGGCTGCCAAGCAGCCAGGTACTATTGCCATGGCAACAGTCGCGTCTGTACTTTTTAATATGAGGCTGAGTCAGCGTCGTAATTTGCATTGGACGCACACAGCACTTGCCTGCCCGACTATGCTGGCGGCACTACTAGATCTTATAGTAACAAGGTGAGATTGCGGCTATACGTAGTTTACTGTTTCACTAATACATGACTATAACCTATATGGCTCGCACGACTAACCCAGGTAATCTTAACACTATCTTTGCCACCCGATCTCCATTAGGTGCGCATGGTACTTGCCCGCCTTATCATGCCGGCGGGTTGACTAAGATTTGAGTCAAGGCGAGATTGCAACAGTGTTTCTACTGCATCACTGATTAATGACAACGTCAGTGTAGACTTCTACCTCGAATGTAGGCACTCTCTGCACCACCCCTAACAGCATGCTGCGGCCCCTTTATCTATCTGGGTGCACAATCAGTCTTGAACCATTGCATACAGCAATTTACAGCGATCGGAAGGAGACATCTCGAGAGGTGATGGCAATGGCTTATACTTTTCACCAGCAGCCAAGCGGGACATCTGACACAAACAGCCTCAGTGGCCCTCATTTTTTTCTCGGGCACCCTATTGACCCATCATCACCCTCACCGATGTAACTAGTCAAGCACTACCATCCTAAACCAAAACATAGATCACCATATGGTGCCTTCCTGGTTGCCGTTCTTCTCCCTACTTAAGGAGCCCTCCAGCCTTTGCAGATGGGGAGCAGGTGCAAGTGGATCTAGGTCACCTGGCCTAAATCCCACCTTCCTGGTGCCTTCATGGTTGCTGCTCTTTTTAACCACTTAGCAAGCCCTGCCCACCTGGTGCCTTCCTGGTTGCCACTCTTTTCCCTACGTATGGAGCCCTCCAGCCTCTTTTCCTTTGCAGATTGGGAGCAGGTGCAAGTGGATCTAGGTCACCTGGCCTAAGCACCACCCACCTTTTTAGCCCTGCCTCTTCCTTCCTGCTCTTAACTCTTAGATCAAGGGCGTCTGAAGCAAAGGGCCGTCGAAGCAAAGGGCAATTCCTGACCTGTTTCGACCTGGAGGACCCATGGCACGACCCCATGCTCAGACAGCAAAGATGTGTTTACTCACTCTGTCCCCACACGCCATCCCCACCTCCTCTGGTCGACCTGTGATGTTCTCTTGGGATCCCCCCCCTTCTCGCACACAGGTGTTGCCTGTTTTGCTTGATTCTTCTACCCTGCTCCCCCTCGCCCCACCAGCCTGCAGGAGTCTGTCCTGATACATTCTGGTTTCACCATCTCCGTCTTGTGGCCAATGCTGGATTTGACTTTTATGGACTTGATAGATTCACTGTGCATCACCCTTTCTCAACTCTTATGCTGGACTTCCTTTGCATCTTGTACTCATGGTGGCCCTGAATCCTGCTGATCCCTTGTATTCGGGCTTGCAACATTGTGTTACTACTGACTTTTGTAATTGTATGCGCTCTCCTCTCTTTCTTCTCCCCTCTTTGACTGCTTACTCTGTTATCTCCTCCTCTCCCTTTCTCCCTTTCCCTCCCCTCCTCCTCCCCTTACTTTCTTCTATGCACTTACTCTATCAGAATTGTCCCTGGACCTAGTATAAAACAACCTCTGTCTCCTCCCACCTCCAGCACTATCTGAAATGTCTTCAGGCCGAGTACGATAATTAATTTCACATCCTTACTGTTGATGGCCTGTAAGAATGCCGTTGTATTTTCCCTTGTTCCCTGCCTTGCCTTGAAGAGCTTTGAAACACATTGTCACATTTTGTGTATATCAAAATGATATTAAAAAAATTAGGTGTTGGGGTGGACTTAAGAAAAATTATTTCACAAAAGAAATTCAGGTATGTACCAGCCAGAATGGCTACTCCCCCGATCCCCCCCCCCCCCCCCCCCCCCCTCCCCTACTACCCTCTATTTTGGCCCAAAAAAGTGTAGCCAGATATTGTAGCAAAATCAATATCTGTCCACTGGACTCCAACAGCCAGGTCTCAGTGAGCCCCATAATATCGACTTGGTGCTTGACGATATAATCTGACGTTGAGTGCATGCCTTTCTAGTGATCTGGTGTTGAGGAGCGACAGTGACCGACACCCTGTCGCTGCTGGTGAAGCAGAGATTGCTGAATTAATTCCTGATCTAGCGGCGAGGGATCCCATTGGGACCCCGTTATAGCGCAATCGGTAGTGTAGCCCCTCCTCACCACTAATAGCCCCAATTAGGGGAGGCAGATCAGAGAGATAACTCGGTGGTCAGCGCTGGCGTGTCCCGCGCAGATATGCAGACTTGCTGGTCTCTGGCTCACCGCCGCTGATGCGCCTGATTAGTTTATATGAATGCTTGCAAACCACAATCCTTCGGGGAGATGTAGTTTGCAGCGTTGCCAGCGTTTGAGTAAATAGAACAAGTGCGGTCTCAACGGAGACAGTTGAATAATACAAGGGGCCTCATTATGACATCGGCGGTAGCTGTGCCTGTAATACAGGCATGGCTGCTGCTTTCATTTTTTTTCCAGCACCCGCAAATGCGCAATTACCAGGTCATTACGGCCTTGCTGGACCCTGTAATTGCCAGTTTGCGGGCACCGGAAAAAAGATGCTCCCCATTGCCATTCGGCCCCATAGGGCTGAATGGGAATGGGGAGATTGGATGCACCAGCACCGTTTATAACGATGCCGGTGCATTTGACATGCTGTGCTTGCGGGTGCCTTTCTGCCAGTCAGATCCGACCTGGCGGGCAGAAAGGAACCCGCAGCCACAATTCGTAGTTTGCCGGTCCGGGACCAGACTGGCAAACTTGTAATGAGGCCCAATGACAAGTTGAAAGTACAGTGTTTCTTAAAAGTCTGATAAAAAAAAATTGCCTAAAAACACGATTCCTCTAAAACTCAAACCTAGACTTTGCATGCTTGTTACCACGCCCTTAACATCTGTGTTCTGTCCTCTTTCTTGGGCTCCTTATTATGGCTTCTCCTTTTTCCCATTTTGTTTGCACCTCCTTGCTTCCCTCCTGCTGACTGTCATTTAAATTTCCTCTGCACCTGATCTTGCAGATCTGCCGTAATCTCCCTCTGCGGAGGTAGCACGAACCACACTCTTCCCCCTCAAAGTTTTTGTGAATATGCGCAGAGCGCCACACCACCTATAGGGAAAGAGGGTTTAGGGGATCATTGGTTTAATGAATAGGGGGATTTCGGGTAACTGGAAAGAAGCTTGTGCTACAAATGATGCATGGTAAGGGGTTAAGGGAAAGGTGCTCCTCTAATCCGTTGCTCCCTTTGCCGTGTGCTCTGATTTCATACACACACGTGTCGGTGCACAGTACAATAGCATTAAACATCAAGACGGTTCACATTGCATTAGCCTCATGCAAGGCAACATGCATGTTTAGTTTCACACACTATAGTAGTGCATTATGTTCATGCAATGGTCTGTTAATCTAGTGGCGTGTACTTGAGACAATGCTTTAAAGAAATCATTTACTAGGATATTGCACCTCACTCTTGTCCTTGAAACTGCAGAGAAGCTGAGCTTTGTTTCGTCGTACCTAGTAGAAATACCTTGCATCAATAAACACTATTTCTCCATAGCGCACTTTGCAGCATGTCGCACAGGTTCTCCCTTCTTTGACATAAACAAGTGGGGTCCAACCACAGGATTCTTTTGCCTTGATACGCCCTTTGGCTATGGAATGGTGGGGACCCAACCCACAAACCCTCCCAAACCTTGCTTTTACGCTGTACAGGGGTGGTCGGGCAGTAGGGCACCGCCCTGCTGGCGAGTCCAGAAGGCACAGAACCGCGGCTGTCTGGCGACTGCTTGGTGTGAGAGCTCGAGCACAAACCATGCGCTTGCTCATCGACTGCAGCCATGCCATGGGGTCAACATGGCTGCTGTAGTCCATCCAGCGTTGCGTGCCTGGTATGTGTAGCTTTTCTGGTCCCTCTGAGCGTTATTGTTCCTCGGTGCTCCCATTGCGCGAGTCGTTAATACTTCCTACACAAGAGGCACAGCAGTTCCTTGTAAGGGCTCACAGGGGTCCTGCAAAGGTCCTTTTTGCAGTCCCTGGCCAGGGTGAGGGCTACACCCCGACCCCCTTGTGCCACTGCCCCTGACATTGCTGCTGTAGGCTTCTAGTAGTCCCCTACGGCCCTTTTCTCTTTCCCACCTTGCCTTGTGGCTCTTCCTCCTTAACCTCTGTTATCCCTCCTTACCCCTTCTCCACTGTCAATTCACTATTCCCTTTTTTTTCCTTCTCACTGTTCCTCTGTTCTTACTTTTCTTACCTCCACGTTCGCTTCTTCTGCCTCTGCTCTCATGGCACTCCACCATCCCATCCCATTTTATTACCCTGTGTCTAAGGTGTATGCAGTGTGAAAATGGAGGTTGTAATGGGTCCCTGAACTACTTAAGCACCTGAAAAGGCTGCGAGACTGATTGTGAGTGGCAACTTGTAATTCACTTGTAATTCACTTGGTAGCAAGGTAACAATTTGAACTTATACAATGTAGCCATTTGAGAGGGTACGGTTGGCACCTGCAACCTGTGGCATTCCAGGTGTTTTGGTCTAGGACTCCCATAATCCCTTAGCATTGACTATGCTGGCTAGGGGCTGCTGGGAGTAGTCCAAAACAGCTGGATCGCCAAAGCTGACGTGCCCTATGGGGTCAGGATGAGAGAGTGACTGCAACATTGATCACTGTAAACTTGTGCCCCTAAACAAATCTGTCCTTCAGATATTGTGTTCTGTCGATAGTTTGAGTGCCCACATTGTGGCACTACTTTGTCTTGCCAGGATGGGTCCTGGATAGAATTATGCAAAATAGAACCAAGTCTAGGGATGCACTGGAGAGCCTGGGGGATAAACCTGTCCAATCCCTCTGGGGCCTGCAACACAGAGCAGGTGGTGGTTCCTGGTCCTCTGTGTCACCCCAGTGCTAGCCCCAACCTCCTCTCTCTATTCTTCCCCCTGACCCAACTCACTCTGCAGGGCACACCCTTGATGTTCTGATCTCCTCAGACCTCCCCTTCTCCAACCCCCTCACCACTCCTCTCTTGGAGTGATCACTTTCTCCTTTCTTCCCACCTCTCTCATCCCCGCAGGTCAAGTCAACTCCAGCACTGCCACCTACCTTCTTGGTCATTCGACCCATGAAGCGTGCGCCAGTTGAGACTTTTGCTGCTACTTTCTCTCCTCCTGCACCTTTGGCTGACTCACACCCTGACACAACCCTCTCTAACCTTCATCTCGCTATCTCTTAACACTCTGGATGTCCTTGCCCCTGTCATGAGGATCCGCTTGAAGCCCAAATCCAAGTGCATATCTTGATAGGATTCAGACCTCGCCGCCCTTTTACGCAAGTCCTGCCACCTGCTCCAAAGACAGTACAGTATCTGTCTTACAGTATCTGTCCTCTTTAAGAAGAGGCTACATCCAAGCCCGCATCTCTGCGGCATCTAACAACTCCAACAACTCACCCGAACGTTTCAAAATCTGCAAGGAGCTGGCCAGTCTTGCTGCAGTTTCTACCTCTCCTGTTCCCTCCCAGCCCCTCTGCACGGCCTTGGCCTCTCATTTCACTACTAAAACTCAGGACATCCTGTCCACCCTCGCTTCCTCTACCTGCTCTCCTGCCCCTCTACCACTCCTGGCCCATCTGAGGCTGTCTCTCCTCCTCCTTTCTCCTCCTTCCCCTGTTCACCCCTGATGATGTTTCTAGACTAGTCCGATCTATGAAGATCTCATCAGTCTCATCAAAGCAGGTTCTCCCCTGCTCATCCAGAACTATCAAGGACCACATCGACACCATTGCTCCAGCTTGGCCGATTTCTGCAATCACTCCTTTTCCACTGGAACTATCCCCTCACCCCTTAAGCACTCTTGTGCACCCCCTTCTAAAGAAGCCCTTGGGCGATCCTTCCTCTCAGGCTAACTATTGCACAATCTCCAGCACTCCTTTCCTGGGCAAACCCTTGGAAAAGATGGCCATCCCCCAGATTAATCTACATGCTGAATTTGTCGGTTGCCTCCATGACCACCAGTCTGGCCTCAGAGCTGCCAGAAGCATGGAAACTGCTCTCCTGAACACCTGTGAAGACTTGCTCTACAATCTTGACTTTAATCTCCCTTCTGTCCTCATTCTCCTTGATATATCCTCTGCTTTTGATACGGTCAACCATGCCATCCTGCTCGATAGTCTCTGTGACAACCTTGGTATTACTGAGCAGGCACTGGCCTGGTTGACCTCCTTTCTCACCGACCGACTCTCTCCGGTCCAACTGGGGTCTTTCCTCTCTTCTATCTCTACTTGTGGTGTTCCCCAGGTGTCTAACCTCTCTTCCAGGCTCTTCATCCACCTGCCTGGCACCTCTTACCCACCGCATCTTTCTGCTCCAATTTTCAATTTTTTGCGGATTACGCTCTGCTCTTTCAGGCTCCCCTCAGCCACCTCTGCTTCTCTAATACCATACTGACTGGCTGCAATTCAGGAATGGTGTGCTGCTAATGATCTCTGCCTTAATGCCAGTAAGACTGAGATCCTCCTCATTTGGACACCTGCTCCCTCCCTCCTCTCTGGCCGCCCACCCTGGGCCCTCTTCCTGCTCCTTCCTGTGAGGCTAAAACCCTTTGTCATCTTCGATTCCACCCTCTACTTCTCTCCTCACATCTCTGACGTCTCTAAGAAGTCAAACTATAAGCTGCACATCCTCAGATATTATTCTTCTTTTTCTGCCTTCCCCTAGAAACTCACTATCTACAGAGCTCTGGTCCTCTCAATGCTCGACTATTGCAACAGCCTCTTTCTAAATCTTCCTGCCTCTACTCATTGACCTTTACAACTTATCCAGAACAGGACATCAAGACTTGTCTTTGGCCTCAAGCCCAGGGATCATATCTCTCCAGCTCGGAAATCTCTTCACTGGCTCCCCGTGGCTGCAAGGATCAACTTCAAGACCCTCTGCATTGTCCACAATGCTTTTTGGGGCTGAGACTGCTCTACCTCCAACCTTTCCCTTGCAAAACATCTTCCTTCTCGAGCTCTCCGCTCATCCACCTCCAACTCTCTGAAGGTCAGATGCTTCTCCAAGCAGAGAATTGGTGGCAGATCCATCTCCTCGCATGGGGCCTACCCCTCGAACAGCCTCTCTGAAATTTGAGCAGAACCACCCCTGGTTCCGGAAGCAACTCAAGACCTTCCTTTTTGCTTCCGCGTTCTCTTCCTCTCCCCTGCTGGTGCACCCAACTGCTCTGCGCACTGGTCACCTGGTCACCCTCTGAACTCTGGCCCAGGCTCCTGCATGTCTAGTTGCCCTCCCACTGCCTCCGGGCTCCCCAGCACTCAAGGGTCTTTCTGCAACCCTACAGTCCCTTCTCTCTGCACTTATGAGCCACCCCCCTGGCTGCACGTGAGTGAACTGCACGTCCCCCTTGCCCTCTCCCCTGGCACTTCTCCCTTTCCCTCTTCACCGTACGATCCGAATGACACAAGGCCTAGTAAGATCGTTTTGTCCTCCCTTCTTTCCCCCTCCTTGTCTTGCAGCTCCTAGAAACACTTGTGTATAGGCGTGTTATAAATGCCATATCATATATCGTATCATATATCATGGGACTTCACCAAAGGTGTGGCCTATGGCACTTTTTGATGGTCGATGGGGCTGAGCCTAGTTAGATTTTACTTTCTAATCTTAGATCGATATTTTCAAGGGAATTGATAACTGCAGAACATTACAGAATTGTGAGTTTATTCTGTTAAGGACTATTGTGCTCAGTTATGGCACTTAAGAAAGTAATCGAACATGGAGCAAAGGCTCATTAACATTTGAGAGAACTGTTGAGTATGGAGTCAGTTGATCAAAGAGGTGTCTGTAAGTCGGACGCACTGATGCCGTTATCATTGAATACAGGGACCAACGAGGAGCCCAGCTGTCACTGACTAGACTGACCACGCACAATCATCCCAGGACCCCATAGGGGGCATCTATCCATCATAACTAGCCTTGATAAAGACCCACAGGTCGAAACGCGTGTCGGCTGACCATATATGGGACCATGAGCTCATGTAACTATCAATCTGATGTATAAAATGTTCTCTTTGCAATCTATTTCTGGTAGAATAAAAAAATTGTGAGGTATCCAGGATATTCAGGTTTGTAGTACATAACATAGGAAATGTGTCTAGCCATTTGTTTCTCATGATTTATTTGTGTCTTTATTGCTATATTTGTTTAGAAGTTTGCTTGTAGGTAAGTAGAGAATATATTGACTATATATTCAATGTCTCTTCACATAGAGCTGTGCTATGCCTATTATCCTTAACTGTGATTTACCTACCAAAGGAAGGCACTTTTATTCATCCAGTGAATCTGAAGAGGAAGAAGGGACGCGCAAGAAATTTAATATTAAGATCAAACCTCTCCAGGCGAAAGATATTAGAAGTGCTGCAACAGTAGATGAACTGAAGGCATCGATAGGCAACATTGCACTATCCCCATCACTGGTGGTAAGTCTTCTTTGAATCTGTCAAGTATGTTACTTTTAAAAAAAAAATAATTAAAAAAAACTCAGTCCAGAGAGCAAATTAAGACACAATAGATTAATTGCACCAGTATCATTTGTCATCTTTCAAAATCACGTGCCTAATTAAGTGGGTTTCCTTCCCACTGATCCTCCCACTGTAAATCTGTGTTTTCTGTTTTTTTAGGTTTAAAAAGTTGAATTATCTAGAATATATTTCGCCCATGCTGTACCTTCTTTCATAAAACTTCCACTAGTGAAAACATGTGTCTGGAAAAATATACTCTAGCCCCATTAATGTTCTAGCAAACTGGTTTAATACCCTAGATTTTGGTGAATTGAATGTCATGTCATCCACAGCACACATGGTGCCACTGAATACTGGACCTTATTTGCCTTTTTCCAAACCCATAGACAGTGGACCGTGAACTATCCATTTGTTTGCAAGCATTGATCAACCAGTGTTTCTTTTCCATTTTGTAGAATTTCCCTTTGTCAGCTGTCTTCTCAAGCTCTGTTTCAAAGAATGTCTGAACTGCAGCTTGACTGTACGTACAGGATTCCCAAAGTCACTGTATTTTGATTTTGATGGTCACTATACTTCTAAAACCTATGAGCACTAGAGAGCTAAGGTGTTAAGGAACTGAGAGGGAAGTGCAATACACTATTTTATTGTGGCATAGCACTGGTATTTCTAGTGCAAAGAGCTCTAGAGTGTCAATCTACCCTACAGGGGGGATCATAAAGCGCTGTAGTTCCAGTGCACAGAAAGCCTAAAAAGAACGTCATTTGAGGGGGAATTCTTTTGAGTCTAAAGCCTGTCATTTATGAAGATGAAGAACAATTCGAGATTCCATTATTTGAAGTTGAAGAGAAAAAGCCACAGAGGGTCTATTCCATTGTTACCCATTAGGAGTCCTCTCTGATGCTGCCTCTGGAGGACCCAGTCCCATTTTTCTCATGCCATTAACACTACAAACTCTGTTTATGGAGAAATTCCACACTAAACTTGTTGATATATTTAATTTTGAATTTCAGCAACTACCTTGCCCAATTTGAAGATTTCGAGAAAGATATGCTTGACTTGTTTCATAGACTGGTTGTCAAGCTCATATATTGACATGGATTTTTTTCCAGCAGTGACTTGGCCTAATTCCCTGTGGTCTTACATGTTGTGGTACTCAAATACCTTTCTGCTGCTGCCTGAATGCTACAGGAAACCCTGGGCCTACTCCTGACCGGAGCAGCACTGATGTTGCTTGCCCCATATATTTCTCTTAATGATGTGGGTGTTTGCAACTAGGCTTTATTAGCACAAGACCAACCATGTATGCTGCTACCGCACCAGTGCTGACCTGTGTTCCATTTGTAGGCTGGTCTTCGTTTTCGCCTTCTCCCTTAGCCTAGAAAGCCACTGGCCTCATTATACCATTCTTTTTATAGTAAATTGAGGTAGTTTGAATGTGACAATGGATATGGGAAAGAGAATTCCTTTCAGTATGCCCATACATTTTGGGAAAAGGTGGGTCAACCCACTAAATGCGTTGATTTAAACTTAGGGCTTCAGAACAATTGTGGACTACCCTAGCATTTTATCCCCTGTAGTCGCTGATGAATGGTCTACATTATCTTATTGTCTGAAATTTGTTTTGTCACCTTGAAATATTTCTTCAGAGTTATGAATCTCACATGCTCACTAGCATGTTACGCAACAATGCCAAATTCAGACCCACAACTAGATTTCAGTCAAACTTTGAAGATACTAATGCTGTAAATCTGGGTAATGCAAGGAGCTAGGAAGGAGACTCGGACACAAGGGGTCCCCGGAATGCCCTTCACCCCCATTAACATGACAGCCCGAAGAGTCAAAACCACACAATTTCACTCGCTATCCAGACAGCCCACAGAGGATCAGTGACTGACACATACGCTGAAAGATAGTCTCTCAGACAGCCATTCAAACCTTATCCAGTGAATGTCTTTATGGATACAGGTGCTTCAACATTGGTCATGGACCCACATGCCTCGATGGATGTCGTTGACTAATGCAGAGAAAACCAATGTGTGGACGTCATTAGTGGCACCACGACACAGCCACGTTGGTCACAAAGTACACTCGCAGCCATGCACAAAGTTACACAAACACACATGGATACACGAAGAACATGCTTACACAGTTCGGTAGATAGAGGACCGATACATATACATACTGTCAAAAGCTTTTATTTTTTTTCTCATTAGCCAAGTGCAGAAACGCTGAACGCAAGGCAACGAAGAGATGCAGAGCAAGCTTGCAGATGCTTATGGCAGCTAACCTTATGGAACTTCAGGATCACATAAGGAACCTGGAAGAACCAAATATGACTAACCTAGGGAAAACATAGCAGAGTATAGATATGTAGAAATCACAGTAAGCATAATGAGGATCACATAAGGCCTCAAGCCGCAGGACTAGAGACTAGGGAAAGCAGAAACAGGCTGCACAGAACAGCAGGCAGGGCTCACAGCCAAGGTCAGAGACAAGCAGCAGATTCCAAATTTAAAATGACAAGGGCCCATCTGCAGAAAAATGTAATAAATCCTCATAAATTGCAGACCAGAAGAGCTCGATTTCGTGGTCCTCAACCACATGATGCGGCCGAGCTAGACAATGGTTATTCACCCGCGGTGGGAAGACAAATCGTTCTCAGCAACACAGGCATGGAGTGACACATGAACTTAACAACGTAGCAACATTGAGGGCACTCACAGGCAAAAGTGGTACTGCTAATGGCTACTTTAGGAACACATAGTCCTTATCAACTTGCACAGAGCGCTGAGAACAGAGCTGGGTCCCAGGCTTGGGGAGACCAGTTCTAGCCAATCGGGGGACAGAAATCCAGGGTGGATGGCAAAGGGCAAGGGCCAATGGTAATCCTGCGACCCTGCAACAATGTAATAGTTTTTTGGGGAAGGGGTAGGCCAACCACCTGACATGAGAGCCAATTAATTGAGATATATCGGTGCAATATATATGGTATACCACTCCGATCACCAAACCACAAAGTGGGATAGGTTTTTTCGGGGAAGGGCGCCATGTAAAAGGCCTGACGCAGATTTGAGCGCAGTGATTCTGGAGATTTTTCAATGTCCTGTATGATCCCTGTCGGTTTTTGTAATAAACAGTTCTAACTTACCCTTGCCAGAGTCCTCCGTTTGTTACTGGGGACGGTTGTTGGTCCCTGGGAGCGGAACGGGTAAGCTCGTAGTAGCCCCCAGACCTACCTAACCAACAAGGGAGTCGCAGTTTTGGTCAAAGACTTTTCTTAAAATAAAAGGGGGTGGAAAAATGCCTCTGTCCCTGCTCTAAGAAGTGTTTCTCTACCTAAAACCAAAACAAAGGTTCTGTCAATGTCAGAATGTCCAAAGCAAAACCATCCTGTGTCCAAAGTACTACTGTGTCCCTCACATTGTAACAAAATGAGCTCTAATGTGAAAAGGCTTATGTCTTTGCTCTTGAGTGGTTTATAAATGTTCAAAAAGGAAAATGCGTAAATCCAACACAAAGGTTCAAGAAGGATAGAGTTCCTTAATCCAGATGGTGGTTCCCTTGAGTTTCTCTTGATTGCGAGAAACCAAAGGGTGTCCCAACCACTAGTCCTTGGGGACTTATCGTGGTGGCCAGACCACAGCCATCGCTTTTGGATCCAGTTCCTGGGGGTGGACCCAGGTGGGAGGATCACCTGGTGAGGGGTTTTCAGGTGGTGGGGTTGAGGCAGCCGTTGGTGAGACACGGTATTCCCCACTTTTTTGTACACCTAACCACCCTCTTTTTATTTTTTATTTTTTTTTAGGATTCTCTGATGTCCCAACTCCCCCCCCCCCCCCCCTTTCTACACAAACACTGTGCCGAGGAAGAGGGCAACTGAGAGTGACAATACCAACTCTTATACATCGCACTGGACATGTCCCATTAATCAGGTCAGGCAAAATCAGGCACTTCACTTTAAGTGCATACATCTGATAGCAATTTGCTCTCCTCACACGGATAAAAGGTGGGACCTAGAGAGATACTCAGAACAAGGTGGAACATGAGTAAGAGCAGAACTTCTGGGGTGAAGGTGAACCTACTGGAGTAGAGCGACGGACCAAGGGACAAGAGCAGCGGGTCGAGAACCCCAGGAGATCCCTACAGGAGGTCATTGCCTCCAAAGGGCTGCAAAAAACTTGTGGAGAATGCTAGGTCCCAAAGCAGAAGGCTGCATTGTTTCAAGAACGCCAGCGACCATCCCAGTGAATGGCAGAGTTGGGGAGGCTCGTGGATTGTAAAACTGTAAAGAAGAAAAACGCACAGCCGGTGAATTGGCAAGCGACCTGAGAGACCAGTGTGTGTAAAGGAAAGATTGTAGTTGCAACATTATATTGCAAGTGAAGGCTGCAAGCGTGCGGATGAGACTCTAAGAAAGGCAGACCTGTGAATGAACTTTGAAGTAAGGACAGCTCTGAAATCAGCGATACAGAGTACTGGAGTGGTCTGGCGAAAGTAGCCCACTCGAAAGTCTCTGTGAAAGGTGAATTATTTGTAGCAAAAAAAGTGAAAACTGTAAAAGTGAAGTGATCAAAATTGACCCCGAGGGAAGGACAGAGTAAAAAGCTGAATATTGAACTTAAAGTCGAATTGGTCCTGCAAAGGTCTGTAAAGAAATCCACGCACATTCGAAAGTCTTAGGCATCCAAAAACAGTCTGAGCCCGACTAAAGGAGAACCGAAGTGTTATGTTTGGCGAAGGGAGCTCCCTGCAAGTATTGTTGATTGTCAAAGGTCTGAGCCCAATAGATGGGGACCAACATGAACTTTTAGTTGAACGTTGTTTGGAAGACTGGAAAGAGACTTTAACAATGAGGTCCAGGCAGGGCTCGAGCCACGTTTTTAACTGTTTTTGTGTTAAAACCCGAGCCAGAGTGTCATCCTGCCTACGGGGACTGCCTTTCTCTGTGCTGTCTTTTTCTTTTGAACACTGGTGTTCTTTTACATACAGCTCTCCTTTATATGTAGGAGATAAGGCAGGCATTAGGTTTTGTTAGCATAGGCCATTTTGATTTGACGGACTCCACTAGAGCGGTTTTATCGTTTGATGGTCGAGACTACTCCATCCTAGTTATAGGGCAAAGTAGGAGTTTTTCCAAACCGAGAAACTTTAATAAGGGTTTTACAAATTGTACCTTTTGCATCAGTGTCATACTTGATACCATGCCTCCCCTACATGATTCGCAACACAACTGGTACACAAAACAACTTGGCCCTTTCTCTTTATCTTGTTGGAATACCAAATGTACTCTCCTGCTAGGTTTTCACTGCTCTTCCCTTTGGTTTCACACAGCCGTTTGCTAGTCCTGGTATATCCTTCAGAGTACCCCTTTAGGTGCTGTATTTCTTGTACATTGTTCAGTTTGTCCTTGCTTGGTGTTTCCCTGCCAGGGTTGTTTTATGTCAACACACTTGCAACTGCCTGATATACTCTCCTGCCAGGGCTTGCTTAAATGCACACACTTGCAGCTTTACTTTGCCTGGTGTACTCTCCTTCCAGGGGATTTCTCATACAGGTTCTGCACACACTTGCAAACGTGATATCATCTTGTGTTCGCTTTATCTAATACTATATCTGCCTGGTACACTCTCCTGCCAGGGCTTTTCTTAAATGTGTATTGCATACACTCACAAACTTGAGTTTCTTACTTTTCATCTGTTTTCCCTTTTAAAGAGAGGTTTACTATCTCCTTCTCTTTCAAGTACACCATTTGCTTCCTTTACAATAATTTGCCTTTAGCATGTCTGATAATGGTCCCCTGTGTCCCTGCTTCCTTTCTGTGGCCTCACTGGTTCTTGCTGGCGTACTTCATTCCTTTCGTGGCAAGCCAGTAGCAGTCGTTCTGCGTTTCTTCCCGTCTCGCTGCCTTTGTTCCAAGACTTCTCTGCTCTTGCGGTTCCTACTGGACCCTTATGCTTGATGTCTGGTTTTTGTTAGGCAAACACTGCCGCTCAAGACCTGCAAATGCCCAGGAGCCCTGCGTCGGTTTCTGGCGTTTCCACAGCGTGTCCTCTCTTGCAGTCATCTTTCCTCATCTTCCTTTTTGAGGCGGTTGGCTCCACGGATCTCCCTGTAGCACCAGTCTGTCGGTACTTACTGAGAGAAGCAGAATTCTCCCCCCAGCGGTGCGCCTCAGTCAGCTGCTTCTCCTGCTTAAATTTCCCGTCCACAGGTATGAGATCCCAACAAATAGTGCAGCTTGCGTTCTTGGTCTTTTCCGCTCTGCATTACTCAGCTCATCTTCCTAGTCCCAGTATTCTTGCAGTAATGGGAATGGACGTCCATTCTTGATGTTAGGAAACGTTAATTGTTCTCAGTGGGCTTTAAGGGCATGTTAGCTCTGAATGCCTTGCAGGTAGAGTCTGAGAAGATGCGTCTTGGAGGGGAAGTCGGATTTTGATGGCTTGCATACAGATCTTGTTGGGTCTTCAGTACCCTTCCTAGGTGGATGAAGGGACGTGTAACAATGACATTAAGGTATTGGCTATGGATGGTGCCCTGCTACACTCCCGAAGGTGGTCTCCCCACTGCCCCATGTGATCCTCCTCCATATAACCACACCCAGGTTAAGGATCAAGTTTCGGCTGCCGTCCCCTGGCCACATGGGGAGAGGTCACTGCTGGGAAAGGAGTGACAACGCCATCGGATTCCTCACAGTAATGTATTATGTCAAGTTTCATAAAGCCCCCAAACCACTGTAGTAATCTTACGTTGCTGGTACTTTGTCCAAGAAATTGGTGTATTGTGCCTGTGCCCCTGGTAAACCTGGCTGTAATATGTGGAAAGAGAAAGGGAAAAGACACAAGCAAAGGGTCTAGAGAGAAGTAGGAATAGGAAAGGAATGCACAGATCAAAAAATTGGTTAGATACTAGGGGGTTAGCGAGAAGAAAATGTTTGCTGAAGGGGGGTGTGTGTGTGTGTATTTGTAGACGGTCAATCAAGCAAACTGCTTGTCTATAAAACGAGGAAATATATTTGGGTGGTAAATATTTTCCCATGATGGCTGTTTCTACTACCTTTGGGTGAGGTACTAGAATACAATGGAAGCATGGTTGTGCAATGGCCCTAAGTTGTGCTTGTGCAGTCCATAACATAGGCAGACTAGAATACCAGGAAGCGTTTTTTAGGCACCCTTGCAAATGCCAAAGATGCAATCTGAGTTTGCCAAGCCGATTGGCTATGTAAAAATTGTTGAATGCCAGAAGTCATAGTTGGAGATGGGGGAGGGAGGGCAAGGGGTAAAGGGAGAAGGTGAAATCCACCATACAAATGCCTTAAATGCATGGGCTTTCCATATGGGTGAAATCACTAATGCACTTTTCTTTAAATTAGCACACAGTCCACCTCCCAATCCCACCCCAATGTAAAAAGCAACTGCCATTTTACATTTTAGGCCTTTCACAGCCCACTTACTATTAAGCAGAGTGCTCATGTGCTGTAAGGAACTTCCACGATCTGTCAGCATCATACAGTCTCCAGTGTTCCAACAACTAAGGCCCTTTGCCAAGTAATCTTTGGGTCTTTCAGTCGCCATTATTATATGATCAAATCATTTTAAACTAGAAATAGGTTTTGAGTATGACTGAGACTAAAATAACACACAACTGTACTATTGTGTAAAATGGAAAAAAAAGTTAGCTAAAAACTTGTTGAAATAAAACCTTTAAAATAAAAAATAAATCCCTGCATACTCTTTGAATAGGGAATCTCATATTTTTAGAGACAGTTCATCGGAATAAACAATGAGCCATTGGTAACATTGGGCATTTGTTTATTAAAAACAAATTAACAGATCATCACCAGGGGGTGCAGACGCTATTGCAGATTGAGCCATAGTCTCCCTCACCAAGCGGAGAATAATGGCGGAGCGATCCATTAATAGCACGGCATAACGCAGACCAAAACCAGAAATCAAAACCCGACCCCTCGGAGCACACTGAGGCCGGATTGTGAGCAAAACTGTGCTTGTATTCAATCCGAATGCAGCCCGGACTGGAGCGCCAGCGTGACCACGAAGCAAACCTGGCGGACGCCGTGGAAGTATAGAGGAAGAGTCCCGACTTGCCAGCACCAGGCGGGGGACAAGGCTAATCGACAAGAGCATAAAGGAAGAGCCCCGACTTGTTGGCACCCAGCAAGGGGTAGGACTGTGCAGTGCGCCAGACGGCCTCAATGACAAGCCTGATACGATTCATAGTCTGTAAGGAAGGTGCGCATTAATTCCAGCACTGCAGACCACGATTGCGCAGAAAAGTCCCCCATCCTAATGCACAACGCTGTTGGTGCACTCAGCCTAGAAGTGACAGACCAAACATAAGCGCAGTGGCTCAGCGTCTCACTAAAGGAAAACATGGCAAACAGCAGCACTTTACCAGAGTCATTACCCAGTGCCAGCCACCCGAAGGAGGCTAAAGCAAAGTGCCCTTACACATTGCAAAGAGCACTTTTAAGAGTGGGCAGGCAACAGCTATCAACGTGGAACACAAGCAGTCCTCCCATAACAGTCGGCCGACTAGCAAGGCAGCCTTGTGGCGGATGGTGTGTGAGAGCAAAAAGACTGAGTGCTGACCACAGACACGCATGGTTGAGACGGTCGTACTGTGAGTTGACTGGGCAGACGGCAAACCATGCAGACGCCGCAAATGCCACCATCCTGGCAAGAAAAAAACGAACTCAAACGATCATCCTCAACCTGGACCCGCGCACAGAGCTCAAGCTGTGCAGTTTTCACCGCAAACCAGCAAACCTGGAACCAGAGCAGGGGGCAAACCCACCAGATATCTCGGGGGAAGACCACGACGGCTCAACGAAGGCTGATATCCGCCTCTTGCTAGGGGAAATTCAGTCAATCAAATCTAGTTTGACTGAGAAGTTTACCGACCTGCAGAACAGTAAAAGTCAAAGACCGTATAGAGGCTCTTGAGAATAACCAATTGTCTGGTGACCTCACGGCAATGAACAGTGAAGCTCGGTTCCTGGACTTAAAACGAAGGGAAAGAGACGTGTAGCTAAAGTTGGACGACCTGGAGAACCGAGAATGGAGATCGAATACAAGCATAATGGGCCTCGGTGAGAAGCCAGGAGAATCCCCATCCTCATTGGAGAGTCGGGTGAAGGCATTGATTGCATTGTTGTTAAACACCACAGCGTCGGTCCACTTAGAGTTCGATTGGATACACAGGGCTGGAGGTCCGGTGAATGGCTTGAGGTCTGTCCTAGCCAAATGTCACTACTCTAAACAGAAACCGGACATCCTACAAAAGGCAAGGGAGAAAGAGCCCATCGACTTCAAAGGATCCAGCATCAGAATGTTACAGGATCTATCGGTGACTACACTCATTAAGAGAAAAGGCTGCTGGCCACTAACGACCTGGCTACATAAGCAAGAAATCCAATACCGATGGGGGTTCCCATTCTCACTGAGCTTAGAGTATGACAGAGAGGAGTTCGCATCACGTTGGAAGAAGAGGCTCGAGGGGTCTTGGAGGGCTTCCAATCTGGCACACAAGGAACAGACCGAGACTAGGCTGGAATGCCCCGGGGCTTAATGCACAAGGCAATGGCCTCCTCGCCACAGAGGGGCCGTGTGCAAGGCTCCAAGAAGTACAAACGCTACAACACACCATGAAGGTTGGACCTGCAGTGAAAAATTGGGAGACAAGGATGTCTTTGTTCTTTCAAACTTTTCTTCTTTATCCTCTCTCCTTTTTACTGCTTTATAATGTGCAGAGAGGAGATACTGTCTTAACACAAAGTTGAAAAGGGTCAAAATAGTTCATGACATTGTTTGGTCTGGTTTGCAACATTTTATATTATGGTTGCAGCACGTTACAGCCATTATGTAAACAAATATACTTTAGTAGTACACAGCTATGTGAGGGGTCCCTGAAGGGAGGCCCTTCTTATTTTTGAACGTCTCAGTATAAAGAGGAGTGTCAATGGTGGCACTTTTCACTGGGGGGGTGGGGCTGCAGGAGGAAGGGGTGCATATCTGGGGGCAACAGTGTTCATGCCAACACTCTTGCAATTAAGCAGACAGCGTAACATACACACATGACCTACGGACACGGCTTATCGACCGGCCATGGCTAAAATGAGGCGATGGACAAGCTACCACAGCATTAACTGATGGGATAAAGTCTGGGTCCTTCAACGTAAAGGGCCTGAATTCACTGTAAAAGCACTGCATGTTAATAGAATTCAAACGCTCCAAATAAGACATGTTCGTCCAAGAAACAAAATTCACAAATGGAAAGGAATTTAAAGGTGCGAGTAAGGAGATGGGGGCACTATGGGCGTCAGGCTAGCACAAAAAGGGAGGAGTTGGCATTATATATAAGAAATCCTTAGATCTCCAAATATTACAGATACATAGAAATGAGGAGGGGATGTACATTGCAGTGAAGGGGAGATTGAGGTCCTGCGTTGCGGAATGTGCCTCGTACCGTCCAATCACTTAAAAACATGGAAGCCAAGATTTACGCAAGTGTCCTGGCTGGCTGACTTTTCCAGATCTTACTGCAATTAGTGCACACTTAAAGGTCGGATATGTAAGAGGCAGGCAGGGTGCGGACAATGTCTGTAAAACTATAGATGTGATCGCTTCCATCAGCGAGTGTGACAATTGTCCCACCCTGATGTCCAGCGACGCAGAGAAGGCATTTGACTGGGTCGGATGGCCTTTTCTGCACACAGTAATGCTATGGGCAGGGTTGGGCCAACAATGCATGTCCAGTGCCCTATCGCTATATCGAGACGCAACAGCCAAAGTATTGGTCAATAGCATCACATTGGAGTCCTTTATCTTGTCGTGGGGCACACGTCAGGGCTGCCCTCTGTTGCCCCTTTTGTTCACCCTGGTCCTAGAACCGCTTGCGCAAGCGATACGGACAAACGTCCAAATACGAGAGTTGATCAAGTCGGGGCGTGAATATAAACTTGCACGATTTGCTGATGACATCCTGGCGTACATCACTCAACCAGCAGAGTCGATCCCAGCCCTCATTCGCCACTTTCGCAGAATATGGTGCCTTATCAGGGTTTCACGCCAATTTAAATAAGTCTCACTCACACTGGGGCATACTTCTGCCCTAGAATTAGCAAGCCTGTTTTGTGTGAACTTCATGCCTTTTGTGGGACACAAATATGATATGGGGAGGTCGTCCAAAATAGTACTTTTCTGTACGGACAGATTCACATCTATCAAGGTGAACATCCTCCCACGGTTACTATTTCTCTGTTCAATCATTTCCTGTGGTTATTCCAGAAGCATTTCACGTAGAAGTAATGTGTACCCTGCTCACATTTCTGTTGGCTGGTCTGGAACCCTGGGTATCGTATATGACTTTGATAACACCCGAAGAAAGGGGAGGTATGGGCTAACCAGATTTCTTTGAGTACTATAGGACATCTCAACCTTGCACACATAGACCACTTGTGGGAAAATACTGAAACAGTAGGTAGGCCTTGAAAATTGACTGTTTGCGCCAGTAGCCCTGGCCGAGTGGCTATGGGTCCCTTATGGAGCCATGCCATGTAGAATCCGTGAGCACCCATTCTTGGCAGTATTGTGTTCATTTTGGCGTCCCTCACAAAAAATGCAGATTGTGATGTCCTGGCCATCGCCGCTCGGCTGCATTTGGGGGCCTCCACCCACCCATTAGAGACCTGTTTGACCCAAACCGCTTTCAGCCCCAATACGAGGGAGGCCTGGTGAGAGCGGGGCAGAAGTGGAAGGATGGTACCTTAATGACAAAGCACAGCAGGGCGTTATTATATCACTGTTTACTCGCAGTTCAGTGTATTGCTGGACCCAGGCTGGGGCGACTCCCTCCAAAGGCCGCTCACTCCTTTCGAGCGCAACTTGAGCGAATGCCACAGCTCCAGAGGGCTAATAGCAAAATTATACTATGCACTTATCATTAGAGGCCACCTACCACAACCAAGCACACAGACCAAATGGGTGGCAATTAGGTTTGCAAGATTGTCGGGACACTTTGGCAGTGATACATAGTGGTATCCATGCAATATAAAATGTATAACGGGAGGTTACTAATGCAATGGCACCTAACCCTGCAAAGATTAGTGAAAATGTACCTAAGGATCATGTTGTACTGTTGGAGGGATTGCCCCGAAGTAGTGATTACTGGCATCAGTGGTCGAGTTGTTTGAAAGCGCTGACGTACTGGAAGGAGATTCTGGGCTGGATACAGGCCACTGACTGTATTCATAGAAGCATATCCCTGTTCTTAATCTTGTTTGAGGGTAGAAACAGACACTGAGGGAACAAGCACAGTGCTGTCACATGAACCCAGGAACCTGCAACTAGCAGCTAGGGTTTGCCTAACAATTAGATGGAAATGTAATACCCTACCAACAAAAAGGGAATGGCTGAACAAAGCCCATGCAATATACAAATGGAGAGCATCACGGCCGCATTGGTAGAAATGCATTCCCATATAGATATGAGCTGGCCCCACTTACTGGAATATTACGCTGCGCACAGATGCGCATACACAGGCAGCGTAATGACTGGAGAAAGGTGGCCCAACATTAACAGTAAGACTACATTACTCATTTAAGCTGATTATCCTTGGTGAAGTAGAAAGGCGTGTCAACAACGTGTTAGCCTCTTCTGATAATACAATGGTGTTGTGAAACTAAAAAACGATTGTGTGGCAAGCTCAATTTATTGCCCAGATGTGAGAGGGGGGGGTGGTTGGGAGGCGAGAGAAGCCTAGAAGAGAGGGGGGGAGGCAATCAGTTTTCTTCTGTATTACCAAAAAAGATATTCAGCCACTCAGGATTTGTCAGGCAAATGTTTAACACTTAGGATTGCTTCCTTTAAAGAGATATATTATTCCTGCTTTGTATAAGCGCATAGTGTGTAGGATTTCTTTCCGGGCTGTATTCATATGTAATTTGTCAATTCAATGTTGGTAACAAAATCAATAAAATCCTGTTTTTAAAAAAAAAAAAAAGAAAAACAAATTAACACGTTGCAAAACATTGACTTGATCTCCTTTAAGCCGTGTATCAAGGTTTATGCCTTATTGGTGCCAAGAGCACAGGTGTCGTGTATGCTTTCCATCCTCTTGTCTCTTTGTGGCTTGACTCACTCGATGGCAAATGAGTCCAAATTACTTTCTAATAGCTACATTGCAGAGTGTCAGAGTTTGACTGCACTCTGCGCAGTCCGCGTAGGCAGGGAAGGCTCCTAAAGACCAGACCTCTCTTATAGTTTTTTGTTGTTTTTTTTTTGTTTTTGATTTTGGGATTGTGGGAGATAACGAGCTGCAACCCCACCCCCCCCTAAAAAATGGAATTGGAGGTGGCCGAAAAGAACACTAACCATCTAGTTCGACAAGTACCTTCAAATTCAGACCTTCGTACCTCCACAGCATCTACAAGACGCAAGTCCCTCATCTTCCATCTTGACTCAGGAGCGACAGCTTATCTATCACTAAGGTGAGTGAACCAATTGCTTTCACTGCCTCTGACAATCAAAAAAAGATTTTAAAGCGAGTTTAATGAACACACTGCGAGGATATGCATATGCTCAGACATACGAGCACACACTCCTTTTGACATTGCTGTACAAATAACTGCTAGCACAGCGTTATTTTTAGACAGCCAGCAAACTGTTACTCCACTGACAAAGGAATGCACAGGTGAGATTGAGTACGAGGCCGCGTACAACAGCAGTTTAATTGCCTCAAAAGAGTTAACATTGGTGACTAACGATCTGAAGGATACTGACCCGGTACACGTCACCAGCCAAGTAAAGGAAACCAAATCTCCCTGCAAGTCCCCTTGTGTTGTCACTCCACCAAGTGTATGACCTACCCGCATAAGAGTCATGACTGCATCAAATGCTCCAACTAATGGCCAAGGAAATATCGAGGTTGGCGCAGCTAAAATTCTTCAACATTCTAACAAATCTTGAATAACCACGATCAGGAAAATCAATAGGGTGACAACACCAGATACAGCTGCCTTTCAAAAAGAATCAGACAAGCACTTGACCCCTATTAAATCAATATGGCGTCCAAGCGGCTTATCCATTAAGGAACCCTTAAACCATCATAGATTTCATTATGGGAAACCCCATCTGCCAGTGAAAGGGAAACCTGATCAAAAACCTCAGCATAGAGAGGCCGAAATGAACGCAGTGCCAGATTGTCCCTTGCTGGTCAGCATCAAATTCATCAGAGAAAATGCAGGCCAGCAATTAATTCATGATGCCCAGCTATGCACCACAAGTAACACTCGGAACACAACTGAGGTCATGAGTCAATTCTTATCACACTGTTCCGGTTCATTAAATGGGGAGATGGGAGGAGAGCTACCATCTAATTGCACGACTCAAGCGCCAGATTTATATCAAGTACTACCACTTCTGATCCAAAATTACAGGGGAGGAACGACTAGCTCAAACAAAATCCTATCCACTGCTAACAAGGTCCCATCCCTTGAGGATAACT
The DNA here is from genome assembly GCF_040938575.1 of Ambystoma mexicanum. Taxonomy (NCBI): domain Eukaryota; kingdom Metazoa; phylum Chordata; class Amphibia; order Caudata; family Ambystomatidae; genus Ambystoma; species Ambystoma mexicanum. The sequence goes on along the minus strand of NC_090922.1, from coordinate 1,210,913,359 downwards.
ACACGGTCCTAAACCACCATGTAGTAATGTAAGACTAGTAGTACTCTCGGGTTGTAAATAAGATTACAACTAGCAATACATTTATCAACCAAAACAGAGATTAGCACCAACCATAAGCAGGCAATAAGACCCCTGTCATATGTGAGCCCTGTCGACGACCTGGGCAACATCCACCGGGAAACTGCTCTTATTTCAAAACCAGCATTGGACCAACTGGAGGCTAAAAAATCTTTCCAGCTTTAGAACCTTGGGACGAAAAAAAGACGTGAAACAATATCAAGAGGACAAAACACCACTCATCCAACAGATGCTTTAAGAAGAGAGCAACCGAGAACTCGCAGACCAATAACTAAAAACCAAAGAAAGACCTCTAAATCTACCTCATCTACTATTGGAACAGATCCTCCATATGAACGATGGTCTGATCATGAATCGAACAAATGTCCTCAGACTATTGCACCATAGTTCAAGACTAAGAGCGGTAACAACGGACGATTTGATAAGAGTTCCTGGAAGAAGACAAGCATGACAAAGTCTTTAATATACGCGGCATCTAATTCAGTAAAGCGACTCCTGTTGGATGAGGCCCCGCTCCTACAACCGTGATCTCATAGCTGCACAAAGGGAGAGGGAGACCTCAAAGGAATACGAACCGTAGAGACCCGCAAACAGAGAAAATCTACTAATGATTACTTTAAGAGTAATTCAAACAGGCAAATAAAACAGCTTGAGCATGCTGCAAGAAGATCACGCCTCCGAACGAGAAGATTGGAATTGGTTGGCCAGCGCCCTGACACTCAACAAGGACATTCTATAACAGCCCAAACGCGACACTACAAACAACATAGTGTTGGGCAGCTGGAACACGAGAGGCTTCAAACACCTCTTTGGAAAGGGAGAACTGGCCTATAACCAATTTGTCATCTGTCTACAAGAAACTTGGATGAGGAAACCACTGATTCTAGAAGGCTATACTGTACACCTCAACCCGGCAGTAAAAGCAGAGAAAGGAAGACGGATGTCAGATTTACTCATTGCCTTAAAACGGGAGACTGATATAAAGGTAATATCAACTACAATTCCTTCGCCCTACATCTAAATCATGACATTACAAATGGAGAGTCCAAACTCTAAAAGACTGAATATAATGGTCTTATTCAATCTTGACTGGAACTACAAGTCTCCTGGAGCAGAAATGTTCATGGACACTAACTCACTTAGTCGACTCTTCGGTGCTGCAATGGGCGTGCCCTACCCTGATGCTCTGTGGTGATCTAAACATCCATTGCTTTGATTATTATACTATACTAAAGAACATGTCTACAACTGCGACACCTGCGGAACGGAGGGGCCACGCCTGGAGAGAAGCTTTGTCTGACAGAAACATCAACTTTCTGAACGGGCAGGCAGCTGGTGATATTCCACCAAAAACGATGTGGAAAAGAGGGAACAAGTCTCAAGATTCCGGATTACATCTTTGCCTCTGACAACCCTACGCCTGGATAAAGTCACTAGAAATCATCCAAACACAAACTTACCACAACATATTAAAACTCACTTGGGAAAGCTCAATAATAAGAGCTATACCATCTACCAGCATTAAAGGTGTCGGAAGGACAGAAGTAAAACCAGAGAGGTGATGGCTGGAAGGTTTAGAATAAATCTTAACCTCTGGCATTGCTCTGCAAAACCCTACAGACCATCGTTCTTCGCCTGCCAAGCCATTCCAAAAGGGAAAAGACCATATGCAAATCAGGCTTGGTCCCACCCCCAAAGGGTAGTCCAGCCCGAACTTCTAGGCCACATCCCTTCTGCACGAGACCACAAGCATCCCCAGACATGTTTCAGCTTTGTTGGGCATCATCCGTGAGGAGTAGCTTGGGTCTCTAGGCCCATCAGGCACGGGACCCACATCTGGGCATACCCGTCCCACTAGGGGTGACAAAAGCAAAACGAAAGTGGCTGATCATATACACTTCCCGAATCAACCAGCAGACCAAAAAATGTATGGCCCAGGTAGAGCAAAAAGACCACACAGGAGAAATCCCAGACTACTCGACAATGTTGAGAGAATTCATCGAGCAAAAGAAACCCGGAACTAAACCTTCTTCAACCCGCACTCATATGAAAAAAGTTGCTGCCTGTAAAGGCCTATTGAAAGCAGCCGTTAGAAACTTAAGACTTGGTTGCAAGGGGCAGCAAAAACGATGCAAGCATTAAAACAACAATATCGTAACTAGGTGAAGATAAAGTATTGAACGGCACAGTGAAATGCAGAACTAATGCTGGAAAGCATTGCATCGAAGAATACCTGCGAAGTATGGCACCCAATTAGCTCCTTGAATACACCAGTCTGCATTGACCACCAATGCAGTGTCTGCAGAAGTTTGGGTTAAACATTTCACCACATTATTCACCAACAATGAGCAACAAAAGAGAAACGTAGAAGGCATATCTCTTGGGACATCTGAATGGACCTTCCAGACCAGAAAAGAAGACCTTCTAGATCTAATTCAAAAACCTAGCAGTTCCTGAGCAACAGGCCCTGATGGTATGACAAATGCAATGTTAAAGAAAATCCCGGACCTATGGGCGTCGTTCTTCAATGAACTGTTTGAATACATAAAGAAGACTCTCCCACAGACGTGGAAAACATCTGTGCTAGCACCGATCTTCAAGAAGGGGGAATAGATCCTACCCAAAAAACTATAGACCAATAGCCCTCTTGGCCGTAGCAGGAAACCTCTATGCAGCTTTAGTTCTGAAGGCACTTACAAATTGGTCCAATCAAACAGAAACCTATGACACATTACACACAGGGTTTATCAAAGCAGTGGGCACCTCGCTGAATGCGTTTTTGATTAACCTCTTGAAAGCCTGAACAACCCTGGGTAAACAAAAAAAGACCTACTTAGCCTTTTTAAACCTTGGACAGGCTTTTGACACTGTAAGCCACGCCAAATTATGGTCTAAATTGGAAACTTTGACTTGTCCAAATGACAAAAGAGTGGCCATATGGGACTTGTAGTGCGGGACATTGCTACAAGTAAGATTAAACAACGGCCCCCTTTCAGACCCCATACCAGCTGCAAAAGGTCTGAAACGGAGATGTGCACTTGCTTCGGCACTCTAACCGGTTCATATCTGATGTACAGAAGACATTGGACAAGGTTCGGAGTTTCGGCCCTAAAACCGGCGGCCGGGGGATAAATCTCCTGTTATGTGTAGACAATTTGGTCTTAATAGACCTAACTCCCATTGGACTTCAAAGACAACTAGCCAAAACGGCACATCATAAGATGTGGAATTAAAACAAAAAAAAAAGGGAAGAGATCAATCAGTTGATGTAAGAAAATTGTAATAAAAGTTTGTAAGAAACTAGAAATTACAAAAAAAAAAAAAAAAACTAAATGCCTTGCAAGACTACGTTACATCAAATGAGCTAAAAATCAATGCAGTGAAATCGAGAATTATGGTCTTTGGCTCATCACGCGATACAAAATCATGCATGTTTTTCATGGTTCTTAAATAACAAAAAACTGCTGAAAGTCAATTTGTTGGTTTACCTGGGAATGTGCTTAAACACAAGTGTGAGAGATGCCCAGAGAGAAGTCCTTCTATGAAACAAAGCAAAGAACTTGATATTGCAAGGCTGGGGCTTGGCTGGTTTCTAGAATTTTGTTTAAGTTTCACCAGGAATGGTGCTATGGAGTTGCTGTAAGCTTTATAAAAGGTTGGCGTGAACCCATCTTGCCCTGGTGCCGAGCCTGCTTTTACTGGATATGGCGTTCAGAACTTACTCAGTCGTTATTGGAGGATTTAGCATTACTTGGCAATCATTTGGTATCAGAGCGCGGAGAAATCTTGATAAATATTGTGCCATGTCCTCCTCCGTGCCTCCCTCGTCTGTAGTATTTAGGGTGGCATAAAATCGGGGAAGCGTTTGGGGATCTCACCTGGATTGAGCAAGTCTTTCCCCTTTTCATCTTTTACTTTGGGTACTGCCCTGCCTGCCCTGTTTCGCAGACGTGTGGCTAACAGTGTCGGCTGTGTCGCCTTTCTCGTAAAATGTTCTGTTTTAAATATTGAAGCGGTTTCAATGGCTCGTTTTGCCATATGTCACCCAATTCTTTCCAAAGTGTTCTAGTGTACGTCAAGGTTTCCTCTGCTGAAGGTCTGGGTTTGGAGGAACAATTCCTTCTGTTTAATTTCTTTTTTTAGCACCAATTCCCTTAGCAGCGGGAGCATTCACAACCAGAGTGCTATCAGGACGCCCCAGATTGTGGCTTTGGCTGCCTCCCATACTGTCTTTAATGTCGGTTCCCCTGTGTCACTAATAATAAAATAACTATTTCCTCAGCAAGGGTCTCTCTAAATAAATGGTCTTTGTAAAGGGTGCTGTTACAGATCCATCTGCGATCTGTCTGTGGAGGCAGGCCCAAATGTGTCGGGGAGTAAAAAGTAAACGCTTTCTCCTGCTGATACACATTTCACCATGTGTCAACTATGTAGACAAGATTGGATTAGAACACAGGAGCAGAAACGATCATTTAAGCTATTTGCATGGTCTCCTCCCGAAGTAAGGCCTTGCAACTCTATACCCAAGTACCTGCCGAAATGTCCAAATAGTCATTACCGTACTCAGTATTTGAGGTTTCGTCTAAACCTGTTTCCCATCCGAGAAATTCTGAGAGCATGGGCAGGTCCATCAAAACCAAGTCAAGACTGCAGATTGTGTAAAGAGACTTTGCGGCACCTGGTTATTTCATGCCCAGCCCTAACTGAACTCAGAACAAAGATGTTGGGAAAGTTTGTACATTAGCAACCCTCACTTTCGGCAGATGACTGGTGGTCTAAGATAATGCAAGGAGAGAGACTACCATTGACGTTAGCACTGATTACATGTCTAAAAATGTGTTTTACTAATTGAAATATAAAAATAACAGGCAACCTTTGGAACAGCTCTATGTGGGTTGGGAAACTGTTAAAGAGCAACAAATGAGAACTGAAATACCACTTATCTGTTCACAATGTGTCTGGAAAACCAAGAGCGAAAGGTTTTTGTTTAAACTAAAAGCTTGATCCTAAAATAACAAAATAAAAACTAGCTACATTCCTCACAGGTTCCTCATCTCCTGAAATTCCCTTCATGCGCAGTGTGGTCTGGAAACTATTTCAGCTGCCACCAAGCTGTGCTGTGAAGCTCCGAGTTCCACTCCGTCATTGCTCTTTCTCACTGTTTGCGACATGGAGCTGCCAATGCAGTCTTCCTCAGTTCTTCTTCCTTGGCTAAAACAGGAATATTTTCTGACAGAACAGTGTTTTTTCTTTGCATTATCACCTAAATTGGGTATTCAGGCGTGTCACCAATCTATGTTGCTCTTGGATACCCATCTTTTGTCTGATGTCTGGTTCAGAACTATGTTATGGAGGCGTTTTTAACTTCTTAACATGTGCCTGAAGACTGTGAGAGAGTGCATAGCAAATCTATTTTTAGCTTCTAGCAAGTAGTCCACTCCAGCGAAATCTCTTGAATTATCTAAAGATTTCCAGATCTGTGCCGTGACACCTGTTCTAGAGAGGAAAAAAAGAATCTCAACTCTTACGCACTTATTACCCGTCCTCAAGGAAACTGCACTATAGGCCGAACTCATTCTTTTGAATCTCTGCTTTCTAAGTCAAGTGAAACATTCTTTCCCTACTTCCCCCCGCAACGGCAAAGTAATGGGAATCATTTCACACTGTGATGCTGAAGCTTTTTGAGCAGACCCCTGTGACACTTAAGTCTCCAATCTTCGCTGATCCCCCCCTGGACAGCTCAGGCCATCGCAAATCCTGCTCCTGCCTACCTGTTGGCTCGGGCCTGGGTATGATGCAAGAAGAGCCAGCATGCTGTTCATCTCCAGCGTTTTGCACCCCCACAACCTCCCCCCCCACCCCACTCGGCGCTAGCATCGTCAATACTCTTCTCCTTGGTGTCACAGAAGCTACCATCTAAGGCCCTATGGCATTCTGCCAATGAGCTTGGTTTAACAGATCAGGTTATGCACGATATTTTTAAAAAGTGACTGCGCCTCAACCATGACGGGCTTACACAGTTGGAGATGTTACAAATCATATTAAAAGTAAGACCCAGGTATAGGAAGTACACTGGAATTTTACGCCAGGGACTAGGAGCTCCTTGAGTAATTGATTTTCGGTGACCCCTGAGGACTCTTGATTACAGCTGCTGGACATATAACTGCATTCAGAAATTGGCAACATGACGACAATTACAGCTTAGGACACCATACCATGGCAGTTTAAGAGTTGTAGTAATTAGTGCAGTGAATGACCTGGGTCTGACTGCTCCTCCTGAGGATGTTAGGACTCACACAATGATACATGTCCTGGAGCCAACGATAATGCCATTTAGTGGGGCTTTCCTTATCAAATTGTCTTTAATGGAGTAGACCAGCTCCAATACAGTGTGTGGACAAGTATCTTGCTCAAAAGCCTAGGGCTGGACCTATGGACCAACTGTTTTTGACGGCTCATCCTACATCTGCAAATCTTATGGTTCATGTAGCCACATCAGGCTCTGTGCCCATGCCTTTTCTTGCTTCTCTCCTAGTTGAGTCCAAACAATTGGTCACCTGTAGACCATATGGCTTTACCCCAGGCAGTTTTGCCCTGTGTAACCTAAATGCCTCTGGTACTTTTACTTTATTTTCTCATGCCGTCTGAGGTGGCTGATTGGAAGATAACCACTATCCATCTACCCTGCAAGATATTTTCCAACAAATGGTGCTTGGTGGTAGGGAAAAAGCAAAACACTACTCGGAAGCAACAAATGGTGCTGGATAGTCATGGGATCAGTGTTTGGGTGGCACTCTTGGATGAGAACAGCTAACTTTTCTATGGACATTCAAGTTGAATTATTGGATTTGTCTTTTGACAGCTCTGATCTTTGTGGGACTAAAGCAGGCGAACATCTGGAGTAATTTAAAACGTCTTGCAAAACTGCAAAAATCTTTTGGACTGTCAACTTAATCTTCCTTCTCCTCCAGAAGAGGAAGGTACAAGGCATACTCTTGCCCTCCAAAACGTGTGGGATATGATATGATAGTTTATTTATATAACGCCAATACACAATGTGTTTCAAAGCGATTCAAGGCAAGGGAGGGAGCAAGGGAAAATACAATGAGGTGTTAATCCTTGCAGTGCACAGTCTGTAGGAATGTTTTTTCATAGAATTTGATAGGTTTTTGCTAGTGCAACGTCACCATAACATCCCTTTTAACAACGAAACAAAATATGGCCTCCCTTTCCTGTGACGCACACTCTAACCACCTGATTGGACACTTGCAACAATCGCATTTCCATTGGCCAGCATGTTCAAAAGCACAGAATGTAGCACATGCAGCGCGCCAAGTATTGTAACGGCTGCGCCCCAGTAAATCATGAACAGTCCTTCTTCCCTTTCCACTATCCTCTTCCCACCACGCCCTTATTAGGTACTGCCAAGTACTTGCACGTGCATCCACCAATGCCCTCCAAAACTTCAACACCTTACAATGTCAGTTCTCTACAAGACTTCATATGTACCGTTACAAAATCAGCCTGCACGTGTGCTGTTTTTGGAAAGCCCGTACAGTGGAACGTGCACATTCATCCACATAAACACCCATAACCACAAAAAAATGTTGAGCAGTTTTTTCGCAGTATGTTCACAACTCTTAAGTGCCTCTGCGCACAATGTCTTCCTCTAAGCGTCCACTACATGTTTAAAAAGCATACTGATGTTCCTCCCATCTTCTACCATCAAGTGGCTTTTTGTTGGTATATTTGTGTTTTATTGTGTTTTACAGTACAAAAATATACTTTCAACACACATTAACCAGTACAAAAAAAAATAACCATAGCAAGACATCAATTATCAATCTACATACCTAGAATCAATCTAAAAATCCACTGCACAAGCCTCTAGGAACTCTAAAATATGAATAGACAAACTCAACTCATTACAATTTAAAATCCTTCTCCAAAGATCTTCTGTAGGCATAAAATTCAGAGATAACATTTCGGTACGCAATGTCCACAGGGTCGGGCACTGCACACACGCATGCTTCAAAGTCTCTGTGTGTGTGTGTGACAGTGACAGTCTCTGTTCCTGTGGAGTGTTATTTCGCCGGGCCAGAATTTGTTACCACTAGGTTTAACCTGAATCTTAACACTTGGAACCTAAAGTGCTGCGAGGGATGCTTTTTCAAGTATGGAGCCGGCGTGTTAAAACTTTTGATTGTCCGGTCAAGTGATCCCCAAAACATTTCTGTTGGACTAAGGATTCTCTTAATTTGGACCACGCATGTCAAACAATTTTATCGTGGTCAATTTTGTTGTGGATCCCAATACATCTAGGGATATACCTATTTCTTCCACTATTTTTGCACAACCAGAGGCCCGGTCTACCAATACCTTACAACCGCCTTTGTTCCATACTGAATTCAGTCCCTCGAAAATTGAAGCAGCTGGTGGGAACAACATACTTGAGAACAACTGTAGCTTCCCCCAGTCAATCAGTTTTAATTGTCAGCTGTCCTAGTTCATAAAGAATCCCCACTAACAGAACTGACCGTGGTAGGTGGAGGAGCTCTCGCCAGATTAAACCCTCTAATTTGAACCAAACCGTTCGTCTACTTCTAGTTTGTGCTCTGTACGTCCCGAGAGGATAGCTCAGCAGAAACGTGTTCACTTTGGAAGCATGACGACGTAAAGCAACACAAGTTCGTTCCCCGGGTCCACGCTTTGAAACCTCTTGGTATTTAAGCGCGTTATAAAACAATTGCGCAACTAAAAAAAAAAAAATAATCCTGTAGCAGCGCCTCAATTCCGCGAGCGCTTTAAAAATGCAAATAAAATAAAAAATAAATATCAATTTCGGGATCATTTGCTGTTTGTACAATTTTAAAACCGGGAAAATCAAAAAACTCCCGAATTTAATGTCAAATAGGCGTAATTTAATGAGCTCCAAGGAAATTAGCCTTAAGGTCTGCCACAAGCTCGGGCCCATCCAAGTTATCATAAACCGGTGAGCCTAGCTACACAAACTTAAAGTCCACCTCGAGGCTACCAAACTTTAGTGACCATGGAGTCATTTTACTTTTTTTTTTTTTTTTTTTTTTCACCACCTTTTAGCACCAGTACCTTTTTGATTTCGATGTGTTTAGTGCCAAATGCAAGCTTTCCAGAAACTCTTCTACTGCAACCAAAGGCTCTTTGGAGACCTATAGCTGTTAAATCACATAATACATTATCGTCAGCATACAGTAAATATTGTATCACCAAGGTTCCCAGTCTTGGCTGGTTTGTTCTTACTTTTTCCAAATGACTCGCTATACCAAACGGAGACAGAAATAAAAGGGGGCCAACACCCACCCCTGACATAAGCTACTATTAGTTTGGATCCATACCGAAAATCCACCCAAGGTGTCCAACCTAACCCTGTGAGCAGGGCGTCAAGTATACCCACCAACGCAGGTGGACAGCCTTGTTCATATGTCCTTTTCCAAAGCAGGGCTCTTTTTACATGATCAAAGGCCTTGCTAATGTCCAAAAAGGCTACAAAAACTGGTCGCGCTTGGGCTTTAGCTTGCTGTGCTAGTAAGTCCAGCACAAAACTATTTAGGGCCGTGCCCATACTTTGGCGAAACCTCACCTAATAAAGGTCTAGGCAGTTAGATTTGCGCACCCATTTTTGTAGCTCTTTGAGGAGCATTTTTGCAAATATTTTGTTTGAGGCTTCCAAAAGAGAAGAGAAGGCCTATAGAATGAAGGGGAAGACCTATCCCCATCTTTACAAATCTAAATTATCGTTGCAGCATACCAAGTATCAAGGAACACTTTATTGACAAGGATACTGGAAAATAAATCTGATAATACTTTAGGCCAGATAGCCATTTTGTTGGTATATGCTTGCAACGTTTTCATTTACCCATGCTATACACTATATCGGCGAAACAGGAACTCTGCTCTTTCCAACAATGCTACGGAAATTGTTCCCTGCTAACCCACCTACTACATGACTCGGAAAAAGGAGGTACTACAGCCCCCACTAAATGTGTCTAACCAACCTACAGTCCCTTTCCAAAAGGTCTGTGTCTGCACGGCTGTGGTTCTTTCTACGCTGCACTGTTGCCACAGGCTCTTTTTAAATCTGCCACCTTTTACTCTGCACCCTCAACATCTCATCCGTAAAAGGAGTGCGCAACTTGTCCTTGGCCTGAACGGCAGGGATTGTATCTGTGCTGGACTAAAATGTCTGTAATAGCTCACAGTGGCTGTGAACAATAAAATGAAAGCTGTGGGCATTATGCAGAAGGCATTCTGGTCCCTAGGACCTCAATACCTTGCACTCACTTCCTAAATATCTGCTTGCTGCGTACTCCCTCAGGGTCAGTTGCTTCTACACGCAACCATATGGTGGTAGATGTGTTTCTTCTGCTGGGGCCTCCCTGTGGAACATGCTATGTCTCCCTGGACCTTGAGGAGAAGCATCGTAGAGTCTCAAAACACCTGAAAACCTTTCCATGGGCGGCTTCTTTATCCTGTCCTCTCCCCTACTCACTTCCTGGCTAAAAAGTATTGTTCACTGCTTTCCTACCCACCCTATAATCTGTGCCCCAGGCCACAACCTTCCCTGCAGTTCCACCCCTGCGCTGGCTTTCTACCAACCCACACACTTGGGGACTGTTTTCTATAACCCTAACAGTCCATCCACCACTTCATGTCTACACTTATCCTTGAACTTGCCAGCACCGGCCATAGTTGCATCTATTTCTATTTTTTATTGTTCCCATGCGCTGCACTTTGCCTTACCCCTTCCCATCACTTGCGCACTCTCAATGTCAGCTGGCCTAGAGGAATCTGTCTGTGTGGTCTATGTTCCGCCTCCCTTCCCTAGCCTGTGCCTTCACACACTTGTATGTAGGCGCAATACAAATGGCACAAAATACCATATCATATTATGCACACTCTGCATTTATGACAAAATGTCTGCCACGTACCTTGTACACTTCACAATATGGTCTTCCCAATGTAATGCATGTACTACAAATGTTGGAAAAGTGATCCCACAAAACCATCAGGGAATGTATATTAGCAACGTTAAGCAAGTGGGTGCAGTGCATGCATACAAACAGTTCCCTTTGCTTCCAAAGCCCCTCCACCAGAAACTTTTCCTATGGGATGCCTATTTCTGCATCCACAATGATCCTGCGACGCACCCAGCACACCTTTCGCCATGCACACACCAGTCCACCCTTACCCACGCACAACACTATGAATCCATGCATGCGACCATGTGGGCAGCTAACACTGTGCACAAAAGTAACGGCACGTCAACCCAACTCTCACACCATCAAACACCCAATCACGAAACCAGGTCGCAATTAGCAGCATCCACAAACATACCAAAGCCTCCATCACCCCTACCTACTGCCATTCACAACGTATTGCGTCACTACCAACCTAACCACAACATTGGCCCTACTTCAACAAATCTGCACACAACATAGTAAAGAACCCATACAAGCTGCACTTCAACCATACCCTCTGACGTACTGCCAGTATGCACACACTGCACCCAGTGGCCACACTGCATGACTTTTCACTGCACGATCTGCAATCACACATTCAAAACTTGACCATGTTCTACCATCAACCTCACCAGCGGAACCACACCTACACACCTGCCAGCTCATTTCTGCTGCTCTATGGCGTCTGAAATGTACTCCACAACCATTCTTTACAGTTCACCACCCTCTACCAGATACACAATCAAAATTGCAGTAGAAGCGTGGGTTTCCTCAAGTCCTAGGCTCTTCAATGCATGGCCTACTGCCTATGCCCTTTGGCCATGCACCCAATAAGCCAGACCTTGAACACAGGCACTGCAACGTAAAGCCACCATGCATGTGACCATATCACCAACTACACCAATCCACTCACACACCACTGCCACCAGCACTCCTACCCACCCTGCACACGCATCCACCAGTCACATACTGAACCTCTGCATTGTACCCATTCACGAAAACTGGTCGCTATCAGGAGAATCCACAAACATACTAGAGCCTCCACCACCCCTACCCACACCCATTCACAAAGTATTGTCACTACCAACCTACCCACAACCTTTTGACAACATTGGCCCTACTTCAACAAATCAGCACACATCATAGAAACTAAGCACATTTGAGGTTCACTACCATAGCCTCTTCCATAGTGACGGTATGTAAACCCAGTGCCCACACTGCACACACCTGCCAACTCACTTCTGCTGCTTCATGGCGTCTGAAATGTACTCCACAACCATTCTCTACAGGTCACCACCCTGTACCAGGTACAGTTAAAATTGCTTTAGTGGCGTGGGTTTCCTCAAGTTCTACACTCTTCAATGCATGGCCTACGGCCTTCGGCCATGCACCCAACAGTCTAGGCCTTCAACACTCTCACTGCTTCATAATGGCACCATCCATTTCACCCTGTCACCAATGTCGACTATCCACATACACAGCACTCCCACCAGCACTCCTACCCAACCTGTGCACCGCCATTTAACTATGTATCAACAAATTACACCAGTTACCATAATGTATAAAGGAAACACTCTCTCCTCCACCCCTCTGCACTTTCATTCACATACTATGGCCGTCCCACTTCCATTTACAAACTATTGTGTCACTCCCAAACTACCCACAATCTGGTTGCAACACTGCCCTACTGCAAGCAATGTGCACACACCGCACTATGGAAACACCACCCTGTACCGAATGCACACCCACACTTGCGTTACTGCGGTGGGTATGCTAAAGCCATACGCTCTTCAGTGCATGCCCAATGGTCTACAGCCTACGCCCATGCACCCATTTGTGTAATCCTTCCACAGACCCAACGCAACTTCTTACACCCATGCATGCCACCATGTGCTCAACTACCGCATTCCATTCGCATAGCACAGCCACCCGCGCTACCATCCAACCTATGCATGTGCACTTCATTTCCCTTCTAAAATTGCTGTCTCACCATGGAGAGATTGCTGCAAACCGGTTGTGGCACATCCTATCGGGCCGTTACGACACCTGCCTCCAATCACCAGACAAAGTACACGCCTCTCTACCTACCTGCGTCTTGACCCAGTACATGTGAAAACTGCAGGCATTCCTGTTATCTTTCACCTACCGACATGTGACATGCACCACTTCTCCATACCCCACCCGTTCCCTTCCTTCTTGCCGCCAACACATGCGGTACGGTACATTTTCCAGACCCTTCTGCCACCGCACTGTCCTCCGATACACGATAGTGGCATTTCCCAAAAACATTGTCGCACAGCACGCTTCCCTCCAGCCGCGTCCTACGTTCGGCAACATCACGGCGTACCACAAGCCAATGACATTTGGGTCCGCGGAGCGAACAGCGAAATGGGTCCGCAAAGATATCACACATTTTTTCAGACATACTTTTCAGTAATTTGCAACAAAAGTACTGGTGCAATTTCCACCAAAAACACAAAAGCATGCTTTCTGACCCAAGCCCCGCTCCTGCCGCATATTTGGTGAAATTCCATACAGCAGTTTGCCCTGTACCAGTGCACAAAGTTTTGCCCCATTCAGTCTATGGGGGGGGGGGGGAAAATGTGGGACCCCCCTATAACTTTGCTTCTCGCCCAAGAAACCTCGCCCAACTTGGCAAAAATATTCAAAGCCGCCCATATACTTTTTTTGCAAAGTTTAAGGGTTCCTCCAGGGAGTGCCAAGTTATAAGCTGCCGAACAAGTGCTATGAGTTTCGCAACTTAACCATAACTAAAAGCCCGCTACCGCGGGCCGTGTAATAACTCGATGTGAATGATATTCTCATTCTATATCGATTTTTAAAAAAAATATATTGAGTTGTCACCAAAACGCGATATATCGTTCAGCCCTAAACCAGAATAACCCAAGAATTCTTGTTGGAAGTGCCTCTAATACAATATTTTATATCACCAGTTGTTTGTAGCACAATATTTAGTTTATTTTTCATAGTAAGGTCAAGAGTTTAGTTTCCCTGTCAAAACCAAGCTCTTAGGTGTTATTCTGATCCACTCGTAACTGTTCAATGTAGCGGATTGGTGCTCCAGCATAACTTGTTTATTGCAGGGTGTAGATAGTCCTGAAATCTGCGGTCATTTCATAATCTTAAATCTTTATCCTGTAGTTAAATCCAAATCTCATTGTGACTAGTTTATACTGATTGTATTTGTACCTGTTCAATAGATCAATGTTTTTTAACAACAATACATTATCACCTCTCGAAAAAAGGAATGGGACACCAGTAAACCTTTACCACTTCAAAATGCATTCCGTACATATGTATTTACTTTAATCCTATGCTGTCCTCGCACCAGCCCATGCATACTTTCTCCTATTCTTACACAAATGTACAACCAATGGCAGTGATGTTTTTTGTAGGAAAAGTGTTCTTGATTAGAAAATGGTTTCCACAAGGCAGACATGCCTTGGCTGAGCTCTGGCGTGTGTCCTACTTCTGGAGCCCCCTCCTTGCCTGCTTCCGGGCAGTGAGTTATCGATTGAGGGGCTAAATGAGTAGGTGAACTGCTTTTGGAACCATTCATATTCTTAGTGTTTGCAGAATTAATAGTGTTAGCATCCCCAGAAATGAAAACACGATTGTGCCCTTATCAACCTGGAGACTGGAACATTAAGCCTATTGAAACACTCAACTTTTGTGGCATTTGAAGTGGCGACTGTGAAGAAGGGATAGTGCTTTTAAAATTCAATAGTGCTGCAAAAACCAGAACTGACATCATCTGACAGCAGATGCAAGGCTGTGGTGAGGAAAGGTGTGAGGGAAGACAACATGGATGGAGACCTTGTGTGAGGAGACCCCATCTTTAAAGGTGCTGGAGCCTGGCTGTGAATCGTTGAGCGCCTGGGGTAAGATGCAGTGACCCACATTGTTTCCAGAGGTTTTGGTACAGGTTGGTGGTATCCTAAGCAGGGCGTCTGCATCCTCTATGGCAGTGGGAGCTTTGCACAGTAAACCAAGGACCATGGGAGGATCTGAAGGTGAGCTTTCTGCAGCACAGAAATGCAGATCCCCTATACTAAATAAAGTATTAATGCTTGTATTTGCATGTTTATAGTCTCTTGGGGGAGAATATTGAGAGATTACTGGGAGCAGAACACAAGGTGAGCGACCGAATCAGGATGAGATCTGTCGTACATTACAAGAGAACGATGCAATATTACCACATTGTGTGATAAATGCTGTGGATACCTATAGTGAAAGCAGGATGGCTGAACATAATATCCCTGACAGAGCAGATCTGCCATTGAGCACTGAATCTTTTGTAAAGGAGTGTTGGTGTTGGGAAAGGGGCTGCTCCTAAATGGAGAGAGGGCTATTCAGTATGAGACAGAGGTTTAATGGAGGATGACTGGTGAATTTTCCTGGTCGCATGACTGGCTGTGTTTGGGAGCATGTGATCTGGGGTGCCAACTATTGGTGTCCTGAGATTTTATGGGTGCACTCTAAAGGGGCTGTGTTTGTGTGTGGCTCCTTGCACCATAAGTGTTCTGATGAGGAGCATGATATCTTCTGTAATGACCAGGCAATGGGAGTTTCTGAGAGTGTTGATTACTGGATGGCCTTGTTTGGATGATGGTGCAGTGGTTTCTATCCACGTACATGTATGCTTAATAAACTTTATTACTATTTGATTTGCTTGCAGATTTGCGTCATAGCAGGAACCATATGGGAGATGGTGACTCTTTGAACAGGTAGACACATAATGCCACCTATGCATACGGGAAACATGCTCATTTGAACTTTGGGCACTGAAATAGGTTACGCTGGACAGGTCACTAGGGATGGTGGGGGTTGGTACTGACAGCACATGGAGCTTTCATGTTTGTTTCTAGGATTTCCTTCCCCTTTGCCCCTACTCCCAACTGGCTTGCTGGTGGGGGTGGGTGTTGGGAGTTTCTTTAACTAGGAATTGGATGTAGCTGTATTAATAAATACAATTCTGATGTTTGTTAATCTGCTTAGAATCACATGCTGTGCATAGGTCCGACATCCAGTGGTCACTGCGGAGTATTGCATTTTGTTTTTCGTAGTCGAAAAGGGGACGTCGACAAGGCGTGTCTGTAACACTATCCCTATAGTGACGTGCGTTGTACCCACAATCCCTCACGCGTCGAGGTCCCTCAGATTGTTTTTTTCCGCCCAGTTTCTGGTCGCCTTTCGCGGAGCTCCTAGAGAGACATTGCTATACTTACCACGGACCTCGGTCCTTTTGTCATAACTTAATATACTGGTAACGATCCCTCCCCCTCGACGTTAGCTGTGAAGCTGTTTCTCCGCCGAACTATTTTCGACGGAGAGGAAGAGCGGAGGAGATCCTTCGGCGCTGCCGAACACGTGGCCTGGCCTCGACGGCCAACTTACAGTAGGGAGAGTGGGGGTTAGAACTTTGTCTCTTCTCTTTGAGAATGTCTTTCTTTCTCCCTTTTCTTTCCCTTGGGGTTGTTATCGCCAGCTATTATTGCCTCAGCTATGGAGAGGACACCATTTAAGTTTTGCCCACGCTGCAGGGGCAAATATACTTGGAAAGATAAGCACAAGCTCTGTAATCGTTGCTTACCCCTCGATCACATAGAGAACAGCTGCGCAGCCTGCAAGCTCTTAAAACCCAGGACTCTTAAAGAACGTAGGGTTAAGAGGTGGGCAGACTACGCGATGTCGAAGTCAGTTTCCTCACCCGCTGCCGCTGTTACTGAAAGTGACGAGGAGTGCGATAACTCGACGTCCGTTACGGAAGTCATGAACCCCCAGAAGGAGCGCTCACGCTCCTCGTCGTCCGTCCCCGGCCCCGACGGGCTCGGCTCACGCCCTGCTTATGGGGATGAACACCCCGGCGACAAGGACGCACACAAACCCCATAAGGCTAAACACACTACCCACGGCTCTTCTTCGTCGAGAACGAAGGATCCATCAGCGCCGAAGGGGACGCAGGGCACTCCGGCGTCTACCGCAGACCGTAAAGGTCACAAGCCCCACCCGCAAACGCAGCCGCGACCAGCGATTGGGCTTCCATCTAACACGGGCGCTACCCCAAAAACATCCGACGCAACGCTCCATAGAGCGACCGTCGAGGTACAACGCGCAACGCACACAACGTCGACACCAAAGCCCTCGACGGACAAAATCGTGGCCGAGAGCCTAGCGAGAATTGTCGCCGAAGACGAACGTACGCGGACGACGAAACAAACGTCGAATACCGCGTCGAAAAAACACAAAAGTAGCCAGGAACTGCCCCTTTCTCCAAAGGACGCTTCCGAACTACCTGAAGGCTTTTCAGAAGGAGACGGGAACCTCTCGTCGACGCTGTGGGAGCGTTCGAAACGATTCGAAGGCGAAAACACTAATTTTCCCCCTCTAGACTATTCAGGGGTACCCCATGAGACCCTTGAAAGACTCCATTCTTGCATGGAGAAAATGGAAAGGTTTCTAGGAAACCAAGACCCACCCACTCACAAAAGACAAAGAGAATGGCCACAGGATGACCCTAGAGTCAAGATTCCTAGGCTGGTTGACCTCACTGAGGAGGAGCAATACCTCCAAGAAGATGAGGAGTGTTTGGGTGGAGAAGAAGAGGTAGAACTTGAGGAAGAGGGCTTCGAAGAAGATCCTTACACCACTCCTACAGGGTTTGAAGAGGATACAGCTACCTCGCAGCCCTGGCATTCACCGTCAGTGCAGCCTTGGCAATCCCCATCAGTACATTCAGACCCTGATGCCTTTCTCCCTTCTCCTCTCAAGGATTCACACGGGAACTCCTCTCCCATAGATGACCAACCTTCCCTCAATGCACTATTGCGCAAGGCAGCAGCGCATTTTGAGATTGATACAGGGGAAACTCTTCCAGACATCGACTTTGTAGAAAAAGTCATCAAAGAAAAAGCCCCTGTTAGCCAATCTATTCCTCTCCTGGCTTCTATTAAAAGAAGAATTTCTCCTTCCCTTACTAACCCAGCTCTAGTAAGAGGGGTCAACCCTAGAATAGAAAAGCTCTTCAGCCCTTCATCCTCTGACCCTTTATACATCAGAGGACACTCTATTCCAGACTCCCTTGTGGTTACCAACACAAGAAAAAGAGCAGGGGTGCCACTATCCACTAGTGAAGCACCTCCAGACAAAGAAGGCAAAAAACTCTACGCACTGGGGAAGAGAATCACGACCTCCGCCGCCTTCTCCACTAGAATTGCTAATAACAACTCACTTTTAGCTAGCTACGCAGATGCACAGTGGAACAAGCTGCGCAGCGAAGCAGAGGAAGCACCTGAACCTCTGCGTTCTCGCCTGCTAGCTATAATATCAGAGGGCACACTGGTAAACCAGGGCATCGTTAAAAACTCCCTAGATGCCGCTGAGACGGCTGGCCGCTCCCTAGTTCAGGGAATACTTCTCAAGCGCCACGTTTGGCTACGCAATTCAGGTTTTAAGCCCGAAACCCAAGCCTCCCTCATAAATAAACCCATTGAACAGACGCATCTGTTTGGGAAAGCAGTAGATGAGGCCCTAGAACATGCTAAAAAAGAGTTTGATACCATCAAAACTCTTGATCAAATTTCTAGGCCCCCTAACAGGCGAGGCTATGGTAATAAACGCTCCTTTCGTGGCCAAAGACAGCAGCAGAACCAACAACAACAATATTACTCTGGCTCCAACTGGCCCACCAACCAGGGTAACACCCAGTTCAGTCAAAGAGGCCAACGCCGTGGCAAAGGAAGAGGTCGTGGCTCCAGCCCCAGAGGTTCCACGCCCAATACCAGCAAATGACCCGAAAATTCGGGTCCCCTCCCATGCATCACCGGTCGGGGGCCGGCTAACATCGTTCCTTTCAGCATGGGAGGGAATCACGTCAGACCGTTGGGTATTATCCACCATAGCCCACGGATACTGCATCGAGTTCAACGGTTCCCCGAAGTACAAACCCCCACGGAACCGGCGCATGACACCGCAACACCTCTCCATTCTTCTTCAAAAAGTGGAAGAACTACTGAAGAAAGAAGCTATAGAGCCCGTCCCCCTATCACAGGTAACAGAAGGTATTTATTCAGTGTACTTCCTTGTACCCAAAAAGGACTTAACCATGCGCCCTGTATTAGATCTGCGCCCAGCGAACATATTTGTCAAACCCCAAAAGTTTCGTATGGTGACCTTACAGGAGGTAATCCCACTGTTATCACAAGGGGATTACATGACAACACTGGACATGAAAGATGCATACTTTCATATTTTAATGTTGCCATCGCACAGAAAATACCTCAGGTTCAAAATAGAGGACAAACACTACCAGTTCAGAGTACTACCCTTCGGGATAGCATCTGCACCAAGGGTATTCACGAAAGTACTGGCAGTGGCAGCGGCCCACCTGCGCAGATTATCCATCCCGGTATACCCTTACCTCGACGACTGGCTCATAACAGGGGATTCTTACGAAACATGCTTCTCCAATACCCAAAAGACCGTAGACCTTTTGTCCCAACTGGGCTTCTCCATCAACGAAAAGAAGTCCAGCTTAGACCCCAGCCAAACCAAACAATTCCTAGGGGCTCTAATTCGAACAAGGGACGGCCTCGTATTCCCCTCCAACGAGAGGGTCCAAAACATGCTGTTTCAAATTCCCCATTATGTAGCAGGCCGAGAGGTGACGGTACGCAAAGCAATGCGCTTGCTAGGGATGATGGCGTCATGTATTTATTTGGTACCTCACGCGCGCCTGCGCATGCGCCCAATGCAAGAGTGGCTCTACAGCCAGTGGTGTCAGGCCAGCGGACAATGGGACGATCTAGTGGTGGTCTCGCAGGCCTTGGTTCTCTCGCTACGGTGGTGGACAAAAGAAAACCTGTTATTAGGGAAAACTTTTGCCACACCCGCAGTGGAAGCCACTCTAACCACAGACGCATCCCTTACAGGATGGGGGGCTCACCTATCCCATCAAACGGCACACGGAGTGTGGACTCCGAGTTTAGCATCCAAGCATATAAACCTGCTGGAACTACTAGCGGTGTTCAAAGCACTGAAAGCCTTTCAGGAACACTTACAAGGAAAGACAGTGATGGTCCTCACAGACAGCACCACAGCCATGTACTACCTCAACAAGCAAGGGGGCACTCACTCTCCAGGACTGTCCAAGCTGTCCCAGAATATATGGAAGTGGGCTCTCAAACACAACATGTTCCTACTAGCACAACATGTACCAGGGGAACTCAATCTGCTAGCAGACAAACTCAGCAGAGACTTCCCCCTGCCCGAAGAGTACGAATGGCAATTGCACGAAGACATCGTCTTAGACATCTTCACGCAATGGGGATTCCCGGAAATAGACCTGTTCGCAACCCTGGAGAACTCACAATGCCAAAGTTACGCCTCCAGGTACCCCCAGAACCAGTCCAAGGGGAACGGTCTGTTGATTCAATGGTCAGGGAAATTTGTTTACGCCTTTCCCCCGACTCCCCTTCTCAACAAAGTGGTGCACAAGATGCACCAGGAGCAGGTTACCATGATACTAGTGGCCCCAATGTGGGCACGGCAACCTTGGTTCGCTCACTTGATGGAGATGTCCCTATCTCCCCCAGTGAAACTTCCCTGCCCGTACAACATGCTGTCACAAGACAAGGGCAGGACACTGCATCCATGCCCTCAGACCATGAACTTAGCAGCCTGGCTCCTGAGATCATAGAATTTGGACATTTACAACTCCCACAGAGATGTATGGACATCCTCAGGGAAGCCAGAAAACCTAATACTCGACACTGCTATTCTAGCAAATGGAAAAGATTCGTTATCTGGTGTAGAGGTACTAGCATCAACCCAGTTGACTGCTCTCCTACTGACATTATTCTATACTTGACCCATTTACTGGATTCAGGTTTAGTATTCAATTCCATTAAAGTCCACCTAGCGGCACTTTCTGCATACACCACTTCCCAACTTAAAGTGTCGTGGTGGAAGATACCAGTTATCAAAGCCTTCATGGAGGGGGTAAAAAGGATACACCCTCCGATAGCTAACCCAGCTCCCGGATGGGACTTAAATGTGGTACTTTCCAGACTCATGGGCCCTCCCTTCGAACCCATGCACAAGGCAACTCTTAAAGATATCACCCTTAAGACTGCTTTCCTAATAGCTATCACCTCCATTAGGAGAGTAAGTGAACTACAGGCTCTTTCTGTACTAGACCCCTTTGTAACAGTTCACAAAAATAAAGTGGTTCTACGCACACACCCAAGGTTTGCACCTAAATTCATCTCGAAATTTCATGTAAACCAAACTATAGAACTACCAACGTTCTTTCAAAACCCTTCCAGCTCGGGAGAAAAAAGTCTGCATACACTAGATGTACGCAGAGCTGTCATGTTCTACATGGAAAGAACCAGACCACTGAAAAAGACTAATCAGTTCTTTGTCTCGGTGGCAGCAGGAAGAGAAGGAGATGCGGTCTCAAAATCCACTATATCTAGATGGATTGTTCAATGCATCACTCTCTGTTACACTCTTGCTAAGAGAGAACTACCCTTCAAGCCAAGAGCACATTCCACTCGAGGCACTGGGGCTTCCATAGCATTCATTGCAAATGTTCCCCTTGAGTCCATCTGCAAAGCGGCTACCTGGAGTTCTGTGCACACCTTTACAAAACACTACTGTCTAGATGCACACTCTAGATCTGACTCCCAGGTGGGACAGGCAGTATTAAGACATCTTTTCTCTACTGTTCCTTCTCATAACCCACCGCCAACTCCGGGTACTGCTCGCTAGTCTATGCACAGCATGTGATTCTAAGCAGATTAACAAACATCAGAAGACAATGCATTACTTACCGTAAAAGCATTTCTGATGGTTGTATCTGCTTAGATTCACATGCGCCCACCCTTCCTCCCCGCTCGGATGGAAGGAACATAGACTTCCTTTATATCTCTCTTTTCTGTACTCACTCACGTCTATAAGGCTCCCTCAGGGCAGAAAAATACAAACAGAGGGACCTCGACGCGTGAGGGATTGTGGGTACAACGCACGTCACTATAGGGATAGTGTTACAGACACGCCTTGTCGACGTCCCCTTTTCGACTACGAAAAACAAAATGCAATACTCCGCAGTGACCACTGGATGTCGGACCTATGCACAGCATGTGAATCTAAGCAGATACAACCATCAGAAATGCTTTTACGGTAAGTAATGCATTGTCATACATGCACTATGGTGTTTAGCTATACATATACATCCACGATTCTAAGTGATTTCATGGTAACAAGCATTTTCTTTTGTGAAGCTGAACATGTATTTCCAAGCATGAATAAGTTGTTGTTTTAATAAGTTTGTCGGTTTTGAGAGGAAACTAATTTCAATCAGCATTTATGTGAAGGCTGATAAGCATGCAGACCTTTTGGCTAGAGAATCTTGGAGTAGTCAAACCATCAATATAGATGTACATAGTGAGACTACACCAAACGTTTCCATTCATGGGTCACAAGCCCATGGTAATTTCTGTGATTTACTAACATCTTTTATGGCAGTTGCATATGTCAATTTAATAATGGAGTACGATGAATATGGGTGTTCAGTCATAATCCTTTCACGAGAACTAATTATTAATCCTCAGGTGGCTCGATCTTGCTTACGCACTTTTGTTCAAACATATTCTGTCCAAATTCTTGGTATAAAATGCAGTACATATTTAAACTCATTAAAGGTAATGAGCAGATTATTTCCAATTATGGAATTCGATCTGTAAATCTTTTGGAGAATCATTATTAGAGTGATTGAGTTTTGTTGTAAATTACTCTAGCTGTCCGTTGTCTGTATTGCTCAGACCTAATCATACTAATGCTTTTGTAGGCAGGTTTAACTGTAATGGGGCAGTTTGTGTTGTTGCAGATCAAATTCCAATTATGCTTGCCAAACTGATTGTTTCAGTTTACGTTTTGATAGTTTGCAACGCCCCAAAGGATCACTCTTTAAAGCATACCAATTTAAACAAGAATCCTTACTGGTGAGTTCAAAAAATTAATGAAAAGCAGCGAAAATGTCATTGGTTGTCGAGACTTAATGATATTGTTGGATCTTAAATATATTTAATGGCCTTTGGACAAAATACATCTAGAGCAGTGCAGGCCAGAAGCTGAATGAACATAGTAATAATTTCAGTTTTCTGATAAATATAAAATGAAAGGCTCAAAGAAGTTTTTGATCAATTGGTGGAATAAATTGAGCCTACAGAAGCCAGTACCTGTACTTACAGATCTGATCCTTCAAAATGCTGCTGCCAGATCCATCACCCACCTGTCCTTCGGCACTCATATGTCCCCGCTACTGAGACAACTGCACTGACCTCCCTGTAGAGGCCTGTGTCATGTTTAAATCTGTGTATGGTACACTATGCTTTCTACGGCATTGGAGTGGAGTATCTTCAAGCTAAATGTGTGCACTTCACCCCTCCACGCCCCCTACGTTCTCAACCAGCCCTTCTTGTGGTTCCTCTGCACAGGCTGGCTCGATCCGGTGGTCCTGCCTTTTCTACTGTAGCCGCTAATGCCTGGAACAAACCTCTGCATGCTCTGCGGAGCACTGCTGATCACTTCTGCTTTCAACGTAAATTGAAAACATTGTTCTAATGGCTTTCCTCATTGTTTGTTTCTGCTAGCTGCCGCTAGCGTCGTGATGCCTTTGACGTACGTGCGCTCAATAAATTCCTATAAATACATAACACATAGTGGGCAGAGAGGGCACTTTATCACAGGACTGCTTTTACATTATATATTAAATCTGGTGTAGGGGTCCAGTGTCCCAAGAGAGGATCCATCAAGGCAGTGACAGCAAGCTGCTCGCCACACAAATTCCGAGGTTTTCAGAAACCTTAGGGTTGTGGATATTGGATCATTTTTAATTGTCAAAGTCATCAAGGTGTTGTACAAGGAATTTTGAAACTGTGTGATATGCTAAACGAGAAGTTTTTTTCTTTTTGTTTGGCTATGGTAATTTTGATCAACCACAAATGTGACTTTGAAGGGGAGAAAAAAGAGGATTGGGAGTTCAGATTTAAATGTTCTTTTTGCTACTTTTTTGGTAAAATGATGAAATGCAACTAGTTAATTTTGGAGCCTACAAAATAAATGTATCTGTTACCAGGAGCAAACTAAAAAAACTGGTGTATTGGTTTTATTTTCTGTCTTGCATGATAATACTATCCTTCTCAATAATGTGGCCTATATTTTATGTTTTATATCGCAACACCTTTTATTATGAGTCTAGATGATGTAGGGCATGCAATGTGGAAGTATCCCAAATGTGATGCTCCCTTACAATCTTCGGGAACCCATTTGCTTGTTAGTATATTTTTATACTGAATGGTGTTCCACCGGGTCTAGAGTAATTTGCCTTGTTGGGGTTTCACAATTTGGAGTAGGAGTTCAGACCTAACTGGCTGCATTAAACAATTGTATCTATATCTGATCTTGTGTCTTACCTAGCTCTCCCATGAGGGACCATATTAAATGCAGCTTTAATTCTCCTCTGTCATTGTCGTACATCCTAGCCCAGGCATTACTTTCTTGGCAAGCCATTTATATGATGAATGTGATTCTTATTTGTGGCATCACCATCAAATGCTATGGGCTCTCCCCGTGGCACATGTATGGTAAAAGTGTGGCTATTCATACTAATATTTCTTCTTTATGATGGTTTATTTTTTGATTTAGAGTAAACAATTGGACTACATTATGCCAAAGCCTTTTATTCATTGATCTTCATTTACCTTTTAGATTCATGGTGTGACCTTTGTAACTACCCATTTCTCAAAAGTAGATGTGCTCCAGTTCCCCTTAGTCTCATGTTAGACTATTGCCTTAGAGCATTGCCATCCTTTCATGTTGGTTTATTATCAATGATTGTGAATGTTCTCTATTGATACTATCAGGTAAACTATGTGTACATACTTGAACAGTACAGTCTTCTTGCTCTTATCACAACTCCTGTTTGAGCATTCCTTTTCTTGAAACGTTGGATCTTTTTTCATTTTTCTGAACTTGTCTCAAAGCCACAGTCAGTTCAGAAGTCAATTTTATTTTCTCTGCATTCTTTGTCAAATCAGAATTCCTTTTCAGCATCTGTTAATCATTTAGTATTTGTATTTTTGTCCTCCCCATCTGATACAGTACCCATTTATAAACCCAAGAAGGATGTTATTGTTTCCAAAATTGTTGATCATCCAAATGGGAAGGGAAAAGTAACTGACTGAATAATAGTCATGTTCTACTCTTCGGTTAACTGTGGCATGTATGAAGAGAGCCATCGAGTTTGCTGTTGTATAGGTATAATTGATCCTACAGTATTGAAGTGTTTGCCAGGGGTGTGGAATTCCTATAGCCCCACTCCTCGGACAAGGTCCTTGTTGCCAGGGACCAGAAGATTTCATAAGCATTTTGTCCCGTGGCCAAGTAGACAGTAGTCTATATAGTAAGTAATACAAGTTTATTTGACAATCCATTAACAATTAACATACAAATAAATATAAATATTATCAATATAACAGTTATAAAAATACATAAAATTGAGATACATAAACTTTGCCACATAAAATGCCCAATAATGACCCGGTCTAATTGTGTTGCCACATTCCTCCTTCGGCATATTTCTATAAAAGCTAACTTTAAATGGCGTCCAGCATCTGATCAACATTTTTCATTATTACGGCACATAAAAAACGTCTTTGCCTTATATTATTTCTAATGAAATACGGTCTGAGACATTATTTTCTTAAGTTTGAACCTACACACCATTAAAATGTGTTAAATCTTCCTGGCTTTCCAGCCCCCATGGACAGATCTTCTACAGACCCAGCCATGGTGTCCTTGCTCTAAGTGGTAAACTATTTAAACGAGCCAGCAGCATATATCTCCAGTTCTCAGCAGAGTTAGGTTTTACTAAACAAGGCACAGTCTTGGAACACATAGGAGCAGGTAAATGCACTTTTAACGAAAGTACCTTTGTAATTCTTGCACCAAATGCAGCCATTTCTAGCTGTGTTTAAAATATGATTTACGTTGGCACTCTGTCAAAGAAACCACAAATGTCACATTCTGCAAGTTCCAATGGGTCGTTAAGATACCTTTTCTTGTACCATCTGTGTCTATCGTTACTTATTTGACTACACAAATTCATATAGGATTTTTGCACTTCAAAATACTCTTTGAACTATTGTGTGCCTTGTTGCATCGTGGCTACTGTGTGTGGTGGTGACTTGGCTGAATGGCTCCAGCAAATGTGTTGGTTGCATTGTGGTTAAAGAATCGTATTGCCGGCTTGGGTAGGTGTGGCAAAGTGACCACATTGACTTTGCTACATCAACTTGTGTATGGTATCTGCAGGTCAATAAGAGCAGCGGCCAGTAGTAAAATATCATCCCTGGTCATATATTCCCTTTGTTATAAACATAGAAAGAACTAGATGTCCCATAATTCCCTTTTAACGAAACCAAAACCTGGTCTGGATCCACATCAGTCCCAGTCAGATCTCTTAGGCCAGGAAGAAGGCTGGAAAATGCTTCCCTGGGCCAGACGAACCAACCCATGTTAAACCAACAAGAAACCAGCTACACCTCTCAGAATCCTTCTTTCCCCAACTAAGAAAATCACTGATTGGAATAGCAAAACATGTATACAGATTTGGGATCGGGAAGATGGTAGTGATGACCGGGTTAACCCACCGGAGTGTTTTCCACCCATCAAAGGGGGCTGGCTTGGGCAACACATACGCCTCTTCCATTTGATATTCAAAGTGGCAGCAGTAAGTCCAGTCTTCACCCATACTCCTAATGGACACACAGAGCCCCACTTCCTTCCCACACTATCTGGAACACTGGAGAGGAGAGAACATATGTCTCCCTCACAATTTGCCAGTGCAAGGAAGACAATCACCTGCAGCCTCCATTAAAGCAAGGGAAATGATACCAGCACTGCACTGAACAAAGGAGAAACGTTTCTTTTTTTTATTTTAAGTATAATTCAGCTATTTAAAGCTTTTTATACATAGTTAGAAACAATGCACAATTAACAAAAATATGAAAATATCAGTAAAAAGCTATTCACAATTTAACACAATCCCTCTGTTAACACATACAATTTAAAAACATAAGATTTCTTAGAGAAGATATTTAACAAATCGGTACATCCAAAATGCATTTGATGCTAAGCCACATCTTAGTCAGGTGATGCATTATTGCAAAGTCATTCCCCTGAAAGGATGAAGCCCACAGTAACCCAGGACAAGGGAAATGGCAGAGTATCCAGTCTCCCTTGTACGTCTGCGCATCATGTCTTAGCTTCCATAATAGAACATCAGGTGTTTAGTGGTTTCCAAAACCCCTTCTCCACCGAGACGGCCTCTGGCGGTACTATCAAGATGCATCCTGGAACCCAATACTTTCAAGGCATTGACCACATTGAACTTCAATTTAAGATATTCATGCACTATCTGATGCACTATTGGATTGTTTGGGTAAGTAGTTAGATATGCAGGGTGGGAAAGCGCCTGGAAATGTGTATTAAATATTCACCCCCAAGTGATTTAGTGGCAAGATCACTCTCCTGCTGTTCCCAATCTAGGAACATTGTGCCTCTTGGGCAACTGTAAGAACCATTTGTGAGGAACATTATGTGGGCTAATCGAGTATTTAAGGCACCTTGTTCGAGACTCTACTACTAATAATGGCTTTAGTGCCATAGTTGAAGAGCCTTGCTTGATGATCTGGCTTTCACGAGAGACTTTAATCAACAGACAGGAATCCTGGCTGTTTTCCATCTTTCAGTACAGACTTGCGCATCGTGCTTACAGGTGACCCAAAAGGGCAGGAATATTGCTGCGTAAATATTCAGCTGTATGACTACCAGGGCAGCGTGCCAAGATCTTAAGGCATTTCCCCTCAGTATTCTTTAGGCGAGGTGCAAAATAAGCAGCCTGCCAGCATGGTGTGTGATGGAGCAAAAGGGAGAGTATCCAACCCAGAAAATATGAGTGCCGTAAATAGTAAGGTTAATTTGTGTACCACAAAGGAGCCCTCTGCTTTTGAGCGAGAGAAAATCCATATATTTTTTTTTTTACTTCCGAACAAGAAAACTGTGGTTGTTTAGTGAACCGACATTAATCACTGCATCTTGCTGTTTTGTTATCCTCACAAACTGATTACTCGTTACTCCCTCCCCTTGACAACTCTTTACTTAATTTGTGCTATAGCTTCCTGACTGATTCATTTGGGTAACCACTCCCTAGTTCCACGATTCAGAGCGCTGTTCCTACTTCCAACATTATTGGTTTTGAATGGTCAAAGTCACCGGATTTAGAGAAAATAGCTACAAACTAATTACTAAAACTTTGTATACGCGCTGAACACAAATGTCAAGGGAACAGAGGAAACTCTGAGAAATGATTGCTAAAATAGTTTTCAAAAGTACTGAAACAATGGAATCTTTTGTTAATGCTGCACATGTTCCCTCTACTTCAACCATGACGTCACTTTCAACTACCTTTGGGTAATGTTGCACATGAACCGAATAGTAACGAGGTCGCGACTGTCACCGAGTAGTCACAGCAACCTGTGACGAGCCAATTCACTTCAAATAATGAAAAAAAGTAGGGTGGAGGAATCAGTGACTTTCTCCTATGGTAAGCGAAAGTGTTTGCAAAAGAAATAAGAAGGAACCAAAGAAAGCTACACAACAAGAGAAGAAATGGTGCATGAAAAAACACAATATCTCAAGCGATTACATCGTCTAACATTGCCTGTATCTACACTGCAAATATGTACCAATGTTTGGACCTGGGTACATATTTTGTAAAGAGAAAGCTAAACAAGATGATGCAAAGTCTACCTTTGGTAGTCGGTCGTTGCAGCAGCTTTTGCTTTCTGAGATGGGTATGCCCACTAAGTCGCACGTTGCAGATTGTTCGCTTCCGGCTACAAATGACGAACAACATTTTCATGTTGTTAATCCTGAATCATATTGTGGAAATAAGTGTGTTTAATGTTGAATCTTGAGGAAAATGTCATGGTTCATTAGGGTGCAAATCCTAAGCGCAGCTGTGAAGTTAGTGACAGAGCTTTTTCCTGCAGGGTCGAGTCCTTTTTTAAATCGATCAAATGTGCTGCGCTCATTACATTATGTGCCGCAATTATGTTCCAGCACTAACAAACATTGTATTTGTGGACCTACTTTCTATTTATAGTGCTTCAAATTGGTCTCTTGTGCGCTGGTCTGATGTAGCACCCCGGGTGTGCAAGCAGTCAAATTTGCAAAGTCACTCTGATTAACTGTGGCTTAAGAGTAGAACTCCTGAATGGAGTATTCTCGTGGACACTAGAGGATTCTACACATTCAATGGCACGACAAGCCAATGGGTTTAAATTGCTTGGCAAAGGCTGAGGTTTTCACGTTGCAGGAAACATGGCTTATGAAGGCTTTTTTTCTTGCTAGGTATAGTGAGCTACAGAGGCCTGTAAAAAAGAGATCTATGGTCAAATCATTTGGGGGGGTTGGCAAGTGGGGCTTGAAATGGCATCAAACTGGTGGAATTTTTGCCTAAATCAACTAATGATAATGTACTCTCAGCAATTTTGCCTCCTTAGAACGGTTTTTCTTTTGAACCATTCTTAGTTAAACTGTATGAACCGTGTGGAGGCCTTTTTACAGAATCGAGTCATTTTAATTTAGCTGAATGGCTGCTGGTATGCCCTCGATTTTAAATGTGCTGTGGTGGGTAATTTTAATACGCCTTGTGCTATAAATGGATTTAATGATTGTAATAATTACTCAAATAACTATGAATTGTCGCTTTCACATTTGCACCTTGGTAAAGCTTATACTGACTCTCATAATGAGGGCCACAGTGTTATAAATGATTGATGGGCTGTTTTATTGCAGAGCTTTGGCTTGGAGCAACTAAGTCTCTAGTTTGCATACTGACACCTGTAGTTACACTTGGACAAACAGGAAAAACCTACTCCTGGATAGATTTTTTTTAAACCGAGTGCTTGGAGAAATTATTAAAGAATTTGTGATCGTCATTTGGGGTCAGTTTTAGGTTTTAACGGAAGGAATTTGGTTGCGTCCCCATGAATGGAGTGACTGACCCCTTTAATATGAAACTTTTAAACTAATTGGTAAGGTGCCGGGCTAGGAGGGATGATAATTGTTTATAAAAGGCTGCTGAGAAGACATCAATACTGCAATTTTGTTCGAGGGTAACGCCTTGATAAACCGCAAGACTTCTTCCGAGGTGATCGAGGCATCTAGCTCTGACACCTTAGGAAGGGTTGATTCTTGTAAAAAAAAAAAAAAAAGAAAAAACTCTGTGTAAAATTGAGAAAATGTGCAACTTCTCCAGCTCAGTGATATCCGAGACTCACTCTCAATCCTGAAGAGCTGCTATAGTGTTTGTAGACCACTCGACCATCAGTTTATATGCCAGCTGGCGTGAGGCCGTGTTGGACGTGTTAAAATAATGGTGTTCTGTACGCAGCATTTGATTGACAATTTTAGCCGCCCATAAGGCCTTTAGGTCTGACCTGGTAGTTTTTAGTTGCCTGTGTGTTTGCGTAGCCTGATGCAGTTTGTGTTTATTTTCAAGAGCCCTAATCCTGTCCTCTATCTCCACCTGCTGTGCAAGCAACACTCAATTGATCTAAGTGATCACATGATTTTAAAATGCGTTATACAATTTAATGTGAAGACCTTTCCTAATTACCTAATGGGAGATTTTTCCATTGGTCTAGGAGGAAACCGAATTTATTGGAATGGAGCCAACATC
The DNA here is from genome assembly GCF_040938575.1 of Ambystoma mexicanum. Lineage (NCBI taxonomy): Eukaryota > Metazoa > Chordata > Amphibia > Caudata > Ambystomatidae > Ambystoma > Ambystoma mexicanum. The sequence goes on along the minus strand of NC_090922.1, from coordinate 1,210,882,450 downwards.
AGCAAATTTACTGAGGAACTGATCACTTGATGTAGTTATGGTGACAATTGGGGGGGAAAAGTTCATCAAGAAGGAATTATGGATGCATTGAATCCATTTTTTTACATGCAGAAACGGGTAGATTGCTCTGAAGTTAAGGCAGGGGTTACATATGATGCTGCTATTGCTTCAAAACATGGGAACTTAAGGCAAATTTGAAGAAAATTAAACAGAATGTCTTCAATGTAGTGGAGGGTACATACATCACAGGTGCCAAACTATACAACGAAATATGAAAATTGGCTTAGAACCCATAAACATTTGTTTCAAAATGCACAGTGGCAGATTGTCTTCATTGTTGGGTCTACAACAAACTCACAAAAGGAAGCAGTGCCAAGATTGAGATTAATCTTATCTCAGTTGAATTATGGCATGAATATCTGACTAATCTCTACCATGATGACACTGGGCTAGTTTCAGTGAATAGGAATAATAATAATAATTATAAGCCTGATTTTGGCCTTTGCACTATTCATGAGGTTATTGTGAAAATGGCCAAATTAAAATCTTCTTGCGCTCCAGGGCCGAATGCTATCCCAAATATTGTCAGTTTTTCTGGGCTTGTTATACGCATAAGCTTTTTTTTTTTGTAACATTATGCTTTCTGGTGTTATTCCAGATAGTTGGAAAAGTCAATACTTATCCCCGTATTCAAAAAAGGATTGTGAGATAGCCCTCCCAATTACCGGCTACTTGCGATGATTGATTTGGTCGCAAATTTTTTTTTTTTTTGTATTTTGTTTTAGGAAAAATGGGAGCATGGAAAAATTAGAAGAATTTAATTAGCAAACATCAAACAGGGTTTCACAACTGAGTGAGCACTATGCATAATATTTGGTCTCTGCTCTTTCTTATTTGTTCAGCTTTGTTAGATAGGAACTTCAAATTGTACATTTGCTTTATCGATTACAATGGGGCATTTGACACAGTAATGCTTGAGTTTCTAGTATTAATTGGAAAAATGAGCTTAGTTTGATAAAGAAATTGTATAGTAACACCTCAGTCCAGATTTGTATTTGTATTTTGTATGTATTTTATTTGTAGTGCGCACCTTCCCCCGGGGCATCTGGGCGCATATTTAGAAAGGCAGTTACATGTTACAGCAGTAGATACAATTTACACATATATACAAACATTTAATGACATTGAATAGAGAAGAGCGGAGAGGACCTAGGTATGCAGTAAAGCAGACAATAAGCATCGAACAGCCAGTTCGCAGGTGAGAGGATTAACAGCTGTATGGATTATGGAGAGGTGGCCAGAGCATCCCGTTCATGTAGCCACAGTTTGGTTTTAGTTTTGAAGGAGTGGCTATATGGAATATTTCTGAGAGCATTGGGTAGGGTGTTCCAGTGCTTAGCCGCAAGGACAGGGAAACTCGAGCTACCGGCTGTCTGTAGCTTGAAGGTGGGAATAGACTGTGTGTGCCTGAACAGATCTCAAGGGTCTGGTTGCTGTATGTTGAGTAAAGCGTGTGGATAAGTAGGCAGGGGCTGCATAATTCTGGCCTTTGTGGGTTAGAACGAGAGCTTTGAGCTATATGCGATGAGTGATGGGAAGCCAGTGCAAGTTGGGTCTAGTGTTGGAGATGTGAGAACGCCTGGGTGCGTTGAGAGCTGCCCTGATGGCGTTGTTCTGAGAGACCTGGAGTTTGTCAAGGTTTTTTGACTAGTCCCTAGGTAGAAGGCGTTGCAATAGTCCATTTTGGACATGAGGGTGCTGGCGAGGATCAGGCAGTTTCCCGTTGTCAAAAAGGGGCGGCACACTGTGATCAGTTTACAGGTAGAAGATGACGCTGAGACTACTGCATTGGTTTGTCTATTGAGGGACAGAGTAGAGTCCAAGTAGATTCCAAGTGTTTTAGTGACGTTGGAGACTTTTGATGTCATTCCCGTCAAAGGATTTGTATTTGGGGTCAAGTTTAGTGAGTTTAGAGTCAGAGCCTAGAATCAGTAACTGTTTTTTCATCATTAAGGCAGAGCCCATGATGTGCCATCCAGGCCTGGATGACCGTGTAGACTGCATTGAGTGCTTTGGCATCGGTTACATAGTCGCCAGTGATGGGCATGAATATCTGACTAATCTCTACCATGATGACACTGGGCGCTGTCCGCATAGTATGAGTATCGTCCGCATAATTAGTGTAGGAGACACCCAGATAGTCAAGTATATCAAAGAGCGGTTTAGTAAACGCATTGTAAAGTGTGGGAGATGCACAAGATCCTTCGAGGACTCTGCACGGGTACTGTGCTGGATCGGCTGCAGCTAAGGAGGAGAAGACCCTCATGCTTCTACTTGCCAGGAAAGAGCTGATCCAGGATGTGGCTGTGTCCGAGAAGTGAGCAGCAATCTTGAGGCGGTGGCAAAGGATTTTATGATCAAACAAATCAAAGGCTGGTGAAAGATCAAGGAGGAGCAGGAGCGCCTGTTTGCCCTTGTCTTTCAGGTCCTCGATTTGGGTTTTCAAATCAATTAAGGCTGTCTCCGTGCCGTGTCTTGGACAGAAACCGGATTGTCGAAGCCCTAATAGATTGTTGGTTTCGAGGTAGTCCCGGATTTGGAGATAGGCCGCTCGATCCTGAATTTTAAGTATGTATGGCACAGTGGTGTTGGGCCTGTAGTTGGAAGGGTTACTGGGATCGAGATTAGGTTTTTTGATTAAAGGGATGACCCACGCATCCTTGAGGTTGTCAGGTACAGTGCCTGATTTGAAGGAGGCATTAATGAATGGGGCGAGATCATGTGCAGCTTCCTTTGACTGGTGCAGGGCAGGCGTCACCATGGCAATTGGAAGGCTTGAGCTTGAAGATAATATTTTCGACTTCCTTATTGGTAAGGGGTGTGAAGCTAAAAGGTTTGAAGGAGTGTTTAGGTGAGGGGGTTTTGTAAGACGGGAGGGAGGGTTACCCGTTGAATCAGAAAGGTAGTTTTTTTAGTATTAATTTTAGCTTGGAGCAAGGCAATTTTATTTAGCAGTGCCTTTTGAATGTTGGAGCCCCACTCAGTGTCGGGGGGCAACTGAAGACTCTAGTTCCTTGAGGATCTTGAAGAGTTCCTTATTTGATTGGGCTTGTATGATCCTTTAGTTGTACACTTCTTTTTTTTGCAGGTAGGATGGCTTCTTTGTAGGTAAGGGAGGCTGTGTTAAGGTTATTTTTGTTAACTACAGAAGGTGAGCTTTTCCAATGAGCCTTTGCTTTTCTTCTTTACGCAGGTCACGTAAGTGAGGGGTGAATCAGGAATTGAGGTGGAGGTGAAATCTTTGTTTGTGCAATTTGAGGGGGGCAACGGTGTTGAGAGCTTTTAACATGGCGCGGTTGTAGGTATCTACTAGAACTGTGGGGTCCGAGCAAGTGGAAGACGCCGTGTTCAGTAGAGGGAGGATAAGTGGGAGTAATTTCTCAGCCGTAATCCTTCTTGTTGTGTGGGTGGGAGGTGCAAGGGTGGGTTTATTTGTAGGTGGACTAGAGTTAATGGAAAATAATATTTTGTGATGGTCAGACCAAGCGCAAGGGGACACAGAGGTTACGTTAAGCGCACAGTTTGTCTGCGACCCAGTCAAGAGTGCGACCCTTGATATGGGTATGCTCACTAATATGTTGGATAAGGCTGAAGTCGTCCAGAACACTTGCTAAGTCAATGGCTTTGGCATCATGCATGTCCAGGTAACCTAAATTGAGGTTGCCCACTATAATGATTTGGGAATTGGGCTTGGTGCTAGTTGCTAGGATAGATGAGATATCCTCCATGAATGAGGAGGTAGGGCCAGGGGGCCTGTAAATGAGATGTACTGTGGCAGTGTGATTAGGTGAGATAGGGAGTTTAATAGAGTAGTTCGCTGATGGCAGCCGTAGGCTGTTGACAGCTCTGAGATTGAGCGAGCTCTTAAATATGCAGGCTCTCCTCCTTCATATTTTGGTTGAATCAGGAGTGTTTACTCTCTATTAATACTAACCATGTGCTTTGTAATTTGTATGTCTGATTTAAATGAGACACTACAAACATTTAATAATTGTTCTCCAAGCACCGGAGGCAGACCTCTGTGCTGGCTCTTATTCGAATTATACCAGTATTATGGACCGTGCTACGATTGGACTCCAGCGTAGCTTATGTGCACTATGAGTATTCAGAGGAAAACAACCTCTTGCTAATTCAAAGAAAACAAAAATAATGGTAAAACAAGGGCTCAACCAGAATAGAAATAACTTTTATAATCACATTTTATTAAAGTTTAAACATAGTACAGTGAACATCGCAGACTGTAAGTCCCAATGCAACCATACAATGCTATAAAATAAGCTCACTTGTATTCTGTCTGTTACATTTATAACAATTATAACCGTTATGCTGGGAAGGGAAAATGTCAACCAAAAAAAAGGGGGTAAGATGCTGTCTCACAACATTGTAAAGGCTTGTATCTCCTGGGGTTTATGATGGATATCTGGATATAATATGTGTTCAGCAAAATGACTAAAGGATAGGCAGGTTCCTTTAGGCAGTTCATTCTTTTTGGCTGCATCAATCACATCCATGGCCTGAAAGGGGCCCCTAGGGGTCCCTTAGGTCTATGGAAACAAGGCGAGTCACCACACGCTAGATACGCCAGACACGAGGTTGTATTCCCAAAGCTAGGGTTTATTGCAAAGCAAAAGTCTCAGTTGGCCAACTTGGTCTCACGCCCCGCGACGTGCATCTCTATACCTCGAGGGACGCAAGAGAGTGAATTACGTACATCAGTTACATATATACAAAATGCATATCAAACAATCGGCTACGACATGTTTAACAGCCCCCCCTTTATTTGGTTTCTTTGAACTTGGTGTGATGATGGACACTCTCGAAAGCTATGACACCTTCAAATATCTATTCTAGTAACAATTTGCAATTTGTGAGTGCGGAGGCATCTTTCAGTTGTTGAACGGAACACAGCGCTTCTGTTCTTGGAAGCGAGCTACATACGGGGGAAGAGTTGCATTCCAGACCTTGCTATCTATGAGGTCCTATTCGTGTCCTGGGAGCCAACACGCTCTAACAGTGCTCAGCAAAGGGGAGCCTTAAGAAGAGCATAATTCAAGCCTTTAGCTTCTTTATTCTAACATATTCTACCATATAACGAGACTGGCTGGCAGCTGCGAAATGATTAAATGCCCTGCAGCTCTGCTTCAAGGTTACATTCGGGAGGGAGCCGGGCATTCTTCCTGGTGCTGCCTATGTTGTTTCAACGAACTCTTGTTATCCTCGCGGCCCTGCGGCCTTGTCCTTTTACGTGCAGACAAAAATGTTTTACAATCGAGCAGTGTAAGCAGAAAATGTACTGCGAAGCAATAAGAACAGAAAGCAATGAGCAATGGTTAGAAAATAAAATGGTGATTCTTGTTACATCAAAATGGCCCTTCATTGGCAAACTCGGAAACCTATATTCTGTCATATGGTGCATGAGACGGTTGGCCCACGGCCATCAAAATACGTTTGCGGTCACACAGTAGAGGTATTCATTTTTCTAGCCTGACAGGCCAGACTGAACCATATCCAAGTTCACCATTCATGCAGATCCGTGGGCACCTTTCCCTTCCAATTATGGGCCAGGGTAAACCTGGCAGCCACCAAGAAATGGGAGACAGGTTTGTAAGAACCTCCTGGATTTGAATTGCCCAGTAAAACGATGAGGGGATCCAGCGGGAGGTCGACCCGGTAATCTTAATGTGTGAGATGACCGCCTTCCAATATTGCTGGATAAGTGAACAGGGCCACCAAATGTGAAACAGGGAGCTTGTGACCTGCCCACATCGCCAGCAGTCAGAGGGAATCATGGGATTCATATGATGTAGCCAGCTTCTCTGGGGTGAGATACCAGTGGCCTATAATCTTATAGCTATTTTCTTTAGTAGCTCTAGTCCAAATATTGTACCAGGATAATTCATCAATCTGGTCCCCAATATCCGTCTCCCATTTTGCCATGTAGTGATGTGTGTATGTGAAGTGTTGCCCATTAAGGATCATATAAAGTGTGGAAACATTCTTCCCCGGTGGCCCCCCAATAAACAAGTCCTCGAACTTTTTAGTATCCTTGTTTTCCCCCTTTTGCCAATTTGTGATCCACTAACCAGTGCCTTGACTGGATTTATGACAAGCTAGCTAGATCAAGGAATCAAAAATGATTGTTTGCATTCCTGGAAGGACAGGGCCCGACCATTGGCGAATAATTGACCAAGCTGGTGTATTCCTCCATCAGCCCACCTCTGGAGGGACCATGAGTGTATACCCGGGGGAAAGGCAGCATTATAGAACACCGGGGTGACAGGCAAGGGTATGTAGTCATCCCATACTACTTGATATCCCTATCCCAGCTGGAAATCGAGGCTTTAGTAGCTGGTAGAACTGTGTGGGTGTTGTTTCTGGCTCTCTGGGAAATCCAGCACCAATCATGCAATTCAGCGCCTCTACTTGCCTTCTTTATGGCAGCCAATTGTTTCGCATCTCCTGGTGTAGACTGCGCCAGAAACTGGGCCAGCTGAGTAGCGTAGTAACCACATTCAAGGTTCGGGAACCACAGCCCACCGTTCATTTTCAATGCTAACATTGTGCTAAGAGATCTGTGGTGTTTCCTTGGCCCATATAATTGTGAGAATATGGGTTTGCTGGTCAAGTAAGACTTTTCTTGGGATAACCACTGGGAGGGCCAACAACATGTGAAGTAACATGGGGAAGAGAGACATTTTCACAGCTGTAATTCTCCCCACCCAAGAGATCTCTTGTCGGGACCAGCTTTCAAGGTTCCCCATCAAATGTATACAGAGCAATGGGATATTCCACTGATAGAAGTGGTGTATTGTGGTCATTAAGATCCCTAAATATTCTAAAGAATCCTGACACCATTGAAAATTATATTGTGATTTCAGGGTATTTACTACTTGTTCTGGGGCTGTAATGTTTAAAATTGGGTATTTTATCTTAAAGCCTGACACCTTGCGGAAAAGTTATAGCAAAGAAACTGTTTGGCAATGACCAGCATGGATTCATAAAGAATAAAATTTCATCTGCTATTTTATAGTGTCCAAGCTCTTTCAATTCCACTAATGTGTTCAAGGGTAATGACTCTGGGGGCTATTGGTTACAAAACTAAAGCGAATACCAGAGGAAACGAGAGGCAGCCTTGACGGGTGCCCCTTATAAGCGGGCACTAGATCTGACAAAAGGCATAGTTGGCTAGCACCATTTTAATGGTTAGTTCCGAAACTATAGCCCATCAGGAGTATATGGATATATGACCAGTTAACTCTATCAAACGCTTCCACTGCACCGATCGATAGTACTGCCAGAGAAGAGTAATGCTTTCCCGCCCAGTCTGTCACTGGCCCTGCGGATGTTATAATGCGTTTGTCTAACCGAAATAAGTCCGGTCTGGTCCAGATGAATCGCGGTGGCGGGTAGGACCCCAGCCAGTTGATTCACTAGCACTTTGGAATACATTCTAGCATTGTAATTAAGCACTGTAATGGGCCTATATGATGTGCAAGCATGGGGTCCGGTTTAGGTTTTAACAGAAGGAATTTGGTTGCCTCACCATGAATGGAGTGACTGACCCCTTTAATACGAAACTTTTAAACTAATTGGTAAGGTGCTGGGCTAGGAGGGATGGTAATTTTTTATAAAAAGCTGCTGAGAGGACATTGGAACTGCCATTTTGTTTGAGGGTAATGACCCTTGCCCATGGCCCTCAGTGGCAAGTCATCCTTCCAGTTAGGGCCAGGTCAAAGGCCTTAAAACCTCATCCAAGACTCTTGGCTCATAACCATCATGAAGACCAACATTAGAATGGGACTATTTACTTGGGACTATTTAACTTAGGGGGGGGGGCGGCGGGTTCAGCCAACATGGAGGCACACACATAGCTCAGTTACAAGGAACTGAGCTATGCAGTCTAGTCCCTTGGGTGTGGCAGGCCTGGGACTAATTTACCTGGACTACTTTGGGTGTGGCAGGCCTGGGACTACTTTACCTGGACTACTTTGGGTGTGGCAGGCCTGGGACTATTTTACCTGGACTACTTTACCTGAGACTATTTAAACCGTACCCAAACAGCAGAACATGCTTTGCGTTATTCTGCTGTGGGCAGTGTAACCCTCACCGTGTACAGTTCTTTGATGCCAGCTTACTTGACACCAAGGACCTGCAGAGAGAGAAAGAACACTACAAAATTTACCTGCAACAGTATCCTGTCTTCAATCCATCGCCGACTTCATTTCCACTCACCTGAAGGTACGAACTCCATCATCCGGCACCGCATGCATCCTGGAATACCATAACCTGGAAAGAGGAGAAAGAAAGACAGCATTAGTAAGCGTTTACTCATGTTTCCTCCCGAATGAAGAAAGCCACACAAAAGACTACCTGGGTAGTCCTCTCCTGGTCAGTATCATTGCTGGAACATGACGGTGCTCGGCAACCTGCAAGGAGAGAAAAGACGCAGGTTAGCAATATAAAAGGCAAAACAGCGCCGCGCATCGCGCATTACTCACCGGACAGCATCACGCACACCGCGCTTTCGCCTACCGGCCCATGCTCATCTTCAAACTGCATGACAACACCAAAATACCTTTCCTTACCTAAAAGGAAAGAAGCAAGGCATTATTATTGGAAAGAAGCAAGACATTATTATTGGAAAGAAGCAAGACATTATTATTCGAACTAAGAGGAACATAAGAACTGCGTATAAAAACTGTAAAGCAGCAAACCTACGGAGTCGCATCAGGCCTGGATTCCCACAGTGGGGCTTGCACCAGTGAAGTAACTTGGTCGCTGCTCGCCCCCCACAGCTACGCACCCCTGCCACGAGGAGCAGGAAGGAGAATCCACCGTTTACAATATTAAGGTGAGGAGAGGGCCCAAGGGGGAGGAGTTGTGGCCAAGGGAGGTGGGAAAACATAAAGACAATCTGATATTGAATCCAGCTCTCCTATATTGCAGACCCATCTTTAACCAGAGGCCTTACCAAGGGACCAGTAGAGGGTTCGAGAGTGAAAATCATCCAACCAGGGCTGGGTGGCGTCCCCGTGGATACCAGGTGAGCGTAACAGTAACTCCTTGATAAACCGCAAGACTTCTTCCGAGGTGATCGAGGCCTCTATCTCTGACACCCTAGGAAGGGTTAATTCTTGTAAAAAAAAGAAATAAAATAAAAATAACTCTCCTCCAGATCCCCATCTAGCGTTTCGGCTTAAAATAGCTCCCCGTAAAAATGAGATAAAATGTGCAACTTCTCCGGCTCAGTGCTATGTGAGACTCACTTTCAATCGTGAAGAGCTGCTATAGTGTTTCGTAGACCACTCGGCCTTCAGTTTACATGCAAGCTGGCGTGAGGCCATGTTGGACGTGTTAAAATAATGGTGTTCTGTACGCAGCATTTGATTTAGCCGCCCATAAGGCCTTTAGCTCTGACCTGGCAGTTTGTAGTTGCCTGTGTGTTTGCCTAGCCTGATGCAGTTTGTATTGATTTTCAAGAGCCCTAATCCTGTCCTCGATCTCCACCTGGTGTGCAAGCAACACTCTTCTCCTCTGTGAGGTTTAGCTAATTAATTTCTTCCTGATTGTAGATTTGAACGCCTCCAACATCAACTCCATAGGTGTATCATTCCTAACATTTTCTTGAAAATATTGGGTGATTCTGGTAGAGAGCCCTTCATGATAAACCGGGCCCTTCAGTAAAGTGTCATTAGTCTACCATAGGAAAAGCTTGTGGGTGTTAAGAGTCCCATCGTAGTTCTAACCTGATGGGGAACTGATCTGAAACTGAGGCCAAATAGATTTCCGATTCTGAAACCTGGTAAATGAGGGAGCAAGCAGTCAGGAAGTCTAGCCTAGAGTATGTGTGATCTGCGTGCAAGAAATATGCAAACTCTCTTTAGGTGGGATTTGAGTGCCTCTCTATGCCCAAAATTGTAAGTCGACCACGGCCTGAGAAAGGGAAGCAGAACGACATGTTCCATTGATGTGAGTTTGTGCTGTTCTATCTAGGCTCTCATCCATAACCACGTTCCAGTCCCCCTCCTAAAATTAGATCTCCCACTTGAAAGTGTGCTTTCTCTGGGAATAGAGTTGCATAGAATTGGTCCTGTCGTTGGTTAGGGTCACATTCAATATTCATACTAACAAACCTTCCGTGGGAGTCCCGGATAACGCCTGCTGATGTGAATACCACAGTTTTTTTGCTCAAAAATGGCACCCCTGCCTTCTTTTCGGGTGCAGAAACCAAGAATTGATGAGGGAACCAGAGAGAGTGAAATCTGCAGCAATCCTTGAGGAGATGGGTCTCCTGGAGTAGGACTATGTCCGCTCCCAGCTGAACTAGTTTAGTGTTCACGCTTCTCCTTTTCATCAGGGAGTTAAACCCCTGCACGTTCAAGGAAGCAAAACGCAATTGTGGAGTTTAGATGTCAATTTAAAGTGTAATGTATGTGTGAAAATATCTTCTAATCTTAACCTTTTACCAACCCAGGCTTCTCGGGTACAACATTGGAACACCCAGTCACAGCCACTGGGAAGCAAACATGACCGAACCCCACCCCCAACCTGAGCAATACCTCACCCCCATAAGGGAAGCAACCGATACCTGCCTCCTTGCTTATTCTTACTTGAGGTTGCAATCAGACCTGGTGACCATATGTTCCTAACTGGACTAAAACAACTAACAGTATAAGGAATCGGAAAAAATCCAAGATAAAAACAAACATTCAAACCCCCAAATGGGGAAACCTTAGTTAAATACCTAACTTTAGGGGAATGTGCTCCTAATACAACTGCATACTAAGAGGTTAACTACAAATTAGGACATTCTGCGTAAATGCTTCTTGTCCCCCCCCCCAACCCAGCCTTGGGCAGCCACCCCTGGTAAAAGAAAAAAGAAAACCATAACCCCTGGGGGACCACTTGTAAACAACGGGCCTGGGAACGGGCCTCGAGCAGGTTCTTGCGAGTCTAAGCTCCTCTCACGCCAGTCGAACGAGGGTCTGTGCTGCTGTCTGCATTTCTCTCTTCTTGACTGGCTCTTGGACCACTCTGAACTGGCATCTGGAGCGAGTCTACCCTCTGGTAGATGGATTTCTTACTCCGGGATCTTGGGGGTGGCAATTGCTGCCCCTAGTGAAGAGAATTGATGTTGCTATCCTTACTTGGAGAAAACAATTTTAAATGGGTATCCCCATGGGTTTGGAATGCCCCTATGTAGCCAATTTGTTAAAGGTTTCATCTGTCGGCGACTAGCTATTGTCGCAGAGGATAGGTCCTGAAATAATTGGTTGTGAAGCCCCTGAAGCAGAAATCTTTCAGAGATCTTGCCTTTTGCATAATGCATTCCTTGGGTTGAAAATAGTGATCCCTCGTTGCTCCGTTGATAGTTAGAAAATACCTGTTGGGTACTGTCCAGAGGGCAATCAACCGGTTCCAAGTCACCCATGATTGATTGGAACAGGGCCTCTGCATAATCTGCCAGCTCTTGATTGGGGATATCCCAAGGTATGCCGTCAACCCTAATATTATTTCTTCTTGATCTATTTTAGCCTTCTTCTATTTTGTCTTCCAGTTGGCATTAGCGCGTTTCTAATTCCTGGGCCCTCTGTTCCAACTGCTCTTGGTTATGGGAGTTTTCGAAGAAGGTGTACTCCATTTTTTTAAAATGTGTTTTTTTATTGTGTATACAGTTTTGAACAAGATAAAACAAACAAAACATTTACACATTAATGAAGTACATCTTGCATATTACATCGCATATTCATCCATAAAATCTTTTTTTTTTAAATCGGAGGAGTTGGAGAAAAATGGCAGCGTTTTAATAATAAGTCAATATTAGAGGAAGAAAGAAACATTTTACCATCTTAAGATAGGAGTGGAAGTGGAATTTATCAATTATATGGAGGTATTAGTTGTGAACAAGCTCTTCAAGCAGTCTGACATCAGTCTCAAACTTACGCAATTTCTTGTCGGCACATCGCCACACTTGTGTTATTGCAACAATCTTACTTCGACTATATCCTATATTCTAAGCCAAAAGGATTTGCTAGTGATTTTCATACATATTTCCCACATAATTAGAGTAATACTGCTCATATATGGTGGTCATTCCAATACAGCTAGTAAGGACATGTCGAATTGATTCAAGCTCATGTTTATCACAGCAGATTCGGCATGTTCTTTCACCCACTGGGATCCCCATCCATGCACCTCTCATTTCCAGGACATCAAGTCAGTTAAGTCTAATGTCCATAAATATCCTTTGTGTAATTAATGATGGACAAAGCTTCACGTAGCCTTGCATTTCTTTATATTTACAAGGCATCTTGGCAAATGTGGGTAATGATTTCATTCTGGCCACCTTCACGTGGCTTTTACACCAGTCACATTCCTCTGCAGCCCTTTTCAATGATTTCAGCATCACGCCTTCACCATATCCCATTCAGGAGTCCAGCATAGTTCTTCAAAATAACACTCATTAATAGCTTTGAACTTATTCAAGGTCTTATTCATTCCACTTTCCAAGGTCGTACTGAATATTGATAAGAACGAATCAGGAGGAGCGAACATAATCTTTATACATAGCTTTGCTCCATTGAGGTTAACCAAGGTGGCAAGGGAAATTATTCCCATTTCCAACCGGATAGCCTCTATAGGGGTGTAGCTACTCAGTCCCAGGATTCTACGCCAGATGCAGCCTTCAATCTTATTAGCCCATACTGTCCAATCTCTATAGGAAGCCTCTAGCACATACAAAAGGCAGCAGCCAATTTCTGCTTGTAGATATTAAGTATTCCGCATAGGCTGTATCCAGCCGTTTTTCTAGAGGAAGAGGAGACAACTCCCATTGTAGATCGAGCCCTAGCTCTTATTCGCCTGAAAGGGTCCCTTTCCCCAGTTTTATTTGACTCCATCTCCTGGCCTAGATATGAGTCCACCCTTCTAATAACACCAATATCAGTGGATAGTGGTTTTATTACATCTTTGTTCTAAAGGCCATGAATTTTGTCTTATTGATGCTCGCTATTAGCCCATTCTTTTTTGCATAAGAAAAAACTGCTTTTTGCACTGTTGCAGATGCCCATGTATGTGTTGTCAAATATAACAATGTCATCCGCACAACAGATCCATCCCATCTTATGCGTACCAATATGTGGGAAAGCAGTCATCCCCTCAGCAAAGATCTCACCAAAATCTGCAAAGAAAAGATTGAAGAACAGCGAGTCAGGGAACATCCCTGTCTCACCCCCCGTCTAACTGCAATGGGGTCTGACCTAGATCCCATGTTATTCATCTCACATTAGTAGTGTTATTCTCATACATGACTCTACAGATATATAGCAAATGAGAAGGCATCCCCATTCGTTCACATTTCTCCCACGACAGGTGCCTATTAACCATATCAATTGCAGAAGAGAAATCTAAATATAAGATATAGAGGTAGTTCCTTAGAGGTTTTTGCCTGTTCAATGAGTGTGTTAACCATGAGTATATTGTCTATCGTGGAGTGACCTTTTCGAGAGTCTTTTTGGGCTTTATTAAGGATGTTTGTGCTTGCCACCCAGGCATTGATTTCTTTAAGGGCTAGCATACAGCCCTTCTTGCTGGGTACATCCATAAGTGCCAATAGGCAGTAATTACTTGCGCGATTTCTGTTCCCACTTTTGAAGATGGGTATTGTTATAGAGGTTTTCCAGGAGTTAGGGATAACTCCAGATCTCAGAATTTTTTAATACATAATCCTCAAAGTATCTGCCCAAAAGTCAATATTCTGTTTTATGACTGCATTGCAAAGCCCACCAGGGCCGGGAGCCCTAGAGGTATTAAGTTTTTTTCATGATGTCAACAATGTCCTCACGCAGGATCTCAGTGTATTATCGGTTGTTTTACCAATGGTACAAAGATCCCTTTAAATGTATCCTCCAGATAAGCATCCCAAGTATATTTATCTATACAGCACAATAATTGCTGATTTCCTTTGTCATTTACCACTCTATAGATTGCCCACATTATTTTTGTATCACCAGACAGTAGAATTTTAACCATTGACTGCCAGCTTACATTTTCTCTTGATTTATTATATCTGTAGAGCCAATTTCTATATCTAATCTTTATTTTTCTTTTCACTAATGCAGGTATACTTCCCAATTCTTTTTCTTCTCTTTATTTATGATTTTGTCATAAGGAGCAGCATATTGTTGTTTCCCAGATAACGGCGTTAGTTTACCTCCCATGGCCATCATGTTATGCATATTTCTCTTAAGCCACTCACTAATTCCATCTGCCGTCATATCAGTAAGGATTTTGTTAGGGTTACATTTGCACCACAATCTTGCTTCAGTGAGATTTCTATCTGACCACCCCAATCGATTTCCTTTACCCAATAATTTCATTTCACTAATGTAATCAATTCTTGAATGTTCTATGATATTCATTTCAAGACTACATGATATAATTGAATGGTCACTATGAGGAGTATTCTGAACACCAAATTGGTTCGTCATATCAAATAGGCAGCTACTGAGGTAGATATAATCAATAATCAAAGAATTAGTATCATTGGTCCAGGTGACCTCAGCTCTATCATTCTTCTTCCCAAAGTCATTGGTCATAAACAGGTCAGCCTCACAAAGAAAATTCCTCCATCTTTCAGATTTAGTGACACCTTCATAGCTGATTCTACTATCATCTTTAACATTTACATCATATAAGGTGGGAGCATTTAGATCCCTACCCAAAACAACGTGGACATCATCTTCATTTGCATAGATTTCAGTCAAACGGGAGACTATACGCAATTGTATAGCCAATGTAAGATTGTGTTCCGAAGGATCAGACATTCACAAGTATGTGATACGCTCCAGTTACAGTAGGCATTGTTACGCAACTTGAGTGTTCTGGCCCAATTCCCAGGGGGACCCCTTTATCTCCTGCATGTCTTGCTGAAGACAGCAAAGCAAGCGCTGGATGTCCCCAATCTCCCCCTCCCGCCCCCCCAACCCGGCTTCTTCGTCAACCTATTGCCCAGCAAGCAGGGTCTTGGATTGAGGATCTCTGGGGCCTATCATGGGTGACTTCAGCATAGCCTTGATCGAATGGCCGCTAGCACACTTTGATTTGGAGGGACTCGTGGAGTATGCAGCCCCCTGATGGGGCAGATGCATACAGCCCAGACAGTATTTACTGGCTAAGGCGTATGGTGTAGGACCAATTGGGGTACTTCCACCCTGGGAGCCTTGTGACTGCCACCCACATTAATCGAGAGTAGGAATGGTGAAGACGCTGCTCCTATCCACTGACCTGATCCGGCATCCAGCATGCCCCGATCTGTTCCAGATTATTTGTCTCTCGGGTGCTTTTTAGCACCTGAAGACCACCTCTCCTCACTGCTTACAGAGGGTGTCCGAACCGCCTCAGGACCGCATCAGTCAAAGGCCCTTCTTCAGTCCGGGCTGCCGCTGCGCCCGGCGTGCCTCTCCCTGCAGGGAGGCCACTGAGCGCTGGGGCGGGCGGCAGCAACCAGGAACACTCTCCTCTCCCAAGCCATCGGTGAAGCGCTGACTTGCCAAATGTCTGCAGCCTGCGGTGGATACAACTAGTCAACCCCGCTTAGGATCCAGAGTGCAGGGGGCTCCATTGTCCACGAACATAGACTGGGGGCCTGATTCGGCTCGCTTCCGATGAGCAGACCACGGAGTGGGTGATGAGCCAACTCTGACTAGCAATACTCTGCCCCAAAGAGTGATCCACCTGTGCCACGGGCAAGGTCCTCAACAGCTCAAAGAAAGCCTTGGGTGGCCATTTTGTGCACACGGGTGGCTCCTTAAACGCTGGCTGATTTGTAAAAAACAATTCCTTCTCCTTCGGCTCCAGCTAGGAGCATTGCGGAACACCGGCAGCTTCCTCACTGTGGTGTGCATCTGAATCAACATTTTTATAGATCGCAAACTGCCGAAGTCATGCTTATTCCCAGAAGTGCTACGGAGCTTGGAAGAGCTTGGAAGAGTCACGGCACCATTGGGCTCTCGGCAAGCCATGCCCCCAGTAAAAAAAACTTTATTTGGACAATTAATGGTGTACCCATTGAAGTTATAAAGAATACATTCATCTATTCATCTTGGGTTTCCTAGCTATTTTATTAATTGGTCTAATTTGGAAGGTATCATCACTTGGAAAATCTTTAACACATTTTGGACGGTAAGCATTTGTTGCTTATTAAAATGTAGGAGTGAAGTATCACTCCGGGGCCCTTGTATGGCCTCAAAGCCTTTCCGGAGAAGCAAATCACCTGGTTATGGGCTTTGTAAGCTAAGCTATAGAGAACTAGTCTGGGGTTACCTAATGCTACTTCGTATGAAGCAATATGTTGTGAATTAGGTCTCACTTCCCTTTTAACATCTTGGAAGAACGCATCACTTTATATATGAAGATAATGGCACATGCTGAACATGAAAACTCCTTTTTAAGCAGTGGTTGATGTGGGAGGGAGTGGCTGGGAGCGGTGCTTCTCTACTTTTTTTCTTTTTAAGCTTTACTGTTCCTTTACTTTTTATTTTAAAAAGAAACCGTGGTTTAGTTTTAAAATTAAAATGTAGGAAGCAGTTGAAACTTGCAATTCAGTGCACTGTACTGAACATTCCCTTAAGAAGCAAGTGTTTCTTTCAGGGTTTGGATTTCACGTCGGAGGGGCCATGGCGATGGGGTTTGTGGGCAGCAGGGGAGGCCAGCAGGTAACATAGTTCCACTACTTTTCGTACACTTCGACCACTGCTTTTAAGTTTATTCAGCTAGTTAATTTGTCTCAAGTCCTTCACTTCTTTTGTGTTTAAGGAATACACTGCATCTGTGGAATCCTTTCACTTTGATATAGATTTTCACCTGGAATCTCCTTTAAATCTAGGATTGGCACTGAAGACTTTGAAGAGCAAATATTTGCATTGGGGCCGGATTAATAACATTTAAACATGCAATCTACCAAGCACACATTCATAAAGTATACGAGTCAGGGTTTTCCTATTGGAAAAACCTTTTATTACGTTTTAAAAGTTAAGTCCGTAGATTTGAAGTTTTATTATTGAATTACTTTTTAATCTCTTGCCTCTGTATGCTCCGACAGGGGCGTGTGGTCCAATGTACCTAATGATTCTAGGCTATGTTGTCTTTGTAAATTAGAAATTGAAACAGCGTGACATGTTTTAACCTGTTGCACAATGTTGTCTTTGAGATATTACAAAGATCATTCCAAGAATTGAACATGCTTCCCCTAGGACTGGCCGGTCCCAGGAACGTGCTCCCTCAGAAAAGAGGTTGAAGTCCTTTGAAGACACACTGCTCCCGGAGGTCCAAAAGAAGGCCAGACTACACGACGTTGATCCTGCTGGAATCTCCCGCATCAGCGGGTCCTAGCACAGGAAGGACTAGGTTGCCGTCACCAACTAAATCTACGGGGAGCCTGTGGATGAGTGGTGCTACCTTTAGGAGAAAGTCCTCGACTCGCCTAAACTCAGCTTACCATGAGCGGATAAAGTACCGAAGGAAAGATCGAAAGGTGGCCCTTTGCTGCCTCCATCGGCGAAGCCAGCATTGGCGGTTCAGCAGGACAGAACGACTTTGTCATCGGCACCCACGTCCACATCGAAGGCTAAAACCACCCAGTCGACTATCTCGTCGGCGGCCATCACTATTTCGTCGAAGGGGGTGGGGGGGACTGGACTCCTAGAGTGTCACCGCCATTAAGGTCTGAGGTGGCTGCTGCAGCACCTACGAAGGCCCCTGAAAAAGGGAACTCTTTCCTGGCCATTCCGCCCCAGAAGTGTCCGGAGAGGCGGAGGGATAAGGCTCCTGCCGATCCTAAGAAGGGTATGAGCCTGTGGGCTGTTGTCATGATGCCTACCCCCGGGCATCCGAATCAAGCCCATCAGCCCCGGGAGCAGGCATCCAGACATTTACAAAAACCCCAGCAGCCCCAGCTAGGGGCTGTCTGGGTTCGGTCCTGGCGCCGTAGGCACCATGCTCATAATAAAAATCAGACCTGGCGCCATAGGCGCCAGGCTCATAGACATTACTTACCTCATGCAGACCATGCTGCAAATAAATCCAAGCCAACGTGAGGCCTGGATGGGACTATTTTACTACAGGGACTATTTTTTTACTTGGGTGTGGTCCTGGGGAACTTCTTTCCTAGGACTACTTTGGAGGCTATTTAAACCACGCCCGAACAGCAGCACATGCTTCGTGTTATTCTGCATCCAGCAGCGTGACTCTCACCGTGCCTGCAGCCAGCATCCAGTCTTCTGCCACGCCCGCCTCGAATCCGGAGCTCCTAGAATAAAGAGGAAGAAAAGGACAAGGTTAGAAAAGTAACTTATTTCAAATTCCTCACCTGATTCCGGATCCATTTCATCTCCCGACCTGGAAAGTACATCAGTCCTGCACGTGTCGCTTCGCCAGCTCCAGCACGGCGCCATACTCGCCAGTTCTCACAGCATCTTTCGATCCTGCACTGTCAATCATTTCTTCGCCGTACTGCGGCACCTAGGGGCACAAGAATAACCAGGTGAGCCAAGGGAATCAACAAATACCTCTTACCATCATAGACTTGCCTGATTTACCACCGGTGGGATTATTCTCCATATCTTCATATGCAGCATCTGTAAAGAGGGAGAAAAACACGTTAACGCATGCAATAGTTACCGGACAGCGTTGGGGTAACACAGATTCTTACCTGAACGCCAGCAGCAGCTACGTGACCTTCTTCTCACAAACTCAGTTGCAACTTACGGAAGGAAGGGGACAAGAGTGAACATCGGGAACATTGAACTCTTTGAACTTGATACTTACCAATCCCGCCTGGGACTTCAGAGTCAATGCTTACCGGAACTCTCCCAACGCCTTCAAACCAGTGAAGTAACTGGTATCTATGCGCCCCTGCAAGACACGCAGGATGGAGAGCTCATCTTTTACAAACATAAGGTGAGGTTACTAAGGGTATATCGGAGGTGATTAGTGGGGGAGAGCGAGAACAGTTGGGAGGCCATCACTAAAACCCACAGGTGGCTAATCCCTGTCTCCACTTGCAGGAAAATACTTCTTCGGGTCCAGCAGACAAGACTAGGCGGGCCCGTCCATACAGTCATCTCTGCACTACGCATCACGTTGACGGAAACCGCAGCTGTCCTGGTCCGATCGACACCCCTGTGGGGTCCAGGTGAGCGTAACAGCTGTCCAGGAGAAGTTGGTGCAGTTTTATACCGGCTCGGATGAGTACGAGAATGATCTGCCCAAAGATCATTATTCGGACCACGAAGGGGGTCAGGGGTCCATCTCGGTGGGGAGGGAGCCCGGTTCACTGCCTCGCCAAAGAAGGCGCATCAGTCCTGAACCACGACCAGCTGTTCCTTTCACACCTCAGCCGAGTGATGTGTCCCTGGACATACTGACAACGCTGCCCTTGCTGGTCTCGGAAATCCAGCTGAGGCTGCCTCCCACTCCTGCACAGTCTAGGAGCCGACCAAGACGGCAGCCCGCGATCCCACCCCGGAGCAAGCCCAAGGCAAAGTACCTGCCAGGCCCAGGGCATCACCCGACACCTGCACCTCGACTTCAGGATTTGACTTCGATTAGAGACCCAGCAATGCACACAGACACGGCTAAGGCTTACTCGTTTCATGCTATGATGTCCAGGGCCTCGGCACTGTTTCATCTTGTACACAAGAGACTAAAAAGGAAGGATTTCTTTACCAAAGACATGAGTCCAGACCATCATGTCCCTCCCCGTATTGGACGATATCTGGGTGGGAGGGCTTGACCCTAATAAAGACCATGAGCACCGCTCCACCCAAGCGAGCTAAACTTGAGAAGAAATGCAGGGCCCCGGACTAGGAACCCAAGTACCTGAGGTCGCAGCCTTCAACTACCTCTGTGTTTTCAGCCATGGCAGAAATGATGGGTGAATCGGTTGTCCACAGTGCCACCTGATCAGGCGGGGGAAAAGCTGGACGCGATGGGGGAAAAGGATTATCTACACTGCTGCCAGCACCATTAAAGCCGCAAACGCCCTGCCATTTTGTCCCGCTATGACCGGCAGCTATAGTATAAACTGGGCCTTATTCTGGACTTCTTACCGGACGATAAGAAAGTGGAAGCTTTGGTGCTGTTCCATGAAGGGGAAGTGGCCTCAGACCATGCCATTCCAGGGGCAGTGGACATCGTAGGCACAGGTTTCCGGCAGATGGGCAATGGAGTGTCCCTTCGGCATCAGGGATGGCTCAAAGTCTCCAACTTCAGACCAGAGGTTCAGACCAAAGTGTTGGATATGCCTTTTGATGGTGAAAACCTGTTTGACAAGCTGGTCAAAGAGTCTCTGCAAGTGATGAAAACAGACATGGAAATGGCGCGTTGACTGGGTACCCTGCAGCAACGTCGGTCATTTTCGTTCCTTGAGGTAAAAATCTGGCAGGTACAAGGGATATAACACCCCTTATCAACCTTCCCGCTCCATGACGCAAGAGGTGTACAGAGGTCGCTCACAGGCACATGGTACTGGAGGACAGCGTCATCGCTGCCTGCAGGGCAGGACCCCAACAGCGAAACAGGCCTGAACCGGCCATGAACTCTGGCCCCCATTTATGCACCCCAGTGGGTGGCCGGCTGGGGAGGTTGGTCAGCGCGTGGAAGAACATCGCCACCGACGGATGGGTGCTGGATGCTCTCGGACAGGGGCAGCCTTGGCGTTTCAACGCAGTTGTTCTTGTATTCCACCGCTGTCTCGACAAGAACAGCATGTGGCGCAGCTGTTACAGGAGGTCCACGCCATGTTAGAAAAGGGGGTGATGGAGCCTGTCCCATAGCGCCTCCAGGGCCCCGGATTGTACTCCAGATACTTTCTGGTCCAATGAAGACCGGAGTGTGGAGTCCGATCCTGGATCCGAGACGCCTCAACAAGTACTGAAAGTCACATAAATTCAGGATGGTCATGTTGCAGCATGTGTTTGGCCAGCTGGAACAAGGTGACTTCCTGGTGTCTCTGGGTTTGGAGGAAGCCTACTTCCACATCAATCGGAAACACCGCAAATTCCTACGGTTCGTGGTACAGGGACGGCACTATCAGTTCAAGGCTCTACCCTTCGGCTTGAAGCCAGCCCCAAGGGTCTTTATGAAGGGCTTGGCTCCAGTGGCAGTACACCTTCATCTCAACGTCTCCCCTTATCTGGCCGATTGGTTCGTCCGATCCCGCTCCCACGTGTTCACGATTGAACACACGACAAGGACCGTCCGTCTGATGGATCTGGGATTTTCCATAAATTATCCAGAGTCCTGCTTGGAGCCATCACTACTGTTTCTGGGTGCCCGACTCAACAGTTCCGTGTCTGGCGTCGCCCTTGGAAGGGAGGTTGGTAGCCATCCTGGGAAAGGTACAGCGCCTGTCTACGCGGTTGGCTACGGTGCATACCGTCAAGTTGCTGCTGGGCATGATGTCCTCCTGCATAATCCTCTTCCGACTTTGCAGACTGCAGATGAGACCTCCTCAGGAGTTTCTGGATAGGAGATGGTGGCAGGTCTCAGGATCCTGGATGGACAAGATCACCCTCAACGAGGAGTTCCGATGACCGATACAGTGGTGGGGCGTGTGCTCTCGCCTCTCGGAAGGTGCTCCCTTGCAAGCCCTGCCATACCAGGAGACGGTCACCACAGATGCTTCCCTGGAAGGTTGGGGAGCCCACACCGGGCAGTCGCATGCCAGAGGTCTCTGGCTGGCAGAAGAAAAGACTCTTCATATCAACGTCCTGGAGCATCGGGGCGGTCTTCTGGGCCCTCATCCTTTCTGCCGTCGCTGAAGGAGAAGGTGGTGAGGATCTTGATGGACCACACCCCCACCATGTTTTACATCTGGGAAACCGGGCGGGAAGCGCTCTCCGGCTCGCTCCAGAAGTTCACCAGCAGGTTCCCACAGCCAAAAAGCATGGGGGCTGCTTTCTCGTTCCCGTGGGAGGGACTCTATTTTATTTATTTTTATTTTTTACGCCTTTCCTCCGTTCACGCTCCTACTGCGAATGAACCACACACTCAGTGTCATTGCAGGATGATACTTGTCTCTCCGATGTGGCCGCGGCAGATATGGTACCTGGACCTGCTACGTCTGTCAAGGGCAGCATCCATCAGGCTGCCTCTACTTCCCAATTTTTTCGCCATAGAAGGAGGAGCGATTCTACACCACAACCTAGCGTCTCTGAACTACAGGGCCTGGCTCCTGCCGCCCTAGACATAAGGACATCCTGGCCAAAGCCCGAGCCTACTCCACGTTAAAGTGCTACAGCCATGAATGGTAAATGGAAGTGTTTCTTCGTATGGTGCTGGGCGCATCGTGTCACGGCCCGGCTGCACCCGCCATACCTGCTTTCCTTGGCCAAGACTTAACTGCCTCACCCTTCTATCAAGGTGGACTGGGCTGCTATATCCCGTTACACCAGGATACCGGATAGGTAGTCCCTTTTGGTCTCAGACTAGTCTGAGTTTATCAGGGGCCTATTCAGGACTTTCCCGCAGGTGATGGCTCCAGCTTGTAAACTCAATGTGGTGTTAACTGAGCACATGGGTGCACCCTTTGAACCAATGCATCAGGATCCCCTGAAGTTCCTCTCATGGAAGACTGCTTTCCTCATGGCAATCACATCTGCCAGGTGGGTGTGGGAGCTCTGGGCCCTCTCCTGCAAACAGCCGTACTTATCCTTCCGCGCTACAAGGGTGGTACTGCGTACACACCCTACCTTCATGCCGAAAGTGCCGTCCACCTCAACAAGCCTTTGGTTTTGCCTGTATTCTTCCCGAATCAGTCGTCACCAGCGGACAGGTCATTCCATAAGCTGGACATTGTTCGTGCTGTCAAGTTTTACTTGGCACGCATGAAAGGTTGCACCTGTAAATCCGGGAAAAGCCTTGTCGAAGACTTCCATCTCCAGGTGGCTTTCTGGGTGCATCATGCAGTCATCGGCTGGCTAACAGGCCTCTCTGGCCCG
Source organism: Ambystoma mexicanum (assembly GCF_040938575.1). Classification (NCBI taxonomy): domain Eukaryota; kingdom Metazoa; phylum Chordata; class Amphibia; order Caudata; family Ambystomatidae; genus Ambystoma; species Ambystoma mexicanum. The sequence goes on along the minus strand of NC_090922.1, from coordinate 1,210,859,390 downwards.
AGACCCCACTCCACTTGAGCCATCGCAACAATGGCAGCGTTTCTCTCTGGTGCGCCCCTGCTTGACATCTGCAGGGCTACTACGTGAAGGTCCACGTACACTTTCACAAGGTTCTACTCCGTCGCCTGGGATTCCAGGTAGGAGTCCCGGGTCGGCCAATCGGTGCTACTCTATATCTTCACTTGAGGTCGGTCTGTTTCAGGGTTGAGTGTTTTATTGCTTTACGGCTGCTGTTGAGTCTTGCCACCTCCCGTGTTTGTGCATATGTACTGATGTGTAATAGTTATTCATGAGCATGGGTTAAATTGGATAGCTGCAACTCTTGTTTTCAAGCATGTCTGGTATGGATTCACATGCAAACCCTCCCTCCTTCCCCTCTGTGGCTCTTCTTGGTTCATACTGCCACTTTACATGCTTACCAAATCTGAAGATGGCCACTATGGGTGGAGCTTAGGGAGAGGATGTCATTGGATGAGGGTAGTATGGCCCAGAGGATTTATACGATAGTCATGCATCAAGCAAATCTAAATACAGCATCAGAACATTGGTATTTGAAATACTTATACTTTAAGCAACATAATCTCGAATTAAATGACGGCAATATCGGGATATCCAGTACTGAGCCAAAATGTCCGGGGCGGCATGCAGGGGACACAGGTAAGACAAATCTCTTTGCATTCGTTGACATAGGCTAATTTGCATAGCCATTCCTCGTAGCTGGGTGCTTGCTTGGATTTCCATCGTTTTAAAATACATCTTTTCGTGACTGCACATGCAACATTAAATCATCTTGTGGTCTCTTGGGCTTGCCCAATGTCACCAAGCAGGTATTTAAGTGGGGCGAGGGAAGGTAGGATATTCAACATATCATCTATTGCTTCTGCTACTTTGCTCCAATATGTCATGACTGTGGGGCACACCCTGTACATATGGAAAGCTCTGCATGTGCACCCCAGCACTTCAAGCATTCACCTGTCGTCTGGAGAAAACCTAGCCAATGCAGTTGGTTCAGTACTTTGAATTGAATCAGTCGCAGCTTAGCTTTTGGAGATACTGCCTTAGTCATTTGACAACACTTGCTCCATTTCTTATCACTCATTGGAAGTCCTAAGTGTTTTTCCCTAACTTCTCCAATAGTATTGTGGGAGGGAAGATGTGACTAGAACCGTATAGAGCCTGGACACTCCACATCGCACGCCATCCTTTGACAGCATGGCGCTGATGCAACCATGCGTCTCAAGTTCAATTGGAAATGAAGACCAATTTTTTTGCTGAATGCGGCCTGCATTCGATAGTATTGGAGCACTCTCAATGGTGCCCCCTCCCCCCCTCAAATGTACTGACAAATACTTCTTGGCATACAAACTGCCCGTCTTAATGCTTTCGCCTATTTTAATTTGTCCTGAGGGATCCCAGGATTTCTTTAGCACCTTGTCATATATGGGGGAGATGCCAGGGTAATTCCACACGGGAACTTCCCGATTATAGGATACCTCTACCCCAATCTTCCTTAATATTCTGGCCCAAGCATTAACAGTAGTCCTAATGGGATCAAAGGTGGAGGAGTCAACATACCTTTCTCTGAATATAACTGAACGGAGCCCCGTGGGGGATGCCCCGTATCTCTCTAGAGGTATGTGTGCAGCCGGGTCGCCAGCAATGTAGCAGTAGCCAGCGAATTGGGCCTGTGATGCCTAATAATATAGTTCAGAATCCGGTGCCGCGAAGCCCCCATATTCATACGGTTCGGACAACTTTTGCCAACTAATTCTTGCCAGCATAGGGCCCCAAACAAACAGAGGCCAACTAATTCAGTTTAGTGAAAAATGCTTGACCAGGCCACATTGGGACATTTCCGAAGCAATATAACCACTTTGGGAGCACCACCATCTTCAGCAGAGCTACCAGTCTATACAAAGAAATCGGCAGCTTTGCCCAAGGTACTAGCTTGGTGGTCAGTTGCTGCAAATAGGATTCATAGTTATCTATGTATAGTGATTGTCGGCTGTCCGATACCATGATTCCCAGATACCTGAAGCGCAAGGCTGACCATTTAAAGCCCCAGGGTCCGGCGGTTGAATTGTGGATGGCGCAAGAGGAAATCGTTCTGATTTAGTGTCATTTATTCTGTATCCAGACGATCTTAAACTCACGAATGTCTCATTATTGATTTTAATTTATTTAAATTCTTATAACGCGCCACTCTCCCGTAGGTCGCAGGGCTTGCCTAAAAGACAGAACTAAAGGAAGGGCAGTGGATCAAAGTAGTTATATTATGCCATGTTAAAAATGTGCGTCTTCATGTTTTTCTTAAAATCTTTCAGGGGACTTGTCTTTCTCACACCAAGGGGTTAGTGCATTCCATGCCTGTGGGGCCTGAATGTCAAATGTGGTGCCCCCAAAACCTTTCACTTTATATTTTGGTTGCTGGAGGCTAGCCTTGTCAGCCGAGCAGTGTGATCGACCGGGCTGGTATACCGTGGTGCATTTGCAAAGGTATGCAGGGGCTTGGAGATTCAGGCATTTATGGCTTAGTGTCAGTACCTTATGGGTAACCCGATGTTTAACCGGGAGCCAGCGAAGCTCCCTCCTTGCTTGAGTGATATGCTCTCATCTTGCTGGATGTTTGATCGCCCCAAACAGCCCCATTTCGGGTTACCTGGAGTGCTGCTATGGTTGCCTGGGAGATGCCTAGGCGGACCCCTGTCACAGTAGTCGAGGCGTGAGTTAACGAGTGCTGAAGCAAGGAGGGCCATGTTATCGAGTGACAAAAAAGGCTGGGTGTGACGCGAGAGTTTATTAATGTGGCCACAAGAAGCTTGTAGGATGGCTACATGGGGCTTCATAGACAGTTCAGCATCAAGCGCAACCCCCAAGGTCTTAACTCTTAGAAACTGGGATGGTCGATCCAGCTATGTCAACAGTTACAATTTCAGCAGATAGTTTTTTTTAGCCTATGCCCTGTAGCAACAATCAGAAGCTGTTTTTTTTTTTTTTGTATTTTATTGAATTTATATAGCCCTTTAATCCAAAGTGCTTTACACGAGAACAAGGAAAAATACAACAAGCATAAGATGGCAATTGAATCACAACTCAAACAGTATAAGGAACAATTTACAATATTGCTGAGGTGATGAGGGAGTGGAGAGGGACAGAGTTGCGAGAGGGAAAGGGAGAAGTTAGTGGAGGTGGAAGCGGAAGTAAGTCTTTATTGAAGACTAATGCGTTGGTTGCCATCCATGCCTCGAGGCACCATAAACCCAATTGATGGTTGCCACGTCTTGTACGTAGATGCCTGAAAGCTTCAGGACCACCTGGGTGTCATCAGCATAGTTGGCATATTGCACACCCAGGTCGTCAAGAAGTGTCAGGAAAGAATGTGGCTATTAAAAAGGGTTGGCGAGATGCAGGACCCCTGTGGTACCCCGCATGTGATGGCCTCAGGAAAGGATGCAGCATTTTCCACAGCAACTTTAGCATTGCAGGGTCCTAGAAAGGAGGCAATCCACTGTATTTCCACCTTCAAGCAGCCTTCCACCTCCTGCAGCCGTTTGACCAAAAGGGAATGGTCCACAAGATCGAAAGCCGCAGAGAGGTCAAGCAACATCAACAAGGCGGGATGCCCATCATCCACTATAAGAGAAAGATTAGATTTCAGATCTAATCGGGCTGTCTCCGTACCATGTCTGGCTCGAAAGCCAGACTGGTGAGTGCCAAGAATGTTATGTTCCTCAATGTAACTCTGGAATTGTAATGTTTCTGGGCGGTCCAAGACTTTCAGCAGAAAGGGGATGTGTGTGATAAGGGATAAAGGCTGCTTTTTTAAGAGGTATAACCCAAGCCTCCTTCAGAAATTGGGGGACCAAGCCTTCGTCAAAGGATACATTCACAAGCTTGTTGACCCATGGAGCCAAAATAGACAAGCAGTCCTTAAACACGGTTACCAGTCAATTGGTCGAAAACATTTGGTCGACAGGACAATTGGTCGACACCATTTGGTCGAATGCCAAATGGTCGAATTTCTTTTTTTTTTTTACCCCTTTTTTTTTTTTTTTTGGGGGGGGGTCCACCCCAACCCCCTTTTTTTTCTTTTTTTTTTCTTTCCCCACACGAAAACCCACAAAAAATATATATAAATTAAAAAAAAAAAATTCGACCATTTGGCATTCGACCAAATTGCAGTTGACCAAATTGCAGTCGACCAATTGACAGGACACCCTTAAACACACTTGAGGGGCGTATATCTCCGCGACAGGCAGTGGGTTTTAGGGAGATTATGATTTGCAAGATGTCTGCCTCCGAACAGGGCGAGAATGAGAACTTGTCAGCTCTGTTACCTCGGATGGACTTAAGGTTAGGGCCGAGTGTGGATATGTCCCCCCTGGTAGATGGAACAGATGTCCTGGTGACACAGATGGCCTCCAGATGTTTACATATTTTTTGTTTGAATTCATTATGGATTAACTGACACCACTGTGCATCCTTAGTTGGACTAGTCCCCACCGCTGATTTGGCCTCAAATTCTTTCAGAATTGTGAAGAGCTCCTTCGAGCAGTACTTAGCCTGACAAATCCGGTTATTATAGGTGGTAGTTTTGGGACGAAGTTGTGTTCATGGCACGTACATAGAGCAGTGGGTCGTCTGCATATAGAGAGATTATCTGGGGTGGACCCTTTATTCTTATACCCCTGTGTCTGTGCACCTTACCGACTAACGCTGCCATCAGTTCAATAGTAAGTGCAAATAGGGGAGACAAGGGACAGCCCTGCCTAGTGCCTCTGCCAGGGAAAATAGTGCCAACAGTGTTTGATTGGTGAGGGCCCTTGCCCTGGGTTGGTGTATAGCAGTTGGATACAGCACCAAAAATAAGGACTCACTCCAAGAATGTTCGCTAAGATTTTGGCGTCTGTATTGATCAGGGATAGTGGTGTATAGGAGGCCACATCTTGGGGCGGTCTGTGAGGCTTAAGAGTACCGTAATAATGGCCTCCCGGATAGATTGTGGGAGTGCCTCTTGTTGCAAGGACTCTTCCCATACTTTTAGTCATCTGGGAGCCAGCTCCTGTCGGAACTCCTTGTAAAGTTCTATCCCCAACGCATCAGATCCTATAGTCTTCCCTGTAGCTAATGACTTTACTGCACCTTTGATCTCCTCCAGTGTAAAAGGCTGTTCCAGGGCGAGAGCTGCCTCAGTCGACAGTGTGGGTAACCTATAGCAGTTGGATATCGGGGAAAGATCAGCATGTGTGACGTAGTCCTGATTAGAGTACATGCTAGAATGGAAACTGGAAAACGCTTTGTTGATATCTTTCTCACTCACCAGCAAAGTGTTATCCGGGCCCTGGATACTCTTAATAGGATGGAAAAGCTTCTCCGCCTTAACCAATCTGGCTAACAACCTGCCAGCTTTTGTCCCTCTTACATGATCTCCTTGCTCTAGTGGGAGTAGCCATATGTAGTACCTCCCGACAGAATATCCTCCTCCCGGGACCTTCTAGACATGTTCCAGTTCACTGAGCTGGCCTTCCACCTGACCCAGCTCCCGCCTAATGCTCTTTATGGACCCAGAGGATTTAGCCATAATGCCTCTCGCCCATACTTTGAATATCTCCCATAATATTGAGTGCGTGCGGACAAAATCCTCATTGATACCCAAGAATCCACATGTAAGGATTCAGCTACATTGGATTCCCTCCGAAGAGAGGAAGCCATTCTCCAGCGTGGAGTCTGCACAGGGTCGTCGGTAATCTCAAGGATCAGGGATACAAGAGAATGATCAGACACGGTGCGTGGAAGAATAGTGCTATCCTGAACCATAGTGGCCATCTGCAAGGCCAGTAACCAAAAATCTATGCAGGACTCTGAGTCGTGGACAGAGGAGTAATAGGTGAATTCCTTGTTTTGGGGATGAAGTTCCTGCCAAATCTCTGTAAGAGAGAGGTGTAGCAGCAATTGGTGTAGTATCTGGGCCTCTCTGGTAAGATCGTGTGGGGGACATGATGGCCTATCTAGTTTTGTGTCCAGGATCGTGTTAGTCCCACCCCAGATCACCCAGGTCCCATCCAAGGGTGTTAACATTTCAGCAATTTTATGATAAAACCCAGGGTCATCTACATTAGGCCCATATGTATTAAACTATTGTCGGGTGACCAGCCACTTCAACCCACACTATTACGTAGCGTCCCTGAGGGTTCACGCTACTCTTCGATACCCGGAATCCCAATGAGGGGTGTATAAGGGTAAGAACACCCCACGAATGCGAGGAATAATCTGTGTAATACCTCAGAGGACCTCAATTCCATGCAAAGGATTCATTCACCTTTCCCAAAGCGTGTCTCTCCTGTAGCATCAAGATCTTAGGCCCATGACGTGTCACATATGATCTGACCTTCCTTGCCTTAACTTGATTGTTGAGCCCACGAACATTCTGTGTCATTTTGATTTCCAGGCCACCCACTGCAGGTCTATCAGCTGCTATACTTGGTAAACATATGGTTGCTTTCAAATGACCATCACATTTTCAATTTTTAACATCACCAACCACACCAACCCCTCCCCCACCATCACCGTCCACCCCGACTTGACAGTGTCACCCCATGAAACATTTGCATAAAACCTGCAGGATGCACAATGCGAACAGCATCACGCTTGGCATCCAAACTCAAAATGGCCAACAGAGTATTACTTTTTTCGGACACTTCGAAAGGCTTTGTCCCGGCCAAAGACTATAGTGCTCAATTCAATCAATCATTAATTGACATTTCCGCCCATCAAACTGGACCCCAAACTGGTATCTCATTCCCAGAATACTGAATAATGTTATTAGCAGGTTTTATGGTTGATTGAAGGGGTCTACCACAGTATATCATAGAGGCATAAGGAATTGATGGGATATCCCTAAAAGGGAAAGGGGATTTGTCTTTGGTGCCGGGTCATCCCCTGAGGGTCCTTCCCAACCCCTGTGCCCCCTATGGGGTCGTCCCTCATATAGCTGCCCCCCCAGGGTCAGGATTAGGTAGCGACTGCTGTCTCCTGGCCACATGGGGAAGAGCTTACCTCTGGGAAAGCAGTGATCATTGGATTTATCACAATGCCTACAGGATATTCATACAGCATAAGGTGGCTACCTTAAAAGTTCTTTGTTTTCTACAGCAAATGCATGCGCATTATCTTGCATCCTTTCTGATGCGTTTGTTGCTCGTAATTTTTTATAATGTGAGAAAATATCTGCATCCCATTTCATATTCTTAGCAAATTTCCACTGGGTCATTTCAGCAGAGTATTACACAGATTCTAATATACTGATTGATATTTCCATAGCTAGTATGATAGGCCTATATAATAGAAGAGGGTTGTTTCTCAACTGTGAACGGTTTTCCACAATTTATAGGCTAGTCACCTGGCATGTAAGTATTTGCAGGAGTTCGGTCTGCATTGCATGGTTACTGTATTAAGTGTGTAGTTCTAATAGTGTATGGAGGAACATTGTCATTTGCATTAATCTATATGCTGTTATTTTCTCTGTTTTTCATGTTTAGTGAGCCTTATGTGCAAATACTGACTTTTAGTAATTGATAACAATTCTCATCTAATTGCATATTAACAAAGCTTGTTTGCTTAACCGTCATAACTTGTTTCTCAATTCCTTCTTATTGCTTCATTCTTTAGAGGAAAAGTCCGGTAAGAAAGTATTCAACTAGTTTCTAATTCTGTGAATGTTAATTGGGAAATGTGTAGTTCTACATTGTATATTGCATAATGTTCTACTTTTAGTGTGTACTAAAATGAATTTCCGTGAAGAAATGACACATATGCGATTGTTTTTCTCCACATAAGTAGTAGTTTTATTACAATATTTTACACTGTTCATTGATTACAAATGTGTGTCTTGCAAAAGCAATGCTATGGTGATTTAAAAATAAAAAAAGATTGACCGTTAAATATAATCTGATGGCTCTTTTAAACAACGTTGGTAATGTTTCATACATGTTAAAGTCCCTGTTAACATGTTTGTAATAAGTGATATATTTGCTGATAACTATAGCATGCAAATTGATTCATTTAAAAAGACACATTAACAGTGTCAACACCCCACAATGTTTATTTAGTTTGGGCTATTTGCGACACCTATAAAAGCTCAAACTATTGCATTCAAATACTGATTCATGTGTACATAGGGAGAAGGGCTTTTGACAAGGGGCACATATGAATGACATTTGAGGAGGGGCACACAATGTATTTTTGTGGCGTTTGGTTATCAATCCCTCCCATTCCCTGCCCCTAATGATGCTAATCCCTATGGCTAAGCCCAGCCATTTCTGGCCATCTCGGGAACTCTTTTAGCTCTGAGGTCTTCCATGGTTGTGGCCATTTTGGATGAAGGAAGCTCTCTGGAACTAATCCGAAACTAGTGGCCATCTTGCCATCTTGAAAGTCAGGGTTGTTTATTTTTTTTGTGCCATGAAAGGAATTTTGCTTAACCGCTCTGCTATGCGCTGCCACCTCTTTAAATTATGCCCCATTTAGGGGTGCGTTGTGCACTGTTAATTGATTAATCAATCCATAACATAACTATAGTCTTTCTCTGATTGCTGCCCTAAAGGAGTCTGGTTATTACTTTCATGAATACACACGCATTTGAGGGCTCCCTGCATCATTGCGTGACTGCGTGCATGAAAGGGGTGGAGGTTATTGGGGAAAGAGAGGAGGAAGAAGAAAACCCCTGGTGGCTTAGAGCGGACCTGGGACGAGAATAAAGAAAACAGTCGACAAGTGCAGGGGAGCGCGAGGTTACGAGTGAAAATAAGAAGGGAGCGAGCAAGGACACCTACAAGATTTGACTCTGTAATTGCACAAAAATTGAGGCTGCCATTTTTTTAAAATATATTTATTGGGTATTTATAATGTGCCTATACAGTAAATGGTGTCTCAAGGTGCCGCCAGACAAAAGGAGGGGTAGAACAGGTGTAAAGGCATAAAGATTAACAAACGGTCCTGCTAGGCTTTGTCATTCGGTAGGTGCAAGTGCAGTAGCAAGAAGTGGAGCGAGTCGTGGGGCGGTGGGGGGGGGTGGGAGGGGAAAGAGTGCTGGTCAGCGCAAATGCCTTGGTGCTAAGATTGGGAGAAGTCAGACAAAAAAAAATCTGCCATCGTTCTAGCCCCGCGTGGGCGCCAATGTCAAACCTCAGACAAATCTCCTATGGGGGGGGTGTGGATCACTATGCCCCCCTGCTCTTGTATCTCAGGGCCTTTGTGCACTGTTACTCCTAGATTAATCCTATCTTACTCCTTTGGACACATTAACATAAGACACAAAGAAAACGCATGAATCAATTCAACAATAGAAACACTTTTATTCATACATAGCAATGTATCATGCAAGCACTACTATAATGCAAATCTCGAATTTGCACCTTTTTATGCTTTTGGTGCAAATCTACCATGCAATGCAATAACTGTTAGCCTTACAGTCTTCTAATGCAAGCAATCTAATAGCACCTCCATTCCACACCATACTTCACACTCTCTAAGACAGACCCTGTCTGATTACCCCATCTATCATGTCAGCCCAAGCTCTGTGTGAGTGTCTGTTCTAATTCCTCATGCACGTGTCTTATTCAGCAATACTCCCCTTTTTTGTGTCTTGCTCTGTCTCTCCTCTCCCGCTAACTCTGCAACCAGCCAGCCAGGGCCAGGCACGCCTCTGCCAGATCCCTGCCAGATCGATCATCAGCTCACAAAGAATGCTTTCCCTTCTGCATATTGGCCAAAGCCATCGGATTCTGCTGCACCAAAAACACTTCTCCCTCAATGGCAACTTCCTTTCATTCGCCTCTCCACTGATCTCTCAATCTTTGAGTGTCAGTGTGCCATCTCCAGCTCCAACTAGCATCTCGAACTACCAACTCCCTCTCTCCACAGAGAGCAGACCAGCAGAGAACAGCAACTACCTCAAATCTGAGCCTCACCTCTCATACTGTTCAATGACGTATACATATCCATGGTTACACTAGTTCTGTCATTTCTAAATCTGAGCAGTGCCTAAATGTCTGTGATGCATGTACTTGTACTTTTCAATAACTGCGTGTTCTGTCATTGTGACATTTGTCATCATATCTACATCATGGCCTTCTGTCTGCCTGCGGTACCATCCTACCATCTCATATTTCTCCATTCACTCCCTCTATCCTTCTGCATGTCTCTGCCTGCAAAGCTCTCCCTTCTCCATGGTGCTGTCCCCACCTTTTCTCTGTCTGTGAAGCACCAGCCAGGCTGATAAGGCCTCAATGCCTTCCCCACTCAGACAAGGGTTCTTATCTGTCTGCCAAGCAAACTGTTTACGCATACTTGGTACACTGTAACTCATACCAACTTTCCGCACTACGCAGCGCTTCTGTGTCTCATTCAGGATGGCTTAGGAGCCAGCTACATGCATTCTCTATAGTGCTTAGCACATTCACTCACTCAAACCAAGCGCTATCTATAATGCCTCCATGCATATTCTAAGTGCACACTCATATGTGTCTCTCTACATGCATACATAATACATAACATATCTCTACATGTGTCTGCATGTCTCTACATGGCACTTATAACAGGCCTCATTCTATAATAAATTGCAAATGCATACAAAGTGGCTGAATAATGTGGATAGTCTAATGATGTCACTACTTCATGTCACTACTAATCAGAATGTATGATGGATAACTGGATCCCTAAATGGGTAATGATTCTGTAATGATAAACCAGGCTTCTCCATACTATCTGGTTTCACAAGATGGGAAGGGAAGAGTAGAGAGCATGCAAGTGCTTGGGGGGGGGGGGGTGAGAGGCATGGAAGGAGTGGGGGGGAGAGGGCCCCTGCGCTACGCGAGTGCTATGGGGAGGGCAGGTGGACAAGTGACTGGAGAAAGCAGGGAGTGCAGGCAATGAGGGTCCTCAAGTGAGAGTTTCACCAATAAAGCACATGTGGCCTGACAAACAATTTTGGAGCGTGTATGCTGCAATTCCACCAACATCATACAGGTATCCTCACAAGCCATTTGAGGAGAAAGCTGTATAAAAATGGGTTAGTGTTGCCTTGATAAGACATCCGATGGAAATTTGGTGGTGTAAATTCTGTATTGCAATTAGTACCCTTCCCCTTTCCAAAACCATTGCGTTGGAGTACAGATGGGGAGGAATAGCATTTGAGTAGGGACACACATATCCTGTAGGTGTTTGGTTTTGTTGCCCACCCATTAACTGCCCATGGCCATGCTGATCCCTATGGCCATACCCAACCAGTTCCTGCCCCGCCCTGGCCAAAACCTCTCCTCATGGGAACTCTTTGAGCTTTCTTTCCTCAAGCCTTACCATCAAATGTTGGTCTCGAAGTGCCTGCCGGTGTTTTTTCATGCAGCCTTCTGAGAGTTAATGACATAAATGGAGCTGTAAACCTGCTACTGGTGCAATAAAAATGCCTAAAGCAGGTCCGCCTTCAGCCACTCTGTTATAAGCACTCTCCCTGTCCTTCACTCAATGAGCATTGTCAAAGCCAACATTTTTGCCTTGTGTAGAAGTATTAACCGTTTGCCAGGCACCGCTATTAGATGCCCAGGTACGCGTACCATTTTGCACCTGCTACCGTCCATGGCCAGTTACTACCACTATGACTGCTTGGCAAGTGACTTTCCCATGCCTACACTAAAGCCTAAACTGTTGCCATTGCAATGCTAGTTTGCTATGCCGTACATTCTGAGGATTTTGTAAAGTGGTCTCTGATTAGTAACAACGATGGTGCAGGCAGCCTATCAGTGGGCTTGGAATGCAGGCCTTTCCCTCTTTTTAGGGTTGGCAATCCGAGCGCTTGAGCCAGCTCTGTGTGACGCTGGACTCTACCTTGGATCCCCCTGTCCTCTGTGGCTCCTCTACTGCCCACCACCCTCCCCCACACCACATTATTTCACCCTGCGCGCAACCCATACTTTACGGAAATGAAGAAGTCTTGCAAATATTCTATAAATATTAATAGTTTGGCGACTAGATGTCTTCATCCCTGCTTTGTCGCTTGTTCTAGTGTGACCATAAAAGGATTTAGAGGAAACGTACGAAAGTAATAATTCAGTCAATGGATAAGGCTAGAACAACATGCTCCATTTATACATAATCAAGCTTCGTGCAAACCATTTCATAGATTGTTGTAAAGCAATCTGTTAATTGTAAGCATTTTTTGTTTTTCTAAACCAAAGCAATCCTAAATATGTTGATTTTAATAAATGGCCCTCCAGTAGTGTGTTGCCAAGATAGTCTGAGGAAAAGCAGAACATGTAGCATACTCCACTGCAAACATTTGTAAACTGTCTGGCATGAAACTGTGCTCTATGAAGCTTCAGTTAAGGTGGAAACCACAAAGAGCCACACGCTGAACCCCAGCATACCATTCGGGTGTTTGAGTAAGGCTTAATGTTGAAAAGTGGTTGCCTACCTAAGCGAGGTATGCGCTCAAACCTCGACTCCAACTCCCCCTGTGTCCTTATCTTACTTGATCTCTCTTCTGCCTCTGACACAGTCAACCATGCCATCCTGCTGAACCGTCTCCGTGGTAACCTGGTTATCACCGGTCAGGCCCTGGCGTGGCTGACTTCTTTCCGCTCTGATCAACCCTCCCAGGTCCAACTTGGGTCCTGCCTCTCCTCTAGCTCTACCTGTGGTGTCCCCCACGGGTCTAACCTCTCTCCCTGGCTGTTCAACCAATACCTGGCACTTCTTGCCAACCACATTGCTGCGCTCTGCCCTAACTTTCAGTGCTATGTGGACGACACTCTGCTCATTTTCAGTCTCCCTTCCGCCTCCTCTTCTCCTCATCTCACCTCTGACTCTCTCCACTATCCAGGAGTGGTGTGCCAACAATGATCTCTGTCTTAATGCCAGTAAGACTGAGATTCTCCTCATCGGCACACCTTCTCCTTCATTTCCTGTCGCTCTCCGGCCTTCCTTGGCCCTCTTCCTTTTCCCACCTGTGAGGCTAAAAAACATGGTCATCTTTGACTCCACACACTCCTTCTCTCCTCACATCTCTGACGTCTCTAAGAAGTCATACTACCAGCTGCACCTCCTCAGAGGTATTCTTCCTTTCTCCAGCATGGGGTCTGGCATGGATTCACATGCTCATGAATATTCCCCGTCGTCAGGCTGGGAATCCTCGGTAAAGAAAAATCAGTATCAGTTTCGTTTCTGATCTGTCTTTCGTAGTAGTAACCAATCACTGATCTCTGCGTCATACTGACCACAGCCAATGACTGCCCTCTATGTAAGCCCCGCCTCTGGCGATCTGGCGATCGCGGCGGCTCTGGCCAAGCCGGCAGAGACCCCGCCAGCGGAGACTGCCTCCGGGACTAGAGTTTCCCTGCCGCCAAGGAGGGAATCCTCTTTTCAGCCCATAGTCATGGCCACCATGATGGAAGAAGCGAGGAGGGGCACGGTAGCCTCCTCGAGCTCGGAGTCAGCCTCGGAGGAGGAACTGACCGAGGCCGTGAGGAACCTCGAAGTCCAATTCGAGAAGGTTCGATCCCGTAAGGAAGATCCTCGGGAGATAACCGAGGAAGACGACGATGGCGAGGAAGAGCAGCCTTCCCTTCCGGTGCAGCCGGAACCTAGGCCTCAGGATGGCTCGGCGGCCATTTTGTCTGCGATCCAGTCCTTATGCTCTGAGATAAGGACGAGATTCCCATGGCCCAGGCCGGAGGACCCTCAACATGGCCCGTCGGGAAGTCCTCAGAACAAACGACGGAGGACCCAACCCTCTCCTCCACTCGCCCCCGTAAGGCCTACAGACCCCTCCTCATCCTCCCACGAGTCGGGAGATGATGGTGCGATGGGCTCGACGACAGGTTCTGAGGGTGACGACGACGGAGCGGGTCTCCCGTCGCACGGGCCTCGCCGCCCGACGAGATTGGCTCATTCCACGCCATGATCGCCAGGGCGTCCGAATTGTTCCAGCTCTGCCCGGAGGAGCAGAAAAAGGAAGGTTTCCTCTATCAGTGCCGGGAGGCCAAGAGGGAGACTCATCGCGGTGCCTCTAGTCGATGACATCTGGGAGGAGGGCCTATCAGTTCTCAAGGACCCCTCCACGGCACCAGCCAAACGGGACCGGTACGAGAAGTAGTACCGGGTCCCCGAAACCGCTCCCCTGTGCCTCAGGGCCCAGCCAATGCCAGACTCGGTCGTCTCGGCGGCGGCGAAGAAGAAAGCGGCGGGTCAGGAGCCTCGACGTCGAATTCCCCGCCGGACGGCGAGGGAAAGAAGTTGGACGTCATGGGGCGGCGGGTCATTTCGTCGGCGGCGACGACTATCAAAGCGGCCAATGCCCTGGCGATCGTGGCCCGTTACGACAGGGAGCTCTGGTTTAAGCTGGCCCCCATATTGGACTTCCTACCGGACGACAAGAGGTCCGAGGCCCTGGAAATACTTCAAGAAGGCGAGGTGGCGTCGGACCACGCCATAACGGTGGCAACCGATATTGCCGATACCGGGTTCCGCCAGCTGGGCAACAGTGTTTGCCTACGACGACGGGGTTGGCTCCGGGCGACCGACTTCCGTCAGGACGTCCAGACCAGGGTGTTGGACATGCCGTTCGACAGCAGCAACTTGTTCGTGAAGGCGGTGGACGAATCCCTCCAAGCCATAAAGACGGACACGGAGACGGCCCGCGCCCTAGGAGCCCTTCAGCAACGACGGCCCTTTCGGAGCTCCGGAGGCAGACAGGGTGCCTCCAAGGGATCCAGCGGTGGCTCGTCGTCCTACCGCCAGGCGGCACGCTCCTCGTCTCAGGAGGCCTACAGGGGTTGCGACAAGCAGGCAGCGCCTCGCCGCCATCGGCAAGGTGGCAAGGGCGGCAAGGCCACCACCTCCAAGCAGGACTGAACCGGCCGTGGTCTCGGGCCCCCACCGAAGCACCCCGGTGGGAGGCCGGCTAACTAATTTCGTCGGTGTGTGGAAGTCCATCTCCACCGACCAATGGGTGCTGGATACCCTGGCAAGAGGACTCTATCGAATTCCTGAAGAAGTGCCCTCACGTTCCACCTGTGGCCAGGAAGGAAAATCACGTCCCGCAACTGCTTTTGGAAGTACGGGCGATGCTCAGGAAAGGCGCCATCGAGCTTGTCCCGAAGAGGCTCCGGGGTGTACTCAAGGTACTTCCTCGTCAGGAAGAAGACGGGCGGCTGGCGCCCCATCCTGGACCTTCGTCGTTTGAACAAATACATCAGTTCACAAAAGTTCAGGATGGTCACCCTCCAGCACGTACTGGGACAGCTGGAGGAAGGCGACTTTCTATCGCCGTTGGACCTGGAGGATGCATACTTCCACGTTCCCATCCTCAAAAGTCCTCAAAAGTCACCGAAAGTTCCTCAGGTTCGTCGTCCAGGGACGCCACTACCAATTCAGAGCACTGCCGTTCGGATTGAAGTCGGCCCCCAGGGTCTTTACCAAGTGCCTAGCACCTGTGGCGGCGCGGCTGCGCCTGCAGGGGATTCACGTCTACCCCTACCTGGACGACTGGCTCATCCGCTCAAGGACGAGGGAACTCACCGTCGAACACACTGCGAGGACCGTCCAGCTACTCGCAGAACTGGGATTCGCCATAAACTACCCAAAGTCCCACCTGTTGCCGTCGCAGGTGGCCCTGTTTCTGGGAGTGAAGCTCGATACAGTGAGGCGCCTGGCGGCCCGTCGGAAGAACGGACGAAGACCATTCTAGGCAAAGTGCAGCGCCTGCTAGCCACGGACGTGGCCAGGGTGAGGTCCATCAAGTCCCTCCTGGGGATGATGTCCTCTTGCATCTACCTGGTGCGCCTCTGCAGACTACGGATGCGCCCTCTTCAAGAACTTCTCGACGCCCGTTGGATGCAGGCGACGGGCACCTTCGAAGACAGGGTCCCCCTCAACGAGGTGTTCCGGCGGGCGATTCAGTGGTGGGGCGTTCGAGTGCACCTCACGGCGGGCAAGGACTTTCAGACGCCGGCGTACCAGGAGGCGGTGACGACGGACGCCTCCCTGGAAGGTTGGGGCGCCCACATCGGAGATCTCCACGCAAGAGGCCTCTGGCTCCCGGAGGAGAGGCTCCTGCACATCAACGTCCTGGAACTCCGAGCCGTGTTCTGGGCTCTCAAATCGTTCCTCCCGTCGCTCAAGGCCAAGGTGGTGAGGATCTTCACGGACAACAACACAACAATGTTTTACATACGGAAGCAGGGAGGCACCAGATCCCCAGCCCTATCCAAGGAGGCACAGGATCTGTGGCACTGGGCGGTCACCCAGGGGATGTTCCTGGTTCCCTTCCACCTGGCAAGAGAAAGAAACACCATCGCCGACTTGCTCAGCAGGGAGCTGCGCGTGTCATGAGTGGGAACTGCGCCAGGATCAGGTGGATCAACTCTTCCGCCGATGGGGCAAACCCCAAATCGACCTGTTTGCAACAGCGACAAACTCGAAGTGCAAGAGGTTCGCCAGCAGGTTTCCCCAGCCGAGAAGCATGGGCGATGCGTTCTCGTTCCCCTGGGATGGCCTATACCTGTATGCGTTCCCTCCGTTGCCGTTGATGCTTCGACTCATCAACCAGCTCAAGAGGTCCCGGTGCAGGATGATCCTCGTCGCACCGGCGTGGCCGAGGCAGATCTGGTTCCCGGACCTTCTGGACTTGTCAACGTCCCCTCCCATCAATCTGTCGGCGGACGCGGACCTTCTCTCCAGAGAAGGAGGTGCCATCTTCCACCACGACCCGGCGTCGCTGAACCTGCAGGCTTGGCTCCTGCAGCGCTAGAGTTTGGAGGCTACGATATACCGGCCGATTGCAGAGAGGTTCTTGCAAAGGCCAGGGCGTCCTCGACTCTCAAATGCTACGGTCATAAGTGGAAGAGGTTCTCTATCTGGTGCCGAGCACAGAAGATCAACCCCCTACGGATTACGGCCCCTCAAGTGCTGCCGTACCTGCTATCGCTGGCAAAGGCTGGGCTAGCCCATGCCTCCATTAAGTTTCATCTGGCAGCGATCTCCAGATATACCAGAACCACAGGACGGACGTCCCTGTGGTCCCATCGACTGGTAAAAGAGTTTATGAAAGGACTGTTCCGGTCGTTCCCGCCGGTGAAGGCCCCGGCCCCGGCCCCGGCGTGGGAACTTAACGTGGTGCTGACCAGGCTCATGGGGCCCCCATTCGAGCCGATGCACTCCGCACCGAAGAAGTTTGTGTCGTGGAAGACTGCATTCCTGGTAGCCATTACCTCCGCGCGGCGAGTGGGAGAGATCCAGGCCCTATCCTGCAAAGCACCGTACTTGACTTTCCATGCCTCGAGGGTGGTGCTTAGGACGCACCCCTCCTTTATGCCCAAGGTGCCGTCGGACTTCCATCTTAACAAGCCCCTGGTGTTACCTGTTTTCTTCCCGTCTCCTTCGTCGCCGGCCGAGAGGACTTTGCACTCGCTGGATGTGGCTAGAGCGCTGAAGTTCTACGTGGACCGCACGAAGAGTTTCCGGAGGACATCACAGCTGTTCGTGAACTTTGGACCTGTGAATCAAGGGAAGGCTCTCTCGAAGTCTTCTGTTTCCAGATGGCTCTCCGGCTGCATCATGCCCTGCCACCGGTTGGCTAACCGACCGCTGCCAGGCCGTCCGAGAGCCCATTCGACCAGAGCGATCGCTGCTACTACGGCGTTCTTATCTGGTGTGCCCCTGCTGGACATCTGCACGGCTGCTACGTGGAGGTCGACGCACACCTTCACGAGTATCTACTGCGTCGATCGGGATTCCAGGGAGGAGTCCTGGGTCGGCTACGCAGTGCTGCGCACCTGTTCGCTTAAGGTGAGCCTGGTGAGGAGGTAAGAGATGCTTAATGTTGAGTTTTTTGTATTGCTTAATGTTGAGCCTTTTGCCACCCCCCGTGGTTGTGCATGTGTGTGTGTACTGCTATTTATTCTTATATTCATGAGCATGTGAATCCATGCCAGACCCCATGCTGGAGAAGGAACCAGTTACTTACCTGTAACTTTTGTTCTCTAGCATGGGTCTGGCATGGATTCACATGCGAACCCTCCCGCCTACCCCACTGCGGCTCTTCACTTGGTCATACTGCCACTTCACGTGCTACCAAATCTGAAGATAGCTGCCAGAGGCGGGGCTTAGGTAGAAGGCAGTCATTGGCTGTGGTCAGTATAACCCAGCGATCAGTGATTGGTTACTACTACCAAAGACAGATCAGAAACGAAACTGATACTGATTTTTCTTTACCGAGGATTCCCAGCCTGACGACGGGGAATATTCATGAGCATGTGAATCCATGCCAGACCCATGCTGGAGAAAACAGTTACAGGTAAGTAACTTGTTCCTTCCTCTCTTTCCCCAGAAACTCACTGTCTCCAGAGCTCTGGTTCTCACTAGGCTGGACTACTGTAACAGCCTCTTTCTAAATCTGCCTGCTTCTACTCTCCGCAACTCATCCAGAACAGGACTGCTAGACTTGTCCTTGGCCTCAAGCCCAGGGATCGTATCTCTCCAGGACTGAAATCACTGCACTGGCTCCCAGTGGCTGTGAGGATTAAGTTCAAAATCCTCTCCATTGCCCACAAGGCCTTTTGGGGCCTCAATATCTTGAACTCTCTCTTCCTAAATATCTTCCTTCTCGAGCTCTTCGCTCATCTGCCTCCAACTCTCTCAGGGTCAGTCACTTCTCCAAGCAACGAGTTGGTGGTAGATCTTACTCTTACATCCCGTCCCCTTTCCTCCATACTGCATGGACGTCCCTTCCAAGGTACGGGAGACGGAACCTTTTTCACCAGAAAAAAACCTTCTTCCCCTTTAAATTTCGAGGCGTGTGGGGGTGCGGCCCAGGGAGCATGCGCTGCCCTGACTCAGCCCTCTGGCGTCGCACCTCAGTCCCCTTTTCTGTGTCGACGGGAACAGGACTAATTCACCAGCGCTCCTAGGTTGGCTTTGGCCATGTAATTCCACGCGTGGATACTTCTTTGTCTTTTTATCATTCAGGCACTCGGTCCTCGGGCGTCACACTCCTCGACTTCCACAGGGTTCAGCAGGTGTCCATCCTGCAACAGGCTCTTCCAAACTTCAGACCCCCACGCCCTCTGCCTACGTTGCCTTGGCCCAGACCACGGTTGGCAAGCTTGTTCAGCGTGTAGTTTGCTGTCCTCGAAAGCGCTGAGGAGCAGACTAGCCAGGTGGAGGGAGCTCTTCCAGAAGTCTCCTCCAGAGGACCTCAAGAACCAAGCCCAAGGTAGGGCCGATATTCTCCATCGTACCCCGCAAGGGAGACTCCTTCCCAAGGACTCTCCCGCCCGGGAGGGACCGGTCAAGTCCTTGTACCAGCACGTGCACCGGGGCTGCTACAGCTACCGGCCTTCGGGCAGAGGGATCCCCGGATCCTCCCAGTGACATTGTTGAGGGACTGGAAGGTTATTTTACCGGGTCTTCACCCGAGGGGCTCCACCCTAGTACCGGCAATACGTCAGAGGGGGCGCCTAAACGCAGCTCTACCGACCACTGGGTCGAGGGTGTCACAGCTACCGGACCTTGGCCCGAGGAGCAGGGTAGGCCACGTGATCCACACGCAAGTGTCCTGGAGTTGCTTTGCGTCCATATGGTCAGGGAATGCAGCGGCTCAAGCAGCTTCCCACTACCCCGTCAGCACCCCCTGCCACCTCCTCGGACAGTGAAGAGGCTTTCTTCAAGAGGTTCCACGGCCTCATGAAGTCTCCTCGGATGGGGGGGTTATCCTCAAAGACGCAGTCAGGGAAATTCTCCCTGCAATGCCAGCGGCACCACAGACTCTGCCAACGCCCCAGACTTTGGTGCAGCCGCCTCCTCCGGCGGTTCCGTACCAGCCTCCGGTCGCTGTCCCTGTACCCGGCGCCCTGTTCTCCTCCATCCGGACACGCCATCCTTATCCAGGGCATTCCACAAACGTCTTGCTGGGCTGGCGGCGTATCTGGGCTTACCCCAGCCTGAGGTCGAGCAGCCGGCAGAGGAGGTTCTGGCAGAAGTCTTCACGTGACACTCCTCTGCCAAATCAAGGATTCCTCTGCAAACCGATGTAGTTTCCCTGGCCAAGAAGGGCTGGCTCAAACCCCACTCAATCGACGCCTGGACGACAAGTACAAGCAGGTGGAGGGGGACACACTTTTGCTCTTGGCCCATCCTCCGCCACACTCCTCGGTGATCGCTGCAGCATCACTATACTCCAAGCCTCAGTCGTCCTCACCCTCCTCCTCTGTGGCACTGAGGCAAGGAAGAGAAGATCTTGGAGGCTTATGGCAAGAAGCTCTATTCCAACGCATCCTTGCATCCTCGCTGATGCCATGCTGGCTGCCGCCAACCAAAGAATATGGTGGGAAATTGCGAACTTCTTCCTGGAACTCCACGCTCAGAGCCAATCCCGCTTTCAGGCGGGGTTAGCCGAAGCTAAGCTGGTGGCGCAGTACCTCATCGAATCCACCATGGCCCATATTGAGACCTCTGGCTGTGCCATCTGTATTGCCACTGACATGAGAAGCACAGCCTGGCTCCGGGCAACAAAATGTAACCCAGATGTCCAGGAACGCATATTAGATCTCCCGTTTGAGGGGGGAGGGAGGTAAGGGGGCACCTCTTCCACTTCTCCACGGACGAAGAGCTGGACAGAAAGAAAAACAGCTCACAAACGGCTAAGTCTTTATCCATCCTTACAAAGACCACGCCCAAATCGTACACCCGATCTCAGCAGAGCTCCGACAGGGGTCGTATGTACGGAGGGTTCCGCGGCTTCCAGAAACGGAGATCCAGGCAGCCGGACCGCTCGCCGTCTCCGAACCGGCGCAAGCAACAAAAGGGGTGGGAGGCAAGGGCTTTTTCCAAGTCCGCCTCCTCCGCAACAGCCTCCGAGGGAAAGAAGGCATGACACGCCCCTTCTGGTCCACGTGTCTCCGGTGTGGGCAGGCTTACTCTCCATACACATTTCTGGCACCAGAAATTTGCGGACCCCTGGATCCTCTGTAGTATCCACGGGGTACCGCCTTCCTATCGGCCTCTCCTCTCTCCTCCCCTCCATTCCCACAGGTTGGGACAGCAACTCTTTTTGCGGAGATCCAGTGGCTTGTAGAGAGCCAGGCAGTGGAAGAAGTCCCATCCTCCCAGCCTGGCTTTGGCTTTTACTCCAGTGTTTTTGCCATTCAGAAGAAGAACCAGACTGGCCCGAGAGTTGTGCTGGGTCTTTCCACCCTCAACCTCTCCTTACCCCTGCAAAAATTCAAGATGGTTATGCCAGCTTTTATAGCAGATACATTGGACAGGGGAGACTGGATGTGCTCCCTGGATCTGAAGGATGTGTACCTACACGTCCCGATTTGGCAGCCCCATCGTTCTTTGCTACAGTTCAGGATCATGGTCTGCCACTTTCATTACAAGGTCCTTCCTTTTAGTCTCAACTCTGCCCCCAGGGTCTATACCAGGCTCATTAATGCAGTGGCGTCCCTCGTCAGAGCGCAGGGCCTCCACATCTACCCGTACCTCGACGACTGACTCGTCCGGGCTAAATCTCCAGAAGCGGTTCACCACTCTTCCCATGCTCTTTTGAACACCGTGCACAATCTGGGCTTCTCACTCAATCTCAAGAAGTCACAGCTGCTGCCGACGCAGACTGATATTCCTGTGCCTCGTCTGGGACACGTGCTCCGAGAAGGTCTTTCCGTCGGAGGACAAGGTCTCAGCCATCAAGAGGGCCATCACCCACTTCCTCAGCAGGGAAGCGACCTTGGCATGGTGGTACCAACATCGCATGTGTCTACTGGCAGCGGTCCTATTAGCCGTCCTGCACACGAGACTAAGCATGAGGAGGATCCAGCTGCACTTCGCGGCCTCATGGAACCAGGAACGGGGCTCTCGGTCCGAGATTATCAATGGTCCTCCGTCGCTACGCCCGGACCTAACTTGGTGGTCCCGAACCTGCAACCTATGGATGGGCAAGCCCTTCCGGCCGCCCACTCCCCAGACCACCATCACCACGGATTCCTTGCTCGAGGGCTGGGGAGCCACCCTGAACAATCTGTCCACAACACCTGGGCTCGACAGCAGCAGGAATCCCACATCAATTGGTTAGAGCTGAACGCCATCTGGCTAGCGCTCAGGGCATTCCTACCATGGCTCAAGGGCAAGGTTGTCCTCATCCAGACGGACAACTCGAACAGTATGTACTATGTCAACAAACAGGGAGGCACAAGAGCCCCTCCTCTGTGCAGACTGACAATCAGCATGTGGGAGTGGGCCCTGGAAACAGACATCTACCTCATGGCAGTCTACCTCCCCGGGGAAGCCAACCTGGAAGCGGACAGGCTCAGCAGGCTGCGAGTGGATAATTAAGAGTGGCAGCTAAATGACCTCGTTATTCAGGAGATCTTCAACAGGCGGGGTCATCCCCAGGTGGATCTCTTTGCCACCTGGCACAACAAGAAGTGCCCCCAGTTTGCCTCCTAGCAGGGGCAGGGCCCCAGCTCCCTGGGGGATGCATTTCACCTCCGGTGGAACGGCATGAAGGCCTACACCTTTCCGCCCATGCCTCTGATTCAGAGTAATTTGCAAAATCAAGGGAGTCAAGCCACATCATTCTAAAAGATCTATGGCCATGGTTCTGGGAGCTGCTCAGCCTCTCGGAGATGCCCCCGATTCACCTCCCAACGGGTTCAGCTTATCTACTGGCACAACAGGGGGGCAGTCGTCCACCCCGTGCCACAGAAACTAGCCCTCTCAGCGTGGTACCTGAGCAGGTAACACTGCGGCACCTCAGCCTCTCACAGGCTACTCTGGAGATCATACAGGGCGCAAGGAGCAAGGATACCGGGTCCCAGTACAAAAGCAAATGGACCAGATTCTGCCACTGGGCAGACTCCAAGGAAATCGATCCCATGGCGTGCCCTTTGGACGACGTGCTCTCCTTCTCGGCACACCTTGCCCACTCTGGCATGCAGGTGGACACCTGCCGCACTTATCTCACAGCCATCAGAGTTTACAGGAACTCGCAGGAGGGCATCTTCTCCTCCAATCCTATTGTCAAGAAACATCTGACGGGACTAGCAAGGCTCTACCCACCCGTCAAGAAGCCGCTCCTGGTGTGGGACATTAACATAGCCTTGGGCGCCCTAGCGCACAAACCATTCGAGCCAATGGCATCCGCGGACATTAGGCTGGCCACCATCAAGACAGCCTTACTAGTCGGCCTCACCTCGGCGCTTAGGGTCAGCGAAATCCAGGCGCTGGTCGCCTCAGAACCATAAACTACCTTTCACAAGGACAAAGTAGTCCTGCGGACACCCAGCATTTCTGCTCAAGGCGACGTCTGCGTTCCACCTGAATGAGGAGATGGTCCTTCCTATGTTTTTTTCCCGTTCCTAAGGACAAAGCACAGAGTGTGCTGCACTGCCTCGATGTCGGGTGTGCCCTAAAATTCTACTGGGACAGGATCAAGGACTTCCGCAAATCAAACGCCTGTTTGTCACTTTCGGAGGCTCAAGACCAGGCTATCGGGCCTCCAAGGCTTCCATATCCTGCTGGATGGTCTCTGCCATCAAATAAGCGTATGAGGGCCAGCACAAGCCGCTCCCTGCCAACATGCATGCCCACACAGTCGGGGCCAAGGCAATGGCCATAGCTTTCCAGCGCCATGTCCCTTGGCAAGTCATAAGCAGGGCGGCCACTTGGGCCACTCCCTCAGCCTTCTGCAAGCATTACTGTTTGGATGCCGGCTCTAGATCTGATGCAGCTTTCGGACAAGCAGCCTTTAGGAACCTATTTGCTTAAGGAGGGTCTCCTCTCCACCCATGGGCTACATTCAGTTGTAATCGCCCATGCAGTGTGGAGGAAAGGGGACGGGACGTAAGAGTAATTATAAGTTACTCACTGTAGTGATTAACGTACTCTTAGTCCATAGTCCCCTTTCCTCCATACGTACCACCAACCCCTCCCCTAATAATACTGGTGTCATTAGGTAATGTTAAATCTATTGTCGTGTCAATGGGGACTGAGGTGTGGCACCGGACAGGCGGGGTCAGGGCAGCACATGCTCCCTGGGCCGGACCGCTGCACGCCTCTAAATTTAAAGGGGAAGAAGGTTTTTTCTGATGAAAAAGGTGCTGTCTCCCGTCCCTTGGAAGGGACGCCCATGCAGTATGGAGGAAAGGAGACTATGGACTAAGAGTACGTTAGTCACTACAGTGAGTACCTTAAAATTTCTTCGGCTGGGTCCTCCCTCTGGAACAGCCTCCCTTAAACTTGAAGAGAACCATCTCTGGCTCCGGAAGCACCTCAAAACCTTCCTCTTTGCTTCCTCTTTCTCTCCTCCTCTCCCCTGCTGAACTCCTGACTCAAACTGCACTGGTCACCTGGCTGCCCTCTGATCTCGGGCCCAGGTCCCCTCCCCACGAGCTGCACACCTGCAGTGGCTCCCAAGCAACCCCTAAACTTGGGGGTTGTTTCTGTATCACTACAGTCCCCACCAGCTCTTGACACTTGATGTCTGCACTTACCACTAGCTGGCCTCACTTTTTCTCTATGGTTTTATTTATTACATTTATTTTTTACTGTTCCTATGTTGATCCTATGTATTGCACTGCCCCTTCCCCCTCCTCACTTTCCCTTCCCCGCTCCCCTGAACTTGCGCAAACTCAATGTCACCTGGCTTAGTAAGATTGTTGTCCTTGTCTTCCCTCTGTTCCCCATCATTTGTCTCGTCGCGCCTTGAAACAAGTGTGTATAGGTGCGTTATAAATGTCATATGATGTACTCTTAGTACGACCACTGGCGCAAGAAATTCACCAGAGTGACAGCATACATGGGCTCGTGCCTAGCGGGAAGGGTTACAAGCTTGCGTTGTTGGCAGACATTCTAGCTTCCGTCACAGACCCAGACTCATTTTGAGGCTATAACGGAGTATGGCACACACTCGGGGTTTCGCATCAACTTACACAAAACCACTATTATACCACTAACCGACAACACCCGGGTCATACACATAATAGCACAACAGGGCATTCAGAACTGAGAGGAAGGCATTCAATTTGTATTTGTTTTTCTCCAGCATGGGGTCTGGCATGGTTTCACATGCTCATGAATATTCCCCGTCGTCCGGCTGGGAATCCTCGGTAAAGAAAAATCAGTATCAGTTTCGTTTCTGATCTGTCTTTCGTAGTAGTAACCAATCACTGATCTCTGCGTCGGTTTATAGTAAAAAAGTCGAAAACATAATGTCGAATAGCAAAAATGTCGAAAAAAAAATGTCGAATGTAAAAAAGTCGAAAAAACATACATATAATAGGAAAAGTTATAATTTCGAAAAAAAAAATAGAAAACCCAAAACACTCTTTTTTTTTTTTTTTTTTTTCCCCAGATAGTAACATTTATTATGGGGGGGGTCCCCTCCAACCTCCCCATCCCCCCACCCCCCATAGATATACCTTTAATTATTTAAAAAAAATCTTTAATATAATATTAAATAATTAATTAATTATTTAAAAAACCATCCCAAACCCCTATCCCCAACCCCCCCCATCCTCCCCATCACCCCCACCCCCCATGGAAATACCTTTAATTATTTTTAAAAAAAAGTTTAATAAAATATTTATTAACACATAAAATCGACATTTTTGTTTTTCGACTAAATATTTTCGACATTTTTACTTTCGAATATATTGTATTCGAAATTATGACTGGATACCCTCTGCGTCATACTGACCACAGCCAATGACTGCCCTCTACCGAAGCCCCACCTCTGGCAGCCATCTTCAGATTTTTACCGCATGTTCAAGTGTTGGGAGTCCTCGTGCTTAGCTCTCGAGCCTGGACCTTCGTCGTTTGAACAAATACATCAGGTCACAAAAGTTCAGGAGGGTCACCCTCCAGCACGTACTGGGACAGCTGGAGGAAGGCGACTTTCTATCGTCGTTGGACCTGGAGGATGCATACTTCCACGTTCCCATCCTCAAAAGTCACCGAAAGTTCCTCAGGTTCGTCGTCCAGGGACGCCACTACCAATTCAGAGCACTGCCGTTCGGATTGAAGTCGGCCCCCAGGCTCTTTACCAAGTGCCTAGCACCTGTGGCGGCGCGGCTGCGCCTGCAGGGGATTCACGTCTACCCCTACCTGGACGACTGGCTCATCCGCTCAAGGACGAGGGAACTCGCCGTCGAACACACTGCGAGGACCGTCCAGCTACTCACAGACCTGGGATTCGCCATAAACTACCCAAAGTCCCACCTGGTGCCGTCGCAGGTGGCCCTGTTTCTGGGAGCGAAGCTCGATACAGTGAGGCGCCTGGCGGCACCGTCGGAAGAACGGACGAAGACCATTCTAGGCAAAGTGCAGCGCCTGCTAGCCACGGACGTGGCCAGGGTGAGGTCCATCAAGTCCCTCCTGGGGATGATGTCCTCTTGCATCTACCTGGTGCACCTCTGCAGACTACGGATGCGCCCTCTTCAAGAATTTCTCGACGCCTGTTGGATGCAGGCAACGGGCACCTTCGAAGACAGGGTCCCCCTCAACGAGGTGTTCCGGCGGGCGATTCAGTGGTGGGGCGTTCGAGCGCACCTCACGGCGGGCAAGGACTTTCAGACGCCGGCGTACCAGGAGGCGGTGACGACGGATGCCTCCCTGGAAGGTTGGGTCGCCCAGACCGGAGATCTCCACGCAAGAGGCCTCTGGCTCCCGGAGGAGAGGCTCCTGCACATCAACGTCCTGGAACTCCGAGCCGTGTTCTGGGCTCTCAAATCGGTTCTCCCGTCGCTCAAGGGCAAGGTGATGCGGATCTTCACGGACAACACCACGACAATGTTTTACATATGAAAGCAGGGAGGCACCAGATCCCCAGCCCTATCCAAGGAGGCACAGGATCTGTGGCACTGGGCGGTCGCCCAGGGGATGTTCCTGGTTCCCTTCCACCTGGCAGGAGAAAGAAACACCATCGTCGACTCGCTCAGCAGGGAGCTGCGCGCGTGTCACGAGTGGGAACTGTGCCAGGATCAGGTGGATCAACTCTTCCGACGATGGGGCAAACCCCAAATCGACCTGTTCGCAACAGCGACGAACTCGAAGTGCAAGAGGTTCGCCAGCAGGTTTCCCCAGCCGAGAAGCATGGGCGATGCGTTCTCGTTCCCCTGGGACGGCCTATACCTGTATGCGTTCCCTCCGTTGCCGTTGCTGCTTCGACACATCAACCAGCTCAAGAGGTCCCGGTGCAGGATGATCCTCGTCGCACCGGCGTGGCCGAGGCAGATCTGGTTCCCAGACCTTCTGGACTTGTCAACATCCCCTCCCATCAAGCTGTCGGCGGACGCGGACGACCTCTCCAGAGAAGGAGGCGCCATCTTCCACCACGACCCGGCGTTGCTGAACCTGCAGGCTTGGCTCCTGCAGCACTAGAGTTTGGAGGCTACAATATACCGGCCGATTGCAGAGAGGTTCTTGCAAAGGCCAGGGCGTCCTCAACTCTCAAATGCTACGGTCATAAGTGGAAGAGGTTCTCTATCTGGTGCCGAGCACAGAAGATCAACCCCCTACGGATTACGGCCCCTCAAGTGCTGCCGTACCTGCTATCGCTGGCAAAGGCTGGGCTAGCCCATGCCTCCATTAAGATTCATCTGGCGGCGATCTCCAGATATACCAGAACCACAGGACGGACGTCCCTGTGGTCCCATCGACTGGTAAAAGTTTATGAAAGGACTGTTCCGGTCGTTCCCGCCGGTGAAGGCCCCGGCCCCGGCGTGGGAACTTAACGTGGTGCTGACCAGGCTCATGGGGCCCCCATTCGAGCCGATGCACTCCGCACTGATAAAGTTTGTGTCGTGGAAGACTGCATTCCTGGTGGCCATTACCTCCGCACGACGAGTGGGAGAGATCCAGGCCCTATCCTGCAAAGCACCGTACTGGACTTTCCATGCCTCGAGGGTGGTGCTTAGGACGCACCCCTCCTTTATGCCCAAGGTGCCGTCGGACTTCCATCTTAACGAGCCCCTGGTGTTACCTGTTTTCTTCCCGTCTCCTTCGTCGCCGGCCGAGAGGAGTTTGCACTCGCTGGATGTGGCTAGAGCGCTGAAGTTCTACGTGGACCGCACAAAGAGTTTCCGGAGGACATCACAGCTGTTCGTGAACTTTGGACCTGTGAATCAAGGGCGGCTACGTGGAGGTCGACGCACACCTTCACGAGATTCTACTGCGTCGATCGGGATTCCAGGGAGGAGTCCAGGGTCGGCCAAGCAGTGCTGCGCAACCTGTTCGCTTAAGGTGAGCCTGGTGAGGAGGTAAGATATGCTTAATGTTGAGTTTTTTGTATTGCTTAATGTTGAGCCTTTTGCCACCCCCCGTGGTTGTGCATGTGTGTACTGCTATTTATTCTTATATTCATGAGCATGTGAATCCATGCCAGACCCCATGCTGGAGAAGGAACAAGTTACTTACCTGTAACTGTTGTTCTCCAGCATGGGTCTGGCATGGATTCACATGCGAACCCTCCCGCCTACCCCTCTGCGGCTCTTCACTTGGTCATACTGCCACTTCACGTGCTACCAAATCTGAAGATGGCTGCTAGAGGCGGGGCTTAGGTAGAGGGCAGTCATTGGCTGTGGTCAGTATAACGCAGAGATCAGTGATTGGTTACTACTACGAAAGACAGATCAGAAACAAAACTGATACGATTTTTCTTTACCGAGGATTCCCAGCCTGACGACGGGAATATTCATGAGCATGTGAATCCATGCCAGACCCATGCTGGAGAACAACAGTTACAGGTAAGTAACTTGTTCCATATAGCACTTTACTCCAAATCGCTTTGCATTATAACAACAAGATACATAGAAGATTATAACAGTAGAAGCAATTTACAAGACATAAATCAAACCAACAAAATGGTGAGTAGAGCAATTAACCTGTGAGAATAAACAAGAGAAGGAGGGGGTGAGGAAGGGAAAGGAGGCGGGAGACATAATGGGTATTAGGGAGAAGATGCAAGGTGGGGGGGTAAGGGTAAAAGGAAAAGGAGCGGGTTGGGAGAGGTGCATAGGGGGAGATGTGAGGGAAGAGAGAGAGAAGTGAGAGGAGGATATAAGGGTGTCATGGTGGGGAATGGAGGAGAGATCTCAAGGAAGCACGGAAGGAGGAAAAGGCACGGATGGAGCGGATAGAGAGGTAGGGAGTTCCAGCGAAGGGGGCGGGCAGGAGCTGAAAGGAGCGGAAACGGGAAGAGGCACATGGGGGAAGGGGAAACAGTGAGTAAGAAGAGATCGGCAGATCGAAGGGAATGGGTGTAGAATGAAAGGAGAGGAGAGAAAAGGGGAGCTAGATCGTGAAGAGATTTAAAGACAAGACAGAGGAAATGAAATTTAAGTTGGGAATGAAAGGGGAGCCAACCAAGGTAAGAAAGCGAAGAGGAAATGGAGTTGTGAGGAGCAAGGAGACTGAGGGTACGGATGGCAGAGTGGTAGAGGGATTTGAGGGGGGTGAGATGAGATGCAGGGGGTCCAAAGAGGATGGAAGAGGAGGGAGGAGATTAAATGTTTGGTGGCATGGAAGGTGAGAGAGGAGCAGACTTTACGAATGTTGAGGAGGAGAGGGAAGGGGAAGCGTGTTTGAGGGAAAGAATAAGACTTCAGTCTTATCAGTGTTGAGAAAAAGAAAGCGGGATGACATCCAGTTTTTAATGGCAGTAAGGCAGGAACAAAGATTAAGGTGGAGGTCAGGAGTGAAGGAAGAGAAGGAAAGGAAGAGTTGGGTGTCGTCAGCATAAAAATGGTGAGAAATACCGAAGGAAGAGATGATGGGGACAATAAGCGAGGTGTAAAGAGAAAATAGGAAAGGGAAGGGCCAAGAACAGAACCTGGGGGGATGCTGTAGTCCAAGGGGAGGGTGGAGGAGTTATGACCGCCCCAAGAGACAGCAAAAGAGCGGGAGGAGAGGTAAGATGAGAGCCAGTTGAGAACAGAGCCTTAAAAACCAATGGAGGAAAGGGTGTTGAGAAGTAAGGGGTGATAAACGGTGTCAAAGGCAGCAGACCGGTCAAGGAGGACGAGGACCGAGGATTGTTTAGAGTATCGAGCAGAGAGGGTGGAGTTGAGAACATAAGTGAGAAGAGCAGTTTCAGGGGAGTGTTTAGGTCGGAAGCTAGATTGAGAGGGGGGGGATGGTTAATGACAAAAGCTGAGAGCTGGGAGTAGACTAGGCGTTCAAGTAATTTAGAGAGGAATGGTTAAGCCAGATTGGGTGGAAGTTTGAAGCAAGAAGGGGATTGGCAGACTGTTTCTTCAGAATAGGTATGATAGTAGCATGCTTGAATGCGGAAGGGAAAGTGGCAGAGGTGAGAGGGATGTTGAAGAAGGTTAAGTAAGGAATGAGAAGAGGGTAAATCTTCGGGATAAGGAGGATGGGGAGAAGATCGGAAGGGGCCGCCGTAGGATGGGATTTAGATGGGAGTAAGGAGAGACAGGCGAGAAGTCAGACAGGCAAGCTGAAAGGGAGTGGGGGGAATAGGAAGGAGAGCAGTTAATGTTTTGACTGAGAGAGAATTTTGGAGGAGAAGTCAGCAAGGTCAGAAGGAGAGAGGGAAGATGTAGCTGAGGGGCCAGGGGTGGGCGGGGAGAGAAGACGAGAGAGGGTTTGAAAGATATGGTGAGGATGAGAGGCTTGAAAGTGGAGAAGGTTAGAATAGTATGAACGTTTAGCAGAGCTAAGGCAGGAGTCATATAGAGTGGTGAGAGAAATGGGAGGTTTGATCAGAGAGGGAAATTTGAGCCAGTGTTGTTCAAGGCGACGGAGGAGACGACACATGGAGAGAAGTTGAGGGGAAAGCCAGGGTTGAGAGGGTTTGTGAGTAGGTCGGAAGGGGGAGAGTGGGGTAAAGTTGATCAAGAGTGGAAGCGATGGAGGAGGACAGAGGATAGAGCATCAATGGCCGAGAGAGAAGAGAAGTCTGAGAAGGGGTTCGGGGGAGAGGAAGAGCAAGTGTCGAAGAGAGAAGGACTAAAGTTGTGGAGGTCACGTCGAGAGAAAGAAGTGGGGGAGGGTAAAGGAGCGGGTGTAGGGGAGTAAGGGAGAAGGAGAGTAAAGCATGGTCAGAGAGATAGTTGGGGTAAGGTAGAGACAGACAGAGGAGGAGGAGTAGGGTGCATTAAAGTTGAGATCAAGAGTGGAGCCAGAATAGTGCGTAGGAGAAGGGGGAGGAGAGAGGAGGTAGGAGTCAAGGAGGGGTAGATTGAGGGGGAGTAGGGAGGTGAAGATTGAAGTCGACCAGTACAGTGAGGGGAGAGGTTGAGGGAGAAATAAGGGAGAGGTGGTGGTAGAGGGCAGCCTAGGAGAGGGGGCCAGGAGGTTGGTAGATGATTAGAAAAGAGATGGGGGGGGGGGGGAGTAAAGGATTTGTATAGGTATTTGAAGGAAGGGAAGGTAAGAAGAGGCAGTGAGGAGGTGGAAGAAAGGTATTTAGGGTGCAAGAGGAGGCCAATGCCACCGCCACGACCAGAATGAGAGAAGGAGGAGGAAAAGGTAGTGAGAGAAGCAGGGACAGTAGAGTTGTGAAGGGGGATCCAGGTTTCGGTTAAACAGAGGAAATGAAGGTTAAGTCGAAAGAACATGTCCAAGACGGCTACGCTCTTGTTGCTGGGGTTACTTAGGGGTAACAATCACGAGGCAATTTGGTAAGCTCTACAGAGCAAACTATTTGCCGCTGTGGGCAGCGGTCATTCAAGATTTAAAGAAATGGGCGAAACTTGCCCCGTCTTGGTCAGGCAGGTTCTCGACCATATAAATGAATGTTTTACCAAGATTGTTTCTATTTCAGTCATTGCCGGTAACACTACTGGTTGCCTTTCATCACGAGGTGAAGGAGCTCCTCTCTGAGAATGGCATACACTACGTAATTCTCCCGAAAAACCAGGGTGGGATGGGGTTCCCAGATATGTATATATTTTTTATTTATTTATGTTATTGTGAATTTGGTCAATATTAACCTTTCACACAAATCACCAGTACAAATCATTTCACATATAGACAGTTCACATGATGTACAATACACATAATATGCAGAATGCAATTATAATAAAATTCATTTTTAGTTAAAAATTGTTTCTAAAAAATCCAAAATTGCAATTGGTAAACTTGTTTCATTCAGATTTAAAATACGAGTCTAGAAATGCATTTACACAATTTCTCGTATCGGAGGTGTTGAGTAGAGGACACTCCGCACATAAGTGTCTTAGTGGTTCCTGTACCTTATTGCAAAAGCGACGTACTCTAAGGCTAGGTTCCAGACCCTCGCACGAACCATGAACCTCCCTTGTTGGATAGAGATTGAATCTTAATTTCAAGCTATTCGTTCGAAAGACCCTAGAGGGATGCTTTTCCAAGTATTAAAGCTTTTTATGTTGCATTCAAAATGATCATTGAATCATCGGTAGTTCATCAAAGCATCCTGTTTAGCCATTCGTTCGTCTGTAGCTTGAGTTTCACTTTGTTCGGATTGCTTATGAGCTCTACTGCCAATGATTCAATCCTTGCCAATATTTCCTCACAATTGTTTTTCCACGACCCCAAAGGTTTGCAATTGGATTTGAGTTCTTGGCACAGTTTTATGTACATTGATGCGTGCAGAGGGGCCAAAATTAAAGCATATATTTGCAACCCTTTCCATTCTACTAATGAGCCAAGGGGCAACAATCCCAATTCATGCTTTATAGCTGCCATTGGAAGTGAATTGGGGTGATGAAGAACCCTTCTCCACAGTAGGGCCTCTAGTGATGACCAGGCCATGGTAACTCCCAAGTTTTTGACACCAAAGATATGTTTTGGAAGCCTTTTTTGCCAATCTAATTTCATTATGGGCAAAACTGAAAAACGCCAAAACTTATTGTCAAACAATCGCAGATGGGAGGCCAAGGCCAGAAAGGAGGATCTATATTTCCTACATGTTTCCGCTTTTCGCTTTACACTTATTTGACATCACCATACTACCCAGATATTTAAACTACTTCACTTCCAGGGGGTGCCCCTGGATCGACCATTTGAAGGATCTCCATTTAGCTTTTGCTTAATTTACAATCTGGACCTTTGATTTAATAAAATTTAATTTAGGGTCCAGGTTTTACAATTAAAGATTTAATTTGTCTAGTGTCTGTTGTGATCCTATTGGTGTCTTATCAAATATGACGTCAGCGTAATTTAAATATTAAATCTTGGTTTGGCCTAGGAGAGGGTGTTTAGTACGAATGGCATCCCAACATGAACCCATGTTCATTATGTAGAAATTAAACTAATATGGAGCCAGAACGCACCCCATGCATATTCCTCTGTTTGTATTCTTCCAGGCAGTGCAGGACTGTATAGCATAAAGTCTGACCCTGATTTGTGTCCCTTAGGGACACAAGGATGTGTATTACTGCAATCGGGCAACCGTGCTTAGATAGTTTTGACCAGAGTAATTCCTGTTTCAACGCCTTGTTTACATCAAGAAAGGCTAAATATAAAACCTGCATTTGGTCCCGCTCCTGAACGTATAATAGGTTCACCAGAAAACTGTTTTGGTCCATCCACACTCCCTTCTTAAAGCCAGATTGAAACAAGTCCCGCTTGTCTGAGTTTCTAGCCCAACTTAGCAATTCCTGCAGAACCAGCTTCGAAAAGATCTTACAACTTGCATCCATCAAAGATATCGGCTTGTAATTTAGGGGCCATGAATGGGGAATCAGTCTTTCAGATAGCACATTGGCGAACCAAGCTGAAATAATCTTTGCCCACAATATCGGGTCAGACTTCAGGGTCACAACCGATAGGCCATCAGGGCCTGGAGCATTCTAGCTCTTTGCTAGACCGAATAAGGGTCTGCAAGTCGTCCATGTCCCAAGTAATAGCACCTAACCACGTCACAATATAGTCAATGGGGCTCATTTCAGTTCTACCTTCGAAGTAATCCACCCAGATGACCTCGATAGGGGATGAACCTGCAGAAATGGGTCAATCCCGTTTGACCTTATCAATCGCCAAAAAAATTGTCTGAATTAGACTGACATACATCCCAACATTTTTTCTGTATCGTTAATCGACCTCAACCTGTGACCTTGCACCCAGTTTTTGAATCTGGCGAATGTCAGCGTGGAAAAACTGTCTATTTTTATTTAAGCCCCTGGTGTTCTTTCTTGCGTAGTTATGCGTAGCATAACTGCACTGTCAAATGCCTGAGCATGGGTGCCCAAACAGGTGCCTTTTGCAAGCCACCTCGAAGAGCATAAGACTCCCAATGTTGATTGGACAATCGGTCTGAAACTATTAGGATTACATAGTCAGGGCAGACTCCTCGAGCCTAGACTCCATTATCCCATTATGTTTTTGTGCAAATCTGTGTTGCCAACGCACACTGTGGTCCCTTGGGTTAACAGATAGTGCCGGCTCGTCTGAGCCAGTAGAAGAGCACAGAACAGTAAACTCATACACTTCACATTGAATGATTGCTTAAATGGGCGCGCCGTATCTCCAAGGAAAGCCCTTCCCGGCCTGCATGTCTGAGGACACAAAGACCTAGTCTATAGTCGAGCGCCAAAGAGAATTATGCCTTGGGAATTTGGGGGTGGAATATCAGGATGCAGAACTCCATACAAAGGGTCCAGGTCCCATGCCAGTAGTTCTTGGCAAATAAAGCTTTTGTTGTGGAGCTTTTTAGTTGAGACATCAAACAGTCTTGTTTTTGATACCATGACCGATCGAGACATTCAGAGTTGAAATCTCCCACAACTATAACATACACGCCTTCCTCTGGAGTTTCCCCAAGCATGGAGTAGCACGATTGGGTTTGAAATGCACGTTAAATATAAGACACTTTGAGTACTTATCAGATGGCAACGACTTCGAGGACAGCAGCGTTATCAGCATGTCCTAATTTTATGTACCCTCAAATCCTTGATTATGTTTAATAGCTGTCAGCAGCCCTCCATATGGCAGCCTCTTTCTCCTTGTTCTGCCTTGATTGCAAAGACCTTGTATCTGTCCATAATTGGTGGTTCGAACATAATGTTTCCTGGAGGCAGACCACAGGGAATGCTCTTAGTTCCACCTTATTTCTAGATATATTGTCAAAACCCCTAGATTTCCAAGACACAATGGAGGTTAAAGACAATCATGCCTGCGGGTGTAACCTGGCTGATTCCCCATGCAATGAGTTCACAATCCTCACCCAGTCATATTTAACTTTTCTCTCACTGTCAACTTTATTGAACTGGAACTTCTGGGGCCTCTGTGTCTTTGTTACACAGGTTAATGGTCAGTCGCTGGGTAAGATCTCTTGGTGACCGATTATCGCTCCTGCAATCCCTGTCGGAGGTGGTAACTGTGGTACTAGGTTTTCAAAAATCTTGTGACCCATTGACAATGGGGCTTTCCCCTCAGCAAGAATGACATTCTAAACTGTTTGTTTGTAAGCACTCTTTTACAATATTCAGACAGTCTTCATAAACAAAAACCACCTGTTTGATGTCTTTAGAGCTAATTATCCTTTGGATTGGCACTTCAGAGAACACAAACGAAATATGCTGATGATTTAAGTGGTGGTTGTTATACTCTTCAAACTAGCGCCCCAAGAAAATGTAATGTGGCTTCTCTTCAAATGTCACTTTGTGGTTTCCATTACTATCGCTGCAGCCTCAGTTCTTTTGCTTCTGTGCCAAGATTGAACCCTGTTTTTGGGGCTGATATCGGGGTCTAGGTGCTGCTGAACTTTTACTGTAGACCTTTGGTAGTGGCCTTGAAGTATGACATTCCCCCCCCCCCCCAATCCCCCCGGTATAGTTACCTGTGCATGGGCCCTGTCTTGATTTGGACCTTCAAAGTCTGAATACACAGAGGATTTGTTGTGATTACAGGGACTAAAAAACGAATAATGGGACGCTGGGCATTTGGGAGCGTGGCCTTTAGGGGACATGTCCTAGCCAACCCCTTAGTACCCCTGTCCTTTCCACACTTAGCCCCTTTAAGCCCCCCTCCCTGTGCTCACAGCATGATGATCCACTTTTAACCTTTAAATTACGCAGGAATTTTTTGGAGCCATTGTTAGCACGTTTTTCCAAGTTTTTAAAATATTTAGATTTTTACCTGGTTTTTAGGTTTGCAATCCTTATTTTTACCCCCGCATATTAATGTTTGTAGCTCAACCTCTGGGATTTCAACCATACTTCCATTACTACTAGACACACGTCCCATTTCCCGTAGGGCCTGTGTATTTTGACCAAGAATACACAGTTGGACAAGGCCCTTTGTCAGTTAATTCCACAAAACTCATCCTCCTGGTTGGTGTCTGGGGCTCAACCGCCGAGATATTCTCACTAGGTAAAGGAACAGCCAGCCACATATTAAAATCCGGGTTGGGCGCTTTCGGGGAGTGGCAGTGTGGTGGTTGCAGTATCTTTTCACCGGGTTTCACCAGAGTAAGATGATCTTTCATAATACTTCCAGTAATGAAAGCTTCAAAAAAATTAACCTTTGCACACAAATCCTTTGAAATTGTCCGCACCTCCCTCAATTCAAAATTAAGGGTGTTGTATACCATGTTTATAGAATCCAGCAAACTAGATAGGACCGGGAAGGACAACACATTGACCACCGATTGCTCCTGGACCTGGTCCAAAACCCCAGGATAGGCTGGCATGGCCGGCAAGTGGGCCCCCCCGGTGCACCCTCCCGAGGGCTACGGTCGAAACGTAGTCCTTGGGCCCTCTTCCTTGAAGTAGTAGGTTTGGGCGGAATTGCATACAGGGTAAAGCCCAATGTTCTCATTGATCTGGGCACCAAGCTCAGCTGGTCGATGTAACAGAACCTCTAACCTTAGCCTCAGGCCTGGAAATACCTATTGATTTGACTTAGTGAAGCCAGAGTCTCACTCGTTTACCCAATTCGTGGCAAATCACGGGAGCTAGAATACAAACATCAGAAACCAAGTGCTGCTCATTGGAGATAAACACCTGCCGTTGTTGGATATATTGACCCACTCAACAGCAGTTCCCCACATCAGTGAGCTGCAGTTGAGCAGAAACCACAACATGGTTGCGCTGGCTCCTGTGAGCGCCATGGCCAAGCATTGCTGATCCTACTCCAGGGCCCACTGCAAAACCTGAGTAGTGCTGATCCCATTCCCAGCAAGGCCTCAAATCTAAAAAAATAAACACTAAATCTCCCATTAACAAGGGGAAAGCTGTGGTACCTTTGGTATCCTTATCCAGCCTGGCTTGCTGCCACTCACTGCATGCTCCCCTCCTGGTATCCTGATGACCTGTAGTATCCAGTGACCTGAATTGCCCATCCAGTCCTTGCCAGCCGGCGACCAGAACCGCACAGCTGTTTGCCGGCTGCCCAGCCGTGTAGTGACCAGACCCAATTGACAGTCCAAAAAGCCCAAAACTAAGTGGATTGTGAGTATTTCATAACCCCATCGAAATCCATAGTATACCATGTCCTCATCCCACTCTATAAGTCATCCTATCCTTATCCTGATAATTTGTCCCACTGTCCGAATTCTCTACGCATTAGTCATTAATTTCCAAGCATCAGCGCTACTTTACTCTTCATTTCTGTTTTGCATAGCCCACATGTCATTAGCAATCTTTTCATTAAATAAAGTAATTTCCTTAAAGAAAAGGGGTACTCTGCGTGAAGAGTTACATCTGCAGCGTAACCTAGAGAATTCACGGGTGGCGTTCCTCTTTTCTTAGGCCTTAAAGTAAAACTATTCTTTTCACAACCTGACTTCCTTTCCAATTTCACCCTTCATCTTACTCAAAGCGCGCCTCTTTCTATATTGCATAATTCTTTACATTTACCAGCTGGAGACTTACTTTCAATTCCATTTGGTACCCTGTGATCTATATCTCTCCCCCAACATACAAACCACACTCCAAATAAGTGTATTTCACCTGTTTTTATTAAAAACCGTTTGGGTAATTTTAGGCAAGAATTGCAAAAGTGTTAATTTTAAACATGTTATTTGACTGCAAGCGGTTTTAAACTTTCCACTTATTTCTGAAATGAATGCTTTTGGTAATCCATTCTTTGTTATTGTTGGTATATCTGCATTGTTGCTTTAGTAAGGAATCTTAGTTCAAGGTTTTTAACACGCATTAATTCTTGAGTTATCCATTTCCAAGTGCCATTTCACTACATTTCAAGGGGTTTAAAATCAGTTCTTATTTGGGGAGGGAAGGTCAGATTTGGATTCTGTTTTCAAATTCTTATTCCTGAGTACCTGCTGCTTCTTTGTATCCACCGATTTGATATTTGGGTGGGTTGAAGGAACATTGCAGGGGGAAATTCTAACTTGGGTGCTATCTGTCCTAAATCAAAAGTGCTCCTATCCTGTTGTGCTGTGTATTTGCTCCACTAAAAAGTCAAACCCAGTGCATTGCTTGCATTCTCATTGTAACCATCACCCATTGGTGATTGCTGCCCTATATTAAAAGTGTGATTTCTTTTGAATTTTAAATAAATATTGCATTTGACCAACCAGCATGGTTCATGGTCCATTGACCCGGGGTGTGATATGAATGGTGTATCATCCCAAAATCGAATCCACCTAAATAAGGAGGAAAGCACTTCAGTTAGGTGATGCATACTAGGCCGAGACCAAGGTGTGCATGTTGCCTGATTGAAATCCTTAACACCGTGGGCCGGTTCAAGCTTACTTGGTTGGGACCCTCATTGTTCCAAATGAGTGGGAAAGGCACAAGCAGTTTTGGGGCTAGAAATTACAGTACCTTCATCCAGCTGCGGGAGTTCAGCCGTAGTAGACTGTGTGCAATCTGAGTCATTCTGAGACTTGTGCGATTTTTGCTCCCAATCGAGATGGAGAACCCCTTCCTTCATCAGCTCTGGTTGCAGCCTCACTGCTTGGGCCCGAGTCACTTGGTGTTGTAGAACTTTCCATTGCAGTCAATGATATTCCTTGGGAGTAATCAAGATTTCCTTGCTGAGTTTGTAACATGCTGCAAAGCACAGTAACCATTGTCAAGGGAAGGGAGGACCAGCGTCTCCTTTCAAGCACCTCAACGCAGCTGAGGTTCAAAGGAACTTGTCCCAGAATCACCTCATGGCGCCTACACAGCAAACTTGCTGCACTCCTTCCCAGTCCCGAAGTGTAGATTAATTGTTTTTCGGGGGTGTAGTAACTCTTTTCCTCCTCCACCCTTTTGAAGCAAATGGGTATTGGTTATCTCGTTTTCGGGAGCAAGGGAGCCAGTCGACAGAGGTGCTATGGGAAAGCAAAGTCTTTACAAATGGCTTACCCACACTCCAATACCAAATTTCCGGCTGCCTAAAAATCGTAAAAGCAATGAATAGGTCGCTTACCCATGAGACGGCCTTGGGTATCAATTGTGGTTTAGCCGACCCGCTACCTTTTAAGTATTGTTGGTTAAGCCCTGGGAGCATTCACAGCCCAGAGGAAGCGCAGAGCAGGGTTTATGGCCACAGTCAGTCACTGCAGCACAGACTGCACAGACTTCTCAAACTCCGCTCCCAATTCCGTTCTGCGGTCCAACACGGATTTTAAGTTCTGGCTCCTCCTCTCAGAAGCAGGGGAAAGCAAAGGTGGACACAGAGCAGACTGCACAAACTGCTCAAACTCCGCTCCCAGCTGAGAAACCCAGCTGCGAATTTTGCTAATCACCTTTGAGAAAATGTTGAAAAACAATGGGTTGCACTAGAAAATAGTCTCTTTATGCAGGTCACAATTGGGGAATGACTGTGGGTACTGCAAAATAGACTTCCCCGGAGAATCCAAACACACCCTGTATTAGCTGTCTTCTGGTCATTGTGGCGGAGGTGTGGAGACACAGTAGGAGTGACATTGTGTCCCTCTCTGCTTAGTTGCATATGGGCACCACCAATAAGGGATCTCTTAAATGACAACCGTTTTCAGACACTGTATGAGGCTGGTCTAACCAGGGCTGGGCAAATGTGGCAGAAAGGAACTTTGCTAATGAAGGGAGAGGTGGAACAGAACCTGCAAGTGAATGATCGAACACCACCACTGCTGCACTTGCAACTTTGAGGCTTGAGGCGTGTTGCTAGACCTGCATTGGAGAGAGCAACTACAGCGGGCACTAACACCACTAGAGCAGGTCCTTCACACACACACACACACACCAGGAGACAAGGAGGCTTGTCTCAATGTTGTACGCATCGCTGCTAAACAGAGAGCACTTACCCACACCACAAACACAGGAGCAGTGGGAAGCTGAATTGGGTCGGCAGGAAAAAAACTAAGTGTGAACCACCATCTATAGGGCAATGTGGTCCTCCACAATAGCAATGCAGTATAAAATGCATAATAGCAGATTGTTTCTCTGGCATCAAACACTGCAAACGCTATCTAAAATGTACTCCAGGGTCAGCCCAAATTGTTGGAGGGGATGTGCTGCAGTAAGCGACTTTTGGCATCAATGGTGGGGCTGCCCAAAGGCACAACTCTATTGGAAAGAGGTGTTGGGCTGGATGCATGAAATAAGAGGATATCACTAGAACGTTGTCACCATTGCTGCTGTAGTTTGGAATGGAGGAGACAGTTGAGGAATTCGCATTGCTCTCACATGCCTCGGAACGTGATGTTACAGCATGGGTGTGCAAACGAGGCAGTGGAAGAGGAGCACCATCCCCACGAAGGTGAAATGGATAGACAAAGCCTATGAAATCTAAGAAATGTAAAACCTGACTGCCCTAATGGAATCACATGCGCACAAAGACATGGAATGACTCCCGTTCTTAAAATGTTACAGGGCGGAGAGGCTGGGAAAAGATTGGGCCGAAGGCTGAAGTGAGACGGGCGAAACATCAGGGGAGCGCAGCCACAGATCATTTGTGTGTAGTAAGCGAGCCACCAGTGAACACAATATGGTTACTCAGACACAAGGAGTAGGCGCTTTAAGCAGATGCAGATAGCCACCTATAAGGGGCAAGGGGTGCACTGGAATAATCTAGATACTGAACCAAAGCGTTGTTGTTTGGGGGATTTTGAGAGGGGGAGGTTTGGAGGGAGGGGGGGGGTTAATGTGGGACTAGCAGCACTTCAGTGTCCTAAATGCTGTTTAAAGGCTCACGAAGGGTGGTTGTATTCGGCCCTCTGGCTTGGCTCTCACTCTAGTGGCTAGAAGGGGCTGCACTGGGGAATTCTGGTACTTGGTGTTAGACGGTTTGTTGTTGAGTGCACCGACTGCTAGTCCTTACTTGTATTGTTGTGAAAAATGGCAATACACTTCAATAAAAACTTTTGCAATTATCAGGTTAGACATTTCCCTTATCACTTTATTATTTTGTTTTGGTGAGAGGGTCAGGATAGAACATTTGGACTAAAGGACTGCTTTTGAATTACGACATCCAGACAAAGACAGATACTTAGTGTTTTGTGGTTCTTGGGTAGGGAAACTCCTCTTCCGAATAGGGTTGGAGAGGCATTTTCCCAACCCATTTAAGTTGAATAAGTCGTTAACGAAAAACATGTTGCATCCGGCTTTCATTTCTTAGCCCTGGCAGCACTCAATCAAAAGGACAATACTCCTACCTGAAAACAGGGCTGTGGAGTGGTTCTCCTGTGAAATCCTGCTGGTTGGTAACTGTAATTCTAAGAGGGAACAGTTACAAAAGTTCTTACTGATCTTGAATGTGTGATGCACTATTCTTTAAAAGTATGGTTAACATCTTTTCTTCCTTAGCCACTTTTTTGCCAGTCTAATAGAAAGTAGATGTAAAGGTATTTTACTCTCCTCTGATTAGGCTGTGCCTCTACAAAAGTAATGTGTTGGTTTCACCAGATTATTCCTGTAGGGTAATTGTATGAGTGTCCTCCAACTGTTGGTATCACCAGGTTAGTCCTGTTAGGATAACTGTATGAGTGTCCCCCCAACTGGGTCTTGTTTCCCCTGACTTGCTGCTAGCCTGTCCTTAATAAGTCTACATTAGGTTGTTGCCTACCTAGAATAACTATTCAGTAAAGTGTGACATTGGGTTTTACTTTCCCCTTCATTTTGAAGTTAAAGTATGTGGGTTTTACTTACTTTGTGTTACCTGTGTGCCATCAAAATAAGTTACCAGAGTTATTGCTTACCTCAATCTGGGGTTCCCTGATTTCAAAAGCATCTGTAATTGTATATTGCATCCTTAGGTTTTACTCACCTGGTATAACTGTGTGTTATGACAAAAGTAGTTATAGGTTTTTGCTGCACCTAGGATAAGTGTTTCAATATTCACCAAAAGTATATGTCCAGTTGACTGTTTGTGATTTGTTCCAAGAGTCACTGTACAACTGGAAGAGCCTACTGCCCTTGTATTACTGAATGTAATCTGAAAGTAACCATTGGTCTTTTACTCCCAAAGAATAGGGTTGACCTATACGAAACGTGTATAACAAGGTTTTGACTTCCCTAGAACTACTGTTAGGTGTTCCAAATCAGGTCTATACTTGGGTCTGTGGATTTCAAATAGTGTTTTTATACTGTGATTTCATATAATGTGTTAGTACTTATTTACCCCTAGATTTATCTGGGCCTACCTGTATTTAAATAAATCCTTTATCTTTACAATACATAGTGTTTCAGTGTTTCTTTGGATAATTTGTATTACAATTTCACTTGTACGGTCTCTACTGCCCTCTCTCCCTCCTAAGATAAGCCTGGCTGCTCTGTCTACGCTACCATATACTCAGGTGGTACAGCCTTATACTAAAAGTGGAGTCTTGTACTGCCTCAGTTGAATGGTTTTTCTAGGCCCTTAGTTGGACTTCAGACAAACTGTCCTAACACTCTGCTCCAGTGTGGAAGACCTCACCTCCAGCTCAGCCACACTTTTTGATAGTTTATCAAACTTGCCATCCAATCTAGGAATCGATTGCGCAATCCGGCTTAATGCTTCCATGATGTGGTCCTCAGAAGCAGTCTTCTCCCGGCTGCACTGCCCACTACGGGACATAAAGCAGTTTCAGTCCTCCAGGGTAGTTTTCTTAATTTTTTATTACCCTGCTGCCATTCCACCTGCTGACTTCCTAATTGGGTACAGGGCCCCGGGG
Organism: Ambystoma mexicanum; assembly: GCF_040938575.1. Lineage (NCBI taxonomy): Eukaryota > Metazoa > Chordata > Amphibia > Caudata > Ambystomatidae > Ambystoma > Ambystoma mexicanum. Next base: position 1,210,816,312 of record NC_090922.1, on the reverse strand, counting down.
CCTCAAAGTCCAAGCACGCCTCACTGTACACTCTCCTGGGCTAAGGGCTTTCAGCTGGATGTTCAATCTTCCGACAATTGAAAGTGCTGCAGGTCACAGTGCCACCATGTTCCCGGGGGCCGGCTGTCAATCCTGTGGCTCTACCGCCATGCTTTTCCTGGCACTGCCACTTTCGATTTATGTGCAGGCGCTTACCCCATCCATGCCCCTCCATGGGCACACTGGCCAGGAGCCACTTCCCCTCCACTCCAGCTGGACATCCCACTCTGTGCAGAAACGGCGGAGAGTGCCGAGCGGTAGGGTGCTGTTCCCCACACAAGTCACTCGCAGCTTTACACTCCTCTTCCACACCCAAGGTGCACTCCCGTCACCTTGCCAGTCTCCAACTCACGGCACCAGCCACTACAGCTCAGATCTTGGCTCCGAAGGGGTCAATCTCTCTGCTCTTTCAGCCATTTCAGCTTGGCAGGGTAATAAATAACCTGCGTCCGTCTCGCCTCTCGGAAATGACAGCAAACATCCCTTTGCAGGATCTGCCTTGTTTCGTGGCCTGGAGCTACGCAGTGGAGCGGTCATCTTATTCGGGCTCTCGAGCGCCCCACCTAAAATGTTGTTTTAAAATGAAAATGTTAAGGCTCTTCAATTTGCACTGTGTATCAGGTCGGGCTATCCCTAAGGTGGTCTAGGTGTGCTTGGTACTAATTGACTTTTGTATCAATAGTTTGGTAATATATATAACAATTCTTGGATGGCTGCTATCACAGGTACAGTAAGGCTCTGCCCCTGCCTCTTAGGTAATGCAGATTGTACCCTGTTGATTGCGCTTATCCTATTTAGCTCTCTGTAATTGTTTTGTGTATGATACAAAAGAATAGACTTCTTTGCCAAGCATCAGTGAGCAGATTTTTTTTATTTTTTTTTTTTTTTTTTTTTTTTATTTGTATTTAATCAAAAGATTTTTACAAAGTTTGAGGTTTCTGTCTGTGTCTGTGAGCGTGGCGAAGATAAAAAGGAAAGAAGATGATAAAATGAGAACAGCTCTCTAAAAATGTGCCTTTATCGGCCAGTTTATGGCTTCCAAGATTTTGTAGGATGCTATTTGCCATGATGTTTTGTCGCCTCCAATCAAACGAGACCAACATGTTTCTTCGTCCTCTATGATGAAATCTGAGAAGGTTGCTTTTAAGTATCTTCTTCTTATATGTTGGTTTGAGGCACATTTTAGGAGCAAGTGGCGGATTGTTTCCTTTTCTTGTGTCTCACAAAATCGACAATTATTGTTCTCCGACTGGCCTCTAATTGTCAGGATCTCATTTGTCTGCAAGACATTTAGACGGGCTCTCATCAGCATGTCTCTCCCTTTCCTGGATGGGAACTTCTTTATATATTCCTGGAGTTCATTGAGTTTTTTCGTGGTTGACGGCAGGTGTAAGGTTAGTTTGTTTTTTCCTGCTGTCTCCAGGGTGCTTATCCAGTCGAGTTCTTTGATTTTGGTGAAGGTTCTCTTTGGGTACTTTATTAGTTGTTCTTCGTCTGCATTGACCTGTTCTAGCAAGCTGAAGTTTTCTTCTTTCCATTTTTTGAGGGTTTTGCTTGTATTCCTTTCTATTTCGAGGTTGATGAGAAAGTATATTGATGGTGGTTCAGCCATCCGGCATTTCCTGAACAGTCTTAGAGACGATTGTGAGACTGAACTTCTGAGAGAGGGTAAACTGAGCTCTCGTCGAATTGAGGCTATTGGGGTCGAGTTTGGGAGACTGAGGACTTTTCGCCAGAACTTTGCCTCAATTTTTGTCCAAATGGATCGTGGTAAGTTCATCATAGCATCTCCCCCATATGTTAGTGTCGGCATCACCTTTTTCTTGTAGTATTCTAGCACAGGGATAAGTGAGAATCTTCCAAACTTTTTGTCTATGGCCCTGGCTTGGGCTGCCAATTTGTTGGCTTTGGACATCAGGACCGATTGCATGGCTTTGTCTTGCGAAGAGGAGTCTAGGGTTACTCCTAGGTATTTGAAGTTAAACACTCGCTCGATCAGTGATCCTTCCAAAGTTAGTTTCAATTTTTCTGTTTTCCTGGTCGCTTTTTCCAGTACTAAGAATTTTGTTTTCTTTACGTTTATTTCCAGTTTGTTTTCTTGCATATACCCTTGGAGCTTTGTCAGTTGACGCTGCAGACCAATCGGTGTATGATCCATTAGGACCAGGTCGTCTGCATAAAGCAAACGTGTTATCGGGGTTTTGCATATTTTTGGGGGAAATGCTCTAATTGTTGGGTCCTCGTTTTGGATGTCTCCAATGAATGCCAGAAACAGGGCCGGGGCCAGCGGGCACCCCTGCTTCACTCCTCTCGCTGTTGGGATGGGTGCTGATAGCAGGCCGTTTTGATCAAGTCGGATGCGTATTGAGGTGTCGGTGTATAGTGCTTTGATCGGGTTTAATATAGACGGTGGACATTCCCAGGTCTCAAGTTTGGACCATAGGCGGGCCCTGTCTATCCGATCGAATGCTTGTGTCAGATCGATGAATGCCACAAAAATTCTCGTTCCTCCTTCCAGTACTCTGTTTTTCAGCACGTTTAGCATTAGAATGTTGGCTGTCGTGCCCAGGTTTCTTTTGAATCCTGTTTGGAGTGGGTCGTTACAGGGTGATTCCTCCATCCAGATCTTGAAGCGATCGAGAAGCATTGAACCAAACACTTTGCCGATGACGTCCAGGAGCGCAATCGGTCTGTAATTTTTCGGGTCCTTTTTGTCTCCTTTCTTGAATATTGGAACGATTGTTGCTTGTTTCCATGAGGGTGGTATCGTTTTTAAGTTGCAACTTCTGCCAAAGATTTTGCTTAGCAGGCTTGGCCACTCATTTTCAAGTGTTTTTAGATCGGAGTTCGTGATCCCGTCGGGTCCTGGGGCGTGAGAGTTTTTTAAGCCTCTGATTTTCATTTGGATTTCCTGTGGGTCGTCAATGATTATCCATGGCTCCGTAGACATTCCGACCTGTAATTTTAAGTTGGAACTTGGTGCCTGGTACATAGTAGTGAAATGTTTTGTCCAAGTAGTTTCCCCGATCTCGTTTATGATTGTATTTTCTTGGGTTTCGTTAGCCGCTCTCAAGATTTTCCAGAATTCTTTTGTGTTCTTGCCACTTATCGCTTTTAGAATGATTTCAGCATCTTGTTGGTAGAGAGACAGTCTGTGGCCTTTAACCCATGCTTTGTATAGTTTGGTTTCCGCTTCTGCCGCTCTCACAGCCCCTGGAGATCCTGAAGATTTTGCTTTGCGTTGTATTTTTCGCAGTGCCCGACGTTTCTCCACCAGTGTTAGGTCGTACACGTGTCTTGGGGGATTTTCACTGTTTGTTTTTGTTTTACGAGTCTTCTTAAACTTCGTCAGGAATGGCGTATAATCTGTAGTATTTTTGCCCAAGTGATTTAGCATTGAGCTGAATCCTTTTTCTATTTCCTTGATGGCCTCAGTTGTAAGGTATAGACGATTTCCCTTCGTGTTGGCTATGACTTGGTGCTCAACATACTCGTTCTGTGGCCTTATTGACATCCAGGTTGTTGACAGGGGGTTGTGGTCACTGGCTGTGACTCTTGTAATTTCGAAATCTTTCGTTATTGCCAGTAATGGTTCAGTGACGTAGATGTAGTCTATTGTACCTGCCAGTTCCTTCCTTTCCCATGATGGCGGGCGATTTGGGTCTGGAAATGCTTCGTGCAAATTGTGAAGGTTTCTTGAATTCATCAATTTGACCCATAGGTTGCCGCGTTGTTTGCCTGTTGAGTTGTGGCCTAGGTCCGCCACTCTTTCTTCCGAGCTCATACACGTAGCGTTCAGGTCACCGCATATGAGGAAGTATGTTACCAGATGTTCCGATAGTGCCTCATCTATCGCGTCCTCCATTTTTTCTATGTAGGCGGTAGGCTCTATACTTGCGGGGTTCCAATAGGTATTTGCTACGATTAAGGTGACTTTCTCGTAGGCGTTTTTAACGGTGCTCCACCGTCTCCATGCCGCCTTAACCATCAGGATCATTTGGTTGCTGATCAATGTTTCTTCTAGTTTGATCCCTGAGTCTTTTTTGGTTGCGATCAGTAATCCCGACGAAGGTCTTCCTCGACTTCCTTGTTTGGCTGGTGCAAGGATGACTTCGAACCCCCCTATTGCAGGGGGTTCAGTCAGCCAGGTTTCTTGGAGGCATAGAAGATCGTATAATCCCAGGTCCATGTCTTTTGGAGACAATAAGTGGGTATGTCCTCTCGTGTTCCACGAGCACATTTTTAGTTCGCACTTTGAGGGGGTCGCGCGACGTCTGTCATGTAGACTGTGCTCGTCTCTCGCTGGTTGCTATGTTTGCTTTTTTCCCCTCAGAATTTTGGGCAACCAGGACCATATGTCTTTCGTGGGTTCACATCTTTTTTGGGGAGGTTTTTCTGTTGGGAGTTTGGCTGTTATTTCTGAAATTTCCTTGGCCTTATTAAGTTTTTTTGTGTCTTTGGTTTTTATAAGACTTTCGTGATTTTTGTTTTCTTTCGAGGCTTGTCGCTTTTCCCTCAGTTTCTCTTCAGCTCCCCGGACTCTTGCTCTGTCCTTGTTTTTTTCAGACGACTTATTGCGACCCATTCTTCCTAAGGCACTTATTGGGTGTCTGTCTGCTTCCTTTTTACTGGGATTAGTACGCCTTGTGTTTTCAGCCTCCCTTTTATTGTCTTCTTCGCTTTTGTTTGATTGCACTTTAACTTCGTAGCCCATTTCGTCCAGCTCTTCACTACAGTCGAGGATCAGGTTTTTCAACGTTGTTGATGTTACATAGAGTACCGTTTTTGCTTTTGTATTTTCGTGGCTTGGCTCTACTACAAGCAGATCTTCTGATTTTATTTTATTCAGCTTTCGAATGTATTTAAACAGTGTTAACACTGAGTTTCGGTTCAAGATTATTTCGTCTCTGTTTTCTTTCACTTGTGTGATCTTTATACGCCATTTAGCTTTGTCCACTTTTTTCGGTTTTAGGTTGTATTTCTGTGTTCTGGATCTGTACCGAAAGATCGTTTCTCCTTTGTCTCGTGACGAGCTGAGTCGTTTTTCAGTATTGGGTTTGTTATGGGCGTTCGTGGATTGGGAACGCGGTCTACCCGGTGTTATGTTTCTAGACGGCTTTCTTATGTGTTTGTGATCGTTCCGTCTACCTGCCGATCTCCTTCTTGATTTACCGCGTTCACCCCCTTTCTGTCTTGAGGAGTTGTATCTTTGTTCTTTTTTCCAGTTTCCTGAGGTCAGATTGTCTCTGGGTCTCGATTTCGACCTTCCGTTTTCTTTTTTTGTTTCTTTCTGCATCCTTTTTGGCGTTGTCTGTCTTTCTGCGTCAATCGGACTGGCGCCCTTGTTTATTGCATTCTTCACGTTTTCCCTATAATTTTTTGCTGCTTTTTCTCTAGTCGCTTCTTCGTTTCTTCTTATGAATTCTGTATTTTCCTTTCCTTTGTGTGATTGTGATGTTGGTGCTTCACTGGAGCAATGTGCAACTGGACTCATGGGCGAATTCTCTGCCAGATGTTGGCTCAGATTCATCAATTCTTCATCTTCGATGCGTTCAATTGTTGATGGGGATAGGGTAAAGGTTCTTTTTTTTGGCGTTTCAGTTATTGGCGGTGATAAACTGGTGATTCTTTTTTCTGAAATTTCAGGATTTTTTGTTTGCCTCGGCTCTATTTCTTTGTCCTTCATTTGTGGTTTTTCCTTGTGTTTTACTGGTCGTGTGAAAAGTTGAAAAATACCTTCTGCAGTTTGGTTTCCAGTTGGGGGTTGTCTAGATGGTGGTCTCTTTGTTGGTTGGGTCTCAGTTTGTTTTAGATTCACCTCTTTATTTACTCCCTTTGTTGGTGGATTATTTGTTGTATGGCCTGTAGTAGCTGTGGTTTGAGTCCCCCTCGTTTTGTTCACCGGTCTTTGTTCTTTGTCTTCGTACTGCTCTTTTTGTCGTGGAGGCGAACCCTCGTCGTTTATTGTAGCTGTGCTTGATTTTCTGGCTTCCAAGGCCATAACGTAAGCTTCCAAGAAGATAACTTTACTGTGGATCATCGCTTGGATGCTTGTGTGGTCTTTCAAAGAGTCAGCGATAGTTTCGTAAAGTTTCATAAATGGTGCCAGTGCAATGTTCACTGATGACATAATTGACAGTAAGTCCATTTTTTTTTTATTTGAGGAATCCGTCGGGCTGGTCGAGTGTTGTAACGGAGTTCTTCTTAAGGGGGATTCAGTTAAGATTGTTGTCTGATTTGACCAGCTGCCTCGACTTGGCCTTGTTGTTTCTAGTGAGGCTCTTCCTTTTCGGTTTTTGTCGATGTGGGGACTTCGAATGTCATTTCCCCCCATATTCAAGTTTTGGTTGATTTGGGGTCTCGTAAGGTTTTCTTGATTAAATTCGTCTGGGTCTGCTATGGGTGGCCTACCTTTTGTCGTGTTTTCGTTTTGGACTTTGGAGAGCCCCGCTTGGTTGAGATTTTCTGGGCCCAGCATTTTATTTGGTGTCTTATTTACTTTATCTCTGTCTGTTCCTGTGAAGTTATCAACGTTCAAGGTGATACCCTCGGGGAGTGAGGGTGTTGCCTGATTGAAGTTGCAGGAGCCTTCCTTTATTTCTGTTGTTAAGTCCATTGGGTCATTTGGGTCAACTGTAATGAGGCTCTCCTCTTGGATGGTGTGGGGGTTTTCTATGTACTCAGACATGACAGTCCCCATTTCTAGGTCTTTGCCCGAGTTTCTCTTCAATTCCCCCTTCTCTGTGACTTTTGTCGGTTTCAGATTTTGCTGGCCTCTTGGTGAGTTCGTGGAAATCTTTTGGGCTAGTGTCGGGCACGGTGGTTCCCCCTCAGGCCCCACTTTGTCAATCCACTGCCCTTGTGGCTTGTTGCTTTCTCCTGAGGGCCGTCTTTTACTGTGCGGCCGGTTGTCGCTAACGTATTGCTCAACTCTGCGTAGTTTTGCTACCGGCAGGCAGTCGTTTAAAGCTTCGAGTTTTTCAAGATCTGTAAGTTCCCTCTGCGGGTACTCTTTTGTTGCTTTTTGTCTGCTGTTTGCGTAGAAATAATCTTTTATTGAGTTTTTAAGTACCCCTCCTTCTCCTCGCTGTGGGTCGTTTTCGTTTGTATTGATCAACAATTGGTCAGGTGTTTTTTGTTGCTGTTCGGGCTTCTGGGGCCCTTTTTTCGTTCTGCTGCTAATCTTGTTTTTCGTTGTTATACGGTTCTTGAGTTTCTTGAGAGGTAGGGAACTTGTTCTCTGTCTTTTCTTTTTATTGGGGTTTGATGGCCCTTGTACATTGATTTTTTCTGGGACCCAACTGGTCTCTGCACTTTCCTCCGCCTCTTTGTGAATGAGAGCCACCACTTTCACTTTCCTTTCCGCCAGTGAACACGTCGACGGTACTCCGTTGATGTGCAGCTCTCCGTCGGGCTTCCCCTGCCCGTTCTCTTCGGGTGGGGTGCCCGCCACCTCCTCCGGTTCTGCCTCTCCTGGGGCCGTCGTGCCATCCGTCTCTTTTCCCCCCCCTCCTTCAGCAGCTTCCACGTCTGGCAGCCCTCCTCCGAGGGCTCCCGCCGTGGGGCGAGGAGCGCTCAGCTGGGCTCCGGGGGAGGGAGGTATTGGGTGCTGCGCCGGACCGGCAGGCCTAGTTCCCACTCCGAGGCTCGCTCTCCCGGCGGCTCTGTCCGCCTTGGCCGTGTCTTCCTGCCCCGTCCGCCCCTCCCCGCCGTCCCACGCGGACCGCGGTCCTCCTTCGAGGGCCGCTTCCGCGGGGTCCCGCTCAACCGCGGCGGCTAGGAGTGGCGGCCGGGTGTCTTTCCGGCCAGCCAAGGCCTCAGCTGTCTTGATTTCCAGGCTCTTTGCCCATTTGTCATCAGTTGCTCCTCCAGTTAAGGCTGATCGTTCCTGGGGGTCATGCTGGGCTGCTTTGGGATCTTCTGAGACTGGAGGCCGGAAGACTTTGCTTTTGGTTGGATATACCTTTATGGTGTTCGCTGGCGCTTGCTGGGGCGTCGGTTTTGGGGAGCCCATTTGAGGTAATGTCTCTGGGGAATCCATGAATGTTGGTGTTTGTTGTTGTTGTTTATGACTCAGCTGTTTCTGGTTTAGTTTGGCGCTCCTCAGGCTCCTCAGGCGTCTGCCCTCTTCTTCCATTTCTTCCTCTCTTGGAGGCTCTCTTGGAGGCTCATTTTGCTCTGGGTTCATGGCAGTTTCCCGCATTTCTCTGTTTGCCCTTGCAGCCCTGGCTGACATGACTGCAAGACTGCCACTCTTCGTCCACTCCGCGTCCGCTCCGCGGATAGAAAGGGTTTATATGTGAGGGTCCTCCCCCACGCTGAAAAGAGTAGAACTGGGCAACAGACTCTCCTGCAAGACTGCCACTCTTCGTCCACTCCGCGTCCGCTCCGCGGATAGAAAGGGTTTATATGTGAGGGTCCTCCCCCACGCTGAAAAGAGTAGAACTGGGCAACAGACTCTCCTGCAAGACTGCCACTCTTCGTCCACTCCGCCAAAATTGGTCAAAATTATTTTTTTACTACCAGTTCATAGCCACAGCCAAAATGTGTTTCGACCACTGGTCCTTGTCAAGGTTTACGAATGGCGCAAATTGTATCTGTTACATACACCACAGTGACAATTGTAAATATTACATACATAATTGCATGCATCATTAGAGTCAACATATTGTAAAGAAACAAAACAAATATGTGCATATCAATGCAAAATACATTTATCTGCATATCTAGAGAGTCCAATATCAATAATTTGAAAAGTACCAACTACTTTATTGCTAATATTATGAAATGTGTATTTTACTATTTTAATGCTCATATTGCATCTCTACATGAGAATAAATCTGCATAAATGCTTAAGGCAATGAGAGCATTCTTCTTAATTCTGTTTTGTAGTATACAAATACACTGTTCCACATGTACATAATATTGGTTTAGTGATTAAACTGTTTAGGGATGATAATGATAATGTCAAATCTTTTATCATTCACACTACTGCAAACTTGCAAACATGTGGGGAGTTATTTCTCTTGCACCAAGTGTGGAGATCCAACTTGTTCCAGGACTCTTTCTGGCAAAGAACAGTGATGTGCCCAGCACAGTCTGTCCCACTTGGGCATTTAGACATCCTTTGGGTTGGAGGTTAGGCTCTGGCATTGGAGGGTAGGATTACAGTCATGACAATTAAATATAAGTCAATGAGATTGTATCTGCTCAGGAAGGTCAAGCAAATCTCACATTAAACCATAACACTTAAAAATGATGGATAAGCAGAGGGGACGGTTTTCCTTTTCATTCTTTTCCTCAGCAGTGTGGTTGGAATATGGCTTGAAACAGCAGTTTTCTTAAAGGAATGGTTCGCCCAAAAATTTTTATTTCAAAAATAGATAGGCAATATAAAAAAAAAGATTGCCATTTTTTTTTTTTCGAAGTCCCTATGTAAAATTTTGAGCAATTCAAGCTCAAAGATAGCACATGGGGGCATCCATTTTGTGAAATGGATGCCCGCCGCTGTGCTCGCTTTGGCTTTTGCGGCACTAACGAAGGAAAAGCCAGCCAGCTGTAGTAAACAAAAGCTACCACTGGGTGGCTTTTCCTTCATTGGTGCTGTACGCGGAGGACGGGGACCAGAGACTACAGGCAGAAAAGCTGCAGCTGCATCTCGGTAAGTGCTATTTTTTTTATAAAAATAACACTAGCTGCGTTTTTTTTTCCGGGCTGGAGGAGCCTGGAAAACTTATAAATACAACGTTTTTAAAGCTGCAGTTTTATTTCTGTTTGCGGTCGCTTTTGAAGCGAGCGCAAACATAAATACGTTATTGTGTTTGAAAACGCTGCAGTTTTTCTTTCTAGGTTTCTCAGGCTCCTCCGGTTCGGAGGAGCCTGAGAATCTCGAAGAAAAACTGCAGCATTTTCAAACACAACCGCATTGTGTTTCTGCCTGCCGTGGCTATCACTTTGGGTCTCCGGTGCTCCCCCAGGAGAGCACCGGAGACCCAAAGTGAAAGCAAAGGCAGGCAGAAACACAACACGGTTGTGTTTACATGTCGCGGTGTTTCTGCCTAAATCTGCTTTCCCATTTTGGGCTCTAAGGCTCCCCGTGGGGAGCCCTAAAGCCCCAAATGGGAAAGCAGATTTAGGCAGAAACACAACGCGGTTGTGTTTGAAAACGCTGCGGTTTTTCTTTCCAAGTTTCTCAGGCTCCTCTGAGCCTGAGAAACTTGGAAAGAAAAACCGCAGCGTTTTCAAACACAATAACGTTGTATTTATGTTTGCGGTCGCTTCAAAAGCTACCGCAAACATAAATACGTTTTTAAAGCTGCAGTTTTATTTCTAAGTTTTCCGGTCTCCTCCAGCCCGGAAAACTTAGAAAAAAAAACCCCCGGAGCTAGTGCTTATTTTTAAAAAAAAATAAATAGCACTTACCGAGATGCAGCTACAGCTTTTCTGCCTGTAGTCTCCGGTCCGCGTCCTCGGAGTCCCGGCACCAATGAAGGAAAAGCCACCTCGTGGTAGCTTTTGCTTACTACAGCTGGCTGGCTTTTCCTTCATTAGTTCCGCAAAAGCCAGCACAGGCGGGCATCCATTTCACAAAATGGATGCGCCCATGTGCTTGCTTTTCACATTTTTGAGCTTGAATTGCTCAAAATTTTACATAGGGACTTCGAAGGAAAAAAAAATGGCAATCGTTTTTTTTTTTATGTTGTATCTATTTTTGAAATAAAAAATGGTGGGCGAACCATTCCTTTAAGCTTTGGAATGCCTTAACTGATGATGCAGGGTGGTTTGTTGGGATAATTAAAGAGTTTAATGGCAAGTTGATGCACTTATTAAGATGCCATTTTTTTGGCAGAATTACATAATATAACCGACTAAAACAAGTTCAGCCAAATTATTATTAATGGCAGTGGTGCCCAAAATACCCAGGATTCCAAGTTCTATAATTCCATGTGTGAAGGGGGACTGAGTTTCAAAGGCTACAGGAACTAACCTTGGAAACTTGCCTGTGATGTGACCCGAACCTGCAGGAAATGATTCAAAGTGGCTCACAGTTTGAAAGGACAAAGGAATTGGGAAGGAGACACATTTTGTAAGTGATGAGCCTCATAATAGATTATAGGATTTGCAGGCATAATTTAGGATAGCTTGGGAGACCTGTATGTATTTCATCTTGAACACCGATTGATAGCGCAACTGAGGGGAAACCTGGATTCGCCTTCTAGCTCTGATTGGAAGAAACGTCAACATACAGATTAGACCCAGCTCCACCCTGTTAAAAGGTCATGACTGTTTTGGCGCCACTGCTGAGACAGCTGAAGATGAAATGTGAAGCTAAATGTAAGCCCTTTTTATTTCTCTTCTGACTCCCTCAAGGCATGAAGGTTTGTCAACCGCTCCACCTTTTGGTGTCGGGAGAGATGCATAACGGTAGTCACACCTGAGTGCTTAGATTAATCACCCATGCCCCAGAGCTGCTACCTGTGTATACTTTATAAATGTTCCTTCATCTATCAAGATGAGTGTTTGGTAGGAACTCCAATGAGGAACTACTAAATAATAAACGTGCACTCCTTCGCATTTAGGACATACAATGTCATGTCATAACGTCTGAATAAAGTTCCTAACAACTCCTAAATCTTTGTCCATGTCTTTATTTCATCACGGCGCAGGGTCAAATTATTCCTTACTGTGCAACCAATTATAAACACTGGAACCTATAAATACTGGGAGCTCAACTTTGAGTATGAACATCATTGCATACATTGAGCTCACCCCTCCAGGCTGGCGGACTATAGGAGGTTTGTTCACAAATTAATTTAACGAAAAGCAGACTTATGAGGCAGAGTGGCACTCTCAATGCTTGCCCAGATTTGAACCATACGATGGTGGTAGACCCTTTCCCTCAGGATATAGACCATTCATCATGCAGCACTGTTGGTGTGGCACCAGATTCCTCCTTTACAAATTCCTTTTCTGCTCCCCTTTATTACAGTGGACATGAGCAAACCACGACTTTATAGGGCACCTGTAAAGCCACCTCGGAGTTACTATGCGACACATCACCATTAACACTGTTGAAAGCACACAAGCGATTTAGAGGGCTGGAGAACTCTGGCCCTATAGCAGAATGTAAAAGAGAAAGGTTGGTAAACCCTCACAAATTAAATAACATATGAGGGAATATTTTGAGGGCTCTTGAACCCACATATTCGTCACTCATCTAAATATGAGTGTTGTGTGTGGTTTCATACCCACAAGTTTTATATAGCACTGTTTGGTAGTGGCATTTTTGGTTTGGTGTTAGATCGTAAGTAAACTGCTCGTGGAAAACTGAACAAAAAAAGACAGCATAAGTGTTTGAAAGTTACATCAGATCGTAAAGAGCACAATGCTCCTTTGTGTTGGCTTTATGATGGTAGCGTACTTGGTCAAAATACCCCAACCCTACTTATTTACCTGCCTGCTTGCCTCCAGGTCCACCGCAACCCTGTGGCGTCCAATCCGTCCCTCTAACGCATGTCTGTTCCGACGCCCTATGGTCCCCTTTACTTTCATTTTCTTTTTTCGTCCCCCGCCTCCCAAGCTGAGGAAGCTGGGGAAACCCCTGCAACCCTCAAGGCCAAACATACCGAACATGGGGAGCGGGGGAAACCCCCGTCCCCCCCCCGCAATCCCTGCTCCACATATTTTGTATGTTTTGTAATCAATCGAGTGGTACTGGCTGAATTCGGCCAAATGTACCATTCGATCGAATTATAATCAATTAGGCTAATACCACATTTTCACCTTTGACATATATATAATTTTCTGTTTCTAATGTCATGGTGATAAGATTGACACAAACAATTAACCATACAAATTGTGGGGGTGAAACCAATGCAAACCAAGTATGAGGGAGTACTTGGGCCAGATGGAAGGCACTGACCCTTCACCTTACCACTGATCTTAAATCATGCCATGCAGTCCTCCTTCCAGTCTACCTGACATTGTCATAACTTTCCACTCTGTGGCACCAAAGTCTCCCCTGTGGCTCTAACTTAGCTAGTTCACAAGTATTCTTTTATTGAGGGGCATACTTCTGTGGCACAAAGATATACATTTTAGCACATGACTGTCATCGTATGTTGTGGGGCAAGCTCCCTGGATAGTGGGAGAGTGTTATTGCAGCTTTCACTGGATGATTCATATTCAGTTACTCCCTGGACTCAAACCAAACTGACAAACTGTGTCCAGCCCCCCTTTCCCCTCAAATGGGAAGCTGGCTGTCAGTGTGGTCTGTGAACTCCTGTCGCTGTTGACTCAGCCATTGGCCCTGACACTCCTCCTAGCAATGGGTCCTCCCTTGATAGATAATCCCTGAACACCACGCAATGGGGTTCTGTCACTGCGGTCTGTTGAAACACCTGGATTATCATACATAGTTCCTGAAAGCCAGGAAAATTCATCTTTCATACAGCCCACAGCTGTCAGGCAACCATCTGAAATAATACAAACAGGATGTGCCTGTCTCGAAAATGTCCAGTGGATTAATGAGAAATTATGGCAGGTTATCAAATGATGACTGGTGGTAGATTCTTCATTTCCCTGGGGAAGGTAAAATAAGTACCAGTTTGGAAAAAAATACATATTATATTACCTTACAATTTACATAGTCCTATGATGCATCAGATACACGTATGTAGTGATGAGGCTATGGATACTGTTCTTGCTGTCTCACGACATTTACAACCATCTAGAGTGCATTGCCACTCTAAGGCTTCTATACTTCAAATCATTTGACAAGGCATTAAGGTATTCAAACAAGAATTATAAACTCACCATCTACAAAAACATGTACAAACTCTGGTTATTGACCCGTACAAGCTTTAGACAACCCACTTACCCACTTGATTATTCATCCCTGCAACTGAAACTCATCTCAAGGGTATACACCGTTCGAATCTACCTCTGGTAAGTCTTTACACATTATGGCTTGTCAAATCTTTAGATCCTCATCCACATAGGATTGGGCCATGATCAGTGACCACTCCTAATGGGAGCCTCTAGGCACATCTAGAAACTTGCCAAACTAACCACATCATAGGGATAAAATGGACATTGTGATATGCTGAGGGAAATGATTTGTTCCTACGGTAAGTCTATTTGCCAGGTAGGGGCCTTATTTGCCAGGCACTTGTATGTGAGTGCAAGCGTTTTCAAGCAGATTCTTTGCGCAACAGGGAGCCATCGCAGATTGCGTCTGTGGTCAAATATGCCATTTTCTAGGAATATTCAGGGCGGCTCTAATGGCATTGTTCTGTATGACTTTTAGTTCATTTAGATTGCTTTGGCTGGTCCCTAGATACAAGGCGCTGAGCTGATTTCGTGTATTTGATTTACTTCTGTCAGTCGTTTACCATCTGCGGCTTATCTCGACCTTGCTGAACAGGAGACGCCTGTTATTTTTCTCTTTAACTGTAGGCATTGCTAGCCTATTCCAGCCTGACACGACCTTGGCTTCTTTGCATGGTTACCTTCAGCGGGGTTTCTCTCTGTCCTTAATTCTTAAATTGTCTGCTGAGGCCCTCATCTCTTGAGATCTTTAGTAACTTCGATTCTGCTCGTGTCCGTAGTGGATTTTCAGTCATCTATAAAGTGCTTTGAGGTAGATGTGTATAGTTGGCGCTTGCCGCAACCTATTTTACTACTAAGCATAAGCAAGCTTCACGATTGCTTTGCTTCTTGCGGTTTCCTGCGTATGTACACGTTTAAACTGGCTTATTGTCTTCATCGTGCATATGGCATATGTTTTTTCATCATGAAGTCAACTGTTTTACCTTTTGCCCAAGATGTCACTTATCCATGGCATTTCGTCTCCTTATCAGTATTCTTGGGTTATTATATACTCTGTGTGTGTCAGTCCGAGCTCTCATGACGTCACCAATCATCTTCCTTTAGTATCATCTTGGCTTCTTCTGGTATTCCATTTTGACAAACGTCCTTTTGTCGTGTCTGTAGATATGGATTTCTCAGTAGGTACCTTTATTGTCCAGGTTTGCTTAGGTGTCGGTGCAGGTGAAGGTGTCGGTGCTTCAATAGGTGCTGTTATTCCGATGGGCACTGGGCAGAGCCCGACTGCGGCTCTCTGCTGGTTTTTGTTCTCCATACGTCACATACCTTTGGCGTGAACGTTCCTGGCACTTCGAAGGGGGTGGCTGGAGTGCAGATGATGTCTGCCACTCCTTCACTCCCTCCTCTGAGCGATTCATCGACCACTCCTACTTTCTTTGCGCTCACCTTTCTGTCCTCCTCTGGATCTGGACATCTAGGTCTGCAGAAACAGAAATGTTCCTTTGGGGTCCATATCTTTATCACTCCCTTTAAACATCCCGCTGTTTTTACATGCTCATCTTTGTTCCATGTCATTAGTTGACATTCTCCACTTGGATTGCAATAGATCCATCCCCCATATTTTCTATGTTTCTTCGGATACCGAAACTTTGTTCCCTTTGGTGCATAAATACTGGCCTTCACCAAGTCTCTTATTTCTTCATCCGTCAGGTCTTTGGGCTTCCATCCTGACTCAACTTCAATCATGATTTTCATCCCTATGGCCTTTTTTGCAGTTTTCTGGCACTGAGCGATTATTATTTTGATAAGACTCCAAGCAATACTATCACCAACAGGGCTCCTAGGATCTTGAATGAGTCTACCATCCATTGTGGAACCAATGAAAACCATGATCCAAACCAGCTGTCATTAACTTCGCCAGCTTCCTCAATCATCTGATTCTGTAGTTTTGTCAGCATACCTATGGCTTCTGTTAAGGTTCTATTTTAGTCATCGTGAGATGATATAAATGTGCAACATGATTCCCCGATTTTTGCACAAACACCTCCATCCATAGCTGTGATCATGTCTAGGACATATCTTTTCTGGAGAGTCATTAGTTGAATCGCTCTTAATTCTTCCTTGATTGCATTGAATCTTTTTATTGTTGTGTTGATGGTCTGCAGTAATTCCCATCTGGTATTCGCAACCATTTAGTATTTGCTCCAATCTGAACTCTTGGCATCAGGATTGTTGTGAACACTGATGAGGTCAAGCTGAACAACCTGTTGTCATATGGGATTGCATGAAAGGCTTCTTCTGATTTGGCCTCTGTTCCATCTTTGCGCTTCTTCTGGAGATTTCCCTTGGAAGTTCCGTTTTTTTGTTTGTTTCTCTTCTGATTTCCGCTCCTTTAACTCCAGGCTTTTCATATCTTATCACAATGTTCTTTGTTTTGCCATTGTTTCTTGTCTTTATGTCTTGTACATAATAATCTTCATCTGGATCTGTCGTTTCAGTTGCCCATTTGAGTGAAGCATCACTTCCCATGAACTGACCTCTGGTCTTGCACATTGCTGTGTGTGACAGTGTGCTGTCTGCACATCTACTTCAACGGCTACAAAGATTTTTGACTTCCCCATGCTGTAAGGTAGAAGTGCACACACAAAGCATTCTTCCTCTGAAGTTCGTCTTCCAACTTCCTTCATGTGCTGGTACCATATGTTATTACCCAAGTGTTCTGTGCTGTCCAAGTAATAGTTTAATTCATTGTCTTCTTGCATGCTCCTTCTAATTCTTATGGTCTTCCTGTAGTTTGCGATAACCACATTGTTACGCTCACCTGGTATCCACAGGGACGCCACCCAGCTTGGTTACTCGCTGGCATGCTTCTCAGCTTTGCCCTGATGTGGTCTGCGGGGAAGGTTCTGCCTTGTGCTAGAATTAGGCGTGCTCTCCGTCCTGCCTTCTTGGCAAGGGCGCGTTGTCTTTCATGGGCGAGTGCGGTCCAGTTACTTCACTGACACCGGCCCGTTTGATATTGTTCAGGTAGGTCTTATTGCTGTTCTTTAGTTTTGTTGAAATCCTACATGCCTTTCTTTGTTTAAAATGTCTTTTTTCTCCCTTAGGTATGCAGAGCTTCAGCGCGACGAACTGGCTTGGTTGAGCCCTGCTGGTAAATGATGGAGCATTAAGAGCGCTATGATGCGGTAAGTAAGCGCTATGCGCAGCGCTGCGTAGTCTTGCCTTTGCTAACCTGTGTTTTCCTTCCTTATAGGTCGCAGTGTTCTTCAGCGCGAGTGGAATGTCCGGAGTGGTGCCAGCCGAGAGGCGACCAGCCAGGTAAGCCTTTTGAGCAGTTCGTAATTTATAAATGTCTCTACTGCTTTCTTTAATGTTGCCTCTATCTTCCTTTTTCAGGTCGTTCTGTCCGGGAGGCGTGCAGATTCGAGGAAGCTGTTCTCAATAGCTGCGAGTGTTCAAAGATGAAGACTGCAGGTAAGATGATGATGCTGCTGCTAGTGAGGTTCCTTTTGACTCCTTACAGGTTCTGCTTCTCCAAGGGTCGAGGGAATAGCTGGACACGGTGAGCGTCACGTTGCAAGCTGCAAAGTAACACGAAGCATGTTCTGCAGTCAGGGTGTGGTTTAAATAGCCCAGGTAAAGTAGTACCAGTGAAAGTAGTTCCAGGCCTGCCACACCTAAAACACTAGACCGCATAGCTTGTTTCATAGGAACCAAGCTATGTGGATGCCTCCATGTTGGCTGACAATACAATAAAGTAGTTCCCAAGCACATTGTTGTTCATGGTGTATGAGCCTGGCGCCATAGGTGCCAGGACTGGCCCCGTGAGGGCTTTTGAAGAGGATGCCAGGCTCTAGAGGCCCGAGTCCTGACTCCACCTGGCCAATGGGTTTGCCAGAGGGGGTTTTGGGTGAGGGTCGTGACACACATCCTTAAACACATCTGTATTTCTTCTTCTTGCTGGAGGATTCTCGGGTATCTTCATCAATGATCCAGGCATCTTTGTATTATTTGCGTAGGAGAAAGTTTGGTAAGTCTTTCTTTATCCTTCTGGTTCTTTCTGGCTCTGTTTACAAACGTCCATATTGATTCTGCCAGTATTTTAGCAATTGATTGTCTTGCAGGATTTAAGCTTGAGCCTTTCGTCACTGGATCAGGCGTGCTTCTCTGTCTAGTCATTAATTCTCTAGATTCTTTTGTCTATTTAAAAGTTCAGCTTTCTCCATCTGTTTCTCAACTTCTCTTGGTGTGGAACTTCTCATCGTTTGTCCAAGCTGCCCCCATTCTCTGCAATGTGGTTCTGAACTTATTGACACTAGACCAGGTGTGTATGTGCTCATTATTTGTGTATGTGTACCTTCCCTACCCTTCTCAGGTTTACTTTGCCGACCCTGTCTCCGGCGTTGCAATTCATTTGTTACAAGTTTCGTGTGTCATTATTTATCACATCCATCTCAAGTACAGTCACTCTCATTCTTTATAGGAACTGGAATGACTATGTAAGGTCTGGGCACCTTTGGCGGTTGCATGCGTACATCATTAGGTGGGTGAATGGGAACCTGAACGCTCTGTGGTCCTATGAAAAATGCAGTTCTAATCGTTCAATAACAGTAATATGATGATAAATACTATGCATATGGAAGTAATACATTTGTAAGTGATCCTACAGCATTTGTTCCTTGGCCAGTATGTACGTCTCTCCTCATGAGGGAGGACAACGTTACTGTTCTGGTTTCCCATCTCGATCATTTAAGGACGCATACTAACATTTACCATTTTTATCGGGATTCTACTGTCTGTTTACAGGTTACAGATGCTAAACTTGTTATCCTTTTTGTCTGACTAATAGACTCTCTCGTCTCTGGAAACAGTTCCTCTTCTAAATGAGGCAAGAAGTTCAGCAAGTCTTTTAATTTGTGTGTTCAAAATAGACCAGTTCCCAGTCAATGTCTCTTATCTGTTTCGCTCCAGATGACATGCCGTTCCTTTTTTGTCCTTGGCAAAATCTTCACGATCTGTCCCTCGATGGAAAGTTTACGATCTTCTCTGGTGATTCTGTTGTTGATTATTAAGTTCGACCTGCCTGATACCATGCCGGAGCATACTCATCTGGACAGAGTTCGTTGGGTCTCTAATGAAAGTGAGGACATCAACACTGGCATGTCTCCTCACAAGTTCTGGAAAGTCCTCAGTTAAGCGAAAGAAAACGTTACTAGCTAATCTATCTTCTTGTGACAGGGACATATGTCTTGTCCTCGCTGTTTTCCGGAAGCAAATTGAAACTGCTCTGCAATCACTATGAGCAGCCTCCTTATTGTCTTTTCGTTTTCAGGATCTTGAAGAAACTGGTGCTCCTTCCCACCAAGAACGGGTATGACCTCAGTGCTAACTCGAAATGGATCAGAATGTTGCGTAGATACGAGGGGGTTGAGTAAAAGGCTTCCCAAGCCAATAGCTTTACAGGAGGTCGCTAAGGCCTTGCAAAAGAGCTAGATTGCTGCTAGCTCGGAACAAAAAATCACAGTGGAGGAACAAGACAATATAAATTTATTTAACAGGAAGACGTTTTTGAGTTTTTTTGTGCCATTGTGTGGCATATATGCATACAAAAAATCTGCATTATAGTGGATTAATATACAGTAGTGACAGTCTATTCTATGTGTTGTTAACTCTCACAACACATTCACAATGTCGACACTTGAGTTTGTGTTTCTGGTTCGGTGTTTAGATGATAAAAGGCAGTGGCTGATGGAAATGGAGCAGCGCTGCACTGAGGATACCGAACTTCAGGACGTGGGGGTCATGTTCAGACTTGGTGAATGAGTAAGGCGTCGTCCTATAGTAAAAGAGGCTATGTTAAAACGGTGAGAAAAACAGCATGTCCACTGATGGTGAGAAAAGCAAGGCGAAGGACCTACCATGTTGACGTTGATAAGCGCCATGGCTGTGGTCTGAGTAAAAGAGCAGCTGCAGGAATTGCGGCTGAGGGGGTCAGTCTGCAGATGTCAGAGTCCCCAATCTAAGTCAAAAGGAAGTCGAAATGACTGGTGAGAATTAATCTGTGCAAAGGCTGTGACTATGCCAAAGATATAATAAAGCAGTTGCGGCTGTGGGGGTCAGTCTGCAGATTGTCAGAGGCCCCAATCTAAGTAAAAAGGAAGTTGAAATGACTGGTGAGAATTAATCTGTGTTACGGCAGTGACTATGCAGAAGACTTAATCAAGCACTGTGTCAAGTGGGCGGCCGAGACTAGGAGTTTAAGGTGAAGAATACTATTAGCTGGTCTCAAAAAGTACAAAGTGGGTAAGAGTTACGGGCCAACCTTATAGTGATTCATAAACCGCACTAAATTTCAGTTCATTATTTAGTGGTGCACGAAAACGGTTAATGTGTAGACTGTAATTATTGCCAGTACATGGCGCGAGTGCAGAAGGATCCTGGACAACAACCAGGGTGGATATGAATTTAGCGAAGCCATCTTAAATGCGAGGGTTACGTTACAAACAGATGGGCTGGGTGCATGCAATACGGAGGGAGGACTAGAGCGGTGCCGTGAAACTTACCCGTGCCGGAGTCAGGAAAAAGAGCTGTGTCACTGCTGTCGGTTGCGCTTGATTGGCTGCGCATGTCAGTACTTAAGAAGAGGCCATAGTGACTGCAGGGACTGCGCATGCGTCCGGGGGTAGTGTAAGAGATTGGCGCGGTCGTACTGAGTGCGTCGGTTCACGCAAATCTTGTTGGTCATGTGTGTTAGTGCATACGTCTACTGATTGGCATAGAGCGCAATAAGATAACGCTTTTCCAATTGTTGATTCATTAGCTTTGGTCAATCGTCTGTGATCAACTGCAACACATGACTCTTTTTGAAAACCCTGGTGCATCAACCGGGAGTATTATTGTAATGTATTAATGTTCATTATCTGTCTGTACAAAAAAGATACAACAATTGCAAACCGATCACATGTGTAATATCTCATAGGTACTATGTTAAAGAGTGCCTCAATGTTTCTCTGTACTACTTTGTAACACCCGACCCCAAATGTAAACCTGCACTGTTGGCATGGAACACTAGAAGAACCCAGTGACTTGCATCTCCAATTGTATCTCCTCATTTGTTGTTTCAAGGAGAAAAAATACCTATGTATTTCCAATGGGCGCTATTTTCAGTAATGTCAACTGTCACACATGATCAATAAGCAACGCGCGAACCGAAGTACATAGTACGACCGCGCCTACCACTGACACTACCTCCAGACGTATGCACTAACACACATGACCAACAAGATTTGCGTGAACCGACGCACTCAGTACGACCGCGCCAATCTCTTACACTACCCCGGACGCATGCGCAGTCCCTGCAGTCACTATGGCCTCTACTTAAGTACTGACATGCGCAGCCAATCAAGCGCAACCGACAGCAGTGACACAGCTCTTTTTCCTGACTCCGGCACGGGTAAGTTTCACGCCACCGCTCTAGTTCTCCCTCCGTATTGCATGCACCCAGCCCATCTGTTTGTAACGTAACCCTCGCATTTAAGATGGCTTCGCTAAATTCATATCCACCCTGGTTGTTGTCCAGGATCCTTCTTCACTCGCGCCATGTACTGGCAATAATTACAGTCTACACATTAACCGTTTTCGTGCACCACTAAATAATGAACTGAAATTTAGTGCGGTTTATGAATCACTATAAGGTTGGCCCGTAACTCTTACCCACTTTGTACTTTTTGAGACCAGCTAATAGTATTCTTCACCTTAAACTCCTAGTCTCGGCCGCCCACTTGACACAGTGCTTGATTAAGTCTTCTGCATAGTCACTGCCGTAACACAGATTAATTCTCACCAGTCATTTCAACTTCCTTTTTACTTAGATTGGGGCCTCTGACAATCTGCAGACTGACCCCCACAGCCGCAACTGCTTTATTATATCTTTGGCATAGTCACGGCCTTTGCACAGATTAATTCTCACCAGTCATTTCGACTTCCTTTTGACTTAGATTGGGGACTCTGACATCTGCAGACTGACCCCCTCAGCCGCAATTCCTGCAGCTGCTCTTTTACTCAGACCACAGCCATGGCGCTTATCAACGTCAACATGGTAGGTCCTTCGCCTTGCTTTTCTCACCATCAGTGGACATGCTGTTTTTCTCACTGTTTTAACATAGCCTCTTTTACTATAGGACGACGCCTTACTCATTCACCAAGTCTGAACATAACCCCCACGTCCTGAAGACAGTTCGGTATCCTCAGTGCAGCGCTGCTCCATTTCCATCAGCCACTGCCTTTTATCATCTAAACACCGAACCAGAAACACAAACTCAAGTGTCGACATTGTGAATGTGTTGTGAGAGTTAACAACACATAGAATAGACTGTCACTACTGTATATTAATCCACTATAATGCAGATTTTTTGTATGCATATATGCCACACAATGGCACAAAAAAACTCAAAAACGTCTTCCTGTTAAATTTGATATTGTCTTGTTCCTCCACTGTGATTTTTTGTTCCGAGCTAGCAGCAATCTAGCTCTTTTGCAAGGCCTTAGCGACCTCCTGTAAAGCTATTGGCTTGGGATGCCTTTGACTCAACCCCCTCGTATCTCTGCACTTCTCAACCCTCTTGAGTCAGGCCCCATAAAAAAGAGGGTCCGCCCATTCTTTTTCCTTTTCAGAATGTTGCGTGACACCTTTAGTAAGTCCAAATAAGGCTTCTGTATTAATGAGCCTGTCCAATAAGGCTGCGTGGTGCACTGGCGTGCGGTCCACTCGGAGGTAGCACCTCCTTTTCCAGCGCGCTAAACATGTGCACACTGTCGACGTCCCATAGGCGGAGTCACTATACACTGTCACTTC
Source organism: Ambystoma mexicanum (assembly GCF_040938575.1). Taxonomy (NCBI): domain Eukaryota; kingdom Metazoa; phylum Chordata; class Amphibia; order Caudata; family Ambystomatidae; genus Ambystoma; species Ambystoma mexicanum. The sequence goes on along the minus strand of NC_090922.1, from coordinate 1,210,793,589 downwards.
CTAGACTGCGTGATACTTGAGTGCGACTATCAACGCTAATAATTCTGCAGCTTGTGCCGAATGATGTGAGGGTAATCGTGCACTAATGAGTACTCAAAATTCCCCATTTGCTGTGTGCTTCATCACAGCGGCACCTGTATATCTTTGTCCATGATTTTGATCGAGCCTCGAAGAGCCATCAACAAAGACGATTTCTCCTCCTGCCAATGCATTTTCTTTTACTCATAGAATTCTTCATAGTTCGCGCAATCCTTTATTGGCTTTCCTTCAGTGACTGGCTCTGCTATAAACATAGCTGGGTTCACTATTTTGCATCAAACTATTTTAATCGTTGGATTTGATATGATCACTTCATAAGCCAAAGCTCTCTGAGATGTCAACGTGCCTTTTGGTCTCTCTAAAATGGCAAATAATGCATGCTCGACGAACAATGTCATTGGGCATCCCATCACAATGGTTGTAGCCTTGTCTCTGGCGAAAGCTGCGGCAGCTGAACTTTGTTTGCACAGGAAGTGACCCCTCATCACTGGATCTAAATTCCCACTGTAGTATGCAAGGGGCTTGTACCCCAACGTGGTTCTGTGTGTGAGTACTGTTGTCATGACACTGCCATTCGTGTGTGAAAACGGGTAGAAATCATCTGCATAATTGGGAATCCCTAAAACTGTTGCAGTGCAAATGGCCCTTTTTAGTTGAACAAACCCTTCTTCCATGTTTGTGGTCCACACAATTTTTTCTTTCTTTGCCTGTGCTTTCTTCAAGGCTTGTAAGAATTGTCTGGTATAGGAACTGTAGTCAAAGACCCATGCCCTGACATAGTTGCATAATCCGAGAAAACTCTGCTTTTGTTTTCTCGTGTGTGGTTTGGCTGTCTTTGAAATGGCTTCAGCTCCTTCAAGGGTAACCTATTTCTCCTCATGTGAGATTAGCTGGCCTATATACAGCACTTGTTGTTGACAATATTGTAACTTCTCCATGTCAACTTTATATCCTTTCTCAGCCATTATAGTCAATAGCTGAATAGAATCGTGTCTGCACTTTTCCTCTGCCGTGCTGCAAATTAGGATGTCATCCACGTATTGTAAGACAATACTCTCTAATGCGATTCAAGTCCATCTGCAGGACTGTGTTGAAAATCGAAGGAGACTCACAGTACCCTTGAGGCTGCCTTGTGCTTTTCAGAGGAACTTGTCTGAAAGTAAACACTGTCAAATCTTGTGAGTCTTTGTGCAACGGGATTGAGAAAAATGCATTTTTCAGGTCAATCACCGTGAAATACCTCGCTCCAACGGGTATATTACATAGGATCGTGGAAGGGTTAGGGACTAGAGGGAACTCGGCCTCGACTACCTGGTTCAATCGTCGTAAATCTTGGATTGAACGCCAAGACCCTCCCTTTGATTTCTTGACAGGGTACACTGACGTATTATTGGGTGACTCTGACGTCACTAAGATGCCTGCTACATCATGGCTGAGATTGTCTTAAAAATCCCTTCATCTGCTTCCGTAAGCCTGGGATACTGTCGTGCTTTTGGTAAAATTGCTCCTGGTTTCAATTTAGACAGGCACCTTTGCCATGTCGTCCTCAAAATATTCAGGACGTTTTTGTGCCAGCATCATTCTCTGAGGCACTTCTCTTTTGATCATTTTTACAAAATAGATGAGATTAACCTCAACTGTTATCTCATCTTCGCTTGTTTGTTCTTCAAACAGATCGTCATCAGTGACTTCAGTCAATCTGTAACCCTCCCCAATGGCGATTACTGCACACCATTGTCTGCCTTCATCATCACAACCGTCAAGCAGAGCCATTTCTCTTTGCACTATGGCTGCTTGTATTGTCAAGGGAAACACTCGTCCCTTTATAGGTATTCTTGTTCTGAATAAAACCTCATCTGGGGTTCTCGTGGTTTTGTCTGCAAGGCCTGGTAGCCATGCCATTAATATGGGCACTCCATAAGTGAATATTCCTGGTTCCAGTGGAATAGCTCTCATAGCAGTTTGTCCTGCGTATGCTCTAATCATTTCGCATGCGTTCAATAATTGCCTTGAGTAGAACAGCAGCACATTCATGTCACATTCTCCTATAGAGGCTGGAAGTTCTGTTGTAAAAGGAACACAACTTGTTGCTCCTGTGAAGCACTGACTATTTATGGCATCGCCGGACAAAGAAAACTTGCCTTCACGTGTACACGAGTGTGTCGCTCCTGTGTCAACTAGGAAGGAATATTCTTTATCCCCTATACAGACCTATACCCTTGGTTTCTCGTGAGGGTTCGGAGTCACTGATAGGATAGAACACATAAGGTCTCCCAGGGAGCAGTCCTAGTGTGTATATATATAATCTTGTCCCATTCTGAGTGAACGGATTTCCACTGTCACTTGTGACATTTCTTATTCCTGAATTCAGTACCTGTCCTGTACCTGTTTGTGACAATTGCATTGGCGACTGTTGAGATTGTCCCTGTGGAAAATGTCACATTCTGGGGCTGCAAACTCTGCTGTTCTCCCAGCGCTTGCTGCTGCACTGTTGTGATTCTGCGCAGCTCCATTTCCACCCTGCTGTGAGAACGCAGATGGATTCACCATCCCTCCTTGTGAATTGGTCATTTTACACCATTCATTGACTTCTGCACGTACGTGCTAGATGCCCTGTCATCCCACACGTCCAACATGTTGGCGGTGGTCTCATTATTTGCCCATTTTGCATACTCTGGTTTCATATTTTGAAAAACACCTTTATTGTTCTGAAACCCTCACTGGTTAATCTGCCATCCTCTCCCTCGAAGACCTCTTCCCCTTGTGTAAAGCCTGTTATTGTTTTGATCGAACTGTCTCTGGCTATTGGCCTGCTGCATATTTGATACATCTGTATTAATTATCATCACCCCCCCTCAATGGCATACTTTGATAATTCTTTCTGCACCAATTTAGCCTCTTCACCTCTCCGTGCAGCTTCTTTTTTGCCATTCTTTTCTTGCAGCAGCCTGCAATAGTGCGCGATGGACAACTGTATTTCAGACCATGGCTTTGCCTCTATCCCTATCAATTTCTTGAGCTGCTTCTGTAACTGTTCTGGCAGCCTTTGACACAATATATGGCAAAACACGGGTATAGATTTCCCCCAAGATTCATGAGTTTCCAGCACCCAGGCGTCTTGGAAATTCTGAATGTAAAGCAAAGGATCATCTGACTCCATCTTGCATGACATTAAAGCTCCCATATCTGTAGTATCCGGCTATAGCACTCGAAGCGCTTACCATACTGCAGTTCTGCAATTGTTAAACAGCGCTCCGTCATGCGCAGTATTAACTGTAGTCACTCCAGGGTAAACTGCTCGTGCCCACACATCGTCAGCTCTATCACCAAGTATGGCGATTAAAAGACCCTTAATATCCCCTATAGCTAACGTGTTCCCTCCTGTCATTTTTTCTAATTCATGTATCCATTTTCCGGCTCCCGATGTCAACATTGAGAGCTTATTTTTCAGGTTTTCTCTGTCCATGTGAGGCCAGGGTATGTATTGTGGTCTTGTTACTCCTTTTTCTAGTAAAGGGAATTGTGACACACAACACTCATTTTCCTCATCATTTTTCTGTCTACCGCAGGGGTAATATTCCTGCAGTCCTTAGCCTGCTCACATAGGGTGGTGGGGACACTCCCTTCTGACCGTATGATACTCCTTCATGCCGATCTGATTGTATGGCTGACTCTGATGTCTTAGGTGCAGACCCACTAGAATCTGACCATCTCATTCCTTCCCCTAGAGAAGTTTTTCACGTCTTCTCTCGTCTTTCTTCACATTCTTCTCTCTCTGCGTCCGATATTGTCTGTGTCCAACTCATGCAACTTCACTCATCCTCTTAATTTCTGGTTAGGGTCAGCCTATCTAATGACAGCTCTCTATTTCTGTTACTTCGTGAGGCATCCTCCGTATCGTACAACTGAGTGCTCTCAAGACGCTCACCCTCTCCTCTCCCTTGGGGTACCGTTTCTAGGCCCATCTCATCGTATATTTTATCGATAGTCTCTCCAATGCTTCTGTGTCTGTCTGATTTTCTAGATTTGCCCTAGACGTGCCTGGTACTGAATTGCACTCAGGAAATAATTTTTCTATGTCTTCCCAACCTAATACTGGATCGGTTTTTTGATCTTTCCGGATACTCCAGATCCTGTGCTCTCCATCTTCGCTTATGTTCTATGTCGTCATCAAACTCTCTAGGCTTCCTCGCTTCCTCTCTGACCCTTTCTTCTTCTTGTTTCCTCGCATCTTTGTTCATTTGCTCTTAGAATTTCCTCATCCCTTTGTCTTTTTATTCTCTCCTCCTGTATTTTTTGTTCTTCTTCTATCCTCCTTTGTTCTACCCTATCTCGATCATCAGCTGTTCTCTGCTTATGATCGCGTCTTCTTTGCTCTTCTGCCTTTTCCTGTTTTCTGACCTGTTCATCACGATATAACTACTCTTGCTTCTGCCTATCCTTTTTCTTAGCCCCTTCGTCTCTTGCACAGTTTTCCTTTTCCATTCTCTCTAACTCATCCCGTTCTCCCTTTTGTCTCGCATCCTCAATGCCTTTACTATCGAGTTTCAATAAAATCTGACCTCCCATTCATTTGTTCTGTCCGAATGCCATCTCATCAGTCCTATCCTCCTCTCCTTTCCATCTTTTTCCCTCTTTTCCCGTATCTAGAGATGTACTTGCTTGTGTTTTTGTCCCCTTTTTCCTTTTCATGTCTCCCCTTGTCCTTCGGGACTTTGGAGGTAATATCTCGGTCTCTGTCCTTCTCTGGGCTTTCGTCACTACTTTACGTAGGTTACTCATATCCCGTGGCTGCTTTAAGTTCCCTCAGGGGGTATAATCCTTAGTCTTTACCAGCTTCGCTTTTCATTTCAGACGGGACGGGACGGCGCAGAAGGCTCTTTACCCCCCTCTGTGCATACATTCAATATCCAATCTATTGGTGGCTCCTCCTCCTTTTCTTGTTGATACATCTTCCAAAGCTCTAAACTAGCTAGGCGGTTAACTTTTTGCCAGTGTACGTGGCGTGCAAATATGTCGTCATGTGCTGCAGGACCGTTTTAGTCAGCGCTCCTCCCTGGGGCCATGGCTTTAACATTTTGTTTGCGGTCCCTTAAATCTATTCTGCACTGTACTGTTTAAGCTTAGGCGCATGCTTCGGCAGCTGTTTGCATATGTGTGCCAATGGGGTAATGTCTTCCATGCTCAACCTGTTTATTTTATCCTCTATACAACACTTTATTACACTTTACGTTTCACAACCACAATCAACAATATGAGCAAACACCAATCGTCGCAAGCTCCATTCCCATTTTACAACAATGTCACTGTTACTTTTGTTAGCTACAACCATCAATACATGCAACCTCATATTATCATACTTGTGCAATTTGCATGCAGATTTTTTAAAGTTGTTTACCTTTTTACATCCTAGACAAAACATGACAGACAAGACATACTCCGGCCGGCTACACAAATCTCATGCCATCTGCTTCCTCGGATGCATTGTGCTCCTAATTGTATTCCGACATGGAATGTAAGCCCATTTCTTTCAGATGGTCAGATTGTCTTTAATGGATTCTGGTCTTCTACGTCATCCTATCAATTCAGGACCTTAAATGAAGGCTTCTTCTAGCGGTCTTTAAAACCTAGAAAACTGGGTGTATACTCTACCTGGGTCACTCCTGGTATCTCTCTTTTGATCTGCCATACTAGAGTCAATATTTTCCTCTTATATATACATACTCTTACGTCCCGTCCCCTTTCCTCCATACTGTATGGGCGTCCCTTCCAGGGGACGGAACCTTTTTCACTAGAAAAAACGTTCTTCCCCTTTAAATTTAGAGGCGCGGCCCAGGGAGCATGTGCTGCCCTGACTCTGCCCTCCGGCGCCACACCTCAGTCCCCTTTTCTACGTCAACGAAAACAGGCCGAATTCACCAGCACTCCTGGGTTTGGCTTCAGCCATGTAATTCCACGTCCGGATACTTCTTTGTCTTTTTTGTCTCTTATCATTCAGGTACTCAGTCCTCAGGCGTCACACTCCTCCCCGGCGCATGTTAACTTTTACAGGGTTGTTCAGCAGGTGTACATCCTGCAAAGGGCTCTTCCCAACTTCAGACCCCTCTGCCTACGTTGCCTTGGCTCAGATCACGGTTGGCAGTGATGTTCGGCGTGTGACTCGCTGTCCTCGAAGGTGCTGAAGAACAGACTCGCCAGGTGGAGGGAGCTCTTCCAGAGGTCGCCTCCAGAGGATCCCAAGAACTTCGTGAAGCATCGAGCCAGGCCCAAGGTAGGGCCGATAAGTTCCAGTGCACCCTGCAAGGGATACTCCTTCCCAGGGACTCTCCAGTGTGGGAGGGATCGGCCAGGTCCTTCTACCGGCACGTGCCCCGAGGCTGCTACAGCTACCGGCCTTTGGGTCGATGGGTCCTCAGATCCTCCCGGGTGCAGTGTCGAGTGACTGGAAGGTTCTTGTACCCAGTCTACACCCGAGGGGCTACGTCCCTTTACTTGCACAATGGCCGAGGGGCTATGCCCTAATACCGGCAATACGTCTGAGCGGGTGCCTGAATGCAGCTCTACTGACCCCCGGGTCGAGGGTCTTACACCTACCGGGCTGAGGAGCAGGGTAGGCCTCGTGATCCACACACAAGAGTCTCGGACGAGGCCGGGTCCAGCGGGCTGAGAAACACATTACAGGCATATGGCAGGCGGCTCGACAAAATAGCTGCCGCGCCAGAAAGGGGCACCCTTCCGCCATTCCATGAATTCGGCAAAGGAGTGTCAAGGTGGGACTGGCCTCAATCAGATACGTAGCCTACAAGTCTACCCTTCATTTGCGCAGGGCAACTTTCCTTTGCGTCCATATGGACAGGGTACGCAGCGGCTCCAGCAGCCCCCCACTGCCCCGTCGGTACCCACTGCCACCTGTTTGGCCAGTGAGGAGGTGCTCTTCGAGAAGTTTCTCAGCTTCATGAGGTCCCCTCAGATGGGGGTTATCATGAAAGACGCAGTCTGGGAAGTACTCCCCTTCATGCTAGAGGCACCACAGACTCCATCGTGCCACCAGTCCCCGGTGCAGTCGCCTCCTCCGGCTCCACAGCCAACTCTGCCGCCTCCTCAGCCTCCGGCTGCGGTCCCTGTACCCCAGCCTCTGGCACCATCTACCCCTCCTCCACAAGATCCTCCAGATCCGCAGGATACGGACAAGTAGGAGGATCCAGACACGCCATCCTCAGCCAGGGCCTTCCATGAACGTCTTGCTGGCCTGGCAGAGTACCTGGGCCTCCCCCAACCTGAGGTCGAACAGCCGACAGAGGGAGTTTTGGCTGAAGTCTTCACAAGACGCCCCTCTGCCAACACGAGGGTTCCACTGCAAACCGATCTAGTCTCCCTGGCCAAGAAGGGTTGGCTCAAGCCCCACTCCGTCCAGCCGGTCAACCGATGCCTGGACGCCAAGTACAGGCAGATGGAGGGGGATACACTCTTGCACTCGACCCATCCTCAGCCACACTCCTTGGTGATCGCTGCAGCATCACTATACTCCAAGCCTCAGTCGTCCTCGGCCTCCTCCTCTGCGGCATGGCTAGGCAAGGAAAAGATCTTGGAGGCGTACAGCAAGATCATCTACTCCGCCTCCCTGCACCTGCGTCAGGCCAACACAGATGCCATGCTGGCTGCCACCAACCAACTGTTATGGTAGGAAATTGCTGACTTCCTCCCGGAACTCCCCACCCAATGCCAAAAACGCTTTAAGGCGGGGCAGCGGAAGCCAAGCTTGTGGCGTATGACCTCATGGAATCCACAGTGGCTCATATCAATATCTCAATATCCCATCTGTATTGCCACGGACATGAGGCGAACAGCCTGGTTCTGGGCAATTAAATTCAACCCTGATGTCGAGGAGGCATTCTAGATCTACCGTTTGGGTGGGGGACCTCTTCCACTCCTCTACGGACTAAGAGCTGGACAAAAAGAACCACTCACAAACGGCAAAGTCTTATCCATTCTTACAAAGACCACGCACAAATTGTACACCCAATCCCAGCAGCGCTCAGAGAAGGGTCGTACATATGGAGGGTTCCGCGGCTTCCAGGAACGCAGATCCAGGCAGCCAGACCGCTTGCTGCCTCAGAACTGGCGCAAACAACAAGGGGGGGAGGTTGGGGAAGATTAAGTCCTTTTTCCATTCCCGCTCCTCCGCCTCAGAGGGAAAGAAGGCATGACACTGCCCTTCGGGTCCACGTGTCTCCAGTGGGGGGCAGGATTGCTCTCCATGCCCAATTCTGGTGCCAGAATTTTACGGACCCCTGGATCCTCTCTGTAGTATCCACAGGGTACCGCCTTCCTATCTCAGCCTCTCCTCCCTCTTTCCCTCCTCTCCCACAGGTTGGTACAGCAACTCTTTTGGCGGAGATCCGGTCGCTCGTCGAGCGCCAGGCTGTGGAGGAAGTCCCAGCCTCCCAGCGAGGCTTTGGCTTCTACTCCAGGATTTTCACCATTCAGAAGAAGAACCATGCAGGCCTGAGAGTTTTTGGACCTTTCCATCCTCAACCTCTCCTTACCCCTGCAAAAATTCAAGATGGTTACGCCAGCTTTTATAGTGGAGGCATTGGACCGGGGAGACTGGATGTGCTCCCTGGACCTGAAGGACGCATACCTACAAGTCCCGATTTGGCAGCCCCATCGTTCTTTCCTACGGTTCAGGATCATGGGCTACCATTTCCAATACAAAGTCCTTCCATTTGGCCTCAACTCGGCCCCCAGGGTCTTTACCAGACTCATGAACGCTGTAGCGGCCGCCTCAGAGTGCAGGGCCTCCACATCTACCCATAGCTCGACTACTGGCTCGTCAGGGCTACATCTCCGGAAGCGGTTCACCACTCGTCCTATGCCCTTATGAACACACTGCACGGCCTGGGCTTCTCGCTCAACCTCAAGAAGTCACAGCTGCTCCCTACGCAGACGGACATTCCTGGGTCTCGTTTGGGACACGTGCTCCGAGAGGGTTTTCCCGGCGGAAGACAAAATTTCAGCCATCGAGAGGGCCACCGCCCCCTTCCTCAGCAGAGAGGGGAACTTGGCATGGTGGTACCAACATCTCCTGGGTCTACTGGCAGAGGTCCTGTTAGCCGTGCTGCACACAAGACTAAGGATGAGAAGGATTCAACTGCACTTTACGGCCTCATGGAATCGGGAGTTGGGCTTGCAATCTGAGATGATCAACATTCCTCCTTCTCTCCACTCTGACCTAACGTGGTGGTCCATGGACGGCAACCTACGGACGGGCAAGCCCTTTTGGCCGCCCTCTCCGCAGGCCACCCTCACCAGACTCCTTGCTTGAGGGCTGGGGAGCGACCCTGGACGATCTCTCGGTCCACAGCACCTGGACTCGACAGGAGCAGGAATACCACATCAATTTGTTGGAGCTGAATGCCATCTGGCTAGCGCTTGGAGCATTCCTACCACTTTTCAAGGGCAAGGTTGTCCTCATCCAGACAGACAACTCGACCAGCATGTACTACGTCAACAAACGGGGAGGCACCAGATCCCCTCCTCTGTGCAGGCTGGCGATCAGCATCTGGGAATGGGCCCTGGAAAACATTTACCTCCCGTCCACCTCCTGGGGGAATCCAACCTGGAGGCAGACAGGCTCAGCAGGCTGGGAGCGGACAATTACGAGTGGCAGCTAAACGACTTCGTTATTCAGGAGATCTTTAACAGGTGGTGTTACCCCCAAGTGGATCTATTTGCCACCTGGCACAAGAAGTGTCCCCAGTTCGCATCCTGGCCAGGTCAGGGCCCTGGCTCTCTGGGCGACGCATTTCACCTCCAGTGGACCGGCATGAAGGCTTACGCCTTTCCGCCCACTCCCCTGATCCACAGGGTAATTTGCAAGATCAAGGAGTCTCACTGACTCCTTATCATTCTGATAGGTCCATGGTGGCCGGCCAACCCCATGGTTTTCAGAACTACTCAGCCTCTCGGAGGTGTCCCCGATACACCTTCCGACAGGCCCAGCACATCTTCTGGCGCAGCAGGGGGGGCAGAATCATCCACCCCGTGCCAGGGAAACAAACCCATACAGCGTTGTACCTGAGCAGGTAACGCTTAGGCACCTTAGCCTCTCACAGGCCAATCTGGTACAGGCCCAGTACAAAAGCAAATGGACCAGATTCTGCCACTGGGCAGACTCTAAGGGAATTGACCCCTTTTGCCTGCAATTTGGATGACGTGCTCTCCTTTTTGGCGCACTTCACTCATTCAGGCGTACAGGTTGACACCTGCCGTACGTACCTTGCAGCCATTGGGGTTTACAGTAACTCGGAAGAAGGCATTTTTTTCCTCCTCTAACCCTATCGTCAAACATCTGATGGGTCACGATAGGGTCTACCCGCCTGTCAAGAGACCGCATACTGTGTGGGACCTTAACATAGTTTTGGGCGCCCTGGCACACAAACCATTCGAGCCAATGGCGTCCGTGGACATTAGGCTGGTCACCATCAAGAAGGCCTTACTAGTCGGTCTTACCTCGGCTCGCAGGGTCAGCGAGATCCAGGCGCTGGTTGCCTCTGAACCATATACCACCTTTCACAGGGACAAGGTAGTCCTGCGGACCACCCTACATTTCTGCCCAAGGTTCCATCTGCATTTCACTTGAACGAAGAAATATTCCTTCCTACATTCTTTCCCGATCCCAAGGACGAAGCACAGAGTGCTGCCCTGCCTGGATGTCCGGCGTGCCCTAAAATTCTGCTTTGACAGGATCAAGGCCTTCCGCAAGTCAGACGCTCTGTTTGTCATTTTCAGAGTCTCGAGGCCAGGCTCCGGCCTCCATATCCCGCTGGATGGTCTCTGCCATCAAAGAAGAGTATGAGGGCGAGCACAAGCTGCTCCCGTCCAACATGCATGCCCACGCAGTCGGGGCCAAGGCAACGCCCATCGCATTCCAGCGCCATGTCCCTTGGCAAGTCATAAACAGGGCGGTCACTTTGGCCTCTCCCTCGGCTTTCTGCAAGCATTACTGTTTGATGCTGGCTCTAGATCTGCTGCAGCTTTCGGACAGGTGGTTCTCAGGAACCTATTTGCTTAAGGAGGGTCTCCTCTCCACCCTGGGGCTACAACCAGTTGTAATCGCCCATACAGTATGGAGGAAAGGGGACAGGACGTAAGAGTAATTATAAGTTGCTCACCGTAGTGACTTACGTACTCTTAGTCCATAGTTCCCTTTCCTCCATAAGTCCCATCAATGTGGACTGAGGTGTGGCGCCGGAGGGCGGAGTTGGGGCAGTGCATGCGCCTTGGGACGAGCCCCTGAGCGCCTCTAAATTTTAAAGGGGAAGGTTTTTTCTGGTGAAAAAGGTTCCGTCTCCCGTCCTTTGGGAGGGATGCCCATACAGTATGGAGGAAAGGGGACTATGGACTAAGAGTATGTTAGTCACTATGGTGAGTAACTTATAATTTATACTCTTACTCTAACGTTATTTTTGTACCAACTCCCTCCGTTACCTTCACTTTACTTGTTTCGAGGCCTGTAACTTTTTGACAAAGCATTCAGTCTTTTTCACTCACCGTTCGCAAGTTTTTCCTCTCCGGACGCTCGGGATCATCGCTTTTATCGCCTTTCCGTGCTGCTCATCCGATCGGCTGCTCGTAGAAGTGGGAAGGGATTTTTTGGGTAAAGCAAAGGTTCCTTCAGACCTAACCTGCAGGGTTTTTAATTAAACTAGCCACGATCTACGGGGAGCTTCTCGTTGTATCAGCCGGATGGCAAAGGACTTGTGATATTGCTGAGGACCCGAAGTTACTTATGTCGACGGACAATGGGTGTCTTATCTAATCTAACCATCTAATCTCTGCTACTAAGTGTAATGGATGGACCCAAGCCGACCCATAAGACTGGGGGGGGTCTCCAAACAGCCCTTTAAGATGAGCAGCAGCACCCTCGAGATAGATGGGGATGCAGATTTGTACTCTTGCATCAACTAATAATGACAACTCGATAGTTTGGCAAAGGGAGTCTGTTTTACGACAAGTACAAAAACGGGGAGATCAATGAACATCAGCAACTGATCGATCTTCCTTCTCGCTTAAACTACAACTCATTTTAGAAAAAGAACATTTATACCAAGAACTCGTCAACATTGACGTGTACTCTTAAAAACCTACCATGCAACTTGATTGGTTATAGGAAGTTAACTTTAACATAGGTACTATATTTGTATATGGTAACTGGGAGAGACGATTGGATAATCATATCAGATGGGGCAACTAAGGCATTCCTTGACACTGGCCACTGTAAACATCACAAAAAGTACAACATCCCATTGGATCTGCTCTTTATAGGACCCTAGATTACATGGTCTCCTATGATTGGGTTGGCATTGAGCCCACATATACTTTTCCACTTGCGCTTAGCAGCATGCAGAATGAGCCCGGTGCAGGGAGTAAGTCTGAACCCCAGCTTCCCTCCAATTTATGTTACAACCATTCATCACCTCAGTGGCCGTGTGTCAATTACTGCTTTGTAGTTTGGCCTTGAGTCTGCTTCTTGGTCTGAGAAAGTTAAGGAGTATGGGTACGACAAGTCTCCATGCATAGGTGTGAAAGTCTCATCCCTTTCTGCCTGCCTTGCCACGTGACTGGGACACCGTGAAACAGGCCTCTTCATGCAATTTTGTGTATTTGATTTACTTCGGTCCGTCGTTTACCATCTGCGGCTTATCTCGACCTTGCTGAACAGGAGACTCTTGTTAACTGTAGGCATTGCTAGCCTATTCCAGCCTGACACGACCTTGGCTTCTTTGCATGGTTACCTTCAGTGGGGTTTCTCTCTGTCTTTAATTCTTGAATTGTCTGCTGAGGCCCTCGTCTCTTGAGACATTTAGTAACCTCGATTCGATTTTGCTCATGTGCGTAGTGGATTTTCTCTCATCTATAATGTGCTTTGAGGTAGATATTAATAGTTGGCAATTGCCGTAACCTATTTACTACTAAGCGTAAGCAAGCTTCACGATTTCTTTGTTTCTTGCGGTTTCCTGCGTATGTACACGTCTAAACTGGCTTAATGTCTTCATCGTGCATATGGCATATGTTTTGTTTCTTCATCATGAAGTCCACCGTTTTCCTTTAGGCCCAAGATGTCATCCATGGCTTTTCGTCTCCTTAGCATTCTTGGGTCATTATATACTCTGTGTGTCAGTCCGATCTCTCATGACGTCACCAGTCATATTCCTTTGGTATCTTCTTGGCTTCTTCGGGTATTCCATTTTGACAAACGTCCTTTTGTCATGTCTATAGATATGGATTACTCAGTGGGTACCTTACTGTCCAGGTTTGCTTAGGTGTCTGTGCTTCAATAGGTGCTGTTATTCCGATAGGCACTGGGCAGAGCCCGACTGCGGCTCTCTGCTGATTTATTTGTTCTCCATACGTCACATACCTTGGCATGAACGTTCCTGGCACTTCGAAGGGGGTGGCTGGAGTGCGGATGATGTCTGGCACTTCTTCAGGGTTGATAGGCACAAAGTCTTCAATCTGCTTAAAATTGCATTGAGTGTCAACAAAATGCCTGATGGCATCAAACTGCAGAATAAAGAGTGGGTCACTAGCTTCCCGGTAGTCGTAGGTAACCTCTGGAACTCTTTCCCACCAAACATAAGAAATAACCCATCTCTCTGGTCATTCCGAAAATGTCTTAAAACCAGACTATTCAGCTTGGGCTCAAAATAAAGACAAGCAAATTAGACTAGTACACTTCCCCTAATGATTTATACTAGAACTTGAACTCCCTGCATCTATCATGTGAACGTAATTGACTTTTAATAATTTGAATTGTAAACTTTGCTGTAACAATAACATTGTGTAAATATGTAATAGTACTCAAGCAAGTAATCTGCCTCATGAAACTGGTAGGCTATGCCGGCAGCATACTGTAACCATATACGTAAGCATGTGCGCCTTGATGCCCCTAGGCTAAGTGTGCCTTACAAATGGCTAAATAAATAAAACATGTAAAGTATTGACCCTGAGGCTTCCCTCTTGAATTTTATGCTAAATCCTAAATATTCCTGACATCTTCACTGATGGAAGCAAACACTGAATTGTGAGATGGAGGATGGTATGGCCTTAGCTAGACAGGAGCCTAATATTACTAGTGTCTCAGAGAACATACATATGGAACCCCCTTGCATTTATAGGAATAAAGTAGACAAGGAGCCTACTGTTACCAATGAGCCCTTTCGCTCCACCCACCCTACTCAAATTACGCAGGAGATTCTGGGTATGGGTCAAGGGTTACATATTGATATTCTTATGCCTTCTATATATGATGGATTGGACGTAACATGCAGTCAAACTAAAAAGAGCATTGTTGGGGGTAAAGTGAAATGTGTTAAATACTAGATCCTTGATTAGGCATGCAACTGAGTATCTTGGATCAACAAATTGATCTGTGTGCGATCATGGAGTCATGGCTGCATGATGCAGCTGAACCCTCACTCACACTGGTGGTTCCCAATGGCTATAATATTCTTAGAGCTGATTGGTTAAACGCCGGAGGTGGTGGGGTTGCCTTGATTTATAATCAAGCTCTTAAATATACGGAAAATTGTTACTCCCCAGATCCCGGATTGTGAAGTGCTTTGTATTAAGTATCAAGTTAACCCTAATTCTACCATTAATATTGTTATTTTCTATAGGCCACCACACAGCACCGAGTATTTTGTTACACATTTTAGTGACTTTTTAGCTGCGTTCTTAAAGCCTAACACCAAAACCTTGATATTGGGGGATTTTAACTTTGGTTATTTCAACCTTTTGGATGCACCAGCTATGCTCTTGAAGTCTGTTATCTGACCTTGGAGTTGACAAACATATTACATCATCCACCCGTGAAAAAGGTAAAACCCTTGATTGGGTTCTATCTTAAAACATCTCTATTGAAGATGTACATAATAGCTAATGCCCGTGGTTGGATCACCATCTTTTGGATTGGAATAGGACCATCTCTCCGGTCCTAAAAACCCATAGAGAGCGTTGTATGGCTACCTTTAGAAACATCCGTAAACTAACTCTGGCTGCTATGGCCCCTTTTTTTTTTCACCTTTGACAAATGATCTAGCTAACTTTAATTCGGCAGAAAAACGTTTTAATGTTTTCTGTAAGACATTGGAACTAGCCATTGAAAGTCTAGTGCAAGTAAAATCATGGATAGTCACAAAACCACCTGACAAAAAATGGCTTATGCCGGAAATGCAGGTCCTTAGAAATAATGTCTGTGTGGCACTTAAACACTGGGATAAAACCAAGTCTAACAAGGATAAACTCCTCTATCGTCAGGCTGTTGAAGCCTATAAATCCATTACCTGTGCTAAAAAGAATTACGATCTTTGCATTTCTGGAGCAGTGTCCAGCTCAAAGGAGTTTTTCAGGATCCTTAAAGAGTTGGAAACCCCCCTCTTCTCCGCCCATTCAGGTGGGAAAAAATGTCCTGTGGTGTAATAATATCCAGGACGCTCTCCTGGATAAATGCATTAAAAAAAACACAGGAAAGTATCTGTTGCAAAAAATCAAGATTGTCCAATGGGTGGGAAAATCATCTCAGAATAAGCAGCTCCCAAAACCTTCAGAGTTTACATTCAAGCCCCATATCAGAGCAGTAGTTGTCTGAGATTTTGGGGAAAACTCAAGCCCACTAATTGTAGGGGTGATGTTTGCCCGGCTATTACTGTTAAAGCCTGTGCTTCACATCTGGTGCCCGATTACAAAGTTTAATGCCTCCTTTACGGAAAGCTCTGTCCCAAGTAATATAAAACAAGCGTGGATTTCACCTCTTATAAAAAAGCCTTCTATTGATCCCAGTATAGTGGGCAATTATCGCCCCATTACGAATGTCCCCTACTTGAAGATCCTAGACAAAGTGGCTCATCTTGAGAGCAAAGCTTTTCTGGCCACTCATGACATTTTACCGTCTAAACAATCTGGCTTTAGAAAAGCCCATAGAATGGAATCTACTCTTAGAGCTCAAGACCAACATAATGCAAACCATGGCAGAGGGCCAAACTACTATGCTCATGCTATTGGATCTCTGCCACGATCTTGTGGATCACGCGATCTTGGCAGAGAGATTACAGAGAGATTGCGAACATCTGCCCTTTTTTCTGAACCAGCGATGGAGTGGGTGAAATGTTTCCTTGCAGATCGCTGAGCTAGGGTATTTTCTGATAATGACCTTCACTGTCTTATGTGGGGGTCCCACAAGGCTCATGCGTGGCACCTACCCTTTTTAACATCTTTATGACCCCATTATTTGAACAGATAGGCTTGGTGTGGTGTACTCGAACCATGTCCCATTTCCCCAAGCCAGTCCCGGGCAACCATAGGGCTATTAAAAAAAGGGATCTTCCCAGCTCCTGCACCTTCAGCCTAGCAAAACATATATTTGAAATTGAGGTATCTTAACTTCCTCTTCACCCCATTGTACGTTTTTCCTCTGTCACTGCACCTCCTGCATAACGTCCTGGAAGAGTTGACAATCTCGAATGCCACTCGTCTGGCAACCTGGAGCACCACATCTCAGTCCCGATAATTGAGAAACTTGCCGATTATAGCATGCAAATGCCCCTACCAAAGACCTTCTCCCAGGGATCATATGTGCCTTCTCGATGGTAAACCATTTGGAGAGCCCTCAGTCCGGACTGTATCAAGCATTAGCTTTTCTATGAACAGTTCCACACTTTGCCCTGCTTCCTTCCTCAGAAGTTCCAAGAAGACGTACATTGCACCTTCTCGGGTGGCCTTTGGCATCCTCGACCCTGTACTCAAGAATCCTCGTTTCTGTAGCCACGGCATTCTTTCTAGCTCGAAACCCAGCTTCCAGGGACCCCTCCAGACCCACTGTTTGCACTTTGTTCTCCAGGGAAGTGCCAGAGTCTATAATTGCATCCATCGTGATGGCACCTGACTACGGTGTACTCTTGGCAGTGTCATCAGGTTGTTGCTGGGGTATCCTGGACTGCTGCCCCTTCTTGCCTACAAAATGGTCCATCTTTTGCTGCTGGCCTTTAAACAGGTATGCCAGGCATGCTGCAGAGCTCTGATGTGGGACGCTGCTCCAGCTGTGAGTTTCCTATAAATTAGACCCAGTGATTTGGCCGCCAGCTCCAATATTACAACACAGGTGCCACAGCCAGCGTAAGGCACCTGAAACACAACTGTGCCCACAGATCAGTGCTTGAAGGGAGGTCTGCACCCAGCTGGCGCTCCCCTGAGGCCTAGGGTTACAACAGAGCCAACAGGCACATTCAATGCAGCCACTGCACGTGCCCTTGTTCAGCGGTCCTTTTGGTTGCGATCATCTGCTCCAAGTGTTTGTCCACTCTGGCACAGCACTGCTTTCCTACAACTATACACACCACCTCAGGGCCCAGGGATGGCCACTGTTGTAAGCGCCACGCCAGGGCACTAGGCCAGCCACTCCAGTGCAATTGCTCCTCAAGCGAGGAGCCTAAGCTGGCAGCCACTCACCTGTGGGTTTGATCCATTGCCTCATCACCACAGCAGCCCAAAACCTGGTGAGCAGTCACGGCACCCCAGGCAACGATTCACGACCCTCTGGGTTTGAGGTTGGTAGTCAAGATCTCTGAAATCTCTTTTATGTATAGGGCGTTGGCCAGAGCTCTGTAGCTCTACATCTACCCCAGTTGGCACCAAGCCACACCCCTCACCCTGGAAGACTATAATCAAAATCCATAGGTGCACAAATACTGAAATAGTTTCCAAAGGATGCATAGCAAGTAAGAAACCAACACAACAAATTCTTCTTGGATGAGACACTGAGAAAACCTTCCCTTGCCGATCAAATCTTCATTCTGGTTTTGGAATGATAGAGACAAATGTCCTCAAAGCAAGTCACAATTTTTCCCTATGGAATCAGGAATCCTACATACTATACATTAGCAGACCAAGAAAGGAGCAGATGATTGAGGAGGAGTTGGATCAAAATACTGACTCCTGAGTGAGACTAAAGGCCATGCAACCGTTAGGCTGAGTAAATGTGTTTGGAGTTTCTTGTGCTGAAAGAGATGTGACCTTGCAGCTCGGGCTGATGTGCCATATTACTGGTGGGGCCAAGCCTGATTTGCGTATGGTCTCTCTCCTTCTGTAATGGCCTGGCAGGGTGAAAAGCAATCTGGAGCAGGGGTCTGCTGTCATGGGAACCCTGGGAGTCCTGCAGGGAACAGTGCCCCCAACACTGCCAGCACCAATCCTGTTGTGCCAGGGGCAGGCAAAAGGACCACCATTCTGAGGAGTTTGATGCTTAACAAAGCCTACCGTACTTGCTCGGGCCAAGGAGAGACTCCATCCCTGCTTGACATTTCCTAGAAGAAGTCTACATAAGGGCCCGCCACCTGGCAGCCTGTGCCGGACATTCCAGTATTCCTTCCAGGAAGGATCTCCGCACTTCGTCCCCAGAAATCTGGCTAAATGAAAAGAGAAACTGGAACAGGAAGGGTTTGGGTTGAAGAAGAAGAAAACTGGTACAAGTACAAAAGACCAGGAAGAGAAAGTCTGGATCGGAGAAGAAAGCAGAAAGAGGGAAGGAAGACCTGAGCAGGAATACGAATGAAGGGTAAGACGCAAGAGAAGATCAGTACAAGGGTACTTGCTTCAGCACAACTCTTCTGCTGCGAAGCAGCACAGTGCGGTCTTCTATTGCGTCTGCTTTTCCAGACCTGCGCCTGCAAAGGGAATACAAAGGCAAAGGTAAGTGATGTTAAGCACAAGGCTCCAACCCCACCATGGAGGGTAAGTTACCTTTTTATTAAAACACAGCATCTGGGGTCTGTAGGGGCCATCAGCACTGTAGGAGGAAAGAGACTAGACGTTTCATTAGTCTGAACTATTACTTTGAAAAACTAATCGTACTGCATGCTTTGAGACAAGAGGGCAAGCAACCATCGTGTGGTGAATATCAACCACTGTCGTACCCTGCCATATTCAATCTGCTGAGTGAAATTGACTGCAGAACACAGCTGTAATTGGTCTTGACAATTGTTGCAAAACAAGGCTGAAGGGACATGGAATGGCTCTACTCTGGCATGTGCCATCTTCACACATGTATTTGCACACTTCAGAGGAACGGAAGGTGGGGGTGACGTACAATCAGAGGGTCGGAGGGAGGTACAGTTATGTTCCACACAGGTGGCAATCGCCAGGGTGAAGGGTTGGACACGTACCAAAGAGGGGATCCCATCATATCACACAGCAAAGGCAGAAGAAACTACAAGCCTTCACCCTTGTTGGGTACTAACGTTTGGTGGTGCCATCAAAAGGCATTCAAAGGGGGTTGGTTACTACAGCTCAAAACCTTGGGTGTAGTCTCCAAGGCATCTACGGAAGCATTGTTGCAGATGTAACGTCCTACTTCAATTCCATGTGTTTTGGACTGCAACACCCTGTAACGGCTATCCGCGTTATTCGTAAAGTGATGCCTAATTCCAACATGGCGGTTCTCGCAGAACGCTGCGGTTATTGCAGCAGTCTAGTCGTTGCGCCCCAGAATGCATTGCAACGTTTCTGGGTCGATTCACTGTCCGCTTATCAGCCTGAAGATCCCGGACGAAAACGCGTTGCTACTTCCAAGGAGCTGGCGAACGCTACGCGAGCCTGTGTTAGGGAACCTTCCTTCTTTCTACCCAGGCTTGCCTTTGACTTGCTTTTTATTGTTTGTCATTTACTCGTTGGGACCGTATAGAAGAGTGTTGTTTTCGTGTTTTGTTGGTCTAGGACGCTTCGGTGCTATCCAGTTCCGGTTTCCGACCGAAGCTGCAGAAGCAGCTCGCGTTGGAGGATTGTGCTTCCTGAATCCGCTTTCAGCCGGTGTTGTTTCATAGGGCCTCTTTCGGTAGGCATTCGTTCCGCCTGATTTGTTGATAGGAGATATTTTTCCTTGTCTTGCGGGTTTGTCTGCTCTTTATTTTATGCAATAGATCCGACGCCCTTTGTATTCATGCACTCAGAACACCTGTCATCCCTCAAGGTAGAGCGAGTCTCTGTCTATTCTATGTAGATATTTTCTCCCTTCTTTCCTCTCGAATTTAGGTTGCCCCCATCAACACAACACACTGTCTGTTTACTATTATCTCCTTACTTTACCTTCTCTAGTATACCGAGCTCTCCTGATTATACCTGGTCTTCCGTTGTAATAAATTCAAGATCTCATCACCATCAGATCCTGTGGTGAGAATTCTGCTCCAGAGTTGTCTTTTCTCCTACAAGGCAGACTCTAAACTAATCAATTTGTTTCACTAGCTCTCATTAGCCAACCCAACACTTCTGCCCTGGATCAGATCCTTTAAAGACGCACCGATCCATCACCGAACTCCCGGGATAGCGTAACCTACATCTCTGGGACGCCTCAAGGAGTCTACGCTCACTTGCAGCTCCTCAGGGTTTTAGTCCCCAAGAGGGTTTCCCTGGGAATCTTCTGGTGATCTGGCCCCTGTACCGGGTCGCCTGAGGCTTCTTAGGGGGATTCTATTTTTCATCTGAAGGAAGATACAAAACATCAGCCTCCATCTGGGTATTCCATTTTGCATGATCACCCGCCATCCTTGCTCCAACCCTCAGGTGAGAGACCTTTGTTTATATATTTTCCTTACTTGGGGACATCATTGATTGCAAAACAGTGAAGTATTGTACTTATTCTTAACACACCCATGATCCCTCACCATTGTCTATGCTGGGTAGGCCTGATGGGAATTGTAGTCCAAAACATCTGGCGTGCCAAAGGGTGCAGTCAACCTGGTTTGGAGGGTTCTCCAGAGCAATGCTAGAGGGCATGAGTAATTCAAACCCTTCCAGCTGTCGCCTTCACTTTTGCCCATACCATTGAAACCATATTTGCATTTTGCCAATATTGTTAGATGCCTTCTTAAAAAGGGAAGCCAATTAAGCATTCTCATCAGACATCTATATTGAAATTAAAATTCTAATTTCAAATCCCACCCTTGGGTAATTACACCGAATATTAAAGACTTAAGTAGCAGAAGAAACCATCATCACATGCTAAATCAAAACATCATAAAGTATGTTTCGTAGTAACTTTCCTTCCATAGGACCTATATATAAACGCTGCGACACACGGTAGCAGTACAAATATAAGCACATTTGACTTGGGATAGTCTACTTTTGGGATTGAAATATGATTGTATTAGGATAAGAAAAATGTATATTATTTTTAGCTTGTTGTAGTGTACAATTTAACTTTAATGCATTTACCGCTAAAGAGATGACCCCTCGTTTGTTGGAAACTGATCTCACAATCCACCATGTAGGGCATATGTTTGCAAGATGAAATAGGTGCTGGTCAGTGCAAATCTTTCTTCCCCAATCTTGGGTTCTGCTCAGCAAAACTAGTAATTTGAAGTCTGCAATAGGATTTTATTAGGTATAGGATTTCATTTTTTACTTTCCATTACATTTTTCTAAACCTATTTGTATGCAAGTTCTTCCTGCTTAACTTTCCAAGTTCAAGCTCTTGTCTGCTGCTGATATTTAAATCCTGGTTTATCTGGTACCAGGAAAGCCCATTGTTCAATTACTCTGCCGGCCATGTGTGTCACTTTCTGGAATGCAATAAGAAAAGAGGTCCCCATTGTCTCTCTCAGGGACCCATGAATAATTTAAGTCTTTCCTGCTATTTTCATTCTAGTTCTTTCTCTATCAGTGGATTGAACTCCTGGGTCAGGCCCCACATGTGGTAAACTGTGTACAGATGACCGCAGAGAAGCCCAAGCTGAAGGAGTGGAGAAAACCTAGAGTTATACCAGAGTACTACTGGAAGGGGTGACCTTGTGTGAACTAAAGTATAATGGAAGATGACCATTGATTCTGAAAAGTCTTTTGTGCAGACTACATTCCCTACAAGCAGGACCACTTCTAGCTGTTATGTCCATTCCCAGGGTATTGGAGGAAAGAACAGTTTCTTTGCTGGCACCCTGCTACTATTCCTTGAAGCAGTGGTGTGAGTAGGAGCATAGAGAATGCACCATTTGAATGGATTGTGTCCGCCCACGTATTCCTTATATTTGATCCACTTCCAGCTTGCTGTCTCGGAAAAAAAATTCCCAGTAGAGGATGCTGCGCTTCGACGTCCCTCGAGTCGGTGTACCTCGAAGGCCTCCGTATCGGTGCCGTCACCATAGGTATAAATAGTCTCGCGCAGCGTCCCTTGCTCAGTTCCGTTTTGCCACACTTCGTAAGCCTCAGAGACGCAACGCTCGGTTCCTCAGTGAATCTTTTCAAAACTTCGATTTTCTTGAATAAATCTTCAAATCTACCATTGCATCTTCGTCCGATTCATCAACGCCACGATCCAGTTTAAAAAAATGCTGGGATTGTGGAAAAAAGATGTCGTTAACCAATCCTCACAGGATCTGTCTGGTGCCTGAGCGTGTGAGGAATGTATGTCCATATCAGCGAAAGCCTTGAGGGAGCGTAGGGGGAAGCTGGAAAAAGGTAAGACCGTTGAATCTTCTACCCCTTCGAATTTGTCCTCGGCCGGGACATTTGTCTCCTCGTCATCAGAGAAAATATTCCCGCTCGAGATCTCGTAGTGGTTCTCACCACTCATCTAGATCGAGACATACCAAGAAGAGTCGCTATAGATCACCTTCCTCTTCATCTTCCATTTCACCAGAAAGGGTCACCTGCCCCACAAAACGCTGCTCTCCAGCTAAGTGGGATGAACTTCGCAAAAAAATGCGAAGGGTCTTCGAGAACACGCCCTTGTCCCCCCTCGGAGATGCTTAGAGGTGATACCCCGGGTGAAAGACCCAAAAAAGAAATGCTGTGAGTCGTCGACCTCTGCAAATAAAAACCCTCGCATCACAAACCCTCGAGTAGACACAAGGGCCCTTTGCACAAGACTGCGTCAACGACGCCTTCGACACAAGATGGCGCCATCGACTGTCGTTGACCCCGATGAAGTCATCGAAACCTCAAGCCCCGACTGCACCCGAGGCATTGAAGCATCCTTCAAAGGAGTCGAAAGGGGCTTTGGCCCCATCGACATCGAGTAGAATTCCGATTCTCTACATCAAGGCCATCCTCGAGTAGGTTGACACCCTTTGTGAGTTTGTCGAGACCTATGACGTCTACAACTACAACTTCTTCTCAAGTAGTCATGACCAATTTGGCTACGTCTTCACTTGAAATGGGTTTTACACCTCTCCCACGCTCTGATTACTTCAGAGCTTTGTCCTCTGAGGAAGGGGAAGTCTCAGATTCTGAAAGGTCTTTTGGTTTACAATCTTCAAGACTTCCTATACCCTAAGAACTAATATCAGAGGAAGTCAGGTTGAAAGATCTTCAGGAGTCTTTACAGGAGGCCAGTGGCATAGATGCCTCCCCAGAGGTAGACTTCGGCAAGCCAGACCCTGGTGAGCATGCAGAGGCATCTTGTAGATATCTCATGGCTAGGATTATGGAGTTCATGGGGTGGTCACACCTGCACCCTCTTTTCACCAGGATGACTTAACAGACCTCTTAAATAAGGGACCTCAAGAAGACCCTATAGTTCCTTTTTATGCAGCATTGCAGAGTAAAATAGCTACAAATTGGGAAACAGCAGAGGTTATCCCTGCAGTAAACAAAAATCTCTCTGCGAAATACAGAATGTCGGTTGCAGCCCCTCGGTACTTGACAAAGCACCCAACCCCAGAGAGATTAGTGGTTCAGGCTGCGACTTCAGGCAAGCAATTGGCATACCCCACAATACCACAGGATCGTGATGACAAGAAATTTTACGCCATGGCCAAAAGGTATTTTCGGCATGCAGCATGGCACTTAAGTAACGCCACTTGCACGCTGGGGAGATTCAGCCACCCCCTTTGGGAGTGCACTTCAACAGCAGCTGACCGTCTCCGGGAAGGGGAGGAACGAGACGCATTCTTGAAAATGATCAAGGACGGGAAGGATGCGATATGCAAGTCCCTCCAAACAGATCTCGACTCTGCTGACAGCATCAGCAGAGCCATGGCGTCCAGTGCCACAATCTGCAGATTTGCATGGTTGCGGAAGTCTGGTTTTGCTCCTGATGTACAAGCCAGACTTCTGAATATGCTCTTTGACGGCACCTCTCGATTTGGCAAAAAAAGATGACAGTTTGGAGATATTACAAACCTCCAAAGCGGCAGCCAAATCCCTTGGAGCTGCAATTCGTCAAATTCCAAACCGCCCCACAGGTACGTCCTGGAAGGGAAAGCCCTTTCGTTTTTACTCCACATTTGGACAAGGCAGATGGCAACCAGCTCAAAGGGGCCAGAGAAGATTTACCCGTGGTGGACGGGTCAAAGTTACCAAGTCCGCACCGGCAGGTGCTGCCTTACACTCAGCATCTGCGTCAGCCGATCCAAAACCCCTCTGAGGTCTCTCCACACAACACCAGTAGGAGGCAGGTTAACTGACAGAATGGCAGTCTATTAAGTCAGATGCTTGGGCATTGGAGACAATTGCCCAAGGTTGCTGCCTGCCTTTCCTACACACTCCTCAGTCATCCACCGGGGAGCAACTCTTTGAAGTTTCCAGATCCGCTCCTTATGCAGGAGGTTTTAGACCTGCTAGAGAAAGGTGCCATAGAACCGGTACCTGTAGCAGAGAGGAACAAGGGTTGGTACTCCCCATACTTCCTAATACCGAAATAGGACGGAGGATTGAGACCCATCTTGGACTTGAGAGAATTGAACAAATTCCTCTGGAAGGACAAGTTCAAAATGGTAACCCTTTCTCAGGTCCTTAAGGCCCTCCAGTTTCAGGATTGGTTGTCATCTCTGGACCTTCAGGATGCTTACTTTCATGTGCCTATCCATCTACAGCACAAAGTACGTGAGGTTCGCCATTGGCAGCTCACTATCAATTTCGAGTTCTGCCATTTGGGCTGACCTCCGCCCTGAGGGTCTTCACCAAGTTGTCTGTCGTGGCAGCAAGTCTAAGGAGGGGAGGGATTCATTTCTACCCCTACCTGGACGACTGGTTGATCAGAGCAGTGTCCCCAGAACAAACTCAGATTCATCTAGATTATGTTTGCCACTTCCTCCACAAGCTCGGCTTCTCCCTCAACTTAAAGAAGTCACATATGATACCATCAAAGAAACTCCAGTTCATTGGAGCAGTCCTGGACACATCCATGGGAAAAGCCTCACCACCAGAGGTGAGGGGTCAAAATATTCTACAGATGGTGATCAGATTTAAAAATGTCCAGCGTCTTAACAGCCTTGGATTTTTTTTTTTTTTTAAAGGTTGCTCGGCCTCATGGCATCCTGCATTTTTCTAGTGCCAGAGGCTCGCCTGAGAATGAGATCCCTCCAGTGGGTGCTAAGGACCCAGTGGTCGCAATTCTCAGGAAAGATGTCAGATCGCCTACAAATCCCAAACAGAGTAGCACTAGACCTCCAGTGGTGGGCCTGTCGGGAGAACATCTTGAAAGGAGAACCGTTTTGGCAACCATGGCCGGACAAGATGCCTCACTCATGGGGAGCCTATTCCAACGACTTAACCATCAGTGGTCGCTGGTCTCTGTCGGAGTCCAGACTACACTTAAATCTATTAGAGCGAAGAGCAATCAGGCTAGCACTGAAAGCTGAATGCTTTTCTGCCCTCGGTACAGTGAAAAAATGTTCTGATAATGACAGACAACACAGTGGCCATGCACCTCCTCAACAAAAGAGGAGTAGGGTCACTGCCACTGTGTAGAGAGGCAATGCAGCTCTGGTTCTGGGCAATTCAGGAAGGAATCTCTCCATCGGCAGTTCACCTAGCCGGAGAGAGGAACACAGCGGCAGACGCTCTGAGCAGGCAGACCTCGGTCTCCCATGAGTGGGAACTAGTTTAGGAAGTCCTTCAAGAGATAGTCACCCTTTGGGGAACGCCTCAGGTGGATCTGTTCGCAACGAGTGTCAACAAGAAATGCGAACGATACTCCTCAAGGGAATTTCCCCCAAGAGGAGCTCTAGGAGATGCGTTTGTAGTGGACTGGGCGTTTCCACTTCTGCACGCGTTTCCTCCAGTACCCGTCATTCTTCGCAAAATAAGGAGGCTGGGAAGATTCCGGAAACCCATGATTCTAATTGCCCCGGATTGTGCCATGAGACATGTCCATCTGTCCTCAGATTCGTCTTCCACAAAGAGTATCTTCTCTCGCAAGACGAGGGTCAGGTTCTCCATCCCGAGATCAGTACTCTCAACCTTCACGCTTGGTTTCTGAATGGTTCAGATACAAAGATTGGGACCTCTGGGATGACGTAATGGAGGTGCTGCTTTCGGCTAGAAGACCAGCAACTAAATCTTTATACCACTGCCGTTGGAACAAATTCTGCAGCTGGTGTAGAGATAAGGATATTGACACTTGTCAAATTCAGGACTTCAGGTTGGCACAATCAAGGGTTACCTCGCAGCACTATCAATTTTTAAACGCACAGCTGAGGAACCTTCATATTTCAAAATGCCTCCTAGTGATTCAATTTCTGAAAGGGTTGACTAATGTCTCCCCCCAAACACCCAAACTCCTTTTCATGTTCCCCTGTGGGATTTAAATCTAGTCTTAATATTTCTAATGGGCACTCCTTTTGAACCTCTTCATTGCTGTCCATTAAAGTTTCTCACTCTCCAAACAGTTTTCCTAGTGGCTTTAACTTCTGCCAGAAGAGTGAGCGAACTACAAGCTTTATCTTGGAAACCTCCACAATACTATTTTTCACAAAGATAACATAGTTCTTAAAGTGAAGCCTAATTTCCTTCCAAAGGTTGTCTCAGATTTCCATATCACACAAAAAATAACCTTGCCTTTATTTTACCCTCCTCCTCACCCAGGTAAAGAGGAAGAGAGATTACACAGGCTGGATCCAAAGCGTGCCTTGAGTTTTTACATCAACAGACTCGCAAGGATTAGGCAAGCAGACCAGCTGTTTGTGGGATATGCAGGACATAAACTAGGTTTACCCATCACGAAACAGACCATTTCAAGATGGATGATTCGAACTATCATAGAGTGCTATAAATTGTCAGGAAAGGTCTTCGCTCAACACCTCAGGGCTCATTCAACCAGGGGTATCGCAGCCTCATCGGCTCTCCAAAGAGGAGTTCCAATAAAGGACATCTGTGTGGCTGCCACATGGTTGTCTGCACATACTTTCACCAAATTATACAGCCTAGATTCCTTCACTAACCAGGAGACTAGATTTGGGAAAGCTCTATTGCACTCTGTGCACTCTTAAAACCTATATAAATTGTACTCCTGCCTATTGTACACATTTCTGCTTTGAGAGTCTATCAAAGATCAGGATTACGTGGGAGGACACAATCCATTCGAAGAACAAGTTAGTTGCCAACTGTAACGTTCTTTCGACCTGATGGTCCTCCCACGTATTCCTCATCGCCCCTCCCATCCTTCCCCGCAGTAAAACTTCCCTTGTAGTTGCAGCCTACGCTTCTTCAAGGGTACTAACCATCTCATACTGGACAAACACAGCACCTCAAAACGGAACTGAGCAGCGGATGCTGCGCAAGATTATTTATACCTACGGTGATGTCGGCGCCGATACGGAGGACTTCGAGAGACACCGACTCGAGGGACGTGGACGCACAGCACCCTATACTGGGAATTTTGTTTCCGAGGCAGCAAGCTGGAAGTGGATTTATCATAGATAAAGAATACGTGGGAGGAACATCCAGTCGAAAGAAGGTTAGTTAGTAAGTAACTTGTTCTTCTCTGCATGGTTAGCAATGAATACATGCACTTGATATTGACTTCTGTATGCAGTGGTCTGTGCATCCATGCTACCACCACCACTATAAGAAAGTAACAAGTGCTGCTACTATGTAGACCAACACAGGCAGGCCAACCCAGGCTTTTGTAGGCACACCACTTATTGACTCTCCTGGGATAGCCCTATAATTTCCATCTTTCCCTGCACATATAAGAGGCGCAGCACACCGCTTCTCTGCAAATTCAACAGGACCCAACAGAAACGGAGAAAACAAAGATGCTGCTCCGCATAGGGATAAGCAGTGAGCAGTGTAATTTGCAACTTGTGCCTGACTTGCATGGCCTAAACGCCAACATCTCCATGAAGGTTGATGCCTATCGATCCCATCTATCTATGGAATCCTAGGCCGAAAGCAGAATATTGGAACCTATAACATGCAGTAGCATGGTTCCAAACACAGGAATGAACAGGATTGCAGGATTGTGGATTAAATACCCAGGTGGACCAATTGTATGGTTGGAGAAAACAGAATCTCATTTGTACCTTTTTTAAAGGCCGCTTCGCCAACAATAAGAACGCCTACAGAAGGAGACTAGATAAGGTATTGAGGGATTATCTCAGGCATCATTGGGAGCTCCGATCAGATGTTACCGCTTTTACGAATATTGTCAAATTGTATGCACTGTGGCAGCTGCAGTGTAAGTGACTATTGCAGACGCCAGTATACACAATATATTTTGGAATAAGCATGAAATTCTTTAATCTACTTGCATCAACGTATTTTTGGACAAGGGAGAAAAGCAATGTCATCAGCTACCATCTGTGGCCCACCCAGAAGATTAGGGAGGGAAATTATGACTGCACTTAAACACAAATAAAAAAAAAGGGGCATGGCTGGCCATACGAGACTTTGACACAGAATAAAAAATGGACATGGCCCCCTCCACTCGTGAGAGTATTATATAGTACAGCGAGACCAGAACTATCAGCGCAGGCCAGGGATCCAGTTTATAATGCCCCCTCTGGTCAGCAGCATCCGAGGTTGGTCTATCCTCAATCGAACTGGGGAAAAAAAGCCTAAGAGTATGATCTTGCAACATAGCTAGCCTAAAGAGCAAGTTCGGGATCTCAATATCATCAAATATATATTTAAATTTGATGTACTGCTACTACAGGAGACATGGAAGTTAACACTCATACATTTTTTAAATGTTCATGGGTACTATGTTCCAGCAGTTCCAATAAAAAAAAGGTTGGCACTAAGGAGGCCCAGCAACATATATTAGAGCCTATAGCGGTATTATTTGTAGTCCATAAATTTGTCTCTAATGGTGTGAAGGGTCAACATTACTATTGGTTTGGAGCAACGTATATTGGTTATACATTTTTAGAACGTCTCACAGCATATGCTTTTGGGCCCTGACATAGCCACTTTATTGAATTGCCAAGATAGCCAAAGAGCTGTCACTTCTGCAAATCGTTCTTTAAACCAGTTTTAAATTGTAGGGGGTGATTTTAATTTAAGGCTTGGTAACTGCAGGTCAGCAATAGATGCAATGCAGGAAATGGACCATGCTCTTAATATACTGCCACCAATCTGTATAGCTGGGTCTTCAAACATGGCGGGTGATCTGCTTTTGGTGAATATTGTCAATCAGTAAATGGAAGCCGATAGGCCGGGGTCAATAAACCTGTTGCTCATCCAGATGTAGTTCGACAATTGACTTCTTTATATTGTATGCACATGATTGGTATTTCCCGCATGATCTAAGAATCGAGCAATGCCCATAATGTGATCATGACCCTCTGATATTGTCGGTGCTTTGCGGCCGTAGTAATAGTCACACAATCCAGCTAGACAGTGATTACCATATACACACTAGAAGGAGGCAGTTAAAATGGGCTGCCATGGATAGGGAAAGAAGTTCCCAAAACGTAATTAATTCATGCCTTCTATTTATTGAGATCTGCTTTTTTAGTACAGAATTAGATACTGTGCATTTACAAACTTTTAACAGTATAATTGACATTTGTAGGTTAAATTTGACCACTGCTCATTGGCCGCATACTCGATTGAGCTCAACTTCACCCTGTGTCATGATGCCTACACCCGGGCATCCGGATCAAGCCCATCAGCCCCGGGAGCAGGCATCCAGGCATTTACAAAAACCCCATCAGCCCCAGCTAGGGGCTGTCTGGGTTCGGTCCTGGCGCCGTAGGCACCAGGCTCATAATAAAAATCAGTCCTGGCGCCGTAGGCACCAGGCTCATAATAAAAATCAGTCCTGGCGCCATAGGCGCCAGGCTCATAGACATTACTTACCTCATGCAGACCATGCTGCAAATAAATCCAAGCCAACTTGAGGCCTGGATGGGACTATTTTACGACAGGGACTATTTTTTACTCTGGTGTGGTCCTGGGGAACTTCTTTCCTGGGACTACTTTGGAGACTATTTAAACCACGCGTGCCTACAGCCAGCATCCAGTCTTCTGCCACGCCCGCCTCGAATCCGGAGCTCCTAGAATAAAGAGGAAGAAAAGGACAAGGTTAGAAAATGAACTTATTTCAAATTCCTCACCTGATTCCGGATCCATTTCATCTCCCGACCTGGAAAGTACATTAGTCCTGCACGCGTCGCTTCGCCAGCTCCAGCACGGCGCCATACTCAACAGTTCTCACAGCATCTTTCGATCCGGCACGGTCTCCATCATTTCTTCGCCGTACTCTGGCACCTAGGGGCACAAGAATAACGAGGTGAGCCAAGGGAGTCAACAAATACCTCTTACCACCATAGACTTACCTGATTTACCACCGGCGGTATTATTCTCCAGATCTTCATATGCCGCATCTGTTAAGAGGGAGAAAAACAACACGTTGACGCATGTAATAGTTACCGGACAGCGTTGGGTAACACACTCTTACCTGAACGCCAGCAGCAGCTACGAGACCTTCTTCTCACAAACTCAGTTGCAACTTAAGGAAGGGGACAAGAGTGAAAATCGGGCACATTGAACTCTTTGAACTTGATACTTACCAATCCCGCCTGGGATGCTTACCGGTACTCTCCCAACGCCTTCAAACCAGTGAAGTAACTGGTATCTACGCACCCCTGCAAGACACGCAGGATGGAGAGCTCATCTTTTACAAACATAAGGTGAGGTTACTAAGGGGATATCGGAGGTGATTAGTGGGGGAGAGCGAGAACAGTTGGAAGGCCATCACTAAAACCCACAGGTGGCTAATCCCTGTCTCCACTTGCAGGAAAATACTTCTTCGGGTCCAGCAGACAAGACTAGGCGGGCCAGTCCAGACAGTCATCTCTGCACTACGCATCACGTTGACGGAGACCGCAGCTGTCCGGGCCCGATCGACACCCCTGTGGGGTCCAGGTGAGCGTCACACCCTGGTATGATCAAGATTGCAGAAAGATGAAGCTTTTGGAGGTGGTCACGGGCCCGAACAGAAATAAAATCATACTCGGCAGGATGAGGCAGCTCTATAAAACCGCATTGAAAAGGCCTAAAGACGCATGGAAGTGCAGGTGATGGGAACAGTCGGAAGCAGCAGCCAAAACATCTAATAAAGGTACATTTTGGAAGATAGTCTCCCTGAGTAGTCACCTACTGTTCGGGAGAATTCTCCTTCTAGGGCTAATTTCCCTCACCTAGTGAGTCCCCCAGCAGCTTTGCTGGATTTCTGGAGTTTATTTTTTCCACCTGCTAAGGGTGTACATCTTTTTTTCCACCCTTACACGTGTTTTGGCCTATGTGATGTTACTCATTGTGTGATCTTGGGCACTGGAGCACACCACTCCAAGTGCCCCTGTTCTTGTATGGGTTACACCGCACCTTTAGTCCCCCTGACTCCATTTCGCTGGGGCAAAGTTGCCATTTACTTTACATAGTCATTTTTACCACAGACCAGTACACCCCATCTTACATGGAGTACTGGAAAGGGCTAACCTGTACCCCTTTTCTGTCTGTACCTCCCTGAGCATTGGTTCGCTCTTTTAACATTTAGACTTGGCTGGTGGCAGTGGTATCTACCCTAACTTTTCTACCGCGATTATATTGGATAAATGTGGTACTGTTCTTGGCTATTATATTAGCCCCGAACATAAACCTGCTTGACCAAATCGTTTTTCTTTTGGCTCCGGTTGGGTTTATTCGCCATTTCTTTTCGTTAAAGTCCTTCTTGTGTCTTACTTTGCGTGGCAAACTAGGTTCGCCTTCTTTGTTCACCGTCTTTTTGGCGGGCTTCTGCAGAGAAGCCCTCCTCAAGGCGCCTGGGTGTCTAGGTGGGCTGAATGTGAGGGAGGGGTGTAGTCACCCCCTGCACAGGGTATCCTAGGAAACCCAAGTCTCACTTTGCCATGATTGGCTGAGATGGTTGTCCCGGCTGGACAACCCCCCCCCCGCTGCATGATTGACAGCCGGGCTGTGTGAATGGGGGTTTTGTGCATAAAAGGCAGGTCTTTTGGGCTAGAAGTTAGTCGCCTCTGGAACTACAAGGAACCGAAGAGAAGCAGAGAGAATGACGGCTACTGCAACTACCCCATCCTGGTGAAGCCCTGCTGCAGTCCTGAGCAATCTACCCTTCGACAACTAAGAGAAGATCCAGTCCGGAGTCTTCTTCCCTTGAGCCTGATGGGGATAACCAGCTCATCTCCGTCAGCCAGAGATCTCCGCCGTGGTCGAAATCGCTGCACACTGCTGTAGTGGACCGGATAGCCACCTGCTGAGCCTCTCCTGTTTTTAAGGGGCACACCTTTTCGTTGTCGCTGCTGCCGGCTTCATCCCTGTGTGGTGCAGACCCCCTTCAGGCGTCCTCCTTCACAACGAAGCTCCAGGAATCGTGGATCTGCGGGAAACCAACAGAAACTGCCAGGGCTCCAGCTGCATCGTGGAAATAAGGTACTGTTTTCTACTCGAGGAAACCGGGTGAACCCCTTTTCTTCATCTTCAAGGCTCGTCCTTGTCTTCCCTCCTTCTTATAACTTTTGCTTCCAAACATTGACAATATTCAAGTACTCTTGGGCTATACGGAATCATGAACTGTCTAACGATGTGATCTTCGGCACAGGCCTCAGGTGTCATCTAAACCTGGCTCCTGTTTCTCGATACTATTTGCCTAACCTAAATATTGCCTGTGATTTTTTTTTTTTGATTTTTTTTTTTTATTGACAACATACACGACAGGGTGGGCCTATTGGCCTATTCCACCCGCAATAAATGCAAGAAAAAATCACATTGTCAAAAACATTTTCTGGTTAACTCCCAACCCCCCTTCCGCCCTCCCAGTCCCTCCCCCCAAACAATTGTTACGCCAACTTTAGGGAAAATGCAACTATATTTAGCATAGGGAAGAACACTTGCATAGCGCTTTGATAAAGAAAAGTGATCCTTGAAACAGTGGGGTAAAACCATGTGGTGATTAGGTCAGGGCAAGATCAACCCTCTGAGGGGCGTGGGGACCAGCGCATTGCATCCATTAGTTTAAACATTTGTTCAATCGCCCCTCTACAATCGCATAGTGATACAATCATCATGCAGCAGTACTGCCGTCCACCCCTGGACAAAATCAGACATAGTATTATTTGCTATTGCCGAGAGTTTTTCGTAGCTGAATATCACTCTGAGCTTGCAGAGCCATTCCTCTTTGGAGGGGGCCAGGACACTTTTCCATTTTTGCGCTAGCGCCAGTCTCCCTGCCCGCAACATGGCGCATATAACCTTGGGAAAGGCATTCACCTCCGACTCTGGCATAGGGGAGCCCAGTAGGATTTCCAGCGGGTGCAAAGATGGTCCATAACCCTCGATATCTTTGATCCAACTGAGGAGCTCCGTCCAGTATACCTGTATGGACGGGCAACTCCACCACATATGAAACCAGGTTCCCCGTTGATGGCATCCCCTGGGGCAGAGGGGGGAAACATCCCGGTACATTCTAGACAATAGCGCCGGGGGGCGATGCCATGAATGGAGGATTTTAAAGTTATGTTCCATAGCTGCTGTGTAAAGGGAGCCTGTGAAAATGCACTTGAAAACCGCCCTCCAGGTGTGGTCCTCTATTGGCATCCCCAACCTCTCTTCCCATATGCGCTTGAAGGGTTGTCTGCCTTCTAGGTCGGCTAAAATCAGCACACTATAAAACTTAGATAGCGAACCTTTGCGAGATTTACTTTTGGCCAGGATTAGTTCGAATGGGGTGAAGGGGCGACTAAGCTGAGCGGACCACCGCGATTGGGTAAGTATCCCTTTCAGCCGCAGGAATTCAAAAACCGTGGGGGGCTTGTCCACCAGAGCATCTGTCAAGTTATCGTATTCAATGAAGCCCTCCTCTCGTGTAAGCTGGGAGACTCTTTCCAGTCCCATGTCAGACCAGGCCTGGGTGTCCCGAAAGCCCCTCATGTCCAGATCGATGGGCGGGCCCCAGAGGGATGACAGAGGAGAAGGCCATGTAGATATCAAGTTATTAGTTTTGCTGGGTTTCCACAGTGACCAAAGGACTGCTAAGGTAGGATTTGTTTTGAGTTGTGGGGGGAGTGACCTGGGAGGGGCCCAGAGATAGTCCCTGACCTTCCTCGGATGTGCGTGGGTGTCTTCGATATACGTCCAGAATGTACGCATGTCGTCCCGCATGTGCTCCAACATCACCCTGAGCTGAGCTGCTTTATAATAGAGCCTAAAATCGGGGAGTCCGAAGCCACCATGGGACTTTGGGAGGGTCAGAGTGGAAGTTTTAACCCTGGGCCTTTTGCCGTTCCATATGAAGTGGAGGACGCGGGACTGGAGCACCTCGAAAAAGGCTTCAGGTATCACGACAGGGAGAGCTGAGAAGAGATAGAGAAGGCGAGGTAGAATGTTCATCTTAACCGAGACCATGCGTCCAAGCCAGGAGAGCGTGAGGGGGGCCCATCTTTTGAGATCGCTGTTGACCTGGGCGAGGATTCCAGGGAAATTCCACTGGTATAGGAGTGACAGATCTCTGGGGATGGTGACGCCCAGGTACCTTGTGGATGCTCGCTCGATTCTAACCCCTTGAATGTCGGTTTTGTTCTCAATATCTTGTTCCCCTGGGCCCATTGGCATAATGCTTGATTTGGATGCGTTTATTCTCAGCCCCGAAAAGGAGCCGAAAAAGTGTATGAGATCAAACAGCCTCGGTAGGGATTTGTGAATGCTGGTCAGATAGCCCAATATGTCGTCTGCGAACAGGGAGAGCTTAAACTCACACTCACCACATCGTATACCCCTAATCTCCGGGTCGTTCCTAACCGCTATAGCCAGGGGCTCCATGGCCAAGGCATATAGGAGAGGTGACAGGGGACAGCCTTGCCGGGTGCCTCGGGAAAGGGAAAAGGGTTCGGATGTACCCCCATTAACTGATACTCTCGCCGAGGGTGAGTTATATAGAGCTGCGACCCACCTACAGAAATTATCTCCCAATCCCATTTTCCTAAGAACCTTGATCATGTAGGGCCATTCGACCGGGTCGAAGGCTTTCTCAGAGTCGAGTGAAAGGAGGTATCCCTCCACTCCCTGCTCGGTAGCCTCATGCATGAGGTCGAGGGTTTTTCTGATGTTATCTGACCCCTGGCGCCCCGGGATGAAGCCCACTTGATCTCCATGTACCAGGGTGGGGAGGAATTTTACCAATCTGTTCGCCAGAAGTTTCGCCAGTATTTTGACGTCAGTGTTTAGGAGTGATATGGGGCGATATGACTGGCATAGGGCTGGGTCTTTGCCGTCTTTCGGTAGGACCACTATCAATGCTGACATCATTGTGGGCGGGAGGGACCCTTGGTTTAGCGCACAGTTAAACAGCTTGGCCAGGAAGGGGGCGAGAGTGGATCTATAGGTCTTATAAAATTTGACTGAGAAGCCGTCGTCCCCCGGGGCCGTGCCACTTTTTAGGGAGGAGATAGTGTCAATTACCTCTTCCGGGGAAATCGGGATTTCCAGAGTGCCGGCCTTGTCTGGGAGCAGGCCCGGGACAGGGAGGGAGTCCAGGAACCTATCAACTTCTATCCCATCCCCCTTATATTCTGAGCAGTATAATTTTTCATAATATAGCCTGAATTGTTCCGCTATTTTGGAGTCCCTTGCGGTCGAGTTACCGTCCACAGAGCGGATTGAGTTCACTCTCCTGCTGTTCCTAAGTTCGCGGAGTCTCCAGGCCAGTATCTTGTTGGCCTTTTCCCCTTTTTCCATATATTTTTGTTTCAGAAATGAGCGCTTCCTTTCCGTTTGCCCTACCTGGAGGTGAGCCAATTTAGAGCGCAGCTTCTGCAATTCCTCCCACTGCCCAGGGAACATCTGTGTTTTCAGTTTACCACCCGGTTGTATGGCCTCTATCTTGGTTTTCAGGTCTTTCTCTTCCCGGTCCCTCTCCCTCTTTTTCCCCGCCCCAATGCCAATTAGGGTGCCTCTGATGGTTGCCTTAAATGCTTCCCATACTCCCATAGTGCCCACCTCCCCGTTGTCGTTCAGGGAGAAATAATCTTCTATGGCTGTAAGAAGGGTTTGGCGCGTCTCCTTGTCATGTAGAAGAAGGTCGTTACAACTCCATCGGGAGCTGGCTACAGGAGTAGGGGGGAGGCCAATCCTAATCTTCACCATGTCATGGTCCGTCCAGGGGACGGTTTCCACCCCAGCGCTGGAGATCTCACCCTGCATAGTTGAATCAACCAGAATATAGTCTATACGCGAGAAGGCATCGTGAGGCTTAGAGTAAAAAGTGTAGTCGGGGTTCAGTCCTTTCTTGGGTGTACTCGTGTCACACAGCCCCAATTCCCCATTCACTGCCTGGAAGGTTGAAGCCAATTTTTTGTGGAGGCGGATGTTGGGACAAGGGTTCACAGACTTTCTGTCCCTTTCGGGGCAGAGCACCATATTAAAGTCCCCTCCCACCAGGAGGGTCTCCTCCGCAAATGACATTATTGTCCCCTTCATGCTCTCCCAGAAAACGTCCTGCGACTCATTTGGGGCGTATATGCAAACCAAGGTGAACAGGCGTCCCCGCACATCCCCTTTTACCATGAGATACCGGCCTTCGGGGTCGGCCTGTGCCACCTTAAACCCAAAGTGAGCCCCGGGGGACACTAGTAGAGCTACTCCCCTCTTCTTGGACTGGGTAGAGGCTGAGAATACCTGATCTATATTTTTAGCTTTGAGCTTGGGCTCTTTCCCCCGAACCCAGTGGGTCTCTTGCACGAAGAGAAACTGTAGTTTCGTCCTCGTAAATTCCCGCATGAGCAGTGACCTCTTGGTGGGTGAGTTGAGACCCCGAACGTTCAGAGACCCCACTGACAAGGATTGGAGTGAATCATCCATTAGGACGCATTGTGAAGCACCTAGCTCCAATTTCAAAGTTGCAAGCGTTGTTACTCCCTCTATGTTTCAGCACCACGCTGAGGGTTAGGAACAGCCCCCAGGGTGTGATCAAGTCCCCAAACGTTGGCGTACTATAACAGATTCCCCAACATCCCAACATCCCCTCTTCTCTCCCCCCACCCCCCTCCCCCCAGATCGCCTGGTTGTGTTGAGGCATCGTCCCAAAGTCACACAACCGGCCAACCATGTCTCCCCCCTCCGGGCTCGTTACCTCATTATAAACACCCATTCGCGCCCCCCCCGCCCCTTCGGGCTAGTAGCAAAAGTTTGAAATGCAACAACATCCCCCCTTTGCATCGTCGTGCGGATAAAGTTTTCATCAGATTCTAGCATTTTATTTCAGTTATTCTGAGGGTCCGGCGACGCTGGTGCCACTCTCCTGAATTTCCTTTGGCCTCGTACTCTGCGCCTCTCCTTTGGAGCGTTGATCTTTTTTGGGCCCTTCGGGGTGCGCTCACGATCGCGGTCTCCCGGTTCAAACTCCGAGTTATCTAGGAGTTCGCCAGACACTCTTTGGATGTCGTCTTCGGTGATCAGGGTATACTTATATCCCTCGTGCTCGAAAGAAAGTGAAAAAGGATACCCCCATCTGTATCGGACTCCCTTGGCTTGGAGCATTTTCGTCAGAGGGGAACAAAGGCGGCGTCTCGCCAGAGTGAAGGCCGACAAATCTTGGTATACGGAGATTTGGGCCCCCTCACATTCCACCGGGCCCTTCTTGCGAGCTAGTTCGAGGATCCTGCTTTTCTCAGAGAAATAGTGGAAGCGAACTAAGACGGATCTGGGGCCCCTGGAGGCTGCCCCTGCTCTGTGGGCCCTGTCAATGGTGGGTTCGTTAGTGTTAGTTCCGTCAAAAAGCACTCTCACCACCGCGTTGACTGCCTTGATAATGTCTGCCTGGGTTTCCCCGTCCTGTTCCGGGAAGCCCAGAAATCGCAGGTTGCAGCGCCTTTCCCTGTTTTCCAAATCGTCCATTTTCAATGAGCATTTTTCTTCTCTCCTCTCAAGCTCAGACAGGCGCATGTCAAATTGCGATTCGAAAATGTCACTCGAAGGTGTGTTGTTCTCCAGCGACTGCACCCTGTCTTCTATGTTGTCAACCTTTTTGTCTAGGGTGTCCAGCCTAAGAGTGATGTCAGCGCGGAATCCTCTAATTTCATCCACCAGGGCCGCCATTCCCCTGGAGACCGAGGTTGCATCTGTTGTTTCTTGCTGCGTTTGGGCGGCCATTTCAGGGGTTGTATGGGGCTCCAGGGATGGGCGCCGAAACCTCTGCAGCGTTTCCCTCCAGGTCATAGGCCTTCACTGGGCACTCTTGCTCCCCGGTGTCCGCCCCCAAATGGTTGAGGCCGCCGGGGCCTGCCCGTCTCCTTTGCGTCCTGGGGGGGCGGGGGCCCCTGGTATATCTGCGGCCAGGGGTGGGAAGGAGGTTGTGGGGGGGCTGGAGCCCCTGGCAGTTCACTTGTCGTGGGCGGGGGGGTTCCCTTTCTCAGGTTCACCCCGTTTATTATTTTTTCTTTTATTTTTTTACTTTATATTTTTTTTTTTTCCCCCCTGTTGCGTTGGGAGCCGTGAGTTTTATTGCCCCCGGTGGGTGCCCAGCCCCGGGGTTGGTCTCCTTACCTCGGGGGGGCCTCGCCCACGCCACTAATGTTCGCCCCGCGCAGGCTTCGCCATAATCTGCGCACTCCTGGGGGGGTTCCTCGTCCTGTTGCGGCGTCTCCTTCTCCCGCTCCTTGGTCCACCTCCTGGGCCGTTCCGCTTCCGCAAACAGCCGTCGGGTCTCGGCAGGATCCCTCGGCCTCGGACGCCTGGGCCTTTACGAGTCCTCTCTGGGCCCGGGCTCGCAGTTGCTTTCCGCGGAGCCGCAGGGCCGCAGGAGGGAGGGGCTTCGCGCCCTCGAAGTTCGTTGGCTCGGAACTCCGGTTCCGCTCCACTCCCGGGTCTCAGGTGTGGACCGGGGGTGCCCGGCACCTTCGTACTGGGGGGGGGGGTGTTGGTGTCTCGCTCCGGGGGTGTCGGGGGGGGGGGGGGGGCTCGGGTCCCTCGATCAGCGCCCTTGCGGGGAGACGAGCGGAGATGCTTCAACACATCTCAGCGCCCCCTGGTGGATCCTGCCTGTGATTTTTGCCTCCAACTTCCTCTGGGTATCTCAGGTGCTAAGTGTGTTTTTGCCGCGGTAGCATTTTATGTCACGGATACGCGTTTATTTAGTAGACCGAACTGTCAAAAAGTGATTGCAACCGTATCCGCGGTATCGTGTTTTGTTCATAACACCGGTTCATTCAAACACAGGGTACTTACCTTGAGACTTACTGTACAAAGTGAATTGGTTAGTTGTAGTATATTTAACGTGTGGTTTTGTTTAAAATTTAATAAGAGGTGTTTTGTTTATAACTGATGGTTTAAAAATAAATGTACTTATATTTTTTACCTGAAACCTTAAGTCCGTGTTTGCTTGAGTCACAGTAATTGTGGTCCCTTTGTGTAATCTCTGCTACTGCTCATATACTCTTGAGATAAGCCTGGCTGCTCTGCTACTGCTACCAATATAACTTAGTAGTACAGGCTTGTACCAAAGGTAAAACTTGTATTGCCACCTGTAGTCTTAATTGTGTGTAGTGGTCCCTAAGGGCACTGCACAGGATTCTGCCTAACACCTACCAAAAGACAATGTGTGCAGTTCCTGCAGTCTCAACCTGGATTGAGCATTTTTCTAGGTTATTTAACTACACGGGTGATGGAGACAAACCAGAGACACCTAGATGTCTGAACCAATAGATGCATTCTGTCAATTCCTTCTGGAGTTCCAGGTTGACGAAGTAAGAGGAGCACTGTCTTTCATTCCCCCTGTTAGGGCCCCCGGCCCAGAGCAAAGGGCACAAAAGATGTTTAGGCACGATCACCTCATCTGGTTACCAGTTTTAACTAACATCGTTAATACATTTGTGACAAGCAACATGTTCCCAGGCAGCTGAAAGGAATCTACAATAATTCCAATATTCAAACAAGGCGACAGACTATATCCAGGTCACCAGCCAAAATCTGAGTCCACTGCGAAATGGCTCGGCAGTGTGATCTATACACGTATTGTCATTTGGGCTCAAGTTAATAACATCCTGCCTGAGGAGCACTATGGATTCAAGGCAGGAGTTGGCACATTAGAATAGGTCCTGAATACTGGATAGATATACCAAAGGTTATGATTGTCCAATTTACCTGGGGTTCTTGGACCCAAGTCAAGCTTTCAACGGGGTCAATCGGAAAAAGTTTTGGCGTTTGCTACATACTATGGCAAGGCCACCACCCATTTTAAAACTATTGATCTCACTGCATAGTGGTCATAAAGCTGGCGTGAGAATAGACAAATGAGGCAAAACATTCCACATAGTGCGAGGAGTCAGGCAAGGGTGTGTCCTGGCCACTCTACCGTTTAATATTTGTTAGTACTCTGACAACGAAATTAAATAAATTAACTAGGGATACGCCCAGAGTTGTTGGGACTTCCTCAGCGCTGGAGAAACGTGTTGCTGGCTACATCAAATACATGGGAGACAGCGATCTGTAACTACTTGCAAAGAAGTTTAAAGTCATGTGCTTTGGCAGGCCTATTAAAAACCTACCATGTATTCTTTCGCCTGGCCAAAAATTTGGCTGGGTCGATAAATTCACCTATTTAGTGGTACCTTTCAATAGTTGGGCAAATAGGGCCCGATCATATTACTGAGTCAGTGTTGACATATTCCCAAGCCTCTGGTGCTTTACACAGATTTGGATTAGAGATGTGGGTTAACCATTAATACTACACTCAATATCTATTGGGCTAGGCCCCTAGAGACATTTGTATACGAGGTTGAGGTCTGAGGTCAGTCTTCAGTTTCAGGAAAATAGATTCCTACGAAATGTTTTGGGGGCGGCAAAGAGCACTTCAATCTATTTGCTCCACCGAGAGCCAAAGATGGATTATATTGAGGATTATATAAGCCTAAAGCCCTTGATACTTTTGATAAGATTATGGTCTCATGTCAAGCCCCATAGAACGCATGAGATCATAAAGGATCTGATTTCACACATTGGCCGGAATATTTTTTGACTAACATGAAAAAGGCATTTGGGGAGGGACTGCAAACCCCTACCTCCAGGGAGGATATTTATGGTATTCTACAGGAGATGAAAGTGCTGAGAGGTGATATTCAAGCGTCCATTACAAACATACGAGGAAGAGTGGATGCACTTAAGAAGAAAGTGGAGGGCATGGAAAACCAACTTAGTGTGGACCTTGTGGAAATGAAGTATGATGCCAGATTGCTTGACCTGGAGAGTAAAGATGAGGAAGTTAGGTTGAAGCTACACGACCTGGAGACTAGAGAAAGAAGGAATAACCCAACAGATTTGGGCCTTAAAGTGCAGAAAGGAGAAATGGCGGGGAACCTGTCGAAAAAGGTCAAGGCGCTTGTGAACCACCTGTTTGATAATGCAGGTAGGGAGGTGGAGATCGACGGGCCCACAGAGGTGTAGTGGAGCCCTGGACCAGATCCTTCAGGAGAGTAAGGGTCAGCTGATACTCAGAGGAGATTTTAATCTTTGGGTTGATCCAGAACTGGTTTGGACGGCCTTACAGGGGCGTGGGGGGGACTACAGGGTCAGACCCAGGATCGATTGAGTCTTAAGTGTCTCCTGGATTTGCGGGGTCTGGTTGACGTCACGAGATGGTTGTACTCTTAAAAACTGGAGTTTTACATTCTTTTTGCCACTGCATGGCACTTGCACTCGGATAGACTATTTGTGTCTGAATTGGGAGATCATTGTTAGGGTAGATTCCTATAAGGTGATCCCTATTGGTTGGTCGGATCATGATCTGGTTAGTATGTACCGGACAATGGAGGGGTTTGGAACGATGGAGTCTTTCATGAGGAGCGATTGATGACTACTTCCAAAATAATGATACTGGGCAGATGGACGCTTGCACGGTGTAGCAAACGGGGAAGTCTACTTTGGAAAGGCTTTTAATAAAAGAAGGGGCTAACAAGACTAGGGACTAGGGAAAGGACACTTCGAGAGAACAAGATGCTGAGCTCAAAGCGGGTGTGCATGCGTCAGTCACGTTCAACTTATGTCGGAAGTTAGAGAAGCAACAGGAGATTAGATTGCTGGAAATGTGGGCTGCAGCCAGAGAATTGCAGTACTTGAAACAGAAGTATTATGAGAAAGCCGGACAAGGCTGTCACAATGCTAGCCCTAATGCTTTGTGCACAAAGAGCGGAGAGATGGGTTGAGGGATACTAGATGCTGAGGGGCGTGGGTGTCACCTTGTCTCTGGGTGAGATAGCTACATGCTTTGCTTCCTTTTATGAGAGGCTCTGTATGAGCAGGAAGGAGATGGAGCATGAGGAGTAGGAACATACCCAAGGGTAGTCACACTGCAGGTGTTTAGTGGGAAGGAAGCATCCAGGGTCGATGCCCCGTTCACCTCAGAGGAAGTGTTGTCGGCTATAGCGCCAATTCCAACTGGAAAGGCATCGGGGGATGATGGATTTACTATTTATTTCTACAAAACATTTTTGGGGGTGTTGGCACCCCACCTGGTGAAGTTGTTTAATTCTATTTCTGAAATCAGAAGATGTTTTGTAAGCCACTGATATCTGTGATTCCCAAAGGGGAGGCACCAACAGTCATGCATGTTCCAGCGGCCGATTTCACTTCTCAATGTGGACGCGAAGATCTTCA
Source organism: Ambystoma mexicanum (assembly GCF_040938575.1). Lineage (NCBI taxonomy): Eukaryota > Metazoa > Chordata > Amphibia > Caudata > Ambystomatidae > Ambystoma > Ambystoma mexicanum. The sequence goes on along the minus strand of NC_090922.1, from coordinate 1,210,750,677 downwards.
CCAGAGTGATTGCCTCCAGGCTTGAAAGTTGTTTGCCCCGCCTGGTCCACCCCCATCAGGTGGGGATTATCCCAGGCAGGCAGGGAGCAGACACGCAGAGGAAAACCCTGAACCATATGGATCTGCCTCGAGGAAAGCTCACCCATGACGCCGAAAAATCTTTCGATGGGGTGGGTTAGGACTTTCTCTTTGTGGTGCTGGTTAAATTTGGCTTCGGTTAAAAGGTCCTTAATGGCATTGGATGGATCTACTCTGACCCCAGTGTGCAAGTTGTGGTGAACGGGAAATTCTCGGGAGAGTTTCAGTTAAAGGGGCAAAGCAGGGTTTCCCATTTTCGCCAATCTGTTTGCTCTTTCATTGTAACCCCTTGCAGGCGAAAATCAGAAAGTCGGCTCTGATTGAGGTTATACGTGTGGTGGACAAGGAATTTAAATTTGTAATGTATGCCATCATCTACTTCTCCATTTAGGGAACCGTCATATATCTGTTCCTGTGGTTTTTGGGTTGATTGAGGAATATGGGGCCCTCTCAGGGTTTAAGGTTAACCAGAGGAAGTCAATTGTATTCCCCTGTGACCGGGATACTGAGAGGGATGTAATGGCACTCCAACCATTGGCCTTGTTCAATTAGAGAGTATCAGATATTTAGGGGTGGTGGTGGTGCCCAGATCCCTGGAAGACCAATGAAGCGTAAACTCCCCCTACACGCCCCCCCTTCCATGCCCCCCATTTGCAAAATTCTACAGGAAATGGCTTCCTGAAGTAAGCACACCCTCTCCTGGATGGGACGACTTAATGAGCTAAAATTAATTTCTTACCGAGGGTCCTTTATCTGTTCCAAATGCTGCCATTTAGAGTGCCTGAACCGCCGTTGAAGGAGGCGAGTGGGTGCATGATCCGATGATCCGGTTACTCTGGTAGGGTAGGAAGCTGAGAATCGCCTCTGATACATTGGTACTCCCTAAGGAGTTTGGGTGGAGGGGTGGAGGTCAGATTCCCTGGACCTGAACCTTTATTGTAGGGCGTCTCAACTGCGGATTCTGGTGTCCCATTTGCAGATTGACCAAGATGAGCACTGGGTGTATTTAGAAAATTACCAATTGAAACCTGCAACGGTGGGATAATGGCTATGGGTCCTCAAGAGGAAAGTACCGAAAAGGATTAGGGATCACAGTATTTTAAGGGTTATCTGGGAACTTTAGAATGAGTAGCCAGTGCCGAAGGGTGTCACTACATGGCTACCTCATTTGATCCACTTATGGGCCACGCCTATCCGGAATGACCTCCCGGACCCGTCCCATTACCAGGAGTGATTGGAGGCAGGTTTGGAGAGGCTAGGACAATTGTCGGTAAAGGGGAAATATATTTCCATTCAAGAATTGGAAGCTTCCTTGCATATTGGGAACCTCTCGGTTTTCTCATATTTGCAATTGAAGGGTGTTCTTACGGCACAAAAGTTGAGCTATGTGATCCAAAGGGATATGACGGAGAAGGTACTAGACACACCCAATACTACAAAGTGATTAATATTTAAGCTATATGCAGCATTGGTGTTAGCCTGGGGAAAGGATTTTGAAGGCCTCAAGGAGAAATGGCTCAGATTTAAATGAGGTGGATGAGACCATATAGTGGAACATTTGTAAAGGTGCCTATAGTCGCTATAAACTGCATGGTGTGAAACTTTTGCATAGTTTGCATTATGATCCAGTTAGGCCATCTAAAATGGTGAGCCCATATTGTTGGTGTAAATGTGGTGAAAGAGCAACGTACTGGCACATGTGGTGGTCCTGTGATAAAGTGATGGTGTATTGGAAGGAGGTCCTTGTTTGCATTAGGGGGGTAGACTGCATTGGTAGAGAACTGGACCCCAACTCTATTTTGGCTGGAGGAAAAGGAGAAAAATTGTAGGTTCTTATCACACATGGTCCACTTTCTGCTCTCGGCAGCGAGGACCTGCTAAGTGATCCATTGGAAGAGTGAGGATTTGCCATCAGAAAGGGAATGGGCTTCTAAAGATAAGATCATCTATTTAATGGAATCCATCACTTCTAATATACATGGTGGGGGCTCTTCGATGGAGGTGTAATGGTCCGCCTTTACACGTAAATATAGCCGGCGTTTGGGTCCGACAAGCGCCTAGAATCCTGATGGTTACGCTTAAGGCTCACTTCAACTTTTGGTGTAGTCAGCAAGTTTTTCCCCACCTCTATGCTTAGACAGAATACAATTGAATACAATAGTACCTATGTTACCCTCGTTGTACAGGGTTCTTGCACTGAATGTGTTTTTTTTTTTTTATTTGAATCTTTTCATTAACCAAGAAATTGACAAAACAGAGTATGATAGCACAACTGCAAATCGGGAGTACAAAAATCTAGACCAGGAGGTTTACATAAAGTGGGCAGAAATAAGCGCATGCAGAAGAGACGGCGTTCGGATCCTATTCATAGTCAAGGGGGGTGTACAAACCGTGGAAACATCCCTGCATGACGAACAGGCAAGAATACTAACACAAACTGACTAGGACTAGAGACCAACGGACAAACTATTCTTCTCCCACCCACTTCCCTCCCTACACCGCCCCAGCTATGGCACAGTGAAGCATCAGAGAAAAACCACAGGCGATTCATATATATTGATCATAGAGGTCCCATATCAGACATGCTCTCTCCATACACTGTCGATTCACATATGCCTGCCTCTCATGCGTACACAGGCATGACACAGGAGAATGGACTTACTGGCTGCAAATGAGAGTATGCAAAAGGCAAATCACATTGTTATCATCATGGCAATCCTCCACCGCAGCCACGAATAACATAGCCCTAGGATCCATCATCACTGACACTCATGGGATGCAATCCACAGCAACCTGTACTGAGCCCCAGAATCTCTGGATTACCGGGCAAGACCACAACAAATACCCCAGCATCCCGTCTTCCACAACCCCTCCAGCAGTCTGTGGACATCAGCAGCTTCGTGTCATCGCGCCAACCTCGGCGGTGAATATTTGAATGATCTTATGTTGGATTTCCCTATTCCCTGCAGTAGAAGACACCTCATTTATAAGGGAGAAGGTTTATACATCTTCACGGTCCAGTTGAGCCTCCAGTTCTGCAACCCACTGCTCTGCCAATATTGCATTCCTCCCCACATTTTTCAGGATACTAAGTATATAAAAGGACCTCAGGTTAGGGAATACAGACTTCTCAACCTCTAATACCCCTTTCATTCTGAAGGGGTGTGCGTGAACGTAGCCTCTGTTGTCTGGGATTGAATCAAGGAGATCACTGCCATGTGCTCTAACCACTCAGATTGCTCCAACCATAGTACTCCCCTGGCATCAGAACAGTAGTGTGGCAGCATCTTCAAACAAGTCCAATATGCTGACCTGCCACTAGAAAACGCGGCAGGTTCACACCAGTGTTCCCCAGTATCGTCAAGAGCAGGGCTCCGAGGCCAAAACAGGGTGGGATCGATTTGTTTTCGGCCCCAGTTTTCTCTAGCAACTGCGACCAATACTGCAACTGCTTCCTGTGAGGGGTAAGAGGCTGCAGTATCGCCAGTTCGGCTTTAGCAATCAGAGCCATATAATTATCAGACTAGAGTATCCGCGGAAGGGCTCACATGTATCCCAAGATACTTGATGGCAGTTGTTGGCAACCTAAAAGAGGCCATAGCTCCCAGGTCACAATCAGCCTGATGATGCAACACCAGCCCTTAGGGATAGAATAATATCCTCCTGGCCTGCTTCAGCTGCAACTATATTTAAGAGGCGTCTCACATTGTTGAAAGAGTGCCGACCTCGAATGAACCCGGTCTGGTCCTGATGAACCAGCTTTGGGAGGATGTGATCCAGCTGACGCGCTAAACATTTGGCCAGGATTTCTGCATCAATATTGATGAGGGATATAGGCTGCAATCGTTGGGGTCTTTCCAAGGCTTAGGGAAGACGAGAGCGAGTTAGGGAGGGAACCTGCAGCCATAGCTTCATTAAAGACGGTTTCCAGGCTGGACGCTATTTTATCCACCAGCACCTTATACAGATCAATTGGGAGGCCATCAGGGCCAGTGGCCTTCCTGCCGGTTAATCTCGCTACTGCCACCACCTCCCGCTGTTCGATAGGAGCATTCAGCAGACTTAAATCCTCCTTGGACGCCGTGGGTAGGTCCGGCTTTTCAAAGAAGGCTGGGAACGACCCAGGCTTCAGAAGTAGCCGTCTCTGCATAGAGCTCCTGATAGAACTCCTTGAAGAGATCGTTAATCTCCTTAGTGTTTGTAAGTAGCATTCCTGACCTGGACTTAATGGCATCAATGAGCTGTGCCCTCTGCTGTCCCTTTAAGAGGACTGCCAAGGGTTGAAAAGGGCGATTATTATTCTCAAAAAAAGACTCGGCGCATCTGGAGTATTACTTCTGGGCTCTTCAGGTGGTGCAATCCTTTAGTTCATTCCTAAAAACTTTAATTCTACCCAGCAGAGCACAATCTTGTGTGGCCTTGTGTGCTCACTCCATGCACTGGAGGTCCAACGTGAGCTTATTTTTGCGCTACCTCCACCCCTTCAATTTTAAGGACCATTGTGAGATGCATTCCCCCCTCAAGGAGGATTTAAAAGCATCCCAGCATCTCAATACTGAGAATCCCTTTATCCTCCCAGAACCGATCTGTGTGCTGCCCCAGGCGCTCCACAAAGTCAGGGTATTGCAGGGTGGCAAGATGTAGTATCCAGGGCGGGGTTTGGGGTCGCACATCGAAAACGATATTTGGAGCACAACTGGCTGGGCAATGGTCTGAGATAGTGATGGGTCAGATCTTGCACTGCTCTACCATGGACAGCATCGTCGAAATGAGCAGCCAGTAATCAAGGCGAGCATAGCTCCTGTGAAGGTTTGAGTGAAACGAGAAGTCTTGCTGTTGCGGATGCCGCTCTCTCCACACATCGCACAACTGAAGCTCATCCATCAAACTCAAAAGCACCTTAGTCCCAGGGATAAGGGGGGCGACATCCTGTCCACAGCCGGTGCCAGAGCAACATTAAGATCCCCTCCTGGACCATTTAGGAGACACTGTGTAAGGACATGGTAAAAGAAACCAAACCAGCATAGTCATCGGACGGTCTCCATAGATATTTAGCAGGACGACACATTGCTGGAAGAGCAGCCCCTTCACTAAGACATAGCACCCATCTGGGTCGGAGAGGGTATTCAACAGGGTGAAGGGCAGTCTCTTTTGAATGAGGATAGACACCATCCTCTTGCAAATGGGGCATGTTAGGCCTGCCCCACCCACCCCGGACCAACATCCGACTCGGTTACATCCAGATGAGTTTCCTGAAGGAATACAAATCCCTCCTCTTCATCCTGCAACAGGTTCAGCATCCTATGGTGCTTAATTGGATCACCCAGACCCTGGATATTCAAGGGAATGAGCCTGATCATAGTCTTGTCAGTACACTAGTTGGTGGTCATAAGCGCACCCCTTACGCTGCCTGCCCCTAACACCCCGTGATGATGCCGGCCCCAGCAGCATTCACAGTGCCATACAGGCCCCCCACTCCATGCCCCAAACCCCCCCTATGGCAAAACAAAATCAGCATGAAACCCCAGTTTGTCCTCCACAACATGGCAACAAATACCAGAAGAAACAAGCAACCATTGAGCTCCCTAGAGGGCATCCCAATAAGAACAAACTGCCAATGGGGACCAAATAGGCAAGAATCCACAGATCCCACTTACGTTTTGCATATAAGGCATACATAATAGATCAAAACAGTCAAAACAAAAGATAAATAAAACGATCTGCTTAGTCTAAATACGAAGAAACATAACAGAAGAGCAATTTCATCCCTGGCTCTTATCAGCACAGACAGACATTTAAGGATAGGATGGCCCCACAGCCACACCAGCAGGAACTCCATGACCCGTCCTGACATGCCCTGGGGAAACAGTGACGCAGTACATGGCTACCGCTGTCCGGTCAAGTAGGAGAGTTATCCTGCGCTCCCCCCAGCCGATCGCATTGGGCCCCTGGGTCGTCTGCCCTTCTTCTTTTGCCACTTTGATTTCCTTAGATGTAGTGGCCTGAGGGTCCAGGGTGGAGATGGCGCAAAATGCAAAGCGCACAGTAGGCCTAGGACGTGCCCCCACACTCCTTGCCACACAAATAGTATATGACCATGGGGAGGTGCATCCATTTTGGCGGACTGGAAGAGTCTGTAATCCAGCCCTCAGCTCAGGCAGCGGCCCACTCTCTCCCCCCACCAGATGCCCGGCCTCAACAGCAATGGTGGTCTCCCTGCCCCTCTATCTCTGTTAAGGGAACGTGATCTTCCAGTGCTGCAGTAAACACCAGCTGGGCCACACTCACTGGAGGCACCTAGAACAGCAGGAGCAGCCATGTCCACACAATTCTGCCAGTCATGCAAGCAGTGCAGGGCCCCTGGCAGGGGTAGTAATTGCGCATGTAGTTTAATGGGAGCCACTTAGTGAGCAAACAGGCGGGGGTGCGAGGGCGTCTCATACCTGAGGTTCAAGGTCCATGCGAGCGGTAAGAGCCGCATCCGCTCCCACATTTAGGTTTCCATTGAAGCCTGCCATGGGATCTGTGATGTCCCTGCTGCAGTCTCACGGCCCACTGACAGACTGGCCTGCCGTAGCTGAATCCACCTTTAGTCGCAGCATGCAATACACTGCTAGGTCTTCTCTGCGGGTGTCACGATTCCTGCCCCCAGACCCCCGGCATATCAGGCTGGAGCCAGGTTACGGCCAACTATTCGGCCCCTAAGGGCCTCTCCATCTCCCCAGACACCTACTTGGACTCAGACTTGGCGCCTTTGGCACCAAGTTCACACACAGTCCCGAGATCCACTTAGTATTGGACTTGCAATGTATTATGGGGCAATGGATGCCCCATGTAATTCAGTTCCTTGAACTGGATGAGCGGTCTAGTCTTTCGGGTGTGGCTCAGCCCAGCAATACCTGGGATACCTACGGACTATTTAAACCACACCCGGCCTGAGAAACATGCTTTGAGTTTCTCTGCACCTGCAGCGTGACACTCGCCATGCTCGGATCTCCTGAAGAGGCCCACTTCTTTCTTCAGCGCCAGTGCACCTGCAAGAATAAGAACTTTGTTGCCAATACTCACCTCGAAGAGCATCCAACTTCTGTCCAGCTCTTCCCAGTTTTGCGGATTCCTACGGCAGTCATCTCCATGTCGGCATGCCATCCCTTACCAAAGGGGAGAAGAATAGAAGAAAAGACGTTAGTAAACATTCTGCAATACTTGGCTCTCTCGAATTTGCAAATAGAGTTTAATCCTTACCTGAACTCCCGTCGATCGGACAACTTCTGCTCCAGAGCATCCCGCCGATCTGAAAAAGGGGAAAAGACACATCAGGTGAGCGCAAAACATTTTAAGAGGCGCTGCACATCGCACTTTCTCACCGCAGCTCATCTCCTCAGCTCGCTTCCATGCTGGGTTACTGCGGCACCTAAAAGGACACAGAAAAGACGAACATTGGTTAGTGCTAAGGAAGCTAATATGCATCACGCTCCGCATTCCTACTTACTTCAGCAGCGCATCACCATCCTCAAAACCTTCATCACCTAAGAAAAGAAAGACAGTATTAAAGGGACTAGAGCCATCAGAACTTTTGTAAAACTCATTCTAATTACCGGTCGGGCTGAAGCCGCAGCAAGCCCTGTCCGCCATGCCCGTGCCAGTGAAGCAACCAGGCAACCTCCAGCCCGCATCACCCAACGACGCACCCCTGCATCGAAGGCAGGACGGAGAGTGCCCCACATCAAAAAAACAAGGTCGGGAGAGGCCAGGGGGAAGGTTGAGACCCAGGGAAGAAAAGGGGGGCCAGACAAGCAAGACCAATATGGAATTGACCTCTGATAATACTGTGTTTGAGGCCCAGTGCTTGGTTGAGCAAGTCCAGGGAAGGGTTCGAAGTGGTCGGAAGTCAGGACGGGCTGAGTGGCGTCCCCGTGGATATCAGGTGAGCGTTACAGCGGGCCACCCGGGGGCTGGACCATCAGAGCTGCCCGCCTGATCTTTCATCACCGGTCTCGGTGCACTGAGCGCTGCATGGCCTCTGGATAAACGGCCATACTCTTACGTCCAGGCCCCTTTCCTCCATACTTTTGGGACATTCTGTCCAGTGGGACGGGACCGGAGCACTTTTGTAAAACATCAAATTCAAAAATGTGTCCTTCTCTTTTTTACGCGTGGTACCGCACGTGGCCGTAAACCCGCCGTCCTGAACTCCGCCCCACGCATCGCCCTTCAGTCGTTTTCTCTGCACAGTCGGGGCTGGACACACTTTCATCACAGGGAATACGTTGTCCTTCTCTCCTGCTCCAGTTCTGCCGTCACGTAGGCCTCCATCTATGCCGGATCGTTTGGGATTTGTCACTTGTTCCTCTTGCGAAAGTCGCTTCGCTAGGGTGGATCCCCATTCTTTCTATTTGGAGTGTCTGGGACCAGATCATCGTTGAGACTCGTGTTTCTACTGCGACTCCCTTTCGGTCTGGGCACTTCAGCAACGTCTTCGTCGGTGGGAGGAGGTCTTCCAGCGAGTTCCTTCACCGCATTTTCAACTCTTCATCGAAGAAAAGACTAGACGCCCGGTAAGTTCCTCATTTTTTAGGCCACCCCAGCCAGGGGGACTCCTTCCCGGGGACCTCCAGGTTCGGGAGGGGCTTCAAGAGCTCAGCTACCAGGGTTTCCCCGGAGGTGCTTCGCAGGCCTAGTAGGTGTACCGGGTTCTCTCCGAGGGTTCACGCGAAGGGCCTGCCGACACCGGGTTACGATATGAAGTTTACCAATCAGGTACTAATAGCCAGCCCAGTTGTGCTGAGGCTTTGGGTACCAGAGTTCGCTCCAAGGCCTCCTTGCCTGGGGCTTGCCATATAGACACTGAGGTGCGCCCTGAGGTCTCTGTTGAGGCTTTCTGTACTGAACCATGGTTCAAGGCCCCTCTTGGGGGAGCTACACAGACCAGACTCCTTTCCGAGGTTCCTCTCATTGAGGTTAAGGTGTGTACCGACAGAACTGAGAGACCCGTTAAGGTCTTGTCTACGAGGTGTCTTCCTAAACATTTCTGTGCTCGTGGTGATGCTGGTTCTGTTGAGGGGGCACAGGGAGAGATCGCTGACTGTATCTCCTCTGTTACCGGCTTTGCCGAGGTTCCTATCTTGGAGGCTATTTCAGGGGGCCCCTTCAGGATGTGCAGTAAACATCTGAGGCCCCACGGTACCGGCTCTGCCAAGGATCCTTGTGTCAAGGCTCAAGTTTCGATCAAGTCCCCTGACCATCCTGTGTAGATACCTGCCTCATCCTCACATGTGACAGTTCTCTTCAGGTGTGGACAAAATAGCGGGCCCTCCCTTGTGGTCTACGGTGACCGTTTTGGATTCTGCCTTTACACCCACGCTATAGACGACCGGTGCTGGCAACCTTCTTTTTGTTGAACAACCATTTCCACGGGTCAGTGCGAATCCGTTCCGCCCTTCTTATGACTGCCGTGCTTGGATGCCACTACTGCATACAGTCTTGCTTCCTGGCAGCCTTCCTCATTACGTTTGTGGGATTATGTCCCTTCTGCGCGGCCTCTGCCCACCCAGGTGTCTAAATCTTCATCAGATGATGCATTGTTCGGGATGTTTCAGAGACTTATGCACTATGACCCCATGAGGGAGTACTTTAAGGGCCTTTCTTGTAGCTCTGTCACCAGGTTTTCCAGTTCGGCTGGGTGCTGGGATACCAGGGTTCACCCTGAGGTCTGTTTCTGGAGCTTTCCCTGCTGTAACCAGGTTGAAACCGGAGGTTCCTCTTGTGGAGGCTAAAGTCTGTACCAAATCCTGACTCAAGCCCCCTTTTAAGGGAGCTTTACGTACCAGGTTGAAACCTGAGGTTCCTCTTGTGGAGGCTAAAGTCTAGATCGACAGATCTGAGAGGCCTTCTCAGAGGGTCTTGTCAGTGAGGTATTGTCCTCAACCGTCCCACGCTCAGGGTCGTGGTGGTACCGGTTCTGTTGAGGGGGCGAAGAGGGGGGGGGGTGGTCACCGACCGCATTCCCTCTGGTACCGGCTTGTCCAAGGTTCCTCCATTGGAGGCTAATTTTGAGACTGGTTCGAAGATGTCGACTTAACATCCGAGATCACCCAGTACCGGCTCTGCTAAGGATCCTTGTAAGGCTAAAGTGTTACTCAAGTCCTCTGACTCTCCTGAGGAGGCAATTGCCTCAGCTACGCATGTGACGCAGTTCTCTTCAGGTGGCGACAAAAGGGCGGCTCAACCTGTGTTCTCTAAGGGTAGGACCTGCCAAAACCGGACATGGCTCAGAGGTTCACCATTTGGGTGCTAAGGTTCAGCTCGGTTCGTCTGTGGCTTTGGATACCGGGGATTCCCTGAGGTCTCCGTTTCTGGTACTCGTCACACCGAGCCACGGCTCGAGGCCCTTCTTGAGGTAGCTGTCTGACCCGGGTTAAAACCGAAGGTTCCTCTAAATACAGTACCGACTGAGTCGATGTAAAGACCGGAGGGGGGGTCTGTACTTCCGCTCTCTATATGGTAGAGGAGAGGCACAGAGGACCCCTGCCAAGATTCTCTATTGTGGTAGCAATGGACAGGCAATCGAGGCCTAGCTTCTCAGGAGGTGATGCAAGCTGGTTCTTAAGTACAGTTTAGCCCCCAAGCACCCACAAAGGAACGGCCACGCACTGGATCGGTTAAAACAGTCTTTATATAATTAATATTCAAGGTCACGTACACTATCACGATAACTCACTTTGTACTTGGAAATCAACAATGGTAAATATATACAATTCTAAAGTGGTACCACTAACGTTATCAGATCTCATAAAAGTGCATATGGTCAGAATGACGCACAGATCACAAAGAGGAAACCAGCAGTAGAGAGAGGAAGGAAAGCAAGATGGTTGAGCAATTGGCAGAATACTGGTCACTACCGTTAAACACAGTTCTGTGTGGAGATCCCCCCCCCCCCCAACCTGGGCAACCTGTAGAAGAAAGATACAAGCCCAGTCCATATATTGTTCCCACTAGACTTTCCAATAGTTCTGCAACCCCAAAGTACCTTGGCGTTCTAGCGTTCCTTGTCGGGGATTCGACGGCCCTTCTTGAGTGTCCTCCCTTTCAGGCACGAATCGCAGGTCATCGAACGTCCAACGGAGAACAGGTCGTTCCTAGCGGTGCTCGTTGACGGGGAAGCGTGTACGTCCTGCAAGGAAGAGGCGTGCGGGGCACCTCGGTGTCGATAGTTCTGGACTGCAAAGAGTTGGAAGAACTGCGGCCCAGCAATGGCGACGGGTCGTCTGTGACTCTGTGGTCTTTGGGTTGCGGGAAACCCACCAGTGGATGCTCCTCGGCGCGTGGACGGTCAGGCCTTCTCGAGCAGGATACAGCAACGACGATGCGGACGAGAGCGTCCTTCGATCAATGAAGTTCTTAGGCAAACGGGAGCACGGCGGCTCCAGACGGAGACCGCGGTCGTTGACAGTGGCGGAGAGCAGTCCGGCCGCTTCTCCTTGGAGTTCCACAGCAGTCCCGTGTCGAAGGTCTGTCTACCAGGGATTTTAGGCAAAGATCAGCTGTGCACGATGGTCCCTTGTAGCTCGGGAAGAGGGTGCCTTACCAGGTCCTCTCCGGGTCAGTTCTTGGAGGCACGACAGCTTTCAGATTGCGAAGGAGAGCAACAGCAATTCTCGTCCAGCAGGGCTTCAAGATCAAGCTTCAGTTACTCCAGTTACTCGTCGTAGTGGACTTCAGCTTCTGAAAACGATTCCTAGCAGTGAGAGGTCCCCAGATATACTGTTGATCTCCCATTCATTCCGCGGGGTCACACTCAAGCATCCAATCACAACTACGGGCATTCAGGCAGGCAGCCAATCAGGCTCACGGTGCATTCAGGCCATTCACTTCTCTCCAGACACTCGCAACAAGTTATGCGTATTGGGACAAGTACCGAGCCATTCAACACTCCAAACTGCATTCATACCGGTTTCGGGCAGGGCGGTCTCAGCCATTGTGTCAAACACCAGATAGACACCCACAACATAGAATGTGTATTCGTCACACACTCCATTCTCCCAGGTCCCACCCACAGGCGTACCCACAACATACGGTCGTTGAGAAGGCTCCAGCCAGTCTGGTCGGCACTTCCCCACACTACCATGTATGGAACTTCCACCCAACAGCCAGTCAGGGGGAAGGGACAGAGGCAGGGCTTCCGGGACTTTGGGAAGATCAAGGTAACAGGTGATGGAAGGCAAGAGGCCATGGGGGCCATTTTGTCTCCATCAGGAATCTACCAATTCCAATGACGAGGCCTGGGCATCCCAAAATGGAGGACGCTCAGGGCACCAGTCATTTCAGCACGGAGCTGCCACCAGCCCGTACCCTGCTCTGTGGGCCACAAACAGGTGCCCAACAAAATACACTAGGGACACAGGGTTGCACCTCTACCCATGGGTGGCATAGGGGTATCCCACGGGTCTGTTCACCAAACCAATAGAGAGCTGCACCGCCAGGAGTCCCACATTAACTCCTGCGTGGAAAACACAACAGAACACACGATAAAAAGCAGTAAAGGACAAGGATACGGAGGCCCTGTCCCTCCGATGCATTTCCAGCATCAGTCACCCCTCAGACTGAGGTTAGGGTGCCTAATCTCCCACGAGATAGACACCCTCATCCAGACGGTCAACATACCTTCTGGAAAGGCCATCTGCATTATCGGGACTCATCCCTGGTCTGTGCTCAATGGTAAAGTCTAGCCCTTGCAGGCTAATGGACCAGCTGAGCAGTTTCGGGTTCTCACCCTTCATCTGCATAAGCCACTTAAGGGGCTTGTGATCTGTTTGGACCTTGAAGGTAGACCCGGTAAGGTAGGGTCTAAAACGTCTAAGGCTCCAAACTATACTAAAACATTCCTTTTCAACAGTAGCCCACCTATGTTCCCTACCCTTAAATTGTCTGCTGATGAATATGATTGGATGTTCTCTTCCTTTGTCATCTAACTGGAACAAGACCGCTCCAATTGCGGTGTCGCAGGCGTCAGTTTGAACGATAAAGGGCTTGCTGTAATCAGGCGCACACGGCACGGGTGCCCTACAGACTTTCTTTCAAGCCATCAAAGGCCCTCTGACAGTCTTCAGTCCAATTAACCTTCCTAGGCTGTTTGGGCAAAATCAGCTGTCAGGGGTGCAGCTATGGTTCCATAGTCTGCCGTGAAATTGCGATAATACCCAGTGAGGCCCAAAAAGGCTCTCACCTGGGTTTGAGTAGTGGGAGTCTCCCAGTCATGTATGTCCTGTACTTTACTGGGGAGAGGTTGGATTTGACCCCCTCCTACCTCATGACCAAGATACGTGATTTTCCCAATAGCCATCTGGCACTTGGTGGCCTTGATAGTGAGGTTAGCCCTTTTTAACACCTGCTACACTTTATCCAGATGAGTCGGATGCTCTTCCCAGGTGAAACTGTAGATGGCAATGTCGTCTAAGTAAGCCACACAAAAGGCTTCCAGCGCACTGAGCGCATGGTTGACCAATCTCTGGAAAGTGGCAGGGGCGTTCTTAAACCCAAAAGGCATGACCCTAAACTGGTAGAGTCCCTCTGGTGTTGAGAACAGTCTTTTCCTTGGCATGGTCCGTCAGATATTTGCCAATAGCCTGAGGTGAGGTCAAAGGTGCTCACAAATTTGGCAGCACCTATCGTGTCCACGAGCTCATCAGCCCGGGGCAATGGGTGCACGTCAGTTTTGGTGACTGCATTGACTACTCGGTCGTCCACACAGATCCTCCAATCCTTGGTGCCTGCCTGGGAACTTGCCTTGGGGACAAGGACCACGGGACTGGACCCAGGGACTGGTTGAGCGTTCAATAACACCCAGATCCAACATCTTGGCAACCTCAGCCTGGATGTGGTTCTTAACTGTATCTGACATACGGTAGCACCTGCTTTTGACAGGCACAATGTCACCAGTGTCAATCTCGTGCTTACACCACAGTGTAAGGCCTGGCGTCAATGAAAACCGAGGCATACTGCCGGAGCAAAGCCCTGCAGGCCCTCTGTTGCTCTGTCGTCAGATCGGGGGAGAGATGCACTCCCTCCACAGAGCCATCCTGAGGGTTGCTATGCAGCAAATCAGGAAGGGGCTCACTCTCATCCTCTTCTTAACCTGAAGCTAGTAGGAGGCATGAGACTTCGGCTCGCCTGTGGAAAGGCTTGAGCCTGTTAACATGGAACACCTGAGGGGCCACCCAGAGGCTCCCATGTCAACCAGATAATTGACCTCATCCATCTTGGAGATTATCCTGAAGGGTCCAGTCCACTTGTCTGCCAAAGCTCTAGGCTTGGTAGGCTCCATCACAAGGATTTCCTGTCCCGGAGTCCAATCCACTTGCGATGCTTTAAGGACATGCCAGTACTTATTCAATTCCTGGCCGGCCTTAATATTCGCTGTTGCCTGACCCATCATCTGCGTTATCCTCCCTCTGAGGCCTAACACATAGTCCCCACTTGCTTGGCGGGACTTGGAGGGGTGGCCTCCAAACCTTCTCTGATCAAGACGAGGGGCCCCCTCACGGGATGTCCAAAGAGTAACTCAAAGGGGCTGAAACCAACACCCTCTTGAGGTACCTCTCTGTAAGCAAACAGCAGGCATGGCAGGAGAAGATCCCACTTCTTCCTTAGGGGCTCTTCCAAAGTGCCTAGCATGCCTGAGAGTTTTATTAAATCTCTCAACCAAACCGTTGGTCTGAGGGTAGTAAGAGGTGGAGAACTTGTAGGTTACTCCGCATTCTTTCCACATGGTTTTCATGTAACTCGACATGAAGTTGCATCCTCTGTCCAAGACAACCTCCCTGGGGAATCCAACACGAGTGAAAATGCCCAGGAGAGCCCTGGCAACCACCTTGGCCATAACCGTCCGAAGGGGTATAGCCTCAGGGAACTTGGTGGCATGATCGACCAAGACGAGGATGAACCGATGTCCACCTGACGTGGGAGGGTCAAGGGGACCGGCGATGTCAATGCCCACCCTCTCAAACGGTGTGCCAACCACTGGCAATGGTTGCAGTGGGGCAATGACTCTGCCTCCAGTCTTGCCAGACAACTGACAAGTTGGCCAGGTCCTGCAGTGGGACTCCACTTCTACTCCCATCCGTGGCCAGTAGAAATGGGCAGAGAGCCTCTGCTTAGTCTTGTTGGTCCCAAGATGACCAGCTAAGGGCACCTCATGCGCCAACTGCAGCAGGAGGGGCCTGTAAACCTGGGGTACCACCAACCTCTTGAGGGCACCAGGTTCAAGCTTAGTGGGCTCACTAACAAGGAGCTCACCCTCACAATAAATCCCAAATGTCTTAGGTGCTTCTCCTTGTGCCTGGGACAGGGCCTGTGTCCTCAGACCCCCGAGAGAGTGGCAATCTCTGTCCCTTACAGAAGTCCGCCCGGGAGGGTCCCCCTTCAGCTAACAAGCATTGAAGGTCGGGCTGATCCTCCGAGTTAAGAGCCTCTCCCACAGGAAAGTCTTCTGGCTCTTCTCCCACAGGAGTTGAGACTGGATTCACCACTGGACCCAGCCCGTCCGGAGCATGGATCCCAATGGGTGGTGTCGGAACAGCAGGAAGAGCAGGGGCTCCCTCCACAGAGGTGGCCTTCTTACTTTTCCGTTTCCTTCGCGCCTTGGGTTTCCCTGTAGGCGAGGGTGCCGGGCTCGCAGCCGTATCCTGTGTGACCTGCGATCGGGTGACTGCCACAGCAGCCATGGGTAGACAATCCGTGATCATCCCCAACTCGACCAAATCGTTTCCCAACAAAATGTTCGCAGGCACGTTGTCCTGAACCAGTATTAGAAGCTTTGCTGTCTTGTCTCCAATCCTAATGTTGACTAAGGCTACAGGCAATAATTTGGGAGGCCCACCAGTTAACCTGGTGGTTCTCAGAGGAGCACCTACATAGTCCTCTGGCTTGAGCAGGGTCCTGTCCCCCACTGCCATGCTTGCCCCAGTGTGTCTCAAACCAGTAGAAGGCTGGCCATTCAGGAGGACACTTCTCAAATACCTATGAGTGTTTAGTGGGATAATCGCCAGTACTTCTGCGTACTGGTCCCAGGCCCCAAGGGACACTAAGGAAATCTCTACGGGAACACCGAATGTGATCCCGGTAGAGGAGGAGAGGACAGTGGCCTCCACCTCAGGTATGGAGTAGGGTTAGGTCAGGCTGGCAGCCTGGACTCCAAGTGCCTTACCCTTACACTTGGGGTCACCCCTTCGGTGGTCCAGAGCCCCACAATCCCAACAAGTGCCAGGAGTGTGGGGTACGGTACTGGAGCCACTGGACCCTGCTTTGCAGCAGGCGGACCACTACTCTTATTCCCACCCACAGATGACTTATCCCCACGAGGTTTTTGGTCTTCGGAGAGGAAGGTTTTGGTTTACCCGACTTTGACTGCTTTTGGGACTCCTCAGCTTTCTGAGAGGCCCCCTTTTCTTTGTCCTTGTCCTTCCCACTGGAGTCCTTATGGGACACCTGGTGGGAGACCCACTTGTCAGCCAACGTAGCCAGTTTAAGGGGGTCCAAAATGTTCTGGTCAGCAACATACTGACACAGCTCTGGTGAACAGGCTTCCGAAAAATGCTCAAAAACAAGGTGAGACAATTCAACAAACTTTTTCACTTTGTAAACATCAATCCACCCCATCATGTTCATGTGGGGTGGATTGACCCCACCCAGTCAACCCAACACGCATTCTCATTTCTTAAAATCCCTGAACCGTTTAAGATATTGGGTAGGCGTCTTGCCAAACCTGGCAATTAGAGCAGACTTCATGCACTCATACTGACCCCTTTCCTCCAGAATACAGTCCTATCCAGTTTGAGGCACTCTGCTTAACAAACACTTAGCCCAATCTCTCTTATCAACATCATGAATTGCACAAGCCATTTCAAACGCTTCAATCCATTGGAGGATATCAGTACCCTCTGCATACAAACCAACTAAATCTTTCATAAACATGGTTGCTGGGGACCTGACACACTCAACTGGTTTAGCTGAAGTCTCCACTCGAGCTTTCTCTAGCTTGATTCGCTGACATTCAGTGTCCTTGTCTTTGAGTTCAAGATCCCAATTTTTGAGTTCCACTTGCTGTGCCAACTCCTCCTTCTTAAGCTCAGCATCTAATCCTTAATAACTCAAGCTCTAAAGAACTGCTGGACTTTGGAACAGAGGCAGCAGGAATGGTGGCATTCCCAGAATCGGATTCGGCGACATCCCCCAGGGTAGAGTCCTCATTGGTTCATCCCCCCTTAAAGAGCTTCACAATCGATCTGGTAGTCCACCAGGACAGCTATCAGCTCAGCGCTAGACTTATCCACAAAGTCTAATTCCCTGGCTTCACAAGTCTTAGGGAGAATTCTCATTCTATGGCCAATTTCCCTTACCTATAAAGTACCCCAGCAGCTTTGCTGGATTTGAAGGGTTTGTTTCTTTTCTCCTGCTAAGAGAGAGACTTTTCCCCACTCTTAGGCATTTTTGCTGTGTGTGTTATAGGCTATTTTTGTGTTTAACGTCTATGGGGTTTTTCTCACCTCCATAGGAACTATCTTTATTCACATGTGTTACACAGCACCCTCAGTGCAGTGACACAGGGGTGTCGTAGCGACCCTCAAACAGACTCCATACCCTGGGACTGACTACTGTCTCCCAGGACATGTAAAGTCCCAATTGACTTTACTGGTCAATTTTTATGAACTAAACCAGTACAACCCATCTTACTATGGAGGTACTGGAAAGGGTTAATAGTTTTTCCCTTCTGTTCATTTTCGAGAGGGTTCCGTACAGTCCCACTCTCAAAAGTTTCTGGCTGGTGGCAGTGGATACTACCATAAATATTCAACCGCAAATATTTTCCTATGGGATTTTCCCATTGTTCGAGGCTACCACTTTTTTCTGACAGCCTCTAACATACCGCCGGTGCATTTTAATATTAACTTTACTCCGGTAGGTTTTATTTGCCAGCAGGTTAATATAACTTCTTTCTTGTGTCTTTCTCTAAACTCCTAAACCAGGTCAGGCATCCTTTGTTCGTCCGTTTGGCGGGCTTCTGCCAAGAAGCCCTCCTTTCGGCGCTGCTGAGTCTGGGGTGGGTCCATTGTGTGGGAGGGAGAGTAGGACCCCTGGACAGGGCTGCCTCAGCAAACCATGTCGCACTCTATCCTGATAGGCTGGAGGGTCTCCCGCCAAGATGACCACTCCACTGTGTGAGTGACAGGCTGTATGAATGGGGATCTTTTTGCATAAAAGCAGGGTCCTGAGGACTGGAAGAGCAAGACATCGCTACTGGAACTAAGAAGGCGAAAAGGAGAGCAGCCAAAGACATCTGCAATGACTGAACCACCGGTGAAGCCCTGCTGCAGCATCTCACCACTTTTCTCCACACGACGAGAGATCTTCATCTGAAAGAGCCTTCTTCCCTTGAGCTGGTGGGGCCAACCAGTTTGCCAATCGCCTTCCCGGACATGCCTTGGTCGAATCACCAGTACCCTGTACTCGGAGGCCGGATAGCAAGGCACCAGTCCACCCGGACCACGATTTAAGGGAGCGTACCTTTTATTCATCGGGCAGCACCGCGGCTGGTTTCATCCCTGGGTAGTGCAGTAACTCGAACCTTCCTCCACGACGAGAGCCTCTCTTCCTCTGCTGGATCCCCCGAACTGCAGGAACTACCAGGAACAACCGCCACCGCAGGAGCCACTTTTTCATTATAAAGGTAAATTGTTCAGCCAGGCCGTCCTTTCTTCACGGCAGCTCTAAAGGTGTTTTAAATCCTTCACCTGTTGGCTTGGCCACCCCTCTCTCTTAACATTGCCTTTTGACCTTCTGCATCCACCTTTTCTAAATTGTTAACCAAAGACCTGACTGCAGCTACAAGAACATTTTGCTCCTGGGCCCTTGCCCTGTACCACTGACTCTGGCACAGGCCTACTGACTCTGGCTACATTTGTTAGAACTGCCTTCTTTAGATTGATTCTCAACTAGAACTGTGTTGGTGCACCTACTTCATATACTACCCTTTTCTTCCCCTTTTTAAACCTTGTGAAATGCCATTTTGCTCAGTTTTCATTTAAGTATTTCCTATACTGATGCACTGTCTTGCTTAAACTGGTTCACAAACTTATGGGATGTGTTGCTAGGGTGTGTTAGAAACTATTTCTGAATAACTTGTGCTTTCTCTCCCTTGTGAGAAATTGAGAGTATCGCTTGTGTGTGGTTTTCACTGTGCCGTTTTGCTCAGTTTTCACTCTGGTTCACTTGGTCTACAATTTAACTAGGGAGTGTGTATTTTTCTTTGACTGACTTTAACTTGCTTGATGACTGTGATACATGTGTTTTATTAGAAGTGTATACAATAAATATATATCTACTTTTTAACACAAAGCTTTGGTCAGTGTTTTCTTGTGCCATAGTACTGTAGGCCTATTGTGTAAACCCTAAATACTGCTCATCTCCCTCTTGAGATACGTCTGACTGCTCAAACACAGCTACCAACTAAATCTTTGTGGTACAGACTGATACCAAAGGGGATTTATTGCTCTCACCTGTAGTCTTAATCTTCTGTAGTGCTCCCTAAGGGAACTGCACAGGATTCTGCCTGACACCAAGCACTCTGGAGAGCCTCTAAGCTCATCCGAGTCAATCTACCTTTTGCAATGGATTCTATTGCTTGTAATGCAGTTATCTTGTACACGACTAAACCTTAATTTAACAAAGTGCCCATATCCTTCGTAAGTGGCACGGTTATACACCGATTCTTAAAACCATAAGCATCCCACGGCTGCCACCAGCTGTGAAGACAGGAGGGGGGGGGGTCTGTACTTCTGCTCTCTATATGGTAGAGGAGAGGCACAGAGGACTCCTGCCAAGATTCTCTATTGTGGTAGCAATGGACGAGCAATCCAGGCCTAGCTTCTCAGGCGGTGATGCAAGCTGGTTCTTAAGTACAGTGTAGTCCCCAAGCACCCACAAAGGAACGGCCACGCACTGGATCGGTTAAAACAGTCTTTATATAATTAATATTCAAGGTCACGTACACTATCACGATAACTCACTTTGTACTTGGAAATCAGCAATGGTAAATATATACAATTCTAAAGTGGTACCACTAACATTATCAGATCTCATAAAAGTGCATACGGTCAGAATGACGCACAGATCACAATAAAGAGGAAACCAGCAGTAGGGAGAGGAAGGAAAGCAAGATGGTTGAGCAATTGGCAGAATACTGGTCACTACTGTTAAACAGTTCTGTGTGGAGACCCCCCCCCTCCCCCAACCTGGGAAACCTGTAGAAGAAAGATACAAGCCCAGTCCATATATTGTTCCCACTAGACTTTCCAATAGTTCTGCAACCCCAAAGTACCTTGGCGTTATAACGTTCCTTGTCGGGGAATCGACGGCCCTTCTTGAGTGTCCTCCCTTTCAGGCAGGAGTCACGGGTCGTCGAATGGCCGACGGAGAACAGGTCGAGCTACGACAGTGAAGTGGCTGCGTCGTTCCTAGCGGTGCTCGTTGACTGGGAAGCGTGAACGTCCTGCAAGGAAGAGGTGTGCGGGGCACCTCGGTGTTGATAGTTCTGGACTGCAAAGAGTTGGAAGAACTGTGGCCCAGTAAGAGCGTCGAGTCGTCGGCGTCTGTGGTCTTTGGGTGGCGGGAAACCCACCGGTGGATGCTCTTCGGCGCGTCGACGGTCAGGCCTTCTCCAGCAGGATACAGCGACGACGATGGCGGACGAGAGCGTCCTTGGATCAATGAAGTTCCTAGGCAAACAGGAGCACAGCGGCTCCAGTCTGCGACGGCGGTCGTCGACAGTGGTGGACGCAGTCCGGGCACTTCTCCTTGGAGTTCCGCAGCAGTCCCTGTATCAGGTTGGAAGCCTGTCAAAAGGTCTGTCTACCAGGGAGCTTAGGCAAAGATAAGCTGTGCACAATAGTCTCGCGTAGCTCGGGAAGAGGGCGCCTTACCAGGTCCTCTCTGGGTCAGTTCTTGGAGGCACGACAGCTTTCAGATTGCAAAGGAGAGCAACAGCAATTCTTCTCGTCCAGCAGAGCTTCAAGATCAAGCTTGAATTACTCGTCGTAGTGGACTTCAGCTTCTGAACACGATTCCTAGCAGTGAGAGGTCCCCAGATATACCGTTGATCTACCATTCATTCCGCTGGGTCACACTCCAGCATCCAATCACGACTACGGGCATTCAGGCAGGCAGCCAGCCACACAGTGAATTCTGGCCATTCACTTCTTTCCAGACACTCACAACAAGTTGTGTATTGGGACAAGTACCGAGCCTTTCAACACTCCAAACTGCATCCATACCGGTTTCGGGCAGGGCGGTCTCAGACATTGTGTCAAACACAAGATAGTAGACACCCACAACATAGAATGTGTATTCATCACACAGTCCATTCACCCAGGTCCCACCCACAGGCGTACCCACAACATACGGTCGTTGAGAAGGCTCCAGCCAGTCTGGTCGGCACTTCCCCACACTACCATATATGGAACTTCCACCCAACAGCCAGTCAGGGGGAAGGGACAGAGGCAGGGCTTCCCAGAACTTCGGGAAGATCAAGGTAACAGATAGAAGGCAAGAGGCCATGGGGGCTATTTTGTCCATCAGGAATCTACCGATTCCAATGATCTGGCCTGGGCATCCCAAAATGGAGGACGCTCAGGGCACCAGTCATTGCAACACGGAGTTGCCACCAGCCCTTTCAACACAGAGTTGCCACCAGCCCGTACCCTGCTCTGTGGGCCACACACAGGTGCCCAAAAACATACACTAGGGGCACAGGGTTGCACCCCTACCCATGGGTGCCATAGGGGTATCTCACAGGTCTGTTCACCAAACCAAAAGCGAGGGCTGCACCGCCAGGAGTCCCACATGAACTCCTGCCCGGAAAACACGACAGAACACACGATAAAAAGCAGTAAAGGACAAGGACAAGGATACGGAGGCCCTGTCCCTCCGATGCATTGCCAGCATCACAGTCGAGGGATCCTCTAAGGGTCCTGTCGGTAGGGTACATTCTTCAACCATCCCACGCTCTCGGTTGTGGTGGTACTGATTCTGTTGAGGGGGCAAAGGAGGTGATCAGCAACAGGCCTTCCAGTACCGGCTCTGCCGAGGTTCCTCCATTGGAGGCTAATTCTGGGTTACTTCCTAGTTTGTCCACTAAACATCCTAGATCTGCCAGCACCAGCTCGGCCGAGGATCTTTGTTTCAAGGCTAAATGTTTCTTAAGTCCCTTGACTCCCCTGAGGGTACAGTTGCCTCATTTTCTCTTATGACGCAATTCTCCTCAGGTGTTGACTAAATGGTGGCCCAACCTCCGTGGTCCACGGCGGCCATTTTGGATACCTCCCTTAACCAACTTTCTTGACGACTGGTGCTAGGAGTGTTCATTTTGAGGCTGAGCAGCTCTTCCACGCTATGTGGACAACAAAGACCCGTTTGTCGGTCCTGGCGACCGCTTCAGCTAAGGCTCCTTGCACACAGTGGTCAGGGTCCCAGACTCAGGTCCTTCTCTGGCATCAGGGCGTTTCAGTGTCTCTGTGCGCGCCGATCTAGAACTCCTGTTGGTAGCCCCGCCTTAAGCGGTAGCAGCAAGGTGATTGGTTTTTCTCTCGCCCATCAACCGCCTCTACAGGGACAGGGTAATCTCCCTGCCGACAAATCACCAAATTATATGTTTGTCGGTCACGCTACACTTCGGTTGGAGGACAAATCTCATCTCATCTGGAGGCGTTTCAAACCATCACCAAAGAATGATGGGGTTTGTCCATCATTTAGGCGGGTTTTCGCTTGCCCTTTCCTCATACCCCCACCCTTCAAACCTCTCTTCCAACGGATCGGGATGCCCTCCCTCAGAGCAGAGGTACAGAAACTTCTATACCTCAGATGTCATGACCACTATTAAGGGCCACAAGTTGTGCCACAAGCAAGCACCCACAATAGCCCTAAGGGCCTTAAAACTTCTGAAAAGGGCTCCTGGAGCCAGTCCTGGCGCTAGGCTCATATGCTGTAAGGCAGACGCCGAGCAGGTTTTCTTTCAATTATAAACATGGGAACTTTAAATCCACCATGGAGGCCACCACATAGCTGTTTTTTTATTTTTTTTTATTTTAAATATCGAGATGCAAGAATAACAACAAAGCAATATACATTATCCACAACAAGGAACATCAAACTATATACATACAAACCCACCCCCCCAAAGAGTCACAACCCATTCAAAATCAGGCCTAATACAATAAAATAAATTTACCCCAGATCTTGTTGAATAAAGCATTTTTCTTCTCCCTTTGATATAATACCCTTTCTATATCAGCTAGAATATGCATCTCTGCGATCCACATCTCAATCGTAACAGAAGAAGTTTTCCAATGTCTCAGAATCCGCTTCTTCCCCAGCATCGCCCCCCCGAAAGACCCATTTTCCCTGGGAAGTACTCAAATCATCCATGTCATCATCACTGCCCAGCACAATGGTCTTAAAATCCATGCAAACCCTTTCATCAAGAACCTTCTAAAAAATCTGGTCAAATTCGAACCCCATACCTCTCACCCTTGAACATTCCCACAACATGTGTTCAAAGGTGCCCACCTCATGTACAGATGCCCAGCATTCAGAACTTAAGAACCAAGCCATGCGGTCTAGTGCTTTGGGTGTGGCTGGGCCTGGAACTACTTTGCCTGGAACTACTTTACCTGGGCTATTTAAACCACACCCAAATAGCAGAACACGCTTCACGTTATTCTGCATCTAGCAGTGTGACACTCCCCGTGTTCAGCTCCTGGTCTTCAGCAGCTCCCTGCAGTCCTGCAAGAACAAGATTACTCTGCCTTACCTGCGAGTACACAATCCAGCATTTAGCATCTTAACCATCCCTCGCTGCAAGACCGCAACCTGTGGAAATAAAGAGAAGAAAAGCATCAACATCACTCACCTGTGAGTACTAGCTGAGGAATTCCTGCAATCCGAAATAACCTGAAATAACAAGAAAGGGAATAATATTAAAACGCGCTGTTTCAGAACATCGAATTTCATTATTCTTACCTTAATTCCGTCGCGCTACGCTGCGCTTCCATCCAGAACACCACAGCAGCACCCTACAAGGGAAAGGGAGAAATATTCAGGTTCGCTTTCAGCATTTAACAAACGCGCTGTGCTCTATGCATTACTTACCTCAACAGATTCCTGGGCCCAAGTTTCGTCGTTCTCTCGTCCACTCGTAGCACCACACTGGCCTGTGAGGAGAAGAGAACACAGGTTAGCTTTAAACAATAAAAGAATGCTGCGCTTCGCGCTTTCTCTTAACTAAAGCGTGCATCTCCACCCGGCACGCCAGCACCAAAAGACTTTCACACCTGTAAAGAAGGAAATAGACATTAATGAAACTTCTGCAAACCACCATATAACAGCAGACAAAGACTGATAAAACATCAAACCTACCTGTCTACAGCAGACTTGGGGTCACAGCAGTCCTGGACCCGAAGGAAGGCGCACTGCACCAGTGAAGCAACTCGGTCAGAGCGCCAGCAACCGCTAAGCGCCCCTGCACAAGAAACGCAGGACGTATAGCTCACCATACCCGAAAATAAGGTGAGAAAGACTCGTGGGAGGGGGGGATCAGTTTGAGGGAGGTGGGAGATTCACCCACTAAAGACAGTTATTACAAATCCTCCCTCCTGTATTGCAGATTCATTATTTCCACGTTGGGCAACTACTTATCCAGGGTTCCAGACCTCAGAGCCTTCCAGACGCCCCCAGGGATATCATGTGAGCGTAACATCAGAGTTGTGGAACCTGTGCCCCTCATGGAGCAAGGGAGGGGCTAGTACTGATGTCCTTTCACAGTGCTCAAACAGGCTGGCCTGCGCACTATCTTTGGTCTTTCCGAGAGAGAGTCAAGTTGATCACGACCTGCCAAATAAAGTCCTCTCTTCGGAAGGGCGGTTGGCTCAGAGTGGTGGTTATCCAGGATGCGTAACTGCACATTCTGACTTGGAGCCCGCATATGAAATATCTGCGGTTCTCCATGGGAGCAGAACACTTCAGATTCGGTTATTCCTTTTGATCTCAACTTGGTCTCCCAATACCGGATCTTCTTCCAAGGTTCCCCATTTGGGGCTAAGGCTGACCCCAGTTCTGCTGTGGCTTTTGATACCAGGGTTTACCCCGAGGCTTCTCCGTCTGGAGCTAACTGTACTTAGTCTTGGCTCGAGGCCCCTCGAGGTGGCCATAAAACCAGGGTTAAACTTGAGGTTCCCATGCTTGGGGCTAAATCGGTCACCAATAGAATTGAGTCCCTCATCGAGGGTACTGGCTGTAAGGTATATAATCCATAAGCCTTTCCGCACGTGCGGCCATGGCGATACCAGGTCTGTTGAGGGGGGTGAAAGAAGGGGGGGCGTCACGCACCACAGAACTTCCAGTACCAGCTCTGCCGAGGGTCCTCCACTAGAGGCTAATTCTGAGGAAGTCCCTGACGTGTCTAGTAAACACCCTAGATCTGCCAGTACCGGCTCTGCCTAGGTTCCTTGTTTCAAAGCTGGGATGGCACGCAGGGACTTTGACTCCCCTGGGGAGACTTGCTCCACTTGCTCCTGTGATGCAGTTCGCCCCTGGTGTGTGATAATGGCGGGCCAACAGCTGCGGGCCAATGCGGCCATTTTGAATATCTCCCTTAAAGCAAGGTTTTACATCAACAAGCAGGGTGACTCTCCTCTCCTTGTGAATCTTGCCATACAAATTTGGGCTGGGCCATCCAATATATTGTTTGGCGCCAAGCTCCACACATCCTGGGTCACCTCAATGTGACTGCAGATTAATTTTCGCCAGTCAGCATCGGTTATGAGTGCGAGATGAACAGTAATATAATCTCCATCCTTTTCCAGCAGTGGGGCACGCCAGAGGTGGTGCTCTTTGCAGCTTGTGGGTCAACATGAAAGCTTATGCTTTCCCCTCATTGCCTCCCATCTATTGGTCGTTCTGCAAGCACATCGAACCGTTGCCAAAGCAGCTACGTGTGTTTTCCCATCAGCTTTTGGTAGGCATTACTGCTTAGACCCGAGCTCCAGAGCCGATGCTCAATTCGGCCAGCCTGTTTTTAAAAACCTTTTCCAGTAAGGAGGTTCCATCCACCCGTATTTCCTGTGAGGCGTGCTTGGTAATCTCCCAAAAGTATGGCGGAAAGGGGACGGGACGTAAGAGTATAATAAAGTTACTCACCGTAGTGAATATCTTACTCCTAGTCCATAGTCCCCTTTCCTCCATACGCCAGCCCGCCGTCCCCTCTAATAAGTATCCTCTTTTATTGCTTAAAAGGTCTCAGACCTGGCGATAGAAAAGGACTGAAGGGCGATGCACGGGGCGGAGCTCAGGAGGGCAGGGTCACGGCCACGTGCGGTACCCCGTGTAAAAAAGAGGACACATTTATCAGTTTGATGCTTTTTTACAAAAGTGCTCCTGTCTCGTCATACTGAACGGAATGTCCCAAAAGTATGGAGGAAAGGGGACTCTGGACTAAACTCCTACAGCTGCAGACCGCAAGTTCATCACAAGGCGGGCATAGCACATAGTGTGCTGCTCCATTTTCTCTGAGCTTCACAGGGAGCCCGCCATCTTACTCGGCTTCTCGAGCGCCTCCCCACTCCATTCACTGAATGTTTTCAGGGTTATTTTAATGTTGCATTTTTGTAGAAATGTCTGCACCCGGGGTGGGTGGGGGGGATTGGTGCAAACTGATCATTGATGAGTGTTTAAACCGTTGTGGCTCTTTATGGCATTTGCTAGGCACTTTCATCAAATTCTGTGCGATTGTTACCTTATGGCAAGGTGGTACAATTATGGCAGTGCCTGGAAAATTGGGATCTCATGCCTACAGAAACGCTAACTCTGTAATTGCCAATGCTTGTTTGTTACCCCTATCAATTCTTAAACCATTTGCCTTGTGTTCTAAGATATTTGTATAATCTGAGAATTCTTTTACCACGAGCATGTGAATTTGGGTAAAATCCAATGTTGAAGAACAGAGTGGCTTTGTGTACCTACTATTCTCTGTGCATCCTCCCAGCATTCTATTTTTGGTATTAGTATTAGTGTCACACTTTGCTTTCTAAACATTGGGAACAAAGAGCGAACTCTCTCTAGCCCCTGGGGTATTATCAAGTGTTCCAAGACCCTCCTTGGCTCATGTAGCAATATGATCTACAGTGGGATACCATCAATGTAGACCTATTCTTACAGGTGCATTTTTAGTCTGGTCGATCCTGTCTTTTAAATTGGGATCAATGTATTGATTTGAAAAATGTTCCAGCAAACAATAGGCTGAAATAAAATAGATTCCCTGATTAATTAGGCAGATTTCAAGAGCCATTGCCGCTGTTGTAAGCTTTACTTTTTCTTTGTAAAGTAGATCCATTTGTTAGCGTATTGTAAGTCCAAGTATTTCAAGTTTCAATTGCGTCTATCATTGTTTTGTTGACCTGCTTCTCAATTCTCAATTATCTCAATGTGTAAACTAAACTGTGACCAAAAAAGCGTGTTTCTTCTCATGGAGAGAGATTTTTTGTAATGTTAGAGAAAAAAATACAAAGTCTGTTTACTGATCTGTCACTCTCTGACTAGGTGTATGTTCTCTCTCCTCTTTTGCTGATCACAGAGGCGTAGTCCGGTAAGAGACAATTTTCCTTTTTTTTTTCCATGAAATGCAGATAAGGGAAACGCCACATTGCTGTTTATTGGAGGCTGCTATCTTTGTTTTAACTATTCTGTGGAATTTCACGTGCAAGAGTTGGATCTAGTCAGAGAGCTAGCCAATGTATGAAATGGTGCCACCACAGTACCATTTTTGCCATGCTGCACCCCTTATAATGAGACCCACATTTCATATTGTTGGGGCCGAAAGGGGACTCTGTTGTGCCTCTCTGCATCTGGCACCCTAGTCAGTTGTCTGGAACTCTTATTGAATCGCCTGCTGTTTCTGAGGCAGCAACAATCTGTGTTTTAAATATCAGAACCATTATTTACAAAAAACATTGCATTAAATAGGGCATGTTTGTGCACAGCAGTTTTGAAGCAATGTACTGTTTTTGAAATCTATACTAGTCGCTTTAAATGCTACACTTAATAAAGCACATGATTTGTCTGCATCATATCATCCAGTTCTGTTTGAGGCACGGCTTCTGACAATCTTTGAACTACAGCTGTGCTACTTTCATTTTTGTTTTGGTTTATTTTAGTAAAAATACGTGACCAATTGTTTTTGATGTAATCATTTAAATACACCATTTGCACCAAAATGCGCCGGAAAGAGTAAGCGGCCAAATGTAGCATAACCGTTTATGCTTTCATTATGACACGCATCGAAAACAAATTATTCACAATTCACGCTTGTGCAGTCACCTGACCCTGTATGTCATGAGGTAGGACTCAATGGGGAAGGAATTGCCTTATACCGGTTCTATGCATATACATGCTTGTGCATTTTATCATTATCCTTGATGAGACGACTGAATGTTCCTGCACTTTGAGAAATGACTGCATTTTTATCATAGTGGATTACATGGCGCATCAATAGAAACCACTGTATTTGACATTTTCAATATTTTATTATCGTCCTCTGCTCTGTGACAATGTATCAGCATTACACGGTATGGAGATGAATGGAAAGCCCCCACAGCACAGATGGACACCACCCAAACACTGAAAATTACCTAGCGTCCTTGCCCACCTCCTCATCTGCTTTGAGTATGCCTCCCACAAAGCAAAACAAATCCTGCTACTCTTCCCCCTCACTCGTTGTATTTGAACTTGCACCACCCCTAAACAAAAGAAAATACCTGTATCTTCAAACCTTTTCATGCTTACCCATCACTCCTCCCACACACCAAAACTATACCTGCTGAACTGCCACTCGCCTCACCTAGCTCAGTTTCTCCATCCACCCTTTCCCTGATAGTCTCCAACAGTGCTGGACGGACACACCGGTCTACTTTACAGAGCCAGAGCTCCTATGGTAGGCCTATGACCGCAGAGAATCTGCAAGCCTTTGTTTTTCAGGGCTGCAGCTCCAACTGTGTGAAAATGAGGGAGGGTACTCTGCATCCTTCGGTTCTAAGGATACCCTGAAAAGTAGACAGCTGTTTGTATTCCCTTGCCTTGAGATCCATGTGTGTTTGAGTCATTTGTCAATGTATGCTTTTTAGCAAATATCTTCGTGATGCATGCTACATGTAAAACATTTGACCCCACTCTGTAAAAGAAACTAACGGGCACCACAAATTGACTTTGTTTTTTACAATTTCAAGGTAGTTTTAAGAGTGGTTTCTTATGAAACGAGGATTAATAGCAAATGGCCAGTCTAAACGTCTTTCATGCTAATCAAATGCACATCTTCAGGACTGCAGTATTGTTGATGTTGTTGGTAAATTCAGATTGCTAGATTGCTACTTTCACAGCCATAATCACTATTCCTCTCTAATAACCAATTTATTTAGGCAGCAGCAAGTTTCTGCCTTTTGATAGAACTTCCATATTTTACTGCCTTGATGTCATAGAAAAGATTTCTGCAAACTGTTTGATATTTGCTTCTTTCCTTTAACCGGCCAGTCTGTGCTAGAACCAACAGAAGAATGTACCCAGAAATGAGAATTAAAGGATTTCATTTTAATTGGCAAAATGGATGAGGGATAAATCTGTAGAGGTCATGGAGGGTTTACCTTAAAATGAAGTGTGTAAGTATATAAAATAGCTAGGCAGCAATCCACAATGATGTAGGCAAGGCACTGCTGGACATCAAGTAAAGGGGAGCGGGACGCTTGTCTAGCGATATTTGGTTGAACCATGCTTTCAAATAGACCTTTTATGTGTTTCCCGTTCTGATATTTTTTGGGTTCCAGCTTTGTGGTGCTGCAGCTCCTGGAATTGTGCTGACCTCCCCCAGATTACGAGGATTTCAGGTAGGTATGGTGGTGCTTGGGTATCCACAGCCTTGTATTTGCTAGAGGCCATCTTGTCCATTATTAGCACCCGGCGTGGGGGAGAGTAGGATGGCGGCCTCCCAGCCAATCAGGCGACTCGGAATTAGGTCCTTTAGCTCATGGTAAAGCCCTTGCTCTGAGCCTCCCGGGAAGCAGGAGGCTGCCATCTTCCCTGCCGGGAATCCGGTAAGTGCGTCCCAATGCTCCCTGTTCCCTCCTTTCCCACCACCCCAAACCCTATTTCCACATCCCCCACCCACTCCGACCGACTTACCTGGCTTTAGTCCTTTCTGCCTAATCCACGGTGCAAATGTTGGTTTGTAATTTTTTTCAAGGTGAGAAACGGCAAACACCCTGTTTCTTAACTTAAAAAAAGAAGAAAAAAAAAACTGTTTGTATCCCGGTCTAGCATGCTGAGATGCTAATATCAATAAACTCCTCCGGGCGGGGGCTTTACCAGGGCAGGTAAGGCCCGGGCTAACGTTAAAGCCCTCCCTTCTCTCGAGCTTCTAGCTGGCCCTAGCCTGGTAAAGCCTCCACCCCTCAGGATTTATTGCTTAATTTAATCTGTAATTGGTAGCCAATTTACTTTCTTCAATATAGATGAGTAATAGATTGTTTTTAATGCTTGGGATTCGTCTGGCTGCATTGTGGTGTACTGCCTTGAGTGGGTCGGAGTTTGGGGCCAGTATGCGAGTGAAGTGTGTTGCCTTCACTGAAACAGATAGTATTGCAGTGCTTAAATCGAGTGGTCAGAAAGGCTTAACCTTGTGCAGTAATGCTAGTTTATACCTGGCGTCTCTGCTTTTTTGGCGAAGTGCTGTTTGAAGGGGAGATTGCCCTCAATAGTAATCCTAGAGGCTTGATGTGAGTGTTACAATGAACCCTTCGAGGTTTGTGTTGGCCAAGACTGGATGAATGATTTATTATGCAGACTTACGAAGACCAAACACTTGATTTTTGTAGCATTGTTTAAGATATCCATGGCCAATGAGCAGGGCTCTTGAAGGCTGCATTTAGAGATTGAAGAGGACTGGTGATGGTACGAGGATTTTGGGACCTCTCCGTATAGACTGTAAGGTGCTGAGATCTGTGGTGCCCCTGCTGAGGCCTGTCTGACAGGGAATAGGTGAAACTTGGCAGCACAAAATCGGAGAAGCACATTATTGTAGTGATTAGTGTTAGGAGAGTTGTTAAGTCAGGTTTGCCAAATGCTGGTAATAGATCAAGCGGGACCAGGGGGCAGGGATCACCCTTGACTCTGTGCAAAGCATCCTCGATTACCACTACGTTTGCTGTCTTTGTACCCTCTCTCAGCCTGAGCATAGACTGGTATTCCTGTAGGAGAACCTGCTGATCTACTTTTGCTTTCAACTGAAGGGAGACAGTTTACTAGCTCACCTTTTCTGTAATGGACGGGTGTTTATTGGGCGATCGTTAAACAGATCGTCTAGGGCCAGATATGTTTTTTTGAGAATCAGCAGTATAAATTAAGCTGGTTGTGAGATTTTGTGAAGGTCCCTTGTACAAAGATTCATTGACGATTATAGATCTAAGTATATTGAGTTATTTTTACCTGAGAAGGTTTGAATTTCAACAATGTTCAGACCTCCCATTGCAGAACTGGCAGTGGTGGTGCTTATGGAGAGAACTCCCTTGTCAACGTGAGTGTGAGGAATTCGACCATGAGGTTGTACCCGAAAGGACAAGACCATCCGGAGGGGGGAAAATGACGAGGACGACCGCATGAGCAGTGTTTCTCGCCAATCATCTCACCAAGGGGCAAGTGTGGTTTCTCAACACTCGAGAGTGTGAGTGAGGACAGGGGCTAGTGTTGGGGAGAATTCTCCAAAATGGCTAATTTCCCTTACCTACTGAGCAGGTTTGCTGGATTTCTAGGATTTATTTTTTTCACCTGGTAAGAGTGCGAGACTTTTTTCCACTGTTACATGTGTTTTGCTGTGTGTGTTTTTACAATTTGTGTGATCTTGGGCTATGGAGCCACACCTACTCAGTGGGCATCATTTTTACTGTGTGTTACACAGCACCTTCAGTGAAGTGACACACGGTTGTCTTTTAGACTTCCCACTTCTGGCTCCTTTTTCTGGGGCTGACTACTGTCCCCCCAAAAAGATAACGTTGCCATTAACTTTACTTAGTCTCGTTTTTAATAAATACTTAAAAAAAAAAAAAAAAAACTTTATTTAGTCTCTTTGACCACAGACCCAGTACACCCCATTTTACATGGAGTATTGGAAAGGGTTAATATTTATCCCATTTTGTATGTTTCTCTTGGAGCATTGTTTCGCTCCCTTTTCCTCAAGACTTGGATGGTGGCAGTGGTAACTACCCTATTTTTCATACCACGGTTATCTTAAATAACCATGGTATTGTTTTAGGCTATTATATTGGCCTCAAACATAAATCCGCTTGCCGAAATAGATTTTATTTCAGCTCCAGCTGGGTTTATTCGCCATTTCTTTTTGGAAGTCTTTCTCGTGTTTTACTCTGCGCGCCAAACCAGGCTTGGTCCCTTTGTTCGCCGTCTTTTTGCAGGCTTTGGCACAGAAGCCCTCCTTAAGGCACCTGAAAGTCTGGGTAGGCAGGATGTGGGGGGGGGGGGTCTTAGGACCCCTGCCATGGGTTTCCTTGGTAACCCAAGTCGCACTCCTGTTTGGTTGTGACTATCCTTGCCAGGACAGCCACCCTGCTGTGCGATTGACAGCCAGGCTGTGTGAATGGGGGGAAAGCTGCATAAAAAGCAGGTCTCTGGAAAGGCAGAGTCGCCACTGGAACGAAAGAACCGACGAGGAGCTGACAGAAGAGGACCCCTACAACGACTGAACCGCCTGGTGATGCCCTGCTGCAGGTCCGAATCTTCAAACTCCGACAGAGGATCCTCCAGGAATCTTCTTCCCTGGAGCTGGTGGGACCAACCAGTTTGCCCAAACTTCAAGCCAGGACCCCTCCTCTGGTCGAATTCGCTTGACAGAGCTACAGTGGGCCGGATAGACAGGAAGGTCGGACCCTGCTTGGGTTTTAAGAAGCACACCTTTTATTCGTTGCTTTGCTCTGCTGCTGGTTTCTTCCCTGGGTAGTGCAGGACCCTCCAGTCTTCCTACTTCCTGTCAGTCCGACAGTCGCTTCAGGAACCGTGAACCTGCAGGAACTACCAGGAACGTCTGCCTCAGCTACAGCTCACTCTCCGTTTTAAGGTACTGTGCAAATCTGGTTGTTCGTTTCGTTCAGCCGCGGTGAAAGTGTGTGAAATATTTCTCCAATCCGTGGGCTTGTCCTTCTCCTCTTTTAACACTAACTTTTCTGCTGACCAACTTCGTCCGGAACTTGTGGCACGAATTTTA
Source organism: Ambystoma mexicanum (assembly GCF_040938575.1). Lineage (NCBI taxonomy): Eukaryota > Metazoa > Chordata > Amphibia > Caudata > Ambystomatidae > Ambystoma > Ambystoma mexicanum. The sequence continues at coordinate 1,210,717,241 of NC_090922.1, read as the reverse complement.
CAGCGAACTACCTTGAACTGTGTGATCTTGAGCAAAAGACTTTTGTCCTACTGACTTTGGCCCTAAGTCTTTTTTATCTGATTCTATCACTGTAGTTCCTCTTGCTCAATTGTCCTGAGTCCTTACCTGTTGGTGCAGTTCAATTTTTACTTTACTTTGTCTTTCCCTCCCTTTTAAATTTCTGGAGTGCCATTTTGCTCCCACTTCATTTTGTGAGATTAACTTGTCTGGAACTTATTGGGAGTGGTGTGGTGTATTAAGAGTGATTTTTAGACTGCTTTACTTTAATGAAATGTTATACAACTGATGTGTACATAAATGTATATTCTTTTACTCAGAAACCTTGAGTCGGTGTTTGTTTGAATCATAGTAATTGCTGTCCTTTGTGTAACTATTTGATACTGCTCACTTACTCTTGAGATAAGTCTGGCTGCTCAGCCGTCGCTACCACTTTACTGTGTAGTACAGGCTTGTACCAAAGGTGAATGTGTACTGTCACTTGTAGTCTTGATTGTGTGTGGTGTTCCCAAAGGGTACTGCATATAATTCTGACTAACAGCTAGTGCAGCATCCTGCAGATCCCAGGCCCCAGCACAGTCTCTTAAGTGGCCCAGTAATTTATCTGCCTGTTAATGATATAGTGGCTAGTTAGCTCCTGCTCGAGGAGAGGATACTAGTGCTAGAGGAACAGAAGCGGGACAAGGTCACGATAGAGCTGCACAAGCTTGCGCTTGAAGAGAAGGAGGCCAACAGATCCACTTTTAGCGAAAGCCGCAGTGGTGGCTCAAACCAGAGTGCCCGGGATAAGCTCTGATGGCACATCTCCAAAGACTTGGTGTAGGCTTATGAAGCGGGGAAGGATATTTTTGACTGGTTTGAAGCGCTGAAGCTGGCTTTTCAGATACAGGAAGTACAATTTGATTGCGTGTGAGCATGAATGGAAAAATTGTGAGGTTGAGCTTCACCAGCATCTTGTGGACAAGACTATCACAGAAGCCTGGGAGCTTGCAAAGGTTGCTGACAGGTTTGTGAGTACTAGAGTCCAGAAAAAGGCTCAGACGAGCACATCCAAACCAGTAGAGAAATCGGCGGATTAAAAAAATAAACGAGGATGGGAAGGACAAAGGTCCATCCCAATCCTATTCGAAGTCCGGTCCCTAAAAGAACAAAGGGAAATCTCAAAGCTCTAGTTCAGCCTTGCACACTGAAAAGAAGAGCGCAGACACCCCTTACACTGGGACAACTGCTTTTTCACCACCCAACGGTTCTTTCGTGTAAGGAGCTGGGTCCTAGGAATCTGGCACCTGCTTGCAAGGGCTTACCCAAGCAAGCCATAGTGAATGTTGGACCTGTGGAAGAGGCCATCATTAGTGTGGGCCTCTTAGAGGAGGACTTCCCACTACGCCAGGGAGTGGCCGAATGTGGATTGGTTACACTGTCGGAATGGTACCTGGCCTCCAGAAGAGACACCAGTTCCCAATAATACTCCACTCTATCTAGAACATGTGTATATCAATGGACACAACTCCTGTGGTCTGAGACACCACGGCTAGCGTCCCTGCTCTCACCCGGCAGTGAGTACAGCCAGGCCAGTATATTGATGGGCCTGATTGTAGTGTAAGTGGGTTTGATGGGAAGAGTAAGTGCCCCTTGGCGATGGTATAGTTCAGCTGGCAAGGTGAAACGTGTATAGGTGAAAGACTCCATCCCTGTCCCATGTTTGTTGGGTAATGATCTTCCTAATCCCTAAATGGTCACAGCGGCTACCCGATCGAGGGCCAAAGTGATCCCCAGATTGAACACTCTCAGAGCCTTGGGGCCTAGAGTGCTTCCAGAGAGCTTGTTGGAAGGACCGGTGTGGCTATTCGCCCCCTAGTCAAGTTCCACAGACTACTGAGTCGCCTACTCCTGCGGGACAGGGGCTAGTAGCCACTGAGGACCCTACTTTGGTAGCAGGCGACTCAATGACCTTAGAGTTGCCTGGCACAGCACAGGAACCTGAGGTGGAAGACCAAGTGGTGCAGATCTGAATGCCTAAGCTGGATGAGATTGCATCAGCTAGGGGCACAGGTCAGACAGACTTGTTCACAGCCCAGAAAGCGTGTCCCACTCTGGCAGGTCTGCAGAAGCAGGCGGAGAAGCAGGCTAAGGGCGAGGCCCCTGGACTGTTCAAAGTGTCCTGGTAGGTTGGACTCCTGTACAGTGACCCAAAAGACTGAGTGCACCAGGAGGTTGGTGATTCCCCAATGCCAGAGAGTTCCTATGGATTTGGCTCACCAAATTCCTTTAGAAGGTCACTTGTGAGTGACTAAAACATCAGACCGGTTGTCTGTGCACTTTTACTGGCTGCACTTCGGCGTAAAGGTTAAGGAATTTGTCAGTTCCTGCCCGACTTGCCTGACTTCTGAGAGAATAGGCATGGATATTGTGGGTTCTTTTGATCCTCAAACCAGCTCATGGAACAGATGCATCTTGGTGGTGGTAGACCACACCACAAGATACTCTAAGACTGTCACTCTGAGTAGCATCAAAGTCCCCGTGGTTGCAAAGGCTCTGATTGGGATATTCTCCCGCGTTGGATTCCTCAAGGAAGTCGTTTCTGACAGGGGATCAAACTTTATATCGTATATGAAGGCCATGTGGGAAGAGTGTGGACTCCCCTTTAGGTTCTCTACATCCTTCCATCCACAAACAAATGGGCTTGTTGAGCGGTAAAACAAGTCCCTGAATGGCATGATAGGTGGCTTGGAAATGCACCCGAGGAGAAAACTGAATACTCTCCAGCCATTCCTTCTGTTCACCTACAGGGAGGTGCCACAGAACGGAGTAGGGTTTAGCCCCTTTGAGCTTCTGTTTGGACCCCTTACAAGTTGCCCTCAGTCTAGTGAGAGGGATGGGAAAGCAAACCCTCATCCCCTACATGAGATGTGGTGGACTATGTACTCGGCCTTCGGTCTATCATGGCCAAGTACATGGAACCGTCAACAAAGAACCTAAAGGCCATTCAGGCGCTGATGAAGCACTGGCACGACCAGAAGGCCACAGTGACAGTCCATTCTCCAGGCCAGTAGGTGTGGATTATGGAGCCTGTCCAACCAAGTGCCCTTCAGAACAAGTGGACTGGGACTTACTGTGTGCTGGAAAAGGTCAGTCAGGTAAATTATCTAATTGACGTGAAATGACCTACACAGATGTGCAGGGTCTTTCACATCAACCAGCTTAAACCCCATTCGTGATGACTTGGTCATGGCATTAGTGACTGACAGAGAGACTGATGAGGCTGATTTCCCCTCCCTGACCTCTTGCACACTGAAGTCACAGATGGGTCAGTTGAAGGGGTCAACCTTGCAACGGACATGTCGGAACAGCAACTGACACTGTCGTGGTTTACTGGGACAGTTTTCCAGTCTGTTTTCACTGACTCGCGCCGCGCAGTTTGGTGCACCCATGATGTGGACACTGTAGACAATAAGCCGGTGAAGAGTAGGATTCACCGGATGTCTGATAAGGTCAGGTACACATCAAGGAGGAAGCTCCCAAGATGTTGTCCCTAGGAGTGATAGAGCCATCCCACAGCCCTTGGGCTAGCCCAGTGGTACTTGACCCTAAAAAGACGAGTGGTGGGAAGACTGAAGTTTACTTTTGTGTGGACTACAGGGGCCTCAATTCTGTCAGAAAGACAGATGCTCACCCCATTCCTGGGGCAGATGAGCTCATTGACAAGCTCACCGCTGCCAAGGACATGAGTACCTTTTGATCTCACGGCAGGTTATTGGCAAGACAGCTTAACATATGGAGCGAGAGAGAGGTCCGCATTCTCAACCCCGGAAGTACATTATCAGTTCACTGTGAAGCCCTTCGGTTTGAAGAATGCCCATGCCACTTTTCAGCGGATGGTTAACCAGGTTTTGTCGGGTTTAGAAAACTTCAGTGTTGCCTATTTAGACGACATTACTGTCTTGAGCCACACCTGGGAGGATTATATACCACCTGAAACAACTGCTTCAGGTGCTGCAGAATGCAGGTCTGACTATCAAGGCAACAAAGTGCCAGATAGCGCAGGGTACCGTCACTTATCTAGGCCACCTGGTCGGTGGAGGCAAGAAACAACCTCTCGAAGCAAAAGTACAGGCTGTGAAGGATTGGGACATCTCCACCACACAGACGCAGCTGAGAGCCTTTCTAGGTCTCACCTAGTACTACCAATCATTCATCAGAGGGTATGGGACCATTGCCATGCCCCTGAATGGTGGAACTTCCAAGAAGATGCCGAAGCAGGTAACTTGGACCCATTTCCTATCAAACCTCCTTTCAGGATTTAAAGGATGGATTGTGCAGGGCCCCAGTTCTGACAGTGCCAGACTATGGTCAGGAGTTCATTATCCAGACAGACGCCTGTGAATTTGGAATTGGAGCAGCGTTCGCGCAGCTGAACTCTGAAGGGGTAGAGCAACCTGCCGCCTACATTAGCAGGCGATTGACAAGAAGAGGAAAGGTACTGGGCTGTAATATAAAAAGTCATATGTGGTTGTGTCGGCCGTAAAGCAGCTGAAACCCTACATCTTTGGGTCTCACTTTATGATCCAGACAGACCACCAACCTCTGCAATGGTTAATGGCCGTGCAAGGGCAGAACCCTAAGCTTCTGCGTTGGGCCATATCCCTACAGGGATTAGATATGGACATCCAGCACAAGCCAGGCTCCTAGCATGGAAACACAGATTGCTTCAGTCGGTACTTTCGCCTTGATAACGAACCAGACCCTCAGTAAGGGTGCTGGCTCACATGTTGAGGCTGGCTGGGCGACATGAGGAATTCGACCATCCCCACAGGGATTGTGCGCTCAATTGGGCGTTTTTGTTTTTTGGTAATAAAAATGAATGATGGGAGATCAACCTCCGCAAATGAGAGGCCATTCCGCACACATTTTCTCTGCTCATCGTACTAAACACATAGTCACATGTACTCTGGGAGGACACAGCCTACAAGCACTGTTCTCCCCTGTCATATTCAGCCGGAATGTGACAGCCACGGGTACATCAAAGCATCTCAAGAAGTGGGAAGGCACACATTCCTCTGGCCATGGGCAGCCTAATTAAAATATCAAAGGCCCCATGGGTCTGCCTTCCTATTGTCTAGTTCTGCTGGTGGCAGTGCATACTAATGAGAAATAATTAAGGCAAGCCTGCGAAGGGGCTTGGTCGCAGAACGGACAAGAGGAAGGCAGAACTAACACCTTTTTGGTATGCAATGTGTCAACTTGAAGCTAGTTCCCACTCCTCTGTATGAAAGGCTGTGAATGACATGTCTGGGTCCGCTATTTACCGTAGGCAACCCCTGCAGAGCAGACACCTTTCAGAGGGCGAAGTATGTGATTGAACAGAGACAGTCTTTTCTCACCACAAACTTAACGGGAGACCTGCACTTTGATTAAGAGTCACAGAGGCTCAGTTAACCAGAGACACTTCGATCTACAACAGATAGGAAGATGGGTGGGACTTAGGAGTATATGGTGTCGCCCCTTGCCTTTCCTGTTGCAAAGCACTCTGGTCCTGACCCCACGCATAACAGAAGATTGTTGGTGGGGACCTTGGATTGGTTCCTTAAAGTAGTCTTAGCCTGCACCAATCACTGTGGGGCCCATTTGGCTTTAGAAGAGGGCTGAGCCCCTCACTCAGCAGATCATCTTAAGACTTCACAACAACGACTCATTTGGACACTGGCTGAAGGTGCAGTCTGCCTTACAGCTTCCGCCAGTGAAGGAAGGCCAGGATTTCCAAGAGGGAAGCAAGATCACTCCCCTAAACGTCTTCCAGGGAACAGAGGGAGGTACCGGACTCAGAGGACCCACCCAGCAGCTCCAGAACCGGTACCCAGCACACAGCGTGCCCTGCTGGGTTCTGCCAGCAAACTTCCTAGGTGGGAAGTGCCAGAGAGTCTCTGAACTAAGGACAAAGCTGTTGCCTGCAAGCACTCTCCTCAGCTTTGGGCCGTCCGCATTGAAAGGACGCCACAAGCCCTCTGAAAAAGCTAGGAGTGCCAGACAAGCATCAACTAGCGTCCATCTTTTAAGGCCATTTTCGAGGCAGTCGAGCCCTCGAACCGTGACCGGCTGCACCACTGACTGTTGTCATGCTGCAGTCACTCAAGCCTTCCGAGGCACCTCGACCAGCATCCCAGATCCGCCAACTAGTACAGAGACGATTCTTGACTCTGATCAGCCTTGTAGGCCAGCTTGCAGCAGTTCGTCCAGTCTCGCTTGCCGAACTGCCTGCGACCTGATACCCGCACCTGTCTCCCGTCTTGAACTGTGTCGCAAGAGCTGCAAAGCGTCCTGCAACTGACTAGACGCTGTCGAGCATCTCAAGCACCAGGTACACTGTAGTTCTGCCCCCCTGGTCCTTCTCCGAAGGCCCCTAGTGAAATGTACGACTCCTCGCTCCCTTGGTGCTGAAACCAAATAACATTGAACTGTTAAGACTGATTGCTTTACTGATTACCCTCCTGTCAGTATCCAGAGTGTATCCCTTTCCTTCGTGAAACTGTCTGTCCTCTGTGTTCCTTTACAGGATGGGTTGTATTTTGTAGTGTGCTAGAACTGTCTGTTATGATAAAGTAGATATTTGTTTACAACCTTGACTGGACAGTCCCTTTTATCCTGGGGTTATAATTGTATTTTCGCTGTGTTGCAAATTATTAACGATCCACAACCTTGCAGAGATAAGCTTGCTGTTCTGTCCACGTTACCAAAATTGGACAAGGAGATTTATAAATTAATTGTGTTCCAATCTGTTCGGATCCCTGATGGTGTAGTAGAGGTGTGGCGCTGATTGATGGTATAGAAACCGATATTCATCCCTCGTCCACTAGTGCCCCCGGAATTTGATTTCACAGTGATCCCTGATTATTGAGATTTTGCTATTTGACCTCACACTTTTCCACGGATTGTGGATCAGTTTGTTGCAGCAATGTTTTATGGTGTTAAAAAGATGTCTCTGCTTTTGTTTATGGCCTTGGTTATTGTGGTCTAGGCCGAGGACATCTTTTATCAGGGTGCGCTTGGAACAGTGCACGTTTGCTTGTTGCGAGAGTGGGTTGCACTTTTTTATTAAGAATAGTCTTTATTTTTATTTTTATTTTTTTTCTTTTCTTTTTTTTGGCCTGGGTTAGGAATAGGCTTGGCTCAATCCTAGCAGCCCCAATGTTAATTTATTGGAACGTGTGTGGAAGGAAGAACTTGCTCAAATATTGGGATGACATGCAGGAAGTGGGTGCATTTAAAATCTTTGTTCCAGGAAATGGTCCACCTCACATTTTGATCTGAAGGGTTACCTCACTTTTACCAGTCAGGCAGTCAAAAGACCGGCATAAATGAGCTTCTGAAGCTCGAAAGCGCTGAGCACCCGTGTGATCTGCTTGAGAGTGCGTGGACACAGTTGGGAGAAGGGTTTAACGGAAGCGAAGGAGATACGATGTGTGAATCCAGACGCCCCCTCGGCACAGTCCGAAAGAAAGATGGGCGGCGCAAGATGACCAGGACAAAGGAGCACATCCGTGGAGTAAACCGTGCCGGCTAATGTGCAGATCGCAGCAAGGAGCAATTGAGGGACGTGCCGTCGGTGGAAAGCGGTGTGTAGCAGACAACTCTTGAAAACAAATGGAAAGGAGAAACAGCTGTGAAAGATCTGTGCAGCAAGCTAAGGGGAGGGGAGTGTAGATGGCTGTCGTGCCCCGAACGGAGGTACTGAAAACGGCTGTCCAAGAGCAGCACAGGCACCGTGGAGTTAGCGTGATCACCCCTTGGGCTTGTGTGTGCAGGGCGCTGGCCCGCTTTCCCGACGTGGGTGAAAAGGAGCGAGGACGTGCCCTGTGGAACCATTAACGGGCTGGAGCAGCTCTGTGACTGGTGGGCTGGGAACGAGCGGTTTCCCAAGCATTGGAGAGGCCTAGGGGGGGACAGCGGAAAAGCTGTCCTGCAGTACTTGACTGCCTTTGCTGGGTCATTGAACTTCACCGGCATCTGGAGACGTTAAATGTGCGGCGAGCTGCTTGGATTTTCTGGATGCAGCAGAGCGAGCGAGGAGCCTTTACAAACAGGTATGGGCACTTGAGGGAGCGTTGCCCCTTTGTGTTGGGGGCCCAGACAGTAGATAGAAGTGGAAGCGGCCTGAAAGACAAACAGAACCCGTGCTCAGGGGTGAAAGAAGATAGATGGCCCATGCTCAGCAGGAGCTGAAGAGGGGGAACAGAGGAGCCAGGAGACTGGAAAGTGCGTGGGCCTGAAAGGCGGAGGTGATTGCTGAAATATATACTGGACTCTGGGCCGCCCGGTGATCCTGGGGGAAAGGCCTGGGCTGTATCGGGCGGGAGCAGGTTGTGGCGCAGGAAGAAGTAGTGTGTTGAACACTGGATCCTGAGCCGGCGGGCGCGCTGGCAAAGCCCAGCCACTGGTGAAACGGGCCTGACAGGCGCCAGGTCAAGTGGGAGCAGGTGGCCCAGGGACCAGAATCCAGACGAGTGGCTGGAGCACAAGGGATTTAGGGCGAGAAGCCTGTGCAAAGTCCTTGACAGAGCTAGTGTTGCGGCAGCCAAGCAAAGAGGTAGTGGAATTGTAGGCCCGTGGCAGGAGATATACACACAAATAACAGCCCGATTATCGCCTATATCTGTGGGTGTGAAGGAGAACGGAAGGCCAGTTACCTGGGGTGGGCAGGAGGGTGCAGAGGTCACAGTCCACGAGCGCAAAGCACATCATATAGCAGTGTAACAGGAGCTGGAAGCGTATACGGACGGGCCCACGCTTCAAAACCTCACCCGAGCAGAACCCACTAAGAAGGGAAGCAGATGTTAGATTCTGCTAGTTATTGTTTGAGCTCTTCAAGATGGCACATATTGCAGCAACCAAGTCCTGAGCTCCTGTAGGGGCGAAGGGCAGCCTGCTGAGAGCTTGGGGATCGTGGAGGGGAAAGGCAACTGGCTGAATGCCTCCCAAGTTGGCCAAAACTAAAGCTACCCAACCAACCTTGGAAGTCTTAACCACACCAAAGAAGCAATTGCGTGAGAAGGATATGGATATGGAGCTGGAGCTGGAAAAGGGGGTTGGGGCCTGGAATTGCGCAACCAGGTGATGCTTGCAATAGCTGATTTGAATGTATCATTGGGGACACAAATTGAAGAAGTGAAAGTCGATGTGCGTCTTCTGCATCAAGATGTGTGGAGCTTGGCGGAACGAACCACAACTCTAGTGACGCAAGTGAAGGAGCACTCTGGCACACTCCGGGAAGCGCAAGTCGACGTCCGCATTCTACAGCAGAAGGTCGGCCTACTGGAAAACAGTTGAAGAAGCAGGAGGACGGGCCCAGAGAAATATATGCATCGTTGGCCTGCCAGAAGGAGAGGAAGGGACTCACCGTACTACTTATATAGAGAATATGCTGCTCCTGGAAATTGTAATGTGTTGATTTACCCTGCACGATTCAAGATTATATACAAAAACAAGATCTTGTTTATTGATCTCCCGGAGGATGTGCAGGCATGAATGGACAGGGTAAAGATAGGCTTGGGGAAGTGTGAAGGGGAAGATGGCAGAAGGACCCACGAAGGAAGTTCTACCCAGTCGGAGGCCCTGCGCAGCGGCAACGTGCTGGTCGCAAGTAATGACTTGCCATACATGACAATGAAACAAGCACGCAAATAGCCTGGAGTCAAGGGGCTTTTGACATCCTTTGTGTGGAACAGGCTCTAGCTGCCGCAATGGTCTTGCTGTATGAATGGCAGGAAATACTATTGGTCATTATTGGTTAATGGTTCATGGAAAAGTGGAGCAGATCAGGCCCATGGCTGTGCCTACCACGTCCCTCCTGTTTTGTTTTTTGGGGGCACTTGTTTTTGTGCCCACCGCTATGCACCAGCCTCATGCCAGACTGCGTGGGGCAAATGCGGGAAGAAGGCAGGCCCGAACAAGGGTAACAATGCTGGGCAGTTGTTTTTAGTTGGGGTAAGTTGGGGGGGGGGGGTTCAGAAACGGGAGGGATTGCCTGCAGGTATTTTGAATGGGATAAGCAGTACTGCATTCTCGACTGAAATGTTACAAGGGGGAGGGGGAGGGAGAGAATGGGGGAGGCTGGTGGAGCGAGGGTAGACAAACACAAATTGTGGGAATTTTAACAGTACTTAACCTGGAATGTGAGGGGGTTGAATGCTTTTATAAAACGGAACAAAGTATTTTCATGTCTCAAAAGGAGTAGAGTGGATGTAGCCATGTTGCAAGAAACGCATCTCAGGGCAGATAAGCAGGCGTTGATAGCTGGGAAATGGGGGCTGGGCGGGTGGCAGCTCTTTGGTTCTCCGTTCTCTGCTTACGCTCAAGGGGTCTTGATATGGATTGCACCCTCTGTTCCCTTTCAAGGTTACTCAGGTGAAAATAGATGAGGGCAGAATGGTGCTTGTACAGGAACTACTTGAGCAAGTGGACTATGTATCCCCCCCAATCATGTTTATGTTGAGTTTATATAGCGCTTTATGGTGCTGCAGAGTTTTTTTGACTTTATATCCACGGTTAGGCCCTTATAGAGATAGCAATATGTTATGGGGGTGTGATTTTAATTGTATGTTGAATCAAAGTGTCGACAGGCCAGATGCTAAATACATTAAACCAGCCCCACCTGCTAGGACTTTAGAAGCTCCTAGAATCCATTGCTCTAGAAGATGTCTGGAGAATGCTTCACCCCAATACCAGACACTATTAGCATTTCTCGGCTCCACATGCAGTACAGACGAGGATTAACTACTTTTTTGTGGTAAAAGAGCTAGTACAACATGTTACACATGCCCAATATGAGGGAAGGTGCCTCGTCAGATCGTGCCCTGCTAAGCCTACAGTGGCAATATGCGCCTCCCAGGGCCCCGATACCCATGTGGAGACTTGGAGGTGAAGCGCTCAGAGACACCCCCTGCCCCCGTTCGAGGACTGCTTCAAAGAATGCATCTCTGACTATGTATTGCCCAATCTGGGAAGAGTACCTAGCGCTGGAACGTTTTGGGAGGCACAGAAGGTGGTGGTCCGAAGGGCCGCTATAGCAGGGTCCAGTGGTGTCCAAGTAAATATTACTAGGGAATTGACCACATCGGAGGAACAATTAAGGACCTTGCAGCAGTCACAAGAGCAAACACTAGATAAGGATGTGAAGATTAGGGAGTTACAATAGAAATGTATGGACTGCTGGGAGAGGTTAGGCAAGCATGATTTTGCCAAATGCACAGAGAGACAGCACATAGAAGGGGTCAAGCCCAGCCACTTATTAGAATGATTGTATAAGGAGGTGCAGCAAAGCCCCATACATGCGATAAATACTGGACAGGGTGAAATATGCCACACTCAAAAGGGGGTTAATGAGGCGTTTTGCTAATTTTTCCAACAATTATACAAGGATGGACCCCCGGTATCCAGTACCTCCTTGGTGGATGTGTTAGAAGAAATCGATTCACCGGTATTGTCCCAAGCTGAAAGAGAACCTAGAGGCACCCATTACGGTGGAGGATATACACAATATAATTGTGGGTTTGCCGATGGGGAAGACGCCAGGTTCAGATGGGCTGCCAAGCAAATTTTATAAAGAATATGCACAAGTATTAGCCCCTCAATTGCTTAGCACCTTCTATGATTCCTACGCAGCGGGAGTTCTGCCCCTTAGCCTGAGGGAGTCAATCATACCACTAGTTAAGCCCCATAAAACTTATGAAATGTAGCTCCTTTGGGCCTCTATCGATGTTGAACCAGGACAATAAGATGTTGACGGCCATATTAGCAGCAAGGATGAAAAACATGATTTGTTAGATGGGACTGCGACCTGGGATGGCTGTGCGCCATAACTACACTGGATGCAGTGAAAGCATTCGATTCAGTGAGGTGGGACTGACTGTATGCAACCCTGCGCAGGTTTGGTTTTGGGTAGGCATACATTAAGTGGGTGCAACTGGTGTACACTAGGCCGATGGCTCAGGTTAAGACGGGCAGATGCAGGAGCATGGGAACTAGAAAAGGGCACGGGGCTGGGCTGTCCATTGTCACCGTTGCTGTATGTGCTTACTATGGAACCAATCGCCTAATAACCTGGGGCGGACTATCGGGAGGTCGGTATCGAAATAGATGGGGGCAGACACTTGATATCCCTATATGCAGATATGACACTATAATACATCCAGAACCCGGAAGATAATTTGGAGCTGCTGTTGGAGGCCTTACCTCTTTTCACTAAGCTGTCGGGGATCACCATTAGCATAGATAAATCCGCATTATTCCCAATAGCCGGACTATGCAGGGTGGAGCGGAGAGCGCTGCCTGTTCTAGCCCTGCAGTGGGAAGAGCATACGTTTAGAAATTTGGGAGTCAATGTGTATCATGACCCGGGGGTCGAACGCAGACCCAACACGTTGCAGGCCCTGGAGGACATTAGGGGTTCAATGAGGTTCTGGACTAAATTACCCCTCTCTATGATGGGTAGGGCGGCGTTGTTGATGGTAGTACTGCCTAGACTGTTACACTTCTTTATGAAAGTCCCGTTCTATATCACAAGGCCTTTTTTTAAGACTTTAGGAGGCATCTTTAGAAGCTTCCTGTGGCAAAATGGGAGGAGTAGAATTGTACTGTCAACACTGTATAGAGTGTCCCAAATTTTGAATTGTACTATGTATCGGGACAGCTGCAATTTGTGGTAGATTGGCTGGCTGAAGACCCTAACCTGGACACACTGATGTTACAAGCCATTGATAGGTGCTATTATTTAAATGAGTTATTGTGGTTCGGGGAGCCTCGTGTTGGGCAGAAGTCTCAATTTGGTGTCCTTGGGGTTGAAAGTGTGGGATAGAGCCATGGCTGTGATGGGGTTGACAGACCCAGTGTCAGAGCAGATTCCTCTAGTATCAATGGTTGCATCCTCGCCCCAGGTGAGAATGAACATATGTAAGTTCTGGGAGACCAGTGGGGTGGCCATCATAGGGGATTTGTTGCAAGACACTGCTTTCATACCCTTCATGGAATTGGCACAACAGACGGGAGTGCACAAGGGGCAATACATGTTACATAGCACCCTTAAAAGGGAGATTACAAGTAGGTGGCCTACACAGAGTGAGTTGATAGAGAAGCATGCGATCGTGGACATTCTATGATATTGCTGAGGGCGGGCATACCATATCGCGAATATACGACCTCCTAACCAATGGTTTTGCCTCCCCTCTAGAGATGAAAAGGAAATCGGAGGAGGATTTAGAGGTGTCCTTTACCAAGCCGCAATGGGTGAAGATACCAGGATACCTCAAGAAAGTGTCACGCAATGCGAGACTACAGCTCATACAATTGCTGGTGACACATGGGGCTTATCTGACACCTCTGTGGATCTCTAGATTTTCCGGGGGCAGTGGCAAATGGTTGCCCTAAGTGTAATGAGATGGAAGCGGGAATGCTACACAAGTTCTGGGCATGCCCAGTGGCGGGGGTGTTCTGGCAGGGGGTGGCGAGCCAGGCTACAGAAGGCAGGTGTGGAATTAGATATGCTCTCTCCCGGTGCATGCCTGCTGGTTTGCTTTATGCGCTGCAAGGGTGTAACACATGTTCGTAAACTGAAGGACTTGGCGTGCATTTTAGCTAAACGTAGGATAGCCATGGCATGGAAATCGTTTAGGCGCCCAGGGATAGAGGAATGGTGGAGGGATCTGTCAAGCGGGAGGAATTGGGGAGTGGGAGGGCTTATTACACGCCTTGTTTGCGAAGACGCGTATGGCGGAGGCAGAGGCGGACTGTCTCTGGAATATTCTAGGCAGTTCTTCCATTTCGTAATGTGCTGTGCTTCTAATGTGAATGAGAAGCAGGTTGGGGAGGGTGGGCAGGGTACTGGGAGGTGGTTTGAGTGGGGATGGGGGGGTTGTGTGATGTTTGGTACATGTTGACGTAGAAATTTGTTGATATGGCATTTGTATATGTGGAGCCAAGGTTATTTTGTTATGTGGAAAACAATATATATTTTTTTAAAAAAAGAAAAATGTATGCAGCATGCATTACTGGAAATTCCATACAGTGTTACCAGAGATAAACAGCCAAAGTGTCCATGTTTGAAATGTAACACCTTGGTTTTCATCGCAACATCAACACTTGTCTGAAAAATGTTAATCTCCCTGTTAGGGCTAGATGAAAAAACCCAGTCACCATATTGTGGTGTGTAATAAAACATTTGAATAACAAAAATAAATTGAGTTCAAAAGGAGGTCTGGTCAGCTGTGTAGATTTAGGCTTGGGGGGAATCATTTGATGTCATTTTGCCTTAAACTTTACTTCAAAACGCATGAGTTAAGACACGACTTAGCGTGATCGTCACCTGACAGGGGCGGGCTTACCCATAGGTGGAATTTGGGTATGGTCAAGAAGTTCACTGAATTTTTGCATGTAGCATTCATAAAAATATTTCCAATTGGGCACCGGGCGAGCGGTGCAGGGCTTTGTATAGAATTATGGATTGCTTGAAAGCAATTTTAAATGATAGTCCCCCTAAGAGTAGGGTCGATCTCAAACATTCGTTTGATGGAAGAATGAGGGACTCCAAACAATCAAAAGGAAATCCGTAATAGTTTTAAAAAACAAATGCTGGCCCAAGCGGACTATATTACTGCTAGGAATAAGTTGCAGCAATATCATAAGAATTTGGTTATTTCCCCTAGAATGAATCTCCATGTTGGGGATAATCGGGCTATGCTTCATTACCTATGTCAAGGCAACGATCAAAAATGTTGGGGTACCCTGAATGAAAATGTGGGAACCAAAGGGCCCTCATCGTACTCCCCAATTCCTGAGCATGTATGGGTAGAGTTTTATAAGGAAAAGTACACTGTGCCGAAATCCTTGGAGTAAATTGACCCATTGGTGGGGCCGTAAATTCTGGGCGAGTGCCCCTGGTCCAAAGACATTGATTGGACTATGAAACAGCTGAAGCCTTCTCGGGCACCCGGACCTGATGACATCTCGCCCTTTGTTTTGAAAAAAGCACCTGCACTGTGGTCGGCACCCCTATTCGACAATATATTCAGAACCCACACTATCCCTTGTTCTTGGACTGAGTCCATTATAATTCCTTTGTTTAAAAGGAGGATTCTGCGGACCCCCGGAATTATAGGCCAATTGCCCTTATTGATGGCTCCAGTAAAGTGTTTGCCATTCTACTTCTGAAAGATTTGAATAGCGCTATTGCGCAGCCGCCGGTTCTTTCCAAGTAGGATTTAGAAAAAACGTAGGGACATCACTCATTGCTACTATCCTCGCTCATCTTTTATCTGACGTCCAACAGACATGAGCATTGCCTTCGACTGCGTTGCAAGATCTTTGTTGTGGTCAAAACTCCTTAAAATAAACATACCGAAAAAATGGGTGCAACTGCTTGCATTATTACATACAGGCACGACTAAGAGTACAGCTAGCGCACAAGGGTGCGCTTTCGACAAGTATTAGCTCCTTTATATGCCTGAAACTGGGCTGTATACTTGCACCTATCCTTTTCAATTTGTATGCTTGTGATGTGGTTTCCTTAATGCAGGGCCCGTCCATAGCATCAGCGAGGCTGGGTAGTCTTAGGTTGGACTGGCTAGCCTTTGTCGATGACTTTATTCTCTTTGGTAAGACGCCACAGCGTCTTCAGGGGAAGCTGAATCTGTTTTACAAGTACTCTATGGAAAACAATATGACGCTTAACCCTTTAAGTGCCATGGGTTTTCCCCCACATTGCCAAGGCCTTTTTTGGTGATTTCAGTATGTCGCCATTCAAGGCCTTGTAACATTTTTGTTATATGAGATATCTCGGCCAAATTTGGCCTCTTTTTTTCCCATATGTAGGCGGTCGTAACGCCACTCGGGAATCCTAGGTTGCTGTAGTGGGGTGAGAGAAAATAAGCAAAAAGGGCGAAAATGTTGGGTTTTTTCAAAAAATGGCAATAAAATGATGTACAAAGAAGCCTGTGGTTCTTTCCTTGTAAGAGCTAGGAACAAATGGTTTGCTGTGCTGAATTCCCCAATTCCCTGGCTTTCGGAACAGGTCGAGTGAAATTTTGATGTGGTTATCAACCGTTTTGTGAGAGGCGATTTTGGCAATTTTTGCCAATTGAACATGCGTGGACAGAATGGAAGAAAAGGGTAGGAAAGCCGAATTGGAGGACAGAAAGGCATACATTTCTGAAAAGTAGACAAAATTCCAAGTTTAGGAAGGGGTGATTTGCGCAGGTCCGGCAACAACTAAGTAGGGGAAAATTCCATAATTTGGGGAAAAAGCGGGAAAATGACTGAAAAAAGGGTATGTGGTGGACATGGTTGGCCAGGTACGGCAATGGCTTCTATGAATTTTGAGAAAAACAATGCTCCGCTACATTCCCCCGACTCTTGCAGTTAGGAAATAACATCTTGTTTGTAATGTTTCACAAAACAAGCAGTACCACAAGCCAAGAATCGGAGCCATGGTACCCACGAGTTTTATGTTTACGGCTGAAAAGACGTACTTAGCATGTGTAAATCGGGAAAACCAATGTGGTGAGGAAGGGCAAGCATACATTTTGTGAAAGACCACATGCAGACCTTTTCAAGGGTAGGTGACCTGTGCACTTTACAAAAGTGTATGGTGCTTAAAGCAGCAACTAAATGTAGGTCCCATTTGGGAAATGAAAGGGTTGTCTGACAAAGAGCAGCAACAAATGGATCGAAATGATATGAAAACAACACAAACACAACAAATGTCATACCTTCCCGCGTTCCCACAGGTGTCCCGACGAAAAAGGTACCTCACATGTGTGGGTGCACATACCTTGGTTACAAGGGAAGAGCCAAAAAAACGCGGCTAACCGCAAGTCTTTTCCGACAGCAGAATTTGATGAATTTCGTGGAAGGGAGTACCATACAGATATGGGCCTAGGGTGTCCATGCCACCAAGGGAAACGGGGAACCCCATGCATTTCCGAAAAAAGGACACCCGTGGGATTCCGCAGAGGACTGACTTGCGCTAATCGGCCCTGAATTTATCACTCAGAAACCCGACAAAGTGAACATTGTTTTTTTTCCCCACCAAATATCACACTTTGTCTGGGATTTTGGGTAATAAATACTGGGCCGCTTCGCCCAAGTCAGACCTCTGTGCATTCCCACGGGTGTCATCTTTTCAGAAATGCATGGTGTTCCCAGTTTTCCTAGGTGGCTTGGACAACCCAGCCCCAAATCTGTATGGTGTGCACATGAGTCAAAATCCTGCAAATCGTGCAGACAAGACTCGTTTGCCGCAGGGCCTCACCAAGGAGAGGCCATCTAACTGCATGTAAGAGGCAGGCTGCAGGATCTAGTACATGGAAGGCAGGGGGTTGAGTTTATTAATACCTCACCCTCCCAGGAGAATATATGGGTGCAGTTCACCCTGGAGACCCTGGATGCCTAGGCAGTTAGTCAGCAGCAGACTGGCCTGTGGTGGCAAGGCGGCACGGGCCAGAGGGGGGTCATCTCTGTACCCGGTGCCCAAAAGGATGATTTATTATGATCAACCATATTGATTATTTACCTATAACCATGTTTTGTATCAATAAAACCCAACGGCCTTTTATTGCCAACGCTTGAACAAAGTGGTGTGGTAAGTATTTTTGGGGGAGGAGGCAAGGCCGGGAGGCTTGATGCCAACCCGCAAAATAACATATGTATGTCTGCTGCATATGGGTTCAACGGTTATGTGGATTGAAGGTGGGCGGCCAGCGTGAGGGAGGATGCTGGCCGGAGAAATGTGGTGTGACAAGACAAGGCACAGGAAGACTATTCAATGGAGACACACTAGATTCATTTAAAAAATCAAAACAACCATTGTTAAAATATATGTTGGGTTTTATTTTAGATCTTAATTTCAATTGAACATAAATAATAAACATTACACATTGTAAAGTTCCGGTTGCAGCACATCCAGGGAAAATCCGCGGTATTGTCCACTGTCGCTGGGGAAATGTTGTCTAATGGCAAGTACCGCACAGGCAGGTATTACTCTCCGAACGCGGTGTCCGAGCCTCCCGTGAAGCCACCAAGTGAAGCAACAATAGGCCACCAGCCTGTACCACCTGTGAAAATGAAAGATGCAAACTGTATTAAAATGACAAAACTTTCTTATCACTGTCGATTCAGGTAAAAAATGTCATTCAGCTTTGAAAAAAATTCTATCTAGAAAATGCACAATATGGAACCAATTTACATGCATTCGAATGATATGTAGATGTAATTTTATATGTTGCAGACGACCATGAAATAGTAGTGGCATCACTGACATCACAACCAGAGTATACTTACTCGTTACTCGGATTACGCGGACGAACAGTGCCGCAAAGTTCGTGCATAAGCACCATCATCATCCTCAACACGGTCCGTGAGAGGCAGGCTTCCCTGAACTCTGGCAGCTCGGTGATGCATTGCGGACTTGGCTCGCCTTCCGAAATGTAGGCCAAGCACCCGGAATTTTCACGGCAGCAGCAGTTCTCCTCCTCAGTTGGCATTAGCTCGCACCGATTGCACGTGCACCAGGTGGAGACGCCGTCCATGCGACATGGTCCAGGCTCTTCATCCGTTGACTGGTCCTCCCAACTGCCGTCCGAATCCCCATCGTTTTCGCGTGCTTGCCTTTCCAGTAGTTCTTCCTCGGTGTACTCGGGCTCGTACATATACGGCATTATTGTAGCCATTGTGTGGTAAAGAAAGTAAAATAATTTACAGAGATGGTACAGGTGTTCACAAGGCCTAGAAGCGGCGAAGGTAGCTGACCAGAGCACAGAAACGAGTCACAGAATACTCAAAGTAACACAGAGAGAGTAATGGAATCGAAAATCTGCTGCTGTGTGTTGTGAAACGGTGTGTTTATACTTATTGAGGAAAGAGGCGTCCTGCCATTTCCATGGCGACACTTCATTAGCTGAGGCGCAGCGATTGTTGACACGAAACGTGCTTTGGCGTTGGGAAATGGGCGGTACGCGTCTGGTGATGTCAGGTTCAGGGGCGGGGGATTTGATTTAGTGCCGCAAAAGCAGGTGAGCCAGGTCGATGGGGGGAAATGATAGGATTATCAGAAAATGGCGGCTGATTTCGAGTGCGTTAATGGACGAAAAGTCGGGTAAGGTCCATAGGAAAGTTTTCTACGATGTACCGATTTATGCTTAAAAACACATGGCCGAACCGTAGGGACAATAAAAAAAAAGTCCCGGAACTATCCTTTAATTTCACATCCTTACTGTTCATGGCCTGTAAGAATGTTGTATTTTCCCTTGTTCCCTTCCTTGTCTTGGAGCGCTTTGAAACACATTGTGTATAGGCGCTATATAAATAAACTATCATATCATATCTTCCACATTCCCACCCCCTCCCCCCCAACCAATGATTGCCTGGTTGTTGAATAGACTATTGTACAAATGTGTGAATTGGGATGATAACATTTGCTTGAAGGTCCATGCTAATAATTACATGCACATTATTTTCCTCTTGGTTTTCATTTTGTTTTGTGTTGCGTGTGTACTATTTTGCAAATGCTCAGAGAATATGCAGTTCATACAACGTACCCTGGAATGGGCTGGCATTTTGGTGATCTATAGTATTGGGAAATGTTTTAACCAATGAAGACACTTTTGTTATCATTGTGCCTGTCGATTGTTGAAGTGCAAGTTCCTACTTTGTGGATGTGTAGCATTAATGTAGTGAGCCATGAACTGCGTATTAAAACCATAATGCGCCGAGTGCCTTTTGATGGTAATGACACAGCTGAAATTTTGATAAGTTTGTAGAAAGAGGATTTATTTGTGAGATTTATGGCCCAGTATACTACAATCTTAGCATTTTGCTGTCTATTTTTATTTGAGGTTTTTATAGACCATGTTTTGTGTGATTATTTTAATTTTGAGAACATTTACTATAGTCTTTTGACAAATGGAATGTATTAACAAAGATGACAGTGGAGTTGGCATAACCCCTTTAATGTACGATGGCCCTTAGAGCTTAGACACCTGTTGGTTACATATAGTGTGACAGGGTCATCGGTTTGAGCATGTCCAAGGGTGCTATGGACCCCTCTCAACCAGGGGCTGCTGGCCTACCTGGTCAAGCCCATATATACTCTAGAATTTTTGTGGGGATTTGAATGGCAACCCTGCCCCCGGCTACTGAGTCTGCATGGTGCTGGGTACGAACATTGGTGTCTCTGGCCTGATGCTCATCAGCTTCTGTCTTGGCCAGGTCTTTCTTTATACTTTTTTGTTCCAGAGACTACAGTGACCAGCGTGCACCAGACACTGCCGACCTCAGGGATGGGTAATAGTTCCTGTGAAAAAGCATCATTCAGAGAAATACTAGCAGTGCAGTACTCGGCCGAAGGGACAAAACCCTACCTTGAACGGGGAACGGACTGGTTATCCAAATAGAAATCAACTCATCTTACCCATTCAGGATCAGAGTGGGAGATCACATGTTTTCCCTGCACGCTTCAAACTGGCTGTAGCAGAACAATGGGACAGCAGCAGTAAAGATGGAACCAGCAGAGAGGTTCTCTGCATTAGGGGAGAACAGGGCACCCTCCCCTTTGTAGGTAAAGACTTGCTTTATCCAGTAGATGAACAGAGAAAGAATGACCACAGTGATCACATGGCAAAGATGGAAGCTGGAAACGGGATGGCGCTAAATGTTTTAGGAGCACTTCCAGAGGAAGTCCCGGCCTACAAGGGTTTGCTCAGACAGACTGGCCCAGGAAGGTACGGAACCTTAGTAAACAATGGTAGCGTAGGGAAGCTTTTATCAGAAATGGGACTGCTATAAAAAAAAACTGCTGAGTCACTTCACAGTGCGGGGTCTATGGGTGGGGTCAGAGAGGAGCTGAAGGAGAACCAAAAGCAGCTGAAGGACAACCTGGAGGAGACTTTTGGAGTGTTTACATAGAGAGGAGGAAAGGTGTTTGGGGTAAGAAAGGGTTACCAATTGGGTGGAAGATTGGTTGGAGGTAATTTTGGAGGGAGAGTAGGAGAGAGATGCACCGACACGTGTGCAAAAGGTTGAGATAAGGGTGCCAGGGCAATCAAACTACCCCAATAGGTCACCTCCCATTTGAGAAAGATGGGGCCAAAGCCTTTAGGCCCGGAGAATGATAGACCAGACAGTAGGGGAGCCTTTGCTATAGTGAATCAGCACTGCAATACATCACTTGGAGTAGAGCGACTGGGCTAGACAAGTGGGGGGGTCCCATCAAAGGTGGAGGGAAACATATACACGGACCACACTTAACTTGTGAGCCCCAATTGCCAGTTATTTTAAAACCAATTGATCAACACATGATCTAACCAAAGACGAGGAAAGCATACTCCATCTTTCGTACCCACTGCTACCTACGATCCTTTCCAAACTAGAATTGAAATATGCCAACTCATGCGCAAATACGCCTGAACCAATTCTTCCACAATGCCACGGAACAAGAACCAGATACTACAGGACTTGGAGATAATGTCATGCGCAGAAAGGGTACCCTCATGAACTCTATCATGCATAACACTCATGCCAATAGAAGTAGTGGCACTCGCACTCCCACTCCCGGGTATTCTCCGACCCGTAGCTCCGCTAGGTTCCCCAAGGTACATCCAGCTCCTCGTAAAATCACGTTACCTGTGGTGCGAGGGAGGTGTGAGCAGTCCTTGTTTCGAGGCAGGGGCAGAGGTCGACTGCATTGGCTCTCTCGTTTGCAGTGGCAACTACCATGGATGATGCGAGCGGGCAGGAGCAACCGATTGCGATCACTTCCTGGTTTCGGGACGCTTCCCCGATCACCTGCTCTGACTGCCGCTCACGTGATCGGGCGCCCGGCATAAAAGCCGGTCGCTTCGAATCACTTGTTGCTCTTTCTCACGTAACACTGTCCAGCATTTTGATTCAAGATTCAAGAATTCCACGGATTAGACTTCAGCTCACGGATTATGGATTGTTATCTCTTACTCCATGGTACGTTCACTTGGTGCTGCACGGATACTCGGACTTTGAACTTCGGATAACGAATTACGGACTGCCTCTGAAATACTTTCCTGGTTTGTCGTCTTTGCACCATTACCCGGATTCGACCTTTGGACCGTTCTTGACCTGCCTTCATTTTTCTCCCTGAACTGTTATGTTGCTTTCAAGTGGTCCATGTCTCCTCAAGTATGACCTTCAAGAGCCATCCAGGTGTGTGTATCCGGTACTTACCATCTGGTGCCAGGCTTCAGGGATTGTTGACGCACTCCTTGCACCAAAGCTCCCGAGTCCCAAGCCCCTCCCTATTGGGTTTAGGTAAGTTTTTCTATGGTATAGAGTTAACGTTTGTGACCATATTACTGTGCCTGTTTGTGTTAATATCTGGCTTCCTTCCAACAGCTTTGGGGTCCTCGGCGGCGTCTGATCCTGTGAACAACAACCACACCTGTGGCCTCAAGGCTCGCACAGAGAGTATTCTTGTTTCTCTCTGTGGGGAACTTGGGGACAGAGGCCCTTATACTCCTCACGACACAGCAAGATCTGACGGATAAATCCAAATTCTTTCTACCGATGCACACGAACACGGTTGAACCTGCAACATTTGAACAAGCCCTCCTGAAGAGTCTGGCTAAAATGGAAGACAATATACCTTTCATACATTTAAACTGCACAAAGGCTGAACTCCAAGCACTAACTGCTCTGGCAAAAGACCACACAATAACCATTAAACCTGCTGACAAAGGTGGTGCTATAGTATTGATGGATACCAATGAATATAACGAGATGGCGGATACCCTTCTGTCGGAGAAAACCTAGCTATCGCATCTTACCAGGAGATCCGACACAGACACTAAGAAATATGATAAACACGCTGGTAGAAGAGGCAGCAGCAGAGGGATTTCTGAGCGCTAAAGAGGCGACCTTCCTGAGTTCCAATTACCCGAGAATTCTGGCGTTTTATGCGACTCCAAAAATACATAAGGCCATTCTGCCCCCACCAGGAAGTCCCATAGTCTCCGGTATACAATCTTTGCTAGAACCGCTCTCACAATATGTGGATTTTTAATAAAAGGAAAAGTCCTAAAAATGCAATCATACATCAAAGATTCTATTGCGATGTTAGTGTTGCTGGACACCCTCGCCTTTGATACAGCAGAAGAATGGATGGTCACGATGGACATAGTCCCTTTACACTAAAATCCCACAGGCAGCTACCCTTTTGATGGTCAGAAAACTGCTTCACTCAGGTATCGAACTCTACCAAGTCCCTTCCACTTTCATCATAGAACTAGCCGAGATAGCTCTCACAAAAAATTGTTTCATTTGCAATGACGCCTTCTACCAACAGATTTCAGGCACCGCCATGGGGGCTACTTTTGCCCCTGCTTGGCTGATCTTTATGTAGATGCCTTTGAAAAGGACATCATCTACCATGCTACCAATCCATTTTTGAAACAGATTTCCATCTTGCATCAGTACATTTACAATGTTTTTTTGATCTTCAAGGGCACCAAACAAGAATTGGTAGAGTTCCATACCTGGATTAACACACGAAACATACACCTGCACTTTACCATCAAACCAGTAAATAATCTATCCCTTTCTTGGATTTGTCCATCACCAGTGTGAACGGTAGATTGATCTCCAAGGTATATAAAAAAGATACCGATAGAAACTCTCTCCTTTCGTTCTCTAGTTACTATCCAAGGGCCCTGAGAGATAATTTGACATTTTGGCAATTTCTTAGGTACAGACCAGACTGCACCAACACTGAGGATTTTGTGACTCAAGCTAAGGAACTTAAAACGCAACTCACAAACGGAGGATACCCGACACAGATTGTGAGTACCACATGCAGATGGGCACGTAACATTCCCAGAGCCCACTACCTTGGAACAACATCCAAAACCTCTGACGCGAGAGACCATTACGGCAGTTTTTAGCTAGTCACCCCTTCTCAACAAAATCAAACACAAAATCAAAACACTCTGGCCCATCCTAAACACAGGAGAGCAGCCAGTACAGGAGCCTTGACAAACTGGTTAAAGCCCTACCAGAACTACTGAACAGGAATTCCATACAAACTACACTCTGGAATACTGATCCACCAACAGGATATTCTCTGTGCGGCAACTGCACGGTATGCCCAGAGACATGTCGGAGTACACAGATCGAAGTAGGGCTTAAGACTCTGTGGATCCAAAAAACGCTCACTTACTGTAATACATCGGCAGTCCTCTATTTCATCACCTGTCCCTGTAACTTACGTTATGTAAGGATGACACTCAGGAAGGTAAAAACGAGGATGATGGAACACAAATCCTGTATAAGAACTAAAAAAACTACTGCCCAACTGGTCAATCATTTTTTACAAGAAAGACATAGCGCAGACCAGTTCGGATGGACAGTCATAGAAAAAATACATCTACCTAAGCGTGGAGGTAACATACATGACATACTACTTAAGAGGGTTCAGAATTGGATTTTTAGACTTCAAACCAACAATAAAGGTCTGAACGAACAAATCCAGTGGCACGAAATGGCAGTGATGGACAGATAGGTCTTCATGTAAGCACACCTATGAGGACCTCCGCACATTTAGCGCTCTAGAGACACCATACACCCGCAATGGTTGCCCTGGTGGAAGCCCAGACTGTCCCGCTAGGTACATTAATGAGCCTGCTTTTGTTCCACCACTTTTTGTCCAGGGACATTAGGATATGTAGGCCTGATGGCCCATGGTCCTCTGAGCAGTCTGATATACTGTGTCACAGCTCCCCCGATCTTCCTAGCGTAGTCTGTGGGTTGTACCCAATCTAGCCTCGAACCCGGATCTTATATAGGGGTTTCCCCACTAGGAATTTTTCCTAAATTTTATGACAGACATTGAATTGCGACCACCACTTGACACAGGTACCTGTTTCTACACATGGTTGCCATGTTATTAATGAAGAATTTGTACCTCTTTGATTCATGAAAGTCGAATAAGAATAAAATCCTTGTTGACACTCTGTATACCTGCATCTCCACATGCAACACTGTAAGCATGCACATTCAATCTTGACACGACACTGAAAGTATCATAATGACACCTTCCAAGATGGCAGCCGGATCATACTGCACGTTTGCCAGACCCGGTCCCAGTTCCTATACATCCAAGATGGTGGCCGAGATCCAGGGTTGCAAGCTTTTCAATTCCGGCCGTAGCACGTACAACGAGAAGACAGCAGCTTACCGGATTCCTAACAGGCCAGAAGCAGCAACAAAGTTCGCGGTGCACCCCGAGCTATAGGTAAGCGGCCGCGGGCACATGAAGCCCCCGCCCCGTGTTTGCAACCTTTTTAGAGATCATCACCATGAAAGTTTGTTTGATAATCAGCCTCCGCGTTTGTTTCATGCAGGGGCACCTGCAGACGCGCGACTTTAGCAACAAGCACAGCCTATCTGCCGAGACAAATAACCACTAGGATTTCCAGCTCCCCGGCCCAAGTGCTTTGAGGTAACTCGAACTACACTTCAGTCGAGTAGCACAAGTAGCCGTCTAGTGTCTGACATTCACAGTGGCTCTCCCTGTTTTTCTTTTTTTTTAGGAGACCAGTACAGCTGCGAATTTACCAGCTGTCCAGTTACTAGAATTTTCAGCATCATTTCGCCTACACTATGCAGTGACGTAATATCCCTGGCCATCAGTTAATACCACGTGTAGAGGCATACCAAACGCGGACAGCATGCCATGCACTGGTCCCAGCCACAATATTTGAAATCCACACTGTAGAAGCCAGTGCACGCACAGTGTTTAGTGAGTCTCCATGATACACCTTCTCCCACTCCCTTCCCTTTGGGTCCCTATGCTTCGTAGTGCATGAACTTGGCACCCATAGCAGGGTCTCAGTGGTTTCATAGCACAATGTTTACCTCTCTGGAAGCACTAAACTTAAATCACACTATTGTACCCGTCAAAAGACGAGTTGCGGGTACTGGTTCAGAGGATTATTCATCAACTCCGACACCCTTCTTTTGTGCCGTACCCTCTAGGTTGCCGAAGTTCCTTAGAGACAAAATTCTCTGAAAGGAAGCTATCCATTGAAAACAGGTCCTGAAGAAGATGATCGAAATTACGAATATCATTGAAACCAGTCGAACACACAGGGCATGAGTGACCTCATGCCCCAGACAATATTTTACTGATCTGGATATAGATATGTCTTATAATTGATTGACATAAAACATATTGGTTTTTAACCTTAGATATAGGTTACAGCCTGTTGAGGCATTCTCTTTAGCAAGGGCATTTTTTATAGTGCCGATTACACGATATGGGCTCATCATTGTAGTGTCTGCCTCTCTAAAAGTGACGAAAATCCTGAAGTGAGAACAGTACATCACCATGGGGTTGAAGACATATAATGCACATAATGTCTCTCGAGTACTAGCTGTTAACAGCCCATACCAGTGTATCCTCTTTATAAAGTTTAGCATTTGATTTGGTGTGTTGAATAAAAAGGTATGAAAGAAGTCTAGATAGGACCAGTCTCTCTCCTATCCTCTGTTAGATAGGCGTTACCACACTCGTAGCCTAGGGACAGAGTGCACCATATAGGTAGGGATAGGGTGTTCTTCCCACAGGGAGAGCAGTCTAGTGTGAATGAGTTGGTGGTACTTTGATACCACATTTATGGGAACCTTCTGTTGAAAACAAGTTCTCTATTGACCGTTCTCTTATGATACTAATTATTAGCATTAATGTTTGGATAATGTTACTGGGTCTGTGAGTCCCCCATTTATGAGCTCTTGGTGTTTTTGAGTTGCTATCAAGAACAGAGCTACCTAAATTGAATATTTTGGTTCGACCCTATTCTTTAAGGTAATGTTCAAACTCTGCAGCCAATTTAAGTTCCAAACCTCATTTTAACAAGTCCTTTAGCCTCCTGGCTGCCCTGAGCTTCAAAAAACAAAATGTCCAAGGGTTGGTCAACAAAGGTTCATCAATCCTAATGTTAAAATGTTCAGCCCTAAGCTAATAAAGTGAAGGTTTCTCCTGGGTAGGCTCTTCAAGGTTTTCCTCACGGTCTTGGCTCTTCGAGTCATCATGTTTTAACCAGCTCTCTGAAGACCTCTGCCAACTGTCTGGTGCAGTGGTTCCTCCATTCCGAGTCCACTTAGGCTCTTCTTCAGCCACTGGTTTCCTCAACAAGTATAGTGCTCACCGTAACACTCCTTGTGGAATTTAGGCCTTGGACTACCTCTGCCCTTGTAGTGTGGTCCTCGTGCATCCATCAACGGTTGGGGATTGCACCTTCAGAACTACTTCTTCCTCTTTTATAATTCTACTGGGGAATTTTAACTTTTGTCCCTTCAGATTGGCTGGGGCCATCGTGGTTTTGTTTCCCCAAATGGATATTTAAATTTCCCTCATGGGTTCACTTTACATTGGTTAATTGGGAGATTTTCCCCACCTATGTTTTCTGCATCTACAAATACGGCTTGGAGTGCTGCCACAATGCTGGAAGGTCCGATTCCTGCTTGGCAACTTATATGTTCAGTTTGCACTGGATGGCGTGTCACGGCTCCTGTGTGCAGCTTTTGGACTGCAGTCATGTGAACTCATCTGATTGTAAGTTCAGGAGCTACTTTCAGCGTAGGAATCATGCTTGAGTTTCAAATGTTTAACCGCTTCACTTTGGGAACACTTGTTTAGTGCCTGCTGTGTTTCTGGCAGGAGGAGCTGTGCAATATTATGCTCCTGCTTGCTTCCAGACTGTAAATCAATATTAGGTGAAGTGGCCTGAGAGCTCGGACTTGCGGTTTGTGTACAAATCCTTGCTGTAATTCTCTTGGTCTTTGAAAAAATTGACCTGTAACACCTTTTAGTATTTGTGCTAATGTGCCTTTGTGTGGGTGGCAAGCCTTCTGGATCACATTTTCTGAGGCACATCGGGTAGCAGCCAGGCCAGCCCAGTTGATGGTGCCTTGAACCCTCACATAAGATGGAGAGTACTTGCAACTCACTACAGTTTCCAAAAACTTTGAAAATGAAAAGCAAATGAGTTTACAATAGTCTGGATAAATAGTTGATTTTTCAGACTATATGAAAAGCCCCATGTGAAATTTTTTTTTAGCAATCAATTTTGAAAATCATAGTGAAGTTTTAGCAAATTTGGGAAGAGGTTTTCATTTGGCCAGATCAGTTGCACTCAAAATTGAATGAACTTGCATGTATGAGAATAAAAGTTAGTTATGATAGAGATGTTTTTCCCTATGCTGAATCCTCCTGGGTTGATTTTTTTGGATAATCTCTATACAAAAAGAGACTATACTTCTGTTATTTTCCCAAATTAAAGTTACTTAGAAATTCCAGATTTTGCCTGGTCCGAGGAAGATGGAAGTAATAAGGTACTCTAAACCCTCCAGGGCCTCCGGCCCAGATGGACTGCTCCAATAGTTTTTAAAATCGAATCCAGATTTGTGATCAAACATCTTATTTCCTATGTTCCTTTACATTTTGGCTTCGAATAAGTTTCCTTCGTCACTTAAGGCATCCTCTTTAATCCCGATTTTAAAGTTGACCGAGCTGCGCCCTGTAATAATCGTCCCAGGGCTATTTTAGATGCTTTAAGTAAAGTATTCACATTTTGGTGTTATATAGATGGACATAGACGCTTGCTCTTTTCTCTAGATTCCAAATTGGCTTTCGGAAAGCAATGTGAACTACGCTGAACGGACTAGTTATTACCCACTTGCTGAATTGCTACCATTTAAATTGCATCACTAGATATGAGCAGTGCTTTTGATAGTGTAGACACTGATCATTTATGGCAAAAAAGATTGAATTTGAATATTATGGCTATTATCATGAAGGTTCCGGTGATTCTACATCTATACAGCAATGTACGTGTCCGGCTAAATCGCCAAAGTGCCCTGACCAAATCTGAAAGGGGCCCCTAGGGGTCTATGGAAACAAGGCGAGTCACCACACACGATAGATACACCAGACACGAGGTTGTATTCCCAAAGCTAGGGTTTATTGCAAAGCAAAAGTCTCAGTTGGCCAACTCAGTCTCACGCCCCGCGACGTGCATCTCTAGACCTCGAGGGACGCAAGAGAGTGAATTACGTACATCAGTTACATATATACAAAATGCATATCAAACCATCAGCTATGACCTGTTTAACACCCCCCTTTTATTGGGTTTCTTTGAACTTGGTGTGATGGACATCTCCGACAACTGACCCCTTCAAACATCTATTCTAGTAACAATTTGCAATTTGTGAGTGCGAAGGCATCTTTCAGTTGTTGAATAGAACACAGCGCTTCTGTTCTTGGAAGCGAGCTACATACGGGGGGGGGAAGAGTTGCATTCCGGACCTTGCTATCTATTAGGTGCTATTCGTGTCCTGGGAGCCGACACGCTCTAGCGGGCTCAGAAAAGGGGGGCCGTAAGAAAAGCATAATTCAAGCCTTTAGCTGTATTATTCTTACATATTCTACCATATAACGAGACTGGCTGGCAGCAGCGAAATGATTAAATGCCCTGCAGCTCTGCTTCAAGGCTACATTCGGGAGGGAGCCAGGCATTCTTCCTGGCACTGCCTACGTTTGTGTTTCAACTAACTCTTGTCCTTTTTACGTATAGACAACAATGTTTTACAGTCGAGCAGTGTAAGCGGATAATATACTGCGAAGCAATAGGAACAGAAAGCAATGAGCAATGGTTAGAAAACAAAATGGCGATTCTTGTTACATCAAAATGGCCGTTCATTGGCAAACTCGAAAACCTATATTCTGTCATATCGTGTATGAAGACGGTTGGCCCACGGCCACCAAAATAGAGGTATCAATTTTTCTAGACTGACAAACGTATTAATACATCCATTGGTCTAAGATAGGGATGTGTGCTGGCACGTTTTCTTTTTAATCTGTATTTGGCCGATTTGGAAGACAAATGCCACCCTAGGGGTTAGATTGGAAGATTTGCTAATTCATTAGTTGGCATTTGTTTTTTGATCCGACTCCTATAGGCTTGCAGAGAAAACTCCAGCAATTCTCTGAATATGCCTTCTTGAACCATTTACTTATAAATGGGACCAAGTTGAAGGTCGTCCTTTAAACTAGGAAACGCAAGCCAAAGACTATGAACTGGTCGGTGGGGCATGCAAAGCGAAGTAT
Organism: Ambystoma mexicanum; assembly: GCF_040938575.1. Taxonomy (NCBI): domain Eukaryota; kingdom Metazoa; phylum Chordata; class Amphibia; order Caudata; family Ambystomatidae; genus Ambystoma; species Ambystoma mexicanum. Next base: position 1,210,687,054 of record NC_090922.1, on the reverse strand, counting down.
GGTCCCCTTTTTACGTTCTCTTGGTTTTACTTTATCCAATGTTACGGCACAAAGCGAACATAGAGAGTCTTCGACTTAAAGCACAACGATACTCGCACAGATGACGAGTCTTTTATAAACTTTTCAAATGTTCCCCTGTCTTTAATTCGTTATGGTTTAGAGCTTTTACACATAGATTTAGGAGTTTCCTATAATTCTTTACAAGGTACACTATGGAAAAGCATACTAGGCCTTCCAATTGCAATTCCCAATGCTATGATTAGACATGAGCTTGGCTTAATTTCATTTCTGACAAAAATAATCTGGAAACGATTGTCTGTTTCCCAAAATGCTCTGTCCTCCTGTTAGATCTTTATATGTCACCCTAGCAGAAATTAATAAATCTTGGTTTATCTGTTCTTTTAGTGAATTATGTGACATGGTGGATGAGGTTCTGCATTGCATTGCATCATCTAAAGATGAGATTAACGGGGGGCTCCAACTTTGGTTAAAGGGAAACTATTTGAGATGGATTGGACTGCGTATGTGTACTTGTAAACTTTATAGACAATATGCTATTATTCCCAGGAAAAGGAACCATTGTTTTCCATATTTTTACCCGTTTCCTGAAGCCAAGGCTCACATATTTTGAGTTTTAAATTCCACCAATTGCCCACTTTTGAGGTTTTGTGTGGGGATTTCTTCCAAAGAATGTTTGTCGATTATGTGGGAAATCTGAGACGATTGAGTCTATTAAGCACTTGACAATTTATTGCGAAAAAACATCTGACTTTGTGTTTTTTACACTTAAATGCTTTTATCAACTCAAACTTTGTTGATGTGTATTGCACCATATGGTGCAGGTTAATGGAGGGATATAGTACAAGGCTGTTTTTCTTAGATTGTTAGGCAAATTGATTCTTTTTACCTACATATTATTATTTGTATTTTATTTATTGTGATAATTGTGGTCCAGGGCCCAGACCCCAATTTCTTCCTGTTCGTTGGGCGTTTCCGACGCCTTACCAACTTCCTTGCTTCTCCTACTACTCCTACCAGCACCTCTATGGCACGTCCACCATCTCCTTCTTCCACCACCTCTCTGGCACTCTCCTCATCCTCAGTGCAAAGGTCAGGTTATTTGACAGAAACCAGAACGCTTCTTTTTGATTTTTATCTAGATGAATGTAATTGCAAGCCATGGAGAAAAGCCTCAAACAGAATTCAGAAAGCGTTTAAAAAAAGGAAACTGCACACCGTGATAAAGGGAATTGTTTCTTAACATTCAGCTTCTGCTGTGTTTAGTGTAGGTACTGATAGAGCAAACGGAAGCACTGTGCATATTTAGTTTCCTAGCATTTTAGGATTGTACATTGAATAAGAAGGAAAACTAAATTGCAATTGAGAATTATTCTTTTTGTAACAAATTTTTCTTTTTTGTCAGTGAAAGCGAACCAGTATTGAACAATTGTGTTTTTCAGGGTTCCTGTGCTGTGCATAATCATGTTGAGTCAGATCATGGTTACACTTATTTAATTTACAATCCAATTCTAAAAACTGTGTGTATATGCGGTCTAGATTACATCCATTCATCGAAGTTAATGGAGTACATTACTATAAATGGTCAGTGGCGGCAGAGTCTTTGCTCAAGGGTGAGTCATTGTCATAACACCAATCACAGGTGTGATAGCCTATCAAATCTTCAAGACTACAAAATCCAAGACCAGACTTCAACATCTAGGCACAGTGATTATTATTCCTCAGTGGAAATTCAGTTTACTGACGTCTGAAGGACGTTGGCCAATAAGATAGGTCAGCCGGTTGAGCGATCGTTGCTGTGATCTATAGTTTAGAGGTTCGAATCCCAGCAAGGCCAACTCAGCCGTTACTCCTTTTGAGGTCGATAAAGGAGTACCAACTTCGGTTTTGTGATAATTGTGATTAATATGTTCTATGTAAAGCGTTTTGCCAAAAGCGCTACATGAATAATAATTTGACCCTGACATTATGCATTGAATTTAGCATGGAGTCTTTGCCGCTCTGCACTGTAGTATCATAGCATTGGCATACTATTAATGTTAATGATATTTGTATCGTGCACCATCACCACTGGAGTGGTCCTCACATGCTCTGCTGGATCTGAAAATGAGGGCATGAAAAAGGGAGGAGTTGGTTAGTTGGGTGCAGTGGGAATAGGAAAGTTATGATGCCCTGTTGGCAGCTTCAGTTTGGTTTGCACCGTTCGCTCAGTTTAGGCGTGGTTTTCGGGTCTGTGCAAATTCCCATGTGCTGGGTTATGTGTTAGTCTGTTGCATTGTGGTGAAGTACATGCGGATTGCTCTGCAGAGATGTGGTTGTGAGTTTCTGTATGAAGAGTGTTTGCGGAAAGTTGAGGTTTTAGAGTTGGGTTAGTGGGTTTTCCTTACCTTTTGTCTTTGTGTTTCTGTGCTCAACATCTGTGATTATCCTGTGTTATTGGGATTGTTGTTTGTCGCCGCCTTGTTGTTTGGTATGTTGACGAGTGGCAGTTGTCCTCTGTATTACTCTAGTGGTGTGTGTACTTGGCTGATGTAGGCGTGTTTACCCCGCCCTGTGTTGGCAAACTATAGGTTGAGGAGTTCTGTCCTTCCCTGCCCATCCCGTTTGGGAACCTTACCTAGCTAGGTTTCCTCTGAGGATTAGGTATTAGGGCACCCTCTGGTTAAGAAGATTAAGTAGGGGTCATGGGTTCTTACCTGTGATTCTTGTTGATCGCTGGGTCTATGCTTCCTAGTTGTTTCCTTCTGGTTATCAAATGGTAAGCAATAAGAAAAGGCCTGGGTTTCACAAGGTTAGTAGACTTGTGCGAGACACACCTAGGTTTGAGAATTCCTAGATAGTGAGAGAAAGGCCTAGGTTTCACAAACGGTACAGTGAGAAACTTCATAATTCTATCTAGATGCGACACCTTCTAAACTTTGCAATTCTAGCCAGATCTGATGCATGCCAAACCTCACAAATCCATCTAGATATGGTGCACGCCAAACTTTACCATTCCATCCAGATTTGACACATGACAAACCTCACAATTCTATCTAGATGTGGTGCATGCTAAACTTCACAATTCCATCTATATATGGTGCATGCTAAACCTCACAATTCCATCTAGATGTCGTGCATGCTAAAATTCACAATTCTGTCATGCACAAAGTAATGAGGAATTCCATTGGTGGGATTCGGAAATAACCAAGTTTTCAGTCTGAATGCATAATCCTTAATGTAATGATGTTGAAAATCTGACGCAAAGGACGAGGAAGCAATTCACTTAAACACGACTATCATGAAAATGTAACTGCAAGAACTATGCACAGCATGTTCACGTGGAGTGGTCATTTCAGGGGGAGTTAGGGGGTTGGAGGGTGGGGGTGCGTGTGAGTTTACATTCAGCTGCTCCGAGTTCTGCACCCAGTGGCATGTGGAGACCCTCCCTGGTCTCGTTCTTCTCTACTCTTCTGCGGCCATGAAGGCTGACGGGGCGCAAGTCTGCCTACTACATACCCCCCTTAGGTCAGAGTCCATTCCACAAAGCTCAGTGTGTGGACTTTCCAGTCTAGATGTCTGCACAGTTCTAGCCGATGGCCTTTGGTTGTCAAGGTCCTGTAAATGGCTCTCACCTATAAAGGCGGAGAGTGGAGAGAAAGTGATCTGCAGTGAATGTGGCTATTGAGAAAGCCTATGCAGTCTGTTTTCTAGCATTATTCCTGGAGGGGTATCCTTGCTGGCGAGAAGCTGCTACATTGTTATAAAAACTCCATTCCGCCGCAGAACGGAAAGTGGAGAGAAAGTGATCTGCAGTGATCTCGAGAATCGAAGGAGCTGCACACCTTGAAATCGAGCAGCGACCGCGAGATTCACAGAACAAATCTCATTGTGCAGCATTTACCTCGCCTGAAGTCATCGCAAGGTAATTGTTTTTTCTCTCATTGTCGAAGTTTGATATGACACTCGAGACGTAGACGCGTGACACTTACTACGCAGCATTGATCTAACCTGAAGTCGACATAAGGTAATGAACGTCTCTTTATCTTGCTGAACTCTGTTGTGACATTTGAGAAGCATTGCAGCCGGGAGACTGTGGGATGTATCCTTTGATCCCGGCATTTTGACAAACAGGAACAATATATCCCATACTCCATTGCGACGTGAGGCCTTACGGTAGAATTTGAGATGCACATAGGACTGCCAGCGAATAGGCGTCTGGCGAGCTTGGTGGAAGCAGATTATTTGTATTGAAGTTTGAGAAACTCAAACTTTTCTTTTAGAGTATAGTGTGTATGCTAGCTGCCGCCTCACAAGAAAGGACTGCCATCCAATTATGATTTGCGTAAGCGAAATAATAATAAAAACTCCACAAATTCTATCAACAGCGCTATGAGTAAAGGCAGACGGAAAAAGCAAGAACCTTTAACTAAAGGCATTATAACTGCTTTTTTTTTGCTACAAGTGCTCAGCCGGAAAACAACTCTACCGTGATGGAAGAAGCGGTACCAACATTAAACGCCATTAATCCCCAAGCTGTAACCAAATACAGGGATATTGATGATAATTCCCTTCTAGAATTGTGTTTATCAATGCAAAGGTCAATGAAACCAGCACCAAAGAAACCATTGGAGATTAATTCTCAAGGCCCTTACACTAAAGAGCCCCACTCCTCCATGGAGCCAACGGGTAGATTATCGGCCTCACCTAGCTTAGCCATACATCAGGAAGCTTCAGCAGACGGAAGAGGCATAGAGGCAAGTGAAGCCTCGCTATCATGTCCATCAGCTCTTGCTGAACTACAATCCTCAATGGCCTCGGTTCAGTTTGCTTTAAAAAAAATTACTAAAAGATCCCAACATGGCCGCCGTCCCCTGAGGGTGCACGCACCGGAGCTCTGTCCGGGTGACACAGCAAAAGGTGATAAATTAGCAGCATAAACAGTCGAAATCTCTTCCTTGCTTCATCCCCTAGCATCTGAGGAAGTGGCACCTAAAACTGCATCGACCCAAAGCGGGATATTGCTCCAGGCGGCGACATCGGCGGTGCAGAGCTGCGGAGTGAGAAGCGGGAAAGTGTGGGACCCGTTGAAGCAACCCGGAGGCAACCAGCGAGTTGTAGCCCCTGGCTCTCGGCCATAGGGCTGGTTGATCGAGCGTAGCCCTGAACACTGCACAGCGTCCCCACAATGTGGAGAGAGGTTTTAATTTTGTAGCGGGACAGACCCTGCCATGATCTAATGGACTCTGGAATGTCACAGGCTGCGGCCAACGGACGCACCCACTAGCCCACGTCTGGGCGAGCAGCAGAGGAAACTGACGAGCAGCCACCGCCAGTAAGGGCGAGAGGGGCCGGGGAGGAGCGGGCTCCGGCACTGCGCCCAAGAAGCACCGGGGGCCACCAAGCAGGCTATACTGCCTAAAGGTAACAGCTATGGACTGGAACACCAGCGTCCCTAGCTGGTATGATACGAGGGGGTTGGGTTCCAGTGGGCAAACGTGGTCCGTTCCTGTCATTCCTCCGCGCATGTCCCCCCGGATCTGTACAAATATTGCGCCTTGCGGTAATCTAGCACGATAGAAAGGTATATTGGTGCGCCAGGCTGCGCACTACGCGGGAGTGGCACCCGTGACTCTGGACGCCCATAAAGCATAGTGAGCTTCTTGCGGCAAGAAGGGAGGAGCACCCCCGAGCAGTGCAAGACATCAGGCAAGCAAGTACTGCCAAAACTGGCAAAAGAACTGCAAATAAAGGAGATCTAGCATGACTGCCCTGCCGTCCCCGTGGAGCCACGTGTAACGCCTGTGCCTGAGGGCTAATCCAAACATCGGGGGAAGCACTCAGACTTCGGATCGCAGCGTGTTGGAACACTGCTGCTGCGCCGTCCGGCACCCCGCATCAGTGGAACTTTACTAAGGGGCATACTGAAGATGAGCCCTCTCCTGCAGCGGGCCTGATCGCTGACGAGCCCCCTGGAGACGAATACTGCGGCCTGACATCAAAGTGGTGCGAGCAAGCAGAGCATTGGAATTCAGGAAATACCCGCAGGCAAGGGACATATGTGCATCTAGAGGGGGATCCAGAAGCCACACGTATTAGCAGAACATATAAGCTGAGGGATTGCAGAGAGATGCTCCCAGACTAGCTCCACTGGGGCATGGTAAGTGCTGGTACCGGCCCCTCACATCGTCTGGACAGTATTAAACTAATTGTCAGACCTCACCAATCCAACAAATACCCTACCTTGCTGGTCTGCCAGGGTTCCCCCCCTGGGAAAGACACAGATGCAAGGAGCCAAGTCTAAAGGCGCCCCGTCAAGAGCTAGAAACACATCGAAAGGGGGAGAGGGACAGCTGGAGCATTGTTGGAGACAGCGGACGGAGGCACCCCAGAGGGAGGGGGCGACAGGAACAATACACCCGTAAGATTGCAGAATCAGCCACTAGCATGGCACTGAATAAAGAGGAACTTCAGCAGTGTCTGAAGGGAATGCAGAGCCGTATGATGGAAGCCTTCCAGGATCAACTGGGGTAAATAAGGGAGGAACTGCGCTCCTCTCTGCAAGAAGTCAGAAAGGACATTACAGACCTTGGGGAGAGAGTAGACACGACAGAAGCGGGGCTGTCAGAGATCGCAGAGGACTCCAGACAGACCAGTGTACTTCTGGAACAAATTGCTAGAGCGACATACAATCTGGAAATCCAGGCAGAGGATCTGGAAAATAGATCCCGAAGATCTACCATAAGACTCAAGGAACTGGCCGAGACAATTGGTGATCCAGATATGAAGGACATGATGCAAAATTGCTTCAGCAGTTTGCTATCTGGCACCCAACCAGAGGACATACTCCTTGACAGAGTGCACAGAGTGGGCCCCAAAAGAAGAGATCCGGGTGCCAGACCGAGGGACGTCCTCTTGGCAATGACCTCCTACACTGTGAAGGAGGAAATTCTCTGAGCAGCAAGAAATATCCAGCCGGTCACCATCAACGGAACGCAAGTCCATCTGTTTCAGGACCTGGCCCTAACTACCCTACACAAAAGGAGACTAATGGCACCGGTCACAAGAGTGTTGCGTGCCAAGGGGATCACCTACAGATGAGCATACCCCTTTGGATTAAAGTTCACCTGGGAGGACAAACAGCAGTACACCACCACTTGTGAAGGTCTGACCCGCCTACACTTGGAGGAGGAAGAATTGCACGTGGAAAGGAACTCTAGCCACAATCTGAGAGGGGGGTGTACTCAGACAGTGGGAATGGTCATCCACCCCCACCAAGAAATGCAGAAAGCTCGGTGTGGGGCCCCCAACGGAGATGATCACTGTTACCAAGAAGAAAAGGAGTCCTAGGATAATTAAAGCTCTCCAAATACTAACTCGAGGGAGTAAGGAAGGCACAAATAAGAGTTATCAGCTAGAAATGCGAAGCAGTCCAGGTTGGGTGTCCTGGCGTAGCGCAAGTCGAAGTCGATGTGATACTCAACGCCACAAAGGGGGGGTGCAGGGAAGGTACTGAGGGACCTTGTTCTGAGGGGTACTTGGGAGGAAGGGGTGGGGTAGGAGGGGAAAGTTTGGTTGTTACATGGTTAAATGGGTTCGGGTTATGGTATGGATGAGTGGAGGTGGGGAAAAGGGTAAGTGCTTGGAAACAGCAGGCCCGAAAGCAAGGGGTGCCCAAACGCAGCCTAGCTGGCTGAACTGAATTCCGTCTCGCTAAATGTACAGGGGCTGAACTCGCCAGTTAACCATCACTCGATCCCGACGAGACTGATAGACTTGCAGGCCACAATTGCCTTCTTGCAGGAAACGCATCTTCTCCCCGAGGATGAAAGAAGATTGTGCCATAGTGCGTTCCCCCGACAATACCATGCCTCTGGTGGGAAAAAGACCAAAGGGGTAGCCAGACTAATCGGGGCCAAATTAGTATTTAGAAAACAGGCAATATACAGGGACCAGGAAGCACGATACTTAGTCCTGAAAGGGATACTAATAGACCAAATATACACATTAATCGCAATATATGCTACGAATGAGCGACAAGACCTATTTCTGAGGGACATACTAAAAACACTGGGGGGATGGTGTGAGGGCCAAATAGTGATTGGCACAGACTTTAATTGTCATGAATCCCACCTTGGACAAAACACTTCCTCCCACAACGGCAGACGCAAGAAACAGGCAGGCGCTTGGGAAGCTCTTCAGGGACCTGGGGGTGATTGAAACATGGAGATGTTTCCACAAGCAACAGAAGGAGTTCACCCATTGTTCAGCTGTCCATAAAGGGTACTCGAGAATTGACATGGTGCTGGTCTTGGCCACTCGGATCCCCGCATTAGTGAGGTTGAAATTGGAGTCGTCCAATATGTGTCTGATCATGCCCCAGTCTTAGTAAAAATGGATTTGGGTCAAGGTGTCTGAGGGTCACAGGCCCTGGAGGTTGAATGAAATGATTTTCAAGGATTTGGCTCTTAGGGCACATATGCTGAAGGCAATACATAAATACTTCTAAGAAAATGAAGACGGGGAAACAAATTGGGGAGTAATCTGGGATGCAGGGAAGGCGGTGATCAGGGGGGAATTTATCTCTCAAACGACAGCATATATGCAAGAAAGAGGGCTTATCAAAAAGAAGCTTGAAAAAGCATTTTGTGAAGCTGAGACATATCACAAAGCTAGACCATCTCAAAAATCACTTAGGCTGGTTTGGAAAGCAAGAGCCTAGCTAGAATCGCATGTGGCAGACTGCACAACAGAAACATTACTTTACACCAAACAGACATACTATGTTCAGGGAGGGAAAGCAAATACATTTCTGGCGGCCAAGCTCCGCAAACAAAGATCGCATAACTATATTGTATAACTTAAAGACTAAACAGGGGGGCTATGTGCCACGGAGGAGAGGAAACTGGATATAATGGAAAGGTTCCATCAGGGGTTGTTGAAAAGAGAAGATCTCCTCCTTCAGGCACAGGTAGATTATATGTCTAGGTTCTCCCTGCCCTGGATCCTAAAGGAAGACAACAGTGTCTTACAGGCCCCCATATCCACGCAAGAGATGAGTGACGCCATAACCGCTTTGCCCTCCAAGACCCCAGGGCTGGATGAACTGGGGAACGGATACTATAAAATGTTCCGCAACCAGCTACTGGGCCCACTAACGAAATTATTCAATCATATAAGGAATAGTGGCACGGTCACACACAACATGGCAAACTCAACTACAATTCTAATCCTTAAGCCGGGTAAAGACCCCACGGACTGTACTAGCTACAGGCCGATATCACTGCTTAATACCGACACCAAGCTTTATGCAAAAATCTTAGCAAATAGGCTTGCAGGGGTTCTGCCCAAAATAATCCATACTGACCAAGCGGGGGTCTGTAAGGGGGAAGACCTACCCAAGATAACATAAGGCGAGCAGTGGATATAATAGATATGGGAACTAGAACAGGACAGGGGTTTGCCATAGCCGCTCTAGATGCAAGGAGGGCATTCAACAGCTTAGATTGGATGTATCTGAAATTGGGATTACAGAAATTCGGATGCGACCCCACCTTTATCAGAATAGTCCTGGTGAATTTTCATCTCCCGAGCACGTCCTTTATGGTTAATGGGAAGACCACAGCCAAAATTAAAATGCAGAGGGGTACACAACAGGGCTGTCCGCTTTCGCCCTTAATTTTTGCAATGGAGCCTATAGCAGAAAGGTATTACCCGAATTGTTTGTTTACAATTGTTCGAATGACACAATTGTTCGAATAATAGGGGTCCTAATTGACCTTCTGCACAATTGACGGTATGGTCATTTTAATATATATTATGGGTTGGTGTAATAATAATATAAGGGGATTGGGAGGGGGGTTGGGGTGGGGGTAGGATTGGGTGGGGGGCTGCGGGGGATTTTCCCCCGCATATATATCCTAATTGACCGTTTAAATTCAGTCAATTGTGCAGAAGGTCAATTGTTGGTCGAACAATTGACATTCGAACAATTCGTATACAACCAGCAGAAATAGTAAGAGAGGACCCAGAAATACGGGGGGGTCACATGTGGAGGGATCATGCACAAAATAGCACTGGATGCTGATGACATTATGATGATCCTTAAAGACTCTAGGACCAATTTACCAAAAGCACTTGATGGACTACAAGAATTTGCTAGGATATCTGTGTTTACCATAAAGGTCGCTAAATCTAAGGCTCTGAATATCACAGAAGGGTAGGGGGAGGTTGAGGTGTTGAGTTTACGAGACCCAATAGTCTGGGAGGGGAAATCAATAGACTATCTGGGTATCCGATTAACAAAGGATTGTAAGAGTTTGTATGGAGCGACTATAACACCTCTTTTGAAGCAACTGAGGGAGGACCTGCATAGGTGGGACACCCAGGAACTATCTTGGTTTGCGCGTACTGCGGCACTCAAAATGACCTTACTATCCATGTGGTAAGCTCCATTCCAGTAGAGATCCCCCCCCCCCCCCCAAAAAATATGCAAGGCGCTACAGAAGGACCTGATTTCCTTTGTCTGGTTTAAGGGAAAACCCAGAATACAAAGAGGAATTCTAACAAGGCCGCCAATCCTGGGAGGCATTGGGGTCCCTGATATAGAGAGGTATGTCCTGGCCGCACAAATGGCACCAATGCTGAGCTGGAAAAGGGAGGACCTGTCAAATGGTTGGGTGGGAATCGAACAAGGGGTGACCACAATTCCGTTGAGAAATATACACGCGCTGCGAGTAGGAGCCAGGGGAGCAGAGGGTCCTTTGTTAGAAGCGACCAAGATGACACTGAAAGATTGGGTTTGTGCCTTGAAGAAGTAGAACATTACGCCGGGCCTCTGCCCCTATGCCCCAACAGCTCATAACCAAGATTTTACCCTGGGCAAACAGACCAGTTTCTGGGAGAATTGGGGACAAAGGCAACTATTATATTTAAAGGACTTCTTTCAGGGTGGAACCCTTTACTATGAGAAGACTGCACGCAGAAATTTGGAATAGGAGAAAGAGATAGATGCACATAAATTCAGATCCGACACTGGATAACACAAAAGGAGATTAAGAAAGTAGCCACTAGGACCCCGGTGGGCCTGGAATTGATGCTACAAGATGGGAACGAATCAAGGGCGGTATCCAGACTGTATCGGTTACTGGACAAAGCACAGGGGAGCAATACCCTTGCATACATGGACAAGTGGGCGATGGGATCTGGGGCACCCATCACTGAGGAAGAGTGGGGGTAAATATGGAGGACACAGAAATCCTCCAAATGTACAGCCATTAGAGAGACGGCATATAAGATATGTTTTAGGTGGCACTTGACCCCCTGCAACGCCAACTATCCATCCATGTGCTGGAGGAATTGCGGTGGTAAGAGCGATCTATATCACATGTGGTGGTCCTGTCCTAAGGCGGCTCTGTATTGGAAGGAAATTCTCGGGCATATAAAAGAAATTATGGGGAAACAATTGCCAGCTGCGGCTAAGGTGATACTTTTGGGTTCAGTGGTCGAAGACATTTATGCGGCAACTGGCAACAATGCAGCACTCATTATCCACTTGTTAATGGCAGCAAAGATGACTCTTGGCCAAGGTTGGAAAAACCTGAATGGTCCTATAGTAGCATGATGGTGGGTACAAATCTGTAATGTAATGGCTATGGAGAAGGTAGGGGCCCTGAAAGACGGCAATTATGTGAAATTTTGGGCAATATGGGACCCCTTCCTTGACTTTGTCAGAGACAGAGAAGCACAATACTTTAGGCCGAACTTGTTAAGAGCTATACAACACTGAGAGCCAACAAACAATGAGCATGGAACCTCGGACCTGTGAACTGTGCAGTTTAACGAGACATAATGAAGTCATCGGAAGCCTATAGGTTTGATCCATGCCATAAGGGAACGGGGAGGGAGGTTGGGCAAGGTTATTGAATTGTTAATCATACATGTTGGGGTTAGGGAAGGGGGAGGGAGGGCATGGTTTAGGGTTTGTTTATAACATACAAAACCTCATGTTCGCGGAAGCTGTGTAATGTGATGTTGGACAAGAAACCTGTTCAAATTGAAAGGACAATTGTAGATATAATAAGATTGGTAATGTGATTGGAATTTGCGAGCATGAGAGAAAAATGTAATCTTTGAAGAGAAAAAAAATTACTACAAATGTGTGACCGAATATTGGAGACTACTCTTAAATATTCTACCAGGGGGCCCAGTTAAAGAAACTTCTAGAGATGAGGATGGGAGTAACCAACCAGAAGCATTAAGTGGCTCAGCGAAGATTGCTGTGAGCCCCGAGCCCGACCCAAATACCGTTGACAAAATTAACATTCTTTTCACGCAAACAACGGCGACTTGCGAGAAGAGCTCCAATGAGCAAGAAACTGTATGATGGCTACTCCGTTGCCAGAAACTGCACCAACGGGAAAAGACACTAAGAAGGTCAAAAAGAAAGCTGCACGAGCCACAAAACGTAGCTTGAATGGGCCTGACTGCTTAACCAGCTGGCTTATCTCTGATGATGATGAGTCTTCAAGAGGAGAGGAGCATTTGCCGGACTTGGGGTCATCGCAAGATAAGAACTCCTCAACCCCAAATAAAAGTCCAAGAACAATCATCTCGGATAAAAAAAAACTTAAACCAATTGCAATCAATAAAGCAAATTTAGTCAGTCAACCTGGCAACCGCATTTGTATCATCAAAAATTAGTATAAAATGCAATTGGCTAACAAGATCTGAATTTATGACTAGACTACACTCGGTGCCACAACTGCAAGTCCTTAGATCTGAAGACTGAGTTTGTCGAGCCACTTAAGGTGACAAATCCGAATGTATCGGTGATCCACTACAAGTTCTTGTCTTCAGCATAAATGATGCGAAGTTATAAGGAGAGTCTACTAGTGGTGGACGTTGAAATAGACGCTGATCCTGAAAAGGAAGATCCTACATGGCCCAAGAAGGATAACAGAGCTTGAGGAAATAGTTGCTGTCCCCTCCTTACCCAAAGGACAACAAGTACAGATTGCAGACATTCATAAAATGTTAAGTTAGCTTGCAGAATCTATACCAATGGTCATAAAAACAAATTGTATAATCCTCTCATGGAATTGTAGAGGTTTCAGCCATTTGTTATCCCCAGAAGGATCCCTTCCCTTTATTGTCAACCATTCCTGTATATGTCTTCAGGAAACATGGTTGACTTTGCCTAGTATATTAAACGGCTATACGATTTATCAGGCTCTAGCAAAAAGGGGACTTGGAGGAAGATAAAAACCTAGAGCAGAAGAGACTAGAGAACCAAGCACTATCTAAACGTACTAATAATAGCAGACGATGTAGCTATGTTGAACACAGTTGGTAACTTAATCCGCAGCAATTGAATGCCGTTGTGGGTATACTGCGCTATACTACCAGAGTTGAATCACAAACACAGATGGGTATGCATTCATACTGCGCAAATTGTCAAAGGTTAAAGAATCCTGCGAAATCGCAGACAAAATGATTGTTGTTGTTGTTCAAAGCAAAATATTATTGCATGGATGGATCAGCCTGACACGTGTTTCGAGCTATGTGCTCTTCCTCTGAGGCTCATTGATCTAGTGATAATTCACAAGCGTCTCATTAGTCTGCCTATATTACGTCGCTGTTGCAAAACTAGCCTTTCGGCGTGCATCCAGTTGTCGCTGACAACTGGATGCACGCCGAAAGACTAGTTTTGCAGTTACTGCAACAGCAAGGTAATATAGACAGACTAATGAGACGCTTGTAAATTATCAATAGATCAATGAGACGTTTGACAATTATTATAGATGGGCACCTGCAAAGAGGATTGACAAGCCTCAGAGGAAGAGCACATAGCTCGAAACACGTGTCAGACTGATCCATCCACGCAATAAAATATTGCTTTGAATAACAATCAATTTTTATGCTATTTCTCAGGTTTCTTTAACCTTTGACAATTCACGGAGTGTGAATGCATACCCAACTGACTTAGGAGAATACCCTATGGGGGGCTGATTGTTGGTGTGAGACACACAGTAAAGTCATGTTGCAAGAGAACTAATTTAGAAGATAACATAATTGCTGTTGAGCTGGAAGGGGATTATCAAGGTGTTAACGAAAGATATGTGCTTGTCAGTTTATATAATCCACACCGTGTCAACGTTAGAGTTAACATTCAGGAGGCTTTACATGATGACCTGGTCCAGTGGACAATGACTCTGGGGAATAAATATATCATCACTGGCAATTTCAACTGCCATATGAGAGGGGTAGAGGGGACTTCCACTAATCCTCTATTAAAAATCAAGAGCAAAATGATTCACACAATTGAAGATCCCGAGGGATTGTGATGGCTGAATTTCTTTGAGTAGCTGGGACTTGGAAATAATCAATGGGAGGAAACCTAGTGATTGCCCAGGGAAGCACACTTGGCAAAATGGACAGACTCAAAGCATGCTGGACTATATATTTGTTAGTCCGGACATCGCTTTTAGAGTTAAAGAATGAAGATAACTTCGAATTTATGGAGTGATCATGATTCACTCATTTTAACTTTTGTTGCCGACAGAACTGTGCAGTGTGTTGAACCTATGGGTAATATGAAGGTAAACCATTATAGGACCCGTATTTATTGGTCAGAAAAAATATCAACAAAGTGGCCCAGTCAGTGCAGGTTGCTCTAATTTACCTTTAACAACAATTCTGAATTATGTCAGTAAATGACATCAAAAAGTGGATTGCTTCATTTGTATCCACCCATGCAACTGCAGTGACTGGCATGATAGCTAAGGGATGAAAGCAGACTAAACCGTATGACAGAAGCATAAGAGATGCAAAGTGTACTTGGGGCTGCAATTCGAAAAGCTGAAAAAACTAGTCTTTAATCCCGATCTTACCACTCAATTTGCAGGGCACTAAAGAACAAACATAGAGCTTGGATTAAATCAAAAAGAAACAGTGAGAAAATCAGACAATGGCAGAATACGGTCCAAGTCCAGTGCTAAAAAAATACAAGTAGTATTTGGACTCCACTAGGGGAAGCCTAAGGTAGTGGGAAAACTACTATGATGAACCCTATTGGCGCCCAACAGTGGACAGCTTTTCTGGCAAGTCGAAATATCTTGCTTAGTGAAGAGGACAGCATGCAGCTGTAGCGGTTCCTTCTGTGCCTCCCTTTAGGGTAACTATGGATCATTTAATTTCTAAGATTAAAAGCCTAAAATCTTCTCGAGCGCCAGGCCCAAGTGGCCTGGCAAATGTAGTACTTAAGAGTAAACTCACGTTCTGGGCGTGTATATTAAAAATCTTGTTTGAAAAAAATGTGGTAGGTGGACAAATGCCTGTGTCTTGGCAAACTGCCATACTAATTCCAATATTTAAGACGGCAATAAGATGGAACCTGGTCATTACAGAATATTATCCATGCTTGACTGTACCGTTAAACTGTTTGCATCGCTATTACTGGAGGAATTGGAGGATTGGGTGTTTAAGGCAGCAGTACTAAATCGGTTTAAAGTGGTTTTAGGAAAGGGTATACAACTACTCAGAACCGTATAATAATGGACACCTTACGAACCTGAGCTAAGAAAATTGTCAATCTGCCACTCTTTGCCCTTTTTGTAGACTTTCGAGCTGGTTTTGATTTAGTGCAAAGAGAAAAGCTCTGGTTAAAATTAGTCTCTGTTGTCCATATGAATTACTATATTACTTAAGGCTGCTACATGAGAACACCACTGTGTCACTAAAGCTGGATTCCCAGGGGAGCATGACTAACTCAATTGTGCAGAACAGAGGAGTCGAGCAGGGCTGCGTGACGGCCCCTTTCCTATGCAATCTGTTCACTTATGACCTTCCTATGGTCATTTCGGAAGTTCATAATTGCACCCCTATAATTGAAGCGGTTCATTGCCCAGTATTAGCCTACGCTGATTATCTAGTAATTTTAGATCATGCATTCAGCGGACTACAAAGATCGGCAAATGCTCTGTGGGAATACCCTGAAATAACGGCTTAATCAACAGAAAAAAAACACAGTTGATGGTATTTTCTGGCACGAAGATCGCACGTCCTAGACTAATGGTACAAGAATCAGAAATAAATTGCACAGACCAATATAAATATCTGGGTCTGGAGATAGATGTAAAAGGTGACTATATCTCCTGTATACAATCACGAACAGTTAGGGCTGCCCAAATAACAGCATTGGTACATCAATTCACCATCAAGAACTATGGATATACCATATGGGGAGCCTGTCAACTATATATACAAGTGTTGGTCCCAATGGTCATTTATGGCCTGGATGAGCTTCTCCCTATAGATTTGAAATGGCTGCAAGTAGTGGAAGGTACATTCTGGAGGAGAATACTAGGCCTTCCTCCATGTATACCAATGGCAATTACTAGATTTGAGCTGGGTCTCTCCTTAAAATCAATTGTCTTGAAAAGGAGAGCAGAGATGTACCTAAAGACGAGTAACAACCCAGAGAATCTACTAATGGTATCTATCCACCAAGAAATCTTTAAGGAGATCACAAATTCTCTTTTCAAAAAGACAATGGAAAGTTTCTATAAAGAGATATGCTGGACCCCAAGGTGGGGGTCGGGGGGGGGGGAAGGGGGGGGAATAGCGACTCTATGAAAATCTCCCGGTCTAAACGGGTGGAGCTCTGGGACTGGTTAGAAAATTACGATCACTTAAAAAGTATCAATTTGTGCAATATGTTATACTCTTTTAAGCATGCACAGAAGTACATGAACCTTTGTCCCTCAAGCAGACTTAGACTATTCTCCTTTTAAGATATGATCACGGACCCGTTCTTGCAAATAAAGGCACCAACAGGCATCTGTCTACATCGGAAAGATCTTGCAGAGTGTGTAAAAACGCCGTAATTAGTGAGACGGCAAACCACATATTGACCGATTGTATTGACGTGATACAAATCTACCAGTTCTATTATAGTAGATATGTACATGACTTAGAACTTATAAGGGAACCTATCTTCTGGTTTCGTTGTTAACTCGCAACACATTAGGGTACTAATAGCAATGTACAATGTATGGCTGAGGATTGAAAATCTCAAGCACCGCTATTACTGTTAGTACATGGTAAGTCACTCTTGTTGTGTATTACTTGTAACCAAGTTGTAAAAGCAAGGAAATATCGAGGCTGAGTACCACAAAAGGAAATACACCAAACGCGGGCTATAAAGATTCACAGATCTTTAATACTGCGCAGTTACAAAGAAACACAGATCTGATACAGATAGCTATCTGGCTCGCGATACCCCGCAATGAGTACCAGCCCGTCAGTGAGGAGGGAGAGTGCTGGACATCTAAACATTTGGGTTTATATAGATTTGCAACAATATTGTCCAGCCCCTTTGCATGTTAATCTGCAGTCTAGAGTTTGTGCCGAGTTCACATGTCGCTCATACAATAACATGCACATTGATTACATAGGTTTGTGTTTCCAACAAGTTACAATGGCGAAGTGTATTCCTGGATTTAGCAGTGAGCTTTAGTACATATCCCTTAACAATGTAGTTCTGCCAGTGTCCACGCTCGACATTTACATAACATTGTTCTCGATGTGTATTCGTGGATGAGGCTTGTTAGTGCAGACAATCCTTGGACAAGTCATGCCTAGTGCAAGGTCTCATTACCTAGTCTAAACAGTCGGCCCTCGGACAGTCTAACCATTAACAGAACTCAAAGGTCGGGTAGGCTTGGTTGCAAGTTAGAAACACAGTCCACCATTTTGGAACAGAAAATCACGCAAACAGAAATCAAACAGGCGGATGATTCTAAAATGGCGGCGAAGCTGATATAAAATCGGAACATTGCAACGCAGTTTTCTTCGCAGAGCGACTAGCCCTAGGCCAATATAAATCAAAAGGAGGCACGATATGAATTCCCGTTTAACAAAGTAGCAAAATTATAATTTTATTCCATTTTAAACTACTTGTATAAAATTCTAATTTACACTTTGTGATAACAAATTAGTGGTTATGAGTTTGATTTGGTGTGTTTTATAAGAATGTGTAACATTTTTTATAAAATGTATCACATTATTAATAAATTATCTTGCATAAAGGCATTGTTTGCTCAATACAGAAATGTCCAAGTTGAGGTGAGATGAGCCGGTCTCCAGGCCTGGAACCTTCCCATCCTGGTATCTATGCACATCTATTCACAGGTTCCTTTTGAGATGTTACATCAACAAGCGTAAGAGATAGAAGGTTATGAATTAAGGTTATGAATTAATCTCAAGCACCGGCTGAAACATGCATTGGGGTGCTTTTGGCCTTGTGCGACAGGGATCTAACCTATCAGTTTGGGAGGGGCTACCTCTTTTGGGATGGCACAACCCTAGGTTTGAATCCGGTCTTTCCACTTCCTTAATGGCTTGGCAGGCTGAAGAACAATGGTGTGGAGGGTTGCTGAAGCAATTGCCAGTGGTTAAGATTAATATGCAACCATCCAGCCTCAGAATTCAGTCTTGCATGTGCTTGTATGTTGCCATCACGTGGTCTCAGGCTGGTTTGTCACTGGTTATCCTTCTCTCAGATGGCTCTACTTTCAAGGTTCCAGACCCCACCATCAACAGTGTGCTGAACCATGTTCCTTTGCAGCAGCCAACTGGATATGCACAGGCTCCTTGCCTTACTTTGATCAAGTCACCTGGTCCGATGCCTTGTTTTGATTGCATGCCATTGGTTAGAGCGCATCTTTTGTTTGACTTGCTTACTCTTCACATACAGTATGGCTTCTCCTGAGGCATAGGTGTCCTCTTGGACATCAGGCAACCAAGTTGGAGAGAGCCCTGCTCCCTTGGCACTGTGACACGCCTATAATTGTGTTGCGTGTCAGACTGTTGATTGCTTTAGCTTCCAGGCCTGTTAACTGGGGTGGTTACGCTGATGCATCTGCAAGCTCCTTTTGATGAACATATTGGCTCTTTCTAACTGTTCATTGGCCGTGGGTGGCACAAGGCGGCCCAGAGGTGCCTGTGGTTATACCCCAAACGGGTATCTGGTGGACAACCTCTCTGGGAGGATGGGCTACCAGTCAAGTAAGCAACACTTTGAGTAAAATTCTCAGAAGCAAATGCTTAGGCCTCCTGAAGGTGTAAAGTCCAATAACTGAGTTCAGCTGGTTACACACGGAATTACAACGTTCTGAGAGGATTTAAATCGAGCATCTCGCAGTCTCGCAGCACCACACGCAAGGCAATGAATTGTGTTGTATGGGCCGCCAGGATCCATCAGATCCAGAGGCTATATAATTTACTCCAACTTTGTCCCAGTGTGCCTCTGGGGATTCAACATTTTTGTAGAGTAGTTTACCTGGTATAAATTCTTGTTGCTGGCGCATCACTCTCTCCACTCACCAATAGGCATTTTCAAATTGTCATCCATTTGAGCTCACCAGTATGGCTCCCTTGTCCTGTGTTTGCTGAGTTTAAGTTAAAGGCGACCTTTGTGCACTTTGCCATGCCCACATCTTGGATCGAGGTATGACTTTCACATGTTCTTTCACAGGGTGGTCGGGGGAGTCTTACCTGTAGGGTTGTAGCACCAATGGTAGGACTCATCCATCTGGAAAGCCTTCTACATCATTTTTTAACTCTCTGTAGGGCGTGGTCTCCAGCCATCGCATCAGTCCACTATTTTTTGCTCAGTACATCGCCATCAGCACGGGCACTACCAATGCCTTCCAGGGATGCTACTACGCATTCATCCTATGAGAACCTGGTGGGCACACGTGACACGCAGTCATCTGGGCTGTTCTCCCATCCCACACCATGACCAACAGAGAATGAGCACTCTTGTAGTTTGGTCGCAAGACTAGCCACCCTCTGTGTAGACGAGTTAGTCCCTCCTGGAAGAATCATATTTACCTGGGGTTTATGGTCAGTCAGGAGACCGAACGCGTGGCCTTGTACGTATGTTCTGAAGAGGCTGCTTGGGCACAGGGAAAAACTCCACTTTCACTCACTGAATACTTCCTCTTTGATGCAGAAAATGCTTTGGCAGGAAAGGCAACTAGTTTTCTATTGCTGTTCTTCTTGGTGTTAAAGTTGATTATATAGCCTATACACTGACATCGACTCTGATAGAGGTGTTCAGCTTAGGGCCGAACGGTCAAAACAGGCAGTATGTGAAATGCAAGACTTTACCTCTGCAGACATTGATTCTTGTTCTAGCTCCCATCTGAACTCACAGGTGTTAGGAGCCCACTTTGTGCAACACTCTGATCTAAAAAAGGATTAGAGTTCTTCTCGACTATTGGGACTTGGAGGATCGTTAGTAGTCCTAGAGATTCCGCTTGGGTCCAATACCTTTGCTCAAGGTGGCGTGGCCCAGAATGGAGGGAGGGTATAGGGGTCTCCCCCTGTAATGAAGTAAAAGCTAGGAGCAGTGAAAGGCCAGAAAAATATAGGTGGAGAAGTGAATGCTAGGAGCAGTCAAAGACCAGAGAAGTAAAGGTGGCTAAGTGAATGCAGGTGAAGGAAAGAAACACATTCCCAGCAAGTGAGCGGTTCTTTCTGTAACTCGCTATGCATTTCCCCATGTCCAGCTTGGGGAACACAGTGGAGTTAGTCAGTGATGATCAATCTGAAGCTGCTTGGAAGAGGCACCCTAGACTGCGCATGCTCACACAGAGGGACAGTCTGTTCAAATTCTTTTTAGAAGGACCCCATAGACTCAAATCGTTTTGCGGCTTTGATTAGTTCTATGGTTCCTTCTACTTCCAGGTCATGAGCACTAGTCTGTTTATTGGACTGGCACGGCCACTTGGTGTAGGGCCTACTGCACATCAAACTGCCTTCTAGAACACTGGTTTGCGTCATTTTATAATGTCCTCACCCACATCCTTCTCAAGTCTACTTGCCTGTTCTTGGCTCCAGGGATTTAACTTCATGTTAGGGTTCTGTTGTTCATGCAGTATCAGTATTGCAGGGACATGCTTCCCTGAGTCCCATCAGATTTGATGATGCAACGTTCATAACCTATGATCTGCATGGGCACGACCAAACACTTTTGAGTATGAAGTTCACTGGTCTGATGCAAACCACCTGGCATCCTGCTTTCTTTGACATATCCAGCGGGATCATCAGCCGGACTTCATAGCCATGTACCTTGGAACCCCTTCTGCACTGAACCTTCACTTTCTTCATGTTCGCTCTGCTCACCAACACTTTCTTCCATTGCTGTAATCCTGCTACGTGCTTTCTGCTTCTGGCCTCTGGCAAAGAGTCCCAGTCTCACAGATGCAGCAAACTCTTGTTGCACAGAAGAAGTATTTCCAATGTTCATTTCGCTGTTGCACTGGACAGTCTTTTGAACTTCTTTTATGCTTTTTCTGGGTGACTGAACCTATAATGCTAACATAATCTGGTGTTTGATGAAGGGTGATCATGTCCAAGGATACTCTGGTGCTCCCTGGCTGGTTGACTGGTGATCGTGTCCAAGGCAACCCAGGTGCTACCTGGTTTGCTGAAGGGCGATTGGGCCCATGACTCTTCAGCTGCTTCCCTGCTTGTTTAAGAACACATGTGTTCATCACAGCACACATGCTCCCCTGTTTTCTGAAAGTGATCCGGTCCACAAACTACACCGTATAATGGCGCAGATGACGTCTGCTGGGGCAGATTACCAGAATTCTATAAATGCCTGCATTCCATCCTAGAGGCCAAGCAGTTCCAACAGGCCCAAAATAGCTGAGAATGTATTTACACAGAAAAGCTTTCAGGGCCTTGCGGAACTTGACCAGAGAATCAAGGGTCCTAATTTCCCTAGGTATACTGTTTCAGAGTCTCGTGTCAAACACTGAGAATCTTCTGTCGCCTCTGGACACAAATGTGGATGTGGGAATAGCCAGCAGAGCTTCGTCCCTTGAAGGCATCTGGACGGCTGATATTGCTTGAGCTTATCCTTCAGGTAAGCAGGTGCTAAATTGTTCAGACACTTGAAAACTAAACATGCAACCTTACATTTTATACGGTCCTCAGCCGATAACCAATTAAGTAGTCGACGTGAGGGAGAAATGTGGGAAGTTTTGTTTAATCCACAAATCAGCCTGACCGCTGCATTCTAGCCTTTTGGAGTCTATGAAGTAGCTTTTTTGGAATGCCCACCAATTGACTATTACAATAATCTAAGTGGGCATTTGTAAGTGCTCCCACCACCAAAGCATGACCCTCTTCCGGAATATACGGGAGAGTTTGCAGAAGAAGTATCGGGGAATAGAAAGTAGCTTTCACCCTGGCTCCAACCTGGCTTTTGCAGCCCAAGTTGTCCTGCAAGATGCATCCAAGGTTTTTAACTTTGGTAGAAAATTTAAGTTCAACTCCCAATAAATTGGGGAGTGACTTTTTTATTGTGGCAGAGAGATGCTCAGGACCAAACAAAATAAATTCTGTTTTGGCTGCGTTCAATTGCAATTGATTAGAGGCCATCTACTCGCAAATCCCTTGAAGACATTCACTGATCTTGGCGAAAGTTTCCTCAACATTATCAATTATAATAAAAATCTGAGTGTCCTCTGCATAGGATTGGAAACTCATTCCATGACGTCTCAGAATTTCCATAACCAGTCGAAGATATTAATTAAAAACAAATGGCGATAACAATTACCCCTGTGGAGCCCAAATTCCATGGTACTAGTGTCTGACGAAAAGGCTCCCAATATAACACATTATTGTCGATTCTCTAGGAAAGATCTGAACCACATAATGGCATTCTCTGAGACTCTGCTAACCGAACTCAATCTGTCTAGGAGAATAGCATGATTGACCGTATCAAAGGTGGGTGACAGGTCATGCATCACCAAAAGTGAAAGCTTGAACTGATCAGCCACCCTCAACAGTTCATCATAAACCGTTACAGGGCCATCTCCATACAAGATTTCAGACGGTACCCAGACTGCAAGGGATCTAAAAGTAGCTCCTCTTCAACAAAAGCCTGGAGTTGTTGTCACCACTTTCTCCAGAATCTTCCCTGGCCAGGGAATGCCAGCAATGGGGCGATAATTATGGAGAACCAATGGGTCCAAATTAGATTATCTTAATAGGGGTGTTAATGTGGCGTATTTAAGCATCTGAGGCACTGATCCCTGATCTAACGATTTATTGACAAATAGTAATAAATGGAGCAATTTCCTCAGCCATACGCTTAGATACTACTGCAGGGAGAGGAATCATTTGTTGGTTTCAGATTTTTCATGACGACGATGCATTCTTTGTAGACTACTGTGACTGTACCTTACCCCTTGACAAAATACTAAGTACTGCAAATAGGAAGATGCATCTTCGAGTGAGGAAGGTTACCTGTGAAATAAACTGTTATGGTACTGGGATGAAGAAGGTACTAATAGCTCCAGGACATGAGGACTTTCATTAAACATAAAAAGACAATTCGGCTATCAATCCTCAAAACCCACAATACAATTCTTGTTTGCCTTACTATGTAATTGGCTAGGTTTGTGCTGTTTTCAACATTTAAATATATACAGGAGAGATCAAAATGGCCAGACCTTGGAGAAATAATGAAAGGTGTATTCTTTCGCAGTGCTGAAAGCTACTGCATGGTAATTATTTCCATACAGTTTTTGCACACGTTTGCTGGATGTCATACATTTTACTCTCTTGTGAAGGAGAAAAGTCATTTTTACTCTCTTAATCACATTTACTCTTAAAGTTAAAAAATGCGTAGTAAAATACTCCCATCTCA
The DNA here is from genome assembly GCF_040938575.1 of Ambystoma mexicanum. Taxonomy (NCBI): domain Eukaryota; kingdom Metazoa; phylum Chordata; class Amphibia; order Caudata; family Ambystomatidae; genus Ambystoma; species Ambystoma mexicanum. The sequence goes on along the minus strand of NC_090922.1, from coordinate 1,210,663,326 downwards.
AAATCTACAGCACTGCCTCCATGCAAGTCTTTCAAATGTGGCAACCTGCTCCACGTCGCTACTCTCAACTGTCGCTCTGCTGTCGCACACCTCTGACATCTGCCACCTGGATGTCCTCATTCTCACCGAGAGATGGTTCACGGGCAGCTCTGTCACGAGTTTTGCCACACTCCTCCCTAATAGCTACAAGATCCTCTCTGAACCCAGAACCAACCGTCCTGCAGGTGGAGTAGCTCTGATCTTTCTGTTGGGCGTCCCTGCTTCTGTTATTCCTACGCAGGCCTATTCCTCCTTTGAATTCCTGGTCTGCAGGCTCTGTCTCTCCTGGCCTCTCTCTGACTGTGGCCACCATTCTTCCTCTGAGTAGGCTGACCTCTCCTTGCCGCTACCTATCAACTTCACCTCGAAAACTTCAACATCCACCTGGATGCTTCTAATCCTCCTCCGGGCTCTTCCGCAACCTCTGCGACACTCTTTCCATTCTACCCTCTGGTCGGAAACTCTCTTCCCATTCTACCCTATGGTCTGACACACTCTTCCGGGCACACCTTGGATATTCTCATATCCTCAGACATTTCTCTCTCGAAACCTGATCACTCGTCTCTTGGACTGACCACTTTCTGTTCTCTGCTTACCTGAAGCTTTGTCCGGCAGGCAAAGTCCACCACGTGCTGCCACCTACCTTCTCAGTCATTCTGCCCACGAAGCGTGTTTCAGTGGAAGCCTTTGCAGCTACTTTCTCTGCTCCTCCTACACCTGCAGCTGACTGACACTGCCCTCTCCAACCTGCTTCTTTCCAACACGCTGGATGACCTTGCCCCTGACATGACTATCCACCTAAAGCCTACCTCCAAGTGCAACTCGTGGTATGACTCTGACCTCGACACCCTGAAATGTAAGTGTAGGGTGGCTGAGAGGAAGTGGAGGGTATCGGGCGCATCCTCTGACAAACTGGGCTGCCACCTGCTCCAGAGGCAATACAGACTGTCTGGCCAAGAAGAGAGCCCACATCCAATCCTGCGTCTCTGCAGCCTCTAACACAGGCAAACTCTTTAAAATCTGCAAGAAGCTGGCCAATCCTTCTGCAGTCTCCACCTCTTCTGTGTCCTCCCAAGCCCTCTGTATGGCTCTGGCTTCTCACTTCACCACAAAAACGCAGGACATCCTGTCCTCTCTCTCCTCTCCCTCTCTTGGCCACCCTCTGGCCGCCTCTACTTCTCCTCCTCCTTTCTCTCCGACCACACCCAATGATGTTTCTAGCCAAGTCCGATCTATGAAAGTTTTGTCCAAACAGGTGCATTCCTGCTCCTCCAGAACCATCAAGGACCACATTGACACCCTTGCTCCAGCATTGGCCGATTTCTGCAATCCCTCTTTTGCCACTGGACCTTCCCTTCTCCCCTCAAGCACTCCCTTGTGCCCACCCTCCTAAAAAGCCTGCCGATTCTACCCCTCTGTCAAACTACTGCCTGATCTCTATCACTCCTTTCCTGAGCAAACTCCTGGAAAAGCTGGCCTCCTGGCTTACTCTCACCACTGAATCTGTTGGTTGTCTCCATGACTATCAGTCTGGCCTCAGAGCAGCCAGAGGCATGGAAACTGCTCTCCTGAACCTTTGACGATCTGGTCGCTAATCTTGATTCTAGCCTTCCTTCTGTCCTCATCCTCCTTGCCCTTTCTTCTGCTTTTCACACAATCACGCCATCTTGATCAATCGTCTGAGCGTCTTGAAACACTTGTGTATAGGTGCGTTATAAAAGCCATATCAGATCAGTGAGAACCTGGGCATCACGGATCAGGCCCTGACGCGGTTGTCCTCCTTCCTCCTGGACCGACCCTCCTAGGGTCAACTTGGGTCCTTTCTCGCCAACACCTTTCTCTCCATATGTGGTGTTCCCTAGGGCTCGATCCTCTCACCCTAGCTCTCCGTCTACTTGGCCCCTTTGGCCCACCTTATCTCTACCTTCTCTAACTTTCACTGTTATGCAGATCACACTCGGTGCTTTATCACACTCCCCTCAACCTCCTCTCTTCTCTCGCCCAGTCCTGCCTGTCTATCCGTGATTTAGGAGTGGTGCACCTCAAGCGATCTCTGACTTAATGCCAGTAAGACTGAGATCCTTCTCATTGGGGCCCCTGCTGGAGCTTTCCCCTCTCACACTGGCAGCCCTCCTTGGGCCCTCTTCCTTCACCTTCCTGTGAGGCAAAACACTTTGGTGTCATCTTCGACTCCACTCTCCTCACATCATGGACCTTGCCAAGAAGGCCCACTACCAATTGAACCTCCTCAGAGGTATTCTTCCTTTTATTACTTTCCCCCAGAAGCGCACTGTGTCCAGAGTCCTGGTTCTCTCGAGTCTGGGCTACTGCAACAGCCTCTTTCTCAATCTGCCTTCTTCTACTCTCAGCAACTTATACAGAAAAGTACTCCAAGTCTTCTCCTTGGCCTCAAGCCCTGAAATCTCTCCACTGGCTCCTGGTGGTTGCAAGCATCACGTTAAAGACCCTCTGCATCGTCCACAAGGCTTTGTCCAAAACACCTTCCTTCTCTTAGCCACCTCCTACTCTCTGAGGGTCAGGCGCTTCTCCAAGCAGAGAGTGGGGGTAGATCCCTCTCCTTTGCAGGTGCCTCCCTCTGGAATGGCCTCCCTACCCCTCTCAAATTTGAGCCGGACCACCTGATGGTCCGGAAGCAGCTCAAGACCTTCCTCTTAGCCTCTGCTTTCTCTCTCCCCTGCTGACCTACTGGTCTGCTGCGCTGACTGGTTGCCTGGCTACCCTCAGAGTTTCACTTGGTAACAGGCTCCTCCGCGTCAAGTAGCCCCTGCACTGCCTCCGGGCCTCCTGTGCACTTAGGGGCTTTAACTGGAACCCTACAGTCCCCTGCCTCCTGAATGACACAAGGCCTAGTAAGATCATTTGTTTTGTCCTCCCTTCCTTGTCTTGTGCCGAGAAACACTTGTGTACAGGCGCATTATAAATAACGTATCCTATATAGGGATTTAATGAATTTGTGAAAGGTTTGAATAATAAACCATATCACAATAAAAAATAAAAAGAAATGTAAACTCCTGAAATTCAGCGCATTGGGAAAGTCATAGCCGGCTTAACTTGGTGCACTCCTGTTGATGTCCCCCATAATGCCATGTTGTATGTCATTGTGCATCCTTCTCGTATATTATATCAGTGAAAAGGCCTGTGTACATGGGCTAGTGTGCGTAAAGGATGCATTTTTCTATTAACATAAATGTATTATGTGGTGTATTTTAACATCATTTATGTTAATAGTAAAAAGAAATTGTAAAGGATCTTGCTCCTTTTACGTGGAAGAGTAGTAACCTGAAACAAGATCTCACAGAATCCATTGAAAGTTTTAGTACATAAATCCAATTGTTGTATCTGCTGGACACTGTCTTGGATTTTACTTATGGGTTTTGGACAAATGTTGAGGGAAGTCGGAGTAATACAATTCACGTGCAACATGTTTCGAAGTAGGCATGAGCTCATAAAGTAAATTGAAGTCAAAGTTTAATACGTTCATGAAGAATATTATTGATATCATAATACATACCAAGAAATATTACAATTAATAATTACATAATATATAAGTACATTAAAAAAGGTAATAATTTTGTTAGCGAAATAGTGCTTGATGAGATGTTATTTTTTTAAAAAAAAGTATACAACCTGAAGTATGCTGTTAAAGTGGTATCCCTGTCTTCGGCCTTTTCTGCAGCTAATTGTATGTATCATTGTTGAAATACACATTTTGTTCTCCTGGAAGATGATCTTGAAGTCTTATTGTTGTATGCGTAAGGCAACAGCGCCTTCTAGTGGTGGTAACAGGCGAAGCAGGCAGGACAGCTTCGGACAAACATTCATCTGGTCTGTCATGACTTTCCCAATGTGCTGAATGCCAATGGTTTTATTCGAAATAACGTTTTTTCAGTGAACTTCATGGGTTTTGTTATACCATAGTTTTTTCCACGCCACTGCCCATGGCTGTATATTTTCCAATAGTAGCAGGCCACTAGCCATGTCTTTCGGCCGTGTCCATTGCACAAGTTGCCCCTCTTTTTAGCCCACTAGCTAGAGCCTTCAGCTGTGCCCAATCCATTTTAAAACACTACTGGGCCACTAGCCATGGCCTTCGGCTGTTACCACTATCTTTGGTAGTGCCCACTCTATTTTATGGCCACGGCCTTTCTTTTGGGTACACTAGCCAGGGCCATGTCCTTCTGCTATGGCCAGAGGCCACGGCCCTCGGCCATGTCCACTATTTGTTTTTCGGGCCCACTAGCCAGGGTGTTGACCCTGCCCACACTCTAGTTTAAAACCATACCAGGCCTCTAGCCATGGCCTTCGCCCGTGTCCACTTGGCATCTCTTACCTCACTGTAGCTGTAAACATTATTTTTTTCTTTACTTTTTTCATTTTTGTAATTTTTTCCCATAACTGTGGGTATAATACCACAGATATCGGCGGGTGGTTATCTGTAGTTATCCGAAACCCGCGGTTATCGGGGAAAAACACCAAATAAATGCTTGCCTGCTCTCCCAGGCACTCACCAAGTACCTCCCTCATCTGGGCCTGCTCCCCCCCAACTGCCCCCCACCCTTCTCCCACCCCTTCTGCCCCCCCACATGAAAAACCCTTTGTTGTTTCTGTGGCACACTTTTATTCGTGATGCCGGGTAGCTGCGGTTATCACTCCCGTTAACCACGGCTACCACGTTGTCTGCAAAATTTCAGCAAATCCGCCAAAGTTGTTAGCAATTAATCTTTTTGATTTTCTATGTATCTCAATACTAAACTATAGTGTGCGGAACGCTGCACTATTTATTGTGTATATATATTTCTCACATGCTTTGCGTAGGCCGACATCTAGTGGAAGTTGCAAGTATTGCACATGATGATTTCGAAGTTCGAAAAGGGACGTCGACAGGGCGTGACTGTAATACTATCCCTAGTGTGATGTACCCTATGTACCCATGATCCCTCACGCGTCGAGGTCCCTTAGATATTTTTGCTGCCATTGTTTTAATTTCTTTCGTGTAGTCCGTAGCCTGAGCTACTTGGTGAGTCAAAACTCATCCATACCTCTTCTGTTGTTTGCATTTCGATGCACTAATTCGACGGCTGTTTACTCTGAACGGCTGATCCTGGTTTCAAGAACAAACTTGTCTTGCAGCCTAACCAGTAGGGAGAGTTGGGGTGGACTGATCTTTCTTTGTTGGAGAATGTATACCCACATTTTCAGCCCCTACTACGTTTGTCCTGCTGCCTTTGTGTCCGCCTTCCACTATGGACTGCACCCCTTTTAAATTCTTTCCCTAGGGCAACAGCATTCTTGTTGGTTGACAGAGTTTGCAACCACTGCATTCTACGTTACTATCTTGAATACTGTTGTGTGGCATGCAAGCTCTTTAGGCCCAAGACCCTAAAGGAGCGCCGAACCAATTGGTGGGCGGCATAGGCCATGTTGGTGGAATTGGAAACAGCTGCCTGAATTTATTAATTAGACTACGAAGGCCAAGGCAGCCGAGCCTCTGAATCAGAGCTCGAGGACACCACTGTGGAGCAATCTAGTTGATGCACGCCTGTCCCCAGCCTTGAAAGACAGACACAATACGCTGCTTTGAGGAAGGCCTCTGGACACGCGCACACACACACACACACACCTTCACTCCCAGCCGTGCCGCCCGGAGAGCCTTCACACGTAGGCTGACCAGGCTATATGAATAGATGCCCAGGATGACCCCGGCTAGGCGGATAGGGATGACTACTTTCAAGACCAGGATGACCCAGACCTCCATCTTTGTCGACCCCTCCATAGTTGCGGTCACTCGCCCCCTATTTCGGACCAACCTCTTTACAATGAGCTGCTGAAAAAGGGTGCTCACCATTTTGGCCTCAACACTGAAGAATCCAGCCCCGCCGGGACTGACTTCGTTGAAAACATTCTCAACGAGAAAAAGCTCATTAGCCAGGCTATTCCTTTCCTAGAGTCCATCAAAAAGAGGGTAGCTCCGTCCCGTTCTACTCCCTCTTACCAGGACGGTTAACCCACGGGTGGAGAAGTCTTTTAGACCCTCTCTTCCAGATCCCCTTTATATTAAGGGTCACGTCAAGCCTGATTCTGTAGTGGTGACCACAACAAGAAAGAGCTGGGGTTCCACTCTCGACCTGAGGCACCCCCCAACAAGGAGCGCAAAAAACTTTATATGCTTAGAAAGCATATTACAACCTTGGCTGCGTACCTTACCAGGATAGCAAATAATACCACCTTGCTTGCCAGCTACAGCAGCAACCAGTGGGATGAGGTCTTGCGGCATCTAGACTCTGTGCCAAAGCCAGCGTGCACCCACCTTCCCAAGATCACCAACAAAGGGAACTGGTTTCTCAGAAATTCCTCAAAAATGTCTCGGATTCCTCTGACCTATCCGGAAGTGTCATTGCAGAGGGTACTCTAATTTAATTTAAGCCGTAAACACAAGCCGCCTTAATCAACATGCCCATCGAGGAGGGTCTCCTCTTTGACAAAGCTGTCGACGACCAGCTGCAAACGGCGAAAAAGGAGCATGAGACAATAAGGCCCTTGGTCAGAGCTCCAACAAGCCCTTTGCTCCTAGTGGAGCGTTTAACACCCACCGTAACTTTCAGATGCAAGGTTCAGGCGAACAAGTCGAAGCAAGCACGTCTGGTACCTCCTTTTACAGCCCACATGTTCCGTCATCTTACTAGCAGGTTTCGCCACGGGAAAGGACGAGGCAGAGCTGCAGCCTCTAGGGGCGCAGCTACCACTGCCTCCAAATGACGTGCCAATCCACATTCCCTCCCATGCGTCCCCAGTCGTGGGTTGCATAACACTCTTTGCCCAGCAATGGGAGGGAATGACGTCTGAACGCCGGGTCCTCGATACTGTGGGCAAAGGATACCTGTTGGAGTTCCTCGAAACACTTTGCCACCACACTTCGCGTGCAGGACCAGGAGGAGATGCTAATCCTATTACAGAAAGGTGCCATCGAGCTGGTGCCCTTGACAGAACAAAATCAAGGTATTTATTCAATGTATTCCTTGTTCCAAAGAAAGATCTAACAATGCGCCCAGTGCTGGACCTATGCCCTGCAAACACGCATGTCAAGCCTCAAATTCAGGATGACAATGATGCAGGAAGTTATTTCACTATTGAAAATGGGGGATTACATGACAACATTGGACGTGAAAGTTGAATATTTTCATATTTCAATGTTGCCAGCACACAAGAATACCTCCCGATTCAAATTGGGATACGAGCACTACCAATTCAAGGTGCTGCCATTCGGCATTGCGTCAGCCCCCAGGGTATTCACAAAGGTCCTAGCAGTGGTGGCCGCCAACTTGTGCAGGCAGTCCATCCCAGTGTACTCTTAGATAGACGATTTGTTAATTACTGGGGTCTCTCCCCAGAGATGCCTTCAAAACCAGCAGCAAACTATCAATCTGCTGTTCCAAATAGCTTTTCCATAAACAAAAACGTCTAGTGCCCAGCCAAGTAAAGCAATTTCTGGGGGCACTAATCTAAACAGACTAGTCTCCCCCTCCGAAGAGATGGTCCATTACATGATGTTTCACACACCTAAGTACGTTACCGGTCGTCAGGTGGCGATACAAAATGCAATGCACCGGCTGGAAATTATGGCTTCCTGCATCTATCTAGTGCCTCGCTCCAGGCTGCGCATGCATCGAATGTAAGAGTGGCAAAACAATGGTTGCAAGCAAGCAGGTTGTGGGCCTACTGTGGCAGAACAGAGATCCACACACCAGCAATAGAGACCACCCACGACAGACGCATCAATGACTGGGTGGGGGTCCTCACTTCTGCATCACACTGCTCCCGGCCTGGTAACACAGGCGCTAACCAGGAAGCACATCAAACTTCTCGAACTACCAGCAATCCTCAAAGCACTGCAAGCCTTCAAGACTCAGCTATTTCTCAAAACAGTCCTAGCCCTGACGGACAGTACCACAGCCATGTTTTATGTAAACAAACAGGGGGTTAGATATTCTCCAGGGCTTTCCAAACTAGCCCAGAACATCTGGCAATGGGCGCTACATAACATGTTCCTAGTGGCACAACATGTTCCAGGGGAACTAGCTTCTCTGGCAGACGTACTAAGCAGGATTACAATGCTACCCTCGGAGCATGAATGGCAACTAAACAGAGACGTGCTAAAAAACATCTTCTCAAACTGAGGGTTCCCAGAGAGAGACCTTTTCGCAACCCTGCAAAACGCACAATGCCAAGATTACGCCTCCAGGTTTCCCCAGAAAGTATCCAAAGGGAATGCATTTCTGATTAACTGGTCAGAGAAATGTGCATACTCGCCCCACTGCGCTTGATACCTCTGCTTAATGAAGTAGTCCACAGGGTACACCGGGAACAAGTAACACTGATCCCAATATCTCCAATGTGGGCTGGCAGACCTGGTTCTCACTACTACAAGTGATGTCCCTGTGTCCTCCCATGAAACTACCCTCCATGGACAACCTGTTGACCCAGGATCAGGGAACAACGCTGCACCCATACCGTCAGAAGCTAAACTTAGAAGCTTGGCTCCTGAGGTCATAGAATTTGGTCACCTTAACCTAGACCAAAGGTGCATGGAAATACTTAAGGAGGCACGCAACCCTAACATAAGGCACTGCTATTCTAACAATTGGAAACGCTTTGTGTTATGGTGCAGGACACGGTCTCTCAATCCAACCGACTGTTCAACCACGAATATAGTCAACTACCTGCTCTACCTACTTGACTCAGGATTAGTCTTTTAACTCACTCAAAGTACACCTAGCGGCCCTCTACGCTTACACCATGTATCGGAACAAGAATTTGTGTGGAAGGTACCCATAGTTAAGGCTTTCATGGAGGGCGTCAAACTGTATCCTTCCATCTCTGGCTGGGACCTCAATGTCGTACTCACAAGGCTCATGGGTGCCCCCTTTGAGTCTAAGCACAAAGCCACTATGAACACCTTACATACAAAACAGCCTTCCTAATAGCCGTTCTCCAGCATGGGGTCTGGCATGGATTCACATGCTCATGAATATTCCCCGTCGTCAGGCTGGGAATCCTCGGTAAAGAAAAAACCAGTATCAGTTTCGTTTCTGATCTGTCTTTCGTAGTAATAACCAATCACTGGTCTCTGCGTCATACTGACCACAGCCAATGACTGCCCTCTACCTAAGCACCGCCTCTGGCAGCCATCTTCAGATTTTTACCGCACGTTCATGTGTTGGGATCCTCGTGCTATTGCTCTCGAGCGTTAGTGCTTTTTTTCGCGCTTTTTCACAAAAAACTTCGATTCTTTCGGTCAAAAGAGCCTCAAGCTCCACCGATCCTACATCCGATCAACGGGGAACTGTCGGATTCATCTGTGCCCCTCAAGGGTGAAGATTCGTCGAGCTACACTTCGGAGGACTCCAGAAGCTTCTCAGGCCCGGTCTCGGAGATGGCCCAGGAGAAGGGAAGCTCGACGCCCGGAAAGCTGTTCAGGGTCTGCCCTGGATGCCAGCTGCAGAACGTCTTCAAGGAGGACGAACACTCTTTCTGCCTTTACTGCCTTCATGAGGACAAGACGCACGTGGAGAAAGACTGTGCGTTTTGCGGCAACATGTCGGAACGGACCATGAAGGACCGCCATCAACGTCTCGCCAACTGGCTGGAGGGTAAGAGCCCGTCTGGCGAGAAGAAGAAGAAATCCGAGCGGTCTTCTAAGACCTTTGAGGGCGCCCCGGCGACGGGGGCCCAACATAAGGCCAAGCACCGCGAGTCCGCTGGCACCGGGAGCGCTGAACGGTCGGGCTCTACGGGCGCCAGGCAGGGCGCACCCTCCCCGGCACCATCAACCACGAGCCAACGCTCTGGGTCGGGTAAGAGGAAGGCCGAGCACCCGGCGAAGCTCCTGGAGAGGCCCCGGTCGAGCTCTAAGGCAGAGGAGGAGCGTGGCAGTGCCCCCTCCCTCAAGGATAAGGCGGTGAGCGCACCTAAGGTGGTGAAGGCCTTGATCCATCCGACCAAGCCCTCTATCGAAACGGTCGCGGCGGCCCTGGCTCAGCCTGTGGTGGCTGCACCAGTGGTGGCGACCTCAGGGCCCAGAATCTCCCTGCCTCCTCGGAGGGAGTCTTCCTTTGTGCCCATCGATAGGACCCCCGTGAAACCCTCCGTGGGGAAGAAGAAGGGGGGGCAGGGCGTCGTCGTAGAGTCGGCCTCAACCTCAGAGGAGGAGCTGATCGAGGTCTTAAGCCACGGCCTAGGCGTGGAAGAAGGCCAGCCCGTCGGAATGGACCCCGACGCAGGCGACGACATCGTCGAGGATACCGACGGGGCTCCTGCTCGCCCGTCAGATTCCCCTCTGCCAGCGCCGCAAGACAACTCGGCGGCCATTTTGTTGGCCATACAGTCCTTATGCTCCGAGATAAGGACGAGGCTACCGTTACCAACGGAGGAACCTCTCCCGTCGGGGGATCCAGAACCGGGACCTTCTGGTGTTCCCCCTACCAAGAAAAGAAGGATCCATCCACCACCTCCTTTTCAACCGTCGCGCCCCTTCCAGCCCTCCTCCCCGTCCACCCGAGGGGATGATACGGGGACTGACACGGCAGCGACGGGTACGGACGACGAGGCATACGACGAGGATTTTCCGTCGTCGCCTCCCACCAGGGCCTCTCCGCCCGACGAGATCGGATCTTTCCACTCCATGATCTCCAGGGCTTCCGAGCTTTTCCAACTCTGCCCTGAGGAGAAGAAAAAGGAAGGCTTCCTTTATCAGCGGCGCGAGGCCAAGAGGAAGACGGTCCTCGCAGTGCCTCTGTTGGACGACATTTGGGATGAGGGCCTTTCCCTCCTCAAGAACCCTTCCACGACGCCAGCTAGAAGAGACCGGTACGAGAAAAAGTACCGGGTCCCGGACACGGCCCCCCTATGCCTCCGGGCGCAGCCTACCCCGGACTCCGTCGTCTCCGCGGCAGCCAGGAAGAAAGCGGGGGGGGGGTGCGGCCTCCACATCGACTTCCCCGCCGGACGGCGAGGGAAAGAAATTGGATACTATGGGACGTAGAGTCATCTCGTCGGCAGCGACGACGATTAAAGCGGCCAACGCCTTGGCTATCGTGGCCCGCTACGACAGGGAGCTCTGGTACAAGATAGCTCCCCTGCTGGATTTTCTGCCGGACGACAAGAGGGCGGAGGCCCTTGAGATCCTGCAGGAAGGTGAGGTGGCCTCGGACCACGCCATCACCGTGGCGACGGACATCGCCGACACTGGGTTCCGCCAGCTGGGCAACGGCGTTTGCCTTCGACGTCGTGGATGGCTCAAAGCTACGGACTTCCGGCAGGACGTCCAGACCAGAGTCCTGGACATGCCCTTCGACGGGAACAACCTGTTTGGGAAGACAGTGGACGATTCCCTTCAGGCCATCAAGGCGGATACTGAGACGGCCCGGGCCCTTGGAGTCCTGCAACGACGGACGCCCTTTCGGAGCGGCGGAGGCAAGGGCGCCTCCAAAGGTTCCGGCGGCGGTTTCGCTTCCTACCGTCAAGCGGCCCGCTCGTCGTCGCAAGAGGCCTACAGAGGACGAGGCAAGTCTAGCGGACCCCGCCGTCGTCGCCAAGGAGGTCAAGGTGGCAAGGCCGCGTCCAAGCAGGATTGAACCGGCCGTGGGGTCGGGCCCCCACCGAAGCACCCCGGTGGGAGGCCGGCTGGCGGGCTTCGTCAGCGTGTGGGAGTCCATCTCCACCGACCGTTGGGTGCTGGACGCCCTGGCCCGGGGCCACGCGCTCGAGTTTCAAAGAAGGTGCCCGCGCGTCCCCCCCGTGGCCAGGAAAGAACTTCACGTCCCTCAACTTCTCCTGGAGGTAAAGGCGATGCTCAGAAAGGGCGCCATCGAACTCGTCCCAAAGAGGCTTCGGGGCTCCGGAGTCTACTCGAGATACTTCCTCGTGAGGAAGAAGACGGGAGGATGGCGCCCCATCCTAGACCTGCGACGTCTGAACAAGTTCATCAAGGCGCAGAAGTTCCGGATGGTCACCCTCCAGCACGTCCTGGGTCAGCTGGAGGAAGGAGACTTCCTATCGTCGTTGGATTTGGAGGATGCCTACTTCCACATTCCCATCCTAAAGGGGCACCGCAAATTCCTCAGATTCGTGGTCCAAGGGCGTCATTACCAGTTCAAAGCCCTTCCCTTCGGACTACGGTCGGCACCCAGGGTATTCACCAAGTGCCTCGCACCGGTGGCGGCGCAGCTGCGCCGCGAGGGGATTCACGTCTACCCCTACCTGGACGACTGGCTCATCCGCGCCAAGACGAGGGAGCTCGCCGTGGTCCACACGGCAAGGACCGTCCAACTCCTCATGGACCTGGGATTCTCCGTGAACTACGCCAAATCCCACCTGGTGCCCGCGCAAGTCGCACTGTTTCTGGGAGCGAGGCTCGACACAGTGTCCCTTCTGGCCTCCCCGTCGGAGGAGAGGACCAGGACCATCTTGGGCAAGGTGCAACGGATGTTGGTGGCCGACGCGGCCAAAGTGAGGTCCATCAAGTCCCTCCTCGGGATGATGTCTTCCTGCATCTACCTCATTCCCATGTGCAGGCTCCGGATGCGCCCGTTGCAAGAATTCCTGGATGCGCGCTGGATCCAGACGACGGGCAGCTTCGAGGAAAGGATCAAGCTCGACGAGAGTTTCCGACGAGCGATACGGTGGTGGGGCACCCGCGCGCATCTGACGGCGGGCATGGACTTCCAGACCCCAGCCCACCAGGAGACTGTGACCACGGATGCCTCCCTGGAAGGGTGGGGAGCGCACACCGAAAATCTGCACGCAAGGGGACTCTGGCTCCCGACGGAGAAGTCCCTGCATATCAACGTCCTGGAGCTCCGTGCAGTGTTTTGGGCCCTCAGGTCCTTCCTTCCGTCCCTCAAGGGCAAGGTGGTGAGGATCTTCACCGACAACACCACCACCATGTTTTACATCAGGAAACAGGGCGGAACCAGGTCCCCAGCGCTGTCCAAGGAGGCGCAGGACCTGTGGCATTGGGCCGTCGCCCAAGGGATTTTTCTGGTGCCGTTTCATCTGGCAGGGATAAAAAACACCATCGCCGACTCACTCAGCAGGGAGCTGCGCTCGTGCCACGAGTGGGAACTACGGCAGGATCTGGTGGATCGCCTCTTCCGACGGTGGGGCACACCCCAGATCGACCTGTTCGCGACGGCGACGAACACCAAGTGCCGGAGGTTCGCCAGCAGGTTTCCCCAGACGAGGAGCATGGGCGATGCTTTCTCGTTCCCTTGGGAGGGCCTGTTCCTCTACGCGTTCCCTCCCTTGCCTCTGCTAATCCGGCTCGTCAACCAGCTCAAGAGGTCACGGTGCAGGATGATCCTCGTCGCACCTGCGTGGCCGAGGCAGATATGGTTCCCGGACCTTCTGGACTTGTCAGCGTCCCCGCCGATCAAGCTGCCGGCGGACGCGGATCTACTCTCCAGGGAAGGAGGCGCCATCCTCCACCACGACCCGAAGTCGCTGAACTTGCAGGCCTGGCTCCTGCAGCGCTAGAGTTTGGAGGATACGACATACCGGCCGATTGCAGAGAGGTTCTTGCAAAGGCCAGGGCGTCCTCGACTCTTAAATGCTACGGACACAAATGGAAGAGGTTCTCTGTCTGGTGCCACGCACAGAAGATTAACCCTTTACGGATTACGGCTCCCCAAGTACTGCCGTACCTGCTGACGCTGGCCAAAGCTGGTCTGGCACACGCGTCCATCAAGATTCATCTTGCTGCGATCTCCCGATACACCAGAACCACGGGGCGGACGTCCTTGTGGTCTCATCGTCTGGTGAAAGAGTTCATGAAGGGACTGTTCAGATCGTTCCCGCCGGTGAAGGCTCCGGCCCCGGTGTGGGAGCTCAACGTGGTGCTGACCAAGCTCATGGGACCTCCGTTCGAGCCTCTGCACTCGGCCCCGTTGAAGTTTCTATCGTGGAAAACAGCTTTTCTTGTGGCCATCACCTCCGCACGACGAGTGGGAGAGATCCAGGCCCTTTCCTGCAAGGCCCCGTACTTGACTTTCCACGACACGAGGGGAGTGCTCAGGACGCACCCCTCCTTCATGCCCAAGGTACCGTCGGACTTCCATCTCAACGAACCCTTGGTGTTACCTGTGTTCTTCCCGTCGCCTTCGTCGCCGGCTGAGAGGACTTTGCACTCGCTGGATGTAGCTAGAGCGCTGAAGTTCTACGTGGACCGCACGAAGGGTTTTCGGAAGACGTCACAACTCTTTGTGAACTTTGGACCTGTCAATCAGGGGAAGGCTCTCTCGAAGGCTTCCATCTCCAGATGGCTCTCCGGCTGTATCATGTGCTGTCACCGGTTGGCAAACCGACCGCTGCCTGGCCGTCCGAGAGCCCATTCCACCAGAGCGATCGCAGCTACCACGGCGTTCCTATCTGGTGTGCCCCTGCTGGACATATGCAGGGCTGCTACGTGGAGGTCGACGCACACCTTCACGAAATTCTACTGCGTCGACCGGGATTCCAGGGAGGAGTCCAGGGTCGGCCAAGCAGTGCTGCGCAACCTGTTCGCCTGAGGTGAGCCTGGTGAGGAGGTAAGATGCTTAATGTTGAGTTGATGTGATGCTTAATGTTGAGCCTTTGCCACCTCCCGTGGTTGTGCATGTGTGTACTGCTATGTATTCTTTATTCATGAGCATGTGAATCCATGCCAGACCCCATGCTGGAGAAGGAACAAGTTACTTACCTGTAACTGTTGTTCTCCAGCATGGGTCTGGCATGGATTCACATGCGAACCCTCCCGCCTACCCCTCTGCGGCTCTTCACTTGGTCATACTGCCACTTCACGTGCTTCCAAATCTGAAGATGGCTGCCAGAGGCGGTGCTTAGGTAGAGGGCAGTCATTGGCTGTGGTCAGTATGACGCAGAGACCAGTGATTGGTTATTACTACGAAAGACAGATCAGAAACGAAACTGATACTGGTTTTTTCTTTACCGAGGATTCCCAGCCTGACGACGGGGAATATTCATGAGCATGTGAATCCATGCCAGACCCATGCTGGAGAACAACAGTTACAGGTAAGTAACTTGTTCCTTACTTCAATCAGAAGGGTTAGTGAACTACAAGCTCTGTCTGTATAAGACCCCTTTGTAGTTATACACAAGGCAAGGTGGTGCTACGCACATATCCTCGCTTCTCAAAATTCCATGTCAGTGTATAGCTTTTTGCATTTTTCCAAAACCCAACAAACACAGCAGACAGAAGTCTACATACACTGGATGTACGCAGAGCGGTCATGTTCTGACTTCAAAAGACAAAGCCGATCAGAAAAACAGATTTTCTTTGCATCTGTGAGCACTGGTAGAGAAGAAGACCCTATCTCTAAAGCAGTGATTTCTAAATGGATTGTCAACTTCATCCAACTCTGTTACTCTTGCCAAGAGAATATTACCCTTTGAGCCCAGAGCGCACAACTCAACGCTGTGCTTTCAGACGGCGAGGGCAACGTGGTGTCGAGAGACAGCCAAGCGCAAGTCCCCGACCTCGGAAGGTCGTCCGGCAGGGCGGCTATTGGGAAAACACCCGGCGACACAAGCGCTACCCACACCACTTCCACCAAACATAAGTCCCACCGAGACTCGACATGCACGTCGAGTTCTCGGAAAGAGGCACACAGAGAACGGTCCACCGAATCGGTGTCCTCTGGGCGTTCTAGATCGCCGCATGACTCCAGGCAGCCATCCACTGTTGCCAAGAGTGCCTCGCTCCCTAAGGTAACGGAGGTTCGATCGTCGGAAGACAAAGCCGACCTCTATCCCCAGGCCGCACTCCAGGAGTCGGCGTCAGCAGACTGCTTAACGTCTGTTCCCGAGTCCCAACCTCCACACTCTAGAGATAGGGACACTACCCCCGAACCTTGACGCCAGACGTCGAAAGGCTCCGAAGGGGCGAATAGACAGGGAAAACACTCTTCCACCCACGGGGAGGGGGAAAACAACAAAAGAAGCATTCTCTACCTTCTTCCACACCTCAGAAGCAGTCAGACAGGCAAAAACAGACGCACAAGTCTCAGTCTTCTGTCATTTTAAAGACCCCTGCACAAACACATAGGTCCAGTCAGGACAAGACGGGGAACTCTCCCAGGAAAGAGTCATTCCCAGCTTAAAGGAATGGTCTAGTGATGACATAGACCGAGTTATGTCTAGGATGTCGTCTTTGGCAGACTTCTATGCCAAGAATCCTGAACACTTCCTCTCATATACCCCTGACGGGGCTTCACCCTCTGGTTCTAGGGACCCAATACCCCCAAGTAAGAAGTCCCGGGTTGAAGCACCAACACGGTCTTCGGACCCTTTCTGTATACAGCCCTACTCTCAATATGAGGTTCCACCCTTTGAGGATCCTGATCTGGGCATGTTCCGGGACGGGCTACTATGGGGATGATGAGGACCAAGAGGAGGAAGAGGACGACCCAGAAACCTACAGGGTAGATTCCCCAGTAGACAAAGCTCCCCCGGTTAACGACTCCCTGGTCGACAACCAACATCTCCTGAATGAAGTTCTGTCCAGAGCGGCAGAACACTACCTCATTGACACCCAGGGAGCACAGGAAGAGAGGGACTTTGCCGAAGAATTAGTGGGAGGAGACCTGTTGCCCAGGCCATCCCTATCCTTTAATCGATACAAAGGAGGATAGACCCTTCCCTTGTAAATCCCAACCTCACCAGGGCGGTAAACCCCAGGATAGAGAAACTTTTCAGGGCAGCCCAATCAGACCCGCTGTACATAAGGGGGCAACTGAAACCGGACTCCCTGGTAGTTACGAACACACGAAAGAGGGCGGGAACACCCCTGTCATTGTCCGAAGCTGCTCCTGACAAGGAGAGCAAAAAGATTTATGGCTTGGGCAGGAAAGTAGCCTCCACTTCTGCCTACCAGGCAAGGATCGCCAACTCCACCACCCTACTGACGAGTTACAACTGCCACCATTGAGAGGAAGTCGCGGCACTCATAGACTCCGCCCCAGAACCCTTAAAAGGCCAATTGGCATGGGTTGCGTCAGAGGGAAGAGCCGTGTCCGGTTGCATCTTAAAAGCAACCTTTGATGCCACAGATAACGCCGGCAGATTGATAGCAGAAAGCACTGTTATCAAAAGACATGCTTGGTTACGCCAATCTGGGTTCAAACCCGAAACACAAGCATCATTAATAGACTAACAGGTGGAGGCAGATCTACTGTTTGGGAAGGCGGTAGAGGACGCCCTGAAAAATGCCAAGGATGAGTACGAGACTCTCAAATCCCTAGGCCAATTAACCAACAAACCCCCAAATCAAAGAGGGAATGGCAATTTTCGTCGCCCATGCGGACAAAATTCCCAGAGAGGAACAAACTATTCCCAGGGGCAGGGTACACCATGGAACAACAGCCAGCAGTCTACCCAGAGTTATGGCAGGGGTAATGAGAGGACCTGGTAAGGGTAGAGGCAGCCCCAGTAGAGACGGCGGCATGCCTCCACCAAAACAGTGACGTTCCGTTCAGGGTCCCTTCTCACGCATCCCCAGTAGGGGGACGCATTACCAACTTCACCCAAGCTTGGGAAGGGATCACATCAGACAGATGGGTGCTGTCCACAGTGGCCACAGGATACTGCATAGAACTATTAGAGCGTCCCCGAAACCACCCGCCACGTCAAAAGTACACTCATTAGACCACCAGAAGATCCTCCTCAAAGAGATCGCCAATCTTCTAGCAAAGGATGCGATTGAACTCGTCCCGGGACACCAGGTAAACAAGGGTATTTATTCAACTTACTTCATTGTGCCAAAAAAAGGTTTGACAATGCGCCCAGTATTGGACTTAAGGCCTGCAAACAAGTATGTCAAGCCCCAAAAATTTCACATGACTACTCTCCAAGAGGTAATCCCCCTCCTAAAAAAGGGATTACATGGCAACATTGTACATGAAAGATGCTTTTTTTCATATTTCCATCTTCCCAGCGCACAAAAGATACTTGCGCTTCAAGGTGGACAGTCAGCACTACCAGTTCAAGGTACTTCCCTTCGGGATAGCCTCGGTTCCAAGGGTGTTCACCAAGGTACTGGCGGTGGCACACCTATGCAGGGAGGCAATCCCAGTGTACCCTTATCTGGACGACTGGCTCATCACGGGGGAGACCCCAGTAATTTGCAGAACAAACATTCAAAGAACGATCAAACTCCTCTTCCAAACAGTTCCTAGGAGCTGTCCTAAACGCACAAGAGGGGTTGGCCTTTCCATCAGAGGAAAGAATTCGGAATATACTGCTGCAAATTCCGCAATATCAGGCCGGTCGCCAGATAACGGTACGCAAAGCAATGCGTTTGCTGGGCATGATGGCGTCATGTATATACCTGGTCCCCCACGCTCGCCTGCGAATGCGTCCCTTGCAGGAATGGTTGGCGAAACAGTGGTCTCAGTCAAGTGGTCAGTGGGACGATTTAGTGGTCGTTTCGCCAACACTTGTACAAAGTCTTCACTGGTGGACAGAGAAAATCTGTCCAAGGGGAAACCCTTTTACGATCCCGAAATACAGGCGGTAGTCACAACGGATGCATGCCTGTCGGGGTGGGGAGCTCACCGTCTCCACCACACAGCTCAGGGTCTCTGGTCTCACTCAGTGGCCAAGAATCATATCAACCTGCTAGAGCTTCTGGCAGTATTCAGAGCGGTTCGAGCCCTACCCATTGAACCTGTCAGTGCAGATCTGGGCGGACAGCACTACAGCCATGTTTTACCTGTACAAGCAAGGAGGGACTTGTTCGCCAAATCTGTCCAAGCTTGCCCAGAAAATTTGGATATGGGCACTCAGAAGGAACATCTTCCTGTCATCTCAACATGTTCCAGGGGAACTCAATTCTCTGGCGGACGCTTTGAGCAGAGATCCCCTCCCAGAGGAACACGAATGGTGTCTACACAGAGAAATCGTAGAAGATATCTTCTCTCAGTGGGGTTTCCCCACTATAGACCTATCCGCCACAAGCGAAAACAGACAGTGCCCAGGATTTGCATCCAGGTTCCCCCAACCAGACTCCCAGGGGAACGCCCTGTGGATGAACTGGTCAGGGATGTTTGCGTACGCTTTTCCACCAACACTTCATCAGGAAGGTGGTCAACAAGATGAACAGAGAATCGATGACGCTCGTCCTGGTTGCTCCCATGTGGGCGAGACAACCGTGGGTCCCACACTTAGGCAGACTAGTGGTGTGCGAACCCATCAAACTCCCGGGCTGGTACAACCTACTGTCCCAGCACCAGGGTCAGAAAGTGCATCCTCAACCCAACTCCATGAACCTGGCAGCATGGCTCCTGGGGTCATAGAGTTTGGACATTTCAATTTGCCGCAGAGATGTATGGACATCCTAAGAGAGTCTAGGAAGCCAAACACGGGGAACTGCTACTTTGACAAATGGAGAAGATTTGTTATCTGGTGCCAGAATAAGCAAATCAACCCTGTTGATTGCACTCCTTCCACAATTGTCACATACATGCTCCACCTGCTGGACGCAGGGTTGGTTTTTAACTCACTAAAGGTACTCCTGGCAGCTCTGTCAGCATACACCACCTCCCATACCAAGGTGTCGTGGTGGAAAGTACCAGTGCTTAAAGCCTTCATGGAAGGAGTAAAGAGACTTCACCCTCCAATTTCAAACCCACCACCAGGATGGGACCTTAACGTGGTGCTAGCTAAACTCATGGGGCCCCCCATTCGAGCCCATGCATAAAAGGAGTCTCAAACACCTGACTTATAAGACAGCCTTCTTAGTAGCAATTACATCGATAAGAAGGATCAGTGAAATTCATGCTCTGTCAGTGCAGGATCCTTTCTTTACAGTTCATAAAGATAAACTGGTTTTACGTACACATCCTAGGTTCTCACCTAAGTTTATTTCTAGATTCCACGTGAACCAGTCCATCGAGCTTCCGGCTTTCTTCCAAGGCCCACAAAGCTTGGCTGAGGTGAAACTACACACTCTAGATGTGTGTGGGGTGGTCCTATACTATGTAAACAAAACCAGACTGCTAAGGAAAACAGACCAACTGTTTGTCTCCGTAGCTACAGGCAAAGAGGGAGATAGCGTCTCTAAAGGTGCCATCTCTAAGTGGATTGTTAACTGTATCCAGCTGTGTTACTCCCTTTCTGAAAAAACATTGCCTTTCACGCCAAGAGCCCACTCTACAAGAGGCATTGGGGACACTCTGGCTTTCATTGCAAATGTACCCCTTGACACCATTTGCAAAGCAGCTACTTGGAGCTCCATTCACACCTTTACTCAGCACTACTGCATTAACACCCATTCCAAGGCAGATACACAAGTGGGACAAGCGGTTCTAAGACACTGATTTGCTCATGACCCTTCTCACATCCCACCGCCTTCTTCTAACACTGCTCGCTAATCTATGCACAGCATGTGATCTAAGCAGATTCCACAAGCCTCAGAAGGGATACATTACTCACCGTATTCGTATTTCTGATGCTTGTATCTGCTTAGATTCACATGCGACCCACCTTTCCTCCCCTCTGAGAGAAGGCGCATGGATACTTGTAGTCTTATCTATCTGCTTGGATTATCTGTACTCGTGCTACTCCTCATGCTACGTCATGTCAGAAAAAATACAATCTGAGGGTTCTAGACGCGTGAGGGATCATGGGTACAATGGACGTCACACTAGGGATAGTATTACAGGCACGACCTGTGTCGACGCCCATTTTTGAGTTTCGAAAAACAAACTGTAATACTCTGCAGCTTCCACTAGATGTCGGCCTATGCACAGCATGTGAATCTAAGCAGATACAAGCATCAGAAATATGATTACGGTGAGTAATGTATCCCCTATGTATGTATGTGTATATATATATATATATATATACACATATCTCCAAAGGGTTGGCTATAACCCAGTCTCTGCGTATATTTCAACACCTCTGTGCTTCAGTCCCCATTGCATTAATCTGCATTTGTTCGTCTCTATATTTGCAAGGGTGTACATTCTTAAATGGTGATGTGTTGTAAATATATAATAAAATGAGAAAATATTTAAAAGTGAAATAGTGAGCTGTTACCGTTTTATGAACATTCTGGTAATCTTCGTTGTCGGACATAAAATCTGAACCCCAAAGGTTTCATGGATCCTCCCTTCGAATACAGTAGAGGATGAACCCTTTATGTGAATCTAGCCTCACACTGCACATAATTCTCTGCACTGATTGGTTTCCTTTTCTATATTTTGTGATTAGAAGGGCATGAAACATCAAGCGCAATTGATATCTGCAGTCCACATAAATTGTGTAAAATATTTTCAAAAGTGGACGTCCCCCAATCTTTCAATACCCTTCTGTCACCTCTCCATTCTCGTGACAGAAGCGTACATATGCAAAATGAAGACCGCCTTCTTTAAAGAGCACCTTCCGAACAACCCCATAAGCTATGCACCATTCCCAGCGAGAAGAGTATCTTGCCTTATGACCTTCCTTTATAGCCCTTACCCCACTCCCATTCTCATCTGTGTTTCCCACTAACTGTAAATATTCACTATTCTGTGCAACAGTAAATTATATTTTGGTCACAAATATTGTGTTGTAAGGCCTGTACATCACTGTAAGAGCGCTACGTTGGTTCTCAAAGCTAGGTTTATGCTTAATAAATACCAAATTAAAATAAATAAAATGCGAGAGGGGCAATGTATAGTCCAGATATAATGTATAATTGCTGGTTACTTGTAACTGGGGGAAATACAACTGCAATATCTATTAGTATTCGTTCCTTCTGGGTCTCACCAGAACCTGATCCGCATATATTCCTCATGTGCAACTTCTCTTATGAACCTGATAACAAAAAATTCCATAACATATCAGTTTTAGAATGTCATGCTCAAAAAGTGGCGTTTTGTGTATGGTCCCGCTTTTCAGATCTACTTGCTGGTAGTTTGCTTGATGATCGAGCAACTCTGAATTAGGTGTGTATTCTCGGGAGAACTGTAATCTCATTTTTATAATGAGGGACTAAATGTATAAAGACATTTTAAAGAATGTGGGTCATCTAGTGGTGCTGGTACTGGTTTACCCAGGCTGCAAATAACTAGTGCCAAAGATGTCTGTGCAGCCTAGAAATGGTATTTCGAGATTGTTCATCCTCCTTTTTTCAGTTACTCAGGTTTTGTCGCAACCAGGGCCTGGTTGATGGTGATGGGAACTAAAAGGCAACTTTCTGTATTTTACTTTAGAAGTAATGTTGCTGCAAGGAAGAGAAAGACTATCACACAGAATGTGAGCGCTTGGGCTTCACCATTTTTAGGACTTGCGCTTGCTATTGTGTTCCAGTCATTGATTTCTCCAAAAAAGACTGTAACCAGGCCTGTATGTTGATTTTAAAAAAAAGACCAATGCTTCACTTGGGTAATTTGCTTAGAGACACACCTTTCAACTCCAAGGGCGATCTGTCAGACACCTCATCTCTCTGGTGCTCTGACCCCCTGCTGGGGCAGGGAACATAGACATTTGTCACACTAGCCCCACTGTGTGCCCACCTCTCTGACACTCCTAAGTCTTGCTCTTATATTTGACTATGTAACTTATTTGAGAAACACCAGGTTATTGCTGCTTGCCCCACATGTAACCTCATGCCTCATACAAGAGTCTACCCTGGTAAAGTATGTAACCCAGCAATTTCCCTTGTGACAAGAAGTGCCTTCAGTGCCACTTGGATTGAGGCTCGAACCGAGAACGCAAGCCAAGCTGCAGCATCAAAGCAACATAGAAATGCTGCAGAATGTGGAGGAAAATATGAGCTGGGAGATGGCAAGCCTTCAGTAACAGTATGGGGCTTGAGGTCCGGTGTAGATGGAAAGAACAGGCAAAGTACTTCAGTGAATTTAAAAAACTTGGGCGTGGACGTGAGAAGAGCAGGGTTAGACATTCTAAAGGTAGAGCACCACCAGAATCTGGGTCTTGGGTCACAGAACCAGTGTTTTTCTTCTTTCCCACTGGAGGCATTATTGGAGACCAGCAACTACATAGTAGCTACTTCTGGGACCGGTTCTTTCAATCGCTTTGATATGTGCAAGTTGGAGTATGAAAATAGACACTTGCGCCCAAGAAAAAAGGAGCACACACTGTGCGGCCCTTCTTTGCGGCGAGAAACCTTTTATACCGCTGTTGTAAACTTAGATGTTGTCTATTTGAAGCATTTCACTATGGAACAGAAATTGGAAACATGATGTGCTCCCTGCACCCTGCAAAGCAATGAGAAGTATAAACACGGCACATAACCAATATAAATCTTTTTTTGTAATTTATTGCGAGCAGCTCATTGTGCTCTTGTCCATGGTGGCAATAATATGGGAAACAGTCACCTTTTGGCTAATAATAACACAGGTCTTTAATTTACCACTGTACATGGGTCACCTGAGAATAAAGGTGACTTTATACCTTGCTTCTATTTTATAATTACACACGCATTAGTCTGCGTACACCCCAAGTTGTTGACAAAATGCCTAAAAAGAAACATTTTCTCAATGTGTTGGTCTGCAGCCTGCCCCAATGAATACGTCCCCAAAGACCGCCAATCCTAAATAATCGTTAGTGACTGACCTAAAAGAAGTCAATCTGCAATTACATTGTTGATGAATACAGTTTGAAAGTAGTTTATTTGGAAAGTAGTATCCCTTTCCCACTCCATATCAGATAAGGCTTGCAACTCTGACCTTTCATCTACTATCCTCCTCAGAAATTGAAATTAACTTCATATTTCATCCAAAGCAATCTCATGGACAATCCCACACATTATATACAACACACTGACACTTTAGTGCATTTTAAATTGTTATAAAAAAGTACATTCCTTTTGGCATATATATTTTCATTTTTGCACAGCATCTTTCTTTGTTATATTTTTCTGTTAGCTATGAATTCAATGCTCCGAATTTTTATTGAGCGGTTTACGTCATTGGATTAAAGACATAACATGTTGCAGCCTGGAGTTGTGGTACAACCACTGTCATTGCTTTCAACCTAGATAATGTGGCATTGCTCCTTATTCCGATCTATCTGAAAGACGAACCCCAACTCCCATGTCTGTAATTTAGTTACTTTTCTTCCAGCATCTGCTTGTCCTCCAGCATTTTCTCTTGGCCTCATGTTACTAGCCCCACTCTGCAGGCACGGGTGTTTGCATTGAAACAGAATGCTTCCTCTTTCTATTACAAAGGGGATCCCTTTCCATTTTCATGATGAGTACATCATTTTTGTTAACCACTTTCTCAGGGTGTTGCGTTGGAACCGTGCACATATTTTGTTTTATGAAATGGACATGCCAGTATGTTAATAGCCTCGAAGGTTGCAATAGCTGGGTATAATGGCTGTTAAACGCATCAGAGCCTGTGTTCAATTCTATTGCTTTGTTCAGTCCTTTAACTTGACCTCTGGGCCTTTACTACCCATTGCCACACTGCAGCAAGCTCCAAGGCTACGAACCACTCCGATAGAGGACCAATGCTTAATTAAGAAAATTGGGGTTCAAAAGCCATGTGCGTAGTAGTGTTGAGCAGATAAGATGGGAATTCCAGTCCATAGCGTAATGGATCAGCCATGGTCAGAGTGAAGAGGACAACAAATGCATTAGCAGTCAATGACTAAAAACACATTGGGTTATATGGACCCTACAATGCTTCCTGTGTTCTACACAATGGTTTGTGCTCGTGCCATACTGAGTTGCCTCATCCTGGATGGCTGCGACAGTGATTAGAGTCACCTGGTTCCTGCAGGCCCTAGGCTTCGTCTGCCAATGTCTTTGTGGCAAAGTACATTTTGTTAAGAGAAACCACTTGTTTCTGACATTGATTACAGAAAGAAGCAAAGTCTGGCTTTGTCCTAGGAGCAAGCAGAGCATGTTGTCTCCAGAGAAAACATTTCAGACCTCTCCAAGGGTCTTTGGCCGATTATGGAAAGGTCCTCTTTGAACCAAGGTGCACAATGCAGAATGGGAAAAATTGGCAGACACCCCAGCCTCTATCCTCCAAACATTCTGACATGCCGCTCCAGCCTGTACTGCAAAGCCACTCACCCAACCCCCACATTATTATCCAGCAGTCCGGCTAGCATTTTTGGCAAAGGGAGCCAGTAGTTACCACAGTTGAGGTCCCTGGTCCCTGCTTACTTTGTCAATGCATGACTGGTTCTTAAAGAGTTTATGGTATGCTAATTGTGTATCGGTTTTGGAGCCTGAAGTTTTGGTGGCCTGGTTCTCAGAAATTAAGACACTTGGCGTATGCCGTGATGGTTTCTTTAGTCCTGCTGCTTGATCCAGTTGGAGATTTGCTGGGAGCCGGGAACTAAATATTGCCACTGATCTTGACGCTGCAAGTACTTTATAAAATGTGCATTCCTTTTTGTTGAGAGACTGTGACTGAAGTAACCAGAGGTATTTAACCTCAATCATTCAACATAGCCATTGTTGCCTTTGTAAGCTTTTTTGCCCTGCAGTAGCTCACAGGCCTTTTAAGAGTACATGTATACATGTTTCATTAACTACAAACTATGTAAAGAGTACCTGTTATCTAATTGTGAGCTATTATTAATTAATTCCAAGCATTTTAATTGACTATTAGCTTTGGGGATGTGAGAGGATATGGACTTGAGTAACCCCCTCAAGCTATTTGTTCTCATGGACTTTACTTGCTTACTATGCCCTTTGTATTTAAACAGCTACAGTGACTTGCCCTTTCTTTTGTACCATTTTGTGCCTAAAGATGATCTTTAAGTTCTTGGGTTGTAAGTTATTATACAAAAGTATCAATTAAAACTTCATCCACATGTGGGCTAGCTTAGCCTGATGAAGTGGATAAAATTACTAAATGTAAGGCAACATCTCACCATTCCTGGTGCCTTTAGGAAACGAAGAGTGCAATCAAAGCAGGGTACCCCTATAGGACCCACCATTGCTTTATCGGTACAGCCTGTATATTTTACAGTTTGGAAATGAGAGCCTGCAGCGGTTGTGTCCCTTGGCGACCAACCTGCGAAATTATCTTTCAAGGGACATAACGGTACCAGCATAATTGATTATATAATGATTACAGCAAAAGACTAGCACAGAGTGAGCAAATGTATGTTGGGCAGAATTATATGCAGTACCCTTCGGGAACACCACACACAATTAAGACTACAAGCGACAGTACACATTCACCTTTGGTACAAGCCTGTACTACACATTTAAAGTGGTAGCAGTGGCTGAGCAGCCAGACTTAACTCAAGAGCAAGTGAGCAGTATCAAATAGTTACACAAAGGACAGCAATTACTATGATTCAGGCAAACAATGACTCAAGGTTTTCAAGTAAAAGAATATACATTTATTTTACTCTTCAGTTGTATAACACTTCCCTATTCTAAGCAGTTCAAAAATCACACTCTGAATACACCACACAACTCCCAATAAGTTCCAGACAAGTTAAGCTCATAAAATAAAGTGGGAGCAAAATGGCACTCCAGCAATTTAAAAGGGAGGGAAATGGAAAATTAACCACACCAACAGGCAAGTACTCAGGGCAATTGAACAAGAGGAACTTCAATGATAGAATCAGGTTAAAAAGGCTTAGGGCCAAAGTCGCTAGTACAAAAGTCTTTTGTTCAAGATCACACGGTTTAGTGTAGTTTATGGTAAAGTTCGTGCCACGGATTCCGGATGAGGTTGGTTGGCAGAAAAGTTAGTTCGAAGAGAAGGACAAGTCCTCGGATTAGAGAAGAATTTCAAACACTTTCACAGCGGTTGAACGGAAACGAACAACCGGATTTGCACAGTACCTTAAAACGGAGAAGCTGTAGCTGAGGCAGGCGTTCCTGGTAGTTTCTGCAGGCTCACGGTTCCTGAAGCGACTGTCGGACTGACGAGAAGTAGGAAGACTGGAGGGTCCTGCGCTACACAGGGAAGAAACCAGCAGCAGAGCAAAGCAACAAATAAAAGGTGTGCTCCTTAAAACCCAAACACGGTCCGTCCTTCCTGGCTATCTGGCCCACTGTAGCTCTGTACAGCGAATTCGACCAGAGGAGGGGTCCTGGCTTGCAGTTTGGGCGAACTGGTTGGTCCCACCAGCTCAAGGGAAGAAGTTTCCTGGAGGATCTTCTCTGTCGTCGGATTCTGAAGACTCGGACCTGCAGGGGGGCTTCATCGGGCGGTTCAGTCGTCGTAGGGTTCCTCTTCCATCAGCTCCTCGTTGGTTCTTTCGTTTCAGTGGCGACTCTGCCTTTCCAGTCCCAGAGAGCTGATTTTTATGCAGTTTTCCCCCATTCGCACAGCCTGGCTGTCAATCACAAAGCAGGGTGACTGTCCTGGCAAGGACAGTCACCCAACCAATCAAATAGGAGTGCGACTTGGGTTACCAAGGGAACCCATGTCAAGGGTCCTAAAACCCCTCCCTCACATCCTGCCTACCCAGACTTTCAGGCGCCTTAAGGAGGGCTTCTGTGCAGAAGCCTGCGAAAAGACGGTGAACAAAGGGACCAAACCTGGTTTGGTGCGCAGAGAAAAACACGAGAAAGACATTTACAAAAAGAAATGGCGAGTAAACCCAGCCGGAACCGTAATACAATATATATGGTCAAGCGGGTTTGTTTGAGGCTAATATAATAGCCTAAAACAATACCATGGTTATTTAAGATAACTGTAATATAAAAAATAGGGTAGATGCCACTGCCACCAGCCAAGTCTTGATGTAAAGGGAGCGATACAATGCTCCAAGAGACACAAAGGGATCAGAATTAACCCTTTCCAATACTCCATGTAAGATTGCTCAAGATCACACAAAAAGTAGAAATACACTCAGCAAAACACATGTAAGAGTGCGAAAAAGGTTCACACTCTTACCAGGTGAAAAAAATGAAATCCTAGAAATCCAGCAATGCTGCTGAGGGACTCAGTAGGTAAGGGAAATTAACTATTCTGGGGAATTCTCCCTAACAGTGTATGATCCTGGAAAGAAGTGAAAGTGATTATAATCCTGTGTTGACCTTCAGACAGACAAGTCTAGGGATTTCTCAACATTGGTTGTTGTAGTGTGGGCTTGCATTGTTGATGGCAATGCAAGTCATTGACTGCTGGTCAGGTTGGAACCTGTGTTCCCTCAGGATTCTACTGATTACAGTTGAGGATTCAGGATGGGAGATATGACTGGAAAGTTGCCTCTACTTATGCTCTCCCCATCCCTCTAGCCCTTTACCCTGAAACTACAATAAAGCTCTCTGTACCTGCTGGCTCCTGTGTGCTCCCTGCGTTATGCCTACCATTCCTGGGTCCAGACACTACAAATTGGCGACCAAGAACCCATTTAAAAACAGTGGCTGCCAAATAGAGCTGAAATGCTTAAGGGTCGCTGAAGGAAAGGGCTGGAAGTGAGCCAGAGTAGAGCTTTTTGAACAGACTGCTGTTTGGGGTCTGGAAGTATTGAAGGGGGAAGGTGCAGTACCTCCAGTCCAGGAGGACCAAATCTGAAGGTATGCAAAGGTCCCTAACCCCAATAGTTTGTATGGGGCACCATAACGATGTCGAAAGTGGCATATAATGGGCCGTCATCCTTGCGTGTGGTGCGGCACGCTGTTGGAAGGTCTGCAACGGTATGGAAGACAGCCTGAGAGAATTGGTGTCAAGGAGTCCTGGGAGCTCGTGATGGCAAGAGGATGGCGAAGGTGAGAACGCCTATGAAACAGGTTCCATAGCTTTACACTAGGTGTATAAAAAGAAAAAAGCACCCAGCTGCTTTGGTTAGCGTGATGACATGTGATTTGGAGTGGGCCATAGAACGCAAGAGGAGGAGTTGCCCCACGTCGTAGCAGGTGCTGGAGTTAACCGGAATATCGAACTGTCACTGCGTCGGATTGCCATATTTGTGGTAACGGCATGGACTTTACCTTGATTAATGTTTCAAAGTATGTGATGGCACCGTGCTTGTTGGAGTCTGCAGCAGTGTGTGTTAAATGGGAATGGGACCAGAGTATACGCTGTGATGGTTCTGAGTATGGTATGTTGTGATTTGTGCTTGAAGGTAGCGGTTTCGTGATCTGGGAGTGGCAGTCCTGGATAAATGGGGGTATGTTTCTGTGTTGGTCTGGAATGTTAGTTACACGATTGTGGGATACTCTCAGAAGTTTGCGAATGTGGTTTTGTTAGTAGGAGGTTTTTGGGTGTGCTTGGTGAGGGATCTATAAGGAAGGGCGATGTGTAGTGTGGGCTTGCATTGTTTAAGGCAATGCAAGCCATGGAATGCTGGTCTGGTTGGAGCATTGCGTTACCTCAGGATACTACTGATTACAGTTGTATTCTCTAAGGGAGATATGTTTGGAAGGTTGCCTCTACCTGTGCTCTCCCCATCCCTCTAGCCTGTTACCCTGAAACTACAATAAAGCTCTTACCTTTTTTTATACCTACTCGCTCCTGTGTGCTCCCTGCGTCATGCCTACCATTCCTGGGTCAGACACTACAGTTGTAAAAGGGGCTGCAACTATCACTCTAGCAGGCCACTTGCATAAATCGGTAAGGTGGTCTAGGGTGATGGAACAAGACCTAAAGAAAAACTTGGCAATATCGGTACCGAAAACACTCAAAATCCTATATTATTGAATTCAATAGCCTAATTGAGAATTTGATTCCATTTGTAACTTGTACTCCATCTCAAGTCAAAAAGCATGCTATTGTTAAATCCAGATGGTATGACAAAGGTTGTAGGATTGTGAAACGCAAGATAGTGGAGTGTTTAAATATAACTGGGGCAGTAGATAAAACCAATTTTTGGGTTTCAGATCGGACTAAAAGGCCCTATAAAAAAAAAAAAGTTTGCATCCCTGAAATGGGAGGCCCTTTTGCTAGCATACGAAAATGCTGACCATGTCTCTTATTGGAAGTTGATAGCTGGTGATGGGGTAAATGTGGATGCAAAGTGCCATTGTTGTATTGCGGGCGAAGTTTGGCGACGGTTCTTCCAAAAACTTTATGATGTAGAGGATATTAATTGTTCTGTGACACATGCTCTGCATTTAACTCAAGAATATAGAGGGGAC
The DNA here is from genome assembly GCF_040938575.1 of Ambystoma mexicanum. Taxonomy (NCBI): domain Eukaryota; kingdom Metazoa; phylum Chordata; class Amphibia; order Caudata; family Ambystomatidae; genus Ambystoma; species Ambystoma mexicanum. The sequence goes on along the minus strand of NC_090922.1, from coordinate 1,210,633,199 downwards.
ACCTTGCAATTTCTGGCGGGTAATTGACAGCCAAAGAAATGGTTAAGTCTCTGGGCCGATTAAACCTGGTGACCTTTTTAAAGACTAAATAGGGATCTGGAGTCCGGTATTGTGTAAAACTTGTAATGCCTTTATGGGTATGGGCACCGTACCTACTTCCTGGCGAGATGCAGTTATTGTCCCAATTTATTAAAAAGGAGGAGGGATCTACCAGCCAATTACCGTACAATCTCCCTCCTTGATAGTGCAGACAACATTTTTGCAAAAGCTGTTCTGCTACACCTCCAGGCATGGGGCGATGAAAAGGAAATTATTAATGACCTTCAGGCGGGTTTTCGCATGCAAAGGAGCACTATTGACTAAAGCTTTTGTCTGAATCTGCTAATCCAGAAATACTGTATTAAGACTAAGCTTTATGCAGTGTTTGTGAATTTGCAGACTTCATTCGATAGTGTTTCCAGGGTCATTCTTTGGAAGATTATGAAGAAAAGGGGTGCATCCCTATAATTGCTTTCTGTAATCCAACTATTGTGCTCTGAAAACTAGGAAACTGTGCAATGTAGACTGGCAGGGGAGCAAACAGCCCCATTCGAAGGTCGAAGGGGGTTAAGACATGGATGTGTTCTTGCCCCCCACCCCCTTCTATTCAATGTGTATATTGAAGAAATGATTGAGGAACTGGTGCAAGGCTCCCAGCATTATTCTACACAGATGATGCTGTGATTTTATCTGTCTCTGGATGGTCTAAAAGCAAATTTTGAATTATTCTCAATAAATGTAAGGAACTGGAACTAAACTGATAAAACAAAGAGGATAGTCTTTATACCCCAGTTCGCAAAACGTAGTGTATTTAGTATTACCACTGACAAATGTGAATTGGAACAGACATTGTTTTATTATTACTTAGACATCAGCTGCCATGAAAACGGTGGGTGGAGCCTGCAGCTGGACTAAGCCTGTTCAAATGTTGCAAGAATCTCGGGGGGCCACAAAATCCTTCTATAGAAGACCTGGCAGCTGGGTGATTTTGCATGCCCTTCAACTTCATAGTAGGCAGGCGGTCGGAGCTTCCATATTTTGGTGCTGCAATTTAGGGCGATTGCGCTTTCAGAGTACTTTAAAAGAATTAGACTAGTTTCTTAAAGAGATTACTCATTTTTGCCAGTATCTGCTCCATCTGCTCTGGTATGCTTGGAATTAGATCTAAGCCCGATTGAAGAGTCACTCGCTTTAAAACCTGAATTTTATTGGTTGAGACTGGTTTACTGAGGATTTGGTCAAGTACCCTGACGCATTGAAGCACCTCATGAGTTTGGATGAGGAGGTGTCCATTCAATGGGTTGCACATGTTAACAACAAGCTAATGAAACTGAATCTGGTTGAGTTTTGGGAATTTCCAGAAAAGATTGCAAAAATGCTTTAGCCAAGACCAAGCACGCTGCAATATCAATGAGAAATTAACTGATGAGACAAGCTGCAAGTAAGCTCTCCTTGGGTATGGATTACCGAAGGGGGAAATCAACTCTTGTGTTTGAATATTATTTGGATTACATCTATCCATGATAGATCCTTGTAAATTAGATTTAGGCTGGGAATACGCAGACTTGCATCCTTTTGCAAATCATGGAATCAAGAGGTTATGGGGACTTGTCTCCTCTGGGGAATCTGGATGGAAACGACCATTCATTTTTTGCTCATTTGGCCCAACTAGGGGTCTTAAGGTGGTGTTATTCAAGACGTATTTTTAAAGTTGGCAGTATGCGGCTGACGTCTGAAGCTTTAAAGTTTTGTTGAAACTCCTCTGACCAACATGTTGGGTTTACTGTGGACCATTAAATCCATAGGGCCTGGCTGCTTAGAATTAACTTACTAGACAGAATCGAGAGATGCCAATACAAAAGCCATATCCTAGAAAGTCATCCTCAAATTAAGGATATTGAATAAATACAGACTATAACAGAGGCTGCAAGCTTGCTCTCCTTAACACAGATGGTTTATCTTTTGGTATTTATATGGTTTTTATTTTGTAGTTTAGTATTTTATAATCAGCGCCAACATTTTATCTTTCTGGTGATGGTCTAATTATGGTTTCAATTTGTATTAAATTTTAACTCTTTATTGAACTGTATTTTATACTGCTTTTATGGCTTTGCGCCGAAATAAAGATGAATTGGGTGTAATTATTGCTCCAATCACACAGGCTGATAACCTGATTAACAAAAACGAAATGCTAGTAAATTACCTAAATAATAGCATTCCTAGTGATCAATCAAAGGGGATTGAGAAACGAAAGACCTATGTTAAAAGGAGAAAAATGCACCATAGGGGTCCTACTAGGCTAGCAAACCTCAGGGACAACTCTACTCTTGACTTATTTACGCCATGCCCCTGCTAAGAACCAGGACACAATATCCAGGTCGTAGTAGAGACTCATAACCAGTACAAAAGACACCCACTTGATAATGCCTGGCAAGTTGCCTTGTACAGTGGCATGTAATGTTATCAATATCCATATTGTGGCCTATGATATCCCCTGCCTGTATAGATTATTTTTTTTTACCCCTCCAGATGCTGAATGAAACCCTGAGGAAGCAAAGTTATGTTGTACCTCCCTTTCTCTCCCTTAATCACGTTTCTGTCCAGTGTCGGAACAATAACTTTTGTATTATTTCTGCTAGGGAATTTCTTTATGGTAATTTAATGTTTGTTTTATGCTGGTGGTAGATCTGCTCTCCTTCACATCCGACCTTTGAGGTGTTGTAATGCCACTGCTCTCGAGTGATTTTGTTGTGATTAGTCTGTTAAGGATTGTAATCGGATGTCTCACACCGGACCAGGACTCTTGCCCTTAGCCTAGGGTGTAGCGCTCAATTAGTATATTTTTTTCTTTATTTCCTAGAATTCAGATTGAGCTGGCACCCAACCAATCTCAAACCCCCTTTTACAAATACCCTGGGTCACAATGGACCATGAACCAGGCTGGTTGGTGGGAATGCAATATTTATTTATTTTAGATTCAAAGAAAAACACACAATTTTAATATTGGGCAGCAATCAACAATGGGGTGATAATTACTATGTAAACTGAAATACACTTGGTTGACCTTCTACTAGAACATATCCAAAGCACAGATATGAATAGGAGCAATTTTACTGTTCGGGTAGATAGCACCCAAGTTATGATTTCCCCCTGCAATGCTACCTCAAACCCCATTTAATCAGCCTTTGAGTGGATAGAAAGGGGCAGCAAGGAGTCAGGGATACGAGGCAGCAAACAGAATTAAAATCCAACCTTCCCTCACTAAATGGGAGTCAAAATTGGGTTTGAAAACCTTTGTTATTGCATAAATAACATTCAGAATTGCTAAATAATTAATTTACATGTGCGGTTGAATAGAATGGGGTAAATAGGATTTCTAACAGTATCAGCGATGTATGAATACTAGCAACTACAAGGCAAGGTATCAACAAGGGGCATACAGTTCAAAAATTAACTTGAAGGTAAGAACACAGTGCAGCCAAAACCACACGTTGGAAAGTTGCATTTTCCTCTTTTTACGGTTTGGAAATAAAACGGATGAAATAGACCGAATCGGAATGCGTTTTTTAGGCAGGGTGATAAATGCACATCACAGGGATAGTAGGAAAGTGAAAGAGGGACTCTAGCTGAATAACTGGATGAGATTTTCAATGTCAAAGGAAATTTGGTTTTGGGAAAATAAAAGCAGTTAACAGAGACAATCGGTTGGGAAAGAAAAGTGACAAGTGCTACTACAACTACATTTTTGTAACTAGATTATCAAGAACATAACGCTGCCCATGAAACAGGTTAAGCATCCATCTTAACCCCCTTCATGCCGCATGTCTCTATGTGGAAATTAATTAATTTACTCCAAACATGACTAAGGACTTATACAATGGACTAAAGGGATGGGAAAGAATGGCGCCAACACATGAAATTAAGAAACAGCATACACAGAGGATTCAGACTGTCTTAAACAAGTTATCGGAGTATGGATGGGATTGCTGAGGGGGTGGAACCAAGACAAGGTATCAAGATAGGGTAGGCGATGTGGCATTATGGGATGGGGGAGATGCTTACAATCGGTGCTGGAGTTTGGGATGTGGGACAGCCAACCTGGTTTCTGGACTCCAGGGATCTGGTCATGGCACCATGGCGGGCCTCTCCGAGCAGAAAACAGCTGGGCCTGTCTTGTCACGGCACAGCAGCATGCAGGTAGACGGGTGGCGGGTGGGGGGAAATGCCAGTCTGGTCACAGGATACTCTCCAAAAAGGGTCCCACAGCTTTTCCCCCTTTCTCCGAGTTAGTGGGATTTTGGTTTGGAGTTTAGTTCTGAAGGGTGGTTCTGCCTGGATAGGGTCAGCTATGCTCTGGCCAGGCAGTGGATCTGGAATCTGCAGGGTGAATATAAAGTCTGGATACGCAGCAGCTGGAAAATTCAGAAGAGTGTGGTTTTGTCTCAGTGAGCTTCCCCCTTTTTATAAGGCGGGTGACATCACAGGATTTACTGTGGGGCAGAACTAAGCAAAGAAACGGATAGGTCAGCCTATGTCAGGTTGCCTCCTTCCTGGAAACCGATCGGGCCGGAGGAGGGTACTGAGTTTTATGGGGTGTGTTTTTATGAGGTACAGAGCCATCCCCTAGTCATTTTTGCCAAAAATCAGTTAGTCTATAAATTGCACATTTTAACAGTTGTGGCACTTTTCCAAATGACATAGGCAAATGACATATTCCACACAGAGCATGGCAGTCCAACTTTCAGGTTTGTACGACATTGTTTCATCTTTTTAATCTTTCGTACTTTTTTGGTGGGAAATATTTCACTTACAATTCTATAACTTTATACATGTGTACATTTTATCATAAGGCATGCTAGTATTGAATTTCAAAGTGGCGCCATATACACTTTCCTCAGAATATACAATTTTCCATCATTTACGTCCCCAACATGCTAGTGAAGGCTACCACGTCTTAGTTTAAAGCCACAAAAATTGCGTTTAAACTGCAAAAGTGCTTGCATTACTGCGTTGTCCGGTTGCAGCAATAACCGCCTTAAAGTTTATTAATTAAAATAGTCTTTTGAGCCAGATGGCCAGCATGGTCTCCCAAATAAGGGCATAATTTCCAAGGTTCCTCTGGAGTTGGCTTTGAAGCCCCCCAGTTGAAGTTGAGGGGAGGTGTTACTTGCAATTTCACACCCACGTGTCCTGGAATCTATTGAAACAGACTCAAGCCAAGTCACAAAGTCTGACAAGTGTGTGTGATGCTTCCTTTTGGTCCATTCATAGTTTCAAAGGGGCTGTCCCCTTTGGGAGAAGGCAAATCGTGTTCACAGCAACCACATTTCCTTTGAAGCCAAGGAGGAAAACCTGTTCTGTGGCTTCCACAGTAAATGCACTTATTTATTTACTTATTTATTTTTTTCTGAATCAGAAGCAAGTCTGGTGAAATAAAACATCCCATATACGTTTTCAAACAAAACCCCCCTTGCATTTCTACGCAAGGACCGGGCCTTTTTCAACATTACACTTTTAAAACGGACATTTTTCTTGTTTGTAAAAGGAACCCTTTTAACAGAGTGAATTTTCCTTTTTCTGTCACCTCCCAATGCGGTTTTCTCTTCCATCAAGATTTTAATCATTGTTTGCAGCCCTAGTCACTTTCTCTTACACAGCAATCTGTTCAAGGCAAAGGTCCCTTGATACTTACATAGGCACAGAGGAATAGGGCTTCTTTTGAAGAGTTCAGCTATGCTATTTTGTTGCAAAGTGAAGCCTTTTTGCCCGTACAGCTGGGAGTAAAGTTGATTGTGATTTCAGATTTTTCTTGACACAGCCTGTCATTCAGTGAGAAATGCTTTATTTTGCTGGAACACCACCTGAATATGGCTGGGAATAGCTGGGTGTCACTGGATCAGGACTGTGTATTGTTGAACAGATGAAGGTCATCAGGCTGCATCATTTGAATGCAAAATATTTCCTTTTTCATTTGGAAATTTTGAGCGAGCAGCCAGGCATCGCTGCTTTTCAATTCTCTTTTGGTGCGCTTAAGGAAACACACTGGCAGCCTTTCTCTGTGTGGTCCCTGTTCCATCTTGCCCAATAGGTGCTTGGCAAAGTCAGCGCAGCCATCATTTTTGTCGCTGCAAGCAGTTTTGATGCAAGGTAATGGCGCTTAAAGGAGCCAGCACCACCATTCTGCTGGTACCTGCTGAAGTGCAGATTGGTGATGGAGGGGAATTCTGCTGGGTGGGTAAATGTACCCCACAAGTCCTATTGCGGTTGAAAAGTATAAACGCGATCTAATCTATAACATTTTTCTTCTCCAAAGAATTTAGTTTTCCAATTAAATCATAGTTACCAGACTTTCCCATTGGGTCTCTACAATTTTCTTTTGCCACAGAAAGGCTGGTAAGCCTTTGCGGGCCACTCCTAAGGCCCATTCTACAAGATCCACAGTGTCTTCAGCAGCGCTGGGGGTGGATATACCGCTCAGTGACATTTGCCAAGCGGCATCTTGGGCGGTGCCACATACCTTCACCAGACACTACTGTCTGGGACAACATGTGGAAGATGTGCAGGTGGGATTGTGTGGTCCTCCATGGGGTTTTTTGTTTGCCTGTCATGAACCACCGGGTTAACATACTGCTATGTAATCTATTCACAGCATGTGAATCCATGAAAGATCCATTGCTGGAGCAGGGAGCAGTTTCTTACCTGTAACTCTAGTTCTCCAGCGTTGGTATCTTTCATGGATTCACATGTGCCCGCCAGCCACCCCTGCAGGCAAACCTTGGTTTGGGTTTCCTCTAATTTGAGAGGTTAAAATGTGAAGTGAAGCTGTGGGGGTGGGACTATTTATACTAGACGTCATATTGGTGCAGCCTAAAGCACCCAAAAAAGACGTTGATGGGACACTCTGTGTCAAAGTTTTCCATAGGAAAACGCTATGTTAAAGTTACCGAGGTTTTCCCAGCTTGACGACGGGAAATATTCACAGCATGTGAATCCATGAAAGATACCAACACTGGAGAAATGGAGTTACAGGTAAGAAACGACTCCCTTCTCCGTGCCCGAGATTAATCTAGCAGGCATTGGGGCTATGCTTGACTGCTCCTCCAATCTTTTGCTCCATATTGAAAGATTCAAGAGGCTCACGCCAGCTCAGAATGTAGGACTGCTGCGAAAGAATTATTGACTCGGCAGTGGACCTAAAAAATGAATGTTGGAGATTCCTAAATGCTGGCTAAGCAGGCAGCAGGCCGAATCGAGAGCTCCTGCCCCCTGCTATGGATGATTCAATAATTCCAATGAATTCAAAAAAGAAAATTGATACTTTGGAAACTCCAGCCTCCAAGAAAACTAAAGCAGACCTGGAGGACACCCCCCGTGTCCAGTATGTTTACAAGTTAATGAAGGTATCCCAGGATGTGGGAGACTTGAAGGCCTCCTTTGCTGACCATGCTGGTAAGGTGAACAACTTGGATGGTAGGGTGGAAAAGTTGGAAAAGGACTCAGTTGGTTTCGCTTCTGAGATTTCGGGAAGTTACAGAACATACAATGATTTGAAGAAAGAAATGGAGAATCTTAAAGTAAAAAATCAGATGCTGGATTTTAAGTCTAGAAATCATACTCTCAGATTAGTGGGTATCCCAGAAGATCTGACTGCTGATGGACTGATGGATAGCAATGTGATTAAGATTATTACTGTAATTTATGGTCTGAATATTATGCTATCAAAAGATTTGGCGTTTAATAATATTTCTGCAAAGGAGAGAGTGCTTAAAGCAGCCAGGGAAAAAGGACAAGTAACATATAACAAATATAAAGTAGCAGTGTTTCCAGACTATCTAAAGGACCTACTGGAGAAAAGAAAGCTTTTTTGGGAGGTGAAAAGGATGGCAAAGGAGAAAGAGATTAAAGCAATCCTGGGCACCTCAACCATTTTTAAAATATACTTCCCTAGTGGTATTAGCTCAACTGAATGCGAAGGGGCTAAGAGTTGGATCCTTAATTACAAGATATAAATGTAGCCTAGGTACATTAAAGTTAAATTAGGTATAAATCGTGTAAGAGGTATGGATGTTAAATTTTAAGATGCTATTTTCCCCCCTTTTTAATTTGATTTGTAAGTATTTTACTTTTTCTTATATTGAGTTTAATGGGGACCAAATGGTGGTCTATAGCGTTTACCTTCGAATGTATTGGTTTGAATATTGAGTGGCGCGTGCTTTCATTCTTTGTGCTTATTGGGTGCCCTTTTCTAATACTGAGTCTGCCTCGCAACTTGATGACGTCTCTGTGAGAGTGCGTAGGAATATGAAGAGCCGTAATGGAGGAGGGGCTGATCATAGATATGGTTGGTGTTATGTAATTTCCTGCCTTCATGCGGTACATTGTGGGAGGCAGTGTTCCGAAAGTCACCGGAGCAGAGCTTGCCTGGTGGTCTGTTTAAGGAGCTTCCGGGTGGGGCTAGTTCGGTATCTCTGCTCAACCGAAGGGGATCGAAGGTCATGCAGTGATGAAGATATGGAGTGCGCCTTCCCTTGAGGGGCTGGGGTTTCCAGTGGGGAGCGTACAGAGGGGCTGCTGTGGTTCATAAGACTACATTACAACAGGGGCACACAGAGGTATGTGTTACACATAATCTTTCCAGTGAAGGAGTTTATATTCGCTCAAGGGGGGGTGGCCAAACATAGGATTTTGATTTGCATGTATTCCTCTCCTTCGCTATTCTAACCTCAATTACAATCCATCATGTTTCATGCCCGTTTGTTTATTTTCCATGCACGATTGTTCCGGCACATCTGAATGCATTTGTATGCTAAAGAATGTCATTGATAAAGACAACTGCAAGCTCGAAGACACTTGCCCAGACGCTGCAGCCCAATAAGGTTATTAATAATAAGAATAATGTGGCACTCCTTCAGGACTGTGCTTGCCTAGGATAGAAAAAGTGCAGATAAGCCCTCACCAGAAGGCCCCAATATAGCCCGCTTTATTAATCTATAGACTAAACTGGGTCACCCCAGCGTGTTGGAACCCGCTCGATCTCTGCGAAAAGATAGGGTCATGGACAACAGTTATCAGGCCACCAATAAACTCTTCCCCCGCCAGATGGACCTAACCGCATTATCACACTGGCGCGACTATCGATTACTGCAATGTTGTTGATGCTGTGTTTACCTGTAAAACCCATATAAAATGTTATGAAAAAAAAGTGGAGATAATATATCCAACTATTATCTCGGAAAGAATATTACCATCCCGCCAAAGACCACGTTTACACTGCTTTAAAAGTGCTTGGATAGCATTACAAATGCATTATTAGCACGGAGGTTACTCATGCATTTCATTCATGGTATCTCGCAGTGTATCACTCGTGTCATTACCAAAGGCGCACATATTATTAATTATATGTCCTCCTCTCTGTTTAGGATGACTGGAAATATTTTCCTATTTAGAAGGGGGAAACTACGACACCATAATTATGCCCCTAGCATATGTTACAAGTGTTACTACAACACCTAAAGAACTTGAGGGAAGTTTGGGCGACTTGTCATTTAAGAGCCCAATCATTCTATGTGGGTCTTTAATGCCACAATTTCGTTATGATTTTTCTCTGGAGGGAGGATTCTGTGATAGTGATTTGATGGCTACCAAATAAGATAAACGTAGAACGCACTAGTGTGGGTGAAGACGGGCATGCCTATTCATATATGGCTTCAATGTAATCAGTGGTGCATGCCCTTCAGATTACTCTGGTAAGTCATGGTTATGGATAGTGGATACTGCAGTGCATTATGTATTATGTATTTCACCATGTTACGGAGGGAAATAATGAGCATTCTTAACTTAGGAGCAGCTTTTTGTTATTTTGCCGATCTCCATAACTGCGTTACATGCAGGGATATAAGACATCTGCTTTTTCATATTCTGTGTCCAGTGGCTATCCTCTTCTAGCCAAATTCGTTCCCCCATAATGAACAACCCTAAGCCTCCCGACATGGTGCATTATTAGCTATAGATCTATCTAATTGGATGTATGAGAAGCATGGTGCGCAATCATGTATACTTTGCTTCTGTTTTATTCATTGAGACTATACCTGCTTTGCACTTTTTGTGTACGGCAGTGGTTTACGAGGAGTTTGGCAACTCTCATGGGCTGCCTCTACGGGGAATGCAGTTCCACTAGCCTCTCTTCAAACTACTGTTTAACTCTGCGATCTGCGCTGACATACTCCCCGGGAACCATGCCACAGTTATAAAACACAAATATAAGCAGATACGAAGGTTGGTCTTTGGGACATAACATCTCCACTCCCCCCTCATCTTCATCAAAGCACACATGCTGCGTTGGCTGTTTTGAATACAGGTACTGCGCTCTGAGGAGTGGCCTGGGGAGCGGCAGGCAAATATTTAGGAGATGCTACAGTTGGGCTGATATTGAAGGTTCCGGATCTGGGCAGCAGCATATAAGGGTGGAGGGGTTCTCGGGGGCCTTCATACTGAACCACAGGGTTATGTTAACATTATATCATGTATATGGGTGTCATTACAATTGTCGACATGTAATGTGGCATTGGAGAGGTGAAATGCGACACTTGGGTTGTGATATGTGCTGCCTTTGTCGTCAGATGGTACATCTGTTGGGTATCCCACAGAAGAAATGGAAGTTTGTGGGTTTTTATGTTAGACATTATGCTTCCATCTATTAAGGGTTGCACAAATTGCATAGTACACACTACAATGCGATTGTGTTATGAGGTGTGCATTAACACGACTTTCGTCTCAGCACGTAGACTTGTCTGCATATTATTGCTATTAAGATTAGAGACACCATGTTTTGGAGATGTTTTTTGTTGCTTTGAAGTGGGGGATGCGCTTGGCTTTAGTGTGAATTTTGTTTGAGTGGTTTCTGCTACTTCATCCTACCAAACCTCCCTAATAAGGCTGCAGTTGTTCAATATAGCGAAGGTAGGGAGTTTATCCTAGGATAAGCTCCATTAGTCTGCGAGTTTACATATTGCGGATCTAGACTACGCTTGCAGTGTTGGAATGATGACGGTGGGGGGGGATAAAAAGGAGGAATAAGGGGTCGGGAGGGGGATTGAGGAGCCTTATAGTCCCAGTTTGCTCATAAATCACAATGGACAATATATAAAAATGTTTACATTTGAGGATATAGAAGTTGACAAGCTGCATATGTGGCTACTGGTAATTTATGTGTTGCTGACAGTATGGGAGGATATAGTGTTGTATATTCTGCAGGCTACATAATTAAACCCTTTTGTTATAATGACACATGTAGCCAGCTTTGGTTCACTTTCTACTTAGGGGGAGTTTGTTAGATTATTTATTGTATTAGGCAACAGTTCTTTGAAAAGATATGTTTCTAGGTATTGTACATTGGGGATCATTGGGCCATTGGTTTGGGGCTCCTTTTTTTTTTTTTTTCTTTTCTCTTTATACCTCAGTGCAGCTCCGAGTGGTGTTATGGTTTCTTTTGGGGCTTCTTTTTTGGGAAATATATTTCATTTAGAAGTTTCTAAATTTTTTGTTTTTGTAATATTTTTGGTAGTGGACAGTAGGAATTCAAGCGGTCCGGTTGGAGATGGGATGCGAGTGGTCTCGTGGAATGTATATGGATTGAAGGATATTAAGAGGAAAAAAGTTATGACACATAAACATTACAAGACTGTTTTTTTCGTACAAGAGACTCGCTGTACGGAGACTGAGGCAGTTGCATTTGGGTAAAGTTGGCCAGGTTTGGCTTTTCACACCTCTTACACCTCAAGTTCTAGGGGGGGTCTCTATTCTATTTAAGAAAAACTTTCAAGGCAGTGTATTGAAATATAAGGCTGACAAGATGGGAAGGCGGTTATTGGTCAAGATTCTGATTCAGAATCTGGAGATGATTTTGTGTAATATTTACGCACCAAACGTTAATGGGATGTATTTTTTTTATTGATTTAGAGCGACAACCTTTGGATCTAGGAGGGGGGAAACATTTTGTTGGGGGGGTGATTTTAACCTGACAGTGGACCACTATCTGGGTAGAAATAGTCAATGTCAGGGATCGAAGGAAAAAGAATAGGGAAGCTTCGAGATTGTTGATGGAGGATTTTGCCCTGTCTGATATATGGAGGTTGGAGAATCCTGTTGGGATGGAGTACACATTCTATTTGAATGCACATCATATATATATTCTCAAATTGACACTAGAAAGGTAAAAAGTTGTGAAATACAGAGTATAATAATATCTGACCATGCTCCTGTGAATATGGTGGTTTCATTGGAATATTCATTAGATAAGACCAAAGTATTGAGGTTGAACACAGGAATTTTGAGTGCGAAGGAGATGAGAAAGGAGTTAGTAGATGCAGCATCAGAGTACATAAACACCAACTTGAATGAGGAAGTTTGGGTGGAGACCAGATGGGAAGCGTTCAAATCTGTGATGCGTTGAGTGGCTATGCAAGTGTCGGGGATCAAGGGAAAGAAAAGAGGTGCCGCGCTGAAAGAATTGAACACTACAGTGGACATTTAAGAGAGAGCACATGAGACATTTTGATAATGTGAAACATTTTGAATTGATGAACATGAAGTATAAACTGGATAAGGTCCTTAGCGAGAAAGCAGAATATGCACTATTTAGATTGAAATGCAAGTATTATGAGGGGAGGGGGGAAATGTGGCAGGTAATTGGCCCATAGATTAAGAAGGAGAAATTCTGAGAGGGCAATAGGAGCTGGGCTGACCAGAAATCCAGTTGAAATAAACACAGTATTTAAAAACTTTTACAAATAGCTGTACAATGATAAGTGCACATTGGATGTCGAAATATTTTCAGAATTCTTTGAGAAAATTATTTAAAAAAAGATAAATGATGATGAAAAAATCATTTCTGGATGCAGAGATCTCTATTGAGGAAGTTAAGAAGGTTGTATGGACCCTGAATATTGGGAAATGTCCTGGGCCAGACGGGTTGCCATCTGAATTTTATTGTGTGATGCCTGATGGTGTCATGTAGTTAATGAGCTTTGCTCCTGAAAAGCAAAGCTAAAGGTATCCTACCTCCCACTCTGCGCCAAGCATCGATTTCACTATTGCTCAAACCTGATCGCCCTAAATTAGACCCAGGGAGTTATAGACCCATCAGCCTGATGAATATGGATAGTAAGGTCTTGTCTAAAATTCTGGCAGTAAGGCTTGAGAACATTCTCCCTGGGTTAATCCATGCTGATCAAGCTGGTTTTGTTGAAGGGAGAATATCGGCTACAAACATGAGGAGGCTATTGCGAACTATGGAGGAATGTCAAGTCTCAAATTGAGTCAGTAGCTATTTCTCTTGATGTTGAAAAGGCTTTTGGCAGGGTGAGTTGGAAGTTCCTGCAATTGACAATGGAGAGAATGAGTTTTGGTATGGAGTTTTTGAACTGGGTGAAAGTCTTAAATAACAAACCAATGGCAGTGGTTAACACCAACACCAACGGCAGGCTGTCTGGTAAATTTGAATTATAGCGGGGGACTCGATAAGGATGCCTGCTGTCTCCATTGTTTGTAATTTAGATTGAACCATTGGCAGAAACAATCCGATCCACTCCAAGAATCAAAGGGGTTTGCTACGGAACAACTCGTCAGAAACTCTGGTTGTATGCAGACGATTTATTGGTGGTGCTGCAAGACCCATCAAACTCAATTGCAGAATTGATGAAGGTTCTGGATGATAGTGGCTCACTTTAAAACTACAAGATCAATTGGCAGAAATAAGAGTCACTACCATGCTCGAACATAACATCTAGTGAAGTGGTGAGGAATTTTGGATTCAGATGGTGTGCCAGTAAAAAGAAATATCTAGGTATCTGGATAACTAAAGATTTAGGTGATCTTATGAAAACTAACATGGACATTTGTATACATTTGTATACAAAAGATAAAACAGGAGGTTGATCGTTGGTCTGTACTTGCTGTCCTTAGGGGGCAGGGTAAATGCTATAAAAATGACCCTAACGCCAAAAATAACATGCATGTTAGGAATGATCCCGATGCCAGTACGAAAAATGGATTGGAAGAAATTGGATTGTATGCTTCAGTCATTTGTTTGTAGTGGGAGAACTCTGAGATTACAACTCTGGCAACTTCAGCTCAAGAAAGATAAAGGTGGTTTGAACATTCCAAATTTTGTGATACCATCGTTCACCTTGAGGCACATCATTCTGTTCTTGACTTCTGATGAGTGGGCACGTGCAGAGGCTGAGGGCAGGGCCTTTGGATGTGTGGGCCTTCCCATCAACGGTTGCTTACAAGAGGGCCCATAGATCAGTTTTGCCATAATTCTTGAGGTCAATTTGGAGAGGCTATGAACAAGTGGGCGGAATAGATTCTGGTACAAATGCAGAATCCTCTATTTATCTGAATCCCAGAATTAAAATTGGGAAGAAAGTTTCTGGGGAAGTTGGTTCACAGCAGGTATCAAGAAAATGGGGTATTTGTTCAAAGATCAGAAATGGAAGACATTCAGGGAGCTGAGGGCGGAATATAACCTTGTTGATTCCAGGAAATTAAGGAAAGTGGTGAGTCTGCCATCTGCAAATGCTTTTCAATTGATTTCCAGTATCAGTTGTTTTTCCGGAAAGGCACATTTAGCCTCTAAAATGTACACTCTGCTATCTGACTTCTCAGAGCCAAATCAAGGGATACTGATGATATGGTCAGATGGTCAGAGATTTTGGAAGAGGAAATTACTTCTCAACGATGGACAAGTATATGTGCAAATATAAAAAGTGTCACTGAACATTGGGGATCAAGATCGTCAGATTAAGATACTCCACAGAATATTTTGGACTCCAGCTCGTCTTTTCAAACATGGTTTACTGAACTCTGACAGTTGCTGGCGTTGTGCGCTGGGGCAAGGCACTTTGGAGCATATGTTGTGGGATTATGTTAAATTGAAGGATTTCTGGAATGGAATTGTGAAGGTAATGAACGTTGCTGTGGGTGAAGAGATGGACTACAACTTTGAAATATTGAGCTTAGGTGAAACAGTACTATTAGAAGACTTGAATGATAGCCAAATCACCTGGATTATGAGAGGAGCAGCAGTGGCAAAGAGATTGATGTCAAGTGCATGGAAATCGGCTGACTTTATGAATTGGCACAAATGGTTGGAAGAAATGTACGAAATTTGCATCATTGAACGGGTAAATTACAACCTGCAGAAGGTTTCAAGATTACAGATCATCTGAGGGCCTTTTTTGGATTTGAATATGTCATAGAGGGTGTTTGATTTGAGGACTGCAAGAGAGAAGTATTTGTTTCTGGAAATTAATGTTATTAATTGTGGACTGCAGAAAAGAGTAGTATTTTGGGAGTATAATGTAGATTAGTGAATGGATGTGTTTAAGGATGTTATAAGAACCCCTTTCCTTTACCGTCCTCCCCCCGCCCCCCTCCTTTTTAGTTTTAATTGGTATATAGTAGTGTTTTGGGTAAATTAAAGGGGAAGGGGTCGGGGATATGGGGTATTGTTGGATTTATAGATGTATTATGGAATGTTTCATTTTAGGATCCGTTGTTTTGAATGCTTTTGTATTGTGTTTTAAAAAAACCGAAATTTGTTCCAAAAAAAAATTATGAATGTTTGCATGCCCTTTTTTAGGACCCCCAATGGTAATTCCTTAGATTCTCTCTAGCAAATCTTCACTTACAATTCAAGTTAGTTTATTTCGGAATTATACATTTCCATAAAACACACAAACCAAGCAAAATAAACAAAATACATACATGGAATAAAAACATGTAATCACTGGTTTTGCTATTCAGCTAATAACATGGCTTCCTAATTTGTAGAGCTTGCCTGAGATGTCCGTCCGGTCCAGCCAACTCGATGATGATCTGCTCTTAATAATGTAAGGGTGCAGTAGTAAGACTATCTCACAGGGGAGGGGTCATAGTGGTTGGCATAAACTTTTATTATATTACGAAAATGAAAAGAAAAGCCCATCTTACCCCAACTCTGAGGGGTTTCCCTGCCTCAACCAAAATAACTAATGTGAATGTCGGGATGTCGAAAGCAAAACGTCTCAATGTCCAATGTCAGAATCCTAAATCTGTCCCTCACATTCTTCAACTAAAATGAAATGGTGGTCTTCCTGGCCCAGAGAAATGGCTCTTCCCCCTAGACAAAGACAGTTCAGGGCTTATTCATTCATTTAAATGGTCGGGATGTCTCCCATCCCCAGCCTTGCCACACAGTTCAACTTCTGTCCCCTGGGTCCCCGACCCTTGGGTTAGCAAACCTGGGTCTTTTCTCACCAGGCACTATGACCAAGCTTGTATAACTCTCCAAACTGCGTAGGGTACCTGGTCCAGATTGGCAGATCAGGCTTTCCTCGACCAAGTACTGCAACAAAGAAGAGTGGCTTGGATGCTCGTCCAAGCTTTGGTAGGTCCCTGACCCTGGTTGCTTTCCTCCTACCAGGTACTGTAACAAAGAGTTTATTGGAGACTCCTCCAAGCTGAGGGGGGTTCCTGGCCATGGTTGGCAGACCTGTTTCTTTCTACCAGGTACTGCAACGAAGAGTGTATTGGAGGCTCTTTCAAGCTGATGTGGGTTCCTGGCCATGGTCGGCGGACCTGTTTCTTTCTACCAGGTACTGCAACGAAGAGGAGTGTCTTGGGGGCTCCTCCAAGCTGAGGTGGGTCTTTGACCCTGGTTGGCAGACCTGGCTTCCTCCTTCCTCCTAGTTTGACACTGACTTGGCTCACTTGTCCACCAAGTACTGTGTTCCTTTGTATTGTTCTCAGTTCTTTTTATGGTCTCTTGATGTTACATACAGACTTTACTCCCCTGCCAAGTACTGTTTTCAGATATATCGCTCTCACAGTTCTCTTGGTGGCTTCTCTTATGTGACCGGGCCTGTCACTTGGGATTGCATAGGGGCTGTCCTCTTTTTCCCAGTTGTCATTTGTTATGCTTTTTAAGCTTTTATCCATCCTCTCGGGACCCCCATACACAGGCTCAGCCACCCAGCTACCTCCGGGGTCTTGGCTGCAGCCCTCGGGTTGGTCGCGGACTTCCCTGTGTTCTTTTCTGCTTCAATGGTACTCTGGCATTCCTGTCGGCTTGCCGCAGTGGGTCCGCAGCTCCAGACCCGCTTCAGTGTCTCCATCTTCGCCGCACTGTGTCTTCCTGTTGAGCTGTGCTGCTTGCACTTCCACAGCCAGCCCCTCTAGGTTTGTCTAGCAGTACCAGTGTTGATCACCCCTTCAGCGTCTCCGCCCCTGCATCTGCTTTTGCAGCCCTTTTCTGTGAGCTTGTCCCTCTCCTGAGCATCTGACGATTGGGAAAGTCTCAGTCTTTGTGCTCCCAACCATTAAGCTGTATGACTGAAGACCAGACCGTTCAGCTATATTCCTCTGGGTGATCCATGTCGCTCTGTGCTCTTTCTTGTCAGTTTCTTGCTTCAGATCTTCATTGTATTCATCCTTATCTCAGTCCTTGCTACTTTTTCCATACTACAGAAACATAGGGGTGAAAGAGGTGGGGGAAGGGGTACAAGTTGGATACTGCGTTCTCCCACTATAGTAGTCACTGGTCCCACAGGGGTTTTCCCCTCCCAACCCCCAGAGGGACAATCAGTTGGCGGCCTCAACACTCAGGCCTCATGGAAAGGGGCTCCCCCTACGGAATCGGCGACGACATCCTCTTATTCGTCACAATAAATAATACATTGCTGGATGACACTAATGAAAGCTGCAAAATGTAAAAAAAGCGTCAACGCCCTTTCTCTAACATGTGTAGGACAGACAGAAAAACATAAAATACAATAGGTCTTCAAAGCTAGCAGGACACAATGGGCAGTTTTCTATCTCTATTGGACCTGTCCACATGGCAGTAACTGCTCTTGGAAGGATACAATTGAATCATGCCCTTGTAATTTGATGCTTGTCCTATACATAATGACTCCAAGAAAGTTATTCCTGTCTTAAACTGGTTGAAAACACCACAACTTCAATAATTCCTTACTACTTTGAAGTTCTTCTATTAGAAAACCCCCCAAATATTCTTTAAAATAGGATGACAGTCTGTTCTTACATATTTGGTTCATTTAAAGGGACTTTGTGCATTAATGTTAGTTAATAGCTACTTAATGTGCTTAAGACAGGGAAACGAATGTGCGCCCATCTTAGATGAAATCAAACTAATTGAAAATTAGGGGTGCAATTTTGGGCTCATCGTGGGTCTGTGAATATTCGCCAAGCTGATTGTAGGCTGTGGCAAGTTACCTAACTCTTAACGCAAAGGGTGAAAACCGTAGTCATTTCCTCAGCATTGCTTGCTGCTCTCTTGTCCATGGATATTTGAAAAATAAAGGACTGTTTTGCAGCGGATCTTTCCGTTTGGGATTTACCTTGTTTTTACTTTCTCAGTATTGCCTGAGTGCCGCTGCTAATTTTGGATGGAAGCTGCGGAGTATTCGTTTTTTTGAAACTCAAAGGGGTGTCCAACCAGTGCGTGCCAGTAATAGTATCCCTAGTTTGACGTCCCCTGTACCCATGATCCCTCACGCGTGTAGGACCCTCGGATTGTTTTTTTCAGCCATACTAGTCGGACGCATGTTGCGGAGTTCCCTCAGCTCTTAGCAGTTTATACTTAAATTACCGTTAAATACTTCCCCGTTCACTTCCACCGTACGCCGAAGTTAGACACCGGTGAAGATCAAGGAAGCCAGCCGTCGAGGAAGGCCACGACGGACTTCCGGCCTTGGAAGGCCTCTGGCCTCGGCCCAGTACAGTAGGGAGAGTGGGGGGTGGCCATAAAGGCTTCATTCCCACCTTTTCGTACATATACCCACCCGCTGCCATTTTGTAACGTATGGAGAGTACTCCATTTAAATTCTGCCCTAAGTGTAATAAGTTTCCCTGGCTGGATAAGCACAATACGTGCAATCTGTATCTCCCACGAGACCATCCCAAGCTCTTCAAGCCGATAACTCTTAAGGAACGCTCAACTAAACGCTGGGCCCACTACGCCAGGTAGCTAGATGCCATGGAAGTGGAGGGGACATTCGGCGATGGCAGCAACGCCGCCGAATCGGACGGCCAGGGCAAGGGGGTGACTTCGGACACCCTACGCGCAGGCCCCGACTCCGAAGGACTGGCCGGCTACCACGTTGTGGGGACAACACCCGGCGGCAAGAGCGCTACACATACTACCTCCACTAAGCACATCAGCCCCGGACGTGACTCGACATGCGTGTTGAGCGATCAGCAACGGAAGACACCAAGAGAGCGGTTCAACTAATCTGTGTCCTCTGGGCATTCCCGTTCGCCTCATGACAAAGGCCAACCGTCTTCGGTTGATAAAGGTGTCTCACTGCCAATATTCCCGAGGCCAGATCGTCAGATGAAGATTCCGCCCTCTATCCTCCACAGGCAAAACACGTAGCGTCTAACCGTACACCCGAGATTGGACGTCCTTCCTCGAATCCCACCTCCGAAACTCGCCGCGTGGTGTCAAACCCCTCGGAGGCCCCCAAAAGCTCTGGGAAACACTCCTCTAGTCATGGGCAGGGTGATAAACATAAAAAGACATCTTCAGAACACCATGTTCATAAAGAGAAGCATAAAGACCCTAAATTAATAGGGAAGTCCATAGGTTCAGATCCTACCACAAAGGGTAAACTCATTCCTCCCACTGCTCAGGATCTGGCCACTGATGATGAACCAGAACATGTTGTTGTCATTCCTAGCTCTAAAGAATGGAAGTCGGCTGACATTGATAGGGTCATGAGAAGGATGTCATTCATGGCGGACTTCTATGAAAAGTACCCTAATTACTTTGTTAGTTACTCCAATACCCCTGCTACCTCTGCCCCTTCGGGGTCTAAGGCAATACCCAAGTCCTCTCAGCCCCCTGCTAAGAAACTCGATTCTGACGCCCCGGACTTGGTCACAGACTCCTTTTGTGGTTGAACCTTACCACCCTGATTCATATTGTGATGAAACAGAACCTCAATTGGTTGATGACCAGACAGGGGTCTCTTATTATGGGGATGACAAGGACCAGGAGGATGAGGCTGAAGCCTACAATCTTCCTGTAGATAACCAACCATTCCTCAATGAGGTACTGGCTAAGGCAGCTGCCCATTTTTATATAGACATGCAGGGTATCCAAGAAGACATGAATTTCGCTGAAGAAATCCTATGAGACAAGAGCCATTACTTGGGCTATCCCGCTGTTAAAATCCATCCAGCGTAGGATTGATCCCTCGCTGGTAACGCCGAATTTCACTCGAGCGGTTAATCTGCGAGTCGAGAAATTGTTGCGTGCTGCACCCTCCGATCCCCTGTACATTAGGGGCCAATTAAAACTGGATTCCCTAGTCGTAACAACCACCAGAAAGAGAGCATGTACACCGCTTGGTTCTTCAAAAGCAGCTCCTGATAAGGAGAGTAAAAGACCATACACTCTGGGTAGAAAGGTTGCCTCCACTTCCGCATATCAGGCACGTATTGCCAACAGTGCCACTCTTTTGGCAAGCTTCAATTGCCATCAGTGGGAGGCGGTATCCGCTTTTGGTATCCTCCACACCTGAACCCTTAAAAAGCCAGTTGGCTCAACTGGCAGCAGATGGAAGGTCTGTATCAGAATGCATACTAAAAACAAACTTTGATGCAGCAGATAATGCTGGAAGGTTAATCGCTGAAGGCACTGTTATAGAGCATCACGCTTGGCTAAGGCAGTCAGGGTTCAAACCTGAAACCCAAGCCACCCTCATTGATATGCCTGTGGAGCCGAATGTACTATTCGGCAAGGCAGTGGATGAAGCTTTAAAGATGGCTAAGGATGAGTATGAGACCCTAAAATCTCTTGGCCAACTCGCCAATAAACCCTCTGGACAGAGGGGAAACTATTTTTGCCACTTTCGGGGCCAAAGTTCCCAAAGGGGTTCAAACTATTACCAGAATCAGGGAACCTCATGGGGCAAGAACAAATCCCAATCCTCACAGGGCTTCCCCAGAGGGCAGTGCAGGGGCCGCACTAGGGGTAGAGGCAGCCCCGCCAGAGGTGGTATGCCACCCAAAAGTGACTTTTTGCTTCAGGTCCCCTCCCATGCATCCCCGTTAGGGGGGGGCGCTTTGCCACCTTCACCCACGCATGGGAGGGAATCACTTCGGACAGATGGGCACTGTCCGCAGTGTCTGGAGGATACTGCATAGAGTTGCGGGTGCGCCCGCATGACCATTCTCTGCAACATCAGAAGAAGATCCTCTAGGAGATCGCCATTCTGCTAGCAAAGGACGCCATAGAAGTCCCGGTCAGCCAGGTAAACGGGTATTTATTCAACCTACTTCCTTGTGCTAAAAAAAGATCTGACAATGCGCCCAGTATTAGATTTGCACCATGTAAAGAAGTATGTCAAGCCACAAAAATTCTGCATGGCTACACAAGAAGTAATCCCCCTACTAAAAAAGGGGATTACATGACAACATTGGATATGAAAGATGCCTGTTTTCATATTTCAATGTTCCCAGTGCACAGAAGATTCTTGCGTTTCAAGATAAACCACCAGCTCGACCAATTCAAGGTGCTGCCCTTCGGAATAGCCTCGGCTCCAAGGGTATTCACCAAGGTACTGGCAGTGGTGGCGGCGCACCTACGCAGGGAGGTAATCCCAGTGTACCCTTACCTGGACGACTGGCTCATTACAGGGGAGTACCCTCTAATTTGCAGACTAAACATCCAAAGAACAATCAACCTCCTCTTCCAATTGGGCTTCTCAATCAACGAGAAAAAAATCAAGCCTGGTGCCAAGCACCTCAAATTAGTTACTGGGAGCTGTCCTAAATACCCAAGAGGGGTTGGCCGTTCTATCAGAGGAAATAATTCGAAATGTGTTGCTGCAAATTACTCAATATCAGGCCGGTCGCCAAATAAGGGTGTGCAAAGCTATGCGTTTGCTAGGCATGATGGTATCTTGCATTTACCTGGTGCCCCACGCGCGCCTGCGCATGCAACCCATGCAGGGCTGGTTGGCGAAACAGTGGTCTTAGGCATGTGGTCAGTGGGACGATCTAGTGGTCTTTTTGCCAACACTAGTACAGAATCTTCGCTGGTGGACAAGAGAGAATCCTACGATGGGGAAAACCCTTCTATGATCCAAAGATACAGGCCGCCCACTACCTTCACCATACAGCTCAGGGTCTCTGGTCTCACATAGTGGCTCAGAACCACATCAATCTGCTAGAACTTCTGGCAGTCTTCAGAGCGCTTCGAGCATTCGAACCCCTCCTATCATCCAGTCAGTGCAGATCCTAACAGACAGCACGACTGAAAAGTCTTACTTAAACAAACAAGAGGGCACACGTTCTCCCAATCAGTCCAAGCTTGCCCTGAAAATTTGCAAATGGGCACTCAAACGGAAGATTTACCTGTCATCCCAAAATGTTCCAGGGGAACTCAACTCACTGGCAGATGCTCTGAGCAGAGATCCTCTCTCAGAGGAACACAAGTGGTGATTACACGAAGAGGCCGTAGGAGACCTCTTCTCTCAGTGTTTTTTCCCCACTATAGACCTATTTGCCACAAGCGAAAACAGGCAATGTCCAGACTTCGCATCCAGGTTCCCCCAGCCAGGCTCCAAGGGGAACGCCCTATGGATGAATGGGTCAGGGATATTTGCCTACACTTTACCTCAGAGATGTATGGATATCTTGAAAGAGTTAAGAGTCAAGAAAACCTAACACGAGGCACTGTTACTATGACAAATGAAAACGATTCATAATTTGGTGCCTGAATAAGCAAATCAGCCCAGTTAATTTTACTCCTTCTAATGTCACCTATATGCTCCACCTACTGGATGCAGGGTTAGTGTTTAACTCACTTAAAGTGCACCTGGCAGCTTTATCAGCCTACACTACTTCCCATAACAAGGTGCCATGGTGGAAAGTGGCAGTCGTCAAAGCATTTATGGAAGGGGTAAAGAGACTCCACCCTCCGATTTCTAACCCACCACCAGGTTGGGACCTTAATGTGGTACTTGCTAAGCTCATTGGACCTCCCTTTGAGCCCATGCACAAATACAGTCTCAAACACCTGACTTATAAAACTGCCTTCTTAGTAGCCATCACCTCCATAAGAAGGGTCAGTGAAAATCAAGCTCTCAGTGCAGGATCCTTTCTTTACTATTCATAAGGTTTTACGCACTCACCCAAGTTAATTTCCAAATTCCATGTTAACCAGTCTATTGAGCTACCGGCCTTTTTTCAAGAACCCAAGAGCTCTGCTGAGGTGAAACTCCACATACTAGATGTGAGGAGGGCGGTCCTCTACTATGTAGACAAGACCAGACCGCTAAGAAAGACAGATCAGCTACTCGTCTCCATAGCTACATGCAAAGAAGGAGATCGCATTTCTAAGAATGCCATCTCTAGGTGGATAGTCAGATGTATCGAACTGTGCTATTCCCTTTCAGGTAAAACACTGCCTTTTACGCCAAGGGCCCACTCTACAAGAGGTACTGGAGCCACTCTGGCTTTCATTGCAAATGTACCCCTTGACACCATTTGCAAAGCAGCTACTTGGAGCTCTATTCACACTTTTACTCAGCATTACTGCATTGACACCCATTCCACGATACACAAGTGGGACAAGCGGTTCTAAGACACTTATTTGCTCATGACCCTTCTCACATCCCACCTCCTTCTTCAGGTACTGCTCGCTAATCTATGCACAGCATGTGATCTAAGCAGATTCCACAAGCCTCAGAAGGGATACATTACTCACCGTAATCGTATTTCTGATGCTTGTATCTGCTTAGATTCACATGCAACCCACCCTTCCTCCCCTCTGAGAGAAGGCGCATGATTGCTTGTAGTCTTACCTTTCTGTCTATCTGCTTGGTTTATCTGTACTTGCGCTACTCCTCATGCTACCTCATGTCAGAAAAAATACAATCTGAGGATCCAAGACGCGTGAGGGATCTTGGGTACAGTGGACGTCACACTAGGGATAGTATTACTGGCACGCCCTGTGTCGACGCCCATTTTCGAGTTTCGAAAAACAAACTGTAATACTCCGCAGCTTCCACTAGATGTCGGCCTATGCACAGCATGTGAATCTAAGCAGATACAATTACGGTGAGTAATGTATCCCATATATATATATTTCTGAGGCTTGTGGAATCTGCTTAGATCACATGCTGTGCATAGGCCGACATCTAGTGGAAGCTGCGGAGTATTACAGTTTGTTTTTCGAAAGTCGAAAATGGGCGTCGACACAGGCGTGCCAGTAATACTATCCCTAGTGTGACGTCCACTGTACCCAAGATCCCTCACGCGTGTAGGATCCTCAGATTGTTTTTTTCCGCCATACTGGTCGGAAGCATCTTGCGGAGTTCCCTGGCCTTAGCCATACTTTTGCTGTTATTATAATTTTAATTCTTATTCATTCCCTTCCCCACCCCAACGTCGACCCTCAACCTCGACGACGGCTGGAGAAGTCATCGACCGTCGACTGCTGCACGACGGATCTGGGCCTCGGTAGGCCGCTGGCCTCGGCCCGGGCCTAGTAGGCCGCTGGCCTCGGCCCTTACAAGTAGGGAGAGTGGGGGGTGGTACATACTCTTCACTCTTGATATATAGTTACATTTATATATATTCCTACACTTAGCAGCCCGCTGCCTTAAGGTGCGTATGGAGGGTACCCCTTTTCAATTCTGCCCCAAGTGCAATCGCAAATACCCTTGGGTCGACAGGCACGCCACGTGCAATCTCTGCTTGCCGAGGGATCACCCCGAAGCGAACTGCAGAGCGTGTAGTAGGTTTAAACCTAAGACACTTAAGGACCGTTCGACAAAGCGTTGGGCCCACCACGCCAGGCAGGAGGCCATGGCAGCGGAGGGCGCCTTCAGCGATGGCAGCGACGCCGTACTTTCGGACGGCGAGGGCATTACGGCGTCGAAAGACAGCCGACGAGCGCAGGTCCCCGACCTCGGAAGGTCGTCCGGCAAGGCGGCTATGGGGAAGACCCCCGGCGACGCAAGCGCTACACACCTAACACACACTAAACACACTAAGACCAACCGGACCTCGACGACGTCGACTTCCCGGAAAGAGGCACAAAAAGAACGGTCCGACTCGGTGTCCTCTGGGCGCTCTCGATCGAGATCGCCTCACGACGCAAGGCAATCATCCACTCTTGCCAAAAGTGCCTCGCTACACACACTAACGGAAGTTCGATCGTCGGGAGACGAAGACGACTTCCACCCCCAGGCCGCGCTCCAAGATACCGAGACCGCGGTTAACATCAGTGAGGCCCCACGCCCGAAGCACACAGATACCTCTCCAGACCCTCGACGCCAGGCGTCGAAAGTCTCTGGGGCCCCCAAGGGACAGGGAAAACATTTTTCCACGCACGGAGAAGGGGGGAAACAGCGGAAAGCACAGCCTTCCACCCCTGTAAAGCCTAAGCAGACAAGCAAACACAAGTCTACCCTTGAAAATAAATCACCTGCTAAAGTAATACCCTGTTCCAGGGAATGGTCCAGTGAAGACATAGACAGGGTTATGTCTAGGATGTCTTCCTTGGCTGATTTTTATGATAAGAACCCAGAACACTTTCTTTCATATAACCCTCAAGGGGCCACACCCTCAGGCTCCTCCGATCCTATCCCGCTAAGTAAAGAGCCCCGGGTCGAAAGACCTGAACCCTTCAAGGTTCAGCCTTACTCCACTCCATATTCTACTCCACTCCCCAGTTATCAGGGACAAGTTTTCCCTGAAGAGGACCAGGAGTTTGCATTTATGGAAGAACAAACCGGGACAGATTACTATGCAGAGGATGAGGACCTGGAGGAGGGAGAAGATGAGCAGGAAATTTACAGAGTAGATTCCCCAGTACAAAGCGAAGCCCCAGTTACTGACTCTCCAGTTGATAACCAGCCCCTCCTTAACGAGGTTCTCGCTCGAGCAGCGGAACACTTCCACATCGACACCCACGGTGTACAGGAGGAAAGGGACTTCGCGGAGGAGTTTGTAGGAGAGAGAAGACCGGTCGCTCAGACCATCCCTATCCTCAAATCCATCCAACGAAGAATAGATCCTTCCCTGGTGAATCCTAACCTCACCAGAGCTGTCAACCCCAGAATTGAAAAGATTTTCCGGGCAGCCCAGTCTGACCCTCTGTATATAAAGGGACATCTTAAACCAGATTCCCTAGTGGTGACCAACACTAGAAAGAGGGCTGGCACGCCCTTATCTTCATCAGAAGCTCCTCCCGACAAGGAGAGCAAAAAACTTTACGGGTTTGGCAGAAAGGTAGCCTCAACGTCCGCCTACCAAGCAAGGATTGCGAATTCCACCACCCTGTTGGCTAGTTACAATTGCCATCAATGGGAAGAAGTCGCGGCGCTCATTGCCTCTGCTCCAGAACCGTTAAAGGGCCAGCTGGCTCGGATCTCGGCAGAGGGGAGAGCCGTGTCTGGTTGCATTTTAAAAGCAACTTTCGACGCCGCTGACAACGCAGGGAGATTGATAGCAGAAGGTACTGTTATCAAGAGACATGCGTGGTTACGGCAGTCGGGATTCAAGACAGAAACCCAGGCTTCTTTAATAGACAAGCCAGTGGAACCCGACCTATTGTTTGGGAAAGCGGTCGAAGACGCACTTAAAAATGCCAAAGATGAATATGAGACTCTCAAATCCCTTGGCCAGCTTACCAACAAACCCCCTAACCAGAGGGGGAACAATAATTTTCGTCGCCCACGCGGCCAAAATTCACAAAGAGGCAACTATGCCCAGGGACAAGGTACACAATGGAATAACAACCAGCAGTCTACCCAGAGTTACGGCAGGGGTAACAAGAGAGGTCGTGGAAGAGGCAGAGGCAGCCCCAACAAGGGCGGGGGCACGCCTCCACCAAAACAGTGACGCTCAGTTCAGGGTCCCTTGCCACGCAACCCCAGTAGGGGGACGCATTTCCACCTTCACCCAGGCTTGGGAAGGGATCACCTCAGACAGATGGGTGCTGTCAACAGTATCCGCAGGATATTGTATAGAACTACTGCAGCGTCCCCGGAATCATCCTCCACGACAAAGAGTGCACTCCCTAGAGCATCAAAGGATCCTTCTCGAGGAGATCGCCATTCTGCTAGAAAAGGACGCGATAGAACTCGTCCCAGGACACCAGGTAAACAAGGGTATCTATTCAACTTACTTCCTTGTGCCAAAGAAAGATTTGACAATGCGCCCAGTATTGGACTTACGGCCTGCCAACAAATATGTCAAGCCCCAAAAATTCCGTATGACCACGCTACAAGAGGTAATCCCCCTCCTAAAAAAGGGGGATTACATGGCAACCTTGGATATGAAAGATGCTTATTTTCATATTTCCATGCTCCCAGCGCACAAAAAGTACTTGCGCTTCAAGGTGGACAGTCGCCACTACCAATTCAAGGTACTGCCCTTCGGGATAGCTTCAGCACCAAGGGTATTCACCAAGGTACTGGCGGTGGCGGCTGCACACCTACGCAGGGAAGCAATCCCGGTGTACCCTTATCTGGACGACTGGCTCATAACGGGGGAAACCCCAGGAATTTGCAGGTCAAACATTCAGAGGACTATCGACCTCCTCCACGAATTAGGCTTCTCCATCAACGAGAAAAAGTCAAGTCTGGTGCCAAGCACCTCAAAACAGTTTCTAGGAGCTATCCTAGATACTCAGAAAGGATTGACCTTCCCTTCGGAAGAGAGAATTCGGAATATACTTCTGCAAATTCCGCATTATCAGTCAGGTCAACAGATAACAGTACGCAAAGCTATGCGGTTACTGGGCATGATGGCGTCATGCATTTACCTGGTCCCCCACGCGCGTCTGCGCATGCGTCCCATGCAGGAATGGTTGGCGAAACAGTGGTCTCAGGCAAGTGGTCATTGGGACGATCTAGTGGTCGTTTCGCCAACACTCGTACAGAGCCTACACTGGTGGACAAGAGAGAATCTCGCAAAGGGGAAACCCTTTTACGATCCCGAAGTACAAGCCGTGGTGACTACAGATGCATGCCTGACTGGGTGGGGAGCTCACCATCTCCACCACACAGCTCAGGGTCTCTGGTCTCACTCAGTAGCCAAGAACCACATCAATCTGCTAGAGCTTCTGGCAGTATTCCGAGCGCTAAGGGCGTTCGAGCCCCATCTACTGAACTTGTCGGTGCAGATCAGGACGGACAGCACGACAGCCATGTTCTATCTGAACAAGCAAGGGGGGACTCGTTCGCCAAATCTGTCCAAGCTTGCCCAGAAAATATGGATATGGGCACTCAGACGGAACATCTTCCTGTCATCGCAACATGTTCCAGGGGAGCTCAATTCCCTAGCGGATGCTCTAAGCAGAAACTCCCTCCCAGAAGAACACGAATGGGTCCTTCACAGAGACGTAGTAGAAGATCTCTTCTCTCAGTGGGGTTTCCCCACTATAGACCTATTCGCCACAAGCGAAAACAAACAATGCCCAGGATTTGCATCCAGGTTCCCCCAGCCGGACTCCCAAGGGAATGCCCTGTGGATGAACTGGTCAGGGATGTTTGCGTACGCTTTTCCACCAACTCCTCTCATCAGGAAGGTGGTGTACAAGATGAACAAGGAATCTATGACGCTCATCCTAGTTGCTCCCATGTGGGCGAGACAACCATGGTTTCCACACCTACGCAGGATGGCGGTGTGCGAACCCATCAGACTCCCAGCCTGGTACAACCTACTGTCCCAGCAACAGGGTCAAACAGTGCATCAGGAACCCAACTCTATGAACCTAGCAGCATGGCTCCTGAAGTCATAGAGTTTGGACATCTCAAATTACCACAGAGGTGTATGGACATTCTAAAGGAGTCCAGGAAACCAAATACAAGGCACTGTTACTTTGATAAGTGGAAAAGATTCGTTATCTGGTGCCAGAATAAACAAATCAACCCGGTTGATTGCACTCCTTCCAACGTTGTGACATACATGCTCCACCTGCTGGATGCAGGGTTGGTTTTTAACTCGCTGAAAGTACACCTGGCAGCCCTCTCGGCTTACACCACATCCCATAACAA
The DNA here is from genome assembly GCF_040938575.1 of Ambystoma mexicanum. Lineage (NCBI taxonomy): Eukaryota > Metazoa > Chordata > Amphibia > Caudata > Ambystomatidae > Ambystoma > Ambystoma mexicanum. Next base: position 1,210,604,082 of record NC_090922.1, on the reverse strand, counting down.
GGTCTCGTGGTGGAAAGTACCAGTGGTTAAAGCCTTCATGGAAGGAGTAAAGAGACTTCACCCTCCTATTTCGAACCCACCGCCAGGATGGGACCTCAACGTGGTGCTAGCTAAGCTCATGGGACCCCCATTCGAACCCATGCATAAAAGTAGTCTCAAACACCTGACTTATAAAACGGCCTTCTTAGTAGCCATTACCTCCATAAGAAGGGTCAGTGAAATTCAGGCTCTGTCAGTGCAGGATCCTTTCTTTACTATCCACAAGGACAAACTGGTTTTACGCACACACCCTAGGTTCTCACCTAAATTCATATCCAAGTTCCATGTAAACCAGTCCATCGAGCTTCCGGCTTTCTTCCAAAACCCGCAAAGCTCGGCTGAGGTGAAACTACACACCCTAGATGTGCGTAGGGCGGTCCTATACTATGTAAATAAAACCAGACCGCTAAGGAAAACAGATCAACTGTTTGTCTCCGTAGCTACAGGCAGAGAGGGGGATCGCGTCTCTAAGGGCGCTATCTCGAAGTGGATTATCAACTGTATACAGCTGTGTTACTCTCTTTCTGACAAGACTCTGCCTTTTACGCCAAGGGCCCACTCTACTAGAGGCATTGGTGCCACTCTGGCTTTCATTGCAAATGTTCCCCTCGACACCATTTGCAAAGCGGCTACTTGGAGCTCTATTCACACTTTTACTCAGCATTACTGCATTGACACTCATTCCAAGACAGATACACAAGTGGGACAAGCGGTTCTAAGACACCTGTTTGCTCATGACCCTTCTCACATCCCACCTCCTTCTTCTGGTACTGCTCGCTAATCTATGCACAGCATGTGATCTAAGCAGATTCCACAAGCCTCAGAAGGGATACATTACTCACCGTAATCGTATTTCTGATGCTTGTATCTGCTTAGATTCACATGCGACCCACCCTTCCTCCCCTCCGAGAGAAGGCGCATGATTGCTTGTAGTCTTACCTTTTCTGTCTATCTGCTTGGATTATCTGTACTCACGCTACTCCTCATGCTTCCTCATGTCAGAAAAAATACAATCTGAGGATCCTACACGCGTGAGGGATCTTGGGTACAGTGGACGTCACACTAGGGATAGTATTACTGGCACGCCTGTGTCGACGCCCATTTTCGACTTTCGAAAAACAAACTGTAATACTCCGCAGCTTCCACTAGATGTCGGCCTATGCACAGCATGTGAATCTAAGCAGATACAAGCATCAGAAATACGATTACGGTGAGTAATGTATCCCATATATATATATATCTCACAGCACACAAAAAGAGGAAACTGCGGCAGAAAATGACACGGTTTAGCCTGCACTTCGAGTCTTGAAAATATCAAGGGGTCCCAATAACGAGAGTCAGCCACAAACCTGAAGTAAAGTTACTTGCAAGTTTATTTAATCAAAAAATAAAAACATCATTGACAGACAATGGAGGCAGGACACCATGAGAGCAGTCCTGTATAGACGCGTTTCACGCTCTACATAGTGCTTGTTTACCAACAGGGGAGAAAAGTAAACCTGGTATAAGTAACATTGTAAGTCCCCTCATTGTGTGTACCACTAGGCAGGTATGTATGTTCATGAATCAAACCAATGGCAGACATCTTATAACGTGGTAACATAGTTCTGCATACTAAAGAAAGTTAATAAAAAATGCATTGACCTTCAAAATAAACAGTCTGATTAAATGTATATAAGCTTTGAAAAATGCATAAGTTATGCTATAAATGCAACATTACTAATGCACCCAAAGTGGGTATCGAAGAGAAAGAACACTAAAACCCCTGGGCATGCCCAAAATTAATTGGTAAAATACCAGTTAAGTGCATTGTGCAAATGCAATGCCTCTGTGTTCGACCATAGTACAAATATATGCATATTAAAAAAAAAGCCAGATTTAGACAGTTTCAACAGCCAAAAATTGACCAATACAAATAGTCATAAGCCAAAGTAAAGTGCAAGTGCAAAACAACGGCTGGATGAAAGCGCATCAGTCAGAATAGCAGCAAAGGCATAGACAAAGTGCAAATGCTTAATAGCAGCATAATAATCAATAGCAGTCGTTACTGGCAAAAAAAGACTGTTGGAAGATCTAATGGATCATACAAAGGTCCTAAGCTATGGAATAATGAGTGAGCACAACATTAAAACTGGAAACAAAAGACTACATTGTATAGGAAGACATAAACCATAACAATGAGACTTGACCCCTGTTGACACAGAAACAAAACAGCTTACCAATGTTAAGAAAAACAGAGGTTAAGAAAACAATAAAAAAAACTGCTGAAAGTCTAAAATCTAATAAGACTATCAGCAAAAAAGTGAGCAAAGGATGACACTTGAACCAAGATGAGATCAACTAAATGTCTCAGTTGCATACAAGCCAAAAAATACATGATATAAAATAAGGCACCAGCCAATGCACAAACACCCGCTCAAAATTGACCAATTTAAACTCCCAGGAAAGTATATAACTCACCATCAATATTGTGCCCGTTGGGTATCTTAGTATCAAAATCCAAAATATATTTGGTTTCGAGCTGCTGCAGTTTTAAGACACGATCAACACCTCTGGGGTTCTTACTGACATGTGCCACTGCGAAAAATGTAAGCAGACGAAACTCATTGTCACGTTTTTGTTTTAAAATGCTTGGCCATTGGATAGGCTGTGTGGTGCTCCCCACATACCATTTTTTGGGAGGGCCATCAAAGAACATAAACCACAAATGGGGTGTTAAAGGTCATCAAGGGTTTGATATCATACTGAATGAAAGTCACAGTGAATAAAATATTTCTGTACGACAGCATGAACACATACTTTGCATTTTGAACACTTTGTGCACCCAGAAGGAGAGGCAACACGCCAGTTAACAGCCTTGGAGACATTGGGTAGAGGTGATAGACAACTGGATACCAATTTGTTTTTGTGAGACAGTGCGCTTTTATATGTTAGTGTTGGACATGTGGGCAATAAAGAAGAAAGGTCTTTGTCCAGCCTGAGAACATGCCAATGTTTTTGAATAATTTTTCTCACTTTGGGAGATGAGTTGTCGTAGGTGATGAGGCGTGGATCGTCATTGGGAACAGGCTTGGTAAATCAGTTACCATGTAACAATTCATCTCTTGGCAGAGCACATGCCTTATTGTAAGCAGTTTCAATAACATTTTTAGCAAACCCTTGTGTCAAAAAATCCACCGCTTCTAAAGCACAACAGCGGTCAAATTGCACTACATCAGTACAGTTGCAATGGTAACGGATAGACTCTCCGTATGGGATGCTTTTCTTGCAACTCATGGATGGCTTCTGCTAGCATGCAATGGTAGGCCAGTGTTCGAGGATTTTTTGTGAAGAGAAGTATGTATACCCGAGATGTCTAGAGTGACATTGACATCCAGATACACAATTTCAGCGACACTATGTGCTTCTGTGAAAATCAAATTCACCTGGTTAGTATTGATATGTTTTACAAATGACAACCAATAGCTTTCAGTGCCTTTCCAATATAACAAAAACATCGTCGATATACCTCCACCAAGAAATAATCTATGTTGGGAAATAAATAGAAATCAAATCAGACCGAGATGTAGCCTCCCACCACCCCATCATGAGGTTGGCATACAAAGGCACGAATGTACTGCCCATCGCAGAACCTCTCATCTGACGAAAAAAAGAACCTTCAAACAAAGAAACATTGTTGGGCAAACGGAAAAGTAACATTTCCAGGATCATCATGCTATGATCTTTCAATCTGAAAAATAAACATTAGGACACAGCTATATGACATTGAAAGCATAAGGGGTCATAAATTACAGACAAAATGATACATGTGCATCTTCTATGGAAGTTAGATTTGCGCAAATGTTATGCACAGGCTCCTCGTTCTCCACTGGTAGCTCCTGGTCTTTGGTTAATGCTCGATACCCAGGAGATGCTTTTAGTTCATGCCTAGACAATTATAATTGCGATCTCTGGACTATCGATTGGTGCCAATTGTTCTAGCTTCGGAGCAGAGCATAGACATTTGCCCTACAGTCTCATTTTCGGAGCAGACAGAAAACCTTGGCTTGTGGTTCAGGGGACACCTAGGTTTGGTGTTTTGCCTGCTCCGTATGCTATGACCGCTCCTGAAAATTAGGATACTTCTGCGTTACCTTGCAGAATCTTGGAATTGGTCAGAAGGCAAGAAACCATTTCCAAAATGGTTATCTGATGAGAGTAGTGTACCAAATCAGTCAACTTGATGTGGGGCTTTGCCTCTCAGGAAGTTCCTCACTCCATGTGTTATCGTGTACTCGTCCCTATTAGTTGGGCCACCACTCTAGGAGCCTTTCAGGTATGCAGCCTTCGGATGGCCCGAGACAGGCCCTACATATCTATGTCTTGGCAATGCAGGCAAGTTACAACGCAAGTAATTCGGGGAAAGGCTATTCTGATTCATATAGACAGCTGTAAATCAATGTTTTACTCAAGCAATCAGTGCAGCACCAACTCTCCTCCCCTTCTTCCTCCTGACGGTTTTGATCCAGGACGGGGGGGGGGCATTGGCCCAGAGATCTCCCTCAAAGTGGTCCACCGTGTGCAGGGAGGGTTCTCGATACAGCTCATTAAGCAGACAGACTCATTCGAATCAGGAATGGTGGATCAATCAGACAGTCCTCTGTTTGATAATTCCCCTTTGGAGGCAACCATCACAGCATCTGTTTGCAACAGTTCACAACTGGAAATGTCCTCCAATTGTCTTTTGCAACAGCATGGGTCTGAACTGGGGTGCGCGATAATGCTGGATTGGCAAGGAGCATCTCTTTGTACCTTCCCTCTGGTTCCCCTTGAAAATCAGTATTCTGATGAAGTTCGAGGAGATCAAGAATGTCGCACTGTTCCTGATGGCCTCATGAGGTCAGAACTAGATCCAGGTTGGCCAGAATGGGTCTGTGTTCGGATGGTTCTCTTAAAATTCCATCCTGCCAAGATCTCCTTCAACAGCAGGGCAAAATCCTGCATCCCTCCCCTCGATTGCTAAACCTACCGGCTGTGTTCCTGATTAACTAAAACTGGGTCATCTATACATCTCACCAGTCAATGTGGCCATCATAAAGTCAGCTAATAAGGCATCCAATTGCTCCCAGTACAATACCAAACAGGCCATTGGTTATGGACAACATCAATTCATTTTATTGCTCAGTGAATTACTTAATATCCTTTGACTTTTATTTGGCAGCTTCCCATGTTTTAATGGAAACCTGCTGCTCTTACCTGGCAGCCTTTGATGCCTACCGTAACTCACATGATATATAATCATGCATTCCGTCCCCGTTACTCCATCTTTGTGGGCGTCCCCCAACATGGGGACGATACTGGAACCTTTGGCAGTGAAAAATTGAGCTTCCCCCTTTAAATTTAGTATAGTGCACAGCAGCGCCGCCTCGGGCATGGGAACGCCCCACCGAGGCCCCGCACTCTGGCGCCGCGCCTCCCTTTTCCACACGGATGGTGTCGGATCTGGCAGCCAGCGCGGATACTTTTATAGCTTGCCACTTGCTCCCAGTTTGTTTTTTCAATTCTTATTTAACTTCCCTTCAGTGTCTTGCATGTCGACCACAGGAGTATTCACAAGATGTCTCATGCGATCACTCATTCCTGGTCTCGGACCCCCATGCACTCTGTCTTGAGTGTTTGGGGCCCGTCCACCGCTAGGACTCATGTTTGGCCTGCAGAGCTCTTGGTCACAGGGCATTGAAGAATCGGTTGTCGCGGTGGAGGGGAGATCTTCCACACTTCTCCTCCTCTCCACCTTAAGAGCTTCATCTCCAGGACCTCTCGCCAAGACAAGATAGGCCCTCTGTCCAGTACAGCTCCATACTGCAGCAACTCCTTCCCCGGGATTCGCACAGATCTGGGTTCCTCGGATTCACGTTCTGGCAGGCTTGAGGCCTCTAAGGCTACCGGCTCCAAAGCCGAGGGGCTCAGGGCCCCTACCAGGCTGTCCTTGGAAGGGCGGTCAGGTTCGTCCTCTTCTACCCCATGTGGTAAGGGATTGTAGCGTGCCACCCCCTAGAGTCTGCCCCTGCCTAGATCCACCATGGTTACCAGCACAGGTTCCGAGGGGTTCCAGCCTACTAGAGCTCGTTTCGAGGTTCAGAGTTGGGGCATTATGAAATCCGGCCGTCTGGCTGAGGGCTCAGCGCCTACCAGAGTGATCTCGGAGGTCGAGAACTCTGCTTCAGGGTACAAGAACCAATATCCTCTCTCGTCTGAGGCCTCTCTTGGCTCCGGGCCTTCGTGCCCTCCTGCCCAGGGCGTGGCGCAAGGCTTCAAAATGGCAGAGTGGCACGTGGCGAGCCTGCTGTGCAGGTGGCCATCTTGGATCCAGCTCAGGGCCTGTCAGTGCTTTCACTCATTGAATGGGCTTTGCAGGATGATCCCAGCCCCCTCCCCTCTGGAAGCGTCAGTGGATCCTAGGGTACAGGCTTTTAGTCCCCTCAGGGATACATCTACCCATCACAGCCTTATGGCTACACGCTTCAGGCGCCTCAGCACTTTGAACAGGAGCGGAGGCTGAGCCCCTCAGAGGGTTGGACCACTAGGGACCCGGTGGCTTGTAAGGACCGCTTTGAGCGCTTCCTCTTCCTCATGCGCTACCTGGAGGTGAGCCCGCAGGTGGCGCCGCCTCAGCCCCATCCTCTGGGTACTACATCCGTTCCTCCTGCGCTCCCAGTTCTGGTCCTTCCACTGACTCAGACCCTACTGGTCTTTGACCCCTCAACCGCCTCCTGTACCACGACGCCATTCCTTCAACAGCCGTTGGACCGGTCTGTGGCTCTGTACCTGGGGGTGTGGGGGGAGAGGCCCACCGGCACCTTTGTCCCAGGGCCCAGATTCCTCTTGGTCTGTGAAAAAGGGAAGGGTGGAAATGACGCCCACGGCGGCACGTAAGGTCTGGGAGAAGCCCAGGGCTATGCCTAGATGAACAAGAAGTTGGACAGCAGGTTTAGGCTAACGGACGTGGAGCCAATACTTCTTGCCTCCCACCCGCAGCCCCATTCTTCTGTGGTGGCTGCAGCCTTGTTGTATTCCAAACTAAATCATCGTCTTTGTCGTCCTCCTACATGGGAGCCACCTCCAGTTGCCTCTCCAAGGAGGACAAAGTCCTTGAAAAATCATTGCCACTGCATCTCAGGACTGCATCTGCGGCAAGCCATCGTAGATGCCCTCTTGGCTGCGGCTACCCAGAAGCTGTGGCAGGAGCTCAGGGAATTTCGGCCCAACTTCCCTTCCGACAAGCAAGCTTCCTTCAAGGCCGGGCAGGCAGATGCCCGGGCCATTGCGCAGGACCTCATGGAGTCTTCGGTCTCCCACATCGCTACAGCCAGCAGTTGGCTGCGCCTTGTGGTCGAGATGAGGAGGATGGCATGGATGCATGCCACATAGTTTTCCTCTGAGGTTCAGGAGTGGATCTTGGATCTGCCCTTTGAGGGCGTGGACCTTTTTATTCGTCGACCGATGAGTTCATAAAGAAGAAAACCTTCACTCATACCGCCAAGTCCTTGGCCATCCTGACAGAACCAGATCAGAAATGCTTAACTCAGTTCCTTCTTGTGATGCACAACTGTAGCAGATCCAATGCCAAGAAGCGGTGACGTAAAGGACGGGGAACACAGCTGGGCTGTGGGGGCCGGTTTGACACTGTTCCAAGACACCTGGAAGCATCTTTTCAGCAATCCCTGGATCCTCACCGTAGTCTGCACAGGCTTTAGTCTTCCTCTTCCTTTGCCTCCATCATCCTCTCCTCAGATCGGGTCCCCCGCTCTTGTACGGTAGTCCTTTCGCTCATGGATATGCAGGCGATCGAACCGGTTTCTCTTGTAGACAGGGGCTTCGGTTACTATTCCAGGATTTTTGCGGTACCCAAGAACAACTAGGCTGGCCTGAGGGTAGTCCTGGACCTGTCATTTCTAAATCTTTACCGCAGGAACGCTTCAAGATGATCATTCCTGCGCACACAGTCGAGTCTGTGTGTACAGGAGAATGGATGTGTTCCCTGAACCTCAAGGATGCCTACCTGAATGTTCTCATATACCAACCGCATCGGAAGTTTCTGCAGTTCACGATTATCATACCACTTTTAGTTCAAGGTTCTGCCTTTCGGCCTGAACTCGGCTCCTCATGTCTTCACGAAGTTGAACGCAGTGGCGGATCTTCTACGCTTGACAGCCCATCATCTGTATTCTTATTTGGACGACTGGCTCGTGAGAGCGGGGTCCTCCTAAGGCGTGGTACACTCCTGCCAGAGATTGGTGGATCTCCTTCATCATCTGGGGTTCTCCCTCACCCAGAGGAAGACAGTTGTGCCCCTCTCATGAATTGGTGTTCCTAGGGGTGCGTTGGAACATTTACCGTTCAGCGGTTCTTTCCTACGCCTGAGGCTTCTGTCCCTCTGCAAGGCGGTGGGGCACTTTCTGGCCAACACGACCACCTCTTCATGGTGGTTCCAGCACATTCTGGGACTGATGGCCTCCTGCATGCTTACTGTACAGCATGCTCGCCTTAAGATGAGGTGCCTCCAGCTCCACCTGGCGGCCAATTGGAATTAGGAGACCGGTTCTCAGTCGGATAGGATCCAAATACCACCCCCCCCCCCTACTGCCCTATCTTCACTGTTGGCTGATGGATGGCAATGTTTCAGTGGGAGCCCCCTTTACCCAGCGAGAGCCTACCCTGGTGGTGACGACGGACTCCTTTCTTTCGGGCTGGGGGGCTACTCTGGAGGGCTACATGATTCATGGAATATGGTCCAGGACGGAAGCCCTCCTGCATATCAATCTGCTCGAGCGCAGAGCCATGGGCCTGGCCCTCAATGCATTTTTGCCCCTCATCTGGGACAAGTCTGTGCTGGTCAGGACAGACAATTCTACTGTGATGTTTTACTTGAACAGGCATTGTGGCACCTGTTCCTCCCCCTCACGCCCTCCCGCCCTCTGTATGGAGGCTGTATTTATTTGGGAATGGTCCTGACGGAGGGCATTTGGATTTCAGCAGGCCACATCCCTGGAGACAGCAATGCAGAAGCAGACCAGCTGAGCTGCCTGGGGTTCAACACCTACAAGTGGGAGTTGCACGCCGACTCCTTGTTGCCCCTGTTCCAGCATTGGGGTTTCACACACCTGGATTTCTTTGCATTCCCTCTGAATTCCAAGTGCCCTCAGTTTGCGCCATGGTCAGGACGGGGGTCTGTGGGAGATACCTTCCATATCTGTTGGCAGGGCCGCAGGTGTTATGCATTCCTGTCCACCCCTCTGCTCCAATTGACCCTCTGCACTTTTCAGACTTCGGTGGGTTGCAGCCTCATCCTGATTGCCCCCCACTGGCCTTCGAGGCTCTGGTTTTCGGATCTGCTACAGTTGTGCTCCCAGGGTCCCGTCCAACTTCCAATCTCCAGCAGGGGATTCCTGACGCAGCAGGGTGGGGTAGTGGAAAATCTGGACCCAGCTAAACTGGTGCAGGCGTCCTGGTTCCTGACCAGCTGAGGCTTCTGCATGCTCAATTTTTGGATGACAACTTGGACATCATTCAGCAGGCCTGGAGGCCCTCGACTAGGTCCCAGTGTAAGAGTAAATTGATTAGATTCTGACATTGGGCTCTTGACAATGGTCTGGACCCTGTCACCTGTCCTCTGGATGACGAACTGGCTTTTACAGCACATCTGGCTTGTTCTGGACTTCAGGTGCATATGTGCCGCCCTTATCTGGCTGCCATTGGGGCTTACAAGAATTCCCCTGAGCATGTGTTTTCTGCAGCTAGCCCGGTGGTTAAGGCCGACCTTAAGGGGTTGTCTAGGCTTTTTCCACCTAGTGCATAGGCTGCACCAGCTCTGGGACCTCAATGTGGTTCTTGCAGCTTTGGAGTGCAAGCTTTTCACGCTGATGGCCACTGTGGACATCCGCTTGTTGACATCCGCTTGTTGACACTAAAGACAGTTTTACTGGTGGCTCAGACCTCTACGCGCAGAGTTAGTGAGCTGCAGGCATTGGCCTTGTGCAAGCCCTTCACGTTTCACGACGACATCTTGCACACTCACCCAAACCTCTTGCCCAAGGTGGTCTTTCCATTTAATCTGAATCAAGAGATCTGCCTGCCATTGTTTTTCCCGAACCCGCCGTCACAAGCGAAGGGGGGCCTTCATTCCTTGGACCTCAAGAAGGTCCTTAAGTTGTATCTCTCTTGGGCGAAATCCTTCAGGAAGTCTGAGGCATTGTTTGACTTTTGTGGGTTCCTCCCCCGGCTCTCGGGCTTCCATTGCCCGTTGGATGATTCAGGCCATCTTGTAGGCATACAGGGCCATGGGCAAACCTGGTCTTGAGGGTATTCATGCCCATGCGGTCAGAGCCGCATAAATAAATAATCTATATCAATAGCGAAGGCCACGTGCGTTGCGTTTCAGTGACTTGCTTCTTGGGATGTCGTCAGTAAGGCGGCTACTTGGCCACTCCGGCCTTCTATAAGCACAACTCACTGGACTCCAGCATCAGGCACTGAACAGAGTTTGGTCAGGCGGTTCTGAAGAACCTTTTTGCTTCGCCCTAGATATCAGGCATGTTATCACAGCTCCATCCTATGTTCTTGTTCGGCGGAATCACCCACAAGGATGAGTAAAGGGTATGGGACATCTGAGTAATTAGTTATTCACTGTATTGACTAGAGTACTCCTAGTCCCCTTTCCTCCATACATCCCACCAGCATGCCAAGGGCTAATATGTACTAAGGGTAGTTCCGCGTCCAATGTGTTGAAAGGGGACTAAGGTGAGGTGCCGGAGGGCGGGTCCTCAGCGGGGCGTTTCCATGCACAAAGTCACACCCTCCACCCCTTCTGGTTATACTAAATTTAAAGGGGAAGCTCAATTGTTCGCTGCTAAAGGTTCCCATGTTGGGGGATGCCCACAAGTATGGAGGAAAGGGGACTATGAGTACTCTAGTCACTACAGTGAGTAACTTTAATTTCTTCTCCGGCCTCCAATCCAATTCTAAGAAGACATTTGGATGGCTTACATAGGTTGTATCCTCTGGTCAAGTGACCTCCGCACATATGGGGCCTGAATCTTGTGTTTGTGGATTCGGCGCATAATCTTCTTGAACCAGTGACATCTGCAGATATGAGACCAATCTCTAGAGAAGTGGACTTGCTGGTCACTTTGACTTATGCCAGAAGTTTCTGCGAAATTCAGGCATTCTTGGCTTCAGAAGCTTACACGGTTTCTCATTGTGACAAGGTGGTACTATGGACAGGTTCATAGTCATTGCATCGACGGCCAAACCGTTGAATGCCATACCATTGGGGGGAAAAATGCATCGAAAAAAAAGGATTGAATGCCTTTTTTTAAAAACTTTTTTTTTTAACTTTGTTTATTTTCAATCAAGGCAGAATGATAATTACAAACAGTATCGGCAGTGATTCTTTAGGTATATAGATCCCCAGTCTCTTATCCCCCCCCCTGGGTTTCCTCCCTCTCCTCGTTCTTCGGCCTCTTTGCTCCTCAGTCTCTGGAGGTGGTATCTTCCCTCCTAGGTTGTCCGCTTCTTGCCTCAGCGTCTATGGTTCTGCCTCGGGGGTCCCTTGGTTTTCCAGGATCCAGCGGGCTCGGGTCGGTTTGTAAGTTAGGGCGGGGAAGCGCTGGTCGTATTCTAGCACTGGGGCCCAAATATTCCGGAACCTGTGGAGTATACCCGCTTGTGCCGCCGTCACTTTCTCCGCGATCAGAATGTCCCATAGTTTGGTCCACCATTGGGCTACGTGAGGGCCTTCCGGGGATTTCCAAGTTCGTGCCACCACTGTTTTCCCTGCCAGGAGGCAGTGGGTTAGTAGTTTCGCTCTGGGCCCGGAGCGCGGGTAGATCGTGGGGATCGGAGCTCCTAGCAGGACTGCTTCTGGTTCTAGGGGGATTGTCGTTCCGGTGATCTGCGAGATGGTCTCCAGGCATGTCCTCCAGAACCGTTGGATCTTTGGGCAGGTCCACCACATGTGGAAGAAGGAGCCTGGGTGGCCGCATCCTCTCCAGCAGGAGTGGTCCAATTGCGGATTCATGTGGTGAAGTCGGAGGGGCGGGTAATACCACCGGAGTGTGACCTTATATGCACATTCCCTGTTGGTGATGCAGGTCGATGAGGTGTGAGTTCTGGTCCATATGTCCACCCAGGTTTGGTCCTCGATTGGGTGTCCCAGGTCCGCCTCCCATTGAGCCATGCATCGAGTTTTTGTGGTCAGGAAGTCGGCTAAAAAGCGTCTATATAGGGTGGATACTCTACCGCGGGTGGGGAGGTCTCTCAGTGTGAGTTCCAGAGCGGTCGGGGGGCGTGTCGCTGCTTGGAGGGTCTGGGGGTGCGAGCACCAGTGGCGTATCTGGATGTAGGTAAATCTGTCTCTTTCCTGGAGTTGGAATTTCTCCTTGCATTGGTCGAATGTGAGTGGTCTCCCTCCTATGTATAGCTGGTCCACTGTCTCTAGTCCCCCGTTTATCCAATTCTGAAAGTTGCGGGGATTCGCTCCCGGTGAGAAAGTTGGGTTGTGGAAGATTGGGGATTGTGGGCTCAGCCCCCTTGGCACTCCCTTCCGTTTTAGTGCCCAGTCCCAGGAGCTGAGGGTGTGTTTAGTTGATAGGAGGAGGTCTCCCCAATGCGACCTGAGGGGGGGTGGGATGTGTGGCAAGAATCGTAGGGGCAGGGGTGTTCGTGATTGTTCCAGCTCAACCCATCTAGGGCGATTTGTTATGTTTTGCCATGCCTGCACCTGTGCTAGTTGTGCCGCTACTCTGTAGGCTTGCAAATCCGGGACCCCGAGCCCTCCTAATTTGGAACCCCCCAGCATCGTCCTGAGAGGGATTCTCGCTCTCTTACCTTTCCAGATAAAGTTCAGCATTGTCCTTTGGAGACCTCGGAGCGTTGGTGTGGGAATCGCTACTGGTAGGGAGGCGCAGGAGTACAGGAATCTGGGGAGGAGGTTCATCTTGCATGCCGTGATGCGCCCTAGCAGTGAGATCTCTTGGGTCTCCCATTGTTTCAAGTCGCCTTCCAATTCTGTGAAGAGTCGAGGAAAGTTGACCTTATATGTGTCTCTCGGGTCTGCCGGGATGTGGACCCCCAGATAGGGGATGGCCTTTTTTCCCCATGTTATTGGGCATATCTTGGACAGTGCCTCCTGCTCCGCTAGATTGAGGCCGATGCCCAAAGCCGATGACTTATCGAAGTTTATTGAAAAGCCAGCGACTTCCCCATAGGTGGCGATTTCACGGGTCGCGTGTTTTAGGGATGAGTGGGCCTCTGAGATCGTGAGCAGAACGTCGTCCGCGTATAGGGCGATTTTGTGTTGCGTGGGGCCACACTGTATGCCCTTAATTTGGTTGTTTCGTCTGATTCTTTGGGCGAATGGCTCCATGGTGAGTGCAAAAAGCAGGGGCGACAGCGGGCAGCCTTGTCGGGTTCCGCATGACAGGGGGATTGGGTCCGAATTGTGGCCGTTGATTCTTAGGCTGGTTTTTGGGTTGTTGTAGTTGGCTAGAGCCATCGTTTGGAAGTTTGGTCCAAAGCCGAAGGCTTTAAGGGTGTGCTTCATGAATGTCCAATCCACCCTGTCAAATGCCTTAGCTGCGTCCAGCGCCACCAACACTAGTTTTTGAGAGTTCCGGGAGGCGAGGTCTATTAGGTTCAGTGTTCTTCGTATGTTGTCTCCTGCTGTCCGATGCAGAATGAAACCAGCCTGATCGGGATGAATGATTTTCGGTAGGATACGATTCAGGCGGGTTGCCAGGATTTTTGAGTATATGTTTGCGTCGATGTTTAAGAGGGCAATCGGCCTGTAGGAGGTCAGGTTTCTCGGATCTTTTCCCGGCTTAGGCAGGAGGATAGTGGTCCATTCCTGCATCGACGGGGTCACCGATCCAGTTTCTCTGAAGGAGTTGAATAGGGCAACCAGGTGCGGGGTCAGTTGGGCTCTAAACAGTTTGTAAAACCTAGTTGAGAAGCCGTCTGGCCCAGGGGCCCGTGATTTCAGTGATTTGATGGCTTGTTCCACCTCCTCCCCCGTTATGGGCTCCTCCAGTTCGTCTTTCGTTGTATCGGGGAGGTGAGGTACTGCTGCCTCTTGTAAGTATTCCATCTGTTGCGGTAAGCTCCGTGGGGTTGCCTTCATAATTTGGGCTAGGTAGTCTTTTGCGAGGCGTTGCTTATCAGGCTCCGAGTAGTGCATGACTCCGTTAGGATCGCGCAGGCTGGCGATCGTGTTACTACGTCGGCGTTTGGCTAGCTTGGCTACCAAGAACCTGTTGGCCTTGTTGCCCTTTGCGTAATACGATTGCTTTGCTTTCGCCAGCAGTTGAGCGGTCTGTTCCGCATAGTGGGCTTCCAGTCTTTTCCTTGCTGTGCGTATGAACCGTTGCGTTTTAGGGGACCAGCCTTTTTCTTTTTGTATTGCCTCTGCCTCTTTTAGTTCATTTTCTAGGGTTATTCGGGCTTGGCGCCTGTTTCGGTGGTAAGCCGCCCCTTGGGCTATTAGGGAGCCTCTTATTACCGCCTTCATGGCGTCCCAGTTGTTCGCTAGCGAGGTGTCTGAGGCGGGATTTTCTTCAAAGAAATTTCTTATGCCTATTGCGATCTTGTCTCTGGTGGCCATGTCATTGAGGATCGGGTCGTACAGTGCCCATTTATGTGGGCCAAGAAGATTGGGGTTCTGTGCCCGGAGTTCCAGGAGCATTGGAGCGTGGTCGGATATGGCTCTGGTGCCAATGGAGACCTCCTTGACAGAGGGGAAAGTTTGCGGGGAGAGCAGGAACAAGTCGATCCTTGAAAAGGTGCGATGGACAAATGAATAGAAAGAGTAGTCTATTTCGTTGGGGTGGAACACTCGCCATGAATCTATTATGTCCAGGGACCTGAAGAGCCGAAGGAGGCTGAGAGCCTGAGCAAAGTCACCTGGAGTTGGGGGGTGCGATCTATCTTTGGTGGGATCGGGAACCCCGTTGAAGTCCCCCCCTACGATTATTTGGCCTTCCACAAAGCCAGCAAGAGCTGTGCCCAGCGAGTCATAGAAGAGGGATTGTCCCGTGTTGGGGGCGTAGACTGAGACCAGGGTGTATAGGTCTCCCCTAAGAAGGCATTTGACCGCTATGTACCGGCCCTCCGGGCACGTTTTTGTTTCTAGGATTTGCGGGTGTAAGTCTTTTCGAAAGAGGATCGCAGTGCCTCCCTTTTTGCTTCCTCCAGAGGCGAAGAATTGAAGTGGGAACAGCCGGGAGCGGAGCCGAGTTACGTCCGCCGGCAACAAGTGGGTCTCTTGTAGCATGGCTATCATGGCATCTTCATCTTGGAGTTTTAGTAAAATTGCCCTCCGTTTGTTGGGGGAGTTTAGCCCATTCACATTTAGGGAGAGGATCCGCAGGGTCTGGTGGTCCGTTTGGGTCACTTGTTCCGATGTTTGGGTTGGGGGGGGTCGTGAGTTATTGCTTCAGCTGCCATGTCTGTCGGGAGCTACTATGGTATCGTTCTGCACTTGAGGTTTTAAAGCGGTACCCCAACGGGGGGCCGCAACTTTAACTTGTGGGGGGCCCGACCTTTCGGGTATGGGCCTCTCCCTGGCCAACGGGGCCAACTGTCCCATCTCGTCTTGAGAACTACGGGTATCCAGGGAACCGCTGTTGGAAAGTCTCCCTGGAATGGGTACGAACCACGGGAATGGTCCGCCGCCGCTGCTCGATAGGCTCGTTCCTTCAACGAGAAGGAGGCGGATCTAGATTTTGGCAAGGTCGTAGGTGTCCGGGGTGGATGTTGTCGGGACCAGAGTCCGTGGGAAGTCCTGTTTCTGTGGTGTGCGTCATCCTTAGTTATCATTTCTTGTGGTTTCGCTGGATCTTTGACCAGGATGATCGCCTGGGCCTTGGGGAGGGAGGAGGTTCAGAGTCTCCAGCTTTGTCTAGGTTTGGCGAGGAGGTCTCACTGGGTGAAGTTGGCTGCATGATTGAATTTGCGTCCTCCAAGTGGCTGATCCGTCGGAGAGTGCCTCTGTATGAGAATTGCAGTGCCGTGGGGGACAGCCATCTATACCGAACCTGTTGTTTTTGAAGAAAAAGCGCCAGGGGGCGGAGCGCCCTTCGTTTCTGTAAGGTAAGTAGCGAGAGATCCTGATAAATCTGGAGGGGGGAACCTTGGAATGAGAGACTGTCTCCCGTACGGCTGATTGCTGCTATGGCCTCTTTGGTTGTGAAGAAATGGACCCTGGTGATCACATCTGGGGGAGGGTCTGAGTCCATGCCCCGGCGCGGGCGCAGCCGGTGGGTCCGGTCCAGCAGGAGCTGGGATTTGTCTAGATCCGGTAATAGGGCCTGGAAGAAGTCGCCTATGTATTCCGTTAGCTTGTTGTCGGGGACCGAGGATGGGACCCCCCGAATCCGGAGATTATTGCGGCGTGCCCTGTTTTCCAGGTCCTCCTGCTTAAACTCCAGCAGCTCATATTTGTCCTGCATTGTATGGATAGTTTGTTGGATCTCCTTAAGGGTGGTAGTATGAACTTGTGATCGATCTTCAACCTCCCCCAGCCTCTGTTCCGCCTCTGTTATTCTTTGATCCGTTTGTTCTATTTTAGAGGTGAGGTCGGCTAAGCAGGAGCGGAATTCAGCTTTAATGTCCGCCATAAAGGCTACTAGGTCCCCTCTGGTGGCTAGAGCATCCTTTTCTTCCAGCTGTTTTTGCGGGGTCAATTTGGTAGAGTCTAGTTTTTTGTTTTTGTCCGCGCCAGCAAACATTGTGGGGATGTCCGTTGTTTTGTTAGCTTTCGATTGCCTGGACATGATAGGTGAGTGGGGGGGTCGTTACGACAAGTGATGCGTGGGTTTGCTAAATAATGGAGTGGGCCGGGGCGCCCCAGGAAGAGTGTGGAGGACACGTGTTAGTGGTTATGGGATTTTTAGCTGGAGAGGCTAGGTTGTGTCCGTGCCTCTGTTGTCCTTCTTTTGCGTAGGTTCTGCTGTCGTGGGGGCGCCTCCTCTGCAGCCGTTGGTTGACCCCAGAGATGGGGACGGTGCGCAGGATTGCGTTAAGCGGCCACTGGGGAGGGGGCCCGTTCTTAGGTGCTTGAGTAGGGTGTTTGGCAGTGTGGCCGAACCTCAGGCCTTCTTTGGTGACGCTTATGCGGCGGGCCGGGTTTGTCGTGGGGCCCCCCGGGTGTTTTGCGGGGGCCGACTCAGCCTCCCGAGGCTCCGAGAGTTAGGGTCTGTTGGTACGGGCTACTCTTGGCCCTCCTGGTGACTCGTGGTGCTTTCTGGTCCCCCGCCCCTCGTCGGGGGGGGAAATGCTGGTCTCTCCTGCTGCCGTTAGGGTGCCCTCCGGCAAGGGCGCGGGGTGTTGCCGCTGATCTCCCGTATTGTGGGCTTTCACACCTGGGCCCCAATATGGACCGGACCCCGGCGTCTTCAGCTAGGGGGCCCGGATTAATGCGGGAGTCGAGAGGGGGGAGGCGGGAGGCAGTCTACCACGGGGCTGTCTGTCCCCGCCGGTGTCCCGAAAATCGGGAGGATCCTCGGCAGGAGCTCCTTTGCGGCCGCCGCTGCAGTCCCCACACCGCTCAGGCGGAGGTCGGAGCCGGAGCTGTACCTGGGTTGTCTCCTGTCGCTGGGCCCACTGCTGGGTCCACTGCTGCTCGGGCGGTGGCGCGTGTCAGTGCGCACTCCCTCACTCGATCGTCCCTCGCCTCCTCACTCCGGCCTCCCGAACGTCCGCCAGAGCTGTTCCTGGGTTGTCTCCTGTCGCTGGGGTCCACCGCTGGGTCCACTGCTGCTGGGGCGGCGGCGCGTGTCAGTGCGCACCCCCTCACTCGATCGTCGCTCGCCTCCTCACTCCGGCCTCCCGAACGTCCGCCATCTTGGATGTTACGGAGGGCGCTGGGTGGTGGGCTCGGAGGGTGGATTTGGGCACGATGCACACGCGTTAGTTCATCCACGGCCCAGATGTGCTTCAGTGGTTCCGATCGCCTTGGGTCGCCTCGGCGATCGAGTTACTTGCCGGGATCCGCGTCATATTTGTGGCGGCGGCGGGTCTCCCATGGGCGGCATCAGAGGAGCGACTGCATCGCTAGCGCTCCAAGCCGCGCCCCCTTAAAAACTTTTTTTAATGGGGGGTTCCCCCTTTTTTAACCTTTAAAACCCATTTTTATTATACTAAAACTATTACCATTTAAAAAAAAAATGCGTTCAATGCTTTTTTTCAATGCATTTTTTTCAATAGTTTGGCATTCAACGGTTTGGCAGTCGATGCATTGACCAGATACCCTATGGACACATCCTGCTTTTCTTCCTCAGATGGTTTCTTCATTCCACATCAGCAAAGTAGTGCTTCCAACCTTTTTTGCAAAGTCTCAGTCATTGCCAGAATCTGTCCTCCATTTTCTGCATATAACCATTTACTTGTAAAACTAAAAAAGGTGAGATGATGGTACACAAGCTTCTTAAGCATCTATTGCTAGGTTGCTGGTACTAATAACTGCTTTGCCCTTCAGAAACACTCCCCTATGAAAGGTGTCCATGCCAATTTGCTTCATGAAAAGGCCACAGCTTTCAGTATAAAGTCAATTTGGAGATTTTTAGCAACACAGTTGAGTGGTCCACTCCTTCAGGCTTTTTCAAGCACTACTGCTTAGACACTAGCTTGGGGGCTGATTCTAGATTTTGGCAGGCTGTCTTGCAGAATCTCTTCTACAACCAGTAGAAGGGTTTCTCTGGCCAGATTGTCTTCCTACATGCAATGAAATCTCCTGTGAGTATGGCAGAAAGGGGGACAGGACATGGCAATAAAAAATAATCACTCGCCATAGGGACTACTGCAGTCTTTGATCCATAGTCCCCTTTCCTCCATCTGACGAGCCAAGCCAATCTTCCCTATAAATAGGTTTGTTGGCCAACGAGCTGGCAATGGACTGGTAGAAAGGTCCAGCATGGGCCAGGCATGCACTACGCTGGCACGCCATTGCGTGCACTTCAAATTAAATGGAAAGTTCTCATTTTCAGCGTAAAAAGACGCAGGTCCTGTCCACCTGTGACGGTCTCGAATGAATATGGAGGAAAGAGGACTATGAACTAAGTGTACAGTAGTCCCTACGGTCAGTAACTGTTTCTTTCGAGGGCATTTAAGGGCTGGATGGAACTGAGCTAAATATAGTAAAATGGCTCAGATGTTTGTGCTCTAGGACCCCAAGCACTTGCTCAACCCTTTGCCTACTGCAGCTTCTTTTCCAAGGCCTTCAAGAATTGCAGATGTGAGCTCAAGTTGTGCACAATCCAAAAATGGTTTCTTCAAACTTCAGCACCTTGAGCAAGTTGTTCCATCCTATTTAGTCATGCCAATCTCCACCTTGATGTGGTTAGGGCTTTGATACATTCTATATTTGGCTATGCCACATCTTTCCTTTATTTTCAGTTTGATCTGCCTACAATGTAAAATGCTGTTGGTTGGATAATCACTTGCTTAAAAAACAGATTTATACCCAGGGACGTCGATTTGCCAAAATGCCCCGGGTAGCAAAGTGACATGACAGACCTGATGACATCACAGCAAGTGATGTCACTTGACGTTTCACCCGGATGGCATTAGTTTCTCTTTATCCCTGGTGACATTGCCGAAAGTGGCTGCGGGACAAAAAAAAAGTATTTTTTTTTTTAAACCAAATACTTAGTGAAGCAGAAAAGAATATTTTAGATACCAACCACATTTTAACAAGGGTTCTGCCTTCATATGCCATGGATGGGGTCATGATATAATGGGGTAAGACCCAATAGTAGAACATAGGCCGAGGCAATATTGTTTTCACCATCGGTTCGCTAGTTGAAGATTTGAATTTATCTTTTAGCAACAATTAACACAAAGCATTGAGCAATCTTGGGGAGTGCTGTGACCCGATTATCGCTGAAATGGACGTCTCAAACAAGCTTACATTGGTAGAAAGCCCAGTGAATCTGTACAACAAAATGTAAATTGCAAAATGGGGAAATATATACAGAGAATGTTATTGTATAAACTACAAAGGGAGCTAGCCACACACCTGAATACATATAAGGAGATGCCGTCCTTTGTGATGAGATTCCCATGGCCGAAATATTGTTAGATTTATATGCGCTTTCATCTTAACTTACTAGGCTCCCTACATAGATAGGGTCCCATAAGAGGGATCCCTTGGAAATAAATTGTCCGCTCTGTAAAAAGTGGGGGGAGGCAGAAACGCTAAAACATTGGCTGATTGGCTCTAGCGCAACACTAGGTACGACAAAAATGTAGTTGCAGAGTTCATAAGGAGAATAGAGGATTTAAACATTGAAGTCCAGTGGGCTCAGCTCTTGTATGGATATTCTCTCAATAACCATTGTGCTTTAGTGAATATTTGAATAGTGATACACAAAAAGTTTGAACTTTTATTTTCTCGATTAGTCCACCATAATGAAGTAGTGAATGGAGTAATTTGTCAGATAGGTGGAAAATGTAATCTTGGGGCTTAGAAAGGGAGGCCGTGATGGGTATATATTATATTGTAATGAATGAATGTCTGTAAAGTTTGTTTTAGAATGTTGTGCCTCTAGTGAGCTAAAAATCCACGCACTGCCATAGATGTGCCCCTTCAGCATTATATGGCCAGTTACTATTCATGGCAATTATAACTGCATGTCGGGTATTCTCATTATACGGAAAGTAGATCCCCCCCTACTTTGCCAGTTGCTGCGATAATACTTTATCCAAAAATCCAATAGATGCAAGCCACTCTCAGTGCACAAGATCATTAATGCTTTAATGATGTCATTTATGCAGCGCTTTTGCCAAAGTGCTGTATATGGCTCATATTTACATGCAGGGAAGGATTTGTGGGAACCGCACGCACCTGGGTGCTATATTTAGTGCTTGCAGTTTGTCCAATTCCATAGTTTGAGAAATTAGAAGTCTTGGTCAACTCAGATGTTTTTGGTGCTGTTTTATTAACATCTAGGGTGCCAACACGTGTTTCGACCCAACAGGGGTCTTAATTAAGGCTGCGGGGGTTCAAGCATAAAACGTCATACATTTATTGCATATTCCCTCACAATAAGTGAGATGACAAGGGATTTGAGAAAATAATTTTGTCATTGTGATAACATTGTGCGTGATGTGACTGGCGCAGTTATTTAAAAATAAAATCATATTGGTGGTGTGAGCGGCGTATGTGATAATATGGTGATTGCATGAGATGTATAGAGTTTATGTGGATAGTTCTGGATGATTTGATAAATACAATTTAGGTTACATTGATATCTCATATTGTGGACAGAAAATTCACATTGTATGTAACCTATATTCGTTCCACACGACAAGGTTCTTGCGTCAAACAGGCTAAGAAGGAAATGTACCAAGGAACGAAAAAAAAAGACAGAAAACAAATTGTTAAGGTTATGTGTCCTGATGGGGTGTTTGGGCTCCTTACTGGCCCTTTGGAGGGGGATTAGAGGTTGGGTCTTACCAGGTTTTGAGAAGTTCAGGGCAGGTGTGCCGGTTGATGAACTTCAGAATACGGCTCTGCTGAGTAGCAAGCTAGGAGAGAATTGGCCGTTCCCTCACCACTCTTATTCTTTCTATATGCAACACTCCACATGACATTTTCAGCCTCACATGGCACTTTCGATTAGAACAAGTGAATTAGGGGCTCCCCAAATGCCCAACCAATCAGAAGGCAGCTCTGAGAAGCCCTATCCCAGGACCCCTCTCAAACTACATATACTGTATTTCAAAATGCAGACCGGATCGAAAGATGGCTGTGACCGCCCATCCCGACTGCAGAGGCCTTGATGGCCTTTTCAGTAAGTGTTTGCCTTGGCATATGCCATCCTGGCCTTTGTCCCCAACTTCTAATGCTATTCCAGCCCGATTTTAGCTCCCCCCCCCCACACCACACTTGTTAATGATTGGACTGTTATTACTGAAGCCTCCGTTAGCGGCAACCGCCATGATACACACCCCCGCCCACTCGATCCGGGCCTCATCTGTGGTCCAGACGCCACATCTCTCTAATGCCATTCAACGCCTCCACGCAGGAATAGACCTTGATCACCTCGCCACGCTCTACCCAGCTTCAAACCCTCCAGCCGGACTCACGTTGCCATAACCACTCTGACCACTCCGTCTCAGCAGATCACTGTGCTCCTCCCAGGGCTGTTCTACTTATATTATTTTACTTTTACCTTCACTGTTACTATCTTGGTTCTCATAACCTCAGCTAGGCACCTGGGCTACTACCTACCCACATCACGCGTACCAGCCAGGGCCTCCACCTTTCCCACAGGACATGAGCAGCTCCCATCGCATCCACACTTTATATTACACACAGATCATGTGCATCAGCACCAACATTTTAGGACAGCTATACTTCCACTTCCGCTCACCCTCACATATTAATAACTTTTAGCAACATCAGTCCTCTCACTGAGCTACCCAAGATCCCTCAAACACTAATGTACATCCCCTTCTCTCCTAGCTTGCTAGTCAGCAGAGCCATATTCTGAAGCTCATCACCCGACACACCTGCCCTGAACTACTCAAAACCTGGCAAGACCCAACCTCTAATCCCCCTCCAAGGGACCAGTAAGGAGCCCAAACACCCTATCGGGACACATGATAACATTACGTTTTTTTGTTTTTTTCCTTCTTCCCTTGTTTGACGCAACAACTTTTTTGTGTGTAACTAATATATGTAACATACAATGTAATTGTAAATTTTCTATCCACAAAGACATATCCATGTTTTTATAAAATCATCCACAACTGTCCTCATAAACTCTATAAATCTCATGCAGTCATCACCATCTTATCACTTGGGCCCATCACACATCACCAATATGATTTTTTTGAATATCACTGCGCCAAAGTCACATTACGCGCACAGCTTTCATCACAATGACAAAATGATTTTCTAAAATCCCTTGTCACCTCACTTATTGTCATGGACTATGCAATAAATGTACACCGCTTTATGCTTGAACCCCCGCAGCCTTGATTAAGATCCCTGTTCGGTCGAAACATGTGTTGGCACCCTAGATGTTAATAAACCAGCACCAAAAACATCTGTTGACTAAGACTTCATTTCTCTAACTCTATGTACTCCATGGAATTGGACAAACTCCAAGTACTAAATATCCAGCGCCCCGGTGCGTGCAGTTTCCACAAACCCTTCACTACCTAACTATTGGGACAGAGAGCACTCTCTCCTGAGAACCCACAAACCGTCAGCAGGAACCACCCCTCAAGAACACCATGACCAGTGCAGTGATTTAGCGTTTCTTGTGCTCTACCCCCCAACCTTCATATTTACATATAATTATCATCCCAACCAAAGTTGGTACTCATTTATCAACCTCGGAAAGAATGAAAGGCTGAGTTGGCCTTGGCAGTATTTCACCCTGTGACCTGCAGAACAAACACAGATTGCAGCAGTGAGCGCTCAACCGCTGAGCTATCTTACGGCTTTGCTATTAAAAATGCAATCCCGGAGGCGTGGCCAACAGCGCCCAACATGACCACGTAACTTGGCTGCTCTGGGAGCTGAGTGGAAAATGTGGTGGCCATAGGCTCAGTGGAGGAGTGAAAAACGGCACATGAGCTGCTGAACAGACGCAGCGCCTCCAGACCCGCTGACTGGCCCCGGGACCGGGTCACACCAAAGTGGTCACCTGGGCCGTGTGGCACTGGTAGTGAGACCTGTGGAACGTGGCGGAAGCCCGAGGCGTATGTCGAGGTACTGCCTGCAAGAACAGGCAGTAGCATGGGAGGTGCTGCGGCTTTGCCGACAGAGCGGGGACCTCCTCCGTGAAGCACATTTGGTGAGGAGCAGAGAAAGAGGCTGGGAGGTTGGCCCTGGTCTGCAGTTAGTTGTGAGCCGGAGACTGGATGGCTTGCTGTTGTGTCCTGAAGTAGGGGCAAGCACCAGGTGAAGGAGCAGGCTTTGCAGGCAGCCTACCGCTGCAGGCAGATGGCCAGGAAGACGCTCAGATGGAGCGGAGAAGGCCAGCACCGGAAGCAGAGTCGAGAGCCCCAGCGGGAAGAGTCCCTCGGGTGGAAGCAAGGCTCTGATGCTGTTCTCTCTTGGGGGGGGCGGGGGGAGTACTCAAATGAAGGGGAGATCCACACAGAGCAGCCACCACAGAGCGCAGATACAGTGAGGCTGTAAGGAGCTGGTGGTGGAGGGTAGCAGCCGGTGCGCAGTGAGGTGGAGGTGGCTGGGAGGTCTAAAGCGGTAGGCAAGAGAGCCCTCGCAGGTGTGTGGAATTCTGGAGCCAGCATCCAAAGGTGTCCTGGGAAGTGCCTGGAACAGGCGGCGTTCCAAGAGCACACAGAAGAACTCCTGGAGTTGAGAAGGGCAGGTTGGCAGATGGAGAGAGCAAGGAGTGTGTCAGCGGGGTGGAAGACAGTGTAGGTGTGGAGGCCTGCTGCTAAGATTCATTGGAGCGGGTGCCACTGCGCAAGTCGGTGCGCTGTTGCTGGATCCTCAACACATTTGGGCCTGCTAGACAGCACCAAGTCAGAGGGGGAGGGCCGAAGGACCACATCACTGACGGACCCTTAGGAGGAGGGGTCATCCGGGAAGGCAGTCATGGAGGCATCGCAGGGGCTCTCCAAATCGGATTTGCTGGAATGCCTGAAGTTGTTAAAGGATGAACTGAAAGAGGAGCGAACGCAGTTGGTAAGAGCAAAAATGAAGAGTGGGACAGAGATCAGGAAATCGATTGCGGGTCCAGTGAGAGACACAACTACTAGAGGGTGGAGGACACTGCAACCTCTGTGCAGTCCCTCCAGGAAAATGTGCTGCACCTCCAGGGAGAGCTGGCCAGTGCTAAGCAGGATATGTCCCTCCTGGTCACCACTATTGAGGACTTGGAGAACAGACACTGTCGGAAGAAGCTTTCGTTAAGGAGGGGGCTTCGGAAGGCGTGGAAGGGGCAGACTAAAGAAGTGGGTCCAGGAAGTCTTCAGAGATTGTGACTGGTGGCATAGGTTTGGATCGGGTGCTTCGGGTAGGGACGCTCAGAAGGGGCCCAAGAGCTCAGCCAAGAGATATCCTCACAAATTGTCAATCATACACAACTAAAGAAGAGGTCCTCCGTGCTTCCAGAAAAGTGGGGGACCATAACACTCCAGGGTTATTCTCTCCTAATATTCCAGGATATCGCAGCCTTAACACAGCAAAAGCGGCATGCGTTTAGGAAGGTCATGCAGAAACTGCAGAAAGAGTGGGTACGCTACAGATGGACATTCCCTTTTTGCCTGGTCTTTATATGGAGTGGGTTGGAAGTAGGATGCACAACTCTGGGAAAAGGGGCGCGGATTATGAGACTTCAGATAACGAGTGAGCAAGGAGAGCAGAGTATAAGGATTTGGTCTAAGGGGCCAGTGCACAGAAGGCCGCGCGGTCCGGACAGTTCTGGGGCACGGTCTGGGTGCCAGCAACAAGGAACTTGAAGGAAAGCTCCTTCTGACTCTGAGCAAAGAAATTAGCCGGTTGGCTCCCTGGTGTGATATTGTGGAGGGTGTTCTTCTCTGGGCACGGTGGGTTTCTGGACTGTGAGGGTAGAAAGAGACCTGTATATATTCACCTAAGGAGAGGAGGGGTGGAGTGGGGTGGGGTGGGGTGGTGTGGGGGTCGGGGGGCGGGAGGAAGAGTTCTGGGATGCGGCCGGGTGGATTGTTTCAGTTAAAGGGGAAAGGGTTCACATCCACACTTGCTCTCCTAAACATGATGGTGGGAAGTTATAATCAGGGGGTGCTTGGTGGGTACAGAGCCCTGAAATGGAGAGGATCATTGATGTTTGCATTTGCAGGTTTTGCTGTCCTGTAAATGTGTTCTTTCAGGGTCCTAACCTACAACATGAGGGGACTTAATACCCCTCAATAGAGAGGGAAACTGTTGGTCGAACATAGGCGATTACAGGTGGATGTAGCATGCCTCCAGGAGACGCACCTTGTGCGGAACGACACCAGTAGGCTCAAATCTAATAATTACCCATACCAATTCTTCTCTGTAGCAAAGAACAAGAGCAAAGGAGTGGGCATCTTAGTAGACAGGAAAGATCGCTTTAAAGTGGTTAATACCAAAGCATACAGAGAGGGGAGATCTATCTTTGTTGAGGGCTGGTTTAACGTGGGGCTGTTAGCAATAGCCTCAATCTATAGCCCAAACAGTGGCCAGAATTAATACTTTAGTGGTATTTTGAGGGAATTTGTTGATTTTGCAAAGCGGGACATGGTGCTCACAGGAGATCTTTAAATGACGCTTGACCCCAATCGAGATGTTTCTAGAGGTTCATACATGGGTACAACTCGGCAGGTTGGGGCATTTGCTGAGGGGATTGGAGGATGTAGGACTAGCTGACTCCTGGTGGCACACTAATCCAGGCCTTGGGGATTATTCTTTTTACTTCCATGTTCATACAATACATTCTAGTATTGATTACATTATGATGGGGATGGAATTGGCTAGTATGGTAACTGTCACCTTCTCTGAACATGCACCAGTATACATTACATGGGCTCTGCGCCCTAGGGAGTCCAGGCCGTGTTATTGGAAATTGATTTGACTCCTGCAGGATCAGGTTTGCAGGACGGAAATTGGGGAAGACATCGAAAGGTATTTCAAAGAGAATGCTCAAGGGGACATGAGTGAAGGGGTCAGGTGGGACGTCTTCAAAGCATTTAAACTGGGAGTATTGATCTCCGAAGGGATTGGGCTGAGGCGGGTTTGGAGAATAGAACTAGAGTCCTTGTTAACCCGATTGAAGGACCTGGAAGGGCAGTACCAGGACTCTGCTCCCATAAGACCTACAGGGTGCTACAGGCGGTGAAGAGCCAGATTAATGCTATGGAAGGAAACGGAGTAGAGTATGTGCTGATGAAAGTTAAATGGTATTACGAGCATGGGAAGGAAGCGGGCAAGCTGTTGGTGTTGAAGCAGAAGGTGAGGGTGATGCGAGGGAGCATAGGGCTGCTTAGGAACCCATGTGGTGCTGTGGCCAGCTTGGAACGAGAGAAACAGTAGGCCTTTGACGGGTATTATAGGGACTTGTACACCTCAGATTCTCAGATTCACTGCAGCGGGAGGAGGTCGGATCCTTTTTATTGGACTGTAGGCTGCCAAAGGCAACTGAAGACCAGAGGTAAGCTTTCAACAGGGAAATACCAAAGGAGGAGGTCCAGCGAGCCGTTAAAAATCCGCAGGAATGGACCGGTTCACCCCAGTATTGTATAGGATTTTTGCAGCTAAGCTGGTGGGTCTGTTGCATTCATTATTCAATGCCGTTTGGACGGTGGGCATGATTCCGGGGTCCCTGGAAGAGGCGAGGGTCTCAGTTTTACATAGAAGGTAAGGACCCAAAGTTGTGCTTGTAGTGCCGTCCTATCACGACATTAAATATAGATGGTAAGCTATATGCAATGATCCTGGTGGAACGTCTAGACCGGGTTCTGCCAGATTTGGAGTGGGAGGACCAATACGGATTTGTGGCGGGAAGACTGGCAGCGGACTAACCCGAGACGGGTCATGGATCTTATGGACATTGTGCATAAAAAGAAAACCCACTCGATGCTGCTTGCCTTATACTGAGAGATGGCCTTTGACCGAGTGGAGTGGGTCGACCGGCCTAAGGGAGGTGTTGCGTAGGTTGGGCCTCGGCGAGGACTTAATAAGAGTTATTTGCATTATACAAGGAGCCCATCGGAAGAGTCTCTGTAAATGGTCAGCTGTCTCGGGTGTTTATACTGTACAGGGGTACAAAGCAGGTGTCCCCCCCCCCTGTTTCCTCTCCTATTGGGTGGAGGCGTTTGCGGTCCAAATTTGGGCTCACTCTGGCATCGAAGACATCAGTTAAGAGGAGGGCTCACATGAAATTGCATTATACTCGGATGGTATCCTTCTTGTCTGATTCAGATGTGTCGCTTCCGCTGATACTGGCATTGCTGGAGAGGTTTCAAGCAGTGTTTGGGTTTAACATAAGTGTCGGGCCTTGAATTTTTACTTCTCCGTAGAGGGTGGCCGGGCTGAAGAATAGCTCCTTTCCGATGGGCATCGCGCAGTATCAGTTACCTCGGAATCCAGTTAACAGCAAAGTTCAATGGGTTATACAAAGTGAGCTATCCGGCGGGTGCTGAGTGCAATTATAGCAGATCTGGGGAAGTGGAGTTTGCAGGCACTCTCCTTAATTGGCAGGATAGCGACAATAAAAATGAATATGCTGCCCAAGCTACTATATTTATTTAAAGCGCTCCCACTAGAGGTCCCTAAGCAGGTTTTGGAGAAGCTCCAGAGGACCTGTGTGCATTTGCATGGCAGAAACATCCAGCAAGTGTGGCAGCAGCAACCCTGTATAGGTCTATGAAAAGGGACGGGATGGCTATGCCCCCTATTTGTAGATGGCACCAGACCTTGTAGTTACGGATATTAAGGGATTGGGTTGAGCCAAGATTGAGGAAGGGATGGCCTCTCTTAGAGGAACAGGTGAATGGCAGACTACTCAAATATATGCCCGTGGATACCTCTGGTTGCGCAGCCCGTTGGTATGTACAAATGGCCAACTACCACAACTAGGATTACAGTTTGGGATGGAGTAGCAAAGAGACTGGAGCTGGCCACTTACCCGGGCCCAGCCATCCCGATTCATCATAACCAGAAGTTTACTAGAGCATATAGAGATGACTTTCGGGTTTGGAGGGATGGGGGTGAATTTATCCCTCATATATGTTTGAGTGTGGGGAGATTAGACACTTGAGAGGGATCACGGTTTAGCCATCTGCAACCCAGACATTGGGTTCTTCAGAAGGGTATCTGGGTAGGAGCAGTGAGGCACAACTGGCGCTATTTGAAAGGCGGGTCTATGGGGCACATCTCGCAGCTGTATGGTTGTCTAACCTCTGTTAAATGAGGGTCTCCCCACCTACGCGAAGGCTTATCATAGAGATCTGGGGAAAGAGCTGGATGAAGAACCATGGTCCGTGATTTGGAGAGGAGTGGCGGGGGCGACAGTGAGCACCCAATATGCAGAGCAAAATTATAAATTGGTGGCACAGTGGTACATTACTCCGGATAGGGAAGCACATATGGGGAGGGGGCAACATGGGTTTGCTGGAGGTGGTGTGGGGGAGCAGGTTTATATTTGCACATTTGGGAGAGCTTGCCAAAGCTACAGCCCTCTTGGAGGGAATTGATTCTGGTTCGTTGAAGGGAAGCAGGGAGGGCGATTGAGTGTGCTTGCTTATTGAGGATGGTAGATAAAAGCGGGGAGAAAGCTGGGGGTTGCTCTCTTCGGCTGCTTAGGCTGATGCTAATAGTGGCGCGAAACATCATCATAGCATTGTAGAGATCGAATCGGATACCAACCAAGGAGGAGTGGATGAATAGAATGTGGAGGCTTCTTAAATGCGATAAGGTGACATACTCCCTACATGGCAGGCTGACCTATCTTGTTAAGAAATGGAGGGGCTTCTTGGAGTTTATCATGACTACGAACAAGGACTTTACTTGCCCCCCGAGCCGCAGGGCATTGGGGCTCCTTAATCTGTCTTAAACGACAAGGCACTTTACAATGCACTGTGGTGTGGAGGTGGATGGCTAAAGTTTGGGACGGGGGAGAGGGAAGCACGGTTGTGGAAGTGAGGGGGTTTAGGTAGGGATAGGGGTGTGGGAAGGGTGGTTAGATTGTGGGGGAGGGGAGGATTGACAGGTTTATTGTAGTTGACAGTTGCTGTTGAAGTGTTGTGGAGAAAGGCAATGTATGTTTTGTTGGTTAAATGAAATGGTGCAAGGTCAACAGATAGTGACATGCTTGAATTTAATCTGTATAATTCTAATAAAAAGATTTGATTACAAAAAAATGCGATGGCACCATAAAGCATGTCAAACCTGGCTGCACAATGTAGGCCAGACG
The DNA here is from genome assembly GCF_040938575.1 of Ambystoma mexicanum. NCBI lineage: Eukaryota > Metazoa > Chordata > Amphibia > Caudata > Ambystomatidae > Ambystoma > Ambystoma mexicanum. The sequence continues at coordinate 1,210,574,110 of NC_090922.1, read as the reverse complement.
CGTAATAACATTTGTTTGCTGTAGCCTTGATGATGCACAGTAAAAAATGACATGCCACAGCAAGACATACCTAGACAAGCAGCACCAAAATGCCAATCTAATCACGCAATTACACTTATGCTTACTTTAGCATAGGTGCCCAGAAAAATGTCACAAAGGATAGCCGCAGCCAAATGCCAGGCTAGCCAGTTAATTACACACCTGTTTGCTTTATCAGAGAGGCCCAGTATAAAATGTTAAGCCACAGTAAGAAATGGCTTATCTAGCTGCAGCAAAATGCTAGTTTAGACACGTTATAACCGGTCTGATGCTTACTTCATTATAGATGCCCAGAAAATCATGCCATGGTGCAGTAAGAAATGGCTAGACTAGCTGCACCCAAATGTCAGTCTAGACAGGTAATAACACTTATGTTTACAGGGCATCTATGATAAAGTAAGCATGATGTCATGCCACATTAAGAAATGACTAGACTCGCTGTACCGTAGTCTAGACACTAAGAACACATATCATTCCTGCTTTATAATGGGTGTCCATTAAGTGATAGTGCACCCCTCACCTGACATGTTCCCTAACCCTCCAAGCCCAAACTTAGTCCCTTGGCCCAGTATTTCCTCCATGTTCCTCGTCCCAGTAATTGTCTGAGGCAAGGTGCTTCATAGGCAAGTACTGGGAAGAGGATGAGTAAGACTAGGGGTTCTGAAGATTAGAGGTATGTAATCTAGGTATTGAACACAAGGACACCACTCACATGCTCATTTACACACACATGCACACACAGCCACGCATACATCATGCACTCACACACCCACCCAGCCGACCATACATCATGCATTCGCACACATTACATGATATTCATTAATATGATGTGATGTATCCTGGGGTGTTGTCACTGCTTCAGATGGAGTAGCTCCTTCCCATGAGGCCACTACCCAAAAGTCCCCCTGGGGATGGTGATCAGTGGGAGGTTCTTATAGGAGGGGGGCTTGGGAAAACGCAGTATCCCCTTAACCCACCCACCTTCCCTCGAAGCCCCTTCCGTTCACTAATACCCAATGTCCCCATGTGCTTTGGTAAGACCTCTCAGATAGAAACCACTAGGATGAGGAAGAGTCAAAGAGTAATGAGAATCACCAACCTGAACGCCGGCATACGCTCTAGCCTTTGCAGTAACTTGATTGGCTAGCTGTCATTAAAGGACAGCGAGGTAACAGAACAATGGCGTCGACCTTCTCCGTTCGATGCAGACCAAGAGTGTGGCAGGAGTCGCGCAGACATTTGGGGAAGAGAAGACAACAGCAGAAAACCTGCTTGCTGGGAACCAGAGCTACTGCACAAAGCACCAGCAGACAGCAGGGGAAGCCCATGAGTGACCGGGAGAGGTCCTGCTGCTCCCAAAAGACTGGTGAAGTCTATGGTGAGACCCATAGAGCATGTGGGACAGGAGCAAAGTAAAGGAGAAATACTCACCGGGAAAAGATGGCCAGGAAAAGGGGGTCTGGGACCCACATAAAGACATATCCCGACTGGCAGACACAAGGGATATGCTCAGACCTTGGCAGGAGAGTAAAGAAAGGCTGTGGGCATCCGTGAAGCAAAAGCATGAGAACATTGGGAGTAACCTAGAGAATGGGGACCCACATCACAAGCGCATACCGCGAATAGCAGTAAGGGGGAACAAACTTTGGGGAAACGCACAACATTCACAGACCAGGGCTGTGGAACAGAGAGATTGGATGATAAAGACATAGTGAGCAGACCATAGAAGGGGGTGGGGGGGGTCTGGTACCTTTATTGGGAAAGTGTTCCCCGGGCCTAGGGCTGTCAAGGAGGAATACAATGTTTTTATGTGAGTGACCCACAGAGGCCTTGTCGGGAGAGTAAACTAAGGCTCTGGGTGAAAGTGAAAACTGAGAAAGAACATTGTGAAAGAAACCCTCGGGTGCTCAACTTGGCAAAAGAGCAAACCGAAGAGGAGTACCAAGGCGAGGGTCTGTCACCCGAAGCAATTGGACGGAAAGCGAGAGCTAAAACTTGGGGGAGAAAGCCAGGCCGTTTTTCCATATCTTGATATCTGGGGACCTGACCTACACGGACCGGGTCGAGGTACCCCGACCCAGTCTAAAAAAAAGAATCGGATGTCTCTTCCTCTGCATAACATCCTGGAACAGGGTCTGCTCAAAGAGGAGCGGGGACCCTTAAGCGAGCTTGAGAAGTGGTATCCTAGCTACTCCCACCCCCTTGTCATCAGGCACTGCAGATGGGCCTGTCAAGTAAATGACAGGGACCCAGATTGTCTATTGTAAATACAGAAACAGCTTGAATTGAATAACCTTGGAAAGAATCTGGGCAAAGGGAGACAACCCCTTGTGTCTAGTGGAAAATCGTTTACTTTCTGCACTTTTTTGGAACTTTTGCGTTTTGTCTACAAGGTCGGGCTGCAGGTTGGCAGTCAGACATTTTCCCTTTTTCACGTTTTCTTAAATTTAGCTGCAAGGGCTAGGTTAGGATTTGGACACGGGACAGTGAACTTTAATTTGGACATTCTGACACCGACGGTTTCATTAGTTATGTTGAAACAAGCAAACTGTTCTTAAAAGTAGGGAAAGTTAGGATTTCCTCCAACTGCCGCTCCCTTTTATTTTGAGAATAAGTGTTTGATAATCAACATGCCACCTTTGTGTCCGTCTTTTACTCTACTACATCACAATACACACACCCTTTCATGCACGCACGCACACACATATACTAAAGAATAAAGTGCTTACCTTTTTCCAAATGCATTGCTGCTCTGTTTCCTGTCCTGCACAGAGTAAAGGAGACCAGTCCATGTCCCGTGGGGGAGGGGTGGGGTGCGAAGGCTTCTTTTTGAAGTCAGTTTAATTTCAAACCAAAATTATTTCTGTTAGAGATTTACCGAACTGTTTTAGTGTGTGTGTGTGTGTGTGTGTGTGTGTGTGTGTGTGTGTGTGTGTGTGTGTGTGTGCGCCCTAGAGAGCCTGAATATAACAATAACAGTTTGAGAGTGCATATCTGTCAATTTTATAAGGAGAACAACGAACATTTCTGAGAAATACATTGTAATAGCCACAAACAATTCAATATTCCTTTTCTTGTATTCTAAACTGTAATATTTGTTTCCAATTCTAGGGTACATTTAAAAGAAATCCATCCAGTAAGTATATATTTAATATATCCAAAAAACATGTTTGTAGGGGAGTGCAAATTGTGTAAGCACTTGCATTTCATTTGTCGGTGTATCCATGTTTCTTTATGTATTGATGTATCTCTACACTGATTTGTCAGACTGGGTCAAAATATCTTCAATTTAGTGTAGATTTACTCAATAGTTTGCAAGAAATCAAATCTCAATATTTGCAATGGCAAAGAAAATGTGGAACACAACGTCGTAATCTATTGAAATTAAATGCCTAAACTGCTGTCCCTGGGAAACTGGAACAGCAGTTTTATAATCTTCTTTTGATTTGAAAGAGAACTCCAACATCAGCCGACAGACCTGACACATCTAACGTAAAGCTCATCATTCATTGTCATAGGCCTGCTAATATATTCTGCACATTTTTTCATATCTTAAGGAAATGCATTGCTTTTTTATAAATTTTAAAATTGCATACATATTTTTTTACTTTCAATTTTAGCTATCTTTTCTTTGTGATTATCAGGCACAATAGGTTAAAATGTAGTATTTATTGCTCTTGTTATTGAGTGTTTCTCCCTCTTGGCATACAGGATCCTCAGTACCGCCCAGGTAACGAATGGTTTTTCTGTATCCGAGACTCAAGGTTGATTTAGCATTTGATAGTATTTCCAGTCTTACTGTAGCTTTTATTTGGATGGTTTTTTCTCCGCCACTCAATGATTTAAGATCTACAATACATATTTAGTTGGAAAAGGATACTTCATGTATTTATCATAAACTAAATTCCACATTTCAGGCGGACACTTTAGTGAAAATTGATGGCCTTATGGAGGCTGCAAGGGAATATTCAGGCTTTCTATTCTAGGTTCTACTTTACCTCCACCATTTCCAAACTCATTATCGGGGATACCTTAAGTGTGCATTTAAGCAGTAGTGCTTAACTTGAGGCTTTACCAGTTAGGCCTGCTAGAGATGCACAGAGGTGCAGGAAAAATCAATGAAAAAATCTTCGTTAAATATCATGAAGCCCAACCAAAAATATATAGAACAGTATAGCTGCATTCCACTATATTACTGCTAAATGTTTGTAGGTACAAATATTAATATAACAAAGACTTACTTTTCAGACCCAGTAGAGTCTGTAACAGTAAAGGGTGTGCATGTAAATGTATAAGGGTCCTCTTCCTTTCAAAGGCCAAGCCAGGAATTGACTGAACTTGGCTGTGATTTGTCCCGTTGAAGGTAGCACGGTTACACTAAGAATTTTGCTGGCCATTTTTCCAGTCTAGAAAAGGCTACCAAGAGTGGCAGGGGCATTATCTGAGTAGATTGCACCACCTTAGTTCGACTTCAGTGTTTCTTGTACTGAAGAAAAGATTCCATGTAGGTCCTTCAACAAGCTGATGAGGATGTGAGGTACCAGAATCTTTCTCCGGGGAACTTTCTCTCGAAGTCTGATTTTGAAGCAGTGTTCTTTCGAGCTGTAGTCTTAAAATCTTAAAATGTAGTGTTGAAATCTTAAACTTGGCTTGGCTACTATTCACTGTATGTTTGTATGTTTTTCAAATCACGATTGATTGTGTGAAACAGGCCTCCTAAAAAAGCTTGAAGTCTTAATTCCGATTCAACAGAGGCTCTTGATTGAGTTCTAGATTTATGAGGCCAATGCATTCAGTGACAGTAGAATTAAAAGATTTTTCCCAAACTTGGTGCTCGTTCAGTCTTGGGGCTTTTGAGGGCTTTGCTGTGTTGATTTAATCAGCCTGACTTTTCAGCATGGGCAGTTAAGCCTTTCAACCCTCTGACCCAAAGGTGGTGAGTGCCAGTGTTACCAGGCACAATTTGATGGCATCTCATGATGCCATATGTGTGGGCGAACAAGACTGAATGTTTTTAATACATAATTGTATTGGTAATGCTATCTCCAAGCGGGATCTTCTACTGCATGCTGAATACTCTGAGGAGCTGCCTTGAAGTTTGGTAAAATGACAGAGTAACGTGTTCATTCCTGCAAACAGGCTCCTGGAACCCAAGGTTCCAGCAGACGGGGGCATCTGCAGCACTAGGCAATCCTGATCTAAATTATATAATTGTGTAACCCTAGGGACTGGTGGATGTTAGTTTAATAAATTAATATAAGCCATGTCTGGCTTAATCTGGTGGCCTGTGGGTATAAACAATTATACTGTCCAAATCCCTTTGTCATTTTATTGTCCGTCTAGTTTATATTGACAAATTCCACTGTGTGGGCCTTTTCTGTATCGGCTGTCACCCAAAACAGGCTATTGTGGTTGAGCCTTAGAGATATTCTCTTTTTGATGGTTTCCCAAGAGGATAGAATATGCCACAAGGGGGGTAAGAAGGGGACCTGTGCTTCAAAGGACATACACAGAATCGGTAGGTCACACCATGGTAGTAATTACTGGAGTCTTTCATGCAAGGGAGGATTTAGAGTAGCCAGGAGAGAAGTTAGTTGAGAGAAGGGACCCACCATTTTGGAATCTTAGGTCACTCTCAATTCTAGTGCCCCCTTCCCTCAGTGAAGACCAAGTATTTTGGGACCGACATCGCCAGGAAAAGATGCTTGTCACAGAAGCCAGGATTGGACCGTTAAAGAGGGCTTGAAATTGATCAATCCGATGTGGCAAATTAAGCATATAAGAGTGTGAGGCCCCATGGAAGCTCTAGGTACAGTGCACCCAAAGTCTTCTGCCATAGAGCATGGTTTTCGTCAGCAATTTCCTCATGTACACTTTCTTTGTGCATTTTTGCTCAATGGGTTTTTATTGGGGGCGTTGCTCCACCCAAACCCCCTTCTAACTCCACCCAAAATCCCTACTCCCCCCACGCACACAATATTTAAAAAGAATACATTTGGTGATAAACGCATCAAGCAAAAGTGAGCAAAGAAAGTGCACACCAGGTAACTAACATCAAAATACAAACTGATTACGTTGCGGTGGCAATGCACTCCATGGAGGGGCAACACGACCATCCCCTCACCCATCCTATAATACCATTTGGTGTGAACTGCCATTTGAACAAGAGCCATCATCTTCCTGGACACTGGTAAAGCCGGATCATGCTCACTAGAAATAACAGCGCCTGCAACTACTCTCAAGCCTCCAGATAAGAATCTTACTGGGCTTTTTCTACACATTAAAATCTTGGAAATAAACCACCTTTTATATTTCTATGCGTACTATTTACCCGCCAGTTGAAAGCAGAGTGCATTGTAAAGGGCAAGTGCCTTCTGCATGGATGAAGTTGCAGGCCTTGGGTTGAGGTTGGCCGAGGCTGAGGTTCTTTGGTTTGATTTTTGGTTCTGATAATACCACAGGGACCTGCATACCACCTCCAAAGATTGGACAAACACCGGGCTTCTCTGCGCCTTGGTTTAGACTTGACCCCTGTTTTTCCGCTGTTTCCCGGGGTACCGTGGTGGAGGTTGATGCTATTTGGTTGTCATTAATCATTTGCCTCTTGCATGCTCTAGCCTACTCAAAGGCAGAGTTAAAAGAAATCTCAACAATTTTCTCATGTTCCAATGATATGCTGGTGTCTAGACCTTGCATAGCTGTAAGAAGAGTTTTAGGCAGTAATTGAACCGTTGAGACGCATCCATCACACTCGAGCACAGTCGCGTCAAACTTGGCATTGCGAGGTTATCTTGGGCGACACAGCATCCTTTGAGTCACTCACTACAGTACTATGATCACCCTCAGGAGCTTTGCAGGAAGGTAAAATCTCCCCAACCTGTTCAGTTAAGGGCTACTTTAGATCCTTTCTTAAAGGGCTCCTGGCGTTAAGAACATTACATGTAGGTTGTCCTGTGTGGCTGTGGCACTCATGCCGAAATAGAGAGATGGCTTCTCTTGCCACTTCCGCCAGTAGTTTTTTGTCCGCAGAGTCGTTGTTCCTCTGGTTGCACAGAGATTTGTATGCGGCATCCAGACCTTTTATCCCTTCCTTGAAATTAGTAACTGACTGACAGCATGTTTGTTCTACGTGCAACACTTTGGTACTCATAAGAGCCGTCGGTGTGGTCAGGTCCTTCATTGATCGTTCAGATTCTCATATAATTTCGTATACGGGGCTAAGGACATCGCCATAGAGGTTATTATTGCGGCTTGTAGTGCAGGTAATAACCTAGCCTCGAGTTGCTCAGGGTTACCGGTCTGCGTGACCCTTTTCGGCCCATTCTTTTTCCTGTGCGCTCTTCCCCGCCTTATTTACGGGTTAGGTCTTTCTATAATAGAAGAGTCAGAGAGATCTTGAAAGTCTGAGGCAATTGAGTCCGCTGAATGAGGATTGTGGCCCCTCAAATTTGTTGGAACCTTCTCCACCTTTTTGGATGGCAGCAGTCTCTTTTGGGAATGTATCTGATTGAACAGTAGCTAGTTATCTGAGGTCCCACTGGAGGGCCCCCAGACGCTTTGTCAGCCGGCTACTACGTTTGTAGTGAACATTAGGCCATATGTCACCGTTGGGTTCGTTCATATCAGCATTATGGCATTTCTGTGTTTGGCCACATTGCAGCGGTACATTCATCCCTGTTTTGTTGACAAAAGCCTTGTTCATAGATATTAGACTGTGCAAGATATCGGCCACCCCCAGGGATTCACGACGCTCTTCATGTCCGTGACGCAGTTTCTCATCGTAAGGTTGATTTTTTTTTTTTCCTATCCTCTTGCGTTGTACAGAGGATGTCTTTGTTGTGTATTTCAGTCGACTTCCATTCTGACAGCATGTTGCTTTGGTGAGTAGGCGAGCTTGTGCTGGAAGGATAGCCCAAGTGGGAGTCCACGCCCACTAAGTCAGAGAAGTCATCGCTGGCCGTACCTCTAGCTGCCTCCAGAGGGGAGGGAAGGTGCGCAGGGAATCCACAGCACCCGCTCGCTGTCTGAACAAAGTCAGCCTCCAGGCAGGGGCTCGTAGCGGGCTGTGCGCCTCTAGCACACTCCTCGCTGCACGCCGACAGGCCGGCTCCCACCCCGGGATCGGACCCAGCCGTGGCTGCGCTGCCACAACAAGAAGCGCAGACCCCGGGAACGCCAGTGGCTGAACGCCCCCCCCCCTCCTCCACCCCAAGAGGGTAAGTGAGTCGCCGCCCCTACATCGGAGTCGACAACATTGAGTGGCTTGTTGGTAATCAAACACAGCTCACAGGTCTGCAGTTTGTGTACAAGTGGTGTAATTGTTTTAACACAGTTTGGGTGTGTATCACTGAGGTTACTGCCTGTGATACAAGCGGCAGGGGAGCACAGTTCGGCGTGATGCGCCAGTTCCACACACGTCCTAATCGGACCTGTTGACACAATCCTCGCTTCCATGAGCCCTGGGCTCTTCACTCGTAGAATTGCATGAGTAGAAACGACTTACATTCATTGTGGTTTGCTTCTTGATCGTGCTACATTCAACATTGTCTCCCGAGCGCTCTTGTTTGTTCTGAGCTCGTGTTCTAAGAACAGGGGAGGCCTGACAGGCCTGTGAGAGGATCTTTCAAGAGTGTCTTGCACAGCATGGCGCCAAACAGCCCAACAGCAGAAGTCCAGCCCTTTCTCCACAGGGCTTACGCCACAAGGGCGCTAGAGGCGGCCTTTTAAAGGTCAGCTGGTCTCAGACCTTAAAGGCACACGCACCTCACTCAGGAGCAGCACAGGGAACAGGAGCGTAATGGTGAGGTCCACTCGCCACAGCCCAACAGCAGAAGTCCAGCCCTTTCTCCACAGGGCTTATGCCACAAGGGCGCTAGAGGCGGCCTTTTAAAGGTCAGCTGGTCTCAGACCTTAAGGGCACACACACCTCACTCAGGAGCAGCACAGGGAACAGGAGCGTAATGGTGAAGTCCACTCGCCACTGCCCAACAGCAGAAGTCCAGCCCTTTCTCCTTACTCTTACAATTAAAGGCACACGCACCTCACTCAGGAGCAGCACAGGGAACAGGAGCGTAATGGTGAAGTCCAGCCCTTTCTTCACAGGGCTTATGCCACAAGGGCGCTAGAGGCGGCCTTTTAAAGGTCAGCTGGTCTCAGACCTTAAGGGCACACGCACCTCACTCAGGAGCAGCACAGGGAACAGGACCGTAATGGTGAAGTCCACTCGCCACTGCCCAACAGCAGAAGTCCAGCCCTTTCTCCTTACTCTTACAATTAAATTTACACTCTAATTATTAAAACAGTGAGTACATGACTGCCACCTCAAAACGTTATTTGGGGGATAGATGAGTATGCAGTGTCTAGTTTAAACGTCCATTAAACCTAACATGCAATCAATGTTGTAAATGGTGCTAAAAATGGTCAGCGGCGAGAGGGCGCTAGAGAACCCAGCCAAGATGGCCACAGGCCTGTGAGCTCCCTGCCAGCCCCAGTAACTCTGACCATATCTGGTCGTACCCAGCCGGCCACCACTAATTTAAATGCTTAACAAAGCTGTCTGAACCAGCAGGGAGCATTATCGTGAAACTCCAGATGCCCGGGTGAGGACATACGAGCTGCACCTGGTGAGAAAAGGAGGCCGTGCGATCGAGACATCGTGATTGGCGACATGGAGTAAGGATGCCCAGAGACCCACGAGGTGACCTAGACCTGAGGGACTGCACCGGGGACCATTGGATCGGCTGGGCTGTCAGTATCACAGAGGAGATGCCTGCGGTCGCGCGGCACACATGCGCACAATGACCTGGAAGTGTGCCGGGACCAGAGAGGGACGACCAGTATCAGTGCTGACCCATCTCTCGCGGTAAGGAGAGTGGCCGGAAACCATGAGAGGGAGGTTTCTAATCAGCACTGACCACAACCATGTGCTTGCTGCCTTCCCCTCTCAATCCCGCTTGCGAACCAGAGCGGAGCAAGGGATGGTGCCAGCTGATCAGCTACGTAGTTTCGGAGCAGACCTGGCATCAAACGTCACCCTCGAAGCCAACAGAGGCAAGCACTCCTGCCTCCCTCCTCCATCCCCCGGGCTCCCTGAACGGTCTTTAAAAAAGAAGTATAAAGCATCATCTGGTGGGGCAGCACCCCCCCCCCCCCCCTTTGGATCTCGCCCCCGGATGAGTGACAACACGGCGAGGGGTGTAGATAAACACCAAAAACACTGCTCTACCGGGTAATGCTGGGCCACACCCTAGCACAATCCGCGCCAAGTAATGCAACACCCTGGTGCAGGTTCACACACACCACCAGCCAGCATCAGGACAAGGTGAGATAACAGGGAGACCAGATAGTGGATGCCCGAACACTTGGAGCGGGGAGGCTCCCTGTAACTTGTAACCCACATCCGGAGTCACTGCTGAAGTGAGGGGACAACGCAGCCCAGACAGAGGTGTAACTAAAACAAGACAAAAGAGCCAACACTGAGCTGGGAGTGTCGCACCAAATCAACCAGTGTCACCATGTCAAAATCCCAAAAATCTAGCAAACACCAATCGAAACTACATTTTGAACAATCGGCCACATCCAAGCAAATACCCTCTGGTGAAGACTCCCCAATGTGTGCTACCCCATCTCATACGATAGATCCAGGCGGGGCACTCATTGACATTAAGAATATGCTCGAGCAAGTGCAGGCGAGCATGCAGTCCCTGGATGGGAAATTGGACACTTTAACTTGCAAGGTCGACCATATGCAAGTACGCCTGGATAAACATGGGGACCGCCTGGATGAGGTGGAGGGCAGGGTCTCCACGGTCGAGGATGAATCTCACACTACCACAAGGTCCAGAGGACCCTCAAGGAACTGTCAGACAAACAAGACTACTTTGAATCCCGCTCCCACAGGAATTTGAGAATTATTGGGGTGCCTGAAGCTGGGGGTGGGGCGGGGGGGGAATCAGCACAATATGGGGAAGTTGATGGGAAATCTGTTGTCAGAGGCCCTTGGACAGGATGGCTTCTCAGAGGTGTTCACTGTGGAGAGGGCCCAATAACAGTCAAGGACCAAGTTACCATTTACAGCTGCTTCATTCCACCGTTATATTTAAAACGTTTTTAACACACAAAAATGGGTTTTGGAGCACTAAATTATGTACAACAATTTGAGCAAGAGTTATTTTTGAAAATTACTAAACTATCCCAAGGTAGAAGCGCACCCGATCCCTATCAGGGGGTGCTATGCCTAGAGTGACAGGGATGTGCCGCCTATCTAAAAGAAAAGGAGCAGAAATCTGTCCCTATTTCTACAATATGAAATCTGGCATATAGCTCATTCTAAAAGCCCACATTAATGGTAAACTATGCAGGAGACAAAGCATCATTGTCTCAGCTTTTGCATGCGCCAAACATTACTGAGCGGAATTTCTTATAAGGCTATTATAGCTCCTATTTACTCACCAACAAAGAAATGTTATAAATTAATAAATGTGGGTCCCTTTTACAAACCGCTGACGCACAGATTCAGTGGCGTGGCGTGTCAGTAAGTGAAAAAGGCCAAGGATCCTTCGCCGAGTGATTCGGTCACTGTGCGTTCTGCCCGGCGCCGGTTATGTTGTTTAGGCAGCCTGGGCGGGGCTTGAGATCACTGTACGGGCTGCCTCTGAAAGGGGCAGCCATCTTAGAATGGGATACCACAGCATGGTATCGATTGTATTGGAAGACCGGATGGGGAATTCAAAGATGGAATTACAGATGAAATATGCAGTATTTTACCGTCTCACAAGCCTTTTCCCTCGCTCCATTGAATCATGCGCTGTGCGTGTCCATCCTGCCGCTAAATGTGTTATTTGGGTATCCTGTATGGGGCCTAAGGTCATCACAAAAATAGCGCAGCTGTCTTTAGTTACTCTCCCTTATTCAACAGGATAAAAGGGAAATAAAGAAGCTGTGGCCTCTTTAGAGCACATGTTTGTGTCCTCTGCGCCCCTCCACCCCCTTGTTTTGCCCTCACCTGCAGGCAAAACATCAGGGATAGACTTGTACAAACTCGGTGGAGATCTTTGGGGGGCCACCCCCCTGCGGAATTAATTTGGGCAGAGGATTTCAATACAGTAATGGTACCTGGCCAAGAAAGAACGGGAGGAATTCACTGACCAGGGTCGAAAGTGACAAACAGGGTACAAAACATGTGTTAGTCTTGGGAACGGATGATGTTTGATGACTAAGACACCCTGAGGGGCGAGGGGGAACATATTTCAATCCTCTTCACGGCTCGGCCTCTAGACTTGACTACCTCTTGATCTCCCAAACACCAACAGGTGTGGTGGCTGCTATCACCACACTAGCACGCACACTATTGGATCATGCAGCGGTTCTCCGACCCTTACGCTACCAGACAGAATAGCGGGAAGACCTCAATGGTTGTAATAGCGAAGGTCTGACAGATGGGGCATTTAACTAAATGTCGGGTCTGTGGGTGGACGACATCGACCATGGCTGCCTGAACGTTGAGCTGCGCGCCTTCAAAAATTCTGTTAATAAAATCCTGCGGTTTGGAAATGATTCGGCGACAACCAACACCAGCTACGGATGTCGGAAGGACAGAGGCATTAGTGGGCTGAGTTGCAGGCAGATCTGTGCGGGATATCCTGAGATCTGACGGGCGTAGCCGGACTGGAAGCTCCACCTCCTCTTCTCCCCCTCCTCCTCCCTCAAGCAACATCCCCTCACCAGAAGGAGCCTGGTCCTGAACTTTGGGGGCTGACTGCAGGGGCACAGGCAGGACACCCTAAGTAAAAAGAACCCCCCGCGAACGGAGCATCCTACCCGCATAACAGCGGGCACACACCCAGAAGTATTCAGGATCAGTGCCCACGCTGCAATACGCAGTAAGCTACCACTGGGTCATGCCTAGAGGAAATAAAGGGTCCCATGGACGCTTATACCAGCTCTACCATGATGGAAGGAGGAGTGGGAGCCCAGCAGATAGACTCTGCGACTGCAGCGACACCGGGTGGAAGCGACAAGGACCCCTATATGACAGCACTCCAGGCCGGATTTGCAGCAGTGAACAGCAGGCCGGATGACATCGTCAGTAAGATCTCAATCAGGACGGATCTACAAAAAGTGAACACTAGGGTCACTGAAGCAGAAGCAAGGAAAGGAGCAATAGAGGATACATCCGTTGCACAGAGCAAAGATATTGACGAGATTAAGAAAAATCTGGAAGCAGTCCAGACCAAGTGCAAGGATTTGGATGATTATTCCGTAATAATATAAGAGTGGTGGGACTGGCAGAAAAAACCCTAAATACATCAATGGAGCTCTATCTGGAGGAAGTGCTACGAGTAATGCTACCGGAAGCCCAGTTCTCCCAACAATTCGTTATCTAGAGGTTGCATAGATCCCTAGCCCCTCCGCCCAAACCAGGGGCACCACTATGAACAATTAATGCTCGCCTACTTAGCTACCGACACAGAGACCTGATCCTTTGCTTATCCCTTGAAAAAGGGACGCTAATGTATGACTGTTGGAGTCCACGTTTACCCGGACTTTTCCAATGGCGTTCAGGCAGCTAGGCGTACGTTCGACCAGGTCAAGAAGGCATTTAAAGCACGATTGATACCGTACGCCATGTTGTTTCTGGCAAAGCTCCGCCTACAACACTCTGGTAGAGCTCACTTCTTTGAGTCACCCGAAGAAGCTATGGGGTACATAGAACGTAATATCCCGATGCACCCACACGGGAGGGACCTGACAATACAATTCAACATATGAATGACCACGCAGTTTGCGATTGAAACTCGAGTCATACACCACCCAAACTGCTCAAAGATAGCGCTGCGGCTCCATAGGTTGGCCCGAATTGCTCATCTTGATGGCGCCCAAGCAGAGCCACTCAAAGTTGCAGAAATTGCAGTTTGACAATGGGCATACACTATCAAGTTGTGGGGGGGGTGGGTGAGGGTGGTCGGTGGGGCAGGCCTGTTGCCAACACAAGGGAAACAATCAGAGAAGGCTGGAAATACACAAGAAATGCGAATGATTATAGGGTGGAGTTGAGGGGTTAAATGTTTGAGTTAAAAATGACTGACACACGGCGCATTATAAGTTCCAACAGTAGCTGCTGTAATAGGAACATCATTGACAAACCCTACAGATGGCAACTCCACGGGTGATTAATAGTACTAGACTCCTGTACTGAATATCAGAGGCCTGGCTAACCCCATAAAAGCCAGGAAAATGCTAGCTTATGCTACCAGACAAAGGATTGGCATCCTCCTACTGCAGGAAACTCACACCACCAAAATAATTAGTCTCGTTCGCCCAAAACTGGGCCAGCAAATGGCAACAGACTACTAAACGCAATCCAGGGGAGTGCTAACGATAATCCATCAACGCATTGGTTTTCCAGATGTCTAGATCCAAAATGGACACAGAAGGCAGCTAGCTGAGACCAAAGCTTTATTACAACTACAACAATCAGTAGGGGCAAGCACAGCCAAACACTTTGAGATGAGATCAAGAGACAACTCCAAGTATTGAATGAGCTGGCTCAGAGAGGTGGAGTTTCCCTGGGGTAAAACAGCGCCACATCAGTACGGCGAAGGACAACGCCCGGGCAGGATACTAACGAGGACAGTCAAATTAGAAATGCAGAAGGGTCGAGTTCTGTCCGTCAATGACACACAAGGGAAGGTGAAGTTTGGGGACGCTGACATCGTCTGAGAATTCTGTGCCTTCTACAGCAGACTATACTCCTCGCACTTTCAAGTATCGCCACAAAAAATGGGAGCATACCTAGATTGGGTGGCGAATGTGTACAGATGAGGAGAGGGAATGGCTGGTCTGTCCCCTGTCCCTAGAAGAGGTCCTGTCTGCAAGTAGGTTACCACCATCCGTGAAAGCCCCGGGCCCAGATGGCTACACAGCCACATTTTATTTTATGTTTTGCCTCCAAACTTGCCCCACATCTATTAGAAGTATTTCGACAAAGTCTGGTGACCAGTCATTTGCCAGACTTGATGCAAGATGCAGTGGTGGTGATCCTCTGGAAACCGGACAAACATATCTGCGTGAAATTACCGCAGCTGATTTTCCCGCAATGGAAATGTACGCATGGGAAATGCACAAATACAAAATGTTCGTACATTTCCCATGCGAACATGCAGGGGTGTCCCCCGCAACCCCTGCTCACTATACTGTGCAGTATAGTGAGTGGAATGTTGCGGGGGACACCCCTGCAGCCCCCATCTTTTTTTTGTTCTGTCTGGGTGTCCCCCGCAACCCCTCCTCACTATACAGTTTAGTATGGTGAGCAGGGTGTTGCGGGGGACACACCTCAGCCCTCCGCAGCCTTTTTTAAATTTTTTTTATTTTTCATACAGACCCCACTAAAACACTTAAACACATACCACAAAAAGTTCAAACATTTGGTAGTTAGAACTTTTCGTGGTGTGTGTTTTAGGTCTTTTGGTGGGGTCGGTAAATTGTATTTCGACATTTCGTCCTAAACCGGACAAACCACCAGACTGCTCCTCTCATCACCCAATATCCCTGATAAACATGGATAATAAAGTTTTAGCATCCCGGTTCGCTCCACTAATGCACAAGTGCTATAAGGCTGACCAATCTGGGTTTATTCCTGGACGATCCACCTCCTATGGACTCCGGGGAATGTTCAGGCTTTTATCGGTTACACAAGACAAACCTGTGGTGGTGGCACTCCTGGACCCTACTAAAGCGTTTGACTCAGTGGAATGGCCCTTTCTGTTCATGGTTCTGCATAGAATGGGACTGGGAGAGGGATTTATCGCCATAGTTCAATTACTTTACACCCCACCCAGTGCAAAAATATGGGTAAGCGGCTTACTAATTCTGGATATACCCTTGGACAGAGGCACATGACAGGGGTGTCCACTATCACTGCTGCTATTCGCATTGGCAACTGAACCACTAGCAGAGGGGATCATAGACTAACACATCCACTGAGGCATACAATTATTTGAAGACAGGGTGGTTCTATCTCTTTACGCAGGCGACATGGTGCTTTATATTAAGGACCCAGAGTAAAACCTGAGTGCTGTCATGGCGGAAGTGGTGATCTTTGGGGACTAATCCGGGCTAAAGATCAATGCTATAAAATCGGTATTGTTCCCACTCATAGGGCACCACATAGTTTGCTGACAGGTTAGGATTCCAATGACACGACACTCACACCAGATACCTGGGAGTACATATATCTAGGTATGTGGAAGAAATATGCAAATGGGATTATCGCAGGGTACTAGAGCAAACTATAACATCAGTGAACAGATGGATGGAAATACCACTTAATTTATACAGGAGGATATCGCTGGTCAAAATGGTACTGATCCCGTATTTTCTGCATGTATTCTTCCACGTACCAATCTTGCCCCCCAGGGAATGCGTTCGGGAGATACGCTCTGAGATACTGGGTTTTATATGGGCCGGAAAGCAGGCACGAGTGTCTTTGCTGAGGCTGGTAGCCCCCATGGAAAGAGGGGGTCTAGCACTGCCTGACTTCGAGGTATATTACGATGTAGCACAGGCGGGGTTCCTGTTGTACTGGTTCAGGGGTCAAGCAGATAGAAGATACATTGAGCTGGAGAGGGCGCTAGCGGCCCCATTTCTGTTAAGGGCGACCATATTGACATCCACCAGCAGACCCCGGAGAATGCCAAATATGATGGAATTGACCTGCAGATTGTGGGCTTGCATCAAGCGTAAAGGGGGAAGTTATTTACTCCCTGCATCTCCTGATGATGCATATACCAGGAGTACCATTGACCTGTGAGGGGGGACATGTTGATGTCATGAAACGCTTGAATATATCTAGCTTTGAGGACCTATTCCCTGTTGGGCAATTCATAACGATGCAACAGATAAAGGGTAAAGTGAAACTCGTGCCATTAGACATGTTTATGCATTTTTGGTTAAGGGACTCCCTGAAAAAGTATTTTTCACAATTTCCCTACTGAACCCCGAATCGTCCCCTATACTAAGCCATATGCTTGTGAGCAACGGGGGCAGTAAGGTGGTTTATGGACACTAGAGGCGGGAGGGACGACATATCTCGGGTAAAATGGGAACGATCACTAGGGGAAGCGGTGACCAAAGAGATATGGGGCTATTGCTGTGGGGAAACGTCAAGTGTGGCTCTGAATGCTCGATACAAACAAATTCTTAATACCTACATCAGTGTTACTACACCCCGGCAATGTTACACTAGTTCTTTGTTGAGACTTCCTGATATTGACCACAATGCGCCAAATCACATACAGATTTTTTACACATGGCATGGGGGTGCCCATATATCAAGGTCTTTGAGACGCTAAGTGAAATAGTGGGGGAGGATGTGGAGCAGACACCTCTTTTGGGGTACACCAGGCATGTCCCTAAGAATGCCAGGAAGCTAGTTGTGCTATTCTTGCTGCTAGCTAAAAGGAGGATAGCACTGGTGTGGGGTAGCACTCTGGTCCCCAAGGTAGAGAAATGGCAGACAGATATCCTATAACGAAATAGAGACTGAATATGGGCGGCTAGCGCACGCACAGTCTAATCCCAAAGACATATTGGGACTATACACACATTACCTTATAATATGAATCCGTCAAGACTGGGAGAACGACTGAAATCACCTCATAACCTCCACCCTGATTAGAAAAATGCGATGACCTAGCCTGGCGTTTCAGTAGCAGACATACTGGCCACACTCAACAACATATGGACAATTGCTATGAGAGGAAGAATGTATTGTACCACTACACTGCAAGTATTGTTGGGTTTTTTTTGGGCTGTTTTTGAAGCAGTCACCCTGTTATGCAGACGGCATGTTTTGCTTTCTTTTTCTATTGCAGAAAAAACTCAAAATAAAATGGTTATCAGCATCGAGGCTCAAAGGTTAGTAGTTGTCATTATAGCAATCGTAGCAGTCACAGCCTCTTTCAAATGATCAAAACTGCACCGAAAATATTCAAAACCTGACTCTCCAGTCAGCGCAACCACTGTAACAAAACGAAAATGTAATAGTTACATTTGTAATAATGGAAACTCACTTATATTAGTGGCAATCCAGATAGGTATCGAACTGTTTTATGTAGCGCTTCATGCAGGGTACCTACAACTTCTAAGCAGTGTGATCATTACCTCAGTCGATAGTTTAGTGACCTCAGAGGGATCTGAGGGTAACTGGG
This sequence comes from Ambystoma mexicanum, assembly GCF_040938575.1. Taxonomy (NCBI): domain Eukaryota; kingdom Metazoa; phylum Chordata; class Amphibia; order Caudata; family Ambystomatidae; genus Ambystoma; species Ambystoma mexicanum. The sequence continues at coordinate 1,210,555,862 of NC_090922.1, read as the reverse complement.
GACAACCAACATTTGACCAAGAGATTAGTTGTAGATTTTAGCATTGAGCACTTGCCTCTCTGTGCTATCATATCACAACACTGACATACCATTAATGATGATTTGTTTTTTATAGAGCACTTACAGCCCAAGTGCTGTACATAGAACATATGTACATACATTAATCAACTAAACTGAAGTGGGTACTCATTTATCTACCTCGGAAGGATAAAAGACTGAGTTGGCCTTGCCGGGTTTCGAAACTGCTATCTACACATCACACACAGATCACAGCAGAGGGCTATCTTACGGCTAATGTAGAACTAGCTCCAGTAAATGCTGACTTTAATCATCAGACAATTCTACCATCAAACCTCAAAAAACTGAATACAAGTGATGCTTGATTTACTATGTAATTGGCCAGGTTTGCCTGCGTCTTAAGAAGTAAAATATTGTGACTATTCCCTACATGTCATCACGTCTTCCCAAGTTTTCCATGAGGCCAGGGAGTTGAGGCCGCTACCCGATAGACCCCTGTGGGTGGTTTAATGAGGGATGATCTCATGGGCTAGGGACTACCTCCGTATAGAGACGGATTACTACATACAGGGTAACTTACCAAGTCACATCACCCCCCTACCTCCTTTAACCCCTTTCTCTGATTCCAATCTTTACTTTGACTGACTCGAAGACTGTCTATTGCTGTAAAGCAGAACCTCTTAAGGCACTGGTCAGTACTGGCACAAAGAAGAACTGGAACTAACCATGTCAGTACTGAGACGTGGAGACCCTGTGAAGATCCAAAGATTACCCACGGGAAACCAACAAAGGACTGATTGTTACAAACCACAAAAAAATATATAAATGGAGAAGCGATTCTCCCATGTCAAATCCTGTCCCGATAGGCTGCAACAGTCGAGCGTGCAGGAGGGTGGAGCTTTGAACAAGTCTGTGAGACCCAGGCGGAGAGAGTCTGGAAGACGCGAACGGCTGAGCTGTGTTATCGGTGGGCATGTAGGAGGGGTCCCACTCACGGAAGCAACCGAAGGGGCAAGCAAGAGGATGCCATCAGTGGAAAGACCATCCCACAGAGCCGGTGAGAGCCAGACGCTGTGGTGCCACACCATCCTGACAATGTGGTACAACCCCAAGGGGTAAGGGGAGGCACATGAGACCCGGATAGGACGTGGGAGAGAAATGCATGCCAGCAAGAGCAATTGCCTGCAATCTCTGCCAACACTGGGCAGGGTAGACAAACCTCACTTTAGTGGCAGGAATAATGCCACAGAGGGGTCAGAGACATACCACCCCCTCTGGTCCCCCCAATACCCTCAGCATATGAGAAACCCTAGAGGCGACGCCCCTCATTACAGTGGCAGACACAAGCTCACTGGCTACCAGGGAAGGATCAAGAGTCATGCAAGTACATTTCCTCATGCCAGTACTTGGCAGGGATGTGAACCGTGGGGAAAACCAAAGAAGAAAGGAGCCAGGGTCACAGACCCTCGTAACACTCAGAGGTGGTTGTTGGAAGTGTGAAAACATGAGGAGATAACCAGGTGAAGAGAGCCATTCCTCCTGGTTGTGAGATTGTTGCAAATATCAGAAGAAGGTAGGCAATCTTCTGGTAACGTGTACCTGGAGGAAGGTCCAACAGGCCTGGGGAAGGAAGTCATTCCTCCGGATCTGAGACTGAAACCACGCAGGCAAAGGGAGACATTCTCCTGGTAACCGAAAAGGGAACATTGTTTGATATTGTGTTGGATCTTTGTGACCTGGGGAAGGGGGCCGTTCCCCTCCTCACCCCCCAGGATTTTTGAGACAGACTGCTAGGAGAAGGGAGCCCTTCTCCTGGTATAGGAACACTACTACGCTATTTTTTAGGTTATAGTGTAAGGGCCAGAAGAAGGGTTTTCTTATCACAGGACGGTGGACACTTTTACTTTGACGGACATCCTGACATGTCATGGAAACCCATTTTAGCAATAGGAGTGGTGGGGTTTTTCTGTTGCTTTCTACCTAACAAGTCTTTAGCCCCAAACATGACACCTTTGTGTGAGTCCTCCCACACCGACACCACATGTAAGTGAAGGATCTGACCTAGTTGATACAATTTGGGGAAACCTAAAATGTTCCAAACTTAGTCACCAAGCCTCCAAACCCTCTGTGTCCACCAGTGATTCCATATGGTTTGACCGCTCCAGTAGCCGCAATGTTAAAATAGAGCCTGAAGAAAGACAACTCATACCAACGGACTCAGGCCTAGCGCCCTCCAAGGGTACTTGCATCCGGCTGGTGTCCATGTCGGGTCTCGGTTGGAAACACTGTCTGGATGTAATGGTCGGGGTGGTGGACCCAACTATCTGGGTGATAATGTTCTACTTCAGAAAAAAGGTAAATATTCTTATGTAAAGACAGGGGGATGTGGGGAATTGCCCATGGGATTTTAGAAAAACGCACTGTTTCCCCAACATGTTTAAATTCAAGAGCTGATGGAAAGAGGAAGTAACGACTTTGGGGAGGCTGATCAAGACCTGTCCCCTACAGTAGACATACCAAAGCCTCACACGTAAGAAAGTGAGTCTGAGAATTCCTGATAAAACATTCTCCTAAACCAAGGACCCTTTTCTGGCCGAAGTTTTCTCAAAGTAATTCCTGAAGATGATGGCAGAAGTAAAGATGGTCCTTTAAAAAAATGTTTAAGCAAGGGTTGTTGTATCGGGGTGACACCATCAATGAGGGAACCCCTCAAACCCAAATAGTGGTCCCGAGTAGTCATCGAAAGAATACTACTCGAAATCGCACATGCTCACTTAACTAAAAACACAAGGACAGGTGGTGGGTAGGTTTTACTGGCCAGGTGTGTATGCAGACGTTAAGAGTTTGTCACTACATGTTCTGTCAAAAGGCTGCTCCACCTAACTCTCCTCCAGCTCAATTACAACCAGTGCCTAGAATTGAGATCCCCTTTTCCCTGATAGGGATGGATAGTAGGCCCATTAGAACCATCTGAACTTGGGAATAGATTGCAATAGATTGTCATGCAGGAGTGGTCCGAAGCACGGAAGCAACCGAAGGGCGCATGTAAGACGAGACTAACAGTGGGAAGACTGTCTCATAGAGCCGGTGAGAGACAGATGTTGCTTTCCTTCCCCAGGATACCAAATGGTTCACTTTCAGTCACAAAGGGGTTTCCTTCCTCAAGCTTTCTAGTCTCTGTTTGCACAACAACACAATTCCTCTGGACTCTTCTCAGCTTTCAACTTTTTTGGCCCTTTTATCATGATGACAAAGTTCAACTCTTACTTCATGATATACAAGCTTCTCTGGATATTCGACCATAAACAAGCGGCTTCTCTTTAGGGGGTGTGCTCGCTGTAAGCACAGTTGTCAGACCGCACGGTCCACCCATTAGAGGACATGCAACCGACACACCTGATTGGCTTTTGTTCCAGTTACACCACCACTGCTTCCGCTCTACAGTGGTATTGGACTCGGATTTTAACAGCTCTCTTCCACACTTGTTTTGCCACTATTCACTAGTCAGATTATCAAACTTTCTCATAATGTTGCCTCAGTTGCAACTTGGACAGTTTTTATTTATGGTTCTTGCCAATGCTTGCTTTTTCTCAATTTGCAGAATTCAGTTCTTTAAATTCATCGTGACTACTTGCTTTCTTGTTCTTCAGTAACAGGGAATGCTTTTTCCACTTTCCACTCATGTGGCATTCACTCAGTATTACTTTCCTTTGGTTCAGTATTCAAAATTGCAGCTCCTTCATATCTCAAAATAAAGTAATTGCAAATTCCCAGTTCACTCTCCTGCTGGGATTTTGCACCCTGCTTGTGGGCTTCTCATTCAATTTCAGTCCTCAAGTTTACACTTTTTCTGGCCCTCTCTGCAACTTTCATTTCGGTATTTACAAACCGTTTCATCACATTTTCGTGGCTGTTAAACATCAGTATTTCACAATTCCATTAACGGCAATCACATTGTCACTGCTGTTGCTCGCTCACCTACAAGCGCTCTGACCTTCTTTCACCACGCGGCTCGCACCACAGCATCCCGAAGTCACTCTGCCTCACTTGACTCACTGGGGACGTTGTTTCCTTGGCCCTTCTCTGCTTCGGTCAGTCTTTCGCTGCTGCAGCCATGCTCGGCAAGTCCCTCATTCTGGCATCCAACAACTCTGGTCACCAGAACGGGAGTCCTCTCGACTCCAGGAGGTCTGCTGCCTAACTCTGCCATCGAAGACCTTCCAACAGTGCCAGCAATGCTCTGCTTCCTCTACAGCGACTCTCCAGCACCTCGACGCTCCGGACATGCGTCTCCCTGCCTTCCCCTCCGGATTCTCCTTCTACAAGCACCTGGGCTGCTTCTTCGCCTTCCCTTTCTCCATTAGCCTCACGTGAGCGGGCCATTTATAGAGCCCCTTTGGCTCCAGGTGCAGGTTATTCGCATTGAGTTCACGACTGTCTTGCTGCTCAGCATCTCTGTTCCTTGTCCAAGTACCAGAGTGGTGTGTGTGTGTGCATGTCTGAGTCGATAATGAATGTAAGTTCCCGTGTGGTCTCTTTCTCGTCTCAGTACCAGAGTGGTATACATTGGGAGATGGTTTTCTAGCACAATAGGGAAGCGATTGGATATATCACCTAACAGCCTGGGGGATAACTGATTCTTGAAGAAAGGGAAATGGGGGGTGGGAGGGATACCGTCTCACCCAAGGGTGCCTCACCCCCACTCCCTAAGTCTCCTCCTCCCAGGTGATCCTTCCTTGCATATCTACCCCCAGGGATAGGATCTAAGAGCGATGATGGCCTTTCCCTGGCCACCTGGTTTGAGGATATTTTATGGAAAGTAGTGAGGACTCCCTCCGATTCATCGCAGTACACACACCATTTGTTGTGTTCTAAGGCTGAATTCCTTCTATTTATGGTTTACTAACTTCCTACTAAAACGTTTTTCTGATTCTGCAAGCAGAGTTAGCCTTCTTATTACAACTAGTAGCTATCAATGCAATATTATTTATATCTATGTGGAGCTTGCACTACAGAGGAAATTAACTGTTCCATGTGGGTGGTGCTATTCCTATTTTATGAAAGGCGAGCTTGGTTCGCTTACCCCCTGCTGGGCAATTTCTTTGATTGGAATTTGGACTACTGAGGCCGTTTCTATGCGAGTCTAGCTTGCATTTGGGGCCCTTCGTTTATCGGTTCCGCATGGCAGTGCTTGCACAGCTCCATCCCATGCAGTTAAATCTCTATGCGGTTGGAAACTTATCTGTGCTAATCTTGTATGGTTGGGACCCATGACATTCCTATTCCATGTGAGGAAAGAATGATCTACTGAGTTCCATGGCATATTCTTTCTATATTAGGGATGGTGCACTCCTGAAGAATATGTTGTACCTGTTATATGTGAGGGGAGCTTCTACTGCAGAGACCCATTCCTTATCTGTTGTGTGTGGGTATCTTCTAGCCTTGCTTTGCCTTGAATGTATTAACTCCAGACACGCAGCCTGGCTCGATTCTATCGAGTCACCCAAGAAGATAAAGGTACTGATAGTGGTTTTGTCATCCAGGCTGGTTTTAAGGGCCCTAGAGACACATACAATGCCACTCCTTACATCTTAAAGACCTAGCCATTGAACTTGAACATTGTTGCAGATAATATTGACAGACTACCCCCGTCTGTAGACCTAGAATGAGCTGTTCCATCCTAAAGTTTGCATATTATACATGTTCCTTTACCTGGGTGGGCTATTAGTATTTTAATGAGTGTTTTTATAGTTTAGTCTTCTATTTTCTTTTTTTAAACTTGCCTTGATTGGACATATCCTTTATTTTGATATTATCGTACTGTTGTTTGGATTCGTCTTTGCTATCTCAAATCCTTCCTGAAGAGTATAGCCTGTCCTCTGCCCACTTTATGATAATAGGTGAAGAAAGTATACCGATCCAATTGTTCCCCTCACCTTCATGATCATTGCTGGTTTGATAGTAGCATGGAGGGATTTGTTATGCACTACACCTCCCTGTATTCCTGCAGCGCATAGTCCTTCCGCGACGGTCATGTATACATGCACACTGATTTGTTAATATAGCACCATGCCAAACCCACATCTGCAAATACATCTCCTATTTTCAAGTTGCAATAATGACCTTGTCATTTATGTTTGTATCCGCTGGTTTATCATTCAATTGTTCCATGCAGCCCTGACTGCATGTATGTATACATTTTCTTTATAACTGTTTATTGCACTACCTTGTTTTGTAAGGCCATAAGTTTTCTTTCTATGTTGGCCTACTCAGTTTTTCCATCTCCCGCCCTGACCATTTTTTTCCACTCCATTAACAATCTATTAATTAGTCTTTGAGAGATTTTAGTGAATTACTTTTTTTGGTTTTTTTTTGTTACACGTGTAAGCCCAGAATGCACTGTTAAATCTTGTTTCCAGTTTGCGGTCTGCTTATACAATTTACCTGTGTGTATACCTTTGCGCAAACTCCAGCCAGCACAGTGCATTCCGCTAAAATGACTCTATTTTCCCACAGCTTGTTTTAGTGTAGCCTATATTAATATTAAAGGTTTGCCATTGTATTCATTGTTAAAACTCAACCTCTTAAGTATTGTCGAGGGGTGTGTCAATGTATTTTGCATTAATTGACACACTTCTGGTTTAGTGGCTGCACTTGCCCTTTGGGAGCCTGAATTTGTAAGTTATGTCTTATCCGATTCCGTCTGCTTTTGTCATGGGTATAGATGCTAGACGTTGGAAACCTCTATATGTGAGATTTTCTGTTGCGTCTTGCTGATTGCTTTCGTATACAGGTGTCAAAATTAAGATTGGATAATCAGCTCCTGGGTATCTGCATTAACCTATGGCCAGGAGCTGCTACTGGGTAACTAAGAGAGAGTACATAGTGTTCCAAAAATGTCACTTCTACATAAGATGCAAACATATAATTTTGCCTAATTTTGTATCACCCATTAGGCTTTCATTGTTTATTCATAGATTGTCCGAAATCCTGAGTTAAATTCACATAGTTGTTTGTTCGGCATCGGTTGGCCTGGTGAGTCAAAAGTAGCTCTTGGTAGCTGTTTGGGTCAAACTAACCAGGCTCTTCTAGGCTACAAGCAGGAGCTAAATACCCCACAGCTACCCTCTATTTATAACCCTGAGTATACATTTATCATTGCACTATCTTTCTCTTTTAGGAACAATTAATTGCATATGTCCATTGAGGCATGTCTTCTTTTTTTATGCAGTTTCATGATTCTTTTCAACCCCATTGTTTTGTCTCGGTTAAGCAAGCTTTTTTATCTGTAATAGATATGTAAAAGTAACTGTTAACATCCCAGAATGCAGATTGCTCACTGGATTGTATATTTGAAGGCCAGCATGTGAATGTGTTGGTAGCAGTTTTGCCTTTGAATTAGTATTTAAATCTTAAGACTATTGCCGGTGTTCAGCTCTCTAGAACTGGACAGGTTTTTTTATCAATGATTGCTAGCTGAATTAGTCTACATTCTTAGTTTCCATCAGCCTTCAATGTCTTCTGTACCTGTAATGCCAAAAATATATAACTGTCTGTTCTGAGTTAAAAATAGGAAGGTGCTTGTCGATTCACTTATTCTTCTGGTTTGGAAATATTGTTTAAGAAACATCCTTAATTCTTTATTTCTTCACAGTATTAGTTCCTAATTTTTCATTTATTTTTATTGTTTCAATATTTTAATTGCTTTTTTCTCCTACATATGTTTCACCATTAACTCATGGCTCATCGGGAGGAAGTAATCCGCAATTGAAAAATTAAATAATGGTTGATTAATTAAGGAAAATAAATATCTCAGTTGTTGGAAATATTCACTCTAAACAGTTACTAATGTCCAAACCTTGCATTTTTTCAGTGATGTGTCATTAATTTGTTATCTTTCATCAAAAGGTGCTGGTTTTTCAACCTTATGTACTATGAGACAGGTAGCAATTTGCCTGGAAAAAAAAGCAAAATATTAGTGAAACTCAAATGTTCATATTTTTGTGTCCACACAGTTCCATATTACAGTGTGTATCTACCACAAGTTTGGATTTGTTAGGCCTTAATTTTAGTTTGAAAACGGATGACGACCAGCACTGTTTTAAGATTGAATAAAGAAAGGAAAACATTTTTTTACGCTTAATGTTGAATTGGGGACTCGCTTTGTAACACCTATGCATCCTACATGAAAATTAATGCAAAATAGTCAGGCAATGAAAATAAGATAGCTGACATTTATATTAGCCGCACAACGTTGTTACCGGATGTTGTGCGTGAGGAGGTAATTGTTACATAGTGGCCATCTTTTTTGGCTCTACCTATGTCATTATTAGTGAAAATGTACTCCATTGCAATCCTGACTAATTAAACTAAAAAGGTTTGTGTTATGAAACTCTGATGGTGCACTAATTAATACAATTTGTCGAGATGCGATACTGAGGAAGAACATTTCTAAGAATAGAAATAAGCATAATTTACAATTGAAATATGGAGATATACAAAATATTTTAGACATTGAAATGTGGGGATGATACATTATTGTGTGCACATATAGATGCATATTAAGGCTGCATTTTATTATAGTGTCACATTGTTATTAGTCTTAAGAATTTCAATAATAGTCTTGTTAACAATTTCAATAATAGCAGATTAAATAGAACAATCCATTTTTTTACAGAAAAGCAACAAGTTGATTGCGTCCTGAGTGACATGTCCAAGGGGCAAAATAAATTACAGTACTGGAGATCTTAGGACATATATTGAATATAACTTCTGTGTTGTACCAGAAATAGGAGTCGGACCACTGGACATGGTTCAAATAGAGAATTGTTATTAATTTAAATGAAACTCTGCCTTTAATGGCCCTACTGCTACCATGAGGTTCCCTATCTAAAACTGAAAAACCAAAGGTACTCGTCAGGTTATTCTGTCAACATGCATCTCTCCTTGGTCCAAAACCTAATCGAACTAACTGGCCCTTCTACTAGACACAAGCTACAATACGGTAGGTAAATCCTTTTTGGACTTGTAGCTGACCCCCTCCTCGCTTAACAGTTCTTGAAAATAAATGTTAATTGAAAAATAACGTTCATCACAGTTCTCTGTATTTGCCATTTGTCAACACTCTCTCTCATAGTTCTTGAAAATAAACAGTCTCTCTCTTTTCTGTAGCTGGCCTTTTCAACAGTCTCTTAAACAAAGGTTCCTCAAGTTTGCTGCATTTCATAATAGGATTCTCTTCTCAAGCCCTTTAAAAATGAACTGGTTTCCATTTTAGTCATCTGCATACTTTTGAAGATTTAGTGAAGTAAAAAAAGGTTATTTTCTCATCCCTTACCAGATACTCTGGGTATATCTTTCTAGCCCCCTTCCCAGGGCAATTACACCTCTTCTCAGGACTGTACTCGGGGCTTGTGGTATGGTCCACTTTCTTCTATGGACCTCATGGTCCCACCTTGTTATCCTTTAACTTGGGTTGGTTACTATAGACCTTTACTATGCCCTTTAGCCCCTTGGTTTACACCCTGTTCTGGTACTTTCTCTTTCCCAGACTGGCTTGGTTGCTTTAGAACTTCACTTGGGCCTCTAGCCCCTTGGTTTACACCCTACTCGGGTACTGCCTTGCTCTGACTGGTTTCTCTTGGCATTTCTAGGTATCTCCTCTGGGATTTGGAGCCTAGCACAGTCCTAGGTTTCGCCTCCCTTGGATATCATTGGATTTGCTATTTTTTTGGGTTTGTTGTGGAGCTAGACTGCCCACTTCAGTTTCGTGCTCAAACCGCATACCCGTTTCTCCACAGTGCTCTTTCCAGTCGGGATCTGTGGGTCTGCTGGCAGTGGGCTCCTTTGAGCCGGAGCGTATACTGGTGCCTTTTGGCCTTCTCTGGCATCTGCCTTCCCCTCAGAGGCCTTCTTTTGGACTTGCTGTTATCTTCTCGATTTCCTCCGGCGGCAACCTTATCGTGGGCTTGCCGGTATCCATCTCTCATTTCCTCTGGCAGAAACCATTTTTTTACTGGCTAGCCAGCATCTTTTCTCCTTCCTCTGGCAGCATCCCCCAGGACGCGAGCAGAGAACCTTGTTTGGTCCGCGGTTCTGTGCTCCGCGGCACTCCTCAGACTGCTCACCCACCATGTATGTTCTATGGTCCTACCTCCAGGTAGTGCAGTTTAGGCACGGTAGCTGCTCTCCTCTTTCTAGAGGTAAGAATTAAAGGGTCTTTATAGTAGTTTGTTACGAAAGACGAACTTCCTTTGGTTACAAGACTTCATACTCGAGGTGAGGGCGGGGACAGCATAAACAAAGGTTTCATCAAATGTACTGCCTATATTCCCATATAAGCGGAGAAGACAGGTTTTAATGGAGATGTTAATAAGGATTGGGAGTCCTTGACCACTAAGGGAGAGAGTCACTCCTAGTGAGACCCACTTGCCCATACCCCCACATAGGCTTTTGTATAGCGGGAGCACCTCAAAGTACTGACATGTAGTGTTTGCTGACTGCCGTCAGCCTTGTTTTGGAATACGTGGAATCGCCGCTGCCTCTACTCCTGTGAAGCCTGGAGCAGCCTTGGCGCCGCGTTTGGACTCTGCTCTGGAGGACGTCCTTTCTGGTGACACCCGCCCTGCCTGGCCTCATACGGAGGAAGTAGGAGATGACTATATTTTGCCGGCTTGTTGGAGCCCATTGAAGCTTCGAGCCCATTGAAGCCATATGCCCCCTACGTTATTAATATAGTGAGATATCCCACCAAGCAGTGTGTATAACACCCCTTCTCTTTTTTCAAGGTGTATCGCGGACGCGCGCTACGCTCCCTCTGCTGTGTGACGTCCCCTTTTTTCTTTTCTACAAATCTACCTTCCGGCGCACCCGCGTCGGGCACCGCAAAGTACTGGCAAGTGCTGTTTGCTGTTCGCGGTGCAAGTGCATTGGGAAGCCAACTGTGATGGACACTGAGTTTTTGGTTTAGTATGGCACTTCAGTACTAGAACTAATCTGTATGTGAGTTTTTACTCGATCGAATGCACTGCTATCTTAGATATATGAATGTTCTTAGGCCCATGATGCAAACGTGAAGGGACTTCTGGATAGAAAACCTGGTTGACTATCAAGGTGTGGGTAAGATGCAATATCCCCTAATTTAGAATAGTACCAGAATTTCTCTTCTCTTTTGGTGTAGATAAGTGTGAACTGAACACCTAAAGTTAATAGAACCTAAGCTTGTAATTCTCTAGCTTACTTCAGTAGCATAAGTAGATCACAAAAATGGAAATTATGTTACGCAATGGAAAACAAATTAAAGATGCTATGCTAAAAGAGTCCTTTGATGCAAACCGCGTAGCAGCTAAAAAAAACAAAAAGCAACAAACGGAAAGTTTCTGTACTCTTCCAAAAGAAAAACGATCCTTTCGATCGATGTCCATCCATGTGGCTAACAATGCTGCTGAAACAAGCCTTAATGAAGATATGCAAGAGGGGAAAGTCTTATGCTCTCTGAAAGAGGCAAATGAAGACATGATTCATGATCCATTTGCTGAAAAAAAACTCAAATAAAAAAAATACACAAGATGAAGTTACTATGGGAGATAATATACATCCTGATGCGGATATATCCATGCTAGCACCTGTCATCGTAGCAGATCTTTACAAAAGGGTACGCCTCTCACTAGGACCATCAACTCCTGTGCCCACATTTGGACACTTTCGAGAACATGTTCATTTCCACAAACTAAACATGAAAGAACATAATAACCTCTCACATTGTTTCTTTCACAATGAAGAAGAACTCAAGGTAAAAGAGTCACACCAATCTACTAGTTCGCCAACCTCTACTCTTGCAATGAAAAGTAGATTAATACCGAACAGAGACATATCTGATGAATTAGATACTTGTACAAATAGAAAGAAACACATCGGATATCCTAGAAAAAGAAATACAGGAGTTTCCGGTAATAACTAGGATTCTTAATTTGCTAGATAAAGGACATGAATTAACACGTACCTTATTGAAAGACATACAAAATAACATCTCTAAAAACTCTGAAAAGTTAAACAAAGTTGAAGGATATATACTTGCACAGGAAGCCTGTCACAAATTTCATCTGCACTGTCCTACAAAAACTGCCCAGATGATAAAACAAGAAGGATATGCATTAAAAGATTTGTCGCAAAATTCCATAGGAACTCAAATGATGAATGATCCCCTACTGCACCACGGAATACCCAAATCATTTGCAAATATGGCAAAGGATCAAGCCACTTCTATAACTCTTGAGGCTAATGGGGAGTCGATTGACATAATTGAAATTGCCAAAGCACAACATGAGCGACTGTTACAAATTGAGCAATTATTATGTCAAAGTAATCCCCAAATGCATCATGCTGAATTGCCTCAGAAGATATCACCAATGGCATCTGAGAATGCAATGCAGAATCTCTCACCAGACAGCCCCTCAGCGATACTTGAAATTCTAGAGAAAGAGATGGTATTGGAGAAAATCTCCGAAGATGCTGAAAATACTGTTATATCCACTGAAGGGCCCTATCACATATCTAGAAGAGCAAAATAAAATGTATCAAAGAGCGTTAAAAAGAAGGCATAAGAAACGTGTAGATGATGCTGGAATACACCAAGGGATGAAGAAAATACCCTTGGGTACTAAAAAAGGGAAAACACAAAACAGCTTCCAACCTCAAACTCAGGCGAGCATGCTTTGAACTTAAGTCAGTTAAACGAAGAAAGTAAGATCGTGTTACAGATACCTTCACAAGATGAGGGGGGGAAATCGGGATGGATGGAAAAGAGCAACTAACTTTCCATGAAGGAGCACACGCAATTCAAACAAAAATGAAGGCATACTTTCCTGAAACTCAAATAAAAAAAAACGGAAACACAAAGAAAATGGAAAACAAAGGTGTAGAAATAAAAATGTCTAACAATAATATATACACTCCTATTGTAGAACCTGTACCGAGTGTGGTTATTAAACCACCTCTGACAGTTCCAACCTGATACTTTTCTACAACTGAACAAAAAACACACAAGGTTTTAGACGTGTCAAAAAAAGATTTAGCGCTACAGAAGTCAATCATCTCCCCCAAATTGAGTCCTAATACTAATTTGGAAGTAAAATCCACAGCTACTCTAGGGGAAAATAAAAACAGTCCTAGAGGACCTGTAATCCCACAAGAGACTAATAACTAATTAAATAATGGGACGGTAAATGAAAATAGACTTATGGAAAATGGACTAGGGCTGGATTTCGTTGAGGAGGAAGGGACTACTCAACCCCTGACTATCACTGAACCAACCTTGGCAACATTCGACAATATTCCTGAGACAATGAAAACAACAATTGGATGGAAAAGTGATCCATTGATAAATGGAAAGGAACGTATTAATCGTTCCTTCCTAATGAAATCTCTGTATAAAATTCCCTCACTTAGAAACTTGGTGTCTAACAACATTGAAAGCATCAGGTTATCTAATATAAATAATAACCAAATGCTCTCAATTGTTTTTTCACCCATAATTGGAAAACTACTGTGGGAACATAAATCCGACTTAATGATGATGGGTCTAGAATTACATGCTTTCAATGTAATAGAAGAGGCGCTAGCATTTCTTGACTACCAACCACCAATAATACCAACTATTGCCAATAGCATTAATCAAGCACCTGCTAATGTAGATACTACAAAACAAATGCTAGAACAGCTAGCCTCCCTCACTACAGCTTTAAATGGATTGCTTTGGTTGGAACCTTTAATAAAAGCTGCTTCTGTGATTGGTTCCACGCATCTGCCTTCATAATTACAAGAGATAAAAATTATTTCTTGGAATTGCTGTGGTTTTAATAATCTTAGGAAATGGATACAAAATGCGAAGAAATGCATGTTACCCCAGATATTTTTAATCCAAGAAACCATGTCTATCTCTGAGCTACAATTTGATGGTTTTACCTCTCTTGTACACCATGCAGTTGGTAAAGGTAGAGACAGACCTGCGGGAGGTCTGGCCATCCTTATTAGTAACACATTTTCTTTAAAGGTGAGTTACATATTCCATTCAGAATTGCTGTTATTGGTAGATGTGACTATAGACTCATTGTATGCTCTTAATGTCTTTCTGATTACACTATACTGGAATCCATCTTCTATGTCTCTCTCAGAAGCTTGTGAGGTGTTTGATAAAATCCTACAGAAGGCTTATGAAAAATCCCCACATGCAGAAATATTGTTAGGAGGTGATTTTAATGCAACACATTTATCTATCTTAAATACTAAGAGGAATGACAAATGTAAGACTCAGGCTGGACTTACGCATGAAAAAGGTCAAAAATGGGTACATTACTTAGATGGCCATGATTTATATATCATTCAACCGAAGATGACTCATGAATCATACACATCGAAAAGGGGCCCTTACTCCTCATGGATTGATTACTTGGTAGGCTCTAGAACTTTAACTGGCTGGATGTCCCCAGCAAGCACCATAGATCCGATATTAGGGGATCACCTAATGATCGCCTCTTCCATGGTATGTAGAATTGATAGACATGCATGCAATTCTACGTTGTCATTGGTACAAAGTAATAGAACAAGGTTATCGATCAACTGGAATTTAAGTACTTGTAGGAAAATCTCTTTTCTAGTTAATCGAGACCTGTGGAAATGCAAGAGTAATACACCGAATGAGAGATTTTTGAAGCTATTATGAAGGAGAATCTAAAGATGATTACTTTTCATCTAAAATCCATAGCCAATGCACAAAAATCTCAAGAATACAACAAATGCTCAATCTCTGGGAGGTCATCAGACATTTTGGAGCTCAAACGTAAAAAAATATGGAATTGAGGAAAATAAGGAAATCCTTTATGCTCCATAATTCTTTTTGCTTTATAACGGCAAAAAAAATTATCATGAAATTTAAAAATGATATATCACGAGTTCGATCTGATATATCACTGAAACAAAATCAAAAAATGGTCCAGTTGCTATATAAGCGGAAGACGAAAGATATATTGAAACAACTCAGATCCATTAAGAAAGAACAACACTTAGAATTTGATTCTGCAAT
The DNA here is from genome assembly GCF_040938575.1 of Ambystoma mexicanum. Lineage (NCBI taxonomy): Eukaryota > Metazoa > Chordata > Amphibia > Caudata > Ambystomatidae > Ambystoma > Ambystoma mexicanum. The sequence continues at coordinate 1,210,540,765 of NC_090922.1, read as the reverse complement.
TGATAGAGCATTATGGACCTCCTTTTTTCTTCACAAATATACAATCCCTCCAGCTTTCACCCATCTAGAAAGCGCTCCAAATTATATGGACATTCCTGATATCTGTCCATGGGATACTGAGGACATTTTGTATGCTATTAATAAGCTAAAAGCATCTAAATGTCCTGGGCCAGATGGCTTGCCACCTTGTGTCATTAAGGATGACCCTCTATTCTGGGCACAAGTTTTCTTAGCCGACTTTAAAACAATATTCCGAACCAAAGAAATTCCATCATCTTGGCTCACATCCATTATCATACTGATACACAAAAAGGGGCCAATAGATAATCCTAACAACTTTAGGCCCATGGCATTAATGGATGTAGCAGCCAAAACATTCTCAATATTGATCTTACAAGAAATGGAGACGGTGATCTGCAATACCGACTGTCTAAGTATAGCCCAAGTAGGCTTTCGAAAAGCAATGGGGACAACCTTAAATGCTAGTATTCTCTCTCATCTCATGGTATCTTGTAAATCTCCTGATCAAAGCCCTATTTTTGTTGCTTCTCTGGACCTTAAATCTGCTTTTGATTGTGTCAGTAGAGGGTTATTATGGCAAAAAATGTTAAGCGCCACATTTCCTTCATACCTAGTAACTCTGATTGCCATGCTCCACTATAAAACAAACTTTAAAGTAAGAATAAACCGGGAAGGAACTCCTAACGAAACTATTCCTACCTGGATTGGAGTAAAGCAAGGAAGCAACTTAGCAGCTATTTTGTTTAATTTGTATATGGCCGACTTGGATATGATTTGGAATGAAACACAATCCTTTGCAGTACGTCTAGGAAATCTCAAGCTATCGTGGTTAGCGTATGCAGATCTCCTTTTCGACAGAACACACGCTGGACTACAGGCTAAGCTTGAGAGCTTCCTTACATACTGCAATAACAACTTAAGGGTTAACCCCCAAAAATCCAATATCATGATCTTTTCTAATCGAAAGAAAATTCGCCATTTTATTTGTAATATCGATACAACACAGATAAAGGCAGTATCAGAACTTTTTTTACTTGGGCTATAGTGTTTCAAATAACATCTCCCTAAAAAAACTAAAGAACTTTTGATGGAGAAAATGCAACCTCTTAAAGGTCAAATGAAAATGATTTATCACAAATTTTGAAATGTTTTGCTGATTCCATTCTACGAATACTACAATAAGAAAGTTGAAGTGATTCTCTTATATGGTATTGAACTACATTTAGAAGACCTTGGACCCCTTTTCAATCGTCTACAAGGAATTCTGTGGAAAAACGCTTTAGGTCTGCCGATGTCTCTTCAAAATGCCATCTTAAGGCATGAATTAGGACTCTTCTTTAGCAGCACGTTATCAATGGCGTTTATTAACACTCTATTTTAAAATGTTAGATCCCCCCAAGAAATTCCATCTATACAGAATTTGCTAAAATGCTAACACAGAATCATCCTTTATCAGTGGCTAAATTTAAGGACAGAATGAATAAGATCCTAGAGAAAATGAATATACGAGCAGATGATCTCGATCTGAACATAAATAAAATGAAAAAAAAACTGTTTATTGTCGATTGGGCAGAGTGTATAACACTAATACAGTCTTACTCGTCCTTTGAGCAATATGCTGAATTTATTCAGCCACAAAGTCCTTGCCTGAAATATCTTTTGCTTTGTCCAGATAAAACAATTTGCAGAACATATATGCTATTTCGTATGGACTTCATTCACACTAAAGTTAGAATCGGATACTGGAAGAATAATCAAGATACTTTAATGAATCAAACTTGTAGATTCGGCAAAGAGACTGAAGAAACTTTAAAACATCTATTCTTATACTGTCTTTACTTTGAAAAAACGTGCATAACTATGTTAAAACATTTTGCAAATGCAAACACAATCTTTGCAAGAAACTGCATATGGAAACATTGTATGTGGGGTGCAAGTAATACAGCTATAGTAGCAACGGTACAATTGGTAAATTATATCAAAACTGAAATGGAAAAGGATTGTTTTATCATTGAAAGTTAAAACAAAATTGATGAATTATGATGTGTTCCTGTTATTGAAGAATGTATTTTCCATCATATAGATTTATTTTTATATGTATTGTTGAAAATTGTATTTAAATGAAATTATTTGTAAAGGTGTATTACACCAAAAAAATTTCTTAAAACATGAGAAAGAAAAAATAGTGGGATCACTCCCCTGATCTCATCAGGGTTGGCTCCACCTTGTGTAAGAGGATTCAATTCAGCACTACAGCTAAGTTAACGCCTAGTCTAGAATACTGAATGAAAACCCTTATTGATATATCTTTATGTCCAGTTCATGCGTTCTGGATGACTACCCCTATATAACACCCCTCTCTTGGAATCCTCCTGACCCCACTGAGCCAAGAAGTAGTTCTGTTTTGCAAGTTAAAAGGTTTATTTGATAATTTAACAATAGATATATAGATCACACTTTATAATAAATTAATAATTGAATATCACACTTAATCTAATATGATAAATATTAACAACGGAGAATCTGGCACTAACACGCTTCTTGATAATCACTAAGGAGTTGACATGAAATGGATAAGGTAGCAACAATACTTTTATGGTTTCAAATGGATGCAATGTGGAATGAAATGCAGTACAGAAAATACTCAATATGATTTCAACAAAACAATGTAATCACTTTTCTCTGGCAATCCCCTCCCCCCCTTGATGCAAGGCAAGGAAATGGAAGGAAAACACACAGTTCTCAGAAATGCAATCAATGTAAATCAGTTCACCCCAGCAAGCTTACACTACAGAAAACAGATAGGAGTTTTGAAAACACAGGCAAAATGCTTTGATATGTGCTAGCAATGGATGAGAAATATGCTGGAAATGCTTTTAATTCCCTTTCAGAGGTTCAGGGTGAGTGGTATCTAGTTAATATTAGTCCAGGCTCACACTAGCAATGAGGCAGGGATAGTTAGCAGGTTAAACGAATTTCTGGCAAATGGAAGGCAAGCAGCAGCAGTTTTTACATGTGAAGAAATTTGCAAATCGCTGTAAAATTCGCGAATGCGTGTTCCGTGATTGCGGTAAAACTATAAGGGGTAGGAATGCGGTTCTAGGTTCGTAGGAAAGCCACGATTCTAACCTTTCAGATGAAAGTTATTGCAAGTCTCTAGCACAAACGGTTGCGGAGATATGAGCGATTTTGTGAAGGTCGTTTTTCAGATTTGAAATTTTAAAGTTCAAAAAGACAAGTGCAGCTTGCAACTAGGAAATGACAAGTGACAGCTTTACAAATGACAGGTGACAGTTAGGAGGCAGTTCTACTTAGATTAAATAGATTGAATTATATTATTTTAACTAGGAGATTGGTTCTGCACAGTTTTCTAGGTACTCACACTATATTCTTGAGTGAAATGGGCCTCGCCATGGATCTGGTCAGGTTGTAAACTCGCCTCTGGTCTCTGCACTTCACAGTGATCTGGGTCAGCTCTCTCTGGTTCTCTGGTCTGGGTCTCTAGTTCTGGATAGATTGAAGTCTCTAGTTTGGCTCTCTGGAGGTTTGATGGAGGTAAAGTATGGATTTTTCCGGCAGAGCTTCCATCGGCAGATGGATTTGAAGGTCCCTATCTGTCCTGTCTGTCTGCTTTTATGTGTTTAGAATGTGGGTGTGTTCTAGCATCACTGACCCTACCTCTCTCTCAGCTTCTAATTGGTCAAACTTCCATTTATCATTTGATTGGCGAAGCTAAGTTGTGTCAGAGTGATGTCATTTTATGGCTTGCAGATAGGACACTCCTCTGTCAGATTGCACATATTCTATATTTGATAATAAAAGACATATTTCACAGTTACACAGTTGCTTGAAATTACATATACATGGTGTGGCTGAATTTAGCCATGTCTCTGTCCAAATCTGCTGTTTCTAAGAGCTTGCATTCAGAAATGGCACATAATTGACTTTTTAACTGATTTTTCAATTTCTGACATTGACCCAACTTTACATACATGTGCGCAGGGAGTATGGACATTAACTGATGAAGTTTCAGATTTTTAACATGCATACATTTAGAGTAATATCCACTTTTCCGCTAAAACCCCCCTGAACATACCACCGGTTCTAAAAACCTCTTAAACTGTGGGCAGAAAAATCACAAGAATTATGGTATCATTTATAAAATTTTCACATGTCCGCTCTATGAATGATCCATCTTTTTAAAGTTATGTTCTGGCTCCAAAGGGGTGTGGTTTCCTCTCAGCACAAGGTAGAAATACTGGTTTATCCAGTTCTGCCAAGCCAGCTTGCTCTCACAGGCAGTGCTCCTCCCAGCTTCTGCCAAGAGGAAGCTACATTTTACGACTGCTGTAATAAAACCTTTGCCTGAGTCAGGAGAGGCTCATTGTTCAAGAGGAAGCCATTTATGATCCTCTCAATAAACCCTCTGCCTGGGTGAAGGGAGTTGCATTGTTCACTCTCCTGCAGAGCACAGGTAATTCAATTATCAGATAGATGGCATATCCTTAGTGTGAGCAGCAAAAGGGCAGCTAGGCCTGGGAACACAGCTGTGACTCAAGTTTCACTCCTGATGGGGGTAGTTGCCAGGCAAATTGGAATCTCTTTAAGCTGTCATTTCTGTTCCCCAGTTTCTGCATTCAAATAAAACTAAACATTTTCACATATGCAGCTAGAAGGCTGATTCTAAGTTTAAAACTATGACATTTAAACAGTTACAAAGGCATGTGACACCAAACATAGGTCACTCATTTAATCTAAACATTTTCGATTTTAGTGTCTTTAAATCCAGTGCAACTTAAACTGCTGACTCCATAGCAGTTTTGTTATAAGCATTGTTTTGGGCTCTTCATTTCCCAGATTTTGTAGGCACACAACACTCCATTCTACCAAATGTCTGCTGGTGTTCAGTGAATATTTTGCACATATTGCAATGTTTGAAATAGGCACTTTGGCTTGCCTTCAGAGAAACACAGGGTGGTTTTAAACTGCCGGCTTTTGGATAGTGGTGAGTACTGGTACTGCACCCATTTTTGGGATTTAAGAAAATGAATTCCCAACAGTTATGGGTTTGCTTTTGGCAATTAGCATTGCCATTCCCAATGGTTTCAGACTACTGTGTGGGTAGTCCAATGGTGGTTTTAGGCAGTGTCCTTCTGTGCCCATAACATCGGCAAAAATGGGTGGCAGCCTATTCTTCATGCATTTCCCTGTGCATTTTCTGGGAAGCTCTGGCCATCATGATGTTTTCCATGTCAGTACTGCACAGTTTTGAGGTGGGGCCCGGATGCATGGGTAAATACATCCCACAAGCCCCCCTTCTTGCGGTGGCCATCTGATCCTTCACTAATGGGACCCGCAAGATCTGGGATGTAGTTCTCCTCTTCTTCCGATAAATGGCACAGTTCAGCATCTTTTCCTCCATCCGGTCGGATCGATCGGTTCTCCTCGCCGGTCCTGATGGGAGCATTGGGCGGTCCACTGGGCCCATTGGATCTTCGTTCCCGGTCTCCGGATCGTCCTTCTTGGTCATTCTTCATGGTTTCATCTCTCCTAGGATGATAAAGCAAAAGCGGCAATATCTACTCATAGACGATTTTTTTTTTCCACCACTGTTGAGATAGTGGGGCAGCATATGCATTTTATCATAACGAAACATTACATTCTTATTTTAATAAAAACAGTATGACTAAGAGACAGTTTCATACAAATCACAGTATGTTAGAGACTAGATGTGGTATGTTTTATGATTGGAACTGAATTAGTCTGATATAGTACCCGCTAGGATTCCAGAGGATTCCTCCAGTTGTTGCAGAGTGTGCCTGGGATGGCCACATTTCAACTGGTTTATGTGGACCCACTTGTCTTCCCACTCTGCCGAACCGCCTTTGGGGATGCGGATCTTGTAGGCCACAGGGGAGATCTTATCGACGATCTCAAAGGGTCCCTTCCATGTAGGCAAAAATTTGCGCTGCTTGGCCTGGTTCCTTTGGAAGTTGTATAGATAGACCCGGTCTCCCACCTGATATTCCTTCCTGGAAGTTTTCAGGTCATAATGGGTCTTCATGCTATCAGCTGATCTTTCTAGATTCCGCTGAGCATAAGCAAAAGCATGTTGGAGGTGTTTCCTTAAATTCTCCACATACTCATGAGTAGTGGAGGCATTTATCAGTGTCTGCTCTTGGGTCCTGTAGAGCAAATGCTGAGGAAGCACCATCTTGCGTCCAGTCATCAACTCAAATGGTGACATTTTGGTTGCAGATGAAGGGGTAGATCTGATGGCCATTAGGACCAGAGGTAATCGGATATCCCAACTTGGCCCAGAATCTGCCACAAACTTCTTTAATATGCTCACAATTGTCCGGTTATATCTCTCTACTGCCCCAGAAGAAGCTGGTCTATAAGCAATATGCAGCTTTCTCTTGACCCCCAGTATCTCCCACATCTTTGTCATTACTTCACTGGTGAAGTGGCTACCTCTGTCTGACTCAATCCTTTGAGGTAGACCAAAACGGGAAAAGATGTGGTTGATCATCAAGGCAGCTGCCGTTTCTGCCTTGCAGTTTGGGGCTGGGAGACATTCCACCCACTTGGTAAACAAGCATGTCACAGTCAACATGTACTTATTCCCCCTAGCCGAGCGAATCACAGGGCCTACAAAGTCGATTTGTAAATCTGACCATGGCAGGGTCATCCCCCTCTTTTGTAAAGGCGCCCGGTGTGTGAGGGATGTCGGCTGAAATTGTGCACACACAAGACAACCCTTCAAATATTGGTTGAGGTCCTGGCCCATGTGTGGCCAGTATGCAACCTCTCTTAAGATTTCCAATGTTGTGTGAAACCCCCTATGACCGGCGGTGGCCGCATCATGGGCGTGACTTAACATCAGGCTTCGGAATGAGGTAGGAACCACCCACTGGTCGTGGCCAGCTTTGGATTTCCTTACCAACAAACCGTCTTGGATCCGGAACATTTTTGGACATTTCATCAACACTCTTAGGTCCTCTTTCCCAATGTAATCGGTATCCGTCAGGGGAAAGTTCTCAGGGTCCTCAAGGTGCTGGTAAAATTTACCAATTATTGGATCCCCCTTCTGAGCAGTAATCAAATCAGCATCAGGGGTCTCCTTACTCCATTGTGCAATTGAGAGGTCGTTGTGAGCATTTGTCTGGGACCTAGTGATAGCAGCGACCTGGATTTCCCCCAACAGGGACTCCATCTCAATTAGATCCCCTTGGATGGCCCCGGTTTTGGCCAGCTGATCAGCTAAGTCATTTCCAGTTTTGTCTGGTCCCTCTACTTTAGAATGACCCTTGATCTTTTTCCAATAGATGGTCATCTCATTCGAGGTGACCAGATCATCAATGTTTTGGATCAACTTCCCATGTTTCAAGGGTTTGTTGTTCGCACATAACATGCCTCTGGTTTTCCAATTAACCAGGTGCTCCACGAACCCGTTCCGTACATAATCCGAATCTGTGATTATGACCAGTTCGTGGAGTTGATGCTGGACAGCAGTGAGGATGGCCTGATGCACAGCCATCAATTCTGCCACCTGACTACTTCGGGGACCAATTTTGTATCCAGCAGAGGGTTCTGGGGACTCATTCACCCATGCATTCCCTACGCCAGCCACCAGTTCTTTCTCCCCGTTGTTGTCAACATGGTAAGAGCATCCATCCACATAGACAGTGGGCATTCCCTCACACTTGTCCTCTTCAAAGACTTTGTGTGGGGAATTAAGGTATGCCTCCATGTTGTCCTTTATTTTTAGACTTTCGTCCTCGAGACAGTTTTCTCTGGCACAATCATGCAAGTCAGCCAGACCTTGCGCGAGGGGACTCTTCTTGTTTTGGCCATATCTGACCTCCACAGGAAAGCCTTGCATTGACAGAATCCAGGAAGTAATTCGGGAATTACTCACATTTCCGGCCCGGATTCTGTCACTTTGGAGATATTGCAGAGGCTGGTGTGGAGTCTCCACTATGATGTGTTCCCCCTGGATAAACGGGCGGTAATTCTTCAATGCCCACACCGTTGCCAGGAGTGCCTTCTCACAATCGTTGAATTTTTCCTCCACAGAGGATAAAGTTTTGCTCGCATAGGAGATTACTTTATTGACCTTGTCATGCTTTTGATATAATACTGCCGTCAAGCACATATTAGAGAACCCTGTCTCCAGGAAGAACTCCTTGTTTCTGACCGGGTAAGCTAGGCAAGGCGCTTGTGAGAGGCTTCTTTTGAGTTGTTTTACTGCCTCGGCTTGTTCTGGACCCCATTCCCACTTGACCCCCCCCTTCAGGAGATGAATCAGGGGTCTGGTGATCTCTGCGTAGCCCTCAATGAACTTTCTGCTGTAATTAGTCAGTCCAAGGAGGCTCCTTAGTTCCCGCAGAGTTGTGGGGTCTTTCAGTTTCTGAAGTGCTTCCACTTTCTTTTCCTGGGGACAGAGACCCTGAGGAGTAATCTCATGCCCCAAGAAATTAACACGGGTTCTACACCACTGTGCTTTCTGAAAGGAAAGTTTTGCTCCGGCGGCCCTCAACTGTGTCAGAACATAACGGATCTCCGCTATATGTTCCTCCACAGATGAACTTTTGATGAGGACATCATCTACATAAGCCAGGTTACCCCTCGCACCCAGGTCGGGCATGGCCTTATGTAGGAAAATATTGAATTCATTGCCGGAGTTGAGGTATCCGAAGGGAGTCCGGGTCCATGTGTACTGCTGGCCCCCAAAGGTAAAAGCCAGCTTGTATTGGTCCTCCCTACTGACAGGCACAGTCCAGTATCCATTGGTCAGGTCTATTGCAGTGAATACCTGTGACCCCTGGATCTGGGCCAGCCCTTGGTCAATGTAGGGCAGAGCCCATCGGGAAGTATGGACCCGTTTGTTGAGCTCCCTGAGGTCGGCGCAGAGTCTCCACTGGCCGTTTGGCTTCAATATTCCCAGCACCGGATTATTGAAGGTGCTGTGGACTGGACGGATTATTCCCCGGGACTCAAGGTTCTTAATTATTTCAGTAAGGGACTCCATTGATGCGAGAGGCAAGCGATATTGCTTCACAAACACAGGAGTCATGCCAGGGTCCGTGGGGATTGTGGTTGTGTGGATGTCAGTGCGACCACAGTCATATGAGTCTACCGCAAAGAGATCTTGGAAATCCAAGAAAACTTGTTTCAACTTTTGCTTTTGTTCCAGAGTCACACAGGCATCAGCTAGGTTGACTCTCTCTTCCACCATCTGCCTGAAGCCTGGAAAGACTTCTGGTTTGGCTATCTCCACGGCCTCCTCCAGCTGGGTGGAGAAGTCCCTGGTCAGAGTGCTGATTTGGACTGGAGGCTTCAGGTGGGAAAGGCAGCCCTCATGCACCTGGAAAATCACCTCATCCCTCCTGAAGTCACAAGTCACATCTTCCTTACCATAGGGGCAGGAAGTGTACACCAGGAAGTTCCCCCCATGCCGGGTAAAAATCCTGTCTGGTGTTGTATGATCATCACTGTCACTGTCAAAACAGTCCTTGGGGATTGGTCCTAACAGTTCATTTCTAAGATCAATGGAGAAATGTCGGTCATCAACCGCCATTCCAATAATGGTGCCTGCGGCTAGAGTAATACTCTTTAAGTCGCTGTTATCCACCTCTATTGGAATGGTGTCATGTTCTATGTTGACTAATGGAGTTGGGTTTACCCCCAACCCTTGCTGTTGGAGAGAAGCATTTAGATGTATGTAAGCATCAGGGTTTTTCAACTCTTGTCCCCTTTTAACTTTCACTTCCAGGGAGAATTGTCGGGTCCTTTCTGGGATGGTGACTTCCTCTTTAACCTGAATTTCAACTGCATAAGGTAGCAATTGAGCTGACCTAAATGCTTTTTCTGGATCATCAAAGCCCATGGGATTATCCGCTAATCGGGACCAAGCTTTGAAGTTTATTAGGTCCAAACTAATGGCAAAGCGATTGAGAATGTCACTGCCTAAGTAAAAGGCGGCAGGGACGTCTCGCACGACCCAACAATTTTGGACTATGCTCTTGTTGCCAATGGAGATTTTGAGCATACACCTGCTTGGCAGGAGATGTTTGGAATTAGGTGCTTCCAGGTCCATTTCCCATTTGTCTATCAGTTTGAAGGGGGGAATGGCTGGATCTTTTGGGAGTTGGCGAAACATGGCTTCGCTGATGAAGCTCTTACCGTTGTTCACACACACTCGAGCGAGAACAGAGTCCTTCCCATCATTTAACTGAACAGGGATGAACAACTGCTCTCCAATTTGCTGAATATCAGCCAGGCTTTGAGCTGATTTCACATCTTTCTGGACTATAGGAGTGGGAGTTTCAGATTGTGGATTGGTATAGAATTTCAAAGTGTTTCCTTCCAGCGTGGAATACCACCTTAAACTGGAAGGAAGGTTGATTTTCAGAAATAGAGAGGACCCCCCATCACTAGTCTGTTGTCCTACTGCTATTACTGTCACGTCTGGAATCTGGTTGTTCTGGAAGTGAAATTCTACTTGGTCAGATTTTTGTTCAACCATGTGGCATGTGCCGTTTAAACTAACATGGTTGACACTCTGTTTTAATTTTATTGGTCGGCTAGCCTGGGTCCAGAGGACCTTGTTTACACGATCTATTAGGGGTGACAACCTTCTCAGGAGGTCATTCCCTAGTAAACAAGGGGTGCCCTCCGGGGTCACAACTATGACCGGGTGTTTCAACTTATGTCGCCCAATTTTAATGTCCAAGTCTGCAGTCCCCTCAGCGGGAATTTCCTTCCCGTCAAAGTTCTGTAGTTGTCCCGGAAGAGAGGTGAGAGGAATTTGGTAATTCTCTCCCCTTCCTGCATTCAGTTCGTCAAAGGCCCTTCTGGACAGAAGGGTAGCTTGAGATCCAGTGTCCACCAGTGCCGAGATTGTACCCTGCCCCTGTACTTGTACCGGGGCATAATATCTTCCCTCCTTCTCCTCAAGGGGGCACAGGTAATGTACATTTTTGGACAACTGGTGGGCTAATTTTCTGGTTTTGGACATTGCTAGCGAAGAGATTTGGGCAGAATTCTGTGGAGAGTCTTGGGAATCTGAAAGAAAAATTTGGCAACTGGAGATCAGAGCCATTGTGGGTTCCCCTGGTTCCAGTTCTGGGCCGCCCCCCCCCCCTTTTTGGAGGCAGTCCCCAGTATGGGTTTGAACCCAGGGATTTTCTTGCTGTTGGTTCTGGGATGAGATGGTGGGCGGCGGTAGCTCAGTCTCCACATCTCCCCAGTCTGGATTTGCATCCCTAGGGACCCATTTTTCTTTGGGGGGAGTTCCCCCCTCTCTGAAGGAGAAGATCCTTTTCCCAGGATCCTCTGAGGATCCCTCTCCCTCAAATTGGAAGATCTGTACCTCTTTTTCAAACTGAGTCTGTTTGGGTCTTTTGTTTCTCCTACCCCCCCTCTGCTCCTTAGGAGGCAGACTTTCAGGGGCAAGAGATTTCGTTTCCGGTTCCTGGGTTTCCAGGGGCTGTTTACAAGTGAGGAAGGAAGCTTCCTCCAAGGCTTTACACCCCCCTTCCCTTTGTGCCTCCTCCCTGGGAACCGGTGAGTTATCGGGGTGCTGCCCCCGTCATTGTTCTGGAGCACCAGGTCCAGAGTTGGGTGCGTTCTGCGCCGGCACGCCCATCTGAGGGTTCTGCTGAGCCCTCAGTATGTGACCCAGATCCCGCGCCATGTTTTGAACCTGGCGCTCTAACTGGGAAACCCGCTCAGGCTGATACGGGGCCCTGTTTTCTCCCCTGGGCTGATCCCGGGAAGGGTAGCTGTCCCTTCTTTGGTAGTACCCCTGGTTGGGAAGATTTGGGTACCCCTCCACCCTTGGCCTCCCCTCTCCCGGATTCAGTGGTCTGGGCTCAGGGAATTGGGGAAAGAAGGATGGATGGTTTTGGGGCTGAAAGTCGGGAGGATATCTGGGGAAAAAGTTCTGCCCAGGGTTTGGTAAATTTCTGCCCTCCTGTGGGAAGTTTGGAGGGAAGTTCCCTGGGTTAGGTGCTTGGCTGGATCCCCCCCCTTGGGCTGGAGGAGTCCACACATAACCCAGGATGGGTCGATTTCCCTTGTAACGGGGACTTACATAATCAGGAGAGCGAGGGACCCCATTTGTGGGGCTGCCTCCCTGGCTCCCTGTCTGTGACTGGCCCGAGGACCTTCTGGGCCTAGCATTATTAGGTGCAGGTAGGTTTTTAGGCCCCCCCATCTCCAAATCCAAAACGGGGGTGACCTTTACCTCTGCCACCTTGGCAGCAGCAGGGGTGCTGTTGGCTTTGGGGTTTTTCTGGGCATTACTTTTGCTATCTACCGGTTTCTGCACCTCATAGATCCGGGTAGCCTGTTCAATGACCCAGTCTAAAGATCTTTTCTCGTGAAAATCCCTCACGAGCTGGGTCATGATATATTTGGGCAAGGCATGGAAAAACGTATTAATAAATTCCCTGCTATCCGTGCGCACCCTTCTTGTGGTCTGTGCAAAAGCACGCTTTAACTCCTGCACAAATTCTTGTGGGGCCTGATCCTCCCCACATTGCAAATTGTAGGCTGCCTTGCGAGCCTCTTGAGGATTTCTGTGAACAGAAAAATGTTTCAAGATGGCCGCCTTATAGGTGGACCATCTTAAATGATTTTGGTCCTCCAGCCCCGCAAAGAAACTGGAGTATTCCGGGGAGAAGGTCCACTTTACATATTGAATACAGCTTTGGCTGTCCTTCAAATGGAAAGTCTCCATCATTTGTTCAAACAACTCTAAGTGCTCCCAAACAGAATACTTAGCGTTCTTATGGTAAGGCGTGATGACGCTCCTGATCGCCTTAATCTGCTTTAAGGGGTCCTTAAGCAAGGCCCTTTTTGCCTTATTGGCCTTTTTGGTTCGGGTAACCCTTGTCCATTCATCCTCGGACTCAGAGGCACTGCTCCCAGAGGTTCCCGTCTGTTCTTCCAGGTTTTCCCGGATTCTGCGAGCCTGGGAATGGCTGGCAGAATGTGGGGACCTGGTCTCCTGTGTCCTGCGCAGTTCAGAGGAGTCTTCAGATTCCTCCTTGCTGCCAGGATTTGATGGGTACCCCCTCCACTGACCTAACTGGGCAGAGTTTTTCAGGATGCCCTTAATGGGCCTACTCTCCTGGGGTTCCCCATCGAACTGTACTGTACTTGGGTGCCCATACCCGGATGCCCACCCCTCCATTCCTGAGTGGTACTGGCCTATGAGCCCCATACTCTTAGCTGGATAGTAATCTGCCATCCCTGTGGCCCTGTGCTCATGTGCGCCAGGGGACATGGGGGTGGTAGAGTCCAGGGACTGGGGGAGATGAAGGCCCCTGGTGTTAGGGCTCCTGCGGTTATGGTCAGGAGTCTCTTTCCCAGCGGACCTCATCTCTATCCGCCCCTGCTCCCTGTTGCCATGCAAGAGCCTGCATTTGTGCTTTCAGTTCCTCTGTTAAGGCCTTACTCGACTCTATCAGTTTCTCCTGCATCGCTACCTGTTGCTGGAGCCTCTCATTGTGCTGGCAGAGAGCCTCATTTTCCCTCTGTACTTCCTGGTTGGTCCTGGAGAACTGGGCCAGTCTTTGCTGCAGGAGGGTTACCTCCTGAGCTGTGTCCCTATTGGCCTGCTCATTTCTTGCTAGAGCATCCTCCACCCTCCTGGTGTGCTCTAGCAAGTTCTGGTGTTCTTTTTGGAGGTCACCCAGTCCCTGGTGGGCCAGGTGATTTTCTTCCATTTTTCTTTTTAAATGGCAGACTTCCTGGCCTAAGGTATCCCTTTCCTGACTAAGAGCCTGCATCTGTGCCGCCAGGTCGTCCCTTTGCCTTTGGAAGGCACCAGCATTCTGGCGCTCCTGATCAAACTCTGCCTGGGTATCCAGGTCTTTCAAAATTAGTTTGTTGCTCTCTGCCTTCACTCTATCTAGGTGGCCTTGCAGGGTGACTACCTGCTCAGCACATACCCTGTTGAAGTCCAGTTGTTGCTCCAGCTTTTTCTGGTTTTGCAGTAGGGAGTCCAAACCTTCTTGGTATTCCTTCTGCAAGGCCAGAAATCTGGTATCCTGTTCTACCTTTTCCTGTTGCAGCACATCCATATCCTTCTTTATTTTAATGATGTGCTGCCTACTATCATCTTCTGACTCCTGGCTCCTCTGCAGCCTCTGCTCAGAAGAGACCAGGTCAGATTGGACCTTCTCTAACGCCATCTGTTGCCTATTTGCCAGATTTTGGCTTTCAGCACATCTATCCTGCATGTCTCCCATATATAGGTACAGGTATGCCGCTATCCTAACAATCTTGTCGTGTTCATCTTTGGCCTTAGGAGCCATATATAGTTCACTCAGGGCCACATGTAATGGACCCTGATCTCTCCATAAGTCTGACCCTGTTTCAGTGACCTGTCGCGTGATGGCCTGCAACCAGGCATCCTGGCCCTGTTCGGTCCATTCACCTCTCACAAATAGTTTATGTAAGAAGTGCTCTCTGGCTATTTTCATATCTACCAAGGTCGTCATTCTAGAGATTGGTCTCTGTCCTGACTTACAGAAGTTAGTATTTTATTTTTTTTGCAGAACAGAACTTTTCTTGGAGTGTCCCTTTTGAGGAATGCTTCACAGCGTAATGCAGCGTGGTGATCCGACCGGATGTATGTATCCCGTCAGTTAGCACACTGTATTAAGCTGCACAAGTGGTAAATCTAACCCAACGTCTCGGCTCGAGCCCCCAATTTGTAAGAGGATTCAATTCAGCACTACAGCTAAGTTAACGCCTAGTCTAGAATACTGAATGAAAACCCTTATTGATATATCTTTATGTCCAGTTCATGCGTTCTGGATGACTACCCCTATATAACACCCCTCTCTTGGAATCCTCCTGACCCCACTGAGCCAAGAAGTAGTTCTGTTTTGCAAGTTAAAAGGTTTATTTGATAATTTAACAATAGATATATAAATCACACTTTATAATAAATTAATAATTGAATATCACACTTAATCTAATATGATAAATATTAACAACGGAGAATCTGGCACTAACACGCTTCTTGATATTCACTAAGGAGTTGACATGAAATGGATAAGGTAGCAACAATACTTTTATGGTTTCAAATGGATGCAATGTGGAATGAAATGCAGTACAGAAAATACTCAATATGATTTCAACAAAACAATGTAATCACTTTTCTCTGGCAATCCCCTCCCCCCCTTGATGCAAGGCAAGGAAATGGAAGGAAAACACACAGTTCTCAGAAATGCAATCAATGTAAATCAGTTCACCCCAGCAAGCTTACACTACAGAAAACAGATAGGAGTTTTGAAAACACAGGCAAAATGCTTTGATATGTGCTAGCAATGGATGAGAAATATGCTGGAAATGCTTTTAATTCCCTTTCAGAGGTTCAGGGTGAGTGGTATCTAGTTAATATTAGTCCAGGCTCACACTAGCAATGAGGCAGGGATAGTTAGCAGGTTAAACGAATTTCTGGCAAATGGAAGGCAAGCAGCAGCAGTTTTTACATGTGAAGAAATTTGCAAATCGCGGTAAAATTCGCGAATGCGTGTTCCGTGATTGCGGTAAAACTATAAGGGGTAGGAATGCGGTTCTAGGTTCGTAGGAAAGCCACGATTCTAACCTTTCAGATGAAAGTTATTGCAAGTCTCTACAAACGGTTGCGGAGATATGAGCGATTTTGTGAAGGTCGTTTTTCAGATTTGAAATTTTAAAGTTCAAAAAGACAAGTGCAGCTTGCAACTAGGAAATGACAAGTGACAGCTTTACAAATGACAGGTGACAGTTAGGAGGCAGTTCTACTTAGATTAAATAGATTGAATTATATTATTTTAACTAGGAGATTGGTTCTGCACAGTTTTCTAGGTACTCACACTATATTCTTGAGTGAAATGGGCCTCGCCATGGATCTGGTCAGGTTGTAAACTCGCCTCTGGTCTCTGCACTTCACAGTGATCTGGGTCAGCTCTCTCTGGTTCTCTGGTCTGGGTCTCTAGTTCTGGATAGATTGAAGTCTCTAGTTTGGCTCTCTGGAGGTTTGATGGAGGTAAAGTATGGATTTTTCCGGCAGAGCTTCCAGCGGCAGATGGATTTGAAGGTCCCTATCTGTCCTGTCTGTCTGCTTTTATGTGTTTAGAATGTGGGTGTGTTCTAGCATCACTGACCCTACCTCTCTCTCAGCTTCTAATTGGTCAAACTTCCATTTATCATTTGATTGGCGAAGCTAAGTTGTGTCAGAGTGATGTCATTTTATGGCTTGCAGATAGGACACTCCTCTGTCAGATTGCACATATTCTATATTTGATAATAAAAGACATATTTCACAGTTACACAGTTGCTTGAAATTACATATACATGGTGTGGCTGAATTTAGCCATGTCTCTGTCCAAATCTGCTGTTTCTAAGAGCTTGCATTCAGAAATGGCACATAATTGACTTTTTAACTGATTTTTCAATTTCTGACATTGACCCAACTTTACATACATGTGCGCAGGGAGTATGGACATTAACTGATGAAGTTTAAGATTTTTAACATGCATACATTTAGAGTAATATCCACTTTTCCGCTAAAACCCCCCTGAACATACCACCGGTTCTAAAAACCTCTTAAACTGTGGGCAGAAAAATCACAAGAATTATGGTATCATTTATAAAATTTTCACATGTCCGCTCTATGAATGATCCATCTTTTTAAAGTTATGTTCTGGCTCCAAAGGGGTGTGGTTTCCTCTCAGCACAAGGTAGAAATACTGGTTTATCCAGTTCTGCCAAGCCAGCTTGCTCTCACAGGCAGTGCTCCTCCCAGCTTCTGCCAAGAGGAAGCTACATTTTACGACTGCTGTAATAAAACCTTTGCCTGAGTCAGGAGAGGCTCATTGTTCAAGAGGAAGCCATTTATGATCCTCTCAATAAACCCTCTGCCTGGGTGAAGGGAGTTGCATTGTTCACTCTCCTGCAGAGCACAGGTAATTCAATTATCAGATAGATGGCATATCCTTAGTGTGAGCAGCAAAAGGGCAGCTAGGCCTGGGAACACAGCTGTGACTCAAGTTTCACTCCTGATGGGGGTAGTTGCTAGGCAAATTGGAATCTCTTTAAGCTGTCATTTCTGTTCCCCAGTTTCTGCATTCAAATAAAACTAAACATTTTCACATATGCAGCTAGAAGGCTGATTCTAAGTTTAAAACTATGACATTTAAACAGTTACAAAGGCATGTGACACCAAACATAGGTCACTCATTTAATCTAAACATTTTCGATTTTAGTGTCTTTAAATCCAGTGCAACTTAAACTGCTGACTCCATAGCAGTTTTGTTATAAGCATTGTTTTGGGCTCTTCATTTCCCAGATTTTGTAGGCACACAACACTCCATTCTACCAAATGTCTGCTGGTGTTCAGTGAATATTTTGCACATATTGCAATGTTTGAAATAGGCACTTTGGCTTGCCTTCAGAGAAACACAGGGTGGTTTTAAACTGCCGGCTTTTGGATAGTGGTGAGTACTGGTACTGCACCCATTTTTGGGATTTAAGAAAATGAATTCCCAACAGTTATGGGTTTGCTTTTGGCAATTAGCATTGCCATTCCCAATGGTTTCAGACTACTGTGTGGGTAGTCCAATGGTGGTTTTAGGCAGTGTCCTTCTGTGCCCATAACATCGGCAAAAATGGGTGGCAGCCTATTCTTCATGCATTTCCCTGTGCATTTTCTGGGAAGCTCTGGCCATCATGATGTTTTCCATGTCAGTACTGCACAGTTTTGAGGTAGGGCCCGGATGCATGGGTAAATACATCCCACACTTGAGAAGAATTGACAAATACCCTGGATTCGGCGCAATGCACTTTCAGATTTTTGAAAATTTATTTTGTTACACCTTTGGCTCCATGAGCATTGTATGACAGCAAAGTACAAAATGTTAAAATAATTAAACTAAAAAGGTTCTCCTCAGCTTACCATATAAGTCTGAATAAAAAGCAGTGAGCAGATCATGAACTCCATGACCTGGCACACCACAATAATGTAAAACACACCAATTGAAATCGCATACATCGAGGGGTACAGGCAAACATCAAGTGACCCTTTTTTGTGCATCACAGCCCCAGTTGTGTTCTCAATGCAGACCCTTTCACCTCCTGACTAGGAGGCTTGACAGTCAATTGGTTTCCCGGACGTAATTTGATCCACTTACAAGCTACAACCTGAGATTTTGTGCATTCTGTAAGAATGTTTTGTGATTGTGGTGACAGTCTCCCAGCAAGCATAGCATTTCATATATAACATTTGCAAAATTCTCTGGCTGATATAAAAGGGGCACATTTGCAATGCTGGAGGCTTTCTACATACCCAAGCTGACCTGTTCAAATGTCTTCCTTGCACAGATTTCATTCCTTAAGGTGGCTTTCAAAACATATTGTCACCTTGTGCTAGCATTAGAGCCAAAGGAAAAGAGCAAAAAATGCTGGATAACAAAACACGCTGTCCTTTTACTGTTTCACCATCACATTGTCATCTGGAGTCTGTTGCCACACGGCAACTCGCACTGATCAGGTTCTTTTCACTACCCGATGTTGGTCAGTCTGTGCCATTTTCTGTAGCTCCAGCTTGGGCCCTTTCCAGTGCACGCTGACACTGCAGCATCTGTTTAAATATTCATTTTTGATTGGTAGCTGGCCCCTCAAAATCTGATGCAAACACTTCCGCTTGATGGTAGTAGGCTGGGACCTTATGCGTCCATTGAGAGTAGTTGCCGGTACTAAAGGGGAAAAATTGTTCCATATTTCCATCTGACATTGCAATGCAATTAGTGCATGATACTCAGCAAAACTGCTGAAACTGAACATTACTAGTATCAATTACACTCTGCCTATTACATCCTCAAGTGATAACTCGCTGCTATCTGTTCCTGATTCATCCATTTACCTGGAGAGTCGCTTTTGCTGTCGTGACCAGGGGCTCGGGCAAAAGGACCAATGGACTCATTTACCAACAGGCCTCAAAACCTGACAGCGTAGCCAAACTCCTACTGCTGGCAGCATAGCAGATACTCCTTCACAGTAGATCTCTAATCCTTATTTACACTGGATAATGCAGGGAATGCAGGACTGATTCGCCGCAATCAACACTAAACTTGATGACTACTAACATTAATTCTTTCCGAGCGAAACTAGTAAAGGAGAGTAGCTGTGGCACAAAGGATTAGAGAAATGCAAGGTCATGCTAACAGTTCAGACTGGGTGCACATTTTCAAGATGCAAGGGAAGCAGGTGACAGGGTCTGAAGGGAAGGAGGTGGCGAGATGCTGCGATAGATTGTGGAGCAGGTGATGATGGCAAAAGTGGGGAAGGTGGTGAGCTCAGTAAGACATGGAGGTGGTTATAGTAGGAGGTGGTATTGCCAATAAGTTTAAAGACGTGGTTACAGTAGAAGGTGGCGTCTGAGGCAAACAAAGTTGGTCATAGCAAGAGGTGATAGTGGCCGTTCAGAAGGGTGCTTACCTCACAAGGTGAGCACGATAGTGCCTAGGAAGAATATTTCTGAAAAGAGTGGGCCAAAGTTGAACAATTGTAGCAAAGGAAGTTGCAGGGACTTTAGAGGAGAGACAGAGGGTTTCTTGAGGTTTTCTTGAGAGAGGCATAGGAGGGATAAGCCGATAAGAAGTAAATGAACATGAACTAGAGGAAGATCAGTACATGGACATCATCCACCCTGCGGTTCAGGGCAGACCATGGCAGAATCTGGGATGAACGCGATGGAGGGCTGAGGGGGGGGGGGGCGGAGAGTTGGGTGGAGACATCCCTCTTGTTGAATGGTTCTGACAAGACGTCAACGGAGAGTCTGTGTTCTGGATCGCACACCTAGTCAGTCACCAGAGTAAAGCACTGGACCCATCAAAGTGACAATAGACTGAGATTTGCCAACAAGAGCCTAAGAATACCTAAACGTCTGTCCAGGGCTAGAGGGACCCCACAGAGGGGAGCCATCCGAGTTTCAACTCTTTCTCAGTTTCAATTGGTCCACTGTGTAAATTAACCCAAACAAAACGCTTGAAATTAAGTCCTCTTAGATTGTGCCGTCTTTTGTTTTCGTAGGTGCCATGAATGACATAGGCCAAACAATGTATCTATATTTTTAAACGTGTACAGTAGATGGGGTGGGGAAAACAAAATGCTGTTCATACCACCTAATTATGCACTGAAGGTTCATTAATACCACTGATTCCATATAGACAAACAGCAGAGCTAACATCTAAAACATGCACAGTAGGATGGGTTGGATGAAAGTAATCTAGGCATTAGCTTTGCAACGCATGCAGTCACCTGGAAGCATGAAACGCACACCCATACCCCCATCCTATTTGCACAAGAAACAAGTATTTCAGGACTAAATTGAGCAACACATACAATCACTTGCAGCATGCAGCATGCCTGGAACTAAATATATACCGTGCAACAGCACAATTGCAAACATAATGGAACCCAATCCCTAATGCATGACAACATGCAAGCAAGGCATGATATGCAGAAACAAATTTCCACACTGCCATAAACCTGCACTCACGTGCCCACACTAACTAAATGGCAACACCCACACTGAAGCTCATGCCACTGTGAGGTACTCCATATTGTCATATTCACAAAATAAAAGCTATTGTCATTAGTAAAAGTAAAAACAGTCCATACCCAACGAGACAATACATTATATGTAATTAAAGCCTCAAGTATTCACATCAATCTTAAAGAAAGGGCACTCCACACAGAACAGAACCCACAAACTGGCCTACACCTTTACAGAGACACTTCCTTGGGAGATACCACTTCCAGGAAGCAAGACATGGCAACAGAGGGTGCGATTTGTGGTGACTAATTACATTTACAATGTGTGAATTAGTTTACAACATGACAAAAATGGGAAGCCACGACACTGACCTAAATGGACTGGACTCTCACATTTTCATGCAAGCATGGTGCAGCAGACTCCTCTATAACATGCTTTAACCAACACTACATTGTTTATTCATTACAATAATTCTGCTACACATTGCCAACACCCCACAAAACAGTCAGAGCTGCCTTTTCACTGCAGCAGAGGAGACTGGATGACACTATCACGTAACTACTTCTCTGGTACACTGTGAGTAAACTACAACCGAGAACCAAGTCAGACACCGGCTTTTATTTGTGTTAAGTGAACCCATTCATAATGTGCTAATCGGTCTAGACAGTGACAAAAATGGGAAGCCAGGGCACTGTCGGAATTAACTAGTCTCTACATGAACTCGCTTAAGTGACATTAGAATGTGGTTTAACAAAACACCACGTTGTCTATTTGTTTCAGGAATTCTGCTACACGCCAGGACACAGCTAGAGCCACATTTCCAGCACACCAGAGGAGCCACCAACAACTGGCCATCAACACCTGAGAGCCACAACTCCAAGACCTAAACAAGAGCAGTGAATTACAAGAAAGTGGGCTGAAAAACGGTCACATTTTGCAAACATCTTGCAAGTCCGTGAAGAATGTTTGTAAACGAAGTCTGTCCTAAAAAAAAATACAAATAAAGCATGATGAGGCAAGTAAATAAGGAGGCAACCCCAAGCTGGTATACTACCTGCAAGTGTTTTTATCATGCTCCACAGGCACAGACTGAACAGGGGGCTAATACACAAGTACCCAATCTCCCTGCCCCCCAGATTCCTGGCCCGAGTGAACTGGCTATCGAAAACCGCATGAAATGGATCAGGGACACACTCGGCTTATGTGAAGCTGTCTAAGCAAGGAGGTCGACCTGATTTTGTTGAAACAAACATCACCTGCAGCAAGAAAATCACCTGTAGCATATTCAGTTCCTGACTGGTATACACATGAGCTGATGACCCCTCAAGCTAAAGAAACAGATGCTGCTACATCATATATGCCGGATTATATGGTCCGTGAAGATTCAAAGGTTGAGGATCCTGACACCAAGTATGAAAGCCCTAGAGGACCTTTTGATTTTGGTGTGAAGACCGTTTGGCAGAGGGATGTGGATGACCATGAGAAAGGGAACCAAGAAGAAGAAAAGCACAAAGTTGCCTGCCATAAAAGCAAGCTTCAAGCAAACGACTATAGTTCCAAACAGAGTGCCACCTTCCACTTCCAGCAAGCAAGAGCCTCTGGGCAAAAAAGTTGTCTTCCCACCTATGCCCACATCGCGGAGCAGTGATCCAGTGAATTTCAGCAAGTTGTTGAGCAATGGATATGGCGACGATTGGATCCAACAGCGCAATGACAGAGATAAAAAGCCTCTGCAGAAGTCTAAAGATACTGCAAAAAGTCAGTACAAGGAGAAAAAAGCACTGAAGCAGAAATCTCCATGTACAGCCTCACAAAAGAGAAAATCAAATGCAAGATTAAAGGATAAACCAAGGTCTCAGTTTTGACCTGAAGCAGGTTCCCAGTCACACTTCCTACTCTGCATGTAGGCTAACCCACTGTTACACATACACAGGTGGTTGTCTTCTGCGGGCAAATGAGGCATTAGTTAGGCATTCATCCATAATCTTAGAACATGCGACTAATTACTAACAACCCACATTTGTCAACATCGATTATTAACTAACCAATCATTAAACCAAACATGATGGGCAAGTGTCCAGAGGAAATGTACCCAGAAGCAATGACTTTCATATCTTTCCATTATTACAAGTTAAATGCTGTATTGATGACTTAAACTACAATCTGCACTATTTAGATCCTGTTTTTTTCAACTCATTCTTTTTCTTGGATTTGCTCTTGTATTCTGCCTCCATGGTATTCCTGTGCACACTTCTGTCATTTGGTGGGGACCCATTTTCTTGGAGGCAACACTTAAAGGATAAGCTACTCTTAAACCTATAGTAGTTCTCTATCATGGGTGTCTTTGTTAAACCCAGAAACATTGACTAGCTTTGTCTGTGAGCTCGATCTCTGAAAACGTATTAATGTCAGTTTATTTCAAAACCAACAAAACCTATATATCGCCTGAATGGCTTTCTATTAATTTAAAAACAAATACATCTCCATAAAACATATTTTTGCTGTTTTTAAACAGATATGAAAATGTTTGCACCCTTTACAAAATAATAAAGCAGTGAATGTAATGGGCACCTAGATTTGACAGAGAAAATGTGCTGCTTTAAGACAGCCAGGCTTCACCACTATCTTGTTCTGCAGTGCAGTAATACTTTATTTATCTGTTAGAAAGCGATAAAAGGATACATGTTAAGCTAAAAAATGTTTTTAAAAAACAAAGCACTCGAAGCAAAGGCTCACTGTCTTACTAGAAAACCGTACTAGCGTTAATATTAAACTAGAACTGTTATAAAAAAAACTGCTTCACTGAAATCCTGTAAGTGCACAATTTAGCTCCTTCGCTCTGAACATTATCTATACATGTGTTTCTGTTTACAGAATCTGCTTCACAAATGTGCCACTGCCAGAGGTATAGCTACAGAAAGCAAGAAATCCACCAGTCCGTCTGAGGAAAAAGAAATAGGCATCGGCAAACTATAAAAGCTTATAGGTGCACCATACAAGCTAAAAACCCTTAACTTCTAAAAGCATGCATCGCTACAAAACAAAAGCATATGCTAGTTTACTACAATAAGGAATAAACAATATTGGTAAGTCGAGCAGGTTTGGTAAGCACATTTCACTAAGACATTTTGATTGATCTCTCAAACAAGAGGCAAGTTCCAATTATTTATATTGTTGGATCTCCAAAGTCCAATATTACCCATACTTGAAAGCTACTAAACAAAGCCTTTGTTGTGCATGACCACTCATATACAATTTGCTACCCCTGCACAGTAGCCATAAGCCAACTCTACAGAGGGGGGGAGCCCTTCTATAACCGTCTATAGCAACATGAAAATCGCAAAAATAAAATCCTGTTTGACAACATGGCCTATCCCATTGTGTTATAGCATTAAATTGCAAATACCATACTTCCATGTCATAAAATGACCAGAGAGCAAAACAAGGATAATGGTGGGGGGGGGGGGCAGGGCGTCATGATTTTCCATTGTAGCCATATACATTATAACTTACACATCTATAAACTAAGCAGTGTTGGGTGTCCTGACCCACGTTTAAGCTATCATCCTACAACATTTGGTGCTGTGGGCTTAGAAAATTCAAGATGGCGGAAAACCCACATGTGCGCCGAAATCCAGGAAAGCTGCGCAGTTTGTGCACACACCAAAATGGTTGCCTCACTTGCCACCCACCAGTGCGAGAATGGAAGGCCGGGTTGCCATGAGGGAAATGGGTTGCCAAAGGAAAAACAGTAGCGCCGGTTAGCTTCAAAGCGCTTTAAAATCACCATTGGACTACCCGCACAGTAGTCTGAAACCATTGGGAATGGCAATGCTGATTGCCAAATGCAACCTAGAATGGTGGGGAATTCATTTCTTAAATCTCAAAAATGGGTGCAGTACCAGTACTCACCACTATCCAAAAGCCGGCATTTTAAAACCACACCAGATTTTACTTTTTTGTGTAAAACTGAATGAACCCAAAGCAGGCTAAAGAAAGACTTACTGAGAGGTGGATACAATGTAAAGTGATATTCTGAAGTGACTTGAAGGTTTATAACAAGACTGGCTGAGCTGTGGATTGCAGCAGTTTAAGTTGCACTGGATTTAAAGACACTAAAATCGAAAATGTTTAGATTAAATGAGTGACCTATGTTTGGTGTCACATGCCTTTGTAACTGTTTAAATGTCATAGTTTTAAACTTAGAATCAGCCTTCTAGCTGCATATGTGAAAATGTTTAGTTTTATTTGAATGCAGAAACTGGGGAACAGAAATGACAGCTTAAAGAGATTCCAATTTGCCTGGCAACTACCCCCATCAGGAGTGAAACTTGAGTCACAGCTGTGTTCCCAGGCCTAGCTGCCCTTTTGCTGCTCACACTAAGGATATGCCATCTATCTGATAATTGAATTACCTGTGCTCTGCAGGAAAGTGAACAAAGCCCTGTCCTGGCTCAGGCAAAGGTTTTATTGGCAGGAGTCGTAAATGGTCGTAAAAAGTGGCTTCCTCCTGAGGAAAGGGGAGGGGCACTGCCTGTGAGAGCAAGCTGGCTTGGCAGAACTGGATAAACCAGTATTTCTACCTTGTGCTGAGAGGAAACCACACCCCTTTGGAGCCAGAACATAACTTTAAAAAGATGGATCATTCATAGAGCGGACATGTGAAAATGTTATAAATGATACCATAATTCTTGTGATTTTTCTGCCCACATTTTAAGAGGTTTTTCGACCCGGTGGCGTGTTCAGGGGGGTTTTAGCGGAAAAGTGGATATTACTCTAAATGTATGCATGTTAAAAATCTGAAACTTCATCAGTTAATGTCCATACTCCCTGCACACATGTATGTAAAGTTGGGTCAATGTCAGAAAGTGAAAAATCAGTTAAAAAGTCAATTATGTGCCATTTCTGAATGCAAGCTCTTAGAAACAGCAGATTTGGACATAGACATGGCTAAATTCAGCCACACCATGTATATGTAATTTCAAGCAACTGTGTAACTGTGAAATATGTCTTTTATTATCAAATATAGAATGTGTGCAATCTGACAGAGGAGTGTCCTATCTGCAAGCCATAAAATGACATCCCTCTGACTCACAGTTCATTCCCCAATCAAATGATAAATGGAAGTTTGACCAATTAGAAGCTGAGAGAGAGGTAGGGTCAGTGATGCTAGAACACACCCACATTCTAAACACATAAAAGCAGACAGACAGGACAGATAGGGACCTTCAAATCCATCTGCCGCTGGAAGCTCTGCCGGAAAAATCCATACTTTACCTCCATCAAACCTCCAGAGAGCCAAACTAGAGACTTCAATCTATCCAGAACTAGAGACCCAGACCAGAGAACCAGAGAGAGCTGACCCAGATCACTGTGAAGTGCAGAGACCAGAGGCGAGTTTAAAACGTGACCAGATCCATGGCGAGGCCCATTTCACTCAAGAATATAGTGTGAGTACCTAGAAAACTGTGCAGAACCAATCTCCTAGTTAAAATAATATAATTCAATCTATTTAATCTAAGTAGAACTGCCTCCTAACTGTCACCTGTCATTTGTAAAGCTGTCACTTGTCATTTCCTAGTTGCAAGCTGCACTTGTCTTTTTGAACTTTAAAATTTCAAATCTGAAAAACGACCTTCACAAAATCGCTCATATCTCCGCAACCGTTTGTAGAGACTTGCAATAACTTTCATCTGAAAGGTTAGAATCGTGGCTTTCCTACGAACCTAGAACCGCATTCCTACCCCTTACAGTTTTACCGCAATCGCGGAACACGCATTCGCGAATTTTACCGCGATTTGCAAATTTCTTCACATGTAAAAACTGCTGCTGCTTGCCTTCCATTTGCCAGAAATTCGTTTAACCTGCTAACTATCCCTGCATCATTGCTAGTGTGAGCCTGGACTAATATTAACTAGATACCACTCACCCTGAACCTCTGAAAGGGAATTAAAAGCATTTCCAGCATATTTCTCATCCATTGCTAGCACATATCAAAGCATTTTGCCTGTGTTTTCAAAACTCCTATCTGTTTTCTGTAAGCGTGCTTGCTGGGGTGAACTGATTTACATTGATTGCATTTCTGAGAACTGTGTGTTTTCCTTCCATTTCCTTGCCTTGCATCAAGGGGGGAGGGGATTGCCAGAGAAAAGTGATTACATTGTTTGGTTGAAATCATATTGAGTATTTTCTGTACTGCATTCATTGAATATTGCATCCACCTGAGCTTACATAAAGCATCCTCTACCACATTATACTTTTGTTCCTATTTACCAGTGTGCTACCTTATCCATTTCATGTCAACTCCTTATTGATTATAGAGAAGCGTGTTAGTGCCAGATTCTCCGTTGTTAATCTTTATCATATCAGATTAAGTGTGATATTCAATTATTAATTTATTATAAAGTGTGATCTATATATCTATTGTTTAAATTATCAAATAAACCTTTTAACTTGCAAAACAGAACTACTTCTCGGCTCAGTGGGGTCAGGGGGATTCCAAGAGAGGGGTGTTATATAGGGGTAGTCATCCAGAACGCATGAACTGGACATAAAGATATATCAATAAGGGTTTTCATTCAGTATTATAGACTAGGCATTGACTTAGCTGTAGTGTTGAATTGAATCCTCTTACAGCAGCAACAAGAAAACAGTGTAAATATCTACTTGTATACATTTCCTCCCAGATCTAAATTTAAATGTGCGTAAAAGGTCTTCCACAAGGTGACAACAGAGTAAGTTGCAGCCAGTATTTTCATTCTTGCTTTTACCTGTGACCTTAGCCTAAAGGAAGCTAACTAAAATACCCCCATTCCATGCACCACCACACACCCATGCAAACTAACTGAAATAACACAACAAACTCACTCCTGTCCCTGCATTACAAGACTATGCCACGGTCCCACAACACATACTGACACCACTCTACCCATCATAGTGCACTACACACACCTACACATACTCTTCAAGTATTGTTCAGCATATACCTATAGGCAGTCTACACCTTTTGAGTTTGACATAATATTGAGGTCTACACCAAGATATGTAAAAACAATGACACAGCAGTTCTTTGCTCTGTTCCATTTTAAAACAAGGTAATACCCATAATCCCAGTTTGGGTACTTCTTGTATCCTCATGCTAATGCTCATCCTATTGCCCAACCCACAGTACAACATTTGACTTTAAACATACGACCAGTCACTCCACAGAACACGCTTCATTGGCCACGTCTTCTCTCCCGACCACCACCAGTAGAGAAAGTCTAGAAAAACGAAGAAAAAAGAAACCTAGTCCCACCAACACATACCACTGTGCACAGTTACTAAGACAATGACACAAAAACGTGTCCCACCCAGTGTTGGTGAGCCCTACCATCTACCAAAGAGATGAAGACTATGTAAGGTTTGGTATTTGCAGCCTGCATTACCCCAACCTGGTTGCTTGGGTGAAGCAAATCCAGAGAGATAAATAAAAGTATTGCAGAAACACACCATGTAACAGATAAAAATAGAAAAACTGTGAAAATACAGGTAGTAATCATTACATACTGTTATGCACATAAGAAAAATGCAGCATGCTTATGCCCAGTACCGTCGAAACAAAAGTAATATGTAACTGTATATGCCTAATATATCTAATATATTTGAATTGTGTAAAAGAAATGTCATATATATATATATATATTTACATGTGATTTTATCGAATCCAAAATAACTAATCCCATTACAACTAATACCATAATAAAGAATTCCAAAATAATGAATTTCTTTTTAGTTTTTGGGGGGGTTCCCTGCCCCCCCAAAAATCCCCTTTTTTTGTTCCTAATACTTTCCCCCACCCCAAAACCAATATTACCATTCCCAACCCATTTTTTAGTTTTATTCCAAATTAGTTATTTTGATTCGTTGTAATTGGAATAGTTATTTTGTGATTCGTTATAATCACTGCATACCCATTTATGTGTACTGCAAAGAAAAATGCGGTATGGTCCAAATTAATAGTGCCTACTAATAAAGCAAAAAGTAGGAACCACAAACTAAATTGGTCCTGTGTACTTTGTAAAATGCCCATTAAGCCAAAAAAGGCATCCCACACTGAGATGATCGCTGTTCCACATGAGTCACACTTTTCACAAGCAAAGTGATAAGAAATTGTCTCAAATATAAGGTGTTGCTTGACGTCCATGATTAACAATATAGGTGATGTTCAGCATTAAACTGTCAAATTATAATTTGCATAGGAACTCTGCACCTAAATACAAATAATAAACCTAAAGAGCACAGGTACAACTTTGTTTGACTGGGCCACACCTGCATCAAATCATCCATTTACATACTGAAAAAAATAACATATAGGCTCATAATTCCAAAAAGCAAAACAAGCAATGACGTGAGAACACGCAAGGAAACAAGCCTGCTTAAATGGAAAACATTGTGAAAGAACAAATTACAATGTTCCTTACTATACACAAACCAAAATCAACAATGTTCCTCTTGCAACACGCACCAATTTAACAACCATCACTAACCCTATTCTTTTTCAAAATTCAAATCCTGTTCCATTGGTAGGAAGAAAACCTTCAGTCACACCCACAATTGAGTTGCTATCTTCAAGTAAAACCTAGTTCCTGCAAAACAACTGTAAATACAAATTAACAAAAAAATGCTGACACAAATTCAGAAGTCGGCATGTACTTTCAGAAAAAAGCTTTATAAATGGTGTAACTGTTTACATCTTCAAAAGTAACCAAATAGGAAATATTACATGAACAAACACGCCACGCAGAAAATAGATGGGAGTCATTCAAAAAATCACTCTAATTTTCTACTTTGTACTCTTGACTTGAAATCATCATAGAACAATTGATAATCGAGAACTGCTAACACAAAGACACAGTATCCCCCTGAAGCAATATCTACCCAATACACCTACAACAGAATAAGTAAAAACAGATCCCATCATCACAGCCCTAACTCATTTTCATTTTACTAATACCCATGCAACCCAAACAACTCTAGACCAATGTAAACCCTTAAGAAATGTCACACCCATGCACCAACACTCACCTGGCAAAGATCTGTGTTTTTTGACATTTTCAAATTAATTATAAAACCACCAATCCTAAACTGTCATCCAGACCTAAAAAATAAATAAGTAGCAATACAAGTGATTTTCCACCCTTGATCGCTCAGATTGACATGCTGTATGAATACTCCCAGTCGTCGGGCTGGGAATCCTCAATCATATTGGGCAGTTGAACACATTACTTACCCCTGGAAATGTTTTCTACTGGAAGTTCCTTGCATAGATTCCTCATCTCAGATATGTATTCTCCTGCTTCGTCGTTTTTCCCATTGCAAAGCCGTGTTAAGTATTTGAGACTAAAATGTTTAGCGATAAAGGAGAATCATCGTATAATTATATTTAAGAGCTTCGTAACCGTGGGTGCTGAGGAATCAGCGGGAGGAACATCAGGTTGAACGAGCATTAACGGGGGTAAGTAATTTGTTCTTCTAATGGATTGTGTCCTCCCATGGATTCCTCATTTTAGATTCTAAGACTACCATAGCAGTAAGCCCATTATGGAGGAAAGGAGGAGCGAACTCCATTCGTGATTTATGTCAGCGCTTGTTGGGGGGACAACCCTGCCGAAACAAGACTAGTTCGCAGATACTGTGTCCAGGCAGTAGTGTTTTGCCAACATGTGTTAGGACCATGTTGTGGCCTGATATATATCCTTTAGAGGTACCCCTCTTTGGAGAGCAGAGGTAGCCGCCACACCTCTCGTGGAATGTACCCAGAATCCTTCAGGGATTTCCTTACCGGCTCTGGACTAGCATTGAGACATTCAAAGCACTATCCATCTAGAGATGGTTTGCTTGGTTAGTTCTTTACACGTTTTTGGACCTGTATCTCCAATGAACAGCTGGTCTTCCCGCCTGAATGGTCTTGTCCTGGTGATGTAGACTCAGAGCCCTCTTGGGATCAAGCCTATTTAGCCTTTCCTCGTCCTTGGATGGAAGAGGAGGTGGATAGAAGGCTAGCAAACATATTGTTTCGACAGATGAAGCTCTGATCCGACCTTTGGGACTGTAAAACGTGGCTTACAGGACAGGGCCTGCAATTCACGTACTCTGCGGGCAGAAGGAAATGGCGATCAAAAAGGACGCCTTCCTAGAAAGCAGCTCCGAGGACACAACGGTAATGGCTCAAATGGGGAAGTCATGCGGAAAGTTACCACTAAGTTTAAATTCCATGCTGGGACCATTAAAGGTGTCGGAGGGAAAGTGTCAAGGCTTTTAAAAATTGCACCACAAAGGGGGATTGTGAAGTATGACCTTTGTTCTGGTGTGCGCTTGAAAATAGAAAGCGCCACTAAGTAGCATTCGATGGTGAGACCTGAAGACCCTGTCTTGCCAAATGAAAGAGGAAGGTTAACACCCGTGAGGTGTCTCATAAGAGAGAATCCACATCCTGTGCTCTGGACCAGCTGCAGAATTTCTTGCAATAGAGCTTTTGTTGCTGGCCTTCTGG
This sequence comes from Ambystoma mexicanum, assembly GCF_040938575.1. NCBI lineage: Eukaryota > Metazoa > Chordata > Amphibia > Caudata > Ambystomatidae > Ambystoma > Ambystoma mexicanum. The sequence goes on along the minus strand of NC_090922.1, from coordinate 1,210,509,647 downwards.
CCGAAAGTAACACATCCATCACGTCTTTGGTAAGGTCTCAATCCCTGTACCTTAGCCTTTTCAGAAGCCAGGTTTGCAGGTTTAGTGTGGTGAAGAACCAGCCCCCTCTTCTGAGAGACACGGTCCGGCCTCCCGAGAAGACAATATTGAGGACAGATGGTCATGTCCAAAAGGTCCAAATACCGCGTTCTCCTGGCCCATTCCGTAGCAATCAAGATCATGGTTGCCCCGTACCTCTTCAAACTCCTGTTCACTTGAGGAATTATGCAAATTGGTGGGAACGCATTTTGAAGCTGGCAGTTAGTCCATCACACATGGAGGCGAACAGATCCACTTGATGGTTTCCTCAAAGGGCAAAGATCTGTAGAACTTCTTCCTGGCACAGTTCCCACTTTTAGAAGACTGTGCCCTGCCTGCTCATGACTTCTGCCATCGTATTCTCCTTCCCGGCAAGGTGAATTTCCTTTTGGGAGAACTAGTTCTGTTAAGCCCAGGACCAGAGCTGTATCACCTCTCTGCACAGGGGGAGTGACCCTACACCACCACTCGTTGCAGTGCATGGCCCCTGTGTTTGTCTGCCATGATCAAGAAATTCTTCCTCCCCTATATGTAGGGCAAGAAGGTCATCAGTTTGATTGCCATCAGCTCCAGCAGGCTTACATAAGGTTTTGTCTCCACCCGGGGCCACAACCCGTTCACCATTGGCTCGTTCAGGTGAGCGCCCTAGCCTTTCAGAGAGGCGTCTGTCACTACGGTCGGCTCTGGCCACGGTTGCCAAAACTGTTCTCCCACCACCATGTTCTCTGTGCGAGTCCACCACTGGAGATCCTGAGCGATTCTGCTCAGGACTTGAATTAAGTCTGTCATACTCCCGGAGAACTGCGACCATTGAAACATGAGGGCCCATTGGAGCTCAACCGCGGCTCCGGCACCAGGAAGATGCAGGATGCCATGAGGCCATAGGAAGTCTAGGGCTGGCAGATATTCAGCGTTCTGGAGTTTGGTGACCATCTGCAGGATGTGTGGAGCCCTCTCCTCAGGAGTGAAAACCTTGCCTGAGGGAGAATCCAGGACTGCTCCGATGAGTTGGAGCGTTTCAGAATGTGTCCGCTGGGAGAAGCCCCGCGTGTGGAGGAAGGGGCAGGTGCGATTGGGGCGGTCCAGGACCTGGTCTGGAGTGCGTGCCCTGATTAACCAATCATCTAGGTGAGGAAAGACGTGGTTCCCTCTTTTCCCAAGACTGACTGCCACTACCACCAACAGCTTGAAGAAGACCCTTGTGGTGGAGGTAAGCCTGAAAGGCAGAACTTGAAACTGGTAAGTGAGTATTGCCAATGACAAACCTCAGATACTACTTGTGCTTTCGATTGATCAGTACATGGAAGTATGCGTCTTGTAGGTAGCGTGACACCAACCAATTCTGAATTTCTAGGGCCTGGAGGATCTGCAAGAGTATTTACATCTTGAATGTGTCTTTCCTGAGGAACTTCTTCAAGCGCGTCGGCTCCAAGATGTGTTGAAGACCTATTCTTTGGCAACAAGAAAATAGTGCGAGTACCACCCCCTGTACCTTTCCTGAATAGGTATGAACTCTATGGCGCCCTTTTCCAGAAGAAGCGAAGAAGTCTGGAGCAGGTGGTGGTCTGGCCTGAGTGAGGCAATACGGCGAGCACTTTAGAAAATGGAAGGCAGTTATCTTGGGAGACTACCTGAAGTGCCCATGCATCCGAAGTAATAGTGCACCATTCTTGCAAATGTTATGACAGGTGCATCCCCCCCCCTCCTAATGGTGTCATGTGGCAGAAGATCTTAAGAGGTTTTACGGTGGGGCCGCACTGGAGGGGACAGGCATGGCATTGGTCTGTGTCTTGCCTCCTCTGCCTCTGGGAGGATGAGTGAAATGTCTGACCTTGCCGGGAGGCGAGCTGGTTGCCTTTTAGTCCTTAATGGAAGGGCAAGCCTTTTAATTTCTATAATTAAGTGGAAGGTTGAGCAGGGTGTCTAAATGCCACCCCTAATGACTTTGCTGCAGCCTTGGATGCCTGCCATTTCCCAAGGTTATCATCTGCTTTTTGGCCAAAATGATGCGAGCCATCAAAAGACATGTCAAGCAACTTTGCTTGGACATCCTGTGCAAATCTGTATTTTCTTAGCCAGGCGGCCAATCAATGCATGACGGAAGTCGCTGCCCTAGATCTCCCGACAGTCAGCATTGTCGAAACCTGACTGCAGGGACTAGTGCATTGCGTCCTTTCCGTCCTCCACTATGTTTAGGAAACCTTAGGGGATGTACTCTGTTGCCTCAGCAATCACAGACCAGTGTGTGCATGTATTTTGACGGAGCACATGAAGCATTAACAGCTGTAAGTGCCATACTGCCCGAGGCAAAGACCTTTTTTTCCAAAGAGTTGTAAGGCTTTTCAACTGTCAGGTGGGTAAGTATGGATAGACGCTCGGCTTATTGCTCAGCGTTGCCGCCTGTGCCACCAAACTGTCATGAGTCATATGTCTTCTTGGGAACTCCAGGTCAGATAAAGCTGGTTTGTACTTTTTGCGCAAATGCCTTATGTACTGCAGGACCCGAGCTTGGGAGTCTTTCATAGCTGTATGATGGGAATTTTCTGTCAAGTCACATTCTGTTATTCCAGCCAGGTGGGGGCCCTCAACCTAATGCATCTGTTACTTTTGCCATCATGTTCCCGTAAGCCATGTTTGTATGAGCTCTAGGATCTCCATGTGAGAATTGCACCTCAGGAGAGGTGTCCAAGCCACTTGCATCCTGATGGGCTGAAGCTAATTCGGACAGCCTCCTTTCCTCATCTTCAGGGTGCCGAGGAAGACTTATGGGCTTGAGCCCAAAGGGTACCAGGTTGTCAGCCTTGTCAAAAATGTCCTGAAAAGAGGATACAATCCCCAGTAAATATTTGAACAAATTTACTCGAGGGATCCTCGACCCTCTTTGACAGCATGGGCTGTGACATCGATGTCGGCAGTGCGTCCAAAAATGCATCAGCTGCCAATGGCCCAGCTGGCGGTCAACTGTTGGATCGAGGACTTTGCCTGTCTCGTGCTCTTGCGTGCTTGAGGTGGTTCATGAGTTGAGTCCCTGATTGCCCTGTCTGGCGCTGTGGGCTCGGACATCTTTTTGCCAGAGGAAGAGCGAATGGGCGGCCCACTTTTTTGAGAACCTGCATCATCTTAATGCACACATTTTCCCAGTTCTCAGCTGAGGCAGATTTATACAAGAAACGTACATGTCTTTCTGGGGATGAGTCTGTCGACTAATGCCTTCTCCTTCTCTTCCTCTTTGATGAGGAAGAGGAGGAATAACTGGAGTCGCTCCTCTAGTGGGACCTCTGTAAGGGTGCAGAAGTAAGGCTTGGACACAATGGTGGCGTGTTTTTGGGTATAAACCTTTATTAATAAAAGGTTGAACAAATGCCTCTGTCCCTAAAGCTAAGAGGGGTTTCCCTACCTCAAAGAAACAAGTGAACTAGAAGTCCAAAACTAAAGTGTCTTGTCACTGTCGTGTCGCAAACCTACCTCTGTCCCTAACACTAACAATCTAAGCTAACTGTGCAAGTATGATCTCTAGAAAAGAAAAGCACCCAGTCTCTCTGGTAATAAAACGTCATGCAAAATAATGTTCCAAAAAGAAGATTCCAAAGCTAGGGTAGTGCTCCTTTTCCCTAGACAACTTATTTTGTTATGCTCATTCCTTTAGGGCTCCTTTTCTCTCTAGATAAAATGTCCTTGGGTAATTCACAAGGTAAGGCGTCTTGTGTTCCTGTTTCTTTTTCTTAGCAACTTGGCACAGTTCGCCATCAAGCATAGGATTCCTTTTCAGTTCCAGGGTTTTTTACCCTCTTGCTTTCGATCTCTCATGTGGGTGCGAGTCCTATATAATTTACACAGCATGGTTCACTCTCCTGCCAAGCCAGTGTTTTCTTCATGTAGTGTCTTTCTCTAATATGGTCCCAGGCCCTCTTTCTTTCATATAGGTGTGGGTCCCAGACCTGCACTTGTGCGCTTTAGCCATTTGGTTCACTCTCCTGCCAAACCTACAGCTCTTCTGACTTTGCTTCACTTGCATTCAGGGTTCCAGACCCCCTTATTCTTGACCTCTTGTTTGGGTGTGGGTCCCAGACACTGCTGCGTTGCATCAATGGTTCACTCTCCTCCACGGCAACGGGCTTGCCTTGGAAGCAAGACGACGCTGAGCAAAAAAGGTTTGATCCCCATGTCCGCGCTTAGAAACATCTGGGTATTCAGTGCATTATAAATAACCAATTACAAAGTATACAACTCACTCTGGGTCCCAGGCCCTCTGCTTCCAGATTTATATTCTTCCCGTTGCTTCCTCGGACCTCCAGAACCTCCGACACCCAGCATACACGTTTCCTTCCTCCTTGCAGGTATCGGCAGTTCCCGGGCAGCAGTGTCCTTCTGCTAGGTTCTGGTAACACTCGGACTTCCAGCGGGGTCTGCAGCAGCTCCGCAATCTTCCAACGCTTCCCGGCTGCACGTTCTTCTTCTCGTGCACTTTGCCTGGGCCTGGGACGCCTAGAGGATTCACTTGGCTGCAACCCGAGTAGTCCTCTCCTGTCAGACCACATTCGGGTTCTCTTTCCTCTTCGTTCAGATTCCCTTGCAGCTTGTGTCTGCTGCTGTTCTGCGCGGCGCCCACTGTTCCTCAGAGGACCACTCTCGTCTGTATCCCAGCTGATCTACTTTGTAACTCTAGTGTAGAATTGTTGTAGTTCTTTGGACCAATCACTTCTGGTAAGAAACTAGACTGCTCATTTCTCCAGTGATACTTGGACTCCTGGTCATCATCTTCGTCACAGTACCAGTGCACAACTTAACACTTTTTGGTATCTCAGTCTTGTCATGTATGTTGGTTTGACTGACTTGACAACATAATACATTAACTCCATCTTGAGAGGGGGGGGATTTAGGGTTGAAGTAGGGTCATACCACGTTCTCCGATGAAGGTCGTCCCCAATCCCATAGAGGGATCCCTTTCCCATTTGATCCTCCCTAGTTGCACCACCCCCAGGGGGACTATTTTACTGTGGACCCCACTGCCCTGGCCCCATGAGAATGTTCTCCCCCTAGGGGAGAAGGGACGACATCCTCAGATTCGTAACACCTTAGTGTGTTTTTTCTACCATTTTATCTCCTTTTGTTTTCTCGGCCACTGAGCTCATCATTGGGTCGAATCTTTGATGGGGTCGTACTTGGAGACTTTGAAGATGAAAGACCTAGAACCAATTTTGAGGCTCTCTCCTTTAAGGCTTTGGGTGTCCTAACTTGACACAAGCCGCAATCCCTCATGACATGGCTGGTACAGAGGCACCACAGACCGATCCTGTGAGGATCGATGAGCGTAATTTTTGTGCCGCAATCACGTGATGTTTTTTTAAACCGGAGAGTTCTGGAGTAGATATGATGTCAAGTATACCAAGCATTTCAATGAATTTTGAAGAAAAATCAAATGCATCAGAAGATTTTTAAGGTGAAGTTTCCGTGTAGTGTGCTGGGCATGTGGGGGGTGAGGGGGAAGAGGTCATGGCGCTGAGCGTGCTATTTGTATCCACATTGACGTCCCGTCCAGTCACAGAGATGGCGACTCGATGGCCATTGACCCCAGTATGCTCAATCCTAGCCTCCCACCCCCCTTGCTGGGAAAATGTTTGAGAGCTGCAAAGCAGGAGAATAAATATCTAAAATTAGGACACAATCAATTACATTTTTTTATTTTTTACTTTATATTTTTTTATTTTATTATATTCAAAACTGCAGTCACTAGTAGTCATTTTGGGTCATCTTGCCCCACGCCCATGGAAAGGGCTTCCCTTGTCTCCACCCTTGGAGGTCATCTTCAGATATGCTACTGCACATTGTGGTGCAGGTGCTTGAAAATCTCTTGATTCTTCGATGTTTTACTATATTGCAAATTTTCATATTTATTCGATGATTATGAAGACCTTTGCCTCCAGCGTCATCTGAAGTTGCTCCTGTTCTGGTGGCCGTCGCCTCCTCGGAGCAGTTTTTGACTTTTTCTGGTAGAGACCTTCATCCATCCATGATGGGCACCAGAAAGAAAGTTGCAACACGCTGCCTCAATGTTTTCGTGGAGGATGTCCATGGTGATTCTCTACTGCTTCTACCAGTTGCATGACATACAACACTGTACCATATGTCCGTTATTTTCTAGTAAGACTCCCCAGGACCATCATTACAGGTTGGTGGTGTGGCTCGACAATGTAGCTGGGGCCTCTAACTCTGCTTCAGTACATAATCATACCTCCCTCAGACAGAACGAACCCCTCCAACGCCTGACTCAGATGAGGACTTGTCTGAAGGGTACACCTTTGTGGCACTGATGAATTTGACAATCTAGTATCAGGAGATGGTGAACCATATGTTCCTCACTTTGATTCTCCCCCTGATGAAATAATGATGATGATCACAACTCAGTCCAGTCTGTGGTGTCAGCAGCCTGAAAACACTAAGCCAATCCTTTTGCGCCATGCACTGTCACCCCCTCGCCCAATAGAGGGCAAGCATCTGGATGCCTTTGACAGGCGCATCATATTGCCGCCACAATCATCAAGGCGATTAATACAATGGTCATTCTGTCAATATACGACTGGCAACTGTGGTTTTAACTGGGCCCAATTATAGCATTTTTTCCAGATAAGGATGAGGCTTTCTTCTTGCTTCGCCAAGGCGAAGCCTCATCTGACCATTCAATATTCATATGAGTTAATATGCAGACACTGGCTTCAGACCACTTGGTAACTGCTCTGCTGTGCAGAAAAAGCTGGTTTAAGGCCCCAACTTCGAGCCCGGAGGTTCAAGCAAAGGTGGTGTACTTGCCCTTTGATGGCATGGATGTATTTGGCAAGAAGGTAGGCAACACCCTGCAAACCCTTGACGCGTACCTGGAAATCGCACAATCTCTTGGAATGCTGCAACAACGCAGCCAGTCCTTTTGGTCTGGGATATCCTGTTTCTCAGGGACATCAAGAGAATACAGGCCCTCTTACCGATTTCCATCATACTGGTCCCAGACATATTCTGCGTCTGCCAGCTTTCAGGTGAAGTACCAGTCTTATGTAGGAAACCAACACGGCGGCTCCTCACACCAGGAGCCAACCGGCAAAATAAACCTGGCCCATCTTGGGGCAGCCGCCCCACTTTCACACCCCACTGGGACGGAGGCTTTCCCAATTCGTTGACCAGTGGCATGCCATCACCACAGAAAGATGGGTGTTCTCTCATCCAGCAGTCTTACATGGAGTTTGTCCACCAACTAGCCACAATTCCTTCCCTTACAAAAGGTTGAGAAGCATGTCCACTTACTACTAATGGACGTAAGATCAATCCTATCGAAGGGTGCGATCGAGAAAAAGTCCCATTTCATCAATGGGGACAGGGAGTATACTACAGGTACTTTTAGTCAAAATGGTATGTAGCCCCATTCTCAACTTCTGCATCCTCAAGTTGCTCAAGGCTCAAACTTTTGAGGAAGCAATGGGAAGAATATAAAAGATGATTATGCTGTACCACATTTCAGCTGCAGGAGCAGGACTTTCCTGGCATCCTTAAATCTACAAGATATGTATTTCCATGTCACCAATTCATTAAAGGCACTGCGTGTAACTGGGATTCACTGTGGTATGTCATTTCCAATTAAAGGCCTTGAATTTTGGTCTTTGCTCAGCCCAAAGGGCATTCACCTTGTGGTGGTGCACCTTCGTTGCTCAGGAATACACATCTACTCTTATCTCAACGACTTGCTGGTGTGAATGGATTCACTTCCCCTGGCTACCCACCATACCGAAAGGACAATTCTATGCCATACACTAGGGTTCTCTATGAACTTTGCAAAATCATGTCTGAGCCCATCTCAGCATGTGCTATTTTTGGGAGCTCACCTCAACACACTCTTGCGTAGCTGCTCCATCGGAAGAGCAGGTTCAGTCTATTCTTGCCAAGGCCCTCTTACTCTCCTGGATGACACCGGCATTGGTCCATCATCTGAAATCCCTCCTTGGGATGATGTCTTGCTGTATTCCTCTCATTCGGCATGCAGCCTCTACTCGATGTACTGTGGTAGTAGACCTTGGGATCCTGGGAAGAAATGATTCTTCTAGCAAAGGAGTTCAGGAATGCTCTGCGCTGATGGTTGGCCCATGCCCATCTCATTCAGCACCATTGCCTCGCATCAAAGCTGCATTTTGCAGCTGCAAAATGATGGCTGCGCTGTCTTGCCAAGCACCTATTGGGCCAGATGGAACAGGGAGCACACAAGAAAGGCTGCCAGTATGTTTTCTTATGTGCACCAAAGAAGCGAATCGAAAAGCAGCACTGCTTTGCTGCTAGCTCAAAACTTCTCTTTGAAAAAGGAAATGTTTTAAATTTAAAATGATGGCACCCTGATGCTCTTGTTCATCTGTTAAACAATATACAGTTGTGATCCAGTAAGGCCCAACTATGCCCAGCCATATTCCAGTTGCGCTTTAGCAAAAAAGAAAGCATTTCTCACTGAATGACAGGCTGTGTTAGGCAAGAGCTGGGAAATCACCAGAAACATTACTCCTAGACGTACAGAAAAAACTCTTGACTTTTAAGCTCCAAAATGTCAAAAATAAACTCTTCCAAACAAACCCTACCTCTCTGTGCATATGTCAATTTCAGTGGATCTGTGCCTTGAACAGATTGCTGTGTAAGAGAAACTGACTAGGGCTGCAAACAATGTTTGGAATCCAGATGGAAGAGAAAACCGAATTTGAAAGGGACATCCCAGCAGACTTCACCACGTGTCAAAATGTGAAACAAGAAAAATATCTGTTTTAAAGGGGTCATGTTGAATAAGGCCCTGTCCTTGCCTAGAAATATAAGGGGGTTGGGGGGTCTGGTTAAGATATAATATAATGTTTTATTCCCACAGCCTTGCCTTTTGGGCTCAAGAAAACTAAATGAATAAATGCATTGGTTGTACTGGGGAACCAGTCAAACAGGTTTCTTGCTTGGCTTCAAATGACATTTGTGTGCTGGCAACAGGAGTGGCCTTCCCCCAAAAGTAGCCACAATGGATTTCTGGGACACCTGCGTGTTGCTTTTTGCCCCTGGAAACCTTGAATGACCAAGAGGAAGAATAATAACACGCCCATCAGACATTCTGTCTGGGCTCCAGCTTGACGCAATAGATTCTGGGACACCTACGTGTTACTTTTGGAAGTGACACCTACCATTCACGCAAACTGAGGAACTCCATGGCATCCCTGGGCTAAACTGACAGTTGGTGGCAGCCTCGGAAGAAATGGCCTTAGGGGAGGACAAAGGGCCAGCCCATCTGGCTTAAAAGACCTTTTTATTAAACTTTAAGACTGTTATTTCTACAACTGGACAACGCAGTAATGTACACATTTTACAATCTGTAATTTTTGTGGTTTCAAAACAAGATATCGTGGCCGTCCTTAGCATGTATGGGAAAAGTACATATGGTGGAATGTTAAAAACGAATGGAAATATGCTCTATGATATGTACGCATATCTAAAATTGTGGAATTTTGGGTGAAGCGGTTCCCACTAAAAATTGCGAACAATTATTAGAAGGGCGAAATAATGTCGTAAATCATATTTATCATTTATTCAACCGCACTTTTAAATGAATTATTTCCAATTCTGAGTGTCATTTTATGTAATTGCAAAGGGTTTTGCCTCTTATTTTGTGAGGGAAGGTCGGATTTTAATTCTGTTTGCTGCCTAGTATCTCTGACTCCTTGCTGCTCCTTTATATCCACTCAAAATTCGAGTGTTGGGGTTTGAGTGAGCATTGCAGGAGGAAATCCTAACTTGGGTGCTATCTACCCGAACTGTAAAATTGCTCCTATTCATTTGTGCTCTGGATATGTTATAACAGAAGGTCAAACTAATTGTATTTCATCATTTATTCTGTAATTATCACCCCATTGGAGATTGCTGCCCCATATTAAAATTGTGTGATCTCATTTAAATTTTAAAATAAATATTGTATTCCCACCTACCGGCCTGATTCATGATCCATTGTGGCCCGGGGTATTTGTAAAAGGGGGTGTGAGACGGGTTGGGTGCCAGCTCAATCCGAATTCGTAGAAAATAAAGAAAAAGTATTCTAATTGAGCGCTACATCATAGGCTAAGGGCAAGAGTTCTGGTCCGGTGTGTGATGCCCGATTGGAATCCTTTAGAGCTATGACGGATGACTGAAGGGCTTGAGGGTACATACAGGGGGGCGAGGGGTCTGCTTGCCAGAGGTTTCTAGACAACACAAGCAAAGACTCTTCATATCAATCTTCTGAAGCTGTGAACAGTGTTTTGGGGCCTCATATCCCACCCCCCTTTCACAATGCAACGGCCAAGTGGTCTGGACATTCACCGGCAACCCCACCAAGATGTTCTATTTCCACAAAAGAGGTTTCACCAGATCTGTCGGCGGAGGCTGAAGACCTGTGGCCCTAGACACATTGCATCAAAACATGTTCCTCATTCCTTTCCACCTACCAGGTATTCGGAACACAATGGCAGATTCCCTCAGCAGTGAACTCTGCTCATGCGATGAATGGGAGCTCCACCAGGCTCGACTCTGCTGCGCTGCATTTTTCATTGGTGGGGCACCCCAGAAATGGACCTCTTTACTACTCCAACAGGATGTGTGTGGCCTTTGCCAGTAGGTTTCCTCACCTGAGACTCTTGGTGATGCATTCACATTTCTCTGGAGAAGTTCCTGTATGCCCCTCTGAAACCCCTGGTGGCTTGGGTGTTAACTGTTTTCAGGCCACTGATCTTAGTGGCCCAGGCCTAGCCGAGACAGTTCTGGTGCTCGGACCTTCTTGCCTTGTCTTCTGCCCTGCCGATGAAGCTGCCTTTTCTGTCAAGGAGCGACGGTGCAGTGTTGCACCATGATCCAGCCTCCCTGAAACGGATGGCCTGGCTACTTTATCCCTAGAGTTTGGCAATCTACTGCTACTACAAGACTGTAAGGCTGTTATGGCAAGGGCTTGCACTTCTTCCACACTGGCCTGTGACAGGAGAAAATGGAAATGTTTTTCCTGCTGGCATGGGGGTCAGGGTGTTGAGCGTTTAAACATGCAGCCTAAAGATGTCCTGCCACACCTATTATCCTTGGATTGGGCTGGTCCGGACTATTCATTCATCAAGTTGTACCTTGCGGCTGTTTCCCGCTACACTGTTTCTTTTTGTACACCTTCTCTATGGTCACACCGATTGATCAAGGAGTTCCTTCTAACCTATCTGGTGGTTGGCCCCAGCCTGGGAGATGCATGTCGTCCTCTCAAAGCTTATGGGCCCTCCCTTTGAACCACTGCATAAAGTCTCTCAAATTCCTATAAAGGCTACTCGGTTGGCTGCCGTCTCCTCAGCTAGATGTGTAGGCGAAATTCAGGCACTTTCCTGCAAGCCTCCCTATTTGATTTTCCACAGGTCTGTGTTGGTGTTGTGCACTAACTGCTCCTTTATGCCGAAGGTTCCTTCAGTGTTTCACCTTGATGAGCAAGTGGTTTTGCCTGTCTTTTGTTCACGTTCTTCACCTGAGGAAGATTGCTCTACACTCCTTAGATGTGGTGCAAACTTTAAAATTCTACGTCTCCACACAAAGGCATTCAGGAAGACCTCTTTGCTCTTTGCTGCTTTTGTTCCATCTGGAATATGAAACTCACTTTCCAAACCTTCAATTGACCAGGTGGTTTTCCTCCTGGTTCTTTTTGTCTGTTAGCCGGCAGGCTCGTGCCCACTCTACAAGGGCTGGTGCCGCAGCAACAGTCTCCCTCTCTGTGGTTTCCTTGCTGGACATCTACATGGCCATGACCTGGAGTTCTGTATATACCTTCACAAAGCTTTACTGTGTCCACAGGGATTTCATGGAGGAGTGTTTGCGTAAAATGAGTGTCTACTGTTGTGTTTCTTCAAGGAGCTTAACGTCGCCTGTTATGGGTATGTGGTACTGCTTTGTAATCTTTACACACAGCATGTGAATTATAAAAGATCCAATTCTGGAGAAGGAATATGTTACTTACCTGTAACCCCTGTTCACCAGCATTGGTATCTTTGATGGATTTGCAGGCGACCCTCCTGCCTACAACGCTTTGCTCTCTTGGCTCATATTGCCACTTTACGTGTGCTATGCCAAATCTGAAGATGGAGCTAAGGGTCTACATAACTCAAAATTACTCTAGTAGAGCAGTGCAGTATTGATTTAATAAAATAATAAAGCTGCTTGGTTACCAAGGATTCACAGCATGCCTCGAGAACAGGAGTTGCAGGCAAGTAACTTATTCCTTACATGTGAATACTTGGACGAACAAAACTTTTAAAATGTATGTTGTATACTGATATTACTTATGTCAGTATAACGCAGCAATGGAACATCAGCCATGTGTGCTGATGTTCATGCACCAAATAACAATGTGTGCCTTTCTGAAATTAACAGTAATAACTCGCCAATAAACACCCCTGCAAGTACACATCTCTTAACCCAGATTAGCCATAGTACATGACTTTCCATTTCACCTATGTATACTTCTAAAGGAAGCTACACACTCATGCAGTCAAATACACTATATTATCCAAGTGGTAATCATCAAATGTCTTTGATGGGTACAACATCAACCACTACGACATTGCCGCCAACAGCCCAACCCACTCTGTGTGTTGCATGGTCATTTGCAAAATAATCTGCACACACTAAGAAAACTATATGCAAAAAAGAGAGACTAGAATGCACGTAAGCATAACCTTATTTCCCAACATATTTCATGCTCAAATTACATTAGGACATCAGTCGAGATTTCACTTCAAGGAAGGAAATGTCCATGTTAAGGTTTAAACTATTAATAGTAAAATTAATTTCAAATCTTCCATTTAAAAAAAGGTTATTAGCATTGTTGGAACCTTAATTCAAATGGATTGTATCCTCCAATGTAGTCCTCATCTTTGACATGTAATGTCCAGCTTCGGCTGCTTCGGAAAAACATTTCGGCACAGAGCACCCTGCGTCGATGGCGTTGAGTCGATGTCCCACGAAGGCCTCTGTCGAGGGTAGCGTCATCGTATGTTCTAAGTAGCATGTACGGCACCTGTTGGCCTCAGTTCTGTCTTTCCGCAAACGCATTTGCTTCGTGAGAAACTCGGCGCGCCTCATACTTGTAAAGTATATTTGGAATGGTTTGTGTCCTCCAATGTATTCCACATCTTGGACATGTAATGTCCACAGCTGTGCACTTCGGAAACTGTTTCGGCAGAGGGCATCCTGTGCCGATGACGTCGGGTCGATGTCCCTCGAAGGCCTCCGTCGAGGGCGACATCACTGGAATGTTATAAATAGGACACATGGCGCCGTAGCCTCAGTTCCATTTTTTCCGCAAACATGTTTGCTTCGAGAACTCGGCACGCCTTGTGTGTTTCATCGAGAGATGTCTTTTTCTTCGACCCCTCCAACTGCGCGGTCTGGCTTCAAGACTTGCCGGGACCACAAGTTTGAAATGTTGATCACCAACCCGCATCGCATTTGTTAGTGGGGCTTGGGTGAGAGTCACAACACTGACTGTACAAAATGCCCGTCCCTGACTGCCAAGGCCTTGTGGGAGCATAAGCGGAAGCTCCAGGTAGGTAGGGGTTCTAAGCCCATTAAGTCCCGTACTTCTAAATAAAAAATCAAAGGGGTGTCCACCGACAATTCGAGGGGCGACTCTTTGCGTCGGGAGGATGCCTGGGGTTCTCGGTCCCGGAGTGGTTCCCGCCATTCTTCTTCGCGGTCACCTGTTGCCTTCCCCATCCCCCTAGGAGGATGGAGCCGCGAGGAAAGTGGCATGCCTAAGTCCTCGACTCCGGACGAATGGGCTGCCTTTTAAGGAGCAGATGTTAGCAATATTTCAATTGCAGGGCACTGTTCCGGTCGCGCCGTCTAACGAAGCAGCCAAGGAATTGTCTCGTACCGTAGCTCGCACGCCTTTGAGCTTGGGTCTGCGAAACAACTCATACTGGGAACCTTCGAGGTGCCGTTCGGACAAGGCTTCGAATAGTAGTAAGAGATGTGCTTCCAGGTCTCGGTCCTAGTCTCCAGCGAGACCGCTGCAACCTGCTAAGGGCTCGAAGCTGGCGTCGACTCGGTCGGCGCCATGTCTGTCCGACTCAGACGTTGACACTTTGCCGTTTTATCAGCCCACGGCGCCGTCGACACCAGTGTCGACGCTAAGTCTTTGGCGCTCATGGCGCCGAGGTTATCAACGCTTTCGCCGTCAAAGCCTTTGGTGCCCTCGACGCCTTTGGGTATTTTTGCCCGCAATTTACCATTGGAGTACCCTGATCGGCGTAGCCTTCCTTGGAGGATCCACCAGAAGTTTGTGAGGCCATTATTGGACTCCAGGCCCTCTTCTGTCCCCAGGCCAAGGTTTCACCTCCCTCTGGATGATATGAAGAGGAAGAAAGATCTGAATTTGAGGACCCTGTTGAGCATGATGTGGATCCAGTCTTTTCTGTCAATTGGAGGAGTTGAGGCAAAACCTTCATGATGCCAGTAGGTTGGACAGTTCTCGGGAAGTGGAATTTGGTAGGCCTGAGCCTGGGACTCATGCTGAGTCTTCATACAGGCGGCTCATGTCACGGGTCTCGAGTATCTGGCTGGTCCAGTCCTCCTGAAGACTTTGTGCAGGATGATCTAACGGACATTTTAGATCAAGGTCCGTCCTCTGACCTGGTGTTACCTTTTCATCTCACTTTACAGAAAAGTTTGGCAGTCACCCGAATCTCTTCCGGCTGTTAATAAATCATTGACAAAAAAGTACTGCCCCTCCGTTAGCGACGCCAGCTATTTATCCACTCACCCCACTCCCGAGAGTTTGGTGGTTCAGGCGGCTACGACCACCTCGAGGCAGGCGGCGTACACTACCATCCCTCCAGATAGGGACGACAAACGCTTCAACGGTTGTGCTCGAAAGGTATTTTCTGAGGGAGCATGGCATTGAAATCGGCCAACTCCACTTGTGCCTTAGCAAGGTTCTCACACACTCTGTAAAACTGTTTTTTTAGCGGCTGAGCATATTCCTGATGGGGGAAGAAAGGGATGGGTTCCTTGCTCTCGTGCAAGACGGCAAGGATGCCATGTGCGAAGCCCGGGTTTGGATACAGCCGACCGTGTTAGCTGGTCCATGGCTGCGAGCACCGTTATAAACAGATTTGCGTGGTTGCGAAAGTCGGGTTTTGCTCCGGATTTGCAAGCCCGTCTTCTGAACATGCCCTTTGATGGCACACATTTGTTTGGCAAAAAGGCTGACAAGAGCCTTGAGAGGTTGCAGACCTCGAAAGCTTCAGCAAAACCTTTAAGCGCTTCTGTGCGTCAACCTCTGCCTTTTCGTCCTAGGGGACAGCAGTGGAGGGGAGGTTCTTTTAGTTACTACTCCTCCTTTGGTAGAACGAGAGGGGCCGCCAGTCAAAGGGGCCAGCGAAAAAGTACCCATAGTGGTCGGGGAAATGGAGGTGGCAAAGCCGCTCAGGCAGCTGCCTCCTTTGCCTTCAGGCACTGCCGCAGACACTCCAAAACAGTCATGTTTTGCCAGTTGGGGGCAGCCTATCTCAGCATCTCATAGAGTGGCGAGCCATTACTTCGGATACGTGGGTTCTGGATACGATAGCCCACGGCTACTGCCTTCCCTTCCTAAAGCGGCCTCACAACAATCCACTGGGGGAACTCTTTGAAGTTTCCAGCTCCTCTCCTTGTGGAGGAAATCTTAACCCTGCTGGAGAAAGGTGCTATAGAACTGGTTTCTGTAGCAGAGAGGAACAAGGGATGGTATTCCCCTTATTTTTTGATTCCAAAGAAAGACTGGGGATTGAGACCCATCCTGGACTTGCTTTCTCAGGAAGGACAAGTTCAAGATGGTTACTCTTTCTCAAGTCCTCCAGGCCCTTCAACTTCAGGATTGGTTAGTGTCTCTGGACCTACAGGATGCTTACTTTCATGCCGATTCATCCCAAGCACAGAAAGTACCTGAGGTTTGTGGCTGGAGACTCGCACTTTCAGTTTTGGGTTCTGCCATTTGGATTGACCTCCGCCCGAGGGTCTTCACCAAGCTAATGGTGGTGGCGGCAGTGTACCTCAGGCGAGGGGTGATTCACGTCTACCCCTACCTGGACGACTGGCTGATCCGGGTATGCTCTCCCGAGAAAGCATTGGATCACCTCTGTCTCACATGCCGCTCCCTCCACAGGCTGGGCTTCTCGCTGAATTTCAAGAAGTCGCATCTGACACCTTCCCAACAGCTCCAGTAAATCGAGGCTTTGTTAGACACGTCCTTGGGGAAGTGCTCGCCTCCCAAGGTGAGGGCTCATCACATTGTGCAGATGGTGGACAGGTTTAATCATGCCCATAGTCTCCCGGCTTTCGAATTCTTAAGGTTGCTCAGGCTCATGGCATCCTGCATTTGTCTGGTGCCAGAGGCCAAGCTGAGATCCCTGCAATGGGTCCTCAAGATGCAGTGGTCTCAGTTCTCAGGCGAGATGTCGGATTCTGTTTTAGATTCCACTCTCGGTCTCCCAGGATTTTCTGTGGTGGGCCAACGAAGGGAAACTGATGAAGGGGGAGCCATTTTGGCAACCGTAGCCGGAGGTGACTATAGTGACGGAGGCTTCCCTGACGGGATGGGGCGCTCATGCTGACGACTTGACTGCCAGCAGTCGTTTGTCTCCGTCTGAGTCCAAACTCCACATCAACCTTTTAGAGCAGAGGGCCATCAGGCTAGCCCTGAAGGCTTTTCTGCCGTCTGTACGGGGAAGTGTTCTGATCATGACGGACAACACTGGCCATGCATTACCACAACAATAAAGGGGGGGGGTAGGGTCACTCCCGTTGTGCAGAGAGGCTATGCAGCTCTGGTTCTCGGCAGTTCATCTGGTCGGAGAAGAAAATGTAGCGGCGGACGCTCTGAGCAGGCAGAGCGCAGTGTCTCACGAGTGGGTGTTGGCTCAGTAAGTCCTTCAGGAGAGCTTCACCCTTTGGGGAACCCCACAAGTGGATCTCTTAGCCACCAGTGCCACCCAGAAGTAGGAGAGATTCTGCTCAAGGGAATTTCCTCCAAGAACAGCCCTAGGAGACACGTTCGTAGTGGATTGGTCATTCCCACTGCTATACACATTTCCTCCAGTCCCAGTCATTCCTCAAGTGTTGCTGATGTTACGGAGGTTTGGTTCCCACATGATCTTCATTGCTCTGGATTTGGCCAGGAGAGCGTGCTACCTGGAACTTCTAGACATGTCCATCTGCCCTCTACAGCGTCTTCCCTACCGAGAGGATCTGCTCTTGCGAGATGGGGGGGGGGGGTCAGGTTCTCCATCCAGAGGTCAGGACTCTCAACCTTCACACTTGGTATCTGAAAGGTTGCGAACTCCCAGATGACGTGATGTAGGTGTTGCTTGCGGCCAGCAACAAAATCCCTGTACCGTTGCCATTGGCGTAAGTTCTGTGACGGGTGCAGAGGACAAAATGTTGATCCTTTTCTGTGCTCCATTCCTATGGTTTTCTTTCTTACTTTCTTTAGCCCACATGGGCCTTCAAGTGGGTACCATTAAGGGTTACCTGGTGGCGCTGTCTCGCTTTAAGCGCTCGACTGACTAATGTGTTCCCGCCATCCCCTTTCCACGTGCCGGTTTGCGATTTAAATTTGGTTTTGAAATTCCTCATGGGTGCTCCTTTTGAACCTTTGCACTCTTGTCGTTTGAGATTGTTCTTCAAGACTGTGTTCTTGGTTGCAGTTACTTCCGCTCGCAGAATGAGTGAATTGCAGGCACTTTCCTCTAAGCCGCCCTTCACTGTGTTCCACAAGGATAGGGTTGTACTGTGGGTACGTCCTTCCTTTCTACCTAAGGTAGTATCTGAATTTCATTTGAGTCAGAAGGTATTTCCCCCTTCTTTCTATCCTCCTCCTCATCCTGGTAAGGAAGAGGAGCGAAACCATCGGTTGGATCCTAGGAGAGCTCTGAGCTTTTCCATTTGTAGCATGTCCAGGGTCAGAGTGGACGATCAACTCTTTGTAGGATATGCTGGACACCGATTGGGCCAGGCTGTTTACCTAACAGACCATGTCCAGGTGGATTATCCTCACCATTACGGAGTCTTACCGATTGGCGGGTAAGGACTCTCCTGAAGGGTTGCAAGCTCATTCCACTAGGGGCATGGCTACTTCCACCGCCCTCCAGCAGGGTGTTCCTATTAGGAATATTTGTGATGCCGCTACATGGGCTTCGCTCCACACATTTGTTAAACATTACTCCCAGGATACGATCCATGGTCAGGATATGGCCTTTGGTAAGGCCGTTCTTTATTCCCCCATCTGATTGGGTACTCTATTCTTTTCCCTCCTCCATTTTCTGGTACTGCTTTGGGAGTCTGTCAAAGATGTGGAATATGTTGGAGGACACAATCCATTCGAAGAACAAGTTACTTACCAACTGGTAACATTTTTTTGACTGGATGTTCCTCCAACGTATTCCACATCGCCCTCCCAGCCTGCCCCTCTGGAGAATTTCCTATGTGATTGCAGCTTAAGTTTTCCGCAAGGCTATGTGCAGTCAAGCAGGCAAGAGACTGGTGCCACACGTTCTTTGGGAAAAAACTTAAACTGAGGCTACGGGCGCAGTGCGTCCTATTTATAACATCCAGTGACGTAGACCTCGACTGAGGCCTTCGAGGGACATCGACCCGACATCGACGCAGGACACCCTCTGCCAAAAATGTTTCTGAAATGCACAGCTGTGGATCTTACATTTGAAAGATGTGGAGTACGTTGGAGGAACATCCAGTCGAATGAACGTTACCAGTTGGTAAGTAACTGGTTCTTCTCAGTTTTTTCGAAAACGACTCGATACATCTTCGTCATCTACACCGTCCACACCTCAGTCTGGTTTCAAGAAATGCAAACACTGCGGCTCGAAGATGTCCATCACCGACCAGCATCAAGTCTGTTTGTGGTGCCTCGGTGAAGGCCATGATACGGATGCATGCTCCAAGTGTCAGTCCATCACGGGAAAGGCATTGAGGGAACAAAAGGGGATGCTTCAGGTAGGCAAAGTTTCCAAACCCCCTAAGTCCCGACCTGCTAGGCATTCGACCGATGATTCGAGAGGTGACTCTCCTCGGAGGAAGGCCAATCGCTCTGGGTATAGGAGTGGTTCCCGCCACTCACCACCTTCACAGAGTTAGAGAAGGCACCGCCAGTCGCCTTCATTGACGTCTTCGTCAGACGGTTCCCCCGAGAGGGTGGCATGCCAGACCAAAAAGTCTACACCTGCAGAATCGGAAGCTTTCCTCGTGGAAATGCTGAAGATCTTTGAGAAACAAGATCATGCTCCGGGTGCACCTTCTGTGGACGCCGGCAAGTAGAGGTCTCGCCCAAAACCTTGCGAACCTGAGTAAACGGTGTGATCTACACCGAGGCCTTGATCAGAAAAGAAATCGAAGGATCACTCGTGACATGGGGAGAGGTCAAGGTCGTCGACGCCTTCGAAGCCCTCAACGCCATTGCCGTCGATGGCGACCCTTGACCCCCATTAGGCCTTCGATGCCATTGACGCCGCTGTCGACATCGATGCTGAAACCATCGACGCCAGTTGGGCCACTTTTGCCAGCTCACCCCCCTGTGCCTAGTGACCTTTCAAAAAAGGCACTGGCTAAGACAAAGTTGACGACTTCGACAACGTTGAAGCCTCTGGGTTCCAAACCAGAGAAGATATATATACTCCTCTACCGAAAAAGGATTTTTTCCAAGTCCCTCACTTCCATTTTTGAGGGGGGAAGAGCGTTCAGATGAGGAAGATTCCCCTTTTGGGCTCCAGTATGGGACGCCTAATGTGCCTCATCTCGGAGGAGAGTAGAATACAAGATCTCTTGTGACAATTTGCACAATGCCAGTGGTATTGACACCTCTCATGAGCTGGAGTTCGGCAAGCCCGAACCAGGTGAGCTTGCTGACTCCTCTTACAGACAGCTCATGTCTAAGGTTGTTGAGTACTTGGGCTGGTCTAGACCTCCAGCACCCTATGATCAGAATGATCTGGCCGACATTCTGGACAAGGGTCTTCCTACTGATCCAGTATTACCTTTCCATGTGGCACTTCAAAAAAGGGTGGCCAGGAATTGGGAGACTCCGGAAACTAATCCGGCTATTGACAAAAATCTTACAAAAAAATACCGCCCCTCCAGTAGCGACCCTGGCTACCTGTCAAAACACCCCACTCCCGAGAGTCTGGTGGTCCAGGCAGCTACGGCTACCTTGAAACAGGCAGCGTACCCTACCATCCCTCCTGATAGGGACGATAAGCACGTAGATGGATGGGCGAGAAAGGTATTTTCTGCAGGGAGCATGGCATTAAAATGTGCCAACTCCACTTGTGCCCTTGCAAAATTTTCATACTCTGTGGGAGTGCATTTCTATGGCGGTACAGCATATTCCCGGAGGGGATGAACGGGACGGCTTCCTTGCTATTGTTAAGAACGGCGAGGAAGCCAAGTGTGAGTCCCTTCGGTCTGGGATGGACTCTGCAGATGGCATCAGCAGATCCATGGCCACTAGCACTGTGATGTGCAGGTTTGCGTGGTTGAGAAAGTCGGGTTTTGCACCTGATGTGCAAGCTAGACTTCTCAACATGCCATTTGACGCGTCTCATCTTTTTGGCAGCAAAGCTGACTAGAGCCTTGAGATGTTGCAGACCTCTAAGGCGGCAGCCAAATTTTTAGGTGCTGCTGTTGGGCAACCTCAGCCTTTTCATCCAAGTGGACAACCTTGGATGGGTAGATCTTTTCTCTACTACTCCTTATTTGGAAGGGCGAGCGGAATGGCCAGTCAGAGGCCAACGTAAATTTCCTCGTGGTGGATGAGGTAAATGTGCCAAGCCAGCTCAAGCAGAAGCCACTTTACCATCGGCTGCTGCAACAGCCGCTTCAAAACCACTCTGAGGGCATGAGTCATAGCTTACCAGTAGGAGGCAGGCTGTCTCAGCATCTAGAAGAAGGGCAAGTCATTACTTCAGATGCTTGGGCTCTGGAGAAAATAGCCCACGGTTACGGTCTTCCTTTTATAAAAAAAGCCTCAGACCAATCCACCGGGGAAACACTTTTTGAGGATTCCGGATCCGCTCCTTGTGCAGGAAATATTGATTGTGCTAGAAAAAGGAGCTACATTGCCTGTAGCGGAGAGGAGCAAAGGTTGGTATTCCCCATATTTTTTTATTCCCAAAAAAGACAGCGGATTGAGACCCATTTTGGACTTGTGATACTTGAACAAGTTCCTCAGGGAAGACAAATTCCAGATGGTCACTCTTTCTCAGATCCTTCAGACCCTCCAACTCCAGGATTGGTTAGTTTCATTGGACCTTCAGGATGCTTATTTTCATGTGCCAATCCATCTCAAGCACATGAAATACCTGAGGTTTGCAGTTGGCAGCTCGCACTATCAATTTCGAGTCCTGCCATTTGGGTTAACCTCCGCCTGAGGGTTTTCCCAAACTGATGGCGGTGGTGGCAGCGCATCTCAGGAGAGGGGGGGATTCAAGTGTACCCCTACCTGGACGATAGGCTGATCAGGGCGTGGTCTCCCGAACAGGCCCTGGACTATCTCAACATTACCCGCCACTCTCTTCACAGACTGAGCTTCTCCCTCAATTTCAAGAAGCCCCATATGACACCTTCCCACAGCTCCACTACATCGTGCTGTATTAGACACATCCTTGGGAAAGAGCTCGCTACCCAGGGTGAGGGCTCAAGACATTCTCCAGATGGTAACAAAATTCCATAGTCTTCCGGCCTTCAAATTCTTGAGGTTGCTCGGACTCATGGCATCCTGCATTTTTCTGGTGCCAGAGGCCTGCCCGAGATTGAGATCTTCAGTGGACTCTCAGAACACAATGGTCCCAGTTCTCAGGAATTATGTCGGACTGGTTTCAGATTCAGACCAGAGTTTCACAGGATCTTCTGTGGTGGGCCTGCAAGGACAATATTTTGAAGGGAGAACCCTTTTGGCAACGATGGCCAGAGATTACTGTAGTGGCGGAAACCTCTCTCACAGGGTGGGGAGCTCACGCCAACGATCTCGCAATCGGCGATCGTTGGTCTACATCAGAGTCCAAACTACACATCAATCTTTTGGAGCTGAGAGCAATCAGACTAACGCTGAAGGCTTTCCTGCCGTCGGTACGGGAGAAAAAATTTCCTGATAATGGTGAAAAACACAGTGGCCATACACTACCGCAACAAGAGAGGCGGTGGAAGGGTCACTACCACTGTGCAGGGAGGCAATGCAGCTCTGGTATTGGGCTATTCAAGAATGAATCTCCCTATCGGCGGTTCACCTAGCCAAGTGAGAACTAGCTCAGGTAATCAGAAGATTCGGGAGCCACATGATCCTCATTGCCCCGGATTGGGCCAGGTGAACGTGGTACCCGAACCTTCTGGACATGTGCATCTGTCCTCTGATGCGTCTTGCACAAAGAGAGGATCTTCTCTCGTGAGAGGAGGGTCAGGTTCTCCATCGAGAGGTCAAGGCTCTCAACCTTCACGCTTGGTTTCTGAAAGGTTGATGTACAAGGATTGGGACCTCCTGGAAGACGTAACAGAGGTGTTGCTTTCAGTCAGAAGGCCAGCAACAAAATCTCTGTACCATTGCCATTGGAATAGGTTTTCCGACTGGTGCAGAGAAAACAATGTTGATCCTTTTCAATGTACAACTCCGGATATTTTATCCTTTTTGCTTTCATTAGCACATAAAGTTCTTCAGGGTGGCACCATTAAGGGCTACTTGGCAACACTCTCAATCTTTATGCGCTCATCAGAGGAATGCTCCTATTTCAAGATCCCACTGGTGACTCAATTTCTGAAAGGGCTCACAAATGTGTTCTTCTCCCCCGCCCCAATCTACTTTTCAGGTTCCGGTTTGGGACCTCAACCTGGTTTAGAAATGTCTAATGGGTGCACCATTTGAACCTTTGCACTCATGTCTGTTAAGGTTGTTAACCTTTAAAACAATACTGTTGGTTGCTATAACATCTGCACGTATAGTTAGCGAGTTGCAGCCACTTTCTTCCAAGCCACCCTTCACTATATTCCACAAGGACAGGGTGGTGTTAAGGGTAAAACCCTGCTTCTTGCCCAAGGTAGTTTCAGACTTTCATTTAAGTCAGAAAATTGTGCTACCGGCCTTCTATCCTCCACCTCTTCCTACTAAGGAAGAGGAATGGCTAGGAGAGCGTTAAGCTTTTACATTTCCAGAATGTCAAAACTGAGAGTGGACAACCAGCTCTTTTTAGGGTATACAGGATACAAGCCAGGCCAGGCTGTTTCCAAACGGACATTGTCTAGATGGATCATCCTCACTTTTTCTGAATGCTTCAGACTAGCAGGCAAAGACTCTCCTAAGGGTTCCCAGGCTCATTACACCAGGGGCATGGCCACATCGACAGCCCTCCAAAGTGGTGTCCCTACTAGGAACATCTGTGATGCTGCAACGTGGTCATCAAAGCACACGTTTACTAAGCATTATTCTCCGGATACTTCCCATCCTCAGGATGTTGCTTTTGGTATGGCAGTGCATTACTCTGCACTTCAAAATTCTGCATATCTCAATTCTTCACCCTTCTCCAATCATGGATACTGCTTTGGGAGTCTGTCATAGATGTGGAATACGTTGGAGGACACAATCCATTTGAAGAACAAGTTATTTACCCCTGATAATGTTCTTTCGGTTGGATGTTTCTCCCAACGTATTACTCATCGTCCTCCCAACCTACCCCTCTATAGAATTCCACATACTATTACAGCTTTCATTCCACCAAGGCCGAGTACTGTCATGCCTATATTTTTTTGGGCATCTCTGCTACATGGGCAGGGGAAAAACAGAACTGAAGCCAATGGGCGCCGTGCGTGCTCCTTATAACATCCAATGACGTCACCCTCGACGGAGGCCTTTGAGGGACATCCACTCGACACCGACGCATGACGCCCTCTGCCGAATTTTTATTCCGAAGCTGGACATTTGTCATGATGCCTACCCCCGGAGCACCAGGCCAGGCCCAGCACCCCCGGGAGCAGGCATCATGCCCCCGGGTAAAAGCCCAGTGGCCCCTTATAGGGGCTCTTTGGACTCTGTCTTGGCGCCATAGGCGCCAGGTTCATAAAGGAAGGTGTTTTGTGCACTTACCTGATGCAGACCATGCTGCAAGATTCAGGCCTCCCTGAGACCTGAAAGGGACTATTTTTTCATTGGGACTATTTTGCCACTCGGGCGTGGCCAGGGAAGGATACTTACCTGGAACTACTTTGGGGGCTATTTAAGCCACGCCCAGACAGTAGCTCGCGCTTCGCGTTGTTCTGCATCCAAGCAGCTGAACGCTCACCGTGTCTGCTCCTGCACCTGGTCTCCAGCCACGCCTGCCTCGATCCTGGAACACCTGTAAGGAAAGAAGAGAAGAGAAAGGTGAAAACCAAGAATTTTATCAAACTTCTTACCTGCATCCGGAACCTTTACGCCAGCGTTCCTGAGAAAAGACTTTCATTTAAAAGCACCGCGTTGCTCGCTGCAGCGCCGTGCTTCACTCACCTGTCCTCGGGAGTTCTTCTGGCTCCACCGCGACTGTCTGCATCGGTCGCCACATCTCTGCGCCTAGGGAAGAGAAGAAGAGACAAAAGGTGAGCAGAAGGAACATATGAGGAAAGCCTAATTTTCCGCCATAACACTTACCGGTCTTCTGTTGGTGGACCATTCCTCATTTCGGGTCGGCGCCGCTTCGTTGGCAGGTACCGCACCCCGGCCCCTATGGGGAAAGGACAAAAGACATTACTGGAGGAATATAAAGACATTAAGAGGGATCGCCCCCATCGCTAACTCACCTGAGTTTACCATCGGCAATTCAATCCCTCAACGCATCGCCTTCATTCTGCACCTGAAATAAAGGACAGATCACAGGTTAGGAAGGCAACAGAAAAGGAGGCTCTACACTTGAACCTTTGTAATCTTCATACTTACGGCGTTCCGCTCAGAAAAGTCAAGTGGATTTTGCCAGCACCATTTTGAAAACCAGTGAAGTAACTGGACAAACACGCGCCCCTGCACCAGAAGCAGGATGGAGAGTTCATCCTTTCAAACCATAAGGTGAGCTTCAACCGGGGATTTCGGAGGAAGTTAGAGAAGAACTAAGGGGGGAGCAAGCACACTATTCTGCAGACTGTTAATCCCCTTTCTCATCTGCAGAAGGATAGTCCTAAGGGCCAGACAAGCAAGATTTGAGGGTCCTGTTCAGTCAGTGTTCCGAGTTCCGCGCATCACGCTCGAAGAGGCCACAGCAACCCAGACTAGACCAGCGCCTCCGTGGGAGTCAGGTGAGCGTTACAACATTACATGATACGTTGGTGGAACATCCAGTCGAAAGAATGTTACCAGTGGTAAGTAACTTGTTTTCTCCCTCACAAATGATAAAGCACATATATGTACAATGCACTTCAACAACATAAATAGCAAGCATACAATACATCCTAAAACACACTACATTACAATGTAGCTAATTATAAAATATACACTGAGGTTGTAGAAGTAGGACTCTGACACAGTGATGGCATGGTAGTTGGAAAAACGTTTATTCAAAACATAAATTAAAAGAATTTTATCTTGCCCGATTTCTAACACGGGGGTTCCCTGTCTCAACTAAAATGTGAATTGGTCTGCCAGAATGTCCAAAGTAAAAGGTACACAGTCCTATGTCAGAATATACAAAATATAAAGTAAACTAAACTGAAGAAATAGTAGGTTTCTTTGTTCCAGGTGAACAATCCTTTCTTCTGGACAGGGGGTCAAAAGTTCACTGTATAAAGTTTATAGTTCCCCAAGTTAAAGATCATACCCAAATGGTGGGAAAATGCCTCCCTTCCCCTGGCCTTTCTCAGGCTATGTGGCAGTTCAACAAATGTGCTAATGTCTCTCTTCCCCTGTTGACAGGCCTGGTTCACTACCCTGCCAGGTACTGTGCCGATGGTAGACGGATTGTACGTGGTTGTGGGTCCCAGACCCTTACACTACCTTATGGATCTGGTTTACCTGGTTCCCTACCCTGCCAGGTGTACTCTTGGCTCACTCTCCTTAAGACCGACTCTGCCCCTGTGTATGGGTCCTAGACCCTGGTTCTCTGACCTCTCTGGTCGTTCCTGCTTTCCCAACAACCCTGTTACCAAAAAGGGGGCGCTGTTGTGCGTAATCGAAGATGGCCACCATCTGAAAAGCTCTGGCAACGGCACTAATAGCCTTCACAATATCCTGTGGTTAGCTGCCCAGTTTTCCCCTCGGAGTCGGTGCTGTGAATACTTAAACACGTGCGGCATCGCTAGAACACGTTTCCAACCCGGTCTGGAATCCTGGTGTCCTGAATAAGGGGAGGCGCTGCTCCGCTCTTCCGTCCCGGCCCTGGGATATCTGACAAAGGAGAGGCTTGAGCAGACTGGTGCTGGCGAGAGGGGCAGAGACCCCCCAGCGGTGACCCTCGCTGGGCTGCGAGGGTGTGCATGTCCGATCCCCCCCTGGACAGTGAGCATGTGTGCCCCTCTCGCCCTCGGGAGCGAAGGAGCCACTGTGCAGTTGATTGCCCCAGCGAAGTACCAGGCCAGCCTGGAGGGAAACAGGGAGGGTAGCGGCTGCCGGCACGTGACTGGAGAGGCGCCCAATTGCGAGTGTAGTGCCCAGCTTCCCTAGACATCCATGGTGAGATCCCCCCCAGCTGCCGAGCCTGCCTGGAATCAGCCGTGCAGCCCGCAGGCCCCCCTCACTGAGAAGGGAGGGATAGCCTTGTGGTGGCAATGCTGCAACATTACGACCGACTGGCTACTCTGTGTACAGCTTCTTGAATCCTCATTTTGCTGCACTGAGGGAAGCTCCACGTAGTGACTGCCTGCTGCCAGTCTTTTTTTTGACCTGGGCACCCTGCAATAAATGCTAAGCATAACTCAGCCATAACATTGCGAGGCACCTAAACACATGCAGAGGCCGTGCCTGGGAAGGGTCTGCTTGCGCAACTGACTCTCCAGCCCCAGGCTAACGGTTTGGGGACAACTCCTGACTGGAGCTCCCTGCGGACACCTATTGGGGGCATTGATGCTTGTCTGAGGGTGCGGATAGGGCGCACTGTTATCCTGAGGGGGGGGCGACCGTGGAGGCATCATGGCTCACACTAGGCTGCCGCACAGGGGACCCTGCATTAAGGTTGGAACGGAAAACACTTTATAAGGCAAAGACTTAAAGAGCATAGTCTGGGGCCATAGCAAAACGTTCAACAAAGAATAGTACTGTCCTCACAGTAACCTGGCTACAAAATGAAAAAGTGGTACCGTCCTCGTGGATTGTACAGTGTATCCTCTAGACGACTCTGGCACAACATTCCTGGTCCGGCGAGGGAAAACCCTAGAAGAGGCACATAGTAACTCTACGCCCATCGCCACAGCCCAGGCCGATATAGGCTGTAATATATGGAACATAGCAGCTACGTGCCTCTAGAGGAACACCTGGCAGTGCTGAGGCTGGAGCTATGGGCAATATTAGCCTGCCACATGATCTTATACAGCGAGCTGGACAGGAAGTAAGTTGTAGAAGCAACGTGACAATGGTCAATCCTTAAAAACAGGCAAAAATTGACCAGTTTGCATGGCCAGTTCAGTCACAGCTTGCCCCCTCCCCAGAGCAAACCCACGCATCAGCCCATGTGGACATGACTGCCTTGAACCAGACCCTGTTGGCCTTGTATAGTAGCACAGACAATCTAGGGGCAAAGGTTGACGCCCTCCCCTGCAAGGTTGACATCTTGGCCATACAAATTGACAACTTATGCAGTCGAATGATGGAGTCAGAGCAACAAATAGGGGAAGGGGAGGATACAGTGGCAACCTACTGTGAGAAATGGCTGAACTACAGCAATCAGTCAAGAAAGTAATGGCCAAGAATGAGGACCTGGAAGGCCGATCCAGGCGAAACAATATCCGTATCCTGGGGCTACTGGAGTCCACACCAATCAACAATATGGAAAGGTTTGTAGAGGAATTGCTGGTGAAGATTCTGGGAGACACCCCACCCCGCTCCTGTCATGATGCCTACCTCCAAGGAGCCAGGTCCGACCCAGCAATCTCAGAGGCAGGCATCATTTCCCCCAGGGGAGTGGCAGCGGGCCCAAGCTGGGGCCCTTTGGACGCCTTCGGCGCCAGGCTCATGTTGGACCTCTGTCCTGGCACCTTAGGCGCCAGGCTCATAAAGCTAGACATGTGTTCAAGTGTTTTAATGTGCACTTACCTGATGCAGACCATGCTGCCACATCCAGGCCCTCTTGAGGCCTGAATGGAACTACTTTACATGTGGGACTACTTTCCACCTGGGTGTGTCGGGGAAGGATACATACCTGATCGGAGGAAGGATACACACTTGGGACTTCTTCCAAAGCTATTTAAACCACACCCGATCAGCAACTCACGCTTTGCGTTGTTCTGCTCCTCGCAGCTGGACGCTCACTGTGTCAGCTCCTGCATCTGGACTTCAGCCACGCCTGTCAGCATCCTGGGTCACCTGCAAAGGGAGACAAGAGACCTTACCAGCTAAATCTGCACCACGGAGACATCAACCACGATCCTGAAAGGAAAGACATTATTTTAAAAGCATTTCGTTACGATCGCTGCAGCGCTGCATTTCACTCCCCTTTCCTGGGTTCCTCCATCTTCAGCAGCGATCATCCGGATACACAGCCACTTCCCAGAGCCTAGAGATAAAGACAAGAATAAGAGGTGAGAGAAGGAAGGGAATAAGACTGACCTGTTGGGTCATTCCCATTTCATTTTGGGTCTTGACGCTTCCAGGCATTTTCCGGATCACGGCCCCTATGGGGAAAAAAGACAGACATTGAATGAGCGTATGCAAAGAGAGTTCCCGAGCGCTCATCCAGAACTAACCTGCCATTTACTGGAACTGGAACTGCACGTTTCACTTCAGGTCGGCGCCATATCTCCGGCATTCCGAACCCCGGCCCCTAAGGGGGAAAAAAGACATAAGCATTAGCGCTTGCTGCAAAAAGACAATGCACATTATTATTAAGCTTGGACTTTTGAACTTGCAACAGAACTTTTACTGAGCCTTACCTGAATAGTCAAGCTTACCTGAACTCCCATCAATCCTCAATCCAGTGAAGTAACTGGGTTTCAACGCGCCCCTGCATCAGAAGCAGGATGGAGAGCTCATCCTTCCTGACCCTAAGGTGAGACTTCACGGGGAATCGTGGAAGGGTATCGTGGAGGGTTGGAAGAGAGTGGGAGGCTTGAGCATAACTCAGTCAGTAGGTAATACTCCCTTTTCACGCACAGGGGAATATTCCTGCGAGCCGGAGAAGCCAGAGTAGAGGGCCCTTCCTGTCTATCTTCAGAGTCCTGCGCTTCACCATTGAAGAAGCATCAGCACTCGAAGCCAGACCTGCGCCTCCGTGGGAATCAGGTGAGCGTTACACCTCCTCCCCCAACCAACGAACATGTATATGGTAGATGAGGCACATCGATCACTAGCTGCGAGACCCACCCCTCTCCCCCCCAGAGCTCCGGAACGCCCAATCATTGCTAGAATCTTTGACTATCGTGACGGGGACATCCTGCTGTGATCTGCCCCAGACAAAAAGGAACTGCAGTGGTTGTACTCCACAATTCGGCTGTTCCCAGCCTTCAGCCCATCAGTGCAGGAACAACGCAAGACCTTCCACTCAGTAAAGAAAATCCTGCTTAGAAAGAAAGTGCAATACTCAATGGTATTTCCGGCCAAACTTGGGGTGTTGCACAATTGCTCAACGACTTTCTTCACTTTGTCGGAGGCAGCGGAGCGCTTCGCTATGAACCTCCCAGACCCAGAGAGATCACCCCAACACTCGCTCTGATGGCACACCTATGTCATGGCGGCCTTATGTGTTTGCATTGAAGGCTCCAGGGAAGTGAGCGGGACTGCAGAATAATACGCAGCGGCCGTCGCCCTAAGGAGTGCTTTGGTGGCCCTCGGCGCTCTGTTAACCGCAGTCACTGCGGTATCTTTTGAGGGGTTGTTAATGGGATATGTTTGGGAGGGGGGTGGGAGAAGAGGGCGTGGGCGGGTACTGGTGGGTACTGGTGGGGGTGGAGGCTGGGTATATGGGTACATTTGTTAGTTTGTATGAGCAACAAGGGGGATGGCTCGAAGGTCAGCGAAAGGGAGAGATATCCAACTCATGATTTGTACCATGGCAACACACTACCTGTGACCCACTGTGGTCCAGTTAAACCGGACCAATATCGTAAGCAACCTAGCTCCACTGTCTGCAACATGGGTACACTTAACGTAAGGAGGAAACCGTACAAGACACTGTCCGTATTGTCATGGAACATACGAGGGTTCACTAACCAGAATAAAGCCTGTTTAATTGCTAATTATTGCAAAAATCACAATATAAATATACTGTGCCTACAAGAAACGCACCTGGCTCGGGATGCAACCCTCCCTAGGTTGTCCGGTTGGGGCATCCACAGGTACTACTCCTCTTACACCACACATTCCAGAAGGGTGGCGATCTGCATACATGGCTGTTTTGAGTTTAAACTGCACATGTGTATCTGGGACGAAGACTAGCAATACATTATGTTGGCTGGGGACATTTCTGGTTTTAAACTCCTGGTGATAAATGTTGCGCACCGAATACTGACTCCCCCTTTTTTTCATCCGTGCACCGTTCACGTCCACAAATTCCAGGCTATATTGTTATTTGGGTGGGTGATTTCAACATGGCTCTCAAATTGGAACTGGATAGGCCCTCTACATTATCTCTACCACGCGCTGCCCAGGCGTGGTCGGCTATCGCTAAATACCATGAACTCCACGATGTGTGGCGAGAAATGCATCCTACAGATAGGAGTATACATTTTTCTCTGGTGTATATGGCAGCTCCTCGAAAATGTACTACTTCATGGCCACCCCACCCGTAGCTAGGTGCGTGATGGGGGCCAGTATACTCCCCCGGACTCTTTCAGATCACTCCCCAGTCCTGATCCGCATAGCTGGCCCATTGGAACCCCCAAAACAACTGCAATGGCGATTCAGTGCCACGGCTTTGGAAGACGTTGCATTCCGGAGGGAAATTGGCTAAGACATACAGACCTACTTCCAAACCAATGTGGGCTCGGTACCCGATCTGTTGGTGATCTGGGAAACCTTTAAAGTATATGTTGGGGGATGCTGTATATCGAAGGAGGGCAGAGTGTTGAAAGCCTTGCCTAGGTCCATGTAGGCGCTGGAAGGGTTCATTAAGGATTTAGAGACTCAGCAAAGGGTCCAAGATATGGCCGAAGTACAGAACGCCCTGAGAGTGCATAGAGAGGAACTACATCAATTGGCAATTCGAGAGGAGAGATATATTGGCGATCCGATAGCTGCGACGAAGTATGGAGAGGGTGACCGTCCCAGTAAGACACTAGCATGGGCCATCAAATGAGAACATCAGGTAACGCCCATTATAGAGGTCGAAGATCAAGACGGCTGCCTCGTCAAAGTCCTTGAAGGGATCAATAATATATTCTGAGAGTACTACGACCGGTTATATACATCAGGCTCCAGTGCAGGGCATGATACTATAATGCGCTATTTGGACAAGCTAGCCCTGGGATGTTTAGACCCAGACCAAGGGGAGACTTTAAATGCACCCATAACGGATGAAGAGATCCGCAAGGCAATACTCTCACTTCCAAAAGGTAAGGCCCCAGGCCTTGATGGAATTATGTCCAAATTCTATAAAACATACTTGGACCTGCCCCCAGGTTTGCACGATCTGTATGGCAGTTCATTGCTCACAGACACCCTCTTGGACTCTACAAAAACCACATTAGTGACCATACTCCTTAAGCCAGAAAAGGACCCCCCGAAAATGTACATCATACAGGCCATTGTTGTTCATCAATACATACAATAAAAATAGTAGCAGACCGTCTTTTACCACACATGCCTGCACCAGTCTTGCCAAATCAGGTGGGCTTCATACGGGGTCGGTCTATCCAAAATAATTTGAGACGGCTGTTCACACTCATGCATAATGTCAATCCGGGAGTCCCTATAGCAGTGGCGGCACTGGATGCAGAGATGGCCTTTCCTGTTCGAAGACCTTTGCCGCTCTGGGTTCGGGATGAAATTCTTACGCTGGATCCGCCTGCTGTTCACCGCACCCAAGGCGGCGGTGTATACGAACAGGATAGCATCAGAATATATTTATCCAACGCGGGGCACACGACAAGGGTGCCCCCTCTCACTGATTCTGTTTGCTCTCGCAGTTGAACCACTAGCTTGTCACATTCGGGAATTCCATGCACACCAAGGCATACGAATACACTCGCATCTTTCTGTGGTTTCTCTCTATGCGGATGATATATCACTCTATGTAAAACACCCGAGGCTGAACTTGCTCCCGTTGACGCAAGAGGTAGCTAGATTCGGGGGAACTTTCAGGATTGAGAATGAATTGAATTGGAATAAATCGGATGTGCTGCCCTTGACCCGGGCGTCCAACAGGTGGTGCCCCCATGGCATAAGGTAGCTGGGTGTCCTTGAGTCTGCGTCGGTGGGAAATCTTTATAGAGAAAACTATGTGAGGGTGTTGGATTTACTGGAGCGTAGGGTGGATTCCTGCATCCTCCTGCCCATCCCTCAGGCGACTCGTATTGCACTAGCCAATATTTGTGATCTTGCCCAAACTGCTTTTATATTTTCAATACCGTACCCATCTGGCCTCCCACACACTTCTGGGCTCAAGTCAAAAGCTTAATGATACGCTTAGAGTAGTCTGGTAAGCAGGCCAGGATTTCTTATGATACACTTGCACTCCCTTATGAACGGGGCGGATTGGAATACCATGATTTATATCAATACTTCCTGGAGGCGCAGGCCCAATATATAGCGGGTTGGAGGACCCCTACAACTGACTTCCCTCATTCTCATCTAGCAAAGCCAGTAGAGAGTCAGAACGATCTATTGGGAATGCTCTGGGGCACCTGACAAAAGGCTCCACGTGCTGAAGTCAAACCCATAGCGGTGACATGCAAGGCCTGGGAACAGATCTTCCTATTGACCGGAGCTGGGAGCTGCTACTCACCGGAGTTACCTATATACAGAATCCATGGGATCCCCCTTACACATGAGAGCTTTCCAGACACACTTTCAGGGACTGGGGATCCAGGCACTAGGGAATTTAATGCATGAGGAGCCGTTTGTAAAATAGGAAAGCCTGAGTGCCAGGGGTGTATGGACGGCCGTGACCATACTCCTGTACTTTAGACTTGGAGAGGTACTGAGATCCAAATGGTCCATGTTTCCCATGGCCCCCACACTCTACCCTGTCCTTCACTACATGCTCAATCCTCTATCCACTAAGAAAGTGGTGTCAATGATCTACAGGATGGCCACAGGGAAGAGGACGGCAGGTGGACAGGCATGTAGAAATACTTGGGAGACAGGCCTGAGAATTGAGATATGCGAAGATTGCTGGACACATTTGCGTGCAGACATGTGACTTCTCCCTAAATAGTAGGTTCAGGTTAATACACTAAAAATTCCTGCACCAAGCCTATTTATTTCCCAGCCCGATTATTCAGATAGATTCTTTCCAGAGAGGTCTCCCTCCTGTAAAAGATGTAAGGCGGACTCTGCTGAATTTTACCATGTTGCCTGGTCATGTCCACATATTTGACCCTTCTGGAGGGAAGATGGAGGAGGCAGTGTCTGTCATGGTACAGACATCATGGGACTACTCACCAGAACTCGGGCTTCTGGCCTTAATTGGGGCAGAGCCT
Source organism: Ambystoma mexicanum (assembly GCF_040938575.1). Lineage (NCBI taxonomy): Eukaryota > Metazoa > Chordata > Amphibia > Caudata > Ambystomatidae > Ambystoma > Ambystoma mexicanum. Next base: position 1,210,475,735 of record NC_090922.1, on the reverse strand, counting down.
CGCCTTGAGAAGAGGCTGTTGGGGATGGCCACAGTGACAGATACCTGGTAGCTAGGTCATGGGGGAAATGTAATGCACCTTGTTTTTTTAAGATGGCTGGAACTCATGAACACATGTGAACAAATAGATTCGGTATCCAGCAACACTCCCAACCAGAAGCTGGCCGCTGGATTACTGGCCCCTCTCTCGGCAATACATCTCAGACCAGAAACAAAATAGGCCGATACCTTAGGAACGCTTGTGATACAAAAGAATTTGGTTGAAAAGAGTGCAGCAACCTAATGGTACTGGGACTAGTAGAGGCTACTTGATGGGACATAAAACTGGTTAGAAATTACCTATAGAGCATCACCACCCTTTACACTGCGTATATCAGCGATTCTGGACCGTACTGAAATGGCTGCCATGACGTGTTTGTTATAATGCTAAAGTGTCCTATTGTGCATGGTCTAGCATAAGCAATATCCTATGTGCAGCACCACATGCTTGGAAGGGTGGGGGAGGCAGAAGGGGGACATTGCCTGTTGGTGTGGATTTGGTAACTGATGATTGTGCAGGGTCTAGCATAAGCAATATCCCATGTGCAGCACTTTTAAAATGAGAACATAGCCTGGATCCAATCATTCTTGGACAACTGCACAATGAGTCTTCTCCACACTGGCATCAGCGGACCCCATTAAAATAGCCTGCGGTGTACCCCAAGGTCCTTGTCTTGCCAACGCTGTACAATATCTTTACCAAGCCCCTATTTATCTCTGGAATGAAGCACGGGGCCCAGTATTTCACAAATACAATATACGAGGGGGCGGACAGTTTATGGTTAACAGTTCATCTACTTGAATATTGGAACAATTTCTGACAATGTGTTTTTTATGCTCTGACTCTCTGCCTACCGTTGGCTACCTTGTCCTTCAACTGGATTGGTTCATTTGGGTGCATATTTTAACATTGTGCCCCTGATTTGTCGGTTTTGTTTGGGTAACCGGGTGAGGGTATAGAATTAAATCAACCCTTGCCCAGCCTTTGACTTTGGCCCCTTATGCAGACATTGGCACCTGCATCCCAGAAATGCCTATGTTTGATACTTTGTGTGTGTGGGGCTCTCATTGTGATTTTGACTATTGCAACTATCTGGTTCTGGCTGTTACTGCTGCTGCTAGAATTCCAACTTCCAAAAAGTGCTTGTTGATGTGCTTTTAAACCTCAATGGGCGGTGATTGGTCATTAGCTTTGAATGTTATTTTATGTGCTGGGGCTTTTATTATTATACTATAAGACTCAGCAGGGCCCAGTGTGTAGGTTTTTGTTGGAGGAGGGATGTTTTTTGCTGTGCTCCCAATCGATATGTTTCTATTTTGCCAGTCGGGCCAGAATATGGGACTCATGATTTATTGTCGTTGCAACAATTGTGTTATGTACTGTTCTAGGCTATATGCGGTAGGGTTTAGGATTAATAATCTGGGTTCATTGCTTATGCCCGTGAACGGGTTGTCCTTGTATGTGGAATCTAGAGTTATGTCTTAGGTTAGGCATTGTGAGTAAATTTAGGGTGGGGATGGGAGATTTGGGATTGGTGTTTATTGAAAGTTTGGTGTTTGTGACAGACTTTTAGTTGCCTTGCTGCTGTATATGTACAGTGTGCCATCTACTTGTTACCGTTACTAATATATCCTGATGGTTTACTGCCCTTTTGGGGCATGTGCTTCATCTTCTATCTTTCCTTTCTTTTTCTTTTCCTGTTCTCTCTATCTGTCCTGCTCTTTGACTGTGATTGCATATGTTATAAAATGACTCAAAACTTGAACTGTACCATGGGCGCTAAAATTGTGGATCATCTGAATATTATCTTGTGGAACGTTAATGGACTCAACAATGTGGTGAAAAGGACTAAAATTCTGTCTCATCTACGTTCAAACTCTTGTGACATTGCATTCCTCCAGGAGACGCATTTGCAAGACTCTGCGGCAGAAAAATTGAAAAGAGGATGGGTAGGGGATACTTCTCTAATCACTCATCTAGAAAAAGAGGTGTTTCAATACTTATTAAAAAGAATCTGCCTGTATCAGTCATTAAAAGCAGAGGAGATAAAGAAGGAAGAATTATTTATGTATTGGTGCGGATTCAAGGTGTGGACATTCTCCTATGCAACATATATGCTCCAAATTTAGATGATCCAATCTCCTTTCATGAAGTGGCTCAATTGCTTCAAAGTTTTAATATGGACTCAATTATAGTTGGAGGTGATTTCAATCAGGTCATGGACTCGGCTTTGGATCGATCTAATGGGGATTGTACCAGGACCCCGAATAAATGCAAACAATCCCTGGAGAATTTAATTGGGGACTTCAACTTGGCTGACATCTGGAGGCTGGAGCACCTGTCGGACAGGGATTATAGCTTTCATTCTCAGTGTCACGACACTTATTCTAGAATTGACTTCTTCTTGACCTCTGGACGGGTGACTTCAAGCTGCTATGATTCAGCTATTGGACTCATTGCCCTGTATGACCACGCACCTGTCTCATTGCGATTGTCCTTGCAGTATTCTCTGGTTAAATAATCAAGGTGGAGAATGAACTCTTATATACTGAAAAATGACCGGATCAGGCAGGAGGTGCAGAGGAAATTGATAGCTTCATCCAAATTAATAGAACTGCCGATGTCCAAATATCAACAGTCTGGGAGGCGCTGAAATGCTTTGCTCGGGGAGTGCTGATTTCAAAAACTGGTAAGGAGAGAAAATTGAGAACGGAGGAATTTCAAAGACATCTCTTCTGAAGCTAAACGCCTAGATGTTCTATTTGCAGCAAGCAAAGATGAAAACACAAAGTCCGATTTGAGAAGGCCTAAGTATGAATAAACTTGTTTCCAGCCAGTTCGAATACGCCCTGTTCAGACAAAAGATTATTTTGGAATGGTGAGAAAGCAGGGAAGCTATTGGCACATAGGCTGAAGGTGGCTGAAAGTGATTGCTTTATTGCTGCAATCAGAGATATGAACACCACAATGGAAACACAGCAACAAAAGGTATCAACAATTTATTTCGTGGCTTCTATGAAAAACTATGGCTCTGAATTATCCTGTGAAAAAGTTGACATTGAAAATTTCCTTGACTCAAATGTTTCTTCTCGTCTGACACCTGATGAAGCGGCGGCTTAGATGCACTACCTAATGCATTTTATAAAGCCCTGCCCGATTCTGCACTGCAACTTTTGTGTGAAGTTTTTAATGATGCTTTTGAGTCTGGTTCTCTACCAAACACAATGAGACATGCATTGATTACGGTACTTAAGGATAGGTCTGCTACCAGGTGCAAAAATTAACGGCCGATCAGTCTGATGAACAGTGACTGCAAGATATTGGCTAAAATCCTGGCTGGATGATTGGAAAAGATTGTCTCAATTTTGATACATGAAAACCAAGTAGGTTTTGTCTCCGGCAGGGCGGTAGCGGACAACATGAGACGCCTGCTGTTAACCATTGAGAAGGGACGCAATCAGCCTATTGCCAATGTGGTAATCTCACTTGATGCTGAAAAGGCATTTGATTGTGTGGAGTGGGACATTTTGTTTGCGTGCCTTGAAAAAATGAATTTTGGCCAAGATTTACAGCGCTGGGTCAAGCTATTACATAGCAGTCCTTCTGCGAGTGTGTTGACGAATGGACTTATTTCTGGTGCTTTTAGACTTCGAGGTACAAGGCAGGGCTGTCCGCTCTCACCTCTTCTGTTCATTTTGTCTATGGAGCCACTTGCGGTATGCTTAAGAGCGGATGCAAATCTTCAACCCATTAGTGAGAATGGTCGAAATAAGTTGCTTTGGTTGTATGCAGACGATTTGTTGGTCGCCCTTCAGGACCCTGCTATTGGTATTTCTCACCTGATGCGAGCTGTTCATGGTTTCTCTGTTGTCAGGCTATAAGATTAACTGGAGCAAATCTGAGATCCTACCGATCAGTAATCTGTGTCTTCGGCATACATGTGCGCAGTTTCAATTCAGATGGTGTGCAGACCAGATGAAATATCTTGGCATCAGGATTGGAGCGGATATAGTGAAACTGCCTGGCATAAATTTTGCATGGATCCTCCCGAGACTCCAATCGGATTTCGAAAGATGGGATCTCTTGAAGTTGTCAACCTGGGGCAAAATAAACTATATAAAAATGAATTTGACACCTCAGATAAATTACATATTAAGTATGCTTCCTGTTAGGGTACCAAGAAGCATTTTCAAGGAGATCGATAGAAGTTTGCAAAACTTTGTTTGGAATGGGAAACCTCCAAGGCTCGCGATTTGGAAACTTCAGCTCCCGTTATAATTGGGGGGAATGAACCTGCCTAATTTCCTGGACTACCATTTATCATTCTCCGCTCGCCACTTGTGCAAGGTTGCTGACTCCATCAATGAACAGTCTGAACTGTTGTCATGGGATTGTGGTGCGGTTTCCCAATTAGACCCTAAAGCCCTGCTGTCTTCTAAAAGGTGTAAATCCAAAATGACCAGTGCACTCACTACATTTCTGCAGGACTGCTGGTGTGAGCTCTCGAGTCGCATGGGTACTGATTCCTATTTACACCCAGATGCATCCATATGGAATAACCCAGCATTGAAATTCCAGGGTAAGTCCCTCTTTTGGACAGAATGGTTTGTGGCTGGTATAAAATACTTTAAAGATTTGTTTGAAGGTGGCAATTGGATACCGTATGCTCGACTTGCACAGTTACATGACATGGCGGACTGCTCGTTTGCTGAATATCGAAAACTGAAGATTATAATTTCAGCTTGTGTTGAGGTGCCACAATTGAATATTCAAAGTGCCGCTTGGGCAGCTGTGGAGTTATGCTCGAGTGCTGCACACCCTGCTTATTCCATGTATGGAATCATAAAGGCTAATAGAAAAGGAGATCCCCGGCTGCCGACCATTTGGGCTGAGGAATTAGGAGAAGATTGTCATGATGCCTGCCCCCGGGGACCCAGACCAAGTCCAGCAACCCCGGAAGTGGGCATCATTTACCCCAAGCCAGCCCAACAACCCCCGCTAGGGGCTATTTGGGTGCGGTCCTGGCACCTATGGCGCCAGGCTTATATGGAGAGTCAGTCCTGGTGCCGTAGGCACCAGGCTCATAAATTAAAACTTACCTGATGCAGACAATGCTGCAAGAGCTCCAAGCCAAACGTGGCTTGGAAGGGACTATTTTACCTAGGGACTATTTTTTTACTCGGGTGGGGCTGGGGAGGAATACTTACCTGGGACTACTTTGGAGGCTATTTAAATCATGCCCGAAGAGCAGTACACGCTTCGCGTTATTCTGCATCCAGCAGCGTAATGCTCACCGTGCCTGCAAGTCTGCATCCAGTTTTCTGCCACACCCGCCTCGAGTTTGGAGCTCCTAGAAAAAGGGAGAAAGAAGGAGAAAAGGTTAGAACAAGAGCAATACCTTTTGATCCTTACCTGAATTCCCGATCCATCGCGCCTTCAAGCTGGAAGAAAAGTTATTTTATGTGCGTCGCCTCGCCTGCTGCAGCGCCGCGCTGAACTCACCGGCCTTCGCAGCATCTTCACATTTCACCGCATCCTCCTGCATGTTCCCGCCACACTCCGGCACCTAAGGAGAAGACAAGAACAGCAAGGTGAGCCAAGGGAATACACAGAGGAATACCTCCCATAGACTTACCTGATTTTACCACCGGGGTACTATTCTTCACGGGTCGGCGTAGCTTCCACTGCATCCTAGCCGAACCCCGGCCCCTAAGGGGAAACAAAAGGACAGCAAGGTGAAACAAGGGACTAACAAGGGGAACCCTCCTCACCAGAAAGGACTTGCCTGATTTTAACACCGGAGGCATTATTCCCCGAGACTTCATACTTTCTCTCAGCGCCTGAATAAGGGAGAAAGCAACAGGTTACATATGGACATTATTTTATCGAACTGTGTTGGATAATACAAATCCTTACCAGAACATTACTGGTTGCCACGAGGAACTCTTCAGTAGGGTCAAGCTGCAACCTGCAAGGAATCGGACAAGAGTGAAAGTCAGGCATTTGAACTCTTACGAACTACATACTAACGGCGTCTTGCCGGGAATATCTGAGTCAATATTGTCCTGAAACTCACCAATTCCTTCGAGCCAGTGAAGCAACTGGTTATCTACGCGCCCCTGCGCTCAATGCAGGATGGAGAGCTCATCTTTTCAAATCATCAGGTGAGACTATAAGAGGGGACATCCAAGGTGATCAGTGGGGAGAACAGCGGGGTGGGGGGGATTTACGCTCAACTCCACGGGTGGTTAATTCCCTTTCTCCATTTACAGAAGAATATTCCTACGGGCCAAACAAACGAAGCTAGGTGGGCCAGTCCAGTCCATCATCTCGGCCCTACGTGTCACATGGGTGGAGACTGCAGCAGTCCAGTCCAGATTAACGCCTCTGTGGGAGCCAGGTGAGCGTAACAAAGATGTTGGCTTGAGATGTTGGTGGAAGTGCTGTGAAAACACTTGTCTGGTGAGTTTGGATTATGGCCTCAGAGCGTCTCAAACAAAATTACTGTTTAGGGCCAGTTGGACTCCGGAGAGGTTGTTCAGGAGGCAAGTTTTGGACACTGACCTCTGTTGGAAGTGCAACCGCTCAAGAGGTTCCCTCAGTCATTTGATTTGGCCTTGTCCCAAAACAATGCAGTTCTGGGAAAAGGTTTGTGAACGATTGAGTCTAGTTTTAAACATTGCAATTCCCATGAATGCTTCTTTATTCATTCTAGGCGATATTTCTTTGCTGGATGAAATTGACTTTGGAAAGAAAATTTGGTTGCTGCGAGCATGCATGGATGCAAAAAAAATATTGAGGTCCTGGAAGTCGAGCCTTTCTTTTAATATTGATGAATGGGTGGAGGAGCGTCTTACTGTTTCAACGTATGAAAAAGCCGTTTACAAGTATAAGGATGAAATTGAGAAATGTTGGGACATTTGGAGCTGTTTTCTTGATGTCTATGGATGAACCTGAACTTTCATTCGGGATTGATGTATCCCTGGCTTTGTATATTACTGTTATGTGTCAGTTTTATACAATGTTCTTGTGATATTCTTGTCTGTTGCATGGATTGTTGCTTTTGTAATTTGCAGTCTTTGGCTTTGTTGTTCTCCTTTCTTTTTCCTTTCTTCCATTTCTTCTTCTTTTCCCCCTTTATGCACCTGTATTCTTTTCTTATATGGGATGTTTAGTGGTAGTTCATGAGGAACCGATTCCTATGTTTTGACTTTGGTTGACAAGGAGTTTGATTTAAAGATTAATGCCATATTTTGTTGTTTGCTGTTGTGAAATAAAACTTTTGATCTTCACCAAGCCCCTATTTGAGGCAGACTGGGTGTCACATACACCAATTACGCCGATGACACTCAGATCCTCATTCCCTTTTTGGGCAATTTCGACTCTGATACGGCCTTGGTAAACAAAATATTCCTCATTCAGGCATGGATGGCCACGCATGGCCTATGCCTGAATGATAAAACTGAAATCCTGCTCTGCGGATCCAATGCCAATCTAAAAAACTCAGCTCCAATTACTCGGCATTTAATATTGATGGCAATAGCATTACAGTTGCCAAAGCAGTGAAAACTCTAGGCTTTCACCTTGATTCGGCCGTGACATTAACGAAACAATTAACTCATTAGCATCCTCTACCGCCTTCACGTTTAAGCTTATTAGAGCAAGTAGAGTTTTTCTCACCCAAGCCAGCTGAATCATTATCGCTAACACCCTAATACTTTCCAAACTTGACTATTGCAATGCCTTGTATTTGGGAGCCAACAAATACATCGACAAACTTCAAACATTGAAAAACAATGCCATTAGAACTGCCCTGAACTTACGTTCCAAAGAACATATCTCCAATAAAAGAAGAGTACACATGGCTCAAAATCTGTGACAGAATTTCACTTAAATTGGAATCACTCACCTTCAAATGTCTCAAAAATGCAGCCCCTCCCCACAACCTGGCAGCAAGTATAGCGAGAAAAACCTCGATCAGGCCCACCAGAACCGTTAACTCCTACTGCCTACAGATACCTAAATTTATACTAAAAAAAACAGGAGGCAGCAGCTTCCCAGTCAAGGCAGCCCAATACTGAAATGCTCTCCCACTTAACATTAGAACAGACAATCCTACTATAGCTTTAGGCGGAATATCCTCACATGGCAACGCTCTAACGACCTCCAAGATTAACCATGCCTCTACTCGCACCAACAGATCCCACTCAATCTTACTGTATATATGTATATTTAATTGATTTGTTGCGGTGTAATGTTTCATATTTATATTGTGCCTTACCCTGTAACTAGGTTTTTAGGTATTCATGTTCTTCTGCTCTCTGTTGCGCCCAGTTACCTGGGGGTTGGCGTGCCATACAAAATCAATAAATAAACAAACATGTATCAAACTGAGAGAGAAAGAAAGGAAACAAAGAGCTAACTGTGGTTTATGGTCCAGTAATGATTGAGGGGTCCTGGAAACATAAGACTACAAGACCAGACGTGCAAAGGTAAGTAAGTGAACAGGTTTTTTAGTTTTTAATAGAAATCATTTTAACTAGCTGCACTAAAATGTCTCAAACTATAAAAAGAACGAGTTGCATCCCGATTGTTAAGCAAGGTTGCAAATGGCCATAATTACTTCTGTGGTATGCCGTACTAGCTGTTAACAGTACCAATGCCTTGGTAAGTGCATGCTGGCGGGCCCTTACCAATTGTTACTTACCACCACCACAGTACTTATTGTCTAATCATTTGCACTCGGCCAAGTCTTTCTCATCATTGCATTGTTTCGTCAGTAGAATTAATTGCTGATGAGCTAGTCTGCCTATGAAAGATGGATTTCAACCAGTATTTTATAGATGCCTGCAACTTTGGTGGCGTTCAATAAAGCTGCACAAGACATTTCAACAAAAATATACATACAACTGGGAAAGTAGGACCAGGGGGGGAGGCAGGCAGGGTGAGGGGTGAAATAAGGGGCTTCACAAAACTGGTGTTTATGTTAACTCCATAGACTGTTTTTTTTTTTCTGCGCACCCACAGCAAAAACCTTTTGACAGATTTGCAACAACCCTTTGCATGAAGCTATTATCAATGTTCATTTTGTTTTTAAAAATCAGCCAAGAGACTGTTTGACCAACTCACAGACTCTGGGCCCTCTCTTCGGACGCTGGCAGATATGCCAAGCTCTAATCTGATAGAACTACTTGAAAGAGCAATTCGGAGTGGTTTTTAGCACTCGCTCCACTATTGAGGCCCATGGATTTTTCCCATGGGTTCCCAGAAACTGCTTTGAACTTCTGCAAAAGTGGGACATATTTTAGTCCTCTGAACCTCAGACCCCCATTGTCAGGGTTAGGAGGTACCCATAGAGGTAGAATATGTTTCCAAAAAGAAACAAGAACACATACATTTTTTTTCCTTTTTCTTTTTTTTTTTTTTTGCTAGGCCAATGTTCCCGGGTCTCCCACAGACCAGGATCCATGCCTCTCTGACTGGAAACCAGTCAGCCACAAGTTCAAAGACGCGGCTAGAAATTTGAGAGCTTGGTCTGAGACCTTTGCTCAAGGTCTGTGGATCTCGAACCAGGATCATGAAAACCCTGGACCTGGTTTGGGGCCTTTAGGCCCTCAGCAGTCTGTTAGCCATCGGACCTGCCTTGGGCCCTGCAAGGCTTTGAACAGCGTCTAAAACTAGGCCTGTTTTGGCCAGTCTCCCCTGGAAAGGCAGGACCTGAGCGCTATGTTTGATGGCCTGTTAACCCGGCATTGGTCTGGTGGGCCATGCCCCCAGCACAGTCTCCAACAGACAGGGTTACCGACCGTGTCCAGACGGCAACCTGGGTGTCTAGTTCTCTGCGGCATGGACGAAGGAGCAGGAGAGGTGGGTTCTGGCAGTTAGTTTGGATAGGGAGCTGGAAGGATTTGGGGGCCCCTTCCATCATTAGCAGGTTGAGTGTGAGCACATTTTGAAGAGTTCATTATTTGATGGCTGGGGGGTGGCGGAGGGAGAGAGCATTCCAGTAGATTGGGAAAAAGGTAGGGAAAAGGAGTGGAAATGGTTGAAGATGGAAAATAAACCGAAAACTGGTAGAGGCCCAGCAGGTTTTGTGGACTGAATAGACTAGGTGCAATGCATTCAAGAGGGAGAGTATACAGTGAGATGCAGTCAGCAAGGTAGTGGGCATGAGGGTGGACAAGCTCATGGATGGATTTATAGATTAATAGGAATTGTAAGGGTGGAGGAGGAGACTGATGCACAGATGGCATGATTGTTGGTAGACTTTTATTTTGTCCCAAATAAAGAAACCTCTTCCTCCCTTACTCTAAGAGGGGTTTCCCTGCCTCAAATAAGGAACTGACAAATCTGTCCGAATGTCCAAGTAAATGAAGGAGTCCACGTCAAAATGTATATGCCTTGCACTATTAAGTAAACTGCAGAGATACTGGTTCTTCTTAGTCCAGAAGAATGGCTCACTTCTTCTGGAGACTGGATTATGGATCCAAGTGGCAGGGTGGGGACTTTGCCTGAGAGAATGACTCTTCTCCGGGGCTCAGTTCATTTCCAGGATATAACACAAAGTCGCAGCTCTAGGTGGTGTAAGGTACTCTGTTCAAACTCAAAAGTTCCAACTCAAACATCATTCCATATTGCCCATAGTTTTCCTCACTATCTGGTTCGTGGAGAATGCCTCCTTTCTCCCGGTATCTTGTTCTCAATACTTTTGCAGTGCCAGGGGAATTACTCCCTTCCACAGGCTTTCTCCTACTTGGTTTCACAGTACACACCAGGTGGTATGGCTTTCTTCCCCTGCTCTCTTGACTTTGGTACACAACACCAGGCGGTATGGCTTCTTTCGCCTGATCTCTCTCGGGCATTGGTCACACGTTATGGATGTTGGGGGAATTAGTCCCTTCCCCGGCCCTTTCTTAGGCTTTATATGACAGTTCAATGCACGAGGGAGAACGTCTCCCTTTTCCTAGCTTTTCCCAGGCTTTATACAGCAGTTGAGCACACCAGGAGGAATGTCTGACTTCCCCTGGCCGTTCTCAAGCTTTGTTTGTTGCGACCCTCTCCAGTGGCTCAGGTAGGCAGACCTGGTGCACTTCCCTGCCAGGTACTGCCACAAAGAAGATGCACAGTTGAGGAGCTCCTTCACCCGTGGGTCCCTGACCCAGTCTTTTTCATTCTGTTTGACTTCTATTATACCTGGTTCACTATCCTGCCTGGTATAGTACTTTGCCCAAACTTTCTTCTATTTTAGTTCTGGGTTCCGGATCCTCTTAAAATTGTTTCTTGTGTTCCTCTGTCGACCCGAGCAGCCCTCATACCTTTTAATAGGAGCGCTCGCTCCTCTTAGTTGGTTTTGGTCTCCCGCAAAGCTTCCGAAGGCTTCCTCTCTGGTTCTTTGGTCATCGTGTTGTCTCCCACGGCCCCTGGCTGTGTTTCTGCTCGATCGTGTGGTTTGGTGGGTTCTCGCGCATAGACGACCTTCTTCTGTTCTGAGTCTGCCGATGCATGGCCCATGCAGCGACCTATAACCTTGTACCCATACCCGCTGAGGGAGCTTTTTAAGGAACAACCTCCTCTTTCTCATTCACCTTGGCCTTTATCTGTATGTTTTCTTTTCTCCGAAGTTCTACCCCTGCAGGGCTATCCGGCCATGGGGTGGGCTGTCCATTTTGGCTCTCTCCCAAAATTCCAAGCACCCCAGGATGTGGTTGAATGGTGTAGTCCATCGCCATTTGAAGGCGACAGCGAAGTTAAATTAAACATCATACACTTCAAACACTGTTTGTTCTCACCAAATTGCGTGTATGTGCCTTATTTAACATCTTTCCCTTAGAGCGTTCAGCAACATAACCCACTGACTCTAGCCAAGTCAGTGGGGTTTATATATGTAATACTATGTTTTGTAAAAGAACGAACTAGCTAGCTAGCTAGTAATGTAAAGATTTTGTGATTGTTGTAGCCTGAATAGCGAGATGCAGCTTATCCCTGATCAGTCATGTACTCCAATCTGACCCCAGGATAACTACCTACAGTTATCAAATAATCTGCAGTGGTGCAGATCCTCAAGAACTCGCCCCCCTCACCCCCCCATAAGAGCACCTTCCTCGGCAACTTCAGACCTATTGCTGGATTTTCATTGTACTCTAAGATAACGAGCAGTGGCCCTGTAACTGAAACTCTACCTTAAACCCCATAATGTCCTCAAAACTAGTCTACCAGGTACATTCTTGCTCACACCTATCGATCTGCCAACCACAAACTGCTAATGCTACTGAAGTGAGTATATGACAGACACTGGATATAAAGGACACCCTTAAACTTCATTTTATTACTTGCAAGGAGGGTTGGAGGAATTACTACAGGAGCTATGGTGAAACAATGTAAAATGTATATTGGAGGCTCTATGGCAAGTGTCGGGGCAATCTGCTCCTCTCCGTTTATTCCCCTGGTTGCTTGTGGATACCTTGCTGCCAAATTTCCCGCCCTACACCTACCATGTTAGCTTCCCTTTCCCTTGTATTGAACCATTGTGATCTGCTTCCCTCACTGTGCACTTCCCCCTATGACTTGTAAAGCACCTCAGTAAATAGATCACTAATAATATTGCCAGGATGGGGGGGGAGAAAATGCATCTAGTCGAAGGGTCTCTTTTGGGCAGTCCTTATGTACCAAAGTCCAGTTCCTTCAAGATCTCAGCGCTGTGGTGTCCTAGATGCATCTTTCAATATTTTAATTCACTCAGTCTTCAGGTATTCAGTGTGCCAGCATGCATTGTTATTGATGTTAGCAATTTTTCCAGGTGTTGCATCACTTTCTTAGAATTTTCACTAGTCACAACACAATCTTACTTTGTGCTCCCCCCCCATTTTGCTCTGTCTCCATCTCTCCCACCTTTTCTCTCCCCATTCTGACAGCTTCAGAACTTCCACTGGGATCTGGACTGTATAACTCAGCATTCTGATTAAAGTGCTGCTCCATCTTAATTGTCACTGGCCCTTGTCAGCTTCTGTGTTTTAGCCCCCTGCATGCACCTCCCACCAATCTCTTCTTGTATTTTGACCTTTCAAAAGGGACTGGACTAGCTGGTTCAGCCACCTTCTTTAGCCTACACCAGTTACTCTGTCAATACACCAAATCCCAGCAATGCTCCCTTAACTTCCTTACTGCTTTTCTCCTTTGCCTCCCTTTATACTGTTTATTCAAATAGCTTGATATGGTAGGGATTGGGTCGTCTCTTTCCTTGTTTAAGCCTGCGCTGCGTGATGACTATTGCATCATGGCCCCACCTCCTCCATGTTTCTTTTCTTTCCTTCTGATCCATGTGTTTTCTGTTCCTTAATTGCTCTCTAAGGGATTGATTGTGGGTGTCCTTAAGAGTTGTGTACATAAAATGCTGGCCACCATCATAGAATTGGGAAGGTTTGCTGTGGCAGAAAGGTGACCCTGCATTGGATCCTCCATTTAAAGTGTTGAACATGCAGTCTCTGCTCTAGTCACTGCGCTAGCTTTCTGTCCTCCCTACCCATATTCATGATCGTGCCCTCATCCCCTGAACCGCTCAACAACTGAGGTGCTTCACATGAGGTTCCTGCTGCTTGGGTTAGGTTAGTCAATTTGTCTCAGGTTGATTGGGAGAGTTGCTCCCAGTAAATTATTTCATTGACTGTGTTCTGCTTTCCTGGTCCCTGACCCCCACCATGTCTGTGACCCTTCTGCAGGCAGCTGCTCTCTACTGCTGTTGCAATACATTGCATGGTGGGTTATGGAGGTACAGTTGACTAGGTGATCACTTGCAGGGTAATCATAGAGTGGTTGGGTGGACTTGGCGGAATCCCCCAAATACCTCTTCTAAATTTTCAGCATGGAATGTATGACTTCCCTAAACCCTATAAATTCGCCAATGCTTCAATGGCTTGCTAAGATGTGACTTCATAAGAATAACATGTTACAACTTCAAGTGGAAGATGCTTGACCACGTAATCAGCCAGCATCTGAGTAAGCTGCTCCCTCACCTTTAAGGAATACATTAAAATGTACTTGCACATACCCCACCACCTCATAGTTGTCTCCAGTATACTGAAGTCTGTGTCCAAGCTGCACCTTGAGACTATTGAGTTTTCACAATTCAAATTTCCTGACTAAATTAAGTGGACATGCACAAAATAGCTTGCATCTAAACTGTATGTCTACTTTTTTCCAGTTGACCTATAGCATATGGAAGGAGGTCTCCGATGTATTCCCTTTTCTAATCTGACTGACGTTCAAGGGAACAAATGGTGTTTAAAAGTCTAGTGGACGGACAGGGATTAACCCAATGGTATTCCAAGACTGCTCCTGAGGGGGCACTGCTGTATTGTGGCGGAGGCTAGAGGGCCGGAAACTAAATAAAAAAAAAGAGTCACCAAACAATCCCGGAGGTGCAGCAAGCCTGGGGTTTTTACCCACGGATTTCCATGTCATAGGCTGAGGCAGGCGTGGTCTCTGAGGAGAGCCCAGTGGGACACTTGTGTTACGGAATGTTATAATTAACTTGTGGATCAGCAGTGTCTCGTGAAGTTGTGTACCAAAGCCAAGAGAGCAGGGGAAGAAAGCCATACCACCTGGTGTGTGTACTGTGAAACTGTGCCTCCAGTTTGACCAGCGTCGCCCAGTCTGTCTACAGCCTCTATTCCCTGAAGGCGGAGACCCGAGATCAAAACTCTCCAGCCGATGGAAAAAATCTAATTGATCCTCATTAGTGGAAGTGTGAAAACCGATTGTACTTACCAGATATGGTGGCCTCAACAGGACTACGTACTCGGCAACGTGTCAAGATATCTCCACCAACAGACCTGCCTCACCCACCAACATCACCCCTTCTGTTGGAACAGCCATTGCCACTATGTAATCAGCTGAGGGAGAAAGCGGCTTTACGGCACACTCGGCAATCAAGTTCGGCAGTGAGTACACAATCATTTGTTTGCACAGAGGAGAATGTTGAATGCTCGGTTACTAAGGGAGTGGCTGATAACATGACTATATTAAGTGGAGAGGGTCCTCCTAACTTCTGTGTATCACGCACAGGGCCCTGACAATGTGCTGTATGTAAATGAGCAAGATTTGCAACTTACAAATGAGAAAATCTCGTCAGTATTGAAAATAAATCCGTCGAACACCATCAGAAAGATGAGACTGCAACACCTGCTGACGAGTGCCCAATGCTCCATCAGAATAAGATCACAAATACAGACTTCGATATAAAACAGCCTGTACATTCCAAGAAAGCTAATCAATCAATATTACAATTCCCGGAGCGAAGTATGACTGATAATAATGTAGAAAATTACATTAGAGAAAAAGATCTACAAACGCTGACGAAAGAATCTTTTGAAACGCCAACAATTAGTCAGAAAGCCAAGGCTGAGCAAGCGAAACATATCTGGCAAACTAATTATGAACAGCAGAACAAACTACTAGCTCCTTCGTGGTTGCCAATAACATTGCACAATAGATGTATGGCCCGTCTCTCTAGATATAACTGAAATAGAAGACTTGATGGAAAATATAGAAAAACTAAAAGAAGTCTTCATGAATTCTAACATAAAAAAGGCTACTATACCAGAGGCAGCAATGACATCAACTCCACTGCCTCAGAATTCTAAAGAACCAGTCACTCAATTGCGATCTAGACGGATGATAGATCTAAATGCCACACAAACAAAAGAACTAAAACATCTCCAGTCACATGAACTGAGATCTAATAAAAAAGAACTACAGCATGATGGAGAGGCACAAAAATGCCAATGCAGCCCTCCACCAGAAAATCAATGTGAAGCAATTCCGACCTCCATGCAAGAACTTCAAAACATGTTAACGGCCGCCTCAACACATGCATTAGTTCCATTTCTAAAATTTTGAGGCAATTAACGACTCGATGAAAGACCACGCCATGTTATTGGCAATGATTCATACAAAACAAATATTCTTTGACTCTTTCGCCACTAAGATTCAATCAAGATTGGATATAGAGACAGAAGCCTCGAATCAATGGCAACTAAGATTGTTCGACATTGCTAGTAGTGATCGGGCAGGCTAGGCTCAAATGACATCAACTATAATGGCAATGCTGGCGGATCAACAAAAGTCCCATAATTATGTAAGAGTTCGGGAACTGAAATGCCCCTGTACAATAATCGAGAGAATGCCACCCACTGTACAATGGATGAATCCAAAAGATTACCACCGTTGCTAACTAAAGCTGTGTGCGACTACATAAACGCTATATTAGAAGACCATAGCGATACAACTGGCGCTACACAAGAGATAATAGGCCAAACCATACAATCTGCAATCAGTATCCTTGAAAAAATAAAAATCTCAAGATAGAAATACACTGAAGAGTATAACATCACAAGAGATGGAACCCTTTCCAATTTTTGACCAAGCGAATTATGACCCCGGTATCATTGTACCAAACCAACTAATGGGGGGAAAAGAAAGACAGATCTTTCTGGTCTAAAGGTCAATAAACCTTCAAAAAGAGGATCAAGAACATTCTTACGAAATTTGATCAAACCTTCATTAATGGGCCCTTAGCAACAACTTAAAATAACGAAAATGATGAACTCGCAAAAAAAACAATCCCACGGAAAAGAAAGAAAAGGAACCTCTTTAACTCAATGATTACCTTTAACAGAAGAAAAAAGAGAAAGGGAACTCTTAATGAACATATACTGAAGTGGTATCTACCTCCTCAAACAAAGACTCTATACATGAGGAAGAACTAGCTTTAGTTATAATCGATGAATATGAAGGATCGACCATAATTGGTGAAAAAACAATACTTTCATGTGAGGATATTTCAGATAACTAATTAGGGAGTGAGAGCGGACTATAGCATTATATCAGAAACATCATTTCAAACGCAATTGAACATTTTGGAAGAGAGCTCCAATGGTGATCACTCAATAATCTCCATAGAACTGATAGAAAATCAACTTAAACTGCCTATATTTCTCGACCCTCGTCAAATTCAATCAATGGACAGGATCAAGTTGCAGTGGACGAAAGCAAAGAATGATGGTCTCATTCTCAATGGAACGAATATTCTTTAATACATGTCATTCCAAAATGAAAGGAGATTAAGTCAGATGATATAAAATTAGTTGAATTCCTAAACGAAAAGAAAACTGATGTGGTATGCATTCAATTTAAAACATCTGCCATCCTGGAGCGAGTGATGAATAATGCAGAGCTATTTACTAAGCTCGGCTTAAACTGCATGCGATTTGATCAAAATAAAAGCCACAAAACCCCTAAGCTAGATTCTACTGAAGAATATCCAGCTATGGATTATTCGAAAACTCAAAAGAACTTTGAGTCCCCCTTTCGATCAATATACAAATGAAGGTGATACAAGCAGGAAAGCGTACACATGCGAAGAAATTTACATAGGAACTAGAAGATCAATCTCATCTTACTGTCCAATCCATTGTGAATAAATAGTGCGAGACTTCTACAAGAAACAAACCAGGAGAGATTACCAGTAACAACCAACGAAACAAAATCAAATAAAATGTAATATAAGTTTGTGGAACTCCAGGGGCTCTAGCCACTTACTGAAAGATGAAAACAAAGAGCTCCAGGATTATCGGATCATTTGTCTGCAAGAAACATAGATCTATCATACCCCAATATGTGATGGATATGTGGCTTGTATGAACCCGGCTATAAAATTAGCTAAAGGACGCCTGGCTGCAGGACTTTTGACGTTGGTTAAAATTGATGCTGTTAGAAGTTGTCCAGGGCATGAATCTTAATACCTGGACTCAATGCACCATCATTGAATATAATGCTCCATTTGATTCTGTCCATAATAAGGAAGATCTTAAAACATCTTGGAAAAAAGTAGGGATTAGTAACTATTGGAATGCAATGGTGATTAATGCCGACCTATTTATCAACACAGCTTTGACAGATATTGATGATATCCGTGCTAAAAAAAACGACAGACCTCATTATATGCAGAGATTTTAATTTCCATCTATTCATTAATAAAGGACTGAAAACCTAAATACAGAAATTGCTGATGCGAGCACAAATATGGTCGAAAGAAATGGAGAAAAGACACATTATCCTGATGAATGATTATCAGATAGATGAGTCTGCACAAGCCTACTAAGGCTAGAGGTATGCATACTTGGATTACATCTATATCTCTGAATCAATCATAGATACGATCACAAAATTTACCAATGAGGAAACCAGCAGCAGTGATCATAATAGATTGACAATAGAATGGACTGCGTCCATGCTGCTCCCAAAAAAAGCTTCCATCCCTCCATTGGAATTGAACACGGGTACAAGCCGTCTAAGAATGAAGGAAACACAAGTAGCAGGATTAACAAATGCTTTTCAGCCGTCATCTCGCTTGGATAGAGAAAAATTAGAATACGGCTGGGTACTGAAACCATTTATGATAACAAATAGGAAAAAAAAGCAAATCGACAAAAGGCAACACCTACATTCATATAATAAGCAAATAGCATTGAATAAAACAGAGTTAAGAAAGAATATAAGAAACATCATGACTACAGAACAAGATTATATGAAAATGATGAAACATATAAAACAACAATATAAGAATTGGCATAAATCAGCAAGAGCAGTGATAATTCACAACGAGGCTGAAATCATGCTTTCTGCACTCCAAAATCAAAATACTAGAAATTTGTAAAGTCTGCTTAATGAAAATGTCCAACCAAGCAATCGACTATTACTCGATGTTCCTGAAGCTGAGTGGCTGTCCTATTTCTCGACACTATAAAAAAAATCCAAAGGCCAGTGCAAATATTTACCAGATTAAAAATGTTTTTTTAATATATGCTGGCATCCCGATATTTTAATTCACATAATGCATCTAAACCCGTCTCGGGCTCCTGGCCCAGACGGTTTATCCAATCAAATGCTTTGACAGAATCCTCCAAAATACTTTTGCATATGAATATTCACCATCATCGCGAGAAACATGACCATACCATCAACATGGAAAACAGCAATCTTAGTTCCAATTTTCAAGCGAGGTGATGGAAAGCTCCCAATAAACTATCGGCCTATCGCGCTTCTGGATCCACTGGATAATGTGTTTTCCTCCCTTCGTCTGTGAAATTTAACCAACTGGGCAAAAGCATCTGGAAGAATGGATTCGAGACAAACCGGATTTGTAAAAGATATAGGAACCAACCTCAATCTGATTCTACTTCATCTACTGAAAAAATGAAGCAAGGATTCAAAGATCTGTGACTCATGCTGCCTTTATCGACTTCAAACTTGCGCTTGATGCGGTCAATAGAATAAAACTGTGGAATAAACTAGATGCATGGAAATGCCCAAAGGATATCCTTGAGCCAATAAAAGCCCTCTACACAAATACGACAATAAGAATCAGTCTAGCTCACAATTGATTTTTATTGTCGGAAATTGCAGCGTGGAATGGACTTAAACAAAGATGCCCATTAGCTGCGACATTATTTAATTTGTACACATTAGACTTCGCTGACAGCCAACATGACATCGTAGCGAACCAGCCAAAGTTGAACAATACATCAATACCGTATTTAATGTATGCTGAGGATTTAGTAATCTGTGACAACACTCAGATTGGCTTAGAAAAAAGAATGAAACTAGAAGCCTATGCCCTAGAAAACGATCTCGAAATTAACATCCAAAAAACACAAGTGATGCCATTAACCCAACAATCAAATAGAAAAAAAAAATCTCATTTTTTTTGGATGGGGGGAAAAACTTGAAACAACTACAGTTAAATATCTGGGTGTTCTACTCAACCAATCGGAGATCGAAAAAGAATGGGTACAATAACTAAAGACGAAAGCTGAGTCTCCAGCTCGTCAAGGAAAGATCCTGCATAACAAATACGTCTCCTATTTTATGAAACCAATGATTGCCTTCTACAGGCTGAAAATAGTGGCGATATTAACTTACGTTTGCAAAGCAATGCTGGATGTTCCATGCGACCTGTGAAATCATCATGAAGATCAAACCTGGCGCAAGATACTTTCCTTGACTCCTGCATTCCCAGTATCGCGGATACGATTTGAATTGGCTTTAGTCACTGGAGTCTATAAGAGATTGGAAGTTCTTAACATTATTTAGGAAGACCCTAATAAAAGATGACATTTATTTTATTTATTTAAATTTATATAGCGCACATCGGCCCTTGGGCATCGTGGCACTGTTACAGAAAACGTGCTTAGTTGCAGGAAATTACATTTACAAGGACCGTAACAAAGGCATAGATAATGTCCCTCGGTTACAGTGGAACAATACAATACTATAACATGATGGGTCAAAAAGTTACAATGGAGCCGACGATACTAGTACAGTACAGTACAGGACGTTTTAGCACTAGATTATTAACATCACTTTGTATAATCCGTTGAAGAGTGGTTTTCAGTGCTTTGCGGAAAAAAAGAATGTTTCATTTCTGAGTGCTGTGGGAAGACCATTAGTTTTTTTTAGTGCTAGATGTTGGAAGCTGGAGCCTCCTGTTTTAGTTCTTTTGAAGGAAGGGACATAGATCTGGTTAGAGTGGTGTGTCCTAATGGGTCTGGATGATGTGATACGGGTAATCTTTTCGGTTAGATATGGAGTGGGGCGTGTGTGAGAGGCATTTGTGCATGATAGTCATGGTTTTAAATAGGATACGCTCTTTGATTGGTAACCAATGTACGTCTCTCCTCGCTTGAGATGTGTTCCCTTTTTTAGGGATGTTCAGCGCTGCTCTGAGGGCCTTGTTTTGTGTGACTTGTAGTCTGTGAATGTTTTTGGCAGAGGTTCCAAAGAAGAGAGCATTACAATAGTCTAGTTTGGCGCCGCCTGTAGCATTCGCTATTGCGAGGCAATTCTTGGTAGATAAGTATGGTTTGACCACGTTAATTATTTTTTGGGTGAGTGCTGCTGAGGATGCAATGGCACTGACTTGTCGTGTCATGGACAGTGAGGAATCCAGGAATTCCCCTAGGGTTTTAACTGCCAGTGACAGCGATAGGGGTGTTGTCGATAAGGTCTTATATTTGGGGTCAAGTTTATTGAGCATCTCTTTGGTGCCTACCAAAAAGATCTCGGTTTTGTCTCCATTGAGACACAGGCCATTTGCTGCCATCCAAATCTGTATGGCTGTGTAAATGCTAGCCAAGGTGGCTGAATCCTGTTTATAGGACCCGGTTAAGGGTAGTATGACTTTGGTGTCGTCGGCATAGTTTGTGTAAGCTATGCCGCGATTGTCCAAGTCATTGAAAAGTGGTAGGGTAAAGATATTATATAGAGTTGATGCAGTGCAAGAACCCTGTGGGACTCAACATTTTAAGGTAGTGGGTATTGCACAGGCCGTTTCCGAGAAGACCTTCAGAAGTCTCCAATTTAGAAAAGACGAGATCCAGGCTCTGGGTTCAGAGGAGAAATGACCTGCATTTTCGAGTTGTTTACAGAGGGTGTCGTGGTCAACGAGATCAAATGCAACTGACAGATCTAACTGGAGAAGTGCCGGCTTGCCTTTATCCATAATGTCATCCATAAACATTACAGCAATAACTATTTTACAAGAGGATCTTTCATCTAAACAAACTGTGCTAAACATATGGAAGAAAGCTTGTGTACAAATAATGGAAAACGTAGCAATCCCTAGACATGCTTATAAATCGCCCGCAAGGAGCAAAAAAGACTCCAAAGAAACACCTGGATTTACATTATAGATAAAATAGCAGAATATCAACTTACACTGCACTGTGTTACTGATGTGCACTCACAAAATCAATTACCCCAATATCTGCAAAACAATTGCCAGAAGAGCTGTCCTTTTGCAGATTTTGTTTAAATTCAGATCAAACGGAGACAATTTGCCATATTATCATGGACTGTCCAGCTCTGGAAGAAAAGACTCCGATTTAGAGACATGATGCAACCAACAAATGCCCAAATGGATGCTGACCAACGATTGGCTCGAATTCTAAGTGGAGACGACAAGTACTTACATTCAGGATTGTTCAATTCTGGAGAGCCATAATTTTAGGAATGACACTTGGGTGAATGTTGCAAGTTTAAGGCTTGCTGATTACACCTGAGAAAGCATGGTCGAAAGACTGGAAGTAAGAATCTGCATAATACTCGCAGACTTTGGTGATTTTCCTTCAGCTTAGTGCCAGCTCAGAAGGCCTTGGAGACCACAGCACCCTGTGGCAAGAACATATTTTGAACCCTTTTCAGTTCAGTTGAAAGTGAGTCCCTGATCACCTTGTTTTCTGGACTGGCTCTTGTGGCAGTTAATTTGAGGTTTTGAGGGTCAAAGAATGCTTGCACCTTTTGTCCTCGTTAAAAGTTGATGATACTCTGTCATTGATAGAAAATGGGCACTCAGTGATTATTGAGAACACGGATTGCAAAAGACGATGATTGCAAAATACCCACAGAGAACTGCACCGAAAACAAGCCTTGAGAATTGTCAACAATGATGAAGCGCGCACAGAGAGGGCATTAGCTGTGACAGCAGGACAAGCCTGGAATGGGATTAAACAGGGAATGGCCATGAAGATAAAGGGAGCAGGAGTTGAACAGGAGGAAAAGAGGACGAGCGCACAAATTGAGGTGAGGAGTCGCTATTTCATTTATTTTGCATTTATTTCAGCAAGCAAAACCCAGAGGCATCTAAGTGCTAGTTACAGAAAATGGATGGTACATTTGGTGAAGTGCTAGAAAACGCATATCGGTTACAGACAGAGTTGGTGTGTGTAGATTGGCAAAGCCTCGCCTCGTGGAGCGCGGCGCTCCCTCAGCTGTACAGAATAGGCTTATGCCAAAACAGATTGCTACAGAAAAGGTAGCGTTCAGGTGCAGCGCATAGGCTGCCATGTCAAAATATGTAAATGCAGACAAATAGGGTTCAGGTGCAGCGCAAAGGCTGTCTTGTCATAATAGGTAGTCGCAGACGAGATAGGGTCTAGATGCAGCGCACAGGCTGCCTTGTCAAAAATAGGTAGTTGCAGACGAGATGGGGTTCAGGTGCATCGCACAGTCTGCAATGTCAAAAAGTTAGTTGCAGCCAAGAAACGGTCCAAGTGCAGCTCACACGCTGCCTAGTCGGGGCAGGTAGTTACTTGGTCCATAGTTTATCAAGGACTGGTCTTCTGCTAATCCATAATTGATGAAAAGCAAGCGTGACAAGTGGAGTAAAAGTATGCAAAATGTAAAGCGCTTTGAAGAGCATAATGAGAGATCATACACACAGGTAAAGCAATGCCTCATGAAACGAGGGGCTAGCGTTTGGTGTGCATGTGGACATAGAATATGCAATGAAGTAAACTATAGGGCGTCGGAAAACAGCCAGACCTGGGTTGACGAACAGTTCACGGCTCCGCTTGCAAGCATTGCCTCAAAGCACGATTGCTGTGCAAGATCAAGTGGGCAGGCGGGGGACCAATCGGTGAAGGTACAGCAGTGACGATGAAAGTGGGCGAAGTCCTGGAATAAGGCGAGACAGGTCGGCTCGTATTAGTGAAAATGCACTAGGTGTACATTGGCGCTACCACAGATCAGCATAAGCATTGTTAGGAGACATCGACGTGGATAATATGCAGTAAACAATACCCAGTTTACAGTGGTGATTTGTGAATGAGGCGCAATGAGCGGAATACGGAAGACAAGAGGGCTGTTACGAGGAAACCGCAGCGGAGAGAGGTGGGCATGTAAGAAAAGGACTGCGGAAGAGCAGTAGCAATGGCAGAGTCGAGTAGGTAGAGGGGAACAATGGTGATTTCTGGGTGTTTTTCCATTTTAGCAACAAACACAGGTGGCAGAGGGGGTTGGGTGTTCGAGTAGATGGCATATGTAAAGTGCTTCTGTCTTTTTTGCGAGAAATTGTAATTGGGAACATTTATTGTCATGGATCGATCTGTATTGGCCATGTTTCTGTTGACTTATCGTCTACTGTCACTGGGGTTTTACTTTCTTTTATATTCAAAGTATTGACTGGAGGATTAGGCAGCTGGTTTTTCTTATCAGTAGCTCCTCAGTACTGAACTGGTGAACAATTTATTTTGAACCTTTCTTTTGCTTGCTCAATCTGTTTGTTTTCTTGGTAGCATCAGACTTCATCACTCTGGGTGAGATCTGGGCAGAATGGTGAATTGTCATTCAGTCCGTCTCCTGTTTCTCTGACAGTATGTAGAACATGAGTGTGCATCTACATCACTAAATGCAGGTTATGACCCTTTGGGGTTGAGGGGTGGGCTCCGTCTATTTTTTTTTGCTAATTTCAGTTTATATTGGGTGCAAGTGTACCACAAATGCTTTGTATAAATTGCTTTTCAAATCTGGAGTGACCAGCAGGGTTCCATGCTACATTCCCTTTAATGCAACCTAGGCTCCCACAGCAAGAAAGAGGTTGGTTCTCTGTCTGTCTGTTCCAGCATTTTCTGGTTGCCAAGTCTCTTGAGCATCGATCGTTTTAAAGAAAAGATGGATACTATATTAGAAAATATGGAACAGGGAAGGCCCACCAAGCCAGAAGAGAATGGAGGTATTGAAAAAGAATCGGAGGAGATAAAACAAGAGGAAGTAGTCTTTCAGTTCCAAGAAGTGGATGAAAAGATGATCTCCACCTTACTTAGCCAATTGAAGCCCACTAATGACCTTTCATGTACAATGCCGACATATGTGGCTAAACGGTTGGCGAATAATAGAACACTGTTTATTATGTCCTTCGTGAACAGGTCACTACAAGAAGGCCAAGTTCCTAAGGCTCTGAGGAGAGCTTTAGCAAAGCCACTATTGAAGAAAGCTACTTTGTATCCAGAAATATTGAAGAATTATAGGCCAGTGGCTAATTTGTTATGGCTGACAAAGATCTTGGAAAAGGTAGTCTGCGCCCAATTCCAGGAATTTGTCGATGGAGAGAAACTTTTGGACAACCCTACAGTCGGGTTTTCACCCAAAATATGGTACAGAGTCAGCTCTTTTGGCGGTACATGTTATGTTATTTTGCATTTATATAGCACCTTATATACCATTGGTATGGTCTGAAGGCGCTGGTAGGTTGAACACCCTTGGGAACCGAAGTTCAGATCAGTAGAGAGTCAGCGGTGCGTGTGAGCACCGGGTATGTGTGCAGCTGGTGCGGTATTCGTGTAATAGCTGCTTCTTAGCGGTAGGTGTGGTGGTTGAGGGATCAGGAGTATGTGTTTGTTCTAGCAGGATTTATCCAGACCGAGTGTGGCTGCGTTAGGCCTGAGAACGCCTAGCTGGGGGTGTGTAACCACCAGTGTTTACTTAGAATGATGTGTAGTATGCGGCGGTGTCATAGTATCTCTGTGTTCTATTTGAGTGGTGGTGTAGAGGGGAGAGTAAGTGTGGTGGTGTGATATGATGGGGTTATATGCTCTTTCAAAACGTTCTCTGCATTCCAAACCATACTATATACGTCAAGCAATTCTATGCGCTCCAGTCTGTTCCATGCACTCCTATCTACTCCATGCATCCTAATCTGCTCCAGACACTCTGGTTCGCTTGACGTACTCATGCACTCCAGTCCGCCCCGCATGCTCTAGTCCACCCGCATGCTCCAGTCTGCCCCGCACGCTCCAGTCTGCTCCACTCATGCACTCTTGTCTGCCACACGCTCTCCACTTCACTTTATTCCATCCGCTCTACGCATTCAGCTGCTCTAACTACTCATCCGCACTATCCGACACGTCCGTTCCACTCTAGGCACTCGTTCGCTCTAGGCACCCTTTCGCTCCAGGCACTCGTCCTCTTTATGCCCTCACACGCACAATGCTGTCACCTGTTTTGCTCACTCGTCCCCTCTGCGCGCTCGGGCCCTCTGCGCGCTCAGCACCTCTACGCACCCCTTTTTTCATATGCACTCTTTCGATCATTCTGCACGCATCCGTTCTACATGCTTATCCGTTCTGCGCACTCACCCGGTCTATGTAACTCCTCCGCTCTAGGCATTTGTCCGTTTTTATCCCTTCGTATGCACCATACCTTCATCTGCTCTATGCATTCACCCACCCTACGCAATCACGTTCTCCCCGCACTCGCTCGCCCCCCGGAACTCCCCAGCTCTCCACATGCATTCGCCCTCCGCGCTCATCCGCTCACCGCGCTCATCCAGTCCCCACGCATTCAACAGCAATATGCACCCATCAGCCTTATAAAGTCATTTGCTAGTACGCAGTTATCCTATTCTATCTATTTGTATGCCCTCTACACTCATCTGCTCTATACCTTCATCCGTTCTGTACACTCATCCGCTCTGTACACTCATCCGCTCCCCGCAATCATCCGGTCCCCACGCATTATGCACTCCTCAGCCTTATAAAGTCATTCGCTAGTACACAGTAATCCTGTTCTAGCTATTCGACTGCCCGCTACACTCATCTGCTCTATACCTTTATCCGCTCTGTGCACTCGTCCGCTCTGTGCACTCGTCCGCTCTGTGCACTGAGGTGCTCTATGCATTCGTCCGCTCTATGCATTCGTCCGCTCTACACACCCGCTCTACACACCCAAACCGCTCAATGTGATCATCCATTCTATACACTCATCCAATCTACATACTCATTCGATTTACACACTCATTTGAACTATATAGTCCTCTGTTCTTCCACTCAGCGCATTCATCTGGTCCACACGCTTCATCCATTCTAACTATTTCATCCACGCCATTCACTTTGTTCACTCCTCATGCTTTATGTCCATTTCAGGAGTTTAAGTCTCTTTGCTGTATCCGTATGATTTATTCTTATTAACCACTTATACATGGCGATCTGTTGGAGGCTGCGGATAAAGGGGAGTCAACGGTTTTGTTGATGTTGTACCTCTCTGCAGCCTTTGACACTGTGAACCATCAGATAATGGCACAACGTATTGGGCAGGTGGGAAAAGCGTCCAAACGGGTGATAAACTGGTTTGAGTCCTTTCTTAAAGATAGAACTCAGAGGGTAGTATTGGATGGTTTTATCACTCAAATGGTCTAGCTGGAATGTTTGGTATCTCAAGATTCCTCCTCGTCGCCTCTTATCATTAACTTGTACTTTCGCCCCGTTTTCAAAATATTCCAGATGTATGGCTTGCGATTTCATTCATACACGGATGATACACAGTTATACATGGAAATCCAGAACATTGAAGACGCTTTTGAGAGGATTAACATGTGAATGGAAGAACTTGAGAAATTGAAGACGGATAACCATCTACAATTAAATGCAGCAAAGACAGAAGTTGTACTGTTTGGACCTAAGAATAAAATGCTGTCTGAGACAGAATCCCCCGCCATTGATCCTTGGGGAACAATTGCAGTATTCCCAATTAATTTAAAACCTAGGCTGCTGGTGGCAGGAAAATTTAGGTAGTGAAACGCAGGTGGGGGCAAAAGTGAAATCAGCCTATTATGTACTGCGATCACTATGGAATGTGTTACCCTATATCCCTTTGGAGGACATGGCAATTGTGGTGGGGGCAATGACTAACCCCCACCTGGACTACTGCAATAGTTTATTAGCAGGAATCCCACAAAAACAAATTGCCAGACTCCGAAGAGCCCAAAATGCGGCAGTTAGAGTGATAGGAAATCTTGGCAAACGAGACCATGTATCATCAATGCGAAGATTCCTCCACTGGCTGATGGTGGAGGATAGAATACAATTTAAAATGGCCTCTTTAGTCTATAAATGCTTAAAAGGACTGACACCCCGTTACCTGTCTGAAAAAGTTATGGTACCATCCAAGAAGGAATTTGTGCTCGGAAGACAAATTCCTGATCTGTATTCCACGGACCAAATGTATCTCAAGAGGAGATGGAAGCTTTGGAGCTTTTGGGCCCAAGGTTTGGAATCTGCTCCCTCTAGAGATTAGGATGTGTGAATCTCTTGACCTCTTTAGAAAGAGACTAAAAACATTTCTATTTAAATAAAGGAAAACCGAACATAACTATAACTTTGGCTCCCTATACCTTTGGATTTTCTTCTTAGTGACCATCTGCGCCCGAATACGGTTTATTCTGTCTGGTGTGCGTAATAAATCATTCAAAATCAAATCAAAAGTGGATGGAGCTCAGAAGTGCACAACAGAGCCAGTACAGTGGTCCACCTGTTTTTTTTCCCATTTCACTTTTCTCACTGTTAACAGGAACACAACTCTCCTTGCTCCTCATGCAGCTCTGAGTGCCCTAGGCAGAACGCCAGACAAATTTATTTTGTGGAATGAAGATTCATTTCCTCTGGTGGCAACTAATCTTCATGGAATTGCATCTTGTTTCAGAGGACGCTGACATCGGGATAAAGCACCATTTGTCAGTGATTAAGACAAGATGGGTGTGGGTAGTTTAAGCTTGACATTCAGGTAGCTTTTAGTTAATAAATCTATTAAAAATATGTAAAATGCATCTAGACAACCCCAATTTCCTTATCAATCTTACATGTGTATATTGGATAGTGTAGGGCGGTCTAACAGTGACGCAAACAGTGTGGCCCAAACAAGTGGTTTTATTAAGGTGCATTTTAAGGTAGGGTCTGCACCAAAAGCATATAGGAACTCTGAGTCTCTACAAATTGAAAGAGAAGTCTGTATTTAAAAGATGTTCAGGAGGGAGTAACAAAATGAAATTCTTAGTACCATTCATTTCCAGCCTTAGGTACTTGTGAAGGCATCACGAATGAGACACAGACAACAGATTTAAGTTTGATCGACAAACCTTTACTAACTAAAAATGTGGGTTGGAATAAGGCCAAACTTGCCCTATGCTAAGGTGTGGGATCTCCCTACCTAAAGTAAACCTAAAGTGAACTAAGGATAGTTCAAGAAGAGTTCAAATGTTTCAGCTTTCCAAAACACTATTCCTTTGGACACTTTCCAGCGCAATGATCTGGTTATCTTCACCAGTTTACATATGTAGTTCGGTTCCTTGACTTCAAATCACAAAAAGTTAATTTGAAATTCAAACACAAGCTTGTTTGTGGGTGCTTTCAG
Source organism: Ambystoma mexicanum (assembly GCF_040938575.1). NCBI lineage: Eukaryota > Metazoa > Chordata > Amphibia > Caudata > Ambystomatidae > Ambystoma > Ambystoma mexicanum. The sequence goes on along the minus strand of NC_090922.1, from coordinate 1,210,446,680 downwards.
TGGCTTTTCCATACAGGGCTGTCCTTGGTCTAGGTGCAGTTGTTGGACCACACGATCAACCTATTACAGGTGACAAAACAGAAACACCCTACTAGCTTCTTTCCCATCAACATGTGGCCACTGCTTCAGCTGGACATTGTTGCTTGATTCATTCATTTATATCACACCACGATGACATTGCACCGTGGCTTGGATGGCCACAATGCCCTTGTTGCACTTATTTTCTCATGGCTCTTGCCAATGCTTGTTTCCTCCTATCATACAGTTCCTTGAATTCTCTTGGCTCTTGCCAATGCTTGTAAACCAATATTTATTTTGGCTCTATCCAATGCTTGTTTTCTCATATCATACAGTTCCTTATATCAGAAAGTTTCACAAACTTATTTTCACCCGTTTCAGTATTCAAAATTGTTTAAGCTTTCACTCATCTGCATTCACAGCAATACTTCAATTTGTTTGAAATGTGTTCATCGCTTGCTTTGCATGTTCGTCTGCCATCCCGGTGTCCCCCTGCTTTGCAGACTCACTGGCCAGAGCTTGCGGCTTGCCAACCAGGTCTCCCGCTGCCACAAGCTCTTGCCCGTGTGGCGCCTCGCTTAGGCTCCCAGCAGCTCTCTGCGGCTTCACTCACCCAGCATTGCTTCACCTGCATCTCGGGATTCCTATGACCACTTCAATGGGTCATGCCGGTTTCTCTCTCGATGTCCATTACCAGCCCCCTTCAGCTTCACTTCCGGCTGCATACACTCTGCAACTTCCAAGGGGTCTTGAGCGTTCTTTCGCCCAGCAGTCCGTAGCCCTGCTTCCACAGCTGATTCAATTACCACAATACTTCCTGCTTTTAAAGTTTCTGCCATCATGATTGGTCCAAAAAGGACTTGACCACTCACTGTTCAAATGGTAGTCCTCCATTACTCTTGCTGGCCTCCTCCTCCCAGTACTCAACTGATGTCTGTATGTGTTAGTGAGGATGTGTTTCTCTAGTAGGTCTCTTCCTCGTCCCTCTACCAAACTGGTGTTTCTTGAGGAATGTTTTAAGGGAAGAACAGGGAAAGGGTTGACAACCTATAAAGGCTTCAAGGACAGAGGACTCATTTTGAAAGGGAAATGGAGAATGCCATGTGTCACCTTAGGACGTCTCCTCCACCCAGGTGATCCTCACTCACATAATCAACCACACGGTCGGGATTGAAGAGCGATGGCCTTTCCCTGGCCACCCGAGAGGAGAATACATGGGGGGGTGGGGGAGTGAGGACGCCCTAAACTTCCTCACATACTCCACCAGATTGCTCACTTCTAGACCTTCACACTTGAGCAAGGTCTTCCATCAAACCTCTGTGTGTCACTGTGTTAAGGCTCTCCTCAACCTGTGGTTTTCACTTGAACAGGTCTCACCATGACTTAGAATATCAGCATTCATTTGGGCAGGTTTCATCACCAAGTGGATTATCCGCATTTGCTTGGGCAGAGGTCTTCATGACATTGATTATCAGCCTTCACTTGGATATGCCTCACAACAGTATCAACATTCACATCAACAAGTCTGTGACCTGGGTTGTCAACATTCACTAGGTTAGGTCTCATACTTGACCTTCAGCAGGCATCACATCCTTCTGTCAACTTCCGGGTATTCACCAATTCTTCCAGCACAGGTACCACCTTGTGCCAAGTGTGGTTCTCCCTGTTCTTTGAGTAAGCATTGATGCACACGTTGTCCTGTTCTCAGCCTACTGTGGACTCTACCCTGGCTGTTTCCATGACTGAGTTTACCCAGCCCCTTTCTTTTTATAGTGATTAAATTGTTTTCTCTGTGTTAAGCCTGCTGATTGGTAGGGTGTGTTATAGTTTTCTCTAATATCTTGTGATTGGGTTCCTCTGGATGGATGTTTGAATTTCTCTACATGATGCATTCTGTGCTTGGTAGTTGGTAAATTCCTCCCACCTGTTTGTTCCACAGCTTCATAGACAATCTGTAATGTTGTTTCCATCTGTCAATCTCTCATGTGGGCATCATTCTGTATCTGCGGGAGGTTGACACATGGTACTCTGGCTATCTTTATGTCCTTTTGGGTTGCTTTCTTGCCACTCGATATGTCTCCCACTTCCGTGCCCTGTGGAGCTGTATTGTTAGTCATGATATGTTTCTGATCAATGCATATTTGTTCAAAACATGGCAATCTTCCTCTGAACAACTCGTTTTGAAGGTTTATTTTTACTGATTGTGGTGATGGTTAGTTGGAGACTTCTGATGGTGAGCGTTTATAGACTGTAGAAATGTTTTTTAGGGTTTCTGATAATGGCGCCCTGAGGCCCATGGGCATGTGGCGCCATACAAGAAATAAAATAATTAAATAAAATTGACTTTTCGAGAGGTCGGAAATCTTGATGTCCCTCACTGAGGGTTCTTGAACGTACTTAGCTAGGTAGGAGAAGGGGTGAGAGCTGAAGGACTAGATAAGGTAAAATCCTGACCATAACGCGGTGGTAACAGCAGAGGAAAGGTGGGAGCTAGTGAAGTCTTGAGTGGAGCGGATGTAAGAGGTGACTGAGAAAATTAGAAAGAAGGCAAAAACAAAAGTACAAAGGAAGGAGCTGGTTACAAAAAGAGTGAAGAGGATGTATGTCGTAAAATTCAGAGTTGGCAGTGAGAAGGAACTTGTGGCATTAGGGGTGAGTAGTACAGAGGCGATGAGGAGATCTACAAGCAGGAGGTATGAGGGGAAGTTCCATGCCTACCCAGACGGAACAGGTGGGTTCTGATGGGCCAGGCCAGCCCTAGGTTGGGCCAGATAATGGAAGAAGGAACAGGACTAGGGAGAGTATGGCCAGTATAGAGGAGAAGGCCAAGGTCTCCCGGGTTTTATCAGGGTTCTCAAGGGACCCCTCTATAGCCTGCCAGCTATGACCAATGGCCCAACGGCTCAAGGTTTTTGGAAACTGTAGTAGTCCAGAGGTGTGGGACTCTGAATAAGCCTGCATCTAAAATATAAGAAAACAAAGGCTTCAGGAACCCAGTGAGCCCACAATGCCAGAGCAGAGGGATGTTGCACAATCCCCTGAAAATCTCAGACCTGAGATTTTGACTCCACAGCAGAGGGTACTGGCACCAGCAGCTGGCAGGAGAGATACTTGCAAGGAGGGGTACATCCTGGATGTATTGTTTGAATGTTTTCTTTTGTTTTGGAAGCTCCCAGTTAATGTTTAGTTAGCTCTCTGTACATAACCCTTTATACACCTCGGAATGAGCCACGTGGACTTGGTGTTATTATTGGTCACCGCTGTCTTTTACGTGACTGTAGGAAAAGATGAGTAAAGTTGGGAAGAAAGCGAAACCGGTTGGGGGAAGGGTGGTTGATGGTGTTGAAATATTCACACAAACACATTTGATAGGTAGAGGGAAATTTCAACCAACAAGCGATCACTCAATGAAAGGGAGACACCCTTTAAACAACAAACATACAAAGCTTGTGGTTGTTGCTGTTCTTTTTACAAGTAAGACATTCACTAGTTCAGTCTTATCAAGATATAAATGATTAATCAGCCAATGTAATAGTATAAAATATATATATATATTTTAATAGTTCATAATCACAATTTTAATCACAAATATATTTAGTGCTGTTTTAGCCAATATTTCATCAACCAGCTACGCATTAATAATGGAAGAAGGGGGACTGTACAAAACACATTAATTTTTAAACCAATCTGTTACTAGATAATGCGGCTAAATTGACTCGTGCTGTGCATCTTTGCATCCAGCATGGGGTCTGGCATGGATTCACATGCTCATGAATATTCCCCGTCGGGCTGGGAGTCCTCGGTAAAGAAAAAATCAGTTTTGTTTCTGATCTGCTTTTCTTAGTAACCAATCACTGGTCTCTGGGTCATACTGCCCCCAGCCAATGATTGCCCTCTCCCTAAACCCCTCCCCTGGCAGCCATCCTCAGATTTTTACCGCACGTTCAAGTGTTGGGAGTCCTCGTACTATGGCTCTCGAGCTTTTACTGCGTTTTTTCAAAGAGCTTAATCATTATTTCGGTCAATCGAGCATCAAGCTCCACCGTTTCTACATCCGGTCAACGGGGACCCGTTTCAGAATTTTCTACGCCCCTCAAGGGCGAAGTTTCGTCGAGTTACGCTTCTTGGAGGATTCCAGAAGATCTGAGGCCTACCTCGTGGACATGGCCCAGGACAAGGGAAGCTCGATGCCCGGATCCAAGCTGTTCAGGAACTGCCCTGGATGCGGATTACAGAATGTTTTCAAGGAGGATGAGCATTTGAGATGTTTCTACTGCCTTCACGAAGACAAAACGCACGTGGAGAAGGACTGTGCATTTTGCAAGAACTTGTCGGAATGGAATATGAGGGATCGTCGGATCCGCCTCGCCAGCTGGCTGGAGAATCGCCCAGCAGGTGAGAAGAAGTCAGAGCGGTCTTCTATGTCCTGTGAGGGCGCCCCGGCGACGGGGTCCCAACAGAAGGCAAAGCACCACGAGTCCGCGGGCACCAGGAGCGCCGAAGGGTCGGGCTCCTCGGCTGCCAGGCAGGGCGCACTTTCACAGACGCCATCAACCACGAGCCAACGCTCTGGCTCGGGGAAGAAAAAAATCTGAGAACCCGGGTAAGCTTCTGGGGAGGCCCTGGTCGATCTCGAAGGAATCAGCCGAGGGGGCCTAAGGTGGTGAAGGCCTTGATTCACCCAGCTAAGGTCTCTATCGAGGGAGTCGTGGCCCTGGCGAAGCCTGTGGAGGCTACCCCAGTGGAGGCGACCTCGGGCCCAGAATTTCCCTCGCTCCGCGGAGGGAATCCTCTTCAGTCCATCGATGAGACCCCCGTGAAGACCCCGGTGGAAAAAGAGGGGGGCGGTGGCCGTTACAGACAAGGATACAGCCTCTGAGGAGGAGCTGGTTGAAGTCATGAAGGACCTCAACAAGAGGTTCGAGGAGGTCCGGTCCCACCGGAGGAATCCCGAGAAGGCAGACAAAGATAGCGATGGTGGCGCCGACAAGGCTCCCGTGGAGGAGGAACAACCATCGTGCCCGTCGTAACCAGTGCCCGAGCCTCAGGACAACTCGGTGGCCATTTTGATGGCAATCCAAACCTTATGCACAGAGATAAGTACAAGGTTTTCTCTACCCCCAACGGACGACCAAGCAGAACCGGGCCCTTCGGGAAGCCATCCAAACAAGCAGAGGAGAGTTCATCCCATCCCCCCCCCCTGCCTTTCCAGCCCTTGGGTCCCACTCAGCCTTCATCTCCTTCCACTGATCCTAGGGATGACACTGGAACAGATACGGCCACGACGGAGATGGATGACGACATGACGACAGTGGTGACGACGGGATGGGCCTTCCATCACCACCCCCTTTGGCCTCCCCGCCCGACGAAATTGGCTCCTTCCACGCCGTGATTGCCAGGGCATCCGAGCTTTTCCAGCTCTTCCCCGAAGAACAGAAGAAGGAAGGCTTCCTCTATCAACGGCGCGAGGCCAAGAGGAAGACGGTCCTCGCGGTGCTGTTGATTGACGATATCTGGGACGAGGGACTTGCTCTCTTGAAGAACCCGCCCACGACGCTTGCCAAGAGGGATCGGTACGAGAAGAAGTACCGGGTCCCTGATTCCGCCCCTTTGTGCCTTAGAGCACAGCCGACTCCGGATATTGTCATCTCAGCGGTGGCCAAGAGGAAAGCGGCAGGGGCAACGGCTTCAACTTCAACCTCCCCACCTGACGGCGAGGGAAAGAAACTGGACGCCATGGGTCTCGTCTGCGGCGATGACAATTAAGGCGGCCAACGCCCTAGTGATTGTGGCCCGCTACGACAGGGAGTTGTGGTACAAGATTGCCCCCCCTGCTGGACTTCCTACCGGAGGACAAGAGGGCGGAGGCCCTGGAGATCCTGCAGGAAGGTGAGGTGGCATCGGACCACGCCATAACGGTGGCCACGGACATCGCTGACACCAGATTCCACCAGTTGGGCAATGGTGTTTGCCTTTGACGGCGAGGATGGCTCAAGGCAACAGATTTCCGCCAGGACGTACAAACCAGAGTTTTGGACATGCCCATTGACGGGAACAACCTGTTTGGAAAGACAATGGATGAGTCACTTCAGGCCATCAAGACCGACACGGAGACGGCTCGAGCCTTGGGAGTTTTGCAGCAACGACGGCCGCCCTTTCGGAACCCCGGAGGCAGACCTGATGCCTCCAAAGGATCCAGCGGCGGCTCCTCGACGTACCGCCAGGCGGCCCGCTCCTCGTCACAGGAGGCCTACAGGGGACGCGGCAAGTCGGGAGGATCTAGTCATCGCCAAGGAGGCCAAGGCGGCAGGGCCGCCGCCAAACAGGACTGAACTGGCCGTAGCGTCGGGGCCCCCACCTGAGCACCCCGGTGGGAGGCCGGCTGGTGAAGTTAGTCAGCGTGTGGGCGTCCATCTCAACCGACGGTTGGGTGCTGGATGCCCTGGCCCACGGGCATACTCTCAAATTTCTAAATAAGTGCCCCCGCATTCCTCCTGTGGCCAGGAAGGAAAATCACATCCCTCAACTGCTGTTAGAAGTAAGGGCGATGCTCAAGAAAGGTGCCATTGAGCTTGTCCCAAAGATGCTCCAGGGTTCCGGCGTATACTCAAGATACTTCCTCGTCAGAAAGAAGACGGGCAGTTGGCGCCCCATCCTGGACCTGCGTCGGATAAACAAATACATCAAGGCCCTAAAGTTCAGGATGGTCACCCTCCAGCACGTGCTGGGACAGCTGGAGGAAGGCGACTTCCTATCGTTGCTGGACTTGGTGGATGCTTTCTTCCACATCCCATTCTAAAAGGACACCGAAAGTTTCTCAGATTCGTAGTCCAAGGACGGCACTACCAATTCAAGGCCCTGCCTTTCGGATTGAAGTCGGCGCCCAGGGTATTTACCAAGTGCCTAGCACCAGAGGCGGTGTGGCTGTGCCTGCGGGGGATCCACATTTACCCCTACCTGGACGACTGGCTCATCGCGCAAGGACAAGAGAACTCGCCGTCTAACACACAGCGAAGACTGTCCAACTGCTCACGGATCTGGGATTCTCCATCAACTACTCGAAATCCCACCTGGTTCCGTCGCAGGTCGCTCTGTTTCTGGGAACCAAGCTCGATACAGTGGTGCGACTGGCTTCTCCGTTGGAGGAGCGGACAAAGGCCATCTTGGGCAAGGTGCAGCGCCTGCTGGCCACAGACGTGGCCAGGGTGAGATCCATCAAGTCCCTGCTCGGAATGATGTCCTCATGCATCTACCTGGTGCGCTGTGCAGGCTACGGATGGGTCCTCTACAAGAGTTCCTCGACGCCCATTGGATACAAGCGACGGGCAGCTTCGAAGACAGGATCCCACTCAATGAGGCTTTCCGCCAAGCAATTCGGTGGTGGGGCATACGCGTGCAACTCGCGGCGGGCACAGACTTTGAGACCCCGGCACATCAGGAGACGGTGGCTACGGACGCCTCCCTGGAGGGATGGGGAGCACACACCGGAGATCTCCACGCAAGAGGCCTTCGGCTCCCGGAGAAGAGGACACTCCAAATCAACATCCTGGAGCTCCGAGCTGTGTTCTGGGCCCACAGGTCGTTCCTTCCATCCCTCAAGGGCAAGGTGGTGAGGGTCTTCACTGACAACACCACCACGATGTTCTACATCCGGAAGCAGGGAGGCACCAGATCGCCAGCCCTATCCAAGGAGGCCCAGGATCTGTGGCACTGGGTCGTCGGCCAGGGGATGTTTCTGGTACCCTTCCATCTGGCAAGAATAAAGAACACCATTGCCAACTCACTCAGCAGGGAGCTGTGCTCGTGCCACGAGTGGGAGCTGCGTCAGGATCAAGCAGATCGACTCAACGATGGGGCAAACCTCAGATCGACCTGTTCACGATGGCGACGAACTCCAAGTGCCAGAGTTTCATCAGCCGGTTTCCCCAGCCGAGGAGCATGGGTGATGCTTTCTCGTTCCCCTGGAACGGCCTGTTCCTGTATGCGCTCCCCCCCGTTGCTGCTGCGACTCATCAACCAACTCAAGAGGTCCTGGTGCAGGATGATCCTCGTCGCACCGGCGTGGCCGAGGCAGATCTGGTTCCCGGACCTTCTGGACTTGTCAGCGTCCCCCCCCCAGTCAAACTGTCGACGGACGCAGATCTTCTTTCCAGGGAGGAAGGCGCCTCCTTCCCTGCTCAGGTGGGGGCCCCGACCCGGGGTCGCTGAACTTGCAGGCCTGGCTCCTGGAGCACTAGAGTTTGAAGGGTACGATATCCCGGACAACTGCAAGGAGGTGCTTGCAAAGGCCAGGGCGTCCTCAACTCTCAAGTGCTACGGACACAAATGGAAGAGGTTCTCTGTCTGGTGCCGCGCACAGAAGATTCACCCCTACGAATAAAGGCCCCTAGAGTACCTGGAGAGAGTGAGGCCCTTTTTCCACACTCTCATGTATTTTAATGTGATTTCTGAGTTTTGTGTTTCTTTTGGTTATGGAGCCTGACAAACTCCAGGGCATCATCGTTTACATTGTCACACAGCACCTTCAGTGCAGTGGCATAGGGTAGTCTTTCAGATTTCCCAAAGGTTTGAATACCTTCTCTGGGATAAACTGTTTCCCAGAGCAGAAAAGTGAAATTGACTTTACTAACACTTGTAAACGTTCTAGACCCAGCACACACTATCTTACAATAGGGTGCTGGAGGGGTTACCTAGTATCCCCTTTCTCTAACTTCTCATGTAACATTTTTTATGTTGCCTTTCCTCACTGAATGGCTGGTGGTTTTGTTTTACCTACCGTGGTGTGCATTTACCATGGGCTCCGTTTGCAGCTGCAGTAAAGCACCCAAGGGTGCATTTTTGTCAAAATGGCCCGGTCTTTTTTCGCCATTGCTTTGTGGAAAGGTCCTTCTTGAGATTTACTCTGCGTGCCAAACCAGGTTTGGTCCCAGTGTTCATTTTGCCTTTGGCAGGATTCATGAGTGAATCCTGCCTCTGGCTCCAGGGTGTCTGGGGTAGGCAGGAAGTGAGGGAGGTGCCCGGAACTCTGTGCTTAGTCTCCTAGGAGACCCAAATGCACTCTGTGGTGATTGGCCAGCTGACTGTCCGACAAGGACAGCCATCCTGTTGGGTGACCGACAGCTAGGCTTGAATTAATGGGAGAGAACTGAATAAAAGGCAAGTCTTTTGGCTTGGAAGGCAGAGTCGACCACTGGAAGAAGGAACTGAAGAAGAACTTGAAGAGGACTCCTGCTGCATCTCCTGGACTGTTGGTTTTCCCGGTGAAGCCCTGCTGCAGTGCCGAAATGCCAAGTTCGCATCGACGGAGAAGCCACTGCAAGGACGAATTCTCCCCTTGAGTCGGTGGGACCAATCAACTCCAAAGTAAGCCACCTGGACATCCATCTCGGAGCTGGTTGAATTTCCACAGAGTTGCTGCTGGAAACCGTATAGCTAGTGAGAGGAACACCAGATAGTGTGCGTTGCTTTAAAGCTGGCCGAGAGCTCCGGGAAGATCCTCCATACTCCCAGGAAGCGGGACTGACTGAGCCTGAACCCCTTCAACAGAGTGCGGGACCCCGGAAGCAAGGAAAGTCCATCTCAACAGCCCGGAACCGCAGTTTTGCGATTTGCGGTCTTTCTCTTCGACCCCTCCAATTCTGCGTTCTGGCTTCAAGACCTGCCGGGACTGCAAGTCGAAAATGTTGCTCACAGACCCCCACCACATGTTTGTGGTGCCTGGGCGAGTTGCACAGCACAGACGACTGCTCGAAATGCCAGTTGCTGACTGCCAAGGCCTTGCGGAAGGGGAAGCTCTAGGTAGGTAGGGGCTCTAAGCCTGTTAAGTCCCGTACTTTGAAGTACAAGGGCGTTTCCACCGACGACTTGAGGGGCGACTCTCCGCGCCAGAAGGAATCCTGGGGATCTCGGTCCCGGAGTGGTTCCCGCCACTCGTCTTCCTAATACCGGCACACTAGGAAGTGCCGTAACCGGTCGCCTTCCCTGTCGTCCTTTGAGGATGGTGCCTCGAGGAAGGTTACGTGCCCTACAAGGTCCTCGACTCCAGAGGAATGGGGGGCATTTAAGAAATCCATATTGGTGATTTTTCAATCGCAGGACACGGGTCCGGTCGTGCCTTCGGACGAAGCTGGCCAGGATCGGTCTCGTTCCGTGGCTCGCATGCCTTCGGGCTCGGGTTCGCGACGCGACTCACATCTGGAGCTTCGAGGTCCCGTACGGACAAGGAATCGAAAGGTCGCAAGAGACGTGTCTCTAGGTCTTGGTCCTCTTCCGCAGGGAGACCGCAGCTACCTACGGAGGGCTCGATGCCGGTGTTGACTCTGTCGGCTCCGTGTCTGTCAGACTCTTGACGTCAACGCTTTGCCATCATACCAGCCCATGGCACAGTCGGCACCTGTTTCTACGTCTACGTCGAAGCCTTCGGCGCTCACGACGTCGAGGTTGTAGATGCTCTCGACGTCGAAGCCTTTGGGGATTTTTTCTCAAAATTTTTCTTTGGAGTTCCCGGACATCGTGGATCCTCCGAGGAAGGCTACGGCGAAGTCTGTGAGACTAGTTGTGGACTACAGGCCCTCTTCTGTCACCAGACCTGGGTTTCAGCTCCCTCTGGCTGACATTTATGAAGAGAGGTCCTAGTTTGAGGACCCTGGTGAACTGGTTGTCACCAGAAAATTGTGGAGCTTCAGTCAGTTGGAGGAGTTGAAGCAGACCCTCCATGATGCCAGTGGGTTGGACACTTCCCGGATGTGGAATTTGGTAGACCTGAGCCTGGGGCTCATGCAGTGTCTTCATACAGAAAGCTCATGTCACGGGTCTCGGAGTATCTGGGCTCGTTCAGTCCTCCTGACGACTTTGTGCAGGATGATCTGACGGACATTTTAGATCAGGGTCCGTCCTCTGACCCGGTTTTGCCTTTTCATCTTTCCTTACAGAAAAGGGTGGCAGCTGCTTGGCAGTCCCCGGATTCTCTTCCGGTTGTTAAGAAGTCCTTGACCAAGAAATACTGCCCTTCCATTAGCGACCCCAGCAATTTATCTACTCACCGCACTCCCGAGAGTTTGGTGTTTCAGGCGGCTATGGCCACCTCAAAGCAGGCGGCGTACCCTACCATCCTTCCGGATAGGGACGACAAGCGATTTGACGGTTGGGCCCGAAAGGTATTTTCTGCTGGATGCATGGCCTTGAAATCGGCCAACTCCACGTGTGCCTTGGCACAGTTTACACACTGTGTAATTGTGTTTCTTTTGCGGCTGTGCGTATTCCCGAGGGGGAAGAAAGGGATGGTTTCCCTGCTATCGTGCAGGATGGCAAGGATGTCATGTGTGAGGCCCTTCAGTCGGGTTTGGATATGGCTGACCGTGTGAGCCAGTCCATGGCTGCAAGCACAGTTATTCGCGGATATGCATGGTTGCGGAAGTCAGGGTTTGCTCCGGATGTGCAAGCCCGTCTTCTGAACATGCCCTTTGATGCTGCACATTTATTTGGCAGCAAGGCTGACAAGAGCCTTGAGAGGTTGCAGACCTCAAAAGCTGTGGCAAAATCTTGAAGTGCTGCAGTGCGTCAACCTCTGCCTTTTCGTCCTAGGGGACAGCAGTGGAGGGGAGGTTCCTTTCGTTTCTACTCCTCCTTTGATAGAACGAGAGGGGTCGCCAGTCAAAGCCGCCAGGGAAAAATTACGCTCAGGCAGCTGCCTCTTTGCCTTCAGGCACTGCCGCAGCCGCTTCTAAACAGTCCTGAAGCCATGTCCCATGGTTCGCCGGTTGGGGGCAGGCTGTCTCGCATCTAGACGCATCTTGAAGAATGGCGTGCCATTACTTCAGATGCGTGGGTTCTGGATACCATAGCCCACGGCTACTGCCTTCCCTTTCTTCAGCGGCCTCACCACAATCCACTGGGGAAACTCTCTGAAGCTTCTGGATCCGCTTCTTACGCAGGAAATCTTGTCCCTGCTGGAGAAAGGCGCTATAGAACTAGTACCTGTAGAGGATGGGAACAAGGGATGGTATTCCCCCTGTTTTTTGATCCCAAAATTGGGATTGAGACCCATCATGAATTTGCGTTGGTTGCACAAACTTCTCAGGAAGGACAAGTCCAAGATGGTCACTCTTTCTCAAGTCCTCCAGGCCCTTCAATTCAGGATTGGTTGGTGTCTCTGGACCTCAAGGATGCTTACTTTCATGTGCCGAACCATCCTGTCCACAGAAAGTACCTGAGGTTTGAGGGTCTTCACCAAGCTCATGGTGGTGGTGGCAGCGTATCTCAGGCAAGGGGGGATTCACATCTACCCCTACCTGGATGATTGGCTGAACCAACTCTAGCTCGCAAGAGCGTGCCTGGATCATCTGTGTCACCTGCCGCACCCTCCACAGGCTGAGCTTCTCCCTGAATTTGAAGAAGCCGCATCTGACACCTTCCCAACAGCTCCAGTACATCACGGCTGTGTTGGACACGTCCTTGGAAGTGTTCGCCTCTCCAAGGTAAGGGCTCATCACATTGTGCAGATGGTGGACAAGTTTCAACATGCCCAGAGTCTCCCGGCTTTCGAATTCTTAAGGTTGCTCGTCCTCATGGCAACCTGCATTTTTCTGGTGCCACAGGCCAGGCTGCGGATGAGATCCCTGCAGTGGGCTCTCAAGATGCAGTGGTCGCAGTTCTCTGGCAAGATGTCAGATTCCACTCTCGGTCTCCCAGGATCTTCTCTGGTGGGCCAACAAAGGGAACCTGATGAAGGGCGGTCGGGGGGGAACAGTTTTGGCAACCGTGGCCAGAGGTGACGGTAGTGACGGATGCTTCCCTCAGGATGGGGCGCTCATGCCAACGTCTTGACCGCCAGCGGTCGTTTGTCTCTGTTGGAGTCCAGAGTTCACATCAATTTCTTAGAGCTGAGGGCCATCAGGCTAGCCCTGAAGGCGTTTCTGCCCTCTGTGCAGGGGAAGAGTGTCCTGATCATGATGGACAAAACAGTTGCCATGCATTACCTCATCAAAAGGGGGGTACGGTCACTTCCGTTGTGCAGAGAGGCAATGCAGCTCTGGTTCTGGGCCATCCAGCAGGAGATTTCGATCTCGGAAGTTCATCTGGCCGGAGACAACAATGCGGCGGACGCTCTTAGCAGGGAGAGCAAGGTATCCCACGAGTGAGAGTTGGCTCAGGAAGTCCTTCAGGAGATGTTTGTCCTTTGGGGAACCCCGCAAGTGGATCTCTTTGCCATCAGTGTCAACCGGAAGTGCGAGAGATTCTGCTCCAGGGAATTTCCTCCAAGAAGAGCCTTAGGAGACGCGTTCGTGGTGGATTGGTCATTCCCACTGCTGTACGCGTTTCCTCCAGTCCCTGTCATTCCTCAAGTGTTGCTGAGATTATGGAGGTTCGGTTCCCACATGATCCTCATTGCTCCGGATTGTGCCAGGAGAGCGTGGTACCCGGACCTTCTGGAAATGTCCTTCTGCCCGCCACGCCGTTTCCCTACCGAGAGGAAGGTCAGGTTCTCCATCCAGAGGTCAGGACTCTCAACCTTCACGCTTGGTATCTGAAAGGTTGAGGTATAATGATTGGGACCACCCGGATTACGTGATGGAGGTGTTGCTTTCGGCCAGGCGGCCTGCAACAAAATCCCTGTACTGTTGCCGTTGGCGCAAGTTCTGCAACTGGTTCAGAGATCACAATGTTGATCCTTTTCAGTGCTCCATTCCTATGGTTTTGTCATTTTTACTTTCTTTGGCCCACATGGGCCTTCAAGTGGGTACCATTAAGGGCTCTGTCTATCTTTAAGTGCTCCTACGAAGAATGTTCTTACTTTAAGAGCCCTTTACTGTGTTTCACAAGGACAGGGTTGTACTGTGGGTGCGTCCCACTTTTCTACCTAAGGTAGTCTCTGAATATCATTTGAGTCAAAAGGTGGTTCTTCCACCCTCCTCCTCCTCCTGGTAAGGAAGAGGAGCATCTCCATTGGTTGGATCCAAGAAGAGCTCTTAGCTTTTACATATCTAGGATGTCCATGGTCAAAGTGGACGATCAACTCTGTTAGGATATGCTGGACACTGATTGGGCCAGGCTGTTAACAAACAGACCTTGTTCAGGTGGATTATCCTCACCATTACAGAGTGTTACCGGTTGGCAGGTAAAGACCCTCCTGAAGGATTGAGAACTCATTCGATTAGGGGCGTGGCTACTTCCACCGCCCTCAGCGGGGTGTTCTGATTAGGAATATTTGTGATGCCGCTACATGGGCTTCAATCCATATATTTGTAAAACATTATTCCCTGGATACGATCCATGGGCAGGATATGGCCTTTCGGAAGGCGGTTCTTTATTCCGCAATATAATTGGGTACTCTAAATTATTTTCCCTCCTCCATTTACTAGTACTGCTTTGGGAGTCTGTCAAAGATGTGGAACGCGTTGGAGGACACAATCCATTCGAAGAAACAAGTTACTTACCAACTGGTAACCTTCTTTCGACTGGATGTTCCTCCAACGCATTCCACATCGCCCTCCCAGCCTGCCCCTCAGGAGAATTTCCTATGCGATTGCAGCTTCCGTTTCCGCAAGGCTAAGTGCAGTCCAGCAGGCATAAGACTGGTGCCACACGTTCTGGGGGAAAAACTTAAACTGAGGCTACGGGCGCCGTGCGTCCTATTTTATAATATCCTGTGACGTCGCCCTCGATGAAGGCCTTCGAGGGACATGAACCCGATGCCATCGATGCAGGACGCCCTCTGCTGGGAAAGTTTCCGAAGTGCACAGCTGTGGACATTACATGTCAAAGATGTGGAATGCGTTGGAGGAACATCCAGTCGAAAGATCGTTACCAGTTGGTAAGTAACTTGTTCTTTCCTTTCACTTACTATATGATCCTAAATGCAACAGTGATATATTAATGTCCCCAGCACCCTATCAATTGAAGTCACCTGAGGGTGTAGGTTTTGTCTGTGGCCATCCCAAAAGGGTATCTACTGATTTAGAGATATTAATAGTGTGTATTTCATGAAATGTATTTGAGTGTTACTATTATATTGCTGCCTTCTGAAGAAGGATTATTCTAACTGACTCATAAATTAATAATTGTTTATTCAAGAAACCTTGAGTGTAAGATTATTTGGATACTTGTAACTGTAAATCTGTGTAACTCCACTACAGCTCACATTGACCCCTCTTGAGATAAGCCTGGCTGCTCAACACGATACCAAAACTGTGTAGTACAAGCTTATACCAAAGGCTGGGTTTCCTATACCTGTAGTCAGTTGTTTGTAGTGTTCCCAGAGGGTACTGCATACAAACGTTGCCTAACAATGAGAAATCCAGGGCACGTAATGAGTGTTTAGCTTAACTGAAAAGGTCTGTGATGGACTAAAGAAAATGTAGAGTATTTGACCCACAGCCTCCACTGTGCCTAAAACCCAGAAGCACTTCAAGGAGAGTGGTTTCTGGTGTAGTGTTAGTGACTTACTTTTTCTATCAGGGGGGCCAACTACGGTACATATGGCCAGACCAGAATTGGTGGGTTTGTGAGAATGGGTGGATACAGTAAGAACTTAAATAGTACTGTCATTGGAGATGCTCAGCCTTTTTAATGCAATTGGACCCAGGCATGAGGAGCAGAATGAGACCAGGATTTAATTTAATTTTGAAAAGAAATGACTAATTTTGACAAGGCTTTTGTTTAGAGAAATTGAGTTGAAGATGGATTAAGGAGAAATGCAAAGCTGCTAGAAAGGAAACCAGGCTTCAGTTTGCACAATGGTTTGCTATGGTTTTGGCATCTGGCAAGGTCATGGCTTCTTGGGTTGTGTTGGGTCTATAGGAGCAATCCATATTCAAATAACTGGCCTGACCTGTGGGATTGAGAAGGAGTATTAAGAATATTTTAACAGATGTAACGTGCCAGCCAGATGGAGGTAGACAGCAAATATAGGGTATACAATGTTTGGCTGGATAATGATGGAATAGCAGAGTACTAGTTAAAGTAGATAAAATGTTCTAATTACATTCAAATGGATTTATATTCTAATTGGTGACATATGAAAATAGTTAATTAAATGTAGTGTGCTAGTCTTTTAAATATGTGTTCAAATATATGCCCTAAGCCTCGGAGAAATGGAAAACCTATTTTACTCTTTAACTAACTTTGGTGACGTCATGTGTTTATTGTACTCTTAAATATTTGTTTTACATAACAGGTGAGGAGATTGCAAGACCTAGGCGTTCAACACCACCTGTTGAGATAGAAAAGTGAGTATAAAGTGTTCCTTTTTGCTTTTATTTTTTTAGTTCATTATTAAACATGTTAGTTGTGAAGTTTCTGATGAAGAACAGTTAAGGGTTTCAAATCATAAAGGCAAAGAGCAGTGAGACATTTAAGAATGTTCTTTCAATAATGTTTGTGCTTTTTGGTTTCATCCCCACCCAAACATTTTATGTTTTCACATTTTCGATTCCAGCTCCTTTTTAAAGCGTCTGCTTTTATTGATGATAGAATTTACTGTACAGCATCTTTAACATTTATTGCTCAGCACTTATGGTTCACTTATTCTAGAAATTATTTAAATTGGCTGCTCTCTGCTGCATTAATTACTGTGTATGTGTTAATAAATTCGGTTTCCTTGTTGAGTTCATGCCATGGATGTTTTTTTTTAAATGAAAGGGATGAGAGCACTATTTTACTCGTATGACAATGTGAATATAATTTAGATTTGGTATCAGTAAATTGTGAACCCATCTGCTTTTCATTTGATGTTATAAAACTATGCTTTTTGGAAGGCTTTACATTTTGTTGGACAAATTAGTATTGCTGTCTGTTTGCGTTCCACATATCTAGTTACGAGCCTGCATTTTCATTTAGATGTGTAACAACCAACTTTTGACTGCATAATATCTCCAGTGCGAAAAATGCTAGTGTTAAGATCCAGAGTAACAATCCATATCCTCCCCTAGTAGAGCGACACCAGAGGTGGTAGATCCTTACCTCTCAAGGATCCTCAGAGTTAGTCATTAAGGTTTTCACCCAGTGTGCGCTCTTCCTATACTGCAGCCTGAACTTTGAAGGGGCTGTGGAGAGCATGAGTGGCTCCTGCGATACTCATCTTCACCAGCCCAGTCTTGATCACCTCAACATCTCAACATGCTTAACTGTCACTTGTGAAGGATATGATTTAAACTCTCTCCGATGTCAACAGGACTCAGTAGGCATGGAATAGCCTATTGGGAAGCCAGGAAAAGTGTATGGTAAATGATCATTCCCATTAGCCTCTTTTGCCTGACTTACCCTTGTCTTTTATTCAAGAACCTCACCATCCAGGGTTCTCTTTGAATCAACGGCACTGTAACACCCAAGGCGATGTGCCAACTTCACTCCGTGCCACACCCTATATAGAGACTTCGGACTCTGTAGAACTGTTCTGACTATGTTTAATTGCATCTTACCTTGCGGAACTGCATTCTGGTCGCCAGTGGCCCTGCATTACTACACCGTGGCTGAAATCCCCACCCTAGCCATTCACCTCCAAACTCACCCTCTACCTGATTACCCTTTGCCTGCCTTTATCTTTGAAGATAACATGCTGATCCCTGCAGGACTCCAAATCTACGCCCCACCAGCCCCTTTCTATCCCACCCCTGTACATTGTTTCTTCCACAAAAGGCACCCTTATTGCTACTCAAACTTTACGTTAACTACTGTGGTCTACCAGAAGGAGGAGTCTGACAACTTAGTGAAATGTTCAAGGAAGGTTTTATTTAAATAAAAATAACATTCCCACCTAACTTACTTATTACTGAGGGAAGTTCCCTACGTAACAAAAGTAAAACTAAGGGTGCACGTCCTATCCAAACAAAATGTCTTCTGTCCGAATCCGAAGTATCTACCTGTCCTTACCACTTTAGAAAAATACCTAAGTAAATAAAAAAGACTTGTATAATAGCCTCTGTATGTTATCCTGCCTGGCCCACTTGTATTCGACTTTTTCTTACTCTTAGAGTGCTTGCAGAATGTCTTCACAGCTTTACGGAAGGTGTCCATTTAAGCCAGTTAGGCTATGATATCATGGAATATTCAGACACACTGCCCAACTATAATTGTGACCTGGTGATTGAGAGATGAAATGACATCATGGTCATAGTTCATAATGGTAAAGAAAATGATAGGGATGGGAAGTTTGTAAAGGAAGTGAAGGATCCCACTTTGGAGCAGACAGACTGGTCATGGGTGTCCTCGTCCATACATAATTTGGGTAACTGGCAAGGTTTGAATGCTCATCTGAAACTTTAGCACTGTTACGAAGCTGAAACTTGTATCTTGGAATGCACGAGGTTATATAAATATGTTCACTAATCCTGTACTCTCATCCAAAATAAGATCTTACAATGTGATCATGCTTCAGGAATCTTGGTTAATGGGTTGCCCTGATCTAGATGGGTTTGTTAATGTACAATCTGTCAGTAAAGGCATTAGGGGGTCAACCCTCTGGTGGCCTGCTTACTGCAATGAAATCGGAAATTGACATGAGCGGTTGCTGTGTGGGACTCTGTTTTTGGCCCTATGGTGGTCGAAGTCAGGTTGTGGGACAACGGTTGCGAAAGATCTGTTTTACTAGTAAACATTTATTGGCATGAAGGTCTTTCCCCTTTGGACTCATTTTGGATGACCTCTCCGGGCATATAGCTTCTTGGGAATATGATCATGTGGGCGGTTCAATTTTGCCGGCTCAGAATCTCAATTCTCAGTGTCCAATGTTGGACACTGTTGATGAGGAATTCAGTATTCCAGGATGCCATGAGAATCGTTAACCCAAGATGGTGAATGGAGGGAAATGGCTCTTTTGTCTGTCTTCTATGGGTTTGAGAATGCTAAACAGCGATATCCCTGCCGATATACCATCCCAAACCACTTGGCACCGTGGTAGCAGCAATTATGTTCTGGATCATATATTCGCGGACACATTTTTGTTTGATCGCTGTGTCATTCTTATGGTAGACCCAATGTCCTTGGGCGACCATGATATGTTCTGTGCTGAATTTGCAACAAAAATAACCAACTGCGGCAGACAGTCAAGTGGAGACGATTAGATGTTTTAATTGTGAAGTTGCCGAGCTGATGTAAAGATGTATTTAGGAGTGGAAACGCTCTACCTTTTAATGTATGGAACTTTGAGGGGTCCGTCTCTGCACTGATGGGCAATTTTGCTTGAGCTTTGAACAAAACTAGTGTCATCTGCTGGGAAGAGCCACTCTCATGTTTCTGATCTCGCAGTTGTTGTAGCGAAGAAAGAAATGAGATTTAAAATTTGAGAAATTAAAGGGTGTGGATTAAGCTCAGATGACGGGGTGTCCATGGTTAATAAAATTAAGAAGTTATGCAAATTGATTAAAGCAACATCGCAATGTACTGCTGCAACAAGACGCAGAATGTATGCTCTCAAATCTTAAAAACAAGAAAATCTGAGTTTTGGGAAGTGATTAATGCAATGGAGACTGGCCATGATACTTGTCAGGACAATTGTGTAGCAGAGGCTGTGTGGGATACCCACTTTGAGTCCCTTTATTCAACGGACTACGTGGACGGTCATTTCGAACATGGTGAGGCTGTTGAGATTGTAACCAAGTGGAAAATGGAGGCCTCTATTGAACGGATTCATGAAGTTATTGTCATAGAAGTGACTCTTCGGCCCCGGACCAAACTATCTGGCTAACAAATTATTTAAAGGTGATCCTGTTACCTGTGCCGCCATATTGTGTATTTTTTTCAACAATACATATTATTGGTTTTTTACAACATACAATCGGGTCAACTTGGGGTACATGTGCAGATATGCTTCAGTAACACGAGACAATCACAGTAACGTGGGGAAATGCGTTCACTGGCTTTCGAATGTTGGGGAGTTCCATTGTCATGGGTCGGATAATAGGGAAGAGTCTAAGAGTTCAATGTTTCGCACACCATCGAGATGCTGGTGATTGTTGCGCCATCCCCAGGAATTGTTCTGCGTAGTCCATGAAGGGGGCCCAGGTGCTGTTCAATTTCCCCATGATTCCCAGTTGAGCGCCCGTTATTTTCTCTGCCACTGCTGTATCCCAGCATTTTACCCACCACATGGTGATTGCCGGACCTTCAGGGTGCTTCCATAGCCGGGCGATAGTGATTTTAGCTGCGGTGAGGAGGTGGGTAATCAAGTCCGCCATGTAACACTTGAATGGGAATGCCCCCGCGCCCTTGTTGCCAAGTAACACAATCCCGGATCCCATGGAATTGTCAGGCCCGTGAATTATTTAATCTGGTTCAAGACCTCTTTCCAAAATGACCTTGATTTTGGACAAGACCATAAAAGATGAAATAGTGAACACGTTTCTGTGCATCCCCTCCAGCAACGCGGGGAGTACCCTGGGTTGCATTTGTTCAGTATTTCTGGGGTGACATACCACCTGTAGCATACTTTAATCACTCCCTCCTTGTTCATAACGCATTTAGAGGTTTTGTGCATGCAGGTCCAGATACGTCCCTATTCTTCTATTTCTAATTCTCTTCCTAGGTCCCTCTCCCATCTGAGCATATAGTTCTTATTGGGGTCACCCTTCTCTAGGAACTTCTAAAGGGTTGATATTTTCCCTCTCGGGCCGTTGATGTTTCCAGCGTGTTCAATTCTCTGCTCCCATGCGTTCTAGTGTTCTGCTGTAACATCCAGTGCCAGAGTTGTGCATAGCGGAATCTTTCTTTTTCTGGGTTTTGAAATTTAGTTTTGCTTTCTTCAAAGGGGAGTGATGCTCCATTAGTGTAGAAGTCCTTAATTTGCCTTAAGCCCCCCCCCCCCTTGCGCCATTTTCTAAATGTCTCTTGCTTAAATCCAGGGGTGAATTCTAGGTTATTCCAGACTTGATTGTGTGGCCCCAATGAACCCCTGTGTCCGCATTGGCTTGCTGCCTTTTTTCAGCACTGGAATGTGTTTCTAGTGGCCGGTATCCAGTGCCCTGCGCAATTTTGTGAGGTGCGGTTGATAGGGGTGATGAGCACAATGTTCTTCTATTTATTTCCATCGGGGTATATTGGTGTCGGCCTGCCATGTAAAGGTGTGTGATAGTTGGGCCTCCAGGCTATATCTAAGAACGTCTGGAACCCTCAGACCTCCCATCGCTGCCCTGCTGAGCATAACTCTTTTTGCGATTTTTGTTTTTTTTTCCTGCCCCAGACATAGTTTAAGACCCCTTTTTGCAGCGTTTGGAGCCCTCCTGGCTGTATGGTTACCGTTCGCGCCAGGCATTGATATAGGAGCCTCGGGACCATGTTCATTTTTAGTGCTGCAATTCTCCCCAGCCATGAAACCTCCTGTTTATGCCAGTACCTCTTATCCTTTAA
Organism: Ambystoma mexicanum; assembly: GCF_040938575.1. Classification (NCBI taxonomy): domain Eukaryota; kingdom Metazoa; phylum Chordata; class Amphibia; order Caudata; family Ambystomatidae; genus Ambystoma; species Ambystoma mexicanum. Next base: position 1,210,425,323 of record NC_090922.1, on the reverse strand, counting down.
TAGGGTTGGTAATAGCTGGGGAATGTTGGCCCGATGTACCCTTTCCGTTCGGTTTATAGTTTGTTGACCCCTACGTAGGTTATCCGTTATTTGGCCAATAGGATGGGGCTAATGTTTGTCAGCGTTTCTCTAAGCTCCCGGTTAATGTTTATTCCCAAGGCCCTTGTTTTTCCTTAATTGACTCTGTAGCCCGAAGCCTCCTCAAATGCTGAGATCTCCTGCCAGAGTGCTTCTAGAGAGCGCTCAATCTGTGTTGGGGAGAGGAGGACGTTATCGGCATACATGGATACCTCGTACTTGCTGCCCCCGAGCTGTAGCCCCAGTATGTGTGTGTTATTTTGTATTCTGGTTGCAAATGGCTCCATTGAGAGAGCGAATATTGGGGAGATTGAGGGCAGCCCTGACAAGTGCCTCGAGAGATATGGATCTTGGGGGATCAAGCCCCATTAATTCTTAGTGAGGTGGAGGGATGCTGATCCAAACCCGAAATGAGTTGGTGTCTTCTGGATTTAACCCCAGTCCAGTAGGTCAAATGCCTTTTGGGTGTTGAGAGAGATTATGGCCATTTCTGTTTTTATTCTAGAGGCGCTTTCGATCAGGTTTAGTGTGCGCCTGATCTCATGGGTGGTGCGAATCGGGATGAATCCTGTCTGGTCTGGGTGGATTAGATTTGGGAGGGCCCTTGCGAGTCTGCTTGCAAGGATCTTGGAGAAGGTCTTTGCATCATTATTCATTAGTGTGATGGGCCGGTAGGATGCACATTCCTCTGGGTCTTTGTCCTTTTTGGGGGAGTATAGTGAGGGATTCCTCCATAGATGGTGTGATGCTCCTTGTTGTCAGGAAGGAATTAAAGGGTGTGGTGAGTTGGGGGGGCTAAGATGTGAGCATACACCCTGTAAAACCTTGTGGTGAATCCGTCGGGGGCTGGGGCTGCGTTTTCAGGGGTTTTATGGCTTCTTTCACTTCCTCCGGGTTTATGGGGAGCTCAAGGGGTTCTAATTGTGCTGTCCCGGACCACCCTGGGGTATCACGTAATATCAACACCAATAATATCACCATATATAAAGTCGTCGGGGAAACGGCATAGGCAATATTATTGATGGAGTTAATATTAGGTTTAAATGGGAGCGGAGGTTCCAGGGGTGTCCCATGCTCCCTTTAAAAAAATATGGAGCTTGCTGGGGTGTCGCCCACAGGTTCCATGGGTTTAATATTGCCGCAAATAAATGGTGGCATTCTTGTACGCCGATATTTTTGCGGGGATGTGAACACATAGAACCCTCCCTGGGGGGTTGGCCAGGTAGTTGGCTTGCAATTGCTCATCAATCGAGCTCCCTGTCATTATCTCGCTATCGTGGGTCATCATTGCGCTCCTTTTGTCATCCTCTGAAGACCGTAGGGACCCGTTTTTACTTCAGCGCGGAAATGTTAATTCAGGTTTGTACCTTTTTTTAGTTTATATACTAAGAGCCTATTCGCTTTATTTCTTTCTATGTAGTAGAACTGTTTGGTGTATGCCAATGTTCTGGCAGAACAATCTGCCAGATGCATTTCCAGTGCAGCTTTGGCCTTTTTGAGCTCTCTGCCTGATTTTCCCCGATTGGTTCTTTTTGTGTGCCCCTGCCATGGCCGCTACCTTCTCCAGGCAATGCTACGGTAGTTGTCCCATCCTTTTTTTTGCTGCTACACACCTTAGTACCACTCCCCTGATCACTCGCTTAATGGCATCCCAGACTACTGCATCCCGCTGAGGAGTTTTCCCCAAAGTAGTTAGTGAGGGCATTGGATATTTCCTCAGAGTACTGCAAAAGTGAGTCCTGCAACTTCCAATGCCATTGTGGTGGGCTTGGGAGGCCGCATACCTTACTCCGGGCCTGTACTGGTACGCGATCCGAGATCACCCTCGGGTGGGAGTAAAGAAATAGTAGCACTCCAACAGTTTCCAGATAGTTGGTATACTTGTTATTTGTATTAATAAGAGGGGTGCAAAGACCGACCCAGGGAACTATCGACCATTTTCTATCATGCATACTGATAGTAAGGTCTTTGCATCCCTCTTATTGATTCATCTTAAAGAGTGGGCCCTTAGTATTGTCCGTTTGAGTAAGTGCCAGACCGGGTTCAGAAAAGGTCACAGTACCTCTATTAATGGTTCATTGTGAAATTTCGGCAAGAACAGTCATGTGCTGGTAAATATTCATCAGTGTTTGTGGCGTCAATCGACCTTTGATAGTCAATCGCTCAAACTTGTGGCCTAAGCTGGCTAAGTGAGGCATATCCGATGAGCTTTTAACCTAGATCATTGACTTACATGACCACTCTGCTATTCAAATCCATCTTAATCGGGGGGGCCTGCTTTTTCGCAGAGCTGAAACAAAATCCTAGTTGAGGCAGGGATGGCTACTGGGTTTCTGCCTCTTTAATTTGTATATTTCAGATGTGGGGGATTGTTAGTCCAGCCTCCTTCGTTCCACCCAAGATTGGTGATTTTAAGTTTTATTTGGTTAGCGTATGCTGACAACTTTTTACTTTTTGACTGCACCCCATTTAGCCTGCAGAGACTACTTCATGCATTCGAGGGCTTTGCCAATGAGAACTTTTTTAAAATAAATCCTGCAAAAACTAAGATTCTCCATGTCTCGAAGAGTCGAAAGAAAGTTGCTTATAAATGGTTTTCAAATAATGAACTCCTAGTCTCAGTTGACAGCCTAATTTATCATGGCTATTCCATATTCTTTCAACAACAGAAAGCGAAGATTGTTGGTATACTGTCTCTCAAGGCCAATGCTTTAGCGAATCAAATGGTTAGAGTTGACCATGAAAACAGAAGATTTTCATTGCTACCGGTATTAAGATTTTATGAGGGAAAGCCGTTAAAAAATTCTATATGGGGCGGAATTGCTGAGACCCTGGGCCTTGGATACGTTGGACAGACTGGAAACCATGATATGGCGCAAAGCTTTGCGAGTCCCATGTGCTGTTCCCCTCGTAGCCATTTGTTATGAACTGAGTCTTAGATCTCTTTTAACAATTTACAGGTGTTTATCTCCTGTTTTTAACTCTATTCATAAAGATATTTCAGGTGTTTTGGCATCCAGCATCTTATCATATGACCATATTGTCAACTTTTAAAACATCAGTGTTGGTGTGTTCTCTTGGAGTGTGGAAAAGACCATAATCTTTTGGGAAATCCGGTAGGGGTGAAGTTTGCGCTGTACAAATTGAACTGTTGCAATACAGTCGATGAATTCCATGGATCTGTCTCATTGAACCATTTGAAGCATAAGAAGTGTATTGCTCCTGCTCCATATTTGATCATTTTCCCTAATCGTTATTCCAGAGAAGATTTTACTTGATTTAGGTGTAGTTTGTTGCCAACTGAAGAAATGCTGCTTAGGCTGATAACGCAGGAATATGCATATTGCTGCTTCTGTGGTAATCTGGATGAATTAGAAACAGTAAAACCTCCGTTAGCCTATTGCAATTGTTTGTGCCATTCGTATTCAAGTACGAATGGCACTACTTTTTGGGTGACAATTTTACTGATTGTGAACTGTTCTGGGATTCATGTCTAGTCACTGCCTGACAATCTGCCTGGTTGTTTTTTTAAAACAAAAATGTAAAGACTGAAGTTTGCTCATTTGTATGAAATGTAAAGAATTGTGTACCATTTAATGCTGCTAGACGATAATTTAATTGATAGTTTTTATAATTTTAATGTTGATATATTATGTGTTTCATTTGACGATGATGTTTGTATTTTGTTTTACACTTGAGTTTTATAATTGTAAAGGTTGGATTAGTTACATACAATAAAACAAAATTAAAAAGTTTGACATGGCAAATCATAAAATCCCAAACTACTCTTTACAAGGCCTGACACAGAGCTCTTAACTACATTCAAATCCAGCATAGCCTTCTACACCTCCTACCCAAAACTAGAGTTTTAGACCGTCCTCTTTGATCATGGAGTGAGTTTAACATTGTGGAATCATTTTTCCTATGGTCACAATTGAACCATGATTGATTCACAGTGATATATCCTGGTAAGACAAACATTTAGCTGCAAAGCTATGACGATATGTCTATTTTAGCCTACTCTACACTCGCATTAAGTAAGAGGGCTCTAACCTCGACACTGCTGCTGCACTTTATATAACATAAGCCTTCACCCCCTAAGGAAGATCTTACACAAGTGAGAAGGATACAACACAAAACGGACACATCACAAAACGGACGCATCACAATACTCACCACTGCATACTGAGAGCAGTAACAATTTTCGATATTTCCGTGAATGAAAGCAACCATTAATAATACATTGTGCAAAATTCAGAGATAAGTCAATCTGTATCATGTTGTGGTGCATCTGTTTTAGAATATATTTTTTTAATGTTGACCAATTTTTTAATGAGCTCTGTGACTGTGTGGCTGTGTATGTATTTTAGTTGAGGGCCTCTTGAGACATAGGATGTGTGTGTGCTTGAATCTCTGAGAAGAGTGACATGTCAGTGTGTTGATTTATAGGTTTGCATCATTAGTTATCTGGATTTATGTAAGGATGTGTAGATTTTGATTTTGGGTGACCTCTGTGGTGTTGGATGTATGCGGAGTATTCATATTTTTGCAGTGGGAGTAGTCCTAAACCTGCAATAACGGACATTGTCATTAGGACACGCATCTATTTTGTCTTGGCTTAAATGGCCCTCCTGAGGACAAAATGTAGTGTTCATTTTCCTTCAAAATATCCCTGAAATGGAATTCCTGTTAAATGAGATGCAATATCTCTGCATATATTGTGCCACTCTATGCCTCATGGATTAAACTGAGAAGTAGCATTCGGTGCGTATCTTCTTCTGGCAGTCGTCTTCTCAGTGGACTTGCTTGTCAAAGACTGGTGAAACCGCATGTGCCCCTGTCTCTCCTTGGCGCTTATGCCACTTGTATGCTTTATGTGCATTTTCTTATGTGGGTATTTATTGCAGTCCTTTACAGTGCCTCCAAGCTATACCTGAAAGAAGAGAGGGATTTTGCGGTAGGTGTTTGATGTACATTATGATTAATTTAGAAAAATGGCAAGGTGTATAGGACTGTACTCTACTAATGTTTGGAGGCCTGTCAGATGAGTTATTTTATTTCTTAAAGGATTATTTTATGTCGCATGCCAGTTGGACTTGAATTGTTGCCCGGCTACAAGAGTCACTTCAAAACCTTGACAAAATGGTATGCTTTACTGCTCTGCTGGAATGTCAAGGTCCCGGTTGACAACTGGTTTCTGAAGAATGCAGTTGGGACGATGGCAGTGGAGTGTGGGGGGGGTCATATGGCATGTCTTCAAACCTCATTGTACAATTCTGTTCACCTGGGGACACAGCCTGGAGGACTTGCTAACTTCAAGTTTACCATCACTTATGAGCATGGATGGATGGATGGATGGTTGGCTGCTGCTGGATGGTGGTGAGAGATTTAAAATTGAACTAGACTTCAAGTACATCTCAAGATGTGCTGGAGGCCATAATGTGGTTAGTGTAAGGGTTATGGATCTGTTGCATTTGGGATGCTTTAGATTGCAGCCACAGTGGTGTTGGCCATATCTGTGGGTGGCCTACCATATCCGACAACCCTTTCAGGCATTCACAGGGTTAGAGATTGCTGCACCACTGTGGCCTGTTGGCGGGTAGTTTGCAGAGGAAAATAGTCTGACTTTCAGTGCCTTCCTGAGTTGAACTGCACTGCAGTGAATATAGATACTGTGTGAATTTGTTGTAAATGGTAAATGCCATTAGCAGTAATTAACCCCAGCGGTAAAAATATCACTGACAGACAACGTATTTTCTGCATCAATGAATTCTGCAGGTGATGAAAATGTAATGTCCATGGTACAATACCCGAGGTAGAGCTGCATTAGAAAAATATACTTCTCCAGCATGGGGTCTGGCATGGATTCACATGCTCATGAATATTCCCCGTCGTCAGGCTGGGAATCCTCGGTAAAGAAAAAACCAGTATCAGTTTCGTTTCTGATCTGACTTTCGTAGTAATAACCAATCACTGGTCTCTGCGTCATACTGACCACAGCCAATGACTGCCCTCTACCTAAGCCCCGCCTCTGGCAGCCATCTTCAGATTTTTACCGCACGTTCATGTGTTGGGATCCTCGTGCTATTGCTCTTGAGCGTTAGTGCTATTTTTTCACGTTTTTTCTCAAAAAATTCGTTCTTTCGGTCAAAAGAGCCTCAAGCTCCACCGACTCTCCATCCGATCAACGGGGACCCGTGTCGGATTCGTCTGCGCCCCTCAAGGGTGAAGATTTCGTCGAGCTACGCTTTTGGAGGACTCCAGAAGTTTCTCAGGCCCGGTCATGGCCCAGGAGAAGGGAAGCTCGACGCCCGGAAAGCTGTTCAGGGTCTGCCCTGGATGCCAGCTGCAGAACGTCTTCAAGGAGGACGAACACTCTTTTTGTCTTTACTGCCTTCATGAGGACAAGACGCACGTGGAGAAGGACTGTGCGTTTTGCGGCAACATGTCGGAGCGGACCATGAAGGACCGCCATCAACGTCTCGCCAACTGGCTAGAAGGGAAGAGCCCGTCCGGCGAGAAGAAGAGGAAGAAATCCGAGCGGTCTTCTAAGACCTTTGAGGACGCCCCGGCGACGGGGGTCCAACATAAGGCCAAGCACTGCGAGTCCACTGGCACCGGGAGCGCCGAACGGTCGGGCTCTACGGGCGCCAGGCAGGGCGCACCCTCCCCGGTACCATGAACCACGAGCCAACGCTCTGGGTCGGGTAAGAGGAAGGCCGAGCACCCGGCGAAGCTCCTGGAGAGGCCCCGGTCGAGCTCGAAGGCGGAGGGGGAGCGAGGCAGTGTCCCCCCCCCCCTCAAGGATAAGGCGGTGAGCGCACCTAAGGTGGTGAAGGCCTTAATCCATCCGGCCAAGCCCTCTATCGAAACTGTCGCGGCGGCCCTGGCTCAGCCTGTGGAGGCTACACCAGTGGTGGCGACTTCGGGGCTCAGAGTCTCCCTGCCACCTCGGAGGGAATCCTCTTTTGTGCCCATCGATAGGACCCCTGTGAAATCCCCCGTGGGGAAGAAAAAGGGGGGACAGGGCGTCGTCGTAGATTCGGCTTCAACCTCGGAGGAGGAGCTGGTCGAGGTCTTAAGCCACGGCCTCGGCGTGAAAGAAGACCGGCCCGTCGGGATGGATCCAGACGCAGGTGACGACGACATCGTCGAGGGTACCGACGAGGCCCCTGATCGCCCGTCGGATTCCCCTCTGCCAGCGCCGCAAGACAACTCGGCGGCCATTTTGTTGGCTATACAGTCCTTATGCTCAGAGATAAGGACGAGACTACCGTTGCCGACGGAGGAACCTCTCCCGTCGGGGGACCCAGAACCGGGACCTTCTGGTGTTCCCCCTACCAAGAAAAGAAGGATCCACCCTCCACCTCCTTTTCAACCGTCGCGCCCCGTCCAGCCCTCCTCCCCGTCCACCCGAGGGGATGATACGGGGACTGACACGGCAGCGACAGGTACGGACGATGAGGTATACGACGAGGATCTACCGTTGTCACCTCCCACCAGGGCTTCTCCACCCGACGAGATTGGATCGTTCCACTCCATGATCGCCAGGGCATCCGAGCTTTTCCAACTCTGCCCTGAGGAGAAGAAAAAGGAAGGATTCCTTTATCAACGGCGCGAGGCCAAGAGGAAGACGGTCCTCGCAGTGCCTCTATTGGACGACATTTGGGATGAGGGCCTCGCCCTCCTCAAGAACCCTTCCACGACGCCAGCTAGAAGAGACCGGTACGAGAAGAAGTACCGGGTCCCGGACGCGGCCCCCCTGTGCCTCCGGGCGCAGCCTACCCCGAACTCCGTCGTCTCCGCGGCGGCCTGGAAGAAAGCGGGGTGGGTGCGGCCTCCACATCTACTTCCCCACCGGACGACAAGAGGGCAGACTCCCTGGAGATCCTGCAGGAAGGTGAGGTAGCTTCGGACCACGCCATTACCGTTGCGACGGACATCGCCGACACTGGGTTCCGCCAGTTGGGCAACGGCGTTTGCCTTAGGAGGCGTGGATGGCTCAAGGCTACGGACTTCCGTCAAGACGTTCAGACCAGAGTCCTGGACATGCCCTTCGATGGGAACAACCTGTTTGGGAAAACAGTGGACGATTCCCTTCAGGCCATTAAAGCGGACACTGAGACGGCCCGGGCCCTTGGAGTTCTGCAACAACGACGGACTCCCTTTCGGAGCAGCGGAGGCAAGGGCGCCTCCAAAGGTTCCGGCGGCGGTTTCTCCACCTACCGTCAAGCAGCCCGCTCGTCGTCTCAGGAGGCCTACAGAGGACGAGGCAAGTCTAGCGGACCCAGCCGTCGTCGCCAAGAGGAGGTCAAGGCGGCAAAGCCTCGTCGAAGCAGGATTGAACCGGCCGTGGGGTCGGGCCCCCACCGAAGCACCCCGGTGGGAGGCCGGCTGGCGAGCTTCGTCAGCGTGTGGGAGTCCATCTCCACCGACCGTTGGGTGCTGGACGCCTTGGCCCGGGGCCACGCGCTCAAGTTTCTAAGAAGGTGTCCGCGCGTCCCCCCCGTGGCCAGGAAAGAACTTCACGTCCCTCAACTTCTCCTGGAGGTAAAGGCGATGCTCAGGAAGGGCGCCATCGAACTCGTCCGAAAGAGGCTTCGGGGCTCCAGAGTTTACTCGAGATACTTCCTCGTGAAGAAGAAGACGGGGGGATGGCGCCCCATCCTGGACCTGCAACGTCTGAACAAGTTCATCAAGGCGCAGAAGTTCTGGATGGTCACCCTCCAGCACGTCCTGGGTCAGCTGGAGGAAGGAGACTTCCTGTCGTCGTTGGATTTGGAGGATGCCTACTTCCATATTCCCATCCTAAAGGGGCACCGAAAATTCCTCAGGTTTGTGGTCCAAGGGCGTCATTACCAGTTCAAATCCCTCCCCTTCGGACTACGGTCGGCACCCAGGGTATTCACCAAGTGCCTCGCACCGGTGGCGGCGCAGCTGCGCCGCGAGGGGGGTCCACGTCTACCCCTACCTGGACGACTGACTCATCCGAGCCAGGACGAGGGAGCTCGCCGTGGTTCACACGGTAAGGACCGTCCGACTTCTCACGGACCTGGGATTCTCCGTGAACTACGCCAAATCCCACCTGGTACCCGCGCAAGACGCTCTGTTTCTGGGAGCGAGACTCAACACAGTGTCCCTTCTGGCCTCCCCGTCGGAGGAGAGGACCAGGACCATCCTGGGCAAGGTGCAGCGGATGTTGGTGGCCGACGCGGCCAAGGTGAGGTCCATCAAGTCCCTCCTCGGAATGATGTCTTCCTGCATCTACCTCATTCCCATGTGCAGGCTCCGGATGCGCCCGTTGCAGGAGTTCCTGGACGCGCGCTGGATCCAAACGACGGGCAGCTGCGAGGAAAGGATCACACTCGACGAGAGTTTCCGACGAGCGATTCGGTGGTGGGACTCCCGCGCGCATTTGACGGCGGGCATGGACTTCCAGACCCCAGCCCACCAAGAGACAGTGACCACAGATGCCTCCCTGGAAGGGTGGGGAGCGCACACCGAAAATCTGCACGCAAGAGGCTTTTGGCTCCCGACGGAGAAATCCCTACATATCAACGTCCTGGAGCTCCGTGCAGTGTTTTGGGCCCTCAGGTCCTTCCTCCCGTCCCTCAAGGGCAAGGTGGTGAGGATCTTCACCGACAACACCACCACCATGTTTTACATCAGGAAACAGGGCGGAACCAGGTCCCCAGCACTGTCCAAGGAGGCGCAGGACCTGTGGCATTGGGCCGTCGCCCAAAGGATATTTCTGGTGCCGTTTCATCTGGCAGGGATAATAAACACCATCGCCGACTCACTCAGCAGGGAGCTGCGCTCGTGCCACGAGTGGGAGCTACGGCAGGATCTAGCGGATCGCCTCTTCCGACGGTGGGGCACACCCCAGATCGACCTGTTCGCGACGGCGACGAACTCCAAGTGCCGGAGGTTCGCCAGCAGGTTTCCCCAGGCGAGGAGCATGGGCGATGCTTTCTCGTTCCCCTGGGAGGGCCTGTTCCTCTACGCGTTCCCTCCTTTGCCACTGCTAATCCAGCTCGTCAACCAGCTCAAGAGGTCACGGTGCAGGATGATCCTCGTCGCACCTGCGTGGCCGAGGCAGATATGGTTCCTGGACCTTCTGGACTTGTCAGCGTCCCCGCCAATCAAGCTGCCGGTGGACGCGGATCTACTCTCCAGGGAAGGAGGCGCCATCCTCCACCACGACCCGAAATCGCTGAACTTGCAGGCCTGGCTCCTGCAGCGCTAGAGTTTGGAGGATACGACATACCGGCCGACTGCAGAGAGGTTCTTGCAAAGGCCAGGGCGTCCTCGACTCTTAAATGCTACGGACATAAATGGAAGAGGTTCTCTGTCTGGTGCCACGCTCAGAAGGTTAACCCTCTACAGATTACGGCTCCCCAAGTACTGCCGTACCTGCTGACGCTGGCCAAAGCTGGACTGGCACACGCGTCCATCAAGATTCATCTTGCTGCGATCTCCCGATACACCAGAACCACGGGGCGGACGTCCTTGTGGTCTCATCGTCTGGTGAAGGAGTTCATGAAGGGACTGTTCAGATCGTTCCCGCCGGTGAAGGCTTCGGCCCCGGCGTGGGAGCTCAACGTGGTGCTGACCAAGCTCATGGGACCTCCGTTCGAGCCTCTGCACTCGGCTCCGTGGAAAACAGCGTTCCTTGTGGCCATCACCTCCGCACGACGAGTGGGAGAGATCCAGGCCCTTTCCTGTAAGGCCCCGTACTTGACTTTTCACGGCACGAGGGTAGTGCTCAGGACGCACCCCTCCTTCATGCCCAAGGTACCGTCGGACTTCCATCTCAACGAACCCTTGGTGTTGCCTGTGTTCTTCCCGTCGCCTTTGTCGCCGGCTGAGAGGACTTTGCACTCGCTGGATGTGGCTAGAGCGCTGAAGTTCTACGTGGACCGCACAAAGTGCTTTCGGAAGACGTCACAACTCTTTGTGAACTTTGGACCTGCCAATCAGGGGAAGGCTCTCTCGAAGGCTTCCATTTCCAGATGGCTCTCCGGCTGTATCATGTACTGTCACCGGTTGGCAAACCGACCGCTGCCTGGCCGTCCGAGAGCCCATTCCACCAGAGCGATCGCAGCTACCACGGCGTTCCTATCTGGTGTGCCCCTGCTGGACATATGCAGGGCTGCTACGTGGAGGTCGACGCACACCTTCACGAAGTTCTACTGCGTCGACCGGGATTCCAGGGAGGAGTCCAGGGTCGGCCAAGCAGTGCTGCGCAACCTGTTCGCCTGAGGTGAGCCTGGTGAGGAGGTAAGATGCTTAATGTTGAGTTTGATGTAATGCTTAATGTTGAGCCTTTGCCACCTCCCGTGGTTGTGCATGTGTGTACTGCTATGTATTCTTTATTCATGAGCATGTGAATCCATGCCAGACCCCATGCTGGAGAAGGAACAAGTTACTTACCTGTAACTGTTGTTCTCCAGCATGGGTCTGGCATGGATTCACATGCGAACCCTCCCGCCTACCCCTCTTCGGCTCTTCACTTGGTCATACTGCCACTTCACGTGCTTCCAAATCTGAAGATGGCTGCCAGAGGCGGGGCTTAGGTAGAGGGCAGTCATTGGCTGTGGTCAGTATGACGCAGAGACCAGTGATTGGTTATTACTACGAAAGTCAGATCAGAACCGAAACTGATACTGGTTTTTTCTTTACCGAGGATTCCCAGCCTGACGACGGGGAATATTCATGAGCATGTGAATCCATGCCAGACCCATGCTGGAGAACAACAGTTACAGGTAAGTAACTTGTTCCTTATCTCATGACTTGTGTGTTATGTGACATCACATAACTCCACGTGTACATTGCAGTAGTTGCTAATGCATTCGATATTTCACACCATAGTAGCTCTGATATCATCTTTGATAGGGATTTATATTGATAATGCATTTAGCAATGGTAGTAATTATGCCACCACTTGTAAATCAGTGAAGAGAATTTTTCACTTTAGCAGTTTTTGGCACTTCAGGACATGGCACTTCAGGACATGGCAAGACACTACCACATCCGTATTCATGACTTGATGCTAGAGGGGACCTGGTCATCATTTCTGTGTACATTATATTTTAGAGTATTTCAAATCAAACCTTTGCGTTATTGTAGCACTTTTGCAAAACAGGCAAAAGATGACAGGTTTTCGATAATGTTTTTTCCTAATATTAATGCGTTTGTTATATCAACCCTGTGCTTTCACCAGTGAAGTGATCAAAGCTGAAAATGTGACCACACCTGTGCTTGGTGAAAACCAGATTATGTGCACACCTAGTTTATTACTGTTACAGTATTGGTTGCATCTAGACACATGATAAATTAAGTATATTTTTCCAATGTCTGTTCTTCTGCGTGCGCATTACTTCCCCATTGTGATTCTACTCTTCAAACGTGGATGCTCCTTTAGTATAAAAATGTATAACCAGGGGGGCGCTGTTGCGCCGAAACAAGATGGCCGCCTGATCGCCGCACTCCGGACTGGGAGAACGGAAAAAAACCTAAAAGGTGCCCTGATACACTGCGTTATTACACCATACCGGCGGTACCTGTGGATGAACCACCAACCAACCTCTCCGCCGATTCCTGGACCGGGGCTCCCCCCTGGGGCTGAGCTCTGTCTCTCCGCTCGGACCGGGGCTGTGGTGCCCTCTTCGAGCCGCGCTGCGGCTCCAGGACCTGCAGCTCTCACTGCTACCAGAGAGTGCGGCGCTGCGGGCCGCTCCGGGGGAGGGGCGCTGTGGACCTCCCAGGCGATGCAGGCTTCCGCGGACGGCGAATTCACCCGGCGTCTCTCGGACTCGGGCTCCTGCTCTCCCGCCCATCACTGAGGACCTCACCTTGGCGAGCCACCACCCCAGCTGCTCTACTCCATACGGACCTGGGCTCCGGAGCTCCCCGCCTCCTGGTCTCGCGCGGCGGGGACCCCGATACTGGTTTCTCCTCCGTGTGCCCTGCTTCCCGCTTTACTGCTGTTGACCTCACTTCGGCTCACCCTTGGCCAGAGCTCCACTGACTTCACGGCCACTGCGGCCCGCCAACTTCGCGGGGGCCTGCCCGCCTCCGGCTCACACACGGCGGGGAGCGGAGGCACCGCCGCTGCCCCCCCCTACATGGAATACGGAACGCTGCTCACTGCGAGGTACGGGGTGCGGGGTGGTGGCCTTTCTGGCCCCGCCGCCCACTGTGCCATCTGCGCCAGCCCTCCCGCTTCTCCTGGAAGTTGGACACGTCCTGGACACATACTGCGGCCTACTACATCCAGCTCCACTACCCGCACTCTTGCAGCCCGGGGGCGGCGTGACTAACTTACTGGACCCCGGAGTCCCCCCCCCCCCCCGCCTCCTGATCTCGCTCGGCGGGGAGCGGAGCCGTCACTACAGGTCCCCTGGCTCACTGGCCTGCTTTTTCCTCTGGTCTCCCCATCCTGCGGAACATTGAACTCTCCTCGCGGCGAGGTGGGGGACACGGGGGGGTTCGTCCCACTGGCCCCGTTGTGTCTGTGCTGCCCGCCTCGCTCACTATAGGCCCACCGCGTCCCTACTTGGCTCGACATTGAGCCCCTCTACGCTTGGGACACCCCCTGGGATTGCTCTCTTCCCCCCCCGCGTGCACCGTGGGGGAGCGTACTGCAACTGGGAGCCCGCACCGTACTACCGTTCCCCCCCCTCCTTTCTTTTGCCACCTGCTGACTGTCCTGGTGCGGCGCCGACCATATACACTCACCTACACGCGGCGGCGTCCCTGGGCTGCGCAGATAGCCATCATAGTGTATATCCTGGCTCGTTGGACCTACACTTGCAACTGGCCTGTACTATTGTTGGTTGCCCTCCCGCCGCTGCTGGTGCATTGCCTGCTTGCCTCCCCACCTTGTAGCGTGACACTCAACCCGCACTGCGGGAGCTCTGTTCTGCTCTCCCTCCACCTCTTCGCAGTGAACCCCCGGCTATAAGCTCCGCGCGACTGTGTTTCGCCGCTCCCCATCTATAGCACTCCCGGCTTGTAGCTCTGCGTCCCACCATGACTAAGGGAGCCGGCTCCAACAGGAAGCAAAGTTCACTAAACATGTTCGCCAGGACCCCCTCTAAGTCGCCATCCGATCCCCCGGAGGAACCTCCGTCTGCCACTGCACCCTCCACCTCTGACGACTCGCAGAAAATGCTAGAGTACATACGAGAGGGCTTTACCACACTCCATACTAAGTTAGACGATATGAATGGAACCATCTCGTCTATTAAGGCCCATATCGAGAGGACGGACAGCAGGGTCGCTGAGGTCGAGACAAGGGTGGGCGCCGCTGAAGATGACTTAATTTCCTTGCGCACCGCTGTAACCACCTTGACCAGCCGGGTCTCTGCGGTCGAAAGGAAAAATGACGACCTGGAATCCCGCTCCAGGAGGAACAACCTCCTCATTGTAGGTATACCGGAGGACAACATTCATGAGCCTATGGAGGAATTTGTTGAACGCACCCTACTGTCGCTCTTAGACAACCCCAAGCTGTCAACACAATTTGCAGTGGAGAGAGCCCACCGATCCCTAACTCCCAAACCCAGACCGGGTGCTCCGCCCCGTCCCATCATAGCCAGGATCCTCAACTTCCGCGATCGTGACTCCCTACTCCGGGCGGCCAGAGCCAGGGGGGAGCTGCACCTGGGGGCGGCTAGAATTCACTTGTATCCAGACTACTCTGTAGCTGTTCAACAAGAGCGTAAAACCTTCCTCGCGGTAAAAAAAAGACTTCGAGACTTGGGAGTCAAGTACTCCATGCTTTTCCCCGCCAAACTGAGGATCGAACACTCCAATCAAACGTATTTCTTCACCATCCCGGAAGAGGCTTCGAAATTTATTGATGAACACATACCTAGCTGACCTAAGCAAAGTTAACAAGTCTCACATGCTCTATCACCTATTATCACTTTTGAGCCATGGGACCGGGCCGCCATGGCGCTCCTTCCCTCACTGTGGGGTTGCTTCTGCTCCCCTTCATCTTTCCGTGTAGGCAATGTTCGTTACCATGCTGTTGAACTCTCGGCCTAGACATATCCTACTCTCCTGGCCCATCCACCTCTGTGCCATGCTTCCTGCACCCCGATCCTTCACCAACCATGATCTTTTACATGCTCCCCCTTTCCGTTACAACGGACCACATGGTCCCATCCTGTTTCACTGCGGGCCCTGGCTTATGGTTCGGGTACCGTGACGTCCTGCATCCGCTCTGTTACCCACCTTTACTTATCACTTAACATAAACCTCCTGCCGCTCTCCCCAGTCCGGCGGCCATTGGCCGGTTGCTAACAGTCCCCCAGGCGCTGATGCCTAAAAGTTCACGATTGTTTTGGTTTCGTTCGGGTTTCATCCCTCTGATTGGGGGGGGGGATGTGGGTGGGGGGTTGGAAGGGAACGTTCTGGTTTAAAAATGTCTTGACAGCCTCCAGGGGCCCCGCAGACACCGTACTCAAGCAATCCACATATACAGTCCACCATCTGCATACACCTAAGGCACACAATTTTTACGACTCGGGTATCCACCCTTGCTTATTCCACCGCCATTCATATGACAATGGCTGATACGTCCTTGTCTTTTATGAGCTGGAATGTCAGGGGGTTAGGCAATCATAGGAAGATGCGGCAAATCCAGCTCCACGCCGAACGCCACGGAGTGAAGATCCTTTGCCTACAGGAAACCCACGCTCGCTCAGAGCAATGAGAGCGACTCGCCAGACAATGGGGCTCCCAGAGATACTATACTAACTATTCTACTCAGAGTCGAGGCACCCTTACCCTAATACATAGCAGCCTCAAGTTCACCTGTCATCAATCCCACATAGACCCACTTGGTAGATTTGTGCTCATCACTGGCGCACTGCAGCACCAGGAGGTAATCATCCTCAATATATACGGTCCCAACGTTGACGACCCCGACTTTTACCACCACCTAGTCACGTTACTTGAGAGCTATCCCCTGATCCCCATCATATGGGGCGGGGATTTCAACACTATATTAGACGTCACCTTGGATAGGGCCGGTTCTCGCCCTCGTCAACTGTCTAGAGCGGCCTACTCGATCTTGACTTCACTCCCCCGCTTGGCACTGGTGGACGCTTGGCGCTTAATGCACCCTGATGACCGTACTTACTCCTTTTATTCCTCAGTACACGATTCCCATTCCAGAATAGACAGATGGCTGGTCACAGGCTCACTGATTAGATGCGTGACTAGCTTAGCCATCCTCCCCAGGACACTCTCGGACTACTCACCAGTATTAATTTCCATAAATTGGGGACCTGACGCCAACAAACCAAGGCTGTGGAGGTTGAGCCCTCACGCGCTTCTTGACCAGGTCTTTGCCTCCGAGCTTGAATCCTCAATTGAGGAATATTTCGAGATTAATCTAAATTCTGTCTCTACGCATGCCGTGCTATGGGAAGCCTTCAAGGCACACACTAGGGGAGTCGCCATCTCTAAGAGCAGTGGCATCCTCAAAACCATCCGTACCGACATCGCCACCAGCGAATCAGCTCTATCTGCCTATGAAGCGCAGTACGCAGTAGATCACTCCCCGGCCACCTTGGCAGATCTGGGCACTGAGCTTGACAGGTTCCGTGGCCTTGCTGAACGCGAGGTTAAGTTCCTGGACTCCCCTCGTTTGGCTAGGAAATACGGCGAGGGTGAACGCCCCGGCAGAATGTTGGCTAGACTTCTACGCTGCGAACTTGGTGCCCCCAGCATTCCAGCCATAGCTAGATCGGATGGTACACTCGCCACCTCCCCTCAAGACATCAACTCTGAGTTTTTCGCATTCTATTCGTCTTTATACTCGGAGGTCAACACCTCCCAAATAACCAAAATCAACTCCTACTTAGAGAACCTCCCGTTATCTGTCCTATCGGCCGAAACTAGTGCCTCCCTCGAGCGGCCCTTTACCCTAGAAGAAATTGTTGAGGCCATCGAGTCACTGGCGGCAGGGAAGGCACCTGGCCCCGACGGGCTCCCGATGGACTACAAATTATACAAAGCCCAACTAGCGCCGCATCTGCTGACCTTGTGGACCGAGTCGTGTGAATTGGGCATACTCCCGCCATCTCGCCGTGAGGCACTCATCACGGTGCTCCTCAAGCCTGGTAAAGCCCCCACGCAGTGCGGCTCCTATAGACCCCTCTCCCTGATTAATAGCGATATTAAAATATTTGCCAAAATCCTTGCCAACCGCTTAGGCCCATATATGTCCCACATTGTTCATCCAGACCAAGCGGGCTTCGTCCCGGGTAGGTCCACCTCCCTAAACTTAAGGAGACTCTTTAATATCCTCAACAGAATCGACCCGACCACACATGCAGTGGCGGCCACTTTAGACATGCATAAGGCATTTGATTCAGTCTCCTGGAAATACCTGTGGTGCGTCCTCGAGAAATGTAAATTCGGCCCCAACTTTCGTGCCTGGGTAAAGCTCCTTTACACTGCTCCGTCAGCTAAGGTTCGTACAGAAGACAGATGCTCTTCCCCTTTTCAGATATTTAGAGGAACACGTCAGGGATGCCCCTTTTCTCCGCTCATTTTCGCAATCGCCATGGAACCTTTCGCTGACATGCTCCGGCAGTCACACTCACACTTCCCTGGCTGCGCACATCTGGCCAGACGGACATAGTCTCCCTTTATGCTGACGATACCCTATTGTTTGTTCGATCCCCTGAAATCAATCTCTTACCGATACTGATAGATGTGGCTCGATTTGGGGACATGTCAGGCTTAATAGTCAATTGCTCCAAGTCTGCATTATTCCCGCTCACGGACTCGACCCTACCCCCTCAGGATTTGCATGGGTTCACCTGGGCGTCTTCTAGCTTCACCTATCTAGGAGTGGTGGTCTCCAGGCACACGTCACAGCTACGAAACGACAATTATCACACTTATTTGACCAAGCTTGAAACTAAAACCTCAAGCTGGACTAGGCTTCCCCTTTCACTGGCGGGCAGAATAGGCATACTCAAAATGATTGTATTACCTCAATTATTGTATCGCTTTACCAACCTTCCCCTGTGGCCTGGGAATACCTTTTTTCAAACTCTCTGCACCATATGCAACACATTCCTTTGGCATTCGGGGGCCGTTCGGCTCAAATTGGGTACACTGACTGCCCCCAAAGAGTTGGGTGGCTTTAGTGCACCCTACTTCATCAGATACTGGGTGGTTGCCCAATCACAGTTTGCTGCATTCTGGTTCAACACTACTGATGCCCCCCTCATGTCCGCCTCGAGAAGCTGGCTGTCTGTGACCGAGTGATTGGGTCCCTGGTCCTCCGCCCAATCTCCCCCCCCTTAGACTCTATGAACCCGGTGGCTTGTACATCCCTGGCGTTGACTAAACTCTGGTCCATGGTTAGCTCACCCCGTCCTTTTCACGGGGACCTGCCCCTGTGGAACTTCCTTCCCGATGTTCCACACATCCCACTTACGGTAGTCACCCGCTGGGCCACCGCTGGCTTCCTGACTCTACGTGATGTATTTGAACAGGGAAACTTCATAGAATGGTCAGACCTCCCTCCTCCACTCAGGCGTCGACCCTCTGTATGGCTGCAGTACTCTTCACTTTGAGCACATCTCAAGTCCACCTATCCGGACTTCCCCGCCTTGCCCACCGATGAACCTATAGTGGAGGAGTTCTGTTCATATCTCTCCTTCAGGGGTAAAGTGTCGCGGCTCTACTCCTTGCTTCAGGCCAGAGCGGCCCCCCACTTTACCGAGCTCAGAAGCAGATGGGGGGAGGACCTTGGTGTCGAAATCACTGATGAGGTGGGCTCAGATGTGCGCCCGGACTCATGAGGTCTCCTACAACATTAAATTTAAGCTCATCCAGTTCAAAGTCTTACACAGGTATCATCACACACCCGTGAGACTTCACTGCATGTTTCACACTAACCCGCCTACCTGTCCTAGATGCGGCGCAGATCAGGCCTCCTATATACACATGCTGTGGCTATGCCCCCATCTGTCCCAATTCTGGCTAGACATCTGCTCTACATTATTAGATATTCTATATCACCCAATCACCCCCACTCCACTGCATTGTTTATTCCACGATTTCCCACAGCTCTCCCGTGATGCTAAGAAATTGGCAGGCCTCAGCATGCTATTGGCAGTTCGCTGTATATTACTCTGCTGGCTTCGCCCCAGAGGGCCCACCTACACCCAGTGGCTCAGATCGGTCACATGGGCTCATGACACTGAGCATTCCTGGAGTGCTATACAACACCCCCACTCTAGACCAAGAGACATCTGGCCGAAATTCCGTGACTATATTGCTGCCATGACTTCACCCCCCCACATCTTCTACATCCCCAGAAGTTTCCCCCTAAATACCATACTACCCCGGGACATGTATATTATCCTCTGAGTGTTGCCGATTATTGCCATATTACATTCATGTAATTGTATATGTTCTTTTCTTATACTGTCTGTAAAATATGCTGGTGCCTTGTGGTCTGCCTCTGGACCTTGTTTGCGCTGTCAAGTCAATAAAGAGTTTTAAAAAAAAAAATGTATAACCAAATATTGAATCACATGACTAGAAAACTTAATGTTTACCTTATTTAGTGTTTCATTTTTCTTATTTTTGACTTGCACAACAGCAAAAATGCACACGAAGAAAGCATATCCCTTGAACCACTGTTTGGTCCACCTTTGGAATCGGCCTTTGAAGAAGAGAAAGCTGAAGGTAAAATGTTACGGTGTTGGGTTTGATACCATTATCTGATGCTCTAGCGAATCTGAATGTGAGAGGGGGCTGCGTTTGTCAAGTGGGAAAGAGGGAGAATGCAAGGTGGCTTTCTTTTTGCAATGATGCACATAGTTCTGAAGTAGCCGGGTACTGGTTATGGGAATCTGTTTCTAGATTATTCCTGCCCAGTGCAATTGCGGTACAGAGTGAATACTTGTTTGCCTGTAGTGGGAGGATGCATTTGTCGGGACTCTGAAATATAGCTTGATTTTGAGAAGTGATGCTTGATATCTGTAGGAAGGAGGAATGTCAATTGCCATGTGTGGGTAGCTTAGTGGTATGCATGTATTGTGTCGAAGCGTATAATATCCGTGTTTAGTGTGGATGAATAGTAAGTTGGGCCTTTGGAGCATCTATCTTATGCAGCTGTGCCACTGTCCCGTTAGTGGTGCCCCTCAGCTAAAATAACTGTGAGGAGAATTCTGACGTAGCCCTGAATAGGCTGCGTTGAGGTAATCCCATTTCAGGAAAGTCTTGTTAGGCATGTATAATCTGATAAGATTACACTATCACCCTTTTTGCTCAGTTATATAGGTGTCTGTTTAACCCAACTCGAATTTTCATCCAAGGAATTGGACCACACCATTTAAAGGTGCTACAACATTAATGGTTGAATTTTGCTTTGCTCGATTTTCCAAAGTTTGCATTTCATTGAGAATAAAAAGTTTGAATTGTAAACGTTCATGTTTGATAGCGCTTCCATCTATTGCTCACTTTTCCTTTTTTCAGTTGGGTGCTGGTGCTATTCAAGGATACTTATCACGACTGTCACTAGGTCCCATCTTCTAATAAACCTAATTGTCTTAAGTCCTTTTGAGGTCCGATATCTTCATCCTTCTCCTTGTCTCAAATTCAAATTTCATTAGCTGAGGCAAAAGACACTTTTGAGTCATTGATCCTAGACTGCAGAATACTGTACCTTTTGGACTTCAGTATCTTCCATTATCTAAAATTCTTCATTTACCTTAAGTTTGTTTATAGATGACCATGGCCCTATTTTTCTCTTTTCTGTTTTTCTACCCAGCACCGCCCTAACTCCCATCTCCCCTTCTCTCTCTCTCTCTCTCTCTCCTCAGTCTCTTCCCATCTGCGTGTTGCCTCTCAGTCTAATCTATTATATGACAAACATTGGTGCTGCTCCTTCTTTTTTGGATTACATGGCTTAGAGGCAATTGATTTTAGATAAATCCCTAAAAATGTACAGATCAAACTTTTGCTCTACAATTTTTATAATACTGAGGATGATCATTGCATAAATAGAGGTGAAAGGATGGACATAAGAGATGCCCACTTCCGCAGGCAGCAATATTTATTCTGCGGTGAAGGAAATTACTTCTGCTTATTTTGACTAAAGAAAAGGGGGACCACCTATAAATAAAAATCTGTGATCTTGTCTGGTGGTATTCAACCTTATATGCAGTGGCATTTACTGTTGATTGTGAATATCTCCAGACAAAAGTGGCAGCTGAATAAATAGGCGGTATCTCTAAATCCTTCTTATTTTTAGTTATTATCCCTCCTGTAATGAAGTCCTTTGCATGTTTTTTGTGAGTAATGCAAAACATTGCAGAATTTGCACTTGCTGCTGGCCATTGAATGACTCTTTGGCGATTAAGAAATGGTTTGCATGCATAGAATTGATGTGGTTTGCAAATGATTTTTTGTGGCTGATTAGTAGCTTGCAACATGAGGTTTTGCCTGCCGATTTGAAAGTCACATTCTTGAGGTTAGGGGGTGGGTCTGAGGTGATCATGGGGGCCAAGGACCACAAGCCACTCTGTGATGCAGGACACAAAGACTTTCCACACTACCACCACTAAAATCCTGTGAATTACTATCAGCAAAACTGCCTATATCCCCATGCCGCACCCTGACGATCTACCTCATATATAGGCCTCCAGGGCCCCTAGGCTCGTTTAAGGAAGATATTTCCATCTTGCTAGCAATACTAAAGAATCAACTTAGATAATGCTCCTTGGCGACCTCAATCTAGGACTATACGACCCTGTTGACAAACAAGCTCATGCAATAGCCACCATGCTTAATGAACATGGGCTATCCCAAAAAGTCCTCACCCCCACCCACGAGAAAGGTAGGACCCTAGACTGGGTAGCCACTTCAAACTGCCCAACTAAGATTAATAAAATTACACCCCAACCTTGAACCGACCACTCCTTGATTACATTCAGTCGAACACTGAAGAAAGAAGCAAACAAAGAAAAAATAATGGCACCCCTACTCCCCACCAGATCAAGGAAAAACATCACGACCAATAACATCCTACCATGTCTCCTTCCGGTGATTAATGCCCTACTTAGCAACTCTGACCCAGACACGCTGGTAGACCATTACAATGAAGCTATGACTAAAATCCTAGACTCTATTACTCCACTTAAGAACTGTAAAAGTAAACGGGCTCACCTGAACACTTGGTTCACCCCCCCATTTAAAAGAACTCAGAATGGGAAAAAAGGAAGCTCGAAACCATATGGCAACACACACCTACAGAAGAAAATAAATAAAAATTCAAACTCTCGGCTACTAAATACAAGAATGAAATCATTCAAACCAAAAAAGAAATCTATTATGAAAGCATCTCCAAAGCAGGCTCCAATACTAAGGAACTTTTCGCAGTCCTACGAGAACTAGAATCCCCTCGACCTCCACCGGATAACCTACCTAAAGATAAACAATGGTGTACCAACATTCAAAATGCTCTAGCAAATAAAATAAAAACATTGCAAACCAAAATTGCCTCAAAAAAAGCCTCGCTCCCACTAACGGAATCCCCCACTATCCCACATCCCAGCAACAAACCTCCCCTAGTGACCTTCAAATTCTCTAAAATATCTATCCTGGAAACCGAAAAAATGCTTGCCTCACTAAAACCAACAAACTGCAAAGGTGGCATCTGCCCCGCCCAAATAATTAAGGATGCAGCTAGAGAGTTGGCCCCTTTCATTTCAAAACTCATTAATGCTTCCTTTACACCCAACTCCGTCCCAAGCAGTCTAAAAGAATCCTGGCTCCTACCCCTTCTCAAAAAACAAACCTTAGACCCTTTCATACCTACAAACTACAGACCTATCACCACTGTCCCTTTTCTCCTGAAGATAATCGACAAAGTGGCTTATTTACAAATTCAGAAATACTTTGAGACTAACCAACTATTAGGCTCTCGCCAATCTGGGTTCAGACCTCAAAACGGCACGGAGACAGCCCTAATAGTCCGTAAAGCCCAAATTGATCAACTTAATGATAAAGGAAACACAGCTATGCTACTCCTCCTTGACCTGTCGGCGGCCTTTGACTTGGTGGACCACGCAGTATTATGCAAACACCTTGCAATGGCAGCCCACTTCTCAAGTGAAGCTATAGCCTGGTTCCAATCATTTCTTGATAACAGAAGCATGAGAGTCTTTTCCACGGCAGCATCAGCAGACCCAGTTATAACGTGGTGTCCCCCAAGGCTCATGCGTCTCACCCACTATGTATAATATCTTCACTAAGCCTTTATTTGACAAATTGGACAGGCTGGGTGTCACCTACACTAATTACGCATATGAAACCCAGATCCTTATCCCCCTTACGGGCAATTTCACATCAGATACAGTCTTAGTAAAGGAGGTCTACATCCTCATTCAGGCATGGATGGCAACCCACGGCCTCTGCCTGAACGACGATAAAACGGAGATCCTGATCCTCTGCTCAGCCAACAACCTAAAAAAACTCAACAAATATAGTCCCTTCAATATTGATGGCAATATAATTACAGTCGCCAAAGAAGTGAAGATACTAGGTTTTTACCTGGACTCCACACTTTCCCTAAAAAAACAAGTGAACTCCTTGGCCTCATCTACCGCTTATACCAGCAAACTCATCAAAGCATTCAGACCCTTCCTCCGACCAGCTAGCTGTATTATTCTAGCCAATGTCCTCATCCTCTCCAAATTGGACTATTGCAACGCACTGTATGCGGGAGCCAATAAATAGATCACCAATAAACTACAAACACTGCAAAACAACATGCTCAGAATGGCCCTGAACCTCCCTCATAAAGAGCACATATCTAACTATAGAAGAAATCACAATTGGCTAAAAATTACTGATCAAATTCTCTTCAAAATGGTTACTTTAACCTTCAAATGCCTAAATAATGCAGCACCACCATACCTGCAGGAAATAATTACCAGGAAACCATCTTCATGACCAACCAGATTAGGCAACTCCTACTGCCGCCAAGTTCCCAGATTCCGCCTACAAAAAACAGGTGGCAACAGCTTCCCTGTAAAAGCAGCCCAGCATTGGAACGCTCTTCCAGTTGAGTTAAGAAGGGAGCAATGTATATATATATACAAAAAAAAGAGGAAAGAATGAACCGCACTCTCCGCGGTCAATTGAGGACCATGTCAAGAAAAAAATAGCACAGCTCACGACACAGTATGGGTATAGGTCTGAAGGTATTTAATGTTACCAAAAAAACAAAACAGTGGCAAAAACAGAGGCAGGGCGCCCGTGAGCACGACCCGCACACAACGCGTTTCGTATTCGACTGAGTGCTTGATCACGTGAAGAGACGAAGGACTGGAGCACCTTAGTAGTTTGGCAAGTGCAGTCCTTTTGCTCTTTCATTGGAGCTCGATGGGGGCCTGGACAAATGGAAAGGGGGGCGGCCATGATGGAACGGAAAGGCAAAAATAGGCCGTACTGTGAGCGTTACAGTAATTAGAGCACTATAAGCACGTTGATGGCAAAAATAACCATAACGCATAATCTGTTGCACGCATTGCATGCCAGGCGGACCCACGGTTCCACGGTGCCCCAATGTAGTTTACAATATTAATAAGAGGTGGTAATTAATAATACAAAGACACAGTTGAATGAATAATATAACCACCCACAAGGAAAAAACCCTTCTGTTAAATCAAATGGTAATATAGCAACCATGTTACAGCCACACAAGAAAATATATATGACAGATATCTGGATCATCATAAAATACAAGTATAGATTTCTAATACCAGTAAAGTAAGAATAAAGTGCATGTTCAGGCAGTTATTGCAACAAATATATGTGCAAAAATGCAGGACCAAAGTGACAATAACAATAAATGTATAAGATGCAACTTGCAGCATAATGGCAAACAAGATAAAGTGCAAGTGCACACAGTTGTAGCAGCATAATGGAGCGCAAGTGCGCAAAACCAAGGTTGCAATATAAAAATCTATAAAAGTGCACGATACAAAATGCTGGCCCCATTAAAAGATGAAATAAAGTGCAAGCGCATAGCAGCATAGTAATATGCAAATATGCCAGGCCATGATGACAGAATCAATAATAGCAAAAATTGCAAAGTATCGGCATCATTAAAAGAAGATACAGCAGCCTCAAAATGTGCAAACTTGTGAGAGCCAGAATGGCAACATTAAACATATAAAAAAACACGGTCCATAGCTAGCCAGAGGAGAGGAGATGATATGAAAGATACCAGAAGTCATAGATCTAACATGGGCATGGAAAGCACTGAATAACTAATATTGACAGAAAGTAGGAATGGTTATTGGTACTAATGTACAAATCAAACAAGAGATAGCTGTGAAACTACATGAAAGAGAAGGTGAAGCTACAAGAATAGGAAAAGCAAAAAGACGACAAAAAATATGAAACATAAACAAAAACAGTAAAGAGCTCGAGTCCCATCCAATCGTGCTGCAGCAGATAAAAAAGTTGGACAGAGAAAAGTCTGAAAAATGAAAGCACTGATAAAGTAAGGTGTAAAGTAATACAGACAGACCATGGATACAATATAGGGAGATAAATGCTAATGGAAAACACCTAAACCAAAAGAAAATCAAGATGCATAAACAGGAGAAAGGACATCACAGAAATTAACCATATCGACCAGACTTAAGTCCCCAAAAACGTATAAAGCTCCTCATCGAGATTATGTCCATTGGGAACCTTGGTATCGAAGTCCAGAATAAAACGTGTCTCCAATTGTCTTAATTTCAAAACACAATCTCCACCCCTAGGATGAATAGGAATGTGTGCCACTGCAAAAAACGTAAGCAACTTTAAGTCGTTCTCATGTTCCTGTCGAAAGTGTTTAGCCATGGGGTATGGGGGATATAAGTTTTTAATAGCCCTAAGATTCTGGAGAATCCTGAGTTTGAGCTTGCAGGTAGTGCTCCCAACGTACCACTTCATGCAGGGACACGAGAGGACATAGACAACAAAAGTAGTGTCACAATTGATTGAATAATTAATGATTTGATTACATTTGGTGACCGGATGCAATAAAAATATACAAGGAGTGGCATGAGCACATGCGTTACATTTAGTACATTTCGTAAAGCCAATGGGGGAGACCGCCAGCCAATTGGAAAGGGAAGGACTTTTATCAATAGGTGACAAAAATCTGGAGACTAGCTTGTCTCTGAGCGATGGTACTCTTTTATACGTGATGGTGGGACGTTTGGAAAG
Organism: Ambystoma mexicanum; assembly: GCF_040938575.1. Taxonomy (NCBI): domain Eukaryota; kingdom Metazoa; phylum Chordata; class Amphibia; order Caudata; family Ambystomatidae; genus Ambystoma; species Ambystoma mexicanum. The sequence continues at coordinate 1,210,398,971 of NC_090922.1, read as the reverse complement.
TAAGGGGCATAGATCTTTATCCAAGATCAAAACACGCCAATGTCGTTCGCTGATCCTGCGGACATTGTGGGAGGCATTATCAAAAGAGACTGAGTCTAGGTTCATCATCTGTTAAAGTCTGGTGTGATTTGGTACCATACAATAGTTAATCCCTACAAAGTCCTCGAGCTTTGATATAGGCCATTTCGATGATTCTTTTAGTATAGCCTTGTTGCAAAAAATCAGTAGCCACTCGAGCACAGTGATGCTCAAACGATGCCAAGTCAGGGCATTTCCTGCGGTAGCGGATGAACTCACCGTACGGTATGCTTCTTTTACATGACAACGGATGACAGCTAGTGGCATGTAGAGGTAAGCCAGTATTGGAAGGTTTTTTATGCAGAACTGTGTGAAAGCCAGATGTATCTAGGGTTACCACCGTATCAAGGTAAATTACCTCTGTGGTGCTGTGGCATTCTGTGAAACTTAAATTCACCACATTAGTATTAGTACTTCTCACAAACAGTTGTCAGTCAATTTCGCTACCCTTCCAAATTACAAATACATCATCGATGTAGCGCCACCAGGCAACAATTTGGGTAGGAAAACTGGACGCAAGTAAATCATGTAAAAATGTAGCCTCCCACCATCCCATCGTCAGATTGGCATACGATGGGGCAAAAGTGCTGCCCATAGCAGTTCCCCTGACTTGCCGGTAAAATGCACCATCAAACAGAAAAACATTATTGGTGAGGCAAAAGAACAACATTTCCAAAATCATAGAGCTGTGGCCATGATAATTCAATGAACTTGTCTCCATAAAGAATTGATAAGCTTGCATTCCCACTTGATGATCAATGGATGTGTACAGAGATAAAACATCGAGGGTAGCCAAGAGAAGACCTTCTTCCCAGGGAGTGTCAGCAATATGTTGTAAGAAGTCCCTCGTGTCCTGCAAATAAGAAGGCAGAACAGAAACAAAAGGAAACAGTCTCATCAATAAATTGGGCCAAATGCTCTAGAAGGGAACCACATAGTGTGACAATGGGTCTCCCGGGTGGGTGGGTAAGAGATTTATGTGTCTTTGGTAAGATATAGATGGTAGGAACGGTGTGGCAGGAGGGAACAAGGAATTTAACTAGATCCTCTTCTAAGAGTCCATTGTCAGCCCACTTGATGCAGAGATTAAGTTCTGACTGAATATCAGTAAAAGGATTTTTAGCTAGTTTGGTATAGCACAGTCGGTCCCTGAGTTGGCGGTTAGCATCGGAGACGTAGTGGACTCTGTCTTGGATCACTGTATTCAACCCCTTGTCAGCCTGCTTAATGACAATATTAGGCAGATTTTGTAGTTCACCTATAGCCTTAAATTGTGAGGCAGTAAGATTATATTTGACTCTGTCAGTACTTGTCCGTAATTTTCTTAAATCACTGACACATAAATCATAGAAAGCTTCCAAGCAACCACCCACGGGGAACTGAGTATTGAATTTGGTTTTATTCTTAAGCCTAGTATATGTGTCCCAGTTGGGGTCAATGTCAAAATCCGTAAAATCAACATTGGTGGAATCAAACTGGGTGTCTTTGAGGCTGGCCAAATCCATGAGCATTGGAATGTCCGAAATGTGAAGGTCAGTGCGACCAGTCCGAGTTACAGAGGGCTTGATGACCGTGGGATTGATACTGAAGAATTTCTTAAGTTTGATCTTACGAAAGAATTTGTCAAGGTCTAAACACGCTTTGACATAATCAAAAGCCTTGGTGGGACAAAAGTTGAGGCCAAGTGAAAGGATCGAGGTTTGAGGCTTGGTAAGTATGTGAGAGGACAGATTAATAATTTGGCACAGCTTCATAGTATCGGTGGTTATTTTTTGGCTCCAGAGCGCATTGATCTGCTCTCCTGATTTACGCCCGCGCTGTTTCCCAGGCCGGCCTCGGCGAGTCCTTTTCGTGATTTCTGTCCTTTGCCTCTGCCTCTTGGCTTGCCTTGACCTTTGCCACGTTTTTGATTTTTCCCGTCTTGGCAGAGTAACTGCATCTCGTCTAAAAAATTAAGCTTGACCGCTGCCTCCTCATTTTCAGAAGCTGAAACATCCGATTCAGATGATAGTGCCGAGATCAGTAGATACAGGTTTAATGACGGGATTGTTCCGTAAAGAATCAAAGCATTTGGCAAAGGTGACTATCCTTCCAGTCTCATAATCAGATTTGTCCCTTATGAACTTGCGATGTTTGTACTGTTTAATATCTTCTTCGTATATGGTTAGAGCCTCATTAATTTTTGTGCACAATTGCTTGCCCTCCTGTGTGCTGGGAACCTTATTGAGTTCAGTTTCCTTCTTATCCAGTTCTTTGAGAGCCATGACTCAATCAGATTTGGCATATTTTACTAGGATGGTAAGGAAATGGGCAGAACAACCCTTACTGGCTTCCCCCCATTCTTGAAGCATGGGAGTATCTTGGTCCTCAAAGGAGGGCATTGTCATAATGCGCAGTCCTCAAAGTACACGTCCAGTGTCCAAATAATTCTGCAGTGAGTGTTCCTCCCACCATTTTGAAATCTCTTTCTTGTGCAGCTTCTCAATATCTTTGAGTAAGGTAATTTCCATACTACAGTTCAAGTTAGTCTTTTTTGCCCAATAGTGCGCAAAGAGATGGGCATCTCCTGCTGTTCACTGAACAGATCCTTGGCCTGAATGAGCCGCGCTGCTGCCCAGGCGTCCTGCATGTTGAGCCACTGCAGACCAAGCTGTAAAGAATATATATAAACACCAAAAATTGGAATGAAGACATAAATTGTGTGAGCTAACATGTGCTAGATTCAGAGTCAAAGCCGCAGCATGCCAAACTATTACCCAAAGGCAATATAGGGTGGCAATAAAGAAGGCTGGTGTGGAATAAAAAGTACTTCAAGTGAAAAACAAGGGAGAAAGACCAGCACATGACGAAGACACCTACCGTAAGACCAGGATCTGCGCGTCCTCCGGCACGTTTCACCCGTGCCAACAGACAGGGCTCCTCAGGCCCTTGCGGGTACAACTTAAGTCCAGTCAAGAGAGTAATCTGTCACCAGCGGCAGCGGATCTGCTAAAAAAAACGCCCCTGAGCAGAAGCGTGCCACAATTATAGAAACGGTGCTGGTTCAACACGGTGCGCGCTGTGTAGAAAAATATTGAGACAAAAAGAGGAAAGAATGAACCGCACTCTCTGCGGTCAATTGAAGGACCATGGTCCAGAAAAAAATAGCACATCTCACGACACAGTATGGGTATAGGTCTGAAGGTATTTAATGTTACCAAAAAAAACAAAAGTACAAAATACGGCTGAAAAGCAGTGGTAAAAACAGAGGCAGGACGCCCGTGAGCACGACCCTCACACAGCGTGTTTCGCACTTGACTGAGTGCTTGATCACGTGAAGAGACGAAGGACTGGAGCACCTTAGTAGTTTGGCAAGTGCAGTCCTTTTGCTGTTTCACTGAAGCGCGATGGGGGCCTGGACAAATGGAAAGAGCAGCGGCCATGATGGAATGGAAAGGCAAAAATAGGCCGTACTGTGAGCCAAGTGGCGTTACAGTAATTAGAGCACTATAAGCACGTTGATGGCAAAAATAACCATAACGCATAATCTATTGCACGCATTCCTTGCCAGGCAGACCCACGGTTCCACAGTGCCCCAATGTAGTTTACAATATTAATAAGAGGTGGTAATTAATAATACAAAGACAGTTGAATGAATAATATAACCACCCACAAGGAAAAAACCCATGTGTTAAATTAAATGGGAATATAGCAACCGTCTTACAGCCACACAAGAAAATATATGACAGATATCTGGATCATCATAAAACACAGGTATAGATTTCTAATACCAGTAAGTAAGAATAAAGTGCATGTTCAGGCAGTTATAGCAACAAATTCATGTGGAAAAATGCAGGACCAAAGTGACAATAACAATATATGTATAAGATGCAACTTGCAGCATACTGGCAAACGAGATAAAGTGTAAGTGCACACAGTTGTAGCAGCAAAATGGAGCACAAATGCGTAAAACCAAGGTTGCAATATAAAAATCTATAAGTGCACGATACAAAATGCTGGCCCCATTAAAAGATGAAATAAAGTGCAAGTGCATAGCAGCATAGTAATATGCAAATATGATGGGCCATGATGACAGAATCAATAGTATGTATGTATGTATGTGTGTATATATATATATATATATATATATATATATATATATATATATATATATATATATATATATATATATATAAAATAATGTATGTATGCCTCTCTTCTAGGATAAATGTAACCAAGCTATAAGTAATCTTGCCACCTTGTGCGTTGTGCGCCCAGCTACCTAAGGGTTTGGGCGCCCTACAAATAAATAAACAAAAACAAACAAACAAAGAAGACGCATCAGGCTTTCCAGCACACCAGGGACCTCATGTGTGGGACCAGTACTAATAACTCTCTAGCTGCCTGACAAGCATGAGCAGAACTATGAAAGTACAGATCTTTGGGTAAAAGGAACCAGCCACTCGTGGCTGGGCAATAGAGAAACGTAGAAATTACAAGGTTGAAGAGTGTTCATGGGACGAGTCCCAGATCTGGCTCCTATCTGCCTGCAGAGTCTCACAGATGACAGAAGGAAGCTGCATACAATATCCTAGAGATGCAATATCGACTCTGCCGACAAGAATAGTTGCAAGAGCCCGGACCACTGGAGGGTAATTTCAAGACAGCTGACACATATACTCTGTCCTTGGCTAGCGGTGCCGTGGGCAGGCTGCGCACTAATTTTTCATTTGAGGAATCGGAACTTTGCGATGGCTGTACACATTACATGCTCACAGGGTGAACACAGCTCAACACACTCGGCAATTGCATCAACTGCCCTCAACCACTCCAGCATATAAAAGGGGGGTTGTAGCCATGGAGAAAAGTGGGAATTAAAGTACTGTGTAGGTGCAGAATAGAGCATGAAGGTCTGGTGAGGCTGTAAAGAGAATGAGGAGTGCAGAGAGGAGGAGTAGTAGAGAGTGGAGCAGTTAAGAATATGGAAGGAAGCAGGAGTAAAAGTGGTAGAGCGCAGGGGAGAAGATAGGAGGGTTTTTAAGGAGACACACAGGATAAGGGAGGTAGAGCAGAGGTGAGGAGAAAAAGAATGGCAGAGAAATGGAGGGAAGGGGACCAGAAAGAATGGAGGAGAGGTGGCAAAGAAAAGGTAACCAGGATTAGTGGAAGGAGAAAAGGCAAGGTAGCAGTTGACCATTCCCAGAATCTCGATGTTAGGAAAGATTATCCAGTGGTGGAGAGGTTGCCAGTCGAAGTTGACCATTGCCACCAGGAGAGAAAGCCTAATTGCACCCAGCTGCCCAGTGACTTTCAATGAGCCTGGGCCAGACATCTATGGAAGACAACCGATCTGGTGGTGCCAAGTAAACTACATGAACTTAGGGTATCAAGGGGACATCCTGAAAAGCACAGCAATAATTAAAGTCCTGGCAAAGGCCAAGAAAGAAGAATGGGGACACTACATACCAAAGACTGAGTGACAGTTTGCTGCCACGAAAGCAGACCTGCTTTGGGTGAGAGTGGGAAGCACAGAGGACCACGGTCCTAAAGACTTCCTGACTGGTTTAAGACAGTTCAAAAACATATCCTGTGGGCCCAGTGTAGACCACCTCCCCTTTATTTGCTTTAAGAATGAAAGCAGAAACTGAAGTCACATGGGTCTTTGGACATGTTTATCCTGGCCTTGACAGTACTGTGATGTGCCGAAGTAAGGATCAGATAACTGGATATGTTTAACAGACGATTTATTAACAAACACAAATGTCCCTCAACTAGCCCTATTGCTACAATGAGGTCCCCCTATCTATGAAAGAAAATAACAAAGATGACATTCAGGACGTCTTAAATAACGAAATATGTTCCTCTGTCCAAACCTAAACTACCTAACTGACCCTACTACTATAATGAAAAGAAACAAAAATAGTACAGCTAAATACTCTGACTTAGTTGGTTGTTGAGTGGTGCTTGACCCCTTCCCACTGAATCTGTTTTGAAATGTCCTTTTCAGCATCCCAAGCTTTTGGCTCTCATCACAATTCCAACAAAAATCTAAAGTCTTGTATAAAGGTGACATTATCTGTCTTGTTTGGTTTCGTGTCAGTTTAGTAATCCTATAGGATTGAAAGTAAGTTTTGATAGCCCCTTTGGCTCTCTCCGTCAGACTAGTTCACTTTCTCGTTCGGGGGTAATTTCTTGGCCCCTTCCCTAGAGACTATGTTCCCAGTGTTGGTTAAAGTTCTTTAGGCTTTCTATTTAGACTTGATTGTTTGGGTGATATGGACCTCTGTCTCCCCCATGTAGTGCTTATGGACCAACTAGCCTGTTTGGTTACACCCTTCTCGGGTCTCCACCTCTGCTCAGTATGTTTGGTTGTCAGTTCTTGAGTAGTTTGTATTCCCGAGGTTCCTTTTGTCCTGAGGAATATTAGTTGCACTATTTGGAATATCAAGCGGGCATCTTCACTAGGGTGAACTGTTGGGCCCTTCCATCCTATCTGTACAACTTATTTGGGTGCGCTTTCTCCTTGTTTCTTTAGGTTTTGTAGCATGGAAGAAATATTTGCCACTCTTCAATTTTCCCCTTCTGACCATGTTAGCCTCTTGTTTGTGGTAATTTCTGGTGGTCTTCCCAGGACCTTAGGACTCTGCTACCTGGCGTTGTTCAAAGTTCTTTCTGCTTTTCTATGTAGGGTTGACTACTTGGTCGACTCACACCTATGTACTCTTGACTCCGGATTGCTCACGGGCGAAGAAGTCCATTCGCTGAGACGCCTCTTGCGTCTTCTCTTCTCAGTTCGACTCGCACCCACTTCTGAGCTATACGCTCTTTGCTGCAGTGCTTGGGGAATTTCTCTTGTGTTGCTTTCTTAGAGTCCCTTCAATCAAGAGGAATATTGGTGCCCCCTTCCTCACGTGCTTTCTTCTATTCGGTCTGACTTATACCTTCTTCTTTGGTGTACTCTTCTTGCTCTCCCCCTAGACATATTTCTCTTATACGCTGCTTTCTAAGGGACCCTTGAATCAGGAGGGATATTGGTTCCCCTGCCTCGGGTGCTTTCTTCTGTTCAGTCTGACTTACTAATTTCTTGGATATGCCCTTTTGGGTCAGCCCATTGGCGTATTTCTTCTGTGTTCTGTTCTCAAGGGATCTCTTTTGTTATAAGGGATATGACTTCCCTTTCCTTGGGTCTCGAGCAGGTGTCTTCACTGGGCCCATCGGCCCTCTAAGTTATGGGATTCTGAACTTCCTATGGCGCGGGTGGTGTAAAACGCCCCTCCTTCCTCTCTGGCTCAGACAACGCTTACCTACTGTTCCACAGTCTTTTCTCCTGCGAAGGGCTGTACCCTCCATCAGCAGCGGTCTTCTCCTTTCGGGACACTAGGTCCAGATTTCTAGTGACAAGTGTCTCTTCGCCGGCATGCCAGCATTCCACTTTGTTGGTGGTAGGTTGACTGTCGGACACAGAGCCGGAAGCCTTGCTTTTCCGGCGCTCCTGGTCTTGCCAGCGTTGCGTGGGCTCTCCACCCTCCATGTATGGGCTGTGATCCTGCCTCCAGGCGTATTCTGCTCCACGTGGTAGCATCCATATCGACTCTGCACATCTTACCTCCAGCTGATTGGCTTCGTCTCAGCTGTTCTCTTTGCAGGTAAGGGGATGATTACTTTATATATGTCTCTAGGTTAGAGACATAGAGCCATCGGTCCTGGGATTGTAGTTTGAAGGAGGGGGGGTCAGCATCCACTCAAATCATATGAAAGGCCTAATTTAGTCAGGATTTCTCTCAATTCCCATATATGCTGGGATTATTGGGTTTAATGGAAATCTTCCTGGATTTGGGGAGTCGCTCCCAGGGAGACTCGGCTTTCCCAAACCCCTAGGGAGGTTTTTTGTAGCGGGCTCCCCTCCATAGTCTCACATGGGTTGACTCCCCATTGGGGAGAAGGGGCAAATTCATTGGATTAGTCAGTTCCCAATGCCTTTTTCTTTTCAAAAGGTCTTGAAAAAGCGCATCATTTACTGCAGCTAAATAATTGAAGCAAAAATGATTTTTGTACATATTGGTTTGTAGTCCTTTGTATCATTTTGAGATATAAAGCCCTTCTTACATGCCCTGTGTTTGAGGCAAGCTCCTGTCAATTATAGTGTATAGATTTAAAAATAGGGGACACAGTTGGTAAAATATTTTGATTAACATTGTGGTAACCTGTTCCTGCTTTTGACCAGTGTGGAGTAAAACAGACTTAATGCTGGTTATAACAATTTGATCTGCAGGTCTCTTGTTCAAACCAAGGCCCAACTCTTTAGTCATGCATCTTTCTCCCAATAAAAATAGTGTATGATGACGGCAATCTTAAAAATGAAATGGTACAAGGATTGATGATGCTATGTTTGCAGATTCATTTTTGGTCTGTTGCGAATCTTGATTCGCTCTGATGCTCGATAGTTGGGTCCCTCACGTTTAAAGAATGGATTCTTCATTTGAGAATGCCAATACTGTGAGAAATCGTCTATTGAGAAGACACAAACGCTATGTTTGTACTAGAGAATCTGCTCCCATCAGAAGAATCTTATTCACATTTTTATTTCTAAATTTGAGCATTACTGTCCTCCGATTTTGTGTTGATATGCAAACCGTTTCTGATCGCTTTTGAGTAAATGGCTGTTTCTCATTTACATTGGCAACATTGTGCTGCAAGTTACTTTGCAACCCCTTTTAAATATGAGCAGTTTGATTTTTTTTTTATTGATGCAGCAATGTTCCCTGTCGCCCTCGTTCAGAGGGGAATGGGACTTCTGCCAAGGAGGACTACACATGTGTTGGTAAGGGTCAGATTGATGGGTAGACAATTGCCCGCATGATAGCTTATAAAATGAGCAGCATTACATTTTGGAATAACACCGATTGTTCCAGCACTTGGAAATTGCTATAATTCCAGCATGAAGCCTGTATACAGGAGCAATGATTGACATGTTGCTTTATGCTCCTTGCAGCAAATATGGCACAGGACATTAGCGGATGGTAACGAAGAGCATCCACATTAAAAGCTTGGCTTGCATGAAACAGACTGAAAGCCATAAATGAATTTGCTCTAACGTGGGCACTACTAGTTTTGACTTTTTGGTAATATTCTAAAACTACTGACTTAACTACAGTTAAGCTGCTTACTTCTGATTTTCTTTATCGTTGTCCTAGTTTTGACATAATGGACCAATCTCGCAAAACATTCCTTCCTTTGCTTGGAGCTTAACAATTCCAGCCTCCAATAATTTAAGCAAGCTGATATTATTGCATGGTTGTGATTCTATACTACAACTCCCTCTGGTACCCCCCTGGCATTCCTACTACCACATATCCTGTCATGTGCTTCAGTGTGTAGTGGTACATGTTTGTGGGAAAGTTGAGGCATGCGCAGTTCCTCCGGCAACCTCTGCCCCCTTGCCATACCTAACATAACATGATTATGCCACACTAACAAGTATTCTGGTTTCAAAACATGTAAAAACAATTAAGGAGAAATACAGTATGTAGGAGTCAAAGCACTGTATCCCATATTGCTTTGCTGAAGCCTGTCTTCCTCTCCTCTCCCTGACTTAACGGGCACTTCATAGTCATTGGCATGTTCAGGGATGCAGGGCTTTGATTGCAGTTCTCACAACTAGAAAAAGGTTGTATGTGTGTATATAAGTTATTATAATGCAGCAGTCGCCATACTATCGTTAAGGTGTGTAGCATGAGCCATAGGAAATCCGAAAATTCTATTGCTAATAACTTTTGACTTGCATGACGTATTTGGCTGACATTTTCCAGACCATAGGTTTGTCATGGCCCCGCCCCAGACTGGAATTTATGGCAAAGATTTGTTAAAGAATGAAAAAGTTATTAAGAAAGCAATAACACGCTGTTTTTGGCCTACTCCCAAAAGTCGCGATTTATCAAGCCAAAGCAAAAAAAAATGCTGGAGGGAATTGGACCAAATAAGAAACAACTTGGCCAAGAAACGTTCACTTAATTACTGGGACAGGTTTGGGGTTATTCGTTAAGTCATTTTTAAAATATTTAACAGGGAAGGGGATACCCCCCTTCTCTCAATAATATAGCTATATCTCCTATAGTGCTTTGTAGCAGACAGACTTTTCAGATCTGAAAAGTCGCCATTAATAATTTTTGCTCGATGCGAGCGTTAACCGCTGTAGTCGCGGGGGAATACGAAAAGTGCAAACAAAGCTATTTTGGAGGAGGGAAAAGGATATCAAGCTAGAGGTAGGAGGGGCAAAGAGGACATCATGTGAAGTTGGGGGTGGTCTGGGGACTCAGTTACACTTCTGACATTTTCATATTAACCCCAGACCCCTGCCGGAAATGTTTATTTGGTCCAATTTTTCTCTATGGGATAATGAATGGGATACAAACAAAAACAGCATTTATTTTCTTTCTTAATAACTTTGGTGTCAATGAGTGCATTGCATAGTGTGCAGTGTGGCAGTGCACACAGAATTGATTAATCCTACCTCCTACTCTGCAATATCGTGGCATAGCCTTTTTGCTGGATTTTAACTGAGCTCGACAAGTTGAATCTGCCAGCTGAAGCCTCGGTGCTCCACTGTTTCACCCGACTCCCCCCTGCGTCAGAAATTGCACAGGAAGACGAAAGCATTTAAAAGTGGATCAACATGCGTTGGTTCGCGCATCGTCGAGTGTTGCGAGGGTTCAGTAATGCAAGGCGGACAACTTTTTCCCTACTCTGCTGAGGAAATCCCTGCCTATTCCCAAAGCTAAGGGACCACACTCCATCACCGGATAGCTGGCTGTCATACTAACCCGAAAACACAATAGAAAATTGAACATGTCTTGAACAATATGCAATTTCCTCAATGACCTTCTAATGTCCTGGTTGATTTCCCTTCCCCAAGATTGAAAGTCGCTTCATGAAAAATGTTCAACCATAGAAAGAAAATGTTTTCTCCAGCATGGGGTCTGGCATGGATTCACATGCTCATGAATATTCCCCGTCAGGCTGGGAATCCTCGGTAAAAGAAAAAAACAGTTTCACTTTCACTTAGCAACTGTATTTCTCCTTTAAACCAATCACTGTCCTCTGGGTCATAATGCCCCATCCAATGACAGTCCTCTCCCTAATCCCCTCATCTGGCAGCCATCATCTTTTTTTATTTTTATTAATATAGTTTGCATACAAACCTTTTACATTTGATCCATCTCTTAAAATTACCTACCAATTTCATGATTTCATTGTGCCATTTTGTATAAAAATAAACCATTTCATATTCAGAAATATTCTCATGTTCTCAGTCTGTAGTCTTTTACATATTCTATAAGTTTGTGATTCTGTGTATTGAGTCCAGGGCACTTTGTTGATTTCTATTTACATTGTTCTTTTATCATTCCATTGTTGCAGAATTGAATTATTCTGAAGGTCAGGTTTTTATTATTACCTGAGATTGTCTGTGCCCATCTTTCATTTGGACCCTATTGTATTCTTTCAGTAGGGAGCATCCCTCCAAACAATTTCCTTTGGTTTTGACAAGATATTCTCATGTGGGGAGAACGTTGAGCCAAAGACGGCAGAATGTATCTCTCATTTGACGACTTGGAAAAATTGCCAAATATTGTGGTAGTTAATTTAGAGCTCTGACTTCTGTTTCGGAATTTATGGTCGTTTTATGCTGCGCTTGCTCTTGTAATGTTTTTAGCCAATAGTTTTGTAGGATTCTTTTTTTGACCTCTAATGGTCTGTTTAGCAATGTTTTGATTGATATATCGTTGTTATTTAATATTTGTAGGCATGCCTCTTTCCAGGTATTTAGAACTTTTTCATTTGATGTATTGTTTTTTGTTATTAATATCTCAATTGCAGGAATGGCTTCATCTGCATTGATGTTTCTAGCTAGGTCTAGATACTTGCAATTTTTGATTGATTCAATTGATTGAATTGCCAATTTGTAACAGATCCCCGGGTATTGGATAAGCTGCTGGTTGTGATAATACCTTTCGCCAGAAAATCCCTTCAATCTGGTTCCATACATGACGTGGAAGGTTGAGCATGGCATCACTTCCATAACTTAAGATGGCAACCACTTTCTGTCTATAAAATCCGATTATAGATTTCATTGAGTATTGACCATATTTTCTATGCATTATCAGTCCTTGCCGGGCAAGCGATTGAGCTTTGTTCTTCAGGTGTTCAGACCAATCCATTTCAATCTCCGATTGGTTAATCAAGATTCCAAGGAATTTAGTTTTTTTCCTTTTAAGTGGATTGACAGTGGTTTGGTCTTTGTTCTTTGTTGGTGTACCAGTGTCATGACTTGTGATTTTTGGTGTTGATCGTGAGATCATTTTCTCATTTTTCCAGCATTCTCAATCTCTTTTGTAATCAGACTTGAGTCTTGTCAAGAATAACAAGATTGTCGGCATATAGAATGTATTGTATTTCTGTTGCATTTAATTTAGGTGGATTTGTAATTGTCCTTTTGGTTTTCCCCCAGATCTAATGGGTAAAGATTAAAAAGTGTTGCAGCTAGAGGACAGCCTTGTTTTAAACCATTAGAAGTTTGTATCTGAGTTGATGCAGCTCCGTCTTGGGTTACATGCATTCTGATCGTCGTGTCTGTATATAGCGCTTTGATGGGTTTGAGAATTTCTGTCGGGCAGTTCCATCTCTTTAGTATTTTCCATAATTTTGTCCGATTGACACTGTTGAAGGCCAGCTGTAGGCCTATGAAAGCTGCATGTATGAGTTTTGGATCCAATTGCTTGCAATTTTAGTAGGTTGAGTATAATTAAATTGATGTTTGTACTTACTTTCTTCACGAAGCCAGTTTGTCACAGATCTTGTCTCCTGTTTTCTTTTGCCCATTCTGACAATCATTTTAGGAGTAAGGAGGCAAAAACCTTTCCCAGCAGATCAAGCAAAGCCAATGGGCGATAGCTACAGGGTTGTTTCCTGTCACCGTGTTTGTAGATGGGAAACAGTGTAGCTGATTTCCATGTTTTCGGGATGTAATTGTATTTTGAGATTAGTGTGAAAATGTGCATGCAAAGCTCGGTCCATGCTTCCGGGTGTTTCTTTAGAATGACATTACTAAGACCATGTAGTACAGGGGGTCTAGAGCTGTTAAATCGCCTGATGTGTCACTATTTCTTCATAGTCCCAATTTATGTGGCAATTCTTTTTATGTTCCGATGTCATCAGTTCTTGTTACGTTACTTCTGGTCTTATTTTATACAGCTCAGAGAAGTAGACTGTCCACTCTTTCAGGTGGGTCTATAATCATCCTCTTTTGGTTTAGGACTTTTCCATTGAGTATGTTCCATAACACTTGCATGTTTTTGTTTCTCAAGGCCTGCAGCATGAGTTCAGCATCATTCTGGGCTGTGGAGGCTCTGGTGTTTTTCATCCAATTTCGGTTTTGTTTCAGTGTTTTAATTGCTTTCGTGCCTTCTTCAAAGCCCATCCTATGCAGAGCTGTTATGTTCATTTGAAGTTGCTTTTTCTTCCAGGCGATTTGGAGATTATAAGTGTGTGTGTTCAGTGCTGTGATTACATCTGTGATCTGTCTGTGATTTGAAAGGGATCGACCTCCATTCATAATGAGTTTTTTTCTTTATCGTTCCTGGTTGATTCAGAGAATACTTCTTTCAGCCCTTCAATCTGGTGTTCTGATATTCGTAATCTATTGGATCCAGTGTTAATTTTATATATATATATATTTTCCAGATATGCCTTAGCAGTACCTCTTGACTAAGTTTGTTTTGCTGGATTATCTCCTTTTATATTTCCGTTTAATAACGCTAGATTTCTCCTGCTTATCTATTTTGTCCATGTTTGCGCTTTATCAGCTAATTTGGTAAATGGAATTTTAACACCGTTAGCGTGGTGCAAATGAATGTTCAAATCGCCACATATAATCATGTCCAGCTGTTTACATTTGTTAGTTATAACTGCATCAATAACATAGCGTCACTCCTGGCAGGTGTGTTTCAATATAGGTTTACAATTCCAATGAGTTTAGAATCTTGTATTTGTTTTTTCTTTTTCGTTAGTTTGTTTGTATTTGCATACCGTAATTTGAATCCAGGGATTGGGGTTGAAAGATTTTCAGTTGTATATTAGCCTCCAATTTCGATAAGTCAATAACCCTGCATATGGGCGCCCCTTTGTTCCTGTTAGTGCAGGGATCATGCATGTTACATACCTGTCACATATCGGTTGGTTGGCTATCCATTTCCTCTGAAGACATACTATTTCATACTTGGATAGGTCATTATTCTCTTTTAAATAAGTGCGAGGAGCCTCTGGTGTTCCATGAGCATAGATTTAAATTAATTTTCTCTTTGGGGGATTGTTGTTATAGATGCGTCTTTTTGATCTCTTGTGTCAGCTTTCCATGCAGCTTTAATATACTTTAGTTGGTGTTTCGGTCCACGCATTGTTCTTCTGTTAGTTAGAGATCTCGTATTTCTTCGGTCCCATGTATTTCTTTGTGGTTGTTCTTGTGTTTGTTAGTATGGAACACTGGTCTCTTATATGCCTTCGTTTTCCTTGATCTCTTCCTTGAGCTTTAGCATCTATCTCTACAGGTGAGGGCAGAGGTGCGTGATTAGTACCATAGTTGGGCATACATTTGAAGCCTAGCGTCTTAGTTGAATCTCAATTGAGTCTGTTTCATCTTGTATAAATTCTACTACTTTAATGTCTTCTGATCTATTCATGTGGAGCGATGGTATCGCATGTAGTAGTCATAGCAGATTAGTTCTGTTTAAGATTAATCCATCATTATGTTTTAATATTCTCTGAATATTAAACATGCTTTTTGTTAAGTGAGGTTGTGGATCAATGAATGTTTGTAGCCATAGGTATTCGTCGGTCTTTAGAATTTTTGGGAGCACTGCATTTCTCTTGTCTCGTTCTTGAGGTCCTCCGTTGGCCAATTTTCCTAAATTGAGGACTTTTTACAGTGTTCTGTGTAGTTTCATTGTCATTATCATATACAGCGTTGGAGGTCGCAGATTGTTCTTTTGACAGTCTAGTTTGTTTTCTGTTATGTCTTCACATGATAGAATGTCGTTTTACGTAGATTTGGCATGTCCTTCGTATTCATCAATGATGTATAAAGGTGATGTTTCTTCTGGCATGATCATGCTTTCCTCTATTGTAATTACAGATAATTCTTCTGAATATGTAGATAAATTCATCAGCAGGTCCAATTGGATCTTGTCCTCTAGTAATAGCTCCTTTGTGTGGCCTTTGTGTACTGTCTCTTTTTGATTCTTTATGACCTCATTTGTCCTTGTGTTCTGTTTGAATTCTTTTTGCACTGATAATTTAGTGAAGATTGGAGGCATTGTTAGATTCCTTAGAAAAGCTCGCAAACCTCTCTTTGTTAATTTGGTGGGTTTTTTTTCGTTTTTTTACGTGAATTGTAACTGTTTTCATATTTGCATTACTCACTGTTTTCTTAATGCTATCAAATATTGAGAAAGATTCTGTTTCATTTGCTTTATTTGCTGTGCCCTGAAGTTTTTTGCTTTGTATCTCGGTTCCTTTCGTTAGCAACTTCGTTCACTTTCTGTTCTTTGTGTGCGAATGAATGGGCTCCTGTGTTTTTCGCGGCAATTCCACTGGCAGGGAATTAGGCGGTGCAATTTTTTAATCTTTCTTTTTGTTTATTGGATCATCTGTGGGCTTTTGGTGGTTACTTATGTTTTCTCAAGATTCTTTCTTTTTTTGGCTATTATGTCCTTTTTCCTCCATTGCTTGGCTTACATCTTGTGGCCTTATATATGCTCTTTCCAAATTATCTTTTCCATTTTCTCTTATTTGGCGGTTAGCAGTTTAATTAAAGCTGTTATTTGTTCTTTTTCAGATTGGTCATTCCTCGCAATGTCGAACAGACGGCATTGCCCTTGGTGCGTAGCTTCAGCTTCAGTATCTAGCCTGGTTTGAATCTTAGTAATAAAAGTTTCCATAAAGATTTGCTTTGTGTGTATTAGGGCGATCAACGTAGCCTGATCTCTCATTGTGTCGCTGATGGTTTCATATAGTGTTAAAAATGGCATTAAGGCATGGCTTGATGCGGCCATCAGCATGTTTTGTAGTTCAGCCATTGTTGTTGGAATCAGTGTATTGTGTTCGTCCTTCTGTGCCTCACATTGACAAATCCGTTCTCCAATATTAAAATGATTACTTTCCATTGTTGTTCGAGGATCCCGAATGGGATAATTGTGTTTTTCATGCTTGATTGGTGCCTTGGTCTGTTCTTCAGCTTGATTGTCGCCAGGTAATGTTATAGTACAATCTTTTTTTCTCATGTCTCAGTGTCGAAGTCCTGTCCAATTCTCGCAGCTCTAGTTTGGACAGTAGTACATTTCCAAATACTTTGCATCTTTTCTCGTGATTACTCATTAAGGATTCTATTTCGGTGATGTCAAGAGACAGTCTTGCAAGGTGTCGATTTTCTATCTATGGTATTGGTATTTTAGTAGTTGGGTAATGGTGCTATGACATGGTCTTTTGGTTGTTGTGTCCAGTCCTTCTCTGTTAACTTATCCTTGTACTCTTTCAGTCTTATTGTCCGCTCATACTTGTTATCGTTAATTTCTTCCATCTTAATAAGATTTCCATTGAATTTGTTTGGCTTAGCTTGGGGGATAACGTCATGGTTGGTATTTCCATTCTGTGAGATTTTTTTATGATTTGGATCTTTGTGGGGCATCTGAGAGCACAATAATTCAGAATTTAGTTGCGTCTGCACATCATCGAAACTATGTGCACTTGCTTGTTTGGCTTCAGATATGGTTTGGTTCAAGCTTGTTCATTTGCTGTGCTTGTGTATGGATTTTCGTCACATCAGTGCTTTATGGATTTGCACATTTCTCAGGCAATTCCATTTCATTTCGTACTTGGACACTTACCTGATTGAGCTTGCATTGTCCTTTTTTCAATTGTATCGCAGAGTCCGTCATTTGACATGGTGAGAGGGGCGGCTTTAGCAATGTGGATGCATCAGATGGCTATTTCTAATACCGATGTCTTGTTCGTGGTCCAGTTGAGGCAACCATAATGTCTAGGTGCAATATTATCGCTGTGTGACGGGAGGGTTATATGTGTACGTTTTAATTGTTCAAAATTTACCAAGTCTGCTCAGAAAGATGTCGCCAGCTCCACTCAGTCTCCCAAAGACTCAGCACCGACTCTGCGCCCCTCCAGTGAGTCGGGTGTTTTGTGTGGAATACTCCTCCTCCCTCAATGGAGCAGGAAAAAAGACTTGCAGTACTGGAAACCAAAAAAAAAACAAAAGCAGTATGCCGCTCGGGTGGCTCTCTCAAAGATTCAGCACCGACTCTGTGCCATCTTCTGGTTTTTACTGCATGCTTCTGTGTTGGGAGTCCTCGAGTTTGCCCTTCGAGCTACTTCTACATTATTTTGTGTTTTTCAACAGAAAAATGTTCTATTTTTGTTGCAAAAGAGCTTTGTGCTCTTTTCCCCATCAACTGACCGCGGGGACCCGTTGTCGGTGAATTTCAGCGCCCCTCAAGATGATCGTCGAAGATTCTGGAAGGTCATCATGCCTACTTTGCGCCCTCTGACCATGACAGAGGAGGAGGAGGCAAGGTCCCTCTTCGATCCCTGCACCAAATGCAGGCTTCTGAATGTGGTTGTACAAGACAAGCACCTGCAATGCTCTTCTGCCTCCATCCGGACCACAAGGAAGTGGAGTGCAAGATATGCCTTGGGTTCTCGAAGAAGACCAGGAGACACAATAGAGTGGCGGCATGGCTTAACGCCAAGGCCTCTGACCCGTGCTCCAAGCAGGGTTATGCCTCACCGAGGACCGGCCGGTCCGAGGAGTTGTCTTTTAAGTCCTTTGAGGGCGCCTCATCTGTGGTGGCCCAAGACAAGGCTAAGAGTCGCAAGTCTGAGTCCACCGGATTCGCTGCAGAAGTGGGTCCCAAGGTGGATAGGGTGCGATCAACCTCCGCCTCCATTGCCAGCCAGCAATCGACCTCCTCTTCAAACTGCGGGAGAAGGCAGAGAAGCCACAGAGCAGAATACCGTACAGCCCAAGCAGGCCCAATCGGCACAGGATAAGACTTTGTTGGCGACTTTGTTGGCGACAGGGTTGGCAACTGCTACTACCCCGACGGCTAAGGGCGCTGACCCTGCGAGGATACCCCCTGCAGCGCAGAAGGTATTCCTGCCCCCAAGGTGCAACACCACCGCAGTAACTTTGCCAAACTCTCCTGGCATGCCAGAAGTGGGGAAACCGGCTCAGGCCCTGGTTCACGACCCGCAGGGGAGGAAAAGGAGTGGGGTGGTGAGGAAGCCCCGAAACAGCACTCCCAGACCGTGGCCCAAGCCATGGAGGTCTCCTCCACGGCTGACAATCACCAGGAGTTCTTAAACAAGGACGTGAAAGAGGAGGGCGACGGCGCAGGGCCTACTTTTCCAGTCCTGCCATCTCAGCTGAGGGACATTTCTTTGGACATTTGTCGACCCTGCACACCTTGGTGGCAGAGATCCGGAGGAAGATGGCCCTGGCTCCAGTGGTCCCCTAGGTCCTCGATCAGCCTCCAACGAAGAAGAGGCGTCATCCGTTGCCCCATTTCAACCTCCGCCATCAAAGCAGATACAGAGACGGCCTGTTCCTTGGGCACTCTCCAGCAGTGTTTATCTTCTTTTCGCGCCTCCAGCGGAAATTCGAGCAGGTCTTCCAAAGGTTTCTCCATTTCTTACCGTCAGCCGTCCAGATCCACAACTCGGGAAGCCTTCAGAAGCCATTCCCAGGGCTACTGTAGCGGAAGACAGCATTCACAAGAAACATCAGTTTTGTAGTTCAGGGACAGCACTACCAGTTCAAGAATCCACCTTTCGGCTTGAAGTCAGGCCCCAGAGTGTTCACAAAATGCCTGCCAACGGTGGCTGCCCATCTACGTCAACGGGGCATACACGTATACCTGTACATGGTTGTCTGGCTCATTAGCACCCGCTCACAGGGGTTGTCCATTGGACACACAGAGACTGTCCAGCTACTGGCAGATCTGGGATTCTCCATCAACTATCCGAAGTCCTGCTTAACACCATTGCAGAATGTGCTGTTCCTAGGAGCCAGACACAATACAGTGTCTTGCCTGGCGTTGCCCTTGGAAGAGAGGGTAGCAGCCATTCAAGGGAAGGTGCAGCGACGGTCATCGACGAGGACAGCCACGGTGCTGGCCATCAAGTTGTTATTCGGCATAATGTCCTGGATCTACATCATGCAAATGCAACCCCTCCAGGGGTTCCTGGACGCTTGCTGGATACAGGTGTCCGTAAGCTTCACGGACAAGATCCCTTTCGACGATGCAATAGGCTAGTGGGGCGTCCGCTCCAGCATCGCCAATGGCACAGGATTTCAAACCCCCCGTCCCCACCCCAATACCAGGAGACGGTCACCACAGACGCTTCCCTGGAAGGCTGGGGAGCGCACACCGGATGGTTATATGCCGAGGCCTGTGGCTGCCAGAGGAGAAGGTTCTCCACATCAACATCCTGGAGCTATAGGCTGTGTTCTGGGCCCTCAAGTCATTCCTTCCGTCTCTGAAGGGCAAAGTGGTGAGGATCTTCACGGCCAACAGCACCACCATGTTATACATCAGGGATCAGGGGGGCACTTGATCCCTGGCCCTCTCCAAGGAAGCGCAAGACTTGTGGCATTAGGCGGTCAGGCAAGGGATGTTCCTCATCCCTCTACACGTAGCGGGAATCAAGAATACCATTGTAGACTCCCTCAGCAGTGAATTGCTCTCCTGCCACGAGTGGGAAATTTGGCAGGATCAGGTGGACAGCATCTTCATCAAGTGGGGCAGACACCAGTTCGATATATTTGCGACAGCAGCAAACTCCAAATACCAGAGGTTTCCCAACAGATTCCACCAACCAAGGAGCCTGCGGGACACCTTCTCCTTCCCTCAGGAAGGGCTGTTTCTGTACACGTGTCTGTTCCCTCTCCTGCTAAGCGTCAACACACTCGGCTAGTGCCATAGCAGGAGGATGCTCATCGCCCTGGCGTGGCCAAGGCAGATTTGGTACCCGGACCTTATCAGCCTGTCAGCGTCACCTCGGTCAAGCTGCCAGTGGTTCTGGATCTTCTCACCAGAGAGTGGTGCAATCCTGCATCACGACCCTGGATTGCAGAACCTGAGGGCTTGGCTCTTGCAGCCCTAGAGTTTGGAGGATGTGAGATGCCAGCGCACTACAGGCAGGTTCTCGCCAAAGCCAGGGCGTCCTCGACCTTGAACTGCTACAGTTACAAGTGGAAGCGTTTTGCTATGTGGTGCCGGTTACAGAATAATACCCCTTTGAGGGTCACACCCCCACATATACTGCTGTACTTGCTATCCTTGGCCAAGGCCGCACTGGCACACGCCTCCATCAATGTACATCTGGCAGCGATCTCCCGCTACACCAGGTCAACAGGAAGATCTTTACTTTGGTCCCACTTTTCTGATCTTTGCTGCTGGTGGAGGCTCCTGCCCCGGCATGAGAACTTAACGTGGTTGTGACGAGGCATCAGACCTGCTCAAGTTTCTCTAGTGGAAAACGCCTTTCCTTGTGACCATCACTTCTGCCAGAAGTGTAGGTGAGATAAGGCCATATCCTGCAAGCAACCATGCCTGACTTTCCACGAATCGAGGGTGGTGCTGCGTACGCACCCCTCCTTCATGCCGAAGGTTCTGTCTGAATTCCAGCTCAACCAGCATTTGGTTTTACCAGTTTTTTTCCAGAAAGTTTGTCGCTGGCTGAAAAAGCCTTGCATCTGCTGGACGTTGCTTGTGCCCTGAAGTTCTATGTGACGCACAGTGTTTTCAGAAGACTTCACAGCCTTTTTTGAACTTTGGCCCTGTGAACCATGGGAAGGCCTTGTCCAAGGCTTCCATTTCACGATGGCTCTCCGGCTGCATCGCGCACTGTCAAAGGTTGGCTAACTGACCACTGCCCGGCCTCCCGAGAACCCATTCCACCAATGCGATTGCTGCAACGACAGCGCTCCTGTCTGGTGTGCCTCTACTCGACATCTGCACGGCTGCTATGTGGAGGTCCATGCAAACCTTCATGAAATTCTACTGTGTCGACAGGGATTCTAAAGGAGTCGGCCAAGCAGTGCTACGCAACCTGTTTGCTTGAGGTGAGTCTGTTCCAGGGCTAAGTGTAATTGCTTCTGTTGAGCCTTGCCACCTCCCGTGGTTGTGTTATGTGGTACTGCTATATATTTGTTATTCATGAGCATGTGAATCCATGCCAGACCCCCTGCTAGAGAAGATTTAAGTTACTTACCTGTAACTATTGCTCTCCAGCATGGGTCTGCCAGACCTATTTTGGAGAACAATAGTTACAGGTAAGTAACTTAAACCTTCTTGATGGTTTTAAAGTCGAAACAAAAGTTCATTGACAAAAGGTTTCAATGGTAAAAAAATCTTCTTTTTGGGTGAAGTCATCCACTTTCCACTTCTAGAGAAAATAGTCACAATGGTAATCCTCGCCCCAATGCTATCACTCTCACAGGAAGATTCCCCACAGTTCAAAGAAAATGGTATATCCACATTGTTAATGTTACACTTCTTGAATTATAGTTATGACTTCTTAATGCTGCAACCTATGCTTCAACAATGATTCTTATACTTTCTTTGCCATGAGAACAGACACCTCTTGTCCCATGGTATTTCAGCTTGGCTTTGACAGCAGCAACGTAGCATCTACTGACAACCAGATAGGCCTTGTTAATTCCAATACGCTGGACTACTGCGACAACTTCAATTACTTTTAGACACTTTGACAATATAGATATTATTGCAACCTCCTCAGGTAAGCAAGGCACCCTTGCTTTGAATAGCTTTCTTCAAAGGGGCAGCCTTTCTGCCCCTCGTCCAACTGCCACAATAACAACCTGGGTTTGCCTTCAAGACTAACTTTTCGCTAGCTGTGACCTTCTAGGGAATTATAGGTTGGGTCTGCTTCAGTATAGTCTTTACAAGCTGCCAGTTCCCCTTCTCCAACTTCACCTTCGCCTTTCTCCCAGCTATCAGCCCATACCATTGCTCAGAAGTGTTGGTGTCACTCTCCTAGCTTCAGGTAATACGTATGCACTTGTATCTTAGGCCTTTTGATTGTTAGTAAATTAACAATGCAGCTGGATTGCTCTAAACTCTAAGACAGGGTAGAGCTTCACACTTAGTACGGGTTACCTCTTGGCTTAAGAAAGGCTTGTTCTCTTATCCAGTTGTTTATACTCTTGTAAAAGAAAGGTATGTCCTAAGATCACATCTTTCAGGAGGACCCAGAATTAGGCACACGCGACCACTCTTTGATTTAATTTTCAAGCTTTAAAGGTGGTTGTGTAATTGTATTCCCATAGAAGCAAAGGATGGAGTTCAGGCCTCCTTTGGGAATCACAATAAGGCACACGCAACCATTTGTTAATGTAGTTTTCCCACAGTAAAGATTGTAGTTTGATGTGGTCACCGGTAAGTGTTCAACAGTGGTCTTCGGCGCATTCCCTTTCCTTAAGTAGGGACACGTGGCCACTCTTGAAACATTAATAGGCTTCAGTTAGTGGAACAATGGGTTTAACAGTGGTGGCTTCCTACGTGAGTAAGAAGCCTTTTACTTTATAAGCGTGTGTTGAAATTCCATTGTTCAAAGGATTTTCTATACAGCGGTCCACTTCTACTAGCTGAAAGTCTCGAGTGGCAAAGGAGCCTGGTTACTGTTACCGGCAAGGCTCGTGCAGTGCTTTAGAAAGCCATGCTTCACTCACCGGCTTCTGAAGCATTTGCTCTGTGGGTCACGCTGCTTTCCTGAATTCTACAGCAACTTCTACTGCTTCGGTCTCACTGAACAGGTGTCTCTGGTCCGGTCACACGTCTAGGGAGGCTCCTCTAATCTCGGGACCATCGACTTATTGATTGATTCTGACTTCAGCGTTCGTCACTCTTCAGCTCGGCAACCATGGCAGTCGGACTTGCATGGGGAAAACCGTTTCTTCTGCATGTCTTCCGCTGCGCGGCCTCTGCAATCCAGAGTTTAGCAGGACAGGACTCTCAGATTACGCAGGTGAAATCAGCTTTCTCCAGCATTGGATCTTTCATAGATTCAGATGCTTGAATATTTCCCATCGTCACTGTGAATCCTCAGTGATTTAAATTATTAAAATTTTAAAATATATACATTATTTCCATATAAATGATGGTAGATTGCCCATTATGATCTGAGCCATTCACTTGTGTATTCCCTCCACCTCACGTTGCTCATTTATGGCCTCAACCAGGGAGGTGGCAGGGCTTAAGCTACGCCCCAATCATACATCTTCAGATTTTTCACTGCAGTCTAACAGACCGAGGGAATCCTCCAGCTCTCTGAGCTTTTCGTATATTTCTGGGCTCAGAAAACACTTTTTCATCTTAAAATCGTCAAGTGAAATCTCTCAGAACATGGCTGAACTTCCAACTGCCAAGAAGCCTTCCCTGTTCAGGGACTGCACAAGGTGCATGAAGAAACTTGTCTACATGAAGGATCCTCATGAACAATGCATCTGTTTATATCCTCATGATATAAATAAACGTGACAGGACTTTTTCCAACAAAACCCTGCAAGATGGACACAGAAGACTTCTCCATTTAGAAGTCAAAGATATATCTTCTGAAGAAGAGTCTGCCAAGACAGATCCTGTACATTCTTCTAAACCATCTGAGACAAACATCCTAAGAGAAGGGCCTCTTCAGTGGAAAGAAGTGTCTCACCTTCTCACAAAAGTAAAAAGAAGGTGGAAATACCCCCTTTGAAATCTGGGGATCACAAAAAACAGCATCCTGAAGAGCAAACCACCTCCAAAGGTAAGGAGGAGTTTAAAAAAACCCAGGGGGGGTGGGCAATCGTCAATGGATAAGCAGTCTACGAGCGGTCATAGTGATAGAGGCCCATCAACGACGAAACCCGTAGCGTCCACGATGACGACACTTCACACCTAGTCATTCACGACCAAATCCTTGTGGAAATCAGCCTCCACGAAACATTATGCGTTGAAGGAGTACCGTCTTTTGTCCACGAATATCTCGTCCATGAAGGTCCCGTCAACGGATAAACGCACTCAACTGTTGACTAAGTCATCGTCCACAAAGCCACTGTCGACGAAATCCTCATCGTCCACGAAGCCACCGTTGAGTAAGCCCATACCAGCGCCGTCAACGACAAAGTCAATTCCATCGTCCACGGCGAACCCAAAACAGCCGCTGCAGATGCCACTGTTCCACCATCCAATGGCAAAACAGTGCTCCCTTTATCAGTGACTCATGGACCGATAGGAACACAACTTTCTTCGTTGGGAGAGATGACAGAACTCCCAGACATTGTTCTTCAGGAGGAGTTTTCAGACACAGAAATTGTTGGCGGGCAACCTTGCCTCGCCCCCAAGGAACATAGTCCTCCCTGGCAACCAACTGTGGAGGAACCTACCGATCCTCACGATCCACCTCTCATAGTCGATGCAAAGGATCATTGAAGAATTCAACAGACGTCAAGCGGAAAAGTAGAAGTCATCCATACCTAAAGAGGTAACACCTCTGCACAGCATCTCACCTCGGCATAGCACACCTAGAGAGTCTCCTTCCAGGAGCAGGCCACTTAAAAGGACACATTCAACTGAGCCTCCTCGCAGATCCAGGAACAGAACGCTCAGTGCTTCACCGACAAGGGTCCCATCTCCTAGAGTATGACCTAGGCCTAAGTCACCTGTTCGAGACCCTACAATTGTGCCTTCATCTGCATCGGTCTGACTGGCAAGAGCATCCTTTCAGAGACTTTTATGACCCAGAGGAAGGGGAGATTACTCATGAGCCTGACACTCATAGCGAATGGAATGATTACATAGTTGAAAAACCCAGAAAGAAAGACTCTCCAGGAGATTCTACACCACTGACAATTTGGTATCTTTCCATACCATTATTGGCAAAGCCGCAGACTTGTTCAAGCTTCAAGTCACATCTGAAGAGAAAGTCAGTGCTTTATGAGCACAGGGATAAACGCAGAAGGACAGTCCCAACCATTCCTCTTCTTGATACCATATGGGAATCTGGGTCAAAGATATTGGCGACGCCTTTGTCTACTCCCGCTCTGGTCTCAAGACCGGAAAAGAAATACTAAGCCCCTGACATGGTGCCACTTGGTCTAAAGGGGCACACCAAGCCAGATTCTGTCATCACAGTGGCAGCGAGAAAAAAGATGGCCAATCCTGCATCGCCCTTATCAGCACCTCCTGACAAGGAAGGATGCAAGTTAGTCCATGGGCAGGAAGGTATCCTCATCAGCCTCTCACCATCAGAGCGGGTAATGCACTAGCCATGGCAGCACGTTTTGACCGTATGGTTGCGTATGTCTAAACTAACCAGACATTTACCAGCGGATCTCCAGGAAGAAGCCAGATCAATCGTAGCAGACGGGAAGCTACCTCAGATCATATGATTGACACAGCAGTGGACGTAGCAGAATCAGGTTTCAGTGAAATGCTTCACGAACTGTTCTGAAGAGACCGGCCTGGATAAAAGTTACAAATTTCAGACCGGAGGTCCAAGCTCAAATATTGGACATGCCCTCCGATGGGCAAGACTTATTTGGTAAAAATCGATGACCACCTCAAAGGAATAAAGACCGACACGGCTCAAGCCATCAGCTCCCTTAAAGATAAGGACAAAGACCGCAGATCTTTTCGTTCCTTTTGAGGCTCATCCTCCAAATTCAGAGGCTTCAATTGTCCCTCCTATGGCCAGAAAACGCAGAGAAACACCTACCAGGACAACAGATGCCACCAAACCTCTAGCAGGTACTCCCAAAGGACAAGGCGTGGCTCCACCCAGGGCAAGCAAAACTGACAGATCATGTCTTTCCCCTCAACGTCACACCCCGGTGGGGAGAAGAGTAAGCAGATTTCTCCATCGTTGGCAGTCAATAACATCGGACTTGTGGGTGTTGCAGGTGATCCGAAAAGGTCATACTATAGAATTTCTAGATCAACCTCCATCCCTTGCTCCCACACCTCGCAAGGTACATCTGTTAAGACATGTCATGTCCGAGATTAAAAAACTGCTCTTAAAAGCAGCTATCGAACCAGTCCAAGACCAACAGAAGGGAAGAGGTTTTTACTCTGGTTTCTTCCTGATCAAGAACAACAGTCAGTGGAGACCTATACTGGATCTAAGAACGCTCAAGTTCCATCAAGCGCATCAAATTCAATATGATATCCCTGCAACGTGTCTTACCGTGGCTAAACCAGCACGACTTCCTGGTCACTCTAGATTTGGAAGACACCTACTCCCACATTCCCATTCATCCTGCCCAAAGACAGTCCGTCGGGTTCGCAATAGGGAGTTATACTTCCAATTCCGTGTTCTCCCGTTTGGCCTAAAGTCAGCTCCAAAAGTTTTTACCAAGTATCTTGCACCAGTAGCGGCAAAACTCAGAAGGACAGTAACAGAAGTCTTCCCATATTTGGACGACTGGTTGATAAGGGCAGGCTCGTACAAACTCACACACTTGGCAGTTTCGAGAACAACAAAACTCTTAAAAGGGTTAGGTTTTTCCATCAACGAAAAACAAAATCCTGCCCAGTGACCAGCAAAACAGTTCTCTTCCTGGGTGCGGACATCAACACCTGCTTCCCCAGGGTAAGACCCTCGGCGGACAGAATAACAGCTATTCTCCACTTGATCTCATGGTTCCTGAACAGAGCCACAACCACGGTGCACTCTTACAAATCTCTCCTGGGCATGATATCCTCATGCATATTCCTCATACCAAATTGCAAGCTTTGCATGAGACCAATCCAGGAGGCCCTGGACCACCAATGGAAACTGGCAATCGGCTCATGGGAAGATACAGTCCAACTACCGCAGACGTTAATCAAAGCACTTCGATGGTGGAACTCGCCTCAAAACCTGTCACAAGGAATGCCCTTTCAGGCACCAACATCTACCCTTCTCCTCAGGACAGATGCATCTCTGTCCGGCTGGGGGGCCCATCTAGAGGACCTTCAAACCAAGGGCACATGGTCCGCTCAGGAATCTCAACGGCACATCAATGTCTTGGAGCTCAGGGCAATACGGTGGGCCCTAAAAGTCTTCCTTCCGGTATTAACCGACCAGGTGGTGACCATACAGACAGACAATACGACCTCCATGCATTACACGAACAAACAAGGAGGCACCAAATCAGAAATTTTGTCACAAGAAGCTCAACTCCTATAGTCATGGGCACTGCACCACAGGGTACAGATCAAAGCGGAACATCTCCCGGGAGAAGACAACATCCTAGCGGACAAACTAAGCAAAGAGTTCACGACTTCTCACGAGTGGGAGCTAGACGAGAAAGAAGTCCAACAAATATTTTCCAAATGGGGTCATCCGCAGATTGACTTGTTTGCCACCAAAGCCAACAAGAAATGCCATGAATTTGCCTCCAGGTACCCAGAACATCAGTCAGTAGGAGATGCGGTCTCTGTGGATTGCGCAGGAAAATTCCTTTATGCCTATCGGAAACTTCAAATCAATATAATAACGTCATCATAGTGAGACGAGCGGGATTGCTCCTCGCTGGAAAATTGATTTGAGGTCGTCAACCTCCCGGTGCCCACAATTATTGCTGTCATTGCCACAGTTCATGCTTTGTTTGCCCTGTGTTCAAAAATAGCAAAGGAACAGGTTAAAACGGATTTTATCCAAGGTGATGGACGTTATCTCAGAGAATTATGACTGAGCTGTTCTGAGCAATGACGCCCTGATTCTTCAATATGAACATGGGTCCTCTGTTGCTCCTAAGGACTATATCCAGCTCCCCTGACCCTGTCATTTTAGCCTGACAGGGACTCGATCCATTCTGCCCCTTCCTCGTTGCCTCTAGCTTCTTGTGGCTCGGCGGTTGCAGTTATTATGCCATCAGCTGAGGCTGGGCCGTTCATTCTTGCTTTGTCACCATTATCAACAGAAGAGAGGGCGCTGCGGCTGACACCCCTCCAACAAACGAAAAGGAGCTGATAAGACAGACACACAAGTTTAACCAGTGGCACAAACGTGATAATGCCAAAAGTTTTTCTTTGCGCAGAGCACTTAATCAAGGGGAGCCTGCACTTGCTCCTACGGAAACAATAAGACACCAACTTTCACTACTGTCTCTAATACATTACCAGATGGCGATATATGGAGAGTTCATCTAAGCGGCCCCCTAGATAGGTGGCTCAATACCATAGGGGAGGTTAATGAACCTGCTTGTACCCCCGTGGATCAAGCGAAAGACATTTGAAATAACATCTGAAAATGTTTCATATACCAGGATGATTCCAAAAACTAACATAGAGCCTCAATTGCCAGTTTTGGCCTAGAACATTTGGCCTACTCCATCGGATCTTGGGACAAACTGTTTTTCATCAGTTGGCACCCACTACAGCATTAAAGAATACTATGCTTATCAAAGAAGACATCCGTGACCAGAAGGAGAGTGAACCTTCTTAAACTCATTTGCTTCTGGGTAAATGAGTGAAATTGGAACACTTCACCCAACAGCAGAGAGCCCATTCCTGATTAGATAATTTCTGTTGTATCGATTTCGACACATCACGTCTGAACACTAGTGGCACTGATGGCATTGTGCACATTGAACTACTGGAAAATGACCGCCCAACCTAGGTCTCCAGTCAAAGTTTTCGAAACAATAGTTTTGAATGTCAATATCTCTGACACAAAAGTGTCGAACAAAAGTTTCAAATGTATTTTTATAATATTAAAGTGTTTATTTTAATTTAATATAGTTAAAATAATTTCGAAACTTTTTTTTCGACACTTTTGTGTTGGAACTTTTGGCATTCTAAACTTCGGTGTCGAAACTATCACTATAAACTGAATTTGTTTCACCACTGATAATGGAACTGCTTAGCAATTGTCATTCAAAACTAATATTGGGCTACCAACTAAGTGTGTCGCAAGCACACACTGAACACATCAATGACAGAGCTTATTTAACCCTTTATCCCTGAAACTGGGAAGACATTTATAGTGGGCAGTCATAATTCTGAAAGGGCAAGACTATCCGCATCTCTTAAACAAATTGCAAAGCAAACAACTTATTGGGAGAGGGAGTCTGGATTCCAGACTCGCTGGGGGGGTAGAACTTATTGATATCCCCCTCAAGAGGAGTCTACTAGATGGCTCTCATGAAACATGTAACATTTGGGCTATACAGCCAGTCTCTAATTCAACTGAAAGTTCATCCAGCATACCACCCACTGTGAAGGGGTCACATCCAGCACAGTCCTTCGCCACTTAACGGCACTCGCCAAAGGCACTCCTCAATGCACGTGCGCAAAATTCGCGTGGCCGGCTAACTTTGTAGTCAGATGCTGCTTGAGTGGGCAGAGCGATGCAATTAAGGGAGCAAAAACAGTATAAAAGTGTCACATTTTGCTTGTATCCATTGTTAAGAAGGGGTCATGGCCAGCACAGTCCTTCGCCACCTAACTGCACTCGCCAAAGGCACTCCAATGCTCGAGGACTGAAGTTGGACAACTCTGCTCTAATCTATTGTATATAAATGTTTCATTGTTTGGATTTACACTGGAGTTTATATCAATCTTTAAATAACTAAACATGCAAGTCAGTAAGTCACATTAAAGCATTTTTGCAATAACTTTGTGTGTACAAGATACTCATCTATATCCACACTAGCCAAGCACACAGAAGGAGAAATTATATAATCTAGCCCCGCCCCAAGTCTATATGATGTACATAGTTAAAAAAGCTACTACACATGCCTAAGAACATATCCTCTGCATACTTTAGGCAATAGATAATATTGTTTACTCAGGAGTCTATTGGTTCTCTCTGAACCAGCCCCATGTTTTAGCTACTGTTGTCTTCCCTCAGCACTTAAGAATTCACAATTTGGCCACTGTAAACACTGTAGTAATCCACCTACCCTATGTATCAAAAACCCAGTAAACAGAGGCAATGCCTTACGACAGTATGAACATGTATAACCTTACATTGTTAGCTTTGATCTAGCTTCTCGGACACTCATAAATATTGCCATTAGCACCCCGGCCCGTTAGACTGGGGTGATAATGGTATTTTTTTTCTGTTTCGCTTGTTTAGAAACAGAAAAGAAAAAAAAAGAAAAATAATGCCCGCCGGGAAAGGGAAAACGGGTTGGGAGGGCGGAAAGGAGGGGGACGGGGGACGAAGGAAGCCTCCAGCCATGGGGAGGCTCGGAGTGGGGATTGCCCCGTTTCGAGCCTCCATTAGCTGAGGGGCTGCCACGCCCCTCGCCAGGATCGGAGTAGCCGGCATGCACAGCGTAAAAGGGAATACCGTGTGGTATGGCTCGCAAATGAGCCAATCACCACGCAGTATTCCCGTTGCACCGCGCGTGCCGGGTCCTAATGGCCATTAGAGATCTGTAGTTTTTCTTCCAATTGTTTGAAGTTCTGCAGTTCTTTTACTTTTTACCTGGTTGTCCAATTGTGCAGTGGAACTAGAGAACTATGTAGCCCCTTCATTAACAATAAGACATGGTTTCCACTTCTCTGAATTTGTATGTATTTCTAGTGTTCAGTAGGTTTTTTCTCCATTGTGTCAAATGGTAACAGATCTATTTTGTCATCAAGAGTATGTCCAACTTGGTGTATTTGTTGCTCCTGCCAGCTTACCCAGTATATTGTTTAAGCACAGGGGTAGCTAACCTGACAACCCCCAAACCCCTTTGTTTTTTTTTTGCCTAAACCTCCCTCGATACCTCACGATTGGCTGTGCTTGCTTGGGCTGATCAGAGTTGTAGGCCTAAGTATCTGGGAACGACAAATTGGCTAAAGCCAACTTGGAGCTTTTTGTTCTACCATAAAGTTGTTGCTTTGTTATGCAGTGTACCGACCCTAATTTGCCCATTCCGAAAAATGTACATATTTTGCCACTATTGGGTGGGATACAATTTTGTGTGGCACGTTAAATACCACCTGGGTATTGTTCCCCCTGATGTTTCATTCCATTCTGGCCAAAGTGGAATTATTGGGTAAGAAATCAATTGTGTGTATTGAAATTTTATTTGATCAATGCAAACCGTGAAAAGGCATTTCTTTAAAGCACGTATAAAGAAAAAAAGAATTGCAGATTTGTTAAGTTGTTATAAGTCATATGTCAGTTAACCACTTGTAAGATAGGTCTGTGTGTGAGTGCATCATCCTCGGAGATCATTGTGTAACATGAAGGTCACAGGTTCATATACCGGAATGTCCACTCTGATCTTCACAACTCTATAAAATTAACACCAGTTATTAGCACCTGGAGACCATTGCAGAAATGTAAAGTATACTGTTATTTTATATGTATATGTTCAGTTCCTGTAGGTGAGCCAGAAATATGGGGTCTTGTTCCATCAGTCAACTCAAGTATAGAGTCTCCAACGATAGCATCAAGACCTTTTCCAGCTGGAAGTAAGTAGATCTCCAGTTGCAGTTAAACTTATGAACATTTGTATTAACCAAGCATTTAAATGATTACTTTTTATTTTTAAATTTGATTTCTTCAAATGCTTCATTGTTTCATCTGCTATTAGAAAGGAACATGTGGCTTAATGAAATCTCCTGACCCTAGCTGTCTTAGTTAGGAAAGTTTCAGCATGTTCGAAAAATGACAACCAAGATAAATATATATTTCTGAGGCTTGTGGAATCTGCTTAGATCACATGCTGTGCATAGGCCGACATCTAGTGGAAGCAGCAGAGTATTACAGATTGTTTTCGAAACTCGAAAAAGCAGCGTGCCAGTAATACTATCCCTAGTGTCCACTGTAACCACGATCCCTCACGCGTGTAGGACCCTCAGATAATTTTTTTCTGCCATACTTATCGGAATCATAATCGCAGAGTTCCCTGGCTTTTAGCCATTTATCATATAATTATCAAAAATTCCTTGTTCTCCAACCCTACGTCGAAGATCGCCGAAGATCAACGTCTGTACTTGAGACCGAGGAAGAACAGCCGTCGGACTACACAACGGACTTTGGGCCTTGGAAGGCCTCTGGCCTCGGTCCGGGCCTCGGAAGGCCTCCCAAGTAGGGAGAGTGGAGGGTGGATATAGACACTCATTTCCTACATACACCCGCCCGCTGCCAGATATTGACATATGGAGAGTACTCCATTTAAATTCTACCCGAAGTGCAACCGTAAGCTCCCCTGGGTAGATGAACATAATATCTGTAACCTGTGTCTTCCAAGAGACCACCCTGAGGCAAATTGTAGAGCTTGTAAGCTCTTCAAAGCCAAGACACTGAACGACCGCTCAACCAAGCTTTGGGCCCACTACGCTAGGCAACTCGAGGCCATGGGCGCAGTGGATTCCTTCAGCGATGGCAGCAACGCCGCCGTATCGGACAGCGAGGGCACAGGGGTGTCAGGCACCCAAGCGTAAGCCCCCGACCTCGGAGGACTGACTGGCGGGTAATTTATGGGGACAACACCCGGCAGCAAGAGCGCTACCCACACCTCTTCCACTAAACACACTCATCCCACCCGAGATTCGACACGCGTGTCGAGTGATGGGCAGAAGAAGGCACAAAGAGCGGTCCGCCGAATCAGTGTACTCTGGGCGTTCCAGGTCACGGTCGCCCCATGACACACAGCAGCCGTCAACGATTGCTAAGAGTGCCACAGTACCTAAAGTAACGGAGGTATGGTTGTCACGAGACGAATCTGACCTCTACCCCCAGGCAGCACGTTCGGCGGCTACTCCAGTAGTTAGTTCGACGTCTGCTTCCGAGATTCAACGCCCCTCTTCCAAGACTCCTGAATCTCGTGATCCCTCCTTCGATTTTCGACGCCAAGCGTCGAAAGATTCAGGAAAGCCCAAGGGGTCAGGTAAACATTCCTCTACACATGGGAAAGGGGCGAAACAACACAAGAAAGCCTCTGAACACCAGGTGCAGAAGGAGAAACACAAACAGCCTTTAGAAAAGTCCAAGGCCGCTGACCCTGTCACTAGACCAAAGATTGTCCCTCCCACTCCTCAGGATATGGCATAGATGAGGAACCACAGCAAGAAAGGGTTATGCCCAGTTCCAAGGAATGGAACACAGAGGACATTGACAGAGTAATGAGGAGAATGTCTTTTTTTGTAGATTTCTATGAAAAAGACCCAAATTACTTCCACAGCTATCAGAGTACTCCTGCTACCTCTGCCCCTTCGGGATCCAAAGACCTTCAACCTCCTACTAAGACTCCGTACTGAGACTCCAGTTCATGGGCTGATTTCAATCCCTTTCAGTGTTTAACCTTACCAACAGTATGGTGAGGATTCGGAAGTACAAATGCTAGACTACCAGACCGGAGTCGATTACTATGGAGATGAGGACCAGGAAGAGGAGGAGGAAGACGAGGCAGAGGCCTATAGACTCCCCTATTCCCAAGGATCCCCCTGTGAATGACTCGCCTATCAACAATCAGCCTTTGCTTAATGAAGTTTTAGCCAAGGCGGCAGCCCATTTCCAAATTGACTCAGGGTGCCCAAGAAGAAAGATTTTGCAGAGCAAATTCTAGGGGATAAAAGATCCATTTAACAGACTATCCCCATTCTAAAATCTATTCAACGCAGAAACGATCCTTCTCTGGTGACCCCTAATCTTACTCGGGCAGTTAACCCTAGAGTAGAAAAATTATTCAGGGCCGCTCCCTCCGACCCACTGTACATAAGGGGTCAGCTAAAACCCGACTCTTTAGTGGTTACCACCAGGAAGAGAGCGGGAACATCACTAGCATCCTCGGAAGCTCCCTGGGACAAAGTGAGCAAGAGAATATATGCTCTAGCTAGGAAGGTGGCATCCATGTCGGCATACCAAGCACGCATTGCCAATAACACCACTCTGCTGGCAAGCTACAACTGCCATCAATGGGAACAGGTAGCTGCCCTCATTGCCTCCGCACCAGAACCAGTTGGCCCAGATTGCGTCGGAAGGAAGATCAGTGTCCGGATGCATTCTAAAGGCTAACTTCGATGCAGCAGACAATGCAGGGAGGCTCATAGCAGAAAGCACAGTAATTAAACAACACCCTTGGCTAAGGCAGTCTGGATTTAAACCCGAGACCCAATCCACCCTCAGACATGCCGGTAGAACCTAATGTCCTGTTTGGAAAAGCAGTGGAGGAAGCTTTGAAGACGGCTAAGGACGAATATGACACCTTAAAGTCCCTTGGCCAACTAACAAATAAGCCCACAAACCAGCGGGGGAAATAACAATTCATCGGTTTCGCAGCCAAAACTCCCAGAGAGGGTCCAATTACTACCAGAACCAAGGAGCCTCGTGGGGCAGCAAACCAACAAGCTACCCAAGGTTTCGCCAGAGGTCAAAAGAGGGGTCGGGGGAGAGGCCACCCAGGTAGAGGCGCTACGCCTCCCAATAAACAGTGACGTACAGCTCCAGGACCCTTCCCATGCATCCCCAGTATGGGGGCGCATTTCCATCTTCACCCACGCATGGAAAGGGAACACTTCGGACAAATGGGTGCTGTCCACAGTGTCCGCGGGATACTGTATAGAACTACTGGAACGCCCCCGCGGCCATCCTCCAAGACAGAAGATGCACTCCTTGGAGCACCAGAGAATCCTCCTCGAAGAGATAACGATGCGCCCAGTATTAGACTTATGCCCTGCAAACAAGTATGTCAAGCCACAACATTTTCGCATGACTACACTCCAGGAAGTAATCCCCCTACTGAAAAGAGGAGATTATATGGCAACATTGGTAAGAAAGATGCTTATTTTCATATTTCCATGTTCCCAGCGCACAGAAGATTCTTGCGTTTCAAGGTAGTCAGCCAGCACTACCAGTTCAAGGTGCTGCCCTTCGGTACAGCCTCGGCTCCAAGGGTATTCACCAAGGTACTGGCGGTGGTGGCGGCGCACCTACGCAGGGAGGCAATCCCAGTGTACCCTTACCTGGACGACTGGCTCATCACAGGGGACACCCCGTTAATTTGCAGATCCGACATTCAAAGAACAATCAACCTCCTCTTCCAAGTGGGCTTCTCAATCAACGAGAAAAAATCAAGCCTGGTGCCAAGCACCTCCAAACAGTTCCTAGGAGCTGTCCTAGACACCAAAGAGGCGTTGACCTTTCCATCAGAGGAAAGAATTCAGAATCTGTTACTGTAAATTCCTCAGTCCAGTCGCCAGATAAGGGTGCGCAAAGCATAATGCATTTACCTGGTTCCCCACGCGTGCCTGCGCATGCAACCCATGCAGAAATGGTTGGCGAAACATTGGTCTCGGGCAAGTGGTCAGTGGGACGATCTAGTGGTGGTTTCGCCAACACTAGTAGAGTCTTCACTGGTGGACAAAGGAGAATCTTTCAAAGGGGAAACCCTTTTACAACTCAGAAATACAGGCCGTAGTCACAACAGACGCGCCCCTATCAAGGTGGGGAGCACACCTCCTTCACCACACAGCTCAGGGTCTCTGGTCTCACACAGTGGCTCAGAATCACATCAACCTGCTAGAACTTCTGGCGGTTTTCAGAGCGCTTTGGGCGTTCGAACCCCACCTATCCAACCTGCCAGTGCAGATCCTAACAGGCAGCACGACGGCAATGTTTTACATAAACAAGGGGGCGCTCGTTCGCCTAATATGTCCAGGCTTGCCCAGAAAATTTGGATATGGGCACTCATTCGGAACATTTACCTGTTGTCTCAAAATTTTTTCGGGGATCTCAATTCACTAGCGGACGCCTTCAGCAGAGATCCCCCTCCCAGAAGAACACGAATGGTGTCTACATGAAGAAGTCATAGAAGATCTCTTCTCACAGTGGGGTTTCCCCACTATAGACCTATTCTCCACAAGCGAAAACAAAAATTGCCCAGAATTTGCATCCAGGTTCCCCAAGCCAGGCTCCAAGGGGGAATGCTCTGTGGATGTTGGTCAGGGATGTTTGCCTACGCTTTTTTCCACCAAACCCTCTGATGAGGAAGGTGGTCAACAAGAGACACAGGGAATCGATGACGCTCATCCTAGTTGCTCCTATGTGGGCAAGACAACCATGGATCCCACACCTACGCAGACTGGCGGTGTGCGACCCCCATCAGACTTCCGTGCTGGTACAACCGACTCTCCCAGCACGAAGGACAAACAGTGCATCCTCATCCGAACTCGTTGAACTTGGCAGCATCGCTTCTGAAGTCAGAGTTCGGCCATCTCAATTTAACCCAGAGATGTATGGATATCTTAAAAGAATCAAGAAAACCTAACACAAGGCATTGTTATTTTGATAAATGGAAAAGATTAGTTATTTGGTGCAGAATAAATAAATCAGCCCAATTGATTGCACCCCTTCCAATATTGTCACCTATATGCTCCACCTTCTGGACGCAGGGTTGGTATTTAATTCACTCAAGGTGCACCTGGCAGTGCGGTCAGCCTACACCACCTCACATAACAAGGTGTCATGGTTTAAAGTGCCAGTTGTCAAAGTCTTTATGGAAGGGGTGAAGAGACTCCACCCTCCAATTTCTAACCCACCACCAGGGTGGGACCTTAATGTGGTGCTTGCTAAACTCATGGTGTCCCCCCTTTGAACCCATGCATAAAGCTAGTCTGAAACACCTCACTTATAAAACTGCCTTCTTAGTAGCCATTACATCCATAAGAAGGGTCAGTGAAATTCAAGCTCTGTCAGTGCAGGATCCTTTCTTTACTGTCCATAAGGATAAACTGGTTCTACAAACTCACCCTAGGTTCTCACCTAAGTTTTTATTTCTACATTCAATGTTAACCAGTCCATTGAGCTAACGGCTTTTTTCCAAGAACCCAAAATCTCTGCTGAAGTGAAACTACACACTCTAGATGTGAGAAGAGTGGTCCTCTACTATGTAGACAAGACCAGACCGCTAATAAAGATAGATCAACTGTTTGTCTCCATAGCTACAGACAGAGAAGGAGATTGTGTCTATAAAGGTGCCATCTCTAAATGGATACTCAAATGTATCCAACTGTGTTACTTCCTTTCAGAAAAGACACTGCCTTTTACGCCAAGGGCCCACTCTACAAGAGGTACTGGGGCCACTCTGGCTTTCATTGCAAATGTACCCCTTGACACCATTTGCAAAGCAGCTACATGGAGCTCTATTCACACTTTTACTCAGCACTACTGCATTGTCACTCATTCCAAAACAGATACTCAAGTGGGACAAGCGGTTCTAAGACATTTGTTCGCTCATGACCCTTCTCACATCCCACCTCCTTCTAACACTGCTCGCTAATCTATGCATGGCATGTGATCTAAGCAGATTCCACAAGCCTCAGAAGGGATACATTAATCAACCGTAATCATATTTCTGGTGCTTGTATCTGCTTAGATTCACATGCGCCCGCCCTTCCTCCCCTCTGAGAGAAAGCCCATGGATGCATGTAGTCTTATCTAATCTTCTTGGATACTCTGTACTTGTTCGCCCCTTTTGCAGTTTCGAAAATCTAACTGTAATACTCCGCAGCTTCCACTAGATGTCGGCCTATGCACAGCATGTGAATCTAAGCAGATACAAGTATCAGAAATACGATTACGGTGAGTAATGTATCCCATAAATCACATTATCAGAAGCGCTAAATTTCTGGGTCTACCATAAGCTGCGTGGGTTCACTAACATTTTTAGGTAACTCCTATATTCAAAGATGGAACCTTTACAACCATACAAAGCAGTTTTCAAATTCAACTCACATAATGTGTGTATGTATGTGTGTGTTATGTATGTATATATATTACACAGCCACAGTAGTGGCTGTGTAGTTATCGTTAAGTTGCTGTTTCTATAGGAACAGCACTTTTTGGGCGGCTTATAACTTCGCTCCCCCTGGACGAATCCTCACCAAACTTTGCAAAAAAAAAGTATATGGCCCACTCTGAATTTTTTTGCAAAGTTTGGTGAGGTTTGGTCCAGGGTGGGGGCAAAGTTATAGGGGGGGTCCCAAAATGTATTTTTTTCCCATAGACCTAATGGTCAGATTTTCACCAAATTAGTGGCAGGAGCGGCGGCTTGGTCCCAAAAGCGTGCTTTTATTAATTTGGTGTAGATCCGTCTAGTAGTTTTTTTTTTTTTTTTTAAATGACAAAAATGTAAGGCAAAATAAATTGGTGATATCTATGTCCGGTCCGCAGACTCGCTTCCTTGTTTGGTCTGCGGACTGGCCTCCGATTGGCCAGAAAATTAGCAGACTTTTGCGTAGTCCGCGAACACCGGGACGCGACCGCTGATTGGATGGTGAGTAAACATGAAATGCGTCTGTTTTCTTGAAACGCCCGCCATCTTGGATTCTTTTTTGGGGTCCGCGAACAGCACAGTGAAAACATTTTTTTAAAAAGCAGCATTCACTTGTCAAACTCGACAAACAATCTCTGGGGAGGTGGGGGGGTGATGAGGATTCGATTGGATATGGCCATAAGAAGCCAAAAAACAGGTTGTTTCACCCCCCCGAAGGTCCACGAACACTCTGCATGTCCTGGGACATTCCTTTGGTGTTCAGGGACACTTCAGATGTCCTAGGACATCTGTACCTATTTTTGCATTACAGGGTTGGGGAAAATTAGTTTTTGGATGGCTTATAACTTTTGCACCACTCAGTTAAACTGCATGTAATTTTGCAATTTTATTCTAGAACTAATCCTGAATGGTTTTGCAAAATGTTTTGGGATTCTGTCAAGACGGGGGCAAAATTAGAGGGGAGGGGGTCCCAAAATATTGTAAAGGTATATAAATGTGGTGTCATTTGACAAATCTGCACAACATTTGGCAAAACGATTTTGGATCTAGATATAAATGGTTTTCTAAAGTTCGGTGGGATTTTCTCAAGAGGGGGCGAAATTAGAGGGGGGGTCTCAACATTTTTTGATGGCTTATAACTTTGTTGCTATTTGACGAACGTGGACAAAAGTTTTCAGAAAGATTATAGACCATACCTTCAATGTTTGTGTAAAGACTGAATGGATTTTGTCGAGTGTGTGCTAAGTTATTTGACTATTGTATGTACAATAAAAATAAAACATGGGCAGATTTCGAGCAAACTCGTGAGGAGCATTGGCAAGGACATTAAAGCATGGTTTTGCAAATGTACCTGTGTTTTATTTTTTGACAAGTGTAATAATGTAGGTACAAAAAATAGTCATATACCTTTGGTGACTGAGGTATAGCCTGTGGCCGTGGGCAGTAGCCAGATTGTCTGGGTCATGGCATAAAGTTATTGCACGGACAATCTGGCTACTGGCCATGACCGCTAGGGACAAAAAATGGTGTTAAAGTGGCTATGTCTACCTGGGACCGGCTATGTGGTAAAGATATTCGAAGGTAGGATAGGTTTGAAAGGGAAAAAAAGTGCTTGTGGTAATATGTTCATAGGGTTTTGCTGTGTATGGAGCCCCGCCTTCTCTTTCTATGTTGCTGTCTTGCAAAAGGATTTTCCTTCCTACAGCGGGACGCTACAGGCGTCCTGCTGTAGGAAGAATAATCCTTCCTTCTTACAGCAGGACGCCACAGGCTATAGGAAGAAAAGTCTGTTTTAGCACCCTGGGTTCCCGCTTTGGGAACTAGGGGTGCTAATGGCCTTTATCCCCCATTTCTGCGGCTGCAATGGACGATAATGGTCCGTAGCCCTCCTTATTTATTTATTTAATTGATGTATTTATTTATAATGCACCACTGCCCGCAGACATCCGGCTGTGTGGTTACAGCATTTGTTGAGGAAGATGAGGTGGAGGAAGACAGCTTACTACTTGCTGAAAAAGGAATAACCTATCTGAGAGCATTGCGGTCATTGGATTTGGTGTGGCGGTGCATGGTGGTCCCGTAGGAGTACTGTCCAGGTAGTCTTTGACTGTTTCTGCATTTCACTTTGGTAGCTTTAGCCTTTGGTACACTCCCAGCAGTAGCAAAGAACTGATACACCCATGATTCGATCTTGGTGCTAGAAGTAGGCACTTCCTCTACCTCATCTTCTTGGTCCTCTTCATTGTCTTTGAAAGTACTGTGCTTTTTTGTTGTGAAGGTCCTCCAGCTGGTGGTGGTGGTGGCTCTTGGGGACGAGGGATGGCAATAACTGCCATTTTTAAGATAAATAGCAGTTTTGATAAAATTCTTGCAAGTATGTACCGTGTACTAGATTGGTAATGGATGAGTACGAAAAGGTGTCAGAGGTGTGCAAGGGAAATTTTGAAGTTGAAAGTTCCGTGAAGGACCGATTTTATCGTGAAGTGCGGACGGGTTCTCGGACATGTCGTCATGCCGCGCGCCAGCGTATGGTCATGTGGCACTGTCCAGAAGATCCGCAATGAAGATGCAAAACTAGTTGAAAAGTTGCAAAAAGTGTATAGAAGTGTTAACAATGATCTAGAAGGTGGGAAATGGCAGGGTTATAACGTGAAACTTTGTAAATTGGACACAATTGTTATATTTGGTAAGTATGATATTAGTAAGTTGTAGGAAAATAGCATGCACTGGTAAAAACCCATGAGATTTACTGAAAAAAATGTTGTTAAAGGGACGTTATGGTTAAGTTGCACTAATAATCTATGAAATGCAATGAAAAAACTTTGTTAAAGGGACGTTATGTTAAGTTGCACTAATAAAAACCTATGAAATTCAGTAAAAAAATGTTGTTAAAAGGACGTTATGGTTACAAGTAAAATCGAAAAACCCCTGAAATTCGCCAGTTATGGAAAGCTAAGCAACCATAACTTGCGCAACCACGGTGCACTGCTAAGACTAACACCCAGGACATCAAAGATGACATCAAAAATATCATTGATGACATCACTGATAACATCACATGTGCATTTACTTTTCTTACAAGGGGTGGTGAATGTAATGTTGGCAAAAAAGTATCAGGGATTATCGGGAGATGTGTAATAAACTACATACTTCATCGCATGTAGTTTTTCTATTGCAGTGTTCTTTCTAGTACAGGGACCTACTTGTACAGAAATGTAGGTATTGGCTGCAGCATACACACAGAGGTGCTATATGTGTAATTTTCCAAAGTTATATAATAAAACGGTGAATGCTTTTGTATCAGACTTTTTCCATACAGTGAAACATGTACTAAGTAGCTAATAATGCATCACTTACTACAGATTTCTACTGATACACACACAACATAGACTACAATGCATACAAATATGTGGCTTATATATGGAGAGTAAAGTAAGCAAACAAGAGGAAGTACCATTAGCAATTGTGTATAATCTACATGATTGTATTCAGGCACAAAAATGATTGCTGTGTTTCAGACCTGCTTCTACACCAATATATGTACATCATAAGATGCGATTAAATTCTAAGAAAAGTAGTGTAAGAACATGCGAGAATAGCAATATCTATAAATGTAATACCTTTAGAAAGTTAAGTTTTTGACTGTCAGTAAATAAACCCACCTGGCCTAGATATGGCAGTGAACAAAAAAGAAGGGGCTAGACATGTGATATCATCAGTGATGTCATCAATGATATTTGTGATGTCATCTTTGATGTCCTGAGTGTTAGTCTTAGCAGTGCACGGTGGTGGCGCGAGTTATGGTTGCTTAGCTTACCATAACTGGCGAATTTCAGGGCTTTTTCGATTTTACTTGTAACCATAACTTCCTTTTAACAACGTTTTTTTACTGAATATATAATAGATTTATTTCTGAGGCTTGTGGGTGTGCTTGGATCACATGCTATGCATAGGCCGACATCTAGTGGTACCCACAGAGTATTACATCTTTTCCTTTCGAAAGTCAAAGGGATGTCGGCAGGGTGCTCCATTATTAATATCCCTAGTGTGATGCCCACTGTACCCATGGGCCTTCACACGTCGAGGTCCTTCAGATAGTTTTTTTCCACCATTGTAGTTGGACGCATATCGCAGAGTTCCTTCTTGAGGCCATTACTTAGAAAAAGTTAGATTTTTTTTCTGTCCTTTCGATGACCGTACACCGCAAGATCTCCGGCAACAGCTTTCAGGGATAAGACCATCAGTCAACGGCCATCATCTCGAAAAACTGGCCCTGTACATGCGGGAGATTGGGGGGAGATCATATTCCATCTCACTTAGATAATGCATATTCCCCTATACGTCCTTGTATTCTGCCATGCTGCCATCTTTCCACACAATGGAAAATTCTCCATTTAAATTCTGTCCTTCCTGTAACAGGAAGTTTCCCTGAAAGGTTTCACACCTAGTGCAAGTCCTACAAACTGTTTAGGCCAAAAACCTTAAAGGCCCAAAAACGAAACGCTGGGCCCACCACGCCATGCAGGCCGAGGCTGCCATGGACGTCGAGGATGCCTCCAGCGAGGGCGATCGGAACCCAATTGTTTCCCACGTGCGAGCCCCCCGACTCCAACAGGTAAGCCGGCGGTTCTGCTACGGAGATGACACCCGGCGACTCGAGCACCTCCATGACACGCCACACTAATGATCTCCGCCTCTC
Source organism: Ambystoma mexicanum (assembly GCF_040938575.1). NCBI lineage: Eukaryota > Metazoa > Chordata > Amphibia > Caudata > Ambystomatidae > Ambystoma > Ambystoma mexicanum. Next base: position 1,210,356,388 of record NC_090922.1, on the reverse strand, counting down.
TGGACATTACGCCACCGAAGGTCTTTAAAAGAAACCCAGATATCCCTACTTTTAACTTCCATCCAATAACTGAAATGGAACTCGATAAAATAATAGGACAGATGAAACCATCACAGTGTAGAGGTGATGCTTGTGCATCCACGATAATCAAATCCTGTGCTCCATCCTTGGTAAAAGCAATCTGCACTTTCGTTAACACCTCACTTGAGGGGCGTGGGGGGAGTAGTTCCATTGGAATTAAAACAAACTATAGTTACTCCAATTATCAAGAAACAAGGGCTGCCTAGAGATCCATTGAACTTTCGCCCTCCATTTTTTTAACTAAAAATTCTTGATAGGGTGGCTTATCACCAAATTGCTGAACACCTGAATCGGCATCCTATACTGCATTCTCATCAATCAGGTTTTAGAAAAAATTTTGGAACTGAGACCGCTCTTCTGGAGCTCAAATCCAGGCTACTTACACAAATGCACAAGAGCAGGATCTCAATGATCATATCTTTGGATCAGTCTGCAACCTTCGATTTAATCGAACATTCCATTTTACACACGAGGCTCAAGGAAGTGGCTAATTTTTCCAACATAGGCTGCTGCTTGGATCGCTTGGATTTTTAGAACACAGGCACAGTAGTGTCTGCTCGGATATAGCGGAAGCTGATTCTATCCCGGTTCTCTTTGGCATTCCACAGGGGGCTAGTACCTCAAAATCACAAGGTTCAGAGATTAGGGGTTATTCTACCCCTAAACACACCCTGTCTGGCAATGCATTACAAACAGTCCCCTGCACCAGAGCCTCTGCCTACACCTAACCCCTCAGTGTTGCCAAGCTCCTCCCAGTGGACCCCGGAACAGTTTGATAGGGTCAGCTGAGAAAAACCTCCATACACTAGATGTAAGGAGGGTGGTTCTTTAATTTGTAAACAAGACAAAACCGCTACGAAAAACAGACCAACTGTTTGTCTCCATAGCACCTGGTAGGGAAGGTGATCACGTTTCAAAAAACAGAATCTCCAGATGGATAGTGAAATGCATACACCTCTGCTACTCTCTCTCAAACAAAACCCTGCCTTTCACACCAAGAGCTCACTCTACCAGGGGTAAAGGAGCTACTTTGGCCTTTATTTCAAACGTCCCGCTGGACACCATTTGCAAAGCAGCTACATGGAGCTCTATACATACTTTTACTCAGCATTACTGCATTGACACACATTCTAAAGCACATGCACAGGTGGGACAAGCAGTGCTAAAACATATGTTTGCCGCTGTACCTTCTCACAACCCACCACCTTCTCCAGACACTGCTAGCTAATCTATGCATAGCATGTGATCTAAGCAGATCCACAAGCCTCAGAAGGGATACATTACTCACCGTAATCGTATTTCTGATGCTTGTATCTGCTTAGATTCACATGCGCCCAACCTTCCTCCCCTGTGGAGTAGTAGGTGCATAGATGTTTTCTGGCTTTATCTGCTCTTATCTGCTTTATTACATCTGTATTTGCACTACACTTCATGCTACCTCATGTCAGAAAAAAACAATCTGAGGTTTAGTTTCTTTATTTGTACCGCGCACTGAACCCTCCGGTAACTGGGCTCTTAAAGTTTATAGAGTTGTCAGTTTTCGACAATAACAGAAATGGCAACAAAAAAATTAAAACAACAAAACAGAACTAAGAGCAGTATCTAGGTTACAGCAGGAATTAGAGCATTCATGTGAGCACAGGTAGGAGATAGCTGATCACTCCAGTTTCTTGCCGAAGAGCCAACTCTTTACTTTGGCTATAAAGGTCCAGAATGAAGGTTCCAATCTGAGGCTAAGGGGTAGCCCATTCCACTGTCTAGCGGTTAGCACAGGGAAACTCGCGCCCTATTTAGAAGAAATCTGGGAACGACCAGCCAGTGTGACTGCATGGCTCTAGTTGGTTGACGTTTTTTGACTTTGTCAGTCAAGTATTTAGGGGCGGAATTTGAAAGGCACTTGTGGGAGATGACAAGTGTGCGAAGGGCAATTCTGTCCCATACCGGAAGCCAATGGGCATCCTTCCTGTAGCTAGCGATGTGCGTGGATCTAGGTATATTTAATCCGGCACTTAAGGCATTATTTTGAAGGACCTGGAGTTTGTTGAGGTTTCTTTCGGAGGTACCTAATGTTAGGCAGAATCAAATGCAGTATCCTTTGGGAACACCACACACAATTAAGACTACAAGTGCAAGTACAAATTCACCTTTTGTACAAGCCTGTACTACATAGTAAAGTAGCGATGGCAGAGCAGCCAGACTTATCTCAAGAGTAAAGTGAGCAGTAACAGAAGTTAGACAAAGGACAGTAATTAATATGGTTCAAACAAACACTGACCCAAGGTTTCTGAGTAAAAGAATATATATTTATTTACACCATCAGTTCTAAAACAGTCCACTAATACAAAGCAGCAGAAAATCACAATCTTAATACACTACACAACACCCAATCAATTCTGGACAAGTTAAGGTCAAAATGAAGTGTGAGCAAAATGGCACTCCAGCAATTTAAAAAGGGAGGGAAAGGACAAGGTTAGCTAAAATCAACAACACCAACAAGTGATAGGCAGGGCAATCTAGAAAAGGCTTAACACAACTAGGATTCAAATCGATAGGCCTGGGCCAATGTTAATGGCTCGGAGTCTTTGCAGAGGATCACACAGTTCAGAGTAGTTCGCAGTTAAGTCTTTGCAAAGTGTTCAAAACGACATTGGTCGGAGGAAAAGTTATTCAAAAGAGTAGAGGACAAGCCTACAGAGAGGCAAAAGATTTAAAACACTTTAACTGCGGTCGGACGGAACGAATGACCGGATTTTAACAGTACCTTAGATGAAGAAGAATGCTGTAGCTGCGGCGGTCGTTCCTGGCAGTTACTGCAGGCTCACGGTTGCTGAAGCGACTGTCGGACTGACAAGGAGGAGGAAGACTGGAGGGTCCTGCGCTGCCCAGGGAAGAAGCCAGCAACAGAGCAAAGCAACGAATAAAAGGTGCGCTCCTTAAAAGCACAAAGGGACTCTCTCAAGCTGGCTATCCGGTTTCCTGTGGCACAGCAAATTCAACCAGGCTGAAGAAGGGAGGTCCAGGGGCTTTGTGAGCTTGTTGGTCCCACCAGGCTCAAGGGGAGAAGACTCCTTCTAGATCTCCTCTGTCGTCGGAGTTTCAGGCGATTCGGACCTGCAGCAGGGCTTCACCGAGATGTCCAGTAGTTGCAGCAGTAGTCTTCCTTCAGCTCCTCGTTGGTTCTCTCGTTCCAGTGGCGACTCTGCCTTCCAAGTCCCAGAGACCTGCTTTTAAGCAGTTTTCCCCCATTCACACAGCCTGGCTGTCAATCACACAGCAGGTTGGCTGTCCTGGCAGGACAGTCACCTCACCAATCAAACTAGAGTGTGATTTAGGTCTCCAAGGAGACCTTGTGCAGGGGCCCTCAAACCCCTCCCTCACATCCTGTCCACCCAGACACTCGGGCGCCTAAGGAAGGCTTCTGTGGAGAAGCCCGCCATAGGATAGCGAACAAAGGAACCGGACCTGGTTTGGCACGCTGGGTAAAACACGAGAAAGACCTTTACAAAAAGAAATGGCGAATAAACCCAACCGGAACCAAATAAAATTAAAAATGGTCCAGCAGGTTTAAGTTGGAGGCTACCACCATGGCCTCTAACAGTACTGAAGCTATTTTCATAGCTCGCGGTAAAATAAAAATGGTAGATGCCACTGCCACCAGCCAAATCTTAGAGAAAGGGGAACGAAATAATGTGCCATGAGAAACGGACAAAAAGGGATAACGATTAACCCTTCCAGTACTCTATGGAAGATAGTTTGTACTGGGTCTGTACATTTAAAAAGACTAGTAAAAGTCAATGACAACTTTACATGTTCTGGGAGACAGTAGTCAGTCCAGGAAAATGGAATTTAAAGAGGGGGAAGTCTAAAAAGACAACCTTGTGTCACTGCACTGAAGGTGCTGTGTGACACACAGTACAAAGATGATGCCTATGGAGTAGGTGAGACTCCATAGTCCATGAACTCATAAAATGTACAACACATAGCCAAAAACACATGTAAGAGTGGGGACAAAAGGCTCACACTCTTACCGGTGAAAAAAAGCCTAGAAATCCAGCAAATCTGCTGAGGGACTCAGTAGGTAAGAGAAAATAGCCACTCTGGAGAATTTTCCCTAACACCGAAGTAGAGGGTGTTGCAGTAGTCTATCTTGGATAACACTAGATCCCTGGCTAAGGTAGTGCAACTACTAGGCAAGGGGAATGACTTGCAAGTGTTAATTAGTTTGTTGGTGTAGGCCGTGAAGGAGGCAGTGGCATTTACTTGCTTCTTGAAGGAGAGTGTGGAGTCTAAGTATACTCCCAGGGTTTCGATTTCTTTGGCCACTTTAATTAGGTTTCCATCGATATTGATGGAGGCATAGCAGGGGTCTTATTTGTTCAGGTGGGTTTGGGAACCGACAATCAAGAGCTCCGCTTTTTCGTCATTGAGGCAGTGATCTGCCATCCACGCCTGGATTTCCAGGTAAATCTCGTTTATCCTTTTACAATCATCTTCATAGCATCCTGTGAGTGTGATGAGAAACTGGATGTTGTTGGCGTAGTTTGTGTTTGGAACACCCAAGTTGATGGTCAAAAAGGAGCTTAGTGAAGATGTTGCAAAGCGTTGGCGAGCCGCACAAGCCTTGCGGTACCTCACAATGGATGGAGATCGGGTCTGCTGAGCCAGCAAAGACCCTCATGGTGCGATTGGACAGGAATGCTTGTATACATGTATAGGCGTTGCTGGGAAAGGCAGCTGCTGTAAACCGGTGATCTGTGAGGATGTGATGGTCGACTAGATCGAATGCTGCCGACAAGTAGAGCAGCAAGAGCATGGCAAGCTTACCATTGTCCTTGGCCTCATCCATTTGGATTTTAAGGTACCTCGATACGTGAAGGACCATGGGTACTGTGGACGTCACACTAGGGATAGTATTATTGGCACGCCCTGTCGATGTCCCTTTTCGAGTTTTGAAAACAAAACATGTAATACTCTGCGGCTACCACTAGAAATCGGCATATGCGTAGCATGTGAATCTAAGCAGTTAAAAGCATCAGAAATACGATTACAGTGAGTAATGTATCCCATATATGTATACACACAGTATGTGAGTTGAATTTGAAAACTCTGCTTTGAATGGTTGTAAAGTTTCAATCTTTGAATATAGGAGTTAACTAACGATTTTAGTGAACCCAGGCAGCTTCTGGTAGATCAGATCACTTGTATGGAGAAACTGCTCATTATGTAGCTTTATTGCAATTCCTACAAACTAGGGAAAAGTTGGTGGCATTTAGGGTGTACTGTACTGCTACCGGTTAATAAAAAATCTTTGTTCTGTAAATGAATGCTATTGCAAAGAATACAAAAAGTTCCCAGAAATTATTTTAAAACAAATTACTGATGAAAAATACATATTTTAAAATGAAATATCTATTTGACAATGGAGATAAAACCAAGTACTACCAGAAGCTAACACAGTAGAAAATTAGCTAGCCAAACATCCTGCTTAGTAGAACCTCCTTGCAGAACATCCATCAAATCTTAGTTGATTAAAAGGCCTATTCTTTTTCCACGCCTTACTTGAGAATGAACACAGCTGAGAAACAAGCTCTGCTTTTAGCCCATATTGGGTCTCCCACAAGATGGGTCTCGCCTACTTCTGGGTGCAAAGATTTCCACTATGTAATTCTCAATTCCACAAAACAGTTTTCATGAAACAGAATGAGCCACTGATTCTTGAGACTTAGCTTCACAGAGGCGAAAGCTCTCCTGGGGAGATGGCCCTCCGATCTTGCCTTCTAAGTTTGACCTTTTCAAGAATGAATCTCTGGCGAAGACATTCCCTCCAGGTACAGAGAGAGCTCAAAGTATAGAGTTAACAGAGGCCTGTTTCTACATATCTGTAAGTTGCGTATCTACCATTGAGCCCGATTTAGCCCTCAATTGGGCTCAAAATGTGAATTATATTGTATTAAATATATTGTAGTTGTTTTATCCTTAACTCACTTTATCCTGCAGTGTATCTGGATATTATATAGTGAATCATTATTTTCTGTATTTTTTTGTAATATTGTAAAATGCTTTGTTACCTGGTATTGTCAGTGTCGTATTCCTTGTCCCTGAACTCATCTCATGAAGCTCCCTGTTAATATCCCCCTGTGGGATCATTCTGAAACACAAGTTACGGGAACCGGTGGGTGCAGGGATTAATTTTTGGTCTTTGGCTGTGTGCATTGTTTGAAAGAGGTTTGAGGCCTTATGGCGACACTGGGGTGGACTTCTGGAGATAGTCAGGGAGTCTGGCCTCTTCCATAATCGCCTAATAAAGGATCTTCATTCCCCAATGGTCAAAAGACAGTTAGACCCACTGAGTGCAGAACCTGAGCAAGTTAGTAATGTTTGAGACAGCACTCAAGCTGCCAACTAACATACTAAGAAAGGCAGCGTGTGTACCTGGTACAGAGCACTGAAAGGTTTTGATCAGCCCTTGCTCCACTGGCAATACCTCGGAACCAATTTAGGAAAATCGAGTGGGCATTGCGACAGCTGCTATGGCATGGGTCACAGCCACAAATAGCACTTCACATTCCCTGCAACTCTGTAGGGGAAGGGGTTATTGGAGTTCCTGATCTTCCGAAATAATATTAGGCCTCTCCTCTCCCAGTAGCTAATGAATGGCTACATGGAAATCTGACGCACCCACATATACGTGTAGAACTTGACGTGCTGACATTTGCTGACCCCCCCCCACCCCCCTCATTTCGGGTACTAAAAACTCCACACACAAAACCATGCCACTTGCAGCGCGACAGGTTCTCTGGGTGCATGCCGTGGCTACCAAGGCTACGAGATGGTCAGGAAGGATCACCCTGAAGGTTCCCATTTGGCACAATAAGAATCTACCAAAAATCCAGAATCTGCAATTTTGCAAAATTGTGGTGGGGATGGGAAGTCGCGTGTTTGGGGGTGTGGTTCACGGTGAGGGATTGCTGTGCTTTGTGGCGATGCAGTGTGCATTTTGGTTGGCTCCAGTGGATGAATTGATGACTGCCCTGAACATAGTCCACTAGAGGCGAATCTGAACATAGACTTCATTCCGGAAAGGGTGATATCAACACCATACCAGATTGTACTTGCCTTCAAATGTCGCCCCTTGACTGGGCTACAACAGAAATGCGAATCAGACGTTGGCCTTCTTAACCCAGAATACTGGCAACGGCACTGATGACGCCAAGGGAAATCGCCATACCTGCCAGGCTCACACTATTCCAGTTGAAAGTGCTTCATAGGGTGTATTATAACCGGGATTTTCTGTACAGATGTGGCCGTGACAAATTGTCCATGGTGTGGCAGGCACGTTCTATCATACATTTTGGTCATGTCTGAAAATTCACAGGTTTTGGTTCACCCTTTCATAGACTCATATCCAGAATTACTGGGCAACCCAGTCCCAGATGCTCCACGATTGGCCCTACTTGGGTACATGGGGGGGGGGGGGGGGAGGTGACTTATTCACGATAAGAGAAACTATTGATCTCTAACGCGTTTATAGTGACCAAGCACAATATTGCCATGCTGTGGGAGGGGGGAGGAGATTCACAGCGAGCGCCTAAGTGGGAAAGAGACCAGGATGGGTGTATGTCACTGGAAGAAAGGGCTACATGGCAAGGGGCTGCCTGCATGAATTCACCAAAATATGATACAAACTTTGTTTTGAGGTACTACTAGTACTTTGATATTGTTCATGTGAACAATTAATAAACGATTTTATAAAAACAAATATATTTAGAAAAGCACAGGAGAATGTATGCCAGCTGCAATATGCAGTTGAAGTATAAATGGAGTTGCCAGGAATATCATGACTTGAATGGGAGAGGACATAGTTTTGGGCACTTGTACACTCCTGCAGCTGTACATTGCAAAATGGTCCCTCTCTACACCCCGTGACCTCCACTGCTTTCATTAATTTTTAAAATACTAATAATTCATTTCTGGTGGCACATTATGTAGTCTTGTTTAATTGTATTTAATTTAATTTTATTAAATCTGCACGAAAGGCATTATTGGGTGAAAGCATAATATGCAAACAGACATGCGCTGACTCAGTTGCACTTTTTATCTGTGCTGTGGCAAGTGTGCAGCACCTTTTCAATATGGCTCCTTATTTCAGTTTTGAGCTTCGGTAGCTATGGGACGAGGGCACCCCACTTATATAAATGCCTGGTACCACCTTTAAAATCTTGCACAATGTTTGCATATTTTCACATGTGTGGTTTCTTTTTGCTGAGGATGAAAAAAGCCCATAGCTTCTGAGTTAAAGGGGAAGTGCGCTCAAAAAATGTTGTTCGGGCATGTGTTTTTAAGCATACTGTAATCGATCTTAAAATGTTTTCCTATGCATCTTACCTTAGTTTTCCTTACTTTTACACATGCGAAAATAACGGGTTGGGTGTGGCCATCTTGTGCTAACCTTATCCGTTGAGGCATCGCAGTAACAATATGCTCCATTTATATTGATGCTGTTGGTGGTCAGCGTAGTCAAACGTGCCCAGTAATCACCCACGCCATAAAGTCAGTTAACGCAGAACCAGGAATATAAACCCACACATCTCACAGCACATCCCAAGTTGGATAGGAAAACATTATTTTTAAAGAAAACATCATTCCTCTGCAATGTATCAAGTGCTTATATTTATCAAAGAATGCTCCCAAAACTATATTAAGTCCATGTAATGCACTATACTTTATTGCGATACAAGCTATAGGCAGCGAACATTGCATGCTTCGAATGTTCTTTGTAACTTCAGAATGATACGCTGATTGTGATCAACGATCGATTACTCCCAGCACTCCAATTGTTGTGTCCTTATTTTGCACCAGCAAAGCTTTCTAATGGCACGCATGGTGTTCCTTTCGTGAGAAAATATGCTTTCGATGCACTTTCAATCAGCAAACTTCCACCCCCCCCACCTACTTTATGGTGCACAATAATGCAACGTTGACAGCACACCCGCCTGGAAAATCTGCAGGACAAAGCGATTTAGATATCACTAGCCTGCATACAGGTTGTGGGTAGTCGATGAATGAATAATCATCACATTATGCTCCAGCTAACAACCCATAACAAGGCCAATAATCAGTACAGCCCAAAAAATCAAACCTCTATTCACTCTTCTTAAACTATACACAAATAACAATTACTAGATTTATAAACAAACCGTGAGGTACGCACTCACTGTTTTATATTGTGCAGTATAAATATAATTGAACATAACATATTGTCTATTATTTTCGTCAAATAGTACATTCGTAAGTCGCTGAGTTATTCAATATGCATACAGCACACAGGCGGTTTTAAATCGCAAAAATAATGTGTAGTTAAACTTGCATACTGTTAGGAAGTTCCATTTTTGTCGTGTCACACTGAGTAAACGCTCCAAACAGCTTGCAGAAAATGAAAAAAATTTTTCCAATGTCCACTTTTAATATAGTAAATGTTATCATTTTTGAGGGTATTCGACACCTTTTGTGTCCTTCTAGCCTCGCAGTCGCTGAGTTTCACCCAGGGCCAAAATAACAATAGCAGCTTGTTTTCAGTGATTGAAGCCAGAGACGGTAAGTTTCGATTTTGTGAAAGAATGCCGCAGAAATAAAACAGAACGGACAAGACGCATCAGTGTGACTTGATTAATTTCTTCCATTCCCACAAGCATCAGCCCATGACCTGACCTTTACTCCATGGAGAGACGAGATCAGATGCCCCACGTGGAATTCGAAATATGCCTGTGAACAAACTAATTGTAGGCTGGCATCCAACAATGGAGCACGATCATGTATACTGTCTTACCGTTCACTAGTGTGGGTTATGTCCCTATATGTGATTTCATTAATGATGCTTTGGCCTCTCAAAAGACAAAAACATTAATTCTGGAGTCTCGACCTTCTCGACCAGCAGCCACCTTTGCCGATATTTTTTGAATTCGGTACAATTATACCTTGTTATCCCTGCAAGCTATCTGTGGACTTCTTTCCCTAGAGGGTTTTATTCATTCGGTTGTGAGCGTAACAGGGGACCACCTTCAATTGCACACTGCCTACTATAATTCATGCATGTCCGTTCAGACTGACTATCGCACCGGAGGCAGCCCTCTCTACCTTCATGCCAGACAGGTGACATTGTGTGCCCATAACAAATAAGTTGCATTCATGCTCCAACTAGGCCTTGTGCCAATCATCCTTGCAAGTACATAGGGTAAGCAGGGAGGAGCATTAGACAATTGTTTGGAGTTGTTCCCTAACTTTCTAGTGCAGCCCTGAGAAGTGGGTAGCCTTGTGCTCAACATTGCAGTAGTGCATGAAAGCGATCAATCGCGCCAGTGAAGCAAAAAGCAGTTCGTCTTGGGAAGGCCGTAGCAAGTCATGAAGGGGCCTGAGGCAATGAAGAATTGGTTCCTACTATTCAAGTACGATGTCCTCTTGGGGGCAGATCAGTTTTCAAAAGGTGAGAATAGATGGGAGTGCAGGCTAACCCAGGCAACATCGAATACCTTTATGGGATATCTGTACGTCAAAGGTATCAGTTGTGCCGGTCCGAAACAGTCAAGTGATGCAATGTCTTGATCCATTTCACCAAACAGAGCCATGTGATTGATTTTATGTCTGCAAGGACATGCTTTTTACCCCTTTCAATGACCCTTTCATCACTCTTATTGTCGACGGGACGCAGGGCCACCTCGTACATATAAAAAAAACAGATACCTTATTGTAACAACTTATGACTGCGACAGGGAGGACAGTTTTTTGTATCTTCTTCCTAGAGCTCTTTGCTCCTCCACTCACAACTCCCTCAGGGTCAGCCGCTTCTCCAAGCAACGAGTTGGTATTTGATCTTTCTTTGGCTGGGGCCTGCCTCTGGAATAGCCTCCCTGCCTCTATCATATGATTTCAGTAGTACCGTGGATAGTAGACCCTATCCGTTGTACCGTGACGCCCAGCAAGAAATCATAGTGTAATGAACTGGACAATACATTTTCATGATCTAGTGATACCCATATACTAGGCACTGTATAAACCTATACATTTTGATCTGGATAATAGTCATTATAGGAGTCTTGGACCTTAGGGTGTAATATTAAATTACAGTTGCTTTTCGGTTCAAAGACTACTGGAAACAATTACTCCAATTTTTAGTATAAAATAACACAGTTCCACTCAAGGAAGTAAGACAGATACTATAAGCAACTGAAAGACAGGTGTAACCGAAGACTCTTTTTGTGTCCGTCTAAAACAGACCATGAAAAGCAAAACTCAGTGTTCCACTGTATGAATGAACCAAAGTTATGTCGGCAAAACCTAATGCAGACTTTATCTGCACAGGCTAACAGCATGCCAGGGGAAGCAAAACCCAGTTATACAATTATCCTTACCGGAAATAATAAATTCAAACCAATAACTTTACTTTTCTGGAAGAGGCACAACAAATTAACGGACGAGCAAACTAACCTTATATATACTTTTGAGAATAGCAAAACATTTCAAAGGCAACTAAACTGAACGTGTATATACCTAGCAGAAAGGTGGTAGTATGATTTCATGTGATGTGAGGGCAGTTTGAATCCTCTAGTGAAGTCTTGGTGGGCCTTTCACATCATTTGAATTGTTCAGCAAATTACTCCCACCTGCCATTAATGGTAAGTTTGTCTTTGTAACTTAAATGTTACATTTATTTAAAATGAGAAAGTAGATACCATCGCACACATGGGATCAAATGTTATGTTCTACCCTTCGCAAAATGTAGTTCTGTCAATGTTAGCCATCGAAAGTTAAAGTGGTGCACCTACAGCAATCTAGCAACAACAGGTACTTATTGCCAAAAAGTAGCAAAAGAGGATACATTTGAAAAGACAATATGGACGCTAATGAGAGCCCAAAAAATCACACCTATCAAAAGACTGTGTGTGTTTGTGTGTAAAGGGACCCACTCAGAGGTGTAAGAAAAACAAATACACCAGTAAAGCAAAAAGTTCTGGAAGTTATGGGCTTGTCCCAGGTTAGGCGATTTATCATTACTATGAAAATCTTACCTACCATAGGCCATCAATACCAGTGCCATGCACTGCATGTGTGGCTTGGGTCTAGCAGAGGGTTTGACAGACACCAAGCCTCAGTGTACCTTTCACTGATGGCAAATATCAAGTTCTATATCAGTATTTCTGCCACACAAATGTGCAGTACAACACCGATGTGCTAGGGCAATTCTCTTCTGAAATATAGTAACAATATCAACCACAGACATTTGTCTTTTCGGTAGAGGACCAGTAATAGTCCAAACATAGGGGAACATATAAAAAATCTTATTGTGAGCAGATTAGGAAGACTGCTACAAATCATTTAAATCTGGAAGTCAACTTTTAAACAAGTTCCGCTTTAGGTTGACAGGGCTTGTTTGCAATGTTTTGTGGCATTGTATGTGTCCTAGGAACAAAATCGGGATTGATTTCATGAGTATGCATGGCCAACAGTCAATGTCGGTTCTTTCACAAATTCGAATATCATTTTCTGGTATATTGGATTGGCCAACCATTTTTGTCCCAGTTTTGTAAAGGCCATGAGGTAAAGAAGCATCCCGTAGGTTCCTGCAGTTTTCGCTTGTTCTTTCCTAACGTTCTCGTTGTGTGCAAGTACAGCTATAGTCTTGTTCTGGTCTCCATACCGTCTATGCCGAAATGCAACCTTTTGGGCCTGTACTTTAGGCACATATTATGGAACACCTCCAAATCTCCAGTATGACAGAATTCCGTGAGCCATTTTTAATTGAATACTTTTAACATCCTTCAATTCAAAATGTAGTCTTTACCTTAATTGTGAAAGCAAAAACTTGTTGCCTTTGTTTGCAGTAGGACACATTTATCCTGCCTCAGGGTGGTTGCCGTCATTTTGTTAAAATCTGTGGCTTTTATTTTGTGCAATGATGCTTGCAGTTGCGTGATGACGTCATGCAGCTTTCTGCCACGGCCGCCATTTTGCTTTGGGAGAGCAAATTGTGCATGTTTTGAGTTCATTTACTCGTCAGTTTAAAAATTCTATTTGTTTTTTTATTATTTGGTGTCTGGTTTGTTTCGTACTTTATTGTACCTTCAAGTTTTATTGTCTGAATATTGAAATCCACATAAACCCTACGACAAGTGGTATTTTTGCATATTGGTATTATGACGCTGGTATGCGGCTGAATACGTCATCTAATGGATTATTTGCATTAACTGAGCTTTGGGTGAATTTAGCATGCAATATGGAATTGTTCACAACATAACGGTTATTATGCGTAGTACATTCTATTATGTGCAATTTAGGGTATACTTGTCCTTACAAATGTCATAAACATGATATGATAGTACAAATCATAGCTGCAATGCTTATTGGTACATTGAGTTCTTGTTAAAGAAAGTGGTACATTTCCTGGTCCATGTTTAGACCAGAATGGCAGGTGTCCATAAGGCCTATCCAATATGCTTCTTTTTTTAGTTTTTTTTGTAAGTGACCTCCTCTAGGCAGTAGTGTTACTTTTTCTATGCCAAAAAATGTGATTTGTTGTAGTTGATCCATATGATGGTGCTCTTGAAAGTGAGATGCCAAGGTGATCTGTGATCATGGTTGGAAATTGATCTGATATGTTCGCCTATCCGTGTCTTCAGTGTTCTTATGGTACTTCCTATGTAGTATTTGTTGCAGATGCATTGGATCCCATATATAATGTATTTGTTGTTGCAGTTGATCAGGTCTCCGATGGGTTTACATTTACCTTTTGGCATTGTGATATTCTTTTTTGCATTGTCCGAGTATTGGCAGACATGGTAATTTTCGCATTTGTAGTTGCCTACTGTTGGTGGTTGGGGCCACATCGTTGGTTGAGCAGTATGTTTTTGTCCTAGTTGGAAATGGGATGGGCTGAGCGTTTCTTTTAGGTTTTTCGTTTTGCGAAAGGTTATACTTGGTTGGTTGTTCAGTAGATATTGGAAGTCACTATCCACTTTAAGTACATTCCAATTGTTCTTAAGTATTTTTTAAATGATGTTATTGTTGCTATGTTGTAATAAAGCTTGACCTTTCACTTTTTGATGTTTTTGTTAGTTTTGGTTTTTCCTGAAGGAGGTCTTCTATGGTTCTCAATTTGGTTTTTTGATAGCTTTTGTTTAAGTGTTTATGATGGTATCCTTGCTGTTTGAATTTGTGAATTGTGTTAGATGCATGTTTTTCAAACTCGGCCTGCGTTGTGCAGTTTCGCTTGACTCGAAGCAATTCTCCATATGGTATATTCTGGATGATGTGTAGAAAAACATGCTCAATGTATAGCAAACATACAGCAGATACCATTTTAAAACTAAAAACCTAATATGAATAAAAAATATGCTTAACTTCTCCAAAACCAACTTGTTCATTCTTTACCCTTGGTTTGTTAATTTTCTTGGAAACCGCAGCCTTCTCTTTGCCCACTGCACCATCAAGCTGAAAAAAAGTGTTTTTTCATAAGGTTTAAAGCAAATTTCATTTGTACAGAAACAAATACAGGTACATATCTACAAACAGAACCAACTTGAGTAACTTGAAAAACTGACAACATAAAAATGTATTCCAGGTGCAATGTGATGTCCAATTGTATTCAATATTAGCTTATGTTCACCTCTGGTTCATGTGCCTCCTCTACTAATTGCACACCTTGGGTACATTCCTTGAATCGAATATTCATTAAAATAAATAAAATGTCAATCGTACTGGAAATTAAAATATTTCATCGCACAGAGAACTAGCATGCAAAGTAGTATGAAATGACAAAGAACCATATACTATAACGTTTGTTGTAACAACACAAGAACATTAATATGAACATGTCCTCAAACAGTGCATGTGATTTGGTCATAATCTACATTTCAGATTTCACCTGATAACCTTCTGAAATGACACATGTGCTTGATCTGAGATCATTATGCAAAACATACTGATGGTAATGTCCCCATCAAAAGTAGTTAGCTTTGCAATATTTGTTTTTTTACTCTGTTCTGCATTCCGGAGGAAGTGTAACGTTCTAACTGAAATCAGAAAAGTTTGAAACCGTGCAAGGTTATATGCATTTCAGTCTCAAATAATATCCTTTGTAGGATTTACTTTCATTCTTGCAAGGGAACTGAAAGTATGCATACCTCATACTCTGGACCTGTTGCAAAGGAGGAAGTGATTGTAGCAAAGTTCCAGCATCCCTCTATAGTACAGTATTTGTTTTAGTACGTATGAAAACAGCGAAATAGAACTGAAACAATGAGATGCAGACGATGGTACATATAGAGTGATGCCCTATATGCCACTTAGTGTAAATAACTGATACTATACATCAAAACGTTCAGTTATTTTGAACTTCCAAGCGTAACACATTCTCATAAAGGACCAGTTCAATATAATTACTTGATAGGCGAGTGAGCTTGATGTTGACTCCGGAAAAGTAATTGATGCAGAATCTTGCTCTTTCTTTTTCAGTAAATTGTCAGAAAGCTGAAAAGTAATTGATGCCGAATCTTGCTCTTTCTTTTTCAGTACATTGTCGGAAAGCAGTACAAGGGAAAAATAAGTTGTATTAGATATGTGGGCAGATCCAAGGCTCGAAAATATCCCTTTGTGCATGTCGGTAGGGCTCACCATTGGGATACTAGACGTGTCAGTGGTTTTCGTCACTTGTGAGGGTCTGTGCTTCCATCAGTGTCCTCTATGAAAATAAGGGATATATCAACCAACAGATTTCAAAAAGATTATGCGACTTTAAAAGGGTACTATGGCATTGTTTACTGATGGTCACAATACACTGATTTATTCGAGGCTCCATAAATCGTGGACATATGTAGTATAGTAAAGTAACATATTTCAAAATTCAATAGAATTTGGAAAGTTTAGTATGACAAATTTTAACTAAATATAAAACAAAATCTCTAATCCGTTCATGAAGTTACCCTTTCAATACACTACCTCAATTAAATTGAGACATCATAGAGGATGCTTATTTATGCAAACCGTCGTCCATCATACAAACAAACATAACCAATTCATCGTCTTGGTCTCCCCGGAGCCAGCGTGTGCCGACATTGAGTTGGAATTGCATTTGAAAGCAATTTTCGAAGAATTGTGGGTTGACGCTTTTTTGTGTACTTCGATTGTTTGTACATATCGTCGGTAAAATGCAGGCTGCCGAGGCGGAATCAATTGGCCCTCACGTTGTATAAGTATATATCATTTGGCTCTACTTTCAATCTCTTCCACCGGAAAACCATAATTTATAATCCATCTTCTTATTAAAACAATATCTTTCGGGAATGCATGCAGGACTGTGCCCAGACATTTTGCGTGGCTCACTGAAGGGCAATGTAAAATTATACATGAAGGCATTCTTGAAAATTCGGGAAGATCTGTATAAAGAAATATAAATAATTTGAAAGAAAATACAGTATGCATATGATTGAAGGAATTATAACACAGCTTTGTCTATGTTTTGTACTTAAAGAAAACTTGTGTAACCTAGTCGAATGAACACAGCGATAACTTTCTTACAGAATTGATTGATATACCGCAAATCGTAACGTGTTACTCGTCCGTTGAAGGAACTTTCAAGCATCAAAGGGAAACAAGTTTGCAAACATGGACCACAAAAGATTACATTATATTACAATGCACAGTTTTGCAATGTGCTATTTACCGAAATTGAAATACTTGAAACATTAGACAGTGGTGAAGTCTTTGAGATAAATGAACATTACAACACTGGGTACATTCAGTGGAAATGGATAGAAACTTTGAGATCACCGATCAATGAATATAGATAAGTAAATAGGTGACCTACCCTTACCTGGACGAACAAATGAGCCGATTCAGCAAGCAGGGAAGCGTGTAGCTGTGGAACAGGTATACAGGGAACAGGTAGCACGATGACGAGTAACCTTGTAGATCTCAGATATGTTCTCCTGTTAAATGTCAAGGTGTTTATAAAGGCTTAGAAAAGTGGGTCTGTATGTGAGTGTGTGATGTTTGTTGACATCCACTCAACCTCGATGGCAGCGTTTCACAGATGCCACAGCCACCCACTGTGCCGACTTGTGATTGCACAGGAATAGGCTTGCTTGTACAGCCTATAGGGCAATAGGGCCAGGGTTGAAACACCAACACACATTCCTTGTGTTGGTCTTTTTTGATAATGAAAGTGGCCGACTTGTTTGGCCCATGTGAGCCAGTTTGAGTTACTTCGTTAACCGGCTAGTAGTAGTGATCGCTGTTGATGAATATATATTATTTTAAATGCACAATTTGCATCACCTTTTCATCAAAATACTCAACTTTTGGTTAATACCAAAACAGGGCCTGTCAGTGAATTTAAACTGTGTGCCACGTTTTCATCAGTGCCCGAGACAATATTATGACCCAGTACGAACTGCTATTGATACTGGAGGGGAGATGGATGGGAATGAGGCGAGCGCAAAAGGCCTGGCATACTGCAGACGGAAGAAAAACTTATGTTGATTGCAGGGGCAGGGGCTTGAAGAGGGGAGTATGGAGCTGGGTCTGGGGTGGCATGTCAACAATGGTCACCGTGCAGAAGATCCCTTTTGAAGTGTATATGTTTGGCATCTTGGCAGTTCCCACCCACCCAATACCAGAGTGGGGTATAATTGAGGGGGTGAAGGATTGTTCCGTACGAGGTGAGCGCAAAAGGGCACCAACCATTCTTTCATGTCCATCAGACGAGTGAGTGTGTTCTTGATTCACTGAAAAATTGAAACAACTATTCGTATACGCTATTTTGTATTTTATTTAGTTTGGTAATGTTAATGGTACAAACAAAACATTGTATACTTGAGGTTGCAGCACAGTGTGTGGAAATCGCCTGTACTGTCCGCTGTCACTGGGGAATTTGGCTCGAATGGCTCCAACGACACAGGGGGGGGTATTACTCGTCGAGCGCTGAATCCAAACCTCCCATAAAGCCACCATGTAAATGAACGGTAGGCTACCAGCCTGTACCACTTTTGGAAAGTAAACATACATACTGTAATTGAATTAACCTGATGAGTGTACAACCCTTACTTGAAAATGCATCCTAAATTCTATGGCATAGTTGCCCTTAAAGTTACTTCATTAAAAAATGAATTTTGGCTTTGAAGTCTCGACACATTAAAAAAGTGAACACCCATTCAATCCATAATGGGTTGTGCCACAGAGAAATATTATTTTTTAGTTGAAAGTAAGAGGTATACGCAATGAACACTCTGATTTTCAAAAAGGGAGAGAAATATTTTCAATTTGCAGACTAAATTTGTCAGTGAGCGTTCAAAGTTACGACAATGTAGGAGACAAACATGACATTTTAGTTGTCTGTGGTCAAAATGACATCACAACTACAGTACCCTTACTCGTTACTTGGATTGCGAGGGCAAACTGTTGCGCGAGGTTTGTGCATAAGCACCATCATAATCTTCAACACAGACCTTGTGAGGCAGGCTGCCCTGAAGTCATGCAGCTCGGTTACGCATAGCGGTGGTGTGTCTTCTTCTGATATGTAGGCTAAGAATTCAGAGTTTTCTTTGCAGCGGCAGTTCTCCACCTCGGTTGGCCTGACCTGCAACGATTGCAGGTACACCAGGTGGAAATGTCTTCCATGTGACTACGCTCAGGCTCATGATCAGGTCATTCATCTTCCCAACTATCGTTCGATTCCCCATTGTTTCTGCATCTTTCTCTTTCAATTACTTCCTCCTCGGAATACTCCGGCTCGTACTCGTAGGGCTGTATTGTTGCCATTATACGACACATTTTTAAATAAAACGCAGGTAACGGTTAAAATCAGTTCTGCTAGTGTAAGTATCTGTTCGCACGGGTTTTGTACTATGACGATAGCTGAACAGAGCAGAAACGAGTCACAGGCGATTCAAAATAATACAGTGAAACAATTGAAAAAGCAACTCTGATGAGAAGGAGTCTGTTTATACTTGTTGAGGAAAGAGGCGTCCTGCCTTTTCCATGAAGACGCGACAATAGCTTGCGTTGTGAAAAGGGCCGTACTCATCTAATGATGTCCGCTTCAGTGGCGGGTGATCTGAATTATTGCTGCGAGCGCCCTTGATGTTAGTGCGATGCCTCAACAGATAAGATTAGCACAAGATGGCCGCGCCCAACACGTTGTTTTCGCATGTGTAAAAGTGAGGAAAACTAAGGTAAGATGCATAGGAAACATGTTAAGATTGATTACAGTATGCTTAAGCACATGCCCGAATGAATCGGGACAATACCATTTTTGAGCGCACTTCCCCTTTAAGGCATCAAGCCTTGACCAATGTACTTAGGATGGTACTCAAAGAAAACAAACTATTGAATGAATTGCCATCTGGCAAGGGTGTGAAAGCCCTGGTTTTTTTATTTTAATGTTATGTTATTGTGCATTTGTATAGTGCCTTGTATTACTATCTGTATGATCTCAAAGCGCTGTGGGTTGAACGCCTTTGGGGACCGTAGTCCAGGTCACTGGAGAGAGTAGGGTAGCATATAGTGCTTGGGTGCACTCGGCCAGTGCAGTGTTTGCGGAGGTGGCTGCCTTTTGAATGCTAAGCACAGTGCAGTGGTTGTGAGAGATCAGTGGAATGTGTGCAGCAAGGTAGTTTGCCTTCGAGTCCACATTCTGGCGGCTGTGGGACCTCTGTATGAGATTGTGTGTAGCTAGGCTGATTTTGTTTCATGGGGTATTCTAACCAACTGTTGGTGTTCATGGAGTAGTGTAGGTATGTGTGCAGCTGGGCTGAAATTGATTGAGGGTTATAGCTGTGTTTTATTGTGTGTTGGTGTAAAGGGCAGAATGAGCATATTTGTACGAGTGAGTGTCTGTGCTTACTGGTAAGATGCCCCTGTTCCTGGTTACTCTCCGAAACCTGCTGAGCTGACCGTGTCTGTCCTGGTGGTTCGTGGTAATGGATCTCCGAGTGAGATTCTCTGGCTGGTGCAGAGTATATTGTGTTTGCCTGGTTGGATGGGCCTTGTTTCTGAGGCTCTATTTAGGTGCCAGAGGGCCATTTTCCGGATCGCTGGTCATAGTTTATAGCTGGTGGCTGGGTAATTCCTGACATGTTTGTGGCTTCAGGTGTGGAATTATATTGCAGCAACGTTGTCCCTTCGAGAGCAGGAGTGCTAGAGATTGATTGGCTGGAGGCTGTAGTGCATATTCTCAGGCGAGTCCAACCAAGAATAGTTTCTATAGCACCTTGGGGTGAGCGCGTTCTTCGCATTTATTCCTAGGTAGGCCAGGCTAGCCTGACTTTAGCATATACCGCCATGTGTACCCGATGGGTGACCTGATATGACCCAATTGTAATGTGTTAAACAAAAGTGCTATAAGGCTCTGCGGTAGTGGCTTTGTATTAATTCCCCGATGGGTAGAGCTTGACAACGGTTTAACAGGAAACGGTACCAGATGTGGTTGACTGACAGGGGAGCCTGCAATTGTGGATCTGCATGTTAATTCCCTGGTATGTAAAGTTTGACACAGGTTAACAAGAGCAAGTGATAACGCTGTGCTTGCATAGGGGAAGATGATGATTAAGCTCAATTATGGTGGAGAACGTAGGTGCTGTTGAGCTCTAGTTAGAAGACGATGTATTTGTTTCCAGGTTGATATATACAGACAGACATCTTCTGGTCTTGGAACGTGGTGCATGTCTGGTCGGTTGGCAGTGAGCTTGCCTGGTCATAGCATACGATTTATAGTGATGTCAAGTCTTAGGTTTGGAGTTGTGGGCATTGAGATGGGGGCCATGGCCAACTTGTTGGCACAAGGCGGGCTGCTAGGCCATTGTAGTTGAGCCAAAAGCTACCTAGCCCAGAGCCATACTTTTCTGCGATGGTGCCATTCTAGCCGGCTTACGTGGCCCGAGTATTTCTACTTTTCTAGATAATGCTGTTCTAGCCATATTCTGGCCATTGGTGGAGGGATTAGCAGCCCTAGGTGGTCCCTTACATGGTTTAGGGAAAGAACCAGGTTTTCAGTGTTTTATGGAAGGACATGTAGTCTTGGTTGTGTCGAATGTGGGGAGGCAGGAAAGTGTACAGGTAGTTACATCTCTGAAAAAGGTAATCTGCTGATAAGATTCCCCTTTCTTAAGCACCATGGCAAAAGCAGTGTGTATTTGTGCCCTGCTGCATCCATATCCAGATTTGCAGCACCTGCTCTACCAGTGAGAGGTTCAAAGGCCACAGTTGATCATTTGATAGTTACCGTGACAGCCATACGTCTGCAGCACAGGGGTTGCATTTAAGATATACAGCCCTGTACCAAAACTGATGTTCATAAGCAGCCCATGCTGATGGCAGGGTACTCTAAATAAAAGCTTTGCCTGGGTTAAGGCATGGTGCATGGCACTACTCATGATTGTGATATCACACGTCAGCTACCGTGAGCCAACTCAGCTGTAGAAGGTGATGTGTTCTAGCCAGATCCTGCCAAATGATAGGACAGGAACCTGAATGGCCATGCCTCTTCTTTGATCTCTTTGAGGGTAGGTAACACTCTCCTCTGGAGTCAACCGCTCAACAGGCAGCTGTTCTGAGCCCAGGCATCAAAGTAGCATTTTCCCTTTTCAGAGAGAGTAGCCTCACACCGGGATACTGCATTTGTAACTGCCTTTGAACCTAGTGAGAAGGGAAGGTGCGGCATGAGAGTAGACTGGCAGGCTTTGTACAGTGGAGGAAGACTTCCACCATCTTGTTTCTCGCTCCGGTTGTGAGCTGAAGCCATGTGTTCAAAGTACTGCCCCTTAACCATGCTCGGGGACCATTGGGGGTATGTTTGTTGCTGGAATAAGACCTTCCTCTCTGCCAGCCATGGTGGTACCCAGGACCTCACTGTGCTGAAGGGACCCCTGCAGTTGTGTGCCAGCCGCCCCGTGTTTGGTAGCACAAGAAAAGGACTCCTCTTGTCCCAGAGCCCCTCCTGGGTTGGGTCATGCAGCACCCCTTGTGCCAAGACAGCCGGGAGCCTAGTGTTCATTGCGGTTGAACTGCTGGGAGCCATGTTTCAAAAACCGTTTGACGTATTTGAATCGCCAGGACCCTCAGTTGCAGCCTTTTGTATGCTCCAGATCTTCAAATAGCTTGCACATATTCAGGAAGTATGAGTTGGCGCTGCCAGACTACCACAATCTGCAACAAGGTACTATTGACTGCTAACTGCCCTCCTTGGTCAATTTTTGGGCCCTAGCGAACTGGTTGTTACTTTTGCACCCAAGAACATATCCTTTTATTTATTCTTTTTAACTTTATTTTTTATTAAAGTTTAACACACAAACATTTCTTACCATAGCAATTGGTTCTCCAAGTCATTTTCCCCAACCCACTCGCCGAGCCCAACTAGCCCCCCACCCCACTGTTTCAAACCTTTGTTGCTCCTTGTCAGGCTCTAACAGCTACTGTGAAAGATGGTCTCGAACAACCTCCTTTCAGCCCACATATCCCCTTTGGGTCCCTATGCCTTTACCCCTTTTCGTTCGTCCCCACTATAGCATGAGCCTCCTCATGTCCCGCCCCGGGCTATCCTGCAAGTCGCTCACACATGCCTGACCCTCTCCATCCCTTCTTGTCAACATCCTGAAATTCCGGTGTGGAGCCGGCTTCCAATCGACTCTTGTAAAAAAAAAAAAAAAAAAACACCTTGCTTCTCTAGTGAACGTGCCAGCCCCATTTCTGTATCGCTGTACCCCATTCTCCCTTAAAGCAGCCCGTGTTGTAATTGACCGTAGCCGTCAATTTGTCCATAGTAAACATTTCAGTTTCTGCAGCTAGACAGAATAACCAGGGGTTCCAAAGCTTTTCTACTTCTGGGCCAGGCCCACTCTTCCCGCCCTGAACATATGTTCCCACATTCTGGGATATTTATATAGTTCCTTGTCTGCTGGGGGAACTGCTAGCAATAGCTAAAGTGGATCCATTAAGACATTCCCCCGTGAATTCTGCCATCCACCCCAGGAGGTCCCTCCAGTATTCCTGCACCTTTTGGGCAGTGCCATCACATATGGGCAAGTGATCCCACACCCCCACATCCCCTTCGACATAGCAGCGACGTGCCTGCAAACATTTTAAAGATTTTCAGAGGTATCTGTCCCAGCAATGCAATATCTTAAAGTTATGCTCCATTGCTGCTGTAAACAAGTTCCCATGAAACATAATCCTAAATATTCTACTCAATTTTTCCTCAGAAATGTCCTCTGCTCACAACTTGTTCCAATATTTCTTGAAATTGTGTCTATCTGCTATGTCTGTTGTAATCATAACCCCATCAATTCTGGATAGTATCCTTTCCTTGACTCTGAGGAATCTAGAACCTTTTTCGAAAGGGCGAGAGTCTGCCACAGGTTATTTCCTCATTTCTGATCTGTGAATATCCTTTTGAGACAGAAGTACTCACAAATCCTGATCTTTTCTCTACTCAAGACTTCATTGACCGAATCATAGTCCAAGAAGGCCTCTTCTTTAAACAGCTGCCCTGCTCTTTCCAACCCCTTATCCAACCAAGTTTGCGAACCCCAAAAACCTTGACGTCCCCAGTCCATATTGGGACCCCATACCAATGTCGTGGGCGATTCCCATGAAGATCATTTCTCATTAAACCCACTCTGCCTCCACAATGATCACAACACCACCAGGGTCGGGTGGTCCCACAGTCTGCTCGTTATGGCTTTTCGTGGGGCCTGTAATAGATCTGACATTTGACGTTTGAGTATCCATATCCTCCAGATATGTCCAGAACGTTCACAGATCATCCCTCATATGCTCCAGTAAGACTCTAAAGTAGGCCACTATGTGTTGCAAGGAAAGGCTGGGAAAACACAAACCCTCTAAATGCACTCGCAAGGGTGAGAGTGGTTTTCTTAATCCTTGGGTGCTTGATCTGCCAGACAAACCTGGACACCACAGATTGTAGTTGGCCAAAATAACTATCCGGGAGCTTCGTCAGCAAAGCCGTGAAAAGATAAGAGCCAGGGGAGCACATTAATGTTTACCGCTGTCATCTGGCCGTATCAAGACAATGAGTGGGCATCACCTATGTAAGTCCAGTTTGATAGGCTTTAAGAGTGGGTCAAAGTTCATCACTGAGACCTTCGATAGAGCTCTTGTTAGTAAAATATTGAGGTACCTAAATGCATTCTTCTCCAGCCCTATTTTAAGTCTCTGTCTCCTATGCTGTAGGCACGAATCCTGTCTACGCAACTCCATAATGGAAGATATGGGTGCATTTGTTTTCAGTGCCGAGAAGAGACCAAATCGCTCAATGAGAGACAGCAGGGCTTGGAGAGGGGTCTGGATGTCGCCTCAGTAGTGTGAGAAACCTGAATGTGTCTCACTTACTAGTCCAGGGGGGGGGGGGGGGGAATCTGTCATCGAGGTAGCCAGGACACAGCCATCGCTATTGGATCCAGTTCCTGGTGGTGGACCAGTGGGGGAGGATCACCTGGATGAGGGGGTCTTCGGGGAGTAGAAGTGAGACACCGACGGGTGAGACGCAGTACCCCATTCCTTGTAACACCTTTTAAATATCCTACAGGGGAGGATGGAGAAAAGATCTACCCCCCCCTCCTCCGTTTCTGACAAACACTTTCTTAAACAAGAGAAAGACGACGGACTAACACCAGAGCCATTTACCTCTACATTTCCCAATACAAGAGTCAGGCAATTGACGGTAACCACGCACACCTCACGCCCCTTTACCTTCCCCACTGAGCACACTACGAGCAAGGCCAAACGCACGAGGAAACAGCTACACCAGACCGGCAGTTCAAACGGAGGAGAAAAGCGGCGGGACATGGAGGGATGACAAAGGGAAAACTGCCCTTGCACTTTTCAACTCAGAACCACAAAGCCATCTGAATGGGAAATCATAAGACCGGGAGTTACAGTTGGCGTGTGGAGGAACAGGTCACCTCTGCATGGGGGGACTCCTGCATTGATGGCACAGGTGGGGAGGCATGCTGGCTACTGTGGTACCGTCCTTGACTCCAGAAGCAAGACGAGCCAATGGGTTCAACACAGCCAGTGGAGTCGGCGGAAGTTGAAAACCAAACTGTGTTGAGCCCAAGGTTGTAAGTGGCAACATTATATGAACGCACCGAACTTGAGAACCAAGAACTTGTGTGTTTGGACTTTTGGGGTTTTGTGTCGAAACTGCAAGTACTAGAAGGCTCTAGGAAAGGGCAGCGTGAGATGTCAGAGTGCTCCTACAAGGGGTCACGTCAAATCCCTTGTACAATCGAAAGTCTCTGACCCATTGCCAAGAGAAAACTAGCGGAAGGGAACCCTGCTTTCTGATGAAAATGAGCAAATGATGAACTGTTAAAGATGACTATGTGAACCCGACGGAGGGATGCCAAGGGGAAGAGTGAATCCTGCATTGAGATGAAGCAAAGTGAACTGTATGTTTGGCAAACGTGAAACCGGCTGAGGATTGCCTGCGAGTTGGGGTGAAGAGTAATACACCCGTGAACAGTGTGCCGACAAGAGTGAACCCGGCTGAGGGTTGTCCAGAGTAATGTTTGTTTAAAAAGACATCAAGGCTCTTGGATGCTACAATCTGTATTTCAAAGGATGTAGTGAACCCGACGTATGGAGGCCCACTTTGCAAGGAGTATCCAAGCCCGGCGGAGAGCAATCGCCCAAGGTGCAAGACCACCAAAGGAACCTTTGTTTGTTTCTTTGTTGTTTTGATCCAGCAGGCCTCCTGAGGCAAGAGACTTTGTAGAAAGAGACTTGGCCCTTGAAGGTTCTGATATTGTTGAAAAGACTTGTGAACCTCGTGCTGGAGAGGTCTTTTGTGGGCCATGCTCAGGAGTTCTGCCTTGACTCGTGCTTAAAACGTGGGGGAAGGGAGACCCAGCCATATCATACTGATTTATCATTTTGCAAACATTTCTTTCTGTTCTGTTATTCCACGCTCTTTTTGGTACTTGGTGGTAAGGATTGGCAATAGGTTTCTTAGTATAGGCCCTTTTTATTTGACAAGATGCTACTTAGGACTTCCTTAGTATTTGATGATCGTAGCTTGCTCCCATCTAGATTAGGCGTTTTTCTCACCCATGCATACAGTTTAATAAACACCCTTGAGCTGTGATCACTACTATTGCCACCATGAGTTCCTTACGGTAGGCCTGGATCTCATCTGCAAACAGAGCTTGAATTCCACTTCTCCCCGTCTAATCTCTTTTATCCCTTGATGATTGCGAATCGCAATCACAAGCGGCTCCATTGTCAATGCATAAAGCAGCGGCGAAAGAGGGCCCCCCTGCCTCATTCCTCTGATTAAAGACAAGGGCTCAGCCAAACTACCATTGACCTGTAGTCGTGCAAACAGGGCTCTGTATAATGCTGACACCCACTTCTGAAAATTTTCCCCAACCCTATTTTTCCCAAAAGCGTAGTCATGTGCGCTATCAAATGTTTTTTCTGAGTCTAAAGAAACCAAGCAGGCGTGCAGGTCTGTCTCTCTCGCAAAGTGCATCAGATCAATTGTTTTCCAGATGTTATCTGAACCCTGTTGCCCTCTGACAAATCCCATCTGGTTTCTGTATACTAGGGTAGGCAAAAGTATCTCCAATCTATTTCCCAGCAGTTTGGCCAGTTTCTTGACATCTGTTTTGAGAAAGGAGATTGGGGGGTACGATGAGCACTGGGACTGGTCCTTACCCTCTTTACAAATTACTACTATGATTGGCCCCAGTCATTGTTTCTGACAGTCCGCCATCCCACCCTTCAGACATGTAAAGACACATAATTTATCAAATTTGACCGGGAACCCGTTGTGCCCTCCTTCATTGCCTTAATAGTCGTCATCACTTTACCCATGGTTATCTGTGGCTCCAAAGGAGATGCCAGTTCACCCGATAGCCTCAGAATCGGCAGGGAATCGATGAACTCAGAAATATGTGACCCATCCCCATTGTACTCTAATTTATACAGCCTTTCATAGTAATTCCTGAAGTGAACTCGCAATACTTTTCATATCATAGTGCAGTGACCCAAGGTCAAATTTTATAGCCCCGCCCATCTTACTTTTCTGTGTTTCCCTTCCCAAATTTATCATAGTACTTATGCTTGAAAAAATAGCAGTTTCTTCTGTGTGTCCCGTTGATCTTTGAGCAGGGCTTTATAATGTTTTTGTTTTCCTGCCCATTCTGAAGTCGTCCTCTGTCGGGCCCCTCCTGCTTGAACCTCTGCAATTTTATTTCTCAGATCGTCTTCATGCTTCATTATTTCTCTATAGCCCTCCCACAGGGTACATGGTCCCACCTCCCCATTGGTGTCGAAGTATTCTTTAATACTGTGAGGAGAGTCTGGGAGGTTTTTGTCTTTAAAAAGGGAGTCATTGCATTTCCAACTTCTGCTCTGCAGCATTCCCCATCCCTCTGCAGCGTCTATTCATACTAAGTCGTGGTCTCACTAAGATATCGGGTCCACCTGGAATCTGGAGACATGGCCCGGAGTCTATTCTCTATTAGAATATAACCAATCATGGAAAAGGAGAGGTGGAACTGATAATAACACATAAATTGTGGATCAGCAGAGACGAGGGGCCCAGAGAGTCCACCACCCTAGTTCCCGATCTGCTGAAATTTCTTGGGAGTCCTCTTCCTTCTGTTGAGTCTACTCCTGTGACCCCATTCTCTTCCTGTCCCTATTCGGGTGGAGAACCATGTTAAAATCCCCACCCACTGTTAGGCGACCCTGCACAAAGGACTCAAGTTTCTCCTTCACCTTTACCCAGAACATGGTCTGTCCCTCAATCAGCGAGTACACACTGCCCAGTGTCCAATAATTCCCCGAAATCTTTCCCTTCAAAAACAGTGTCTTTGCGGGTCTCTGAGCCCTTTCTCCACCCCCAGACCTAGGTAACTTTACATAGATCGCTACCCTTTTTTTCTTTTGCATGAACGAGGCTTGTTGAACCTCCCCAATAAACTTTGACCTTATAAACAGTTCCTTCCCCTTCAACCAGTGGGTCTCCTGGAGAAACAAGAAGTCCAGGTTGGAATCTGAAAATTCTGTAATCACTAGCAATCTTGTTGTGGGTGAGTTAATGACCCAATTGTCATGAACATCTGTGTGCTAGCCATAGGAGGTAGAAAACCGGTGCTCTGGATGCCCCATCAACAACTCCCCTGCCCCTCACAATACCACATCAAAACCTCACCACATGGGACTTAAAGATGGCTGCCGTACTGAGAACACTGTGAGGAGGTGCTCTCCGCCACTACATGATCCGAAAACGGCAATAAAAGGCTGAATATCCCCTCCTCAGGACACAGCAGGCACACGGAAGGTGCAGAAACAAAGTCCCGTACAGGCTGGCCCCCCTGCAGACCCAGGAAGTAAACATCAAAGGGGAAGAACAATCCAAACGGACTAAACTGGAGAGAGAAGGGAACGCAGGCTCCAGCACGCTACAAGCCCAGGCGCATAAACGTCCACAAATACAAGCCGACGAGACCGGAGCCCCGAACCTCACTGTTTAAGACCCAGCAGAGGTGATCCAAGCACTGTACCAGACGCGCCCGCCCCCCCCCCCACCCCCGAGGAGGAATGTAGGAGTGTCCCGTGAGGAAGGAAAAACACTAAAAGGAGCCAGGCTGGGAGGCGGTAGCCGAGCGGAGCAGAAGACGCCATCCAGCGGAAAAGCTGGAAAGACCGGGCCTCCCCATCCCCCCCGACAGAAGCACCCCCGGAAGAGCTTGCACCATGCACTGACAGGACCCCTGGCCTTAAACAGAAGGGAGACACTCCCGCTCGGCATCTTCACCCCTCTCCCCCTTGACACAACAAAAGCGCTTCATGCGAGCCCCAACCCGACGGGGGTCAGGGGGACAACAAGAACTAATTCCCAGAAGGAATGCACGGGGGCACACAACACTGGGAAGAGCAGGCGCCAGTAGCTTCAATGAGTCAGCCGGACCAACGCACAGGGCCAACCATTCACATACGCAGGACGGGGACAACAGACCCTCACTGGGGATAGAAGGAAGAGGTAGTGGACCTACCACAAAGCCCTATAAGGAAGGGGGGGCAGCCCAACTCGGCACCCCCTCCCCCCTCTGCGGCCTAACACAAGAGGTGAAGTGGGCGAGACCACGTCCTGTCTGACAACAAGGCTTCAAACCCAGAAGAGTAGGGGGGAGGGGTGGCAAGTATGAAGGCGCCCCAGAAGGAGGGGGCCCACAAGGCCCCGGGGTGAACTGGCACCAGCAGAACCACAGGGAACCATCTGGCCCAAGGCACAGGGGCACCCATCACTACAATCAGCACAGGGACAACAGATGGACCCACCCTGGGAAAAGGTGAAAGGTAGGGACCTACCACAACGTCCCATCAGCAACAGGGACCAGGCAGGAAAAGAATAACTGCAACCACAAGAGAAGGATCACGTTACGGGCCACCAGGAACCCATAAACCCAGGACCCAGATACTTGAACCACGAACGGAAGGCCTTTAAGGGCTCACTTCCCACAATATCAGCCCGGCGGTCAGGATGTCAAAAAACAGGCAGAGACAACCAGAACCTCACGAAAGGAACCAAAAATGCACACAAAGGATTGTTGCAGAAAATGTGGAGGAAGGAGGGGGGCACACAGCCCGAGAAGGAGCAGGAGATGAACAGCGACTGAGAGGAGGCCCCTCAGGAGGAAAGGCCAGAGGAGCGCACAGTCACCCAAAAGTTCCTCGAGCATGGCTTCCAAAGTTTCGGAGACAGAATGGCAAATGCAATCCAGTCCCAACTGGACAAGATGAAAGAAGATCTGGCGGGGGCAATGAAGGAAGTGAAGGGTGACCTGCATTAGCTCGAAGCAAAAGTGGACACAAACGAGCAGACCCTTCAAGCGATATGAGGACTCCCAAAAAGTAGAAGACCTGATGGAACACTGGGCTAGAGCCACCCAGAACCTGGAAATCCAAACCGAAGACCTTGAAAACAGATCAAGGAGAGCAATCATAAGAGTCAAAGCAATATTTGAGGCGGTGGGGGACGCAGAGCTTCCCCAAACTATAAGACAGATCTTTGCAGTGCATGCTGCTGACCCAGCCCAATTCATGATCGACCAGATCCATAGAGTGGGGCCAAGAAGGAACGAACCAGGCGCAAGACCGAGAGACATCCTGGTGGCCATGCACAGATACACCCAAAAAGAAAAAGTCCTGGCTGCCGCAAGGAGAGCAAATGACCTCAACTTTAACGGCTCAGCTATCCAATTCTTTTAAGATCTATCCCAGGTCACGCTCACCAAGAGAGGTTGGTGCGTCCAATAGTGCAGGAGCTGATGAGGAGAGGAATCCAATACAGATGGACCTTCCCCTTCGGCCTCCTGTTTGAGCTCGCAGGCAGAGGAGAATCACATCAACAAAGGAAGGAGTAAACACCTTGGGAATAGAGATCGACTCAATCAACCATGAGGCCCAGGAACCACCGAAAGAGCAATCGGAAAGAAAGGCGTGGGAATGGACCACCCAAGAGTAAAAAAGGAAAGCAAGGAAAAAGAGGGAGCCAAGTGTCACCACCAGACACGGCCCTGTGGGAAAATAAACCCAGAAAATGGTACCTGCACCTAAATGCAGAACCGTTGGACCAAAAAAGGAATAAAAAATGAGCACCCGAGGAGGGGACACACGCAGTAACCACAGCAGGGGGGTGGGAAGAGGGCGTCTCTTGGACTCGACATGGGTCGGGGGGGCGACCTGCAAGGGAAAATGCTGGGGTAGGAAGAGAATTCAACCCCTAAAGAGGAGTTTTGGGAGGGACTAGAGGCAGGTTGAACCCACCCAGCGAGGGGGTGGAAGGGAAAAGGGGGGGTCGCAGGAGGAAGAGGGGGGGGGGGGTTAAGGGAGGGAGACCGGGTAAAATCCAGCCAACCAGGGCCACAAATGAAAGCCTGAAACCATAAACACGTCAAACAGTGGCTAAGGAGAATATATTAAAAATCATTTCGCTAAACATCAAAGGCCTAAACTCTCCAATAAAACAGAAAAAACTTGAGCGCTACCTGTCGAGAGAAACCCCAGGCCTGATAGCCCTGCAAGAAACCTCTGTGCAGGGGAAAGACAAACACAAGAGAAGATTGAGAGGCTATAACCAGTTACAACAATCGAATGACGCAGCAAAACGCGTGTCGGGGGGTCTTAATAGCTATAAGGACCAATTCAGACCTCAAGATGATAGACCTGAACAGAGACAAAAATGGGAGATACCTTGCCATTATCCTTCAGGGGACGGGGTAGACCACCACCCTTGCCACCATATATGCACCCAACACTGGGCAAGACCGATTCATCCAAACCTCACTAGATGGATTCGCGAAGGGAAGAATAATACTCACAGGAGACTTTAACCTGGCATGGGACCCTGAAAGGGACAGAAGCGCTACAATCTTACTCCCACAGCAAACCCCCGAGGGAGCTGAGGGAAAAAATAGATAACCTATCGCTGGAAGACGCTTTGAGGGAAAAGAGAGGCGACACTAGGGGGTACGCATTTTACTCACACGTTCACAGGTCAGCATCACGGATAGATTACTACAGCTGGGTCTCTTGATCCTTGCTAGGCAGACGGCAGACATAGAAGTGGGCGCAATAACGCTATCGGACCAAACCCCGATCACTCTCAAACTGCGAAGGAAACCATACCCCCCGGGGTTATGGAAATTGAAATACCCAGCTTACATCTTTAAAGATGAGTACCTGAAAGGGGAACTACAGGAGGGGATAGAGAAATTCTTCCGAACTACGACAGTCAGACTAGCCCACATATGATCTCAGATGCTTTCAAAGCCACGTTTAGGGAGAAAATAGCAATAAAGGCCAGAAGAGACGGGGAACGCTAACTCCTTGAGGAAGTGGAAGCGAAATTGAAAATAGTCATTTTGAAGATTGCATCAGGGGTGACAGGTGAAACTAGAAGGGAATACAGAGCAATCAGGGGCCATCTTGAAATTATAGAAACTAGCAGAGCAGAGTGCTCCTTAATGCACGTAATATAGAGATGATACATGAAAGCAAACAAAGCAGACAAACGCCTAGCAAAGAGGAAAGGGACATAACCATCCTAAAGATCAGGATCCCAGAGGGGGGATAAAGCTGCGAACAAGCATCCATCATGAGGGAATTTGCAAAATACTATTAGCTCCTTTACAGGTCGGATGACCCAAGTTACCAGACCCAAACGGAATTTCTGGAAAACTGTTCCAAAAATATCAAACCAAGAAAGGGCAGCACTTGAGAAGGACATTATCATAGAGGAGGTCCGCAAAGCTATCTCAACACTCCCGTCCAATAAAGGCCCGGGCCCAGATTGTTTCATGACTAACTTTTACAAACTATTCATGGAACGTCTGGCCCCTTGTCTAGCCGCCATATTTAACAAGTTCATCCCAGGGGGAGGGATCTCGCCCTCAATGGAAGAGGTTCAAGTCACAAATTGGCGGAAAGACCCGACACTATGTGGGGCTCATACAGGCTGATCACACTCATCAACACCAATGCTAAGTTTTTCACTAAAATCCTACCAAACCGACTGGAGAGCCTCCTCCTCGGACTGATATACCCTGATCAGTTAGGCTTCATTAGAGGCAGACAGACGCACACCACCACCCGTAGAATCGCCCACATTGTCGAAAAAGTCAATAAATCACAGACACCAGCCCTACTGATGGCACTGGACGCAGATAAAGCCTTCGATAAGGTAGAGTGGAAATGCATGCTTCAGACCATGGTCAAAATGGGCTTTGGGGAGGCCTTTATGGCCCGAATAGCCACAAACTACCATAGGCCCTCCCTGCGCCTGTTAATGGAGATTTGTCTGACCCAATAGCAGTAACGAGAGGCACGAAACAAGGCTGTTCTTTGTACCCGCTCTTATATGCCATTCACCTAGTGCCCCTATTGATCAAAATATGACACTAAAGTCATAGAGGGAGTCCCATTTGGAGGTAGGGAACACAAGGTTAGCAACCTAGACTTGTCCATTGATCCACGTTTATTGTTCAGTCCCCCTTTCCCAGTTGGCCATGAAGCGTCTTTCGCCTGTTTCCTCCCCTTCTTTAATTAGGCTGGATATTGCCCCCACTATGTGCCTGTAGCCTGTGTTTGTGGTAATGTATTTCTCGAAGGGACTAGCAAGAGGCACTCCCTATAGTTCTCGTATAACCCTGTGCTACGCTCCCTTCATTGGCTGCCCGTGGCACAACGCATTCTGTTAAAGTCTCTTTGAATTGTTCATCCGGCTCTTCACAGTTTAGGCGCAGAGTACCTGTCCGCCAAATTTGACGCGCTATGTCCCCAGTCACCCTCTCAGATCAGCCTCCTCTGGTATGCTCTGCGCTCCTCTCCATCGCCGCTCTGGAATGAGCGGCCGCGCCTTTTCTGTTTCAGCAGCATTTGGAACAGCCTTCTGCCCACCATCAAACTTCTGTCCAACCATCTGGCCTTTCGGAAGGCCCTGAAGACCCATCTTTTTTTAACTACTGCCTGTGACCTTACTTGGTATTCATGTTTGTTGTGGTTTTCTCTCTCAAGCGCCAAGAGGCCTGCTGGTGAATGTGAGCTATATAAGTTACCATAACATTACATACGCTTACGTCCCGTCCCCTTTCCTCCTTTCTGAATGGGCGTCCCTTACAAGGGACGGGAGACAGAACCTTTTTCACCAGAGAAAACATTCTTCCCCTTTAAATTTAGAGGCGCGTGGGGGTGCGGCCCAGGGAGCATGCACTGCCCTGACTCCGCCCTCCGGCGCCACACTTCAGTCCCCTTTTCCGCATCAACAGGAACGGACCGAATTCACCATCGCTCCTGGGTTTGGCTACGGCCATGTAATTCCACGCGCGGATACTTTGTCTTTTTGGTCTTATCATTCAGGTACTCGGTCCTCAGGCGTCGCGCTCCTCCCCAGCGCATGTCGACTTCTACAGGGTTCAGCCGGTGTCCATCCTGCAACGGGCTCTTCCCAACTTCAGACCCCCACGCCCTCTGCCTTGGGCCAGACCACGGTTGGCATTCTTGTTCAGCACGTGACTCGCTGTCCTTTAAAGCGCTGAAGAACAGACTAGTCAGGTGGAGGGAGCTTTTCCAGAAGCTGCCTCCAGAGGATCTCAACAACTTCGTGAAGCATCAAACCAGGCCCAAGGTAGGGCCCATATTCTCCATCGCACCCCGCAAGGGAGACTCCTTTCCAGGGATTCTCCCGCGTGGGAGGAACCGGTCAGGTCCTTCTACCAGCATGTGCACCGAGGCTGCTCCAGCTACCGGCCTTCGGGTCGAGGTATCCTTGGATCCTTCAGGTGGCAGTGTTGAGGGACCGGAAGGTTTTTTTACCGGGTCTTCACCCGACGGGCTCCACCCTCTTACCAGCACCATGGCCGAGGGGCTACGCCCTAATACAGGCAATATGTCTGAGGAGGCGCCTAAACGCAGCTCTACCGACCCCCGGGTCGAGGGTGTCGCACCTGACGGGCCTAGGCCCGAGGAGCAGGGTAGGCCTTGTGATCCACACGGAAGAGTCTTGGAGGAGGGCGGGCCCAGCTGGCCGAGAAACGCATTGCAGGCACGTGCATGCTGCTCGACAAAATGGCAGCCGCGCCAGAAAGAGGCACCTGTCCGACGCCATTCCAGCAAATTCGGCGAAGAACGAGTGTCAAGGTGGGACTGGCCGAAACCCGGTACGTGTCCTACAGTCTACCCCTCATTTGCGCAGGGCAGCTTTCCTTTGCGTCCATATGGACAGGGTACGCAGCGGCTTCAGCAGATCCCTGCTACCCCAGTGAGGAGGTGCTCTTCGAGAAGTTTCTCGGCCTCATGAAGTCCACGCAGATGGGGGTTATCAAAGACTCCATCAGGGGCGTCCTTCCCGCAATGCTAGCGGCACCATAGATGCCTCTGCCCAGGCCCTGGCGCAGACACCTCCGGCTCACCAGCCGACTACCTGGGCCGCTCGTACCAGCTTCCGCAGCCCCTGGCCGCGATCCCAGTTCCCTAGCCTCTGGCACCACCTACTCCTCATCCTCCACAGGATCCCCCAGACCCACAGGATACGGATGAGAAGGAGGATACTGACACGCCATCCTCAGCCAGGGCCTTCCACAAACGTCTTGCTGGGCTGACCTAGTATCTGGGCCTGCCCCAACCCGAGGTTGAGCAGCCGGCAGAGGGGGTCCTGACTGAAGTCCTCACGTGACGCCCCTCTGCCAAAACGGGGATTCGAATGGATTGTGTCCTCCCGTGTATTCCTCATCTTAAATATATTCATCAGCTTGCTGCTTCTTTCGGAAATGTTTTCACCAGAGGGCGCTGTGCTCTAAGCCGCGTAGCCTGGTCCATCGAAGGCCGCCGTCGAGCGTCAACGTCATCCGTCGTATAAATGGCTTGAGCTGCACCGGTTGGTTTAGTTCCGTTTTTCCGAGCTTCTACTTCGTGTATCACAAACGGCACATCAGTTTTTCTCATACGAGAGATGTCTTCTTCCTCAACCCCGACAACACCCAAGACGGGTTTCAAAAAGTGTCTCAAATGCGGAAGAAAGATGTCCATTATGGATCCTCAACACAACTGTCTTTGGTGCCTTAGTCCTGATCACTGAGTCGACGAGTGCGGGTCGTGTCGGGTGATGTCGAACAAGACTCTTAAGGAACGCCAAGGTAAGCTAGCGGTGGGGGAAGAGTCTTTCAAATCTGCTAAAAGACTAAAAGACTCGAGAGAATCGAGATCTAAATCTCATCATGAGCAGAGGCGATTGAGGTCGAAAAGTCGCTCGAAGTCCTCTTCATCGAAAAAATCGAAAAAGCGACGCCACAGATCTTTGTCCTTCTTCGCCCTACAGAAGGTTAATTTCTTGTCCTTCGAAGCATGATTCCCCAAAGAAATGGGAGGCCTTTAGGGCTTCAATGCTAAAAATGTTTGAGAAGGCAGCCCGACCCCCTCAAAAAAGCTGCGTGAATTGCATGCCCCTGTCCACTCTAAAGGTGACGGAGGGAAATCCAAAACATCTCACATTAAATCCGACAAAAAGTCGAGGGCGTCCTCGGACAATGATTCCTCCAGCGCCTCATGAGACTGTAAAGAAACCTTCGGTGCATAAATCGAGGTTGCCTG
Organism: Ambystoma mexicanum; assembly: GCF_040938575.1. Lineage (NCBI taxonomy): Eukaryota > Metazoa > Chordata > Amphibia > Caudata > Ambystomatidae > Ambystoma > Ambystoma mexicanum. The sequence continues at coordinate 1,210,320,145 of NC_090922.1, read as the reverse complement.
AGGACAAAATGACATCCTCATCGTCGAAGTCTTTGACGCCAAAAATGGCATCGATACCTTCGCCTCGGCGTCAAAGCCTTACTCGACATCGAAGCCATCCTCAATGACCTCGGGGATCCCTTCGAATATGTCAAAGCCTTTGTCTGGGAAATCTTTCATACCGGTTCCCAAGATGACAACTATGGCTAAGGCTAGGTCTGTTCCACCTTTACCAGAAACATTTTTCCATCCTCAGCCCAGGCAAGAATTTTTTTAATCTGTCTGCTATTTTTGAGGAACAAACCTCTGATGAGGAAATTGCATCAGCTGGCGTTCGCTTTGGGACAAGAGAAGTCCCTGAGGAACTGGTAGATCCTAATTCAAAAATGTCAGACCTTTATGACTGCCTACAATCGGCCAGTGGCCTAGATACCTCACCTGATGTAGATTTTGAAAGGCCTGACCCCACAGACCATGCTGAACCGGGGTATAGGAACCTCATGGAAAGAGTGATAGATTTTATGGGGTGGAAGTCAGTGTCCCCAAGATATGACCAGGACGACTTAACAGACACATTGATGAAGGACCTCAGAAAGACCCAGTTCTTCCCTTCCACAAAGCTCTTCAAAAGAGAATTATGACAAATTGGGAGACCTGCTCCCTCGTATCCAGAATATTTATGTAAGCATCCTTCGCCCAAAGTTTGGTAATTCAAGCAGCGACTGCGAATAGACAGTCGGCTTATCCCCCTATGCCCTCTGATAGGGACGATAAAAGATTAATGCCTGGGCGAGGAAGGCTTTTACTTCTGGTAGTATTGCCCTTAAGTCTACTAATGTGACTTGTACATTAGCTAGGTTCACTTACACCCTGTGGAGCTGTTTAGATGCAGCGGCTGATCATATCCTGGAGGGTGAGGAGCGGGATGGTTTCCTGGCGATACTAAAGGATGGGAAGGGAGCTATGGAGGAGTGCCTCAAGTCAGGACTGGATACTGCAGAGAGTATAAGCAGCTAGCGCAGTCTTGCATAGATTTGCATGGCTAAGAAAATCTGGTTTCGCATCTGATGTACAATCCAGGTTACTTAATATGCCCTTTGACGGCTTGAGGTTGTTTGGCAGCAAGGCGGACGAGATCTTGGAGAAGCTGCAGACCTCGAAAGCGTCAGCAAAATCACTCAGCGCCGCTATAAGGCAATCTCAACAGCACTCTTACGCAGGGTCATCTTCCTGGAAGAGTCGCCCTTTTCGCTTCTATTCCTCTTTTGGAAAAGGGAGAGGGCAGGCCAGTCAGAGGGGACAACAAAGAAAACCCTTTTGTTGTGGAAAAGGGAGAGGTGCTACAGCAGCGGCTACTACCTCCTCAGCCACTGCAAAGCCACTTTGAGGCCTTAACCCACAAGACCCCGGTGGGAGGCAGAATCACTCAGTATCTGGACGAATGGCGAGGCATTACATCGGATGCCTGGGCACTGGAGATAGTGACCCATGGTTACTGTGTTCCTTTTCGTCAAAGGCCTCAAGATCATCCACCGGATTTAAAAATTCCAGGCCCGCTCCTTGTGCAGGAGATTTTAACCCTGCTAGAGAAAGGTGCAAGGTGAAAATAGCATTCCCCAAAAGAACGGAGGATTGAGACCCATCTTGGAAGTGAGAAATTTGAACAAATTCCTCAGGAAGGACAAGTTCAAGATGGTGACCTTTTCTCAGATCCTTCAGGCTCTTCAGCTTCAGGACTGGCTGGTTTCATTGGACCTTCAGGATGCTTACTTTCATGTGCCAATCCATCTCAAATACAGAAAGTACCCGATGTTCGCAATTGGTGGATCTCACTATCAGTTTTGAGTTCTGCCATTTGGGCTGACCTCCGCCCCGTGGGTCTTCACCAAACTAATGGCGGTAGTGGCAGCGAGTCTCAGGAGGGAGGGGATTCACATCTACCCTTATCTGGACGATTGGCTAATCAGGGCAAGTTCACCTCTACACAAATTGGGCTTCTCCCTCAATTACAAGAAGTCACAAATGATTCCGAGCCAAAGGCTCCAATTCATCGGAGCGGTCCTAGACACCACCTCAGAGAAAGCCTCGCCTCCTGAGGAAAGAGCTCATCACATTCTGCAGATGGTAACAAAATTTCAGAATGCCCAACATTTATCGGCGTTCGACTTCCTAAGGTTGCTAGGCCTCATGGCATCCTGCATTTCTGGGGCCAGAGGCTCGACTGAGGATGAGATCCCTTCAATGGGCCCTTAGGATTCAATGGTCCCAGTTTTCAGGGGAGATGTCAGATCTTCTACAAGTCCCAACCAAGGTGGCTCAAGATCTCCTTTGGTGGGCTCACAAGGAAAATATCCTCAGAGGGGAACCTTTTTGGCAACCATGGCCAGAGATAACGGTAGTGAGAGACGCCTCACTCACATCTGACAATCAGCGGTCGTTGGTCTCCATCGGAGTCCAAACTACACATCAACCTTTTGGAGCTGAGGGCAATCAGACTAGCGATGAAGGCCTTTCTGCCCTCTGTACAGGAAAAGAATGTCCTGTTAATGACGGACAACACAGTGGCCATGTACTACCTCAACAAACGAGGAGGCGTAGGATTACTCCCACTGTGCAGAGAGGCAATACAGCTCTGGTTCTGGACAATGCAAGAAGGAATCTGTCAGCATTTCACTTAGCCAGAGAGCTGAACGCGGCAGCGGATGCTCTGAGCAGGCAGGGCACAGTCTCCCACGAGTGGGAGTTAGCTCAGGAAGTCCTTCAAGAGATCTTACCCCTTTGGGGAATCCCTCAAGTGGATCTTTTCACGACTGGGGCAAACCGTAAGTGCGATCAGTATTGATCAGGGGAATTTCCCCTGAGAGGAGCTCTAGGGGACGCGTTCATAGTGGACTGGATATATCCACCCTTTTACGTGTTTCCTCCAGTCCCCATGATTCCTCATGTAATCAGGAGGTTGAGAAAGTTCAGGAGAACCATGATCCTAATTGCCCCGGACTGGGCCAGGACGACGTAGTACCCAGACCTTCTGTACATGTCCATCTGCCCTCCAATACGTCTTCCACAAAGAGAGGATCTTCGCTTGCAAGAGGAAGGTCGGGTTCTCTATCCAGAGGTCAAGACACTCAACCTTCACTTCTGGCTTCTGAGAGGCTGTGATATAAGGTGACGTTATGGAGATTTTGCTTTCGGCCAGAAGGCCAGCAACAAAATCCTTATACCGGTGTTGTTGGAAGAAATTCAGTAACTGGTGCAGGGAAAAGAATGTGGATCCTTTTCAGTGTACCACTCCCATGGTGCTTTCCTTTCTATTACATTTAACCAACTCAGGGCTCCAAGTTGGAACTATTAAAGGCTATTTGGCAGCGCTAAATCTTTAAGCGCTCCTCCAGAAGAAGTTTCATATTTCAAAATGCCTTTGGTTAGTCAATTTCATAAAGGGTTAACAAATACGTTCCCTCCTACACCATTCCAAGTTCCCATTTGGGATTTAAATTTAGTTTAAAAGTTTCTTGTGTGCCCCTTTTCAACCTTTACATTCTTGTCCTTCAAGGCTCCTAACTTGAAAAACGTTTCTACTAGTGGCTCTAACTTCAGCCCACAGGGTGAGTGAGTTGCAGGCGCTCTCTTGCAAGCCTCCTCACACGGTTTTCCATAAAGAAAACGTTGTTTTAAAGGTCAAGCCTTTTTTCCTACCTAAAACAGTTACGGATTTCCATCTGTCACAGGAAATCACTTGACCATCTTTTTATCCTCCTCTGCATGCTAGTAAAGAGGAGGAAAGATTTCACAGACTAGACCCTAAAAGGGCTCTCAGTTTCTACATATCTAGACTTGAAAGATTTAGACAAACAGATCAGTTGTTATTCGGGTATACTGGACACAAATTGGGCTTTGGGGTGTCCAAACAAACTATATCCAGATGGATTATCCTAGCAATATCTGAATGTTACAAATTGGCTCGGAAGGAGCCTCCAGATGGTTTAAGGGCTCATTCAACCAGGGGCATAGCAACTGCCACGGCTCTTCAGAGGGGTGTCCCAGTGCAAGACATTTGTGCGGCGGCCACTTGGTCATCAATGCACACTTTTGCAAAACATTGTTTAGATACCACTTCTTACCAAGGAGGCCTTTTTGCAAAAGCCGTCCTTCATTCTGTGCATAATTGAAGAACTAGGGTACTCCCTCCTCCTCTAAATTACAACTGCTATGGAAGTCAATCTAAGATGAGGAATACGTGGGAGGACATAATCCATTCGAAGAACAAGTTACTTACCAACTGTAACGTTCTTTCGACTGGATGTTTCTCCCACGTATTCCTCATCGACCCTCCCAACCTACCCCTCTGTACAGTTCTTACGCTTGTTGCACTTGTACTTCCTTAAGAGCCTGACATCTGCCGACACAAAATAAAACTACTGCGACCATTAAGATTGAAAAAACAGAACTGAACTAACGGGCGCGGCTCGAGCCATTTATACGACGGATGACGTTGACGCTCGATGGCGGCCTCCGAGGGACCAAGTTACGCGGCCTCTAGCACAGCACCCTCTGGCAAACATTTCTGAAAAAAAAGCAGCAAGCTGATGAATATATCTAAGATGAGGAATACGTTGGTGGAACATCCAGTCGAAAGAATGTTACAGTTGGTAAGTAACTTGTTCTTCCAATGTAGTCTCCCTGGCCAAGAAGGGTTGGCTCAAGCCCCACTCGGCGCAGCCGGTTAATCGACGCCTGGATGCCAAGTACAGGCAGATGAAGGGTGATGCACTCTTGCTCTCGCCCCATCCTCAGCCGCACTCCTCGGTGATCGCTGCAGCATCACTGTACTCCAAGGCTCAGTCGTACTCTCCTCAGCCGCCTCCTCTGTGGCGCTGCTAGGCAAGGAGGAGATGATCTTGGAGGCGCACGGCAAGCAACTCGAATCCAACGCATCTTTGTCAGGCCAACGCATATGCCATGCTGGCTCCGCCAACCAAAGATTATGGCGGGAAATTTCAGACTTCCTTCCAGAACTCCCCGTCCAGAGCCAAGCATGCTTTAAGGCGGGGCTATCCAAAGCAAAGCTGGTGGTGCATGATCTCATGGAGTCCACAGTGGCCCATATTGACACTTCTGGCCGTGTCATCTGTATTGCCACGGACATGAGAAGGACAGCCTGGCTGCGGGCAACAAAATTCAACCCGGATGTCCAGGAATGCATACTTGATCTTCCATTTTAGGGGGTGGGTGGAGCTCTTCAACTCCTACGGACGCAGGGCTGGACAAAAAAAAAAACAGGTCACAAACAGCCAAGTCTTTGTCCATCCTTACAAAGACCATGCCCAAATCGTACACTCAATCTCAGCAGCGCTCAGAAAGAGGTCGTACATACGGAGGGTTCCGTGGCTTCCAGGAACGCAGATCTAGGCAGCTGGACCGCTCGCCGTCTCAGAACCGGTGCAATCAACAAAAAGGGGGGGGGGGGAAGAGTAAGGGCTTTTTCCAGTCCCCCACCTCAGCGACAGCCTCTGAGGGAAAGAAGGCATGACCTGCCCCTTCGGGTACATGTGTCTCCGGTGGGGGGCAGGCTTGCTCTCCATGCACATTTCTGGCACCAGAATTTCGCGGACCCCTGGGTCCTCTCCATAGTATCCACGGAGTACCGCCTTCCTATCACAGACTCTCCTCCCCTCCTCTCCCACAGGTTGGGACAGCAACTGTTTTGGCGGAGATCCGGTCGCTCGTAGAGAGCCAGGCAGTGGAGGAAGTCCCAGCTTCCCAACAAGGCTTTGGCTTTTACTCCAGGATTTTCGCCATTCAGGCAAAGAACCAAGCGGGCCTGAGAGTTGTGCTGGATCTTTCCACCCTCAACCTCTCCTTATCCTTGGAAAAATTCAAGATGGTTATGCCAGCTTTTATAGCAGAGACATTGGACAGGGGAGACTGGTGTGCTGCCTGGATCTGTAGGACGCGTACCTGCACAAACCGATTTGGCAGCCCAATCGTTCTTTCCTACGGTTCAGGATCTTGGGCTACCATATTCAATCCAAGGTCCTTCCTTTTGGCATCAACTCGGCCCCCAGTGTCTTTACTAGACTCATGAATGCGGTGGCGGCACTCCTCAGAGCGCAGGGACTCCACATCTACCCATTCCTTGACGACTGGCATGTCAGGGCTACATTTCCAGAAACATTTCACCACTCTTCCCATGCCCTTATGAACACAATGCACAATCTGGGCTTCTCGCTTAATCTCAAGAAGTCACAGCTGCAGCAGACGCTGACTTTCTTGAGCCTCATCTGGGACACGTGCTCCGAGAAAGTATTTCCGTCTGAGGACAAAATCTCGGCCATCAAGAGGGCCACTGCTCACTTCCTCAGCATAGAAGTGACCTCGGCATGGTGGTACCAACATCTCCTGGGTCTACTAAGGATGAGGAGGATTCAGCTGCACATCGCAGCGTCGTGGAACCAGGAGGAGGGCTCTCAATTCGAGATGATCAACGTTCCTCCATCTCTTCACCCGGACCTGACTGCAACCTGCGGAAGGGGAAACCCATCCGTCCTCTCGGCAGGCCACCATCACCATGGATTCCTCGCTGAATTGGCTAGAGCTGAACGCCATCCAGCTGGCGCTCAGGGCATTCCTACCACTTCTCAGGGGCAAGGTTGTCCTCATCCAGACGGACAACTCGACCAGCATGTACTACGTCACCAAGCAGGGAGGCACTAGATCCCCTCCTCTGTGCAGACTGGCTATCAGCATGTGGGAGTGGGCCCTGGAAAACGACATTTACCTCACGGCAGTCCACCTCCCGGGGGAATCCAAACTGGAAGCGGACAGGCTCAGCCGACTGGGAGCGGACAATTAGGAGTGAAAGCTAAACAACCTCGTTATTCAGGAGATCTTTAACAGGTGGGGTCACCCCCAGGTGGATCTCTTTGCCACCTGGCACAACAAGTGTCCGCAGTTCGCATCCTGGCAAGGTCAGGGCCCTGGCTCTCTGGGCGACGCATTTCACCTTCAGTGGACTACGGCTTTCCGCCTACTCCCTTGATTGACAGGGTAATTTGCAAAATCAAGGAGTCTCGCCAACTCCTAATCATTCTAATAGCTCCATGGTGGCCGACCAGGCCATGGTTTTCGGAGCTGCTCGGTCTCTCGGAAGTGCCCCCCGCCTCCCCGATTCACTTCCCGACAGGCCCAGCACATCTTCTGGCTCAGCAGGGGGGCAGAGTCATCCACCCTGCGCCAGGAAAGCTAGCCCTCACAGCGTGGTCCCTGAGCAGTTAAGGCTGCACCTTCTTAGCCTCTCACAGGCCAATCTGGAGATCATACAGGGTGCCAGGAGCAAGGCTACCAGGGCCCAGTACAAAAGCAAATGGACCAGATTCTGCCACTGGGAAGACGCCAAAGGAATCGACCCTGTGGCGTGCATCTTGGGCGACGTGCTCTCCTTTTTGGCGCACCTCGCTCATTCAGGCGTGCAGGTGGACACCTGCTGCACATACCTTGCAGCTTTTGGGGCTTACAGGAACCTCTGAGGAGGGCATTTTCTCCTCCTCCAACCCTATCGTCAAACATCTGGCGGGATTCGCAAGACTCTACCCGCCGGTCAAGAGACCGCACCCGGTGTGGGACCTTACCATTAGTCTTGAGTGCCGTGGCGTACAAACCGTTCTAGCCAATGGCGTCCGTGGGCATCAGGCTGGTTACCATCAAGACGGCCTTACATCTGCTTGTAGAGTCAGCGAAATCCAAGCGCTGGTCACCTATGAGCCATATACCACCTTTCACAAGGACAAGGTAGTTCTGCAGACACACCCGGCATTTCTGCCCAAGGTTCCATCTGCTTTCCAGTTGAACGAGGAAAAACGTTTTTCCCTGATCCCAAGGCCTTCGACTTGGTGGACCACAAAATCCTCTGCCATCACCTCACCTCAGCAGCAAACTTTGCGCCTGAAGCCACAACCTGGATCTCCTCCTTCCTAGGGTAGAGAACCATCAGAGTATTTGTGGAGAATGCCAGTGCCACCCCGCACCCATTTCTTGCAGTGTTCCGCAAGGGTTGTGCGTTTCCCCAACAGTGTACAATATCTGTACGAAACCCCTATTCATCCTCCTTGATTGTATTGGCATAACATGTACAAACTATGCCGACGACTTGCAAATTCTACTCCCTCCCGCCCCCCCTCTCTCCGGCAACTATTTGGAAAACTCCTATTGAACTTGGTCTACTCGACCATGCAAACCTGGATGGCCACACACTGGCTCTGCCTACACAATGAGAAAAACGAGATCCTCCTGGTGGCCCCCTCTGCAATTCTCCCCGTACACCACTTTTGTCATTGGGGGCATCCCGGTCAGTCTCTCAGTCTGTAAAGACACGGAGTCTACCTGGAGGCTACGCTCTCCCTCACGCGCCATGTGCACTCCATCGCATCTTCTGCCGCCTACACAACTAAGCTCATTAATGCTGCCGGACCATTCCTAGCCATGGAAAACTGCCTCACAATCACCAAGCCACTATAGCCAAGCCACTATAGGCTCAAGACTTGACTACTGCAATACGCTCTTTGCAGGACTTCATAACATTAGGAATTTGCTGGTCATTCAGAACAATGCCCTTAGAGCAACACTGAACATTCTGAAATCTGAGCCCATCTCTGCAGCAAGAAGAAAGGGATATTGGCTCCACATCAAAGAGAGGATTTGATTCAAGACACTGTCAATCACTCACAGATGTCTATCCCGGCAGGCCCCCCTTACCTCCCTCAGAAAATCACTAAAGCAACCTCATCCAGACCGACCAAATCGGCCTATGCTCATCGCCTCACCCAGCCCAAATTTAAACAGGCTAAAGCTGGAGGTTCAAGTTTCCCAACCATTACAGCTAAACAGTGGAACACAGTCCCGCAAACCTTGCGTGCGGAACACTCTTACTGGACCTTCCAGAAATCTCTAGAAACACTCCAATTTGCACAACTTCTGAACCTATACGGTCTGCCTGAGCTCTTCTCACGGTTTGTGTTCTGTATTGTTTCTTTACACCTTTCGGGTATGTTCATTGCAAGTAAGGGGTCATGTTAAGAGCACCATGATTCCCGAAGGCTTAGTGTGCTATACAAATGGAAAAATAAATAAATGCATTTATCCGACACCTGAGAGACTGGCTAAAATATTCCAGCCACAACCCTCTAAATGATATAGATGTAAGCAGGAGGTTGCAGGACTAATGCATATGTTCTGGAGCTGCCCTCTGGTGCAAAGGTTCTGGTCGGCGGTTTATGGTATATTGCACAAATAACTTGGAGAACTATCAGCATCTGCCTCAGATATGTCTTTTGGGCATGTACCTAGGGGGGATAAAAGGGCTCTCAAACGTGGTGAGATTTGTTGATCTGACGTTCATTTTAGCTAAACGCAGGATTGCACTGGCATGGAAAGATACAGGGCCCCAAGATGGGTAAGTGGATGGCGGACCTTAAGAGATGAATGTTAGCAGAAATGGTGGTCTAGCAAAGACTCTGAAGGAATAGGGAATGTGAAGATGATGAGTTACTTGCATGGAGAAGGATGACTCAATCGCTGTTCAGGCCTTCGGATGATAAACCCCTGTGAGAGTTAAGTTGACTAGATGATGACCGATGTTGAAAGCATTGATTTTGCGAGACATGTGGACAATTTGAGTCCATGTGACAAATGTGCACCGTAGGCATACTTTGGCATTCAGTGCTTGCTTTACAGTTGGAATGGAGCATGTTTAAATGCAAGGTAGGCAATGGGAGGGAGGGAGGGAGGGAGATTTTGGGGAGGTGGGTGGGGAGAACTGGATTTTGGAAAAGCTATTATACATATTGGTGATTCTGAGTAATATTGGTTCTTTGACATGCTGTCAATGGAAAACAAAATAGACATTAAAGAAAATCATATAATACATATATTGTCATAGAACCTTAATTGAATAGTCCTTTATTTTGGACTGTTCTACTTCGATTTTTGGGTTGCTACAGATCCACAATCACACCCCTCTTTCGAGTATTGCATTCCTTCTGCCTACATTACCACAAAAGGCAAAGCAGGTATATATCATTTGGGTCTGTTTTATCTCTGATTGCGTTGGGTCTTTGTTTATAGAAGTGTTGGGGCAGCTTGAGCAGAACGCCTCACTAGGTGCTTTAGCCTATACTCCTCCTTGTACTCCTGAAGGTCAGAAGTCAATTTGTCACAATAGTGAGCAGCCGTTGGGATTTGGAACAGACTGCTTACAGCTTAGACAAAAAAGCCAAAATGTTAAGTTTCACTGCCAAGGTATTTAATTACTCACAATGGACGTTGCGCCGCCCCTGAATGCAGTGTGCCTGCATAAGCATTGTGCATGCCACATGTAATGCTTCCTAGGTGACTGGGGCTTGCATGGTCCTCCTTTTGCAGATAGGCGATGGACTTCTCATTTGGGGGTGCTTCTGTTAAAAATAAATTATTTTACTTTCTAGTATATTAGCATAACTCCCCATAAATACATTGCAGTATGTTACAGAAGAAGCAGAGAGAGTGAGTCACCTACCCACATAGAGAGATGCTCGGTATAAATCCCAGTGGCATACAATCGCAGAATATACGTCTAACACATTGAATATGTTAAAGAAGAAAGGGAAGAGAGTTTAGCGGCTGGAAAGTTCATACCAAGTGCAATGAAGAATACCGTGTTCTTCTGGGCCACATCTGTAGGTGCAGGCAGGGCAGCTTTTGGAGGCACTTTGGGGTCTTGCACCATTTTGTCTTCGACCTGGGAGTGGACTTCCGGGTTCTGGGAGATCAAACCGGAGTTTCTGTGGCTAGGTGTGGGTGTTGTGGAAGTTCTCACGTCCATGGTTGGTGGATAGTAATGTCATGGTCTTATATTAGAGTAGTGGGCTTTTAAGCGCACAGGAGCTGTAGTCCTGGAAGCAAACACATTTTTATGCTAATTAATTTGTCTCTTGGCACCCCACAGGTGTGCAGTGCCAAATACATACATTTCTCTGGTAAACTGTGCCCTGGATCTGAGGACTAGACCCCTTCAATTTCTTTGATTTAGAGACACCCACCTTTGTATGTGCCCCAGCGAATGAAGACTGGGGATGCCTGTTGTGTATTAGAGTGGAGAGCGGTTGCACTGTGTCTTGCTCACCCATCTCTGAGGCCATCCCATACAACTACTAGATCGTGGCTAATACAGACTTCCCACTGACATGGTCCACGAGGTGGAGGTGGAGTTGGAGGGTGAGGGGGGGGGGGGGGGGGTTCTGTCCCGCGACCTTCAGTAATCTTGATTTTGTATATAGACACAAGAATGTATTTTCTTGACATCACAAACTACACAACATTTCATATGCAGAGAGCAAATGCAAACACTCTTTTGTGTCCTCTGTTTCCTCTCACAGAGAAGTCTTAGGACATCTGTTTACAGTAGCTATATTCATTACAGCATGTTTAGACATTTCTGAGACGGGATATGCAGCTGCATGGTCATTTACATGATCAACCTTGTATTTGGAAGATATCAGCTCAGGAATCACAGTACAAACACATTTGATGCCCCAGGATTGAGACCATTATTGCATGCTATGTTAGGGATGCATGTACAGTAAGCAGATACTGTACATAAGGGTTAGAGTGTACAACCTGTATCTCGCCTCATTTGTAAGCTAAAACTCCCATGATCCCTCACCATTGCAGTGCCTGCTTTCTTCTTCTAGGTTCCTGTTGTGTTCTGTGCCTTGTTGACTGTATTGACTTTGTGCTCTCTATGGTTATTGATATTGTGGTGCTATCCACTGTTTGTTGGATCACATTGCAATTGCCTGCATTCTTCACTTATAGGTTCCCTGCTGACCTCTGTTTTTGTTTTTGTTCCCGTATTGCATCTGCATTCATTACTTCCAGGTTCCCTGTTGTGCTTTGTCTTGATTCTGTACTACATCTGCATTCTCTACTTGTCTGTTCTTTGCTGATGGTTCTGTACTGCATCTGATTTATCTATCTGTTGGTCTTTTTCTTTGTTGTGCCTCCTCCCTTTCATGTGTCGATGTGCCTCCCACCTGTCTTCCCCCCACCCCTCATGCAACCGCCCCTTTTCCTACCCCCTCGCTTTCCTCCCCGCAGCCCCTATGGTGCTCTGTTTCACCTATCTTTTCTAACTGCTTTTCTATCGACTATCCTATCCCTCTCAATATGTCTGCCAGGAAGAAGCTCAAAAGGAACATCCTGGTCTCCAACCCAGTCCTCCCTTACGCTGATACCATACTAGTGCTTCCTCCAGACAGACCCTTAACGACTTACTCGGTTGTTGCCTCCCCATGCCTATGGACCCCCCATATGGTCTCTGTTCTCTCTCCCTTTTCCTCTTCTCCCCTTAATGGTGGTACCCAGTGGGAGGCTCTCATGGCCCCCTTCCTCTCCTCGAAGACCATCATTAATGTCTAGTACTTAAATGGCACTGACTTGGTCCAGGGCCCTCAGGTCAATCTCCTCCACTTTGATAGACGCTCCCCGCGCCTTAACTTCCTCTCCTGCTATCCTTTCTTACTCCTCTCTGGCTCCTCTGCTGCCTCTTTGGCACCTCCTGCTGCTTCTCTGGCCACCCTGTTGCTCCCCCCTCCGCCACCTCTATGGTACTCTCGTCTCCCTCTCCGTCTACTCTGCCTTCTCTTCCTTCCTCTTCTTCCCATCCTCATATATTCTTCATATGTGGCAACCTGCTGCACATTGCTACTCTCAACTCTCGTTCAGCTGTCAAACACTCCTCTGACATCTACTGTCTCCTCGAAGAGCTTGATTTGGATGTACTCGGTCTCACCAAGACTCCTTCCCGATGGCTACAAGATCCTCTCCGAACCAAGAATCAACTCTCCCGGTGGGGGTGTAGCCTTGATTTTCCCGGAGTGGATCCCTGCTTCTATCATTCCAATACAAGATTACTTCTCCTTTAATATCTGGTCTGCTGGCTCTCTAGCACTCCTGGCCCCTCTCTAACTGTGGCCACTATCTACAGGCCGCCTGGTCAGCTCGCTGTCTTCCTCCGAGTGGGCTGACCTCTCCTCCTCACGCTTCCCCTCTACCTCTCAACTTCTCCTCGGAGACTTGAACATCCACTTGGATGCTACCAGCCTTTCTTCAGTACTCTTTTGCAACCGCTGCTATTCTCTCCTATTATTCCCTCTGGCCCGACTCACTCTGCAGGGCGCACCCTGGATGTTCTGATCTCCTCAGACGTCCCCTTCTCTAACCCTCTCACCACTCCTCTCTCTTGGAGTGATCACTCCGTTGCCACAGGGAGCAGTGGCTGTCTGAATGTCTGTGCTCAAAAAGATATCTTGTCACATGCCTGTGGCCAAGGCAGCGCATTACGTTTTGTGCTAAAATCCCTTTTAAATTTGAAGGCAAATCCCTGAATGCTCACACCAGAGAGCATACAACCCACAAGGGAAGAAAGACCCAAGTCGATCTTAACCTCTCATGCAGATAAGGGCAACAACAAAGAACTCTGCTGCTAAGAACTTTCTGTCGAAAAGTAGTACAAGCAGAATCTTATAAAGGAAAACATCGTCATACATGACGCAATACATTTGGTAATATCCTTTGCAGCTGGTTGGTGGGCGTTTATACAGGATCCTTGATCCATACGAGATGCCAGACCATTGGTTCCAGCCCAATCTGTCAGTCTTTAAGACTGGTAACAGAGTGCCTGCCTTTACATCTTTAAACAATCTGTCAGTCTTCCATCACGTGGGTGCTGCAGTGATCATCTTCTTACGTCGAAGGTCAAAGACAAATGAACTACACTTCTGACATAATGCAGTTTTATCACTATACTGTGGACCTGGCAGGCCTCAAGACTGGCACTGAGGAGGTTCTGGGACACTCTAAGCTTCACTCACACATTTCACTCACTCCCTTCCACGCCATCGGGCTCCAAGGTCTCCAACCTTGTTTTGAACTATTGTTTTTTTTTTTTTTTTTTTTTTTTTGGTTTATTACAAACCTTTAAAAAATAAGAAAAGAATACAGAGGAGAAGGCTAAGAAAAGCCACCAAACTAGAAAAATACAGAAAATACAGAAAAAGGCAGAACCAATCAGTAAGTCCCTCATGTGACATAGATTTGTTGGCATAATGTTCTGGGTTGGTTTTACATTCACCAAAACTTCAAGGCTAGGTTTTTACAGGAAAAGGACGGTTCTTCCGCTGATGCTGATTGCAAACCCGCCTCTGATTACTTTGACTGTTGTAATTCCAGATTAGGTTCTGCCTTTAGTAACTTCTCCATCATTGATTCTAAAAAGAAGGTTCGTTCAAATGTTAGGCTGCGATCTGAGCCTTGAAAAAGTCGTGTCCACCATTCTTCAGCGGACAATGAAGGCTTTGCCATTATAAACCTTCCAAGGTGCTTTGTGCGTTCCTGTGTCAGATGACTGCATGCCAGCGTCAGATGTTTCAACGTTTCAGTATCTTTCCCACAGAGTCGGCACGTTGTGGAGGTTTGATCCATGCCATTCCGTATGTTTAGATTTTCTTTGGTTGGAAATTGGTTGAGACGATATTTCATAAACAATGCTCTGCGTTTTTTGTCTGGAAATTTGCGTAAATATGGCTGAGTTTTATTCAAATTTCTCTCTCCATTTGGCATCAGCTTCATTATTCTGTGTTTTTTGCACGTGTCACCTGTATCAATCCAGTCTTGGATCCACAGCAAGGATTTAACCTTATTCGGATTTTCTTGCAGTAGATTTTTGTTTGCTCCTATGTCGCTGAGGATTTTTTCACAACGTTGGCGCCACATTGAGAGCACTGAATTATCATGTTCTATAGCTGAGGCTTTTAGGATGTTATTTTGGATGATTGGTTTTTCAGCAGATACTTCTCACTCCCTTCCACGCCATCGGGCTTCAAGGTCTCCAACCTTGTTTTGAACTATAATGTATCCCTCCCAGCACCTTGCAATACAAATCACACAGTTGTCACTCCAACGATGTGCCCTGTCTGTCCTCTTTAAACATTTCAGGACTTGTTACTTTGGGGTTGGTGGTCAAATCAGACCTGGTGCCATGGAATTAAGGGGTCTTGAGGTTTAGTCATTTAACTCGTGGTCACCTGGGGAGGGGCCGGGTCATGCTTCAGCCAGTGTGAGATAACATGAACTCCAGGCGCCGGTCTGTGATCAGGGCCTTGTAAGGTACATTCCTCTTGAGTAATAAAAAAAATCTTTGCTACACTGTTGGAACAATGAAAAGGTATTGTGGCAGTTGGGGGTGTGGGCTGTCCTCATGGGAGCTTGGGCAAGACTGGAGATTTCCTTTGTCTCGCAATTTGGGCCTAATGTATGCAATGCCGCATTTGCCGCACGGTCCTTGCCTTCTACCTACGATTACTAATATCCACTCAAATTAGTAATGTTGCTCGTGCCCTGCACTACACTATGGGGGTGATTATATTTGATTATATTGACCTTCTTTGAATTGGGAGGTGGTCCTTCCACCGTCCACCCTCCCTCTGACCCATCACGGTGCTTCAAATGCATCTTGCCTCACTCTAAAGAGCCTACAGGGGTGGGACGAGGTGCGCCCCCTTACCAACAAATGACAATGAGCCACCCAGTGGTAAACCTGTATCTTGAAAGGCTGAGCACTATGAATATTGTAGGTACATCGGGGCCAAAATATTTTTGAGATGTAGGACAATGTGGTTGATGTAGAATGATTTCTTTAAAATAAAATGGATCTGTGCGGTCAGATACTGTATGCACGTGGGCCACTACTGTATCTTTTTTGGATACAAAATTGTCTGTTTCTAGAGTAATTAACATGTGTTGGTGAGGAAGGATAGGTCAGGGGCAATGTGTTTATCTTGGAAGCAAGACAACGCAACACGGGTTCGAAACCCAATCCCGCGCTTAGAAACCACTTGTTATTAAGCGCGTTATAAAAGAACAATTATAAGTTGTGGGTCTGCTGTGCACCTTATTTCACAGTCTTTTCATGTCTCAATTAGTAACTAATCCCTGACCAACTCCATGGAGAAGTCCAGGTTGCGGTATGTTGCCTTATCTGCAGTAAAAAGATGTGACGGAAGAACACTAAACTGGAAGCCATAATTCTTGAATTGTAATCCAGGTTCATTGCACGATTTTGTTTGTTCAGAACTAGATCATGTCAATGTATGCCTCCTTTAATACGGCAAAAATAGCTTTGCCACACCTTCTAATTCCTGCATAATCAACATCTTGTCAAGCTTCAGGTTTTAGTGGATAATTTGTATTCTTTGTATTTGCAGCACCTCCACCACTCCCCCCTAAAAATGTTCCAGCAACACCTCCAAGGACGGGGTCGCCCTTAACCACAGGAATGGGTGAGTCACAAAATTGCAAGTTTAGTAGCCCAGACATACATGTCTCCTGGCTATTGCTATTCTTAGTTCATCTTTACTAGCTAAACCTATTACAATATGATTTACAAATGTTTATTTACCTCTGTTATTTTGTAGTGTCTTACAAATAATGTTTGAAATGGAACAGTACAATTGTGCATTATTTATTTTGTGCTTTACACTAGTTGTCCATAATTCCATAATTAGCATCAAGTATGATCATAGAACACATTGGGTTGTGTTCTAGCCTTTAGGCTTTTCTTTGAAAATGTATTTTTACTTTACATTACCTATACATTATTTGACTTGTATATGGAATTATAGTGCATTCCATTAAGTTTTGTAGTACTACTACACTCTTGACTGTGCCCTGTGAAAGGAACATCTTTTGGTTGTCAATTTAAAAAATAAAAAAGAGAGACACTCAGTATGGAGTGAAGCCTCTGGCTCTGTACCACCCGGTGCCATGAACTTGGACTTGTTAATTTTGAGCTTAACCATTGGGAGCAAATCCAGAACCCTATCACTAACCACCCCGAGTAGTATCTGAGGGTAATTTGTTTAGGTATAGCAATTCAAACATTGAACCAAATGCACTTTGACGCAGCATGATCATAACTCTTAAAGTTGAGACTGTTTTGTGGGGGGGACAACACTCACTTGTTTGCAGATGGGAACCCTCTTTGCAAGCCAAATAGCTACTTGTTTGAATTACCCATTTATGCTTATGTTAGTATTGAAGTTAATATTTAGTGTGCAGGGAGGTAGATTTGTTTCAAAATTAGGCCCTTATTGTGACAATAAAAAATCTCTGGAAAGTTAAAGGAAATATAACTAATGCTTTCATCAGGCTGGTTTGAGTGCTAGTGTCCATGAGTAGTTTTATTTGTGAAAATCACTTTGTGATGTTTCAAACTCATGTCAGTATTTTATTTTTTCACACCACAAAACCTTTCCCACCAACTAGCAAAAGCTCACTTCTGTTATTGCTTATTTGAATGGGGAAAGCTTTGATCTGACCCACACCTCCAAGATGATCATTTGTTAGTGGTGCGCAATAAGGAACTGGAGATCATATTGGCCTTAAAGTTTTCTATAAATCAAAAAGGGCAGGGCAGGCTACCAAAGAAATAGCAAATAACACAGCATATGTCTTTACACAGCAGACTTGTCGAGGGTCTGAAACCTGCAACTCTACAGTTGTTTTGGACTACAACTTCCATGTTCCCTCGCCATTGAGTATGCAGGTTAGGGATGATACATATGTAACCCAACACATCTGGAGAGCCAAAGGTTGCTGACCCACACAAAGGTAAGTGGAACTGCAAAGGTTCATCCATAATGAGTATCAGTATACTAATATTCATGCATTGGCTGATGAGATAGTGAGGCGATATGACCCTTCGCTCATGCCCTTAACTTCAATGGAGGTGCTGTTACTGACCGGGTTGGCCTGCCGCCGAGAGTTATCACCATTTGCACCCCTGTAGTTAGATACCTGTGCGGGTGCTAATAATTAATTAAAAGACAAAAAAAGTACCTCGTTTCACAGTCCGTTTTCTACGATGATGGTCACGTCCTCAACAAGAAACTGGTTTGGGAGATGACGGTGCGGCGTTGTGCCAAACCACAAGCTAAGTTTATTTTTATTTTTTTTCTTGGAACACTCTTGGCATCAACATAGGAAACTACAGGGGTGCTACGAGCTCAGTGGAGAAGGAAAGTAGAAGCTGGGAAGGGGGTGATGGCCAGCAGCACTCCAGCTGCTCGGAGCCCAGGCTTATACTGGAGAAACCAGCCCATGTTCCGAGCATCCTGATTTGCCATCTCCCCCTTTCAGGGTGTTAACATGCTTTATGTACAGTACTGCCTTGCTCTGCCAATTTAGCTGAACTCATTTAACTGGTTCTTCCATCAAACCAACATCCTTCTGAAGGATTTTCCTTACCTGCAGAAAGGCTTTTTTAGCTTGGGAATCCTATTTCTTCCCAAAAAATCAACATTAATTGAACAAGAAACAGCTAAGCCTTTGGTTCCATAGTTTCAGGCCAGATTATGGTGGGCCAAATGTCCTTTGAATGGCTTACTATCTAGCAGGAACAGCAAGTGCTAATTGGGACAATCACAAGAAAATACCTTTAGGTGAAGATAAATTAATTCTTCTTTGTGGAACTAAAGAGCAAGCTCTGAGGTGCAAGTGCAATTATTAAATATTTGGTCTGCGATAATCTACAACTGATAGTTCTTTGTAAAATAGGACCACAACAAAGTCATAGCTAGTTTTCCGTTATCTGAGACCAAGGAGTAAACTGTACACACATTTTATGGTGCACTCAAATGTAACTTATACATCCCTTCCTTTTCTAAACTCACCTTTTATTGATTTGTTACAGTATTTGGTGGCTGTCTTCCACCCCCTTGTTTTTTCTCACAAACTGAATATTAGCAGTCATCTTGATAATTTCCTGTACTTCACGCTAATTTTCTCTGCTTAATGATGTTCAATTCACATAATCCTGCGCGAACCGAAACCATGTCCAGCAGTATTTCCCTTGCTCCGACCTGGTCAAAATCCACCCTTCGAAGTCGTATGATGCCTGGGTGCCTTGGGCTGAGATGTACTCTTGTTTTACTATGTCTATTCAGCAACTACTCTGCACATGTAGAAGACTCTGTTAATGGAGCATATGCATGATTGTCCCTTGGGATACAAATCATCTCCATGTGTTGCGCAAGGCACGCAGTTTTTGTTGTTCTTTCTTGATATTGCTGTTTATACTGAAATACACTTTGTGAGCGGATGCATGTAGGTTTGGGAAATATGCCTGGGACTTATTTATTGACTGAAGGACATAGCCCGAGACCTTACCTGAAATGTACTACTATTTCAAGGCTACTAATGATGCAGATAGTTTGCCTTACTTGGAAGAACCAGTGATATCTGCTCTTAAGCCAATAAGTTTGCCATCTAGACTGACAAGAGTACACTATCTATTGCCACCCTACATTTATTGTGGATAACTAGCAACACAATTACACTTTCAGTTCCCATATGACTCACTTACGTGAAGATTTCTAAGTTATGTGGCATCAACTCTCTCATCACTTGAGCAAAAGAACATAGCCCTTGTGAAGACGCCAAAATGCAGTTAAACATATACTATTGTGTTGTATCTCCCCGGTCGCTTCCTGAAGTCACCAACTAGTTTTGAATATGAAAGGCATTGTGTGTTTTGGTAGTTTCATAACCTATACCAACTTGCAGGTCTCAGCATAATTTTGCTGGTTTATTATAAATTCTTCAGGATATGTGTTTCACAAACAGACGTTGCCCAAAGGCTTGGTATGACTCGTACTACTCATGATACTATGCACACTTTTATGTATTTATTATAGAATTATTAATGTATAAATATTGTAGCCTCATTAGCACCAGCTCTACATCCACAGACCCAACCTGCGTCCCTCCTCAAGAAATCTCCACATCATGGACAACATTCAAGACACTCTACAGAGGACCTGGTAGAAACCCTTGCCCCCCCACCCCCCTTCAAAGCCACATTGTATACAGACGACATCCTCTCTACAGCCATCCTCAAGACCCTCCATGCAGAAACTCACATTCCCTACCTCTGGATATCAACAGCTCCCTAACTCAATCCACCTTCCCATCGACCCTAAAGACCAGACAAATCCTCCCTCTTCTAAAGAAACCCACTCTGGATTCTGACAACCTACGTAACTATCGCCCCATCACCCATTTTTCCTTCCTAGGTAAGATCGAGAAAGTGGTAGCCATGCAACTGCAGCAACACATCAACACCAATACTCTCCTCCAAACCTACCAATCCAGGTTGAGACACGGAGACGGTAACCACACAGGTGGTTGACACCCTCAATAACCATGACAATGGCCACCCTTGCTTCCTGGTTCTTCTAGGCTGCTTTCAAAAACAGTAGACCACTAGGTGCTCACGGCTATCCTACATCGCCGAATGGGGGATCAGCGACCTTGTCCTAATCTGGTTCAAGTCCTACCTTGCCAACCGCCAGCAGTTTGTTCAGATGGATTCCTCTAGATGACCAATGAAACCAGTCACTTTTGGAGTCCCGCAGGTCCATCCCCTCCCCTCCCCAGTGATCTTCAATCTACACAAACAACATCCACCAGTACGCCGGCGACACATAGCTATACCTCAACGACTCCATTAAGGACATCCACACGCTCGGAATCTGCGTCTCGCTGATCCAGTCTTGGATGTCCAGTGCATGCTTGAAGCTCAACCCCTCCAAGACTGAATTCACTGCACCGAACATCCCGACTTGGCTATCAACAGTGAACCCTGAGGGCGTCACACCGAGCTCATCTCCTGCCTCAAGTCCCTCGGGTTCCATTTCGACAAACGCCTCTTCTTCTAAACACACGTAGCTAAGAAGACTCAGACCACTTGGTATCAGCTCTCCCGCCTGTGGAAAGTCAAGCCCTTCCTTACTTCGGACAGATTTAGATCCACCATTCAAGCCCTGGTCCTGCCCCACCTGGATGGAGGCCATGCCCCCTCGAACGCCTCCTGTTGTCCTCCCTTGTGCCCCTTAGTAGTGTCCAACAAGCAGCTGCAAGCCTCAGCAATGTTCTATGCCGATACGACCGCATTACCCCGGCCCTCATCGACCTTCACTGGCTCCCACTGCAGTCATGAATCACCTTCAAGTCTTGCTACATTATCTATAAGGCAGCCGCCCTCAAGTCACCCAGTGCACCACCAGAAACCATGACACGTGCATACTTGAAATCTGCTGCTGCAAAAAGGAATGAACCAGAAAACTATTCTTCTCTGCCTATGCCCAAAAACTATGGAACCTCCTCCCCATCCACATCAGGCTTGCCCCACGCTCCTACAATTCAGAAAAGAACTCACCGCTTCAAGGAGTCTCCTCAACACCTAGGTCAGCATGTCTCCCCCATGCCACCTTACTCACTAGATGCCATCCGCCTCTCTCCTCCCTGCTACCCTGTACAGCTGTACCCCTCCTCTGTGCCCTACCCCAACGTATATCTGTTCTGTGCCACTCTGTAAAGCACTCCATTGCTTCTCGAAGCTAGGTCGGCACTCAATAAATACCATAATAATAATAAAGAATCCTAATTATAGGTGGGAGGTTGGAGGATGGGGGAGGAGGGAGGGGAGCAGTGGGGGGGGTGAGGAAAAGTGGGAGGAGGAAGGAGGGGGAAGGAGGCGAGAGAGAGGTCTCGCCCCCCAGCAGGCCAGCTCCAGTACTATACCTCTGGTATTTGGAAGAGCCACACAGGAGGGTTCATTCATCCCCCAGGACATCTTGAGGTCTTCCTTTTTTCTCTCTACTATGATCCTGATTTCAGCGTTCTGTCCTCACTCTTTCTCCACCCAACTCGATCACCGGCATTGGGCCAACTGTGATTGCCGGAACCATATCTAACCTCCTTCACTTTATGCTCTGTCTCTCCACCTCCTCTTTCTGCCTTGGTTCCGCTTGACAATACCTTGCTCTTTATACTCTTTCTTCCACACTCAGACCTTTACCTTTCTCTGGCTTTTCTCTCACGCCATTCCTTTCCTGCCAATGACTTTATTGGTTAAACTCCTCTTTTGTTCTATTCTCCTCTCGACATATGACTACATCCTCCTGTGTACAGTAGTTTGGTCCACCTTCTTTTTTACTATGCTTCTGCTCCTTTGCTCAGTTCCTCATGCCCAACGATGCTCCCCTTTATAATCTTGATACTCTTCACCACCACTCTCCTCGCTATTCCCAACCACTTCTTCTGCCGCCCAGATTTTCGTCTGTCCAAGCCTTCCACTCTTGATATTCTCCGGTCTCTCAATCTTCATCTCGATATGCTATACATCCGTTCTCCCCCTCTACTGCCATTATCATGATATGATATGGCATTTATAACGTGCCTATACACAAGCGTTTCAAGGCGCGAGGGAGGGGAAACGGAGAACAATCCTACTAGGCCATGTGACATTGGGATCGCACAAGTGCAGGGGAGGGAGGAAAGGGAAAAGTGCAGGGGAAGGGAGGGGGCAGTGCACTACGTAGGATAAGATGTTATGTTAGGGAATTTTATATAGTGTGCGGTCGCCCGAAGGCATCATGGCGCTGGAGAGGCAGGAATCCCAACCAAGGCATACAGTAGGCCACAGAATGTTGAGAATCAGAACAGATGGGTCTTTAAGGCTTTGCGAAAAAGCAGATGACTAGTCAAAGATTTCACTGCTAGTGGAAGGGTATTACACAACTGCGCTGTTGCACTAGGGAACGCCCGGCCCCACACCCGGGAGAGACGAAAGGAAAGCACACAAAGCATGCCAGTAGCTGCCGGGGGCAGTTAGTGACATAGTGCACACATTTTGCACACAAATACTCCGGTCCCTGATCATGAAGAGCATGATGAACAATGCATAGTGCCTTAAATTGAATGTGTTGTGCTGCTGAGAGCCAATGAAGAGAGCATGAAGGATAACAGTAAAATAAATAGACAATAAATAAATGCAGCCAGCTGGTGGCAAGTGTAGAGTAAGTGCAGCACCTCAGGTGTCAAGTGCTAGTAGGGGCTGTAGAGATACAGAAACAGTCCCTGAGTGCAGGGGTTGCCAGGGGGGCAGTGCAGGTGTGCAACTGGCGGGGGGGGGGGGGGGGGGTGACCTGGGCCTAAGATCATAGGGTAGCCAGGTAACAAGTGCAGTTTCAGATTCAGCCAGGAGATCAGCAGGGGAGAGGAGGAGAGAAAGCAGAAGCAAAGAGGAAGGTCTTGCGGTGCTTCTGGAACCGGAGATGGTTCTCCTCAATTTTCAGTGAGGCAGGGAGGCTGTTCCCGAGGGAGGACCCAGCAGAAGAAAGAGATCTACCACCAACTCGCTGCTTGGAAAAGCGACTAACCCTGAGGGAGTTTGAGGCGGATGAGAGAAGAGTTGGAGAAGGAAGATATTTAGGAAGAGAGTTGAAGGTGTCGAGGTCCCAGTCCCCAGAAGGCCTTGTGAACAATGCAGAGGGTTTTGAACTTAATCCTCGCCGCCACTGGGAGCCAGTGCAGAGATTTCAGTCCTGGAGACATAGGATCCCTGGGCTTGAGGCCAAGGACAAGTCTCGCAGTCCTGTTTTGGAGGAGTTGCAGAGGGCGGAGAGTAGAGGCATGCAGTAGTCCAGCCTAGAGAGAACCAGAGTTCTGGAGACAGTGAGCTTCTTGGGGAAGGAGAGTAAAAAAGAATACCTCCTGAGGTGCAGCTGGTAGTATGACTTCTTAGAGACATCCGAGATGTGAGGAGAGAAGGAAAGTGTGGAGTCGAAGATGACCCCAAGGTTTTTAGTCTCACAGGTGGGAGCAGGAAGAGAGCCAGGAAAGGCCGGCCAGAGAGTGACAGGATCTTCTTGATATGTTGTGCCTTCTATCCTCTATTCTAGATCGCTTCCTCTTGAACTGCTATTACCAACCCTCTTTTTGTCCAATCTCTACCTTTTTCACCACCTCAGTCTCCCTCTCTGGTCCTAACCTTTTTCCTTCTGCCTCTGCTCGATTTAACAAACTCTTCTTCCACTTTAAGGTCCCCTTTAGGCCTCACCAACTTTTCTGTTTTCGCTTTCTCTCTCCTCCCCAACTTTCCTTCTGCTTCAGTCACACCCTATCGTCTCACTAACTTTTCTTCTTCTGCCTCCATCTCTCCTCCTCTGATCCCACCAACTTTCTTCCTTTTCACCCTCTGTCTCCCGTCCTGCCTCAAACCTCCTCAGTAAACACTCTCCTTGTCCAGTATTGTTGTACCTTCTCCATGCTGCTTATCTCCTCCCTACTTGTTTTCTGAAGGTATGGGTGCCTTGTGACTGGCTGCGGTTCCTGGGGTCGCATTACATTGAGAGCGGGGGGGCGGGCAGACGAAACCTATGAAGCCTGGCAGCAATCTTAAATTTGAGAAATGGTTTTTGTTTGTTCTTTTTTTGTTTCGTTATTTTTTGAGTATTTACAAACCTTAATCACATACCGTAACTAAAAATGAATGCTATATTAATCAATAGTACAATACATGTACAATACTTTATCACAGTCATTGTAACAATTTTCCATATAAAATGTGCTATAACAGACATCATAGTCAACTCTACAAAGGAAAGACCCAAATTGATCCAATTCAATGTTGCATAATTCTGTAACAAATTTGATATATCCTTTAGCATAACACTTTCTCAACACTGGGCAAGCAGTAAGGATATGCCGTACAGTCTTAGATTGAGGGGGGGGGGGTGCAGACTAAACCTATGAAGCCTGGCAGCAATCTTACATTTGAGAAAAGTGTTTGGAGGATTGGCAAGAGCTGTGTGTGGAAGAGACCCGTTGCCAGGCTGCTGGACAGGTAAATGTAGCTTGGGAGTGTTTTGTGAGATCTCTCGCCTTATTCCGAAGTATTTTCAGTCATACCTGTATGTTTCATTTATTTGTGAACCTTTCAAACTGGTTTGGACGATTTGCAGAAAAGTAGTCTGCAGTACCACAGCCCAAAGATACTTTACATTCACCTCTTTAGAGGTTTCTAAAGCCAATCAAGAGGTTCCTAACTTGTGCAGGGGTTCTGGCGGGATCCTGGTGACACAACCCTGCCATGCCAAAAAGGCCATGGGAGGCGACATGTCAGTCTGCTTTGCATTTTATTCTGTCTCCTACTTAGGAAGGTGGCTTGATGAATCCAAGTTGCCAGGATGCCACTTTTCCAGTGCGCTGGATCAGTTTCACGTATCATGGTTATCTGGTGATTACTCCAATGGTTTGAATTAAAGTGTAGTTGACCTGTCTTCCACGCAATGCATATGTTTGTTAGCAGAAACCTGGTATGGAAAGTGTTTCCCGGGTGACATGAAGTCATCCGGCTGTTAATCTTACCTTGAGTAAATATGTTCCTTATACACCATAAAAATATCACATTTTATAAAGCACTTTAAGCACCAACTTTTCCACATCTAAACACTGTAATAATAGGGTGTTATTACAGAACATAATGACATTCAACTTTTGGCTGTGCCTGAGTGGAATGTTTGTTTGCCCTGCTAGGATTCCAAACTATAACTGCAGGCTGTACATTAGTCTCTAAAGCACTCCCCCAGCCATATCACCAGCCTTATATTCTAATAATGACTAAAAAGTACGTATTTAATTGACGGGTTTTTGTATTGTAATAGAAAATATTGTTGATCATGTTAGTCATTGTGTGGATCTGGCGTGTACCTTTTGTAATGGTCATGAGCAACGTATATACAATTCTGAATATATGTTGCAAGTGGGCATTAAGAATGAAAAAAAAAATACCTCCTCTTTTCACACTTCTGGTTCCAATTGCTTGAAGTTTATCGTTGTTGTTTTCCATACCCTATTCCACCTGATCATTTGAAATGTCTACTTAATCTGCAATAACTGCTCTGGAAGGAGGAGGACCACATTCTGAGAAAGGAGTTCATAAAGAAAGTGAAATAATGGGGCTGCGGATTGAATCATACTGTGACTGTTGAAAGCCATGATGCTGATTTAAGAAAACAGAAATATGTTTCGATGGGATTGTGTCCTCCGATGTATTCCTTATCTTTGATAATACGTTTCCAGCTTGCTGGCCTCGGAAATTTTTTCTGTAGAGAGCGCTGCGCGCCGACGTCTGCTGAGTCAATGTCCCTCGACGACCACCGTATCGGCGCTGACGTCACCATGCCCATAAATAGCCACGCGCGGCGTCCGTTGCTCAGTTCCGTTTTTTCCGCGCTTCGTGGGGCTTCGGAACATCGTTGCTCAGTTCAGTCAGAAAATCTAATCTAGATCTACTCGAAATATACCAACTCGTTCTCGATGGCATCTTCATCAGAACCGACAACGTCGCGATCCGGCTTAAAAAAATGTCGAGACTGCAGTAAAAAAATGTCTAACGGATCCACACAGGATCTGCTTGTGGTGCTTGGGAGCCGAGCACCATTGTTCGGAGTGTGAGGACTGCATGTCCATGACGGCGAAAGCCTTGAAGGAGCGCAAGGGGAAGCTCGAGAGAGGTAAGTCAGTCAAAACCTCCTCAAAAGTTTCTTCGGCCGAGTTGAGGCATTTGTCTCCTCACCGTCAAACATTCCCATTCTAGATCTCGAAGTAGCTCCCACCATTCGTCGATCAAGACACTCAAAGAAGAGACATCGAAGATCCCCTTCCTCATTGTCTTCTGTTTCCCTAGAAAGGGTCTCCTGCCCCACAAATCACAGCTCTCGGGCTGAGTGGGAGGAATTCAGGAAGAAAATGTTAAGCGTCTTCGAGAAAGCAGCCTCGTCCCCCCTCGAAGACAGCTGAGGGTGATACCCCGGGTGAAAAACCCAAAAAAGATCCCTTCGACGCCGCTGTCGAAGGGTTCTTCGACACATCGGTCGGTCGACTCGACGTCGACATCGACGCCGATGAAAGAGAAGACCACGGCTACTCCACAGCCAACAGTGATTCCAAGAGCCTCCGGCACGACGCCGAGACTGTCGTCGATGTCCTCGAGTAGGATCCCGATCCTCTCGAGTTCTTCGAGGCCTCTTCCGGTTTTCTCGGCGCCTTCGAAGCCTGTCACATCGGCGTCGACGACATTGATGTTTTCTCGCCCAATAATGACGAGTTTGGCTCCTTCTGCCTTAGAAATGGGTTTTATACCATTTCAGAGGTCAGAGTACCCTGGATTATCTTCAATTTATGAAGAAGGGGAAGATTCTGACCAGGAAACCTTCGAGTTGTAGAGGACCACACTGCCTATTGCAGAGGATTTCACCTTTGAGGAAAGAAGGTTGAAAGACCTACAGGAGTGATTACGTGAGGCAAGTGGGCTGGACACTTCCCCAGAAGTGGATTTTGTTAAGCCATACCCAGGGGAACATGCCGAAACAGAACCCTGATGGCAAGAATTATTGAATTCATGGGTTGGTCTGCGCCTTCGCCTGTTTTTCAACAGGATGACCTGGCAGACATATTAGACAAAGGTCCACAGGAGGATCCTGTGGTCCCCTTCCATACAGCCTTACAAAGAAAAATTGCATCGAACTGGGAAACTCCTGAAGTTATCCCTGCTGTCAACAAAAGATTATCAGCCAAGTATAGGGTAGCTGCTGCTGACCCTGAATACTTACCGAAATACCCGACTCCAGAGAGCCTGGTGGTCCAAGTGGCAACTTCATCAAGCAGCAGGACCACTTACCCTACTGTCCCACGGGATAGAGATGACAAGAGGTACGATTCTATGGCAAAGAAAGTCTTCTCTGCTTGTTGTATGGTGTTGAAGTCCATCAACGCCACCTGTACGCTCGCCAGGTTCAGTCACACACTGTGGGAGTGTGCTTCATCAGCGGCTGACTGCATACCCGAAGGAGAGGAAAAGGAAGCCTTCCTTAACATTATTAAAGATGGCAAGGATGCCAAGTGCGAGTCACTTTAAACTGGCATAGATTCCGCTGACAGTATCAGCAGGGCCATGGCGGCAAGTACAACAATCCACAGGCATGCGTGGTTGCGAAAGTCTGGCTTTGCTCCAGATGTACAGGCTAGACTTTTGAATATGTCCTTTGACGGCTCTTCATTATTCGGAAAAAAGGCTGATGACAGTCTGGAAAAGTTGCAGACATCTAAAGCAGCAGCAAAATCTTTAGGAGCTGCTATCCGCCAAACTCCTTTTCGCCCCTCAGGAACCTCTGGGAGAGGAAAGTCCTTTCGCTATTATTCCGCATTCGGGAAAGGCAGAGGACAGCCGGCTCAAAGAGGCCAAAGGAGATCCACCCGAGGTGTACGGATCAAAGGTACTAAGGCCGCAGCAACAGCAGGTGCCTCTTTACCCTCGGCATCTGCATCAGCCGCCCCCAAACCACTCTGAGGTCTTTCCACACAAGACACCTGTAGGGGGCAGGTAACTCACCATCTGACGGAATGGCAGGCTATAACGTCAGATGCTTGGGCATTGGAGACAGTTGCCCAGGGTTACTGCCTACCCTTTCTACACATCCCTCAGATTCATCCACCGGGAACAGCTCTCTTAAAAGTTCCAGATCCGCTCCTCTTGCAGGTAATTATAGACCTTTTATAGAAAGGTGCCATAGAACTGGTACCTGTAGCGGACAGGAACAAGGGCTGGTACTCCCCCCTACTTTCTCATACCAAAGAAGGACGGAGGACTGAGACCCATCCTGGACTTAAGAGAATTGAACAAGTTCCTCAGGAAGGACAAGTTCAAGATGGCAACTCTCTCTCAGATCCTTCAGGCCCTCCAGCTCCAGGACTGGCTGGTATCTATGGACCTTGAGGATGCTTGTTTCCATGTGCCAATCCATCCCAAACACAGGAAATACCTGAGGTTCGCAATTGGCGGCTCTCATTATCAATTTGGAGTTCAATTTGGACCTCCGCCCCGAGGGTCTTCACCAAGCTAATGTCGGTAGTGGCTGCGAGTCCAAGGAGGGAAGGGATCCACGTCTACCCCTACCTAGACGATTGGCTGATCAGGGCTGTATCTGCGGAACAAGCTCAGACCCAGCTAGATTATGTCTGCCACTTCCTTCACAAACTGGGCTTCTCCCTCAATTTAAAGAAGTCACAGATGATACCATCACAGAGACTCCAGTTCATTGGAGCGGTCCTGGACACTTCCCTGGGAAAAGCTTCGCCACCAGAGGTGAGGGCTCAAGATATTCTGCAGATGGTCAACAAGTTTCAAAATGCCCAACGTCTCCCAGCCTTCGACTTTTTGAGGTTGCTAGGCCTCATGGCATCCTGCATCTTCCTTGTGCCAGAGGCTCGCCTGAGAATGAGATCTCTTCAGTGGGCACTGAGAACTCAGTGGTCGCAATTCTCAGGGAGAATGACAGATCTCCTCTGAATTCCGGACGTCATGGAGGTGTTGCTTTCGGCCAGAAGGCCAGCAACAAAGTCTTTATACCGCTGCCGTTGGAACACATTTTGCAGCTGGTGTAGGGAAGAGAATATGGACCCTTTTTCATGTGGTACACCAACAATGTTATCGTTTCTACTCTACTTGGCAAACTCAGGCCTTCAAGTTGGCACTGTAAAAGGCTATCTCGCAGCGCTTTCTATCTTCAAGCGCACTGCGGAGGAACCATCGTATTTCAAACTACCTCTACTGATACAATTTCTCAAAGGATTAACTAATGTTTATCCTCCAAAACCATTCCAGGTTCCCTTATGGGACTTAAATTTAGTCTTAAACTTCCTAATGGGCACTCCATTCGAACCACTTCACTCTTGTTCACTGAGATTTCTCACGCTTAAAACTGCCCTATTGGTAGCACTAACATCTGCTAGGAGGGTGAGCGAGTTACAAGCTCTCTCCTGTAAACCCCCCCACATACAATTTTCCACAAGGACAAAGTTGTCCTACAGGTGAAGCCTAATTTCCTCCCAAAGGTGGTTTCTGAATATCATATTACTCAGAAAATTACCTTACCTTCGTTCTACCCTCCTCCCCATCCGGGGAAAGAGGAAGAAAGGCTACATAGGCTGGACCCAAGGCGAGCTCTCAGCTTTTACATCAGCAGAATGGCTAGGAACAGGCAAGCCGACCAACTGTTTGTAGGATACTCAGGTCACAAGTTGGGACTACCCATAACAAAACAAACCATTTCCAGGTGGATTATTTTGGCCATTCTGGAATGTTACAAACTGGCAGGGAAAGAGCCACCCCAAAATCTTAGGGCTCATTCAACCAGGGGTATCGCAGCCTCTTCGGCTCTCCAAAGAGGGGTACCGGTCAGAGACAAATGTGCAGCTGCCACATGGTCGTCCGCACATACATTCACAAAATGTTACAACCTGGATTCCTCCGCTAGTCAAGAGACCAGTTTTGGCAAGGCTGTGTTACATTCGGTCCACCCCTAAAGGGATACATAACATTCTTACTCCCACCTCCAATTACATGGCACTGCTCTGGGAGTCTATCAAAGATGAGGAATACGTCGGAAGACACAATCCCTTTGAAGAACAAGTTTCTTCTTGCCTTGTAACGTTCTTTCGACGGGATGTTCCTCCGACGTATTCCTTATCGCCTCTCCCATCCATCCCCGCAGTAATACTTCCCTTGTGGTTGCATCTTACGCTCCTTCAAGGTCAATAACCAATTCAGGCATGACTTTTCTTATGCTACAAAACGGAACTGAGCAATGGACGCAGCGCGTGGCTATTTATGGGCATGGTGACGTCGGCGCTGATACGGTGGCCGTCGAGGGACATCGACTCGGCGTACGTCGACGCGCAGCACCCTCTACAGAAAAAACTCGGAGACCAGCAAGCTGGAAACATATTATCAAAGATGAGGAATACGTCGGAGGAACACCCCGTCGAAAGAACGTTACAAGCTAAGAAGTAACTTGCTCATTTATATCGCCGGCTCCAGCTTTTAGGTAATATATATTACTTATGTGTTTTAGCCAACTGCCAACGCTGGGAATTATAGGCCATAGACTAGGATTGACTGTAGACAAAAGGTGTTGAAGGATATGTAAGTTGTCAAATAGCGTTGAGACTAATAGTCATAGAATGCCCTCTGTAGTAGCTTGGACCACTATACATTAATTATTTGGGAGATCTCGTCCATGACCATGAAGGCGCTAAAAAGTGGCCAGGAATGGCCAAGTGAATATGGCTTTATTGAAACTGTGGCAGACTTATGGTTTTATTAGAAAAATAAAATAATTCACAAAGTTGGTTTTAATAGGATTGTTGTAGTAATGAACTAATAGTATACAGATTTTAGGAACACATTGATTTTAAACTTATAAAATTGCATAGAACTATTAGTATTATGTTGGCTATTCATAATTTTGTAAAATTGTATTTTATTTTCTGAAAATTAGCTTTATTCGGTTTTGTAGAGCAAATACAACAAACGAATTTCCAATGGCCTCTGTGAGTAAACTAAACAAATTCTCCCCATTTCCCTCCCCTCCCAAACCCTCTCTCTCTCTCCCTTCGCCAGATGAGACGAACAAGCATAGGCAATATCGTGTCCTCAATATTCAATTGTGGTACAAGAGTTTCAGACCATTGGATTCTATAGTCTCCTTTCAGAAAGATTAGGGCCTCACTCCAGTCTCTAGTAAAATGAGCAACATCATTGAGAATATTTTCCAAAGCCAGTCCTGAACCGTTAGCGCATCTTCTCCCCCGCCCTATTCCACTGCTGAGCTTAGCTGCATCGCAGCTAGGGCCAGTATTTCCCGAGCCTTGTGCTTTGCTTTGACCATCAGGGATCCCTTTTTCCATTCCCAACACTACTTCAGGAGTTACAATACACCCTTACCCAAACACCTGTCTTTGCGCTTCCTGTACTTTTTTCCAGAGGGCCTCTAGTTTGGGACATTTCCACCAGATGTGAGACCACATGCCCACTCTCCCGCATCCCCTCCAACACTCTTGTGAAGCGTCTGGCTATATTCTCTTAAGCTTAACCGGGGTGTAATGCCATCGATATAGGAGCTTGTAAAACATTTCTTGTAACTTGAGAGGATGGTGCCAGTTTAGGAATGTCCCTCCAGAGTCGCTCCCATCTCTCCTCTGGTATCACCCTCGCCAAAGTTAGTTGCCAGCACTTCTGTAGGCCCAGGTACTTGGGGGGGGGGGGGGGTTCTGCATTAACTAAAATCCCAAATAACCCAATGAGATCCAATGTCTTATTTGGAAGTAACGCATGGTTTCCTTCTTGCCTAGCCCAAACTAATTTGTACACTCAATATTTTTGGGTCTTCAGCGTGTGGCAGTTCCTAGACTGCCAGATTAGAAAAACTCCCTGCTCCATTCCCAGTGAAAACTGGATGTTGTTCAACAGTGGCGTGAACGGGCACAGGAAAGAAGTAATGCCTTATTTTGTTACCAACTTATCCTATGTGTCTGCTATCAACTTTGTAACTCTACTAAGGTACATGTGTGAGGGTCTATCCACCTTCAGGTTTCACAGGACGTCTTTTTTAGTGAGAATTTGCTGACTGCTCGATCCATTCCCACACAGAGCTTCTTTTTGTTCTCAGTGAACCACTCCCTGATAATATGTATCTGGGCGGCCTCATAGTATAGTTGAAAGTAGGGGAAGCCCATAACCCGTTTCCCTCTAGGAGTTGGCAGGAAGTGACGCCCTATGTAGGGTCTTTTACCACTCCATACAAATTTGCCTGCAGGCTTTTTTAATGCTATGAAGAAATTCTTCAATAATCCAGACGGTAGAGCCTCAAATATGTAAAGCAGCTTTGGGAGAGTGACCATTGTTATGGCTGTGATTCAACCCATCTATGACAACCTTGGGCTATTCCACTTGGGAAGGTCTGCTTGTATTTATGCAAGTAGAGCTGGAAAATTAGCTTTGTACAATCCTTCTATGGCGGGTGATGGTCACCCCTAAATATTTGATCCCCCAGGACTCAAGAGAAAAGAATAACTTTCCTGCAGGCTAGTTTTCTCTACCCCCCGGACCTAGCGAAAGGATGAGCATTTCAGATTTTCCAATATCAATTTTTAAACCAGGCACTCTACCGAAATTCCTCTCAGTAATCTCTTTAACTGGGTTAATGCCAGCAGCATGTTGTCTGCCACCGAACGGCACATCGCGGATCTGCCCCGATTTCCAGAAAACCTGTAGCAAGGGTTCCAAATAGATGGCATACAGCAGGGGGGTGATGGTGGACATCCCTGCTTCGTACCTTTACATTTGTACAACAGGGAGCCATTTATGAGAAGCCTTGCTGAAGGGTCCCTGTATTTCGCCTGAACCATTCTAATGTCTGCCAAACCCATCCTTAGTTTTAAACAGGAAAGTCCATTCCACTTAGTTTAACTCTTTTTCAGCATCATGGAATAGGAGGATGGGCTAGTATTACGTTCTTCTACCCTTTCTGTATTAAGTGTGCAACTCTCAGAATGTTGTCAAATAGTTGGCAGCCTGAAATGAAACCCGCTTGATTGGGATGAATAAGACTGGGGAGCAGGTCTTACAAACTATTTGCCAAAATCTAGGTGTAGATTTTGGCATCAGTGTTTATTAGAGCTATGGGATGATATGAGCCGCATTTGGTGTGGTCCCCATTTGGTTTGGGAAAGGGCACCACTTTTTTGTTTCTTCTGTCGTTCGTTCTATTTGCCATGCTTCGTGAAAATGATTGAAGAGACTCGTAGGTTGTGGGATCAGGACCCTGCTAAAGGCTTTATAAAAGCCTGTCGTGAAGCAGTCTGGACATGGAGATTTATTGATGGGGAGTGCTTTGATTACTAATGTAACCTACATGATTACCCTGCCCAATTGCCCTGCGACTTCAGGCTACATTCTCCGGAAATTCACCTTATCCAGGTAGCTCTGCTGTAAAATTTCCTGTGGCGCTTGCAAAGTATATAGTGTGGTGTAAAATTGAGTAAACCCTTCTTGGATGTCTGCTGTCTGCGTGATCCCATCTCCCTGAGCACTTTCTACTGCGAGAATGACCTTCGAACCTGCTTTGTCCCTCAGTGACCTTGCTAGCAGCTAGTCCGCCTTGTTGGCTTTCTCATAGTAGCATTGCCTTTTAAAAAGTGTTTTTCTCCTCCTTTTTTTGGTTTAGAGAAGGTGCAGTTGGCCCATATCGTGCCTGTATTCCCCATAGGCCGCCTTAGATCGGGGTATTCCAGTTCTTTTTCCTACATTCCTCTACTTTCTCCTCCAGTTGGCGTTCTTGTGCCCTCAGCTGTTTCGAATGGATTGTGCCCTTCAACGTATTCCTCATCTTAGATGTATTCCATCCAGCTTTAGCTGCTTTGGAAATTGTTTCTCTGCAGAGGGAGCCGTGCGTCGATGTATAGTTGAGGTCCCTCAGAGGCCTCCGTCGAGGGTGATGTCATCGGGTATACAAGTAGCACGAGCGGTACCCGTTGGCCTTAATTCCGTTTTTCCGCGGTACGTGTTGCTTCCAAGTCTCGGCGCGCCTCTAGTAGTTCTGTGACGCAGTTACTGAAGAGAAGATATTCGATAATGTCCTTGTCGACCCAGACTACCCCGCGTTCGGGGTTCAAAAAGTGTAAATCCTGCAGTTCAAAAATGTCCATCACGGACCTGCACCGAGAATGTCTGTGGTGCTTCGGTGAAGGCCATGACATGAAGGCCTGTACGAAGTGTCAGGCAATGACTGGGAAGGCCTTGCCAGAGAGGAAGGGAAAACTGCATGTAGGTCGAAAACCCAACCAAAAAGCCTCTAGCGTCGAGTCAAGGTCCCGTGAGAAATCTCCTCGACGCGAAAGTAAAAGCATCGGTCAAGGTTCCGAAGTGGTTCACAACGCTCTTTGTCTTTGACGAAATAGTCCAAGAAAAGACGCCACTGGTCCCCTTCCACCTCGTCCTCGGATGAATCCCCCAAAAGAATGAAATGCCCCAAAAAACATTCTTCCTCCGAAGAATGGGAAGCATTTAGAATAAAAATGATGGAGGTGTTTGAAAAGGCTAAGCCTCGGTCCACGCCTTCTTCGGAAGCCATCCGGGAGCGTTACTGTTCCGACACTTGCGTGCCCGGGTGATCGAAGGAGAAAGGATCTGGAACCCCGCAGGATGCCGAGCGAAAAAGACCAGTCGAGTCGACTGTTCGAGGTCACCGACGCCGTCCGGAACCCGACACACCTTGAAGGGTGAGCCTTCGAAGAGCGTCTCGACGCCCTCAAAGCCAGCTCCGTCGACCCTGAAGCCCTCAGCGCCAAATGTCCCAAAGGCTTCAATTCAGCCAGAAGCTGTCAAAATAACAGCAAAAGAAAAGGCTGCAAAGGCTGTAAAGCCTTTAGGCTCCACTGATACACATCTCCCAGAAAACGTTTTTAAACCTCTTCCGAGGAAAGAATATTTCAAATCATTAACTTCAATTTTTGAAGAACAGGAGAGGTCTGAGGAGGAGGATGTTCCTTTTGGACTGGAATATGGCACCCCAAATGTCCCAGAATGCCTGATTTCTGAGGAAAGCAGGGTGAGGGATCTGGTGGAAACCTTGCATAATGCAAGTGGAATTGATACTTAACCTGAAACAGATTTTGGCAGGCCGGAACCAGGGCAACATGCCAATTCCTCATAAAGGCAATTCATGACAAAGGTGGTTGAATACTTAGGATGGGCTAGACGACCATCTTAGTTCATCCAAGATGATTTGACCGATATATTGTATCATGGTCCCACCGAAGATCCGATTTTACCCTCCCATGTAGCCTTACAAAATAGGGTGGCCAAAAATTGGGAGACCCCCAACTCTTCCTCCGGTGAATAAGTCCCTCACTTCAAAATACTCCCCTTCCAGGAGCGACCCCGGCTATCTGTCAAAACACCCTTCTCCCGAGAGTCTGGTGGTCCAGGCAGCCACAGCTTCAAATAAGGTGGCATATCCTTCCATCCCTCCGGATAGGGACGACAAGCATGTGGATGGTTGGGCGCGCAAGGTATTGTCAGCTGGGAGTATGGCGTTAGAATCGGCCAACTCCACATGTGCCTTGGCAACATTTTCCTACATTCTGTGGCCGTGCATTGCAATGGCGGCGGTGCACATACCAGAAGGGGATGAAAGGGAAGGATTCCTAGCCATTGTTAGAGATGGAAAGGATACCATGCAGGAATCCTTTCAGTCTGGGTTGGACACTGCAGATAGTGTGAGCAGGTCCATAGCCACTAGCACGGTAATGCTCAGATTTGCGTGGTTACGAAAGTCGGGTTTTGCACTGGACGTGCAAAACTGTCTTTTGAACATGCCCTTTGACGGGTCTCACCTTTTTGGCAACAAGGCTGACTAGAGCCTTGAGAGATTGCAGACCTCAAAAGTGGCAGCCAAATCTTTAGGAGCTGCTATTGGGCAACCTTAGGCTTTTCGTGCATCAGGACAATCTTGAAGGGGACGATCCTATCATTACTCCTCATATGGAAAGGCGAGAGGAATTGCCAGTCAAAGAGGCCAGAAAAAAGCCACTTGTGGTGGACGAGGAAAACATGCAAAGCCAGCCCCAGCTGCAGCCTCTTTACCATCAGCCGCCGCAGCAACCGCCACAAATCCACTTTGAGGACTTGCAACACAAGACGCGTGTGGGAGGCAGGCTTTCGCAGCATCTGCAAGAATGGCTAACAATATACTTCAGCGCAACCTCAAAGCAATCCACCAGGGAGACACTCTTTGAAGTTTCCAGATCTGCTCCTACAGCAGGACGTCTTAACTCTGTTGGAGAAAGGTGCTATAGAACCAGTACCGTTGGTGGAAAGGAACAAGGGATGGTACTCCCCGTATTTTTTTTATTCCCAAAAAGGACGGAGGACTAAGACCCATCTTGGATTTCAGAAACTTGAACAAGTTGCTCAGGAAGGACAAGTTAAAGATGGTCACCCTTTCTCAGATCCTTCAGCTTCAGGATTGGTTGGTTACATTGGACCTCCAGGATGCTTATTTTCATGTGCCAATCCATCTCAAGCTCATCTGAAAGTCACCTGCCACTTCCTCCACAGACTGGGATTCTCCCTCAATTTCAAGAAGTCACAAATGACACCTTCCCAACAGCTCCAGTACATAGGGGCTATATTAGACGCATCCTTGGGCAAGAGCTCGCCTTCCAAGTCGAGGGCTCAAGACATTCTTCAGATGGTTTCCAAATTCCAAAATGCCCAAAATCTCCAGGTCTACGACTTCTTAAGGTTGCTCGGCCTCATGGCATCCTGCATTTTCCTAGTGCCAGAGGCACGGCAGAGGATGAGATCCCTTCAATGGGCTCTAAAGACTCAATGGTCCCAGTTCTTGGGTCAAATGACGGATCTCCTTCAGATTCCGAACAAGGTTCAGCAGGATCTTCAGTGGTGGACCTGTACAGAGAACATCCTAAAAGGAGAACATTTTTTGGCAACCATGGCCGGAGATTACAGAAGTGATGGACGCTTCACTCATGGGGTGTGGAGCTCATGCCAACAATCTGACAATTGAGGTCGTTTGTCTCCATCGGAGTTCAAACTACACATCAACCTTTTAGAGCTGTGAGCAATCAGACTAGCGCTGAAAACTTTTCTGCCATTTATCAGAGGAAAAAATGTCCCGATAATGACGGACAACACACTGGCTATGCATTATCTAAACGAAAGAGGTGGTGTAGGGTCATTACCTCTGTGCAGAGAGGCAATGCGGCTCTGGTATTGGGCAATTCAAGAAGTAATCTCCTTAATGGCAGTTCATCCAGCCGGGGAGGAGAATATGACGGCGGACGCTCTGAGCAGGCAGAGTACGGTGTCCCACGAGTGGGAACTGGCTCAGGAAGTCCTTCAGGAGATCTTCACCCTTTGGAGAACCCCAAAAGTAGACTTGTTTGTGGAACTTCCCACTACTATATGCGTTCCCTCCGATTCCCGTCATTCCTCATGTCATCAGGAGATTGATTAACTAATTGCCCCGGATTGGGCCAGGAGACTGTGGTACCCGGACCTTCTAGACATGTCCATCTGCCCTCCGTTGCGTCTTCCTCAGAGAGAGGGCCTTCTCTCACAAATGGAGGGCCAGGTTCTCCATCCAGAGGACAAGACTCTCAACCTTCATGCTTGAAAGGCTGAGATACAAGGATTTGGGACCTTCAAGATGACATCATGGAGGTGTTGCTTTCGGCAAGGCGGCCAGCAACAAAATCTCTGTACTGTTGCCGTTGGAAAAAGTTTTGCACATGGTGCAGAGAAAAGAATGTTGATCCTTTTCTATGTTCTATCCCGGAAGTGTTGTCCTTCCTCTTGTCCCTGGCACATAGAGGCCTAAATGTTGGGACCATTAAAGGTTATCTTGCAGCGCTTTCCATTTTCAAGAGCTCTTCAGAAGAATGTTCCTACTTTAAAATCCATTTGATAATACAATTCTTAAAGGGACTCACCAATGTGTTCCCTCCTTACCCTTTCCAAGTCCCAGTTTTGGACCTTAATCTGGTTTTAAAGTTTTTAATGTGTGCCCCTTTTGAACCCTTGCACACTTGTCCATTTAAGATTATTAACATTGAAAACAGCTTTTCTATTGCTTTAACATCTGAAAGAAGAGTGAGCGAATTGCAGGCACTGTCTTCTGGGCCACCCTATACTGTGTTGCACAGGGACAGTGTTGTATTGAGGGTTAAACCCTAATTCTTGCCTAAAGTTGTGTTTGATTTCCATTTAAATCAGAAAATTATTCTGCCCGCGTTCTACCCTCCACCTCATACCAGTAAGGAGGAGGAAAGGTTGCACAGGCTCGATCCGAGAAGAGCTCCAAGCTTTTACATTTCTAGGCTTTCCAAGCTTAGAGTGGATAATAAACTTTTCATTGGCTACAACGGAAGGAAATTGGGTCAATCAGTGTCAAAACAAGCCATATCACGTTGGATTGTGCTTTGCATTTCAGAATGCTACGGATTGGCGGGAAAAGACCCACCAGAAGGCTGAAGGGCCTATTCCACCAGAGGCATAGCCTCTTTGACAACCCTTCAAAGAGGTGTCCCCATAAAATCTATTTGTGAGGCAGCAACTTGGTCATCGCTGCACACATCTTCTAAATTGTATAGTCTGGATGCTTCCCAGTCTAAACAGCTTCCTTTTGGTAAAGCAGTACTATATTCGGCCATATAATATTAAAAATCGACTTCCTCCACCAGAGAGGTTGGAGGGAGGACACAATCCATTCGAAGAACAAGTTACTTACCAACTGGTAACATTCTTTCGACTGGATGTTCCTGCAACGTATTCCTCATCGCCCTCCCATCGTACCCCTCTGTAGATTTTCTGGGTTATTGCCACTTCAACTCTTGCAAGGCTTACACCTGGCTACCTACACAACAGAGCAAGAGGAGGAAAAACGGAACTGAGGCCAACGGGCACCGCGCGTGCTAATTGAATACCCGATGACGTCGCCCTCGACGCAGGCCTCCGAGGGACCTCGACTCAACGACATCAACGCATGGCGCCCTCTGCCGAGAAAAAATTTCCAAAGCATCTAAAGTTGGATGGAATGCATCTAAGATGAGGAATACGTTGGAGGAACATCCAGTTGAAAGAATGTTACCAGTTCGTAAGTAACCTGTTCTTCTCGCTCGTTGCCTTGATGGCTATAAGGTTGACACTAATCATAGCCTTAAAGGCATCCCACTGCACTCCTTCACTTGTGTGCTCTGGACTGTTCAGCTAAAAAAATGGGGAAATCTTGCCCTCTGTCTTTCTTGATAATTGGGTCCCTGAACAAATCCCCCGGGGGTTCCCCATCTCCACAACCGTTAGGTGGGAGTAAGAATGCGTAGATCCATGGATACAGAGGCGTGGTCCGCTATGTAACTGGGCCCACCTCCATCAATTCCTATCCCCCGCCCCACACTACTGGCGCTGATATCCATATGTACTCATTTCGGGATTGGGAGTTGTGAACACACGAAAAGAAGCTGAAGCCCTGTTCTCTGCCCTTCACCTCCCGGCAGGCAGCCCGGAGACCCATAGTTTTAAAATGGACTCTTAAGTGACTCGTAGGCTATCCCACCTCTCTGAGAAGATCTTTCCGTGCTCCTGTCCAGTTCCTGTGACCATGTTAAATTAAAATCCCCCATCATATTTGTATTCCCTTTTGCAAATCCTCTAACGTAGCTTAGAGATCCCTCAATAAAGGTTC
The DNA here is from genome assembly GCF_040938575.1 of Ambystoma mexicanum. Lineage (NCBI taxonomy): Eukaryota > Metazoa > Chordata > Amphibia > Caudata > Ambystomatidae > Ambystoma > Ambystoma mexicanum. Next base: position 1,210,280,126 of record NC_090922.1, on the reverse strand, counting down.
TTGTCTGTGTTTGGTGCTGTGAGGGGTCAGAAATGTGAGGCGAACAACTTTGTGAGGTGTTTTCAAAAGATGTAATTTCATTAGCTCAAAAGGTTGCATAAATGCTTTAGTTTAGTTTATTAATTATATAGTGCGCCATACCCTGGGGCATCCGGGCGCAAACAGACAGGGATATGCTCAACTTAGTTACAGGTACATGATAAGTAGGAAAAAAATACAGACATCATGAGTGTTAGAATAGGCAGGTATGTACATACCATCCCTATCCCAGATTCAAGTATGATTTTGTTCAACAGTTCAAAAACGGTTAAGGAAATCCTGAATCGTTACAAGGTTCTCTATGATTCCAACTTTAAGAACACACATTTCCGATTTGATAACACCAAGTACTTGAAATAACATTTGCTCAGCAACTCAGGATATTTCTGCACCATTTCACAAAACCATTTGTTTGACAATATTAAAGACTTGAGCAGCAGTTTGCATAACTCTTGCTTTCATGTTATTCATTTGTTTGGATGATTTTGCATTGATCAACAAAATACTTAAATGGTACCTCAACTTCTTCTTTAAGACTTTTAACCATACCACAGTACTGTAAAGTCTTCCACCTGGTTCATTCACCTGCCAGGCTTATGAAGACAAAGTTATCTGCTATTCTGTACTCTCCTGTCAGAACAGATCCAACTACAGCAATCTCTGACCTGGTGTACTCTCCTGCCAGAGTAAACTACTACTTGTCAGTACTTTGGTGGCAAAGGTTGAACTCCAACAAAACAAGCTAGCAATGTCTTTTGCTGCACAACTTCAAATATAAGAACCACTTGAAGGAAAAGAACAACATTGATGCTATTTGTTACTCCCATGCAGTTGCCATATTCTCTGCAGGTTATGCTCTATTCCCTCTGAACGTCTTCCCTCAGAACAGCAGTCTTCCTGCCACTCTTGTTTCTTCCCTTTTCCACTAACAACCGCTGATGAGGGTTTTGTTTCAATTTCATACTAGTTTGGCTTTGATAATGTGGGTTTAAGCCCTTCTCTCATAGAACCGCCTTTTCATATGGGCAATCATTTTTCTCAATAGTGAAAACACCAACTGTCTTATTTTGGTTCTTGCAATTATGGTGCTTAATTGCTTTGATATATTTCTCTTTTGTTTTTGGCAATGAGTGTTTATCTTTTCGAGGGGATTGGGTCCTCGGACATATTCCATATCTATGACAGGTAATGTCTACAGCTGTGCTGCTTCTATTTCCCTTTTCCTTTTTTGGCTCTTTGTATGCCCCACAGTATCACAATCACCCTCTTCTGATATGGCAAGCAGATTCTGTGTTGCATCTGTGCCCTTTTAAATCAGCTTGGTTGTTAACATAGTAATGAACTTGTTTTCTGTTAGTTCGGCATTCAAAATGGTTCTTTTCTACTTGTTTTACTTCACTTATTACTTTACTATAGTTGAGGCCCCTGGACTTGGCTAGCTGGCGGATACGGAGCGCTGGGGGGGTCACTATCTACCAGTGCACTCACCGGGTCTGACATGCGCATCAGTTTGACTCGCTGCCTCTAGATCCCCTGCTTCACTTTACCCACGCGGTCCAGGAATTTCTTCTCCATGGTCCTCCGGAGCACACAATCACCATCAGGGCTCTCCTGGCTCCGACAACACATCATTGCTCGCCTGCCACCGGTGCTTAGAAAACAAGGGCGAAAGTTATCAAAAGGTGCACTTTCCACTGCATTCTTCAAAGAGCTCTGCAATTAGGGTCTGGAGCAATCGGGACCCTCTCAGGACCAACATCGACTTGACACACCACTGTGGTCCCGGTGTCTCTGCTCCCACATGACTTCTGCTTCCGCCACGTGGTGGTAGGAAAACGACCCCACCTTCTACTGCTACTCCTCTTTTCTATGCCTCCCATTCCTCTTCAGGTGTGGGTCATTGTTTCCAATTGACTGCGAGCTGCAGTCCTGTGCCTTTGCAGTCTTCTTCATCCCAGTACTTAGCGATTTATTTGACTTATAGTCCATAACATAGAATTAAGCTTTCTTCGTGAATTTATCATGATCACGTTCACTTTTCATCTTATAAATATTCCACAAAGTATTATGAGGATTCTAAGTATTTGACTTTACAGAAGAGTATGGTTGTCCAGAAATTAAATTGGCATCATTTAAATACTTTTTTTCCCTTATTTCTCTGGGACTCATAGGGGCTTTTATGTTTATAAATGTCAGTGATTTTAAGAGGGTTTTTCTGACTTTAAGAATATAACTGCTCGTGGTTATCTTCATCTGTATTCCGACAGTCAGTTTGGGGAAAATAAAAACTCACTGACAGCAAGCCATTACATATTCCGGCATTACAGATATTCCAGACAAATAACACGTCTCATCCCTTGAAGTCCTCTCATTTCCATGGCACTCTTCTCCTCCCAGCTAACACCGCCACAAGGTTAGGATCAGGAAGCGTCTTCCTTTCCTTGGCCACCTGGGAGGAGGCTTTAGGTAGGGCGTTTGTGAGGACACCGCAGGATTCATCACAGTGCATATACAGAGTCCATCGTGTGTTCACTCCCCCCGATAACACCTGTGCCAAGTGTTCCAACCTGTCGCCCTTGTATCCTCAATCCTCACGTAGCTCCCTTCCCTAAAAGCTAGGACTAGCCTCCTGTCTTTGTGGGTACTGATGCATGATACATGTGTGAAACACGTTTGAGTTTAAGCCTCCCCTGGTCGCTGCGCAGCAGGTGCGTTTCTTGAAGTGTTAGCACATCTGGTGTGGCTCTGACAACTCCAGATTTTACCTTTTTATACGGGAGTTCAGCCTACTAACGTTTTGGGTTAATCACTTGAAAGATTATAGTATAGTCCCCTTGCTTTCTTGCAATGCCACAGGATCTTGTAGACTTCGATTCCTCATCTCCATCCTGATCACCACTCGAATGCCGTATCCTGTCATCTCCCTGGATCCCCTCTGTAAGGAAGGCATGGTATCAAACAGTGAAGACGGACACAAGGGATCACAGCTCAAGGTTGTTCATTGAACTGCAAATGGGTTGGTTTAACGCCTATCTAAACCTAAAGTGAAGGATGGGAACAAGCTATAATTAACACAGTCCTGTCTAATAAAAGGGCCTATACTAATAAACCTATTTCCAATCCTTACTTCTAAATACAAAAGGGTGTGAGATAATGGTGTATGCAAAAGGGAAAGTGTTCAAGAAATATGTCAGGGCGGTTGAGCAGTTGGCTTCCCTTCCCCACGTTTTCAGCACGGGGCAAGGCAGTACGTTCGAGCTTCGCACACACTCTGGGTTCTCGGCCACAAGGATACAGTTCGAAGCACAGACATCAGGGCCTTCTGCCAAAGTCTCTTTTCCAATAACAGTCTCGTACTGCAGAGGGACTGTTGTAACAAAGTCTCAAAGATCCATTCCTATCAGGATTTTCACATGCACAAGTTCTCGCTTTGAATATCCATCGTGGGTCTCCCTCTTCAGGCTGAGACCCCCCATTTGTCACAATATTCACACTTGGTCTCCCTTGTTCGGCCTCGGACCATGGATCTCACTCATTCGGGCTCGGATCCTCTTGATGTCAAAATGGAAGACTTTTGAATGTGCAGTGGGTTTTGCTTAAACTTTAGAATTATTCTCATCAATCTTCTACTTTCGTTTCTCTTGTCGGGATACTTTACAGAGACTTAGATTGAGCACATCCACGTGCCAATCCACTCAACGGTATTATATCTTTGCTTCTTAAGTTCAAACATTAATCAGAAGCTTAGCTTTACTCGCGTCTTTCAACACACGTGTTTAGCAATATTCGTTCCAGCATTCGTTCTACAATGTTGCCGCTTGCAACATGGACCTCAACACAGACTTGCATCGGTCTCCCCAACTCACCGGCTGTGTTGCTCTTGTCTGGCGGTACTTTGTTTTTGGAGCCAAGGACGATACCATGGCGGCTGTTGCTGTTCCTCCTCGCCTTGGTCAGTTACGCGGGAGGGCCTTCGGTATCAGACACACAATGCAGGATTCTTTAGTCTGGTTTCCTGGCCTTATGCTTTCTGCCTCATAGGTTTCTTGAAAGTAATGGCTTCTGGACGAAAAGGTCAAAGGTAATTCCCTTCTTACAAACACTTCTTGGTTTGCCGTCTTTCTCTCTTCGTTCACCTGCCAACTTGAAACTGCTGTAACTTCATGTGCTTTGCCTCGATCAGAGTGTGATTTCGTGTTCTGCATTTTATACATGTGGGTTTGTTTATTGATTTTGTATGGCATGCCAAACACAAAGGTAACTGGGCGCTACAGAGAGCAGGAAAACAAGATTGTTTAAAAACTTAGTTACAAGGCACAATATAAATATGAAACATTACATCACGATAAATCAGTTAAAGAATATACATATGTACAGTCAGATTGATAGGTGTTGATTGATACATGGTTAATCTTGGGGGTCATTAGAATGTAGCCATGTGAGAATATTCCGTCTAAAGCTGTAGTAGGACTGGTCTGTTCTGATGTCAAGTGGGTGAGCATTCCAGTATTGGGCTGCCTTAACTGGGAAGCTGCTGCCGCCTGTTTTGTTTTGTCTAAATTTGGGTATCTGTAGGCAGTAGGATTTGGCAGTTCAGGTGGGGTGAGTGGATGTTTTTCTCGCTATTCCTGCTGCCAGGTGGGGGGGGGGCTTTGTTGTTAAGACATTTAAAGGTAAGTGATGCTGTCTTAAGTGAGATTCTGTCGCAGATGTTGAGCCATTTGTGTTCTCTTCTTTCGTTAGAAATGTGTTCTTTAGAGGGTAAATTGAGGGCATTGTTTTGCAATGTTTTAATTTTGTCAATGATGTATTTGTTGGCTCCCAACTACAAAGCATTGCAATAGTCAAGTTTGGAGAGTATTAGGGCGTTGGCAATGATGATGTAGCTGACTTTGGTGAGGAAAGCTCTACTTGCCCTGATGAGCTTGCACATGTAGGCTGTGGAGGGTGCAAAGGAGTTGACTTGTTTCTTTAGTGTTAGAGCCGAGTCAAGGTGAAAGCCTAGTGTTATCACTGTTTTGGCAACTGTGATTATATTGCCATCAGTATTAAATGCTGAGTAGTCGGGGCTGAGTTTTTTTAGGTTGGCAGCGGATCCGAGGAGGAGGATTTCAGTTTTATCATCATTCAGTCATAGTCCATGCGTGGCCATCCATGCCTGAATGATGAGATATATTTTGTTTACCAAGGCCGTATCGGAGTCGAAATTGCCAGAAAGGGGAATGAGGATCTGAGTGTTGTCTGCGTAATTTGTGTAGGTGACACCCAGTCTGTCCAATTTGTCACATAGGGGCTTGGTAAAGATATTGTATAGAGTTGGCGAGACGCAAGAACCTTGGGGTACACCGCAAGTTATTTTGATAGGGTCTGCTGATGCCAATGTGGAGAAAACTCTCATTGTGCGGTTGTCCAAAATTATTGGATCCAGGCTATGGCCTCGTTTGAAAAGTGGGCAGCCGATGCCAGGTGTTTGCAAAGGACTGTGTGAACCACCAGATCAAAGGCCGCCGACAGATCAAGGAGTAGCATGGCAATGTTTCCCCTGTCATTGAGTTCGTCAATCTGTACTTTGAGATCAATTAAGGCTGTCTCTGTGCCGTGCTGCGGTCTGAATCCCGATTGACGGGTACCTAGGAGTTGGTTGGTTTCAAGATAGTGCTGGATTTGTAGGTATGCTACTCTATTATCTTGAGAAGGAACAGTACCGTGGTGATAGGCCTGTAGTTAGTGGGAATAGCAGGGTCTAGAGTTTGATTCTTGAGGAGAGGTAGGACCCAGGACACTCTTAAATTGCTTGGAATGGTGTTGGAGGAGAAGGATGCATTAATCCATTTGGTTATGAAGGGGGCTAAGTCCCTTGCAGCGTCCTTAATTAGCTGGGCTGGGCAACTTTCACCCTTACAGTTGGATGGTTTGAGGGATGTGATGATCCTTTCAGTTTCCAGAATGGATATTCTTTTTAATTTGAATGGGTCAAGGCCAGCTGAGTTCGTGGTCATAAGAGGGATGGTGATGAGTGGCGTCTCTTTGGGTGTTGGAGAGTCTTTTTTTAAGGATATTTTAGTTTGGAGTGTTTTAATTTTTTGTTAGAGCATTTTGGATGCTGGTGCACCATTGTTTGTATTTGGCAATGTTGTCGGGTGGAGGTACGGGGGATTCCAGCTCCCTTAGGATAGCAAATAATTCCCTGGTATTGGAACTTGTGTTGCAGATTCTTTCATTAAAGTGTGTTTTTGTGAGTAGGATTCCTTTTTTGTAGTTATTGGCGAAGAGTCTAAGTTTCAGTTTATTTTCTTCAGATGGGGGATGGCGTCATTTAGATTCTAGTTTCCTTTTTTGCATTCTTAATTCTTTTAAGTGTGGGGTGAACCAGGCGTTTAGGTGTGCTTGTTGTTTACTTTTTTGGAGTTTTAGAGGAGCAATGGTGTCTAGTGCTATTTTTATAGCATTATTGTAGCTTTCTACCAGGAGCTTGGGATGCAGGTAATTGGGAAGAGCATTGATAGTAGGTAGTAGGTAGTAGGAAGAGCATTGATAGTAGGTAGTAGCAATGGCAGGAGATTGTCTGGAGTTATGTTTTTTTTTGGCTCTAGTGGGTAGGGGGGTGCCATCATTTTTCCTTTGGTAATTTGTTTAATAAGAGTTAATGTAAAGTCGATAAGGTAGTGATCGGTCCAATGTTGAGGGGTAATTTTGGTGATAGTGGTATCACAGTTCAAGGTAGCGATTGTGTGAGCGATTGTCAGCAATTGCCTGACCACAGTAGCGGGACATGTCGGATACACTGCTCGGGTGTGAGTAGGTTTTCTCCCAGAGCGGGCTGTCCGTGTAGGAGTGCTGGAGAAAAAAGGCGGGGGGGGGGGGTTAAGGTTCCCACATATCCTACCTGGGGTAAAGGTGTTGCAGGGGGAGGGATACTGCGTCTCACCATCCGGTGTCCCCCGGGGTCTGGATCCAAATGCGATGGCCGTGCCCTGGCCACCTGAGATCTGCAGGGACTAGCGGGTGTGACACCTTCTGGTTTCTCACACACCTCCCATAAAAAACAACTCACCCCACCCCAACACCTACTTCCTCTTACCTCCCATTTACCATAAACACACTTTTCCATCCGGGCATTTCTGCCCTCATGTGTAAGATGTATGAAACCTCTGCTCCTCTAACACACCTCCAGCTTTTCTTGATACCTTTTTGATAATCACTACTTCCCATTCAAACACAAGGCCAAACTGGAAGGTCCACCTGTACCCGAATAGTCCTGCTCACTAGCACCCAAACTACTGGGCCCTTAAACTTCATTTCCAGTAGCGTGCTCCATGCCAGATCCTGATAGTTGCCTGGTTTTGGCAGCTCACAGAATCGCTTCCTTTTGGGAGTACGGCATGAGTGCTGCTAAGACATTCATCGGTCTGTAGTTAGTGCCTCCTTCAAATCTTCTCGTTCTGTGAAGCCTATCTATTCCCACAGCCCTTGGGGTGATGTCTCCTAGGCGTTCCGCAAATAGGTTTGCATTTGAGCCTGGAGTTCCTGGTCCGACAGGTCTCTGGTAAGTTTTAATGCAGATGTTAGACCTCCTCAATCTATTTTCGAGGTCCTCTACTTTTGTAGTTCCAAGTTCTGTGTGCTCCTGTTCAGATATTCAACACCTCTTTGTTGTCTTTGGTATCTGCTGCCATGTCTTCTAGGCCTCGTTCTAGGAGGTCTGTACGTCCCCCGCTCCTTCACCCGATCCCGCAACTGGCCCTCCTCTTTCTTCAAATCCGCCATTGGCGAATTTAGGTCTGTCCTCATGAGCTGGAACTTTTCTTAGAAGGCCTTCAAGAGTGAGTTCTGCAGACACCAGGTGATTTTAGCAATGGTCACCTGGACCCCAGATATTGTGCAGGATGCCTGGCAGGTCCCCCGCCCAGAGTTGTTCCCTAGGGCCTTTGGGCAGCCCCTTGGCATTCAGCTCTCTTCTCCCGGGCCTAGTCCCCTGAGTAGACGGAGGAATCAACCGTTTGGCCAACCTTTATTTGGGGTTCCAGGCCTGCCTTCGTTGAAGTTCCCTTTCGGTTGTGTCAGAGACCAAATCCACATTACCTAGCCTCTCTCCGGTCGCTTGCGACACTGTCTGCTACCCTCAAACCACTTTGAACCCCTCTGACCCAACCCCCAGGTAATAGTTGCCCCTCTACGACTTTCCTCTCCGGTGGTGCAAGCGTGGCTCTGTTCCTAGCTGTCTAGAAGCTGTTTAATGTCTGCACACATACTGAGGTCTGGCTTCTCTTTTGGTGCTGTTTGCCCTTGTACCGCGCTGCAATGGGGTTTGTTAGCTAGTGGATTCAGCTGTAGTCCAGACTGACCCCAGTCTCCACTTAATGGCCTTTTGATGGCACCAATTGCCGGTATTCGCCACTCCCCGATCCCTCTCGATGTTGCTCACTTTGGTCTGGGAAAGGGGGGGCGGAGAAGGAAAGTGGCAGCCAAACCCCACAGGCTGTTGGCGTCCCTCAGTCACAGGTTTCAGCTGGGCCTCGTGCGTCTCTGCCAGGCCCTTTCCCATCTTGCGCCATCCGCTTTCACCAACAGACCCACTCTGCAGAAGTACCTTTTGAAATTTTGCTCTGTCTATATTTCTCCCTGCTACCAAGCTCGACTGGTGCTGCGTAAGCCCCGACTTTGTCAGAGCTGCCCCCAGCTCGTCTGCAACTGTATCCTCAAGGCGTCTGTCGGTCACCTGCTGCAATTTCAGTTCACTTAGCCGGTCTTCTACATACGTGGCACGGGGGTAAAGTACTTTTATGGCCCAGAGGGTGCACAGAGCTCCCACTAGCACGTCCGCTCGCTAAAGTTTTGATAATAAAACAGAAATAAAAAAATAAATATAAAACTGCTTTGAGCTGCTGTCAGCAGCTTAAGGGGGTTTTCTTAGTTCGAAAAAGCTCAGTAGAAATAGTGCAGGAATTGTCCAATATCTTTTATTATGGTTTTCAATAGAAACAAGGTACATTTTGCTATAAAATAAATAGATGAATGACAGATACAAAAATACAGGCTGTTGATGCGCACAGTTCACTGCCTGCATGGAATCTATGCACACTGTTAGTGGCTTTTCTATCACGTCAGTATATGCTTGTTTATGATTTGCCCTATGACTTTAATTCTGTAAATTGCATAATCGGGCACAACAAATTCAGGAAATTGATGTTTTCTCTTAAATGTTTATAGCAAAATACTGTTATTTGTGATGTTTTATCATCCAATGGGTGGTATATAAAACTATTATCTGCAAATATGATGAAGGGATTGAAACATGTATTTATAAAGGTAATTTCTAACATTTTAAAATCTTCCTTGTTAACTACAGGAATAGATCGACAAGTAGCCGAAGTCAAAATGGAGAGACTTCCATCAATAACGGACTTGGACAACATTTTTGGCCCAGTATTATCCCCAAAGTCAGTTGTTGTTCATGAAGAAGACAAATGGATCCGGTTTTCTGATCATTCACCAGAGCATGAAGCTGAAGCTATCCCTTCAAGTGAGATGGTTGAATCCCCAACTCTGGAATCGCAGACTTTGGACAGTTCAGTAACCTCTCCAGTTACTGAATCCTGCCCCAGTATTCCATCTCCCATTTATTTAGAGGATGTTCAAAAGAAAAATTTGGAACAGACTCCGAAAGATGAGGTCTTAGAAACAACAGTCTCCCCAAAAGATTTTGGACTTGGACAGAGAGCTACACCTCCTCCTCCCCCACCTCCTACGTACAGGACTGTTGTATCATCGCCAGGACCTAGCTCTAGCAGTGGCACTGGAAGTGGTATGTACAGCATAATAATAAGCTTACAGGTGCATAAACGTAATTTGCAATGTGTGCATACATGTCTTCTGCAATTTTTTTAACATAATTTCTGTGTCTTGTTCTCGATTGGTATTTGAGCTCTATTGTCCAAGTGGAGAAGGCAGTTATGGCAGTCATTCAGTAGATTCCGGATCAATGGGTTTCGATGCAAAACAGTGGGCTCTACTAAATTCCTGTTTAACAATTGCATAGGAGATAGTTTGGGGTTTGCTTTTAGCATATTGGCACAATTCCTGGCATAGTACCCATTCTCTTCGGCTAGTGTGAACTCCCAGGGACTTGTCTATCATGGCTAGTGCAGCTCAACAGCCACACTCGCAGAAAACACACTAGGCTGCTTCAGGGTTGTGCCCTGTCCCTCCCCCTCTCTCCTTCCTACTCAATGGTCATTGAGTGCATTGTGATGGCATAGAGGAGCCACAGGCTATTCACACTTCAGTGGTCTGGAAGGTCTGAGAATTCAGGTTTCGAAATTGCCAAGAGCTGGGAGCTATTTAGCTCTTGGTTATAGCCAAGGGGAGACTGGTTTGCTTGAAACCAGCAGCTACCAGGAGCTACTTTTGACTAGCCAGGAAAGTCGTCTATACAAACATACATAGCAATGTAGTATTAGCTGTGGGGGTTAGGGAATGTGTATACAAAAGATAAATGACATTTAAAGCATATTCCATGATATATAATAGAAAAAAGGTAGTTTGCATATTGCGCACAGGTTAGATTTGATGTGCACAATGTACTAGCACCTGGTTCCCCATAGGTAGCTCCTGCCTAAAGGATGCCTGTTATCCAGGAGCTGCTTTTTGACCCTGGTCAACAAATCCTAATCTCGACCCTTGATGGGGTATGGAAGTGTGGATACAGGGTGCACTGACCCCATCTTGTTCAAATCCAACCCAGGAGCATTGTTGTTCCAGTATTTTCATAGTATAACCAGCCTCAGGAAATACGGACAGTACTGGCAATGTGAGCAGATTCTATGTAGTGAAACCAGCAACTGAACAAATGCAGTTTGGTTCAGAGCACTGAAAGGGTCAACAAAGTTTTAAATGCATATATACTTCAGCCCACTTGCAGGCACTACATAGTGATTACTGTAATGTTCTTGTCAATTTGGCACGTGCTGCACAGTAAATATTTAAGTGCTCATAACAGTAGGATTGCAGAAAGTTACAGTCCTAGCAATATCATGATTTCGCTGCTATCCCATAGTGGCCAAAAAGAGCTGAAAAACCTTCGAACAAAACAACTATTTCATATGTCCAGTAATGTGCGCAATACCCCAATGAATTGTCTTCTGTTGCACACCTTTTACTATTGATTGCTGTTTGGTTGGTAGTGTGATTTAGGGAAAGTCAGATGCGAATTCTGAGGTGTTAATCTGAGTGTTGGTATGACCCCATGAGCTTAGTGGTAAGGTTGTGTTTCATTCCAAGGTGAGAGCCCAAGATCAATCCGTTTTGGAAGTCTGCACCTCCAGATCAGGTTAGTCCTTGATTTGTGGGGAGCGTTATAGGTTTAGACAAGTGAGCATTTGTGTTGCTCTTTTAGTGTGGTATGCTTGTAGGCAGCTTGCTGCTGCGTTTGAAGGCTAATTGTGTGATTAGTTGAAGGTGCTAGAAAACAGGTGTGAACGGTTTAGTGGGGAAGAAGAGGGAGGGTTGGGTTTTCAAAAACGAACCTCTTGCATCCAGATTATTCCTGAAGTTGTGCTAAACCTTGTGAACTGATCACTGTGTGAATAGTTCGGATAGTTCTGATTTTAATTTATAGAGGCTGGCCAGATCGGCATGACTGTGTCCGATCTTCCATATTCCTTGATTGAAGGGTTGTGTGTGGCACAGAGAGACAGAACTGAAAGTGCAGAGCTCCCAAATTCCTTAACTGCAACATTTGTTTCAGCTGCATATAATATTAGTGAGAGTAAGCAGCACAGTCTCTCTGGAAATTAGAGCTCTGGTTGTTCTCAAGTGCTTGTTGTTTGTGAGCTTGTAGATTTGGGGAATCATCTGTGTATTGTCAGCATGCAGCAATCTGATATTGCATGCTGATCCACTTTACAATTGCTGCTATTGTGTATTTAATTTTTGCCATGCACTTCTCAAAGGACTCGTTTTTTTTTTTGTAATCTTGATTTACAAATTAAGCATAACACGCATAGGATTTAAACAAAATACATATGCAAGCTTGCATTGCAATGACAAGTTTACTAAACATCTGTATTTCAATTTACTTTGTTTTCAAAAAGTTATAAAATGAGAAAGTAAAAACTTACATTAAAAAAACAGATACAACAGGAGCTTTGTGCAGCCTTAACTCGTAAAGCTTCTAAAAGGAGGAATAAAAAGCACTGGCTCTATATACAGAGGCAATTTTAAAATATGATTGACTTTAAATAAATATTTCTAAACTAGTGTCTTCATTGTGGTTGTGTGTCGGAGGAAAGAGTAGGTCCTTGATTAGTAGGACACAATGCAGGGAGTGTTTTTCCCTACCTTATCTCCCCAGCCAGTTCTCATGGCATGTGTGCTTGATAAGGGACCCAGCAATTCATGTCCTGAACTCATTTTGTCAAGGTGGGTGGCCTCTCGCCCGCCATATCTTTGCTTTGACCTGCTTTGCCAAGGGGGGAGAACTGAAGTTTTCTTTCTGCAAAATCTTGGAAGCAACCCAACAAGATCTCAGAGGTACCTAAAACATGGCTTGCTCGTCACTCTGAATCTCCCCTACTGCTGCTTCCTATCCTAGAAACATTTCATATTGTACATCACAATCTGAGAACTAGTCTCCATTTCTCCACATCTGTAATATACGCTCGTCTTTGATGTGTAAATGCTATGCTTTGTTAGTCCTGTAGAGCATCTTCTATTATATCTTTTTGAATCTAGCATTAAAGAGCACTTTTTTAATGTGTAGTGTGAGAAAACGGAGGTGTCCTCACTCATACTCCCCCTGGAACCTATTCTCCGGTGGCCAGGGAAAGGCCATTGCTTTTGGATTCTGACCCTGGGGTGGAGAAACGAGGGAGTATCACCTCGGTGGAGGCTCCTTGGACATTGGGAGTTGGGTGCCCACCGGCGAGACATTATATCCCCCTTTCCCTATTGAAGACCAACCTAACCCTCTCCCGGCCTTTATAGGCTATTGTAAAACCTCCGTTACCCACATTTTACCTCTGACAGTACTGGGAAGAAGAGGCGACTAGGAGTGATGAACACTAAAACCTAATTTCACCACTCTAGTACTGGGGCGAAGAATATGCCTGTAGAGTTCTTTAAAGGTCAGGCAAGTCAAAGCTAAAGTAAGTGTATGAAATAGGCAAAGCTAATGGCGGATGAATGCCAAAAGGGAAAGTGCCCATTTTGAAAGCAGCATATGTAAAAGAGCGCAAGTGTGAAAGAATGCAACAGAAAGGTGGGCCATGAAAAAGACCAACACATAGTGAACTTTATGAATGGCTACAGTGTGGCAAGGCCAAAGACTGGCAAGAAGTGTGTGACACATTATGGCAAAGCCAAGAGGCTAACCAGGAGAAGCCAGGAGAGTGTTAAACTGCACACAGAGCCAAGAAGCTGACGAAGAGAAGCTAAGTGAATGGGAATCTGTACACAGGGACAAGTACAGAAAAACCTCTGGGTGTTGCAGATCTTAGCGTTCCTGGTTGCGCGACCTGTGATGGCTGGACCATGTGGTCTGATATCTGCGCCTAGGCCAGTGAGCCCTAAATTGGGAAAGTCAAAAACATTGTGAAATACAGTATGTCAAAGCACTGCGAGTGAGCTGGTGAGGTTAACCAGGATGGTCAAGTGGACCTATATTTGTGTTGAACTTTGAAAGACAAACAAATGTCAGTTGCTACGTTGAAATTTTGGGGAAGGGAACCCTGTGATTTGATCAACTGAAAATGTTGTCTTGAGGACGGAGCCGGATTTGTGGATCTGTTTTGACCTTGGGAAAGGTGATCCTGATACTTTTGTGAAACTTTCTTGAACTTGGGGAAGGAGAGCTGAAAAGGAAGCAAAGAGCTGGAAGAAGCTCATAATGTTATGTTAATCACCATTTCTTTTATTATTGACATCCCTACACATTATTTAGTGTTAGATGTGAGGGCAAGGATAGTCTTTGGACACAGACTTTTAAGTTGAACTCTTTGACTCAGACTTTCCTTAGTTATCTTCAGGTAAGGAAATCCTACCTTATCATAGAGAATGTTGGGCCTTCTACCATCCTGACATTTGATTTAATAAACCATTTTGTTTTGAACTTTGAATCTGTTGTCTGCGTCTTGCTTCATGATGCCTTCACAGTAGGCACAGTTCCTTATTTGGTCAAACTCAGTTTCTTAAGAGCATGCATCAGCTTCCCATGTCAGTGTATCCATTAAAAACGTTTTCCTTTTGTCAGTGTACCGTGTGTTCTATTAATTTGGAAAGTATTTCGGGACTGCCATCATTTGCAGAAGATATTTTATAATTTATGATTCCTCTGTGTTAGGGCAGCCCAGCCATCTCTCCACGGTTGACTTGGACAATTTAGAAATGTGTTAAGCACAAGAGCAATTGATATTTCCAACCCTTGTTGCATCGCTTGACAGTGCAACTCCTTTACATTAAGCTGCCGGTCAGAACCCATCATACCTGTATGCATATTTGCTCCAGTAATCTGAGGATTTAAAATGAGCTCATGTTTACTACTTTTGTAGTGCACTGTACATACATTGAGGGCAAAAAGGAACGTTTTGAGGGGAAGGAGTCTCTTTCGGAGGACAAATGCACCATATTTAGCAAAATTGGACTTACAAGGCAGTGGTTGCCTTAAAAGGGCTTGGTGATGTTCCATATAAAGCCTTTCAAGGTCGATCACTGTGCTTGGGTCTTGGATCAGCCAGGGTCTTGGATCAGCCTCAGTACCCGCTCTAGTAATTTGGACAGTCAGGTGAGCAAGATTACCATAGCTCATGGTTTAATGTTATTCACTAGCAAAGCTCTTTTCTGGATTTGACCAATGTCCTACCATTTCATTGCATGTTGTAATTGCCATGTCAAGAAATACACCTAAAAATCTGGCACCCCCAAGTCTTTCCGCAAAGGTCATATTTAACACCCTTGCAGACTCACTTCTCCTCCCTTACCACCATATCATCAGTTGAACAGTGTCTATTCCTTCCTTGAACATTTCAAATCTGACAAACCCCAAAGCACCAATACATCTAGCACCACTAGCTGTCTAGGGACCATCACCATCTTGCTCAGTGTTTATCCGATGAGCCTTAGTAGGGTTGGCTAAATCCATAAATCTTTTAAACCTTTCAGGTCCAAATAAAACAACCCTGATTTAATCCATTACATACCCCTGTCCACCTCTGAAGTGGGCCTTCGGCATGTTGTCAATTTGTAGTGTCACTGTCTGTTCCATCCTGTCATCTATATTCCCTTGCCTTTATGATCCTGTCAAAAGATAATCTGAGGTGGGACTTCTCAAGCGAACCCTTAAAGGGGATAATTGGCAGCCTTGCCTCTTCTCTTTTTCCTCAGTAGACGGTTCGCCAATGTGATCTGTTTTAATCTACAATAAGGCTTGGCATACTGTAAATAGTTCGGTATTGTGTAATTGGATAGATTCAAGGACTGTGTACATGTTTTACAACTGTATGATGTCAAAAGCCATCTCCACATATATGCTGTCATGTGGTACTTTTCTCACTCTACAGTCATGCGACTCCATATCTTTTTCACACATCAATATACATAATCAACAAGTATTGCATTACTTTCTGGAACACAGATGCAGGGCAGACCAGCCCAAAGACATCCATTTGAACTTTAACAGTCCAACAGGCATTATAAATGGTCTGACTGTTTAACTCCACTTGATGAGCTGAGGTGAGGTCAGTACACACAGTCAAGTGGGACAACTTTTCTGATGCTTCAGCACTTTTTAATTAAATCTTCCTTTTGCAATTGTTTTACTTCAGTAAGCACATCCTTCCCTAAACCGATTGTCCTGATCCTCTTTCGCGTTCACCTGTCCTGCCTGTTGCTTGAAGTGCATTTTGTGACTGAACTCTTCCAGGCATCCCAACTTCTCGTCCTTAGAACTCTTATCCTTTTCCAAAATCAAAACAACTTCAAAATGTATTCATAACGATTTAACAAACTTCCTGAAGTCTTTTATATGCACCAACCAAATTAATGACCTGCTTTCTTCAAAACATGCACATTAGCCTTCACTGATCTTCCTTTTAAACAGTTCTGCTTCAACCTAATCTAATATAGACATAGATTGTTCCTCATACCCAGAGACAAACATTTCTGGCTCCTGCAGTCCACATTCCGCAAACCGATCTTTCAAGCACTCTAAGGTGTAGTCTTCCCCAGAGGTCATTAATAGCACAGTGGCATCACCTTTGACATCCATGGTGATGAATGGTGTGTGTTCTTTTTCACAGATGGACAATACATTATTGTTCTAATCTTCACATCACTCACTTCATGCACACGTTTACTTAAAGGAATGATCACTGTATCTTGATTAATCGTTGGTACTCCCACTCTGCACCTCATAGTCATCTATTGTAACCATGTTTTCTATAGGAGCATCACTTCATCACCTGAATTTCTAGACTCCGCCTTTTTGAGCATATCCAACTCTTGTTTACGGTTTGTAAAACTGCAAATTAACTTCAGACACCCCTGCTGGTGACAAGTGCAGCCGCCTGAGAAGACAACCCACACAGCTCTCTCAATGCCTTTATGCATTCTTTTATTACCATGGATAGACCGACAATGCTCTTGCCACCAGTGGAGAGCCTTTCTCAGTTCATCATGCGTTCCTTTTGTTTTCAAAGATAGAATTTTTCAAAGAAATGAAATAAAGGCAAAGTTATTGTGAGTATGAAAAGACTAGACAAAAACCCTGTCACTACAAATGTGAAAGTACAATAATCCATTTGAACCAAGTCACACATGCCAACCACTGGCAAAAGTGCAATACTGTACTGTTTTCTAGATCAGTAATAAATCTAATCAATATTGATCATTTGTCATATGGGGATACAGTTTGTGGAAAGCATGTGCAAAACACCAGGATCTTTTTTCACTGTGTATTTACTGAACAGAAGCTGTGCAGAGTGTCTGTACCTAGAAAGTATGCTGCTTTCTGCTACATTAATATATATTGGGTGCTGCTATGCTGCTACCCATAAACTGTACTTTTTTTTTCTTTTTGTTTTTTCTTCCGTTATAGTTTTAAAACTACAATTGACAGTCCAATTGCTTAATATCACAGTTCACAATATTTTCTGTGCAGGCTCTAGATACACTGTTCTGTCTGTAAGTCTTTCAATT
The DNA here is from genome assembly GCF_040938575.1 of Ambystoma mexicanum. Classification (NCBI taxonomy): domain Eukaryota; kingdom Metazoa; phylum Chordata; class Amphibia; order Caudata; family Ambystomatidae; genus Ambystoma; species Ambystoma mexicanum. Next base: position 1,210,262,897 of record NC_090922.1, on the reverse strand, counting down.
TATAATAAGAATTTATGAAATATTGGTATGTGGATTTAATTTTAGCCCCTAAAAAACAGAGACAAAAGTGGCTTACCTTTCATGTTTGGTGATGGAAAGAAATGCTGTTTTCTCTAGTAGTGTGTAGCCAATTGAATCTGCAGTAATGCTTGAACTTTGAAAGTAAATAGTCTTTTATAGGCTTAGGTTTTTATGTGATTATGCAACATGGAGGCGGAACCTGGATGGGCATTTATTAACATTTGTGTATTTTACTCAACTGACCTTGCGCTGCTAGATATTTGCAATGTAGATGCCCAGAGAATCTTTCCGAGTACCGTGTGCTCACTGTGCCTGCCAAAGTGACTTTACTTTAAAAACTTTTCTTTAAAAGATGTTATGCACAGCCATGCACCCTGGGGCTCGAGGGCACAACAAGACGTAAACGATTAACATTCAATCCCTATGTGATAGTATACATCAGTTCTTATTGAGACATTTTTTTATGAATAACTTGTTAGAAGCGACTGATAGATATTACACTCACAGCAATGGTGATTCAAATGTTTAATACAAAGGAACATGAAGATCCAGGAGATCAGATATACAAAGCCAATGCATTTCGGACTGAGTCCCTCATCAGGGCTTTCTCTACATGTACAAGGAAGAAAACCAGAGGAAAACAAACACAAAAATAAAACCTTTCAAAGATGTACTGAAGTTTGATAAATCACCAAGTAAGAACAACTTAAATGCAATCATATAATCATACCTGTATCAACTCTCACTGTGCGTGTAGAATCATCAAACACAAGTCTTCAAACAGTACCAAAACCCTGTGTGTGGGGATAAGAGGATGGCAAATAATAAAAATTGAAAATATACCAATAGAGATGTACCTGTGCCACTAGTAAACCTACTAACAGTGGTCCTGGATAAGTGGCAGGTGGTTCAGAAACGCAAACTGCATTTGGATAAGGAAATAAAAAAATAAGAAATACACAAAAAAAGTGTTCCAGCAGCTGGATATGGGGATAAAATAAAGACTGAGTATCCCAATGACAAGATGCCAAAGGTAGGAGTAGAGATCCTCTAAGAAGGCGGCACTAAGCTATAAATCAAAATGGTACGCTGAGGCGCGCCACATGACCCGATGATACCCTAGCATGATGTGTGACATAATAGAGCCCCTTGTTTCTTATGGTGAAATGGCCTCAAACAGAGCAAAAAGAAACCAGCAAAAACACGTTTAGTAGAGTGTAACTGTATGCAAACGGAACTGAAAAAAAGTTGACAGCTGTCAAAGAGAAACCTTCAAAAAGCTATGGAAAATATCAAAATCTATACACACATATACAATTGTCAGTAGACAAAGATGTACAGAAAAGGAAAAATGGAGAATAATCCACTAAGAGAAAGTCCAGAAATAGATGAGATACAAAAATACAAAATAAGGTTGAAAATGTGCTTCTAGATGCAAGGTATGTGTTGATGTCTACAAATGTGGGGTGGATTCTGGAATATCTTTGAAGCGATTTATCGCTTTGATAAGTAAATTGATCCAAGTGATCAATGACATGCAAAGTAACATATGATGGATCTGATAGTGTCAAGACGAGTGTTGAGTTGTCTTGAAAGTGTTATCCCACACCCCCCGGTGTGACATCCAGGTCAATTCTCATTTGCAAACCAAAGTCTGAGTCACATCAAACAGAAAATAACACACCTATCCATCAACTGTAGATGAGAGATGAAAGCAAATTATTGCTTTATGGTTACATTCATAGAGCATGAAGAACTTTCCCTACAGGGAAAGAGTCCTTGTAGATCATTGGAATGAACATGTGAAAAGTGTTTTAAAGAATTGCCACAACCACTTGAAGCGACAACCAGGATATGGCTGGCCAATTGGCAGCAGGCACACTGTGGCCGGACAACATCAGAGTATAAGCGAACAAACTCACCAGAGCATCAGCTTTTTCATTGCTGATCCTTACCATCTTCTGGTCAGTCGTAGACATCCAGGGAGGAAATATGCAATGGAAGTGTTATGCAACATTTTACACCTTCTTTATAATCAAGGGCTTTCAATTTGTAGGTCAAATACTTGTAGATGTAACTTCTGAGAAGCAGCGCGAGCATCCTCTTCAAAGCGGCTTCTTGACCCAGTACAGCACTTATCCTGCCCACCATTATGTGCCCTCTCCAAAACTTTACATTATACATTCTTTGCTTAGCATGACATTTTCATGTTCTTTTGAAACCAGTATCCGCTTTGAATTTTAATATAAAGTGAGTGCGCAAATGCCAGATATGAATTTGTGGAGGATCAGATTTCAGGAATTGCTGCTTATATTTTCCATGGGAAGGGCATCCCTCCGTCATGCAGGTTTTTTTTTTCCAGCACCTAGAATTTTATACATATATATATCTATAAATCACTGATAAAAACGTTGTTAAAGGAACGTTATGGTTAGGTTGCACTAGCAAAAACCTATGCAATTCAATGGACAAACGTTGTTACAGGGACGTTATGCTTACAGGTAAAAACGAAATTCGACAGTTATGGTAAGCTAAGCAACCATAACTCGTGCCACCAGTGTGCAAGGACTAACATGTGTGGCTCCCTCTGTTTTCTTCACTACCATAAGTAGGGCAGGTGCTTTTCTTCACTAACAGTCAGCAACAAACAATTCAAAATTATAAGTTACTCACCATAGTGACTAACGTACTCTTAGTCCATAGTCCCCTTTCCTCCGCAATGCATGGGCATCCCTCGCGAGGGACGGGAGACGGAACCTTTTTCACCAGAAAAATATTCTTCCCCTCTAAATTTAGAGGCGCGGCTCTGGGAGCATGCGCTGCCCTGACTCCGCCCTCCAGTGCCACACCTCAGTCCCCCAAAGACACGTCGACAATAGATTTGCATTGCCTAATGACACCAGATTATTAGGGGGAGGACGGTGGGATCTATGGAGGAAAGGGGACTATCGACTAAGAGTATGTTAGTCACTACGGTGAGTAACTTATAATTACTCTTACGTCTCGTCCCCTTTCCTCCATACTGCATGGGCGATTACAACTCAATGTAGCCCAAGGGTGGAGAGGAGACCCTCTTTAAGCAAACCGATTCCAGAGAAAGGCCAGTCTGAAAGCCGCATCTGATCTGGAGCCGGCATCCAAACAGTAATGCTTGCAGAAAGCCGAGAGAGTGGCCCATGTGGCCGCCCTGCTTATGACCTGCCAGGGGACATGGCGGTGAAAGGCGATGGCTTTTGCCTTGGTCCTGACCACGTGGCCGTGCATGTTTGCAGGAAGGGGTCTATGCTGGCCCCCGTACGCTTCCTTGATGGCCGAGACCATCCAGCGTGCGATGGAGGCTTTGGAGTCCTCATAGCCCGGCTTGGCGTCTCCAAAGGGGATTAATAGGGCATATGACTTGTGGAAGCCCTTGGTCCTGTCCAGGCAGAATTTCAGGGCACACCTGACATCCAAGTAGTGCAGGACTCTGAGGCTCGTCCTTTCGTTCCTCAAAGAATGTAAGAAGGACGATCTCCTCGTTTAAGTGAAAGGCTGATGGCACTTTAGGTAGAAATGCCGGATGGATCCGGAGGACCACCTTATCCTTGTGAAAAGTGGTGTACTGCTCTGAGGCGACTAGGGCCTGGATCTCGCTGACCCTGCACACCGATGTGAGGCCAAGTAGCAAGGCCGTCTTGATCGTGCCCAGCCTGATGTCCGCCGTCACCATAGGCTCAAATGGCTCGTGCGCATGGACGCCCAAGACTAGGTTTAAATCCCACACAGGGTGTTGTTTCCTGATGGGCCCGGCCAAATGTCTCATCGAGTTGGAGGAGAAGACCCCTTCCTCCGAATTCCTGTAGACCCTGATGGCCGAGAGGTATGTGCGGCAGGTGTCCACCTGCACGCCCGAGTTGGCGAGGTGGGCCGAGAATGACAGCACATCGTCCAATGAGCAAACCAGTGGGTCGATGTGCTTGGAGTGAGCCCAGTGGCAGAACCTGGTCCATTTTACTTTTATACTGAGCTCTGGTAGCCTTGCTCCTAGCCCCTTGTATGATCTCCAGATTGGCTTGAGATAGGTTGAGGTGGCTGAGCATTACCTGCTCAGGAACCCCGCTGTGAGGGCCAGCTTCTGGGGGCGGGGTGGAGTACCCTGCCCGCCTGCTGTGTCAGAAGATGTGTTGGACCCGTCGGGAGGTGGATTGGGGGGGACCACCGAGAGGCTGAGCAGCTCCGAGAACCATGGCCTGGCTGGCCACCACGGAGCTATCAGGATGAGGTTGAGCTGGCGAGACTCCTTGAACCTGCATATTACTCTGTGAATCAGTGGAGTGGGCAGAAGGCGTATGCTGACATGCCGTTGCACTGGATCCACAAGGCGTCTCCCAGGGAGCCTAGGCCTTGCCCCTGCCAGGAGGCGAACTGGGGGCACTTCTTATTGTGCCTGGTGGCAAAGAGATCCGCCTGAGGCGAGCCTCAACAGTGGAAGATCACCTGTGTCACAAGGTCGTTCAGCTGCCACTCGTAGTTGTCCGCTCCCAACCTGCTGAGTCTGTCAGCTTCCAGGTTGGATACGCCCAGAAGGTGCACTGCCGTGAGGTAGACTTCGTTCTCCAAGGCCCATTCCCACATGTTCACTGCCAGTCTGCACAGGGCAGAGGACCTGGTCCCCCCACTGCTTGTTGATGTAGTACATATTGGTCGAGTTGTCTGTCTGGATGAGGACAACCCTTCCCTTGAGACGTGGGAGGAAGGCTCTGAGCGCTAAACAGATGGCGTTCAGTTCCAGCCAATTGATGTGGTATTCTTGATCCTGACGTGTCCACGTGCCGTGGACCGAAAGGTCCTCCAGGGTGGCTCCCCAACCCTCTAGGGAGGAGTCTGTGGTTATCGTCACTTGAGGGACGGGGGGGGCCGGAAGGGCTTGCCCATCCGCAGGTTGCAGTCCCTGGACCACCATCTGAGGTCCGGGTGGAGAGAGATGGGGGGATCTTGATCATTCCTGGTTCCATGATGCTGCGAAGTGTAGCAGGATCGTCCTCATCATGAGTCTTATGTGGGGGACCGCCAACAGAACCGCTGCAGATGCTGGTACCACCTAGCCGAGGTAGAGCCCCTGCTGAGAAAGTGGGACGTGGCCCTCCTGATGGAAGCGATCTTGTCCTCCAAGGGGAAGTCCCTCTCGGAGCGTGTGTCCCAGATGCGGCCCAGGAAGGTCAACGACTGTGTGGGTTGTAGTTGTGACTTTTTGAGGTTGAGCGAAAAGCCCAGGTCATGTAGGGTGTTCATCAGTGCCTGGGAGGAGTGGTGAACTGCTTCTTGAGATGTAGCCCTGACGAGACAGTCGTCTAGGTAGGGGTATATATGGAGGCCCTGAGCCCGGAGTAGGGCAGCTACCGCGTTCATGAGTCTGGTAAAGACCCTGGGGGCCGAGTTGAGGCCAAACGGGAAGACCTTGTATTGAAAATGACAGCCCATGATCCTGAACCGTAGGAAAGACCGATGGGGGTTGCCAGATCGGGACGTGCAGATAGGCGTCCTTCAGATCCAGGGAGCACATCCAGTCTCCCTTGCATAGAGTTTCCTCAATAAAAGCTGGAGTCACCATCTTGAACCTCTGGAGAGTTTGAGGGTGGAAAGGTCCAGAACAACTATCAGGCCAGCCTGGTTCTTTTTCTGAATGGCGAAGATCCTGGAGTAGAAGCCCGAGCCCCGCTCGGAGGCTGGGACTTCCTCCACAGCCTGTCTCAGGACAAGCGACCGAATCTGCGCCAAAAAGAGTTGCTGTCCCAACTTGCGAGAGAGGAGGGAGGAGAGACAGGAATTGGTAGACGGTACCCCGCGGATACTACTGACAGGATCCAGGGGTCCACGAAGTTCTGTCACCAAAAGTGTGCGTGAAGAGCAAGCCTGCCCCTCCACTGGCGACACATGGACCCAAATGGGTCTGTCATGACTTCTTAACCTCGCAGGCACAGGCGGAGGAGTGGGACTGGAAAAAGCCCTTGAACTTTTTGGTGCTTGAGCTGACTAGGGGTCGGCGAGCGCTCCGGCTGCCTAGAGCTCTGTTCCTGGAAGCCGCGGAAACCTCCAGATGAGCGACCCTTATACGAGCGTTGCTGAGACACTGAGTACGCTTTGGGCGTGGTCTTTGTGAGGATGGATAAAGATGTTTGAACGCTATTTTTCTTGTTGTCCAGCTCTTCGTCTGTGCTGGAGTGGAAAAGGTTGCTGCCCTCGAAGGGCAAATCTAGAATACGTTCCTGGACATCCGGTTTGAACATGGTTGCCCGCAGCCAGGCTATCCTTCTCATTTCCATGGCAATGCAGATGGCATGTCCAGAGGTATCTATGTGCTGGCGTGGATTCCATGATATCCTGCGCCACGAGCTTGACCTCGGCTAGACCCGCTTTGAAACGTGATTGGCTGTGGGAGGGGAGTTCCGGGAGGAAGTCAGCAATTTCCCACCATAATCTCTGGTTAGTAGCTGCCAGCATGGCGTCTGAGTTTGCCTGACGCAGGTGCAAGGAAGCTTTGGAATACAGCTTCTTACCGTATGCCTCCAGGCTTTTCTTCTCCTTGGCTAACTGTGCCGTCGATGAAGAAGACTAGGACGACTGAGGTTTGGAGTACAGTGATGCCGCAGCAATCACCGTGCAGTGTGACTGAGGATGGGAGGCGAGCAAGAGTGTATCACCCTCCATCTGCCTGTACTTGGCGTCCAGGCGGCGGTTAACTGGCTGGACAGTGTTGCTTGAACCAACCCTTCTTGGCGATGGAGACTACATCGGTTTGCAGTGGAATTCCCGTTTTGGCGGAAGGGCGCCTCATGAGGACTTCAGCGAAGACGCCCAGTTGCTTTTGCAGGCCCAGGTATTCCGCCAGGCCCTGCAATACGTTCGTGGAAGGCCCTGGCCGATTATGGTGTCAGGATCCTCCTCCTCATCAGTATCCTGAGGGTCTGGGGATCCTGTGGAGGAGTATCCGGAGGCAGGGGCACGGGGACCACCGCCGGAGGCTAAAGAATGGACGGAGGCTGGTATGGAACCGCCTCTGTAACAGGCTGAGGAGGCGGCTGCGCCGGGGCCGGAGGAGGTGGTGCCACTAGCATAGCGGGTAGGACTTCCCTGACAGCCCCCATATCCGGAGACTTAATGAGGCCGAGGAACCTTTCAAAGATCCGGTCCTTGCTGGCCGAAGATGTGGGCACTGAAGGGGTTATTGGAGGCAACTGAGGCTGCTGCCGACGCTGTACATACAGACGCAATGGAAAGCAGCCCTGCTCATAAGAAGGGTAGGCTGTAGGCCATGTACCTGGTTGATGCCAGTCCCACCTCGATACTCTCTCTTCGCTGAAGTCTTGCAGAGGCGTCGAACGGGTATCCTTTTCAGGCAGGACAAAGACTGATATGTTTGGGATATTTCTTCTCTGTGAAAAATAGTGAGCTAAAGACTCTGGGTAAGTCTCTCGTAACCAGGACTAATGTCTGGCAGAGGGACTCCCAGGACCCCCCTTGTTAATTTGCATATTTAATTAACTTTGGGTCTCACCCGAAGTTACTAGGGGAATCCAGACGTGGACCCCTTGCTCACTATTCTTAGAGAGGCACAGCTCCTCCCTACTGATGAGGTCCAACCAAACCGAAACGCGTGTCTGGGGATGCTGTTGGTACTCTTGTTCAGAGGAGAATTGCCTAGCATTTCGGTGCTGGACTGCCCCAGGGCAGGACAAAGACTGATATGTTTGGGATATTTCTTCTCTGGGAAGGATAGTGAGCTAAAGACTCTAGGTAAGTCTCTCGTAACCTGGACTAATGTCTGGCAGTGGGGCTCCCAGGACCCCCTTGTTAATTTGAAGCTGAAACATTACTTCTACCCTTTGCAGTGTTTTCTTTGTAGCACAACGACATTGCGTACTCTTAAAATGTTGCACACGCTTCCACCAATGCCATTCAAGAACTCTCCATATCACAGTTGGTTGTTTACAACAGCCCTATGCGTACACACTGCAACCACATATGTAGTTTCGCAATCCATGTGCCTGTACAGTCCCATTTCCTCAGCCGCCATCCGCAAAGTCGCCGGATGTGCCTTTCAAGCTGCGTAACAACATCATTGCCAACTTGACCAGGCGACCACACCGACGGTGCACGTGGGCACTCGGTTCGGGGACAGGAACCGGACTCTCAGACAGCAGCTAAGCATAGGGTTGAGCAATGTATGCAGTATTTTTTGGAAAGGGCAGGCTTTACAAACACATCGCTATGTGCCATTGCACATGCATGCATGTTTCCGTACAATGTACGCTGCCTTCCGCGTGAAAAATCTCCTCAACAATCCGCCCAAAAATCACACCATAGCCGTGCTGTGTAATGCGTTTGCACCTTTTCTGAGCTGCAGAATGCGGCACATATGTTTGCCCTGCAAGTAATGTTGCAGCAAATCTGCTCAACTACAGTGTGTCTGCAACTAGTACCAGCCATGTGACTGTGCCTAGTTACGCACAGTAGTTCCGGAAATTATGCATGGGCCTTGGTGGCACCCACCCCCGCAGCAGCGACAGTCCCCATTGTCGCAATGTCATTGGTAAGTTCCAGAAAAGGGGAGTATACGCATGTGCGTGTACCCAAGTACGGCGACGGCCTTGTCTAAATGAAGCACAAACATTTATTCTTGCATTTCCAGTTTCTTCTTTGCAGTACGCCATAATTGCATACTGTTAAAAAGTTCCAAACGCTCCCACCAATGACATTGAAGAGGTCTGCATGTAACAGTAACAATTCTGTACAATAGTCCCCTGCGTACACAGCCCGCCTATATATGTTATTGCGCAGTCCCTATGGCCCCTTAGTCCCATTTACATTGCGCCATCCTGAAAATGTCCGGATGTGGCTTTCATACTGCGTGCAAGCGTGGTGACATAACGTGCAACCATGGTAGGGGAGGTTTGTTATAAGGGGCGGCTCTTAAGAGCTTTGGTAGTGTTTGTATTTTAAAGGCTTCTAAAAGAAGACCTTCTCTTCCTTTTTTTATTTTTTTGTTTTCTTGTTTCTTGTGCGGGCATTATTAAAGTAAAGTAAACTCTTCACCACAAACAAAAAAGCATCATCAATGGGCGACAAAGAAATGCCATCTGGATGAAAAAAAATGAGTGTTTCCACCAGTAATTAGGTCATTGTTGCAGAAGAACATCCCAGCACTGGACAAAAAAGGATTCATGCTTCTGTTGATGAGGCACCTTCCTGCTCCTGACTCGGAACAACATCCATGATCAGTGGCCCACACTCTTCGTGTTGTTATCGATGAGAACAGCACCTTGGCGGTGGGAAAAAAACCACTTCACTAGCTTTAGCAACTTTTTTAGTCGATGAAACAAGCCTAAACAAGACATGTAACCCATGGGCATGCCGCTGTAGTGGATGACTATCGCGTCGTCTCTAGCGAAACTTGACAGGTCTTTGCAAAGTACATCCATGTCAGTGAAACTGCGCTCGTAAACACCATTCCACAATGCGACCACTCCTTCCAACCCGAAATTCCAATCAAAGTTTCTTTCTAGGGCATACTCGTGCAGGTGTAGTGAACCACACCCACAGTACCTGATTGGATAATTCTGAAACTCCCATGTTCATTGGACAACAACGTGAAAAGCGCAGATTCTCGTACGTGCGTTTCCCAAAATACCACGAGGGCCGCATCCCAGGAAACCACTACCAGTCCTTCTTCCCTTTGCACAGCCTTTTGTCCAGCACCACCTCATTGGCTACGGGTGAATGTGCACACAGGATTCCACCAATGCCATCTAACACTGGGTGCGTTGCACAACACTTCATAGGTACCGTTAGAAGGAGGGAGGAAGCTGTACCTCTGAGGTACAGGGCAGAGCGGGAAACGGGCCAAGGCCCTTACTCCAAAAGAAGGTTCAATTGGGCCCTTATGAAGAAGAGGTTACCCTCGAAACGCGTCGGCCACCCCACAATTGGACAGCATCATCTCTTCATCATTTATTGCTTCATCGCAATTTGTTTTAATATGTCATACGTCATGAATTACTTTGTATAACAGATTGTGCTTTTTGGCAAATTTTATTTTGTTTTCTTCTTTGCCAAATAAATCGTTATATGCTCAACTAACAAAACTGCTGTTATATATTTATACATTGATAGATTTATATCTATATATTTGAAGGCCCTATGTGGCATCAGTAAATAGTGTGCAGGGGACGGGAGGGCCCCACCTTTTGGGCCCTCTTCTATTTTCTCTTTTCTGATTTAGGCTTTGTGCCAAGGCCTTGTTTTCTCCCCCGCACCTTAAAATTCTTAAATCAGCTCTGCTGTACGTATAATGACGATTTGAATTTCTATATCAAATGTTACCAGGTGTGCACCACTGTCAGCATTTTTTGTTTTCACCGTTAGAAAATCAGCCTGCTACTGTATTGTCACTTGCTAGCACGTCCAATAAAAATTTCGGTAATATATTGCAACATTTGTACATCCACATTCATCCACCTGCGCACCCACTACCACAAATGTAAGGTACCAAAAATGTTTCTGTACTATGCGTATTACTGTGTTACAAGTACATCTGCGCTCTGTATCTGCCACTGAGCGGCCATTACGGTCTTTAGAGGCATACTGTTTTTTTGCCCATCCCCTACCATGAAGTGGCATGTTGGTGATATGTGCTTGCAACGTTCTCATTGACCCATATCATACAGTGTAATATCCACAGAGGAATTCCTTGCTTTCCTTCCCACAATGGTACGAAATGTTTTCCCCACTAACCCACCTCCTACATAAAGTCTACAAAAAGGGCATCAATAGCAGCATTAATTGTATTGTATCCAGGGAAAGCAACTTTCCAAAAGATCATTGTCTGCACCGCTGTACTTCTGGGTACGCTGCACTATTGCAGCAAGCTCTTTTTAAATGTGCCCTCTTGCACTCTCCGCCCTCTGCAAGCATCCAGAAAAGGAGTGTGCGACTTGGAATAGTATCTGTCCTGCACTTAAATGTCGTCAATAGTTCCCAGTGGCTGCAGGCCGTGAAGGGAGAAGACCATGCATTATGCAGAAGGCCTTCTGGCCCTTGGAACCACAATACCTTCAAATCTAACTCCCTATATATGTGTGTGCGCAAGCTCTTCCCTTATACGATTCCAACTCCCTCAGGGTCACACGCTTCTACAAAAAAACAATTGTTAGTAGATGTGCTGCTTCAGCTGGGACCTCCCTCTGCAACATGCTCCCTGCCTCCTTGACACTTAAGGGGAACCATTGCAGGGTCCGGAAGCACCTGAGTCTTTCTCTTTGCGTCTGCTGCTTCTGCTCATCTCCCTAGCTAACTGCATGATGTACACTTACTCTGTACTACTTACCTGACGAACCCATGTTACTTCCCCCTGCCAGGCGAACCATTACACTGGCTTTCCAGCAAACCCCGCACTTGACAACTGTTTCCTGTATGCCTAACAGTGTATCCACCACCTCGTGTGTGCACTTATCCGTAAAACAGGATAAGGATTGGGTCTGTAGTACTGTCTCAGAAAATACATGTATTTTTTTGTAACTTTATCTTTTTGGTCCTGTTTTTTTATGTACATGCTTGTTTACACATTCTTTTGTGGCTTTCGGTGCGTTTGTTCCCTTCGCCTCCTCACACTTGTACGTACTGAACGTCAACGCCTCTCTTACAGTTCTACAGGATTGTATGCAATGCTGCATGCAGAGTGGCAAACAAAGCAGCATTGCCAATGGAGGGCAGAAAAATTCAATTTCCTTGCACCCAGTGCAAATCTTGCTTGCTCCTTAATGCAGTCATAGTCTGTGCTGAACTCCCAACACTGCATATTAAGGCACATATGCTTCTGTTTATAAAACACCTTCCGACCTGTAGCTGTGGGCAAATTGCAGTATAATGTGCAACACGTTCAATTACATACAGCAGGTGCTTGCGAACGCATGGCACTTCACTGTGGTTGTTCCACCAAGAGTGAAATGCTCTCCACACCCATTAATCAAAGGTCACCGTCCTCGGATACAGATGCAATTGTACTTGGCTCCAGTATGGTATGCTGGCTGTCAAGGGATAGGCTCCTGGGTGCATAACTAACAACCTACAGCCCTTGGCCATGTACCCAATACTGTAGGCCTTACCTAGACCCAGCACAACATAGTGGCCTCATGAAACGGAACATTTCCCACATACCACAATCCAGAAACGTAACATATGACAGGTGGTGCAAAAGGCAACCGATATCAACCTCAAGTAGCGCCAAATGGCTCCCTATTGTGCAAGGTGGTGGCATGATGGGTACCAGACGCATATCCGGTCACTTGTGCTGTGCAACCATGTCTACAAGGTCCTGCGCAACCATTTTTTGAACGTCGCCACCAGCGGTGACATGCATACTTAAAATTGCATGGTGGCGTTATGGTGGCGTACTATTGAGCAAGCCTAGCCTCTACGTGACTAGCCTACGGGCTACAGGCTTTTTGGCATACACCCAACAGTGTTGCCCTTGTCCACACCCAGCTCAATATAATACTTATGCAGGTGAAAAGTGGCCAGGTACATGCAGGTCACCCCTAGCCACTTCTAAGCATCCACTACTTCAACACTTCTCCCACAGGACACACTGGAGGAGTCGGCACTCCATCAGGTCAAAGCATATTGCTACACACCAGATGCCGGTGAAGGACAAGAAAAATGGCAGTCGAAAGACTCCCGCAACGGATCTGTTTCGGCCTGGAAGGCCGCAATGGGCTTCGGCCCACACAGTAGGGAGAGAGGGGGGAGGTCATTTTAGAATGTATATGCCCCTTTTCTTGCACTACATTATTCTAGCTGCCGTGTCATTCCGTTATGGACAAAACCCCCTTTAAATGTTGCCCCAAGTGTGATAGAACATTTCTGTGGGTCGATAAACACCTTGTATGTTTGTTACCTGTGTCTCCCATGAGACCACGTAGAGGGATCTTATCGAGCATGCAAACTCTTCAAGCCCAACACATTGAAGGCCCGATCTCCTAAACGCTGCGCCCACTACGCCAGGCAGCTCGAGGCCATGAAAAAAGAGTGTGCCTTCAGTCACAGGGTTACTACGGTTACCTAAGTGCAGGCCCCCGACCCCAGAAGATAGCCCTGCGGCCTTGTTATGGGGACAACACCCGGCGGTGGAAGCGCTATCCTTTCATCCTCCACTAAACACACAACCCACGGCCGAGACTCGACACACGTGCAGTTGGCAGCGCACAACGTCTAGGGAGAGGACCATCGAATCTTTATCCTCTGGGCACTCTCGATCGAGATCGCCACATGGCCGGCCCTGGCCGCCGAAGGCCAGTACCGACGTCGTGTGAAAAACTCCCACGGGGGGGGCTGCAGACGAGGCTCCAGTTCAGCCCACACCCGAAATTCAACGTCTTGCGTCGATTAAGCTACAAGACCCCATACAGTCGGGGAAACACGCTTTAGGAGGCCAGGGTAGAAAGGGGGAGTCCAAGAAAAAGTCCTCTAAGACCCCTCATAGGGAGACATCTCATAGGGAGACATCTCAGGATATTAGGCCCACTCAGAAGAGTAAATAACCTGTATCTCATGATTCTCTGTCTTCCACCCTGAAAAAGAAGGCTCCTCCTACCTTACTTCCTACCACAAATGAAGATTTAGGGCTTACTTCTCAACCATTGGTCATACCTAGTTCCGCCCAATAGTCGGCTGAGGATATAGACAGGGTCATGAAGAGGATGTCCTTCATGGCCAGCTTCTATGAAAAGGACCCAGACTATTTCAAGAGCTTCCACTCCACCCCCTACAGCACCCTCTGGGTCATAGATCCTTGCTCAACCCCCTGCGAAGAGGTCTCGCCCCAAGAATCCAGTGCAAGGCACAGTCATTGACCTCTATGACCCGGACTCCGACCATGAAGACCTCTCTATTCATGATGCAGCAGACCCTTATTACGGGGATGATGCAGCAGACAATTATTACAGGGATGATGAGGACCCTGAAGTCCACCCTGAGACAAACATGTATGTCATGGACTCGCCTGTTGATCAGGACCTGCCGGTCATTGACTCGCCCATTGACAATCAACTCATGCTAAATAAAGTGCTCATCAAGGCGGCAGAGCATTTTCAGATAGCTACTCGGGAAGAACAGGATAAAGATTTTGTAGAAGAAATTTTAGGCGATAAGAAAGCTGTTTCTCAGTTTATCCCTCTCCTCAAGTCCATTCAGCAAAAAATACAGCCATCGCTGGAGACCCCTAACCTTACGTGGGTGATCCCTCGCATAGAGAAACTTTTGGTTGTCACTAAAACAAGAAAAGGGGCTGGTACTCCCATAGCTTCCTCTGAGGCCCCGCCTGATAAGGAAAGCAAGAGCCTTTACACAATGGCCAGAAAGGTGGCCTCCTCTGCGGCATTCCAGACAAGAATTGCTAACAATTCTACCCTGTTGGCCAGCTAGAACTGCCACAAATGGGATGAGGCCATTATCAAGCATCACGCTTGGTTGCGCCAATCCGGTTTTAAACCAGAGACTCAAGCTACCCTTATTAACATGCCCGTTGAGCCCAATGTGCTCTTTGGCAAGGCTGTCGGACTCCTTAAAGACGGCCAAAGATTAATACGATACTGTCAAGTTATTGGGCCAACTGACCAATAAACCTATGGCCAGAGGGGAAACGGGAATTTTCACCGCTCACGCGGCCAAAATTCACAGAAGTGTTCCATCTATACCCAGAGCCAAGGTACTGCTTGGGGAAACAATCAGGGTCAGTCCTCCAGAATTAGCCTAGAGGAGCGCGCAGATCCCCCGGTTGCGGTAGGGGTAACTCCTCCCAAGGTGGCACCCCACCTCAAAAGCAGGGACTATCCATTCCAGGTGCCCTCCCATGCCTCTCCAGTAGGAGGGTGCATTTCCAGCTTCACCCACGCATGGGAGGAAATCACCACAGACAGATGGGTGCTCTCCACCGTAACAGGCGGATATTGTATAGAGCTCCTCGAGCAACCCACGAACCACCCCCCACAACAAAAGACCTATTCCAAGGAACACCAACGCATCCTCCTCGAGGAAATCGCCACGCTTCTACTAAAGGACGCCATTGAAGTCGTCCCGGCCAACCAGGTAAACAAGGGTATTTATTCAACTTACTTCCTTGTGCCAAAGAAAGATCTAACAATGCGCCCAGTATTAGATTTGCGCTCTGCAAACAAATATGTCAAGCCACAAATGTTCCGCATGACTACTCTACTATAAAAGGGGGATTACATGGCAACACTGGATATAAAAGATGCCTGTTTTCATATTTCAATGTTCCCAGCGCACAGAAGATTCTTGCGTTTCAAGATCGCGAACCAGCACTACCAATTCAAAGTGCTACCCTTCGGAATAGCATCTGCTCCAAGGGTATTCACGAAGGTACTGGCGGCGGTGGCAGCACACCTGCGCAGGGAGGCAATCCCAGAGTACCCTTACCTGGACGGCTGGCTGATTACAGGGGAGTCCCCTCTAATTTGCAGGCAAAACATTCAGAGAACGATCAACCTACTCTTCCAATTGGGCTTTTCCTTCAATGAGAAAAACATCAAGCCTAGTGCCAAGCACAACCAAACAGTTTCTAGAATCTGTCACACAAGAGGGGTCTCTCTTTCCGTCATAGGAAAGAGTAAAAAAACATGCTACTGCAAATACCACATTATCAGGCCGGCCGCCAGGTAATGGTGCGCAAAGCAATGCATTTGCTAGGCATGATGGCATCTTGCATTTACCTGGTAGCTCACGCGCGCATGCTACCAATAGAGGAGTGGTTGGCGAAACAGTGGTCTCAGGCGAGTGGTCAGTGGGACGATCTAGTGGTTGTTTCGTCAACACTAGTACAAGGTCTTCGCTGGTGGACAAGAGAAAATCTGTTGAAGGGGAAACCCTTCTACGATCCGGAAGTACAAGCGATTGTCATGACTGACGCCACACTCGCTGAGTGGGGGGCGCTTTACCTTAACCACACAGCTCAGGGTCTATGGACTCTTGTGGCAGCACAACACCACATCAATCTACTAGAACTTCTGGCAGTATTCAAAGCCCTTCAGGCGTTCGAGTCTCAGCTAGCGAACCAATCTATGCAAGTCCTGACAGACAGCACTACAGCAATGTTTTAATGTTTCAACAAACGGGGGGGCCGGGGCACACGTTCTCCAAATCTGTGAAGGCCTGCGTAAAAAATTTGGAAATGGACACTCGAAATATTCCTATCGTCACAGCACGTTGCAGGGGAATGCAACTCTCTCACAGACTCATTGATCAGAGATCCCCTACCAGAAGAACACGAGTGGCAAATTGTCGCAGGGGTCGTAGAACACCTCTTCTCTCAATGGGGTTTCCCCACAATAGACTTGTTTGCTACAAACAGAAACAAGCAATGCCCAGACTTCGCGTCCAGGTTTCTCCAGCCAGGCTCCAAGGGTAACGCCCTATTAATGAACTGGTCTGGGAAATTTGCTTACTCTTCCTTCCCCCACAGCCCTCCCACCCAACACCTCTAATGAGGAAGGTGGTGAACAAGATCCACAAGGAACCGGTGACGCTCATCCTAGTTGCTCCTATGTGGGCAAGACAACCCTGGTATCCACATCTGCGCAATCTGGTGATGTGCGATCCCCTCAGACTCCCGTGCCCGTGCAATCTTCTCACTCAGCACACTTTGCAGCATGGGCCCTGAAGTCAAAGTTTGGACATCTTAATCTCCCACAAAGATGTATGGATATATTGAAGGGATCAAGAAAGCCTAACACTAGGCACTGTTATTTTGACTAGTGGAGGAGATTTGTTTTTTGATGCCAGTCTAAACAAATTAACCCCATAGAATATACTCCTTCCCACATTCTAACTTATATGCTCCACTTGCTAGATGCAGGGTTTGTATTCAACTCTTTAAAGGTCCACCTGGCGGCTTTCTCAGCCTATACCACTTTGCACAATAAGGTCTCACGGAGGAAGGTACCTGTCATCAAAGCATTCATGGAAGGAGTAAAGAGACTCCACCCTCCAATTTCAAACCCGCCGCCAGGATGGGATCTCAATGTTGTACTTGCTAAGCTCATGAGACTCCCCCAGTGGGGATAGGGACAGACATCTAGGGAGAAAGTGATATGACCCCCTCCCAATCAACCCTCTTTAGCCTACACCTATGGTACACCCCAATAATATACCCAACCACCCCATGTCCTTGTGTAAGGCCAGTGACATAAGATCCACCAAGACGAAGAATAGCTCAGACTACCAAAGTAAGACTTGCATCACAAAGACTAGGACGAGGAGGAGATGCAGAACTATGAAGATCACTACCGGAAGTAGGTATGAGCATTCTAGTTCTCCGCTAAGGGCCACTGACAAAACAGACATAAACACACAAACACAGAAGGTGGACTAGGGTGTTTGTCAAGCCATCCCTAGAGGAGCGAGGACCGAGTGGCGATTTTGCGACGGACCAAATAAGGGCTGCTGACCAGGACGCTTCGGCGGGAAGCAGGCATCTCTACTGTGTCTGACATGTAAACACCTATCCGGAGGCTGTAAGAACACCCAGAGCAACTGTGCTGTCCAGAGAGGTTGAGAGTGAGGCTGCAGCCAGAAGCTGCAGAGCCGCAGACCGAAGGGAGAAGTATTCAGATGCAGCACGAAGCCAAAGAACAAGTCCCAGGACAGACGGAGCCCGCCCAGATGTTTCCTAAAGGTAGGGAAGAAACTGGGACGGACGTTGGGGGGGACTAAAGGGAGTGTTGGCTCTTAAGGGGAAGTGTCTGAGAAACACAACATGAGAATAGGGGTAGTAAAAGAGCCTCCGAGAAAGAGAAATATTGCGATTGGAAAAGAGGGAGGAACTCCCGAAGAGGGGACAGTACATAACCCCACAACTTGATAGGGATAGTCAAAAGATCTTTGGTAATCATCTTCAAAGTGACAGTACTTGGCAGGCAAGCCAACCAAGTCTGACCAACAAGCTGAATAAAGAAATAAGTATCTGGGACACACGAGCAAAGAAGGCAAGAGAGAAAGACCCTCTTCCTTGTGGGAGTAATTGGCAAGCCAGAAGGCCAAGTGGGCATACTGTGGGAAACCTGGGTCAATAATCATACTTGTGCATGAACTGTTGGGATAGATAGAAAATTGTGAAATAAGGCTCACCAAGGGAAGGGAGTCATTCCCCCTGGGTGCCGCTGATTGTGAATCCAAGATACCAGGGGAAGGGAGTCTTTCTCCTGGTAGGTGTGGTGTCTGGCATGTTTACATGGCATGGATGTGTGCTGCGTGGATGGTGCCTAGCTGTCTGTGTGGTTCAGCTACCTCAGGAATGCCAGAGGGAATGTAGAATGTTGTTTTGAGGTGCATTCAGAGGATGACGGTTGGTGAAGGACGGGGAGATGGGAACCCTTAGCATCTTTCCAGGCTTTCGCCTAGGCCTGGAATTATGAAGTTGGCCTGTTTTCTGGGGTTCTTGCGGCTGTCTGGCAGTGCTTTTGAAGAATCTAATGGTTAGATTGTTGCAAGACTAGAGGGAAAGCCCTTCTTGAAGTTTTGTGTGTGCTAAGACTCGAGAAGTCTGATGGTGCGTCGGAAGTAATCCAACGGGTGAAGATGCAGCTTGGGAGTTTCTAAACGGTTGTGAAGCGATACTTGACATAATGTACTTTTTTGTTTTAATGCAGAGGCTCAGCGCAGGTCTTCCCGGTGCAGGCACTGGATGTTGTTTCCCTAATAAGGTGGTGCTGTCATTCTGAAACTACGAGGGCTTTACGCAGCGGAGCAGAGGTGCATATTTAACCCATCTGATTAACGATTACTGGTGACAATGTTCATAGCATTGCTTCCCTGTGTCATTTTTTTTAAGTAGGGGTTGCATGTTTTATGCAGTGTCTTGGGGATTCAAGTTTACTAGCATGGCTGGAGGCAATTACCATTGCCGATTTCTACTACATGTTTTAAAGAGGATCTATGATAATTTCATGGTGTAATAGTAGTTACTATTCAGAATAGCATGCGTCAAGGGTTGCTGGGTGAAATGAAATGGAAGCGAGTAGTCGTAGAGGAATTGGTGTGCAATTTAATGAGGATTTACAATGACAATGGTATTTTAGTTTTATGAAGTGCTGTGACGCACAGTGGAGATGTTTGAATAAAGTAGTGCTTATGAATAGCAGTAAAATGTTGTGCTAGTGCAGGCAGTTATGACGTGGACAGGTACAGACATTTTGAAATTAAATGTTTTTTTTACATATTTAGTAAGAGTAAACTGACAGCAGCCTTTGTGTTTAGTGCACCTTATAGCCAAAATGTGTATGCCATTTACATGTACTATATGGGTATTTTGCCTGCCATGTGGATGAAAAGTTGTAACATTTTGTTATCACTTTTAAAATGTTGCTGGGTCATATGTAATGTAGTGCCTGATCACTATTTTTACATGACCCAGGCGTGTTTCCATCTATTGTACGGCAGTGTCGTGAGTATGATGTACTTGGCTAAATGGAGTATTGTTTGGTGTAGGTTATATTCTGTAGACGTTTGCATGGATGTACGTTGTGGCCATCGCTCATGGAGAGCTGATGTGTGTAGTTGTAGAGTGTTGTAGTGATGTAGGTGTGTAGCATCAGTGGTAATGTTGTCGTGGTGCAGTATTGTGGCATTTGTGTGCAGTTGTGTAGAACTTGTGGTGATTTTTGTAGTATGTGTGCAGTTGCGCAGCACCATAGTTGAGGAGGTTGTTGTGCACCAGTTAGTTGTAGGTGCATCATGGTACTTCTGGAGGTTGTAGTGACGCCAGTTATTAGTAGAGGTCATGAGCATAGCCGTAGTAGGTGTTGTAAACTGCCATCTAGCCGGTGGTCTAGCAAAACACTGCTTAGGGTGTGGTAGTCCCGGTGTGTAGTTTGGTTAGCAGGCAAGTGTAGGGGTTGAGTTTTTCACCCTGCTTGTGGCCTTGCAAACCACTGGTCAGGGTTGAGGCATTCCCGGGGCGCAGTTTTGGAGTTCATGCACCGGTTGTCAGTAGGTGTTTGAGGAGCTAATTTCAGGGAGTAGACATTAGTGCATGTGCAGATAGTTCATAAGCAGTTTATTGAAGCAGAGATATTCAAATATTAACTTATTGGAAAGTAACCTTGGCATAGGATTGACTACCCCGTGTCTAGGCGAGTAGTTTGTTCCACGGTGTCTTGGACTAGTCAGCCATGTACTGTGTAACGTCTTGACGTTTCTTTGCAGTATGTTTGTTTTAATGTGTCCTTTGTCCTGTGAGTGGCTTTTCTTTCTTCTTTCTTTTGTGTTTTTAGGGAGAAGTGGGTGTGGTGGTGTTGGTCTTGGCTTGGGTGTGTTTGGGTTTTGAGTGATTGGTTGTGTTAGATTGCCAGGATGTATTTGTGTGGTAGGGACAGGACATGGTTTCTGTTGTTCGTTGCTCCGGTTTATGGAGTTGGAGTTTTCCCAGATGTGGCAGATCTGAGGCTGGAATGTGGAAGGTTCTGGCAGGAGGAGGTTTGGTTTTTCTTTGAGGGTTGTATGTGTGTGGGTACATTTACCACTTCTGTGTAGGCAGGTTGTTGCTCGGTTCGGAGCAAGTTATATTCAGGCGTGGCAGGTCTGAGGCCCTAGGGTGGCAGCCCAGGGTGGGAGGATGAATAGTTTTTGTCTGTAAGTAACCTGTCGTATGACTGGTTGAAGTGTTTGGTCCAGAGTGGTTGGTGGTGCTGTGTTAGGATTGTTCTTCTGTTTCTTTAAAGGGAGATGTGTGGTGTGTGGCATGTTTACCTGGCATGGTTGTGTGCTGAGTGGATGATTCCTCGCTGTCTGTGTGGGTCAGCTAACTCAAGAATACCAAAGGGAATGTAGAATGTTGTGTGAGGTTGATTCTGCGGATGACGGTTGGTGAAGGACTCGGAGATGGGAACCTAAAGCAGAAGGATGCCTAACCCTATCTCTCCCCTGTAACCTTCTACCTTGAGGTCTAAGCAATAAAGTACATTTTCAGTTTATACTCTCCTGACTCAGTGTTGTTCCTGCATAATGGCCAACTTACCTGAGGTTCCCAGATACTACATTAGTGCTACTTAGACAGGAAAAAGGACAATCTAACCAAGAGGCCAGGGCAAAGTCGGTCATTCCACCTGGTTTTGTGTGTGAAACCGTGAAACCCAGATACCAGGAAAAGGGAGTCATTCTCCTGGTAGTTGAATCTGCAAAACGGATCCAACGTTTCTGAAAGTGTTAGGGGATTGACAGGCTTTTGTCTGGGAAGTATTAGGTCCAGTGGAAGGGAGTCATTCCCTCTGGTTAAAAACTTGCAACCAGATCTGTGCTACTCAGTCCAGGAGAAGGGCTTCATTCTCCTGGACCAAGAACATTGATGCAACCTTCTAATTTAGATACAAGTGTAAGGGGCAGAATTAGAGATTATATGACACATGGTGGTTGACCCTTTAATTTACAAGGACAGTCTGACAAACCCTTTTACACTTTAGTTGAGGTAGGGAAACCCCTCATTGAGATCGGGAAATTAGGTTTTCTCGTTATTTTCTTTAGGAACTCTATAGCAACAATTATGCTGCCTGTGTCAGTCTCCTCCTTCTGCAGCCTTACAGGAGCTAGAAGTGCACTTTTTCCCGTCGGGTACTTTTTTTCCAGTAAGGATAGCCTTGTTAACACTGCCATTGTGCACAAGTGGTCCTGTGTTTGTTAAACAAGGTGGCTGGCTGGGAATATTTCTCACACATTGAATTATTGTTGCGCAGTGGGTTAAGTCAACCCATTTAACGTGCCGTGCTTTAGACCGGGACGCACTTGGTCTTGGTGTAAATGAAAAAATAAATCGGGCCCTGACCAATATAAGTGGATTAATATCTCTTGGTGTCAACGCAAATACTGGCATTTGGTTGGTGTCCATTCACAATTGAACCTGTTTTAGTTATGTTTGGACAAAATCTCTCTGGTGATAAGAGAGAGATCTCATGTCTCGATTAATTTACTAGTAGAGAGCTTCCATGGTGTTTTTTTTTTTCAAATTTGTTTTTTATTAGTTTTCGAAAGCAAAAGGTAACATTACACAATTGGCAATAGTATCCAGTTAAAACCGTAATATTTTCTTTGGTCCATAATGTGCACTTGGGATACTGTACCTCAACTAACAACTCTTCCCCCCCCGCCTCCCCCACCCACCCTGGCAGGTCAACGATACAGTCGGAGCACAATTACTATCGTACTTCTACTTCTTGCAGGGCCGTCTAATCTTCTTAATCGACATGTCTAATTTTACATAAAGTCTTGAATCAGTTGGCATGGCAATGCGGAACTTGCTGGGAGCATCCTATTTCAAATACACCACCAAATGGTACGGGTTCCACCAACAATAGTTATCGTATTCATGCAGAGTACCTCTCGGGGACAGTAACAAAAGCATTTGCAAAATCATTCCACAACATTTCTTGCTGGGCCGAACTTCCATGGAGAGCGGCCGTGATTCTTTTAATTGTCCATAAGTTTGTGGTCACTCATACCCACTCTTTCTTTGAGGGGAGGTGCTGTGCTTTCCACTTGATTACCTGGCAGGCTCATGCCGCAAGCAGAAGGGGGGGCTGCAAGTCCACCAATTCTTGATACACCATCCTCGCCCACTTCCAGGCCAAACAATGGCAGTGGCGTTAATTCCCTAGAGATATCCACCCCAAGACCTTAGCTCCAATACACCTGTACCCAGGGACATTCCCACCAGATGTGCCAGTATGTGGCTCTAGTTCCACATTCTCTCCATCATAGAGGGCTAGTGGTCTGGAACATTTTAGATAGCCTGTAAGGATCGTATTGCCATCTGTGCAATAGCTTAATGGCATGTAGTTTGTATTGAGTGGCAACTGATACCTGCAAAGGTGTTTTACATATCTGAGCCCATGTGTGTTGGTCAAATACCCTACCAAAGTCTTGCTCCCACCTGTGTTTGAGTTTCGTGATCGGGCTCAGGCCAGTGTCCAACAATGCTCGGTACAGTGTGTAATCAGGCCTTTGGTCTCGATAGCCGAGTCAAGAAGCTTCTCAAATGGTGTCAGGTCTGTTTGGATTTTCAATCACCATTTCTCACTAGTCATCACTCCCTTAAGACGCAAGTAAAGAAAAAACGAGATTGGGTTCAGTAGGAGTGCATCTTCAAGTTCTGAGATTGTCAAGAATACCCCTCCCTTCAACAGCTGCCCAACCCTCTCTAGTCCCGCATCGAACCATGACTGATATCTGGTGTGATCATGCGTCTCTTCGCGAACCCCCGGGGCCCATATGTGGCTTAAAGGAGATGGACATTTTGTGACGCCTACCATGTCCGACTCCTCCTTCCATAAATCCCAGATAGTACCAAGTATGGGGTGATCTCGGAGTCTTCTCAAGATTTTGGCCAGGGGAACCCACAACCATTCCGACAACGTGTCCGGGGCCAGATTATCATTATACAGCTGGATCCACTGAAGAACTTTTCTATCCCTTAAGTGGGGAATCAGCACCCGCAACTGGACCGCCCTATAATACCGTTTCAGGTCAGGGAGGTCTACCACACCCTTATCCTTTGGAAGTATTAAGACTTTGTATGCTATTCTTGGTCTTTTTCCTTCCTAGAGGAAGCACAGCATTACACTTTTCACTTCAAGAATTTGTCCGGGACTTTCAGGCAGGGAACTTGGAAGGGGTATAGAAAGCAGGGGAGGCATACCATTTTGATGGCATTCAGTCGCCCCATCCAAGAAATAGTGAGGGGTCGCCATTTTGCCAGGTCCGAGTGAATTGCTGAGAGGAGCTGCAGGAAGTTGGCCTTGTACATTTCGTTGACGTTCCTCGTTAGGTTAATCCCCAAGTAACGTAGCGTTGAACCACCCATCACTAGTCCCAATTGTGAAAGTTCCCCGTAGGACTCGGGGGTGAGCTCCTGCAGAGGAAATAGAATTGATTGGGACCGGTTTATTTATAACCCTGATAGGGCGCCGTAAGTCTCAAAGAGGTGTATGGCCCGAGGTACGGAGGTAAGAGGGTTCGGGATATGGAGTAAAATGTCGTTTGCATAGAGGCTGAGTTTGTATTCCCTGCAGTGGACCCACAGGCCTTCCACCCGGTTATTGGCCCTAAGCTTATGGGCAAGAGGTTCCAGCGAGAGAGCAAACAGTATCGCTGAGAGGGGGCAACCTTGTCTTGTGCCTCTCTCGAGGGTGAACCATCTAGAGTAATCTGAATTTACCATCACTGACACCTGGGGTGATGTATAGACTGCTTTGACAGCTCTCCTGAGTATCGGGCCGAGTCCTATCTTGCGCAATACTGCTTCCAGGAAGTCCCATTCCACTCTATCGAACGCCTTCCCGGCATCTATGGACAGTAGTGAGGTAAGGTTAGAAATTTTCCTTGCTTCGTGTATTAAGTGTAGGTTCTTACGGGTGGTGTTGGCCCCCTGGCGACCCAGAATAAATCCGACTTGGTCGGGGTGTATCAGGGCATGCATATGGGTTTCCAGCCTTGCGGCTAATAGACGTGTGTAGATTTTTGCATCGATGTTAAGTAGAGAAATGGGTCGATAGGATGCGCACTGTCTGGATCTTTACCGTCTTTGGGGATAACAGAGATGAGTGCCTGTCAAAAGGATTCAGGAGCTGTTCCCGTTTGTAGGATGTGGTTGAACAGGTCTACCATGAAGAGGAGGAGGGGGCCGAGGATGGTCTTCTAAAAGCCTGTGGTGTACCAGTCATTCCCAGGGGCCTTCCCCACAGGCAGCTGTTTGATAGCGTTCTCAACCTCTGCAGGTGTTATTGGGGACTCTGATTCAAGGTTGGCTGTCAAGAGTTTTGGCATGTCTATCCCCTCTAAGTAAAAGTCAATTTCCGCCTCCCCCTGTGTGGTTTCTGATTTATAGAGCGGCTCGTAGAAATTTGCAAAGGCCTCGTGGATACTCTGGGCGTCAGTGGGTGAGGAGTTGTGGTCACGCTCTATAGTTGCGACCCAGCGCTCAGCTAGCTGCCCTCTCAGCCTAGCGGCTAGAAGCGTGTCTGCCTGGTCTCCTTTCTCGTATTGCTTCTGCTTAGGGAATTGGAGCTTGCGGACAACTAGCCCCTCTTCCAGCCGTCAAAGCTCCTCCCTCCTTTGGACCGTCTCAGCAATTTTATCAGTGCTATCAACATCGTTGGACTGTGCTCTGAGATCTAGGAGCGCAATCTCCTTTCTGAGCCAATTCTCGATTATTGCCCTCTCTTTTTGTCTGCTCCTTCTTTGATCAAAATGCCTCTCCACGTCGCCTCAGCGATCTCCTTTGTGAACTGCTCGAAGAAGACTGGATCCTTCCACAGGGACTTGTTGCAACGCCATTTCGAATTTCTGCATGGTAGTGCAAGGAGGCCCATGTCAGTGGTAACCATATAATTGTCTGACCAGGAAATCGGGGACATTTCAGAGGCAGATGCTGCTTCTCTTAAACCAGGGGTGAGGTATAGGTAATCAATCCTTGTGAATGTGGAGTGCGGGCCGAGTAGAATGTATAGCCTGCGCGGTGAGAATGGAGCTGGCGCCATATATCACTTAACCCATATAAATCCATCCTTTTAATCACTTCTGTGCGACCACCGTCAATAGGTTCATTAGAGATTGGGTTACCGTCTTGTCTATCAAGCGCGGGGTCTGCCCACATATTGAAGTCCCCCCCCCCCCAAGATGACCTCACCTTCGACCTCAAGCCTAATCTTCGGGATCAGGTGTTGAAGAAAGCAGGGCTGTCCCGTGTTGGGTGCATAGAGGGATGCAAGAGTGAGGGTAGTGTTGTGCAATCTGCCTACCAAAACCACAGCTCTACCTCCTACGTACGACCAAATCTTCATGACTAAAAACTTGAGACCTTTACGGATCAAAATGGCCACACCTGCCCTGCGTAAGGGGCCCGACCCCCAATATTCACTTCCTAATTTGTTGTACAGGACCCTTCGTTCTCCCCCTTGTGTACTTGGTCTCTTGTAAAGAGTATGTCAAAGTTGGCTCTCTTAAATTCCCCAGAAACCAATGACCTTTTGGTGGGGAATTGATCCCTTTAACATTTAAGGTGCCAGCTTTAATATAACCAGATTTACCAGCCAAGCTGTCAGCTGCCGTGGACATGGTTGCTATTTGCATGTATGTCTGTAGGTCCTGCCCAATGAAGTTTGAACCTCATTATGATTCTGCGTCTTACTGTACAGTTTTCCGCCTTGAGCAATTCCCTCATTCCCTTTGCCACCTAATTGCGGTGTCCGATCCATCTGGGTTACCTCACCCAGTTAGTCTCGGACCATAGTGAAGACCATACTCTTTTTGGTCCATTAACTTAACACATCAAACAAAAATTAGACCCCTTCGCCCCCCCATATCCCAATCTGATTCATACCACACACTGACTCCTGGTTATCCTACTGTTCACCGGTGTTGCTGGTCCTGTTCCATGTTTGTTTGCATTGTACCTCGAGAAGTGAGTCCTTAGTTGGATCGAAAACAGCGCAACTATGTCATCGGTGTGCATATAGAGAGTTCAGTGTTCCATGTCCGGGGGAAGTATTCATCCTTCTGAATTTCTGTGAACCAGGGATCTTTCGACGCTTTGGTCCCTTGACCTTCCATTCTCTATCTCTGCCGTTGTCAGGTGCTGAGCCTCCCGCTTGTTCTTCGACTAGATCCGCTATACAACCGCTAATATCCTTGTCAGGTTTGAGTCTTATTGGGCTCCCTTCGAACTCGAAAGTCAGCGAGAATGGGTATCCCGATCGGTAATGTATTGCCTTTTCTTTTAAGAATCTGGTAAGCGGGAGACATTTCCTTCTCATGGCCAAGGTAAGAAAGGAGAGGTCTTGGTAGATCGAAATACTGGCTGTATCCATTCGGATCTGCGTGCCTCTTCTGGCCTTTTCAAGGACACAAGCTTTGTCTGCAAAGTTGTGGAATCGGGCCAATATTGTTCTGGGACCCCCTGCTGAGCCGCCTGCACGATGAATGCGGTCAAGGTTTTTGTTCATCCACAGAGTCATCCTCGAACAACAGCTTTAAGAGTGTATGTAAAGTTCTCTTTAGATCGGACTCTGTTTCCCCCTCTTTCAGGAACGACAAAAACGTGAATATTATTGAATATTCCTTCTTTCTGGAACAACAAAAACGTGAATATTTCCACACTGGAAACCCAAATATATCCATTTGGGTTTCCAGTGTGGACATGGTCTGATTGTGTTCCACTTCCTCCCGCCTCTCCTCCATTTCATCAATCCTATGGGTTATTTTGTCCATCTTTCCACTGATATCTGCTCGCATACTCTTCATTTCAGCTAGTAAGTCGGCTACATCAGCCTTAGTTGCGGCGGCTGCCGGTCCAGATGACGCCATCTAGCCACTGGGACGAGGAGGGTTTCAGGTGTGTTGTGGAGAAAACTTGTAGGGAGCAAGTTTTGCTTTAATGCTCATGTGCACAGTGTGCACTGTACTAGAGCTGGAGATGGTGTGGGCTGGGTACACTGTTGTTTTTCTCTTGAGTGGAGTGAGGCAATTGAAAGTGCCCACCAGGAGGGGGGTTTTTCTACATAACCAGAGGTGTATGACGTTGAAGGGAACAAGGGGAGTGGGTGTTCTGTTTCCGGTCCGCGGATTCAGCAAGAAATAAAAGGGGGCATTGTGCCCCACCGCCACGCCTCAGTGACTGCTTGTCTACTGTTGGGTGTGGGGAACCTCCAACTGTGTCAATGAGGGTCGTAAGAGGCCGTGGGACACATGGACTGTGTTCCAGAATGGTTTATGCGAGGGCGCCCTTGCTGTCGATCCAGGGTGTGGTCTTCCTCCCAGAGGTTTGACAGAGGTGCTTGTAAGGGTGTCAGAGGTGTCCAAGAGTTGTGTGCCTCTGTTTTGCTGAGTATAGATGAGGTCTCAGGGACCTACTTGTGTGGTAGCGTCATTCCGCACTACCACTTCCATAAACTGAGATTTGGATGTTTCCAGGCTGATTCCAGGTTTGCAAGGGGCCAACAGCGTGTGTTGTTTAGCTGCATAGGGTAGTACCTCAGGCAGGGGAGTAGTGGTTCCTCATACGGGTTACCAGCAGAAGCAAATCCAGGCGAGGGGAATAAAACACACTACGTTGCATGGAGGGAGTTTGTCATATGTCAGCGTTCCACTGTTCAGAGCAAGGATCGTCACGGTCAGTCACTTGAATATGCACTATGGCTCTGCTGCTACGGTGCTGCAGCGTCAGTGCCCAGACATGAGCCGCCGCAACTGCGTTCCTGTGTATGGGCTACGGCTCCTTGCTTCTGATCCACTTTTTTCTCTTCACACACGAGGGAGAGTGAGAGTCTATGCGCATTCCAGACAGGGCAATGGGGGTGTCTATTATTTACAACTCTGACTGCCAGATAATAACATGTACACTGGGTAGGTAATTCCACATTAAGCACATCTCGTGTAATTATGGTGTGTAGCTTGCAGCACGTGGTGGTAAAGCTCTCAGTGAGAGAGGGCACAACCTGAAGGTCTCCTCCGTATCTTCTAGTGCCCCTTTATATCACCACGATGTATTAAACGAAGCAGTTGACAAGTCCCAATAAGTCTGTATGACCTAATTCAGTTCAGGGCACCAGGGACCCACAAAGGTTGGTGGTAGTCCGTTACTGTGTCGACAGACAGTTCAGAACAGGCCGCCAGCCCCGACGGCAATGCTGCGCCAACACCCCAATGCCTCCCCCACGCAGTGGGTACCTTTTGCAGCACTTTAGAGTTCTCAGGTGAGGGGATGCGCGACAGGTGACCGCCAGCGCCGCACGGGCCGCCTGGAGTCGGGTTGGCCCAACAGATGTCTTTCCGTAGGGACTTCTCCTTATGTGGGAGTCGGGCAGTCAGCATGCGTCTGCCGTGCTCAGCCGCACTCCACCGGGACAGGAGGAAACCCCAAGCAGTGCGCTCAGTGTGGGCAGAGCGGCACAGGGCCGAGGGAAATCTCCGAAATGCATCATTACTTTGTCTTGGGCATCAGCGGTTCTTCTAATGCGGCACACCTACCTACGCGTCGGCTGCATTCGTGTCGCTTTGCCTTATTATAGTGTCAGGCAATCTGTACGAATGGGCCTCTGGGAAGGCTTCAGTGAGGATCGTCAGTTCGGCAGTAGAGTCCAGCTGCTTCCCTCGAGGTTCCAACGTGTGCCGGTGTAACGTCACTTTTTGCTACCTGTCAGAAAATCCTACCGACAGCTAGCATTGGGCAACCCACCCAGGGGTAGGAAAAAGTGACGGGGTAGGAAAATCTGACAGCCTGACCTGTAATTTTTTCCTACCCGACAGAATATCCTACCGAGAGCAGGCATTGGGCAACCCACCCAGGGGTAGGAAAAAGTGACGGGGTAGGAAAATATGACAGCCTGACCTGTCATTTTTTCCTACCCGACAGAATATCCTACCGACAGCTAGCATTGGGCAACCCACCCAGGGGTAGGAAAAAATGATGGTTGAGGTTGTACTGCACAGGTGAGCTAGGGCGGGTAGATTGTATGCTAGTAAGAGTTAGGGTGAGTGGAATGTTTTTTTTGTCTGGTGAGCTATGTTGTGAGCTAGGGTGGGTCGGTGTTATGCTGGGTAGCTAGGGTGGGGTGACGTTGGGTAAGCTTGTGTAGGATGCAGCAAAGTGGTTTGGTGGGGTGTGTGATGTCGGGTGAGGTGTGAGGGAGGTTGTGTGACTGGGGAGAATGGGGCGCTGGGGTGAACTCATGTTTTCTGGGGTGCTTTGGCAGTGGTTGGATAGGTGGGCTGCTGGGATGAGCTATGTTGAATGAGTTGTGCTTGTTTTTATTGCATTTGCATTGGGGGTGAATGCTTGGCTGAGCTAGGGTTCCTGGGTGTGGGTGGTTGTGTTGAGGTGAGGTAGGTTTGCTGGGGTGAGCTAGGGTTTGTTAAGGTGCGCAAGGGTGGTTGCGGTGCTGGGGTGAGCCGCATGTGTTGGCAGTGATATAGCCGGGCTGGGAGTGATCAGTGTGTTATAGGGTATGGGGTGGGCTCGGGTATGGAAGTGAGCTTGGGTGGGGTCTTAGGGTGTGTGTGTTGGTGTGATGCTGCAACGAGCAGGGGGGATTCTAGGTGAGGAAGAGTGGGTAGAGGGTTAGGTGTGATCCTGGGGTAACAAGTGTGGGTGAGCTATTGAGATGCTTGGGTGGGTGGACTCCTGGGGTGAGCTCTGGGTGGGTTGCGGGGCACGCTGGGTTGGGTGGGTGGTGTTACTTTGAGGTGACCTAGCGTGTGTGAGTGGGGTGTTGGGGTGAGCTATGGTGTTCTGGGGCTAGTTATGAAAAATTAGTTGTTTTGCCTGGATGATCTAGGGTAGGTGGGTATTGTGCTAGGGTCCTCAAGCGTATGTGCGATTGTTAGCCTAGGTGGGAGGGGTCCTGAGGTCAGTGAGGTGGTGGGGTGATATTATGTTGGATGAGGCGAGCTAATGTGATGAGGTTGGGTGAGCAGGTGACATGGTTGGATGGGTGCTGTAGATGGGGTGATGTGAGGTATTGGGGGGGTTGGTTTGGTTGAGGAGAGGTGGTGGTTGGGTGAAATTAGCTGTATTAGTGGGGTGATTGTGGCTGGTCTGAGATTTCTGGGTGAGGTGAGGTCGTTGGGACAGGCTGGGTGGATGAAGTGAAGTGGGGTGGGGTTGTGTGTGGTGAGCTTTATGCTGGCATGTGCTAGGGTACATGGATGGAGGAAGGGCAAAGCTGAGGCAGGTAAGTTGTTGACCAGAACTACAGTTCACGAGGGCGTTCAACCTACCAGCGCTATGAGGTCATACCAATGATATATAAAGCGCTATATAAATACCAAGTAACATAACATAGGACTGGGGTGTGCTCGGATGGTTGGGATTCACTACTGGGGTGATCTAGAGTGAGTGGGTTTCAGTGCTAAGGTAAACTAGACACCGCCCTCCTTCATGCCACGTTCTTCATTCTGCCCAGCACAAATAACTGTTCTCAGCCTTCTTGACTTGTCAATGGTTGTCGACACTGCTGATCACTCCACTCTCCTGTCTTCCCTTGCCTCACTTGCTCTCTCGTGCTGTCCTTGGTTGGTTCACCTCTTACCTTTCGTATCAATCTTTTTGGTATCCTGGTCTGTCTCTACACCTGACTCTCGTCCTCTCCAATTTGGTGTCCTGCAGGGTTCTGTGCTTGTCCCTCTTGTCGTCTCCCCTTATACACTCCCGCTCTCCTATCTCATATCTTCCTTTAATCTTTGCCTCATTTCTGTGCAGATGACACCCAACATGTTCTCCTCTTTCTAACTTTTATGACTCCCTTGAGGCCAATGTCTCTGCTTGCTTCTCAGCTATTAAAACTCTGAATCCACACCCACTTTCTTCACCTTAAAGCCAGTCAACATAATCCCCTTTACTCTACTGTGAGAAATCATGGTGTAATCTTTGAGTCTTCACTCTCTTTCTCTACTCATATCTCTACTACTGCTTTTATTATTGATATGATGGTATCTATTGAGGTGGACCTAGCTTTGAGAAGCAACAGAGCACTTTACAAAAGTATACAACAATACAGATACATAACAGAGCACTTAAGAGAGGTATACAAAAGTACAGATGCATAACGGAGTGCTTTTCAGAGGTAACAACAGAACAGATATACATAGGGGTGTAGGATACATGGTAGCACAGAGGTGGGGTACAGCTGTACCGGGTGGTGTTGAGTAGAGGGGCAGGCGCCATCTAGTGAGTCAGGTGGTGCAAGGGGCAATGTGATGGCCTAGGTGTTGAGTATAAGCGACTCCTTGAAGAGGTGGGTTTTGAGTTCCTTTCTGAATTGTAGGAGCGTGGGGGTGAGTCTGATGCTAACGAGGAGGAGGTTCCATAATGTTGGGGCATAGACCGAGAATACTTTTTTCTGGCCCTTTCCTTTCTGCAGCGGTGGATTTCAAGTCTGCACATGTTCTGGCAACTGTTGGAGCAATGTCTGCTTGTGCGCCCGCTATCACCTTTATAACAGTTGTCGTGCCCGTCCCTTCTGGTCTCCTGTCTCGCCGTCCCTTCTGCTCAGTCTTCAACTCCTCTATTCGTCTCATGTTTTCTCTTCCTGCTCGTGATTCCATTAGCAGTCACCGATGCTCCAATTTCCTTCTTTCATTTGACAACCGACTTCTCTTTCACTTTCTCTGCACAGTCTTCATGGCCTTAATGGTCCTGCTCATTCCTATCTTGCCCTCTTAACTCTCTCTACCTTCCTGCACGTTCTCTTTGCTCTGAACCTCTTCTCCGTATCTCTTATTTTTTTATTTTTTTTAAAACAATTTATTAAATTCCACATAGAACACATAAATTAGCAAAGTAACAATGTCTCACATTAACCAGAAAGAACAAAATTAACATAATAACATAAGCATTATAAAGAGTTCATACCAACTAATTACCAACCATTAGTGAAACATCTTCAACACATTGATCTGAATATACCAAAGACAACACAAACACAAATGACAACAAACGATACCACAAACTGAAAGGAGAAAGAAGAGAAAGAAACAGAGAAAGAAAAAAAAGAAAAAGAAGAAAACAAAGGAAGGAAACCCATTAACCTCACCCTGAATGCCCTCTTTAACAAAGTAACCCAACATACGCATCAATCATAGAGAGCCATAAACGGACCCCATAGCTGCATGTAATCTTCCTCCTTATCCTTATTATGAAATGAAACCTTATCATAGCTTGCCAAGACATGCAACTACGTCAACCAATCGTCAACATTTGGCTTTTTCCTTGTTTTCCAAATCCTGAGTATCAACTTAATCGCTATCATTATAGCTCTATCAATCCAACAAGAATGTCTCCTAGCGCTACCACATCTATTTTTACTGGAAAGCAAAATTATATTCACTGCAGATCTCTGCAAAACAATACCAAAAATCAAATCAATCACCTCCTTCCAAAACACCCGCACTCTTGGACAATCCCACATTAAATGCAATAGAGTTCCCCTATGAACATCACAACACCAACACAAATCATTAGGTCGTAACCCCAGCTTAAACATCTTAACCGGTGTCCAATACAACCTCCCTACAACTTTTTGTCTAATTAAACGTAAACCCATATCGGGTCCCAAGTTCAAAGTAACTTTTAGAACATTCCTCCAATCCACTTCAGAAATGTCATCCTGAACCTCTTCCGACCAAATTTCTCTCAATCTAGACCATGCAAATTGTAGTTTCTTATCAATAGGCATAAATTGCATGTAAGTACTCGCACAGTATTCCTGGCCCTCTAACAACTTACTGATCTCCGGCTTCTTTCCAATAGAACCATCCGCCATATCCATCCTACTATTCAACATAGAAACCAAAGCCAAGTATCTATTCCTCTCCCTCAGCCTCAATCCGTATCTATCTTGTAATTCCACAAAAGTCAACAACCGGTCACCATCCATCACATCCCCCAGCCTCAGAACACCCTTATTTATCAAACTCAAACATTTATTATCTATCTGTATAACATCATCCCCTGGGCTCCATCCCGGTTTTGCTCATTTTTGTTACTTGCTCCCATACTTTGGAACTCTCCCTCTCCCCATCTGCTCTGCCCCCTCTTTTCATCGCTCCTTTGCTGCCCTGAAAAATCATTTGCTTTCACTATTATAATTCTTGATTTCCGTTTATTTTACTTGTCATATTATTATTTAACCCTTTAACTGCCATGGGTTTTTCTTCCCAGTGCCAAGGCCTTTTTTGGTGATTTCGGTATGTGGCCATTCAAATGCTTGTAACTTTTTTGTTACATGATATATCTCGGCCAAATTTGGCTCCTTTTTTTTCCACATGTAGGCGGTTGTAACGCCACCCAGGAATCCTAGGTTGCTTTAGGGGGGTGAGAGAAAATAAGCAAAAAGGGCAAAAAGTTTGGGTTTTTTCAAAAAATGCCAATAAAATGATGTTCAAAGAAGCCTGTGGTTTTTTCCTTGTAAGAGCTAGGAACAAATGGTTTGCTGTGCTGAATTCCCCAATTTCCTGGCTTTCAAGAACAGGTTGAGTTGAGTGGAAACGAAACATCATTATTTTGATGTGGTTATCAACTGTTTTGTGAGAGGTAGGCGATTTTGGGCATTTTTGCCAATTGGACATGCCTGGACGGAATGGAAGAAAAGGGTAGGAAAGCCGGATTGGAGGACAGAAAGGTATTTATTTCTGAAAAGTAGACAAAATTCCAAGTTTAGGAAGGGGTGATTTCCGTAGGGCAGACAACAACTAGGTAGGGGAAAATGCCATAGATTGGGGGAAAAGCGGGAAAATGACGGAAAAAAAAGGTATGTGTTGGACATGGTTGGCTTGGTACAGCAATGGCTTCTGTGAATTTTGAGAAAAGCAATGCTCCGCTACATTCCCCCGACTCTTGCAGTTAGGAAAGCACACATTTTTTGTAGTGTTTTACTAAACAAGCAATACCACAAGCCAAACACAGAGCCATGGTACACAGGAGTTTTATGCTCACGGCCTGAACAGATGCACTTAGCATGTGTAAATCGGGAAAACCAATGTGATGAGGAACGGCAAGCATCCATTTTTTGAAAGAGCACAGGCAGACCTTTTCAAGGGTATGTGACTTGTGCAGACTACACAAGTGTATGGTGCCTAAAGCAGCTACTAAATGTAGGTCACATTTGGGAAATGAAAGGGTTGTGTGACAAAGGGCACCACCAAATGGGTCAAAACGTTATGAAAACCACACAAACACAACAAATGTTATATCTTTCTGTGTTCCCACAGGTGTCCCGATGAAAACGGTACCTCACATGTGTGGGTGCACCTACCTGGGCGCCAAGGGGAAAGCCTAAAACACAGGTAACCCAAAGTCTTTCTTCACACCTGAATTTCACACTCTCACATCATACAGATATGGGCCTCGGGGTGTCCAGCCACCAAGGAAAACAGGGAACCCCATGCATTTCCGAAAAGAGGACACCCGTGGGAATCCACAGAGGTCTGCCTTGCGCAAATTGCCCCAGTTTTTATTAGCCACAATCCCTGACAAAGTGTGATATTTGGTGCAAAATAAAACACAATTTTCACTTTGTCTGGGGTTGGGGGTAATAAATGTTGTGCCGCTTCGCACAAGTCAGACTTCTGTGGATTCCCAAGGGTATCCTCTTTTGGGAAATGCGTGGGGTTCCCTGTTTTCCTTGCTGGCTTCGACACCCTAGGTCCAAATCTGTAGGTTGCCCACATGAACAAATTGTGCTGTGGCGAAAGGCTTGGGGTTACCAGCGGGTTACCCTTTTCCTTTTGCACCCCCAGTAGGTGCACCCACACATGAGGTACCCTTTTCGTCGGGACACCTGTGGGAACACGAGAAGGTATGACATCTGTTGTTGGCGACGTGTTTCGGTGAGTGGACACAGGGAAATGTCTCTGAAATTGGCTGCAAATGAAGACAATACTCAGACATTTCGCTCTGGCCACCCACCGAAACACACCGCCAGCAACACATGGCCTACTTTCCCGCATCCCCACATGTGTCCCGATGAAAAAGGTACCTCACATGTGTGGGTGCACCTACCGGGGCCGCAAAGGAAAAGGGTAACCCACTGGTAACCCCAAGCCTTTCGCCACTGACCATTTTGTTCATGTGGGCAACCTACAGATTTAGGCCTAGGGTGTCGAAGCCAGCAAGGAAAACGGGGAACCCCATGCATTTCCCAAAACACCCGTGGGAATCCACACATGGCCCAATTGTAGGGGCGGCGCATCTCATGTAGCCCTCCCAGGGGCAGATAAGGGGGGGGGGCTGTCCTGCACTACTCCTTGGGCTCAGGTGTCCGTTCCTAGGAGCAGATATCTGGTCCCAGGGAGGGCTGCATGACATGGCACCCACTCCATTGCGGCTGGGGGTAGAGGGGGTCAACGCCCCATCCCATTATAAAATTCCCAGACCCTTTGGGGTGCCCCACAGCCCCCCTAAAATGCATTCCACTATTTTCCATTTTTTTCTTTGTTTACAAATCTTGCCTTGGCGCAGAGGGGCACATTGGTGTGCCAATCTGGCCCCGGGGTGCCCCAAACCTTACTGCCCCACCCACTTGGGGGCCTGTCCCATCATTTTTGGGGGCCCTCTTCTCCCTCACCCTAAATGGGTGGCGGGGGCACCTCATGCAGGCCTCCCTGGGCCTCCTACAAACGGCTGCGTGAGGCACCCCCCTCCATTTGGGGTGGGGAGGGAGAGGGCCCCCAAAAATGGTGGGACAGGCCCCCCAGTGGGTGAGGCAGTAAGGTTTGGGCACCCTGGCGCCAGATTGGCACACCAATGTGCCCCCCTGTGCCAAGGCAAGTTTCGTAAACAAACAAAAAAATGGAAAAGGTACACTACACTTTAGGGCGGGCTAAGGGGCACCCTAAACCGCCAGGTAATTTTCTAATGTACTGGGGGGTGACCCTCTACCCCCCACACCAAATGCAGGGGGGCATCTCATTCAGCCCTCCCTGGAGTCAGATGCCCCTTCCTAGGAGCAGATATCTGCCCCCAGGAAGGGCTACAAGGGGTGCCCCATTTCCCCTTGGGTTGAGGGGGAGAGGACCACCCCCCATTTCTGTAAAATATATCCCTGGTGGCGAGTGACCCCCCCCCCCATCCCACCCATAATTCCCTTTTTCTTACTTTATTTGTTTTTTTTTGTTTTGCCCCCTTCCCTGGGGGCAGATGATCAGCCATCTGCCCCCAGGGGGGGCCTAACCTGCAGGCCCCATCCTTTGGGGGGCCTGCACACTAATTCCTGGTAGCCCTCCCCCCACCACCCAATTGGATGGGGGGCCACCTCATGTACTCCTGCCTGGGGCCATAAATCTGCCCCCAGCGAGGGCTACAAGGGGTGGCCCCCCTTTCCACTTGGTGTGGGAGGGGGAGTGCCACCACCATTTCATGGGGGCAAATAAATCCCAGGATCCCCACCCTCCATCCCCGTTCTATTGATTATTATTTTTTTTCTTTTTGCCCCCTTCCCTGGGGGCAGATGATCAGCCATCTGCCACCAGGGTTGTGCACATATGTGCCCCCATGCTTTGGGGGCCAGGGGGGGAGGCCAGGGGGGAATAGGACTGCTTACTTGAAGCAGCCCCCATCCCCCCACGTCACAAACGTTTCCATGGTGGTCCAGTGGGTTGCTGGTCACGGATCGAGCGCGCTGCGCTGATCCGTGACCAGCAATGCGTCATATACGTGGTGTCCTTGGAAAGGGGAGAACATCCCCTTTTCAAGGACACCACTTTTTCCTATATCCCTGGTGGCCTAGTAGCCCCAGGGCCCCAAACCCCCTCCCACCTCCCACTTCCCTCACCTTTTTTCTTTTGTTTTTCACCCCTGGGGGCAGTGATCATCTGCCCCCAGGGGTCTCCAGCGCTGTGGCCCCATGCTTTGGGACCACAGGGGGAAGGGGGCCGCTTATCAAATCAATCAAATTCTCTGCGTGCTATTACTCCATTAGCACCAGAACCTCTTTACAGCTTACCCACCAGATATCAATTAAGATGATGCCAAAATCCCTGTCCACTCAGTCAGCCAGTAGATGGGCAATAGTCAGCCTTGCATGTGCCATCCTTAGAAATGTGGGCTTGCAATGTGTCTCCACTGGGTGGCACTTCAAGAGGTGGCACAGGGCAGCCCTTTTTAGGAAGACAGCTCAGGTGCTAGGCGGATTCTCGTAGGCAAAGTGGCATTCATCAATCGGAGGCACTAGTGCACACTCTAGAAAGGGGACAGCAAGAGAGCCTTCTCCGGGAAAGATGACCATAAGCAGAAGACTATACCTGTCTATGGAATCCAGGTGCCTGTGGTCCAGGACCGAACAAACCCGCATTCACTTCTGATAAGGCAGGCGTGAGCATGTCCACGCTGCTCCAGAACATTCAACAGTATCTAGCCAATAGTGAAGTGTCATTTATTGTGCGAGGCATTACAGCATCCAATGAATCTATCCAATTTCTTCACATTTCACTGAAGTTAGTCTCGGAATTGTCCTCACGGATTAGTACCCCACAATAATGAACTTTGTATTTCTTTATTTGGACTGTCGGATGCCTGGAGAATGAAGAGGTCCACAGAGGTGGAGGGGTGAACCCATCCTCAATGATAGGTAGGGGCTATTCTTATCTATGAATCTTCCCAGTGAAATGCCTTCCATCTCACTGAAGTACCAGGATACAGTCGTGTTTACAACATTTTCAAATCATCTTGGCTGTGAAAGGTGGGATTTTCATCTCCATACTTCTCCCTAACGTGCTCCGTAATTTGGCATTTGGGGAGGTTCTCTTTCTGTGCAGTGCCCTTAAGAGTCTGCAGTGAAGTGTAAACATGCACAGCAATCGCCTTACAATTGTATTTTGAGGCTTCTTTGACATCAGAATGCTGGCCTACCTTTATCTTTGCACTGCACCACGCAGTGATGGGTGCATATTTTTGGGGTGTTGGCAGAATGACAGAGATGCAAACAGCTTCAAAGCAACTCAAGTTTCATCCTGTGGACCTGAGTCTTACCCGTTCATATACAGTCCAATTTTGGACACTGCCAGTCCCTCCATTTTTTTCTCTAGTCTCTCACATAGTAATTTCCATTTATTTTACTAAAATGATATGATTTGTCTAAAATCATCCTACCTCGCAATATACCTGGACGTGGCATGGCACAGCTGAACTGCCAACACACTTCTGTGCCATTCCAAAACCCATGCCCCGTGTACATGGTGGCAGGGAGCCGATTTATGAATTTCGCGGGTTGGGGGGGGGGGGGCGTCCAAATACAGGAAGTGACATCACTGGCAGTTATAGGACCACAAATTTGCATGTAGTCGCCAACTTGGGGCAAGAGCGCGCAGGGGGGGTGGAGTCGCACGCAGCGCAGAACAGTGGAAACATTGGCTAGCATGTACTGCATATACTAAAGTCAAGTAAGAAGGAGATTTAAGCCTTTGAGTTGCATTCCAGTAGGCCATCACTGCCCCTACTCCACCCCTCTATAATCATCCAGGTTGTAGTAGCCCTCAAAAGGCAGAGCAACACAACTCGGATGGGAGAATTAAATGTCATCCCATCCTGTGAGTGTGTCA
Source organism: Ambystoma mexicanum (assembly GCF_040938575.1). Classification (NCBI taxonomy): domain Eukaryota; kingdom Metazoa; phylum Chordata; class Amphibia; order Caudata; family Ambystomatidae; genus Ambystoma; species Ambystoma mexicanum. Next base: position 1,210,223,750 of record NC_090922.1, on the reverse strand, counting down.
GACGTCAGAGCAAAGACTGTGCAGATGCCTCTTACCTTGGAGCACAATCTCACTAATTTGGTGCAAATCTCGCAAGTGGGAGCATGGGAATCCCCCCTGCGTGTGTGTGGGCTGCAGACCCCGGATCACATGCTCACTACTTCAGTGTGAAACTCTGGCCAAAGCTCTTTGGGCAAGCATTCAGGATGGGTCTCACACCTATAAACAGTGTGATGTATTGAGAGGGCACCTCACTCCTTGGAGCATAGTATCAACCTTTTCTGGTAATCTCACAACTGAATGTACAGTTTCACTCTTGGTCATCTCAGTGACCCCATGTATATTAATGGAGTCAGTCTCCCATCTGGGAAGACAATTATGTTTTGGTTAAAACACTCTGAATTGTCACCCCAGTTTTCGCGATCTATAGATCCCTACCATATTCATTCAGTGTGTGCAGAGGTGATAACTTGTGTCTGAGAGAGCGCATTCTTTCATTCAGGAGAGATAACGGGGTAACACCCCCCTGTATGTGGGATCAGGCTCATTTTGCCCCATGGCCCCTCCAGAAGGAGTGAGCAGGTTTTAAGACCCTGCTGATTCTGCTATCCGACAGGCTCGAGCCTTCTATGCCTTGCCCCATCACGGCTCCCAACATCCTGAGCGGCAGCTTATGGACAGCAGGCAGCTCCGGACATGCATGTTGCCAATTGAATGTAGACATCTACTATTTAGACACTGGGAGAGAGCCATGAATCCACATTGGTGGTGAAGAAGCACTTAACATACAGAACACAATGGTATAGTGTTGCAGTCCTGCTGAGAAATGACAATTCTGAGCATGTGAGCAGTAGGCTGGATCAGTGCTGCCCCATAAAAGGTGTAGAAGCCTCTGTGAGAAGTGGCAGTACTGGCCCAACGGTGAGAAGTGTAGTATGTTCACATTAACTATGCTTCTCCAGCATGGGGTCTGGCATGGATTCACATGCTCATGAATATTCCCCGTCGTCAGGCTGGGAATCCTCGGTAAAGAAAAAACCAGTATCAGTTTCGTTTCTGATCTGTCTTTCGTAGTAATAACCAATCACTGGTCTCTGCGTCATACTGACCACAGCCAATGACTGCCCTCTACCTAAGCACCGCCTCTGGCAGCCATCTTCAGATTTTTACCGCACGTTCATGTGTTGGGATCCTCGTGCTATTGCTCTCGAGCGTTAGTGCTATTTTTCGCGCTTTTTCACAAAAAACTTCGATTCTTTCGGTCAAAAGAGCCTCAAGCTCCACCGATCCTACATCCGATCAACAGGGACCCGTGTCGGATTCGTCTGTGCCCCTAAAGGGTGAAGATTTCGTCGAGCTACACTTCGGAGGACTCCAGAAGCTTCTCAGGCCCGGTCTCGGAGATGGCCCAGGAGAAGGGAAGCTCGACGCCCGGAAAGCTGTTCAGGGTCTGCCCTGGATGCCAGCTGCAGAACGTCTTTAAGGAGGACGAACACTCTTTCTGCCTTTACTGCCTTCATGAGGACAAGACGCACGTGGAGAAGGACTGTGCGTTTTGTGGCAACATGTCGGAACGGACCATGAAGGACCGCCATCAACGTCTCGCCAACTGGCTGGAGGGTAAGAGCCCGTCTGGCGAGAAGAAGAAGAAATCCGAGCGGTCTTCTAAGACCTTTGAGGGCGCCCCGGCGACGGGGGCCCAACATAAGGCTAAACACCGCGAGTCCGCTGGCACCGGGAGCGCCGAACGGTCGGGCTCTACGGGCGCCAGGCAGGGCGCACCCTCCCCGGCACCATCAACCACGAGCCAACGCTCTGGGTCGGGTAAGAGGAAGGCCGAGCACCCGGCGAAGCTCCTGGAGAGGCCCCGGTCGAGCTCTAAGGCAGAGGAGGAGCGTGGCAGTGCCCCCTCCCTCAAGGATAAGGCGGTGAGCGCACCTAAGGTGGTGAAGGCCTTGATCCATCCGACCAAGCCCTCTATCGAAACGGTCGCGGCGGCCCTGGCTCAGCCTGTGGAGGCTGCACCAGTGGTGGCGACCTCGGGGCCCAGAATCTCCCTGCCTCCTCGGAGGGAGTCTTCTTTTGTGCCCATCGATAGGACCCCCGTGAAACCCTCCGTGGGGAAGAAGAAGGGGGGGCAGGGCGTCGTCGTAGATTCGGCCTCAACCTCAGAAGAGGAGCTGATCGAGGTCTTAAGCCACGGCCTAGGCGTGGAAGAAGGCCAGCCCGTCGGAATGGACCCCGACGCAGGTGACGACGACATCGTCGAGGATACCGACGGGGCCCCTGCTCGCCCGTCGGATTCCCCTCTGCCAGCGCCGCAAGACAACTCGGCGGCCATTTTGTTGGCCATACAGTCCTTATGCTCCGAGATAAGGACGAGGCTACCGTTACCGACGGAGGAACCTCTCCCGTCGGGGGATCCAGAACCGGGACCTTCTGGTGTTCCCCCTACCAAGAAAAGAAGGATCCATCCACCACCTCCTTTTCAACCGTCGCGCCCCGTCCAGCCCTCCTCCCCGTCCACCCAACGACGAGGCATACGACGAGGATTTTCCGTCGTCGCCTCCCGCCAGGGCTTCTCCGCCCGACGAGATCGGATCTTTCCACTCCATGATCTCCAGGGCTTCCGAGCTTTTCCAACTCTGCCCTGAGGAGAAGAAAAAGGAAGGCTTCCTTTATCAGCGGCGCGAGGCCAAGAGGAAGACGGTCCTCGCAGTGCCTCTGTTGGACATTTGGGATGAGGGCCTTTCCCTCCTCAAGAACCCTTCCACGACGCCAGCTAGAAGAGACCGGTACGAGAAAAAGTACCGGGTCCCGGACACGGCCCCCCTGTGCCTCCGGGCGCAGCCTACCCCGGATTCCGTCGTCTCCGCGGCAGCCAGGAAGAAAGCGGGGGGGGGGTGCGGCCTCCACATCGACTTCCCCGCCGGACGGCGAGGGAAGGAAATTGGATGCTATGGGACGTAGAGTCATCTCGTCGGCAGCGACGACGATTAAAGCGGCCAACGCCTTGGCTATCGTGGCTCGCTACGACAGGGAGCTCTGGTACAAGATAGCTCCCCTGCTGGATTTTCTGCCGGACGACAAGAGGGCGGAGGCCCTGGAGATCCTGCAGGAAGGTGAGGTGGCCTCGGACCACGCCATCACCGTGGCGACGGACATCGCCGACACTGGATTCCGCCAGCTGGGCAACGGCGTTTGCCTTCGACGTCGTGGATGGCTCAAAGCTACGGACTTCCGGCAGGACGTCCAGACCAGAGTCCTGGACATGCCCTTCGACGGGAACAATCTGTTTGGGAAGACAGTGGACGATTCCCTTCAGGCCATCAAGGCAGATACTGAGACGGCCCGGGCCCTTGGAGTTCTGCAGCAACGACGGACGCCCTTTCGGAGCAGCGGAGGCAAGGGCGCCTCCAAAGGTTCCGGCGGCGGTTTCGCTTCCTACCGTCAAGCGGCCCGCTCGTCGTCGCAAGAGGCCTACAGAGGACGAGGCAAGTCTAGCGGACCCCGCCGTCGTCGCCAAGGAGGTCAAGGCGGCAAGGCCGCGTCCAAGCAGGATTGAACCGGCCGTGGGGTCGGGCCCCCACCGAAGCACCCCGGTGGGAGGCCGGCTGGCGGGCTTCGTCAGCGTGTGGGAGTCCATCTCCACCGACCGTTGGGTGCTGGACGCCCTGGCCCGGGGCCACGCGCTCGAGTTTCAAAGAAGGTGCCCGCGCGTCCCCCCCGTGGCCAGGAAAGAACTTCACGCCCCTCAACTTCTCCTGGAGGTAAAGGCGATGCTCAGGAAGGGCGCCATCGAACTCGTCCCAAAGAGGCTTCGGGGCTCCGGAGTCTACTCGAGATACTTCCTCGTGAAGAAGAAGACGGGAGGATGGCGCCCAATCCTAGACCTGCGACGTCTGAACAAGTTCATCAAGGCGCAGAAGTTCCGGATGGTCACCCTCCAGCACGTCCTGGGTCAGCTGGAGGAAGGAGACTTCCTATCGTCGTTGGATTTGGAGGATGCCTACTTCCACATTCCCATCCTAAAGGGGCACCGGAAATTCCTCAGGTTCGTGGTCCAAGGGCGTCATTACCAGTTCAAAGCCCTTCCCTTCGGTCTACGGTCGGCACCCAGGGTATTCACCAAGTGCCTCGCACCGGTGGCGGCGCAGCTGCTCCGCGAGGGGATTGACGTCTACCCCTACCTGGACGACTGGCTCATCCGCGCCAAGACGAGGGAGCTCGCCGTGGTCCACACGGCAAGGACCGTCCAACTCCTCACGGACCTGGGATTCTCCGTGAACTACGCCAAATCCCACCTGGTGCCCGCGCAAGTCGCACTGTTTCTGGGAGCGAGGCTCGACACAGTGTCCCTTCTGGCCTCCCCGTCGGAGGAGAGGACCAGGACCATCTTGGGCAAGGTGCAACGGATGTTGGTGGCCGACGCGGCCAAAGTGAGGTCCATCAAGTCCCTCCTCGGGATGATGTCTTCCTGCATCTACCTCATTCCCATGTGCAGGCTCCGGATGCGCCCGTTGCAAGAATTCCTGGATGCGCGCTGGATCCAGACGACGGGCAGCTTCGAGGAAAGGATCAAGCTCGACGAGAGCTTCCGACGAGCGATACGGTGGTGTGGCACCCGCGCGCATCTGACGGCGGGCATGGACTTCCAGGCCCCAGCCCACCAGGAGACTGTGACCACGGATGCCTCCCTGGAAGGGTGGGGAGCGCACACTGAAAATCTGCACGCAAGGGGACTCTGGCTCCCGACGGAGAAGTCCCTGCATATCAACGTCCTGGAGCTCCGTGCAGTGTTTTGGGCCCTCAGGTCCTTCCTTCCGTCCCTCAAGGGCAAGGTGGTGAGGATCTTCACCGACAACACCACCACCATGTTTTACATCAGGAAACAGGGCGGAACCAGGTCCCCAGCGCTGTCCAAGGAGGCGCAGGACCTGTGGCATTGGGCCGTCGCCCAAGGGATTTTTCTGGTGCCGTTTCATCTGGCAGGGATAAAAAACACCATCGCCGACTCACTCAGCAGGGAGCTGCGCTCGTGCCACGAGTGGGAACTACGGCAGGATCTGGTGGATCGCCTCTTCCGACGGTGGGGCACACCCCAGATCGACCTGTTCGCGACGGCGACGAACACCAAGTGCCGGAGGTTCGCCAGCAGGTTTCCCCAGACGAGGAGCATGGGCGATGCTTTCTCGTTCCCCTGGGAGGGCCTGTTCCTCTACGCGTTCCCTCCTTTGCCTCTGCTAATCCGGCTCATCAACCAGCTCAAGAGGTCACGGTGCAGGATGATCCTCGTCGCACCTGCGTGGCCGAGGCAGATATGGTTCCCGGACTTGCTGGACTTGTCAGCGTCCCCGCCGATCAAGCTGCCGGCGGACGCGGATCTACTCTCCAGGGAAGGAGGCGCCATCCTCCACCACGACCCGAAGTCGCTGAACTTGCAGGCCTGGCTCCTGCAGCGCTAGAGTTTGGAGGATACGACATACCGGCCGATTGCAGAGAGGTTCTTGCAAAGGCCAGGGCGTCCTCGACTCTTAAATGCTACGGACACAAATGGAAGAGGTTCTCTGTCTGGTGCCGCGCACAGAAGATTAACCCTCTACGGATTACGGCTCCCCAAGTACTGCCGTACCTGCTGACGCTGGCCAAAGCTGGTCTGGCACACGCGTCCATCAAGATTCATCTTGCTGCGATCTCCCGATACACCAGAACCACGGGGCGGACGTCCTTGTGGTCTCATCGTCTGGTGAAAGAGTTCATGAAGGGACTGTTCAGATCGTTCCCGCCGGTGAAGGCTCCGGCCCCGGCGTGGGAGCTCAACGTGGTGCTGACCAAGCTCATGGGACCTCCGTTCGAGCCTCTGCACTCGGCCCCGTTGAAGTTTCTATCGTGGAAAACAGCTTTTCTTGTGGCCATCACCTCCGCACGACGAGTGGGAGAGATCCAGGCCCTTTACTGCAAGGCCCCGTACTTAACTTTCCACGACACGAGGGTGAGCCTGGTGAGGAGGTAAGATGCTTAATGTTGAGTTGATGTGATGCTTAATGTTGAGCCTTTGCCACCTCCCGTGGTTGTGCATGTGTGTACTGCTATGTATTCTTTATTCATGAGCATGTGAATCCATGCCAGACCCCATGCTGGAGAAGGAACAAGTTACTTACCTGTAACTGTTGTTCTCCAGCATGGGTCTGGCATGGATTCACATGCGAACCCTCCCGCCTACCCCTCTGCGGCTCTTCACTTGGTCATACTGCCACTTCACGTGCTTCCAAATCTGAAGATGGCTGCCAGAGGCGGTGCTTAGGTAGAGGGCAGTCATTGGCTGTGGTCAGTATGACGCAGAGACCAGTGATTGGTTATTACTACGAAAGACAGATCAGAAACGAAACTGATACTGGTTTTTTCTTTACCGAGGATTCCCAGCCTGACGACGGGGAATATTCATGAGCATGTGAATCCATGCCAGACCCATGCTGGAGAACAACAGTTACAGGTAAGTAACTTGTTCCTTAAGAACTTTGGGTTAATGAATAGTGCTGCTACATTCTGAGTAATTCCATCCCTTTAAATATATGAGCGCTTGTATAACCACAACAGTGTTGAGTTATTCTGATGACGACAGACTTGCTCAATAGTTCTGGTTCTGTATCATTAAATGTACTTCAGATCTTTAGAATATCGGAGGGATAGCTCAGGGGCAACGTGCTCGCCTTGGAAGCAAGACGACACAGAGCAACACAGGTTCGATCCCTCGGTCCGCGCAATACAGATTCACTCCCTCGGTCCGCACAACACAGGTTCGCTCTCTCGGTCCGCACAACACAGGTTCGCTCCCTCAGTCCGTGCTTAGAAACCTCTGGGTAGTACACGCATTATAAATAACCAATTAAAATAAAAAGAAATACATCTGTTGAGAAGTGCTGGGGCCTTTTCAATAAGAGTGTAGCAGCTCAACTGAGAGGTGCTGATGTTGTCCCATCAAAAGAATAGCAGCCCCACTAAGATAAGCTAGCATTGCCTCAACAAAAGCATAGTATTATCGCTGAGAAGATTCAACAATTATAGAAGCCCTGTTACATCAGTACTATCCCATCAAGAGTATAGCCAGCTAACTGAGGAGTACCAGCATTGCCCCATTTCAAATATGGCAGCTCTACTAGAAAGTGCTGGCTCATACGCCTCCGCTCCCCGCCCATAGCATTTACCCTCACCACGTGCACACTCGGAGACATGCAAACAGTCTCATTTTCCCTCTCCCTGCCCCTCCCTCGCTTTGCATCTGTACCTCCATTTCTAAAAAGCCTTCTGGGTTGGGTGTACCTCTACATCTGTTCACCCATCTTTCCAAGAGGGGTGCACAGATGTACAAATACACCGAACCCAAAATGATTTTTAGAAATTGAGGGACAGTCTTATTTTGCATCTGTGCCTCCATTTCTAAAACTCCTTCTCGGTTGGGTGTACCTCACCATCTGTGCACCAGATCGGGGGTGCCTTTACTACGAAAATCATCAAAGACATGGCTTCCTTTAATGAAAGACCTATCATTTTTTCTCTCAGCAATCCAACCAGAAGAGTGCTACACTCTGACCGAGGGTTGTGGCATATTTGCGAGTGGAAGTCCCTTTGACACAGTCACACTCCCAAGCGGAATTACTTTGCATCCTGGACAGGGTAACAATGCTTATGTTTCCTGGAGTGGCCCTTGGCGTTGCTGCATGTGGAATGAGGCGAGGAAGTATTCCTTATTATTGCCGCAGCTCATAGCACAGCAGGTTTCTGATCAGCATCTGCAGGAGGGCCGCTTGTAAACCATCCGAGACGTCTCCCTCAAGCTGGCTGTCAAGATTGTGGAACACGCCTACAGCACCAATACAGCATCAGTCCAGCCTGAGCCCCAAGACAAGGAGGCATTTATCCGCGCAAAGATCTATAACAGTGATTATGACACGTTTGTGCTGGATTCCTATGTATGGGCCGAGAGCGCAATGGCAATACAGACAGGGAATATGCTTTAAAGGAAGAGTGAACAATGGCTCACGTGTGGCAATATCAAGCATAAGATAATATCGACTGTTCAAAAATACAAGTCTTCTAATGAATTTTATTTTACCAGGATATCGCTTTTGAATTAAAGCCTCATTGTCGCAAGATAAAAGTAACACTGAGACAAGAGATGCTGGAATTAAAATGAACCGGGAAAAAAAAAATGATTGAGCATGCGCAGTCAGCCGGATTTATCACGAATATGTTCATGTATGTGAAAGAAGTGCATTATTAACGTGATAATGATGCACTTACTTCACATACACGTACATATATATGTGTCATGTATACTTTCATATGTTTTGCACATTTAGTGCTTATAAGAATCCTGGGACTTTATGAAACAGTGTCTGCTGTGTTTATCTTCCTGCGTCTGGTGGATTCGTGAGGTTTGCGTCCGTTTCCGAGTAGCTCTTAACAGGGCTTCGCAGTGTTCTGTTAGTTCAGTGAGCCTGGCTCACATCAAGTTACAGAAACGGCACCCCTGGGACCCCACAAACACAGGGACACCACATTCCTGCTGTCAAAAAATCCTATCCTTTAAGTACTGACTGAGCATGCGCATGCATGCTCAGTCAGCAAGATAGAATTTTCTGACAGATAGGAAAAAGTGACGTTACACCGGCAGCGGTTTCACTTTCGCCAAGCTGGAGTGTGTGGTGCAGCTACCATTACAGTTTTGACCCGAGATTATTATTTATTTATTTTTTTACCGCGTTTGCTTCATCGTGGGGGGGGGGGCTCTTTCACACAGCACTTGTCGCTTTTCAGCCAGGAGGTGGGGTGGTCCAGAAGTGGGGACTCGGACCGCTTGAAGGACCTCAGAGGAGGAGCTCACACGGAGGGCCAGCTCATCCGTGCGCCCTCTGGTGGCAAGTGCTTCCATGGTTTTTAATGTTTTTCGTAATCCAAAAATGACTTGTTCAATTTTGTCTAGAGGAATGTTGTTTCACATTGTACATTGTTTTACATATTTCAGTATTAGTTTAAATAAATGTAGGACTTCTCAGTGAAAATCCAATATCCTCATTCATCTGTCAGGTTATGGGTGGTGTTATTTCATTGAATTTGGATAATTTGTGGACTTAATATTTTACACCTAGTGCCTTCATTGCTTACCGGAAAAATGTGTGTTCCACTTATTTGTAATCCACTTATGTTGCAGCCCTGTTCATTTGTAAGGCACTCACAGGGAGACAAGCCCCCCTACCAAGTTGCCCTCTACTGTAGTCCGTTGGCTCCCAGCCACACCTTCCCTTCGTTTGACATACTGTTCTTCGGAAGAGAAGTCTTCCAGGACTTTCAATATATCTCGACCTTCAACCCCCTTTCTCAGGCTGACACCTCTGGTGTTACAGTGCCGGAAGTGACTCTGCATCTTTGCTTGACACTAAAGCTCAAGTGTAAGGGCAAACCCTGTCAACACTGGCATATTTAAACTCGTAATGGTTTCTTCCAATGGCTGTACCCTGCACCCAGCAGGTTACATCCTCTTATACTTTTTGAAGGTCATTGCAAATAATTTGACATATCCGCCTGCTCTTCACTTGTTCTTTGTCCTAGGTGTTTTTTCAAAACTTTGACTGCAAAATCCCAGAATTACTTTGGATATTTATCAATCTTAGATTGGCAGTCCTATATGTGTGTTTTTCTCCTTGTAATGAGGTAGACTCAACTGATACAAGTCTCAAAGTAAGCTTTCGCCACTGTACGTCTGAAACACACCTTACTTATGTCCAGCAAAATGCAACAATGCACTTCCTCACACGGCACACTGCATAGTAGCACTTGTATGCACTACTAGAAGTTGATTGTATCAAGGCCTTTTGATTCAGATCTGCAAGATTCCTTTGGAGCCAACACTGCCCTCTGGTACAGTCAATTCTACTGAACATATTCCTACCGCAGATTCCTCATCTTCTGAAATATGCTACTCTGTGATGTCAGCACCAGAAGCTTTTCTCATAGCTACCAGGTGGAGATGTTCGGTTCAGACCTTGTCCGACCGTTTGATCTTGTTGGCTCCATCATGTGCTGTTGCATAGTCATTGGTGTGTATGCGCGGAGCCCGCAGCACAATTTAACTCAGGTTCTTTTTCACACAGCAATGCCCAAGAACGTAAAGGTCGCTCATCAGCTTGTAGGCCTTTTTTTAAAAAAATGCTGACATCCATATCAGCCTTTCAAGCCTTTAAAAATGTCATTAATTGACGTCTGTAACGTTGCACTCCTTGTCTTTTCTATCTCGAGAAAGATCATGTTTCAGAGGATTGCAGATCCTGTCAGATGACGCTCACAGCCACAAGGAACTGCTAGCAAGGCTCTTCATGGCATCGTAAAATTCAACTACGGAAAAATCAAGCCGTCACACCTCAGAAGAACCTGACTGTTTCCTGTCCTCTGATGACCATTCCAGTGAAAAAAGAATAAAGATGCGTCATCACCAATCCAGTAGCTATTGCTTTTCCAGGAACGCTCATCTTCATCATTGAGGAAACCTAGACACGCTATTACAGATTCATAGAGTCAGGGGAGAAGCCTGAGTTTCTCACAGCATCTTCCACCTTGGAAGAATGCAAGTCATTTAGAACCTCACTGTTGAAGATTTTTGAGCAGGCTCAAGAAAATATTAAAAAGTCTCACCTATTTTGAGACAAAGACGAGGGCCAACAACACTCCTGCATGCCTCTGAGCTCATGCCCCTTGTGATAGAGAAGAAATCGGCAAAGTCATCTAAGGCGCTAGCGCCTTAAATGTGATCAGCCTACTACAGTCAGCTATTCCAATATTGTGTAAAGATGAAACCTCAAAACCTCCAGTGATGTTGGCATCGTGCTTGGTCCCAATAACATAGGAGCTATTGCATAGGAGGCTAGTAGAAGAGCCTGTGTTTGACTCTTCAGAGGCAAACTTATTTTTTTACAAATCTCATGAGGTCCGCTCCTTTTCAGGTATACTTGAGGAGGTAGTGCAGGATGAACTCTACTTGGATTTAATCTAGTCTATTACCGAGAGACGTTTGTACAGTGAAGCTAGTGGACATCAAGTCCGTTGACTCCATTCTACAACTAAAGATTTTCAAGAAGCAAGTGGCCTGTACACTTCCCCAGAATCTGAAATGGGGATTAACTCCATTTCGTACAAGTGTGGTGGCTAGAGCCGTACACAAACTGTATTTAGTGTCTTCCCATGGAGAGGTGGTAATGCATGGCATTATTGAGATTTTAAAGCCTAAATAACCAAAGGTGCCAGTTCTATATTTCAGTGGAGCTTTAGTGGAAGCACTAAAACCAATATGGCACAAACCAGCATCTGCTTCTATTTTGGAAATGGACATTGCTCAGAGACGGACGGGGGCCAGGTCACCCTCCGTTTTTAACGCTGCATCCATCAGCTGATGACCTAGTCATTCAGGCAGCCACTGTGGGACGTGCGTGGTTGTGAGATCTTTGCTTCAGAGCGTCTGGTGCTTAGAACGATGTATGCATCTTGCACTCTGGTAATATTCACGCAAGGGAGGGGGGGCAAACATTCATGTTGCCAGCTACTAGCCAGCCACAGTCACATGCCACCTCAGTTCTATACATGCTCGCAACACACCATTTCTTACTCGCCAAGAGTCAAATCACTAGCCAATGGCTAGTGGCGAGTGCACATTTGGCACCCTGTATATGCATTCACTCTGGGAGGCAGTGGAATCTGCCAGAGCTCACCTTCCCCAGAAATGCATAGCCCATTCATGCAGTTAGCCCAAGATGTCCGGGACACAGACGGGAACATTCTGGAGGGAAGACTTGACAATACTGACTATGTGGGGAGGTCTGTATGCACAGCTACTGTCCGTGGACATTCATGAACGAGGTCAGCTAATTTTACACAAGATGTTCAGTGTAACCCTCTTGATCTGCTGGTTCCGATTTATTTTGGTTGAAATTTATAAAGAATCCCATCAGGCTGATAGATTGTTGGGTCTTACATTGTCAACTCCCACTTCTGCTTTTGGATGAAGGAGATTTACACCCTAATTCTTTCCACCCAAGGTCAGGCATTGAATTCACATCAGCAACCCCAGCACAAAAAGTTTATTTAGGCATTCCCGAGACAAGGGTGTCTAGAAGCAAAAACCTTCAGCCTCGGGACCTCAAACAACAAAAAAAGGTTTTTAATTGTCTTCCCTTTCATAACATAAGTCTCTTGGGGGAACAGGAGTTAGATTTTCAGCTACAAGCTGATGCGAACTACCACTGGTAGACCAAGTATGGTGCCTGTCTTTCTTGCAAAAACCTTCTGACCTTGTCCCCCTTCCTCCCCACCCTTTTTGCCTTCGGCTCCTCCGGCACCACTCCTGTTGGAAGAACTAGTTGTGCTTCTGCTGAAGAGTGGAGCTTGTTCAAGCAGAGGAAGTTAAGAAAGGCTGGTATTTCCAATACTTTATAATTCCAAAGAAGGATGGAAGATTTAGACCCATTCTAAACCTGAGATGACTCAATCTTCTCTGGAAGGACAGATTCAAGATGGGCCCCATGGGGATGAAATCCTGCAGGCCTTGGAACAGCAGAACTGGCTGGTTTCTTTGGACCATATCTATACAAGGAAACAGGTTACCCCTCCCTTTCACACTCAACGTATTCTTGTTACACCTGATCGTGGGTGAAAACTAAACCACACAACAGAAAAACATATGCCAGAGGTTTTTTTCTCGTAATTTAATAGTTAATGTATTATAAATATTCATGTAGAAAAAGCCTACAAGATTAAAACATCTGCTAGTTCATTAGCATCTTGACAATAGTAATTGATGAAAATGAACTTTAAAAAGGCAGTGATTGCACCAAGGGTTTAGTACACAGACTGTATCTGTGCTTTTTTAAATTTCACCACATGAAAAAACATGTTATCCAATTCTCAAAATTATATACATTGAGCAAATCAATTGTTTAATCTTGTAAAACACTTTTCATGGGTAATCGGGTGATCAATAATTTCACAGTATGATGGTTTACACTCTGCAAAGGGACATTTGTTTGTCCTTTATAGACAGTACAGTGAACAAATTATTTTGTCGGATGGTAGGTCGGCAAGTTGTGTTTCAACCCATAGCGGCTGCATACGTTTTTCCAAGACGTTCTAGCAGAACTTTGAAAAGAGCATTCGTCAGGACATGAATTTCTTTAAAATAATGCAAATCAATCTGGTGTACCACAATTTCCTATTAAAAAAGGCAACCTACAAGACAAATATACAAACAAATCCTTTAAAAAAAAAACTATCTCTGGACTTTTAATTTATCTCTAAAATAATGTAACAAACTGACCTTAGTCTTTTCATACAGTGTATAGGGCTAACCTAGTAATTTGTCTCTTCCGTATTCACTAAAGAGTACTGTATTCTTCCACTAAATGGGGCTGCAAAAAATAGTCTGTCATTATACTGTGAAGTGACTCACCATAGTTCGCTATATCTGTTAATATTCACTGACCTTAATCTGAAGGGGCCCAAGTTATGCCCTCACGATGGGCACATTCCTGTTGGCCACATTCTTAATTTTCTTTCTTTAAACAATTTTTTCACCATTTCCCAATTTATTTTTCAAAAATCATCATTTGACTGTCATTATTTAATTTCAAGTGGTACACTGTGAAGTTGAAACCAGAAAAAATTACCGCTGTATCCAGTTTTCAGTTTTTTTGTCGCAACATGAGAAACACAACATCTGCAGCCTAGTTCTCATCTTAAAGCCATTGGATAATTGTAGCTGTGACTGTGCTCAAGTGGCCCCATGATTTTTAATACGTGTAACGCTTACCTTAGACTCCTCGGGGACACCACGTGATATTTGGAAACTTCTCAGGGTGCGCAGTTATCTTTTGTTCACTATCCCAACTGGACTCTCAATCTATGCCATAAAAACAAATTACCACACCAAATAACTGAATGATTCCTGAAGTAGGGGAAAATAAGAACCTTTTCCAAAAAACTGCATAGTTTTGTTACCTTAGTTGGTGATTTAGTTAGCTCTCCATCCTGCTTCTGTGCAGGGGCGCGTGTTCTGAAGAAGGGATGTGAGAAGGAAGGATGAATTGCCCAATATGGAATTTACCTATCAACAGAACTACACAACTGTGACTGGAGAATGAAGGGAACACTACGGAACTCCTAGAAGCACCTAAAAGGGGTACACTTCCTAAACGTGTTCAGACAGGAATGGTGTCGCTAGCCAACTAATTGCAAGAAACACCCAAATGTGTCTAAAAACTGAAGTGCACAACTCGAAAGATTTTAGATTCCTAAATGTGTAAACTTAGTGTACCTGATGATGACAGAAAACACGAACACCACTATTCCTAGAAACAATATTCTCCACACAACTCCCTTAGCTCTGTGAGGCAGATACAACTAGTATGGTTTTAGCATTCACTTGCGCACTAAGAACGAACGTGTGAAGAGCCCCTATGGCACCTTTAGTAATGGAGAAAACTAGATGAGTGAAAATACTTGCTGTGATACAAGGGGCGACAACTGGAACGAGCGCCTCGAAAATTCTCCTCACAAATTACGCCAAAAGGAAAGGCGTATATTGCCAGCTAAACGCTGACGAACGCCAACTTCACACAGGGTTCACAGAACTAGGGACTGCGGACTGGACGGGAAAAGCAATAACCAGGGCACTACGAAAAGGGTATCTATGAAATACTAAGGAAGCTGAGGAATTCCTGTCAGAGGGCTGAACCGCGGTAAGCGTTCGCTGAAACAGCTGAAGACGCGAAGCGCCGTTGAGCAAAGGGAAGGGGCTTAAATACTCCAGAGTGACAGAAAACTAGACTGCTTGCCCAAACTAGAGGTTGTAATATCAGGCCGCCATGTTGGGTGATGAGGAAGAGTCTAACCTACCTATCCTTAGACCAGCAGGAAATCTTGGAAATTCTTTTGCGAGGGAACCCCGTAATCATGACAGTACGGCCTCGATTTTTATATTCTGCTGCGGAAGCCGAGAAAATACATTCATTTCGAGGGGATTGGGTCCTCTGACGTATTCCATATCTGACAGGTTATCACCGCAGCTATGAACGTTACCAGGTAAGAAAGTAACTTCTGATTATGTTGCTGCTCCTGGAGTCTTTCTACTTTCGGCAATCATTTCTTTTCATATCCACTTGGTACAGAGACAAAGTGACGATTAATGCATGAATATTCCCCACTCTGGTAGTATTAAGGCCATTTTTAACAGAATTAAGTTTATAAATCCATTTCTGTTCTGCCTTACGTAGCATTATATTCCAATCTCTCCCTCTTGGGGGCTCATTTTTTGTTTGAAGAATAAACCAGAATATTTCCATAGTATTATGTTTCAATTCTGAATAGTGCATAACCATATGTTTCTCTGCCACTTTGTTCTTGAGGCAGGAACGATGTTCACAGATGTGATGTCTGATTTCACGTTACATCTTCCCTATATATATTAGTCCAAACAGCCGTTTAATACCATAAATGGGATATTGTGTTTTACAGTTAGTAAATGTAGCTTCCAGTTAAGACCATAGAGGTCAATGTACTTAAGGTCTTTAGTGAGGCAGCAAAGAGAACAACCGCCACATCTGAAGTGCCTTATGACTGGTGATAGTGCCCACCATTATTCTGTTAAATTGATTACCCATGAAAAGGGTTTTTACAAGATTATACAATTAATTTGTTTGTCCGATGTTTAAGGTGTGACACGTGTGGTATATAATTTTAAGAATTGGATAAAATTGTTCTTGATGTGGTGAAAATGTAAAGAAAAGCATATAGTTGTGTACTAACCCCTGGCTGCAATCACTGCCTTTTTTACTGTTTGTCAATTACTATTGTCAAGATGCTGATGAACTAGCAGTTGTTTGTATGTTTTTTATACATTCATATTTATAATACATATTAACAAATTATGGGAACATAACACATCTGGCATAGATTTTCTGTTGTGTGGTTTAGAGTTCAACAATCAGGTGTAACACGAATAAATCAAAGTGTGAAAGGGAGGGGTAACCTTTTTCCTTGTATAGATCTCTATCTTCCCCTCATGAGATGTCCCACGATAACAAGAAATTGGGACTACCCATATGTGGTATATGGCTTCTTTTGACCTACTGGATGTTTACCTCCTCCATTTCCACCCACAACATTGAGGCACTCGTTACTGGTTTTCAGTGCTCCATTTCAGCCTTACTTTGGCCCCGGTAGTGTTCACAAGGTTATGGCATTAATGGTAGCCCATCTACACAGAAGGTGCATTTTTTCCTTACCTCGAGACTGGCTCCTGTGAGCCAGATTAGAAGAGTGCCTTATGTGACCACAAGCAATCTTCTTCACAGCTTAGGTTTCTCCATTAGCCTAATGTTCTTTCTGACCTTTTGCACACTTTTTCAGTTCATAGGGGCATTTCTGGATCAAGGCCTTCCGACCCCCTGGGAAAGTGACAAGCATTCAGAACACAGTAGAGCTCATCCCCACGAAAGTGGGGAATTCAAACAGGGGTTTTCTTGAAGAGGCTAGCACTTCTGGGCATTTTCATAGTCCTGGAAGCAAGACAGGTGATGAGGTCTCTTCAGTGGTCCCTGGGAGACCAGTGATTTTAGTTCAGCGGGGAGATGAAGAACATTATTCAGGTTCCCCAAACAGGTCTCTGAAGAGCTTCTTTGGTGGGCATCTATGACCAACCTCTTTCAGGGGGCCTCATTCTGTCAACTGTTGTGACATTCACCATAGTCACAGATGCATTTCCGATGGGATGGGGAGCCCATCTGCATGCAGGATCTTTCAGTGAGCGGTTTGTGGGAAGACCCGGCTAAGTCCTTTCACATTTACTTACTGTCCCCACCAAGAAGAGAGCCCTCATCCAAGCCAACGTCTCTGCCGTAGCCACCAACTCAGATGAACTCTTTAAAATCTGCAAGGAGTTGGTCAATCCTGCTGCAGTCTCTACCTCTAATGTCCCCTCCCTGGCCCTCTGCACGGCCCTGGCTTCTCATTTCATCTCTAAAACTCAGGACATCCTGTCCTCTCCTACTCCTCCCTCTACTCCCCTCTTCCTCTGGCCCTTCTGTGGCAACCTCTACTCCCCCCTTCTCTGCCTTTCCCCTGTTCTCCCCAGCTAGGTTTCTAGACACGTCTGATCTATGAAAGTCATCAAAACAGGTTCTCCCCTGTTCCTCTAAAACCATTGAGGACCCCATTGGCAACCTGGCTCCTGCTTTGGCTGACTTCTGCAACCACTCCTTCGCCCCTCGACTCTTCCCTTCCGCCTGAAGCACTCCCTTGTGCACCCTCTTCTTAAGAAACCCTGAGCCGACCCCGCCTGCCCTGCTAACTAACGCCCAATCTCCATCACTCCTTTCCTAGGCAAACTCCTGGAAAAGTTGGCCATCTCCCAGCTTAATCTTCACACTGAATGGGTTGGTTGTCTCCATGACCACCAGTCGGGCCTCTGAGCTGCCAGAAGCACGGAAAATGCTCTCCTGAACATCTGTGAAGACCTGCTCTCCAACCTTGACTCCAATACCCCCTGTGTCCTCATCTCACTTGATCTTTTGCCTTTGACACGGTCAACCACGCCATCCTGCTCAACCGTCTCCATGATAACCTGGGTATCACCGATCAGGCCCTGGCTTGGATGTCCTCTTTGCTCTCTTATTGACCCTCCCAGGACCAACTGGGGTCCTTCCTCTCCTCGATCTCCATCTCTACCTGTGGTGTTCCCCATGGGTCTAACCTCTCTCCCTGGGTGTTCAACCAATGCCTGGCTCTTCTTGCCCACTGCATTGCCGCTCTCTGCCCCAACTTTCAGTACTTTGAGGATGACACTCAGCTTGTTTTCAGGCTCCCTTCCACCACCTCTTCTCCTTCTCTCATCTCTGACTGTCCGCTATCCAGGAGTGGTGTGCCGCCAACAATCTCTGATTTAATGCCAGTAAGACTTAGATTCTCCTCATCGGCACACCTGCTCCCTCCTTTCCTGTCGCTCTCTGGCCGGCCTCTATTGGCCCTCTTCCTTCTCCCACCTGTGAGGCTAAAAACCTTGGGGTCATCTTCGAATCCACTCTCTCCTTCTCTCCTCACATCTCTGTCTCTAAGAAGTCACACTACCTGCTGCATCTCCTCAGAGGTATTCTTCCTTTCCTCTGCTTCCCCCAGATGTTCTGTGTCTCCAGAGCTCTGGTTCTCTCTAGGCTGGACTACTGCAACAGCCTCTTTCTAAATCTGCCTGCTTCTACTCTCTGCCCTCTGCAACTCATCCATAACAGGACTGCAAGACTTGTCCTTGGCCGCAAGCCCAGGGAGCGTATGTCTCCAGTACTCAAATCTCTGCACTGGCTCCAAGTGGCTGTGAAGATTAAGTTCAAAATCATTTGCACTGTCCACAAGGCCTTCTGGGGCCTGGGGCCTCAATCCCTCCAACTAGGTCTTCCTAAATATCTTCCTTCTCAAGCTCTTTGCTCATATGCCTCCTACTCCCTAGGGTCAGTTGCTTCTCCAATCAATGAGTTAGTGGTAGATTTCTTTCTTCGGCTTGGGCCTCCCTCTGGAACTGGCTCCCTGAAACTTGAGAACCATCTCCGGTTCCAGAAGCACCTCAAAACCTTCCTCTTTGCTTCTGCTTTCTTTCCTCCTCTCCCCTGCTGAACTCCTGACTGAAACTGCACTGGTCACCTGGCTACCCTCTGATCTTGGGCCCAGGTCCCCTCCCCTGCCAGCTGCACACTGGCACTGCCTCTCGGCCAACCCCTGCACTTGGTGGCTGTTTCTGTATCCCTACAGTCCCCCCAGCTCTTGACACTTGATGTCTGCACTTACCACAAGCTGGCTGCACTTTTACCTATTGTTTTCATTATTTTATTTATTCTTTACTGTTCCTATGTATTGCACTGCCCCCTCCCCCTTAACCCCCGCACTTTCCCTCCCTCTCCCCACCCCCTCCCCTTGCACAATCTCAATGTCACCTGGCCTAGTAAGATTGCTGTCCTGGTCTTCCCTCTGTTCCCACGCTCTTGCCTCGTTGCACCTTGAAACACTTGTGTATAGGCACGTTATAAATGCCATATCATATCATCGTAACACAGGGCAGTAGGTCTGGCATTGCGATTCTTCCTCCCAATTGTCAGAGGCTTGACTGTTCAAGCCCTCACAGAGAAAGCCACTGTCATGGACTACAGCAACAGGTTTGGTGGTGTTGGGGTTGCTCAAACTGTGCAGGGAGGCCGTGCTCCTGTGGCATTGAGCAGTTCAGGACAAAGTGCTAGTGACCGCGTTGCACCTCGCTGGCAGTCTGACAACTCAAAAGGATGCTCCGAGTCTGTTCATGGGGTTGTCCCACAAACGGGAGCTGGACAGGGATATTGTGGAAAAGATATTCTCCAGTTGGTATAGAACCCAAGTCGACCCGTTTGCCACCAGCTTGAATAGGAAGTGTGAGATCTGCTCCAGCTAGCTCCCACAAGGGAATTCTCTGGGTGACGCTCTAGGGCATTCACCCTGGTTTATGCTTTCCCCGTTTTCGCTGATTACTTTGGTGCTGAGAAATGTGACGTGGAACGGAACAACCATGAACTTGATCCTGCCCGGCTGGGTACTCTGTCATGCTGGGCATGCTGCTTTGTCCTCCTTTGCGGGAGGATTTACTAACCCAATCAAGTTGCAGGGTACTTGGCCCCCACTCCAAGAATCTCAGCCTTCATGCCTGGATGTTGAGTGTCTGAGTTACAAGGATTGGAATATTTCAGTGGATGTCCATTAACCAAGTCCATTTCTGCTTGTTGCTTTTGAAAATTTCAGAGTTGGTGCAGAGAAAGAGACTGACGAATCTAGCAACATCGTCACTGATTCCCTGGAAGGAAGATTCTCTTAAATGGCCAGGGAAAGGCATAAGCTACCTTACTCTGACCCCGGGGGTGGCTATCTGTGGCAGGAGCACATAGAGGACAAATTCCAGGAAGGCAGAAAAATACTGGATTAAAAAAAATAATCCTTCAGATGTAATTCTTAAAGACATCCATGAACCTTTACAACATTCCTGTATGGCTTATTGCAATGTAGATGGAGGATTCACAGGTTTTCATAGCCAACAGCCTTATATACCTTCCCCCTCCCTTTGGGAAGAGGGATGAGTAATGCGGATGAAAAACCCTACCCTGAAGTTGTGGAACCGTGATAACCAGCACACAAGGGAAGAACCATACCCCTTGTGAGGATAATTAACAAAGTGGCAACACCCTGACAGGAGAGTATACCTGGGGTAGTAAAAGGATTGAGAAAGCTCAGAGGTCAAAACCCCTCTTTGAAATTGTGAATTGTGAAATGGTGCCCGTCAATACAAAAGGGAAGAACCATACCCCTTTGGAAGATAATTTAGGTCCAGAAAACGAGACAAGTAATAAAGGTCTCGCAAGTTCCTTTGCACCTAAACAATTTGTGATTGCAGCTTGAGATGTATACATTGTTTAAAAATGTTTGATGGCAGCTCTGTTTAAGCCATTACACACACATGCTTTCTCAGACTCCATTCTTTGAAGGTTGCCTTCCTAATCCCCCTTGACCTCAGTTGAGTAGACTGCAAGCTTTGTCCAGTAATCCAGAATATATTCAGTTTAATAAAGGGAAGGTTTATGGACAAAACTCTCATTTTTGCCGAAGTGGTAACAGAGTGCCACCTATCCCAGAAAATTGATCTGCCGTTATTTATTCCGTCTCCTCACTCTTCGTAGTATGAGGAGAGACTACACAGACTAGGCCCAAGGATATAGTTAAAATTCTACCAGTCGCAAACATCTACCTAGCAGAGGATTGCACTTCGCTCCATTCCTCTTCAAAACATTACTTTCTGGATTCAATGCTTCAGTGAGAAAATCAGTCTTTCAGAACCTGTACATAGTTCCACACTCTTCCTTACGCGGATCACCAAACAGCTGTGTGAATGTTTCAGAAAATAAGGAATGTGTGGGAGGCATTTTCGTACCTTTGGTAATGTTCTTCAGTGTTCGAAAATTAAGATCTGATGAGCAGAATGTCCGGCCTTATCCATTAGTCAGGAGCTACCGCTGCAGAACAGACAAAAGTACACAGTACACTGCAAATCTAATCTCTACATGAGACGCACACTTGACATTTTGCCCATTATGTATGATCTATTAGATTAACATGTCCTAATTCTTCTTTAATTACATTATGAAACACTCAGTTAATGTCACATATGCATATTTGCATGTCATCAGTTGGCCTGGGGAGCTAATGTAGCTTCTGGTAACTATTGGTTTTAAGTGAACCAGGTTCTCCTAGTCTAGAAACAGGAGCTAAATTGCTCCCAGCAATTTCGAACCATGGTCTTTCTGGTGAACACATTAATTCCTCCCATAGATTCCTTATCAACCAACCTCCCTTCTCACTAATGGGACTATCCTTCATGGACAAATGGGCAGCATAATTGACGAGCGACCATGCATCTGATTTTGGCACTAATTCTTGGTTGCGCTCCTGGGCTGACTAACTCCTTGCCATCTGACACACCATTACCTCATTTGTCCTCATCCTGCACATAACTATTGGATAGGGACTCCAGGTTTCATTGAGGTGTGACTCAGTCTCTGTGTGCCTGGTGATGACGTCAACAGGCAGCATCTGCCATAGCATGCCACATAGACCAACAAAGCTTTTCTTTTAATCAAGTTTGACTGATCTCTTTGAGGGGGCTACTGATGCTGCTGGTATTGCTGTGTGAAGAATACATCATAGATTCCATATCACAATATTTGATTATGTATTAATGTGAAGATCAAGGTTGATGTGGAGCTATGAAGAAGCAACTGTACATGCTCTGGCCACTGCCCCTTCCCAACACATGCAATAGTTAATTGGTAGATTGAACATTAAAAATACTACGCCAGGAGATTCTAGTTCAACTGGTCAGACGAAAAATCATACAATCATTTCACTTGATTGTGAAGTGCACTCATATCATTGTCACCAGCATGACTGTCTATGTAGTTTTTTATGTGAAGTTACTTTGTGTTCCAATTATTTAGCACAATTTTCCTTCCTATACTTAAGGCTTTCTAATCCAAGAAGTTTAAATGTGGTCTTCTGCTCACTCTATATCCTAATATTTAAATAATATCTTTTCTTGCATCCTTTCCTTTCTTTTTGTCAGTTACTTTGCATATTCAAGTTTGTGCTTCTCTATGCTAAACTTCCTGCACACTTTGTACGCCATTAGAGTGGCCTTATTTTAACTGGAGTCCAGTGTAGTCATTGCTGCGGTAACCTGCTTGCCATATCAGCAGATTTCTTTTGCTCTGCCTGTGTTACTCACTGACCCACTCCGAAAATGCTAGGTCTAACTTCCAGGTTAGTCTTGCAACTGTTAATCGGGACCAATGTATGCAATGAAGTCTTACAAAGCCAGAAGGACCTCTTGCCAAGTGGATTACTTCCAGATGCATTATCCATTCAAGTTACTATAGACATACCTTGCAGTAGAAAAACTGTTATAAAATTGGTAGCATTCTTACAGCCCTACACTCAGCTAAAATGTCTTTCTAACAAGCTTGAACTGATAGTTTGCCTTCCTAATGTAGTTGTCCAACACTTTATATAACTCTCTCAAGATGGAACAGTCTATATAGAGCTTTACTTCTTCAAAGTGATGCTCCATAACCTCATATGGGTGCTAAGTTGCTCTTGTGTGCATATTTTCTGAAGCCAACCTTACACTTTTTAGAATTATTACTGTTTAGTAGATCACTGGGACAAGGGTTTGTCCTGCTCCTCAATATGTATCCCGTTTGGCACTTCGAATTACCTTGGTGCCAACATAATGCATTACAAGAAAAGAGTTGCTTGACTGTTTGTTTTGGCAACTCTGATTGATACAGAAGATTGTAATATTTTCATTGGCAAAACAAAAGAGGTGATAGCTGGAAGGTTTGGAATTAAACCTAACCTCTGGCATTGCTCTGGGCAACCCTCCAGACCATCGTTCTTCGCCTGCCAAGCCATTACAGAAAGGTCCCATCCCCAAAAGTGCAGACCACCCCGAACTGCTTGGTCACATCCCTTCTGCACGAGATTACAAGCATCCCCAGAAATGTTTCTGCCTCATCAGTGGGGAGTAGCTTGGGTCTTTAGGCCCAGCAGACACGGGTCCCACATTTGGTGGGCATACCCGTCCCACTCGGGGTGACTAAGCAAAACAAGAGAGGTGATGGCTGGAAGGTTTAGAATGAATCTTAACCTTTGGCATTGCTCTGGGCAACCCTCCAGACCATCGTTCTTTGCCACCCAAGTCATTACAGAAAGGGGGAAAACCATATGCAAATCAGGCTTGGTCCCACCCCAAAAGGGGAAGTCAAGCCCAAACTGCTTGGTTACATCCCTCCTTAATTCTAAACCTTCCAGCCATCACCCCTTTGTTTTTGATATGTCACCCCGACTGGGACGTTTATGCCCAGATTTGGGATCAGCGCCTGCTGGGTCTAGAGACCCTAGCTACTCCTCACTGATGATGCATGCATTCCACCTGTGTTCCACATGATCAACGTCTGCTGGTAGATTACGGTTTGAGCGCAGCTGAACATCTCCTCGGGTGGGGCCTGATCTCTCCATGACAATGCACTGGAGTACTGCATTGAGGGCCCAAGCCTCACTAATGCTGATCCTGAGCACATCTGCCCACTCAACATCTGTCTGCTGCTCTGTGGTCCCCATCCAGGGGCCTACCCAGGCAAGATAACTATGACGCCGCCCTAGTTCTATCCAGTTCTCCTGGGATTGCTATACCAACATGTTGGGCTGGGCATTGCTCACTGAGTGGGGCCCACCATCCCCACTTTATTGCGCATGTGTGGCACTTGGGCTGGTGGACCTGCCCCAACCTGTTTCTGCCTTACTTGTGGGTTTCCTTCCAAGAGGATGGGAGTGGAGCTCTTTTTGCACAGTGTTGCGCAGTAATGCGCATCAGCGTGTGTGTGGCTATCCCCGCTGACCCTGCCCACAGCCAGCACGCATCAATCTTTCTCCACATCAACGGGACAGGATGCTCTGCACAGTAAATTATTATTATTTTTTTTTTTTTACTACATACTTCGGTTTGCCCGACTTGTTTCTCCACTGCGCCTCGCAGAAACATCCATTATTTTTTTTGTAAGAGTCTTGGCAAGATTCAGAGCTTGTTCCTCCTGTGGCAGGCACTACGCAGCAGCAGACACCCACAGCGTTTGTTTTGAGTGTTTAGGCCCCGTTCACAGGTAGAGTGGACTGTTGCTCCTGTCATGCCTTCTCATCTCGCGCACTTTGAAAAGATTGGCTCAGTGGCAAGAAGTTATCCTTGCTTGGCCTTTGGATCATGTTAGAGGTTTTTCTCATCCAAATCATTGAAGTCGCAGGTAAATCCGGCAGAGACACGAGTCATTTAGTGGCTAGCCAGCTCCCCCACTGGAGCACGCTCTAAGACCATCCTGACTTCTTCGTGTATTCGCACCGAGGTTCCTTCAGGAATTGTTACTGGACATGTATCCGAGGCCTCTCAGGCTACCACCGGTGCTTCCACAGAGGACCTTTAGAGGTCTTGTAGTGGTCTGATGGACCCAGGGGTGCCTTAGCAGCCAAAGCCTACTGGACTCAAGAAGCCTGAGGGCCCCTGACCTGCTGGAGCTTGCTCTCTGGCTTATATTACTTGCCGGATTAGGCCTTGAGGACCCTGCAGGCTCTAGTCCCTTGAGGGCTGCGCTGAACAAAACTGTGCGTGCCTCTCTCAAACACCATGATTCAGGCACAAAATCACCTAAAGCCTGTACAATTTCATCACAACCTTCCAATATTCAGCCAGCTTTGTCAAAAAAGCCTCTTCCGTCCACCTGAACTACAGTTATTTCTTTGAAGAAACACCATATTCCTCAAGAAATAGCAGCTAGACCTCAGGCAAGCAGACGGACACTGGTGCTGGTGTTTCGTATAGCTGAGGAAATATAGAAATTTCTTCACTACAGTTCCTGGACACTTTGCGCTCCAGAACAGCTAACATTCCTCTGCCTCCCACAGCCTGTAAGAAGGCTTTGTGAGAGTTCACTGGTCACCTATGACGACTTGTTCCACAGTTTATCTAGTTCCCTCTTCATCTGAGGTTGGTTGCACCGCCTCCTCTCAGGCATCATACATGGTACACTATTCATTCCTCTTCATGGACCCCGCCATCCACTTCTTTGTGGACTCCAGTTCTCTTCTACCTCCAAAGACAGATTTTTTAAAATATTTCAAAGAATTATCAATTCAGAGCGATGGTGGGATATTTAAGAAATCTTAGAGAAATAATGCCACCTGCCCAAGAGTTGCCGCCAATGCAATAATGAGCACATATATCTTCAGCACTAGCTCAGATTCCATCAGCACTGGCTTCAGTGATGACCAATCAACTGATAGAGTCCAGTATGGCTCCTCCGGTATAGTCTACTGCAGGGCCTGTGGCTCCATTACTTCCTCCACCACCTCTGGTTTCACAAGCTCTAGATGCACCCATGGGGTTAGTCTCTACGGACCAGTATTCTAAATCGGTTATGGGTATCCGTAACAACACTGATGATGAAAGAGCAAGTAGAGGAGTTTGCCTTGTCTGCAAGGGCTATCCGCAGCCACATATGGAGGGTGGGGGATTGGGTGTTCAGGACTTTCAAGGCCTGCTTAGTCCAGAAAGAAAACACTTCAGCCAGGATTCTTGCAAGTGTGCCATCTCTGAATACAACTGTCAAAACATGCATTTCGTTTCAGAAGGACATTTTAGCAGAGGCTAAGAGACTGGCAAACCCCTTACTCCACTCCCACGAATAGTAGAGAAATTGAAGCTTGTTACCGAGAACTTGATTCTGATCTTCCTGTACACGTAATAAATCCACAGTAGCAACACTTTTCTCAAGACCTTCACAAGCAACTTCTTTTGGGGCTCAGTCGTCTTCACCGTTTTGTAGGGAGGACAAACTGCTGGAATCGTACGGCAAGAAAATGTATGCCAATGCAGCACTTCAACTTTGCCAAGCTACACCCAATGCTTTGTTAGTGGCAGAAAATGACCGACTTTGCCAGGAAATCACTCCTTCAACACTATTTACTGCCAGATAGGGTGGCAGCATTGAAGTTCGGTTTGGCTGAGGCTAAACATATCGCCCAAGATATGAGAGTCCTCGATGCACCATCTAGAGCTATTAGTCGGAGTCGACATGTAAAGCAAAGCCTGCAATAGGGCAACTCCTTTTAACAAGGATGTCCATGCCAAAATATTAGATCTCCCCTCAAGGGCAATGATTTGTTCCACTGGTCAACAGACGAGGAGCTGAATAAAAAAAGTTTTCACTCTGTGTGTGGAGCTGTTTGCAACATCAGAGACCCGAAAATTCCCCTTGTTCGCAACTATCATAGGAAAAGACCCAGCTTCCTTGGTAGAACCACTACAGATTTCAAGGGACCACCAGAGTTATGCATTTCCTCCTTCTGCGAATTCAGAAGGTACTTTTGAAGTTTCACACACAGACTTGTTCACTTATCTTGATAGCCCCAGATTGGCTGACTTGCTATGAAGTCCTTTTAACCTGCCGATATCTCAGGACCTTCTGGTCTAAGAAAGGGGCTTGGGTTTGGGACCCCTCCCCTCTATGAACTTAGTTGCCTGGCACTTGAGAAGTTAGCCTTCCCCCACTTAGGTCTTTCAGAGTAGAATATTTTGGTTTTTCTGGCATCCTTAAAGTTCTGAAATCTCAGTACAAAAGCAAGTGGACTTGTTTTTGCTAGTGTATGCTGGAACAATCCTTTGAACATCTACACCCAGCTGTAGACAATGTTTTATCTTTTCTTTCTTACTTGAGTTTTGTGCTGTAAAGAATCAATCTTGTTGATCGTGTGCCTTCAGTTGGTGCTTATGTCGGCTCTCCGAGGCCTTCCATTTCCACATCAAATCCTGTCATCAGGAAATATTTTAGGGCCTTCTTCGTTTTCATCCTGCTTTGTTTAGAACAGTTTGCACCCATGTCAACCGCAGGCATCAAACTGGTATCTTGGGGGTGGTGGGAAAGCCTTCTTGTTTATAGTCACTTAGTCTAGAAAAATCTGCGAAATACAGGCCTGGTCTGCTTCCGAAACTTACACAGTTTTTCATAAGGATGTACTTTGGACCCATCCCATCTTTTTCCTAAAGTAGTATCTGCTTTTTACATAATAAGGAAACTGTCCTTCCTACCTTTTTTCAGTCTTTTCAAACCAATGGAGAGAATATTGCATACGCTGGATGTGCACTGCACACTTAAACTTTACTTGGATCGGTCCACATCAAGTTGGCAAGCTATCACTTTGAGTGGTCAGAAGTTGGGTTTTCAGGCTTCTAAAGGTACATTTCTTGATGAATCGTCTGTTGCGATGTAGAATCTTAGTCAATTCAAAAGAAAACCATTTATAAGGGCTTGCACATGCATGTGAATGAAGCCAGAGCTACTGCAATTGCATTTCAGAGGACTGTACCCTCAGATGTCATCAGCAAGGCAGCTACCTGGTCTTCATCATCTGCATTTTGCAAACATTACTGCATGGACACCGCAGCCAGGTCGGATACCAGCTTCGTCCTGCAGACTTTAACAAAATTGAATTTCCAGCTTCCCCGTGTTGATTAGTGCTTTGTAATCTCCCAAAAGTATGGATGAAAGGGGACAGGGCATAGGAGTAATATTTATGTACCATAATGACTTCTATGCTCCAAGTCCATATGCCTCGCCCGCGTTCTTTCTCTAAAATTGAGTTGTTAGGTGATTGTCTAGCGGCTTCAAGAACGAACTGGTGTTGCCAGCGGGTGGGTCAGCTGGGCTAGCCACACCCGTGCTGCTGGGTCTTACTGCTGACTGTGCATCGGATTGTCCATATAGCCACCTGAGCCCTTGTTATTGGTGTCATCGCTTGAGCAGTTCCGCAGACGCCCACGTCTCAGGTTCTCCACAAAGCTATAGCGCCATCTTGGAGCAAATTAGATAGTTGGCGTATAGTCTGATAGCCTGTTGTGCTTTATCCTTTTATTCCAGTCTTCCTTGACCCGAGGGACCTCTCAAGGCCATGCACCACCCAGGATGAACATGGCTACGCTGCTCTTCCTTTTTTTCTCCTCCTCCCTTCATGATTACAACACTTTTTTTTTCTCTGCCAGCTGTTGCTGGCCTGCCAATCCTATCATCTCTATGGGAGCACAGCTCCATTGTCCCTGGTGCTGACAATTCATAAGGTAACAGTACAACACCAATACAAATCAAATAAACAGCATTTAACAATGCTAGCTTTGGGCAGTTTTATTTCCTCCTTGCAATCGGAGATGTGTAACGCCATGTTAGCCAGACCCTCATTGGGCAACGGCTAAATTGATATTTGTTTTTACTGTTCGCTTAATCATCTTATTAGGAATGTGCATTAGCGCCCTGGGTGGGTGCTTCAGCCAGTCAACTTGCTTAGAATGTGGACTTTATGTATTGATGAAAGCCTGCCTTCTGAGCAAGCAGTGAGTAACTCAACCCCACCTGCCACTCTGCACTTCACCCCCTGCAGTATCCCTCTTCTTCCGCCCCATGCTTCCTCCCATTGCTCCCTCCCCCATGAGCCGCCCTTACATGGTCTGCTGCTCTGGCTCCCTCATCAACTTTGGCACGTTCATATCGGTCTTCGATCCTGCCACCTGCCATATAAAACGAAAGGGGTTTTACTGAGTCCAGATCTCCATTTCCGTGGCGGACATCTTGTTATTTTTCTGATTTGCGTGAAACAATAGGTTGCGTGTTTACTGTAGGTCGTTTCACATAAAGTCCTGGCCCTTAGCACCCTGGGCCAAACTACCATTGTGCTAATAGCTATAATAGACATTTTCTCAGGTCGTACCAGGTTGCAACGTCCTTCATTGGAAGCCATTGCTGCGCTGAGCTCTGTTAACTTGAACCACAGGCATTGTCATCAACACCGCTCTTTGTAATGTTAAACACCTTAATCGTGCGTCACAGAAAATCATATTGATTGCTGGGGAAGTATGATTGTACTGTCAAACATCATGTGATGCAAGCTATTGAATTCGCCCTTCTATGCCACCACTCCTCAAACCACTCCCATATGCTTTTTTTATTTTTGTTTATTTTGCAGTTTTCTAAACCTATCGTGTGGCCTATCATCCTCCCGGCTGCACCACCACCTTATGCACAATGGCTACCATGAAAGAGCTCCCTGTTTGAATGTTTCCAGTCTGACTACCAGATCATGTACTCGCTCACATTATTTCACTTTTGTCAGATAGCCACTTTAGATCCTTTATTTGGATCCTGTTCAGTTTATTTTAATTTTATGCAGGCTCAATAGAGACTGGTGAAAGTATAGGCTTATTGTGAGTGTGTCTTTAAAAAACAGAACTATAATTAGTTAAAAGTGCTGCATACTGTGAAAGGGCCTCAGTGCTCACAATTGGCCTTGGTTTAATTGCACTGCATTTTTGGGAAGGAGCCCAGAACTGGCATTTGCTACACCTACTCCAGGCTGCAAAGTCTTATCCCACCCCAAACCAGAACCAACTGAAATGTTTTGCCATACTGCCCGCTGGAAAAGAATGCTGAATTTCAGAGAGAACTAAACTTACATAAGTACTTGTATCTTCAATAATCAAGGGAAGAAACTGAGTACATTGCTAAAACCAAAGACCAGTGCTGATATGTTGTCAAGATGAGCAGCTGACCCTGCGACCAGGAATCCAGTGCTGATTCTGAAAGTCATGCTGAAATCTTCGATTAAGTGTAGTCAGTCGTGCATATTGTGCAGTATCACTAATTGTATATAGCATAGTAATTGTTTATGTAGTCTGTTTTAAACATTAATCTTCATTTATCCAAATGAATTGCTTTGCTCAATTTCCTTTTTCATTAAAATAAAGCGATCTTGCATTTGCTGCTCTGCATCCTAATGCCTGCAAATATGGATGCACAGCAATTTTCTTTAATAACCATATTCCCTCTCAAGCTAAAAACCTTATTGGCACAAATTAAAGTCTTACTTGATTTAAACTCGCCTGTTCCTCGCAACAAAATGTTTCCTGCAACCCGATTCTCGCCTGTGGCTTCTGAAAGCTGACTTTAGTTACTACGCACAAGAGCAGAGGCACCACGATAAAAGCAAAACATGCTTGAAACTAGTATTATGCACATTTTTCAAACGAAATGCTTTTAACAATTCAGGACAAATGTAAGCCACATTTGTTAATAAAAATGAGGGAATGACATTAAAAGAATTAAATATGAGGGAAAAAATAAGCACGGTTGCAACAAAAATGTGATGAACTAAACTTAGTTGTCATTGTTTAATCGTGTGATTTTCTTAAATCTAGATGTTGCATAAATGCAATGAATTTCATGTCACACTGTTTATTGGGTTTTAAGGATCTTTCATTTATAGATTCATTTCAACTGCATACTGCAACCGTAAAACTGTCAGTGTGGTTGGCATCTAATCTGATGCTGCTAGGATGTGTAAGTCCATGTCCTCTGCACTAGCAGGGTTAAGGAGCCAATAGTGCACCCACACCAAAATGGCTCCATCATGAACCTACCTTCTGCAATTGAAGCTACCCTGCTAAGTAAATAAAGTCTCCGGTTTCAAAAGTAACTGACGTTTCAATGGATTGTTTTTCTCCCAGAGATTCCTCATCTTTATAGATATCCTCGTCCAGCTGTGCTGCTCAAACTTTTTCGACAGGGGGCTTAGTGGACCTCGACTCGATTTACAATCTGTCTTGCTCGGTGTTCGATCGTCGGCTCCGGACGTGAAGTTGGGTGTCGTGTATATATATAGCACATCACTACGCCCCATGCTTATGTTCCTTTTTTTCTGGAGTCTGCTTCAGGAACACGACTTCTAAATCGGCGGTGCTGTCACTCGTTTGGTCTTCCGAGGCCGAGATGGAGGAGCCCACCCCCGAAAAGGGTAAGGAGAAGCATCGCTGAAAATCTAAGAAGCGGTCACACTCAAGAAGCCATTCTTCTTTGTCTTCCTCGCCAAAGAAGAAAAAGGGTCACAGTCATCGACACAAGTTTAGCTCGTTGTCAGAAAGAGATGAGCCCTCAGCTGGTCCGACCACTTGACAACAGTGGGAAAGTTTCAAGACCGAGGTGCTTGAAATGTTTAAGAATCAAGCTACTGTAGGTGCGGTCCCTACCCCGCCCTGCGTTGGCTGTTCAATGGGGTCAGCAGTAATTATGAAGAGACACGTCTATCTAAAAACCTTGGGTTTCTCCCCAAATGTTCATAACAGGTAACTGGATATGCCTTTTGAGGGAGATTTGCTTTTTGGCCAAAAAGCTGATGACTCTTTGGAAAAATGTAGAGAGTCTAAAATTGCTGCTAAATCGCTGGGCCTAGCTTTGCAGCCGGCCAAGCCTGCCTTCAGCTTTGCCTCAAGAGGTAGAGGCTACAGACGGTATGGACTGTATGGCAGGAAGGCGCAGCTCCCACAGGCCAGGCAAGGGCAGAGGTGTTTCTTGTGTCTCAGAAGGGGCAGAGGGGCTTCTAGAGGACATCAAACAGTGGCTGGGGTGGCTCCGCCCACTAAGCCGCTTTGATTTCCCCTTCCACGACTTACCGGTTGGTGGACTGGTTGGCTGGATATTACTTGATGAGCCCAGGCCCTGCAGACAGTTAGGTGGGGTTGTCTGCCTGTTTTTAAAAAATCCACCAGACCGCCCCCCGCCTCCAACCAGGACAGGAGCTCCATGAAGAACTGAGAGCCCTGTTGTCGAAGGGTGCTGTGGAAGAGGTACCTCCTGAACAGAGAGGTTTGGGCTGCTACTCCCAGTATTTCCTGGTACCCAATAAAGGAGGAGGTCTCTGTCCCATTCTGTACCTCAGAGCTCAGGGCTCTGAACAAGTTTCTGAGGAGAGACAAATTCAAGATGGTGATGTTGAGAGAAATTATCCATGCTCTCGTACTTCAGGACTGGCTGGTGTCAATCGACCTACAGAACGCTTTTTTTTTCATGTGCCGATACATCAAACGCACAGTAAATCCCTAAGGTTCCACATAGGGGACACATACTATCAGTTCAAAGTGCTTCCCCTTGGGTTGACCTCCACTCCAAGGGTCTTCACCAAGCACATGGAGATCTAGAGTCTATGCATTTCCTTAGCTGGATGACTGGCTGATCCGGGGCAGGTTTTGTCTCATCTAGAGCACACCTCCCTACTACTGCAAAGTCTAGGCTTCTCCTTGAACTTGAAGTCCCATTTGACGCCAGTCCAAAAGCTACAGTTCATCAGAGCAGTCCTAGACACTCTGCTAGGGAAGGCTTTCCCTCTCGAGGAGAGAGACGACAGCATTGCACAGGTGGTACATTTATTCCGGAACCATGCCACTTTACCAGCAGCTTCCTTCCTCTGCTTCTTAGGTCTCATTGCCTCCTGTATTTTTCTAGTGCCAGAGGCAGGCTGCACATGAGATATCTTCAGTGGCTCTTAAGGGACCAGTGTTCTCAGTACCTTGGAGCCCTCACTGATCCTCTCAAAGTCTTCAACCAAGTGGACTGCGACTGGTGGGACAACCGCAACAGTCTTACGGCGGGGTAACCGTCCTGGCCTCCTCGGCCTCTGACTCAAATGGTCACAGATGCATCTCTGAAGGGTTGGGGCACTCACTGCGAGGACTTGCAGGTGAGCAGCTTTGGTCAGCGATGGAAGCCAGGTGGCACTTTAACAGGTTGGCCTTGCGAGCCATCAGACCAGCCCTGAGAGTCTTTGCCCGTCTCTCAAGGGGAAGCATGTCCTGATTCTAACTGACAAATCAGTGGCCATGCACTACCTGAACAAACAAGGTGGCGTGTGCTCCCGTCCCCTCTGCACAGAGGCGATTCAGCTGTGGTTCTGGTTACTGGAGAACCGGATTTCATCTGCCAGGGACAGAGAACAGTTTTGGCGGTTGCTCGGAGCAGTCAGAGTATGGTCTCACATTAGTGGGAAGTGTGCCATGAAGTCCTGGAAGAGGTCTTTTCTCACTGGGGTACCCTGCAGTGAATCTGTTTGCCACAGAGTCCAACAGGAAGCGCGAACAGTTTTGCTCGGGGGATTTCCCAGCTAACAGCGCATTGAGACGCGTTTATGGTAGACTGGATTTTCCCTCTCCACTACACCTGCCCTCCGATTCCTGTCATTCATTAGGTTCTCAGGAGGTTGAAGAGATTTCGAGTATGTGCAGATTTCCTGACCCATTCGGAAGGTCGAGTTCTTCGCACGACCCTATATTCCCTCAATGTACATGTGTGGCTCTTGAGAGAATGAGGTATGACTGGGACCTCTCGGCGGAGGTCCTTGAGGTGTTGCTGTCTGCATGCATACCTGCTACAAGATCTTTGTACGCATGCAGGTGGAGAAGATTTGAGGCGTGGTGCAGGGAATGCGAGATTGACCCCATCTCTTGCTCTACCACTACAGTGATGGAGATCCTTCTGTCACAGGCCTCACGGGGCCTTCAGGTTACCATAGTCAAAAAGATATTTGGAGGCCTTGTCTGTATCCAAAAGGTCCCAGGATCAAGGTTCTTTCGAATGGATTGTGTTTGTGGTGCCTCGGCGAGTCGCTCGACACCGATGACTGCTCGAAATGCCAGTCGCTGACTGCCAAGGCCTTGCGTGAGCGGAAGGGGAAGCGCCAGGTTGGTAGGGGCTCGAAGCCTGTTAAGTCCTGGACTTCCAAATCCAAGGGGTTTTCCACCGATGACTCAAGGGGGGACTCTCCGCGTCGGAAGAATCCCGATGATCTCGGTCCCAGAGTGGTACCCACCACTCCTCCTCGTCCTGGCACTCGAGGAAGAGCCGTCACTGGTCGCCTTCCCCGTCCCCTTCGGAGGATGGTGCCTCGAGGAAGGTTACGTGCCCTACGAAGTCCTCGACTCCGGAGGAATAGGCGGCATTTAAGAAATCCATGATGGTGATTTTTCAATCGCAGGACACTGGTCCGGTCGCGTCTTCTGCTGAAGCAGGCCAGGATCGGTCTTGTTCCGTAGCTTGCACGCCTTCGGGCTCGGGTTCACGGCGTGACGCACATCTGG
This sequence comes from Ambystoma mexicanum, assembly GCF_040938575.1. Classification (NCBI taxonomy): domain Eukaryota; kingdom Metazoa; phylum Chordata; class Amphibia; order Caudata; family Ambystomatidae; genus Ambystoma; species Ambystoma mexicanum. The sequence continues at coordinate 1,210,189,621 of NC_090922.1, read as the reverse complement.
AGCCGTCGAGGTCCCGTACGGACAAGGAATTGAAAGGTCGCAAGAGACGTGTCTTTAGGTCTCGGTCCTCGTCCCCAGCGAGACCGCAGCTACCTATGGAGGGCTTGAGGCCGGAGTCGACTCAATCAGCGCTGTGTCTGTCCGACTCAGACATGCTTTCCAAGGTTGTCGACGCTCTCGACAACAAAGCCTTCGACAATTTCGGCGCCCTTCAGGGATTTTTTTCTCGCGGTGTGCCTTTGAAGTTCCCGGACATCGTGGATCCTCGAAGGAAGGCTATGTCGAGGCCAGTTGTGGACTCCAGGCCCTCTTCTGTCTCCAGACCTGGTTGTCACCTCCCTCTGGCTGACATTTACGAAGAGGAGGAGAGGTCTGAGTTTGAGGAGCCTGCGGTACTGGATGAGGCACCACAATTTTCTGGTGACAGTCAGTTGGAGGTGTTGACAGTCCCTCCATGATGCCAGTGGGTTGGACACTTCCCGGAAGTTGACTTTGGTAGACCTGAGCCTGGGGCTCATGCAGAGTCTTCGTACCGATGGCTTATGTCACGGGTCTCGGAGTATCTGGGCTGGTTCAGTAGTCCTGAAGACTTTGTGCAGGACGATCTGACAGACATTTTAGATCAGGGTCCATCCTCTGGCCCGGTTTTGCCTTTTCATCTTTCCTTGCAGAAAAGGTCCCCAGATTCTCTTCCGGTGGTTAATAAGTCCTTGACCAAGAAATACCGCCCTTCCGTTAGCAACCCTAGCTATTTGTCTACTCACCCCACTCCTGAGAGTTTGTTGGTTCAGGCGGCTAAGGCCACCTCGAGGCAGGCGGTGTACCCTTCCATCCCTCCGGATAGGGATGACGAGCGCTTTGATGGTTGGGCAAGGAAAGTGTTTTCTGCCTTGAAATCGGCCAACTCCATGTGTGCCTTGGCAAAGTTTACACACACTCTGTGGAATTGTGTATCTTTTGCGGCTGAGCGTATTCCCGAGGGGGAAGAAAGGGATGGTTTCCTTGCTATCGTGCAGAATGGCAAGGATGCCATGTTTGAGGCCCTTCAGTCGGATTTGGATACGGCTGACAGTGTGAGCCGGTCCATGGCTGCGAGCACCGTTATACGCAGATTTGCCTGGTTGCGGAAGTCGGTGGTTGCTCCAGATGTGCAGAGCCGTCTTCTGAGCATTCCCTTTGATGGCGCACATTTATTTGGCAGCAAGGCTGACGAGAGCCTTGAGAGGTTGCAGACCACAAAAGATGTGGCGAAATCGTTAAGAGCCGTAGTGCGTCAACCTCCGCCTTTTCGTCCTAGGGGACAGCAGTGGAGGGGGAGGTTCCTTTTTGTTTCTACTCCTCTTTTGGTAGAACGAGAGGGACCTCTAGTCAAAGGGGCCAGCGAAAAAGTACCCGTGGTGGTCGGGGAAATCCTAGTGCCAAAGCCCCTCAGGCAGTTGCCTCTTTGCCTTCAGGCACTGCCGCCGCCGCTTCTAAACAGTCATGAGGCAATGTCCCATGGTTTGCCGTTTGGGGGCAGACTGTCTCAGCATCTCGAAGAATAGCGTGCCATTACTTCAGATGCGTGGGTTCTGGATACCATAGCCCACGGCTACTGCCTTTCTTTCCTCCAGCGGCCTCAAGACAATCCACTGGGGAAACTCTTTGAAGCTTCCGGATCCGCTCCTTGCCCAGGAAATCTTGTCCCTGCTGGGGAAAGGTGCTATAGAACTGGTGCCTGTAGCGTAGAGGAACAAGGGATGGTATTCCCCTTATTTTATGATCCCAAAGAAAGACGGGGGTTTGAGACCCATCATGGACTTGCGGTGGTTGAACAAACTTCTCCGGAAGGACAAGTTCCAGATGGTAACTCTTTCTCAAGTCCTCCAGACCCTTCAACTTCAGGATTGGTTGGTGTCTCTGGACCTCAAGGATGCTTATTTCAATGTGCCAATCCATCCCGCGCACAGGAAGTACCTGAGGTTTGCGGCTGGCAACTCACACTTTCAGTTTCGGGTCCTGCCGTTCGGATTGACCTCCACCCCGAAGGTCTTTACCAAGCTCATGGTGGTGGTGGTGGCATTGTTCCTCAGGCAGGGCGGGGGGGGATTCACGCCTACCCCTACCTGGACGACTGGCTGATCTGGGCGCGCTCTCCCGAGCTAGCGTTGTATCTGTATCACCTGCCGCATCCTCCACAGGCTGAGCTTCTCCCTGAATTTCAAGAAGTCGCATCTGACACCTTCCCAACAGCTCCAGTACATCGGGGCTGTATTAGACTCGTCCTTGGGGAAGTGTTTGCCTCTCAAGGTGAGGGCTCTTCACATTGTGCAGATGGTGGACACGTTTCAACATGCCAAGAGTCTCCCGGCTTTCGAATTCGTAAGGTTGCTCAGCCTCATGGCATCCTGCATTTTTCTGGTGCCAGAGGCCCGGCTGCGGATGTGGTCCCTGCAGTGGGCTCTCAAGATGCAGTGGTCACAGTTCTCTGGCAAGATGTCGGATCCCATTCAGATTCCACTCTTGGTCTCCCAGGATCTTTTGTGGTGGGCCACCGAAGGGGACCTGATGCGGGGGGAACCGTTTTGGCAACCATGGCCAGAGGTGACGAGAGTGACGGGTGCTTCCCTCACAGGATGGGTTGCTCATGCCAACAGCAGGACCACCAGCGGTCGTTGGTTTCTGTCGGAGTCGAGACTCCACATCAATTTGTTAGAGCTGAGGGCCAATAGGCTAGCCCTGAAGGCGTTTCTGCCCTCTGTGCCGGGAAAGTGTGTCCGGATCATGACGGACAACACAGTGGCCATACATTACCTCAACAAAAAGGGAGGGGTATGGTCACTTACGTTGTGCAGAGAGGCAATGCAGCTCTGGTTCTGGGCCATCCAGCAGGAAATTTCGATCTCGGCAGTTCATCTGGCCGGAGACGACAATGCGGCAGTGGAAGCTCTGAGCAGGCAGAGCATGGTCTCCCACGAGTGGGAGTTGGTTCAGGAAGTCCTTAAGGAGACCTTCACCCTTTGGGGAACCCTGCAAGTGGATCTCATCACCACCAGGGTCAACCGGAAGTGTGAGATATTCTGCTCCAGGGAATTTCCTCTAAGAGGAGTCTTAGGAGACGAGTTTGTGGTGGATTGGTCATGCCCGCTGCTGTACGTATTTCCTCCAGTCCCCGTCATTCCTCAAGTGAAGCGTAGGTTTGGTTCCCACATGATCCTCATTGCTCCGGATTGGAACAGGAAAGCGTGGTACCCGGACCTTCTGGTCATGTCCATCTGCCCTCCACACAGTCTTCCCCACTCTCTCTCAGGAGGAGGAGGAGGTGCTTTCGCCAGGCGGCCTTCTACAAAATCCCTGTACCGTTGGCGTAAGTTCTGCGACTGGTGCAGGGATCACAATGTTGATCCTTTTCAGTGCTCTGTTCCTATGGTTTTGTCTTTCTTGCTTTCTTTGGCCCACAGGGGCCTTCAAGTGGGTACCTTTAAAGGTTACCTGGCGGCGCTGTATATCTTTAAGCGCTCGTCTGAAGAATGTTCTTATTTTAAGATTCCTTTGATTTCCTAGTTTCTTAAAGGATTGACTAATGTATTTCCGCTGTCACCCTTCCAGGTGCCGGTTTGGGATTTGAATTTGGTATTGAAATTTCTCATGGTTGCTCCGTTTGAACCTTTGCACTCTTGTCCTTTGAGATTACTGTCCTTTAAGACTTTGTTCTTGGTTGCGGTTACAGAGTGAGTGAATTGCAGGCATTTTCATCTAAGCCACCCTTTACTGTGTTTCACAAGGACAGGGTTATACTGCGAGTACGTCAGTCTTTTCTACCTAAGGTAGTCTCTGAATATCATTCAAGTCAAAATTTGGTCTTTCCATCTTTCTACCCTCCTCCTCATCCTGGTAAGGAAGGGGAACGTCTCCATTGGTTGGATCCTAGGAGAGCTCTTAGCTTTTATTTTTCTAGGATGTCTGGGGTCAGAGTGGACGATCAACTCTTTGTAGGATATGCTGGACACCGATTGGGCCAGGCTGTTACCCCACAGACCTTGTCCAGGTGGATTGTCCTTACCATTACGGAGTGTTACCGGTTGGCGGGTAAGGACCCTCCTGATGGTTTGAGAACTCATTTCACTAGGGGCGTGGCTACTTCCACAGCCCTCCAGCGTGGTGTTCCTATTAGGAATATTTGCAATGCCGCTACTTGGGCTTCAATCCAAAACATTATTCCCTGGATACAATCCATGGTCAGGATATGGCCTTTGGGAAGACAGTACTTTATTCCGCAATCTAATTGGGTACTCTAAATTCCTTTTCCTTCTCCATTTACCGGTACTGCTTTGGGAGTGTCAAAAATGTGGAATGCATTTGGAGGACACAATCCATTCGAAGAACAAGTTACTTACCAACTGGTAACGTTCTTTCGACTGGATGTTCCTCCAACACATACCACATCGCCCTCCCAGCCTGCCCCTCAGGGGAATTTCCTATGCGATTGCAGATTCCGTTTCCGCAAGGCCAAGTGCAGTCCAGCAGGCATCAGACTGGTGTCACACGTTCTGGGGGGAAAAAACTTAAACTGATGATACGGGCGCCGTGCGTCCTATTTATAACATCCTGTGACGGCGTCCTCGAACGGAGGCCCTCGAGGGGCATGGACCCGATGCCATCGAAGCAGGACGCCCTCTGCCGAAAAAGTTCCCGAAGTGCACAGCTGTGGACATTACATGTCAAAGATGTGGAATGTGTTGGAGGAACATCCAGTCGAAAGAACGTTACCAGTTGGTAAGTAACTAACTTGTTCTTCTTCACTATTCCGGTGATTGCCCAATTCCTGAAGGGCCTTCCCAATACGTTTCCACCAATTCCCTTTGTTGTCCCAGATTGGGATGTTGATCTGGTTTTGACCTATTTGAGTGGCTCCTTTGGAGCCCATGCTCTACTGCTTCTTAAGGCTGTTGTCTCTTAAAACAGCCTTCTTAGTTGCAATCGCATCAGCCAGGAGGGTAAGTGAATTGCTAGCTTTGTGCTGCAAACCTACGATTTTTCGAGAGAATGTTTCTGTCAGGCCTGGCTTCCATCCTAAAATGGTTTGAGGTTCACCTCTCTCAATCTATTGATTTGCCTGTCTTTTACCCTCCACCACATCGCTCGAAGAAGGAAGAGCATTTCCACCGTCTTCACCCCAAAAGAGCATTACGCTTTTATATCGCTCGTACATCCAAATTTTGGAAGACTTACCAGTTTTTGGTGGCCCCTTCATTATCCTGTAAGGGTTTCAGTATAACGCAGCAAACCCCGTCGCGTTGTATTATTTGGTGTATATCCGAATTTTATAAGTCGGCAGGCAGGGAGCTTCCTCCCATCATCAGGACAAATTCAACAGTAGGGGTCTCAGCTTCTACAGGCCTACAGATGGGGGGGGTTCCTGTTAGGGACATAGGTTGTGCGCCCACATCGTCGTCCTTGCACACATTTAATTCTATGGATCCTTCTCCCGCAGATTCCTCATTGCCTCTCCCATCCATTCCCTCTCTTATGGCTTAACGTTTCTGTTTAAGTGAAAGACTGTAATGGCTCTAAGGTGACTGCTTCTATTGGCTAGATGCTTGTGTTTTTTCTTTTTTAAATACATTTTATTATTCAAATTATTGGGGGTTTTCACCCCTGAGATTTTTCACATCGTAAAGATTTTATTGGCTGCGTAGCCTTCCCTCCCGTTGTTTTTCCTCTGCAGCTTTCAGTCACGGGGGAAAAAAGGGCGGACCTGAAGCATGGGGCATAGTGATGTGATATATATATACAACGCCTGGCGTCCTGTCCGGAGCCAGCGATCGAGCAAGACGGATCGGTGATCGATGGCCAAGTCGAGGACCACCACGCCCCCTGTTGAAGAAAAGTTTCAGAGCAGCAGAGCTGGACGAGGATACCTATCAAGATAAGCAAGCTGCGGGAGAAGAATACATACAAAGATCATTACAGCAAGTCATTTCTCCATCTATTCACATTCCTCCAATCAATCCGCAAGTGAAACAGTTACAATTCAACATCTCATTAAGGACCTGGAGTTGCATACTCTAACTCAATCCAGAATACCACTCTCTTTAAACGATGTTCTGTTATTCCTCCCATTCCTACATATTGTATGGAGTGCACCACCTAAAAATGTCTCACTACTGGAGAGTTGTTATTACGAATGCAAAGGCTTGTGCTCCCCATTTCCAATACAAACACCTTTACATAGATACATTTCAAGAGGCCAATCACAAAATCCGAGCCAAGAAAGAAAAATCTTCTTTTTCTGAGTATTCTCTTTTCTTATTTTAGCACATTGGAACATTGTGCCTGCATTGATGATTATTGTGATTTCTTTATTCATTCGCGAATTGATTATGCCATATGAAAATCATGCAGTTAATGGAAGAAGCCTTCTTATTTCTTCATACCGTTGTAGTACACTCCATGCTCATCTGCTGCTTGTAGAGCTACATGTGCCCCTAGTAGAGAAGGTACATTACTATTGAGTAAATTAATGTGCATTGGGCTTTAATGTTTTCTTAACCATAAACTACAAGGATTCGCCAGCCAGGTATCTCCAATGGCATCCTTTTAATTTCTTTTCTTGTTCAAGTTGTATGTTTTGCCAAAACTATTTTGTGTACACCATGAAACACCATCAGCCATGTGGAGCTTGGTGTTTAAATCCAGTGTGCCATTTGTAACAGGCCTACATCATCTTCCTGACATTACAAATTCTATCTTTTGTCTTGTATGCTAATGGAAGGTTATTCAAAGTGATGGCACCAACGAGAGACCTACCTATTCCTTCAAAAGACTTCATATTGTACTTGAACGTCTGTTTATTAAGGGCATATGCTCACTGAACCTCTTTACTCACTGAAGGTTGGTGCTTTGATGGTGACATTTTAAAAGCCTCCTTGAATCAAGTGAGGAGAGAAGCCTGAAGTATGTGATGGATATAAAGCCACTATAATTGCCTCAGAACTAGAGAATAATGTTCCCATTTAGAAGCTCCAACACCACTCAATTGCATTTTAGTTTCTGAAATGGTACAGACTGTTACCAGCTTTGGACGGTGCTATCATATATATCATTACAGCAACCAGTGTTGGCAGCTATTATTTCCTGGACCGCATAAGATTGGTAAGGTTGGCCCAGTCCTATAGGGGTTTGCAGCAATGCTGTGGCTCCTCCCAATATAGGTGCCAGTCCAGCAAACAGGCGTCACTGGTCCAGGGCCAGATCCTCCCACTTCAGCATCCCGGTGGGACGACTGTCAAGGTTCGTCGAAGTATGGACACGCATCACGACCGACAAATGGGTGCTATCCCTTCTCCAGGAGGGCCACTTGCTGGAGTTTGGACAATCCACCGGACTTCCCCTCTCACGCTCAAACCAGAGAAGTTGTGACAACTCTTGCTTCAAGAAGTACGAGCTCTGCAGCAAAAGTGTGCAGTGGAGAAGGTTCCCAAGGACAAGCTGATCACAAGAGTCTACTCCCGCTACTTCCTGGTAAGGAAAAACTCACTGCACAAGAAGTCAGGGGATTGGAGGCCCATATTAGACCATAGGGTGCTCAACAAGTTCCTCAAGGCACAAGTGTTCCACATGGTCACACTACAGCAGGTGGTGTACCTGCTATAAGGATATTTCTTGGTGTTCATTGACCTTTGACATCCCTATTCGCCTCACACTGGCACTACCTATGCTTTGTGTTGGCAGGAGTACATTATCAGTTCAAGGCCCTTCCATTCGGCCTCGGTCTGCTCTGCGGGTATTTGCCAAATGCCCTGCGCCAGTGGTGGCTCACTTGCGGTGGAGGGGCGTTCACATCTACCTGTATCTAGACTACTGGTTGGTAAGAGCCCGCTCCTATATGCTGGTAGAAACCAACACAGCCACCACCATAGAGTGTCTACAGCAACTGGGTTTCTCCATCAACTTCCCAAAGTCATGCCTGGTTCCATCGCAACATGCACTCTATCACAGAGCAAGACTCGACACCCAAACCTGCACCGTCAGACCCTCGGACGAAAGGGTGGCTGCTCTTCTAGACAAAGTGTGCTGTCTCGACGGCGCCCATGTAACTCCAGTACTCAACTACGAATCCCTGTTGGGGATGTTTTCGTCATGCATCCCGTTGATCACCAACTGCCGGTTACACATGCGACCGGTGCAGAAATTCCTTGATGCCCGCTCGATCCAAGCCTCGGGGTCCTGGGACGACCGAATTGCTCTGACACCGGTTTTCAAACCGAGCATTCGCTGGTGTCGGGGAGGGAACATCTGGTGCAGGGCGCCCGCTTCAGGTTGCCACACCCTCGGGCCACCATCAGATACTTCACTGGAGGATTGGGGCACCCACTGTCGAGACAAAAACACCAGGGGCCTTTGGTCGGAGGAGGCAAAGAGCCAGCACATCAACCTGCTGGAGCTACGAGCTATTTTTTTTGACCCTGAACTCCTTTCTTCCCCTCCTGAGGGGAAAGGTAGAACAGATTTACGCAGACAACACAACGTCAATGTTTTATATCTGCAAGCATGGAGGAACAAGGTCCCCACAGCTTTCCAGGGAGGCCCAAGCCCTGTGGCATTGGGCTCTACAGCAGGGCATGTTTCTCATTACCTTTTATCTACCAGGGATTCATAACCCTCTGGCGGACTCCATCAGCAAGGAGTTACTCTTGCCACAAGTGGGACCTGCACAACGACAAGCTTCACTTGTTTCAAACGTGGAGCACTCCGGAGATCGACCTCTTTGCCCACGATAACAGTTGCTGCAAGACCTTTGCCAGCTTCTTCCCCATCCGGAGAGCTTGGGGGGACGCCTTTGCGTTTCCATGGGAAGCAAAGTTTCTGTATGCATTTCCCTGTGCTGCCTCGAGTCCTACACACCTTCAGACTGCATCAGTGATATTAGTGGCCCCTACGTGGCCGAGACAGTTTTGGTACTCCAACCTCCTTGCCCTCTCCTCAGCAACACCGATCTTGCTGCGTCCACACCAGTCGCTCCTGTCCAGGAATCGTGGAGCGGTACTGCACCGTGACCTGGCCTCTCTCAATCTGAGGGCCTGGCTCCTGTGTTCTTAGAGTTTGGGGCTCTGTCCATTTCACAAGAATGCCAGGCGATACTGGCTATGGCTAGAGCTACGTCCACCTTGAAATGCTACAAGAGTAGTGGAAGCATTTTCAAGTATGGTGCAGAAACCAGCAGCTCCGACCATCCAGCCGTAGGATCGTTTGTGCCAGCGACAACAGATACAGCAATCAGGTTTAACAAATTCTTCCATTAAGGTGCACCTTGCTGCGATCCCCAGGTACAACCGTGCTGCAGGGGTGTCATCCCTGTGGTCTCACCAGCTGGTGAAGGAGATTATGCGTGGGCTGTTCCAGTCTTTTCTACATGTCCGTCCCCCAGCGCCAGCATGGGAGCTCAAGTTGCTACTCGCAAGGCTTATGAAGCGTCTTTTGTGTCCATGCACCAAGCATCTATTAAACATCTTTCCTGGAAAACAATGTTATTGGTGGCCATAACTTCGGCCAGGCAAGTGGGTGAAATCAAGGCATTTTCCGCAAAACCGCCCTATTCGATGTTTCACAAGAACAAAGCTGTTCTACGTACTAACCCAACCTTTGTGCCGAATGCCCTCTGCTTTCCATCTAAATTAGCAGGTGGTTTTGCCCCTAGTCTTTGGCACACCGTCTTCAGCAGAGCGAACACTGCACACACTGGATTTGGTGCATGCCCGCAAATACTATGTGGCACATACTAAGTCATTCCGTACAACAGATCAGCTGTTTCTCATTTGGATTTTCTGGGCCCGGGAAGGCTCTCTCAAAGTCCTATATTGCAAGATGGATTGCTGCCTGCATCTCATCCTGCCACCAGCAAGCCGGCAGGCTGCTTCCCGGCAGGCCCCAAGCTCACTCTACCAAAGCAGTGGCGGCATCCACTGCTTTCCTCTCCAGAATTCCGCTGCCCAACATCTGCCATGCAGCCACCTGGAGATTAGTACATACGCTCACCAGGTTCTACTGTGTCTACAGAGATTCTGCTGAAGAGTTGGGCCGTCTGTTCTGCAGAGCATTTTTGCATAAGGTGGGTACATCTCCAGTGGTAAGTTATGCTGGGAGTTTGCCTCCGCCCCTGGTTATTGTTCTACTGATTAGTAATCTATTTGCAGCATGTGAATTTATGAAGGATCTAATGCTGGAGAAGGAATACGTTACTAAACTGTAACTCCGTTCTCCAGCATTGCTATCTTTCATAGATTCACACGCGACCCTCCCACCTACCCGCATGGCTAGTCCTTTGTCTCTTACTGCCACTTGCGTGCACTGCCAAATCTGAAGATGGCTGACAGGGGAGGAGTTAAGGGAGGGAGGTGTTCCTATTGGCTGTGAGCAGTATTACGCAAAATGACTATGATAGAGCACAAAAGTGACAAAGTTTCAGTTTGTTTAAACTGGTCTATGCTGCAGAGGATTCCCAGCCTGATGACGCGGAATATTCATAGCATCTGAATCTATGAAAGGTGCTGGAGAACCAGAGTTTTAGTTAAGTAATTTATTCTCTCGATTTTATAAAAAATATGGGGGGTCGGTGGGGGCAGTGTTCCCCCCCCCCCCCCATACTCCTCATCCCAGCCATTACTACCCAAACACCCACACCTCATACCCTCAACCCTCAAATGCATATAACATTTTGAATTAATGTGGATTTGAACATTAGTTATGCTTCCCTTTCCCTTGTTCTAGGTTGATATTAATAAATGAATGGGTATGATTGCCTGATTCCCCCATACAAAGTTGGTTGTCAGTAATTCTGTTACTAGTTGTCCTGCTATTATGACAGCAGTAAAACTTAAAAGTACTATGCCAGAATACAAAGTGATGACAAAGCTCTATGTAGGACTTAAGCCAGCACATTCACTTTGGCATACAGCGACAGAAAGCCTAGTTGTGACTCCATACCCCAAGTTTCTCCACATCATAGGATCACTATGGGCTACTACCACTTTTATTTATTTCATTTGTAATTAATTTCATTTATTTCATTTGTAAAGCGAATTTATCAAACAAATGTGCTCAATGAGTTGTAGTCTTTAACTTCAATTCAACAAATGGGACTTACCTGATAACTGTGACTTGTAAAATGAAGTCTCAGGATTTGCAAAGTGGTGTCTTTGTGACACGCAGTTATTTGGGCATCATGCACGAGCATTCACAACTATTATGGTCCTATGAACAGTAGAAAAGCCTCCTGGGATTGAACCTTGGAAAGAGACCCTTGTGCCATGTGATTAATTGGTTTGTGATATGATATGGCATTTATAACACGCCTATACACAAGTGTTTCAAGACGCGACGTGGCAAGGGAGGGGGAACAAAGGGAGGACAGACAGCGATCCTACTAGGCCAGGTGTCATTCAGATCGCAAGTATGTATGTATGTATGTATGTATGTATTTAGTTTTTATATAGCGCCGATAGCCCGCAGGCATCAGGGCGCTTGTACATAGAACACCGATACTGCGAGACCGAAGACAGACAACACGTATGGGACGGACAAACGGTACAGCTAGCTAATGAGCGACGCGATCTCTAACTAAGGACCTGTGCCCACGGGTTCTTATCTAAAGAGGTATGTTTTCAGCCTCTTCCTAAAAACTGGGTGACTGACTTCGGACCTAAGTGATTCAGGGACGCTGTTCCACAGTTTGGGGGCCAGCACAAGAAAGGATCTGCCCAGCCCTGTTTTTAGCTTAAACTTGGGCACGAGCAGAAGACATTTTCCACCCGAGCGAAGGTTTTTGGTGGGATTGTAGGGCCTTAAGTGTGTTTTCAAATAGGGAGGCGCTGAGCCATACAGGCATTTGTGAACCAAGCAGAGGGCTTTGAACTTAATGCGCTCCTCTACCCTGAGCCAATGCAGCGCTAGCCTCTCTTCAGTAACATGGTCTTTCCTTTTCAGGTTTTTTACTATTCTGACCGCGTTGTTCTGGATCACCTGACAACTGGATAGATCCTTGGAAGCGGCCCCCAACAACAGGGCATTCCCATAGTCGAGCCGTGAGAGAATGATGGCTCTGGCTATCGTTGCCCTGTTTGCTTCATTAAGCAATGGTTTGATTGATTTCATGAGCCTAAGATAATAAGCTGAATTTTTTTGAAGGAAGTTGGTTTGGGCGTGAGAGTCGACAACTGAATCGACCATCATGCCTAGGGTCTTTACCTTGGGAACCACTTGGATAGTGGCATTTTTAATTTGAAAAGAGCTGTACTCTGCTCCCAGTTTTTCCAACCGACGACTGGAGCCAAACAACATCAATTCTGTTTTGGAGTCGTTCAGGCACATCCAGTTTGCCTGCATCCAGTCGTCAATTAGCTTATAAACCTTGGTGAGCGTTTCACTATCTGTGGCGTGGTTCCTACCCCCCAACTCCAATATGAGTTGGGTGTCATCTGCGTAGTTAGTAAATGACACTCCGGCATTCACCAGAAGGGTGCACAGAGTGCGCATGTAAATGTTAAAGAGCATTGGGGATAGGCTAGCACCCTGGGGCACTCCGAATAGGATGTCGCAAGAGTCGGAGAAACTATTACCCCAGTGAACTCTCGCTTGGCGGTTAGAAAGAAAGGATAAGAGCCAGTCAATAGCTCCGTCCGAGCAGCCAACGCTCTCCCTAAGCGCCTTGATAAGAAGACTGTGATCCACTAGATCGAATGCTGCACTGAGGTCTAAAAGCATCAGCATCCCCAGTTTGTTGTCGTCTAACATCGTCAACATCTGATTCTGCAAATCTAGCCATAGCTGTTTCGGTGCTGTGAGATGCTCTAAAGCCGGATTGTTGTTGGTGCAGAATCTCCTGTTCTTCAACGTAGTGTTGGAGCTGTTGTGTGGCTACCTTGTCCAACAGTTTGAGAACAAAATTCGAATTGGTAATGGGGCGAAGATTTGCGGGATCCTTGGGATCTAGTCCCGCTTTTTTGACGAGAGGAGTGATGGTAACTCTCTTCAGATCTTTAGGCACCATACCCTCCTGAAAAGACGCGTTCACTATTCTCCGGAGGATGGGAGCAAATAAATCCTTGTGTTGAAGAATAATGCTGGGGGGCAGGACATTTTCTGCACAGGTCGTAGGTTTCATGTTGTTCAATACCTCTAGCATATCTGCTTCTGAGATGGGGTCAAATTTAAAGAGTTGTTCCCTGACCGGTGCATTCCCTTCAGTGGGGCGGATCTCCTGGTTAGGGGCGGATCTGGCCTTAATAATGTTTTGCCTCGCCTTTTCTGTTTTGGCTTGGAGTGCACTAAGCACCATGTTGCAGTCCTCCTTGGATGGGGTGAATGGGGGAGTAAGAGATACAGGTTTTTCTATGCTTTTCAAAATGTTGAAGAGTTTGCTTGTGTTGTTATCGGCATGCTCAATTTCGGTATTAAAGAAATTAGCCTTAACTGTCTTGATTTTCTCTTTATATTCCCTATCCTTCCTTTTCCAGCTTGCTTTACTATCCACCGATTTATCTGAGATCCATTTTCTTTCCAGAATCCGTTTTTCCTTCTTCAGTAGAAGAAGCTCAGGTGTGTACCATTTTTGGTTGTTGCTGTTCCCCCTGGTTAGTTTGGTGGTGAGTGGCGCCTCAGTTTCTACTAACTCGACTAAGTGTTTGTTATATTTATCTAATAGTTCGGTGCAAGCGTCCTGATCCTGAAAAGAGCGCCAAATTTTCTCCAAGCAAGGCTTGAGCTGAAATTCATTTAAGTTTTTGAAGTTTCTGATTTCTGCCTTAATATGAGGATTTTGCTTGTGTGTATAGCATGGCAACTTTAGATTGGCTAATATCAAGTGATGATCACTCCATATGCAGGGAGTGGTGCTGCAGTTTTGTAAGAGGATGTTGTGACCACACAGCCAGTCCAGCTGGTTTCCCTGGGGGAAAGTGCATGGTTATGGGGAAAGGGACAGTGCAGTACATGGGAATAGATAATAACAATAAGTTAAAGTAACGGCCGGCAAGTGCAAGGGTAAGTGCAGACATCAGTTGTCAAGTGCTGGTAGGGGGACTGTAGGGATACAGAAACAGTCCCCAAGTACGGGGTTGCCAGGCAGGCAGTGCAGGTGAGAGACTGGCGGGGGAAGGACCTTGGCCCGATATCAGATGGTGTCCAGGTAACCAGTGCAGTTCCGGTTACAGCCAGGAGGTCAGCAGGGGAGAGGAGTAGAAAAAGCAGAAGCAAAGAGAGAGGTTTTGAGGTGCTTCCGAAACTGGAGATGGTTCTCCTCAAGTTTAACAGAGGCAGGGGGGCTGTTCCCGAGGGAGGCCCCCGCTGAAGAAAGGGATCTACCACCAACTCGTTGCTTGGAGAAGCGACTGACCCTGAGAGAGTTGGAGGCGGATGAGCGAAGAGCTTGAGAAGGAAGATATTTAGGAAGAGAGAGTTGAAGATATTTAGGGCCGCGCCCCAGAAGGCCTTGTGGACAATGCATAGGGTTTTGAACTTGATCATCGCAGCCACTGGGAGCCATTGCAGAGATTTCAGTCCTGGGGAGATACGATCCCTGGGCTTGAGGCCAAGGACAAGCCTCGCAGTCCTGTTCTGGACGAGTTGCAAAGGGCGGAGAGTAGAGGCAGGCAGATTTAGAAAGAGGTTGTTGCAGTAATCCAGCCTACAGAGAACCAGAGCTCTGGAGGCAGTGAGCTTCTGGGGGAAGGAGAGGAAAGGAAGAATACCTCTGAGGAGGTGCAGCTGGTAGTGTGACATCTTAGAGACGTCAGAGATGTGGGGAGAGGAGAGTGTGGAGTCGAAGATGACCCAGAGGTTTTTAGCCTTGCAGGTTGGAGCAGGAAGAGGGCCAAGAGAGGCTGGCCAGAGAGCAACAGGAAAGGAGGGAGCGGGTGTGCCGATGAGGAGAATCTCAGTCTTACTGGCATTAAGGCAGAGGTCATTGGCGGCACACCACTCCTCGATAGCAGACAGTCAGAGATAAGGGACGGAGAACAGATGGCCGAAGGTAGCCTGAAAATGAGTTGAGTGTCATCCGCATAGCACTGAAAGTTGGAGCATAGAGCGGCAATGCGGTGGGCGAGGAGTGCCACGTATTGGTTGAAAAGCCAGGAAGAGAGGTTAAACCGCTGGGGGACACCACAGGTAGAGAAAAAGCTAGCGGAGTGGAAGGACCCAAGTTGGACCTGGGAGGGTCGGTCAGAGGAAAGCAGTCAGCCAAGCCAGGGCATGACCGATAATACCCAGGTTATCACAGAGACAATTGAGCAGGATGGCATGGTTGACCGTGAAAAGGTGCACTTATATTTTAAATGATAAATCGCATGAACGTCCCCACCTTAGGATTCTAATCAACCTCATTCTGATGTGCATGAGACAATGCTTTCTATTCATTTGACTTTCAGCTAAGATGTCACTGTCTCCTAGTGCGTCTGTGTCTCTGCTTCTAGTTTTTTCATGACCATGTTTCTAAGACCCACTTTGGCATTTTGTCATTGTATGATAGGATAGGTCATTTATAACGCACATAATACCCAGAGTTTTCTAAGCGCGGACCCGGGGGTCGAACCGGTTTGGATCCATGTCGTTTTGCTTCCAAGGCGAACACGTTGCCCCTGAGCTATCCTCTCGAAATGGTTAAGAACAATGGGAACTCTGCAGCATCTCTGCTTTTTTTTCATTCCACTGAAACATTTGCAGACACGCTCAAGCCTCTTGGCTTTCTCCAGGTGTATTGAACATTTTAGAGGCACTCTCCCTCTCAGATGTTGTCTGGATGAATGTAGGCCTTCTCAAAGAGACTTACTAACCAGTTCGCTTTGTTGGTGGGAATGCAGCTCCTCTCTGAGACTCACTATCTTCTTGGCTTTGTTGGGCTAAATACTCCTTTTGTGAGAAACCATTAGGTGTCTCACCCGCTAGTCGCCGGGGGGGGGGGGTCTCTCAGGTGGCCAGGGCCTGGCCATTGCCTTTGGATCCAGACCCTGCGGGTGGACCTGTGCGAGAGGATCACCTGGGTGAGGGGTCTTCAGGGAGTTGGAGTGATGGACACCTGATAGCAAGACGCAGTATTCCCTACCCTGTAATACCTTTACCCCATCCTACCCGATAGGTTATTTAGAAACTCTACTCCCATCCCATCCCCCTACACAAACACTTTCACACGGACAGCTCGCTCTCGCACCCAAACATTGTATCTGACGTGTCCAACTACAATAGGCAGGCAAGGTCAGGCAGTTACTGGTAATCACTCACACCTGACTTCCATAAAATGTCCCCACACAGATAAAAGGCAGGGCACAAGAGCACTCTCTGAGCGAGGCAAAGCACATGAAGAAACAGTACTTTCCAGAAGACAGCTAAACAAAATAAGAAAGACGGCAAACCAAGAAGGGTACGCAATGATGGTGATACCCTTGACCTTTGCATCGAGAAGCTGTTACTTTCCAGAACCCTTCAGATTAGAAAGCTTAAGGGCCAGGAACGAGACTGAAGAATTCTGTATTGTGTGTCGGAGGTACCCAGGGCCCTCCTGCACGGCTGACCAAGTCAGGGAGGAACACAGCCTCCATGGTACTGTTTTTGGCTCCAAGATTAAAAGCGGCGCCAGAGAGATCAACACAGCCAGTGACTTGGGGAGACCGATGCAAGACCGGTCTGTGTTGAAGTCAAGGTTGCAAGTGGCAATATTGTATAAAGAGCGCAAGAACGAAGATTGAAACGCATGTGATGAAAGACACGAGGAAAGCTTAATTGGTGACGAATGTTTGAACATTGAAGAAGAAAAGATATAAAACCAGTGACTGAGTGGTCCGGCATTATGAGGGTGCCCAATTGAAGGTCTCTGTAAGGTATCCAGCCAAGAAGTGGCAGAACATTGTGTGAATTGAATCGAAGTGGTCCTGCTACGGTTTAAACAAAACCCATTGCACATTCGAAAGTTTTTGATTTTTGATATGAAGAGGAAAACGTAGAAGGTGAAAATACATGGCCCGTGCCTGAACAAGGTAGACAAAATGTGAACATTGTGGTAAAAAGGGGTCCAAGCCTGAAGAGGGGGGGGGGGGCATGATGAACACTGGAAACGAGAACTTGTGCATTAACAATGTCTAAAATGAAAGGAACTTTGGGTGCTTGTTTGTTACGACAGGCCCTAAGAAACTGTTATTGGAAAAGAAGCTTTGGCAGAAGGCCTCTATTATGCTTTGAACTGTATTCTCGTGGCAGAGAAGCCAGAGTGTGTGCGAAGCTCAAACGTGCCGGCTTGACCCATGCTGAAAACATGGAGAAGGGAAGCCAACTGCTCAACTAGCCGGACATATCATTTCTAGAACACTTTACTTTTGTACATACATTATTTGCCCACACCAATTTGTATTTAGAAGTAAGGATTGGCAATAGGTTTATTAGTATAGGCCCTTTTATTTTGACAAAGACTCGACGAGGACTGCGTTATTATTTTTTAATGGTCGTAGCTTGCTCCCATCTTAGATTTAGGTTTAGATAGGCATTTAACCAACCCATTGATGATAATTAAACACCCTTGAAATATGATCACTTGTGTATGTCTTCATTGTTTGATACCATGCCTTCCTTACACCTTCTCGGGGCAATCTATGTCTGAGGTGATCTCCAGTTCCTTTGTTCGATCATGACTAATGGGAATGATGAATCGCCAATAACTGCCAGGACTGCTTTGGCACCATGCCTAATGACAAGTGAGTCCGGTAACAGCCCCTTCTTGTACTGTCAGCTCAATGTTCTTGTTCTCACTTCTTTCTCTGCATATCTACTCCCTTTTCCATGGGTTCTCACCCTCCTTATACTTTGTATCCAGGTTATTGGTAAGGGCCTTTCTGCTTTTTCTTACTTACGACCCGATTGGTGTCTTGATCCTAAATCCTGCCTCCCTCTCTCATCCATCGAATGTGGACATAGTGACATGGTGGGGGAAGTGTAAGTTTACTGATACCTTTGCGACCATGTCGAATTGGCATCGTTTTTGCCAAACACGTACCAAGACGGTGTTTAAGAGGTGGCACTGACGCCGTCAAAGTACTCGATTCAGGCATCGTCGGTTCTTGTTTATGCACCCGTTCTCATGGTACAACAGAAATTCGTCTCACTCAAACTTCCTTTTTAGCTCCAATGTTATACTGATGCCCATTAACCGGACACATCACTATAAAATGTACAAAAGCTGAAGAATCCGCCTCATATAGTGTACCCATTAACTCGTAACACTGGATTTTATTTTCTCGTTGTGACTTTGGCATGTACAGTGATGATTTCCATCCAACTCCATTTTCATTGCTTTCTCCAGCAGGAGATGGAGATTAACGTACATCAGTGAAATGTTTTGTTCATCAAATATCCTTACACGTGCATGAAAGCTTTTAATTTGTGTGTGAATGCATAATGAAGTTAGACGCAGACAAAACAGATTCACTTTTTTTTAAAAATAGAGCTTTGATTTCTTAAATGTCAGGATGGAGTAAGGCCTAACTTGTCCAATGCTAAGGTGGGATTTCCCTACCTAAAGAAACGAAGGATAGTATGTGTCATAAAGTTCAACTCAAAAGTCTGTGTCCAAAACTTATGCTTGCCCTCACAACTAAACCTATAAATTGTGTAGGGATGTCGGGAACCAAAGAAACCGTGTTCAAAGTAAAGTTCTAATATTCTTCCAGCTCCTGGCTTATTTTCTGCTTCCTTGTCCTCCGGTTCAAAACCGTTCCACAAAAAGGTCTTGAAGCTCTCATCCCCAAGTTTAACACAGTTCCTAGAACCCTCAGTGATCCCTTCCCCAAGTTCAACACACTTCCAAACAACCTTGTGTTTTCCTTCCCAAGTATAGCACAGTTCAAGATTTCTTTCCCTCAAATGCAACACAGTTCTAAATGACCTCAGGGTTTCCTCCCCCCAAGTGCAGCACAATTCAAAGTTGGCTTTGGGATTTCCTTCCTGCAAGTGCAGCACATTTCATAGTTAATTCAACTTTGTCAGCTTTCTGTAGGAATGGTAATCTTTTAGGTTTTCCAACCATTCAATTGGCTTTCCTTCTCTTTATTCACTTTCAGACTGTTGAGGTAAAATAACTTCAATCTCTTGCTTTTCCTTGGCTCACTCCAAGTGAGGGGTTACTCGCTCTAGGTGCAGTTGTCGGACCACACGGTCCACCCATCACAGTTCCCGCAACCAATGACTCTTGGCACTTTATAATGTTCTCTGATTCTCACTGGACTACTTTGCCACCATATGTTTCTTTTCTGCACTTGTGACATTAGTCCATTTGTACTCCTGTTTCTTTTTGGCCATCTCTTGACTATGCCAACACGTTCCATTCATACAGTTCCCTTTGTGGTGTGTATTCCTTGTCACCATCTTACTTTCACACTAACCAATAGTGCTTCTCATTTGCCTTTCATGTGCTTCACCAATTCTCATTACTGGCGCAGTGTTGTGCTAAGTGCTCTGGTGTGGACACTACTTTTGGCAGCTCTATGGAAGTCTATTTTCAGTGCCTATTGCTTTGGAGGACCCCGGGAGGCGGTCATTAACACTCGAAAGCACCTTACACCTGTGGAGTGTTCCGGTATTCGGCGGTGCACCAGTGCGGCGTGATGGGAGTTCCATGTTAAGACTCTATTGGAAAGTTCTCCCTCAGTCTGTTTCATCGTGGACTGGTGAAAATATTTTCCCATCTACTACAGTAAGTTATCGCCCGCTGGTACGTACTTTGCTGCCTCATTTCTCTGCCTTGTCGGACTAAAGTAAAGTGGTGGTTTATTCGTTACCACTTCTAGTTAGTAAGAAAAAGTAATTCACAAACGCAACCATGCCAGCGAAAGCCCCACCTAATGTAAGTAATTATAATTTGAGGAAACAAAAAACCAGAGGGAAAGATAATGGATGTAAACGAAAAAATTCTGCTGAAATTGTGTGGACTTATTCACGAGGAAGTGGTGAGACAGGGGTGTATTGTGGGGACTCTACTTGATGGACCATAACAAAAAAACCTCTGGGAGCAGGTAAACCCACCGGCGGTTGTAGGTAGAGGCTTAGCTATGGAAAATCCCATAGTGATTGAATCTCAAAAGTCGGATGAGCCCAATGGGGTTATCGACAATGGCTTGGTTTCCCCACTGTCTTATCGTACTCGCAAGGAAACCATTGAAAAAGGCGACCGGGATTACGACAAAAAGACTTATGTAACTACTCCAATTGAGTCTGATGTCCATCCTCTGAACTTGACAATCGTCTCTTCTGTGAGGCCCCAGTCCAAGAAAGCAAGGAAAAAAGAAATGTGGCGAAAAAATGGCTACAACGAAGTGGAAGAGGATTAACTAGTTCGCTATTAAAAGATAATCATACTAGCCAAGCTATTATTGCAAACGAAGAAGGGCCCGCTGGTGCGGAAGCCGCCCATTGCATTCCACTTGTTCCAAGTTACCAGTTAACAGATCAGTTATCTTTGACTACCAAAGGACATCTGCCAGGGATGGTGCAGAACGACATTGCAGCACAAATGACTCCTTCGCCTGCTAAGCCGAAATTGGACAAACTGATAGTAACCATAGTTCAGACATTGCCAGCAAATAGGAAAGCAATACATTGTTCAGGTTCCTTCACTGCGTATTCTTAAAGGAATGGTTCGCCCAAAAAGATGGGCAATAATACAAATAAATATATTGACACTTTTCTTTTAAGTCCCTATTTAAAATTTTGAGCAAGTGAAGCTCAAAGGGAAGCACACGGGGGCATCCATTTTGTGAAATGGATGCCCGCCTGTGCTTGCTTTTGCGGCACTAATGAAGGAAAAGCCAGCCAGCTGTGGTAAACAAAAGCTACCAATGGGTGGCTTTTCCTTCATTGGTGCCGGGACTCAGAGGACAGAGACCGGAGACTACAGGCAGAAAAGCTGCAGCTGCATCTCGGTAAGTGCCATTTTTTGCTTTTTTTAAATAAGCACTAGCTGTGTTTTTTTTTCTAAGCTTTCTGGACTGGAGGAGTCCGGAAAACATAGAAATAAAACCCCAGCTTTAAAATCGTATTTATGTTTGCGTTAGCTTTTGAAGCTACCGCAAACATATATACGTTATTGTGTTTGAAAACGCTGCGGTTTTTCATTATAAGTTTCTCAGGCTCCTCCGAGCCGGAGGAGCCTGAGAAACTTAGAAAGAAAAACCTCAGCGTTTTTTAAACGCAACAGCGTTGTGTTTCTGCCTGCTGTGGCTATCACTTTGGGTCTCCTGTGCTCCCCCAGGAGAGCACCGGAGACCCAGAGTGAAAGCCAAGGCAGGCAGAAACACAACACGGTTGTGTTTCCATGCCGCAGTGTTCCTGCCTACAGCTGCTTTCCCATTTGGGGCTCGGGCTCCCCACGGGGAGCCCGAGCCCCAGATGGGAAATCAGATGCAGGCAGAAACACAACACAGTTGTTTTCAGAAATGCTGCAGTGTTTCTGCCTACAGCAGCTTTCCCATTTGGGGCTCGGGCTCCCAAATGGGAAAGCAGCTGCAGGCAGAAACACAACACGGTTGCGTTTCAAAAACGCTGCGGTTTTTCTTTCTAAGTTTCTCAGGCTCCTCCGGCTCGCAGGAACCTGAGAAACTTAGAAAGAAATAACGCAGTGTTTTTAAACATAAATACGTTTTTAAAGCTGCGGTCTTATTTCTAAGTTTTCTGGGCTCCTCCAGCCTGGAAAACGTAGAAAAAAACTCACAGCTAGTGTTTATTTTTTTTAAAAAAAAAATAGCACTTACCGAGATGCAGCTGCAGCTTTTCTGCCTGTAGTCTCCGTCCTCCGAGTCCCGGCACCAATGAAGGAAAAACCACCCAGTGGTAGCTTTTGTTTACTACCGATGGCTATCTTTTCCTTCATTAGTGCCGCAAAAGCAAGCACAGGCGGCCATCCATTTCACAAAATGGATGCCCCCATGTGCTTCCTTGTGTAAAGTTTGGGCTTAATTTGCTCAAAACTTTACAACTTACAAAAAAAAAAGTGTGACTATTTTTTTATTTTTTTTATTGCCCATCTTTTTGGCCAATAATAATTTTTGGGCGAACCATTCCTTTAACACTGATGACATGAATTTTGTCCTACCCTTGGGGCTGAAATGTGAGGATATGACTAATTCCTTGTCCATTGCCATCTACTGCATTTCGGATACGGGCTCAGGCTGATTCATTGGAATCTTTAGGGTACAAATTGGATGCCCCTTTAGTAATGAACGATATTTCTAAAACCTGTGAATATTGCAAATCATAATCCAAGGTAACAGAAGACATGTGCAACCACTGAAGGAAAATTGACCCCATGTTTTAATAACACTCAAGGCTGCAGGTGGTTAAAGAGTGTCATCCCTGAAGGAATGCTACCATGTAATTGAACTTTTAGTATACGGTCATGGAACAGATGGGGTCATTCACATTTTGTACTGGATTAGTGCTCATCTGATTTTCTTGAAAATTCCAATATTTCTTTATTACAGGAAACATGGTTATGTGAAGCATTTTATCCAGATGGCTAAATCAATAAGTTTATTCGGAAGCAAATTGTCCATAAACAGCAAATACATAAGATAAAATACATAAGACAATGCAAAATTCAATTCTACATTTAAAAATCCATGATACAGACATAAAAACATTTCATATAATAGAAGATTAAAAGGTGCACGTGTGTATTCCGATTAGAGTCCACCAAGAGAGGTCCAGATTGATCATTAGATTTTCAATGTTCGGTCAAATTTTGAGAGGTAATTTTAGTTCTCTGATGCCAGGCCTTTCTCAGATAGTCTACCGAACGTCAAGCCACTGGTAGCGTGGCAGCTGAGAGCAGGTAACATAAAGCAGGCCTAGCCTGAGACATGCCAGCGGACCGGAGTAATGGCAAGAGTATTTTCCTTCAAAAGTTCGTATAATATGGGCAAAACAGCACAACATGTAGAAGGTCCTCCACAGGCCACTGACAACAAGGGCAGGCTGTGGGTTGTACATTGTCAGACCAGCTTTTTGTTCGAGCCCCTAATCATAGGCAATTAAATCGGGCTTCTGTCAAAGCCCAACGGTCTGAGGGTTTGTCACTGTGAAGCAAATAAATACAGCTCAACGGCGTCTGCAGTTAAAACAAAGTGCCTTCTATTTGCAGGAATGCCAATGGCAGAGAACTCCTTGTTTATCACAAGAATAGATTTAAACATTTGCTTGTATTCCCTTACAGCACACAGTCAAAGTTGGAGGGCAGTTGAGGCTAACACAGTTTAACTGACTGACTGACTGCATTTCTGGATGTATATGAGCCACGGAATTTTCTTTACAGCTGGGCTGCTCACCAAGGCACTTATGATCATATGTGAGAGAGTGGCTTTCTGATTTGACCATAATGCCAGCCATTGCGAAACAGGGGCCAATAACCAATCATCACCAATGCGTGGGCACCCAGTTCGAAATGTGTGCCATAATTTGCACGAAGACTGCCGTAGCCCGAGTAGTTTTTTAAGAAAATAGTTCTCAACATTTTTAATATTTGAAATCTTTTCCATGCCCCACGGTGCAACCCCATAATTAGTAGCAGTTTTAGTTTGCGCCCTATACACTTCAAGGATTACTTTGATTGGATGCCCTAAACAATTATTTTGAAAACTGGACAAGCCCCAAGAGCCTGTCTCATCCTCATGCATTGTTTGTCAACATGGCCAAACCCTCGCCAGTTCTCAGTAAAGCAGATTCCCAACTCAAAACTAGTGACCCTGGGAATGGGTTCTCCTCCACTCCATATCCTGCGCATCTTAAGATGTCTGCTACCCGTGCTCCCACAAGCCATGACGGCTGATTTTTTTGGAGTTCTCTGTCAATTTATGGGTGGCCATATATCGAGTGTAGACATCCACCAGGCATTGTAAGGCTATGGGGGTGCGAGCAATTATAACCATGTCATCAGCATAGCCTAGTACTGGAAGTGGGACACCTCCTACCCTGATATAATCAGCGTTGGAATTGACCAATGCCTGATAGATGCCGTTTATGTACAGGGCAAATAGTACCGGTGCCACAATGCAGCCCTGGCGAACACCCAAAAAGGTCTTAAAAAAAAAAAAAAGCTGTACACTGTCCCTGGTCACCGAATTTGACACAGGCTGATGTATGTTCATGAATTATTTGAAGGACTTTCACCAAATCCTCCAGGCAGCCCATGGACCTGAACACAGCCCAGAGCATAGCCCTGTTCAGTTTGTCAAACGCGGTACTCAGGTCCATGAATGCTAAATATAATGGCTCATCCCTCACATATATAGATGTAGCACCCACCAGGTACAAGTTCAAAGCCTGGTCCCTACTTCCCAGGCCCGGGGGAAAACCATATTGTGTCTCTGTGTACCCCAGAATCAGAGATCCATTGTCCAAGCCGTGCCAGAACCGCCCGGCCAAAGATTTTAAATGAGATGTCAGTAATGGGGCCCACAAGTCCAGCTCATTGCAAAAAATATCTGCTGGGATGGCATCCGGTCCGGGTGCTCTGTTAGGGAGTTGCTTATTAATAGCCATCTCTACCTCTTTTATGGTTAAACGCAGAGCAGAACCACTTGGCCCGCTATAACTAATGGAGGGATCTGCTTTTATAGAGAGTGCTAAAGTGATTGGACCAAGCCAACGCGCTTACGTTGTTCTCTTTGTGAGTTTTTATTCTTTTATGAGTGGGGCCCATTCGCACAAATTCCCAGAATTTTTTGGAGTCCCTTAACTGTACAGCCTGAATAAGGTCCGCCCAGGCTTGCTCTTCTAGGTGGCTCTTCCTTTTAGCCAGGACGCATTTATAATGCGCCCGGCCAGCGATTATCTCCCTTCGAGTGCTATCTTTTGCATCCAGAATGCCTTTAAGGTTTTTCTGTGCTGTCCGACAGGATACATTGAACCAGGATTTCGGATTCTTTCTCCCTGTTTTAAAATCCCTTTGAAAAATGTCAGACATGATGTTCCACATTTTTTGTGATGCTGAAATTATGGTACCTGGGTGGGATCCATTTGACAGGATGATAGTAAATACCTCTTTATTCAATTTACAAACAGAGGATTGTGTATTCGCGGGATCCAATTTGGCCCATTTAATTCTCTGCTTACACAAGGGCTTGATACCACAGTGTTCCAGTTGGGGAAGATTAACAATTGGGACTACCGATGGATCGGTTCCCAAGACCAACCGCAATGCGTGATGATCACTACATAAATTCTTAAGGACCTCAAACTCCTTAATTAGTTACCAATCCCTTACGTGGGTGTAGATGATCCTTGTGTACCCACAAAAGTTAGTGTCCCGGGCCGATCCACTCTTACACGGGGCCATTCAATGACCGAATGCACCACTCCAAAAACCACTCACAGAACTGCAATCCCCTTGCATACATTCTTTCATCCACCATTTGTGCAGGACCTACCCCATGTAGAAATTATACACCAGCGTCTGTGTTCTCTATTGGAACCCCCGCCTCTAATTTCGCATTAAAGTCCCCTCCCAAAATTCGCAATGAGGCCTGGCTCCCATTAGCGATACCATATGCTTCAATCAAATCTCTCAACGCCCCTGGACACCCTTGGTTAGCAATATGTGGGCTATTGTAAAAATTAACTAGACATAAACGGCGGCCACTGACGTGCAATAATACATTGTATGCTCAAGTTTTTGTTTTTTCTCATACTTAGAGTTAGGGCTAGAGAGGCCTTCACCAAAATTGCCAGATTAAGGCGCTACATAAATAACACATCATTATCATTATCTCCCACGTCCACCTTTCTCAGCTGAAACACAACATAGCCATCGAAACATAATGGGGAGAGTGCCCACGTCTCCTGGAGGAATATGATATCATATTCCCTCAGGGTGGCTGCTGTCTCCCTCTGAGAGAGCTTGGACGTGGCACCTGCTATATTCCAGTATAAAAATGACATAGAAGTGTGAGGGAACAACGGTTCATTTGTAAAGGTGTTTTGCCCAGATTCCCCTCCTGTTCCAAATTTATCCTTGGACCGAGCTTTCCCCCTCCCCCCCCCACCGGCAGGGGATCAATCCAATTATTCAATTTCCCCCAGGAACTTAAAACAATTTGTCAGATCCACAGTAGCCACTGGTATCGTTGGTACCATCTGGCTCCCTCGCCAGAGACCCTCCAAAGCGACATGTGGATTAGGGGTTTTAATAGTGTTCCACGGTGCGGGCAGGGGGGGCGGTTTGCGAGATAAAATGCTCCTAAGGGAAAAAAGCACTATTTTGTAGATGAAAATTACAGGACCGCCACTCAGGATTAATAGCGGTGACCACATAGTTAAGCATGGCTGGGGCAATTATAGACACCACCACACAGTCCACCTCTGCCCATTTAGGTTCCTTTCCCACCCATGAAACCCTTCTGGCCATAAGGATACCTCTAGGGTTCACCTTCATCCCTGGCAAACGCGTATTCATCCATTGTGCCGTTTTGTTGAGGTAGTAGATTCCACCTGGCCCGGGTCCAATTGAGGTCGCCCCGTAATTACTCTGACCAATGGGGCAGCCTCTGGGGGGAGGTTGAGCACTACTTGTTCACTGGTAGGACATGTGTCCTTTAATATCTTGTGTGCCCAGACGACTCTTGATCCCCTTCCAGGAGGTACCCTCCAAGAGGGAGGTGTTCTGCCGTATTGGGAACGAGATTGGTGTGGCAGAAACTGTAGGGTTGTGAGCTACAGTCCCACCCATATGTAGTTTATTGGGGATATTTTAAAGGTGAGGAACAGGGTTTTCCAGAACTGTCGCAGGTACTGCTGACCCTGTTCGTTCTACAACCAGATCGTTAACTTCCAAGATATATTTTTTAAGGCCTCTTATTAAATCGTCCATAATGCATAGGGTTGTGCTTAGAGAAGTTTTAAGAGTCCCTATTTTATCTAGGACTGGTGCAAGCTTTCTATCCAGCACCGCGTCCAGGATTTTGAAGTTACTTGATGCTGACTCCATGGAGCCATTTTAAGATACCACTAGGTAGGGATTCTGTCCTGTATCCACCGGGCTGCAGGTAGGGACAGCTACTTTCACTTCCTCAAATGCAGGACCCCCAATTGGGGTGCCCGCACCACCACCTCCCGATGTGTCCCTTTCTAGAGGAATTATTATTCAATGTGGTTTCAAGACATTGCGATGGGCTGGGGAGTGAAGAATTTGGAGAGGGTAAAGCGGGCATTCTTTTGTCACCATCTACACTTGATTGTAAGCTAGCAACTTCAAGGGCTCTTTCTGTGTGCTGGATACGCTCTTCGAGTTTTCCTGCCATTTGTTTGAGGTATTCGTTAAGAGTTGATTTGCCTGGAGAGACCTGAGCACCTTTACTTTTTATGGATTTGGGAATATTGCCACCAGGGTCTTGACCACCCAGCCCACCTAGAGAGCTGGGCTTACTATTTTTGGCTTTGTTGGGAACTAGGTGGGGGGGGGGCTTTAGCCTTACGTGTCGACATGTTTTAGTAGCACTAAGAGCAACACCTCTTAGTGTGCAAGAGTGTTTCCTAATAGCTGTCAGCCAAGGAACCCATATTGATAAAAGAATGTGAGCGGGTTACTTAAAGTGCAAATGCAAAGCAAAATGAGCAAAGATGGTTCACACGTGAAGCGATATAATAAAAGCACACATGCACCGATTAAAAAAAACCTGAAGGGGAGAGTAAAATCTAACAAGTGGGCAGAAAGGGCACAGATCAAGATAAATGTATGCCATAAGGCTAGGGTAGGAGAGGGGAGAGAGTCACTTGTAGACCCTCGCCCTATAAACCTGAAGCCATTATATAGCGGAACCAAGGGTTGAGACTAGGAAATGGAGAGTAACACAGAAGGGCCTATTAGGCCATGGTCCCACAAGTAGATGCAAAACAACTTCCTTCCAACACAGACTGTAGCAAGAAAGCACCACCTCCAGGGACTGGGACAGGGCACGTCCGACAGCTCTAGGAGCCCCCTTAGTCCGACTCTCCCTCCCTGTCCCCAGCCCCCTGGGAATAGTACACAGCAAAATATAGAAGGAGAGGCAGAGAAACGGGCAGTGAGGACAGGGCACACCTGACAGCTTGGGGAGCTGCCTTAGACCGTCGCTCCTCCCTGTCCCTCAAACTGCACGGACCGCCAAGTTCCAGTTGTCAAACGGCAAGGACACAGTATGTAGCTGTAGCAGCAGATAGGGGAGTGTCTTAACTGGCAGGCTAAACGTTCAGGGCAGGTTCCGTATTGGCACTATCTCTGTCGCTACCACTTATGAAAGACCTTAATAAAAGAGAGCTACGGCTGCTGGGCACGTAATCATGAAAGTGCCAAGAGTAAGTCAGCCCCCAACTTCGACAACATCAGTAGCTTAGCTCAGAGGAACAGAGAGGGGGTAGTTAGCATTCAGGCGTCCCGCGACCCATCACATAGCACATCAAATGGGTTAGGGCACTTACTGCCAGAGTACGCACAGGCCAAACAGCGCCAAGGTACAATATTTCCTGATAGGCCTCGGAGAATGCGGGAAGCGTGGATATGCTTACAGACCCGCAATGGTTGAGTGGGCCCAGAGTATATTAAGGACTGCACCTCACCTCTGCTCAGGTCCACATCCACGTCGGGAGCTACCGCTGCGGGGCTTTCCGGTTACCACCAGACCGCAAGCCTAACGCGGACTGTCACTGACTGCTCCGACTCACCCACGACTCCGCCACGCTCCGCTGTGAGCCCGTGGGGTGGGTGGTGGGACTCAGCCTCCTCAAGCAGCAATGGTGGAGAGACTGCCGCTGACTGCTCCGACTCACCCACGACTCCGCCACGCTCCGCCGTGAGCCTGTGGGTTGGGTGGTGGGACTCCGCCTCCTCAAGCAGCAATGGTGGAGAGACTGCCGCTGACTGCTCCGACTCACCCACGACACCCACGACTCCGCCATGAGCCTGTGGGTTGGGTGGTGGGACTCCGCCTCCTCAAGCAGCAATGGTGGAGAGACTGCCGCTGACTGCTCCGACTCACCCACGACTCTGCCACCAGATGGCTATACGATATACCAGGCCCCTGCAAGGAAGGGACCTGTAGGACGCTCCTCAGAGGGGGGGGGGGCTGTTGATAGGGGGGGTAGTCGAGATCTGCCCTCTGCGTTGATTAAACACTTGGATATTAGGGGGATGTTTTGGCTGTGATAGTAGGCTTAATTCAGAAGGGGGTATCCCAATTAGATTGCTAATTGTATGTATATATGACCCGCCTGGTACAGATAAAACCAAGGCCATCTTTGAATATATTGATAACCTAATTGTTTCTTGGGTGGTCGATCAAGACTGACAGGGTCCTTGTGGGAGGCGACTTTAATGCACGATTCGGAGAATCTACCTTGAAGATGACATATTCAAATATATTAAAACAAAACAATCTCGTTCTGAAAGAATCGAATATTAAGGGTCGTGAGTGGCTCCATTTTTTTTAACAGATTGGGAACTCATGCCCTTAAATGGGGATGTTCATAATGATATCCCTGTCAAGCCGACCTGGAATATGGGCAAGAAACAAGGTATTCTCGATTATATCTGTGGAAATGTGCATCTTCTGCAATGTCGTTACAACGCAGTATAGTGACCATTAACCTGATGATATTGTCTCTACAAGAAATTGGGGAGGTATTTAGGGAAAGGGCCTCTGGTTACCTTGAGGTCAATCAAGGTGAAAACCGTATTTATTGGACAGTAGGCAATATTAAAAAGGCATGTATGGAATTTAAAAGGTTGGTAGTGGATGGTCTAAATGACTTGACAAGGTCTAATGCGGAAGATATTGAAGCATGGATTACAGAGTTAACAAGTAGGGTGGGGGTGTCATGGCCACGGGTCCCAGAACACAAAAACCACACCATCTAGCGACTGGGGCAATGGGTCACTTGACTCACTTATGTCCCTTTGGGACTCATAAACGCAGGGGCCCTGGCTGGACTCAGTCCTGGCGCCTTTGGCGCCAGGCTCATATAGAGATGTGAGCAGGAAAACTTTATTTCAGTGCAGGAGTGCTTTTATTTTACTTCAGTGCTGGAGTACTTTCCAGGTGCTGAAAGCCTTTATTCCAGAGAACATCCCCATGTGCAGACTCATCGGGCATGGCTCCCTAGATCTGGTCTTCAGGTGCTGACTCATCGGGTGTGGCAGGGCGTGGCAGCAGGCAGCCGAGAGCTACTGGGCGTGGCCAGGAACAAGACTATATAAACCCACTGATCCCTCAAACAAAGGCTTAGCGTTACTTTGCACCTCCGTGCAACGGGACGCTCAACGTCGCATGAACCAGCTACTTACCTCATGATCCTGCAATAACAGCATCCTTACTTGGACCCTGGCTCGCATCTCACGGCAGCGCTCCATCTTCTTGGCAGATCCCGAATCGACGCTGCAGCACCTACGCTCTCTGTCCCACGAGGTCGAAGTCCTGAAATGAGAAAAGACCAGACAAGTTTAGAACTCCCAAAAACACCAACCCCAAGGTAGCAGCACATTTAAAACCCAAAGCGCACCCTAAGGCACCATTAAAGGCCACTTACCAGCTGTTGGATCATCTCAGCCCCGCTCTGCCGTACCGCCAGCTCCGCTGCTTCTACTGCTGCTACCGCCGGCACCGCTACACCACCTACAAGGGGAGAGAGCATAGAAAGGAGACATTACATACAAAGGACAGAGAACAAACTTTACAAATGCAATTACAACAGTCGGAATACAAGCAGGCAAGTGGAAACAAGGGAACCACTTACCTACAAGAGAAGTGGACTAGTCGCAGCTAGCCTGGACTTCCATGACCAGGGACCAGTGAAGGAACTCTGTTCCCTTCAACAAGCGCCCCTGCCTGAAGCGGCAGGACGGAGAGCTCATCATTCAGCAGGTGAGCCTAAAGAGTAGTGCAACCCCAGGGAAGTCACATCCAGGGAGAAGAGGTCTGGAGAAGGAGTCGGGGACCACAGGCTGCATACTCGTACGACCCCCCCTTATATTCACGCAGGAACCGCACTGCTCATCACCGCAGTTCCCCACACAGATGCAGAGGGAGGACCAGACAAGAGGAGTTTGATCCCTGGGAGGGCTGCGACCGTGCCCAAACGCCTCCCCAGGGACCAGGTGAGCGTAACAGGGGGTCAAGAGGGTAAGCCATTATCCATAACTAAGAATAAAAGGGATGTTCCATTTGATATGGAGGTGCAGCTGGCCAAACGTAAGTTACGTAGCGAGGTGCAATATTTAAAAACATGCCTGAATGTGGATTATGGTGCCTTGGCTAATGGCAAGAAAGCCAGGACCACCTACAGTAACTGGTATAAAAGGCGAAAGGCAGAAGTTATAACATCTAAATTGCAGCAGTTTCTTAATGTAATGCTAAGTCGAAATCCAAGAACTATGTGGTGTGCCTTGTCAATGGCTAAGGGTCCCAAAGATGTGAAAAAGCTCATAAATCCAATCAAGGAAAAAAACCTGCTGGAGTATATTGAAACAAAAATGTTTAGTTATGAAAACCTGGGGGCGGGGGATGGAGGGGGAGAGTAAAATGGCTT
This sequence comes from Ambystoma mexicanum, assembly GCF_040938575.1. Classification (NCBI taxonomy): domain Eukaryota; kingdom Metazoa; phylum Chordata; class Amphibia; order Caudata; family Ambystomatidae; genus Ambystoma; species Ambystoma mexicanum. The sequence continues at coordinate 1,210,158,058 of NC_090922.1, read as the reverse complement.
TCAAAGATCCATGGCTGTTGGATTTCAATGTAGGGCTGATAATTGACATTATCGCAAAGGCAAAAAAACTCTGGGGCGCCTGGCCCAAATTGCTTGGCCATGTCGGTCTTAAAAGCCAACCCAGATAATTGGACAGTATTCTGTTTATTTTTGAAAAGGTATGCCAGTACGGGGTGATACCACACAATCTTGGACTCGTTCTAAACTGGTCCCTATTTTTAAAGTCAGAGACCGATCACTACCGAGAATTATCGGTTACTATCTCTACTTGATTCTACAGGAAAGGCGTTTACCACCTGTGTCTTGAGACATTTGCAATTATGAGTAGATGATGATACATTATTACATCCTTTACAAACAGGGTTCCGTGCAGGGATCAGTACAAATCTAAATATTAGAATTTTGGATAAGCTGATTGCTAATGCAAATAGAAAGCAGAGTCCATCATTGTATATTGCCCACATGGATTTTAAGTCAGCATTTGAATTGGTAAATAGAGACCGACTGTGGACAAAAATGACAAAATGGGGTTGCCTGCTTTTGGCTTCTACAAGTGATTATACCGCTGCAGAACAACATGACAGCAAAAATATGCTTAGGAAACGGGAGCTTCCTATCGGGGGAAATTAAGAAACAGAGCTGTTAAACAGGCTTGCATGTTGGCCCCTTGTTTTTTTACATGCATTTGGCCGATATTCAGACATTTAGAAGCTGTCGCCAAATGGTCACCTAGATTAAATCTGGAAAAGATTACAGCAATTCTTTGAGAATGATTTAATATTATTCAGTTACACAGTAGCTGGAATTGAGGAACTGTTTGGAGAACTGGATTGTTATGCCTGGGAAAAGGAGTTGGTAATAAATCTGGAGTTAACAAATGTTATGCTAGCTTCTATTAGGAAAATTAATAGAGCAGCCATAGAAATCCCTCTGGGTCAAATTCAATATGCCTCCTCATATAAATATCTTGGATTGGAGTCGATGCATTGGGCAAGTTACGAAAACATTGTAAAGATCAAAACAGCAAAGGCGAGACTATTAACATTTCTTGTAAAGAGATTTGCTAGAGATAGGGCTTGTTTTTCTATGAAGGGGTTACTAATGTTGTATAAACAGTGGTTTTGTCTCTCCATACTGTATGGTGTGGAAGCCTTGGAAATGATAATTCTGGATTGGTTAATCCGTATTGCAGGCCATTTTCTGGCAATATGCTGGCTTTAGCGCAGTCAACCCCAATGGAGTACCTACGGTTGGAGCTTGGCTTCCAGTCTATGGTGGCAATGATATTAAGACGAAGAGGCGACTTGTTTCTCCGAATTATTACCATTAATAAGGGAAATCGGCTGACTGGTATGGTCGCATATAGATCTGTTGCATCACAGAAGGAGGATAAATATTTGCAAATGATGATAAATATGTTCCACTCTGAGTTGGCTACCTGATTTTAGTAAAAAAAAAAAAGAAAACACACTATTTGGTATTTAAGGGCTGGAACAGTGGGACTGGATTTGTAGTTATGAACATTTGTCTTTACTTCACGGTTATCCAACAATCTCCAACGTGACTCACAGATTTATAAGACCTCAGCCTTATTTGATGCTCTCCCCTGATTCCTGAGGTTCGTAGACTGAGACTGTTGATGCGTATTAATCATCTACCAGTACTTGCTATTATAGAAAAAAGATTGAAATTGCAAGAGGAGTCCAGATTCTGGAGAATTTGTAAGATCACTGACAATAAAGAAACCATTAAAAATCTCTTTACCTAATGTCCTAGGTTGGACCATCTGTATATGATTTATTTGGGGATCTGGTACATATGTATGAAGCAATCCAAGAACATGACTTCTGGACCTACTGCCTTAACACTGATTCGGTTTGGCTCCATATTCAGAGCTTTATTTGATGTCTCAAAAGCTGTGATTGTGATGAAAACTGAAAAGAAATTTTAGAGGACATTTTTTTAAAAGCTTGGAAATTTAGGTCTGAGAAATGTAAGTCAGAATAAAAATTTTAAAATTGATACGGTTTTAAAGTTTCATTATTTTAGATACTCTTAGAGTTTTATGAAGGGTTTTTAGGAACATTTTAGGTTGATTGAAAACTTGATAAATTGTTGAATTTTTGAATCTTTGGAAAAATGGTGGAACGTTTAAAAGTTTAAACATTTTGAATTGATTGTGTATACATTTAAATGTTCATATTTTATGTGCAAGGTTCTGTTTGAACTATATAACGTAATAAATAACTGGTTTTCACTTGGCTTTGCGCTTTACCATTGTTCAAAAATGCTTTATCCTCATTTTCATTCAATTTATAAAAACATCACTTTCTCTCCACTCATGTGATATTTTCATATATTGTGCATAACTTTTCTTTAGTTCAGTATTCAATAATTGTTTAAGCACTTGGCAATGTTCTCGATACTCAATAACGCCCACCTGGTCTCCAGACCCATTCACTATGTATATTCATTAGTTCAGCAACTTCCTTTGCCCTTATTAAGCCCCTGGAGCACCCCGGTCTGAGTGCTATCTCCCAGTCACTCGCCAGTATGTGGCAGCTCCTCTGGGTGCTAGCACAATCCTTGTCTGCTTTCGCCCGCTCCCCTCGTTTACATCTGGAGCTCTGCTGAGCCATGCTCACCGCTTCTGGACGGTATTGCTGCCTCCTGCAGCGTAGTGGACATTTCTGTGTCTCACAGCTCCAGCTGGGGGCGCACGACTCGGAGCTCTGTAGGGATCTTGACTCTCTCGCGGCTCTCTCCAGCCTCGGCATCCTTCCCACTCTCCTGCCGCTGCCAGCATCCTTTTCACCAGCTCCTCCTCTACAGCCTGCTTCACGGTGCCCTAGCTTCCCAGGCGGTTCCCCTCCTGCATGTGGATCACTCCTTTTTTATATGACCCTGTAGCCTCTCAAGGGGCTGCAGTTGCAAGTCATTTTCCTGATAACAATTACCTCTATCCCTGGTACATGCCTGACCTTTGAAATAGTGTTCTACAGTCCACCTCCACCTCCCCCTCCCAGTACCAAAGTGATGTTCGCAGGTAGAAGTGTGCATTACTCCTCTTTGCCTCTTCTTCATACCAGTCTTAAGGGGAACTGAATGGGATACAGTTGGAGTGTGTGACGGATGGATTTTGACAGTTTCTAAATTTAATCAGAGGGGATAAATGTGGGTCTAGTCCGTCCACATAAGGTGTTCTCCTTCTTGTTTTCTTCCTTGTCCTTCTATAGGGACAATTAATCTGAGTTTATTTTTACAGGAGTAAAGGGATGGGGTTTGACAATTAACTATCCCCATGAAAGCTTCTTGGGCGGAAGGCTAATTGTGGAATGGAAACTGTGAATACTGTGGCTCACCGAAAGACGTCCTCCCTCCATTCCCCAAATCTGTCCCCACACACCCTGCTCGCCAGGTGATCCTCCCTGCATAGCCACCCTCACCAGTTGGGATCCAAAACCGATATCCCTTCCCTGGCCACCTGAACAGGGGATTCTGGGGAGAAAGAAGCGAGAATGTTTTCAGGTTTCTCACAGCAGAAAGTGTCTTTTTGAAATTGCAGTCAAATGTTTTGTTAAATCTATTGTCAAACTAAACATCTCTAGAAGGATTTAATTTTAGCAGGAGTTTTGAATCTTGAAAGAACTGTTTTCGCTTTTCATTTACAAATGTTATTTTAATTAATTGTTTAGGCTCTTCTTCTCCTGCGCGACCAGCAACACCTTTAAGTGCCTGCAGCACTACTGCCCCTCCTCCTCCACCTCCTCGCCCCCCCTCTCGGCCAAAGTTACCTCCTGGAAAGCCCATAGTAGGCGATGTGGTAAGCCCGCTTTTAATTTGTAGTAAATGAGGTTAAATTTCCAGTACCCTATGTCACGTTGACAAAACATGGCTATGCTATATGGAAATGTATTTTAATTATATTGCTCTGTTTTTTTAGTTGGCTGTTCACAAAACAACAGTGTTCAATTTATTTGTATTGTACTAGGGTTTAGAAAGATTTTTTAAAATCTTGCTAGAATGATATATTCTCACAAGAACTGAATCATGGTAATTCCCTTTTTATCCAGTATGGTGTGCAAACATCGAAATAACATAATGTGTACAATAGATATTAATGTTAATGAATAGTACTGTTTTTCAGAATACAAACATCACGTCAGTATTTAGTGTTCTAAAATGATATCGAAGATTTCTTTTCCAAAAACAATGAATAGTCATGCCAACCTAAGGCTTAGTTGAGTACACTTCTCAAGTTGTGGTTTCTCTCTCTTTTTATGCCACTGGGTGGTACACTTACTCCCACACAGAAAATTGCCTTTTTGATGCTAAATATTTGAGCTTCACCTTATCTTTGAATGGAGATTTTCATCTCTGTATGGTTCCACACTTTGCCATGCCAGCATTGGAGTTAAAATCTACATTTTGTTATTGCATTAATATCAGGTTTGTAATTTGCTGTATGCTTGTTTTTTCAAAAACGAGCATTAAGAATTTCCTGTGTGTAAACATACAGTCAGAATTAGTTTGTGTAATCAGAAATACAGAGCAACAATGCATTTATGGCACAGAAATGCTCACAAAATGTTTTAACATTGATTTAGAGAGTGGAGGACCAGTGTCCTTAACAAGGGTGAGATGTGGATATAAGACCAGATGATGCAATGGACTTGGGAACATGAACCAGGGGCAAGGACACGATATTGGAACCGGATAGTGGAGGAAGTGCTAAGTTTTAAGATTAAGGGGTGAGGGATAAGTGCTGTGCGGTTGTCATAGAGGGTTAGGGGGCGAGTAGAACTGGTTGATGTGGCGTAAAGAAGAAAGGAGGAAAGCTAGGAGATTGGATTTAAATAGCTATAGACTAGGAGTAGTGTGGAGGGGGAGAGGAAGAGCATTCCAGAATAAGAGAGCAAGGAGAGGAAGAGAGCGGAAACGAGAGGGAGCTCAAGGGGCACGAGTGTAGGGAGTAAAACGGGCCATTGGGTATGGTGGGGCAAGTCAGCGTATAGTTTTTTCAGATGAGAATGAGTTCATACCTTGCCCTTTGTCTCATAGATAACCAGCCTAACTAACGACAGGCTGGGGAGGTAGAGGTGAAGCGGGGAATGTTGAAGAGTGAATGCACAACAAAGTTGAGGTCTTAGTCAAGAGTTGAAAAGGCATAGTTGGAAAGGCCATAGAGTAGACCTGCCCAGTAGTCAGATTGAGAGAGTACACAAGAGGAGATTAGGTGCTTAGCAATGTTGAGATGAAGTCTGGCCGCAGTAGAAGATTTGGAGATGTAAGTTGTGAGATGGATACAGGCGGAGAGGACAAGATAGCCCGTTTGGATGGGAAATGGAGAACTTCGGTAGTAGAAGTTGAGCATGAGCAAGTGACATGCCATCCAGTATTTGATGGAGGAGAGACCGAAATGTTTAACCGTAGCCCGTTTGATAAGGAGCGAAAGGAGACGATTGGAGTGTCATCAGCCAACAGTTGATAGAAGCCATAGGAGGAGACCAAGGTGCTAAGAGGAGAGAGATTAACGTGAAGAGAAGTGGACCCAGGACTGACCCATGGAGAACGCCAGCAGTAGGGGTGTGAGTGGGGGGGTAAGGCTGTTCCAGGATAAAGTGTCTATAAAGCAACCCAAGCGAGAGCCTTGTCCCTGATGCCTAGGATAGATAGTGTTGAGAGAAGGTCAGAATGGTTGACGGTATCGAAGGCAGCAGAGAGGTCGAGAAGAATAAGAATAGATGTTCTGTTAGCATGACAAGCGGAAGAGATGTAGTTGCTGACATTGAGGAAAGCGGACTCTATAGCCGTCAGGACAGTTTGGCTCTAACTCAGTTTTTTTAATACGGATGACAGAAAAATGGTAGGATGATGGAAAAGTGGCATTGTCAAGAGAGGAGTTGAAGAGGGAAGTATGATATGGAGCAACACTGGGAGCTGGGAGTTTCACTATGTGTGGGGATAGAGGGCTGGTGGGTGCACATGAAGGGTTAGTCCAGAGTGGAAGGTCAAGAATCTTCGGATTAGTGGGGCAAAGGAAGACATTGTTACAGGAGAAGAGGGTAAAGATGTTGGAGAAAAGTGAGCAGGTGAGGGGGATAGAAGATAATTTGCAAGGGTATTTTGAATGTTGGAAATTTTTGAAGTAGAGGGCTAGATCATTAGCAGAAAGAGTAGAGGAGACGGAAGAAGGTTTAGGAGGTGAGATTTTTGGAGGTGATCTAGATTGAGAGGATTGAGATGAAATGAGAGAGAGATGGGCGTCACGTTTGGCAAGAACAGTGTAGTAGTTTTGAAGAGCAGTTGGGTACAGTTGGAGATCCAAGGAGTGTCTATTGCAAAGTGCAAAGGTTTTTACCCATTGTTTTCACGCCCTTGATGGTAGGGGTTATCCGAGGCCGTGGAGTGGAGGGTTTAGGAGTGAATGTAGCAAGAAGGAAGTGTTAAGAGCAGCGTTAGTTAGTGAAAGCTTTCAGTGGATGGAGCAGTGAATTTTGCATCTGAGGGGAGAGAGTGTTGTAGGTCCGAGAGGTAGATGGGGAGGAGGAGGGAAAAGTACGCTTGGTAATGGAAGTGGTAGATGAAGTAAGAGCAGAGATTGAGGCAAATACGATGGACTGATTAGAGCGAGATGGAGAGAGTTGGGATTAGATGAGAATTCGGTCAAGGGAGTTACCTTTTGAATGGGTGGGCTGAGAGTGGGCAGAAGAGAGCAAGTGGTTAAGGGGAAGAGCGCTAAAGTCAGTGGATAGAGGAGTGGAGAGAGACGGGAGGTTACAAGTCACCATTGACAATGAGGTGATGATGGGGAGTCAATTAGTTGGGAGAGGTGGTCAATAAATTGACTAGCAGGTCCAGATGGCCGATGGAGAGAGATGATGTGAATGACGTAGGGCACAGTTATTGTGGAGATAGTGTATTCAAAAGATGGAGAAATGGGGAGTCAGAGAGATAGGAAATTTTGGAAGATGCCTACACCACCACCCCTACCAGTTAGGTGGGGAGAGAGGGTAAAGGTGTAGACAGGGTCGTGAAGGGTAGCAAGCGTTGCAGAGTCTGTGGAATAAATTCAGGGTTCTTTAAGGGTAATGAGGTCAAGAAAGGGCAAATGGGTAAAGAAGGGAGTCTGAGGTACAGACAGATTGTGCATTCCAAAGAGCAATATGAGGAGAGTGAGATGTAGAAGCATACTGATGTTGAGTCTGTGAAGTAAAGGTGCGCTGGGTGTATATGCATGAAGAGGAAGTGATGAAAGTTGGGGTTGGAGGTTTTGTGAATAGAGTAGGTGAGCGAGAAGAGGGGTGGCGTTGAGCAAAGATTATGATGGGGATAGGAAGAGAGTTCAAATGGTTTTGAGCAGAGGAGAATGAAGTAGAAGGGGAAAGGAAGAGAGAGCAGTGCATGGTGAGGGCGGGGCTTAGCAAAGATGTAATTGGTGCTCCTAAGCAAATAGGACACAGAAAAGCAATCGCTCAAAGGCAAAGAGGCTGTAGGCTGGCCCTTTGCTGGTGGCCCTTGACTGGGTTGCCCGGTGCTGAGTTGGTCCAAGGCAAGGAGTAAAGTACTGGAGGTGGCGAGTAGCATGGCTGGAAGGGGAGGAGGGCAAGATGGAGTCACGACCCAGGCACCCTGTTAGTCTGTTGATGGTGGTGCAAGTGGCTCAGGGGAGCGGGCTGGATGGAGTATGCTGCGCTTAGATACCCAGTGGAATCTGGTGGGGGAACCTGGCTGTTTCTGCAGCCACCTTTGCAGACAACCTTCGGCAGGTAGAATGAGTGCCTCCGGTGCTGTTGGGATGAGCCAAGTGTTGCTCTCAGCTCGGTTGAAGTACCTTTTGGAGGAGGAAATGCCTTTTAAAAGAAAAGATTGAGATTCCTGATAGTTTTCGTTGTAGAGCGTGGATCATTCCACAACTTCCTATGGATAGAAGCACCCTGAAAATCTTGCAACTGAATGAGAATTTTTTCAAAATAGTTTATTCTGTAGTATTTATTGATTTCTTCTTAGTGAAAACCCATGCAATTTATATTTTACAGATGCTGGTGTGAATTGGTGATTATTGTGTGCGCTCCATAGACCTTTTGCTAAGATAATCATGAAGTCTTGAATACTGGGGTTGACTAGGACTCTTAGCAGAGTTAAGGATGACAAAGAAAACTAGCACTTTTTTTCTTCCAGGTGTTATTGATGCTTTTATTTAAGACACAGAACTTACTTTGCAAAAATACTTGGTGATTGTCTCCTGCTTGAACTCCTTTTTTGTTCATCGTAAATTTGTTTTTCATTTCTTTACAGCCAAGGCCTTTTAGTCCTCCTATTCACTCAGCCAGTCCGCCTCCTGTAGCACCTTTAGCTCGTGCTGAAAGCACCTCTTCTATCTCCTCAACCAATTCACTCAGTGCAGCAACAACGCCCACAGTTGGTAAACATCTGTTTTTGTTTTGAACTGTTTTCAAATTGTAAGACGGGCTATTGTTTTGAGGAATATTCTGAAATTGTTGGTCTAGGATAATTGTTGAACGAAATTGGAGCTTGTTTGAGGCAATTGTTGAACTTTGCGTATGCACTCTCGGCTTCCACCAAATTGAAGTATAAATGTCAAAAAGGCCTTCATGCCTAAATATAGATGTATACAAGTCGTTTGATCTTTCAATCAGCCATACCTACTTTTTAATTCATATACATTTCAAAAAAAGAATGCACACACCATGTAGAGGGGCCTGATATTTAGAAGTTGAGGGGAGTACAAGGGAGGAGATTCCCCTAATGTTATGGGTGCAAATAAAACCCTACAATATAGTGAATGTTTTGAAGAGACCAATTGCATTGACTCAAGTTTAATATATGAACATATTTAGATACGTTAATAGGATAAAACTTCCACTGTAAACAGTTGGAGCAAAATAATGGCAGATAACTTGTTATACATTGACATAAATATGCTAGCATTTCAAAATTCTACCCAAAATAGTCTTACCTACATTAAAACACATCATTTAAAACAATAGGAATGCACATTCTTCGATTGAGCAACCATTGTGCTTGGTATCATTTTATGCAATAGGTGTATATTTCTTTGACAGAGTATTTGCGTTAGTGTGCAATAAATGTAGCAACCCAATTCACCGAGCATTTTGGTAGCCACAAACTTATTTGAGGAAGTGAATGGTGCCTGCTGCAAATTGTGCCCAATTCAACTAAAATTTGAAAAGTGCCACCTGCAACAAGACCAAACAATGGGTCTCTCAGGATTGGCAAGTGGCCCGAGACTATAACTTCTTAGTCTGCCAAGAAGATGAGTGAGGATGCAACTGTCCTACAATACAAATAGTAAAATGTTGTGGTACATAAAACAAAGAATCGCAGTTATGACAACTGGCTCTTTAGCAAAATGTATTGTCTACATAGAATATGTTCACAGCAAACATTTGTTTGAGACAGTTTGGTTTGACAGAATAAGTTTCATGTTTGAATTGATTGATTTTTTTGGGCATGGTGATAGAGATGCAGTAGATGACATACATGTTGTACAGATTTGAGCATGCTAAACAGTCACGCTCTACCAACTAAAAAGAAACCCAGTTCAGTTTTTACTATTGTATTGTTTGGAATGTTTGCCACAACTGACAAACTGATTTTGTATTTATGATAAGAGATTGTAAGTTAGACTTAGTCCTTAATCAAGCCATACATATTGCTCACTTGCATAAGACATACATTTATTTTTACAAATATTTGTGCAGTTTCATGATTTAATCCTAGAAATTGTCTTCATTCAGTTTAGATTTGATTTATATTGTACTCATTCCCTATTTTCTCAATGCATTTTTTCCTTTTACTATTGTTATTATTGTGCCTTGCATCAAATTGAAGTGCACATTTAGCCAATGAATTCAAGCAGCATAATATTATGCCATTTCATTATTGTTTGGTGAATATATCCTAAATATTCGTGGTTCTCATTGTGTGGTGGTCCTTATTATTGGTGCTAAGAGGATGAGATGGTTGTTGAGAATTACCACGTTTCAACAAAATGATCTATATCAATTAGTATTTTTTGTTTTTGTTTGCATTAGTCTTCAGCCCATAAATAGATGTGGCATAGAACTAGCACAAACCACCAAATATATTTTTTACCAAATGGTACTCCACTATGATGAAACCCATTCTGCAAAAATTGAGATATGGGCTTCAGAGAAACAATTGGCTTAAATGTGTTCACTGTTCTGCTTTTATAATTCGTTGGCTATGAGGTATGAGCTATGAGATGCAGATGGAACAGTTAGTGGGTTGGTTGAGATGTCTTACAGTAGATAAAGGATGCAAAGGGAATAAGAACATTATAAAACTAAACTTGATGGACCTGGTCAGACTGGAGGCATTTTGGGTTGGAGTTTGGCATGTTCCAAGGTTCAATAGTCTACCATGAGTCAACATAAGCAGCTGGTGTGAGCAATGATGGATGCAGAGCTTAGGTTCTCCAGCTCCCATAAAACAAATATTCAAACAGTTAATAAGGGATGGAAAAAATGTGACTGCCTGCTGGGCTTCGGCATTTTTAGAGATTGAATAGGTTATTACTAATTTGTCATGAGATTTGTTAATGAAAGTGAGTTTTAATAGGGTCTTTGATTCAAAATATGCAATAAAATGATCTGAAAAGAAAAGGGGTTAACTGGAGGGCGGTACACCAAAGCTTACTGGCAAAAATAGAAAGTAGTTGGTTATATTAAGTGATGTTTGATGGGGGAGATAGAACTTGGAAGGTTGTGCCGAAGGGTTGATGGTCGATGGGTTGTTTGCATGATGAGAGGTCTGTGACTAAGAAGAACGAAGAAAGATTCCAGGGCAGAAAGGATTTGAGGGAGAGAATGGGAGAGTGTTTGAAAAACATAGTGAAAAGAATGAGGCAGAGAACAAATATTTAAAACACTTAGTTAGAAATCATGAACAAAATGGGACTTCGTTAAGTCACATAGGATTTATTAAGCACCAAAGGTTTTGTTCATTGTATCTTCTGAGGTGCCATCGATTCATTAGAGCCTTATTGTGTGAGATTAAGAACGTCTAGAAGTAGAATAGTAATCACTTCAGAATTATCCATTTTTCTCTAGCTTTAATTATGTAAAGTTCCCAACTTGCCTACAAGTTCGGAATGCAAGCGAACAATATTGCCCACAAGTTCTGAATGCAAGAGTACAATATTATGGCTACATGGTATTCAAATAATGACCCCCTAAGCAGTTGTGGAAGTCGAGGCATTTTTTCGGTTAAATCCATACTTGCTCTTATAACCCTTAAATCTGCACTAATTTAGTTAAGGTAACGTTTCTTGAATTCAAACAAAGCAGATTCCAATCTCCACTTGTATTCAAGGTGGTGTACGCTGGCCGTGTATGTGTAACACATTTGCATTTCCTAACTGAATTTTTTGAGTTTTCAAGAGACGTAATTCCACATTTTAATTGTTTTCCAATTCTAGGGTACTTTTTTTTTTTTTTGCAGAGAGGTTGAGTTTCTGTAGAAGGATAAAGCTCTCTTCAAGACGCATTTGCTGAATCATTGACAATGTTGATGTGTGGAATAATTTCTTCAGATTATTTTACTAACACGTGTAGGTCATAAAAGCTTAGCAGGCATTACATAGAACAAGATCATGCTCTAGACTGGTCCTAGGGGACCAAACATGGGGAGAAGGAACATGCTGCATATTTCTCACTAAACAACTTCCACTTCTTTCCTTTATATTAGTTGTCTGTCTTTTATGTGCATTTACTTATGTTTTAAATCGGTGTTTATTTTAGTTTCTAGTTATAATATTCTTGTTTCTTTACTTTGAGTACATTTTGTTGTCTGGCTGATCCCTTTTGCCTTAATTTGTGGAATTTATATTCTTTTTTTTTATTTTTTCACATACTTTTGTTCACAATGTCCGAAGACGATTATATTGACAAACTGCCCACGTTTGAAAGGCGTTGTGAAAAACCTGCAGGTATTGTACCAACCTACAGGTTTCCAGAAATTTGGAGTAACCCATCCAAGCTTTCTATATACTGATTTCCTAAATGCACTCTGATTCAATATTTGCCATTTATTCTACGCATTAAAACATTTGCATGCTCGTTACTGAATAATGGGAAATATTGCACAACAAAGCAGCAAGTTGCATGACAGTTTCTCAGGCTTTTGTAGGGGGTGAAACAACTTGGTGGCCTGAGGGCACCAGTTCCTATTTCAGCATGTAATTTATCAATGCCATGGAAGTGGTACACCTGGTATTTGTCTGAAAATATTAGCCTTCGAGCATGGTTTAAAGTCCATTCCTCACTTCCATTCTAGAATACATACAACTCAAAAATAAAACTGTTTATACTGCTTTCTGCAATCAATCAGATTAGCATTCTGCTCGATAATTAAAGTGCATCTTGAAAGTGTAGTGCAGTTTTATAGGACAGAGCGAGGACCAATCGGCACCACCCTTGCCAAATAGTGTTTAATGCATAGGGCAGTAACGTGCTGAGCATTTTTCTTGAAACCAATCTACCGCTGTGCTTTACATGCCCTGCTTTGCTTTCTGTGGTGTGGATCAAGAGCAGGTGTCGAGCATTCCATCCCTTTAATCCATCTCCTTAATAGTTTGTCGTGCCTTTCCCTACCCCCCCACTAAGATCAATAGCTGCTCTGTGTCTCACACTGTGTCCTTCTTTCTCCCTCTCCTTAACCTTTCCCATCCCGCTTCAACTCCTGGCCACACAGAGAATGAACAGCCTTCCCTCGTTTGGTTTGACAGAGGAAAGTTTTATTTGACTTTTGAAGGTAAGTAGTACATGGTATACCGGACTATGCGCTACCCCCTACTTCTTTTCCCACTAGTCTGTGTTCAGCCTTGTCTTTCCTTCAAGTAACCCATGCTATGAACATTATATGGCTACTTAGGTGCCAGGATGTTGGACTCATTTTGATTCGATTTGAATACTTTTGGCTACATTCACCTGAAATACACGAAAGAAAAATATTAAGTGCACTTTGTTAGTTCTCATTTATGAAAGCAGTCTTTCACAGCATGTTAATTTATAATAATTCAGTTGTCAGAAGGGAAAACACAATCATTGCTATAGGACTTGTCTGTGTCAGTTAGGTTTTCATTTAACACTTGCTCATACACCTGTTAATATTAATGTAATTGTATTTTTGTTTCTGTGTGCAGATATGTAAATATATATTTAGATATATATTTGCATTGAAACCATTAAGCATGCGCATTATTTAATGTTGCCAATGTTTCGATGTTGTCAAATTATGCTTTTCCTTCTACATTAGCAGAAGATCAAATTAGTCTTACTCGAAATATCTTTGACCTGCTTGTGAGGCTCACTACACTGGCCTAGAACGCCTAAAAAAGCTACATTATGTCTAGAATCAAACTGCATGGATTGTAATGGGACGATTAGTTTGTTTGCGAAACTAGTGTAACATATAAGGGCTTGATTCGTTCGCAAATGCAAAACCCTGGTTAGCAGTGTGGTCTGAAATGTTCCCATTGCGAACTCTCGCACGGGAATTCCTCTGTGATTTCTGACCACTCTTGCAGTTACACAGCATTGAGTTGATTCCAACTCCTATAGGCATATGATAACGCACTTAGCACGGTATGATGTGCAATCCAGATAGTTAGTTTTAAAATTAAGCACCAGCTGTTGTGGTCTGTGTTCACCATGTTGAGCATAGATTTCAAACCTGCAGTTGTAGCTTAACAATTCCTTCTTCTATATTTGCTGGGTTGACCAGTAGTTAAACAATAAGTCGGTGAACATATACCAATTTTTTTATGGTCACATTGATATTTTAATGTTCATTTTGTTTTTCTGTTTGCCAAAATGGGAACCCCCTCCCAGTCCCCACCATTTTTAGTTTTGGCTATTAGGTGGTGCTGAAAGAGCTACCTTTCAAGCCAAAACTCTTGTCATTAAAATAGGATCTTTAACATAAGAGCTTGAGTTGGGGGCTTTGGATGCAGGTTTGTAATGCTTTTCAATGCCGGTTGACATGAGGATGGATATTATGTAGTTTGTCTGTTTCCCACCCTTTTAACGCTCATTGCTAAGTAAAATCTATAGGATTTGCCTCCCATTACCACCCATTTTCCCTCCAATCACACCTCTTTTTGCACTCTGGCTCCATTTTCTACTCTATGCTGAATTTGTCAACCATTTTTCCTTCTAAAATGGTGGATGCCATGTGTTAAAGTTATTTCACTTGATTGATGATTGAAAAAATATTTACTGCAGCTTTAAAGTCATGTAGCATATTTGAATGTTTTTTTGTATTAAAAATAAATATGTGACTGTTTTTCTATAATGTCCCTAAAATGGCCATTTAATTGCGTGATTGTGTGGGTGTCTAGTGTTGTCCATGTAAGCAGTACCTGATTGGCTGTGCAGTATGTTGTGATGTCAGTTGGGTGTGATTGGCTGTAGATGTGTTACCGCCCCTCCCCAAGCAGCTTTTTTCTTTCAGTATTTGAATAGGTGTAAGGCTGTGCCTGGTCCCTGTGCACACTTTCCCTGCTTGTGCCCACCGCCCACCCGCCCCTCCTCTCAGAACTCGTTTGATGCAGTCTGGTAAAATGTGCACTGCTACTAGCATTAATAAGACTACTGGGAACAAGAGCAACTTCTGATGTCTATGGTTTTAGCCTGGTATGTGTTAACGCCTCCATTCAGAGGCTGCAGGTTGCTGGGGATCTCCCCACTACTCTGGGACAACTGGTTGGTGCCACAGTTGTTAACCGGCAGTCCACTTTACTCATCGGCACTGGGCGTTAAATGAATTGAATGAGATTTCCGATTTCCTTCCTTGGTGCATTTTATTATTCCTTGGTACGCTGTGCCATTCCAGAGCCATCGCATTGGTGCACAGTTTATTGTGCGCAGCTTTACTTACTGAGATGCTAAAACGAATCATAGGAGGGGGACTTTCTCTAATGGACAACAATCTCACTTTAGACCCACAATTGAACGCTCTACTCAAGAAATGCTTCTTTCTCCTATGAGCGGCAAAAAGGATCCTACCGTTCCCGTCATTCCCCAACAAAACACTTACCATCATCGCTCTGGTCATGTCCAGACTAGATTATGCCAACAGCCTATACCTAGGTATGCCTGAACGACTTCTAAAACAAAAACTGAAACGCATACAAAATGCAGCAGCCAGACTCCTTCTCAAACTACCCCGAAGAGAACACATCACACCCGTTCTAAAAATACTGCACTGGCTACCAATAAAATAATGAATACAATTCAAATCAATGTGCATCACGCACAGAGGAATACACAACCAAGGTGCAGAATTTCTGAGAGATAAATTACGCCTACACCAGCCGACAAGAATACAGAGATAAAGCGACATCCGCCTGGAACTGAAACCCTACAACAGAAGAAAGCTGGGTGGATCCTCCTTCTCTCACCAAGCGCGGAAAACCTGGAATGACCTTCCAAAGGATATACGGAATACAAGAAACCACCTCGTATTCAGGACAAAACATGAACGCCTACACCGCTAAAACAAGGATGAACGAAGTTATCGACCCCCGCTCCAAGCGACAGAACAGAATCCAAGGAGCGTACTCCACGAATACATAAAACATAATGAGAGATAGTGACTAGATGAGGACACTAAAGACTGAACACACAGACAGAGCTAGACGGTAGCACTCGGATGACTCATCCATAGCATCCCGACCTGTACCACACCCGAAGTGCCAGCTGACTAAGTCACAGATTTTTTTTTTTAAATATATTTTTATTTTATTTTTTAAGGTCAAACACACTGCAACTGTTTCAAAACATAGAAAGCATCATATTTCAACACATTTTCAAACTCCCCAACTCCCTCCTCCCCCTTTAAACTAGAGCCAGTTCTCACATATCATTTACGGGAACATCACTGGGTGGCACACTACCTAGACTGCCATCAACCGGGTCCTCTGTTTCGTTGTCACCCTGGTGAGGGTTTGCCAACAAGGCCACCAATTGCCGCCAGGCCAGCAAGGGCCCTACTTCTTCTTCGGCCCTCCTGGTGACCGCTTCAAACCAGACTATGGATTCAGCTTCCGCCCATCTCAAGAGGTCTGTCCACCACAACTTCACCCTAGGTCTATGGGCCGCCTTCCAGCCCATGGCGATCCTACGTTTGGCCAAGACATAGGCCAGGTCCTTCATCTTGCTTATGTGTTTCAAATGCCGGGGTCTAGGGAATAGTCCAAGCAAGCATGACCAGGCCGATTCCACATCCAGCACCACCCCCCCGCCAGCCAGTTTCGTCTTGACCTCGTTCCAAAATCTATGCACCTCCGGGCAAGCCCAAAACATGTGCAGCAGTCCCGCGTTCACCTCCCCACACCTGGGGCATTGCTGTATAGCTGATCCCCCAAACTTTGCAATCTTCCCGGGGGTTAAATAAGCCCTGTAGGTAACATACAATTGAAGCTGTTGGAATCTCGCGTTACGGGACACCTTTTTATGGTATTTCTGGGCCCGTTCCCACTGCCCATCCATCATGGGTCCTCCCACCTCCTCCTCCCAATCTTGTCTCAATTGGAGCAACTCCTTCCCTGCCCTTGTCCGCAGGAGCTCATATATCCTCGATATTTCGTGCCCGCCCTCCGATACATCATACATGGTTTCCAGGGAGGCATCTGGATCCTCCGCGAGCACTGTCTCCGGCCATCTTTCTCTAGTCTTTTTCACCAGCCTAGTGTAGGTTATATATTGGCCACCATGTACTCCCGTCTCTTCCTGCAGCCGCTGAAAGTCCACCGCCTCCCCTTCCTGCCATATGTCCCCGAGGGTGGCTAGGCCTACCTGTTCCCAGTATCTGCGGACCGATTCAAGTAGTTGGGAGTCGCTACCACACAGAGCCGCCAAACGGGCCTGCTGGGAGTATGGTTCCGAGTACCCCCCAATCTTCCATGTCCTGTGCCAGATCTCCCAGCCCAACCTCAGTAACCGCCCCTTGCCCACCAGTTGATCTCTGCCCAACCACACCACTTCCATCAGAAAGTATGGGGCTGTATCTTCGCGCAGGAGCCTGGCTTCCGCCGAATCTTCAGTCGAGAGCCACCTGGCCACGTACTGCAGCTGCCCCGCCAGGTAATAGAGTTCGAAGTTAGGCAGGCCTATCCCCCCCCCTGTCGCACGGGTTCTGGAGCTTCCACAGAGCCACCCTATTCCTAGAGCTGCCCCACACAAAACCCCTACACACGCTGTGAAGTTTCGCGAATAGGCTTCTGGGTATCAGAAACGGGACGTTTGTAAAAAAGTGCAAGAGTCTAGGCAGGACCACCATCTTGAGCAAGGCCGCCCTCCCCATCATGGTCAGGGGCAGTCTGGACCAAAACACCATACTGTTCTTAATCCCCTCTATCGCCTTTTCCGTGTTGTGCTTGTGTTCTGTCTCGATCTTGTGGTAAATGTTTATTCCCAGATACCTAAATGTTACGGGCTGCCATGGTATTGGCAGAACAGGCAGCCTCTGCACCGGGACATTCCTATATCTACCCAAAGGGAACAGGCTGGACTTTCCAGGGTTCACCGATATACCGGAGAGGATGGCGTACCGTTCTATCACCTCTAGGATGTACTGTAGGTTTTCTTCTGGGTAGCGTAAATAAAGGAGCATATCATCCGCATATAATATCAAATGCTCTCCACTGGCCGTGTTTATGCCCACCTCCCCATATTGTTGACGCAGGCATATTGCCAGCGGCTCCAATGCCAGTATATATATATAGCATAGGTGACCAGGGACACCCCTGTCTGGTCCCCCTGCCCAGTTGCCAAGAATCTGAGACCGTGGACCCTGTCCTGACCCTCGCCATCAGGGTGCTGTAAAACAACTGTAACCATCTGAGGTATCCGGGTCCCACTCCATATCCCTTCAGGACCGCTTTCAGCCAGGGCCATCGTACCGAGTCGAAGGCCTTGACCGCGTCTAACGACACTATAGCCAGCTCGCCCGTGTCCTCCTCAGTTTGGTCTATGACATGGTGTAGCCTCCGGTGGTTATCAGTGATGTTCCTGCCTGGAACATATCCCGTCTGATCTGGGTGTATCAGTTTCTTAATCACCCTCTTCAGTCTATTAGCCAGCACCGCCGTGAGTATTTTGCTGTCCTGGTTGAGCATGGACAACGGTCTGTAAGACCCGCGCTCCACGGCCGGCTTGCCTGGTTTCAAGAGTGGGATGATTACAGCCTCACGGAGGGACAACGGGAGTTCTCCCTTCTCATAGGCCTAGTTGAAAGTGGCAAGCAGTGGCTGGAGCAACTCTTGCTGGTATGTTTTGTAGAACTCGCTGGGCAGCCCATCCGAACCCGGCGCCTTGCAAGTGGGCAAGTTCCGAATCACTACCTCCAGCTCATCCGAGGTGACGGGTGCGTCCAACTCAGAGCGTTCTAGATCATCTAAGGTGGGCAGCTCAATGTCCCCCAATGTGTCTAGTATGTCTTGGCCCATATCCTCCCCCGTGTCCTCATACAAATGTCTGTAAATCTTAAGGAATTCCTCATTTACCTCTTTCTGGGTGTTGCATATGCTACCTCCTTCGCCCTGAATCTCACTAATCACCGAGCGGGGGGTCTCACTCTTGTACAGCCAAGCCAGCTATCTGCCCGGCTTATCGCCCCCTGTGTGTATCCGCTCCATATATTTCCTGTAGCTGAGTCTGCACAGTCTATCCCAGAGTGCACTGCAGGACAACTGTAGCTCCTCTACTTTGGTTCTGTTATCATGAGCGGTGCTCATGCAACGCGTGAGCTCCTCTAGCTCCCTTTCCGCCTCCCGGAGCTCCCTTTCGACCCCCTCCTGTAGCCCTTTAACTTGAGAAATAGCTACCCCACGCACCACCACCTTAAACGCTTCCCACAGTGTGCCCACAGAGCTTACGCTTCCCGTGTTTGTATCAAAATATTCTTCAATGGCGTCCCTCAGGCCCTCCCGAAACCCCTCATCCTGCAGAGCCTCGGTCCTAAGTCTCCATGTAGGGATCTGCGGGCGTGGGGGCTGGTGTCTCCAGTTTACCACCAAGGGCGAGTGGTCCGACAGCACTCAGGCCTTGTATTCTGCTCCTTCTATTTCTCTCACTATCCCGGCTGTTACAAACATGTAGTCCAACCTTGTGTACAAATCATGTGGCGCTGTGTAGTGTGAGTACTGTCTATCCGTGGGATGCAGCCTCCTCCACGCATCCTCTAGGCCTAGGTCTTTCAGTAGGGTACTCAGCACTTTAGCTGCCGGTGCCCTTTTTCCTGCCCTATCCTTGGACCTATCCATACTGGGGTCTACGGTACAGTTAAAGTCCCCCCCCACACTACCGTACCCCCCGCCAGGGGCCAAGTTTACCGTAGAGGGTCCTAAAGTAAGCCGCTGCATCGTTATTGGGGGCGTACAAATTTATGATGTGTATTTCTCTGTTTTCCAAGAGACCCGTTACCACCACCATTCCACCCTCCGGGTCCACCGTAGAATCAAGCACTCGAAACAGCATGTGGGGCGCCACCCAAGTGACGACCCCTCTGGCATACGCAGAGTACGCCGCCCCCACAACGGTGCCCTTCCATTTCCTCCCAACTACCTCCAGCCTTTCCCTAGTGAGGTGGGTCTCTTGCAGCAGGGCTAGGTCTACGCGCATCCTCTTTAAATACATCATCACTTTGTTGCGTTTAAGGTAGCTGTTGAGGCCCTGTACATTCCAGGTCACAATTCTGAGATTACCCGATGCCATCTAGTCGGTCTATCTCCGTCCCATCCCTCCCCATAATGTTCCCCATGTAGGGTCGTTTCCTGGCTCCTTCCCTTCTGTTAACGAACTGTGCCCCCCTCCCCCTTCCCCAACCTCACACCACTGCACACAACTACCCCCCCTTCTCCACCAACCCCCAACAATAGCCCAGCTCCATCCCTGGATCTCAGGCCTACCCACGTCTGGACCCGTCTCGTGACCAAGAACAAGGACCCAGCGGGGTGTCACCAGTGACCTAACTAAATGTACTACTATCAGGTGCAGAGGTTGCTCCCCAGGAGCTCCCAGTCATCTATTTAGGAGAAGTGAATTCAACGGGACCCGCCGGCAGATGCCGTGACTTCACCCACACAAGCACAATATCAAGCTATATTCTAGTCCCAATGTCATAGCTATGGCCTCAGGGGTGCCTCTGCAGCGTGCTACTTATCTCCATCCGCTTCTGTCTGGGCATCCGATTCCTGTGGTCGACCTTGCATATCCAGCCATTCCATTGCGTCGCTCGGCGTCTCAAAGAAGAGGGATCTGTTCTTGTGGATCACCTTTAACCTAGCGGGGTAAAGCAACATGTAGCGGTGGCCTGCCTCTCTGAGCCTCCTCTTCGCCGTTCCAAAGTTCATTGGACTCCGTTGTACAAGCAGCGTGTAATCCGGATACGCTGTTATATTTGCTGACCCCCTTTCTATCGTGCCCCCTCTCCGGAAAAATTTGAGAATCTTCTCGCGGTCACGATAGTTCAAGATTTTTGCAATCAACGGCCGCGGGGGGGCTTCTGGGGCCGGTCTCCTGGTCAGGGCCCTGTGCGCCCTTTCGACCGCGAACCCCTGGGTCAGCTCTCCTCCTGTAATCTCCTGCAAAAGCATGGTTTCAACGAAATCCGTGGGGTTCGATCCTTCCATTCCCTCCGGTACCCCCACTATGCGAATGTTATTGCGCCTGGCGCGCCCCTCCGCCTGCTCTGTCCTCCAAATTGCCCACTCGCTGCACGAGGGCATGAAGTTCCTTGGCGTGTGTATTGCACGCCTCCACGGTCGGGGCCAACTCCTGCTCCAGTTCCCCAGTGCGCTCCGCGATCGTTCGCACATCCTGGCGCAACAGGTTCACTTCTTCTCGGACCGCTCCTATATTGAGGTTTAGGCCCTCTTGCAACTCTTTCATGGCCAGGCCCAGCTTCGTCTCCCAGGCCACCTTCAGGTCAGCAATTGCTGCCAGCACCTCCTGGATGGTACCCGGTGGGTCCGTCGCCGCCGCAAGGGTTTCTTTGCTCTTGCCCCCTTCCGCTCCCGAGGGCGACCTAGCATAGGTCTCCATCATAGGCTGCTTGATCCGGGGTCGCACCACCTTGGAAGACATCCTGTTGCGTCGATTGGGCCCACGCGCCCAGCTGTATCCTCGCGGGGTTCGCTCGTCGGCCCCTTCTCAGCGAGGTTTTGCTGAACCTGGGTTCACTCTGCTAGCCCGCCACAACCCATGGCCTCTGGGGGCTCGTCCTTATGTTCTTGCTTTCAGGCCGAGGCGCATGCGACCCGTCTATCTGGTTGGGCTCGCCCACGTTCCGACCAACCTTGTCTTCCTCAGCTCGTCTGACCTCTTATGGCCCTTTGTCCACAGGCGGCCATCTTGGGTGCTCCCCTTCCTTTGCACAACCGCCAACTTCTTCGGAGTCTAGTTCCGTGAATATGCAGTCTCGCCATTGGGGAGGGCACGCAACGTATGCCCCCCACTTTCATACGCCTTTAGATACACCGTGGGCTCGAAAGTCCGCCAAAAACCATCACTTTTTTCCCAGGATCAGGATCGGCTCATCGGGAGCTCCTCCAAGGAACATCCTCTCACGTAGCCATCAAGCCACGCCTCCAAAGTCACATAGATAGTAAGGAAACACAACTCCTGCTCCAACACCTGAGGAGGACAATAGACAAACCATTCTCACTATACACCGTCCACTAGGAAACAGGGAATGCGCTGCGCTAAGAACTTCCACAGCCATCCGGTCAAGCAAGGATAGCAGCAAATAATCCCACCGGTTAGTAATATAGTTAGTGATATAAACCGAACTAGATTTGCCACAACCAGGATTCTCACCCCACTGGCCCTGCTTTCAGGTCTCTGCGTGCCTAACTCACCCGAAGGTTCACGCGGCCACCTCTCGCCCAGTGGGCCACGCGCGCTTCGCCGCACCACCAACAACAAACTACCAACGCTTGGACAGCGCCAACAATGCACGTGGTCGCGCCCCGGTCCAAACACCGGGCACAGTGCACGGTGTGTGCTGGGCTGGGTCCGCCGGCGGGTCTCGTCTCACTCTCACTCTCACTCTCACTCTCCCAACTGGCCAAACCCCTGCACCCTCCCCTTCTTGATAGCGGATCCGCCAGAGCACCTGGGGACTGGCTCCGTTGGTGGGGGTGCGCAATATGGGTGCCTTTAGCATTTAACATGTAATTGTGAATGTTAGCATACTGACAGTTATGATATTGTGAAGATTACTAGGTGCAACACTTGGTTGGAGTTGGATGTTGGCATGTCCCGCACGTGGATGGTGTTCTGGATGTTGGCCTGAGTCGCTTCTTGATGAGATTGTAGGGGGTTGGCAGGTGCCGCGCTTGGGCGGAATTGTGAGTGTTAGCATGTTAAATATCATGTAACTCACTAACCAAAAAAAAGCTCAACATCTCTGCATACCTAGCTCACTCCAAAAACTCACACAACCATCTCTCGCACATCAACCCGCACGCACTTCTCAACACTGCAACAACACATAAGCATACGAGGACTGACATCGATCCGATACTCTCACTAAAGCTCAGCACCCGGTGTATAATGAGTTGAAGCTGCCACCAGAACACTACTCCTCTCACTATCCTACTCCCTCTTCACCTTATTAACCCACCCCACCTTCTCATTTACAGATACGCCAGAGCGCCTGGGGACCAACTCTGTTGGTGACAGTGCGCGGTAAAAATACCTTTAATATTTAACATTTATACATTTCAGGTACCGTATATGACACCCGAATTGCTACAAAATAAAACTGAGATTGGGCACGATTCGTGACAACTCTGTATTTTTAAGGTAAATGGAAATAAAACATATTTGCCACAAGCAACCACTTTTTTTGTTTGTCGGCAACTTGTGCCCGCTATCTGGGCTTGTTTTGTTTGTAATTTAGTGCGACACGTCCCGCACTGTACTTTGCCAGTTCAGTGGTCCTTCTCAGCATTCACCCACTATAGGCTTCTGCTCGTAAAAAAAACAGCTGCCGTTTTGCTCCATGCACGCCCCTTTCCCTCTGCTGCCGAGCGAACACAGGCCTATTCCTGCTTCAATGATGCCAGGCATGAAATGACACCTCGGCTGCCCTTTAGTCTGCAGCAGTGTGTGGCTTCCTTTACCTGGGAGATGACCTCCAATCAATTAAATAGCTGTTCTAGGCAACGCCTCCAGGCACCAAGCAAAAGCCCACAACCAAGGGCCAGCTCCCCTCTCCCCCACCAATGCCAGGTGACAGTCATGGCACTGCAGGGCACGAAATAAAGGCGAGGTGTGAAGGAACACCTCGCCCTTCCGTAACAACTTCCACACCAACTAGGCGCTAAGCACCCAGGATGTTGGGGATGCAGGAAGACGGGGGACAACAAAGGTATGCCCAAATCGCTAAAGCAATTGGAAATTATTGTATTCTGAATATGAATAAACTGAATCAGGCAAACAAAGTTACAACAGAAGTGAACCAGGACCAAACACTAATTAGGAACCAAGAACTTAAAAAATCCCAGGAACGTGTAAAGCAAAAAGAGAAAATAAACAGAAGTGGAATACTCACCATAGGCTAATTCTTAAATGTCGCCCTGCTCCATATCCAGACTATTTCCTCAATCGAACGAGCATTTTAGCGATCTGTGAGGATGTCGACGCGCTGCACGACATCACGTCAATTGACATTGCACAGGTCTAATTCATCAAAGATTATGATCATTCCATGGTGAGACTTTGGCAACCTTCGAACTTAACAAGAAACGCGTTATGGCAAGCCTGAATGGAGTTATTTGCCCTGGGTTTTGTGTTGGCCAGAGATCCCAATTGCTTAGACGTGCAAGGAAACATATCCATGGAAAGAAAAGATAACTACATGAAGGAACACGACCAGGGAGACTATAGTTCCACTAATAATAGCACTACTATAATTCCATTGAGAAATTCAGAAATACTAGAAAATGAGGTGAAATCAAAATCATAACTAAGAAGAGACTTACAAACTTTATCTCTAATCAGCTGGAACACATGCGGCCATGTCCATCTATTAGGCCCTCGCGCAGATGTTTTACTGCCTCATGACATAATATTGTTACAAGAAACATGGCTAACTAAGAGCCCAATGTGGGAAGATCATACTATTCTATTAAATCCAGCGATAACCAGGCTGTCTGGAAGGCCCTCTTCAGGGCTGATTATTATTAAGATCCATAGCAATTGGAGTCTGTCTGCCTGGGCTTCCCCGAATCCATATTTACAATTGGTCAGAGTGTCCATTGGAGGTAGTATAATGGCAATACTGAAAGTCTACAGAAATCCGAAAGGCATTGAGGACGAACACTTTTTTCTTGAATTGGAACTCCTCTTGAACATCATCCCAGATTCACCAGCTATATCTGTGATTATAGCTGGAGACCTAAATTTGCAGCTTTTACCTAAACACAATCAGAAATGTAATCTAACTTGTGTGAGATGGAAGAGCCTTATGAAAATCCGTAAACTAGTCATGTGTAACGGATCCATTCCTGGTGATATTAACCCAAACACAACGTGGGGCAGAGGAGCAGTTACCTCAATAATTGATTACGTCTTTCTGGATTTATCTACCTTCAATAAAGCAGTCAGCTTTCAAATTCTCCCACAGAAGCATAGTGATCATAACGCTTTGAACTTAAAATGGAATGTGGAAATGGATTTCCAACAAAATAACAAAAAATTTGGTCACATATTGTCAACTAATAATGCTCATGCAAGATTAATATGGAATAGGCGGAACTTGGTGGAGTATTGTACAAGAATCGAAATGAACAATCATCTTCCTCATACCGATTATATATCATTTCTCCATCTCTCTAAAGTAGTTTACAAAGAGCGTAAACTTGACTTTTTGAAACCAAGGCATGAATTCGATGCTCTCGTGCAACAAAAAAAAACAACTCTAAGGAAAAACAGAAAATTAATCCTGCTTTCAAGTTGCCTTGACAAACATCAAAAATTAAAATCACTTAACTGTCAATATACAAACTGGCTGAGAGGCCACTGAATACTCATGTATCAAAAAGATGGGGAATCTATGTTGTGTAATAGCATCAACAAAAACACGGGACAAATATGGGCTCTAATCATTAACACCACGAACGCCATCCAAAAGGCAGCTCAATTAAATGGAGTGTGCGAAGCCCAATGGATTAAATACTTTACCATTATGTATCGGAAAGAGTCTTGGCTCACAAGTAGTGAAACAAGACAGCACTCTAAATATACAGGTCTTGAAATTGAAGATGATGATGTGCTCCTTTACATAAATTCTCAAATTCACGAGCACCTGGACCAGATGGCATGAGTAACTTCATGTTTAAACAAGCTCCGACTCAATGGTCTAAGATTCTGACGTTAATATTTAATCAAATAATAAACACTAACACCATACCAGCTACGTGGAAATCAGCAATCATTATACCGATCTTCAAAAAAGGAGACCGATCTTTACCGAAGAACTATAGACCCATTTCCTTACTAGATGCGTCGGGTAAGCTGTTTTCAAAATTTATTCTGAGAGACTTTAACAAATGGACCCTCCATTCAGACGCTAGAGATCCATTTCAGACTGGATTCGTAGCCGGAATGGGAACATGCATCAATCTATTCACACTTACAGCGATCATTGAGCACCACAAAATAATCAAACAGCCATTATACTTCATTTATATAGACCTGCGGGCTGCCTTCGACTCTGTCTCACGCGAGTTATTAATTCAAAAGTTAACTCGTTTAGGGTGTCCAAACTATATCATTCATTTGATTGAAGACCTACATACAAATAATACAATACAAATCCGTCTTACACATGATGTTAAATTATCTGAACCGATTAAAACATTCAGAGGGTTGAGGCAAGGATGTACTCTTGCATCAGCACTATTCAACTTTTTCATCTCTGATGTGGGAGAGTCCTTTAAAAAACATCTTCACAGATCCACCAAAACTAAACAAGCCCATGCCATTCTTAATGTATGCAGATGATCTTGTAATCATGTCTAAAACACCGAAGGGCTTGCAAAAATCTTTGAATGTGATCATCAATTATACAAATGCAAATCATTTAAGCATCAACCGTGAGAAAACGAAAGTCATGACCTTTAATGTCAACCGTAGAACATCTAGAGCTATGCTTACCTGGAACATCAAGGGAGAGAACCTCCAAATAGTAAGTCACTATACCTACTTGGGTGCCCAAATATTTACAAAAGATCAAATTGTGGCCTATAAACAACAACAAGACAAGGTGACAACCTTTATACAACAAACTAAAATAATTTTAAGGAAGTATGGAAAGTTCACTCTGGTTCCGGCTCTTTCGTTTTACAATCAAAAAGTTTCACCTATTCTGCTATACTCTTCGGAATCAAGACCCATAATACCGGAAAAATTCTGGAACAACTGGGAAGCAAAGTATTGGCGTAGCGTTTTACATCTGCCAACATCAACCCCATTAGCCATCATACGACACGAGTTGGGACTAATTTCTCTTTACATCAGATACATATGGCTAGTAATAGCTCTATTTCGAGAATGCATACTGGCATGGAATTCAACAACGGTCTTGGGAACTTTGGCTAATTACATTTTTGATTCCAAAGACAGCTTTATAACAAAATGGCGTAACCAAGTCATTGATATGTTGGCGTTGGTTGACGCTTCCCTTTCAAGTTTGCTTCAGAATCCAGTTCACATTAAAACAAGAATTTTCGCAATGGATTGGGATAATACCCGAATAAAACGTGCCAACTATTGTGATTATGATTCATCAACTTTCACATTAAAGAAGCACTCTCTTCAACGGCAGTGGCGCTAGGGGCCTTAGGTTTTTTATATGAGCTAAAGCTTGATGAACCTAAAGTAAAGTAGCAGCACTGATACAATAAGATTCGCCTTATGGGTTAATGATTAGTTTGACACTGCAAATTACAAACTACAAACTTTAATGCAAGTAGAAAGATGTTGTGATGAGTTTAGTGTTATTGTTTTGTTGTTTTTTTTGTTGTTTTTTTGTTTTGTTCGCACAGTCTTGCTTTCTGCTTATTTCTGCATATCCTTTTTATAAATTGTAAATTCTACTTTATTTATACTGAAAAGTTGTTAAATTTCAACTATATCAATAAAAAAAAAAATAAATAAAGGAGGCCATATGGGCAAAAGGATTTATAGAAATATAGTCACTCATCGAGGCACAAGGGAAGGGATGCATTCAGGGACCGCAAGAAAATTGAGGACAAGGCCATAGCCAGAAACGCTCACGTAGAGCGGACCTGGAACAACTGGCTAAAATCATTTGCCATACTAGCCACAATTTTTCTAGAAACATTCCCGGGAGATGGGATTAAAATGTGTGCTTATATGGATAAGATCAGAGAAGTCAAAACTGCTTATGATTGCGATGCCGGGCTAGCATACGACATAAGGTTCCGAAGGAATATGTCTGAAAGAACATCCATTGAATGGGATGAAGTTCAGAATGACCTATATTTAATGAACGGCAAGCCTCCATCAGAGGAGGAGATTTCACAAGCAACCAACAAAACAAATAAAACCTCTCAAGGGGGAAACAGAAGTTCAGAAACCGAAAAACACAAGGGAGAGCAGCCCTTTTGAAAAATCAGCCATGGGCGGCTAGGTCAAATACCTGCAGTCAGAACAAGTCACACAATTCCACAACCACATACAGGAATTATGGAAAAAATCAGTGCGCAAGGGGAAAAGAATGCTGGCACAAGTGCTCCAACTGCAGCGGGGACCACCCCAGCAGCAGCTGCACCAGACTACCGGCCAAAAATTCCAAAATACATTTGGTACAACTGGAACCGGGTAGGACCCCCATAAGCTTCAAGGAAGCATTAATGACTTATCCTAATAGAGGTCAGCACAGCAACCAAAGGTTTCATCATTCCTTTCAAAGGGGAAGGATCCCAAAAAATCCCCAAAAATGTGGTCTCAGCAAGAGACAACGCTGAGATAATAAGAGAAACGATTGCGAAAGAGTCATAGCTGGGTAGAATAGCTGGTCCATTGGAAATAATTCAGAACTATATAGTGTCACCACTAGGGCTGGTACCAAAAAAGGAACCCGGAAAGATGAGGTGAATACTTCAACCTTTCATAGCCCAAGGGACAGTCACTAAATGATGGCATCCCCCAAGCAGAATCAGCAGTTACATACTCACTTCCAGGAGGCTCCAAGATTAATACAGGACTGTGGCAGGGAGGCCCTTATGGCAAAACTAGACAGTCTGCTTTCAGGTTACTACCAGTCCACCCAAATTCACAGCAATGGCTGGGTTTCACTTTTGATAAACAATTCTATGTGGACAGATGCCTCCACATGGGCTGCGCGGTATCTTGTACACTCTTTGAACAATTCAGTTCCTTTTTCCAATGGGCATTTCAGAAGCAAGTACCAGGGGCCAGAACAGTACACTACCTAGACGATTTCATGGTAATAGGCCAGAATTGAAAAGAATGGCTGCTCAATGGGGCATTCCCGTAACAGCAGAGAAGACGACCAACCCATCCACAAATATCATTTTCTAGGGGGTAGAAATAGACACCTCTGCTGGTTTATGCAGAATCCCAAAAAAGAAAGTAGAAGAACTAGTAGAAAAAATTCTAAACCTAAGCAAAAAGGACAAAGGCACAGTCAGGGACATACAATAGCTGGCGGGCAGTTTAAACATCGCAGCCAGGATAATACCACAGGGGAGGGTATTTTCCAGGAGTTTGTAGTTTAAAACAAAATCATGCGAAAAACCCCATTTGCACATCAGATTGGGGTAAACATTGAAAGAAGATTTAAAAGTCTGGGAGAACTTCCTCACAGATTTCAACGGAGCCGCACGCCTTTGAATTTAGGGGCCAAAAGGGTCCTTTTCACAGATGCAGCCGGGAGCAAGGTTTTTGGGCCGTGTTAGACACGGAATGGGTGGCAGGGCATTGGCCCAATGCATGGCATACAGCAGGGTGGACCAAAAACATCACCCTTTTAGAAATTCTACTCATCTGGTTAGCGCTACGCATATGGGGAAGGCACCTAGCAAACACGGAACTCATTACTTGGTCTGACAACATGGCTGCGGTAGGAATTATCAACAAGAGTACGACCAAATGCCATTTGTTGCTCAAAGCCCCAAGAGCCATCGCGAAAGTCACACTTCATGAAAACATTGTTATCAAAGCAAAACACATTGTAGGAGCAGATAATAACATTCCAGACGCTTTATCTCGCTTTCAGTGGACGGAATTCCAAGAGCTAGCGCTGCACGCCCAGGAAGAGATCACATCAATCCCAGGGGGACTGCTGGGTGATACTGGAAGGCTTGATAAAAGTGCATCAACGTGAACGCCGAGCGACCAGGGTCGGGATGCACAACTTCAACCAGGCACCTCAAACACGTGTGCCAGCAGGGTTCTTCCTACAGAAAACACGAACCCTGACACGGGGGTCCTACTAGAGATGGCCAAGAAAGCATTGGCAGGCAAAACTACAGCTCAATACAGTAAGTGCTTGCAAACAGTGTTTAAAGTGACAGGCCAAAATCATGTCAAGTTAATAAAGATAAGACGTAATGCTTTTTTAAGGTGTGCTCACAATCAAGGTTTTAAAAGAGATTGGGCAAAAAGACACCTATAGTATCTTATTTCTTAAAGCTACGACGTGACTCAGACTCTACACAAAGCGCATTAATTACATATGCACTGAAAAGCTGGGGCAAGATGAAGGACCATAAATAAAGGACGCCCGCTAGATTTTGAGAAATTGGTTAAGATAAAAAGTATATTAGACGGCAAGTGCACTCACCCATATGAAACATTATTATTTAAAACAGCTTTTTCCCTTGTATATTTTGGGACTTTCTGCATAGAAGAGCTTATAGCATCTAGCACAAAAGCCAACAAAGGGCTAGGCATGATGGAAACCAGGGTAAGAAAGGACAGCGTCACCATTGAAGTGCAACGATCAAAAACGGGGGCAAAAAGAGTAATCAACATTTGCTGCATTGATGATACATCAAACTGCCCAGTATGCACCACCAACCTATGTACGTCACACGGTGGGGGGGAAGATTCTTAATACACAGACACCTTGGCCCTAAGCCACTACCAATTCAAAGGGGTGTTGATGAAAGCCATCAGTAAAGCATGATGGAATCCAAAAGAGTTCGGCACTCATGCATTTAGAAATGGGTCAGTAACCACAGAATGGCAGGGTGGCGTGGGCGTACAACAGGTAAAGAAAATAGGCGGGTGGAAATCGGACTGTTTTAAAAGATATATCAGGCCCAAACTAATATTTTTTCCTTTTCCTACCCTCGCCGCTAAAAAACAGATCAGGACGCACCGCTAAGATCAGCCTGGATAGTCGGGCACTCTTTCGTATTCAGGTCCGGGCGATGGGCTGAACAAACGAAGGCGGGGCCAGCTTTTAGCAACACTATTGCATCATGGTGGGGCTACAGAGGCCTCCACTGGCTGGAAATTTATGAGAAACTGTCCAACCTAGTCGCCTACAGAGACCCGCCCACATTTCTGATCATCCATTTAGGGGGAAATGATCTGGTAAACATGTGGAGGAAAAGGTTATATGAGGAGATATGCACCTCACTGGCAGGCATCGCCCACAACTGGATGGACACGGAAATTTACTACTCAGCAATTTTGTTTAGGAAAACATGGCAGGGGGCCATCTGTTACAAATCAGTGGACACAGCCAGGAGGAAGTTAAACAGAGGGATCAAAAAATTCAGCATAGTCAGGGGCCTGGGGTTTATAAAGCATACGGCCATAACCTTGGGCAACCCCGAACATTTTCACAAAGACGGGACCCACTTATCGTGTTTAGGCATGGAACATTTTCATGGAGAAATAACCGACTCCCTAGCTACCAGAGGCTGCCACTAACCAAACTTTTTGGGGAACACGGCCAGCCGATAAACCTGCCTGTGTGTTGGCGGCACGGGCCAGAGGGGTAACCTCAGGAACCGGTGCCCAAAAGTACAATACATTATGATATGCGATTGTTTTATGTTTATGACCATATATGTAACAATAAAAACCCACAGCCTTTCATTGCGAACACTTGAACAAACGTGGGGTGTGATACTTGGGAGGGAGAGGAGGGGTTGCAACACCAACCACAGATATAACAAATGTATATTTTCTGCCTGCATATGGGTCCAGTAGTTATGGGCAACGCTGCCAGGCACCAAGCTAGGCCTGGTAACTGCTGCCCCAAGGCAGCAGGCCTGGGAGAGGGGCAGCAGCCCACAACCAAGGGCCAGCTCCCCTCTCCCTGACCAAGGCCAGGCGACAGTCGTCGTGGCACTGCAGGGCACGAAAGAAAGGCGAGGTGTGAAGGAACACCTTGCCCTTCCTCACCAACTAGGTGCTAAGCACCCAGGATATTGGGGATGCAGGAAGACCGGGAACAACAAAGGTATGCACCCCGGGGTGCTTAGACAGTCGGCGCCATGCCGGCCTTGGGGCTGGCCTCATAGCCCCCACACATACACAAGGACCAAGGGCTTCACCTGGATACTATATAAGGGGCTGCTTGAAGCCTGATGCACAAAGCAGTTTGGGACCCTGCACAGGGACCAAAACGCGAACGAGTTCACGGTGTACTCAGTGTCTCGTTTTACTTTTTCTTCTCCACAAAACCCTTTCTCCCTAGAAAAAGGGAGAGAAACGATGGAAGTGAAGACCGGACACCATACGGTGACCACACAAGTCTTGGGACAAGGAAGGTGGCACAGGCCAGAGGGGGTAACCTCAGGACCCAGTGCCCAAAAGTACAATACATTATTGTAATAATGTAACTTCAGGGGTCTTCTTGGGCTTCTTACATACACTTTATTGCATAGTTACATATAAGGATAACCACTGGGTCCCATCACCCAGGCTTAACTGACCTCAGGTAGAACACTCATACAGCATTCGCACATCAACATTCCACATGACATCACGGGGTCTCTCATTCACAAGCAAGCACTTCACAACACATCTCCTTCCTTTCCAATGACGCACAACCATACGACATTCACCAACAAGCACTTCACAACACCTCCTTCCTTTCCCACACCACACCAATGAACACATCGCAACAAATCCCTTTCCTTTTTACAACCACCACTGGCCTGGGAAACACAACACAATACAGGGCACTCATACAGGACATCCACACCATGCATATTTTTATAGAGAGATGCAGCTCTAAAGAAAATATCTCAGGGAGGCTATCCCCATATTGCTGCGGGACGCTATACATACTCTGCTCAGGGACGCTATCCCTACTCTGATGCAGGACGCTATCCCTATACTGGTGCGGGGTGCTACCCCTACTCTGATGAGGGACGCTATCCCAGTCTATTCAGGGACGCTATCCGTATACTGGCCCAGTGCGCTACCCCTACTCTGATGAGGGACGCTATCCCTTACTTTGATGTGGGACGCTATCCCTTCTCTGACGTGGGACGCTATCCCAACGCTGCTGCGGGCCGCTAATTCTATGCTACTGCGGGACGCTATTCCTTCTCTGCTCTGGGGCGCTATCCCTACTCTGCTGCGGGACACTATCCCTACTCATCACTTCACTTCATATTGAAAGGGACGCTATTCCTACACTTCACTTCAGGTTGAAAGGGACACTATGCCTACACTCCACTTGTCATAGAAGGCGCTACCTTCCTATATTGGGAACACTATCCCTATACTTCACTGCTGATTGGAGGCACTACCCTACTATATTGGGAACGCTATCCCTATACTTCACGGCTGATTGGAGGCACTAACCTCCTCCATTGGGGACACTATCCGTACTCTTCACTTCACACTTCACTAAAAAGGGAAGGCGCTTCCTTCCTCTATTGGGAACGTTATCCCTAAACTTTACTTCAACTATCACACTTCTGATATATTTTCACTTCATACCAACCTTCAACAATGGCGACTTCTAAAATAGGACATTTTGAATTTCAATATCTTATTACAGTAAAATCTGCAAATCTATGAATATCAAAGTCCACACCGCCTTCATGCAGCCTACTTTTGCTTTATGCGCATACCTCTAAACTTCTATAAGTCCATGTTGCACTAGACAACATAACCCTGAAATGCCTCAAAAAGTTACTTCTAGCCCACTCAGGCTCTCTTTCTTACAACTCCAGGCATGCATCATGCACCTCCAACTTTCTCACTTAAGTGACTGTATTCTATAAAGTACATAAGTCCATTTATAGCTGCAAACCCTCAAAAGTTTAGGCTTCAATCAGTAACTTTTAAACTCTAATACTTGTAGACCACATATGCATATTCTCACTATCATTTTCATCCTCATAAGAATACAGTATCTTCTTGCATTAACGTAGCCTTAATAACGTGACTTTACGGAAATACAAATCATCCGTTAAGTTCATAACTTTAATGGATACATGCATATGATGACACTTCATATAATGGCGTGCCTTCTTCATGCCCATCACTTCTTTTAGTCTGGCCTGAGAAAGTTTGGGCAAGTTATACTGCACCAAATCCCCCAAAGTCATGTGGTTTCACTTAGCTCTATAGCACTTCTGCCAAAACAAAACAATCATTTCTCATTACCCAAAGGTCCTTCCCACTTATTTCTTCCTCCCTTCACTATGGGAACTTCACTGGGCTCAACATTGCAGTGACTTCTTCACTTCTTCACACCTTTGGTTACCACGCTGCTGTCATGATCTCTGCTTCCAAAAGGTCAGGGTTTTCCCAACTCCCTTGGAAGCAGATCCATAACCCAGGTTCCGAGTGCCAACCAGTCCCAATTGGGAGCTTTTGGACCCAGTCCTGGCGCCAGTGGCACCAGGCTCATAAATATGCCCAGTCCCAGCGCTGGAAGCGCCGGGCTCATAATGCTTGGGTGGACTTACCTTCAGCAGACCATGCTGCTTACTTGCCTGCCAGTTGAGCCTCTGATCCTCTTCTGTTTGGAACTACTTTTCCTGTTGGGTGGGGCTGGAGCCACTCCCTAGATTCAGAACACTGGAACTCTTCTGGAAGGCAGGAACTCTTTTCTTACCAGGAACTCTTTTCTTACTTAGGCGTGGCTGTGGAAGGAGACACCTAAGCACTACAGGAGGCTATTTAAACCACACCCGGTGGATGAATCTTGCTTTGCGTTATTCTGCAACCTCTGCAGCAGAACGCTCATTGTGTCTTCTGCATCCGGTCCTGGGCCTAAGGAAAAAGGCTTACCATCCTGAATCCAGTCTTCAGCAACACCTATAAAGACAAGAAAGAACAGGTTAGCATTCCAGCATCTGAAAGGCAAAGGCTTACCATCCTGAATCCAGTCTTCAGCAACACCTATAAAGACAAGAAAGAAAAGGTTAGCATTCCAGCATCTGAAAGGCAAAGGCTTACCATCCTGAATCCAGTCTTCAGCAACACCTATAAAGACAAGAAAGAACAGGTTAGCATTCCGGCATCTGAAAGGCAAAGGCTTACCTACTCTTCGGCGCTGCATCCCGCATCTGAAAGACAAAACAAGGTGCGTTTAAAGACATTGGGGAACTTTAATACTCACGTGCCATGACTCCTTTCCACATCTAATCCAGTGGGTATTCCGGCACCCTGCAGCCGCTCCGAACTCGTACCTGCAAAACAAAAAGACAGTTAGAGCGCATAGTGAAGCAGGCAACAAGCGCTTACTTACGTGCTTCCAGGCGCTTCTATTCATCACACGGGCTCCATCTTCAACTCACTTCAGCCCGCCATTGCCGGCACCCTGCAAAACAAGAGACATCATTACTAAAGACTTTAAAGACATTTGAATGACTCGAAACTTACCGTTCGTGCAGTAAACGACGGACAGCAGTCCTCTGAAGTCAAGAGGCCTGCGCTACCTATCCAGTGAAGAAACTGGTTACAGCACCCTGCCCCGAGGCAGATGGAGAGCTCGGCATTCACTTACCTAAGGTGAGAGCGTTAACCTTTGGGGGTCTACAGGAGAGGAGAAGAGGAAAGAGATAGGGACACCCCAATAACCCCAGTTCATTAACCCCATATTTTCTATCTGCAGACATCTTACTCTACACGTCAGGCATACAGTGCACAGAGGTCCAGCCCAAAGAGCCAACCGGGTGCTACACATCACCTTTGAAGATACGGTAGTCGCCCAGTCAAGACCGGCGCCTCTGCGAGAATCAGGTGAGCGTTACAGCTGCATCTGCTTTCCCAAATCTTCCTTTTGGGGACCTTCTTCCTCACTTTAGTTCTCCCTTCGCTTTGCTTCTACTTCTGTCCTTTGAAGCCTGCTTCTGCTTCAAGATACCAGTGCAGGTGCTGATCTTCATCACGCTCCACCCTGGGGCCCATGCTAGGGCTTTCTCCACTTTACAACCCCCTGGACACTGCCCTTTGGAGCCTGCTTCAGCTTCAAAATATCACAGCGCAGGTGCTTATCTTCATAACACTGCACCCTGCCTCTGCTTCACACTTCACACATTTGGGGCCTGCTTCGCTATTGGGGTTTCACTTCCCCAGTCACTTTGCTGCAGCTTCTACTTCAAGCTTCAACACTTCTCCTTGGGGCCTGCTTTACTATTTAGGGCTTCACTTCAAGACTTAACCCCTCTGCTTCTGCGCTGGGCTGCCCCATCTTTTTTGAGCCCTGGGCCAAGGCTGGGGCTTTCTTTACTCCTATGCCTCTTGCGCTCTGCACCCCTGCTCCCCCCTCAGCAGTCATCTTCTTTGTGATCCTCGTCGCCAGTGTAATAATGTAACTTCAGGGGTCTTCTTGGGCTTCTTACTTACACTTTATTGCATAGTTACGTTAAGCTACATATAAGGATAACCACTGGGTCCCATCACCCATGCTTAACTGACCTCAGGTAGAACACTCATACAGCATTCACACATCAACATTCCACATGATATCACAGGGTCTCTCATTCACAAGCAAGCATTATGCTATGCGATATTTGTTTTATGTTTATGACCATTTTTGTAACAATAAAAACCCACCGCCTTTTATTGCCAACTCTTGAACAAACGTGTGGTGTGATACTTAGGAGGGAGGGGGTTGCAATACAAACCACAGACATCCCAATATAACGAATGTATATTTTCTGCCTGCATATGGGTCCAGCAGTTATGGTTTGCTGACCATGCGTAGGTTCCTTGCATGCAATGATCCGTCACACGAAAAAGGGCTCACTGTCCATGCCTTATTTAAACATTTTTCCCTGTGAGGTGTGCTCTTGCCCCTGTGCACGCGCCCGTAACCCCACCCTATCAAGGGGGTGGGAGGAAATCTTCTTTTCGTGGGCTTTGGGACCTTTGGCACCTCTGTTCCCCTATGCGGCTACCGTGCTTTCTTGCCATCATTGACCCAAAACAGTCCGTGCTAGTTCCCTGGCTAAGTCACTGGTCCTCTGCCATGTTATT
Source organism: Ambystoma mexicanum (assembly GCF_040938575.1). Classification (NCBI taxonomy): domain Eukaryota; kingdom Metazoa; phylum Chordata; class Amphibia; order Caudata; family Ambystomatidae; genus Ambystoma; species Ambystoma mexicanum. Next base: position 1,210,121,525 of record NC_090922.1, on the reverse strand, counting down.
TCATGGCCACTTTATGCTGTCTGTTGTGGCTGGGCCTTTCCTTTTTCCACCCACTTCCTGCCTCTCCCTGCCCAAAGCACATCCTCCTGGGATCTCTTTGAGCAACCTTTATTACGCCTACCATCAAACGTTGTGCTCAAGTGCCTGCCAGTGTTTTTTCAAAGCATTCTTCTGAGAGCTAATGACCTAATTGTAGCTGTAAACATGCTACTGGTGTAATAAAAATGTGTTCACTACGTCTGCCTTCAGCCCATCGATTTATAAGCATTATATGCCTGTCTATAACTGAAGTCTGGTTAAAAACAAGCATTGGCAAAGCCAACAGTTTTTGGCGTGTGTAAGTATTGGACATTTGCCAGGCACTTCTGTTAAATGCTGAAGTACTTGTACCATTTGGCAGCTACTACCATTGATGGCCAGTTAATACCATTACGGCAGTGCCTGACATGCTTACACAAAAGCTAAAACTGTTGGCACTGCCAATGCTTGTTTTGTCACTGCTTTGGTCATGGCCAACATCGTTCCATTTAACGTGTTGCTTGCTGACGAAGTTCTTTGAGTACTTTAAATTATGCTATTATCCTAAAAACACAAGTATGTTTTGTTGCTGAATTGGAATGTAGAGAAAGGTAAGCTGGTTGGTCCTTGAGATTACAGAAAAACACCCTCTGTGGGTCAGACCTTGTGTAGATTTAGTATCCTTTTCCCAAGAGTTAAAGGTTGCAGAGCTTCAAGATGGGGTTAGGAGGTTGGATGAAAAGCATGGCACCAGGAAGCATAGGTGGGGTGATGGTAGCTTGGAAGCAAGATGACTGTTGTTTAGAACAATTGATCACTAAGTCATGTGGCATTGACTGAATAACAATGGGAGAGTTGGAGACATAGGGGATAGTTCAGGAGTCAAGGACAGAGAGGTGGTGTAGAGTGAAGAGAAGTGTGCCAAGGACAATCCCCTGAGGAGGTGGTGAGAGAGGCAGTATCGGTGTTACATAGGATGTTTGTTTTGCTCTACAGTCCCAACAGTATTGGATGGGGAATTTGGAAAAAGGAGGGGCATTAATGTTTGCACCGAATATGTGGGAGTGACCGAGCGCGAAGTAAACCGAACCAAACAAGTTGTGGCATAGGAGCATTCCCCCACTGAGCCCTCCTTTATAATAATGGCTTAAAAGGTGCATGTTACAGCACATTCAGTCTAAAATTATGTAAAAAGACAGTTTGCAATCCGTAACTGTTTTATATGATGGGCCATATGCTGGTATATAAAGGATTTTCATGCTAGCTATGCCCATACATGTCCATGCAGGCTGCACCAATATATTCCAGTATTATCATGTTAGGACTACCAGCCAGTAAAATATGCCGTTCCACATAAATAAAGTAGATCCAGACTGGCTATACCAACATAGGAAAATGTATCACAATTAGGTTTGCTTTTAAAAATGCCATGATGCACTTAGATTTGGCAGCACTGGAACAACCAATCTAAGCCAGTCTAACACGTATCGTGTTTCCTTTACCTTTGATGCCAAGTAATAAAGGCTGTGCCATATTAGGATAGTATATGCAGATTGGCACTACAACTAATATTGCCAGTCTGCAAATACTTTCTTAATGTGGCATGGCATTTTTTGTTGGCTTCAGTGGTAGGGCAAACGTGATGAGGGTTGCGTCTTAGATTGGCCATTCTTGATGCACAGCTACACTGTCTGTTTGGTTTAGTCTCAGCATTCAACTCACTTGTTTCTTTGGTACAACGTTCTTTCATCGCCTGCATTTCCATCCACTGGCATTTTAACGTGCATATTACTACGAATATGCTCAGCTAATCTTTAAGGAGGGGTGGGGGGAGGGCAGATAAAGGTTTGGCCGGGTAGGCAATAGCCAAAAATAAGCTTGCCCCCCCCCCCCAAAACAAAAAACGATGCGCATTTTCGTTGGAATGTACACATTAAAATGACAGGGGATGAAATTGCAGGCGATGAAATGACATGGAACCGTTTCTTTAAAGGTTGACAATGTCATTGTGCTTCTGTCACAGAGTTTCTTAATTCTTCTATAGTTATTTTGACTGGTTCGATTTTAATTCTCCTCTGATGCACTCTAGAGTTTGTGATGATGCTCCATTCTGTAGGTTAGGAGATGAGGCTAAAGAAGGTAGGGTCCTCCAGCCACCTCTTACCTGCATCGTCTCCCCGGTAACCTTACACTTCCCCTTCAATGTTGTCCCCCATGGGGCGTGGCCAAGGTGACTCTTTCCTCTGAACCGCTCCAACCACCGACCCGGCCCAATGTGATGGAGGTGAACCGGCGGTATGATGAAAAGCACAAATGGACGAATTAGATCTAGGAGAAGGTAGGGACCTTTCGGAGGGAAACTGGTGCTGCAGCGGCAAGCCTTTCGAGTGAAAATCACTACCAGCTGCGGGTCCCTTCCCATGAATATGACAGATGTTGCCAGTGAGGCCCGTGCTTGGGCCGTGTCCCGCGCCGGTATATGAGGATGTGAGACTAGGGGCCCTGGCCGTGAGGGGCAGGGGAGTGATTGCGCTCCTGCTCCCGATGTTAGCTGTGGGAGGCTGCACCAGACAGGGAGATCGCTGGCAGTACAAGGAGTGGGCGACTGTGCCCCTGGTGGTGGCTGATAAGCTTACCACAAGGCAGCCCGTGGGGCCCCCGGGTGTAGCGCTTGAGTCGGGTGCGAGGGGGAACCAGCCTGCATTGATCTGGACCTCCTCCGCGGCTACCGAGATCCCTGGCTCCATTAATCTAGGCAGGCGACACAGAATGGAACGCTGGGGAGGCTGAGGTAGTGACTCTTTTGAAGGCCTGCTGGAGGCAAGGGGAGCTGCACCATTGACACCTGCACCAATAACACCTGGAGGATTGGACCACAGGCGCTCTGCATATGTGCCCCCTCATTGCTTCAGAGGAGATTGGGGGTTGTGCCGGTTAAGGGGCATAGGGTGGCTGGATAAATTAAAGGAGGGAACAGTGCCTGAGTGATAGCGAAGAGACAGTCCATCCGGCTGTCTGGCAGCACACCTAACAGCACTGTTAAACCAGGGGTCTCATTATGCTCAAACCATCCAGCAAGAGAAGTAAAACCGCGAGTATCCTGGCAATGCTAAGGACACGCCGTAACCCGTCTTCACAGCCTCCGACGATGGATGGGATCGAAGGTAACAGAAAGGGGCTAGTAGTGCCCAGCCAAGAATCACAACTGATGCCTGAATTTATTCTGCGCTCCCTCAACGCTCTTAAGAGATATTAAGGAATCTATGCACACAGAGATTGCGGACCTGCACATGGAAATGCTTGACTCGGCCACTGAATTCCAGAGTGACATGGGAGCGCTGGGAGATGGGGTCGACCACAATGAACGCTTTCTGACCGCACTGGAAGTCGAGGTTGGTGAAATCCGGTGGAAGATGGAGGATTGCAATGAATTCTTGAAATGCAAGTGAGACGACCTGGAAATTAGAGCGTGCAGAGACAATCTGAGGATACAATTCCTTGCTGAAGGGACACAGGGAGAGAATATGAGCTCTGTATTAGGTGGTCTCTTCTCCTAGATCATGGCTTTGGCTCCCCCTGGGGACATCATGACGATGGGGCTCACAGAGTTGTCCCGAGGGGGGAGAGAGCGAATGGTCCTCCTAGAGACATAGGGCCTCATTACGACCCTGGCGCTAAGTGAAAAACGATGGGGGTAAATAGTTACCGCCATCGTTTTCCGCCAGGTCCGATCATGACTCCTGACCGTAAACTACGATGCCAATAGCGGCATCGTAGTTAACGCTGCCGCTAACTGCGCTAAGGGTGCGCGCACGCGACCGCCCACACCGTACTTAGCGCCATGGCGGAAAGGTACGCAAATGCCGACCCAAGCGGACATGCACCTAACGCCATCATCGAGGCCGCTAAGTACCTTACCGCCATGGTGCAAATAACGCCATCGCGAACCAACCGTAAAGGGCCATGTCAAGTGAATGCAGCTGCCACAGGTGCACAGAAACAGCACAGGTGAAGGCAATACAGACTCAGGGGAGTACAAAAAGAGCACACCCCACCCCTACCCACACCCAGTCACACTCCACAATGATGCCAATACGACTAGCAATGTTGGGGCTGGAGGACCTGATAGCAATGCATGTGCTACTACAACAGCAACAACAACAACAGGCAGCACAGAGGAGACGCAGGAGGAGAAGGAGGGCAAGGCAGGCCCAGCAAGCCCCACCAGCACAGCCAGTGCCACCACGCAGGCAGCCCCCAATCCCACGCATCAGAGCCAATCCAAACAACCTCACTGCTGAGCAGATCCACACCCTGTACCGTTTGGACTGGGACACCATCACCGCCATCGTAGACATGACACACAACGACATCGTCAGCATGATAGAAAGTCCAACCGCCATCCCCCCCCTACTGAAGGTAGTGGCTGTACTCCACTTCCTGGCCACAGGCACCTACCAGCACACAGTGGGGCACCTGCATGGCATTTCACAACCATTATTCTCACGAACACTCATCCAAGTGCTTGATGCCCTCCTCAAGCACACAGACGACCACATCTCATTACCACGGACTGCCCAGGAGATTGCAAACACCAAAGTGGGTTTCCATGCACTAGCCAGCATACCCGGTTGCATTGGTGCCATCGACTGCACCCATGTGGAATTGGTGGTTCCACGTGCCATGGAGGTACCGTACCGCAACCGGAAACAGTTCCACTCTATCAACGTGCAAATGGTCTGTGACTCCAACAAGATCATCACACATTGTTGTGCCCGATTCCCCGGATCAACCCATGATTCACTGGTCCTGAGGAACTCCACAATACCACGCTACATGGAGCGACATGCAGGCCCAAGATCCTGGCTACTCGGTGAGTGCAATGTCATGGAAGTGGGCATGGGAATGACGTACCAGTGCATACTCCACCTGGCAGAAAGGGGGGGGGATGATGCATACTCCACCTGGCAGAAAGGGTGGGGGGATGATGCATACTCCACCTGGCTGTGAGTAACACAGAGAACGGAGACAGAGGAAGGGCACTCACAATGCACACAACCCCTCTGCATACATAGGGTTATGGCATGCAAAACAGGCCATGGCAGCAATGAGCATATACTGGTTGCATTGTGTGAATCAATTAGTGCATGTAGAAGTGAGCCAAGGTAACAGTTCCATGCCAGCCATGGTGGAACATCATGTTCCTGATCAGACAACATGACTGACGCATACATTCTCGCCTACATACAGGTGATGCAGCCTATCCCCTGAAGAGGTGGCTCCTCACACCAGTCCGGAACCCGCAGAACCAGCACGAGGAGGACTTCAACCGTGCACATACACGTACTCGTGTGGTCATAGAGCAGACATTCGGCCTCCTGAAGGCACGGTTCCGAAGCCTCAGCAGGTCTGGTGGGGCACTCCTGTATGGCCATGAGAAGGTGGCAAAGATCGTCATGGCATGTGTCATGCTGCACAATATGTGCGTCAGACGGAATGTGCCCCTGCCCCCTGACGCAGAACTGCAACCACCTGACGATGAGGATGAGGAGGGTGCAGATGGGGCGCCACCACATGGAGGAGGCGATGCACAGGAGGGGCGTGCCATGCGCCAAAGTATCATCGACCACTGCTTCTAGCACACACGGCTGGTGTTTATCGCATGGAGACTGCACTTGGGGCACTGTGTGTCTCTGGGACATGCACACTGTGGACTGTACACCAATAAAGCACACATACGCAATGAAAATGTCCACACATTTCTTTTTTTGAAAGAAAAAAGTGTATTGGAACTATGAACTGTCGTGTCACACCCCCTCCCACCTCCCCCCTGCACACCCCAACACACCCCCTCCCACCTCCCACCTCCCCCCTGCACACCCCAACACACCCCCTCCCACCTCCCACCTCCCCCCTGCACACCCCAACACACCCCCTCCCACCTCCCCCCTGCGCACCCCAACACACCCCCTCCCCCCTGCACACCCCAACACACCCCATGTAGGGGTCAACAGATGCCTGTGACAGTGTCCACAGGCTGTCACAAGCCCCCTCTCCCGGCCCCCGGGGCACCCCTGGCTGTGGAGCGCAGGTTGCGTCCGGAACGTCGCACGGGGCTGCTCTGCGCAGAACTGGCAGTGGAGGATGTCCCTGGCTGCCCCTGTGCATGCAGCTCCTGTACTGTGTGGGTGAGGTCAGTGACCGCACGACGCAAGCCCGCAAGTTGGGCACAGATGTCCCTGGACATGGCCTGCATGGCATCCCTCAGGGTGGCAGTGCTCTGCGCCACTTCGGCCCTTAGTGTCTCCGTGGCCTGTTCAATGCTAAACCTAGCCCCCACACATTCCGCGGCATGCTCATCCAGCATTGCGGACAGTTGATGCTGCCGTTGAGTGATGTCCTCGAGGGACTGCTGGCCGTGCTGGCCCATGGCCAGTGCAGGTGGAGTGATGGAGGGGCTGCTCCCCTCCTGTGGAGTGTGGACAGGGCATGGGGTGGAAGGCCACTCCTCTGCCTCAGTGTGCCCCTGTGTGTCACCCTCATGGGGGCTGGCGTCTGAGAAACAGGGGGAATGTAGTTGGTCAGTGGGGCTTCTGACCTCCTGCTCCATGTCCGAGTCAGAACATGCAGCTGTTGCAGCTGTCTCCCCGATGTTGCTGCTGGCCGCTGACCCCCTGCCTTCTGTGGCAGGCAATGTCGGTGGAGGTGGAGCAGCTGCTGCTGGCCTGCTGCCAACAGGGGTGCTTGCCGGTGGGACCTCCAGTATGCCTGCAGTGGGACCTGCTTGTCGTGGGGTCTGCCTCACTGCAGCTGAGGTTGAGGGTGCAGGGACGTTGTTGTTGGACTTCGCTCTCTTCGGCGCAGGGGTGTCCTGGTCCTCTGGGTGTGATTCTGTGCCTGTGGTGGAGCAAAGGTGGGAGGGCGTTATTGATGGGTCTACGGACTTTGGAATGACAATGGTTGACATTATTTTGGCCAGTGGATGAGGCAGATTTCAGGCAGTGCCATGCAGGTTGTCTCCTTTTAGTGTGGTATGTGGATGCAGGTATGCGGGTGCCAGCAGTGTATGCAGGGTGGTGCTCGCATGTGGCTATGGGCAGTATTGATTTGTGTTGCATTTACACTCTAGGGCAACCTTGTGCTACACATGATTGGACTGCTGTGACTATGGCATGTCTTGTATGAGGCACCTACCTTCATCGCCTGATGTCGGGGCTCCCCTTTCCATCCCTCCAACGCCTTTGATGGATTCCATGCCGATGGTGGTTGCACAGATCTCCTCCCACGGTTGGAGTTTCAGGGGGGATTCCGACCCTCCACCGGTTCCCTGGGCAAGGTTGCGGTTTGCTGAGATGACGGCTCTGACCCGTATGCGCAGGTCATCCCAGCGCTTCCGGCACTGCTGTGGGGTGCGGGGTGCGGTCCCCACCGCGCTGACGCGCTCAGCCACCAGGGCCCAGATGGCCTTCTTCTTCCCGATTGCTGTCCTGGTCATTTCAGGGGAGAAAACAACACCTGCGTTGTCCTGCAGGGTCTCCGCTAGCATGCAGAGTTCCTCCCGGCTGAATCGCTCCTGGCGCTGGCGGTCACATGCCTTTTTCACGGATTTTGGCATTTTCGGGAACTTGGATGGGTGGGTGTTTGGTTGGGACAGGTGTCAGGGTTGGGTCTGGTGTTTGGTAGGATGGCGATGGATTGTGTTTTTAAAGATGGCCGACGGGCTGCTTCCCGTTCCGGTGCGATGACGCTATTTCTGGTTTGGCCTTTTACGGCCGCCGCTAATTACGGTGGCCGTAAATTACGGTGGCCGCTACTTACGCTGGCGGAAGGGCACCTTGCTCGCTTAGCGATGCCTGTAGGGGCCTTTTCCGCCATGGCGTTAATTGCATTACCGCCATGGCGTAATGCTCGTGCGCGATGGGTCGTGATGTGGCGCTCTTTACGCCATCGTCCCACGGCGTAAACGCTCATTACGCCATGGCGGTAATGACGGGCGATTACCGCCAGGGTCGTAATGAGGCCCATAGTCTTAAAGTTCCACAATCACAAAACGAAAGAAGACCCACTGGGAGCAGAGAGGAAGGGCAACAAGATACAATAGTGAGTCGGTGGTGAAAGTCTTTCAAGATGTTTCCCAGCCCACTCTGGCCAAACGCAAGGCGGTCAAACCCGTAACAGAGGAGCTACGACGTCCGGACATTCGCTACAAATGGACTTGCCCCTTTAGACTTCAGTTTAAGTGGAAGGAGGCGGTCAGTGCGATCTTCACAGTGGAGGAGGGCGCTCGCTTTCTGGGTCTCTCTGGAGGAAGGAAGGGCGCTCCGGGGCAAGCCCGTACAACTGAGACCGGATCTTTGGACTCATGGAGAACTGTCTAGACAGGGAAGAAAAGAGTTGATAGATGAAGTGGAGGGGTTGACCCTTCTTATCTTGAATGTTGGACACTCCGGGGGTGGGGACTGAATGCTAGGGAGGGATGGTCTCTGCAATGGTGTGGTCTCACCCACTGTGGGAGACTTGTGGTTGTAGGCTAGAATTTCAATAGTGCTTAGTTATCTATCTCAGCAGCACAAAAGGTTGTAAAATTTGGTTTACCAGTTGGCGCTTGTAATGGGAACGGGCCGGGTTGAGTGGGAGTATAGGGGCTGCATCTTGTAACATGCGCTTGGAACTGTGTGGAAGATGCATTTGGGGTATAATAGCAGTTTCTTTGTTACATGGGTACATCAGTGGTGCTTATTTTCAAGGAAGGGGCCGAAAAGCAGGGGTACTCTATATTGCAAGACAGTTGAATTTTACAAGCTCTCAGGGGGAAGGAGGGGCCCGTGGGCCTGGGTGGAACTTGGGAGAAGAAAACTGAAGAAGATAGCTGAGGAAGGAGGATGGTGATTAATGTGGGCACTCTAACAGCCCATGCCCTCTTCCTCATCGTGGGGCGAGGGCAGGAGCCCCCCCAGCACCCCAGCCCAGCAGAGGAACCACGAGGAACACGGACAGGGCCTGCCTGACCCTGTCCCCACACGCCGCCTGACTCGCGCATGCCGGGCGCAGCGCGGCCTGAAACCGAGGCTGAGCCTCGTTAACATCAGCTGTAACCGCCGGCAGGCGGATCACGCCGGCGGCCAGCTCCAAGGCCACTCTAAGGCCTGTTGGGTGCCTGTTCGGAGCCACAGGAGCCAGGGGCCAGGAACTCTGCCCTTACCGCTCCAGCCGCAGCAGCACACCTCGGATCAGGGGCAGGAGCTCTAGCCTCCTGAGCCGAGGAGCATCTCCAGCTACACACGGCTCGGCCGTGCGTCTGATCACCCTGCCTCACCGATTTTCCCTCAAGGGCTAGGGTTGCCATTGATCTCCAGTTGCTCGCCGATTGCTAAAGCGCAACGCTTCTTGGAATCGACTGACTCCGTCAGACTCTTCCGCCTGGCCCAGCAATGGCGGGCGCATCGCGGCACCAGAGCGAGGCTCTGGCCGCACGAATCAGCTGTTGACCTCCCCATTCATAATTAGCCCCTCCGCCGGCAGGCGGGAACGCCGGCCTCTCAACAAAGGCCCGCACTAAGGCCCCTGTTCGCCTCCGGAGCCTTGGAGCCAATGTCTACTCGGACCTCTAATCCATTGTGAGTAGAGGGGTTACCCTCAGTCTACACTACTGTGCTTTCTGGTATGTCTTCTGCTACTCCGCAATCACATACATTTAGACTCGGTTTTTCTTCACCTCGATAACTGTTTGCTACATACACTTATGCCGCCAACTCTGTTGCCTCTTTGCGTTACTGCCACCTCTCATTAGTTCAGTCACTTTCTGCCCCTAATGTGGTATGTCTCATGACTGATACTGGCTGTGCCCTTTGGTCGTTAACCAACCACTGCAACTGTGTTGTGCCTTATGGTCATTAACTGACCACTGCCTTTGTGATGTGCCTTATGGTCATTAACTGACCACTGCCATTGTGTTGTGCCTTATGGTCTTTAACTGACCACTGCCATTGTGTTGTGCCTTATGGTCGTTAACCAACCACTGCCATTGTGTTGTGCCTTATGGTCATTAACTGACCACTGCCATTGTGTTGTGCCTTATGGTCTTTAACTGACCACTGCCATTGTGCTGTGCCTTATGGTCTTTAACTGACCACTGCCATTGTGTTGTGCCTTATGGTCATTAACTGACCACTGCCATTGTGTTGTGCCTTATGGTCTTTAACTGACCACTGCCATTGTGTTGTGCCTTATGGTCGTTAACTGACCACTGCAATTGTGTTGTGCCTTATGGTCATTAACTGACCACTGCCATTGTGTTGTGCCTTATGGTCATTAACTGACCACTGCCATTGTGTTGTGCCTTATGGTCATTAACTGACCACTGCCATTGTGTTGTGCCTTATGGTCATTAACTGACCACTGCCATTGTGTTGTGCCTTATGGTCTTTAACTGACCACTGCAATTGTGTTGTGCCTTATGGTCATTAACTGACCACTGCCATTGTGTTGTGCCTTATGGTCGTTATCTGACCACTGCAATTGTGTCGTGCCTTATGGTCGCTAACTGACCACTGCAATTGTCGTGCCTTATGGTCATTAACTGACCAGTGCTACTGTGTAAATGTCATATGGTCGCCCTCGCTCTCCCTACCATACTACGCGCGCTTAGACTCTACCAGGTCAACATGCCCCCCACCAACAGTCTAACTACTGCAAACTCACCACTGTACTCTTTCAGTACACTACTGACCAGACTGCTGCCTACCCTTCTCATCCTTATACTGCACCCTGGCTGCACCGCACCATACCATACCACCACCTCTATTTACTACTCTTACTTGCATCTTACCTCAACTATGCCATCCCACACTCACCACACCAACCCTTATCTTAACAACCCAGCCCTCTGGATCCAGCACTTCGCCACCAGACCTTTACCTAACCTACCCTGCTCTATCTCCTTGAGAAATGCTAGACTTGGCTCGCGTCTCACCCACGCTTCCCATCACTCAGCTCACCGCATCAAACTGCCTCTCCCTCTGTCACCACCTACACTTTCACCTAATCTACCACCATCCTCCAACTCCCCTAACTTAAACAACATCAAAGGCGCGCTAATCAACGCCAGATCACTCCCGGCTCACGCCCTAGAAGTAGCTGACTTGATCCTCAACCTTGACCTCGACTTCTTAGCAATCACTGAAACCTGGCTCCACCCAGCTTCAGGTCCTCTTCTCTCCCTCGCTATCCCTCCTGACTACAACATTATCAGACATGACCGTAATTCCATCCAATCTAAAGGAGGTGGCATCGCCATCATCCACAAAAACGCTTTGAACTTCCACCTCTCAGCCACACATCACTCCTCCACTCTGGAAGCACTGACTGCTAAACTAGCTCTCACACCCAACCATTCTATCACCTTTCATCTACTCTACCGGCCACCCGGCCCACTATCTACCTTCGCGGAGGACCTCTCCAACATCTTCACACACAGCACCAAAGTTACCTCCCAGGTTATGATACTGGGGGATTTCAATTTAGGCCTCAACGACCCCAAGGACACCGCTGCTTCGTCTATTGACAACATCCTCACTAATGCTGGATTCACTCAGTTCCTAAACCAACCTACCCACAACAAGGGCAGAACCCTTGACTGGCTAGCCGCCCTCAACTGTCCCATCAACATCACCTCTAACCAACAGTGCGCCTGGACAGACCACAACTTAATTACATTCAATATTGAGTCCAAACCTATCAGCCTCCCTCACAACATTGCCCCGGCTATGGCCACCCGTAACAAACGCAACATTACCTGCGATAGACTCCTACCCCTCCTCCTTCCAGCTCTTAATGTTCTGGATCCATCATGCTCTGACCCTACGGCCCTGGTCGACACCTTCAACCGGGCCATGCTTACAGCCTTAGACACCATTGCACCCTCGAAACTGAGAAAATCTAAACCTCGAGCCCACCTAAACTCCTGGTTTACTCCCCATCTCAGAGCACTACGCAAAGAAAAACGAATTGCAGAATCCCACTGGAGAAGCAATCACTCTCTAGCTAACAAATCACGCGTACTCCTGGCCACCCTTAACTACAAGGAAGCTATATTCCAGGCAAAAAAAGACACATATAACAAACGCATCGAGCAAGCCAAATCTAACACCAAAGAATTGTTTAAAATTCTAAAAGAACTTGAAACTCCTGTTACCCCACCTGACACATGTACCAAAGATAGCACCTGGTGCTCCAAAATCCAAGAAGCTCTCCTAGGTAAGATTGCCACTCTCCAAATTAAAATTAACAACAAACAATCTAGCCTTCAATCCAACCCTCTACAGATCCCTATACCTACCACAAACCCCTCTATCACAGACTCTCTGACTCCTTTTAGCTTCTCTCCACTCTCCATTCTCGAAGTGGAAAAGATTATCACTAGCCTTAAACCGTCCAATTGTCAGGGTGACCTCTGTCCTGCACCTATTATCAAGGAAGCTGCTCACGACCTAGCACCTTTCATCACTACGCTCATCAACTCCTCCTTTAGCTCTGGGATTGTACCGGACAATCTTAAGGATGCATGGGTAATCCCGCTTCTGAAAAAACCTACCCTCGATCCCAGTATACCCACAAACTACAGACCAATTACCACTGTACCTTTTTTACTAAAAATCCTCGACCGCGCGGCCTACCTACAAATTCAGGAATACCTTGAATCTAATAACCTTCTGGGACTCAGGCAATCAGGCTTCCGGCCTCGCCATGGCACTGAGACCGCCCTTATTGACTTAAAAACGCAGATCGAAGATCTCAAAGACAAAGGCAAACTGGCATTATTACTTCTCCTGGACCTCTCTGCTGCTTTTGATCTCGTCAATCACAAAATTCTCTGCCATCACCTCAAATCAGCCGCACACTTCTCAGAAAATGCCGCCACTTGGATCAGATCCTTCCTGGATAATAGATCTATGCGTGTATTCTCCCCACTTGCAGCCGCATCACCCGCTCCGGGCGCCTGTGGTGTGCCTCAAGAGTCTTGTATCTCGCCCACGTTATATAACGTGTTTACCAAACCCCTTTTCGATATTTTGGATCACTTGGGCGTCACGTATACCAATTACGCTGATGACACACAGATACTCATCCCCATCACAGGCGATTACACAACTGACTCCCTTGCCATCAACGCCATCTACCAGGTCATCCAAGCGTGGATGGCCCAGCACGGCCTCTGCCTAAATGATGAAAAGACAGAGCTCCTCATTCTTGGTTCACCACAAAAACTCACTAAACTTAACCCTGCCTTCAAGTCTTTCACCATCGATGGGAATACCATCCCGATTGCTAAGGACACGAAAACCCTTGGGATTTACATCGACTCAACCCTATCCTTGACTAGACAATCCAACGCAGTCTCATCTGCAGCAGCGCTTACTTGCAAGCTCATCACCGCCTGTCGCCCGTTCCTAACCACTGCCAACTGCGTAACCTTGGCCAGGACCCTTGTTCTATCCAAGGTTGACTACTGTAATGCCCTCTATCTAGGTACTAATCTCCGCAACTTAAATAAGCTACAAATTGTCCAAAACAATGCGATCAGAGCGGCCCTTAACATTCCTAGGCGCCAGCATATATCTGACACCAGGCGCAACCTGCACTGGCTCTCTATCCCACAGCGCATCTCCTTGAAGTCCTTGGCTCTCACACACAAATGCCTCCACAACCAAGCCCCTCGCTACCTGGCAAACAGATTCTCTTTCCACAATTCCACCAGACCTCGCAGAGCGGCCCAAGCCAACTGCCTTGTCATCCCGCGCTTTAATCTCCTAAGATCTGGTGGAACCAGCTTCCCCATCCTGGCAGCCAAACTTTGGAACTCACTCCCCAATGACCTTAGAGCAGAACCTTCCTTCCTGAAATTCAAATACCTTACCAAAGCATGGCTATCCGCCCAAGACTGCTAACATCAGCTTACTGCCCTACTTGCACTTTGACCTACTCGGCATCCCTTATTAACTATCCTGTAAATCACTGCCTTATCGATATTCATTTGAATGTATATGTTGTAAATTTTGTAAATCTTCCTGTAATAATCTTGTAATACTCTGTCACATTGCCTTGTCATGCTTTCATCTTGTTGTAACTAAGTTAAGCGCCCGGATGCCCCTGGGCCTGGTGCGCTATAGAAATAAATAAAATACTAAATGGTCTGAACACCCCGGGCAAACACATCCAGCTCTTTCGTGAATTGTAGTGGCTACATATACACATAGTTGGCTTACAGGAAACTCATCTCTTATCTAAGGACTACTCACAGTTTAAGAATAAGCACTTCCCACACCAATATTTATCCTCAGAGGCTAGTAGGAGGGCGGGGAGGGCACTCCTGCATAGGGATTTGGGGTTTAAACATATGTATACTAAAAGGGATACAGACGGCAGATATATTTTGATAAGGGGCGAAATCCATGGGAGCCTGGTAACGGTACTTTCTTTCTACGCACCAACACAGGCCAAGGGTTTTTTTTATTCAGCTGGTCCTGGATAAACTAGAACTGAGGGGTAGAGGTGAGCTGATAGTGGTTTGGGAAATAAACCTGGCTATGGATGGGGCTAAAGACACGTTGGGCATTCGAAGCATGCCTTCACTGAAGTGGCCTCCAAAGCGCCAGGGGCCTGCATACCTGCCTGTGACCGTATTGATAAATGGCACTCCTACCACCCCACTGACGCGTCCTTTACCTATAGGTCCCATGTACACACCTCTGCAACACGCATATATTACATTTTTCATTTCCATGGGGCTGGCACGTTTAGCTGCAGCCTCGAATATTGAAACCATGACCTTGGCGGACCATGACCTGGTAGTGGTACATTTTCAGGACTGGGGTTGGGGTCAGTGTATGTCGGTGGAGAAAGCCCTGGGTGTCCTGTGGGATCCGACTTGTTCGGAGGAATTGAAGGATACCATACAGGACTTCCTGAGAGATGACCATAAGGGGGACACCAGTGATGGCACAAGGTAGGACGTCCTAAAAGCAGTGGCCTGGGGCAGCATCATGGCCCGCGCAATGGCATTGTAGCCCAAGTGGAGGAAGAATTGATGGTTGAGGTTAAGGCGACGGATGGGAAGTACGCTGCAGACCCATTCTAAGCAATTGAGTGTGGCTGAACAGCAGTTAAACCTACTGAGGGTTCAGAAAGCATAGATATTTCGAGCAGGGTAATACTCTAGGCAAGCTTTTGTCTCTCCGCCTCATACAACAAACAAACCGTTCATTTATTCATTCAGCGAGGGGTGAGTGATGTGCGGAATGGGGGCGACGGAAAAGGGAAATATTTCAGTCCTTCTATGAGTCTCTCTACACATCGAGCTCCCCCACGCAAGAGGACCAGGTAGCTTATTTAGATGGGATAAAGCTGAACCAACTATCCCAATATGATAGGGAGCTGTTGGAGGCCCCGATAGATCCACTAGAGGTCCTCTGAGCTATTGGATCGATCCAACCTAACAAGGTCTCCGGCCAGGATGGTCTAACGGGCTTGTTTTACTGATCATGGAGCCTGGTCCTGCCAAAGCCCCTTAGTGATGTATTGAACTCCAAACGAGACAGGGGTGAGGGGGGGGGATTTCCCGCAGTCTATACGGTAGACCCAGGTGACACTGAAGCCAAAGGCATGGAAGACCCCACTCTGTGCTCCTCATATAGGCTGATTGCTCTGTCAAATATAGATGGCAAGTTATTCACCAAAATTATAGCTACCAGGTTGGAGAAACCTCTCCCTAATTTGATTAACACGGACCAGTCAGGCTTTGTATGTGTTAGGGGCACGGTAGAGAATATTAGAACGGTTCTCCATCTGGTCGATAGTCAGGCCGGAGCACGGCACAGTCTCTCCTATTGGCATTGGAAAAAAAAAGCCTTTGACCGGGTAGAAGGGGGCTTTTTACGGGAGGTACTCTGTACATTCAATATTGGTCCTCTGATGCGATGCATGATTATGTCCATGTCCAACTACGTGGCGCCAACCGCCCGCCTGCTGGTCAATGGGGCACTTTCTGAACCGATAACACTGGGTAAGGGAATGTGGCAGGGGTGTCCCTTGTCACTGCTATTATTGCAGATAGGATTGGGGCGAACAAAGGCATAGCGGGTATCAAATTTTGTGGTGTCCAACATAAACTCTTTGGTCACTATGTGATCCTTTCGGTTACGGATCCCATGACCTCACTACAACGGTCAACAGAGGAAATATGAGTGCGGCCTAGTCGTAAGGTTTTAAAGTCAACACTTCTAAATCAGAGATTTGTGGGCTGAATTTTCCACTGGAGCTGCAGTCTGCTTTGGGGCAATCATTTGCGTACTCCTGGGCCTCTAGGTCAGTGAAATACCTGGGGTTTAGGATCCCGGCCAAATTAGGGGAACTATTTGGATTGAACTATCCAGCCTTAATTAGCGATGTGAGAAGGGACCTGGATCAATGGGCTGGCCTCTGGCTGTCTTGGTTTGCCAAAATAGCATTCATAAAAATTCACGTCCTGCCCAGATTTTTGTATCTATTCAAGGCTCTACCTTTCCCGGACCCTGCCGGCATGGGACACCATGCTATTGCAATTCTTATGGAAGGGGGTTCCCCCAAGGTTAATAGGTGCATGCTTTATGCCAGCAAGGATAAAGGGCGTGAGGGGTTCCCGAGGCTGTACGATTATTATAGGGCTTTCAAATCAGACCCATTAGCGACTGGGTCCAGCGGGACTCTTGCAAGATCTGGGTTAGCATGGAGCAGGTGGTGTCTAGACACCACATATGGACTCAACTGTGGGTCCCGCAGCAGGCAAGCGTGCTGAGTGTCAATTCAGTTACAAGGGGATCCCTAGAGGCATGGGACATTGTGGGCAAGATGCATAGGTCCACCACCTTTCCTTCCCCGTTCATCCCCCTTATTCATAATCAAGAGTTTGCACCGGGGCAACTAGACATTGGATGGGGGGGACTCAATCTCTTCTATAATGGGAAGGTTCGTAGCTTCGAGGACTGCACGGCATCCATGGGGCTTGGAGAGGCGAACAGGTTTAGGTACCTGCACTGGGCCTTGCATCCATCCAATATGGTGTGAGCAACCAGACAGCTGGCAAACCTCGAACTGGTTTTTCAGTTTACGGCAGGTTCCGCAGCACTTGTGTATCAACTCACACTCCACTCCTGAGAGTAGAACATACCGGGTAGCGGGAGCTGGGACAACCGCTAACTGTGGAAGATTGGGAATCTATAAAGGAATGACTACAGCTTTGGGCACCCGGCTAGCTAAGACACAGGCCAAATTCTTAGCGAGGTGGTACAAAACCCGGTCTCTCCTGCACCGTTGCCACACCGGTACTTCCAAGCTCTACTGGAGAGGCTGTAAGGGGAAGGGAACGTTATTGCATGTATTATGGGACTGGCCATTGATCCAAGACTATTGGCTAGAGGTGAGATCCAGAATAAAGGATATACTTAATGCTAATGTTCCAGATGACCCAGTGTGTTGCGTGCTGGTTCTTATCCACCCCAGGTCTCTAACAGGAACTGCCTCTGAGCGAACATTATTGGCTTACTTTCTTTTGGTGGCGAAGTTGGCAATCCTCCAGTTGTGGAGGAACATGGATGGCTGGATGGATGGATGGATGGATGGATAAGGTGTGGACTATGCTGGGGATGGCAAAACTCACATCGAACATAAAGAACTCCCAGTTGTCCTTTACGGCAGTGTGGTGTCCCTTTTTGTCTTATATGCAGATAGACTTTAACACCCTCCTGTGCCCTAGGAGACTGAGGGCCCTTAACCTTGTAGACATGCCCTGAAACATATTTGTCGCAATGTGCACCACCCGCATTACGCTTGTTATTGTACCTGTTGTATGTTTACAGAATACTCCTGAGGGGGCAGGGAGGAAGGGGAATGCATGAACTATGAATGGTTGATGTGACGTAAATAAATTGCTGACAGCCAGATGTTAAGTATGTCCAGTTAAAACAAACACAATTCTCCCTTTAAAAAGAAATTGTCACCCACCAAATCACTTGCCTAATCTTGACAGTCATCAGGGGCCTGCATTACAGTAATTAATAATCCACTTGGAACCAGCGTGTTGGGCCATGAGCATGGGGTACCATTGTAAAGCTGCTCAATATTGTGAAATCGTCAAACAGCAAACATCAGACAACTTTGCTGCATTATAAGACCAAGAATTCACAAGATTGTTCAGCTGGGCAAGCAGCGATGCATTGATATTTTATTTGTAAATAGCGCTCACACACAGGTGTTAGAGAGCGATGAGGCAAGGGAGGGGAAACAAGGGAGGACAACAACGATTTTAGTAGGCCCAGTGACATTGAGAACGTGCAAGTGCAGGGGAGAGGGAAGGGGCAATGTGCGGGGGGTATGGGAGAATGGAAATGCATGGAGTATTTCATGAGCTGCAGCAGCGGTTTGAAGGGCAATGTGGCGGGCACCTTCTTTAACCACTCGTTAGGCTTTGTCCATTGGATTTTGCAAATTAACAACCTCCACGTGTAAACTGTTATTCAATTTTGCCAAGCCAAACCTGGCGCGGACGGGACTCCAGAACAGCAGACAGGAATTGCTTGTTCATGGTCCAGGTTCGTGGCTCCATAAAAGGTCTGCAGGGAATTGAAGGTAGAGTATTGGTGGTGGCAACTGGTATTCTGATGAAGTCAGCGGCAGCAGACATAGACGATTGGAGCAGGAGGGGGGGGGCAGTTCAGACAGAGAGGGCAGGTGAGCAGAGCAAACTCGAGGGCAGTTGAACAGAGCACCTGGGCAGAAGAAAATGGTGGAGGCAGAGAAAGTGCAGGCAAACAGAGCTGACAGAAGAGGACACCTTAGATGAAATGAAATGGAGTGGATAGGAGAGACTGGTGAAGGTAGAAAGAGATTAAGTGGCTTGAGCCAGTGAAGGGACCAGAGGAGGGGACAGAGTAGGAGTCTAGCATGCCTTAAATGATGGCTGAGGCGGAAATGCAGACAGTGGACAAAAGCAGTGGATGAGAAAATAGCAAGAATGCTAAAATATATAGGAGAATGAAAATTAGATATCGCTAGACGGGGCACGAGGAAAACCAAACAAATATAACAACTGAATGGAAATGTACATATTCTAAAGGGAACATACTAAGAGGGGGCACTTCCTCCGAGGGTCAGCAGAAAAGATAAGAGTAAGAAAGAAAGAGTTACAATCATTTTATAGAGGAGGAAATGCTCCAGAAAAGTGAGCTCAAATCACACAGTCAAAAAGAAAGACTAGGAGGGTACGTGAAGTAGTGTTTTGGGGACATTGATGAGGAAGAAGTGATGGGAGGTAGAGAGAAGAGAAATAGAAAAATGTGATTAGGGAAGTAGAGAGCTAAGAGAGCGTGAACACCTTTGCTCAGGACTATTGTGGCAGAGATCCCGGATGGGTCTGAAATATATCTAGACCCTGTGAGTCCAGCAGGTGGGGGAAGAAATACCAAAGAAGCCTCTGCATTCTGACGGAAACAGCAAAAGAAATCTGACCACAAACGTAGGTGTAATAAAGATTCAAGCCAACCACTACAGGCAGTGTGGGGGCACTTAAAGCCCCATTGACTGTGACTGACTTTTGTTTGACCCCAGCGGGCCATACCCGGGATGTGGGGGACAGACTGAACTACAAGCATCTTGTTGGAATTGCTCCTTTTTGGTTTCATTCTTTGAAGACGCCTTATCAATGTATCAAGATCAGTGAAACCCTTGGATATTTGTGTTGTAGAATAAACCTGTATGAACCATATTTTGAGTTGTTGGTGATTAACAAATGACAAGTGTTGGACTCCCAACATGCATCTTTCTTCTTTTAGTTGCGATTGCCAACACACTATGCTCCTTTTTTACTGGTAAATGCCACTTTCGGACCCACAAATGACAAACCTCACTATGCTGTGGTGTAGTATCATAATTACTTGTGTGCAATTCTGGACGTTTATTCACTTGTCAGCGCCTCTGTACTATGCACTGGAGTATTGCAACCACAATTCCCAAATTGTAACTGTCCTCTTAGCGCTGCGTTTTCCTTGTGTTTTGCTCTGCGGTCCCTGGGGTCACCTTCCATTACCTGACTTGCTGTACCCCACCTCATTCCCCCTTCACCATCTTTGCTTGCATTCTTTATTCAGTGCTTATCATGGTTGGACCTCTCGGGTTTCATCCCCCCTACAGTGCTCAAGGCACTGCTGAAACAGCTTCTCCGCCTCTGTTGTAGTGGCCTGATGGATTTTCTCTACCGCTTTGTTCGCAGGCTCCCACTTGCTTATTAACATTTAGTACTTCAGGTAACTTCTCTAAAATCTTCCTAAAGGTGCACACATCAGTGAAGGCAGTTCGCAGATCAGGCAGCCTTGACAAAAGGTTTTCTGTTGGCCTTTCAGTGACATGCTGGCCTATCCGTAACTCAGTGGTATGCTGATTTCTCTGCATCTCCGAAACGCTCATCTGCTCATGATGTACTTGACCTACTGCTATAAGACTGCCCCATACTCTCTGGTCACTTATTTCTGTTCCCAGCAGCTCCACTTGTAAATGAAAATAACCATGGAAATAGACTTTTCTCCTCCCAAGGAGGGATATTGGGATAGCTCATCATGGCAAAAGGAAAAGCACTCGGAGGAAAAAGCTATTCAAGGAAACAAATCACTTAAAGTAATTAAATTACACTGTAACTTTGAAGTAATCTGTGTGATGTAAGCAAGCTGCTCTGTTAAAAGATGGAAGAGGATGTTTAGGAATTTAGGACTGTAGCTTGTCGTGTCCTAGTCTACCATTGCTGACATCTTCAAGTTGGAATGGGTAGGCTGTAGCGGTTGAAAGGTCTTACGTGCCAACTCTTAAATCCAAATGCCTCCCCAAAGTAGCATAGACATGTAACAGTTAGGCATGCAGTTCAGAAGCAGAGCACATCACAGCCAGGTAAATGGAGAAAAACCATTTCAGCAATGCATCTTAATCTAGTAATTTTATTTTATATAAGACATACTCGAAAGGGAGGCTTCTGTCCCAAAGCCACCATTTTCAAGTCTCGTGAAGAACAAACTCTCGACGTAAACAATACTCTCACCAGTCACAAGACAACATGTGTAGAGTGTTTAAAGGTAAGTGCAGAACATCCATAAGCGCTTTTCCAAGGGCAGAGAATGCAGTGTTTGGTTTCAGATGTTCCTTGGGAGCCGCAGTTGCACGAAAGGTGATGGAGTTACACATCTTTAATCTAAATATTGAGACACTGCAAGAAGTACCAAAATTCTATCCTATCAAAATCACTATACTAAGCAAATGTTACAGTTCGCAATGGCCCTTCCCTTGAAAATACCAAGACAGGCATCATTTTTACTTAGAAAGTTGACATGAGGTAAAAGCAAAGTAAGATGCTCATTGTCTGTAGCTCCAAGGAAGAGCACCCTCAGGAATCTTAGTTTTAACTTTTTTTTTATCCTAGTTTAGACCTAAAGACTGTGGAACCTCTCATTGTTAAATAATTGAACTATCAACTGCTCTGTCCCAAATACTATATTGCGCTCATTAGGCGTGATGGTGAGGTGGGGGCTGCTCAGTAATAGAACTTCGGAAGGGGAGAATGTTGCATGGAGACTTGCTAGCCCTGAAAGCTAATTGAATCACTGTAAAGAAAATCAGCGTTTCACCCACACATTTGTACTGGAATGGAATAGGAATATATTAAAGGCTGCCATTACCCATTTACCAATCAGGACACAAGAAGATTGTCACATGCATATACACATGATCCATCTAACATCTAATGCTCTATCTTGCTCTCGCACACATTCGCACACACTACTACAGAATATCACTGGCATTAGGATTATAATTGGTTCATGCTTCTAAAATTGGAAGAGAAATGGTTCGTTATTTATTTAATGTCACCCTGTGGAAAAATAGACTTTGAACGTTTTTTCACTTGAATTCTGTGTTTTCCCTCACATCTGAATGCTTCAAGTAATGGGTCATGTAGTCATCAAGGGAGTCAACTTGTACAATAGGTTAGAGGCTTATTGTCGACTACACATGATCCTACAATACCCTTGGAGCAGTTACTTAAAATCGGGGGTACCACTGATGCGCATTTTAGGTACTCGGTTCAAATGCTTAATCCAACCACAGGTGCTGAACTTAACAGACACCCACAATGCAATACAGTCAAGTGCTAAAGATAATTTTCGTCTAGACAAATTCTAGATCTAAACAGCTTATAAACCCACATTAACTTGTACCGTTAAAGGGAAATAGTTGAAAATATGAACTGAAAGAAAATTATTCTCACCGAGTTGGTGCAGGTATGAGACTGGTGGCATTCCAATCCCACAAAAATCTCCATATGGACATCCAGGTTCTCATTGCAGGTCATTTGGTAATGATAAAAACAGGCAGTATATCTTAATGCTGGCTGTTTTCGCGCAGCACAAAGATATGCATTTTGTATCTCAAAAGAAGGCAGGTTGTTAAGTGGAGGCATTATCCCCAATTACAGTGGCGGTATTGAGTTTTTGAAATCGTTGGAATTATTGCATGTAGTAATTCAACATATTCCCAGTGGGATAATGACCGGTTATTGTGAGGAATGCTGCTCATGAAGGTGAAAAGGCTTCAGGCAGAAAATTTACTGCTGATGACCAAAACAGTATTTTAAGACTTTAGATCGCCTCTGCTGTTTCTACTGTCGGCTATTTCGGTCAGCTGCTAGTCACAGATGGCTTTGCAGTAGATTTAATGGTATTGAATTGGCTTGACTGGAACCCTTCGTGAAAAACATTAAACACATTTTCAAGTCAAGCATGGCATGCACTTCGAAATGCTGATCTTGAACAATCTCTACTGCTCTTTAGCTTTTCTTCAACAAAGTTGTCAAATGGTAAACAGTACTTTTTTCCCTAACATCAAGTTGTGGGCAGTTTCCGGCTCCTCTTGGGTTCTTAACACTGCTACTAGAAGTAACAGTTCAGGACATCCTAGAGATTCCTGGATACCTATCGAGGGTAATGCTTCCCTTTCAGCAAGGACGACGGGCGCATCACAGCTATCATTCACTGATGTCAGGGATTTCCAGCACTTGACATGGAGCAGCAGTTAATAAAGCAATAGAACCCAAGAAGGGAAGCCATTATTGGTCAGGAAATACCCCTGGGGAGAGAGTTGTAAGCCAGAGCGAAGCAAGGGCTTTATCTTGACCCCGGGTATTACCCGACTGTTAAGCATGGCTTCAGTAATCATCTCTACATTGTTGTGACCTGTATCCAGGCACTGTTGCAGTACAGGCTAAGAAAGACAATAATAATCACAAGACATTTAAATCCAGAAGTGAATCTACATCTTCAGGACAAAAATCCTTTTTAGACATTGGAGTTCACCACAGCATTCCATCTCTGGACCCTGACTCTGAGGAGCTGATTCTAGTCCAAGAAGAGGCAGCAAAAGCTACATTCTTCTCTTAAGACTTATTTCCCTGTTTAGCTGTAGTCCTGTAGGCAGCCAGTGCTTTCTAATGCCAAAACACTCTGGCCCCTGCTGCTGAGGCCTGCCATGTGTCTTTTGATGAACCCTGGCCATATGGTCTCTTGACATATTGAACCAGTGATTCATTTCTTTTCTTTTTTGTTTTTTTGATAATACTGAGCAGGTGTACCGTTTCGGGATGGGTTTCTGAGAGCACACCTTCGGAGCTAATGGCAGTGACCTCAGGAGGGCAGCAGAGAAACCCCTCTTTGAATGTCTTGGCCTCAATGCTGACATCACTATTTGCGCCCAAATTAATGCCCTGGCTCTTAATCTGCTTGGAACCTCTTGCCCCCTGTTAAAGATATGCTCAGAGTGAGCCAAAACCTGTCTAGCTTAAGGCTACTTATCTTCTGGAGGTTATTGGAGGTGGTTATGAAGCCATTAATGTGCTTATGGGTAGATATTATCCTGACACTGAAGTAGTGCATTTGGCCATAGATCAGGAGGCCAGTGATTAGAACACTTCCACTAGTCTTGATTTTCCAGAGGTGTTCCTGGTTTTCTCTTTCATTGTAGTAGTACATTTGGGTACTGATTAGCTGGGATCATATGCCCATAAGCGTTCTGGAGTCAGATACTAAACATTAGGTCCTCATTCCCTTTAGTAATCCTTAACAGGAGCCAATGATTTTGTTCTGGGAGAAGCTTCTCTGTGTAGCTGGGAAGTGCTAGAAAACTATGTGTTCTTCACTATTCATCCTACACCAACAAGTTGGTTGTTCAGGCCTTCTGTGTGAGGTTCAACCTCCAATGCTTTTCCCAACATTACCCAGGCAGGGAGTCTAATATTTGACACATGGGGAAGACTGGTATTTCATCTGTGCGGGCTGATAATGCCTTGTTAACACCTGCACTGTTTCCTCACACTTTTTGTGGCATTGTCTAAGAGGCTACTCATTTCATATTCGAGAAAGATCCTATCCTCTTTTGGGGTATGTTTCAGGTGTCGCCGACCATGCAAAGCACATTTTAAAATGTGAACTGCTTACTGGTTACTGCTGATTGCCTTTTCAGTTCAGTACATACAGATGTGATGAAACAATGCTCCTTTGAAAATGTGAACAATTCTCTTATTGGAATGCTTTTCGTTGCCTATCCTCTGTTTCGGACCAAAATAAAAGATACCCTGGCGAAGTCTGTCTTCAAGAGCAGCATCATTGAGACCACAGCTCCAGATAAGATTTTGAAGTGGGATAATTATGAATACCGTCTTTTTAAAGGTGTGTTTGAAAAAAGATTTAGGATGTAAAAAATGAATTAATTCCCAGTGAAGGTGCTTTTAGGGGAATAAAAATTTAGGTTGATTCTAAAACTGATATCTTTTTGGAATCCATGCTTTTGTACACCTAGTAAATGAGGTACATTAAAAGATGCATTTTACCTTAAGGTTCCTCTCTGGATGGGGCAGTAATAATATTGGCACTCCTTCCTGTGAAATTACTCTGCTGATACCACTAATACAAACCTTCATTGAGCTGATTTTGTTTTTATTTATTGCAAGTTTTTGTTAAGCGCATCAATGCATCAGAGCACTGCACAACATACATTTGCAATAGGGAGCTGTGGTGGTGGTAGCAGATGGTGAGCAGCTGTGTCACTTGACTGTTTTCGTTGGGTGTATTTGTACTTCTCTTTTGTTGTTGTTGATAGTATAAGCCTATTATACTCTTATCTGCATGGATGATTGGAACTGTACTCCATCTACTCAAACGTTTTTCAGGTCTTTCTCCTTTTTGAGGCAATGTTTTGCCCATGCTAGGAAGCAACAGCTGCCTCAAAAGCACTTTCATGCTAGTTACACAGGGGTTGTGAATGTTCATTAATGTGTGTCACGCCTAGATCTCTGTAATGAGGCGGACCTTTATACCTTGGCACCTGTACAGAGCTGGATTGGATCATTTATGAATCAATGGGATCAGAGTTTTGAACATTTGCCCCTGAAGTAAGTTTCAGCTGGGTACTACCTCACATTACAGGTAACTGCCCCCTTCAAATCGTTCTTCCTCTGTCGCCCATCCCATGAGGACACCGTTTTTGTTGAGGTGTTTGTAGAACGTCTGTTGGAAGGAGCCTTTGAGCAAGTTATGCCTCTGGATATAGAACAGTGCTTGTCCTTGAGATACGCATGTGCGAGAAAACTGGTGGCCCGCATGCTTTCTTCGAACTTGACCAAATGCACAAGTTCTTGAAAAAACATAAAAACAAGATGGTTACCTTGGCTCAGATTCAACTGGTTGCTTGTCTACCATGGTGGACTGGGTCTCTGCCTATGAAATCAATAAATAAAACCTTTACCTGCAATTTCTGCAGTTGCATGCCATTTATGGAAGAATCCCTTTCTTAACACATCCTCCACAACAATTACTGTAATGTCCATTTTCTCTTCTGTGGTTTTTGTTCAGATGTCCAGTACACTGCACTGAGAACATTATGCAATATCGATCGTGATCAAGCCTCTGACAATGGACATTCAACAGTACTCCGACTCCTCCATAGTTTTACCCAGTTCCTTTCCTCATACCCTGTTCTCTTCGAAGTTATCGGCATGCAGATTATACACTCCAAGATTGCATTACCCCACCCGGCTACACCTATAGTTAATCTCCACATCCTTGAGTATTTGTGTTCTGACATTTATTTGAAGTCTTTTCCAAATGTTTACCTTTTGCAGTCCAAAATGCCTTCTGAATACTTCATGGTGCCCTTAACAAATCTGTCAGGTATTCTGTGCACACTTACATACCCCTCCCATCGGATTTTTGTACCTGCTATTCAGGGAATTTGCCATAAAGAGTATTCTGTTCCTTTACCTTGTTTGTGGCTTTCGCCAGATTTCTTGATGTCGGCAAGATTGGATTACTGTCCATTGCTGAGCCGCCCATGCGCCCCAGACCACCCCCTGTAGTGTTGCAAATGGGAATCGAATTTCCACACCATTTCAGGCTGAGCTGGCCCATCCTGAGCTGTTAATCTCAATCTTGCGCTGGGTGAAACACACCCAACCCTGGTTCCATGTAGTTGGGCCAGGATTAATCTCTGCTTTCCTGCCCAATAAAATCTTTACACTGTTTGTCCAATTGAATTAACTGTTTCCCTCAGAAGGTAATGGGTATTGAATGCAACAAGTAATTTAGCTAGGCTGCACTAGGTGAAATTTTGAATATGATTTTCCCAATCGTGGACACAGAAATAATTTCTACCACGACTCCAGACTTTCTTTGGTATTCAGTAGAGGCTCCAAATTAATCTAATCTATGTGAAGTTAGGATAGTTCATATTTCCCAAATCCTTTAACTTTGATCATCACTGAAGAAGGGTAGAACAGGCAGTGTTTACTATCAACTGGGGCCTAAATTTCACCTTTCCACCTTCTACGTTGATGTACTTACAAAATGTTCCATGTCTGTTTTTCTTTGCGGAGCCATCCTCTGGATATTTTATTGTGAAATGAATGTAGTCAACATTTATTAGACTTTGTCTGTTGCCCACATACTGTTATATCCTTAATCTGTCTTGCTTACCTGAAGTATATTACTGGTTGCTCGAGGGCCAAAGTGAAAAGCCAAGGAGATAGGGCAGCCTTTACTCCTCTTCTTGCCAAGACTGACTTGCTCAGAATGTAAATCATTTATCAGGATTACAGCAATAGGGGTATTATACAGAAACCCCTTGCCCAATCTAGAAACTTCAAGTTTATGCTAGGGGATTTTAAGACTTCACACATGTCCGATCATTGTACCGGTTTTAATGCCTTAGCCACGTCTTACTTTTTCCATCCCATGTCCTGATGCCCAACCCACAGGCATCAGGTGTCTCATAATATCTGCCAAATGCCTTCCTGCTATGAATTTGACTCGGCCCACACATATGCAAGCAACCAGATTGTCTTACTAAAGTCAATGTCATCCAGCAAAGAAACATCGCCTAGAATTAGTAAAGAAGCATTCATGGGGATCGCAATGTTTAAAACTAAACTCAATCTTTCACAAACCTTTTCCCAGAACTGCATTGTTTTGGGACAAGACCAAATCAAGTGACTGAGGGTTCCTCCTGAGCACTTACACTTCCAGCAGAGATTGTTGTCCAAAAGCTGCCTTCTGAATAGCTTCTCTGGTGTCCAATAGGCCCTAAATAGTCATTTCGTTTGAGAAGCTCTCAGGCCCCAATCCAAACTCACCAGACGAGTGTTCTCACAGCACCTCCGCCAACATCTTAAGCCCACATCTTCCCCCCAATTTCTCTGCCCAAATTGCTGGTAACCTCGGATCACCTTTTCGATGAGCTTTTATGATTCCATACATGGTAGAAGCAGGGTGGGTGTGATGCACTAAAGCATATCGCTAGAGCTGCCCAGGCGGCACTCTGAATAGTCAATTGCAACACCTCAACACAAGCCGAAATAATAAGCTTTAGTTTCCTATATTCAACAAACAAGCATTCTGTCATGTCATATATCTGGCCCAGCTGAGTGTATGTTAACCAACTGCCTCCCTCAAACAAATCTTTAAATTATTTTATGCCAGCCACAAACCATTCCGTCCAAAACAGGGTCTTACCCTGACAAATGGGGATTAGCACTCATAAGGCTCGAGAGCTCAAACCAGCAGTCTTGCAAGAACGAAGTGAGCGTGCTGATTTTTTTAAAAATTTACTCCTCTGAGTAGTTAGCAGTGATTTAGGGTCTAGCTGGGAAACCACACCACACTCCCAGGATAAGAAGTCATTGAATTAGATTCCACATTTGCTCTGTTAAAGGTGTTACTGGTTCTTCACCCCAATGGAATCTAGTTTAGGGATATAGTCAAATTTCATATAGAAGGAGCCCAATTTGAAAGGCGGGGCTGTACTCCTATTTACAAACTGACTAGGATTTTTCTAGGACTATTCCATTTGCCCGTTTATTATGAGTGTGCAACTCCCAGTCTTTTTAGCTGTTAGACCTGTGCATTGGAACATTAGCTTTTATTGTGGGATGAGGCTACTTAACTATG
Organism: Ambystoma mexicanum; assembly: GCF_040938575.1. Lineage (NCBI taxonomy): Eukaryota > Metazoa > Chordata > Amphibia > Caudata > Ambystomatidae > Ambystoma > Ambystoma mexicanum. The sequence continues at coordinate 1,210,092,948 of NC_090922.1, read as the reverse complement.
CCCTGGCCTCCAATATCTGTGTCTGAAAACATGGTACTGTGATGAGGAAGAGCAGGCACTATCTTGGGGAAACCTACTGGGACGAGGAGGAGGTGCAGAGAAAGGAAGAGTAATGGTGAGATATTGAATGAACAGTCTAGTCTCCTATGCCCGCTTGCGGTAAAAACAAAAGCATGACTTAATATTTTGTCAAGCGGTTGTTTGGCCAGCCCCAGAGCATATATAGGGATTTAAGCTGTGAGGCATTGAAGCAGACAGACGGCAGAGAACAGAAGAAGCCGGCGAGTTGCAAAAGGCGGCACTCCAGGACCGGACGTCAGTCGGTCCTTTGACCGTGAGGGCAGGCAGAGGTAAAGGCTCCGTAGGAAGGTGGAACGCTGGGTCTCCGAGCCAAACCTACATTTCCAGTAGCCACTGGTCACAGAAGCAGACATGAGAAGCAAACAACCATGCAGGAGGAATGGACGGCCAACTCGAGACCCCAGATAGCTGGGATCGAGGGAGGATAACTGGGCCTAATCCGTATCCTGCAAGAGATGTGAGGCCTAGGAAGATGCCAAGAAGGGTCTGGAACCCAACAAGAAGTTTTGGAGTTTACACAAACTTAGAGAGGGTGCAAACAGGGGCTGAGGCCCCGAAGAGAGAATTGTGAAGATTGGAGGAAATCACTCTCTGGCAGGTGGTCAAGTAAAGCCACTGACCCACCTGGGAAGGGTCAAGGACCTAAGAACAAGAGAGCAGCACAAGTAATCTGCCTTGTGACAGTACTTGGGAGAAAAGGGCTCCAAGTACCCAAATACAAAGAAGAGAAATACGGGTCTGGGACCTACACCCACAAAAGATGCTTACAAGTCATCTTCTTCGAGGACGTATCTAGCAGGAGAGTGAACCAGGTATGCCACATCAAAGCAGCATAGAAAAACGAGTCTGGAACCTGCACCCACAAGAGAAGTACGTGCCAGGAAAGTGAACGAAATCTGCCAAGTCTGGATACAGGGAAGCTGGGTCTGGGACCCTCAAAGTGAATGACTGAAAGTGTTGAACTGTGAAACCAATGTATAAGAGAAGCCAAGGGAAGGGGGTCATTGCCCCTGATTGTGTTGAACTGTAAAATCCAGATACCAGTAGAAGGGAGTGATTCACCTGGTAACCAGAGCTGAAAAGACTATCTGATACAAAGTGTTAGAAGATGAGCAGCGTACCTGACAGAGAGAAGTGCTGGAACTTTGTGTTTTGTGTTGGAAGACAAGTTTGACCCGGAGAAGGGAGTCATTCCCCTAAGAAGAAACCAAAACCTGGAAGTTTATCCCCAGTCCAGAAGAAGGGAGTCATTCTTCTGTGCCAAAAATGTGTACTTTATCTCTAGTTTTAAGTGTAAGGGACGGAAGTAGGGTTTTGACACAACACAGTGGACTATTGATTTACACTGACGTTCTGACTTAACCGTTAGTGTGTTAGTTGAGGCAGGGAAACCCCTCTTAGAGATGGGGAAAGTAAGGTTACTCTTTATTTTCTTGGCTAATAAGTCTATAGCAATCATCATGCCACCTTTGTCAATCCCCTCCTTCTGCACCCTTACAGTTCCTGCCGACAGGTTTCCCATAACAAGGGCATGATCTGATATGCCTGCTTATAACATTTTTAGTCAATAACATTATTAAAATTCCATGTCGATGCTAGGACAAAGTTTGGTCTAGACGCTGTGCTATGCACTTTTGAGAGAAATTGAAAGTAGTGGTTTTAATGCTTCCCTATTTGTTGTTAATGGTTTGACCACAAAAGGATGAGATACATTGTTAAATGGTCCCACTTAAAAACATAGTCCCCTCCTCCTTTCCTTGTAAGCACCTGGTTTAAAGAACCCTGGTTTCCTCCCCACTGGGTTCATGTATAGATATTCCCATCAGTCACAATTAGGTTTGCTGCTGTTAACACCCTTGTTATCATACATCACATCCACCCTGGAACTAAAGGTATTTAGCTACAAGTATGGCCTCTGCTTTTTCTTGGACAAGTAGGAGCTTGTGCCAAAATCCCCTTGCATGCTTGGCATGTCTCTCGTCCCCATATCTGGAGTGCAACCCACTTTGGCAATGTTAAGTGCTTTCTGAGGATTTATTACCTTTTTTGCGTTTGACTGTCATTCATCACAATAATGTTCCATGAGAACCCTGCAATCGGAGAAGTCTATTTACTAGCCACATGGCTTAATGGGGCATCCTTTACTGCTCTCTGCACCCTTACTTTACTCCATCAGACTCCTCACCTCCTTTGCCTTGTGCATTGTACTTAGTCACTGCTTAAATTGGAGCTTCAACCACATCTGCCATGACACAGCCCTTGCCCACTTCCCCCTGCTCCAGTCTCCATTCCCATCATTAAAGGCCTAACCACCACCTTGTGCTCCATTTCAAAACCTTTGAGTATTCCATTCCTTCTTTTGAGCTTAACCCAGGACATCTTAGACCTTTATGCTTTAGTCCAAGTTATAAATCCCATCAGCCTGATTTAGCAGGACCCTGTTAGAAATCAAACCTTAAATCGGAACTCTATACGGCAACTGGGTAAAGCAAGGATGGAGAAGTGAAAGAAAATCTCCCAAGCTGTGAATTCATTTTTAAATAGGACATACTAATTTGGGACCTTCACCAACAGGCCTTGCCATTTGGCCTGCTCTTCGCTCCTTCCTGGCTCTCTTGAGGACAATTGTTGTCTCATGCGGTCATAATGATAAATATTGAAGAAAGCGAAATTTGTTGCCTCTTTGAGTTTCATTGGTCCCCACTTGCTGCAAGACGTCCTTCTTTTCAGTATAGTTGATAAATCTCACTAAGAACAACATTGGTGGTTGATCACTGCTAGGCCATGGGCAAAGAGTTTTGTAGGCTGTTTCAATCTTATAATCCTCCCTTTCAGATCTGGTTTGCCCCCTTCTGCGCTGCTATGATACTTCCTCACTTGTATGGCCACCTGAGCGGGTACCTTTCTATTGCCTAGCTGCATTTTTATCAGCTGCATATCGATGTCTCTGCAAAGTGCCCAACGAGTTTGTGTCCGTGCTTACCCAGTCTTTTGAATCTTTGGATATGTGCTGACGTTTCCTCTTAAATTGGCATCACTCAAGGGAGAGGCAGAGCATCAGGTCACCAGCTAGCCCATTATGGCAGGTCACGGATCACTCCTCCCCAGAGGCCAACGGCTACCCACTAAGGGTCAGCAATCTTGTTTGTGTAGCAAGGTACTAGACCAGTGTCCCTCCCCTCCAACACTTGTCCGCACAATCCTGCTACTGACACACACACACCTCCTCCATACTCTAGGCTTGTTATAAATTATAGCAGGGGGGCCTGCAAGTATTCTGTACTGTCTTTGTGGTCTACCACTTGTGGCTCCTCTGATTTTATTAGATGGTCCGCAGTCTCTGTGCTGGTGCCTTAGCGCTCCGTATTCGGTGTGCTAGGTAATCGCCCACTGCCCTGCTTACCCTTCCTTTTTTTAAGAGTGGAGCCTCCCCCTCTGCTCCTGTGGCATCGCTGCTGCTCCCTTCTTTGGCACTGCAGCCTCTGTCTACCACAAGTTCTTGCTCTGTATTCATCACATGTTATGCAGCCATACAGGGAAGGCAAGCCATGAGCTCCCTGTGTATGCTCTTCTTCTCTCCGAGTCTGTATGCTCTTCTCTCCGAGTCTGTCTCACAGCTCCACACACTGCTCAGGCACCCCCGGTATCTTTTTTATTTTTAATTCTATTTGGTTTATTCAAACCTTAACAATTTCTTTGTTACACAAAATCCAACATTTCTATATAAAACATAGCAACAGAATTATCAAAAGGGATAAATAAGAAGAAAATACAGGAAACATAAAAATAAGAATAAGTTAAAAGAAACATACGACAAGAAACAGTCTGTTACATTCATGCAATAAAAGGAAAACAATTCACTTAAAATGTGCACTTATAATAATAACACTAAAAAGAGGAGAGGGGCTCACTCCAGTTCCCTGCACAGTAAACCACCTCAGCAACTGGAGTTCTCCTCCTACCGGTTTCTGTGCTCTTCACATCATCAGGGAGGCAGTCTTAACTTGCAGTTCACAGCAAGTGCAGATGTTAATAATCAATGATGATTCTGCTGCAATGACTTATTGTAGCTGTAGTCAGGTTTGCAAGGAACAAGCTCACACCCTATGCCACAGTGGGGAAAGGGGAGGGAGTAGCCTACAGTGAAACACTCCAAAGCAGGGCATGTGTCACCCCAGTGCAGCACCCTGTCAGATTCTGAAGATTACACCCTTCAAAAATCCTGGAAATATGACGAAAAAGTGCAGAGTGGCGCGCTCCAGTTCCCTGCTAATAATAACAATGCAGAATAGTGTCAACCATACCTGCCAAGAGGACTAAATCCAAGGCAAGTACAACCTTCTGGGTTGATTTCCTTAATTGCAATCTAAGTGATATTAATGCCCTTCAGAAAACATGAGACCCCCACTATCTCCCATTGTCCTATCTGCTTGAGCCTAAGGCTTGTGTATTGTTCGGTTGAGCCGTGAGCCATCTGGAACTATGCGGCTAAGCAGCCATTCTCCAGCATGGGGTCTGGCATGGATTCACATGCTCATGAATATTCCCCGTCGTCAGGCTGGGAATCCTCGGTAAAGAAAAATCAGTATCAGTTTCGTTTCTGATCTGTCTTTCGTAGTAGTAACCAATCACTGATCTCTGCGTCATACTGACCACAGCCAATGACTGCCATCTCCCTAAGCCCCGCCTCTGGCAGCCATCTTCAGATTTTTACTGCATGTTCAAGTGTTGGGATCCTCGTGCTATTGCTCTCGAGCTTTAGTGCTTTTTTCGCGTTTTTTCCTAGGAAAATGTTCTCTTTTTCGGTCAAAAGAGCCTCAAGCTCCACCGTTTCTTTATCCGATCAACGGGGACCCGTGTCGGATTCTTCTACGCCCCTCAAGGGTGAAGACTTCGTCGAGCCACGCTTTTGGAGGACTCCAGAAGTTTCTCAGGCCCATCACGATCATGGCCCAGGAGAAGGGAAGCTCGACGCCCGGAAAGCTGTTCAGGGTCTGCCCTGGATGCCAGCTTCAGAATGTCTTTAAGGAGGACGAACACTCCCTTTGCCTCTACTGCCTGCATGAGGACAAAACGCATGTGGAGAAGGACTGTGCGTTTTGCGGCAATATGTCGGAGCGGACCATGAAGGACTGCCATCTGCGTCTCGCCAACTGGCTGGAAGGGAAGAGCCCGTCAGGCGAGAAGAAGAAGTCCGAGCGGTCTTCTAAGACCTTTGAGGGCGCCCCGGCGACGGGGGTCCAACTGAAGGCCAAGCACCGCGAGTCCGCTGGCACCGGGAGCGCCGAACGGTCGGGCTCTACGGGCGCCAGGCAGGGCGCATCCTCCCCGGCCCCATCAACCACGAGCCAACGCTCTGGCTCGGGTAAGAGGAAGGCCGAGCACCCGGCGAAGCTCCTGGAGAGACCCTGGTCGAGCTCGAAGGCCCCATCGGAGGGGGAGCGAGGCGGTGACCCTCCCCCCAAGGAGAAGGCGTTGAGCGCACCTAAGGTGGTGAAAGCCTTAATCCATCCGGCCAAGGCCTCTATCGAGACAGTCGCGGCGGCCCTGGCTCAGCCTGTGGAGGCTTCACCAGTGGTGGTGACCTCGGGGCCCGGGGTCTCCCTGCCACCGCGGAGGGAGTCTTCTTTCAAGCCCATCGACCGGAACCCCGTGAAACCTCTGACGGAGAAGAAAAAGGGGGGGCAGGAGGTCGTCGTGGATTCGGCCTCAACCTCTGAGGAGGAGCTGATCGAAGTCTTAAGCCACGGCGTTGGCATGGAAGAAGACCAGCCCGTCGAGAGGAACCCCGACGTAGGAGACGACGAGAACGTCGCTCCTGACTGCCCGTCTGACTCCCCTCAACCAGTGCCGCAAGACAACTCGGCGGCCATTTTGTTGGCTAACCAGTCCTTATGCTCGGAGATAAGGGCGAGATTGCCTTTACCACCAACGGAGGAACCTCTCCCGACGGGAGACCCGGAGCCAGGCCCTTCTGGGAGACCTCCTCCTAAGAGAAGGATTCATCCTCCACCTCCTTTTCAACCATCGCGCCCTGCTCAGCCCTCCTCCCCGTCCACGACCCGTGGGGATGATACGGGGACTGACAAGGCCGCGACGGGCACAGACGACGAGGTTTACGACGAAGATCTCCCGTCGTCACCTCCTCCCCGGGCTTCCCCGCCCAACGAGATTGGATCGTTTCATGCCATGATCGCCAGGGCATCAAAGCTTTTCCAGCTCTGTCCGGAAGAGAAGAAGGAAGGTTTCCTTGATCAACGGCGCAAGACCAAGAGGAAGACGGTCCTCGCTGTACCTCTACTGGACGATATCTGGGATGAGGGTCTCGCCCTCCTCAAGAACCCATCCACAACGCCTGCGAGAAGGGATAGGTACGAGAAGAAGTACCAGGTCCCGGACGCGGCCCCCTTGTGCCTTCGGGCACAGCCGACCCCGGACTCGGTCATCTCCGCGGCGGCCAGGAAGAAAGCGGGGGGGGGGGCCTCGCCCTCTACGTCAACCTCCCCGCTGGACGGCGAGGGAAAGAAGTTGGACACGATGGGACGCAGAGTCATCTCATCGGCAGCGACGATGATTAAGGCTGCTAACGCCTTGGCTATCGTAGCCCGCTACAACAGGGAGTTGTGGTACAAAATCGCCCCCCTGCTGGATTTCCTACCAGACGACAAGAGGGCGGAGGCCCTAGAGATCTTGCAGGAAGGAGAAGAGGCGTTGGACCACGCCATTAAGATAGCGACGGACATCGCTGACACTGGATTTCGCCAGTTGGGCAACGGCGTGTGCCTTAGACGGCGTGGATGGCTCAAGGCAACTGAGTTCCGTCAGGTCGTGCAGACCAGAGTCTTGGACATGCCGTTCGACGGGAGCAACCTGTTTGGGAAAACAGTGGACGATTCCCTACAAGCCATCAAGACGGACACGGAGACTGCCCGGGCTCTTGGTGTCCTCCAGCAACGACGGCCGCCCTTTCGGAGCGGCAGAGTCAAGCAGGGTGCCTCCAAAGGTTCCGGCGGAGGATTTTCCACCTATCGTCAAGCAGCCCGTTCGTCGTCACAGAAAGCCTACAGGGGACGAGGCAAGTCGGGCGGACCCCGCCGTTGTCGCCAAGGAGGACAAGGCGGCAAAGCCTCGTCGAAGCAGGACTGAACCAGCCGTGGGGTCGGGCCCCCACCGAAGTACCCCGGTGGGAGGCCGGCTGGCGAGCTTTGTCAGCGTGTGGGAGTCCATCTCCACCGACCGTTGGGTGCTGGACGCCCTGGCCCAGGGTCACGCGCTCGAGTTTCTAAAGAAGTGCCCGCGCGTCCCCCTCGTGGCCAGGAAGGAACATCACCTCCCTCAACTTCTCTTGGAGGTAAAGGCGATGCTCAAGAAAGGCGCCATCGAGCTCGTCCCAAAGAGGCTTCGGGGCTCCGGAGTTTACTCAAGGTACTTCCTCGTGAAGAAGAAGATGGGAGGATGGCGTCACATCCTGGTCCTACGACAAATTCATCAAGGCACAGAAGTTCCGGATGGTCACCCTCCAGCACGTCCTGGGTCAACTGGAGGAGGGCGATTTCCTGTCGTCGTCGGATTTGGAGGATGCCTACTTCCATATCCCCATCCTAAAGGGACACCGAAAGTTTCTCAGATTCGTGGTCCAAGGGCGTCACTACCAGTTCAGAGTCCTTCCCTTCGGATTGAGGTCGGCACCCAGGGTGTTCACCAAGTGCCTCGCACTGGTGGCGGCGCGGCTGCGCCTGGAGGGGGTCCACGTCTACCCCTACCTGGACGACTGGCTCATCCGAGCAAAGACAAAGGAGCTCACCGCGGAGCACACGGCGAGGACCGTCCAACTACTCACGGACCTGGGATTCTCCATAAACTATGCCAAGTCCCACCTGGTGCCCGCTCAAGACACACTGTTTCTGGGAGCGAAGCTCGACACAGTGGCGCTTCTGGCCTCTCCGTCGGAGGAAAGGACGAGGGCCATCTTGGGCAAGGTGCAGCAGATGCTGGTTGCAGACGCGGCCAGGGTGAGGTCCATCAAGTCCCTCCTCGGAATGATGTCTTCCTGCATTTATCTCATCCGCCTGTGCAGGCTTCGGATGCGCCCGTTACAAGAGTTCCTGGACACTCGCTGGATCCAGACGACAGACAGCTTCGAGGACAGGATCACACTCGACGAGAGCTTCCGACGAGCGATCCGGTGGTGGGGCACCCGCACGCATCTGACGGCGGGCATGGACTTCCAGACCCCGGACCACCAGAAGACAGTGACCACGAATGCCTCCCTGGAAGGGTGGGGAGCGCATACCGAAAATCTGCACGCGAGGGGCCTTTGGTTGCCGACGGATAAGTCCCTTCATATCAACGTCCTGGAACTCCGTGCATTGTTTTGGGCCCTCGGGTCTTTTCTTCCGTCCCTCAAGGGCAAGGTGATGAGGATCTTCACCGACAACGGCATCACCATGTTCTACATCAGGAAGCAGGGCGGTACCAGATCCCCAGCCCTGTCCAAGGAGGCTCAGGATCTGTGGCATTGGGCCGTCGCCCAAGGGATGTTTCTGGTGCCGTTTCATCTGGCAGGGATAAAAAACACCATCGCCGACTCGCTCAGCAGGGAGCTGCGCTCGTGCCACGAGTGGGAACTGCGACAGGATCTAGTGGACCGCCTCTTCCGACGGTGGGGCACACCCCAGATCGATCTGTTCGCGACGGCGACAAACTCCAAGTGCCGGAGGTTCGCCAGCAGGTTTCCCCACCCGAGGAGCATGGGCGATGCTTTCTCGTTCCCCTGGGAGGGCCTGTTCCTATATGCGTTCCCTCCATTGCCGCTGCTTATCCAGCTCATCAACCAGCTCAAGAGGTCACGGTGCAGGATGATCCTCGTCGCACCTGCATGGCCGAGGCAGATATGGTTCCCGGACCTTCTGGACTTGTCAGTGTCCCCGCCAATCAAGCTGCCAGTGGACGCGGATCTTCTATCCAGGGAAGGAGGCGCTATCCTCCACCACGACCCGAAGTTGCTGAACTTGCAGGCCTGGCTCCTGCAGCGTTAGAGTTTGGAGGTTACGACATACCGGCCGACTGCAGAGAGGTTCTTGCAAAGGCCAGGGCGTCCTCAACTCTTAAATGCTACAGACACAAATGTCTGGTGCCATGCACAGAAGATTAACCCTCTACGGATTACGGCTCCTCAAGTACTGCCGTACCTGCTGACGCTGGCCAAGACTGGGCTGGCGCACGCTTCCATCAAGATTCATCTTGCTGCGATCTCCCGATACACCAGAACCACGGGACGGACGTCTTTGTTGTCTCATCGTCTGGTGAAAGAATTCATGAAGGGACTGTTCGAATCGTTCCTGCCGGTGAAGGCCCCGGCCCCGGCGTGGGAGCTCAACGTGGTGCTGACCAAGCTCATGGGACCTCCGTTCGAGCCTCTGCACTCAGCTCTGTTGAAGTTCTTGTCGTGGAAAACAGCGTTTCTTGTGGCCATCACCTCCGCACGACGGGTGGGAGAGATCCAGGCCCTTTCCTGCAAGCCCCCCGTACTTGACTTTTCACGACACGAGGGTAGTGCTCAGGACGCACCCCTCCTTCATGCCCAAGGTGCCGTTGGACTTCCACCTCAAAGAACCCTTGATGTTACCTGTTTACTTCCCGTCGCCTTCGTCGCCGGCTGAAAGGACTTTGCACTCGCTGGATGTGGCTAGAGCACTGAAGTTCTACAAGGACCGCACGAAGAGTTTTCGGAAGACGTCACAACTTTTTGTGAACTTTGGACCTGTCAATCGGGGAAGGCCCTCTCGAAGGCTTCCATTTCCAGATGGCTCTCCGGCTGTATCATGTACTGTCATCGGTTGGCAAACCGACCGCTGCCTGGCCGTCCGAGAGCCCATTCCACCAGAGCGATCACAGCTACCACAGCGTTCCTATCTGGTGTGCCCTTGCTGGACATCTGCAGGGCTGCTACGTGGAGTTCGACGCACACCTTCACGAAATTCTAACGCGTCGATCGGGATTCCAGGGAGGAGTCCAGGGTCGGCCAAGCAGTGCTGCGCAACCTGTTCGCCTAAGGTGAGCCTGGTGAGGAGGTAAGAATGCTTAATGTTGAGTTTTGGATGTAATGCTTAATGTTGAGCCTTTGCCACCTCCCGTGCTTGTGCATGTGTGTACTGCTATTTATTCTTTTATTCATGAGCATGTGAATCCATGCCAGACCCCATGCTGGAGAAGGAACAAGTTACTTACCTGTAACTGTTGTTCTCCAGCATGGGTCTGGCATGAATTCACATGCGAACCCTCCCGCCTACCCCTCTGCGACTCTTCACTTGGTCATACTGCCACTTCACGTGCTACCAAATCTGAAGATGGCTGCCAGAGGCGGGGCTTAGGGAGATGGCAGTCATTGGCTGTGGTCAGTATGACGCAGAGATCACTGATTGGTTACTACTACGAAAGACAGATCAGAAACGAAACTGATACTGATTTTTCTTTACCGAGGATTCCCAGCCTGACGACGAATATTCATGAGCATGTGAATCCATGTCAGACCCATGCTGGAGAACAACAGTTACAGGTAAGTAACTTGTTCCTTTGTAGGCTAACCTACCCCACTGTAACGCTCACCTGATTCCCACGGAGGCGCGGGTCTTGGCAGGAAGGTGTCCGTAACACGAAACGTGATGTGCAGGATTCGGTTGGCTTCTGGGGTCGAACCTCTCCGCACTGTGTGTCGAACTCGAAGGGTGAGGTTTCTGCAGGTGAAATAATATGGGGATTAAAGGTCTGGGTGGTCGAATGTCCCTATCTCTCTCCTCCCAGCTTGTCTGTTGAACCCCCCTCCCAGGTCAACTTGCTCACCTTAGATAGGTGAATGCTGGGCTCTCCATCTGCGTCTAGTGCAGGGTGCCGTTGCCAGTTCCTTCACTGGTGAAACGTTAGCCTCTTGACTTCAGAGGATGAGTACCGTAGTTGTCTGCACGACCGGTAAGTTTCGGGACTCCTTTAGTCTGTAAGTATGGCAAGCGCTCTTACTGTCTCTTTCTTTGTCTTTGCAGGCGACGATGCAGAAAGAAGAAATCCGGAAATCGCCACGTGCCGGTGAGTGTAACACTGCTGCTGTCTATGCAGGTGAAGATGAAGCGTGAAGAATCCGAAATGCACAGCGTGCCGGTAAGTAGAATAATGCTGTTTATCTTTGTGCAGATGCAGCGTGAAGAATCCGGAATGCACGGCGTGCCGGTAAGTAAAATAATGCTGTTTGTCTTTGTGCAGATGCAGGGTGAAGAATCCGGAATGCACGGCGTGCCGGTAAGTAAAATAATGCTGTTTGTTTTTGCAGGCGAAGGTGCAGCGTGAGACACGGCCGCTGCCGAGGGATCAGGTAAGCAAACACTGCGTGTGAAAGTTCGTTCTGCTAACCTGTTGTTTCTGATCTTTTGCAGGTGCTGATGTTGCTCGGGTACCGGAATGGTGAGTATAATTCTTGCAGGTTCAGGATCCAAAGAAGAAAAGCTGGAGCAGACTCGGTGAGCGTTCTGCTGCAGATGCAGAATAACGCGAAGCACGTTTCATCAATCGGGTGTGGTTTAAATAGCCTTGGAGTGATGAGGCGTCTCCTTCCACGGCCCCGCCTAGGCAAGAAAAGAGTTCCTGCTTCCAGAAGAGTTCCAGTGGAGTGGAGCTGCCCCACCCAGGTAAGAAAAGTAGTCCCAGTTCACCAAGGACTTTTAAGAGTCTGGCAAGTCAGCAGCATGGTCTGCCGCAGGTAAGTCCACCCAAGCATCTTCACACCTATGATGAGCCCGGCGCTTCCAGTGCCGGGACCAAGGCTTCTGATGAGCCTGGTGCCACCGGCGCCAGGACAAGATCCAAAAGGTCCCTGTGGGGACCGGCTGGTGCCTAGGATCAGGGTTAGGGGCCTGCTTCCAAGGACGTTGGACTGATCCTGACTCCTTGGAAGCAGTGATCATGACAGTATCCCCCCTCAAGGCCCCTCCTAAGTGTGTCTTCTCCGGGGGCTTTGGCTTGTCGGGGTGATTCAGATGGAATCTCTTGACCAGACGAGGTGCGTGGACGTGTTCTGAGGGTTCCCAAGACCTTTCCTGGGGACCGTATCCTTTCCAATCAACCAGATAGTATAATTTAGACCTGGAAATTTTGGAGTCTAGGATGTTCTTCACTTCAAATTCGAGTTCTCCGTCTACCAAAACGGGTTCCGGGAGTTCAGTCAATCGGGTTTCTGGTTGTACTGGTTTTAATAAGGAGACATGGAATACTGGATGTATTTTCATATGCGTAGGCAATTCCAATTTGGCAGCCACCAGATTAATTATGGCAGATATGAGGTAGGGCCCCAGGTATCTCGGGATGAAAGTGTGGGGTCCTTTTAAAGGCAGGTGCTTAGTGGATAGCCAGACTTGATCTCCAACAGCGTAGTGAGGGGCCTCTTTACGTTGCCGATCGGCTGCCTTTTTGAATTGAGCTTTAGCTCTTTGCAGATGGGCAGTGGCTTCCTTAAAAGCACAGGTGATCTCCGAATGCAAGTGATCCACAGCAGGTGCTTCAATTACTTGGGGAGGGTCCAGGTTGGAGGTTCTAGGATGGTGTCCATATAACAAGAAAAAAGGAGTCTTCCCGGTTCCAGAATGAGTCGAATTGTTATACGCGTATTCAGCGATCCAAAGAATGTCCTTCCAGGGGTTTTTCTGTTTGTTGGAGCATGCAGCGTAGATATTGTTCTAGTGTCTGGTTTGTCCTTTCGGTTTGTCCGTCAGTTTGGGGATGGTGACTGGTCGAAAGTCTTACATCAACTTGGGCTAGACGACAGCAACTGCGCCAGAAGTGGGAGATGAATTGACTTCCCCTATCGGAGACTAAAACCGAAGGAAAACCGTGTAAGCGAGCAATGTTTGCCAAGAATTCCCGGGCCAATACTGAGGCTGAAGGCAGACCCTTCAAGGGTATGAAGTGCGCCATTTTCGAGAATAGATCCACGACTACTAAGATGGTAGTATATCCCAAGCATGGAGGTAGGTCCGTGATAAAATCCAAGGACAGGGTATGCCATGGACATGGAGGGGTGTCAAGTGGCTGTAATAGGCCGGCTGGTCTTTGCTTTGGACTTTTATTCTGGGCACACACACCGCAGGAGATTACAAAGTCTCTAATATCCCTTTTCCACGATGGCCACCAGAAATGTCTTTTAATCTTTTCCATGGTTTTGGTAATACCAGGGTGCCCCTCCATTAGAGAGTCATGATAACCGGAGATTACTTGTTTTTGTAGTTTCTCACAGGGCAAGTGCAATCGTCCTCGGAAATATGGTAGGTCTTGATCTACTGAGAAATCTTTTCCCTTTAATTGCCAGTCCTGCAAATCGGTCGGAGTTAGGAGCGATTTCACCGTGGTCTTGATGTCTTCAAAAGATTGAGTGCTGACCAAACCCAAAATCCTTTGTTCTGGGATTATGGGTATTGGATCTGGATTGATCAATGTTCATCTACTCCCATCCGGGAGAGGGCATCCGCTTTTCCTTTCTTACTGCCTGGTCGATAAGTAATTATAAAGTCAAATTCTGCTAGAAACAGAGCCCAACGAAGTTGTCTGGAAGACTGAGCTTTGGCTGTCTTTAGGTATTGTAAATTGCGGTGATCAGTCATTACGGTGACTGTGTGTCTGGCTCCTAGAAGATAATGCCGCCAAGCTTTAAAGGCCGATCTGATGGCCAAAAGTTCCTTGTCTGTAATTGAATAGTTGATCTCAGGAGGCGAAAACTTGCGGGACCAAAAGGCAACCGGATGTAGTTGGTTTGTGACCGAATCTCTTTGTGATAACACTGCACCCATAGCAAGACTAGAAGCATCCGTTTCCATGATGTAAGGTAGTTCTGGGCGAGGGTGTTTTAAAACAGGTGCAGAGATGAATTTAGCTTTTAAGTCTTGAAAAGCTTGTTCCGCTTCAGAAGACCACTCAAAACGCTTGTTCTTTTTCAACAGAGCGGTGATGGGCTGGACTATCCGGGAAAATTCAGGAATGAATCTGCGGTAAAAGTTAGCGAATCCTAACATGCTTTGAACTCCTTTTACAGAGGTTGGTGATGGCCACTTGATAATTGCATCAACTTTCTTTGAATCCATATGGACTCCGTTAGGTGACAGTATGAATCCCAGGAACTCGACTTCCGTTGCGTTGAAGACGCATTTCTCAAGCTTAGCAAAAAGACTATGTTGACGCAATCTCTCGAACCTTTTTAACATGTCTCTGATGTTCTTCTTCAGATGATGAATAGACGAGGATGTCGTCAATGTAGACAACTACACATACGTCAATGAGTTCTCTGAGGACATCGTTCATAAAATATTGGAAAGCAGCAGGAGCATTACACAGTCCAAGGGGCATCACTTGATATTCGAATAGCCCGTACTTGGTGCGGAAGGCCGTTTTCCATTCATCGCCCTCTTTGATCCGTACCAAGTGGTAGGTTCCTCTGAGATCCAGCTTTGTGTATATACAGGCATCTTTGACTTGGTCCAGGAGTTCAGGGATCAAAGGTAATGGGTATCTGTTTTTAATAGTGATCTGATTCAGGGAGCGGTAATCTATGCAAGTCCTAAGGTCTCCTTCCTTTTTCGGAACGAAGAACAAAGCCGATGAAGCTGGAGATTTTGAAGGACGGATGAACCCGTTAGCTAGGTATTGGTCCAGGTACTGTCTGAGGTGAACGTTCTCTGGCTCGGTGAGGGCATAGATCCTGCTGCAAGGAGGGGTTGTTCCAGGTATCAGATCTATTTGACAGTCGTAAGACCTATGAGGAGGTAGGGTGTTAGCTTGATCCTTCTGGAAGACGTCTTGGAACTCCTGGTATTCGGGAGGCAATTTGAGAATCTCCTCAGAAGAGATCGTCGCCAGTGAAACATCAGGTCGAGGATAACAAGTGGTAGAACACTCTGGAAACTGAACGGTTTTTGCTCGCCAATCAATCTGAGGGTTGTGCTTCTCTAACCAAGGGATTCCCAGAATGATCTGGAACTGAGGGGCCTTGATTACATCGAACACTATTCTCTCCCGATGTCCGTTATGACTCAACAGCGTCACTTCTTGGGTGGCATGCGTTACTGGTCCGGAGGCTATCTCCGTGCCATCCACAGTAGTGATGACGTCTTTTACTGCCTTAGGGACAAGGGGTAGATTCATCCTTGATACCATTTCACGGTCCACATAGTTACCGATTGCTCCGCTGTCAATGTAAGCTTCAATTGCATGCAAACGATCCGGACGTTCAGGACTAATGAGGACCATGGGTATCACGAAATGCGAGGTCACGGGACAGATCTTAACGCTCGGCAAGAGGACCTCTACTCTTGTCGGGCGAGGTCGTTTCCCTGCTCAGGACTTGTGGTACAGGTATCAGCGGCTCCTACAGTCTTCTTAGCTGGTTTCACGGGACAGTCCCGAAGAAAGTGTCCTGAATTACCGCAATAGAGGCATAATTGCAGCTGCCTTCTTCTTTCCCGCTCTTTCTGGGTTAAAGGTCCTCTCATGCCCCATATTTGCATGGGTTCCACAGTATCAGCTCCCTTATTCGAGGTCTGTGGTTTGGTAAACACTCGGGTATCAAATCTGGAACGATCTGCCTTCCTGTTCTGTAGTCTATGGTCTAGTTGGACAACCAAGTCAATATAGTCTGAACATTCTTGTGGAGGATTCACAACCTGCGCTAGCACATCCTTGAGCTCTCCACGCAGGCCTCTGTAAAAAAGCGTTATTCTTTTGTCCTCGGGCCATTGTGTTTCCACTATGAGTCTGTTGAAAGAGGCTATATAAGCCAAGAGGTCTTGGTTAACCTGTCGTAATGAGAGAAGTTCATTGTCCAAGGCCTGCCCTTGTGCATGTCTTGCGAACAGTTTCTCCATGCTGGACTGGAAGGCTTGAAAATCGTGTAAAACCGGATCATCCTGGGTGACTAAAGGGATCGACCAATCTGCAGCACTGCCACTGAGATAGGAAAGCACGAAAGCTACCTTGGCCTGGTCCGTTGGAAATGCAGCTGGTCGACACAAGAAATGCAGGCGGCACTGGTTGATGAACACTGCGAATTTCTTTGGATCACCAGCAAAGCGTTCGGGCGGAGCCAAGGGCACATTACCGGGCAGATTGATTTGCACTGGGTTTGAAGCTGATGCAGAAGGATAACTCCCTCCTGGAACGGGCAAAGGTGTCTGTCCTGCCTGAGTTTGTAACAACTGCCTAGCAAGGTCCTCGGTTCGCTCCTTAGAAATTATCAGTTCTCTTCTTAGGGAGCTTGTTTCCTGGCGAGCTGCATGTACTTCTGCTCTTAATTCCCCAAGCAACTGGGCTAGTTGATCGGTATCTGAAGTTTCCATTGCGCCTGGGTAGGAGTTTAGTGGTGGGCTTTGCGTTCTGTAACGCTCACCTGATTCCCACGGAGGCGCGGGTCTTGGCAGGAAGGTGTCCGTAACACGAAACGTGATGTGCAGGATTCGGTTGGCTTCTGGGGTCGAACCTCTCCGCACTGTGTGTCGAACTCGGAGGGTGAGGTTTCTGCAGGTGAAATAATATGGGGATTAAAGGTCTGGGTGGTCGAATGTCCCTATCTCTCTCCTCCCAGCTTGTCTGTTGAACCCCCCTCCCAGGTCAACTTGCTCACCTTAGATAGGTGAATGCTGGGCTCTCCATCTGCGTCTAGTGCAGGGTGCCGTTGCCAGTTCCTTCACTGGTGAAACGTTAGCCTCTTGACTTCAGAGGATGAGTACCGTCGTTGTCTGCACGACCGGTAAGTTTCTGGACACCTTTAGTCTGTAAGTATGGCAAGCGCTCTTACTGTCTCTTTCTTTGTCTTTGCAGGCGACGATGCAGAAAGAAGAAATCCGGAAATCGCCACGTGCCGGTGAGTGTAACACTGCTGCTGTCTATGCAGGTGAAGATGCAGCGTGAAGAATCCGAAATGCACAGCGTGCCGGTAAGTAGAATAATGCTGTTTATCTTTGTGCAGATGCAGCATGAAGAATCCGGAATGCACGGCGTGCCGGTAAGTAAAATAATGCTGTTTGTCTTTGTGCAGATGCAGGGTGAAGAATCCGGAATGCACGACGTGCCGGTAAGTAAAATAATGCTGTTTGTCTTTGCAGGCGAAGGTGCAGCGTGAGACACGGCCGCTGCCGAGGGATCAGGTAAGCAAACACTGCGTGTGAAAGTTCGTTCTGCTAACCTGTTGTTTCTGATCTTTTGCAGGTGCTGATGTTGCTCGGGTACCGGAATGGTGAGTATAATTCTTGCAGGTTCAGGATCCAAAGAAGAAAAGCTGGAGCAGACTCGGTGAGCGTTCTGCTGCAGATGCAGAATAACGCGAAGCACGTTTCATCAATCGGGTGTGGTTTAAATAGCCTTGGAGTGATGAGGCGTCTCCTTCTACGGCCCCGCCTAGGCAAGAAAAGAGTTCCTGCTTCCAGAAGAGTTCCAGTGGAGTGGAGCTGCCCCACCCAGGTAAGAAAAGTAGTCCCAGTTCACCAAGGACTTTTAAGAGTCTGGCAAGTCAGCAGCATGGTCTGCCGCAGGTAAGTCCACCCAAGCATCTTCACACCTATGATGAGCCCGGCGCTTCCAGTGCCGGGACCAAGGCTTCTGATGAGCCTGGTGCCACCGGCGCAGGACAAGGTCCAAAAGGTCCCTGTGGGGACCGGCTGGTGCCTAGGATCAGGGTTAGGGGCCTGCTTCCAAGGACGTTGGACTGATCCTGACTCCTTGGAAGCAGTGATCATGACACCCACGTTCTAGGCTTTCAGCGCAGCCCTGACATTAATCTTCCTTATGGTATCTATCTTTTTGAGCCTATGCTTTGCCTCTTGCAGCTTCTGACACAGACAATGTTTTTCCGATGGCTGTCGCATGTGCATACAGGGTGATTGAGCGTAGGTCCTACTTTTCTGGCCTCCAACTGTAATTTCTACCAGAAGTCATATTCTGGTGTTCTTCCTCCTCTACACGCTTTAACAAAAGCGAGATTGCATTGCCTTGTTCCTAATAACTATGCTTTTACTTGTCAGCATACAAGAAGCACCGGATTGACGATCAGCGGTTTGTTGGCTTTGCTACCCCATCCATTACCAAATAGACTAGCTGGTGAACTAGGATGTTCATTTTGTTTCTCCAAGCTTTATTTCCAGTTTTAAATTGACAAATGACATGCATGATAGTCATTAAAATCAATACAAATAAACAATATATAAGATTATCAATATCTCACTTTGGAATGAAGGAAATGTAACCAAATATCAAAACCCAATTAAGACGCAATGAGTAGGTCAAACCGAAGTAATGCATTTTTGAGAGTCCTGTGTTGCCCGCCGTATCTAGGCAAGTCAGAAGTTCCTTCATTATCAATCAGGCATAACTCTGATGCTTTGAGAGAGCTGTTATTCCCCAATATGACATATCCCCACCAATACTGTGAGAAATTCTTCAGTGGAGGTCAGTTTCTTGCATAATCTAGGACAGGGGCCATACTTGCATATACATGGAATGTCTTTTGTTGACTGAGACTCTGATCTCTATGGCCATGACTTTCTAAACCCTAACCCATCAGCATGCCTATGTGGTCTTCCAGAATTGTGCCAGCATCAGACATGTGGCATTCAGATAATGAATAGTCGGCACGATCATGGGGTCTGAAGCTAAATAGATCCCACCAGAATCTATCTCCCAAGATCATCTCTTGTGTGTTTTGAGGAAACTGTACCAGGATACACTATGTGGGCCAGAATCATTTTCCAATATGTCTGGGCTAAGGGATATTTCCACTATTAAAAGGCCTAGCTCACTATCTCGCCATATCCCCTTTACCAGCCAGGCAAGGAATTCAGATAGTCAATGAAGTCTTAGAGGAGCATATACCCTGTGAAACAAATCTTGTATGCACACTCCTTAGTTGTCGTGCATTTGGAAGCTCTCCATGCCCTCTCCCAGATACAAGACCAAGACTCACCCGAGTCCCAACCCCTTTTTCCCACCTAGTCATACAACATAAGTTTCCTTTGGTGATGCCCTTTAACACTCCTAGGTTTGGACCTCAGAGTTTTTACTCCATGAGCAATGGTGGCCCTATGGGAAATTCTGTTCTTTTGTAAGGAATTCCAATGTTTAGGGGCCATAAGATGGAGTGATTGTAAAGAAGATTGGACCCAAGGCGGATTCCGGACTACAAGGAGGAAATGATTTCTGGAGCAAAGGCATAAAAGTCAGTAACAAAGAACGATAAGGGGTGGCAAGAGTGTATACATTTGAAGACAATACATAAGAAGTGAAAAAGTAATTGAGATTCGAAAGAGAACCGGAAGGGAGATATGCAAGTTCAGGGAGAAAGACAGTGTGAATAGAAAAATTTAAGGTGGGGCGTAGAGGACCAAGCTGATGAGCAAGAAGACAATTAGTAGTGCAGACCAGTAGTCAAGACACGAGAGGAAAAGGACATTGGTAAGCATCTTAGCAGCGTGAAAAAAGAGAAAAGGATGAGCCTTAAAAATATTAAATAGTAGGAGACGGCAATAACGATGGGTATTGGAAATGTGTGTGAAGAATGAGATAGAGGAGTCAACGATTACACCTAGATTACTTGTGGAGGAATATCAAGGAAGGTCAGAGGGAGAAAAACATGGAAGAGGGGTATAAATGGCCGTGAAAATGGGGTGCTGAGATATATGTGAGCATGCACCCTGGATTATGTTGTAAGAAGGCGAGCAGGGATTATGACGTCAAGGGATAATTGAAAAGAAGAGACAGTATATGAGAAATATAGAGGGAAAATGGGAGAAGTCCCAAGACTGACCCTGCGGGACACCATGAATTAGAAGAAAAGTGGAAGGGCGCTTGTCAGCTTAAGAGATGAAGAATGATCGGATAGGTAAGATTGAAACCAATGGAGTAGAGCGGGGAGTGGTGCGGTTGACCATATTGAAGGCAATGGAACGATCAAGGAGAATAAGAATTGAAAGGAAGTTTCGAATGACACGCAGTTGGAGAGTTACGTACACCAAGGAGAGCTGGTTCTTTAAAAAAATGTATTACGTCTCTAGTTTACATAAAACATTACACAACATTAAACACATTAACATAGATAATCATTAAAACAAGAACAATTTCTCAAAATGAACAGATGTAAAATCAGTCTAATAGCAATTCATCTCCATCTCGAAGAGGAATAATTTAAAATACATATATCAAGTACAAATTTCCAATTCCATTTCATGCCTTTATATTCATTTTTTCCATTTCTTCCATAATACACTCCATCATGTTATATAATACCAAAGTTAAGGAAATACTAAATCCCCACATAAGACGACTCCAAAATAAATTAACTGACATAACAAGGTCTCTGTCAAATCTCCCTTCAAAGCAAATTGCACGAGTAGACTCAAAGTGAGTACAAAAAAGCACCAAGTGTTTAAGTGTCTCAGTAGCAGCAGGGTTTTTACAAAAGCGACACCTTGTTTCCAACAATCCTCCCTCTGTTTCAGCTCTAGAAGACCAATATCTAGCCCTCTCCAGAGTAGGTATCGGATTCAGTCGAAAGCGCATGTATACTTCTTACCCTCTCACATTTGGAACATCGGATATATAAGGGTAGACATTCTCTAGCATGGCCATGACATGCATATTCCTTATAGGTAGAGAGTTCACCAATCTTATTTGCAACATCAGCCCAATCCGCCCTCAGTAAGAACCTCTTCACCAGCCCTGGGCGTTTCATAAGATCTTACCGATTTTAGACCCAAGGAGTCCAAAATAAAATTCATTTTAAGGCTACATTTCTTAATCGATGGAACCGTTTCACTTCTTACCAACTCAGATAAAATTGAATACGAGTTATTGGGCAGAACCAAGATTTTTCTATATAACAACAACTGTTTCCATTTAAGTCTGATTTCCAAGGAAATCAAACATAACTTGCTTCGAATAATAGCATTTGGGATAGATCTTAATAAACCGAGTAACTCCTTCCACAGTTTCCCTTGTAGCGTATTCTGGACAGGTCCCATTTCGTGTACAGATGTCCAGGCCATACAAAAATATTTGCTCGCATTTAGCCATGTAAAAACACCTGAGGGGAAGAAGTGAAAATTTACATGTTCTTACTTTCAAGAATTTCATTTGTGAACTAAGATTTTTCGCTTTGTCCTCGAGGCTTTGGGCCTCATTACACGGAAGGCGGTGATCCAGGGTGCTATTAGCACCCTGGACCATGCCGGTAAATTACCGGCACCGCATTGGCGGAAAGGGGATTTACTGCCCCATTCCAAGGTTGGTGGGGCGGTAAATCCCCCTTCCGCCATTGCCCTTCCCCATTCCCATTTCTGCCCCATAGGGCTCTATGGGAATGGGGAAGGCGCTAATTACGGCACCGCAATTTTGCGGTGCCGTAATTGGCTCCGAGGTCCCTTAGCGGGTTCGTTTTTAACGCCTGCAAAAGGCAGGCGTTAAAGCACCAACCCGCTAAGGGACCTCGTAGTAAGGCGGTAATGGTTAACGGTCACCGTTACCATTAACGGTGGCCGTTAACCATTACCGCCTTCCGTGTAATGAGGCCCTTTGTCTCTAAGTTTTAAGACTTACTTTATTAGTTAAGTTATAACCTAAATAAGTAATGGCCTGGACCTGCTCCACCGGTTGTTCTCCCATAAACCAAGTATAGTTTATTTTCTTTTTTTTTTTTAGTAAATGCCAATATCCGTGATTTCGAAACGTTTGGAGCCAAGTTATTAAGCAGAGCATATTGTTAAGAGACCCATATCCAATCTGCGTCCCCTAGGGGTACGATCTAACAAAATAAAATTATCGGCAAATGCCATCCATTCGATGGCCACCGTACCCAGTCTAGCAGGTGCAATAAGAGGACCTCCCCAAATACCCTCCACATCACTGACATACAAATTAAAGATCAGGGTTGCCAATGAGCAGCCTTGCTTCACTCCTATGTAGGTGGGTATAATCACTGATAGTGTGCCCTCCTTGGATAGGCAAACTCTAATTGAAGTGTTAGTGTGAAGAAGTGCTAAAAGCTGTACAAGTTGAAGGGGGATGTTCATTTTCAGCATCTTTCTCCAAAGTCTCGATCTAAAAACCCCATCGAAAATGTTGGAGAGATCTAAAGATGCTAAGAATATCTCCCCTATGTCAGTTTGATGAACATGATCTCTTAGGTGGGCCAGTATTGTGCCGTTAAAACTAGTACCTAATTCCGCTCTAAAACCAACCTGAAATCTACTTAGGCAAGAATTTACCCTCACTGCTTGATTAAGGTCTCTTAAGAGTAAAATGCCAAAGACCTTACTTGCCGCGTCTAGGAGGGCTATATGTAACGCTCACCTGATTCCCGCAGAGGCGCCGTTCTTGACTGGGTGAATGCCGTATCTTCAAAGGTGATGTGTAACACACGGTTGGCTCTTTGGGCTGGACCTCTGTGCACTGTATGTCTGACTCGAAGAGTAAGATGTCTTAGGTAAGTGAACGCCAAGCTCTCCATCTGCC
The DNA here is from genome assembly GCF_040938575.1 of Ambystoma mexicanum. Classification (NCBI taxonomy): domain Eukaryota; kingdom Metazoa; phylum Chordata; class Amphibia; order Caudata; family Ambystomatidae; genus Ambystoma; species Ambystoma mexicanum. Next base: position 1,210,070,340 of record NC_090922.1, on the reverse strand, counting down.
TCGGGGCAGGGTGCCGTAACCAGTTTCTTCACTGGATAAGGGTGCAGGCCTCTTGACCTCAGAGGACTGCTGTCCGTCGTTAACTGCACGAACGGTAAGTTCTGGGCACTTCAAATGTCTTAAAAGTCTTTTGTAATGATATCTCTTGTTTTGCAGGGTTCCGGCGATGGCGGATGGCGGGCTGATGAGAGTTGAGGATCGAACCCGCGTGAGGAATAGAAGCGCCTGGAAGCACGTAAGAAAGCGCTTGTAGCCTGCTTCACGATGCGCACATACTGTCCCTTTTATCTTGCAGGTACAAGTTCGGAGCTTTAGAGAAGCTGAAGGGTGCTGGAATACCCACTGGATTCGGCGTGGGAAGGAGTAATGGCACGTGAGTAATAAAGTTGCCCAATGTCTTTAAACGCACCTTCTTTTGTCTTTCAGATGCGGGATGCAGCGCCGAAGGCCTCCGGAGCGTGCGAAGAGCTGGTAAGCTTTTGTCTTTCAGATGCCGGAATGCAGTGCGAAGACCTCCGGAGCATGCGAAGAGTAGGTAAGCCTTTGTCTTTCAGATGCCGGAATGCAACGCGAGGCGTTGGTGACAGCCGATGGACCAGGTAAGAGATGCGCTGCCACTGAAGACCGTAGTGCTAACCTGTTCTTTCTTTGTCTTTACAGGTGCTGCTGAAGACTGGATTCCAGGATGGTAAGCCTTTGTTCTCTTAGGCCCAGGATCAGAAGCGGAAGACACGATGAGCGTTCTGCTGCAGAGAATGCAGAATAACGCAAAGCAAGATTCATCCATCGGGTGTGGTTTAAATAGCCTCCTGTAGTGCTTAGGTGTCTCCTTCCACAGCCACGCCTAGGTAAGAAAAGAGTTCCTGCTTTCCAGAAGAGTTCCAGTGTTCTGAACCTAGGGAGTGGCTCCTGCCCCACCCAACAGGAAAAGTAGTCCCAAACAGAAGAGGATCTGGGGTTCAACTGGCAGGTAAGTAAGCAGCATGGTCTGCTGCAGGTAAGTCCACCCAAGCATTATGAGCCCGGCGCTTCCAGCGCTGGGACTGGGAATCTTTATGAGCCTGGTGCCACTGGCGCCAGGACAGGGTCCAAAAGGTCCCAATTGGGACTGGCTGGCACTCGGAACCGGGGTTATGGGTCTGCTTCCAAGGGAGTCGGGCAAGTCCTGATCTTTTGGAAGCAGAGATCATGACACTATAGGTCTATAATTGTTGGTATTGAGGATGTCACCCTTTTTGAAAATTGGAACTATAATGCTTTGAGCCCACAATTTTGGTATAATGTGGTTCTCAAAGATGGACTCAAATATAGGTTTTAGAACTTTTGCCCACAATTCAGGTTCAGCCTTCATAGCAAAAGGAGGGATGCCGTCCGTGCCCGGTGCCCTTGACGGCTTAAATGTATTAATCGCCCAAATAATGTCATCCCAATCCTATGGGCAACCACAACGAAGACCGGCGGAAGAGAACGTTTTTTAAAATAGTAAGCATACCAAACCTCCTCTGAAATGGGGCAATCTAATTTGTCTCTGGCAGGAGTTAACATCGAGTTTACTGACGCCCAAAAATTAACCAAATTACCCTTACAAAGATTTTCAATCATGAGTTGATGGACTTTTAAATAGCGGTCCATTTTCAGGGATTCAATAAAGTTCTTATGTCTCGTGATGATTCTCTTTTTGTAAATCTGAAAAAGTTCTTTTGGAAGGATAAGTCGGGAACGTTTTGCCAATTCCCTTTGTTTGGTGCGTTTGTAGTAGTGTATAGCAGAATCCCAACTAACACTTTTTCTATTAAGCGACGTGGGCCTCGATACCTTGGTGATTTTATAAGCACAAGCCATAAGTATGTTATTATAAAAATAACTTCCCATTGGAAAAGTGTTACCCTTATGTATCGACTGTAAGGCCTCACTTAGATGCTTCAGGATAAGAGCATTGCATTTTTTAACAATATAATAGTTCCAAGTGACTGTTCTACCTTTATTAGATAAACCCAAGGCCATATATTCATGTCTTACTTGTCTCACTTGGGTCTGCAACAGAAAAGGGAAAGAAAATAGGGATATGATCTCCCAAGTCTGAGTCTAGCTGGAGCAAAGAACCCTTAGGTTGCTTCCAGGCATTAGAGACATAAATAAAATCTATCCTCGAGGCCTTGATCCCCCTCTTTCAGGTGTATTTATGCAGAAAGTAGTTATCAGCATGGTCCACCAATACCAACTCCCATGTTTCAAGGAAGTGGTCCCATCGAATCCCCTTACTAACAGTGGGACAAATCTCGTTAGGAATATCTCCCCTTTCATTCCACCAACTACCTTCTGCACAGGTGGCATTAAAGTCCCCCCTATCACAATACGATTTCCCAACCCCTTCTCGTACCAATCCCCTCAAATATCTCCCAATTTCTCTTCTACAGTTTCAAAGGGAACTTTACGCTCATTCCAATAGAGCTTAAGAAGCAAGAACGAATCAAATTCACTACCACGCAACAGAACAATACCCAATAACCATTCACTCGAATGAAACACATTACAAGAAAATCCGAGATTACAATCCACTGCTACAATCAGTCCTCCACTAAGCCTCCCTGTTATTCCCCTAGTGGCCAAGTGCAAGAAGGTTTGAAAACCTTTTATCTGGCATTTTTCCATCAACATGGTTTCTTGGAAAAGATAAATTCATGGAATCATGTGATACATTTATTTTTCCAAAAATGTATCCAAGTTAATAGAACCACAGGAATTCCACGAAACTATCTCAATATGAATACTATTAGGGTCGCCCCGACACCTGAGGCATTGATACAGGTTTAATCCAAGACCAATCCTGCCCATGATTTAGAAGATTAGATATCAAGGACATTATGATTTCAGAATTCATATGTGATTTTAGTTCCGGATGATTGATATTTTGCATAGCAGTGTTATCGGCCTTGGACAATTCCTTATAAACTAGGAATTGAGCTGCCTCATTTGAGTTAGGAATATTTAGGAGTTGAAACCCCAAAGATTCCATATATTTTTCCTGAGCCCAAACCATATCTGCCGCCATATCTGAGTGGAAACTGCTTACCATTCTATGGTTGTTCTGTTCGGGAAGAGCTATAGCATCAATATCGTCAGTGGATATCGAGTAGGGGTATCTTTTTTTAAAAGATTTAAAAGATTAGTTCTATTTAATTGCGCATCCGAGTCCGCCTTATTATTATTAATCCAACCTATAACTTTTCCAGATTTGTTCATTGGAACCTGCTCTGACACTACAGGAATAATTCCACCAATTTTTCCCTTAACATTCGGAATAATTAGAGCCAATAAAGTGTTCAAGAGGTTGGGGATATTTTCAGATAGTATGGGAATAGGTAGATTGGTGGAGTTATGGGGAGGCAATATGTTTTCCTGGTGGAACCCGATTCCAGAGGTACCCCTTAGTTGATACTCTTTAGTAGGGGTAATAATGGACTGTTTCGCCTGGGATTCCCCACTTGTAAACGTTGGAATATTCACATTTTGTGCCCCCGTGAGGTTCTAGCATGCTTGGTACTAACAATATTCCCAAAAGCAGTGATTTTCGTCTGCTTCGTTTGAAGACGATCTAGCCCTTCCTTAAAAGGGTTACTCACCCTAGTTTCTTCTCCAATCGCTCCTACCACCTGGTTAGGGGCTGAGTCAATACCCACAGTATCAAGGGGATTTAAGCCTTTGTTATTAATGGCCCTCTCCTTACCCCCGAATGTGTTTCATTAAGTGGAAGGTCTCTAATAGCTTTTAAATTTGAGTTCCTACCTGTAATTTTTATATTGGGCATATTTTTAGATTTTTTTTGTCCTCTTAGCCACTTATTTCATCCTCTTACGTCGTTTGCCCAATAAGTTTGGGTTTCCGTTGATATTATAATTCGAGGTATCGTGCAGAATTTCACCCTCCGTATGAATTTGACATACCTCCGATGTGTCAACCTCTCTATGTGGCATTGGATTTTGTTGATATTTGATTTTTTGTTTACATTTCCCTCCCTGCTTTTGTGGGGTCAGTTGAATAACAATCGAATCTTCATTACAACTGTTCATTTCAACTTCTACCTGATTGAATTCCCCCATCCGCATTCCTTCCATTCGCTCTCCCATATTCGTCATAACTTCTAGCAATATCGTAGGACTATCTGGTGCAGTTATTCTGATCTGGTAATCTTGGTTTACCAACAGCTTTCCATTTTGATCCAGAGGTTCCTTATCACTTACTATACCACCAGATGAGGAAGCACGTTCCCCAGAGAGCACAAATTCCAATAAAGTAGTAATTTTTGTGTCCATTGTTGATATCCTCAAGTTATGTTCTTCTCTGAACTTCCCTCATCCAGACTTCTCATTATTAGGAGAGTCCTGATTTTTTCCTCCCCTCAGTCAAGCCTTCTGAAAATGCTAATTGCGTTGTTAATGCATTGAAGGCTGATTGTTGCCCCACCATAACTCCACCCACCATTTCTTGTGTCTCTGCAAGGGTTTTGAGGGCTAAATTCAGGCTAACATGCACGTTGGATAAAAGAGGTGTAATGTATTCAACCTTATCCACAATACCAGTTAATGTTTTTCCAAATGTATCACTAGTACGGGGATTATCATTTTTATCCATCTGGAGATCCACAGATTTAATATGTAACCTACCCACACAATCGCCCCTTTCTCCTCCCTCTGTTTGGGAAAAGGCTTCTTTATACAATAATTGGGCGGCATTAGTCTCCTGCGTTAATATAGTAGGTTCCACAATAGAAGTGGGGGTACCAAGTCTAATCTTGCTTACCCTTTGTGCCACCTCAGAATGACTTCTCCTCCCTCACCCCCCAGGTTTTAATCCCCCGCTTCCTTGGGGCATATCTAATTCTATGATTTCCTTTAGGAGCTCACCCGTAGCATCTGCCATTTGAGTAAAGGAATCCTACATATCCTCCCCACCCTTCTCTTGGTGAAGATGTTGACATAGCTTAACCCCTTCTCTAGGGGGAGTATTTAGGGGAAATCCCTTGGCCACATCCAAGAAGGTCAATGTGCCTGCCTTATTACCATGTTTATTCCCAAAGACAAACACGGTGGGGGGGGGGGGACATTGTGTGTATTAGCTGTTAATTTATTAGATGTCCTGTCATTTTTACCTATATATGTATTGCCCGTAAAGGAATCTGAAAGGGTCTACCCCTATATTTACTATTTTTTTCTCGGTTAGCCTCCTCCTGAAGAGGAGTAGAAGCGTGAAAGCGAACAACCCTTTTTAGAACATTCATGATCTCTTGTAAACATTAGGATCTTTTACTGAAAAAGAGGTATCAACTTTTTCTAAGTGTGTGACTTGTTCATTATGTGTGGGTAAAGGCTTCTCAACCACAGATGGCCCACTCTCCGTCCTCCTACTGGGTTGATATAGCTCCAGATTCTCAATCACTTCTAATATGGATGCGTCATGTTTTGAACCAACTAGGTGTTCCCCATCCATTTCACCCCTTATTTGTAAGTTAGGCTGGGATGCGCCCGTCTCCTTAGCCTCCCTGGTCTCTATCGTACCAAGCCCACTTCTCAGTACTCTTTCCATTTCGGTGGAAATGAAAGTCGAGGGCTACTAATTGTACACAGAAAATACCAAGACTGGCAAAACAGGACTTAATACATTTAAAATGAATATTAAATTAGCCCTAGTGACACTGAAGATCACAAACTAAAAAGGGTTTTACAAATATACCTCTGATATGAGCGTTAACACTCTAAGTAAAAATCGTAAAATAATACGAGCTTAGGATAAAATATCCCTTATAGTATGGAAAGAGGTTCTCCAGCTTCCACCAGGGGAGAGTTCCTGCTCGCAACCCCCTAAAAGATGAGGTGAACAATGACTGAGGAGAGGCAACCTCCCAAACCCCTTAGGGTAGTATCTTGCAAAAATCAATTGTATAAAAAATACAATAAAAAGAAGCTACAAAACTTCTTCATGCAACCAGAAGTTAATGTCAAAATGATCCGAAACTTAATTGAAGTATACAATCCAACTAAAATTCCTCATAAATAGAGATGGAGCACATTAAAAAAAGAATTTAACCAATAAGTTAATAAAGCAACCCCCGAGGGGAGGATCTCGCAACCCCAGGTTAAAAATACAAAGCACGGAAGTGAGGAGCAAAGTCAATAAAAAGTACTCTTGATCAAAAAGGTCCGTCCTGGGCACGCCCGACAGCTAGAGGAGCTGCCTTAGTCCGTCTCTCCCCCCAAGGACCGGTACCAAATTGATCACAATATACTCTCTCCAAGGAAAACGTGACGGGTTGATAAAAATCTGAATGAAGTCCGCCTCTGGATCTCTCGAGCTGACTTGTACAACAGTTACAAGCTCTGTTATGCAATAATAGATACGGTCAATAATAACAGGGAACTAGAGGGCGGACTTCCCGACCTTCCGCCGAACACCGCGAAACACAAGCACTTTCGCTGCACTTCCACTACGCTACCGCTACCGCTACTCCCGGATGTTTTGTAGCGTCCGCGGGGGCGCGAGTGCATGGGCGTGTGCTTGGATCACCAGACAGGATGGGAAAGTAAGTTCGATGGAAATCCACTCCTGTTTTAAATAAGCTCCTTCAATACTGATTGTCGGGTCGGGTCTCCTCTGAGGTCCCTTGCTCCTCCAATACAGGTCTGTGCAATAAATAAATAGACAGCAGGTTCAAACACAGATCAAAGACTGCAGCCGATAAAGTTGTAACACACCGCCAAACACAAGCACTTTCGACGCACTTCCGGCGGGTTCTGTGGAGGGCAGGGGCAAGAAAACCTGATTGGTGCTGTGGAAGAAGAGTGATGGTCAAGATAGGATGAGACTTATGAAGATATTATTGTGGTCAATATTTGAGTTGCTCATTAAGTGGACAGACTGATATAATACCCTGCAATATATAGTCCAATCCCACAATTCTGGGCAAGAAATAGGCGGTTTGCTCAAAGCTCAGATTTATTTAAATGGAAGAATTAAAGGTGGTCCCCAGACTTCATGCATGGGAAGTCACCCCAGCGTTGCACAATAACAGGCAGCTTGTACACAGAAAAATAAATTAACTTGTGCTTGAATTTCACTGTTTCTCACTCATGCATTCCTTTCCATTATCAATTCTCTATATATGTTAAATTCTGAACAATGCTAAACATTCTAGTTTAACGTCTACTGCTTGTTGGTCAGCATTTCAAAATCCTTGACTTCACAAAAACGTCACTAAATTACACATAGTCATATTTACAAATGAATTAAGGAATGTTGATTCCCCAATAATACCAGTAATTTGTAGAATCATAGAACTGTTGCATGTTCAGTGTAAATTAGGCTTACAATAGCGGACGTTTGAATTGTACAGGTTTTGAGTTAGATAACGAATAATTTCAATTTAGAATGCACAGACTCTCGCACCCAACCTGAGAAAATGGTGTTTAGATTGTATTGAACAAATATAAATATTCCTCCCCTTTAAAGTTGCATATCAATCCCATAGTGCAATTTCAGAATGAGGGTTTGCATGGGATTTACATTTGCACTATTGTATGGGAATATAAATGCCTCATTTAATCTTATTCTGGTTTCTCCTTCCTTATTAAATCGCTATAGTTTTCACGGGCATTAACAAACATATCTTCATTAGGCTCTGCTATGGACGTCATCATTTGACGGCCAAATGTAAATATTTCTGTGAAAAGTGGCATCCAAAGTGTTAAGGCGATTTTGATTTTTAAAGTGCGGCATGCCAAAATGCACAATGCTATCTATACCATTGTGCACATAACTCTGAAAGGTATTTTAAATTGGATAGAATTGACATCTCGGTTTTAAATGCATGGAGATTGCACTTTTTATTTCCAATTGAAATGAATGTATTTTGATAACCCCTTTCCAATCCATCCCCTTTCCGGGACATAGCAGGTAAAAATAGTTATAAAGAACCTATATCATTTCCTATTTTGGAAAACCTATACTCAATTTTGATTAGTCTTCAGAGGTCTGGAGCCAGGCGAAACTCATGTGTTCCCAGGAGAGAATCAGCCATCATTGGGGTCCCTTCTGGCCAGGAATCATCACCTAGCCACAAGGGCACAGGTACCTTCCTGTCTGTAGTCCTTAAAAAGTTATTTCTTTAATGCACCAGATTGTGTTCTTTCCTGCAGATCTTTGCAATGTTGGAACGTTCTCCTCAGTGCTCACACTTTTTAAAAAGTACAAAATTCCCACCTTATATCGTAATTATGTCACACTGTGATTGGCCAAGTTCTTATATTGACCTAGCTCATTGCACTCCTATTGAATACATCATCGCAAATTTTATTGGATGATTAGAATTTCTATACTTGTGATCAGAAAATGATGGGGTCCAAAAACACTCCTAAATGCTTCAGACAGCAGTTTTGTTTTTCTTGCATGCCATTTATGACAGCAATTTGCTAATTCAATGAGCCCAAGGTTATTGGAATCTCTGCTTTAATATGCATGGTTGGATATGCAACATTACTCTTTGGCATATTGCTTCAGATATGTATTCATTTATCTCATGTTAATATTAAAAATCGTAGTCAATGCGAATTTAGTGCCAAACCGAAGAGGAGACTCTTAGCTTCACAGGGGGTGCAGCCCAATATTTCTAAGTCTTATTGTTCAAACGCTATACTTGAAATTCTAATGTAGTGCTTCCTCCCACGCATTCCTCTCCTCTAATATCCTATCCACAGCTCTGCTGTTCTGCAGCCAGGGGGCACAACAAGGCTCTGCGTTGGCTCAGTCAGATGCCCCTACGAACCATGCGCTGGACATGACTTTGGGGCCAGTATATATTGAGGTGCTGTGCCCTTGGTACCTTTTTTCTACACATTCTTCGAATTCATGCCCAACCCTTCAAAGGCCTCTTGTTTCAAACTATGCACAGATTACGGCTGGCAGATATTGGTCTCCGATCCACACCAGGTTTGTTTACACTGCTTGGGCGAGGAGCACGATTCCCAGGATTGTGGGTCATGTCAGTTCATGCACCCGAAGGCCCTCTGGGAACGGGTGGCTAAACACTTTACCTTTGTTAACAAGATGGAGGGTGAGTTTTGTGCTCCCTCTGTTGTAAGTCACACAGCCTCTGTTCTAGGTCATGATGCCTTTGTTCTAGGTTGCGTGGCATCTGGCGGTCCGAAAAGAGGTCCACTCCATGTAAAGAAAACAAGCACTTCAAGAGATCCCTGCTCCCCGAATGGTACAGCGCACCAGCATTATTCCTCCCACGAAGAAGAGCCACTGCTCCAGAGGTTCGCTATACCCAGATCAGGATTTGCGCCTAAAGACGCTTGACATCTTCGCCAAGGCGCCAACTGTTTTGGCCTCGGCAGCTCCTGTCATTGCACCACTGGCTTCAGCGCCGACGGAACCCACTGTGTGTTCCGTGACTGGCAGGGTACCCACTGGGGACTACTCCTGCAGCCTACGTGCTCGAATCTGGGCCAAAAGAGAGCATTGATTCCCCTATGTCTTACTCCACCTTCAGGCATCGAGAACCTTGGGAATATGCTCCTTCTCTTCAAGTCCTACATGTCGAATATGTGTGACATGCCTAGGAGGGAAACCAGGTGCCCTTGAGTTTTGAACCCTTGGTCTCCAGGGAAGAGGGAGGGACTTCCCAGAGGAGATCTTTGAAGAGTGAGGACGTCCATGAAACTGGTGGTCTAGACATCTCCCCTGAGCTGGACATTCTTACAGCCACTACCACCGGTAAGCCTCCAGCATCTTTTCAGAGGTTGATGGTAAAGGTGGTCGATACTCTGGTACTCTACTCTCCGCTCCGTCCAGGTCAAAAATTCCGTTTATGTTAACGGAAACCCTGGATGAAGGTCCCTGGAAGGAAAAGAGATGTCCCTTCAATGTGTCAGTATAGGCCCCCATGCAGAAGGTATGGGAGAAGCCCGCTTAAACAGAGAGCTGGCCAGGAATCATTTTCCTGCCCCCTCTGGCCCAGTCTTTCTATATCCACTTATGCCTCCTTGGAGAGCTTGCTGCCGCAGGCCATGACTGCTAATGTGAAGTCTTCATCTTTCCTTCTCTTACACCCGGCAGGGAGAGTAAGAGGGGGGGGTGAAGGTGTTTACGTTGTGCAGCCTCACCCTTCTGGCAATAAATGCATCTTACAGCTTGGCAACATTCTCTTTCGGGCTGTGGTCCAATGTAGTTTATAAGGCTGAACATATCCCTGAGAGAGGGCTTCCGGTCTATGGTTACAGATGGCAGGGAAGCTTCTTTCCAGATTCTGCAGTCGATGCTGGACACAGCAGACTGTGTGGGCAGGTCCATGGCCAAAGGTGTGGTGCCTAGGCATCACTCTTGGATGAGAATGTCTGTCTGGCTTTGCACATGATGTCCAGGCCAAACTTCTGGGCACGCCCTTTGATGGCCAAAACCTGTTTGGGGCAAAAGCTGATGACACCATCCAGAAATGTCAGGCCTCAAAGGCCACTGCAGTCCTAGCCATACAGTAACCCTCCACACCTTCAGCAAGAGGCTGGGATTTTTCCCCCCTTCGCCTCCTATCCTCAGCAGGGTCGAGGCCAGGCCGCTTGGGAAGAATTCGGGGCAGGTGTTTTCAAATAGGGAGCGCTGGAGGTGCCCCAAGAGAGGGGAGCATCTGCAGCCACCGTCCCCTCAGCACCACAAGGAGCAAATCGTGAGGTTTTCTGCCACAGTTCCCCTGTAAAGAGGTGGGGGGGATGCAAGACAACATCCAGTGCTTGGGCCTTGGAGGTGATTCCACTAGGTTACTGTTTCGTGCAGCTTCCTCCGGACCATGGCCCTTACACCAACACTTTGCTTCCGGATCCCATCCTCTTGGAGAAGGTCCATCAGATTCATTCAAAGAGCATGATAGAACTGGTACCGCACTCGGAACAAGGCAAGGATTGGTATTCCATTTACATTGTCTAGTGCAAGGAAAGATGGGGTATGGGTCCCATTCTGGCCATGAGGCTGCAGAATCTATTCCTGCGCTAGGAGAATTTCAAGATGGTTACATTAGCCCAGATCCTGCAAGCCCCTGATCTGCAGGACTGGTTGGTATCAGTGGACCTTTGGGATGCCTACTTTCATGTGCTGATTCATCAGAAACACAGGAAGTACCTGAGGTTCACGGTGTGCCAACATGACTATCAGTTCAACATCCTGCTGTTCGGTCTTTAATCAACTCCCAGGGTTTTCACCATGCTGCTAGCAATGGTGCTGATTTGCTTCAGAAGGGAGTGCATCCATGCCTTTCCCTACCTGGACTACTGGCTTGTCTGAGCTCGCTCCCCAGGTCTATTGTCAGAGCACCTACTCTCTACATGCACATGCACCCTATAGCACAGCTTTGGTTTTTCCCTGAACTTCAAAGAGTCTCCTGTTTCGCCACCCCAATTCCTCGGTTCGGTTTATCAGAGCAGTCTCGAACACTCGCCTAGGCAGGGCATTCCAGAGGACCCAATGTGTGACGGCATCATGAAGCAGACACAGACAGCAGGTTCAAGTTTGGTGCACAAAAAGTTATTCACACTGTTATTAACTTGCCCTATGCCAAGGTGGGATTTCCCTACGTAAATAAAACTAAGGATAGTCTGTGTCAGGAAGTCCAAAGCTAATGTCTGTGTCCAAAAACTATACTTGCCCTCACAACTAACTGTATACAATGTGTAGGGGGTGTCGTGATCAAAATGAGTAGTGTTCAAAATGAAGTTGAGCTTGTCCAGCTCTTGGCTTATAATCAGCTTTGCTTATAAATACCTTCAAGTTCAAAATAGTTCATAAGACACAGGGGTTCCCTTCCCCAAGAGTTCAAATCTTCCAGCTTTTCAAAACACAATTCCGGGGGACACTGCCCAGCTTTTAGGATATTGTTACTTTTCACTACACATGTAGTTAAGCGTTCTTGACTTAAAAATCACATACAGGGTTGTTGTAAAAGACAAGCTTCTTTATGGGTGCTTTCAATGTTTTTTCCATACCCGGCAGTTGTCGGACTACACGGTCCACCCAGTACAGGTCACGCAACTGATAATCCTTCTTGACTGCTTTTCCGTCAACACTAGGCCACTGCTTCAACTTGACAGTTATGCTTAATTTATTCACCTGTGTCACACTGTCCTGTGGCTTGATTGGCCACCGTGCACTTTTTACACGTTCTTGTATTCTCCTGGCTCTTGACAATGCATGTTTCCTTATAACATACAATTCCTTGAATTCTCTTGGCTGTTGCCAATGCTCGTTTTCTCATCTAATGCAGTTAATATTAATTGTCTTGGCTTTTGCCAATGCTTGTTTCTCATGCCATACAATTCTTTGTATTGAAGTGGCTTTTGCCAATACTTGTTTCTTGGGTAATAGTTACTTTTGAATCTGCCAGATTCCAAAACTTTTTCAATCTGCTCAATATTCCAGAGTGCTAACTTTTGTATTCAAAACATAGAAGGTCCCTTCGGCTAAAAACGCCAGTTTGCCATGTCAGGGCCCCCTTTTCACCCAGGCGGACTCATCGGTTACTGTACAGCGTTGTAGCGGGTAATCCAGCCGCTACGGTTCTTCCTTCTGGCATGCCGTGTGCTGCTCTCTGCTTGGTGGTTTACCCTGGTTTCGCTGGTCTGCCGGGTATGCTTTCCATAGGCCACATCCTGCTGCCTCTGGAGTAACGCTGGTTCCTTCTTGCAGCCTCCTTCTGACCTCCGACTGCCACCGACCTCGCGCCCTGCAGCGCGTCCTCTGCACTCTCTCCGATACCACCAGCCTTCCCAGCAACCAACATTTCTTCTGTCACTGGCAACAAGCTCTTTGCTTTGTGGGGTTTCAAAATCCCTGCCAGGCTGATTGGTCTGCCAAACACTAGACTTCATTCTGGTCGTTCAGAGTTAAGATGAAGGAACTGCTCCTAACTCAGCAATAGACTGTTAGCCTGCACTTAGCTAAATCCTGCACCCTAGTTTTCTTGCAGCAAATATGTGCTGCGACTGCAACAGACTAACATGTTACAATTTCACCATACTCTCTCATTACGGACCATTCTGTAACCTGGTCCTCATACTATTTATTGTACTGTATCATCCACTGCTATTTCCTGTATGTGCAACTCTCTGTAACCATGTTGCCCCTTAACGATTAAGCACCCAGTTACCCCAGGGTTTGGCTGTGCTATATAAATAAACAAACTAAACCGCACATAGCCTGCAACAGTCTTCTATCAGTTTTGATTCTGTTCCTCGTCCCAGTACCAAAGTGGTCGGATTGCAACTGATAATCATTGTCAGATTTTGGGGAACAATAGTAATAGGCTTTAGGGGCCTCGGTAATGGAAGGTGTTTCTGGAAAGGGAATAAAATATTTCATCTAGAGGCGGCTCACTCCCTTCCGTTAGATTGCCTCACCCCAGGTTGCCGTCCTTCTCGTATCCAACCCCACGGTCAGGATCCCGTAGTGATAGACTTTCCCTGGCCAGCCGAGAGAAGGATAGAGTGGGAAAAGAAGTGAGACGCTTCAGGTTCCTCACAAGGGTCAAACATCTTTCGGATGGTAAATGTCCTCCAATGCCAGGAATAGGCCTCGGCCTCATGGCTTACTGCATCCTAGTGACCCGGAGGCAATGCTGTAAATCATTTGGCTTCAGTGTCTCCTCCATTGTCAACGGTCGCAGTTTCATGGCCACATGTCAGACCTTCTGCAGGCCTCAGACCAGGTGGCTCAGGATCTTAATGGTGGGCCATGAAAGACATCTTGCTGAGAGGCGCAGTGTTTCGTCAAAGCTAGCCCCAGGCGATGATAGCCACAGATGCATCTGACAGGTTGGGGGCTCACCTGTTGGAGCTTGTCAGTGAGCAGACTGTGATCTCCCTCGGAGTCTCTGGAAAACATCAGTTTGCAGGAGCTGTGTGTGATCAGACTGGCCCTGGGCCCTTCTTCCCCTCGGTGAAACGCAAGACTCTGCTGATCCTGACGGACAACAAAGTGACCTTGCACTACCACAACAGAGGTAGTCTGGAGGTCCTTACTTCTATGCTGAAAAGCAATGCAACTGTGGTTCTGAGCTCTGGAGAACAGCGTCTTTGACGGCAGCCCATCTGGCCGGAAGGAAGAATCCACTGACTTGAGGAGACAGACTTCATACTCCCACGAGTGGGATCTCTGCCGTGAAATTCTGGCTGAGGTCTTCTCCTTTTGGGGAGCTCTGCAAGTAGACCTCTTTGACTCCAGTGTGAACAGGAAGTATGAGTTGTTCTGCTCCAAGGAATTTCCTCATCAGGGAAGGCTGGGGGACGCATTGACGGCCGAGTGGATATTCAACCTCCCCTGTGATCCCACCGATCCCAGTCATTCTGATGGCTCTCAGGAGATTGCACCTGTTGCAGAACCACGTTGATCCTGATCACCCTGGACATGGTATCAGGAGTTCCGGGACATGTGTATCTGCCCTCCTTGGTGCTTTCTGAGGTGAGTCGACTTGCCTTACCAATTGGAGGGACTGGTTCTCCACCCAAACATCAGCAGCCTGAACTTTCTTGCTTGTCTACTGAGATGCTGAGATGCAAGGAGTGGGACTTGTCAGATGATGTCGTTGATGTGCTCCTTTCAGCTCAGAGACCTGCCATAAAATCGATTTATGCTTGCGGATGGCGTACGTTTTTGGGTTGGACCAGGAGAAGGATGTCGTCCCTTTATTTTCGGTCCTTGGCCCAAGTGGGGCCTGCAGATTGGCACTGTTAAGGGATATCTCGCTGCTATTTTAGTTTTCAAGAGGTCCCCGGAACAGAGCAAATTCTTCACAATTCCCATTGTCATGCAGTTCTTGCAGGATTTGTGTAACGTGTTTCCTCCATACAAGCTTGTAGTCTGGGCGTGGGATTTAAAGCTGGTTTTAACATTCCTTATGGAAGCTCCATTTGAGCCCCTTCATTTCTGTTCCATTACATTGCTCACCCTTAAGGTGACTTCCCTGCTTGCCATCACTTCCGCAAGATGTGTGAGTGAGCTCTAGGCATTCTCTGTTAAACCTCCCTACTTGGTTTTCTCCAAAGAAAAGGCAACATTGATACCATCTTTTCTTCCAAAAGTAGTCTGGGATTTTCATCTCTCTCAAAAGATCCAGCTTCCTGTTTATTTTCCTCTGCATCCTTTTAAGTCAGAGGAACTTTTCCATTGGCTGGTCCTGGTCTGTGCCCTCGTTTAGTACGAATATCGGTCTAGAGAGGCTAGGAAAGATGATAGCTTTTCGTTGGTTACTCTGATGCTCATGCTGTCACGGCTATGACCAAATGGACCCTGTCATGGTGTATTACTCTCTGCATCTTGTAATGCTATGATCTGACTGGGAAGGCACTTCTGCCCTCTTCTGGACATCTGCCAGGTGACAACGTGGGCGTCTCTGCATATGCTTGCTAAGCATTACTACTTTGATTCCCATTCAGGCTAGGGTGCAAGTTTTGGTAGGGTGGTCCTCCAGAGTTTTCTGGTCTAGGTGGTGTCCTTGCTCACCTCCCCCAGCAGATTTCCATACTGCTGTAGGGAGTCTGTCATAGATGAGGAATCCGTCGGAGGAAGGAATCCATTAGCGCAGTGGTCTACAAACTTTTTAGGGTTCCCCCCCGTGTAAAATGTGGGCAGGCGGGGCCCCCAAAATGCTAAAAGGACAGTAAGTCCCAATGGCTATGAACTATCGCATGCCTCCACCGCACCCTACTCCAAGTATAGTCCCTGGGCTCCCCACCTGCTCCCATCAGTCTCTGAACTCCTGCATCCCAGTCCCTGTGCTCTCCCTACCCCACCACTGACCCTGGGCTCTCCAAGCCCTTCTCCCACCACTCTCACATGGCTCCCACCCACATCCCATGGCTCCTGCCCATCCTGCTCCCACCATAGTCCCTGGGCTCCCCCACCCTGCTCCCAGCACAGTCCCGGAGCCAGAGGTGGCTGGTGAATTTTTTTAAGTGGAGGGGCATAAATATTTCCATTAGATATGCCATAGCAACTGAGCGCAGCAAGGGAGCTGAACCAATCAAAGGTAGGTTCGGGGGGTTTTCAACCCGTGAATTTCTTTTTAAACAATGGGTTACAATGTTGTATTTTAGAGCATATTTTTAAACAAGAAAAATGGGTAAAAAGCCAAACAGTTTGCAATTGGCGTTGGGGGTTTCAGAGGGAAGGCATGATATTTTTTACTGGTCATCTATGAAAGATATCCATTAAAAAGATACCATTCCTGTCCCCTGGGACCCACAGTGCCTAACGCAATCAACATGATTTTGTGTATGCAAGGTGCTGGGGGCCAAGGAGGAAAGCATGTGTTTTTTTTTTTTTTTTACTGGTCATCTATAATCGATATCCAGTGAAATAAATACCATCCCTGTCCCCTGGGTTCCACAGCGCCTCAGAAGGAGAGCCTATTTTGCCAGGTAGGTAGAGGGATTGTGCAACAAAGGCATTTTTAAAAATGCCTTTGTTGTACATCCCTCCTTCCACCCCACCCACTCGCCAAAATCAGCTCACGGGACCAAAACAAGCACACACACATAGCAATCACTTTATCATTCACACAAGCAGCCATCACCAAATACTCACTCATAACACAAGCATACACACATCCATACACATTTAAATACTAAATACTAAATAAATGAACATAAACATACCTTCTGCAGGGGCCTGTGCATGGGTGCTGAAACATCCAGCTTCAGGCTGCTCTGTCCTTATGTGCGAGGAGGCGCAGGTGCTCCCCCTCGTACATACAGACATGCAGTGCCCCAACAAGCATTTCCAATGAACTATGCAAGGCTGGCAAAGCAAAACGCCCCCATCCTTGCATGGCTCAGTGAGCATGTGCGGCTGGGGAACTGAACTGTCTAAGGGAAAAATAGTTTCCCTTCGACAGTTTTTCCATTTGACAGTTCAGCCAGCCCAGGAGCGCACTCTCCGCTGGAAAAAGCAGCTGAGTGAGGGCTCAGTGTTTCACTGGGCTGGCTCCGTCATAATGGTTGAGGGGGCCACAAGGTGGACACCCCCTCACCCATTATGGATGAGCCGCCAGGCTCGGACTGGCCTATAGGGCAATGGGTCAATGCCCGTAAAAAAAATGCAAAATGCTGGTGTGGGCCAGTCAAAATGGGCCAGTTTGATGAGTTACTTCACTATGCAGCTAGTAGTTTTGACCATTGTTGCTTGATAAATATTCTTTAAATATCAAATTTGCTTACATTTTAACAAAAAACACCCCCTTGGGTACTATTCACAGTCTGTGACTAAAGGAATGAATATCCATTTGTAACTGTGGGCCCCTTTTTTCATTGGTGCCTGAGAGTTTTATGCTCCAGTCCGACCATGTGAGCCGCCCCTGCCCATTTCCTCGAATCTAAAAAAAGTGGTTTTTTTACATTTCATGCTGGGCTCTCGCACCCCACCCCCCCTGTGGGGGTGCGCCCCACAGTTTCAATACCTCTGAATTAGAGGAACACATTACTTACCTTTCGGTAATGATTTTTCTGATGAGAGTTCCTCCCATGAATTCCTCATAGCCTTCCCTACGTGCCCATTTTAGCAGATAGCCAGTACAACATCCGTTCCTCAGGCCCTCCACATCGTAGGAAAGGGTGGAAATAAGGTCATGGGGCACAGCACCTCAATATATACTGGCCACAATATAATTCCCGGCGCATGGTGCTTAGTGGGGATGGATGGAGCTGTTCAGTAGCTCCTGTCGCCAGAAAGATTTCAGAAGGACCGCTGCTCTATAGAATAGGATATCCTAAATGAGGAATCCGTGGGAGGAACATCGGAGAGAACTTGACCCTTCCATCAACTCATCCCTGTCAGCATCTGACCTGGCCAATTTCTTCTCTTCCAAAGTATACTCCCTACGCCAGGACATACTATCTTTACCTTCCTATAACCTTCCTATAACTCCTCCCACTTATCGTTCCTTATCCCCTTCAGCACTGTCTCTACCTTTCCTCCTGTAACAGACTCCGAGATGGGCTTCCTCCTGGCCAAAGCTCACCCTACAGCAGCCCCCACTGGCCCCATCCCCTCTTTACTTATCCCCAAAGTCTTCCCACCTCTCGTAACCTTTATCACCTCCTTCTTTAACATTTGCCTCACCCCCTCTACCTTTCCTTCTGCGTTTAAACATGCAATTATCATACCTATCTTAAAGAAACCTACAGCTAACCCCCTTCTTGCTTCTAATTTCCGTCCTATATCCCTCTTACCTTTTCTATACAAACTCCTTAAGTGCCTTGTTTGTTCATGAATCTCATCATTCGTGTCTAGCCTGCCTATCCTTCCTCCGACTCAGTCTGGTTTCCGCCCCCACTATTCAACTGAAACAGCCCTTACCTACGTACTTAATTCTCTTCTCACGGCTCTCTACTCCAAACACTCATCTATTCTTATTTTACTTGATCTGTCCACTGCCTTTAACACTGTAGATCATTCTTTGCTCCTGGACTCTCTTCTCCCTTGGTCTGCGCAGATCTGTTCTATCATAGTTTTCATCTTACCTATCCAACCGTACCTTTGCTGTCTCTTGGGCGGCAACCCTTCTCCTCACGTTCCTCTGGTCCATGGCATTCCTCAAGGTTCAGTCCTTGGTCCCTTTCTATTTTCCTTGTATACTTCCTTTCTTGCCCCCATTATCTCATCCTTTGGAGTGTCACACCACTTCTACGCTGACGACACCCAGAATTTCTATCCTTCTCGTCCTTCTCCTCGGACATTCATCAGTCTCTCATCATGCCTCACCACCATCGAGTACTGGATGACCTCTTACTTCCTCACTCTCAATGCCGAAAAAACTGAGGTCCTATTATTTCCCGCAAACTCATCACGCAATCTCCTCCTCTTTTCCTTCCTCCTGTCTCTCAATCTCTCCCTCCGCCCACAATCTTGGAATTTACTTTGACTCTAATCTCTCCTTTGACCGCCACATCTCCTTTACATCCCACGCCTGTCGATTTCATCCATCCAACATTTGCAAAGTCTGCCCTTTTCTCCTTTTCCACACTGCAAAACTCCTAATCTTCTCACTAGTCTTCTCCCAACTATTCTATTGTTCTGTTCGGTTCGTTTCTTTGGTCTTCCCCACTCACGCCTTGCTCCTCTTAAATCTATCTATCATTCTTCAGTTTGCTCACTCTGTCTTCTCTCCTACCATGACCCAATTTCTCCTTCTCTGGACTCTCTTGGCTGGTTGCCCTTCTATTCTCAACTCAAATACAACTTTCTGTCTTGTGTTCAAATGTCTCTATGGCCTTGCTCCTGACTACCTTGCATCACTCCTTTCTTTTTACTCTCCATCTCGCTCCTTCCGCTATACTAATCTTTTTTGGCTCAATGTCCCACCTCCCCCTTGTGCCCAATCCCGTTTTCGTGGAACATTCTTCCCCTGTCTCTTCGCTCCATTACTTCCTATCCTCTGTTCTGTTCCTCTCTACAAACCCACATGCTAGAGTCCTCTAATTGATTTAATCTGCTTTGAACACTGATTCATTTACTCTTATGCACGCTAATTGATTGCTTCTGTTTATGATTACTGATTACTCCCAGGCACGGTAATTGATTGTTACTATTTATGAGCACAGTTTGAATGTTACTGTTTATGAATGCTGATTTGCATTCTGATTCATTATATTGTTGACTGTCCTATGTAAAGCGCTTTGGACAAAGGCGCTATGTAAAACACAATAAATACAAATAAATACAAACATTAGCAAGTTTATTTGCTTTTGCATTAGGGTCATGGTAAATGTGATGATATAAAACCAAGGGAAATCAACATACCTTGACTTACCCGGTGATTTAATTTGGTCTCCTGGTCAGCAACCCTTTGAGAGGCTTTGATTATTGATTGTTAGTCTGTTGATGGGGCTCTTTTGTTCTCGTATTAGTCTAACGCAAAGGTTGGATTTTATGGTGAATGATGCTGACATATGTCAAAGTTAAATGCAATGAAACTCTTTGAAGCTGGCCATAATACTAACAGGCTTTTACCAGCAGATATTAATCTCAACATAGACTGCAAATTCTATTTTCCTGGAATATTTGTGTTTTTCTAACACTCTCCTCTGGAAAACTGCCAAAGGTTGGTAGGGTTTTGCTCCGAGTTGTAACCCAGGTTAACTTGAAGTCTGCACAATATCGGACTGAATGAAACACCAATGGTATTCAAGCCACACACGACTTCTCCTATTCTACATATTCTACTGTAGAATATTTAAGTCCACTATATTATTATAACCTTTGTAGACTAATCTGACGATAGTTGAAAAACTAAAACATGACATTAAGTGCACTCTGAATTATTATTCCTTTCCTTTACTTAGATGTGTAGTAATAAAGGCATGAACACGCAATTCAAAGCACTTGACATTCTACCACTGACATTTTATCATTTTAAACTTTATATAACATAGTACTTTTTCTTCGGTAAATAGGATTATATTTTTGACAAATTCAGGCCTCTTTGAGTAATGATGTTCCATTTTAAACTGGTGCATTCTGCATCGCTGGTCATGTTTGAAATTGGTAAAAACCCAGTTTTTGTGTGCAATGTACTTGAAGGCCCAATGTGTCCAGTGTTCTTGTGCAGGTGATTACCCACATCCCACAGATGCACCCTTGTCATGGTAACACATAAGAAGCGGAAGTTGTAAATAAAATGTTTCTTTTTTCTGGCACGTCTCTCAAAATCAACATTTGTCTTCTATTCCCCCCAACACTAAGCCATTTGCCTCACACTTCAAAGAATTAGCACAGTTTGTAGTTTTTCAGCATCCGCTTGCTTTAGTGAAACAATGTTGGTTCCATTTATTTTTGAAATAATGACTGCATGATTAAAGTCAGAAGGAAAAATGGCTCTAGTGAGGAACGTATTAAAGAGAGAGAGGATACATTTTTGAGATGAGCAGCGATGGTAAGGGGTTGAGTGGGCCAGGTGAGCTCAAGATGGAAAGAAACTGAGAATGGTGTGAATGAAGACAGAAGAGAAGTAAAAGAAACTGGGTACTCCGAAGACGCAAGAAAATAAAATAGAGAAATTGTTAGCAACATTTGTAGGGGAGAGGCAGAAAGTGAGGATCAGTTGAGGGAGGGGATAGATTATGGTTACAGATCTCAAACATACAATGGGGTGGGCAAGTAAGAGAGAATCGGGTCAGAGAAACCAGGAAGAATCATTGGATGAGTGTAAGCAAGTGTAAAGAAAGGTCAGCAGAAGATTGAGATTTCTTCCAGCGCTGTGCAGCACAACAGAAGGAGGAAAGGACATAGAGTATTAGCTATGGCTGATAGGATTTGCAGGAAGGAGGAAACGGTTGAGTGGGATGTGAAGTGTAGGGAGTCAAAAGAAGACCAGTGTTAAGTATGAGAGCAGAGTCAGCTGAGAAAAGAGAGCATTCCATAAGGGATGGGAGGGAGGACATGACAGGGGAAGTAAATCCATAAGTATCTGCTGTTACAGCGGGTAAAAGTAGTAGATGATGGGAAAACGTTTAATGGAGTAGTAAATAAAAAGTAGAGCTTGGAGGAGCTGAATAAACAATTACGTCCAGTGACCAGAAGTATGTGAATTGGGGGAATAGACTAGTCATTGAGACAATGGTTGGAGTCTAGAAGTGTGAGAAAGAGAGGACGCATGACCAGTGAGTAGATGAAGATTAAAATTACCAACAAGGAAGAAGGGCAGAAAGAAGAGAATCGAGATCACCACAAAAGGAGACGAGGGGGACTGGGTGTTAAAATAGGCAACCAGGCAACAAAAAGGGATAGGTATAGGGTTTAGAGAAGGAGGCATCATTTATATATAAAGGAAGAGAAAGAAGGGAAAGGACTGGTGGTGGGAGTGGAAATATTTGAGAAGTGGTTGATAGAGGGCCAAGAGAGACTGTCAGTGGGATAACTGGTTTCAGTTAGGCAAAGGCAATGTAAATTGATTCAGAGGGAGGTGTTAAGAACTATGTGAGATCTTGACAGACCGAATAGGCCTTTAGAAGCCCCAAAGAGATGAGGGGACTGAAAGAGAACAAGATTAGATTATGAGTTACACAAGTGGGTGGTGGAGGGAAGTGTCTCTAGCTATACGACTACTTCAGTGAGATGGAAAAGTACCCGACATAGGAAATCGGTGGCCTAGTAAAACTGTAATAAAAAGGATAGGCCAAGAAAATGTAGAGTAGGTCACCAATGGACGAGATGCACAAAGCCTTTTGCAAAGCAGGAAGGCTGTGACAAGTAGTTTAATGCATCTGTGAAGTTTGTAGAACAGCATCTTGGAGAGAATGATGGAGGAAAATAAAGCTTGTTATTGGTTAGAAGGGACCCAAGACCCTTTGCATACCCACCATTCAAAGGCATCTATCCCAGTGGAAGATAGTGGGTGACAACCCTTAGACCTGGCTTCAGCTGATATGGGGATGTTAGATGAAGTATTGAGATGTCCTGCTTAATGTCTTTCAATTCCTGAAGACCCTGATCAAGAGGCCAATCCAATATGGGGCAAACCTGAGATGTAGTCTGATATCGTGGTATGCCCTGACCACCCAACATTGGTGTGCAGAGGAGAATCCGTCTGGAGACGGTAGAGTGCTTCTTATGTCTAGCTAGCAGTTGTACCCGTGCTTTACACAGTAATTCCTCCTAAAACAAAATTGGACAAAGGTATATTTATATTTTACTAGCTTACCTATCCGGCTTCGCCCGGGATTTCAATTCTCAGATTTTTAAATCTGATTGTTAAGTCTCACTTCAGTTTCCTCAGCAGTTTCGTTGCTTCTTTTTTTAGCAGCACAAATTCTCAGATCAGAAAGTCGTGCTTGAGTTTCTTCAGCAGTTTCATTCCTTCGTTGTTCAGCAGCACTAATTCTCTTAACAGCAAGTGGTGGTCAGTTTCTCCAGCAGCTTTGTTGCTTTGTTTTTTAGCAGCACAAATTCTCTGATTAGTAAGTCTTGCTTCAGGTTCTTGAGCACTTTCATTGTTCTGTCTGAAAGCATGTTGAATTCTATCCGCTTCATTGTCTTGCAATCTTCCTTCTTCAGAATGTTGATCATGCTTGAGCTTTCAATGTTTTTTTTTGATACGGGTGGGATTAAATACTGCTCTTTTTTCGTGACATTTCTATTAAAACATATTTGTGGGATTAAAGCATTAATGAAAAGAGAATACAGAAGAAAGAAGTATTTTTGTTAAACATGGAACCAGATTCAAATCAACTGACTGTCATCTTCAAATTGTAGCAAAATTCCATTTGATGTCATGCGTGTGAAGTGCCTGTCCTTTACAAAGGTTTGCGATAGAAATTAATCGGGTGTTCTTTTTTCCGCATTGAAGCGCAATGATGAGCCCTTTCTACAAATGACCTGTAGATGGTGGTGTAACACCACAAAACGTAATTCCAAAAAAACAGAAAGATTAAATATCTTGGGAACTCGATGACACATTGAGCCAGAAATAGCTGCATTAATTCGGCAATGAAATAAAGAATATTCCATGCAAAATTCATGACACCAGACCTCACCGTTCATGAGGAGTTAAGTTCTCAAGAATGCCACATACAAACCCACAAAGAAACACAACTTTGTTTTAGAGATGTATATATATAAATATATATCTCTGAGGCTTGTGGAATCTGCTTAGATCACATGCTATGCAAAGACTGACATCTAGTGAAAGCTGCAGAGTATTACGGATTTTGTTTTCAAATTCGAAAAGGGACGTCGACAGGGCGTGCCAGTAATACTATCCCTAGTGTGACGTCCACTGTACCCATGGTCCTTCACGCATCGGGGTCCCTCAGATTGTTTATTTCCACCATCGTGTCCTATGGATAGGGCACCCTTTAAATTTTGCCCATCCTGTAATAAAAAATGTCACTGTGTAACCTGTCTCAATCGAGACCACAACGAAGGGCACTGTCAGGCTTGCAAGCTCTTTCGACTCAAGACCCTTAAAGATCATAGGACGAAACGCAGGGCCCATCACGCCATACAGGCTGAGGCCGCCATGGACGTGGAGGGTGACGGGGAACTACCATGTTACACTGTACAGGAGACTGATGAAACCCTACAGGAGGATAGACAGGGCCATTTAGGTGAAGCCCTACATAATAAGGGCCTGCCTATACCCCTCACACCTGCTGTTCCTTACCCTGGCATTATCCCCAGCTCAGCCAAATGGTCAGCTGAAGACAGAGTAATGTCCAGAATTACTTATTTGCTAACTTCTTTGAAGAGCACCCTCGAGCCTTACAAAATACGCCCCCACTAATTAGGCTTCTACTTCTCAGCCCCATCAGTCATCCCAGCCATCAGGAAAGAGATCTCGCATCTCTTCTGATCTTTGATATGTCAACTGACAAAAAGTCTTGCACCCCTGCAGATCTTTGATATACATGCAGACACAGAAGAATATCAAGAGGATGATCAATACTATGACTTAGAGGATGAGGGGGGGATAATAATAATGATGATGATGTGGCGGAAGTCTATGCTATGGAATCTCCAGTTCCACAAGATTCCCCGTTACCTGATTCCCCAGTGGATAATCAACCCCGGTTTAATGACGTTTTGGTCAAAGAAGCTGAGCACTTCGGCATTGAGACTCAAGAGACTCAGCAGGACACGGATTTTGTCGGGAACATCCTGGGGGACAAGGAAGCTGCCACCCAGTTTATACCGATTTTGAAGTCTGTTCAAAGACGGATCCAACCTTCACTTGAAACGCCCAATCAAACAAGGGCCGTTAACTCAAGAATAGAGAAACTATTCCGCCCGGCCCCGTCTGATCCCTTGTATATAAGAGGACAGCTTAGGCCAGATTCACTGGTGGTCACAACTACCTGGAAATGGCTGCAGTAGTATTGCTTAGATCAGCAGCAATAGCAGCTATTTATTTTTAAGGTGAAAATGTATTGAGGCTTGATTTACAGAGACCCATTGTTTTGATTACAAGCATCTGAGCAGCACTATATTTTTCATTTTGATACATATGGAACAATGCTAGTTGCAACTGTTTTTTTAACAAAGGAAAACTTAAATTTGGTGGAATACAGATAACATGACCAAAAAATAAGTATGCATGAATATGGATGGAAATGTTGAAAAAATATATACCATAAAGCTAGGAGTCTAGGGGACAAATGGTGCAAAAATATGAATTGGAGTTAGCAATGTCTAATATTGAGGGAAATGTTACTAGATTGCATTAAAATCTTGGACCATGTTTTCATCCTCAATCATGATTCCCAAGGCTGTTTCCACAGTGACGTCGTAGAATTATTTGACCTAGTATGCATAGTCAATCTGTATAGTAAAAAGGCAGCTCTAAGAGTGCTGGATGTGTGTGTTGTATGTGTACACATGATGCTGTTTTCTGGTAGCTTTGGGTTAATTGGGCAAACAAGCAATCATTTCACCTCTTAACAAGCAGATAAAACATTGCATGTTTACCAGATGTGCCACCTTCAAGAAAATATCCAGTCTCTTAAAGCGTCCAAGGTCACCAAGGCTCAGAACTTCAAGTGGAAGGTGGGACAGGTAACCTAAATAAAAATTAAAGACTGGTCATTTGAGGGTGATTAAACTTAGCATGAAGTCTAAAACCAGCCCAGAACTACAAAGCTACGATATCCATCCCAACTTGTCACAGTCTAGGTATAACCAGAAGATCTGCTTCCATGTTTCCTGGGGCTGCTGTTATCCTTTGCATTCAAACATCATGTCTTAATGGATTGCTTTCTCCCACATATTCCTCATCAGATAGATATCTATTCCAGTGCCAACTTCTTAGAAAACATTTCAACATCGGGTGTAGTGCATCTCGACTCGTTTGTCGATCCATCTTGACTCGACGTGATGCTCGTCGACTCCAGAAGTGACTTCAGCCATCGTATATATGCTACGTCACTATGCCCCGTACCTCAGTTCTTTTTTCTGCACGCTGCTTGTTGGAACTACTATCGCCAAGAGAATTTACATTCAATATTTTTCCTAAAATCAATGTGCTTTGTTGAAATGTGCTCTCCCAAGGCACCTGGATTTGAAAGATGTAAGGACTACAATTTGAAAATATTGATTACCGACCCACACAGCATATTTGTGTGGTGTCTCTGTGCCGACCAAGTCACTGAGGGACGCGGTTCCTGTCGAAGAATGAATCCTAAATCGCAGAGGGAACGTGGCGGAGCTTCTTTTGGGGCGTCCGCCACCAAAAGGCTGTACACAAAACAAAAAACATGTTATCTACGGTCACACCAGCAAAAACAAATCAATACTTTGCCAGCATGCCCCCCCTTGCAAGCCATCCCTGGTGGTCTACTGAACCTCACCCCCACTGAATACCCATTTGCCCCTTTCTACGGGCAGATATCTGCCCCCATGGAGGCCTACATGAGGTGCCCCGCCACCCATTTGGGGAGAGGGGGGAGAGGGCCTCCCAAAATTGTGGGACAGGCCCACAAACTGGTGGGGCAGTAAGGTTTGGACACCCCAGGGCAAGATTGGGGGCAGCTAAGGAGGGGGCTGTCCTGCACTCCCCCCTGGGCTCAGGCGTCCCTTCCTAGGAGCAGATATCTGGTCCCAGGGAGGGCTGCATGACATGGCACCCACTCCATTGCAGGTGGGGGCCGGGGGGGTGAACGCTCCATCCCATTAGAAAATTCCCCGTCCCTTTGGGGTGCCCCACAGCCCCCCTAAAATGCGTTCCACCATTTTCACTTTTTTCCTTTGGTAACCCAACTCCCCTTGGTGCCGAGGGGCACATTGGTGTGCCAATCTGGCCCTGGGGTGCCCAAACCTTACTGCCCCACCTGCTGGTGGGCCTGTCCCACAATTTTTGAGGGCCCTCGCCCTCCGCACCCCAAATGGGTGGCGGGGGCACCTCATGCAGGCCTCCCAGGGCCTCCTACAAACGGCTGCGTGAGGTACCCCCCCTCCATGTGGGGTTAGGGGGAGAGGGCCCCCAATAATTGTGGGACAGGCCCACCAGCGGGTGGGGCAGTAAGGTTTGGGCATCCCGGGGCCAGATTGGCACACCAATGTGCCCCTCTGCGCCAAGGCAAGTTTAGTAAATAAAGAAAATAATTCAAAATAGCAAGCTGCCCTTAAGCAGGGGCTGAGGGGCACCCTTCACCACCGGGGAATTTTCTAATGTGAACGGGGGTGCACCTCTCCACCCCCACTGCAATTGGAGGGGCGGTGCATCTGAAGACTCCAAACTGGCTGCCAAGTCTCTTGACCTGGCTGTGCAGCAACCACACAAACTCTCCTTCAGTTTCTCTTCCAGAGGAACTGCTTACAGGCAGTACATCCCTTTTGGGGAAAACACCACAGCTCCCGATATCTAAGCAAGGTCAGAGGTGTTTCCCACGCTCCGGAAGGGGCCATTTTGGATCTCGGGGCCTTAAACAAATTCCTGAGAGAGGACAAATTCACAATAGTGACGTTGCGAGAAATTCTCCATGCCCTTCAGCTCCAGGACTGGTTGGTTTCCTTGGATCTGCAGGACGCATACTTTCATGTGCCCGTCCTCCAGAAGCACTGGCGGTTCCCGAGATTCCTCATGCGGGACGCCCACTACCGGGTGAAGGTGCTCCCTTTCGGATTAACCTTCACACCCAGGGTCTTCACCAAGCTGATGGCCGTGGTAGCAGAACTCTTCAGAAGATCTGGCATCCACATACCTGGACGACTGGCTGATCCAGGGAATGTCGCTGGAGCAGGTATTAACTCACTTCGAGGACACTTGCTTGTTGCTACACAGTTTGGGCTTCTCCCTAAACGTCCAGAAGTGCCACACTGCACCAACACAGAGGCTCTAGTTCATCAGAGCGGTCCTGGATACTGCCCCCCCCCCCCCGCACTCCCCCAACCCTCCCAGGAGAGAGTTGGCAGCGTCAGGTAAATAGTCAAACTGTTCCAGAGCCACAACAGCTTACCAGCTGCCTCCTTCCTCTGCTTCTTAGGGCTCATGGCTTTATGCATTTTTATACTGCCAGAGGTCAGGTTGTAAATACGATCCCTGCAGTGGCTGCTAAGAGGTCAATGATCACAGTATCTCGGCACCATGAAGGATATGCTCAGGGTGTCTGGGTCAGTGGGACAGCAGAGACAACATGATGGCGTGGGAACCTTTGTGGCTCCAAGCCCAGGTGGTTACGGATGCGTCTCTGAAAGGTGGGGGTGCTCACTGAAGGGATGTGCAGGTGAGCGGCCTTCGGTCTCCATTGGAGAGCCGGTAGCATATCAACAGGCTGGAGCTGCGGGCGATCAGGCTAGCCCTGATATCTTTTGTGCATTCTCTCAAAGGGAAGCACGTCCTGATCATGACGGACAATCCGGTGGCCATGCACTACCTGAACAAGGTGGTGTGCAGAGTCGTTCCCCTTCACAGAGAGGCAATGCAGCTGTAATAATAATAATGCTATGGTTCTGGTTGTTGGAGAACCGAATCTCAGTTTCGACAGTCCATCTCGCGGGAACAGAGAACGATCTGGCAGCTGCTCTGAGCAGGCAGAGCATGGTTTCAAAAGAATGTGAGGTGTGCCAGGAAGTTCTTGAGGCGATCTTTGCTCAGTGTGGTACTCCGGTAGATTTGTTTGCCATAAGGCCCAACAGGAAGTGCAGAAGTTTTTCTTGAGGAAATTCCCAGTGAAAGGGGCACTCTTGGATGCATTCCTAGTAAAGTGGGACTTCAACCTCCACTATGCCCTCCACCCCGATTCCAGTTATCCCGTGGGTTCTCAGCAGGTTGAGGTTTCAAGAGCCATTATCTTGATCGCCTCAGATTGGGCAAAGTAGATCAGATACTGGAGTTGAACATTTGCTCACCTCTCTGGTTGCCTTGACGGCCAGACCTCCTATCTCAGTCGGAAGGTTGGGTGCTTCACCCAAACCCAGAGTCCCTCAATGTACATGCGTGGCTTTTGAGAGGCCAAGATGACTGGGACCTCTCAGAAGAGATACTTGAGGTGTTGCTGGCTGCGCGCAGACCATCTACAAGATCTGTGTTCAGATGGAGAAGATTTGAAGTGTGGTGCAGATAATGTGAGATTGATCCCAACTCCTGCCCCACCATTTAAGCACGAGTTGTGGCTGTTTTTAGCCGAATCTCTGGATTCTCCCTCTGCAGCGGCTGAGCTCAGAGGGGAATAGTGTGGGTGGGTCTGAGGGCAGTAAATAGAGTTACAGGGGTGTAGTGACAATGGCCAACGTCACGTCCAGAATCGACTAGCACCACGTTGAGTCAAGATGGATCGACCGAGTCGAGATGCACTATGCCCCTTCTCAAACATTTACAAGCTGCTGACACTGGAATAGATATCTATCGAAGGAGGAATCTGCGGGAGAAGAATCCATAAAAATATTACTAACAGTAAGTAATTTCTCCTTCCATGCTTATTGGACAGTGCCAGTGCATAGGCTAATATGATTGAGCCACTACATGTTTTCCATGTCACGGACCACATGCCTGCTTTCTACAATGGTAATCTAAATGTTTCACAGTTCAGTCAGGGCTGTTTTTCTGTCCTTTTAGTCTGATCAGCAAGGAACAGAGAGGTGTGAGATTGGAGCCTGGCCGCTGCAGTCATATATTTGTAAATAGGTATAGGTTATTCACCAATGTTTGCGTAACCTGTAATCTTGAATTACATTCCCTGCCACCAAGGAAACAACCTGTGCTCTTCGCTGCACAAACAGGTAAATATTCAGTGCCTTGCTAATATCGTACTTGTCAACCTGGATAAATATTTAAGTACCAAGACAGTGAAAGGATTGTCGCAGAAGACTGACACAGTAGTCAACCTCTGGTGCGATTGAATCATCAAATCTTTATTAGCAGCAATGCAGGATGAGCACAGACCAGAACATGCAGGTTCCCATGCCATCTCAGACTGTTGCCCTGCCTCAAAGTTCACTACCCTTTATAAACTTCATAGTACATTGCTCTAAATGGAACAAAAGCAAGATTTCATTCTTTCCCAATTGGAACAATAGCAGACTCTGTGGAGCCAAGCAAACTCAAGTCAGTTTCATGTGGTCAGAAGTGGAGTTTCGAGGGGATTGGGTCCTCCGACGTATTCCATATCTATGACATGTAATCACCACAGCTGTGCTGCTTCGGAAACTTTTCGGCTCCTGCGTCGATGACGCCGATGCGCCGTCGTCGAGGACCTCCTCCGACGTCCGACGTCATCCGATGTGATAAGTAGGACGCACGACGCCCATAGCCTCAGTTCCGTTTTTTCCGCGAACGTGTTTCTCGGTTTAAACGCCTCGACTCTTTGGAGTTCTGTTCTTCTCGGTTCTTCGAACCTGTTCGTTTGTGAAAATCCTTCTGAAGATGTCTACTTCGTCTTCGACCCCGCGTCCGGGTTTCAAGAAGTGCGGGGAGTGTGGGTCCAAGATGTCGGTGACGGACTCGCACGACGCCTGCCTCTGGCGCCTCGGGGAGGCCCACGACACGGATGACTGTATCGACTGCCAGTCGCTCACGTCCAAAGCCTTACGCGAACGTAAGAAGTAGTTGTCGGTAGGTCGGGTGTCCAAGCCCCGGAAGTCGAAGTCTGCGGGGCTTTCGATGGATGATTCGAGGGGTGACTCTCCGTGTCATCGTCGGAAGTCTCGTGGGTCTCCTTCTAGGAGTCGGTCTCGCCACTCCTCAGCCTCTTCGAGGCATTCTCGGAAGCGCCGACACCGGTCGTCTTCCAGGTCCTCTTCGGAGGGCTCTGCCCGGCACGTCGCTTACCCCTCCAGCCGTGCGACGCCAGAGGAATGGGCTTCCTTCGGGAAGAAGATGCTGGCGATTCTTGAGTCGCAGGGTACTCAGCCGTCCGCGCCCCCGAGTGGGGTCGGTCGTGTGAAGTCGAGAGACACCGCTCGCAAGAGTGGTCGGCACGAGTCACGGGAGAGGTCCTGTTCAGACAAGGGGACTCGTTCTCGACGTACCCGTTCCAGGTCCCGGTCCTCGACGCGTTCGAGACCGTGTGCACCTGTGAGGTCTTCGAAGAAGGCATCGACGTCTGTGGCGTCGAGGGCGTCGACAGGCTTTCTCGAGGCTCTGGCTCCGAGGAAGTCGTCGATGCTGTCGACGCTCAGGTCGTCGAGGGACACGCTCGGGGCTCCGGCCTCGAGGGCTGTGTCGACGCCGCCGATTCTGGAGGTGCTGCATCTGACGTCGACGCCGATTTCCTCGACGCCGATCCTCTCGGCGCCGATGCCGGTTCTCTCGACGCTGGCGCCGATTCGCTCGACGCCATCGACTCCTTTCGTGTCGGAGGTACCCCAGGGCACGGGTGGACCCCCTAGGAAGGCTCTGGTTAAGAGCAAGCACTCTCGAGTGCCTTCTTTTCGCCACCTGGACTATATTTCAGAGGCGGATGAGGATTCTGATGGCCTGGTTCCTAGTCAGGTTCCGGATGAAATTGTCTCGGGACATAGTCAGTTTGACGAGTTGAGACAGTCACTGCATGATGCTAGTGGACTGGACACCTCTCCGGAGGTGGAGTTTTGTAGGCCTGAGCCTGGCTCTCATGCTGATTCCTCGTACCAGCGCCTTATCGCTAGGGTTTCTGAGTACTTGGGATGGTCTGCTACCCCAGGGGAATTTGTGCAGGATGATCTGACAGACATCCTTGATGTTGGTCCCCCAACTGACCCGGTTCTGCCGTTCCATATGGCTTTACAGAGAAGGGTGGCGGAGGCTTGGACTGCTCCGGAGAGTCTCCCGGCGGTGGGCAGATCCTTGTCGCGAAAATACCGTCCAGCCAGTGGCGACCCCTGCTACTTGACCAGGCACCCCACTCCGGAGAGTTTGGTGGTGCAGGCGGCCACGGCCCCGGCGAAGCAGGCGTCGTACCCTACCATCCCTCCTGATAGGGACGACAAACGTTTTGATGGCTGGGCGAAGAAAGTGTTTTCTTCTGGTGGTATGGCGCTTCAGGCGGCCAACTCCATTTGTGCCTTGTCGCGTTTCACGCACTCTCTGTGGAACTGTGTTGCGTTAGCGGCTGAACATATTCCCGAAGGGGACGAACGGGATGGTTTCCTTGCTATGGTCCAGGATGGTAAGGATCCATGTGTGAGTCCGTTCAGTCGGGTTTGGACTTAGCTGAATGCGTCAGTAGGTCCATGGCGGCGAGCACCGTGATACGCAGGTTTGCGTGGTTGCGGAAGTTGGGGTTTGCTCCTGATGTGCAGTCCCGGCTCCTCAACATGCCCTTTGACGGTGAACACCTTTTTGGCAGCAAGGCTGACGAGAACCTTGAGAGGTTGCAGACCTCAAAAGCTGCAGCGAAGTCGTTGGGCGCTGCAGTTCGCCAACCTCTGCCTTTTCGTCCTAGGGGACAGCAGTGGAGGGGTGGTTCCTTTCGCTATTACTCGTCCTTCAGTAAAGCGAGAGGAGGTGGCAGTCAAAGAGGCCAACGCAGGGGTACCAGAGGTGGACGACAGGGTACCCGTGGTGCCAAGGCCGCTCGGGCAGTTGCCTCTTTGCCCTCAGGTAACGCCGCAGCCGCTCCCACTCAGTCGTGAGGCCGTGTCCCATGGTTCGCCGGTTGGGGGAAGGCTGGCGCAGCATCTTGTAGAGTGGCAAGCCATTACTTCAGATGTGTGGGTTCTGGAGATCATAACCCACGGCTACTGTCTTCCCTTTCGGCACAGGCCTCGCGACAATCCACCGGGGAACCTCTCTTTGCAGAGTCCGGATCCGCTCCTTGCGTAGCAAATTCAAGCCCTGCTGGAGAAAGGCGCCATAGAACTGGTGCCTGTAGCGGAGAGGAACAAGGGATGGTATTCCCCTTATTTTTTGATTTCGAAGAAAGACGGGGGATTGAGACCCATCATGGACTTGCGCGGTTTGAACAAACTCCTCAGGAAGGACAAGTTCAAGATGGTTACTCTCTCTCAAGTCCTCCAGGCCCTTCAGCTTCAGGACTGGTTGGTGTCACTCGACCTCAAGGATGCTTACTTCCATGTGCCGATCCATCCCAAGCACAAGAAGTACCTGAGGTTCGCGGTTGGCGACTCGCACTTTCAGTTTCGGGTCCTGCCGTTCGGATTGACCTCCGCCCCGAGGGTTTTCACCAAGCTCATGGTGGTGGTGGCAGCGCATCTCGGGCAAGGGGGGATTCACGTCTACCCCTACCTGGACGATTGGTTGATCAGGGGGAGCTCTCCCGAGCAAGTCCTGGATCATCTATCGGTCACCTGTCGCTCCCTTCACAGGCTGGGCTTCTCCCTCAATTTAAAGAAGTCCCATTTGACGCCAACACAGCGGCTCCAGTACATCGGAGCAGTGCTCGACACTTCCCTGGGGCTGTGTTTTCCTCCCCAGGTGAGGGCTCTTCACATTCAGCAGATGGTGCACAAGTTTCGGCATGCCCAGACGCTCCCAGCGTTCGAGTTCTTGAGGTTGCTCGGCCTCATGGCATCCTGCATTCTTATGGTGCCAGAGGCTCGCCTGCAGATGAGATCTTTGCAGTGGGCACTCAAGAGGCAATGGTCGCAGTCCTCCGGCAGGATGTCGGACTCGATTCAGGTGCCGTCCTCGGTCGCCCGGGACCTTCTGTGGTGGGCCGTCGAAGGCAACTTGATGAGGGGGGCTCCATTTTGGCTTCCCTGGCCGGAGGTGACGATCGTGACGGATGCATCCCTCACGGGATGGGGAGCTCATGCCAACAGGCTGACAGTCAGCGGTCGTTGGTCTCCGTCGGAGTCCAGACTCCATATCAATCTGTTGGAGCTGAGGGCCGTCAGGCTAGCCCTGAATGCTTTTCTGCCGTCTGTGCGAGGGAAGAATGTCCTGATCCTGACGGACAACACAGTGGCCATGCACTACCTCAACAAAAAGGGGGGGGGCAGGGTCACTTCCTCTGTGCAGAGAGGCGATGCAGCTCGAGTTCTGGGCCATCCAGCAGGAAGTTTCGATCTCAGCAGTTCATCTGGCCGGAGCCGAAAACGTGACGGCGGACGCTCTGAGCAGGCAGAGCGCGATCTCTCACGAGTGGGAGTTGGCTCAGGAGATTCTCCTGGAGATCTTTGCCCTTTGGGGGACCCCTCAAGTGGATCTCTTCGCCTCCAGTGTCAACCGGAAGTGCGAGAGGTTTTGCTCGCGAGAATTTCCTCCAAAAGGAGCCTTGGGAGACGCGTTCGTGGTGGAGTGGTCCTTCCCGCTGCTGTACGCGTTTCCTCCAGTCCCCGTCATCCCGCAAGTGCTGCGGAGGTTACGGAAGTTCGGTTCCCGGATGATCCTCATTGCCCCGGCGTGGGCTCGGAGGACATGGTGCCCGGACCTTCTCGACTTATCCATCTGCCCTCCACGTCGTCTTCCCTACCGAGACGATCTGCTCTCACGGGAGGGGGGGCGGGTTCTCCATCCAGAGGTCAGATCCCTCAACCTTCACGCTTGGCTTCTGAAAGGTTGAGGTATAAGGATTGGGACCTCCCTGAGGACGTGATGGAGGTGTTGCTTTCGGCCCGAAGGCCAGCAACAAAGTCTCTGTACCGTTGCCGTTGGCGTAAGTTCTGCGACTGGTGCAGAGTTCAGAATGTGGATCCTTTTGCATGTGACATCCCCATGGTTCTGTCCTTTTTACTTTCTTTGGCCCACAGGGGCTTGCAAGTGGATACCGTTAAGGGTTACCTGGCGGTGCTGTCCATCTTTAAGCGCTCGTCTGAAGAGTGTTCTTACTTTAAAATCCCTTTGATTTCACAGTTCCTGAAAGGGCTCACTAATGTGTTCCCTCCGTCACCTTTCCTGGTGCCCGGTTGGGATTTAAACCTTGTTCTTAAGTTTCTTATGGGTGCTCCGTTTGAGCCTTTACATTCTTGCCCTTTGAGGCTGTTAACTCTGAAAACTGTGTTTTTAGTTGCGGTTACTTCCGCTCGCAGAGTGAGTGAGTTACAGGCACTTTCAGTTAAGCCTCCCTTCACTGTATTTCACAAGGACAGGGTTGTCCTTAGAGTTCGTCCTTCTTTTCTTCCGAAGGTAGTGACGGAATTTCATTTGGCCCAGAAGGTTGTTCTTCCGGCATTCTATCCTCCTCTGCATCCTGGTAAGGAAGAGGAGAGGCTCCATAGGCTTGATCCTAGGAGAGCTTTAAGCTTTTATGTTTCACGCATGTCCCGGGTCAGAGTGGATGATCAACTCTTTATTGGTTACGCTGGAAAGCGTTTGGGGCAAGCTGTGACGAAACAGACTTTGTCTCGCTGGATTATTTTGGCCATCTCGGAGTGCTACCGCTTGGCGGGTAAGGACCCACCGGCTGGCTTGCGGGCCCATTCTACCAGGGGTATGGCTGCGTCTACTGCCCTGCAGAGGGGTGTTCCTATTCGCAACATCTGTGATGCAGCCACCTGGGCTTCAGTACATACATTTGTACGTCACTATTCCCTCGATTCCATCCGAGCACAGGATCTGGCCTTTGGCAAGGCGGTCCTTTGCTCTGCTATTTGATTGGCTATTCTAAATTTTGATTCTAAATTCTTTCCCTCCTCCTTGCTTTGGTACTGCTTTGGGAGTCTGTCATAGATATGGAATACGTCGGAGGACCCAATCCCCTCGAAGAACAAGTTACTTTCTTACCTGGTAACGTTCTTTCGATGGGATGGTCCGACAACGTATTCCATATCGCTCCCGCCCTGCCTTCCCCGCTGCAGAATTTCTTTTGCGATTGCAGCTTACGTTCCGCAAGGCTTTGTGTCTGACTGGCAGTTGACTTATGTCACACGTTCTGGGGGAAAAAACTACAACTGAGGCTATGGGCGTCGTGCGTCCTACTTATCACATCGGATGACGTCGGACGTCGGAGGAGGTCCTCGACGATGGCGCATCGACGTCATCGACGCAGGACGCAGACGCCGAAAAGTTTCCGAAGCAGCACAGCTGTGGTGATTACATGTCATAGATATGGAATACGTCGTCGGACCGTCCCATCGAAAGAACGTTACCAGGTAAGAAAGTAACTTGTTCATCTAGAATACAATTCAGTCTTAATATTCTAGCTACATTTGTTTGAAGTGAATTGAACATATGCTCTATTATATTTTTGGCCGTATAAGCATGACTCTTAATATTTGTCTGCTATTGCAGCAGATTATAAATGTACAAGTAAGTGCATAGTTGCTAAATTACCTTTTCCGATTCTGCTTGCAGAGAGACTTTCAAAATAGTTTCTCTTTAGCTGCACTGGGCCAAATACAAATAGTGAGGCATAGTCTTTCTCAGATCAACAAACTATTTAAGTTGCATTACATTTACACGTTCCATTACTCTTCTTTTAGCATTATGGATGAGCATGTGGCATTTGGTATTTATCCAACATTCAGGGCAAGAAATGTATGGATGTGCTGATTAGGATGGGGTTCAGAGCAGTGAATGGGAGATTTGTGTCAGATACCCCGTCTAAGCATACTTTTGTAAATACAAAATAGTACTTGATAATTGATTATATTATCCTCTTTGTAGAGGACTGGCACTGGATAAATGTATTTCAGGTGGTACCCAGGGTTGAAAGCGACCATGACCCTCTCGTTCTAGTATTATGGTCTGGGAGTGAAGGGCCTGTAATAGGGGCAGAAGTGCCCGATATTCCTATTTACAAAATATTATGGTGGGGCATGGTGGAGCCTGATTACTTAGTGCCCAGTGTGATGCACACAGTCATGGATAATTTGTTGAGTGTCTGAACCCACAGGCGCCCTTAGAGATCAAATGGGAAGCTTGGACAGATATGATGTCCTCTATATCCCGCAAGTTTAGGAAGACTGCAGTGACCTGTCAACCTGGCCCAAAAAGGTCAGCGTGGTTTAAACTCGAATGCAGGCTGGTGAAAAAAGCACTCCTAAAGGCACCTGTGACCCAAAATAGATCACAGGCACATATTAGTGCTGCTAGGATATCGTACATGCAGGCACTTCAATCCAGTAAGGCAGGGCAATTGAAGAAATTACTGGAGGGTAATTGCGGACGGTTTGCGTGCTGAGAACATGCGGTACAGGTAGGAGAGGTAAGATGATTAATCATTTTACAGCTTTATATGAAAACCGGGATCCTGATTAGGTGGACGGCACAAAAAAAGAGGCCCCTTATGACATCAATAACGTGGCCCCGGGTTGGTGGCGTCGGTGGATGAGGTAGCATTGGCTCTTGCAGGATTCGCAAATGGCAGGTCTGCAAGCCTGGATTCTATCCTAATAGTTTTTAAGCACGATAAGGCGATCTGGGTGGCAGTTATTACCTCGATATTTAACATAATACTGCACTCGACTATTCCTGACTCATACAAGGAGGCGGTTATTGTTCCAATTTTTTTAAAAGGAGACAGAACCGACATAGCTTGCTACTGCCCAATCTCACTTATTGACACGTCAGCAAAGTGGTCTGGACGGTTACTGTACCAAAGGATTCTAGCTTGGACTACCGATGATCAGATTTTATCTGAGTAACAATCTGGCATTCGAGAAGGCATTGGGACAGTTGACTAAATAATAAATCTAAGTCTGATCCTGGATAGGTATGTTTGGGCCTGTAAGGGCATGATCTACTTGGCTTTTATGGACCTTTCGACAGTTTTTGATTGTGTTGATCGTGGCAAGCTCTAGGGTGTATTACACACTATGGGAATGCCAGACAAGCTATTACAGATTCTGGTTTATATGCACACTAACTTGACAGCAAAAGTGAGACTGGGTAACCAAGGCCATGAAACACGGAATTTAAAATCAACCGTGGAGTGTGGCAGGGATTTCTCTTGGCCCCATTGCTTTTTAAACTGGTCTATAGTGAATATTTCGAATTACATAATTTCGAATGCCAAAATGTCGAAAAAAAATACTGAAAAAAAGTTGAATGTCGTTTTTTTGTTTGAAATGGGGGGTTCCACCCAACACCCTTTGTTTAACCCTTTTTTTTTTTACTCGCAAAACACTCGCAAAACAAACAAAAAAAATGTAAATTAAAAAAGAATACATTCGTAAAAAAAAATTGGAAAAATGTTTTCGACATTTTTGTCATTCGAAATTTTTTTTTCAACATATTAACTGGATACCTTTTTAAACTCTATATAGATTAAATACTCCAAGTCCTAGCTGACTTGGAGAGTGACGTCCCAAGGATAGCTAATCAAGTTGTGCGCTTTCTTGTACGTGGACAATGCCGTTCTGATGGCTAGGACAAAGCATGCCCTTCAAAGACCGGTAAATGGATTCCATGATTACATGAAAGAGAGAGGACTGTAAATAAATGAAGGAAAATCAAAGGTCATGTGTATCGGATAAAGCAAATCTAGAGGGAATGCAATATCAGTAGTAGGAAAAAACCTTGAATAGGTTAAATCGTTCTGCTACCTAGGGGTGACACTTTCTAGCGATTTGGGTTGGTCTTTGCATGTAAAACAGTAAGTTGTGAAGGTATACCAAACGAATGGCTCAATTTTGAGATTTGGGGCAAAATTGGGTGGCTTACACATAGATCACACCCTTCGAATCTATGTGGTAAAGTCAGTACCCTTACTGACCTACGGTGCAGCAGGATGGGGTCATCATCAAACAAACAAAAAACAAAAATGGCTCAGAATGAGCTCCTCAGGAATATTATGGGACTTCCGCAGGCCATCCCAGGGCATTTGTTGCACAAAGTACTTGAAATGACTTATGTGGATATCATATAGAAATAAAATGGTTCCTAGTGATTCCATCTACAGCCAAACCATCAACAACCATACAGTTTACAAAAAAAGCATTGAAAAAAAACATCGAATGCATTTTTTATTTTTTTTAAATGTGGGATTTCCCCCTAACCCACCTTTTTTTAAAACATTAAAACACACTTTTACTAAACTAAACTCTTTACCATTTAAAAAATGCATTTGATGGGGTTTTTTTTCGATGCATTTTTTTCAATGGTGTGGTCTGTCAATGCTTTGGATTCGATGCAATGACCGGATACCAATAAAACCTCCTACTTTATTGGCTACGCCTATGAGCATCACACACCGTGGTTAATAATAAGCAGCGCTCAGACACCTGAGGGTTCGTAGCGCTATATAAATACCAAATTATTATTATGGGAGAGGCCCCAATTGTCAGTAACTAGGGCACTGGTGAGGGCTCTGATGACCTTGAAATTCTGTGTCGCTCACCATGGTTAAAATAGCTGTCATCTCTACAAGAGCTTTGCCTTAGGCATTTGGTCGGTGGCGAGCCGTTGGTAGGTAACGTTGCCAAAGGAGAGTTAATAGAAGTTTTTATTTTAAACAGAGCAAGAACAAGGAGCGAGTGCGAATTGCCGAAGGAAAGTGTGCAACTCTATTACTGTAAGTTAGCTCCCGAATCTGATAGGCCAGGGTACGTCCAATGGCTTGTCAACCCAAGGAAAAGGGCAGTCATCATGGCATTTAGATTGACTCTGCTGTTCGCTGGGGAGAGGGGGTTTTACCCATCAGCAAATTGTACTGAGAAGAGGAGCTGTCCTTGTTGTCAAAGCGAAATGAATGATTTATTGCATCTATTTTTTTTTGCCTATTTTAGCAAAACTACGGAATGATTTCCTGATTCCGATATTAAGAGTGTATAGGTTTAGACCCGCCCACCCAGCACTAAAGTTTTTATTGTCCGCTCCGGCCCCTCCGACAACTAACAACGTGCATTTATAAATTGAACAGGCTTTTAACCTCTATAAGCAGTTTTTATGTTCTGATTAACGTTCCACAGTATATTTTATTTGTGTGGTTTGTAGGAATTGTATTGCATTTTTATGATTTTAATGTTTTATTGTATTTCTAATTTGTTCTTTGATGGGAATTCAGGTATCCAAATAAAGATATCGATTTATCTTTTTGCTTGCATTTGCTTTTTTCCCCTGACCTATTAAAAACTTAACAAATTTGGATCAATGTCCTAATTTTAGTTATTTTTTCTTTTTTAACAATATGCCAATGGGAAACTAGTTAAGATGCTTTGTTAATTTAAAACAAATGTGGAAACAATGTTTTCTTGCCAGATAAATATTCCAAAACATCCTCTCTAATTTCAATTTTGTAATCGTCAAACACTAAACTTGATAGACTATGAAGATATGGCAAGCAAACTAAAGCCATTGTTCTCTGTTCCATCAAACATAAATAACAATATTATATATGAGCACAAGCTAAGTGGATATGATAAGTGATGGATGAGATGACCACAGCAGGAGAGTTCAGTATAATAAAAATAACCTTAAAAGTGCTGAAGGCACGACTATGTATAACATTGATTAAAAAAGGTATGCTAATCATAACATAAAAATGAGTTCCCTCCTCTCCATTTACAACTTATCTATCTATATTTATAAAAGTGAAAATGTGTGGATTTGTGGCTTGGCTAAGCGTTTTTCCTTATACAATTCCAGAGTTTCACCAATCTACACCACATTTTGCATAATTACCTGTTAGGACCCTAAGGACAATACTGGCTACATGAAATTTGGACAACCAACACCATTACCCGGATTTCGCAAAAGTCAAAATGTTTTTGTGGCTTGGCAAAGCGTTGTTACTTATACAATTCTACACTGTGACCAATCTGCACCGTATTTTCATAGTTACCTGTCGGGAACCTCCGGACATTACTGGCTAAATGACATGTGGACACCCCACCCGTTTCCACGGATTCCAGCACCTTCACACATGAGATGGTTGCCTGAAATCAGCGAAACATCAATGTGGTCATAAAAGGACCGATCCTCAACCCTAGAATGCACGGTTTCTTGGACATTTTCACCGCAATGCACCACAACAAACTGCACCACGCCAGGGTGAGGCAATAGGTGGGGAGGGAGCACAGTAAGTGCCAGTATGCAGCAGCACACCAACTCTCACTCCCCCCATGCCCTCCCCCGCAACGTCAGCTCTCGGTATTTCAGCCAGCCACACACGCCCATTCTCAGTGCAGTTTACTTCACGATAAGCGAATCTGAACAGCGACCTACAGCATCATTGATTTTCAATGTTACATGCCTTCAGTGCAAGGAACCTATATAAATCTAGTAGCTGAAGGCACACTCGATTGACAATTGATTACACAAGTCGCACACGTATAGCTGCATTTAAACCGTTAACTATCAGCAGACTGTTTGTTTGCTGGAGATAGCTCAGACCCCAGGAGGATGAGTTTTAGGCAGGGAGGGATATTAGCGGGTGGGAGCAGCCAAAGGGATTGGCACAGCCATGGACTTTCAGTAGATGGGTAAAAACTGAGCACCACTCACAAACTGCAAGTCTCTTCACGCCATGTATTTCCGAGCTGTTATCCAATGCAATATTTTCTGCTTACAGGTGGCGTTGAAGCGACATCTGACGGTTAAAACAAAAAATATATATGGAACATATATTATAAATAACGAAGAAATCTGTGAACCTATCAAAAAATAAAAGTGAAGGCTACACTTTCAGAACTCATTGTTGGACATTATAGCACCATTTTAAGAGGTAGCTCTAAGATAACCGTTCCACAAATAAAAATATTTCATGCAACATATGGATATTTTATGAACTGCATTATGAAATGCAACACACATCCTGTGAAATCAGGGAGACGTACTGAAATTGTGTGCACACTTAACGATGCAGAAGTGTAATATCCCATTCAAATAAATACTTTGCAGTGCATTGTTGTAAAGACTGTTAATCCACGCTTTGACTTGCATGCATATTTAATGTTATTCATATTTATTTCGGAATTGTCTGCGAAATCGTAGACGCACACAAAGAATCCATAACATCACAAGACTCACTATAATTATATACCGTACATTAATGACAATTTAAAATGTTACTGG
Organism: Ambystoma mexicanum; assembly: GCF_040938575.1. NCBI lineage: Eukaryota > Metazoa > Chordata > Amphibia > Caudata > Ambystomatidae > Ambystoma > Ambystoma mexicanum. The sequence continues at coordinate 1,210,028,486 of NC_090922.1, read as the reverse complement.
GAATTTTCAATTAGAAGATATTCTCAGTGGAACGGCATGTCATTTGGAAATTACTAATGATGGTTCAATTAGATGGTTGAAGAAAAATTAGGCTGAACTCGGCTCATATTATTTGTAGCCCAAAGCAAGTGGCCTCAGGCACAGTGCTGTTTGTGCATTGTGTTGGGGTCGAAAAAATAACACAATCGAGTGTAACCAGGAAATGTAAAACCAATAATGCTGATTAAAAGTAGTATTTGATCAGCTGTTTTGGTATTAACTTTTATAATGAAAATTAAGTAAATGCTGTGCCTTCATATGTCTTTGCGTTTACACCCTACATTAATACAGGCCTGTCCAATTACCTTAAAATAAAATTCCCCACAATTTTCTTGTGCTGGAAACGAAAGCTTGTGCGCTGTCATGCAAATACTGCTCCTGGGATATTGGGATATAGTTGATGCTATTAGTAAATTATTAGCAAGTTGTTTAAAGAAAATAATAGTATATAGGACAATAATCTTAGTTTCGTTACTTTCCATGCAAACCATTTATCAGTAGCACCTTTTTTCACGCATATATAACCAGAGAAAGCAGCTGTTTCCTCTGTTTCAGGATCTTCTCGGGGACCCAGCCCTTTGACTATGGGAGCACAGGACACCCTCCCTGTTGCAGCTGCATTCACAGAGACGGTCAATGCCTACTTCAAAGGGGCTGACCCAAGCAAGTAAGCATCTTTATATTTGAAACTTTGAATTAACTGGAATGTCGTTACATGATATATTATGTAATCTTCATTAAAGGTAATCTGGCCAAATACTTGACCTCTTCAGCGTGATATTTTGAGATCCCTCTCCTGTCATATGGCGTATGCACACTACCTAGTGTACAGTATTTCCTAAGCAACATGGTATGAAATGAAGTAAAGTCCCATCCCTGCGATACCACCCTATTTTATTGTTTCTCCACAAACTTCGTATATCTACATTGGTGTTTTTACTCTTAGGTACCGTAAAACTAGAAAGGTACCCTTACTGTTAAAGCTGTAACCACAGAAGTTCAAGAAGAACAGGTCAAAACAGTTGTTTGGCGTGATATATCGGGCTGTTTGAGAAGAGGTGAGTTGCTAGATTTAAGCAATCCCTAAGTGAATGAAACCGCTCAATTGGTCTATACCGCCCACTCAGGAGGTTAATTCTAAACAATTCGACAAAAACATACAATTATACAAACAAAAAGTTGAGAAGAAAAAGTATTTTTATAAAAAGTAATCAGAAAAAATATTTTGGAACAAGTAATAAACAAATAGTGCAAACAAGTTTCATCTGTTCAAAACATAATAAAGCAACTCAAAACAAATAATGCTTCAAATTTAAGCAGCTCCAAACTAATAGTGCATCAAATTCAGTTCAATAACAAAAACATAATGTACATGCATGTGCAATTTAGTGAAAAATTCATTGCATCATGCGTCCCCCTAATTTCGTACAGTAGTTCCTTATTTGTGGGGCTGACATTTTTTTGCTGAGAAAGTCAATGAGTTATGCAGGGTCTTCGATGCAAGATATCTGATCAATTGCCAACGTGGTTGAATGCTAGTTGGTAACGGAGATTCCAACTGGCTGTAGAAAAGGTAGACCAATGTTCCCTGTAATTGTCACGTTTCGGCGGTCAGAAGTGAATGAACAGGCCGCCTTCATCAGGGCTCCAAATCAGGGACCCTGTATAAGATACCATTAATGTGGTATGAGTGGGTTGTGAGCCGCGGAAGCCCTAATTAATAGGGCATATGCTAATACTAAGTTAGTTCTCATGGCAACCAGTTAGGAAAATTACTTGCCACCCGCCCTGGAATTTGCTTGTGTGAACCCCGCTGTCACTTTACTCCCTTGTGACCCCCCCCCCCTCACTAGGATGATTGCATCATGACATTGGTGATTATACTTTGTGTGCCCTTTGTAGTCTTAACCTACCATCATATACTATGCACATCAGCTGGTCAATTCACACACGAAAATGTGAACTCCCTTCCCAGTGCACCATAAAGCTATCACAATCCCAGCCCACACATCCTGAAACTATGGGCACACAAAGCTCCCTGTTGGATAATGGTACTGCAAGTGCCCTTGATACAAATAACTAGGCAGTATACCCACACATAGAGCCTGGGTACTTGTGATGTTTTCCCATCAACACAACAGCATGTGTTAGCACTGTAAACCAGTTATACCATATTATGTCCATATTCTATTATTCAAAGTTGCCATGGCAAAACCCGACTAAATTATGGCCACCAGCAAACTGAATAAATCCAGATTCCATTGTGTCTAGTTAATATGGCTAGGGCACATACCAAGCAAGAGAGGTGCATGTGTTTGGTGCAGCGGGCTTTGATTGTGCAGTGCACTGCTTGGGTGTGTGTTGGTGTGCAGTGTTGGGGGGGATGTGCAGTGCTGGGGGGGTGTACATGTGCATTGTAGTCGTGTGATGCGTGTTTGCAGAACAGTACTGATGGCCGTGTGTGCGCATAGAATGTATTTGCGGCACTAGCAATCAGTGCAGTGGTGGTGTTATCTGTGTATGCAGTGCTGGGGAAGTGTTTGCAGTGCTGTTAGAGGTGTCTATATAGTTCATTGTTTAGGGCAATGTGTGTGGCGCGGTCGGGTTGTGAGGGTGTGGAATGAATTCTCATGGATGGTGGGTTTGCGCAGCACTGATGCAGTTTGTGCACAGCTCGCCATTATCTATTGACAGCGATTTCAGTCAGCAGGGCAATAATCACTCCTAAAACATGAATTGCAGGTTAGGCCCACACAAACAGGCTCATTTTGTTAAGTGTTAAATGCATAAAGGGAACAGAGAGACATTCCCCCTGGTGCTGAGTACTTTGTGTTGCACCTTTTAGTGAGCCTGATAAAAAGTCAGGGGAAGGGAGAATCGTTTTCCCCCATTGCACCCTACCCACCCGCTGTGCCCTCTCCCCGCCGTTGATAACTTAGTTTAGGTACCTTGGAGAACATTAGAAAGACCTGAAGGAAGGGAAACATTCCAGCTCGTATTGCAACTTTGTTTTTTTAAAGCATACAATCCTACAAAAAGGATTTGAAACTATCTTTTGTATTAGTTGCAACACTGAGCTGTGCATCCTGGGACCCCGAGTACCTCCAGAGAGAAACATTGCTGCCTGCTGAAGGGGGTCATTCACGCAGGCTGTGGAGCACCAACCCCCCCTTTCAAGATGTTCAGAAGAAGAGTCATTCTCCTGGACCAACCTCCTCCTTTCTCTGTTCATTTACTTAAGAATTAGATGTAAGGGACAGCGTCAGGTTTGTGCACACAGGACATTGGACTTGTATGATTTCAGACATTCAGACACAGCCCTTAGCCTTTACTTTGAGGCAGGGAAAATCCCCACTTAGAGTTAGGGATAGGTATGCGCTCCTTTTCTTTTGTTAAGCTGTTTGTTGAAACATGTCCCATATGTGTCAGTTTCCTCACTCTGCACCCTTACATTTGCTGCTTTTCCTTCCCCGGAGAGAAACTCTACTTAATGTGTCAACCTCTGGAACACTTCACAATTGTGGTAGAAACCACACTTTTTGTGAAGGCCCAAGCTTCCTCATCCCATTTCGCTCCAAGTACGTTAGGTAAGGATGATCGGGGGCTAGGTGCTGCTGGCAAGACATTTTACCTGAATGGATCTCTTGTGTGCGGCAAGTGAACACAGAAGCTGTTCTGGCAGTGACAAACTTGAAATTGTGGAAATAGTTGGGTGATTTTAAATCATTACTACAAGCAGCATATCGGGCAGGTTTCCGTTGAGGATTGGTGGAGGTTTGCCATGTTTAGTATGTGATTGGGGCATTTTTAAGTCACCAAGACACTCCTGCTCGTGGTCGGCCTTAGGTGCGTCTCTGATTCACTAGGCTCTGTTAAGGGCTACTAAATTTCCAGCTCCTGTCCAGAGGAAAATTCCGGACCTCCCATTTAACGGGGTAGAGCTCATCAGACCAGAAACTGATGAAGTCAATAAAAAGAAAACAATTGTGCAGATCTTCCAAGTCTGGGGCCTCAGGTCAGCAGAGGTAGCCCATTCCATCAGAGGTTTTCCTGACCAAAGTTACCAGGTATAAAGTTCCCCTAGTACCTCCTGCAAAGAAACGTCTTTAGCCTGCTCTCAGAGAATTCTCATCTCTGTCCTCGCCACCCAGGACTCTAAAATGTTTGTGCTGTGCTGGTTGAGGTCCACAGCACTCCTGCAAGGGCAGGGTCTGCCACCACATAACCTACTGGAAATCAATAACTACTGATTCCTAGGTTCTTTCAGTGGTGGGCAGGGGCTATCGTTTTCCTCTTCCTCATCTTCCACATTCTTCTCTGACCCTCCCCGCAGCAAGAGATTCATGAACTCTTACAGATGGGATCAATAGAACATGTTCCTCTGTCTGAGAATGGGATTGGGCTTCTATTCAAGGTTCTTTGCTGTCCCAATGATGAGCGAAGCTGGTCTTCATACAGTTCTAGACCTCTCTTCTTTCAACCTGTTATTACCTCAAGAAAAATTCAAGATAATCCCAGCAATGATACAGACCCCACAATAGCATAGCGTTTGGCTGGCTGCTGTGAATCTCCAGTGTCTGGCTTGGTACACTCGGGGATGCAGGTTCTCCCTTGCAGGACCTACCGGCTGCTCAGCAGGTGCCTGTCTAACGATCAAAGGATTATTGGACTTCTCCAGCCTGGGGTCTGGCATGGATTCACATGCTCATGAATATTCCCCGTCGTCAGGCTGGGAATCCTCGGTAAAGAAAAAACCAGTATCAGTTTCGTTTCTGATCTGTCTTTCGTAGTAATAACCAATCACTGGTCTCTGCGTCATACTGACCACAGCCAATGACTGCCCTCTACCTAAGCACCACCTCTGGCAGCCATCTTCAGATTTTTACCGCACGTTCATGTGTTGAGATCCTCGTGCTATTGCTCTCGAGCGTTAGTGCTAATTTTTCACGTTTTTTTCTCAAAACTTTGTTTTTCCCGGTCAAAAGAGCCTCAAGCTCCACCGACGCTCCATCCGATCAACGGGGACCCGTGTCGGATTCGTCTGCGCCCCTCAAGGGTGAAGATTTCGTCGAGCTACGTTTTGGAGGACTCCAGAAACTTCTCAGGCCCGGACATGGCCCAGGAGAAGCTCGACGCCCGGAAAGCTGTTCAGGGTCTGCCCTGGATGCCAGCTGCAGAACGTCTTTAAGGAGGACGAACACTCCTTTTGTCTCTACTGCTTACATGAGGACAAGACGCACGTGGAGAAGGACTGTGCGTTTTGCTGCAATATGTCGGAGCGGACCATGAAGGACCGCCACCAACGCCTCGGCAACTGGCTGGAAGGGAAGAGCCCGTCAGGCGAGAAGAAGAGGAAGAAATCCGAGCGGTCTTCTAAGACCTTTGAGGACGCCCCGGCGACGGGGGTCCAACACAAGGCCAAGCACCGCGAGTCCGCTGGCACCGGGAGCGCCGAACGGTCGGGCTCTACGGGCGCCAGGCAGGGCGCACCCTCCCCGGCACCTTCAGCCACGAGCCAACGCTCTGGGTCGGGTAAGAGGAAGGGCGAGCACCCGGCGAAGCTCCTGGAGAGGCCCCGGTCGAGCTCGAAGGCCCCATCGGAGGGGGAGCGAGGCAGTGTCCCCCCCCCCCTCAAGGATAAGGCGGTGAGCGCACCTAAGGTGGTGAAGGCCTTAATCCATCCGGCCAAGCCCTCTATCGATACTGTCGCGGCGGCCCTGGCTCAGCCTGTGGAGGCTACACCAGTGGTGGCGACCTCGGGGCTCAGAGTCTCCCTGCCACCTCGGAGGGAGTCCTCTTTTGTGCCCATCGATAGGACCCCCGTGAAATCCCCGGCGGGGAAGAAAAAGGGGGGGGCAGGGCGTCGTCGTAGATTCGGCTTCAGAGGAAGAGCTGATCGAGGTCTTAAGCCACGGCCTTGGCGTGGATGAAGACCGGCCCGTCGGGATGGAGCCCGACGCAGGTGACGACGACAGCGTCGAGGGTGCCGACGGGGCCCCTGATCGCCCGTCGGATTCCCCTCTGCCAGCGCCGCAAGACAACTCGGTGGCCATTTTGTTGGCTATACAGTCCTTATGCTCCGAGATAAGGACGAGACTACCGTTGCCGACGGAGGAGCCTCTCCCGTCGGGGGGATCCTGAACCGGGACCTTCGGGTGTTCCACCTCCCAAGAAAAGGAGGATTCACCCTACACCTCCTTTTCAGCCGTCGCGACCCGTCCAGCCCTCCTCCCCGTCCACCCGAGGGGATGATACGGGGACTGACACGGCAGCGACGGGTACGGACGACGAGGTATACGACGAGGATCTCCCGTCGTCACCTCCCACCAGGGCCTCTCCGCCCGACGAGATTGGATCGTTCCACTCCATGATCGCCAGGGCATCCGAGCTTTTCCAACTCTGCCCTGAGGAGAAGAAAAAGGAAGGATTCCTTTATCAACGGCGCGAGGCCAAGAGGAAGACGGTCCTCGCGGTGCCTCTACTGGACGACATTTGGGATGAGGGCCTCGCCCTCCTCAAGAACCCTTCCACGACGCCAGCTAGAAGAGACCGGTACGAAAAGAAGTACCGGGTCCCGGACGCGGCCCCCCTGTGCCTCCGGGCGCAGCCTACCCCAGACTCCGTCCTCTCTGCGGCGGCCAGGAAGAAAGCGGGGGGGGTGCGGCCTCCACTTCGACTTCCCCACCGGACGGCGAGGGAAAGAAATTGGACGCTATGGGACGCAGGGTCATCTTGTCTGCAACGACGACGATTAAAGCGGCCAACGCCTTGGCTATTGTGGCCCGCTACGACAGGGAGCTATGGTACAAACTGGCTCCCCTGCTGGACTTCCTACCGGACGACATGAGGGCGGATGCCCTGGAGATCCTACAGGAAGGTGAGGTGGCGTCGGACCACGCCATCACTATTGCGCGCCGACACTGGGTTTCGCCAGTTGGGCACTGGCGTGTGCCTTAGGCGGCGTGGATGGCTCAAGGCTACGGACTTCCGTCAAGACGTACAGACCAGAGTCCTGGACATGCCGTTCGATGGGAACAACCTGTTTGGGAAAACAGTGGACGATTCCCTTCAGGCCATTAAAGCGGACACTGAGACGGCCCGGGCCCTTGGGGTTCTACAGCAACGACGGACGCCCTTTCGGAGCAGCGGAGGCAAGGGCGCCTCCAAAGGTTCCGGCGGCGGTTTCTCTACCTACCGTCAAGCGGCCCGCTCGTCGTCTCAAGAGGCCTACAGAGGACGAGGCAAGTCTGGAGGACCCCGCCGTCGTCGCCAAGGAGGTCAAGGCGGCAAAGCCTCGTCGAAACAGGATTGAACCGGCCGTGGGGTTGGGCCCCCACCGAAGCACCCCGGTGGGAGGCCGGCTGTTGAGCTTCGTCAGCGTGTGGGAGTCCATCTCCACCGACCGTTGGGTGCTGGACGCCTTGGCCCGGGGCCACGCGCTCGAGTTTCAAAGAAGGTGCCCGCGTGTCCCCCCCCCCGTGGCCAGGAGAGAGCTTCACGTCCCTCAGCTTCTCCTGGAGGTAAAGGCGTTGCTCAGGAAGGGCGCCATCGAACTCGTCCCAAAGAGGCTTCGGGGCTCCGGAGTCTACTCGAGATACTTCCTTGTGAAGAAGAAGACGGGAGGATGGCGCCCCATCCTAGACCTGCGACGTCTGAACAAGTTCATCAAGGCACAGAAGTTCCGGATGGTCACCCTCCAGCACGTCCTGGGTCAGCTGGAGGAAGGAGACTTCCTGTCGTCGTTGGATTTGGAGGATGCCTACTTCCATATTCCCATCCTAAAGGGGCACCGAAAATTCCTCAGATTTGTGGTCCAAGGGCGTCACTACCAGTTCAAAGCCCTCCCCTTCGGACTACGGTCGGCACCCAGGGTATTTACCAAGTGCCTTGCTCCGGTGGCGGCGCAGCTGCGCCGCGAGGGGATCCACGTCTACCCCTACCTGGGCGACTGGCTCATCCGAGCCAAGACGAGGGAGCTCGCCGTGGAGCACACGGCAAGGACCGTCCAACTTCTCACGGACCTGGGATTCTCCGTGAACTACGCCAAGTCCCACCTGGTACCCGCGCAAAACGCACTGTTTCTGGGAGCGAAGCTCGACACAGTGTCCCTTCTGGCCTCCCCGTCGGAGGAAAGGACCAGGTCCATCCTGGGCAAGGTACAGCGGATGTTGGTTTCCGACACGGCCAAGGTGAGGTCCATCAAGTCCCTTCTCGGAATGATGTCTTCTTGCATCTACCTCATTCCCATGTGCAGGCTCCGGATGCGCCCGTTGCAGGAGTTCCTGGACGCGCGCTGGATCCAAACGACGGGCAGCTTCGAGGAGAGGATCACACTCGACGAGAGTTTCCGCCGAGTGGTCTGGTGGTGGGGCACCCGCGCGCATCTGACGGCGGGCATGGACTTCCAGACCCCAGACCACCAGGAGACAGTGACCACGGATGCCTCCCTGGAAGGGTGGGGAGCACACACCGAAAATCTGCACGCGAGAGGCCTCTGGCTCCCGACGGAGAACTCCCGCCATATCAACGTCCTGGAGCTCCGTGCAGTGTTCTGGGCCCTCAGGTCCTTCCTTCCGTCCCTCAAGGGCAAGGTGGTGAGGATCTTCACCGACAACACCACCACCATGTTTTACATCAGGAAACAGGGCGGAACCAGGTCCCCAGCACTGTCCAAGGAAGCGCAGGACCTGTGCCATTGGGCTGTCGCCCAAAGGATGTTTCTGGTGCCGTTTCATCTGGCAGGGATAAAAAAACACCATCGCCGACTCACTCAGCAGGGAGCTGCGCTCGTGCCACGAGTGGGAACTACGGCAGGATCTAGTGGATCGCCTCTTCCGACGGTGGGGCACACCCCAGACCGACCTGTTCGCGACGGCGACGAACTCCAAGTGCCGGAGATTCGCCAGCAGGTTTCCCCAGGTGAGGAGCATGGGCGAGGCTTTCTCGTTCCCCTGGGAGGGCCTGTTCCTCTACGTGTTCCCTCCTTTGCCACTGCAAATCCGGCTCGTCAACCAGCTCAAGAAGTCACGGTGCAGGATGATCCTCGTCGCACCTGCGTGGCCGAGGCAGGTATGGTTCCCGGACCTTCTGGACTTGTCGACGTCCCCGCCAATCAAGCTGCCGGTGGACGCGGATCTACTCTCCAGGGAAGGAGGCGCCATCCTCCACCACGATCCGAAATCGCTGAACTTGCAGGCCTGGCTCCTGCAGCGCTAGAGTTTGGGGGATACGACATACCGGCCGACTGCAGAGAGGTTCTTGCAAAGGCCAGGGCATCCTCGACTCTTAAATGCTACGGACACAAATGGAAGAGGTTCTCTGTCTGGTGCCACGCACAGAAGATTAACCCTCTACGGATTACGGCTCCCCAGGTACTGCCGTACCTGCTGACGCTGGCCAAAGCTGGACTGGCACACGCGTCCATCAAGATTCATCTTGCTGCGATCTCCCGATACACCAGAACCACACGTCCCTGTGGTCTCATCGTCTGGTGAAAGAGTTCATGAACGGACTGTTCAGATCGTTCCCGCCGGTGAAGGCCCCGGCGTGGGAGCTCAACGTGGTGCTGACCAAGCTCATGGGACCTCCGTTCGAGCCTCTGCACTCGGCCCCGTTGAAGTTTCTGTCGTGGAAAACAGCGTTTCTTGTGGCCATCACCTCCGCACGACGGGTGGGAGAGATCCAGGCCCTTTCCTGCAAGGCCCCGTACTTGACTTTTCACGACACGAGGGTAGTGCTCAGGACGCACCCCTCTTTCATGCCCAAGGTACCGTCGGACTTCCATCTCAACGAACCCTTGGTGTTGCCTGTGTTCTTCCCGTCGCCTTCGTCGCCGGCTGAGAGGACTTGGCACTCGCTGGATGTGGCTAGAGCGCTGAAGTTCTACGTGGACCGCACGAAGTGTTTTCGGAAGACGTCACAACTCTTTGAACTTTGGACCTGTCGATCAGGGGAAGGCTCTCTCGAAGGCTTCCATTTCCAGATGGCTCTCCGGCTGTATCATGTACTGTCATCGGTTGGCAAACCGACCGCTGCCTGGCCGTCCGAGAGCCCATTCCACCAGAGCGATCGCAGCTACCACGGCGTTCCTTTCTGGTGTGCCCCTGCTGGACATATGCAGGGCTGCTACGTGGAGGTCGACGCACACCTTCACGAAATTCTACTGCGTCGATCGGAATTCCAGGGAGGAGTCCAGGGTCGGCCAAGCGGTGCTCTGCAACCTGTTCGCCTGAGGTGAGCCTGGTGAGGAGGTAAGATGCTTAATGTTGAGTTTGATGTAATGCTTAATGTTGAGCCTTTGCCACCTCCCGTGGTTGTGCATGTGTGTACTGCTATGTATTCTTTATTCATGAGCATGTGAATCCATGCCAGACCCCATGCTGGAGAAGGAACAAGTTACTTACCTGTAACTGTTGTTCTCCAGCATGGGTCTGGCATGGATTCACATGCGAACCCTCCCGCCTACCCCTCTGCGGCTCTTCACTTGGTCATACTGCCACTTCACGTGCTTCCAAATCTGAAGATGGCTGCCAGAGGCGGTGCTTAGGTAGAGGGCAGTCATTGGCTGTGGTCAGTATGACGCAGAGACCAGTGATTGGTTATTACTACGAAAGACAGATCAGAAACGAAACTGATACTGGTTTTTTCTTTACCGAGGATTCCCAGCCTGACGACGGGGAATATTCATGAGCATGTGAATCCATGCCAGACCCATGCTGGAGAACAACAGTTACAGGTAAGTAACTTGTTCCTTTCCAACCCAGCCATAGAGTTTCACTTTGTGGGGCTCTTTCACCTCTTCCCACCTATATGCAGACCCATATCAATGTGGAATTCGAATGTGGTCTTGACGGGTTGGCCCAGAAGCCATTTGAGCCTGTGTATTCTGTTGCATCTTGTTTCCTGGATAACTTAAGTTCCTAGTAGTTAACATCTGCTCATAGGGTTAGTGAATTACAGTTCCTCTCCTCAAAGGATCCTTACATTATTTTTCACTGGGGCAATGTGGTGCTTCTTACACATCCTTCCTTTTTTTTAAAAGCTGTTTCAAACTTCAACATCAATCAAGAGATATAACATCCACTTTTCTTGCTGGATTTCATCACTGCTTGAATGCTTGTAAGGTCCTGAGGTTCATCTGGACAGACAATTTGTCATGTCTGGCGTAAAATGTCCAGACTTCAGTTATATTGATTGATGTATTGATCAGCTTTGATAATTTTCTTCAATTTTAAAACATGTTCCATAGATGTACAGGTAGGAAAGACTAGCATAGCAAGGGGGATTGTTTCCAGCATTACCCATTGCTATGCACATTGTAACTGTGCAAAAAGCACAACAGTAGCCTTTCAATGCCCTGTTCCCTGGGAGGAGATTCATAAGGCGTTCACTTGGGCGTCTCCATCAGCCTTCTGTATGCACTACTTGCTTGACAGTAGCTCTAGAGTGGACGCCCAATTCGGTCAGTCCTGCACAACATTTTTGCACCAGTTTTGGGGTCCTGCCACCCAAAGAGTGCTATATTGCTTGATCTTCTTCCATAAGCATGGAAGAAAGGGGACAGGACATAGGAGTAAGGAAATGGTACCCAACTGTACTCCTAGTCCAATGTCCCCTTTCCACCACACACCCACCCTTCACCCTAAAAATGCAGCTAATCCTTCCAGTAAGAAAATATATCAAGACTGGCTCCACCAGTGAAGGCCAGTCTAGCCATATAACATTCATCATGTTGGATATACCTTTGATGATCGGTTAAAAATGCTGTGTCAATATCTGTAGAATAACTGCACCAATGTAGGCCAGTCTAGGCACATGTACACTTACGTTTGCTTTACCCTTGATGCCCCTTGAAAAGTGCCATTCCACAGTAAGCAAATATGTCCAGACTGGCTGCATCAATGTAGGCATAATACTTCTTGTGATTGCTTTATCCTTGATGCCCAATAAAAAATGCCATGCTGGAGTAGGAATTTATATCCAGACTATCTGTACTGATGTAGGCCAGCCTAGCCACATAATAGCACGTGTCATGATGTCTTTACACTTGATGTCCAGTATAAAATGCCATGCCCCAATAGGAAAACATGAACAGCTAGCTGCCACTGTACTGGTGATACCACACCACCTCTCACCCCCAACACACCCGTAACACTCATGTTGATTTTACCCTTTATGCCCAGTAAAAATGCCATGCCAGAGTAAAAAAGACAGCCTGACGCACACGCCTTGATACAGCTTTCATTTATGCACAGCCATGCGGCATTCATACACATTAACACACAAACTCTTGCATGAACACACACACACACACACACGCACGCACACATACATACTGTTTATTCTTGCGTGCAGCCCCAGTCCAGACCAGGCCTGCCACTATGGCCTTCCAGCTCCCATGCTGCACACAACAGAAAGCAGAGTGAGTGCTATTAGGTTCCTGAGGATATTCGCAGTGTAAGTGGAGCACCTCTTTCATGCCACCTGGAGCCCTGAAGGTGCAGGGAGGTGCAAGAGAAAACCCTATAAACATTTGAGCCTGCAGTACTCAATTACGCATCCCCAATGGGTAATGCGAGGCTGAGGAAGCAAAACACCCCGAGCCTTGCATGGTCTTTTGGACATGCCCGCTGGGATACAGTAACCTATCAAAGGAACCCACTTCCTTAGCGGACTCAACTCGGACTTCGCCAGATGACTGTTAGATAACTATTTTGAGCCACACAACATGCGGGTGTCGCTTAGTAAGTAAGGCCTGCTTAGCATTTGCTGCATTCTAAATCTGCCTCTTGGGATACTAGTTAAAATATATTATTGAGGGCAAGGATCGTCCCTGCCTGGCTTTAGTATACCTTGTCAAATTAAAGCTTTCCCAGCATCAACATGTGAAGCTAATATTTCAATGATAAGACTTCCCTTGGTTTGCTCAAGAATGTATTTAAAGTAAAGGCTTCAGAGAACTGAAAGAGGAACAACCTCACCCTCGCTTACCCCCAGCCTCCTGCACACAAATATACTGGCACACACAAAGGATCTGCCCACATACACAAACGTTCTCAAACATATGCCGAGAACAACCTCTCCTCACACATACTCAAGCATGCACAAATTTATAAATACTTACCTAAATGCATTTCTTGGGTTCGCCACTTCCTGTCATGGCATCATACTTCTCCACATGCTTTTCTTGGCCTCTCCCTCCCTGGGCAGGGGTAGAAAAGGAAGTGTGTGGCCTTTCACTGGGGCTTTCCATTCAGTCCTCTCTATGCATCTACACAGGCTCAAGGTGGGATCAAAATTCAGACCCTGCCTCTGCCTGTTGGAAGCGGGATAGGGGTTGGGTCAAGATATTTAATTAGTTTAGGAGTGCTACATTACTCCACAAACCTATGTTGCACATGTGCATTGGGGATGGCCAGACATCCATCCCCAGTGCACAAATTCAGAATGCAGAGAAGTAATGTCCACTGGTTAGGAGAGTCTGCTGTCACTCATGGATATATTGTCTTACCTAATGGCGGCTGTAAAAAGATGGGCATAGCCCCATCTGCCGTAATGGGCCAGCTGCCACTGCTTAACCAGTCTTGAGCCAAGGTTAGGTGGGGAAACAGTTTGCCCACTTGTACCTCATTCCAACACTGCATCATTTACCTCCTTCAGCATCCTTTGACACTTCAATGTTTCTAGCTCGGCAGTTGCCAATTTCTATATATGTATCCTCCAGGTTCACAACATAGGACCACCTAGGCATTTCAATTCCTAGAATTACCCATAAACTGTGTTGTGACTGGGATGACAAAATGAAGAAGTGATCAAGGTTATAAAAGTGTAACTAAAGCTTCTTTTCTAACTCTTTGCTAGGTTGTCTGGCTTGCCCCTTGTTTGGCCAGGGTCAGATGCTACTGGACTTGATATTTTTACAAAGCTTTAGAAGTGTTGATTACAGGACCACCAAACAGCATGTTTCTTTATGTTGCATTACGAGTGTGTATTTCCGGTATGCTCCATCTTCTCCTCAAGATGCTTTAGGAAATTTGGCTCCTGTTTCTACCATGTATTTTAATCCTTCAAAGTGTTTACCTCCCAAAGCTTCAGGAGTCTCTAGCTCATGCTATAATAGTTCACTATGTTGTCCTCGGCCCCAACTCTTCCCTCTATAGCCTAAACCAACATTCTTTGGAGTCTTGCAAGATGTCTCACTTTTCACTGTCTTTCAATGCATTCAAAGAATGCTCACTTTAAGTTCCAAAGTGCAGTGTTCTTTCAGTTGCTCATATCTCTGGGTCTTGCCATTGGTTTTGTCCCTGGGTCAACGATTGGTCTTTTTCCACTGTTTTTGCTTGTATGTATCATGGCTTTACCTCTTTGTCCTGGTCACTGCCTGCGCCACATGTCCCCCTCTGTACACTAGGTTGGGCCCCCATAACCATAGTCCCTCCAGCAGTTTCACTTGCCTACAGCGGGTCACCTCTCTCCTTTGTTTGCCGCTCTTGGCATCACTCTGACATGCTTTGTCCCAGCAGTGGTTTTCTCCCCATCCGTAGTGCTGCTCAGCAGTTCTGCAACAGACGTCCATAGAGCTTCTGCACTTTTGCCTCTCTCCTCATTCTCCAAGGTTCTTCTGTTTTGTGCAGCAGGACACTTCTCTTAGACACCACCACACCCACATACTTGCTTCCTTGGGACACAGAATCCAATAAGGAAAACATGGAACCGCTAACACAGATGGTACGGAACAGCAATTGCTTAGTGATCACTTTTTCAAAGTTTTTTCTGGATGATTTGACACCAGATACACACTTGTTGGGCTTAAATGTTCATTATCAGCAATATAAAGGCATCTACCCACAGAAGACCCTGTACTGGTAGTTTGGCTGCAAATCCACTAGCAAATATTTTTCTAATCTTGTCTGAAAGTAAATTTAACACATTGGCTGCTTATGACTATTTCTGAATATTGGAACAAACGTGAACAACCTTTTCGAATGGATTGTGTCCTCTCTTGACTTCCTTATCATTGATAAATCCACTCCAGCTTGCTGGCCTCTGAAGAAAATGTCCACAGTAGAGGGCGCTGCGTGTCGAAGTCCCTCGAGTTGGTGTCCCTCGAAGTCCTCCATATCTACGCCGACGTCACCATAGGTATAGTGTCGCACACCATACGTTGCTCGGTTCTGTTTTTCCGTGCTTTGTAAACCTCGGAGACGCAACGCTCAGTTCTTCAGTAAAATCTTCGGAAAAACTTGGATTTCCTTGAAAAGTCTTAAATTACTACGATGGCATCTTCGTCCGCTTCGACACCACGATCCGGCTTCAAAAATGTCGGGAGTGTGGAAAAAAGATGTTGTTAACCGATCCTCACAGGATCTGCCTGTGGTGCCTGGGCTCAGAGCACCAGTGTTCGGTATGTGAGGAGTGTATGTCCATGATGGCGAAAGCCTTGAGGGAGCGTAGGGGGAAGCTGGAAAAAGTTAAGACCGTTAAATCCTCTACCCTTCGAAATTGTCCTCGGTCGAGACATTCGTCTCCTCGCCATCGGTGAAAACATTCCCGCTCGAGATCTCGAAGTGGTTTTCACCACTCATCTAGATCATGACATACTAAGAAGAGGCGTCATAGATCACCTTCCTTTTCCATCTTCTAATTCTCCAGAAAGGGTCACCTGCCCCACTAAAAACAGTTCTCCAGCTAAATTGGAGGAATTTCGCAAAATAATGCTAATGGTCTTGGAGAACACGGCCTTGTACCCCTTGGAGATGCCTAGAGGTGATATCCCGGGTGAAAGACCCGAAAAAGAAAAACGCTGTGAGTCATCTACCTCGACAAATAAAAACCCTTAAGAGCTTCATGAACCCTCGAGTAAGGACAAGGACCTTTTGCATAAAACTGCGTTATCGAAGCCACCGTCAAAGGTGACTTCGACTCATAAGACTGTCATCGACGCCGTCGTCGACCCTGATGAAAGAGGCCTTCGAAGCCTCATGTCCCGACCTCACCATCGGTACTCGGTGAGTCGGAGGATCCTTCAAAGACGTCGAAATGGGTGTCTATCATATCAACGACAACCAGTAGTATTCCAATTCTCTCGACGACATCAAGTATTCCAGAGGAACTATATCTGAGGAAGTTAGATTAAGAGATCTTCAGGAATCTTTACAAGATGCCACTGGCATAGATACCTCTCCAGAGGCTGACTTTGCCAGACCAGAACCTGGAGAGCATGCAGACATGTCTTACAGATCACTTATGGCAAGAATTATGGAGTTTATGGGATGGTCGACACCTGCACCCTCTTTCCAACAAGATGCCCTAACGGACATCTTAGATAAAGGGCCTCAAGGAGACCCTATAGTCCCTTTTCATGCAGCATTGCAGAGGAAAATAGCTACAAATTGGGAAACACCAGAGGTGATCCCTGCAGTAAATAGAAAGCTCTCTGCGAAGTACAGAGTGTCGGCCTCAGACTCTGTATATGTAACTAAGCATCCAACCCCAGAGAGTTTAGAAGTGCAGGCTGCAACGTCGTCCAGTAGTAAATCCGCATACCCCACTATACCACAAGATAGAGATGACAAAACATTTGATGCCGTGTCTAAAAAGATCTTTTCGGCATGCAGCATGGCATTTAAGTCTGTTAACGCCACTTGCACACTAGCGATATTCAGCCACACTCTTTGGGAGTGCGCTTCATTGGCGCCTGACCGTCTCCCAGAAGGGGAGGAACAAGACACATTCTTGAATATCATCAAGGATGGGAAGGATGCGATGTGTGAGTCCCTCCAAACAGGGCTCGACTCTGCTGACAGCATCAGCAGAGCCATGGCGGCGAATACCACAATCCGCAGATTTGCGTGGTTGCATAAGTCTGGCTTGTACATCAGGAGCAAAACCAGATTTGAATATGCTCTTTGACGGAACCTCACTATTTGGCAAGAAAGCTGATGACAGTTTGGAGAAATTGCAAACCTCAAAAGCAGCATTCAAATCCCTTGGGGCTGCAATTCGTCAAACTCCAAATCGCCCCACAGGTACGTCCTGGAGGGGGAAACCCTTTCGTTTTTACTCCGCATTCGGAAAAGGCAGAGGGCAGCCAGCTCAAAGGGGTCAGACGATTCACCCGTGGTGGACGGGTCAAAGGTACCAAGTCCACATCAGCAGGAGCTGCTTTACTCTCAGCATCTGCGTCAGCCGCTCCTAAACCCTTCTGAGGTGTCTCCACACAAAACACCAGTAGGAGGCAGCTTAACTCAACATCTGACAGAATGGCAGGCTATTACGTCAGATTCTTGGCCATTGGCGACAATTGCCCAAGGTTACTGCCCGCCTTTCCTACATACTCCCCAGTCATCCACCGGGGAACAACTCTTTCAAGTTTCCAGACCCGCTTCTTATGCAGGAGATCTCAGACCTGCTAGAGAAAGGTGCCATAGAACCAGTACCTGTAGCGGAGAGTAACAAGGGTTGGTCAACCCCCCCACCCTCCTATTTCCTAATACCAAACAAGGACGGAGGATTGAGACCCATCTTGGACTTGCGAGAATTGAACAAATTCCTTGGGATGGACAAGTTCAAGATGGTAACCCTTTCTCAAATCCTTCAGGCCCTCCAGTTTCTGGATTGGTTGGTATCTCTGGACCTTCAGGATGCTAACTTTCATGTGCCAATCCATTACAAGCACAGGAAGTACCTGAGGTTCATCATTGGCAGTTCTCACTATCAATTTTGGGTTCTGCCATTTGGGCTAACCTCCGCCCGAGGGTCTTCACCAAGTTAATGGCGGTCGTGGCAGCAAGTCTAAGGAGGGTAGAGATTCGTGTCTACCCCTACCTGGACGACTGGTTGATCAGAGCAGTGTCCCCGGAACAAGCTCAGATTAATCTAGATTATGTTTGCCACTTCTTCCACAAGCTGGGCTTCTCCCTCAATTTAAAGAAGTCACAATGATACCATCACAGAAACTCCAGTTCATTGGAGCAGTACTGGACACATCCCTGGGGAAAAGCCTCGCCACCAGAGATGAGGGCTTAAGATATTCTTCAGATGGTGACCAGATTTCAAAATGCCCAGCGTCTACCAGCCTTCGACTTTTTGTGGTTGCTCGGCCTCATGGCATCCTGCATTTTTCTGGTACCAGAGGCTCGCCTGAGAATGAGATCTCTCCAGTGGGCGTTAAGGACCCAGTGGTCGCAATTCTCAGGAAGAATGTCATATCTCCTACAAATCCCGAACAGAGTAGCATGGGACCTTCAGTGGTGGGCCTGTCAGGTGAACATCTTGAAAGGAGAACCGTTTTGGCAACCATGGCCGAGAGATAACCGTAGTCACGGACGCCTCACGCACTGGGTGGGGAGCCAATGCCAACGACTGAACTATCAGCGGTCGATGGTCTCCGTCAGAGTTCAGATTACACATCACCCTATTAGATCTGAGAGCGATCAGGCTAGCTCTGAAAGCTTTCCTGCCATCAGTACAGGGGAAAAATGAGGAGGGTCAGGTTCTCCATCCGGATATCGGGACTTTCAACCTTCACGCTTGGTTTCTGAAAGGTTGAGATACAATGATTGGGACCTTCTGGATAACGTAATGGAGGTGTTGCTTTCTGCCAGAAGGCCAGCAACTAAATCTTTATACCGCTGCTGTTGGAACAAATTCTGCAGCTGGTGTAGAGATAAGGGTATTGACCCTTTTTTCATGTAGTACACCGATGGTGTTATCTTTCCTACTATATTTGGCAAATTCAGGCCTTCAAGTTGGCACAATAAAGGGTTACCTCGCCACGCTATCAATCTTTAAAAGCCCGGCTAAGGAACCTTCATATTTCAAGTTGCCCCTAGTCATTCAGTTTCTGAAAGGGTTGACTAATGTTCCCCCCCCCCTCCCCAACTCCTTTTCAAGTTCCCCTGTGGGATTTAAATCTAGTCTTAGGATTTTGAATGGGTACCCCATTTGAACCTCTTCATTCCTGTCCATTAAGGTTTCTCACTCTGAAAACAGTCTCCCTAGTAGCTTTAACTTCTGCCAGAAGAGTGAGTGAATTACAAGCTTTATCTTGCAAACCTCCACATACAGTCTTTCACAAAGATAAAGTAGTTCTTCAATTGAGGCCAAATTTCCTCCCAAAGGTTGTCTCAGAATTCCATATCACACAAAAAATAACCTTGCCTTCATTTTACCCTCCTCCTCACGCAGGCAAAGAGGAAGAGAGATTGCACAGGCTGGATCCAAGGCGTGCCTTGAGTTTTTACATTAACAGACTTGCTAGGATTAGACAAGCAAATCAGTTGTTTCTGGGGTATGCAGGACATAAACTAGGTTTACCTATCACGAAACAGACCATCTCAAGATGGATAATACTGACTATCACAGTGCTATAAATTGGCAGGAAAAGATCCTCAACACCTCAGGTCTCATTCAACCAGGGGTATCGCAGCCTTGTCAGCTCCCCAAAGAGGAGTTCCAATTAAAGACATATGTGCGGCTGCCACATGGTCGTCTGCACATACTTTCACCAAATTCTACAATCTAGATTCCTCCACTAGCCAGTAGACTAAATTTGGGAAAGCTGTTTTGCACTCTGTGCATCTTTAAGAAATCATTACGTTTTACTCCTGCCTCCTATTACACATTACTGCTTTGGGAGTCTATCAAAGATAAGGAATACGTGGGAGGACACAATCTATTCGAAGAACAGGTTACTTACCAACTGGAACGTTCTTTCGACTGGATGTTCCTCCCACGTATTCCTTATCGCCCCTCCCATCCTTCCCCACAGTAAAACTTCCCTTGTAGTTGCAGCCTACGCTCCTTCAAGGGTTCCAACCACCTCATACTAGGCAAACACAGCACCTCAAAACGGAACTGAGCAATGGACGCTGCGTGAGACTATTTATACCTATGGTGACGTTGGCGTCAATACGGAGGCCTTCGAAGGACACCAGCTCGAGGGACGTCGACGCGCAGCGCCCTCTACTGTAGAAATAATGTTCCGAGGCCAGCAAACTGGAAGTAGATTTATCAAAGATGAGGAATATGTGGGAGGAACATCCAGTCGAAAGAACGTTTAAGTTGGTAAGTAACTTGTTCTTCTGCAAATGTGGCAGTGTAAAAGCAGTGTAAAAGCTGTTGGGGGAGACCAAGATAACTAAATAGACAAGGACACTCGGTGACTTTAATGTCACTGTATAATGTAACTATGCACCCTCGAGGATCATCAAACAAGAAGCAAATAAGTCAATATAAAAATACCGTAAGACTGTGGATTTCAGTGAACAGATGAAATGAGCAAATACATTGTTTTTCTTCTATATAATCTGTACAATCCTATTTTCTTGTTATGACTTGTGTACATGTATATTTGCCTATGCAAACCTACTAATGAGAATATTTTCATATAATGTTGATGAGTTCATATTTTGAGTTACAAGGTGGTCAATAGAGGACATCAGTTTAAACTGTTTTTCATTTTATATTAAGATGCATTGTGAAGATCACTGGAGAAATGGTACTCTCTTTTCCTGCTGGTATCACTAGGCACTTTGCCAATAGCCCATCTCCGGCTGTTCTTACCTTTCGTATAACCAATTACAACAGATTGGAGCATGTCTTGCCAAATCCACAACTCCTTTGCTGGTGAGCATTTATTATATTCTCATGTGTTATTGATATGAAGTTTGAAAAAATAATTGACATGCTTTCTTCTGCTCAGCGTGTCGGTAAGTCAGGGCTTGCAACATAATCTGCTATAGTTATTTTAATGTGGTTTGTGGGGGAGAGGCTATAAATGCATATCATTTGAACAAGGATAGGCATCCCCTACCGCGTAAACCCTGGGGAGTAACTAGAGCAAATAGACAAGGAGATGTGGGTAACGCGGGACAAATTGCTAAGACACTCGAGCAAAATAAGTAACCATTGTATGGGAGCCCAAATGAGGGGATAGGCCAGGTCAAGGATAATAAAATCAATTAATCTTTGTTTACATATCAAATCACGTAACATATGCTACTGAATCCATCATAAAACAGAATAAAAACAATCAATATAGAATATATACAGATAAAATGCATGACAACCTCCTAAGCTCCCTGCAATGCAGGATGAATACAAAGTGCAATGTGCAATAGCCCCCCAGGGGGAAAGGAAAGGGAAGACCAATCTACCGCGGAGGATCAGAGCAAATTGAAAAGGGGCAGTCCTAATACTGACCCCAATCTCGAAAAGCATTCACAGTCCAAAAATTAATTCTGAATCTAGCTGCAACTATTCCAACAATTAAGAATAGAAAATAAGAGAAATTTGGGAAATGCAAAAATTGCAAAATTATGACAGTATCATAATCTAAAGTAATAAAAATTATTTATACAACTTGATGGACAAGCTTGCAGTGCAAAATATGTAAGGGGTGACACCTGCAACGCTTGTCACCATTTCAACCTAAACGGTCAACCACCGGCACCTAGTGCGACTTCCACCATTCTCATGTGTCACACTGGTGTCACGATTGGGTAGTTTCAACGACCTCAGAAATTGTCTAAGGCATCCGTCTCCTTTTGGAAAAAAGAGAGAGGGATGGCTTAGCAGTCGTCTTCCTCAGGACAGGATGGAAATGGTTGTGAAATAAAGGAACAGCAATGGATTTATATGCTCAACGAAAAGGCGTCTTAAAGTTAGTCCTTGTGTCCTTCCATGACCAGATTCTTCTTATATGTATGGTCCTTGCGTTCCTTATTTATCCAGTTCTTCACTAAAATATATCAGAAAATAGAAAGAAGGGAACAGGGGAAAGAACAAAAATATACCAAGATTAAAAACCACATTTTAAAAAATCCTTGACCTAGCCTAGCAGCCCCACAAATGCTCCACATAAAACGTTACAGTATGGTTCTCCTCGAGAATCCAATTGATGCAATAAATACCTCCATAGAGTCATACTGCAGAATCTATAAGAAGATTCGGATGTAGAAAAGTGTTCCACCCCACTAGACCCAGCATGGGTCTTAAGTTAAGTAAATCCGACCCACCCGGTAGTCTGGAGAGGAGGGCCTAAATTAGTAAGGAACCTCACTACAATCCCAGTGGCGTATACATACAAAGAACAGGACAACAAACCCAACTAATCATCCATACCACGTGGAAATCCAAACCTTTTGGAAATGGAGAAAATCCCAACTCCTCCTGGGTGCCAACACAGGAAAGAGTGGACTCCTAAGTGATGGGGTATTATGATGTCTTCATGGAGTGAAATTCACTTCATAGAAGAGAAGAATTCAATCTTGCTTTCACCAGCTAGATAGCCGACGGCTGAAAAAGAGAAAAAGTGTCTAGCAAAACAATCGCAGGGAGTACATAGTCTCAGGGCACAAGAGACATCTATGAGTCATAAATCTATGTAATTGCCAACTTGCTGCCTAAACACGTGTATCCCATCCGCTGCACTGCTCTAATACAATATGTTGGAATCAGTAAACGGCCTCGTCATAAATTATGGAGCATGTTGGAACAGGCTCGTCTTAAAGCCAAAATTGGATTATGTCAGTACCTGTTAGCCCCTATGGGGTGATGCTCGTTGGTGGGCCGCATCTTCAACTGGCCAGATGAAGTTAGCCGCTATTTACAAAAATACCCGTTTCTCCAGGGTCAGCAGTCCTTGACCTGGCCTATCCCATCATTTGGGCTCCCATATGATGGTTACTTATTTTGCTTGAGTGTCTTAGCAATTTGTCCCGCGTTACCCACATCTCCTTGTCTTTTTATAAATGCATATCAAACAAAGACCTACTGTGACGAATACTGTGATGTTGTCCCTTCTCCTCGAGGTGGAGACCCTTTTCATGAGACCAGGGAGGTGAGGCCGTTACCCGATAGTCCCCCTAGGGGTGATGCTCAGCGGGAGGATCTCATGGGGAGGGATTCCCCCTCTCTGATACAGGGAGGACGACATGGGCAGATGCAGTATTCCCTACACCCACACACCTCTGTCCCACCTTCTTCCTTACCTGCCTCTAATCGGCTATCTTCTATGTATGTAAGATCAGTGAAAACCACATTACTGTGACGAGGTAGAGTAGGGTTGATCCAGTGAATGCCCATTGCAACATACTGAGATGAACGTTCGCGCTTTCGAATGCCCAGTGGCTTAAAGAAGGAAGAGGGACTGACATGGTTGTAGGGCCCTCCCAGGAGGCACTGCAAGCAAAGCATCCATATTGCAAATAGAGAAGCTGAAACGGCAGACTGGGCTGCACTTGAAGGAACTATAGCCTCACTCTTCGGTCTGCCGGTGCACGGCAGATGGAGAACAGAAGAAGAAAGCCCAGGCGTGAGAACCCGCCGAAACACGTGATCGAGCAGAGATGCGCAGCCACCCTCCATTCAAGTGCTGCAGAGCCACGGGAGGCATCGCTGCCCTGGTCCACATAGGGAACACAAACCATTTCAAGAGGGTCTGGGACCCAGAACTAAAATATAAGAAAGTTTTGGCAAAGTACTATATCTGGCAGGATAGTGAACCAGGTATAGTAGAAGTTGAACAGATTGAAAGAGACCGGGTCGGTCCATGAGGAGTTTTTCCTCAGCTGTGCATCTTCTTCGTGTCAGTACCTTACAGGGAAGTGTACCAGGTCTGACTACCTGAACCCCTGCAGAGGCTCACAACCAAGTGCTTGAGAAAAGCCTGGAGAAGGCAGACATTCCCCCTGGTGCTGTGAATTTCTACATTGGGGCTGAGGACTCTCTGGGGAAGGGAAGCATTTTCCTGACACAAGAACATGTGAACTGTGGTAACAAGCGGAAGGGAGTCATTCCATCTGGCATCACTGGTTCGTCAAGAAAGACTGAAGAAACCAGGAGAAAGGGAGTCATTTCTGCCTGGTGTTGTCTTGTTCTGTCTGGTGTTGTCTTGTTCTGTCTCAAATAATCCCCCAAGAGGATCACTGGGAATTGCTGAGGCTTTTCCCTCCATGTGCCGAGCCCTTTTTTGGTGATTTCGGTATTTCGCCATTCAAACCCTTGTTTTTTTTTTTGTCACATGTGATATCTGGGCCACATTTCCTATTTGAGAATCCTTGTTTGCAGTATGGGGTGAGAGAAAATAACAAAAGAGCACATTTTGTGTTTTTTCAGAAAATAGCAATACAATGATGTACTAAGAAGCCAGGGATTTTTTCCTTGTAAAAGCTAGGAACAAATGGCTCCCTGTTCTGAATTCGCCATTTTCCAGGCTTTCCAGATCTGGTTGAGTGGAACAAAAACAAAACATATTTTTGACCATCAGTTTTGTGAGAGGTCAGCACATTTTTATATTTTTTCCTATAGGACATGCGTGGACGGAATGGAAGAGGAGGGTAGGGAAGCTGAATGGGAAAACAAAGGCATACATTTCTGAAAAGTAGACAAAATTCCAAGATTAGGAAGGGGTCATTTGCGCCTGTCACGCAACAACTATATAGGTAAAATTCCCATAATTTGGGGAAAAATGTGAAAAATGACAGAAAAAAAGGTATGTGCTGGACATGTATGGACCTGTAAGGTAACGGCTTCTGTGAATATTGAGAAAAGTAATGCACTGCTACGTTCCCATGACTCTTCTAGTAAGGAAATAACACATTTTTTCATAATGTTTCACAAAACAAGAATTACCACAAGCCAAAACAAGAGCCATGGTACACAGGATGTGTATGCTGATGGCCTAAACAGACAAACCTAGCATGTGTAAATAAGGAAAACAAATGTGGTGGGAATGGCAAGCATACATTTTTTTAAAGAGCACAGGCAGACCTTTGGAAGGATATTGACTTGTGCAGTTTACAAAAGCATACAGTGCCTAAAGCAGCGACTGAATGTAGGTTACATTTGGGAAATGAAAGGGTTGTGTAACAAAGTGCAGTAGCAAATCTATGAAAACTTTATCAAAACCAAAGAGAAACCAACAAATGTCCTACCTTCCCACAGGTGCCCCGATGAAACTGTACAGCACGTGTAGGTGCACTTACCTGGGCGCAAAGGGAGAAGGCAAAACCACTGGTATATCAAAATGCCCTGGGGAAGACTGGATTTGGCTTTGTGGATAACCCACAGATTTGGGCCTGGGGTGTCGCAGCCACCAAGGAAAACGGGGAACCCCATTCATTTCTGAAAAGAAGACACCCATGGGAATCCGCCGAGTTCTGACTTGCGCGAATCGCCCTAGAATGTATTACCCACAAGACGGCAAAGACAAAAATGTAGGGAAAAAAACACAATATTTAGACATTTGCCACCAGGAGACCACTGCAACACGCCAACAACGCATGACCTACCTTCCCGCGTTCCCACAGGTGTCCCGACGAAAACGGTACCTCACATATGTGGGTGCACCTACCTGGGTGCAAAGGGAAAAGGCTAAACCACTGGTATCCCAAAGGGTTTTGGGAGAGCACATTTTGCAGGATTTTTCTCTTGTGGGCAACCTAGAGATTTGGGCCTGGAGTGTCGCAGCCACCAAGGAAAATAGGGAACCCCAAGCATTTCTGAAAAAGAGACACCCATGGGAATCCACAGAGGTCTGACTTGCGCATATCGCTCTACAATTTATTGCCCACAAGGCCTGATAAAATCCCACATTTAGGGGGGGAAAAACACAATTTTCAGACATTTCCCACCATGAAACCACCGAACACACCGGCAACAACACATGTCCTACCTTCCCACATCGCCACAGGTGTCCCAACAAAAACTGTACCTCACGTGTGGGTGCACGTACCTGTGCAGAAAAGAAAGCGTCGACCATCCACAAGTCCAACGGCAGTCCCAGGGAGCCCGGGCAGGGTCCCCATCTCTACCCGGAGTGTACAACTCTAACGCAACCCAGCCAAAGCTCCAGGATGCTGGAGGGCCATGTCCCTGGTTGGCTGTCTACCATGTGGGTTGAACGTCCCTAAGCCCAGCCGTGGTTCCAGAAAGGCCCGGCAGGGGTCCCCATCCCTTTCAGGAGGGAAATTCTGTAATGCAACCCAGCAAGAGCTCCAGGATGGTCGGGGTGGTATCAGGTAATGTTATCCCCACCAATAATATCGCCATATATATGGTCGTTGGGAACAGCCATAGGCGATATTAGTGGGGATAATTTTTGGAGTAAATGGGAGCGGGGCTTCTGGCGGTGTCCCCCGAGCCCTTTAAAATAATATGGGGGTTGCAGGGGGTGTCCCCGCATGTTCAATGGGTTAATATCGCCACACAAATAAGGCACCATTTTTGTATAGTCAAATATATATGCGCGGATATTAACACATGGAACCGTCGGGGTGATGTCCCAGACCTTGGGCACCCGTCTCCCATGTGGGTCGACCATCCCCAAGCCCAGCATGGAGCTCGGTCTGGGCAGCTTTACAGAATATCCTTCCGGGAATGGATGGGGACCCTGCTGGGGCTACCTGGGACTGCCGCTGGGCTTGTGGATAGTCAACCCACATGAGGGACAGCTGCCCAAGGCCAGGGACATAACCCGACCATCCTGGAGCTCTGGCAGGGCTGCATTACAGAATTCCCCTCCTGGAAAGGATGGGGACCCTGCCAATGCTGCCAGGGACCTGCCGGGGTTTCCTGGAACCGCTGTTGGGCTTGGGGACAGTCAACCCACATGGCAAACAGACACCCAATGCCAGGGCCATCACCCCCACCATTCTGGAGCTCTGGCTGGCTAGCGTTATAGCTTCTCCATCTGGGAACGGGGGGGAACCCTGCCGGAGCTTCCTGGAACTGCTGCTGTGCTTGGGGATATGGGTCCCTGTCCTTTCCCGGAGGGAGAAACTGTAACGCAGGCCAGCCAAAGCTCCAGGACTGTGGGGGGCGATATCCCTGGCCTTGGGCAGCTGTCACCCATGTGGGTTGACCGTCAACCCCACCAAAAAAAGCTTTTTTTGTTTTTCTTTTGCCCCTTCCCTAGGGGCAGATGGGCACATACTGTGTCCCAAGGCCCAGCCTCAGTCTGAAAAAGAGGGGTTCTGGGGACGATGACGGCGACGACCAGGACGATGAACTGGTGGTATCTGTTAAGGCCTTTCATGACCGCCTACAGGACCTTGCAGTGTTTTGGGAGTCCCCTTGCCTGAGGAGCCCCCCCCCAGAGTCGTGAGTGCTAGCAGAGATTTTGGGCAAGCGCACCAAGATCCGTTCTGGCAGGTGGCGAGAAGGGTCTGGGAGAAGCCCAGGGTCAACGCCCAGATGAACAAGAAGTTGGACAGCAGGTTATGGGGAGCCGATCCCCCTGCCCTCCCATCCTCAGCAGCACTCTTCAGTGGTGGCTGCGGCCTCTCACTATTCTAAGCCATAGTCTTAGATGTCTTCCTCCTCGCAAGCCTCCTCCAGTGCCCAAGAGGACATGGTCCTTGAGTCTTTGGGCAAAGACACTATGCGCTGGTTTTTCCGCTCCCCCTCCTCTGCTGCCGCCTCAGATGCCAAAAAGCAGTGATGTCATGGTCGAGGAACACAGCTCGCCGGTAGGGGGCCGCCTGGCTCTCGTCCAGGACAGCTGGAAACGTGATTGCGAGAGTCCTTGGATCCTTTCTATAGTCTCCACGGGCTACCGTCTTCCTCTACCATCCCTGGAGCCTATGATCATCAATTCAGTGTTGTCATTGTTCAGAGCAAACCCACTCATTCAGGATTGGATGTGTATAAGGTCATAAATCTCTTTAACCACTTTGGCATCTTCCTCGTAATTTCCTGTCACAGGAATGGGGCATTGGGCATGATCTGTTTCCCAAATTAAGCAGATCTTTTTTTCCTCTAGCATCTGAAATAGCAGTGTAGTAAAGACATTCTACAGAACTGGCGGTAAACAGGCGCCCTGCGGGACTCTAAATCTCAGAGGGACTTTAAGCTGTCGTTCCCTATCACAGTATCGGCACTCTTCTGTGCTCAATCCAGTGCGTCTTAACACATCTCCACTGATTACGTGACCCACCCATAGCAGCATACTGGAATGTAAAATATTGTCCATGTTTCAAGGTGAAAATATCAAAATAAATACAAAGGGAGCCATTAGTAGGAAAAAGTAACATAAAAGAGGGAAAACTGAATGATTCAAACAACATGGAAGGAGTTTTTAGATTTTAAAAGAGAAAATAAAGCAGTGTGGGAAACAGTGAAGGCAGCCAATTAATGGAGGATGATGGATAGTTGAGAAAATCATGGAATGTTCTCTGTTGAATATGCATTTGAAATATTAAGCTATGAGGGAGTCATACTAAAGTTATTATATGGACTGATAGGATCATGAAGCTGCTAAAAACAATAATCCACCCTGATAAACTGCAACAAAAATGCAAATAGTTTTCACTGAATGTAATGTTTTTTTTTGTTATACATATTTATTGCAGTTGGTGGCTTTAAGATGCCAGACCAATGTCATGGTAGTGAGGTTGAGTGGGGAATTACAGAAGTACATACATTTACCACCTCATCCAAAGTGCATGAGGTACATGTATGAGATGAAAAAGAAACCAAGGAAATATCTCTGTGAAAAACTTGGGAAACACTGGTGTCTATTGAAGAAAAACGAAATTGTTTGCCATGAAAGTTCCGAGCAGACAAAGCGATTGAAACAAGGCACCATATTGTAGATCCAAAAGTTTTTGTCTATCGATTGATTAGAGCATGCACAATTCGGTCCAGCCTTTTCACATAGCCTCACT
This sequence comes from Ambystoma mexicanum, assembly GCF_040938575.1. Taxonomy (NCBI): domain Eukaryota; kingdom Metazoa; phylum Chordata; class Amphibia; order Caudata; family Ambystomatidae; genus Ambystoma; species Ambystoma mexicanum. The sequence continues at coordinate 1,209,999,777 of NC_090922.1, read as the reverse complement.
CTTATGTACCCTCTGACTGTTTGACAACAATTTATCATAGCACCCGTCTCCTCACCTGATAATTATGGGCTGCTGTTAGGGATCTAGCCACTCCGTACCTACCTTCTTTATGGCTATAAATGCACACATGCATTTTACAACATGTTTCATCACTTTTCAATCCTCGGACTAGTCTTCTAAAGAGCATTCATCCTCGCACCGCTTCAAGGCCATACCACTGGCAGTAGGCACCATATAAATGCCACATAACATACATTACATCACAAGTTGGGTAAACCAGTACTATGGTGGAAATAGCGTGATATTCTCGTGTACTGACAATGTTTGAGTTGCATGGCAGAAAATCAACAAAACAAATGAAGAAAAGAAAGCTGGACTAAGAAGAAAAGTGACCATGGTGAAACATCTAAATGCTTCAGTCTGGGGGTTGAGGCTCTTTTGAAACAATTGATATCTGTTGAGGCAGAAGGTTAAGGTTCCCACTAGGTAAAAAGGCCAACCGTAATCCCACTTTGCATGGGTGGCATTAATGCTACTTGGAAATGTCTCTGCTGCATAATGTTGGCTGTGGGATACCTGCCACACAGAGGTGCGGGGGCACGGTTTCCTCCCACTAAGGAGTAAGATGATTTCACTGGGATCCATGGTTCTCATGAAAACTCATTGGTGCCTCCCTCCAAGAAAATAACCAGAAAAGGCCTGATCTATTTTTGGGTGACATTAGTCATGGCTCCAGACTGCATCCTACCAATTTAGGATTCAGTGATGGCGGGCCACATTAGCTTGCATCTTTTCATGCAAATTGTTCCCCTTCCGTCCTCTGTGTCATTCAGAGCTTTGAGTGTATAGTTCACCATTCCAGTAGGATTCTATGCACAGTTCTTTATGCATGCCCCCTGCTGAAATGTATCAACTGCTCATTAAGTAATGTGGTTGGAGTGTTATGTAAGAAAATTGCTCGGAAATTGCAGTTGTTCACATTTATTCAATAAATCATTGTTTAATATAAATAGTGTTTGTACAACAGCTTGAAGTTAAGAATAGGATAGTAAGAACCCCCAATGCGCTTAAGTGTAAGCCGAAAAGGACTGAAATAAATCAGTTAAGCATGTTTTTTTAATTGTGTATTTAAAGAATATCTGTTTCTAATATATGCAAAGGATGTAATCTATTTGCTCAATTTATGGCTTCAATATTTTTTTGTAACACGAATTAGATGTACAGTTCTAGAATTTGGCCTTAAACAGGCCAGCATAATTAAGGATTTGTTTATTGTTTCAATCTAACAGTGACAATACACAACCTGAAGCCAATGCAAAAGAATTTTGGGTAAACATGCCAAATCTGATGTCTCATCTAAAGAAAGTATCTGAACAGAAACCACAGGCAACATATTACAATGTTGATATGCTAAAATATCAGGTAAAGTAATGGAACCCAATTAGGTTTTTCTACATCTGTCACTGACTAATAGGAAAATTGCTTATCTCTTTTACCTCCTCTAAACTGAACACAACATCAGACATGTCTTAACAAATACAAGTTGCGCAAGTTTTGTTAATCTGCCTCTAACCTTCCTTCCTTCCACAGATTCCTGAACTTGGGTATATTCTCTCCAGCACAGGCTGACCTGTGAAACTTTCAACCACCAGAGGGTACAATACATCTCTGTGTCGGCTCCATTACACAGCCCATATGCTGGTCATAATGCCTTGGCTAGTATATATGGAGTTGCCGCACCCCGTTACCTCGGTTCCTTTTTTTCCATGCACTCAGTACACTTTTGGAACGCAACCCAGCCTTGCTAAATTTCAAATGGGCCTTGCATAATTTTCCAGAAGGCCTTGGACTTCAAGCTCTGCTTGGACCTCGACAAGCGTGCAGCAAATCTCTTCACCTATTACCACAAGGGTGGTAAGAGGATCCCTTCAAAGTACCTGGGTAGGAATGTTAAGAGGACTGTGGAGGTGAAGCCAATGGAGGAACCGGTTTCTCAGCTACTGTTCTTTCACCCAGAACTGGAGTCAATCATTCCTGGCCCAGGGATACCTCCAATAATTCAACAAGTGCTGTGCAGGTATCCTTCCCCACTAAATCCTCTACTCTGAATGAGTGAGAGGAATTCAGCTGGCAGAGGCTAGACATCTTTGTGAAGGCCCCAGCCATGTTGGCACCTGTGCTGGTGGCATCCTCAGAACCCACAGTGCTTATTGAAGCCGGCAGTGGTATATATTTGGACCGGAACTCCATGCCTTTTGGCTTTGTTCCGGACCCAGTGGTGGACTCTGCTTCACCTCAGCGCTGTACTTCTCTTCCTTGGAGCATCAACGCCCCAGTTCCTGCTTCCCTCACCTTGGGGCCAACATTTCTCTGGAATATACCCACCTTTCATGGGCAAAGTTCCTCTGAAAACTGACACATTTTCGGTAAGGAAGGGCATGCCATCGCATTTGCCTTTGAAGCATGTCATTCTGCTGAGATTTGTGATTTTCCAGAGGAGAACCAATGGATGTGGCCACAGACCTACTAGGAGACTAGTGGCTTGGACTACCCTCCAGAGCTGATAACCTTCCAGTGACAGGCAGGTTGCACAATTTGCAGACGGTTAGTGTCATAGTGGCAGAGAACTAGGGTTATCTGACCAAACTAAGCTTAAGGTTCTGAATGATGTTTTTGACAAGGTTCTTCCATAGGAGACCCTGTTGCCATTCAACCGAGCAATTCTTGCTGCAGTGTTGAGGCTGGCCTCTGTCCAAGCGTTGGACCATGACCTTGCCAAAAGGAATTGCCTATCTCCCTCGAATCCAAGCTGTCTTTCCACTCACCCATCACCAGATACCTGCTTGGTGGTTCAGGCCTTGACTGCACGTTTAATGACTATGTATTTTCCCTCCTGTCAAGGACCGCAAACATCTAGATACCATAGGTCGAAAGGTCTTCGTGTCTGGCAGCTTTGCCTTAAGGACTGTTAATGTTACTTGTGCCCAGCTAAATTCATGTTTGGTCTCTGGCGTGTGATCTCTAGGACGGCAATAAACTTGTCAACTGAAGAGATAAAGGATGGCTTCAACACTCTAGTAGGTGATGTTAAAGAAGCTGCACACCGGATATTGCAATCATTTCTTGAAACAGCTGAATGCGTGGCATGTCCTATCGGAACTGGGTCTGTCCTGCCAAGACACTCTTGGATGAACACAGTTTATATATTTTTGTAACAAGAATGACTTCAAAGTCCGGTTCTAGAACTTCCCCTTAAACATGCCAGCATATACATTTAAATTTTTGTTTCAGTCTAACAGTGACGATGCACAACCAGAATCCAATGCAAAAGAATTGTGGGTAAACATGCCATACTTGATGATTCATCTAAAGAAAGTAACTGAACGGAAACCCCAGGCAACATATTACAATGTTGATATGTTAAAATAACAGGTAAAGTAATGGAACCCATATAGGTTTGGGTACATCTGTCACTGACTACTGGGGAAATTTCACTTACAATGTCAAGTAGAAACTTCTTGACAAGCCCTTTGATGATCATCACCTATTTGGGGCAATGGCTTACGAATCCTTGCAGATGTTTGAAGCCTCCAAGTCTGCAGGCAAGTTTTTAGACATTGCGGTTCTGCAGCCTTCTAAGTATGCTCTGGGGGAGGATTCTTTGTTGTCCCTTCACCTCTTTTGCCCACTAACGAGCAGCCACACCATTGTCTTTCACACCAAGTTAGAGAAAGAGGAGCACAGAAATTAGGTTGTTCCTTCTTTGCAGTCCCCTATAAGGCCTCCACTGTCAAGCCTCTGTGAATTGGTCTTCGTCCATTTGACTGTGGTAGAGGGAGATGGGGGTTGGTCCCTGGTTACCAAGGAGTGGTACCATATAACAAATGATGCTTGGGCCTTACAGGTGAACTCTCAAGGGTACTGCTTCCCTTTTCTTCAACACTTTCCTAACTGGTTCTTCGATGGATCCATGCCCTTCCCCTTTTGGCGGAGGTCCGTCAGCTTCTGCAGAAGGGAGTCAGGGTTGGTACCCCCTTCAGAGAGAGGGAAAGGCTAGTACACCCTTTACTTGCTGGTTCTGCACCTGCCTCTCTTGGCAGATAGTTTGTACACATTAGCTGTTCTGCAATCCCTCATCTGCTGTGTCATAGAGAAAAGGGTAGAACTGAAGTAATGGGGCGTGCCGACTCCATTTTATTTTGGGCCCGGCATCACGTGCAGTATATGGGCACACCACAGCACCAGGCAGAACTGCACTGTGCCCCCTGGTAGCTGAAAAAGGTTTCTGAAGTTGCTGGCACTGGAGAGAGAATATTGAAGATGAGGAATCTGTTGGAGGAAGGGCTATCCCTTGGAAAGAACATTACTGAGAGATCAGTGGTGTGGTGTTCCGATTCCTTTTGCAAAATGGATACATTTGTGTAAATTACACATCTAGAGTGATTGTAAATGTTGCTTTTGTTTTGTGAACGAGCCCCATGTAGTTTTCTATAAAGATTCCAACTATAGAATAATAGGTTGATTTAAAGACTAATTGTCAATAAATACTGTGGATGAGGATCATGCATCAACAATGATCCTTGATACTTAAAATTGGTGTGTAGATTGGAGCTTAAAAATAGAATACTCTACTAATGTATGTGTATTAACAAAACTAAATGTTTAACCTATTTTGAATTGATTGTTGAAATGAATGTATTCCGTTTTGTAAACTGTTGCACTGTAAGCTAGCTGCTTAATCATTTCACTGTCACCGTGTTCTGAAAATTGCACAAACATCCTTGTAGTATAGTCCATGTATTGTTTCATATGTTAATGTAATTTAAACATCTGCCAACATTTCTGGAGACTATTTTGATCTGTGTCCTGATGGCTTGGAGTTTCTGCCTCCTGATTTAAAGGGTGCTTGTAGAGAAGTCGAGCATTGACACACATGATACTGAAAGAGATTGCTTCAAACAAGTGGCTTTATTAAGATTTATTTCAAGCAAGGGGTTTGATCAGACACTTGCAGGAACTTGGAGAAAATCTACAAATAAGGGACTTCTCTATATACCCTGCCAATGATGTCAACAGAAATTGGGGTGTTCTTTGGGTGTCCACCACCTCCCGTTGGGTTGTTCCAAATTACAAAGTACAACATAGTCTCACAAGTCCCTCATAGTCTTTAGCACAATATCCAAAGGATGTAGCCAACTGAAAGTACAAATCATTTACTTAACAAGGCCTTAGAAATCAGTCTAGTCTCTATGCTCAAACAAAAATGGTCCAATTCTTGGTCAACCTAAGAGTTCATAATTCCCTTTATACAATGATTGTGCCTAGTCTTAAAAACAAAAGAAATAAGCTTCTATGAAGGCTTTTCCAGGATGTACTCTCATTCTGGACCCTCCTTGACCTTCCTGCTTTCCCTCTCATCCTGCAGCCCTCTCCCAGGTACTTGGCTTCTTTGACTACTTGCCAGGCTGCATGTTTGCCCCTTTAAATGCACCCTTCAACTTTGTCTCTCACTGTAATGTTGGATTTGTTCCCAACCTTTGGTATTTCCCTCTACCACATAGGTCAACCCCTGGACATCTGCATTCACTACAGGTCTTTCCTCCAGGCTTTGGCTTTCAGCATTTTACAGACTCCTGCTTCTCCAGGACCACTTAGCCGGGCTCTCCATAACCTGGGATTTTAGAGTTTCCCATGGCCTCGCCAGTAACTGATTTTTCAGCTTTCACCTATTGTCAGGACTGACCATGATGTGTTTCTCAGCCTTCGCTTAGGAGTACTTCCTACGCCTCCGAGAGGCTTCACAGGCTTGCATCAGTGTTTGAGTCGTAAGCACATCCTGCAACAATGCAATCTCCCTGTACCAAATGTCAGTGTCCCTGCTCAGGACACCTTCTCCTGTTCTGTTTCTGCTTTGGATTCTATTCCAGCTCCCTCCTTGACTGGGCTTACCCATCCTCTTATCAGGGGTTAAGCGCTTTCCCCTCTGTTTCAACCCTTCTGATTGGTTGGCGCTGTGTTTTGTCTCTTAGCTTGGGATTTGGCTATTTGTATGGCTTCTCCTAACGTAGCTTTGAACTGGTAAAATTGAACTTCTCTGCATTGGTTAAATATTTGATTTCACCCAGCTGATGTTTCAATGGTGTTATCGTTGCTACCCAACATCAACACCATCTTGTAATCTCTCCCACAATTGCTTTAAGGTCTGCACTGTGCTGTGGCTTCGGGGGACTGACGCTGCTTCATGCAGCATCCTGGCCTGACTGCGTTGATTGCAGTCACTTTGGTTTCTTGCTCAGTCTCCTGCAAGTCTGAGGTCAGATCTCTGGTAAGCATTCACACTATCTGTGTGTATTGTCTAATGCGGGTCATTTTGGTACGCTTAAGGTTTGAGCATTGCAAATTGCTGTCTTAACCTGTCACTTCTGGTTGGGAGTTTGTGATTTCATACAGCCCAGGTGTTAGGGTTTTTGGAGGACCCTAATGGTGGGGATTTGACAGCTCCTGGCGATGGTGGAGTTTTAGACACCCTTAATATTAAAATACTGCTGCTCGGTTGGGGTGGCGAGCCTGTGTGATTCCATTCTATCCAACCTATGAGAGGCACATCGGGTAGCAGCTAGACTAACCCAGGCCCTAGTGGGGTGTTGAGAGAACTCACCACACCACTTGTGTCTGACACACTGCTTTGCTTTTGAGGCAATAATAAAGACCCATGCAGCCACTTATCTGGTCTGTCTACATTTCTTGCACATTTTGGGGCCCTCTGGTGGAACCACTGGGGATTTTCTGAGACCGCTGATGTCCATTGCATCTCATTAAAGTGCAGAACTCCTACACCGTCCGGCTGTCAATGGAATGTGCCAAGATGGAAGAGCCATCTTTCCTAGCCTTTGTCAAATGCATTGACCTAGACAATGAAGACTGGAGTGCTTTGCGGAGGCTCTTGGGTTGGCCATCAGCCATATTCCCTCCCTATCCTTCAGCCTTATCAGTGACCTTTTCGGACAAACTCGGACCTTTTCTACGGTAACGGAACCTTGAGATGCAGACTACAATGGCCATTTTACACAGACTTCTTTCCAACACATGAAGCACAGTTGCTTAAGACAAATAGCATAGTGCTAAGGAAAACGGGTGGGGTGGGGGAGGGGGGCACCGGAATACCAAGTGTTTATTTCTAATTAAACTAGCTTGAAAAGCTTCAGGCAGGATTAACATAAGTGATCAGTAGAGCAGATCAACGTAGCCTTAACGATTCCACTTCATGGCAGAATACTGAAACATCTTGCCTGCCTTAAAGTGACATCTTTTTTTTCACTTTAACACCGTATGGCTACATATTTCCTTTGATGTGAAAAAGCTATGTTTGCATGAAAACCAGTACAAGGGTGCTTTTTGGCTGATTTAATTGCGTTCAACTGGCAAAATCAAATAGGTATTTTTTTTGTAATGCTTTGAAAGAAGATTGTAATCCATTTTTTAAGTGTGTGGCGATCCTGCACATAGGCATATACAGTCTGTTTTCTAACATGGAGATGCCATGAGTACCCTTTTACAGCTGATGTTTTACATGTGCTTCTCCAAGCATAAAACTGGTGCAAATCTGGACATTCCTAGGAATATCTTTGGGGTGTTAACATGCAAATTCAGTTCACAAAGATGCGCTCAAAGGCATCTCCATGTTTGCTCTCGGTTCAGGCTTTCAGAATCCGGTACAAGGGAAAAGAGGCAAATCTGAGATGCTCACTGACCTCTTCTGTTTTGCTTCAAGAAAAATGGGTGCAAATTGGGCCAAAGGTTTTATGAATTGAATGATAATACCAACAATGGAAAACTGAGATTAGAAGTAACTTTGCCTTTGTAAAGATGGCCATCATTTGCACTTTACTGTGCACTATGCTGACCACCGTTTGTGTAGTGATCTAGAAAGTGAAATGGTTATTGTGTTATTTTTAACCATTAGAAAACAATGTCGGTTTTACCAGTTCTTACATTGGTTCTTGATGCAGGGACCTTTGCACTCATATCCGCACTGATTGAACATTCAAATTATTTTCTATAGTTTACAGGAATAACGTAATTTCTGTGAATAATGGGTTTCAACCATTGTGAGCCCTCTACCATTTCAGTGCTGCAATCAAATGTGCTTCTCTCCATTTGATCAGTCCCTTGGATCACTAAGGTTGATAATACCTTTTTAATAATTGAAACCCACACACCAAAATCTAAAATGCATACAATCCAGGGATTGCAGTACTTATGAATGGTAAACCCTACACGCGTTTTCTTTAAGTTAACTAGTTAGATTTACAATGCAGAGATGAAGAAATAATGTTCTACCAAAGAAACTGCAAAGAAATGTAAACTAAACTTGCCGTCCAGTTAGGCACACTCTATTACTCTATAATGGTATTCTACAAGATGCATTCAATAAACACACTTTTTTCATGCCATACCTTTCGAAGTCACAACTCAACCATAATTATAGATCAGCCCTTGCATATTGCTGATCAAACACATGTCTTGGAGGTTTCAAGAAAATCACGTAATGAAATGGATTCTGAGAGGCAGGAATCTGGGGAAAAGAAGAGAACTTTGTTCCTAATTAACTGTTTTCGATTATGGCAGCGGTACGATGGGGCATGATAAGCTGTCCTAATATATCATACATTTCCAGACCATGATACATATTTCTCTTTGAGAAATATACAATACTAGAGAAGAAAATGAAACTGATTTAGAAGCCGTCTGCAAAAACACCACCACTATAGATCTTATAACCTAGATGTATTCTCAACTAATCTGAACTGTGGATATACTTTAAGCACCAGTGGTTGGCTAATTGATATTCTTTTGTATGAAGACCAAGTAGCCCAATTAGACCTCACTTTGATTGGGTTATGCAGGCATTTAAAAGCTACAGATGTCCAACTGAAATTAGTCCAAAAAAAAGTACCTATACGTCATCCTAATAAGAGGAAATTGGACTGGGTTAGAAGGCATGTGACCCGTGAGGTCAAATCATTCTTGTATTTTAGAGTGCTACAGGCCGGAAGGGGGAGACGGGCCACACACAGGTGATCTCATTGTTAACCAAACTAAATCTGAAAACTCACCTGGGATGCCTTTCTGAAGACTGTGCCCTTCTCGTAAATTGTTTTTGAAACTCAGAAGTGTTTGGTCACTTGCAAAAAGCCCAAATCCATGTCCCCTACTATCAAAGGCTTTGATGCACCTGAACCCAGTCAACCTAGAATAACATTTAATTTGCACTGTATGTGTGGTGGTGTTGGCGACAGTACAAAGGAAGCAACATGCTTCATCATTAAATGTTGATTAGATTGTGACCAATATATGACCATCAGGTGCAGTGCTGCAATGTGGCCAGGCAGTGGTGTTCTGGTGAAAGACCTGGCCAGGAAGTTAAGAGGGTGTGGGTAAAAATAGGTAAGAGAGCTGGCGATGAACTGGGATGACTGCTGCCAGAGATTCATGGAGTGAGTTGAGGATGAGGGGGCAGGTGGGGAGGGAAATGGTGGGGGTCTCACTGCAAACAGCATGCAGTAAAAGGGATCGAGGTGGCAAGGGAGAAGAATGCAGTTACGAGTGTGATTTTAACCCTCACACACCGTTAGCAAGGCAGTAGAAATAGGGGTTGAGTGGGTGGGAGACAGGATCCGAGTTGCAGGCTGTACCTCGCACACAGAAGTGTGCCAAGTATCCTCTCTGTGCAAAGTTGAAATTAGAAGTGTACCTGATAGCGTGTCCTAGTTGAATTTAGAACTGTCCCTGATATCCCCTCTGTGTAAAGTTGAATTTAGAAGTGTGCCAAATAGCGTGCCCTAGTTGAACTGACTAGTGGACCTAATAGTCTCTCTATGCATAGTTTTAATTTAGAAGTGTGCCTAATAGCGTGCACTGGCTGAATTTAAAAGTGTGCCCAATAGCGTGCCCTAGTTGAACTGACAAAGTGTCCATAATAGTCTCTCTGGTCATAGTTTAATTTAGAGGTGCACCTAATAGCGTCCCCCGGCTGAATTTAGAAGTGTGCCTAATAAGCATATCTGTGCTAAATTGAATCATCTAGAAGTGTGCCAAATAACCTCTCTGTACGAAGTTGAATTTAGAACATTGAAGAACATGTAACCCATCACCAGGCTTACTCTCTTCTTTACACCACCATTCAACTAGAACACAGAGATACTGTAACACCATTCGGTATAACTGTTCTCATACCAACATCTGCCGCATACTCCCCATCACTCTATCTAAACACTGCTGGTTACACACCCCCAGCCAGGCGTTCTCCTCAGGCCTAACGCAGCCACAATCGGTCTGGATAAATCCTGCCAGAACGAACACATACTCTTGATATCTCAACCACCACACCTACCGCTAAGAAGCAGCTATTATACAAATACCACATCAGCTGCACACATCCGGTGCTCACACGCACCTTTGACTCTCTCTAATGACCTGAACTTCGGTTCCCAAGGGCGTTCAACCTACCAGCACCTTCAGACCATACCAATGGTATATAAGGCGCTATATAAATGCAAAGTAACATAACACAACACAGTTGGCACATCAGTAGAAGGCTTTGAAAGTGAGGCTGGGATTGCGGGGATGCCACCACTATTCTGCATAGAGGGAGGGGGGCCTGAGGAAGGAAGTAGTTTCAGGGTAGGATGAATTCCGGAACAAAGTGCTTGGAGAAAGAGTGCCATGCTGCACTGCAAGGTGAGACCGAATACAGAAACGTGGCATGAAGCAAGATGATAAATTGTGATTGACAAATTGCCAAATTTAACTTTAGGCATAAAGCCACGATGAAGCTTGTAATGTGAAATATGAAGACTTCAAATATTTGGGGGAACCCTTTGTGTCCAGGGTAGAACTGGGGACAGTGAGGTCCAGTCCTTGACTACTTGATAAAAATATAACAATTTTAACCAATTGCACATTTAAGGTAACTCTTGTTACTCTTCTTGAAATCATTACAAGCTTTGTCTTTGCAACTTAAAGTTGGTAGGAACGAGCCCCCCTTATTGTCTCAGGAGGATAGCTCTGGGGCAACATGCTCGCCTTGGAAGCAAGACGACATGAAGCACCACAGGTTCGAAGCCCGGGTCTGCGCTTAGAAACCCCTGGGTTTTAAGCGCATTATAAATAACCTATCCTATCATATAAGAAATGTGAAACCCGCAACAAAGGAAACTTGTTGCTGAAGTAAGAGTCAACTGCATTCTGGCGCACCATGAAACTTTAAAAGGACAGCAACACAGTAGAGTGTGAAAACATGCAACTGATATTCACAATGCTGAGTGTTCTACCTGTTTACAATTTCTATGGGTACAAAAACTGGCATGTTGGCACGGGGCGCAAAGTTAAAGTGGACTTGTTTTAAGTGAGTGCTGAATTTCAAGGGTTTTGTTGCGTTAAATCTGATCACCTTAACACTCTATTAACCACGTTTTTTTTCTCACAGAAATAAATATATTTTGTATAGGGCGGGAGTCGCTGCTCTATAGTTGAGGTGAGTCGTGAACTCCATAGGAAATCAAGAAAATGAATTGCTAATAACTTTTGAACCGTGCAATGGATTTAGCTGAAGTTTACAAACAATTTTGTACGCCCGTCCCCTTTCCGCTCCAGACTGGAAGGTTCGGGAAAGATTTTGGTAGGTTTTTAAAAAAAAAAATTTAAAATTCAATTTTATTGTTTTTTTATGGCAACAAAGCATTAATACAAACAAGGACATTGGGGCACCGGCCCGTGTCAACTTCCATTAGAGAACCATAATACTCTGCTGTATACACCCTGCCTCCACCCACCCGCACAAGACCCCTAATGGTAGGGCACACGATCCACATCTCCATGATTATCCTTTTCGGGCAGCTCCAACCGGGCATACGAGGGATAAACATTAGTGAACTTTGCTTGGAAAAGTACAATGAGACTTATGCCACGACCAGTTTTCGGGCCGGGTGGAGTGCCTCTGTTAAACTCCTGTCTCATCCTCAACGTTGGAGAACGCTTCCATGAATTGCAGCCAATCGGTCTCAACCTGCGTGCTGGAGCCGTGTATTGCTGCTGTTAGTCTCTCCATAAAATAAATGTCCTTGGCCACAATCACCCATTCCCTCTTCGAGGGGAGAGATGCTCTCTTCCAAGTCCTGGCCCGTGCAGCTCTGGCTGCCAATAGCAGGAAGTGTCAGGTCCGGAAGTTTCTCCCAGTGGTCGTCCCTGTGGCAGAGACCAAATATTAATGAAAATGGATCTAAGAGGTAAACCCCCTCTCCCGCCTCCTCAAGCCTGCTGAGCACTTCTGACCAATAGACTTGCACTTTCTTGCAGGACCACCACATATACCAGTAGTTGGCTCTTTCCCCACATCCATGCCAACACAACGGGACAGTATCTGGGAACATCCTAGAGAGGGAGATTGGGTCGTACTGCCACCTATGGAGAAGCTTGATGGCGTGGGACTTGTACTGACATGAGATAGAAGTCTTAAATGCCCTGCTACATAGTCTCCCCCAGAGCCCATCCCTGATGGCACAACCCAAGTCCCTTTCCCATTTCCCTCTGAGGCTCTTAGTCGTTCCCTCGCGGGAGGTTAACAGTGCTCCGTACAAGAGGGAGATGAGACCTTTCATTTCAGTGTGGGAGTCTAGAATTTTCTCAACCGGGGTAAGCCCTCTTTGTATAGAAGGTTTTAGTTTCGGCTTCATTAGGATGCCCTTGAGGCGCAGGTATAGAAGCGGGGAGAGCCTGCTGATAACCAGTGCCGCCTCGAGCTCCTGGATGCTTATAAAAGTGTCCTCTCTTACCAATTGGCCTACCCTACACAGGCCCGCGCCGAACCATGACTGGTAGTGTTCATGGCCTGGGATTTCTTCCGGGACTGGTGTAGACCAGATATGGCTCAGGGGAGAGGGCCATGTGGTGACTTTCTCGCTAGAGCCTTTCCCCGCTAATGCTTTCCACATTGTACCCAGTATTGGGTGGTCCCTGATTCTTTTGGGGAGCTTTTTCAATGGGACCCATAGCCATTCACCCACGGTAACTGGGCATAGGTAGACATTTTCAATGTATACCCATTGTTTATTGGGGTCCTCTCTAAGGTGGGGAGTCAGGGCCCTAAGTTGGGCTGCTCTATAGTAGGAATTCGGGTCTGGCAGGGCGACCCCTCTATCCTTGGGGAGGGTGAGAGTCTCGTATCCAATTCTATGTCTCTGGCCCTGCCATATAAACTTCACTATACGCCTCTTGGCTTCTCTGAGGTATGGTTCAGGAGCCTCCAAGGGGAGCATCTGAAAGACGTACAGCACCCTGGGGAGAAGATTCATTTTTATGGCGCTTATTCTTCCCATCCAGGAGATCTGCCCCTTCCCCCAAGCCTCCATGTCCCTGAATAGTTTATCAAAGAGCAGGGGGTAATTTGCCTGGCCTAAATTCCCGTCGGGACGGACTATGTTGATCCCCAAGTATTTGATCTCCTCCGTACAAATTCTGAGGCCCAGTGGGACGAGTTTTGTCAGATCTCTATCCGCATCGGGTGCAAAGAGAAAGATCATTGACTTGCCTACGTTTACATTGAATCCGGAGAAGTGGCCGAACTGTTGAATCACTTGCAATGCGGCTGGGACTGACCTTGCAGGCTCCCTCAGGTGCAGCAAGCGGTCATCTGCATAGAGGCCTAATTTAAAGGTACGTTCGCCCACCTCAATTCCTCTCACCATTGATGCGCCCCTGAGGTACTTCGCCAGAATCTCCATTGTCATGGCGAAGAGGAGAGGGGAAAGGGGGCAACCCTGCCTCATACCTCTCTGGAGATGAAAGACTCGTGATAAACGCCCGTTAACTGTAACTCTGGCAGTTGGTGACACATATAGGGCCTTGATGGCTTGTTTAATCCCCGTACCGAATCCCAGCTTCTCAAGTACCCCCTGAAGGAACCCACAGTCAACCCGATCAAACGCCTTCTCGGCATCAATGGACACCAGGACGGGGTTCCCACCCTTCGGTGCTGCCTCTCTCATCAGGTGCAAAGTCTTGCACAGTGTATCTGCACCTTGCCTTCCCCGTATAAAACCCACCTGATCTGAGTGAATTAGCCTCGGCATGTAGCTGTCCAGTCTTGAGGCGATAATCCTGGTAAATAGCTTAGCATCTACATTCAGGAGGGAGATGGGTCTATAAGAGGGGCAGTCCACTGGGTCTTTCCCCTCCTTCGGAATCACCGTGATCAGAGCTTTGCCAAAGGAAGGGGGTGCCCTCCCCGTCCTCATATTCGAGAAAAGGTCCGCCAGGAACCCCGCTAGTTGGCCCGAGAAGGCCTTGTAGAAACCTGCCGTGAACCCGTCCTCCCCGGGGGCCTGCCCAGTTTCAATCCCAATGTGGCTCTAAGCACCTCATCCTCAGTTATGGGGGCGTCTAGGGCCGATGCTTCTAAGGGACCAAGGACAGGGAGGGCCACCCCATTGAGATATGCCTCACTTGCTTCCTTCTCCATCTCCCCTTTCCTCCCGTAGAGCTTCTCATAGAATGAAGCGAAACTCTCAACGATCCCCTCCGGATCAGATCTTTCCCCCTCTTCAGTGCTAACCACTCTTGCCACCCATCTATCTGCCCTTTGGCCTCGCAGTTTTGTTGCCAGCATAGCATCGGCCTTGTCCCCTTTCTCATAGTATTTCTGACGTAGATGTTGGAGCCCCGCTACAATTTTCCCCATCTCCATTTCTCTCAATTCTAGTCTCTTCTCCCTCGCTATGCCCAGGTCCCTCTCTTTCTCTGTCTCCACCTTCCCCTCCGAGCTTTCTAGGAGGATTATTTCAGATCTCAACCTGTGGGTCAAGAAGGTCCTAATTCTTTTTTTGGATGCCCCTTCGCTGATCAACCTTCCCCTCCAAGTCGCCTTAGCCGCCTCCCACACCATCTCCCGGCTCACTTCTCCTGTGTCATTTAGCTGAAAGAATTCTTTAATTGCAACGGTCATTTCTTCCTTAAAGACCGCATCCCTCAGCAGGAAATCGTTGCACCTCCAGAGGGACTCCCTGGGTTTCAACCCCGCTATACTGACATCCGACCAGACCATGTCGTGGTCTGACCAGCTGACTGGGCGGATGTCATAGGCCTCTATTCTGCTCATATGCTGACTCCCCATGAAAAGGTAATCTATCCTGGTCCTGGTACCATGGACTGCGGAGTAGAAGGTGTATCCCCTTCGTCTAGGGTGCAGCTCCCTCCATATGTCCACCAATCCCTGTTCCCACATTAATTCCCGCAGCCCACCACGAAGTTCAGCTCCTCTATTACCTGATGTGGCTGAACTCCCACTATGCTCCAACTCTCGATCTGCCCACATATTAAAATCCCCACCCAGGAGCAGGAGCCCTTCCGCTTTAGCCATCACCTCCCCCAAGGCCACTTGAGCAAATTCTCGCTGACC
Source organism: Ambystoma mexicanum (assembly GCF_040938575.1). Taxonomy (NCBI): domain Eukaryota; kingdom Metazoa; phylum Chordata; class Amphibia; order Caudata; family Ambystomatidae; genus Ambystoma; species Ambystoma mexicanum. The sequence goes on along the minus strand of NC_090922.1, from coordinate 1,209,984,323 downwards.
CACGTTAGGGCAGTATATCACTGCTAGGCTGACTCTGGAATTATTTAGATTGCCGGACACTACCAAGGATCTTCCATCCTCCCTCTCCCACCGGGACACCTCTGTCAATTTCTGGTTCCTTTGGAGTAGGATGCCCACTCTGCCTTTCTTTACGTGACCCGATGCCCAAAAGGTCTGGCTAACGTGAGATCCTGGGATGGCCCTCTCCTCCCCCCTCCCTGTTCTGATTTCTTGGACAAACAAAATATCCACCTTTCCATTTTTCATTTCCCTCCCGAGAAGGGAGCGCTTTGTCGGGGAGTTGAGCCCCTTGACGTTGAGTGAACCCACCCTGAGTGACTCGACCGGCCCCTTTTTTCATTGACTGCCATTGCTTTCCCTTCTTAAATATCTTGTCCTCCCGATCATGTCGGAGCTGCCCAGTGGCCATTTGAAGTGTGGTGGATATCGTGCCCCGAGTCCCTTACCGTCAATTCCCACCCCTTCCTCTTCCCTCCTTTGTCCAAGACGCCTGCCAACGGGCAAGCCACCAGGGTATGTGCATGTTCCTGCACCGCAGTTCTCTTGGTAAACTCTGTGTCCCCAGCCGGGGTTGCCTACGAGCCAGACTTAATCTTCTCGTTAAATTATCTTTACACTCCTAGTCCCCTTCAACCTCGGACGTCGGAGTGTTAGGTTTTCTGAATTTTCTCCTGCCCTTTGTCGTCTTCGTGGTCAGGGACCCGCCGGTTCTCTCACGGTGTCGCCTGGTTCTTGAGTCTCCATCAAATTTCCCCCTTCCGGGGCGTTCCCCTTAAGCACTTGTAATACTTGTGAGGCTTCTTCGCCACTAATCACTCTATATTCTACCCCAGCCCGTTCAAAGGAAAGGGTGAAGGGGAAGAGGACCATCTATATCTGATATCTTGGCTTGTGAGTCACTGGGTGAGTGGACGACATTCTCTTCTGCAGGTGAGCGTGAGGGATGATAGGTCCTGGAATATCTTAATTGTATCGCCTTCAAAGGTAAAGCTCCCCAGTCTTTTTGCCTTCTCCAGGACCTCCATTTTCTCTCTATAGCGGAGGAACTGCACTACGATGGACCTCGGGCCACCGCCCACACCCCCTCCACCTCGATGCGCTATTTCCAGCTGGACCTCCTTGCCGCCCTCCAGTGTAAAAAGCTGGTTTATCAGGCCCTGGACCTTCCTCCCCACGTCCGCCGCAGTTTCCCCTCTCTTGAGTCACACCCATAATGCACAGTTTGTTTCGGCGCTCTCTGTTTTCCAGATTGTCCATCTTCAAAATGATGTCCTCCTCTCGCATTTCTAAGTCCGTTAGCCTAGCCTCATAGTACATGTCGAGCAGGTCTGTCTGGAGGTGATCATTTTCCATCCCTTCCATTTTATCCTCCAGGGTATCCACCCTCCCCTTGAGATCCACTATGGAGGCTTGAATGTCTGTGCGAATCGCCTTAATCTCTTGGAGAATGTCCTTGAGATCCTCTTTAGTAAGTGCAGCGGGAGGGGGTTCGCCGCCCACTGGCATGGTGGTTATGGCGTTCCTGGGGACAGTAATTGTGACCGTGAGGGGCCGGCGGAAGCGCTGGAGGGATGAGATCGCCCCGGGTGCTGGGGGTCGCTCCAGGGTCCAAGACTTCTGGCGCACCTCAGGGCGGTGCTGCTATACCCCTTACGAGGGACGGTGTCAGGGTCGACGGTCCAAGGCCCTCTCAGTAGCCGGACCACTGGGAACTCGGGCGATGTGGGCACGTGGCTCTGTGAGTGGCGCTGTGTCCTAGCTGGGGCCTGCTGGTCTAAGTAGGGTCTCCGAGGTACTGGTCCTAGTTGGATCTGTAGATTTCAGGCAGCACCGACCTCCCGTTCCTGTGTATAACCCAGGAGAGGGCCCTGGGGGGGGGGGGGGGCTGCCCCTAGATGGCTCGACCACTCGATTGTCCCCTCCCCCCCCCCACTGCTCTCCTCGCCTCCAACTGCTCCCCGTCACTGTGCTGGGCCCCGCCGGGTAGGCCAAGGCGCTTCCGTGGCGTCCACGGGGCTGATACTTCCGTCCGGGCGTTGTCTGTCGCGGGCCCTCACTGTGTGCTGGGTGTGGGCCGGGAGCGAGCTCTGGGCCCCAGGGTGCTGGAGGGCGCCCCTCTGTGCTGCCCCCATTCCGATGCACCAATACAGGGCGGGAAGCCCGGGCCGTGTCCTCTTCAGCCCTCGGCTCTCGTATGATTCACTGTGTCCGTGGGGGCCACGTTCGTATGAGCCCCACTCCAAGCCCCCCACGTTGAAGCCCCCCACGTTGCGGTGTGTCCCCCAGCCCACCTCCGCAAGATATGCTTCCGCAACAGGGGGTTGTGGGGTGCCTGGCTCCAAGGGCCTCTTTGCGGAGCCGCGGGGACGGCAGCGTCCGGTGTTGCAGGCCCGCTCCGGTAACCACTGCTCGTGTGCACTTCTCAGGACACCCCTATAGTCAGGACCCCGGGCCACACTGCGGCGGGTCCCAGCGGCGGGTCCCCCGGTACTCTCAGGGTGGGACCAGCTGATCAGGGGACAGGTCTTCTCCGGCTCAGTCTCGTACTCCAGGCCGGGGACTAGGGAAGTCCACTAGGCCCTGCGGTGCTTTCGGGAGCATGATGCTTACGTGTCCTGCATGCTCCGCGCCCCCTGGTGGTCTCGAGAAAGTTATTTTAAAAAAAGCACTTTCGCCCTACTCCCTATTCATTTTCCCTTAGACAAATTCATTTTTGCTCCAGTGCAAAACATACAGGGGGCACGGCCGAAGGCCGTCACCACTGTCCATGTCAAAGGCAATGCCTCTTAGCTCGTTAGTGTTTTCAAAAAAGCAATGGGCACGGTCGGAGGCCATGAGCAGTGGCACTGACAAATGTAAGAAAAAAACAATGGGATATAATATAACCCTTGAAATTCAAGGAAAAAACTTTAAAGTGCAGTGAAGGTGACTAAATAGAACACAACAAAACCCTTGAAATGCAGTACATTGGGAAATTCGGGACCGGCTTAACTTGGCGCCAATAGATTTCTTTGGGGCCCACTAACCATGGCCAGTGTACATGTTGCACCAATACGTTTTTTGGGGCCCACTAGCCATGGCCTTGGCCACTGTAAATGTTGCACCCATAGGTTCCTTTGGGCCCACTACCAAAGCCTTTGGCTGTGGCCAGTGGCCCCTGTACATGTTGCACTAATAGGTTTCTTTGGGGCCCATTAACCATGACCTTGGGCCATGGCCAGTAGCATAGAGACCCATTACACCTTGCCTACTAGATCTCCATTTTATTTAGTGTATCCGAGTTGCTAGATTGCTTGTTACTGCTGCTTTGTTCTTATTTGCGGAGTTGAACATCATTTAGACCGTATGCACATCTAGATTTGAATTTTAATATTTTTGTGTTTTTTATGGTCTGGAGAAGTAGTATTTTTTTTATTATATCTTTAATTTAAGAATCCTTCAATTCAGGTTGTAACATCTTTACGTTTTAGAAGACGCAAACACCGCACAGAACAAAAAAATACTTAGTTATCCATTCACTTCGCCCGTGCGGTGAACTACAGTTCCCATAAGAATTGTAGTCTGCGCGGTCAGGCGCTATGGGGGATTAGCAAGTCTGTAGTACGAACGCTACTGCTGACAACTACTCCTGTAGAAACCATCCTCAATGTTGTGGTTGACGATCACTATTATTCCCAGAGGGACACTCTTGGGATATCAGACCAGCAAAGCCCTGCTCACATGGCTTTCCCTTTATTAAATACTCTTATGTGACCGGGACATGCCTTGTCGACTATGTTGTCTACAGACAATGCTAGGGCTATGGCTTTATGGCTTCACCAGTATTCGAAAAAGTATGTTTTTTGAGTCCCTGAATGATACACCAAACGAGATTGGCCGTCATTCTGTTAAGATTTAATTACTTAATACTTGTTCGCTTGATAAGCATGCCATGGACAGGGATTATATTTCAAATTAAAACATTTTAATTAAAAAATCGACATTGTGTCTTGTGGAAATGTGTTAATGGGATTCTATAGGCGCTAATATAGATCTGGCTACACGAGAGGATTATGTATTTTCTGGGCAAACCTGAGACTTTGGTAGGGTATGAGTGGCAATCGTGGTCAGAAAAGACTTGAACTTTCAAACACCTGTAACTTGTAGGTTGTGAAATTGTTCTGACTAAAACCTCCCCGACCCCTAACAATTGCTTGAACATTATTCTCGCCTATTGCCCGCCTAGCCATATGCCATCTTTTCATGGGGATGTTTAAGAGATCTTGTCATCTCTGAACAAACCCAATTACTCCACTATTTTGCCGGGGGATTTGAATAGATGGTTTAGGAATCCCTTGGACCCCGAAGCCCCCACACCTTTATTAACTCTTCAAGAATAAGGATTTTACAATCTGTAGTAAGGAGCGAACCCATAGTATGGGGAAGGTGTTATATTGGTTGTTTGCCACGAACTTGGTATTGAGTCCACTGCATATGGGACCTTGTATTTGGTCTGATCATTTCTTTGTGACATCCAGTTTTACACATCCCACTTTTGTGGCACAGAAAAAGAACATCTTGAAGAAAGTCACAAGTAGAAAATATAATAATATTCACTATAATGACTTGTAGCCCTTCCTTACATGGCTTATGGACTCCACTTCAGCTTGCCACTCCACATTTCTTGGTACTGGAATACGAGAAGGCATTTTCTAGCTTACTGGACCGTGTGGCCCCTATTCAGTCTAAGATTGTAAGAGAAAGGACGAATAGTCAGAGGTGGTTTACCTCTTCGTTTACAGCATGGAAACAAGAAAAAAGAAGAGCCAAAAAGACTTGGGGGCGGGGGGGCACATCAGTCACAAGAAAATAAGGACGCATGGAAGGCCCTGGAAAAACTGTATCATAAAGAGTTTTTTTGCCTCCCAAAAACTTTAACAACCAAATTGCTGCATATAAAAATCACTCAAATTATTCGAGATTCACAGAGACCTGGAGAAACCTAAATCGCAGTTACAACAGTTGATTCCCCTGATAAAGAAACCTGGACTGGGCTACAAATTATAGACCAACTTTAGGCCTATTACCAGTGTGCCTTTTTTTCTTATAATTGATACGCTTGCTACATAACAACTACAGGAACTACGGGAAAATGCTGAAGTCCTCCACCCTAGGCAATCTGGTTTCAGTTCCTTCCATGGAACTGAAAGTGCCTTGTTGGGCCTGCAAACAGAAATGCTAAAAATCTTTGGCAAAAGCAAGTCTAGGCTGCTGAGGTTATTAGACCAGTCAGCAGCCTTCGACCTTGTGGACCACAAGAAGCTTCTTGAAAGAATGCCAACTAAAAGAACTTGCTCCAGAGAAGCAATCACCTAGATCCGGTCCTTCTTACGCATTAGAGTGTCTGTTGTATGAGGTGATGCCTGTTCAAAATTGTAGCCGCTAGAAAGCGGGTGCCCCAAGGAGCATGTCTTTCTCCCTCCTTATTTAATTTATATTGTCACCCGTTGTGTGGATGGCTGGATAGACTAGGAGTACGATTCACCAACTATGCAGACGATACTCGGCTCATTATGGACTTAAGTGAAGAGTACGAAAAAGATGCTTGGGGATTGTTCTAATCTACAAATCAATTCAAAATTGGATGGCAACAAACTGGATGTGTCTTAATACAGCCAAAACAGAGCTTTTGATTTTCGGGTCCTCCAAAGCTCGTTCCAACCTTGATGGCCAATATTCTGGCTTTATTATAGACAATCACTGCATCAACACAGTGGCGAAGGTTAAGACTCTGGGGGTTGTTTTTGAATCCTCTTTGAGTTGTGATGCGCACATTAATAATGTGATTAGCAAAGCTCATTATCACTTGAGATTACTACGACTGGTTAAACCTTGCGTTTCAGAAGTTACTTGTACCACACTAGTCCGAGTTACGGTTATGCCTACGATTGACTACTGCAGTGCGCTACTAGCAGGTGTTTGCTAATGGTAGTCTGGGGAAACTGCAGAACGATGCAGTGCGCAAGCATACCTAGACATGATTCCATCTCTAACTAATTCTGGCTTCCACAGGAAGCCAGTGTAAATTCCTCCTGTGGACAAAGTAAATACCATCATTCACAAATGTCTTTACGGACAAGCACCTTCTTATCTAAAGGATTCTATTGTCATGCAACATCTCACGAGAACTACCAGGTCCAGTGACGCGATGTGCCCGATTTGTCCAAGGAGCTAGCGAGCCAGAGGAAATGGCAGATCGTTCCCGGTACAGGCAGCCTTGGCTTGGAACCAGCTCCCAAAAGACTTGTGTGCGGACAATAACCTATCCACTTTTTGGAGACACCTGAAAAAGGTCTTCTTTGAGTAATTCTCCCTACTTGCTGCTCTTTCTTTGTCTGCCTTGGCCATTCCCTCCTTCCTGCACCCTGATGCCTGCGGGCTCTGGCGCATTATAAATGGATAAATAAATGTGATCGTTTTAGGTGTAAAATGTCCTTTTTTTTTTCTCCACTCTTCCGATTCCCCTGGTATTTCCCCAATAACGTTAAAAAATCAAACTCTCCCCAGTCCTCGCAGGCACTCACGCACCGCCGGGCCATGGCCAATGTACTAATGGGTTTCTTTAGGGCCCTCTAGCCATGGCCAGTGGCCACTACCTTGTCCACTGTATATGTTGCACCAATAGGTGTCTTTGGGGCCCACTACATGATGCACAAATAGGTTTGCTTCCAGGCATACTAGCCATGGCCACGTCGTTTGGCTGTGGCCACTGTACATGTTTTACCAATACGTTTCTTTGGGGACCACTAGGCATGGCCTTCAACCGTGGTGACTGTACGTGTTGTGCCAATAGGTTTCTTTGGCGCCCGGCCATGGCACAAAGACCCATTGCCTCCTGCACTGTAGGCTTACAATGTCTTTTCTTTTCCACTATTATGATTCCTACGGTATTCCCCCAGGAGATTTATAATGTTGATGCTTCATCCCCTCTGGGACCCCCCGCACTTTTTCCTGGACTTCTGGACGATTCTCTTTAATCCTGAATGAGTGGAGCTTTTTTCCCCACTCATTCGCTCTTATGGGCTCTGTCTTTTGGAACTCTGTTCTTTGTGTTTTACTGTCCTAAGGAGTCTACCTGGCTCCATATCTTTTTAAAGGCACATTGATTTACTATTGCAGCACACAGATCCTTATGGGCAGTGTTGTTGGGGACCATTTGGGTCCTCCTTTGAGTTTCTTTTTTTATATCCTAGAGTAACTACAGTTCTTTTAGTATCTCTCCTAAAACTTTATGGTCTGATAGTTTGGCACACCGCACATTATGTGCAGTGCCAAGGGGATAGCTATTATTCCCCTTCTCTCTGCTCCTGTGATTGTTTTTAAAACACATAGACAACTTTCTAGTTATGGCTGGTGGCAGTGGACTATTGTGTGAATGTTCTACCGCAGGGTATGTCCATAGCCCCAGTTATGCACAATAGGATCACCCAAGTACTAACTTGGTGGCTCCCTTCTTTAGCGTGGTTGTTCTTTGCCAACCCTTATCGTCGCATCCTGGGAGGGAGGAGGGGGGCTGTGTGTGTGTGTGTGTGTGTGTGTGTGTGTGTGTGTGTGTGTGTGTGTGTGTGTGTGTGTGTGTGTGTGTGTGTGTGTGTGGGTGTGTGTGTGTGTGGGTGGGTGGGTGGGTTTGGCGGGAACCCTTGGGTGTCCCTGTCTAGGTTCCGGTGTGTCTGCAGGCAGGAAGCAGGGGAGTTTTTCACTCCCCTGACCTTTGTCTGCCTGAGAGCCTAAATGGAACCAGCTCCCACTGGGGCTGTAGCTGTCCTGATTGGACAGCCACCTGCCCCTTGCTGCCCCATTCTGTAAATTGCTGAGAGATTGCAGCGGAGTGTGTGCTGGAACTTTAATACAGTGAAGCGACCACTGCTGTCCTGAACCAGTTTTCTGTGTGACTAAAGGCCTCCGAAGAGGTCGGCGCCTTCCCTTTGACTGGTGGGAACAATCAGTCCCAATACGAACTTTAATCTAAACAATCTCCCAAGGTGTTGTGCCTCTCCAAAGTTGCAGAACCCCAATATCAGGAGACCACCGATCCAATTGAAGTGCATCATTGTGGAAAGGCCGAATCCGTCAGTCTTTGAGATCCATTGAATCTCCAGAGGCACACTGCAGCCCGTCCAAGTCCCCCTCAGAGTGCAGGACCTAAGGATTCAAAGAAGATTGTCCTGGCGTATCGCGTCCTTTGTTGGTGCTGCAAAAAGGCGCTAAAACCGCAGAGTGACCAGAAAAGTTGCTGAAGGCAGTTCCACAGGCCCTCCCTCGAGACTGCTGCTGAAGGATTTTGTCCAACCAAGGAATCCGGAGGTCGGTACAGCGCCGCCACATCGAGGAGAATCCAACCATTATCTTTTCTTCTAACCTAAGGTACTGTGGGGAAAAAGGTATTGCTTACCTTCATCTGAAAAGTCACTCCAGAGCGTTGGAGTGCACATAGTTGTGTCCAGGTTACCCCCCTCTTACACTCGAATCAAGCTGATGCTTATGTCCCCTTTAGCGAGTCCTTAGTCTCTGTTGGTTTAATCTTACTACATCCTAAAGACTCAAGTATCCACAGGAACAATTTGTATTCCACTGCTTTTCAAGACTTTTAGGTTCTCCCCAAACTGCCTTTAGCTAGGGTTGCATTTTGGAACTTAAGATTTGCTGTGCAAAGAAACTGCTAGCATAACGCTAACCAACTATTTTCCTTACCAAAAGTCAATATCCTATATGTGCATGCAGAGTAAATGTCTTTACTGTATTTCTGCTAAACTTCACAAATGCGCGTTATTTGCCGATAATACGATAGAACTGTCATTGTCAAAAGCTGTAATAAATTTAATCACGAGCAACTGCAAACTAAGCCGTGTCCTTTGAAAAGTATTCTAAAGTATTCCTAAACGTTTTGGTTTATTGTGCTAGGCATTTTAAAGTGATTTTTGTGTAAATATAATCTATTTTAATATACATTTATTGAGTAAGTGTTTCTTTGTTGTGCATTGCTAACTAGGTTCAGTGTATTTACCTACAGCCCAATCTTCCTATTAGGATAAGCCTTTAGTTCATGTGACACATTTTCTTTTCCAAGCGCGTTTTGCGTTATTGCCACAGGAATCTCAAGAGAGTCCCCCGATCAAACATTTTTGGGTTAACTGTAAATGGCTCCCCAGACCACCCCCAGCTCTCCAATTTCACTTGATATCCTCTTTCCCCGACCCTTCCTCTAGCCTGATGCAATTGCATCCTTTTTTCTCCTCCAAATTGCCTTTTTGAGCACTTTTAATTTTCGCATGCCCTCAGTATTACCCCTGGTAATAGTTTGCATCAAGCAAAACAAGATGGCAGCTTTTCATTTCTAAAAAACCACTGGAGCAGGGGGCACCCCCTTCTGACAGGCTCCGTCAGACAGGTTCTGGTCTCTGCGTCTGGACAGGAGCATGGGGACCCAGGCAGGTGAAGACCAATGTAAACCCACCCCCCCCCCCCCTCCTCCAATACTGCAAGTCTCCAAGTGATATAACTGGAGAAGCACATGATTGGGTGAAAGTACTGGAGGTGAACTGGGTGCAGGGCTGGGGACCAAGTTCAGAGCTGAAAGGTTTCCACATATTCAGGGACATATTTCATATTCAGGTTTATGGTAGAAAACTGGATCTGGAATGAAAGTGCATCATATGTATAATAGCTGCCTGATATTTTAAAAATAATCAGTGTTATTTGTAGTCCATTGCTAATAATACAGCGGTTATGGGGAAACGGTTTAAAAAAATGAGATTCATACAAAAACTTGGAGTTTTACAGCTATAGTGAGGTGCGGGGTAACCTATTGGGGCAAAATGTAAAGGATTGAAATATGGCTGTGGCCAGTAAGCACGAAGGCTGTGCTCACTGGCCAGGGCCAAAGCCCTGGCTAGTTGCCCCGAAAGACATGCCGTGACCACCTAGTGGGTCCAAAAGAAACATATTGGGAGAACATGTACAGTGGACACGGCCAAAGGCCGTGCCTCTGGCCATGTCCGAAGGCTATGGCTAGTGGCCCAGTAGTGTTTTAAAATATGCTGTGGGCACGCCCAAAGGCCCGAAAGATGTGTGCAGTGTGCCCACCTATTTGTTCGGTCTCACTTTCAGGGTTTGAATTTGTGGTCCTGATGAAGGCGGTTAATTCAATTAATCAGCTGAAACAAATTGTATACGTTGACCCTGATACCCCAATGGATTATGTACTACTTTATGTATATTGATTTCATTGAGGCTGACCGTATGTACGGCCTTGTTTAGATTAGGTGTAATTGGTCTCTGTTAATTTGCAAGGATCCTTTGATCGCCAGGATTTAGGCCATTATGGTTTTGTTGACACCAATCCATCATGATTTTACACTTGTGTTTTGCTTCTGTGTTTATGCCTTTCTGTTTGTTTTCATAGGTTTTTTACAGCTATAAATATTTATGAAAGGCACATTGAACTTTTTAGCCATGCTCAGAATAATTTCTTTCCATTGATTGTTATTAGTGCTGATTCAGTGTTTGAGACAGTATGATGAGCGATGTTGAATAGAATTAATTTGTGATTTCTTCACTAAACAAGGTTGCCATTATATAATCTATTTGGGTTGTGTATGCAAAAAACTTGTTAGGAATTAATTGTATTAGGAATCATTCCTGGTAGGAACTCTTTTGGTCCTGTTTATGCTTCTCCCCAGTTCCCACCTCAGTCGGGGGGGGTCAAGCCCTTCTGTTGGTAAACATGAGTGCGTTGGCTAGTTCAAAATGGGCCATTTTTCTTCAAATATTTTAAAGACAAATGTTTGTCTTCAGGAGGGCATTTGTGTTGTGTATATCGCTCACCTAGCTCTGCTCAACAGAGAGCTGTACATGCATCCGGGAGAACAAGATGGATGATTGCATGTTTACATTGTTCTGTCAACATGCTAAAAGTGTTGCTAACTTGGTTTCTCCCTCAAATTCGGACACTCTTCTGCTGGTATCCCTTAGAGATGTCGCTGAAGAATAGTGATTTTCCAAACCACTTGTGTAGGAGTGGCTAGCATGCTTCTGTTCTGGCTTTTTCAGTACATTTCATAAAGTACACAAACACCATAGCCACCATGCCTAGGGTTAAACAGTTGTTCTTTCATAAGATCCCTCCTGTGACTCGAGCAAACCAACCTCATTCTAATGAATACATAATCCATAAACGGCTCCTGCCCTTCTTGTGGAATTTTATCAAAAGTACTCCAAAAGGAAAATCAACCACCAACTGGCACCTCATCACACTTGAATACAAGGAAATCGATGCACCAAGGGCTTTCCTACTTCAGGCGAATTTTGTCTCTAACCCTGCCAGATGTAAGGAGAGACCATCACTGCCCAGGGATGGGTAGCATGATCCTGAAAACCTTGGATGAATATTATTGGCATTATGCATCAAACAGTCAGAATACAAGATCATTTTAGACCATATAATTCATTGCGTCACTGGTTATTGCTAGCGCCACGTTGCCAAAGCCAGTGTTAATTGGATAGGCGCAAGCATGCTGTCAGGGGAAACTGTTTTCCTCTGTCTTTGATAGAATCAAGACATTCCTACACAAGTGGTTTGGAAAATGTCAAGTCTGTCAAGACCATTAAGAAATGGGCTTAAGTTAAAAGTCCTTAAAAACTGAATCGCAAAGCAGGCTACTGTCTTCATAATGTCTTCCAGAAAGACTGCACCTTGAAATCCCTTAACCATAGCTCCGTGGATGAATGCATTCCAAGTGAGTTGTATCAATTCCCACTCTGATAAGTACCCAATGGACCCATCTTGTTAGAGTTAGAAATGAAACTGGCTGATCAGTAGTTGCCTCAACGCCGCTGGATGGCGAGCTATCATAGCTGCATTAGAGGCTTTCAAGCAGTAAACCATATACAATTTAGGCTGGTCCGGAAAGCATGGACCTGATATCACCCTGGAGTTGCATTTGGTACTTCTAGAAACATACAATATACTCCATCTAGGGAAAGGACTCTGCCGCCTGGATCTAGAATTTGCCCCTCAGAAAAATTCCTACAGGAGATTAAACTTGAAAGCATATTTATCTCGTCTGAGTTCCTTTCGAGTTGACGTCCTGTGATTGGAAAAACCACACACCCATGTTTACGTTTAAAGGGATTGAATAGCAGGCTACTGGGGATGTTGCAACAAGCAAGCCTTTAAGCAAACGCCACACTATCAGATGCTCCAATATGGGTGAGCTTCCAAGGTTGTATGACCTATTAAAATCACTCAGTGGGAAGGATTGTTCGCTTCCCTTGCCCTGTTATTAAGAATTAGCTTCCGATATGCTGAAATGGCAACCTCTCCAGGCGGTCCGCTAGCATCTTAGTGGCAGGAGACTAGGAGCCATCTAATGAGCTTGCTGAAAAGGCCAGGGACTGTCCGTCAAAAATTAAATTGGGCTCTTAAATTGATTTGTGCTGGAGTACAGCCTCTAAGCGCGGGAACAAGTTTCTCTGTTGCCTTACTTCCAAGGCAACCACGTTGCCCCTAAGCTATCCTCCCAGAAATTCTTCTGACCCACCGACAACCAACCTAATATTCAATGGGTGAGGCTTGCCCTGATGGTAGGAGAAGAGTGTTTGGAAGAGGAAGCAGAAGGGGAGTGCTCAGCTTGCCAGAGCCTCCCAACGCCAAAGGAGGTAAGTCAAGGGTCAGAAAACAGAGGGATAGCTGTGCTTTCGGTGTGCCAGTGCAAGCCATTTAGCTGGGGTCCCCAGCATGTTCAGGACGGAAGGTTACATGTTCTAAATGTAAAATATGGGGTCATTATGCTAATTGCTGAAAACTGAAAAAACCTTGCACTTGGTGGAGGCTGGAGGATGTTGTATGTGACAGAGGAGGGGCAACAATCCTTGGGTGATGAGGAAGAGGACCAAATAGAAGTTGTTTTGGTCAATATGGTGAAATGTACAGGTGATGAGGATTGTGAAAGCCCATTTGCTTTAATTGTTTTTGATGGGAAGGGTGTGAGGATGATGGTGGATTCTGGGGCGTAGGTGTCGTTGATGTCACAGGTGGTGTTCCTGAGGGAGGTGGGTGGACAATTGAAAGACCTATTGCCTCCTGATATCGAGTCGGGTGGATATAATTTGGGGAAGATTGATGTTATTGGATACTTTGTGTCAAGGGTGAATTTTAAGGGGAGAAAGGCATGTGGCAAAATTTACATCACAAAGGGTGTTGACACACAGTTGGGGTGTAAGGAGCAGAAACAATTGGGCATAAGACTTGCCCTGAACACAGTTGAGCAAGTGCTGAATGTAGGAGAGTATGTGGGTGTAGTTGAATTGTATCCGACTGTATTTTCGAAAGATATTGGACACGTAAAGGGTATGAGGCATAAAATAGTGCTTAAGGAAGGAATTGTGCCAATTGCAGCTAAGTTGAGTTCGGTTCCATTGGTGATGGGAGAAGGAATGAAAATAGAACTGGAAAATCTAAGAAAATCAGGTGCGATTGAGAAGGCAGGAAGTGTAGAATGGGTGTCTCCATTGGTGGTAAAGAAACCGAATGGTGAGTTGGGGCTTTGCATAGATTTGTGTGAACTAAACAAATGTGTAGTTGTGGAGACACATCCCCCTACCTAATATGACAGAGATGCTGACAATGGTGAGAAAGGCAAAGTATTTTTCTAAACTTGACATGGCGTCGGCCTACCAACCAAATAAAGTTAGTGTAACGCTCACCTGGTTCCCCCGGAGGCGCAGGTCTTGATCTGGCGAGGATACTGTCTTCAGTGTTAGGCGCAGGGTTCGTTTTGCTCCCGGACTGGGCCCCCTTCCCACCGACAGTTTAAGCTGAAGAGTGAGATGTCTGCAAGGGTAAACAAGGTATTAGTGTTTGGAAGGTTCGGAAAGTTCCTAGCCCCTCTCGCCCTTTCTTTCCCCGTGGAACTGGGTTGATATTGCGCTTACCTTATATAGGTAAATGCCGGGCTCTCCATCCTGCGTCTTATGCAGGGGCGCTGGGTCCAGTTGCTTCACTGGATGCGAGCTCTGCCTCTTGATAGCAGAGGATTTGCTGAGAGCGAAGACGCCGTTAATGCACGAGCGTGCCTTGTAAGTATTAAAGTTCCTTTTGCATTGTTCTCTTCTCTTTCAAAAGTCTTAAGTCTGTAAAGTCTATGTCTTTCCCTTTTCAGATGCTGTGACGATGAAGATTATCCTTCTAATGGCACGTAAGTAGAAAGACTGCACTAGCGTTGGAGAATGCTCCGAAATGTCTCTTTTGTCTTTGCAGGTGCTGAGGTGCAGCACGAACAGATTGAAAGCGGGCGTAACACAGGTAAGCAGAACTTGTAGTTGAATATTACTGACCGATGTTCTCTCTCTTTGCAGATTTCGGATGCCGGAAGAGAAAGGCAGAAAAAGGCGCCTTGGATGCTGCCGTTGGATTAGGTAAGTAGATTCACTGCCTTTACTTTAGCCTAACCTGTGCCTTTGTTTTGCAGGAGCTGCAGAAGACTGAAGAAGACTGAAGATTGGATTCCAGCAGGTTATTTCGTGTTCACAGGATCTGGAGCTGGAGGTTTCCTGGAGCTGACACGGTGAGCGTCCTGCTGCAGATGCAGAATAACGCGAAGCACGTGAAACCAATCGGGTGTGGTTTAAATAGCCTTCTGTAGTGCTTAGGCGTCTCCTTCCACGGCCCCACCCAGGTAAGAAAAGAGTTCCAGATTTCTAAAAGAGTTCCTGTGTTCTGTTTCCAGGGAGTGGCTCCTGCTCCACCCAGACAGGAAAAGTAGTTCCAGGCAGAGAAGGATCAGGAGACCAGTTAGCTGGTAAGTAAGCAGCATGGTCTGCTACAGGTAGGTCCACCAAGCACTCTTATCCAATATGAGCCCGGCGCTTCCTGTGCCGGGACCAGTCACCATCATGAGCCTGGGGCCACTGGCGCCAGGACAAGGTCCAGAGGGTCCCTATAGGGACTGGCTGGTTCCTGGGATCAGAGTCATGGGCCTGCTTCCAAGGTCGTGGGGCAAGTCCTGACCCCTTGGAAGCAGGGATCATGACAGTTAGATGAACAGTTGAAAACATTAACAGCATTTGTTACACATGAAGGTGTTTCAGTTCTGTCGGATGCCATTTGGGCTTTTTTCAGATTCATCTGTTTCAAAAGATTATGGGTATTCTATTGCAGTTCTGTGGAGAGTACATTGTTTTCAAGACGATATCTTGGTGTGTGGAGGGACTCTTGAGGAGTATGAAGAAACCCTGAGGAAGTTATTGGATGTTTTGAGAGATTGAGGTATTACCCTAAGAGCTGAGAAGTGCGTCTTTAGTAAGGATGTTGTGGAGTATTTGCGGCACAAAATATCGGCTGAAGGTTTGAGGCCCAAGAATGGCATGATTGATGTAATAAAGAAGGTGCCTTTTCCAAAGGACAGGGGTGAGCTGAGGTTGTTTTGGGGAATTATAAAATTTGATCAGAAATGTGTTTATAACTTTGCCGATAAGGTGGTCAAGATGAGGAGGCTATTAAAGAAAGGAGTGGAGTTTGTGTGGGATGTGAGATGGAGTTTGCTCAAATAAGTAGGAAAGACTTGGTGAGGCCATTAGCCAATTCTGTACAAAAGAGATGTTATTACTGTAGATGCCAGTGTTAACGGCGCTGGTTCGATTTTGGCACAAATTGGTGAGGATGCTTCAGAGCATTTAGTTACTCATGCTTCAAGGATGTTGAGTGGGGCAGATCGAAACTATTCAGTTCTTGAAAAGGAAGCTCTAACATGTGACTGGTTAGTAGAAACATTTCAAAACAGAGTGATGTCTCGGGAAGAATGGTGTAGAGGTGTGAAAGAGGACAGCGCTTTGGGAAGAGTAATTGGATTCGTGGGCCATGGTTGGTTGGAAAAGAGATCGAGTTACAAGGAGAGAATTTATTGGGAATTTTGCTCAGATTTAATACCAAAGATGGTGTTTTGTATCGATGGGATCACGCTGTTGTTCCAAAGAACCTACGGAGGAGAATGGTGGAAATGGCTCATGAAGGTCACATAGGAATTATGAAGGTCACATAGGAATTATCAAGACCAAAGCGGTTTTGAGGAGTGTGTACAGGTGGCCCGGGTTTGATAGGGATATTGAAGGAGTTCTCGGGAAGTGCGTCGAGTGTGAGATATCTGGTAAGAGAGTGGTGGCTCATATACAGCCACTGGTGAAGGTGGACATCCAAGAGAAAGTATGTGTGACTTGGCCTTGGATGTGTTGGGCCCGGTCAACCTTGGTGTCGGTCGTGGGAAGTTCATTCTAGTTTTAATGGATTTAATGTCACGGTGGACAGTTTAAGATTGTGTTTGGGACCATTAGGAGTGCTGTGGTTGAATTTCTGCAATGTATATTCGAGAGAGAGAGTTTACCCTTCTTATGTGTTGACCGATAATGGGAAACAGTTTGTAGATGGTGTTTTGAAGAGTATTTGAAACACTGTGGTGTGAAGCATAAAAGGACGGCGGCCTATCCTCCTGAAGGAAATGGGGCTGTCTAGAGGGCAAACAGGTGTGTGATGGAGGCAGTGAGGATGGCAGAAGTTTGTGGGAAGGATAAGAAGGTTGTTGTGAAAGAGAGGCTGTATGCGTTGCGCATGGCCCCCCATGACGCCACAGCAGTGAGTCCTTTTGACTTTGAGGGGGGAAAAAACCAATACCAAGGTGATCCCTCCCTGGCTTGTGAGGGTTAGGGAAACTATTTGCATTGTGGAAGAAGTGAGGACGACGCTGGAAAGAAAAATGCGTGGGTAAGGAAGGAGAATGAGAAACATGGTCAGAAATGTGGATGTGTGTGGGTGATTGGGTATGGATTAAGAAAGGGGTGATGAGGAAGGAGGGCGAGTTGCTGTATTCTGATCCCGTGCAGGTGATGGAAGTGTTGAGGGGCGGTGACCGTGCATGGAGAACAGGTTTGGAATCTGTCCAGAGTGGCGCGAATCAGACGCAAGTGGAACATTTGAAATTTGACCATGCTTATGTAAATATAATTGTACATAGTTGTAGAGGAAAGGAGATATGTTTTATTGTGTATTCCCCGTGTTATGTTGTGCAGTCTCAGAATATAGAATCTTGGGAGGTGGAACCCCGGGGGGAATGTTTATTCTGCAATCTGGTCCGTTGGAAGTTGGGGAGAAGCTGACCAGAGCTGGGGGTTGATGAGAGAAATCTTCTCTGAAATAAATAAGCAAGTTTACCACTTACTTCGGTGCGGACCATCATCATTTCACTATCCATTTTGAAATAACGGTACAGCATCCGCTCGTTGAACTCCCTGATATATCCGGACACACACACTGCTTCTTCTTCACCAGGAAAAACATTTTCACAAATCCCTAGAGGTATCTGCCATTAGCACGATAGCTCTTTTCTGAGCTAAACTCTCTACCTTTCTGTCCATCCATGCATCGTCTAATTCTGAGGACCTTATGGGTATGGGGAGCCTGTCTTGATGGGGGAGATGCGCTTTCAGAATCTACATGGATGCGCCAAACTGTCTGGGTTTTCCGCATGGAGTGGATACTCTATGTAGACACCTCTGCCGGTTTGGCGCACCCATGCAGCTCCTGAAAGCACATCCCAATTTTGACAGCAAACTTGGTGCTTTCACCCACTTTTCACCCGCTTTGGTGCAACTAGCACTTCCAGGTAGACACTAGCCAGGGATCGTTTAGAGTATTTGTGTCCTTTGACTTTTGGTATGGTTTAATATTTTTTGCTAGAGAGATGGCAATGTCTGCATTTATCTTGGCTGGACGACCAGTCCCTGTCCATGACCCTTTTATTATCTTTAAAGGACTTGTCCATTAATGGGAGACTTTTCGGGTCCAATTTTGGGTTGCTACTACCCTACAGTCTGGCTGTAGATGCACTGATCTCCTTATCTAGAGGCTTAAGGCATTCTATATTATATTTTGTAACATGGGCAAAGGGCATCCCATCCAGGGACTTTAAAGTAAAGTATCATGTAACCACTGAACTCTGTATGAATGTAAAAGAGTTCTTAATTATTTACATTGTCAAAGTGTTTATATTGTTTAAATTGCATTTACAGCTCTGCAATCACAACGTTTTTATGCACTAAAGTTTATTTTACAGCCCTTGGAACAATAGAGTTCACTCTGTGGGCTACAAACACATACTGCATGTCCTAGATCTAGTTCTTAAAGTATTTCCAAGCCTTACTTAAAATCAAAAAGAAATGAATTTAGCATGGTACGTAAGCAGTGTTATTTGTTCCACAAACTTTCTATTTCATTTCAGTAATTCATATGTAATACTCATTGATATATCCCATTATTTTCCAAGGTTTCTGCCCAAGGTATTCAGTCTACTCCACTGAACCTTGCAGTGAGCTGGCGGTGTGAATCAACAAGCACTGATCTACGTATAGACTACAAGTATAACTCTGAGTCAATGACTACACCAGTTGCCCTCAACAATGTCCAGTTCATTATTCCTATTGATGGAGGAGTAACTAAACTTCATGCTGTGCTTCCACCGGCTGTTTGGTAAGAATTGTCAATTGCAGTTGTATTTTTCCAACTTTCACCCATGCATACTCGTTTTCATTCAGTTTTTACTGTTCCCTGTGGCATAGGAAGGTGGTTTAGGCTTTAATTTGCACTAGATGGGTAGGCATAGCGGGTTACAATTTAAATATTGCCTCTGAAATGTGGGAATACTTGCAAGTACTTCTTCATTCAGCGGAAGAATTGTACATCATGGCCACTGATGGGAGACAAACACTTCAGACCAGTGGTTAAAAGACACTGCATGTTGCAGCTGCTGCATAGAGTTCAAATGAACTCAAATCAGTACAGGTCCACCCACCTCTACCACAGAAGTTGTCCCACTGGTCAAGCAGAATAGTAGCATGTATTAAACCTACTTGCTTGTGCCAAAAAGAGCGGTAAGGCACAGCGGTCTATACTAGACCTACAGACTCTCAAAAGATGTGTAAAAACTTGAAAAAATAAATTCAATATGGCAACATTCTAGGGAATCATTATTTTTTTTTCCAAAGTATTTTATTGGTTTTGTGGCAAAGGTGAAACAATTCAAACTTATAGAATAAAACAAACAAAAAAAATAACAACTTAAACAACAATAGTCTTCGTATGATGTAACATGTGGGGTTCGAGATGGTGGTTCAGACAAAGTTTTCACTTCTCAGGAAGTGGAGGGGAACAGTTTCAGGGGACATCTACATTGTGTTAATGCAAGGAATCTGTTACTACAAAACACTACGGGTGCTCAGGGGGGCGTTGAAGTGCATATCCCTCAGAAGAGCCTTCCAGGAGTCAAGAGTGCCGCTTGTAGCGTCCCCACTGGATGTGGTTCCTTCCTGCCAGGCTCTGGTTTCTGCGGCTGTCCATCTCGCCATTTCGTTTAACCAACGTTCGTGCCTGGGGCCTGCGGGTGTCCTCCAGGCCATCGCTATGGTTCTTTTAACAAGTATACATGAAATGTCCATTAACTTCACAAGGTGTTTGAGTTTGCTTGGTCTGGGGTATGTACCTAGCAGGCATTCTCCGGGTGACCAGTCGTACCTCTCCATTCCGGCGTCTCTACAGGACTGCTTAGCTTTTGACCAGAGTGTCATCACTTTAGTGCAGGTCCAGAACATGTGGATCATGTCTGCCCTGTCGTTCCCGCACCATGGGCACACCGGTGTGACCTTCCCATTGAACGAGGCAACTCTGTGGGGAGTCATGTAGGTCTGATAAAGGACATTCAGCTGTATTTGGCCACATCTGGAGTTTCTTGACACTTTCTTGGGGTATATTAATGCTCTTTCCCATTCCTTATCAGTGAGTGGGGCTACGAGATCTGCTTCCCATTTCGCCCTCAGCGCCGCTCCCTTAGGGTTAGGTTTGTCGATGAGCTTGTTGTACAACCTGGAGACCGGTCTCCATCCATCGGAGAGGTCATACATTTCCTGTAGCAAAGGGTCAGGGGTGGGTTCCTCTGGCCAGGAGTGCCACTGCTTCTTGACGGTTTGTTTGAGCCTATGGTACCAGAGAAACTGGCCTTTGGGTAGTCCTTCGATGACTTGTATCGACTCAAAGTCCCTGAACTCTCCTCCTTCAAACAGGTCTCCCCATGTATATATACCAGCTTCCTCCCACCTCCTTGATATGGGGAGGTCTGCCTCCGTTTTGCACACGTCTACCATTATGGGGTTGTCTGGGGAGTACGGGTGTTGCACCTTCCTAATGTAGAAAGTCCTGGCCCATATCTGTCTGCCAAGCGCCACAACTAAAGGGGTTTCCAAGGAGCGGCGGAGGGGTTTCCATAGGGTTTCTTTAGGAATTAGGTTGGTGTAAGGTTGCTTCAGTAGCCCCAGTTCAGATGAAGGTTCGTCTGATAGCCACTTCGTGATGTGACTGAGCTGGGCAGCCAGGTAATAGAGCTGGAGATCTGGGAGTTTTATTCCACCTTCTTTATGTGGCAGGGTTAACGTGGCTAGTGTTAGTTTGTGCCTGTGGGGCCCCCACAAAAAGTCCTTAATGATGGCCTTCAATTTCTTGAAGAAGGGAGGCCGTACGTAATGGCAAATGTTCACAAAGAAGTACAAGAAACGGGGGAGGATTATCATCTTGGCAATCGCCGCTCTCCCCACCATTGCCAGTGGGAGTTTGGACCAGAATTTTATAGATCGCCGGAGGTTGGTGACAGCGACTTCTGTGTTGTGCTCATGTGTGAGCTGCGGGGTGTGGCCGACATTGATCCCCAAGTACCTGAACTTCTCGGGTTGCCATTTTATCCCTATATTTGGGAGGTCCTCTGCTAAAACGTCTCTCAATCCGGCTAGGGGGAAGGCTGAGGATTTGTGTCTGCTAAATTGGATTCCAGAGTATTTCGCGTAGTTGTCGAGTACCTCCAGTGTTGTCGGTGCGTTGAACTCGGGGTCTTTTAAGTACAGAAGGACGTCATCTGCGTACAATGATATTATGTTATAAGCGTTGCCCACCTTAATGCTGGCGTCGAAGAGCTGTTGACGGAACTATATGGTAATCGGTTCCAGTCCCAGTATATACAGCATGGGCGAAAGTGGGCATCCCTGTCTCGTGCCTCTCTGTATTTCCCAGGGTTCCGAGACTATTCTGCCTGTCTTGACCCTGGCCACTGGAGAATTGTAGAGAACCTGGACCCATCTGATGAAGCCATTTCCAAAGCCAAAACCCCTCAAGACCTCCACTAGCCACTCCCAGTAGATGGAGTCGAAGGCCTTGATGGCGTTAAGCGACAATATCGCTAGGTCTTCCTCGGAATCGTAGGTTTCGGCCATGATGTGTTGAAGCCTCCTCAGATTAGCTGTGGTGTTGCGCCCTGGAACGAATCCGTTCTGATCTTCGTGAATTATAGATCCCACCACTCTAGCAAGTCTGCCAGCCAGTATTGAGGTGAGGATCTTGCAATCGTAATTGAGCATGGCCAGAGGTCGGTATTAGTCACAATAAGTGGGCGGTTTGTGGGGCTTAAGCATGGGGATGATTATAGTTTCTCTCATGGTGTTGGGGAGGATCCCGTTTGCGTAAGCTTCCTGGTAGACTTCGTGTAGGAGGGGGTGAGGATGGCTTCGTATGTTTTATAAAATTCCGGCGGAAGTCCGTCGCTGCCAGGGGTCTTGTTGGTAGCAAGCGACCTGATAGTCCCTCTTACATCGTCGAGAGTAATTTCCATGTCCAGTTCTGTTCTCTGTTCGCTGGATATTTGGGGTAGACCAATCTCTTCCAGGGTATCTATTATTTCTGTGGTGGGTGTCCGGGCTTCATGTGCGTATAGTTTTGAGTAGAACTCAGCGAATGCTTTGTTGATCCCCATTTGTGTCCTGTGGGATACACCTTCTGCGTCTATTATTTCCGTTGGTAGGTGTTTAGGGTGCTCTCTTCTGCACAACCAGGCCAGCAGCCTACCTGGTTTGTCTGATTCTTTGTGGGATCGGGCGGTGTGCGTGGCAAAGTCGAATTTTTCCAACCTGTCCCAGGACAGCTGACATTTTTCACGGGCTACTTTCAGTTTCGTTTCGACCTCTGGGAAGGCGTCAGAAGTGGTCTCCAGGCGAGTAATCTCGGATTCTAGAGCCTCAAGTGACGTCTTTAATTGCCTGCGAGTGCCACCAGCTCTTGATATAATTTCTCCTCTGGTAACCACCTTCATGGCTTCCCACAGTGTGCTCCTGGTGGACACCGATCCTTTGTTGATTTCGACGTACTCCTCTAGTCTCTCGGCAAGGTCTTCTCTGAACTGTGGGTCCTCTAATGTCGCAGAAGGCATCCTCCACATGGGGATCGGGGGTCTGGGTCCCCTCTGCCGCCATTGCATGGTTAACGGAGAGTGGTCGGAGATAGATCTCCCCAGGTACTCTGTGGCTATCGCCAGCGGGACCTGGTCCCGGTCAATGAACAAATAATCTATTCTTGTATGGACGCTGTGTGGGGCTGGGTAATGTGAGTAGGTCCTGTCAGCTGGGTGTTGTATCCTCCAGATGTCCACCAGATTGAGTTGGTCGAGTGTCTCCGCCATAGTGCGGGTTGCGGGATTGCTCGGTTGGGGGGGGAGGGAGTGATCTGGCCATAGCTGTATCCAAGACACAGTTAAAATCTCCTCCCCATATGAAGGTTTGGCCTCGATGGTGTGCCAGCTTGGGACTCAGTGCACTGAGGTATGACGGGATTCCGTGTTGTTGAAAGTATGTGTTAGCCAAGCAGATCGGGGTCTGTTCTATAGTTCCCCACATTATTACGTATCTTCCGTCCTTGTCAGATTCGCATCCGTGTAACTGGAAAGGCACATTCGGGTTTACCCATATTAGCACACCCCTCGCGTATTTGGAGTATGGGGATCCTCTCACAGTCCCTTCCCAGCGGTCTGCTAATTTGGACAGAGCGTCCTCGGTGAGGTGTCTCCTGTAGCATCGCAATCGAGACTTTCTTCCTCCTAAGATAAGACTGTATGCGGTTCCTCCTGAGGTACGAGCCCATTCCCCTCACGTTCCATGTCATCACGTTGAGTTGTGATGCCATTGGTTCAGTGTTCTGGGTTTGGCATGAGGCACAATCACGATGGCCTGGTACGACATCAAGGCGTGGTTGGTGGGCTGTAGGCGATGGGCCTCTGATTCGTCAATTCCTGGAGCGTATCTTGTGACCATCTCGATTTTTTCAAGCATCAATGGGACGAAGACTGTAAAACTAACAAAACTAATAACATAACACAAACTGGTGCGCCCAGCGACTACAACACTGTCGCGGTGCTCAGGCGCTCCCGCGCCTTCTGAACCCATCCGGGAATCGGGCGCGAGTTGGGTCGGGCAGAAAAGAACGAACTAGCCCTGTTGGATTTTTCGCTGGGGGCGGGGCTGCTGCTAGACGGCGAGGCCGAACGAGGGTTGTTTCCATACGATATACTGTTAATTGGATTACCTTCTTGGGCCCGGCTGTTTATGCTTCATGTGTGGGTGGTGTGAAAGGTCCCTGGGGTCCAGTCTTCCTCCCTCGGGGTTCAGTCTTCCTCCCCTAGGTTGTCCCTGCCGTCAGCGAGGTTATTGTCTTCTCCAGCATGGGGTCTGGCATGGATTCACATGCTCATGAATATTCCCCGTCGTCAGGCTGGGAATCCTCGGTAAAGAAAAAAAAAACAGTATCAGTTTCGTTTCTGATCTGTCTTTCGTAGTAATAACCAATCACTGGTCTCTGCGTCATGCTGACCACAGCCAATGACTGCCCTCTACCTAAGCACCGCCTCTGGCAGCCATGTTCAGATTTTTACCGCACGTTCATGTGTTGGGATCCTCGTGCTATTGCTCTCGAGCGTTAGTGCTATTTTTTCACGTTTTTTCTCAAAAACTTCATTTTTTTCGGTCAAAAGAGCCTCAAGCTCCACCGACTCTCCATCCGATCAACGGGGACCCGTGTCGGATTCGTCTGCGCCCCTCAAGGGTGAAGAATTCGTCGAGCTAGGCTTTTGGAGGACTCCAGAAGCTTCTCAGGCCCGGACATGGCCCAGGAGAAGGGAAGCTCGATGCCCGGAAAGCTGTTCAGGGACTGCCCTGGATGCCAGCTGCAGAACGTCTTTAAGGAGGACGAACACTCCTTTTGTCTCTACTGCTTACATGAGGACAAGACGCACGTGGAGAAGGACTGTGCGTTTTGCGGCAATATGTCGGAGCGGACCATGAAGGACCGCCATCAACGTCTCGCCAACTGGCTGGAAGGGAAGAGCCCGTCAGGCGAGAAGAAGAGGAAGAAATCCGAGCGGTCTTCTAAGACCTTTGAGGACGCCCCGGCGACGGGGGTCCAACACAAGGCCAAGCACCGCGGGTCCGCTGGCACCGGGAGCGCCGAACGGTCGGGCTCTACGGGCGCCAGGCAGGGCGCACCCTCCCCGGCACCTTCAGCCACGAGCCAACGCTCTGGGTCGGGTAAGAGGAAGGGCGAGCACCCGGCGAAGCTCCTGGAGAGGCCCCGGTCGAGCTCGAAGGCCCCATCGGAGGGGGAGCGAGGCAGTGTCCCCCCCCCTCAAGGATAAGGCAGTGAGCGCACCTAAGGTGGTGAAGGCCTTAATCCATCCGGCCAAGCCCTCTATCGAAGCTGTCACGGCGGCCCTGGCTCAGCCTGTGGAGGCTACACCAGTGGTGGAGACCTCGGGGCTCAGAGTCTCCCTGCCACCTCGGAGGGAGTCCTCTTTTGTACCCATCGATAGGACCCCCGTGAAATCCCCGGCGGGGAAGAAAAAGGGGGGGCAGGGCGTCGTCGTAGATTCGGCTTCAACCTCGGATGAAGAGCTGATCGAGGTCTTAAGCCAGGGCTTTGGCGTGGAAGAAGACCGGCCCGTCGGGATGGATCCCGACGCAGGTGACGACGACATCGTCGAGGGTGCCGACGGGGCCACTGATCGCCCGTCGGATTCCCCTCTGCCAGCGCCGCAAGACAACTCGGCGGCCATTTTGTTGGCTATACAGTCCTTATGCTCAGAGATAAGGACGAGACTACCGTTGCCGACGGAGGAACCTCTCCCGTCGGGGGATCCTGAACCGGGACCTTCTGGTGTTCCCCCGCCCAAGAAAAGGATTCACCCTCCACCTCCTTTTCAGCCGTCGTGCCCCGTCCAGCCCTCCTCCCCGTCCACCCGAGGGGATGATACGGGGACTGACACGGCAGTGACGGGCACGGACGACAAGGTATACGACGAGGATCTACCGTCGTCACCTCCCACCAGGGCTTCGCCGCCCGACGAGATTGGATGGTTCCACTCCATGATCGCCAGGGCATCCAAGCTTTTCCAACTCTGCCCTGAGGAGAAGAAAAAGGAAGGATTCCTTTATCAACGGCGCGAGGCCAAGAGGAAGACGGTCCTCGCGGTTCCTCTACTGGACGACATTTGGGATGAGGGCCTCGCCCTCCTCAAGAACCCTTCCACGACGCCAGCTAGAAGAGACCGGTACGAGAAGAAGTACCGGGTCCCGGACGCAGCCCCCCTGTGCCTCCGGGCGCAGCCTACCCCAGACTCCGTCGTCTCCGCGGCGGCCAGGAAGAAAGCGGGGGGGGGGGTGCGGCCTCCACATCGACTTCCCCACCAGACGGCGAGGGAAAGAAATGGGAGGCAGATGCCCTAGAGATCCTACAGGAAGGTGAGGTGGCGTCGGACCATGCCATCACTATTGCGACGGACATCGCCGACACTGGGTTTCGCCAGTTGGGCACTGGCGTGTGCCTTAGGCGGCGTGGATGGCTCAAGGCTACGGACTTCCGTCAAGACGTTCAGACCAGAGTCCTGGACATGCCGTTCGATGGGAACAACCTGTTTGGGAAAACAGTGGACGATTCCCTTCAGGCCATTAAAGCGGACACTGAGACGGCCCGGGCCCTTGGGGTTCTGCAGCAACGACGGACGCCCCTTCGGAGCAGCGGAGGCTAGGGCGCCTCCAAAGGTTCCGGCGGCGGTTTCTCCACCTACCGTCAAGCGGCCCGCTCGTCGTCTCAGGAGGCCTACAGAGGACGAGGCAAGTCTGGCGGACCCCGCCGTCGTCGCCAAGGAGGTCAAGGCGGCAAGGCCTCGTCGAAACAAGATTGAACCGGCCGTGGGGTCTGGCCCCCACCGAAGCACCCCGGTGGGAGGCCGGCTGGCGAGCTTCGTCAGCGTGTGGGAGTCAATCTCCACCGACCGTTGGGTGCTGGACGCCTTAGCCCGGGGCCACACGCTCGAGTTTCAAAGAAGGTGCCCGCGCGTCCCCCCCGTGGCCAGGAAAGAGCTTCACGTCCCTCGGCTTCTCATGGAGGTAAGGGCGATGCTCAGGAAGGGCGCCATCGAACTCGTCCCAAAGAGGCTTCGGGGCTCCGGAGTTTACTCGAGATACTTCCTCGTGAAGAAGAAGACGGGAGGATGGCGCCCCATCCTAGACCTGCGACGTCTGAACAAGTTAATCAAGGCGCAGAAGTTCCGGATGGTCACCCTCCAGCACGTCCTGGGTAAGCTGGAGGAGGGAGACTTCCTGTCGTCGTTGGATTTGGAGGATGCCTACTTCCATATTCCCATCCTAAAGGGGCACCGAAAATTCCTCAGGTTTGTAGTCCAAGGGCGTCCCTACCAGTTCAAAGCCCTCCCCTTCGGACTACGGTCGGCACCCAGGGTATTCACCAAGTGCCTTGCACCTGTGGCGGCGCAGCTGCGCCGCGAGGGGTTCCACGTCTACCCCTACCTGGACGACTGGCTCATCCGAGCCAAGACCAGGGAGCTCGCCGTGGAGCACACTGCAAGGACCGTCCACCTTCTCACGGACCTGGGATTCTCCGTGAACTACGCCAAGTCCCACCTGGTACCCGCGCAAAACGCTCTGTTTCTGGGAGCAAAGCTCGACACAGTGTCCCTTCTGGCTTCCCCGTCGTAGGAAAGGACCAGGTCCATCCTGGGCAAGGTACAGCGGATGTTGGTTTCCGACGCGGCCAAGGTGAGGTCCATCAAGTCCCTCCTCGGAATGATGTCTTCTTGCATCTACCTCATTCCCATGTGCAGGCTCCGGATGCGCCCGTTGCAGGAGTTCCTGGACGCGCGCTGGATCCAAACGACGGGCGGCTTCGAGGAGAGGATCACACTCGACGAGAGTTTCCGCCGAGCGGTCCGGTGGTGGAGCACCCACGCGCATCTGACGGCGGGCATGGACTTCCAGACCCCAGACCACCAGTGACCACGGATGCCTCCCTGGAAGGGTGGGGAGCGCACACCGAAAATCTGCACGCGAGAGGCCTTTGGCTCCCGACGGAGAAGTCCCTCCATATCAACGTCCTGGAGCTCCGTGCAGTGTTCTGGGCCCTCAGGCCCTTCCTTCCGTCCCTCAAGGGCAAGGTGGTGAGGATCTTCACCGACAACGCCACCACCATGTTTTACATCAGGAAACGGGGCGGAACCAGGTCCCCAGCACTGTCCAAGGAGGCGCAGGACCTGTGGCATTGGGCCGTCGCCCAAAGGATGTTTCTGGTGCCGTTTCATCTGGCAGGGATAAAAAACACCATCGCCGACTCACTCAGCAGGGAGCTGCGCTCGTGCCACGAGTGGGAACTACGGCAGGATCTAGTGGATCGCCTCTTCCGACGGTGGGGCACACCCCAGATCGACCTGTTCGCGACGGCGACGAACTCCAAGTGCCGGAGGTTCGCCAGCAGGTTTCCCCAGGCGAGGAGCATGGGCGATGCTTTCTCGTTCCCCTGGGAGGGCCTGTTCCTCTACGCGTTCCCTCCTTTGCCACTGCTAATCCGGCTCGTCAACCAGCTCAAGAGGTCACGGTGCAGGATGATCCTCGTCGCACCTGCGTGGCCGAGGCAGATATGGTTCCCGGACCTTCTGGACTTGTCAGCGTCCCCGCCAATCAAGCTGCCGGTGGACGCGGATCTACTCTCCAGGGAAGGAGGCGCCATCCTCCACCACGACCCGAAATTGCTGAACTTGCAGGCCTGGCTCCTGCAGCACTAGAGTTTGGGGGATACGACATACCGGCCGACTGCAGAGAGGTTCTAGCAAAGGCCAGGGCGTCCTCGACTCTTAAATGCTACGGACACAAATGGAAGAGGTTCTCTGTCTGGTGCCACGCACAGAAGATTAACCCTCTACGGATTACGGCTCCCAGGTATTGCCGTACCTGCTGATGCTGGCCAAAGCTGGTCTGGCACACGCGTCCATCAAGATTCATCTTGCTGCGATCTCCCGATACACCAGAACCACGGGGCGGACGTCCTTGTGGTCTCATCGTCTGGTGAAAGAGTTCATGAAGGGACTGTTCAGATCGTTCCCGCCGGTGAAGGCTCCGGCCCCGGCGTGGGAGCTCAACGTGGTGCTGACCAAGCTCATGGGACCTCCGTTCGAGCCTCTGCACTCGGCCCCGTTGAAGTTTCTGTCGTGGAAAACAGCGTTTCTTGTGGCCATCACCTCCGCACGACCGGTGGGAGAGATCCAGACCCTTTCCTGCAAGGCCCCGTACTTGACTTTTCACGACACGAGGGTAGTGCTCAGGACGCACCCCTCCTTCATGCCCAAGGTACCGTCGGACTTCCATCTCAACGAACCCTTGGTGTTGCCTGTGTTCTTCCCGTCGCCTTCGTCGCCGGCTGAGAGGACTTTGCACTCGCTGGATGTGGCTAGAGCGCTGAAGTTCTACGTGGACCGCAAGAAGTGTTTTCGGAAGACGTCACAACTCTTTGTGAGCTTTGGACCTGTCAATCAGGGGAAGGCTCTCTCGAAGGCTTCCATTTCCAGATGGCTCTCCGGCTGTATCATGTACTGTCATCGGTTGGCAAACCGACCGCTGCCTGGCCGTCCGAGAGCCCATTCCACCAGAGCGATCGCAGCTACCACGGCTTTCCTTTCTGGTGTGCCCCTGCTGGACATATGTAGGGCTGCTACGTGGAGGTCGACGCACACCTTCATGAAATTCTACTGCGTCGATCGGGATTCCAGGGAGGCGTCCAGGGTCGGCCAAGCAGTGCTGCGCAACCTGTTCGCCTGAGGTGAGCCTGGTGAGGAGGTAAGATGCTTAATGTTGAGTTTGATGTAATGCTTAATGTTGAGCCTTTGCCACCTCCCGTGGTTGTGCATGTGTGTACTGCTATGTATTCTTTATTCATGAGCATGTGAATCCATGCCAGACCCCATGCTGGAGAAGGAACAAGTTACTTACCTGTAACTGTTGTTCTCCAGCATGGGTCTGGCATGGATTCACATGCGAACCCTCCCGCCTACCCCTCTGCGGCTCTTCACTTGGTCATACTGCCACTTCACGTGCTTCCAAATCTGAAGATGGCTGCCAGAGGCGGTGCTTAGGTAGAGGGCAGTCATTGGCTGTGGTCAGTATGACGCAGAGACCAGTGATTGGTTATTACTACGAAAGACAGATCAGAAACTAAACTGATACTGTTTTTTTTTCTTTACCGAGGATTCCCAGCCTGACGACGGGGAATATTCATGAGCATGTGAATCCATGCCAGACCCATGCTGGAGAACAACAGTTACAGGTAAGTAACTTGTTCCTTCTAGCCACATGTTGGCTGCTTCCGGGTTTTCGAGAAATATTGCTCGCCCTTTGTGGATGACTTTTAGGCGGGACGGGTACAGCAACCTATATTTGAGGTTGTTGACGGAGCCTTGCTTTAATCGGAACAAACTAGTTCCTCTCCCTCTGCACTTTCTGGGTATAGTCAGGGTATATAGAGATCTTAGAGTCGCCCTGTACGATAGGGCCTGTTTCCCTGGAGTGTCTTAATATAGTTTCTCTGTCTTGGAAATTTAGTATCTTAGCTATTATTGGCCGTGGATGCGAGCCAGGGGGAGGTCGTTTCTGGAGGGACCTGTGGGCCCTTTCCACCGCAAATCCCTGAGTCAGCTTGCCGGCCCCAATCTCCTGTAGCAGCAGGGTTTCGACATAGGACGTGGTATTCAGGCCTTCATTTCCCTCCGGGATGCCCAGGATCCTGATGTTCCCCCGTCTAGCCCGACCTTCGGCTTCCTCTGCCCTTTCTTCTAGGAATGCGACCTTCCTTTTCAGGTTCGAGACTTCGGATTGTAGGGCTGCAGTGGCCCCGGACTTTTCCTCTGTTGAATTCTCCATGGCCGTCACCCTTTCCGTTAAGTTGCGGGCATCCTGGCGAATGAGTTGTATGTCTATTTTGAACTCGTCTATCTTGGAGTCTATATGAGTCTTTAATGAGGCAATAGCGTCCATTATCTGGGAGTGATTATCGTTGGGCTCCGTCTCGTACGAGCGAGTGATTTCAGTGGAGCCAGCCCTGGCTTGGGTGGGAGTCTTTGCCCAGGCTGAGACGAAGGAGTCCATGGTGGCAGCTCTAGTTTTATTTTTGGTGGTCATGTTGGAGGCGCAATAGCAGTTGCCCTGGAGCTCTGAAGCTGGTGGGGTGGGAGTGAGGGCCACTCGCTTATGTGGCCTGGAATGGGGTTCTAGAGTGGACTGTGCCCCGAGAGTTTATTATTGCCAGTCCGGGGCGCAGCTCTCTGGTGTTGTGTGTTCCACTGTACGTTCGAATGATTCAGCCGCTACCTTGGCGCCTATGTCGCTGCCCCTGGACTCGGGCGTGTTGGTGTTGGAGCGCTTAGGGCTCAGCCGTGGGCCGCAACCAGAGGGCAGGAGTTGTCACCCCTTGATGTGTGAGCCTAATTGGGTGGCCCAGCCGCAGAGTTAATGCAGGCTGTAGCTGGGGGGGGTGACAGGGGCCGCACTCACGGCTGTTTCGTTTTTTGACGCACCTCGTCCCCCAGGGCTCCACCGTCGCAGCTTTCCGTGTCGTTTCTGGTTTCTG
This sequence comes from Ambystoma mexicanum, assembly GCF_040938575.1. Classification (NCBI taxonomy): domain Eukaryota; kingdom Metazoa; phylum Chordata; class Amphibia; order Caudata; family Ambystomatidae; genus Ambystoma; species Ambystoma mexicanum. Next base: position 1,209,953,452 of record NC_090922.1, on the reverse strand, counting down.
AGCCGGAATCCGATCCTTCGGGTAAGGCGGTGGATCGCAGTGACCCAGCGGCCGTTGCTCCTCTGACTCTGCTTCCCGGTGGCGGCCTCGTTGAAGTTGGATGTGGGCAGAGGCTAGTGATGCTGCCATGTGATCTCGTCCTCGGGATGTGTGCCGTGCTTTTTGTGTAGGTCGCCGGCGCTTAATGTCGGCCGGGGCAGTCCTGCACGGCGATGGGGAGGAAGGACGAGAGTCTGGTGCGGACTGCGGTCGGATGTTGCGTGGAGACCCTATCCATCGTCCCCGGGATGTGCGTTGTGCAGCAGTGGAGTGGAGCTCCGGGGATACGGCGGCTCTCGCGTATTGTGCGAGGTTCTGGCGCGTAGTGTCGACCGGAGCAGTCCTGCGTGATGAAGGGGGAGAAGGGCGAGGGTCTGGTGCCGACCGCAGTCGGATGTCGCAAGGAGGCCAGCTCCGCTGTAGTACGCCTCCTCAGTGCTCCCATCCGTCACCACGTCCCAAGAGTGTGCTGGTGGGGTGCTCCTCACAGAGGCCCCGCTAGGCTGTGTGGGGCGCCATCTTGGGTCCAGGCACTGCAGGGGGAGGGAGCGCGTTCCAGGGCCTGCGCTACCGTCCAGGGGGCCGGAGATTCCTACCCCTCGAGCAGGTTTTGTGCGGGATCGCCTCTCGCACCACTGCGTGCTTCTCAGCGGGCTGCTGTTCCACTTAAGCCGGAGAAAAAGGATTCGGAAACGGCGTCTCGGCCAGAGCTCGGCGGATTAGCCTCTGCACGCCATCGGCTCCAGGCCACGCCCCCTCTAGGGAATCATTATAACAGGATGGTTACATGTCCACGATTGACATGAAAGATGCACACGTTTATAGTTCCATGTATCGATAATGACTCTATTTCATTGTAGATGCCCGCCACTATGTTGTCTCTTGCAATACTGTCAGTACCTAAGTGTGAACAAATGTGTTATTGGTAGTGGCAGCATTTCTATGCAGACAAGTAGCTTGAGCGTATCCCCACCTAGATGACTGCCTGAATAACCAGCCAGTGCAACATGCACACAGTCGAACTATTGCTTCGTTTGGGCTTCTCACAAAAGTTCCAAAGTCAAGCCTAACACCAGCACAATATAGAATTAAGGTGGGCATTTGATTTTCTGTCAGCAGTTTTTCTTTACCAAACATCTGGTTAGTTATAAATGCAAATGAGAACAATCCAGGAATGGATCAGTACTTAATGGTCACAGAGGGATTGTTATGCGTAAAATTCAATACATTTAATAATAGAAATAATGGTCACAGAGGGAATTGAGGATTTATTGTTGGCCACTCAAAAGATTGTTCAGTCACTCAAGTGGTGGAACAAACCCAACATATTTAGTGAATGTCCATTTACATATCCCAACATACAACTGACTATACCACAGGTTCTTCAGTGATTGGGTGGGGTGCTCCTATCTATTTCTGGAACAAAAGCAAATGCACATAAATATCTTGAAATACATGGCAATAGACATTGCACTATACTATTTCCACACATGAATAAGGGTTAACCATGTGCTGGTGAAAACTGACAACACTGCAGCAGTGTTTTGCCATTAACAAGCAAGGATGTACACATTCAGATGGGATATATACAATTACTGTACCGCTTTTACTGCGACTCCTGAAAATGTTGGCTTTTATTTTTTATGCGGAGCCCTTTCACCCCATATATATGTGGGGGGGATTGGGAACAGTATATGATGCATATAGGGGATTCTGCTGGTGGTCTCCACCACATAGAAATCGGGTGAAAAGCGGGTCAAAATAAAGTCGACATTTTTGGGGGTGGCAGTAAAAACGGCACAGTAATTGTATAATCCCATCTGAATGTGTACCTCCTTGCTTGTTAATAGCAAAACACTGCTGTGGTGTTGTCAGTTTTCACCAGCACATGTTTTATATTCACAAATAACATGGTATAAGATTGTCTAGACCCCCAGGAAATATGGGAATGATCCTTCAAAATACAACTTTATAGCAGGGCATAGCCCATGTGTATCCACCCAGTTTCCAGACACTCTAATTTAAGAGGTTGGAGTGGAGTGTGGAAGCGCAGAACTACATCTTCACCAAATGGTTAACACCTAAACTAGAACTGTTTGCGACAGTGAAGAATTACAAATGGAAATGTTATGCAGCCATATATCCAGACAACAATAAACTAGGGGAAGCCTTTGTGATGAGTTAGTTGAGCATGTTTCTGGACACTTTTCTGGTTCCCCTGATCCAGATAATTTTGTACAAACTGAAGCAGAGCTCAAACATGATTCTCTTCCTATCTGGGAGGTCTTAGTTTTAAGATCTCCTACAGATGTCGATACACCACCACAACAGAAATAAAGCTGTCAGTAGTTCGAATGACAAACACCTCTACTAAAATAAAGCTACAGAACAGCTACTTGGATACCTGTCCACACATCCACCTGCCTCTACTCCCTCTGTCTATGCCAGAACTGAGACACAGGTGGTGCTGATAAACATGTTTAAGTTAGAAGCTTTGCCCACTTCCGATGACCCTGGAAGCATAGTGCTGCTTGATAATGAAAATGCTAGGGATGTGAGTCTTTTAAAGATTCCAAGCTGGGAAATGAAAGTTCTCCAGCATGGGGCTCTGGCATGGATTCACAAGTGGGTCCAAGTTGGATAAGGCACGATCGAGCTCCTCTTTGAAGAGGAAGTAATCTACCCTGGCTAAACTACTTTAGAAATCCGAGAAGCCGCGGACGGAAGAGAAGGCCAAACAGCCCAAGCAGGCTCAACCGGCACAGGCAAAGACCTTGTTGGCGACTCTGTCGATGACTGCTTCTGCCACAACAGGTAAGGGCGCTGATCCTGCAAGTGTAGCCCCCACGGCTCAGGTGTCCCTACCCCCAATGTACGACACCACTGCAGTGACTTTTGCAAAGTCTTCAGGCATGCCAGAAGGGGGGAAACCGTCTCAGGTCCCAGTTCAAGCCCCAGGGGTGGGAAAAAAGGAGGGGGGGAATGCCTGAAACAGCCCTCCCATGCCGTCACCCAAACTATGGAGGCCTCGTTCACCGGCGAAAGAAAACAGGAGTCCTTGCACACGGCCCATCAGGACGTTGAAAAGGAGTACGACAGCGCAGGGCCTAGTTTTCCTCTTCTGTCATCTCAGCCGAGGGACAGTTCCTTGGATATTCTGTCGAGACTACACACCTTGGTGTCAGAGTTCCAGTTGAGTGTGCCTCCGGCTCAGTTAGCTGTGGTCTCCCATGTCCCCGATCAGCCTCCAACGAAGAAGAGGAAGCATCATCCGACACCCCCATTTCAACCTCTGTCGCCACGTCGGGTCCCTCTTCTCCCCCAGCAGACCCAGGCATGGGGACGGATACGGCCACGGCGGATAATTATATTGTTGCAGCGGACGGTGTATCTCCACATTTGGATGCTTCACATGGGGTGTCCCCACCGGATGAGGTGGGATTGTTCTACTCCATGATCTCCAGAGCCTCCAAGCTATTCCAGCTGGTGCCCGAGGAAACCAAGGAGGAGGGCTTCTTGTACCAGAGGTGCGAGGCCAAGAGGAAGACTATCATGTCGGTGCCCCTTCTGGACGATATTTGGGATGAGTGCCTGCATCTCATGAACAACCCATGCACGGCTCAAGCCAAGCAGGATAGGCTGAAGAAGAAATATCGGGTGCCGGACTCCGCTGCCATCACTGCCAACCCGTCCTCATCCCTCCGGACAGCAAGGGGAAAAGGATGGATGCCATGGAAGGTGATTTACACTGCAGCGTCCACTATCAAAGCGGCCAACGCACTGGAAATCCTGGCCAGGTACGACAGGGAGTTGTGGTACAAGCTTTGGCCGATTCTGGAGTTCCTCCCCAACGATAGGCCGATGGAGGCAATCACTCTCTTCAGGAAGGGGAAGTCGTGTCTGATCACGACATCACAGTGGCATCGGATGTTGCTGACACAGGGTTCTGGCAGAGTGGGAACGGTATCTGCTTTCGTCACCAAGGTTGGATAAAAGCCACGGATTTCCATCAGGATGCCATGCGTAGGTGCTAGATATGCCCTTCGACAGAAGAAAATCTGTTTGGGAAAATCATTGACTTGTCCCTCCAGACCATCAAAGCAGATATGGAGACAACCCGTTCCCAGCAGCATCGCTCTTCTTTTCACTCCTTCAGGGATATCTCAATATCGTACCGACAGCCGTCCAGATCCACAACCCAGGAAGCCTACAGAGGCTGTTCCCAGGCCTATGGTAGCAGTGGACAGCATCGCCATTACCCTCCAGTCAGGATGTCCGTGCCGAAGCGAGCCTGAACCGGCCAGGACGTCGGGCCCCACTCATGAAACCTGGTGTGAGGCTGGCTGACGAGGTTAGTCAGCGAGTGGAGAAAGATCTGCACCAACAGATGTGTGCTGGACGCTCTCGCCCAAGGACGCACCCTGAAGTTTCAACGCAGGTGTCCGCGGATCCTTCTAGTTACCCGTCAGGAGTAGCACATCCCTCAACTCCTGAATAGGGACGGGCCATGCTGTGAAAAAAGGGGCGATAGAACTTCCCCCAACGGCACCGGGGCTCCGGAGTCTTTTCCAGATACTTTCTGGTCAGAAAGAAGACAGGGGGCTGGCAGCCCAACCTATACTTGTGACGTCTGAACAAATATCTAAAGTCCCAAAAATTCAGGATGGTCATGTTGCAACACTTGCTTTGCCAACTGGAAAGAGGAGACTTCTTGATGTTGTTGGAGCTGGAGGACACCTACTTCCACATGCCCATTCACAAGAAACATTGAAGGTTTCTATGATTTGTGGTAAAGAGACAGCACTACCAGTTCAAGGCCCTACCGTTCGGCTTGTAGTCCGCCACAAGAATGTTCACAAAATGCCTGGCACCGGTGGCGGCTCATCTACGGCTACAGGGAATACATGTATAACCGTACCTGGATGACTGGCTGATCCTCGCCCACTTGCAGGAGCTGGCCGTCGGACACACGGAGGCGACCGTCCGGCGACTAACGGATCTGGTATTCCCTGTCAACTATCCAAAGTCCTGCTTAACTCCATCACAGAACACGCTGTTCCTGGCCGCCAGACTCAATATGGCATCTTGCCTGGCGTCTCCTTCAGAGGAGAGGTTAGCAGCCATTCTAGGGAAGGTGCAACGGCTGTCATCGAAAAAGGTGGCCACGGTGTGGGCCATTAAGTCGTTACTGGGCATGATGTCGTCCTGCATCTACCTCGTCTGGCTCTGCAGGTTGAAAATGCGATCCCTTCAGGAATTCCTGGACGCCCATTTGATACAGGTGTCCGGAATCTTCACGGATAAGATCTCACTCCACAAGTTCCTTCAGGCGGGAGTATGGTGGGGGAATGGATCTTCATGGATAGGATCTCACTCCACAAGTTCCCTCGGGCGAAAGTATGGTGGGGGGGTTCACTCCAACATCGCCCAAGGCACGGGTTTCAAAGCCCGCCATACCAGGAGACTGTGAACATGGATTCCTCGCTAGATCGATGTCTGCACGACAGAGGCCTGTGGCTGCCAGAGGAGAAGGATCTTCATATCAACATCCTAGAGCTACAGCCAATGTTATGGGCCCTCAAGTCGTTCCTCCCATCTCTGAAAGGCAAGGTGGAATCTTCATGGACAACACCACCACCATGTTTTACATCAGGAAGCAGGGGGGCACTCGATCCCCAGCATACTCCAAGGAAGCGCAGGACTTGTGGCACTGGGCCATCTGACGGGATGTTCCTCATCCCTCTCTACCTGGCGGGAGTCAAGAACACCATCACAGACTCCCTCAGCATGGAACTGCGCTCCTACTACGAGTGGTAGCTTTGTCAGGATCAGGTGGACCACCTATTCGTCAAGTGGGGCAGACCCATAGAGGGCGCTAGAGAGCCAACCATGATGGCGGCTCCTCTGTGAGCTCCGACAGAGCTCCCAATAAATCCTGAAACATCGTTCTGGAGGAAGAGTTAGAAGGTTGATTTTTAAATATCCCATCTGTCTGACACCAACAGCGACGTTTGGAGGTGTCCCACACAACGCAAAAGCGACTTTGGAGACCCTCCCAGAGAACACAGGGCCTAACTGCGCAGCTCTCCCCCACCGGGGCCAACGCTGCAGGAAGAACAGCAGCAGAGAGGGAATGCACCCAGCCAGCTCGAACGGAGAAGAGAACGACTCTCCGAGTTGTAGCACAATCAATAGCAATTGTGAGCAACTGTGAGCCCGCAGGCCCTGACCCCCCGCGGATGACTGCTGTTGGTTGCTACAACAACCCCTCGCGGAGGGCCTCTGGAGGCCGTCGGGCCCCCCTCCGGCGACAGGCGCCTGGACCGGGTCACTTGTCCAGCACCAGACCATATGGAAGATCTGAAGGACCTGGGCAGAGGGCGCGAGGCCCGAAGTCAGACCCGTTCCACAGGCGTGGACCAACAGAGGACCCAGCCCGGACAACACTGCAGCCGGGAGGAAAGGCCTGTAAGCCCAACTCGCCGAACAGCTGAGGCGGATACACGCCAGCTAACCAGAACATCCCCTCCAGCGCATGATCTAGAGCATTGGCGTGGGAGAGAATCCCACAGACAGGTGAGAGACCCGGAAGCGCCCAGCAAACACTCCCCGCTCTCCTCCCTGGCCCTCCGCAAGATGGAGCTAACCCCACCGTGGTGCCATATTACTACGTACTAGCCGGGAGGCAAGCCCTGAGAACCACAACGCACAACTCCCAGCACCCCCACCCCCCCTACGAATATACAGATAAGAAGGCCGGTCCTCTGTCACACAAAGATTGCCTAAGTGAGACGCAACCCACGGCCATCTACCACCCGCCCACCCACCCCTCCCCCCGGTGTCATGATGCCTACCTCCAAGGAGCCAGGTCCGACCCAGCAACCCCAGAGGCAGGCATCATTCCCCCCAGGGAAGTGCCAGCGGGCCCAAACTGGGGCCTTTGGACACAGTCCTGGCGCCTTAGGCGCCAGGCTCATGTTGGACCCCTGTCCTGGCGCCTTAGGCGCCAGGCTCATAAAGCTAGACATGTGTTCAAGTGTTTTAATGTGCACTTACCTGATGCATACCATGCTGCTACATCCAGGCCCTCTTGAGGCCTGAATGGAACTACTTTACCTGTGGGACTACTTTCCACCTGGGTGTGGTCGGGGAAGGATACATATCTGATCGGTGGAAGGATACATACCTGGAACTTCTTCCAAAGCTATTTAAACCACACCCGATCAGCAACTCGCGCTTCGCGTTGTTCTGCTCCTCGCAGCTGGACGCTCACCGTCTCAGCTCCTGCATCTGGATTTCAGCCACGCCTGTCAGCATCCTGGGTTGCCTGCAAAGGGAGATAAGCAAGAATTGGTGAGAAAGAAGACCTTACCTGCTAAAGCAGCATCACGGAGACATCACACCGACGGTCCTGAAAGGGAAGACATCATTTTAAAAGCAGTTTGCTTCGATCGCTGCAGCGCTGCATTTCACTCACCTTTCCTGGGCACCTCCATCTCAGCAGCGATCATCCGGATCCGCACCCACTTCCCAGAGCCTAGAGAGAAAAAGACATGAAAACAAGGTGAGAGAAGGAAGGGAATAGGAAAAGCTCAGTTTCCTTCTAAGACTTACCTGTTGGGTCATTCCCATTTCATTTCGGGTCCTGCCGCTTCCTGGCATTCCGGACCCCGGCCCCTATGGGGAAAAAAGACAAAGACATTGAATGAGCTAATGCAAAGACATTACCTGAACGCTCATCCAGAACTTATCTGTCATTTACTGGAACTGCACGTTTCACTTCGGGTCAGCGCCATATCTCCGGCATTCCGAACCCCGGCCCCTAAGGGGAAAAAGACATAAGCATTAGCGCTTGCTGCAATAAGACAATGAACATTATTATTAAGCTTGAACTTTTGAACTTGCAACAGAACTCTTACAGCGCCTCACCTGAATAGTCAAGCTTATTTTGGACTCCCATCAAACCTCAATCCAGTGAAGTAACTGGGTTTCAACGCGCCCCTGCATCAGAAGCAGGATGGAGAACTCATCCTTCCAGACCCTAAGGGGAATATTCCTGCGAGCCAGAAAAGCCAGAGTAGAGGGGCCCTTCCTGTCCATCTTCAGAGTCCTGCGCTTCACCATTGAAGAAGCATCAGCACTCGAAGCCAGACCTGCGCCTCCGTGGGAATCAGGTGAGCGTGACAGCGGGCTCCTGGGCCTTCCCAACGCACATCAGGGATCACACTCTAAAGCTGCTGAACAAAGCACAGGTGAGAGCTCCGAGACTGCCAGAGACCTGACACTACGTCCTCCAAGGCCAAGCTATTGAGGCCCCAGAAAGACATCAGGAGATCTTTGCATACACCAGCTGGTGGGCCGCATACCTACCGAATTACCAGACAGCCAGGTGGGAACAATTAGAAGCCTCACACCACATCCCCCCCCCCCAGCTGACCAGCTAAAATAGCATACAGCGGATTGCTTAACCACACAAACCACCTCCTCACGATTCTTGACACCACAGGAAACCTGTAAACTCGGCGAGATTGAGGGCTCATACCTCGCCCGCCTAACACAACGCTGGGGCCGAGATCACATTGAAACGTGACCAAGCACCTCCAGCACCAACTAAGACACCTCAAACCCTGCATCTAGACAGCGTCCATCTCCTGCCCTGAGAAATCGCTTACTCACACAAAATCACTCCTAGAAACTATCACTACAAGCTGGAACATCCTCCTTTAACAGCCTAGGAGCCTCGGCCCCTTCCTCGGGGGTGTACACCGGCAACCAGCTCAGAAGAGGTTACCACTCCCACGCAAGACGCCAGTGCACCCAATCTCTCGCCACCAACTTTAACTGGGCCAGCTAATCAACCACCCACCTGACCTAGCCCAAGAGATTGCTTCCGAACTCCCAGTACACTTCCAACACACACCAAACAGAAGCTCAGGGAAACGAGATCAGAAAAACAGATAAATCACAGAGAAAACTAAACTTCGAACCCGGAGCCGTGTGCAAAACCCCCAAATCAAGTACCCAAATAGAGGCCATCTCCACAGAGATGGAACGGGAAGACGAGTCCTCACAAACAGTTGACATTCGAGAGATCCTACTCAACCTGAAGGCCGGAATAGGCAAGCTAGATAGAAAGTTGGACACATTATGGTCGAAGCATGGGGACAGGCTAGATGCCTTGGAGAAGAGGGTCTCCGACCTGGAAGATGGATCCACCTTGCCCGCCGCTAGAGTGTCCTCACTGGAGAGCCAAATGAAAATCGTAACCGCCAAAAACTAGGACCTTGAAGGTCGCTCGTGTCGCAGTAACATCAGGCTGGTCGGGGTGAGAGAGCGGCAGATCCCAGGGAAAATGGAAGACTTTGTTGAGAGATTATGTTTAGACCTTTTCGGAGCCACAGCCCTCTTCCCCTATGTTCGTGAGCGAGAGCGCACACAGGGCCCCATGCACCTGACCCATCCCAGGCGCTCCCCCACACCCGATTATTGCCCGAATCCTAAACAACAAGGATCGGGACACAATCCTCAGACTGGCAAGAGAAAAGGAAGACCGTCGAGTCAAGGGCGATTTACAGATGCCGTTTGCTGCTCCTGTTGCTCTTGCTGAGCTCCTGTTCCCCTGTGCCTCTGAATACCCTGAATACCTGAATTGACTGCCTGTCACGCTCCAAATCGCATCAGACTGCGGCCGGAGCCGTAGCAGTTTGAAACGAGCGTGGCTAGCAACTGAAGCGGGTCACGTGGTAGCAACAAGCCACGCCCCCGGAAGCACGAACAAAAGAAAGACCCGATTGCCCTTGCGGCGTTAAGCCCGTCGGAGTCAAGGGCCATTTACAGATGCTGTTTGCTGTTGTTTACGGCTGGTAACGCAGTAAGCCCCCCTGTTACACCTGTGAAACGGCTGTATAGTATAGAACCAATTGTGAGATAGAGACAATGGACTCCACTAAACCCCGCACTCGATTACAGGGAAAAACGGGAAGAGACATTAGCTAATGTGCCTAAAAACCCTATACCCATGCATCCAGTTGTAAACCCCAGCCAAGATCAACTTAGCACTCCCGCTAAAATAACAAACCAGATTGACCAACCGCCTCCTGCTGAGCCAAAGAATGAAGATAAATTAACCACGGCACTCATACACAATTCAATAGGAAATAACGAATAATCTGATTTAAAACCAGTACTGAAGTTGGAGAAAAAAAAAAACAAAACCAATTGCTTTAGCAATTCAAAATAATGAGTCTTCATCACATACTGTCTCATTCATACAAACTGTAAAAAATCATTCAAAGACATACACAGACTTACCCTGTACTCCATCTTTACAGCAAAGAGCACGAACAGCAAAACAACAATGGCAAACATATTACCTGTTAGACTCTCCACAACGAAACACAATCCACTGGAAAACCGTGTGGCCCGCCTATCTCTTGACATCACAAAACAATGACAACAAATAACACATCCGCGCCAATCGCCAATAAAACCAAACCCATGCATATTAAAACCTCCCCCGCTCATGCCTCCGCATCAAAATCCCCACTAGTTGACAATAATCAACCTGTGTTAGAGGAGATTACCACGAACATTCTCACTGAGATTCCAGAAAGAATTCCAACCACAATGCTGGATCTCCAGAACACGTTAGTGGCTGTTCTCTCATTAGCTATGGTACCCTTCCTTAAGATTCAAGTAGCAATGGTAGATTCCACAAAAGACCAAGCGGCCCTGTTGGCTATGATTCTAACAAAACAAATCAATATTGAAAGCTTCATAGGTACGATACAAGAACGTCTCAACTATGAGGCTGAAGCCACCAGGACCTGGCTGAAATTGCAAGAATTGACCGGTTGACAAACGAAACCTAACAGATACCTTGACAACGATTACAAAGAAAATGCTGGATGACGAATCAAAAAAACACCTTGCAACAGACCACCCAGATCACTTCTTAACGCAACCTCAAAGTGAAAAACCTGCATCTGATGCCAAACCCAAAAAAAAAAAACTACTCAATACGAAATTCAAGTAGACCCTGTAAAACCACCTACAAGTATTGCAAATACCGAACCTTCTTCATGCACTCCTTTTGACATCTTTGACCTAACCAAACGAGGCCCTCTAGGAAATCAACCACTGCCAAAGAAAAAAACTGCAAAAAAACACCAGGCAGGCTCCCGAGCGTTCCTAAGAAAACTCCAGGTGGTTGAAAAACAACAAACTACATCTATAATAACATCCCAAAAAAATCTTGAAAATGGGAAGGAGGAACAAGCTCGACCAGCCACGATGAAAGCCCCCGTACCATCAAGATCAGATCTTAAAGAAGCAACGGCTGGCTCAGAACAAAGGCAAGAAACATTGATGCAAAGAGAGGACTAACCACTCGACGCACTACTAGCCGTGATTGACCAAAACGCAGTAATCGATTTGACGAGGAACCGTCCTGACAAACCTATAAAGCCAAGTACTCCAATGGAACTGGACGACACTCTAACTGATCCTCAAGACGAGCTACTAATAGTCCTAGATGAATGTTCTGAGACCTCAACTGCCAATTCGATCTCAATTAATACATCCACTAATATCTCCTTTACATACTCTACAGTATCAAATGAGGAAAGCTGGATTTCCGTTGAAACTGAAAATTCCTATAAAAGTGTTGAAATGACTACGGGCCAAAGCGAATGCCCACTCATCCGACCAATCTTTGTGGATCCGAGGAAAGTAAATAATATCTTTCGACTATCACTGTCTGCAACTACCCTAAATCCTACTGAATCACGAACAGATCAAACATTCTACGTTTATTTAGTTATTCCACAATTGGCTCAAATCACTTCGAGAGATATTGATTTCCTACATTTCCCAAATAAAAACCAGATGGACATGGTTCACATCGACTTCTACAATCAAAAAACGATGATGCATGTCCTGTCAACAAATAATCACTTAATGAAATTGGGATTTATAACAGAAGAAGTCCTTGTAACCAAATCTATGTCCTCAAAAAAAACACTATGAATCACGACTATTCGGATCAAAACGAACAGAAGAATATCGACAGCCAAAAGAACACTATCCAGTTAGTATCACACAATGACCTGCGGAACAAAAATACTCAGGCGAATTCTCACTCGATCCGCAGGATGGACCAAATGCACTCTGACATGTCTTACAATGCTCAAATCAAACAAAAATTAACACACTGAGCCGATATCCAAAACTCAAGAATTAAGACCTATCTATATTTGGTCTGAAGAGGTAACCTGCGAAGGATTCTTGACCTTCATGAATCCAGCGATTACTTCACATCAAGCTAGACCATCATCAGGCATGCTGATTATGACCAAAATAAATCCATCCTGGTCAATCGTAGCAAAGCAAAATCTACACCCCTGGGCCCAATACATCATCTGTATCCAAACCCCAAAAAAGGATTCCAGCTATCTAGCAATCTTCAATATCTATTGGAACCCAACATCAATGAACGAGAACATATTCCTCGATTCAATTTTTGATGAATTCGATACAATTGCCAGCTTATATAACTCGACAGATTTTATAATTGCTGGTGATTTGAATATCCATCTTTATAGCCCAGAAGGTATGAGACTAAATTCCTCTAATCTATCTTCAAGAGCAAAAAAATGGTCTGAAGAAATTCTCATTAGAAACCTAGCATTGTCTGAACAACCACGAAACGACCAAGATAAACCTCCGCCAACATGGACACGAGAACAATCCAACTCAATTATAGACTACATCTTCATATCAGAAATGATACTAAAAAACCTAACGGCAACTGCAAACCATCCACAAGTAAATAGTGATCACCACCAAATTCTAATAACATGGACTACTGCTCAAACACAAATCTCATGATTAAATCTCCCAGAGTTGGAACTAAATAATGGTCTAAATAAGCTTCGAATAAACCAACACCAAATGGCTGACCTGCTGACAAACTTTGAGGCCTCAAATTTACCAGACAACTCAAAACTCAATTATGAGTGGATTCTGCACAAATAAGCAACCCAAAAAAACTTGTGCGAACAAGCAAACCAAAAACAAACATCGGTTTAATCATGATATTAAGTCAATGAAAAAGAACCTATACAAAAAAATTCGACAACTCAAAAATCAGAATACAATAACTTCTGCTGCAGAAATAAAAAAGGAAAAAACAGAAATACTCCAACTTCATAAAATCACACAAAGCCATAATGCGGCAAGCGGACGCAGAAGCAATTTTAGCGGCTTTAAAACAGAAAAACACCAGACAGCTGTGGTTGCTTCTAAACGAAAAATCCAATATATCAACCATGATACAAGAGGTAGAATCCGGAGAATGGTCTCAACATTTCAAAAACCCCTACAAAGAGAAAACGGACATTTTACGAGCAGGAAGCTCGAATAACCATCATGCTTGGGACCTAAAATGGGAAAGAGATGAGATCAGAAAAACTTATGTCCTTGAATCCATCGCAAGCACCAGGCCCTGATGGGCTCTCCAACGCCAACCTAAAATCTGCCCCTGAAGAATGGGCTACCTTTTTTTCAAAACTTCTTAATTTAATAGAGAAAACCAAACAAATCCCACGCAGCTGGACCCTAGCGATATTGATTCCGATCTATAAAGCTGGCAACAGGAAAATGCCAACAAACTATAGACTCATAGCCCTTCTTGGCCCACTGGGAAAGCTGTTCACGGGATTCCTAATGAAAAAACTCAGTATATGCGGAAAATGGTTTTCAAGAGAAGAAACAGACTGGTTTCGATAACAAAATCGGCACAAACGTGAATCTGCTCCATCTGAATACGATTAAGTATGAAGCGACAATAAAGAAACAAGTATACGCTGTATTTATAGACTTAAAAACAGCATTCGAATCGGTGAATAGAGAAAAATTATGGTTGAGGTTAACATCATGGGGCTGTCCCCCATCCATTCTCAATCTAATTAAACAGCTCTAATCTAATACATCGATCAGAGTCAGATTAACACAAGATGGTGCAGTAACAGACGAAATTACCACCTGGAATGGCCTGAAACAAAGGTGCCCCCTGGCTGCTTGTCTCTACAACTTATATACTTTTGGCTTTGTACAAGTGATTCACGATCCACTCTTGAATCTGCCGAAGATTAATAACGAACCTTAATGTATGCAGACAACATCATTGTCCTGGACAAACGCAATCAGGTTTACAAAAAACGTTAAACAAAGTGGGCCTTTTTATGAAAGAGAATGACATACAAATTAACATTCCTAAAACCAAGTTAATGAGACTAACAACTCTGCATAGTACCAGGCGACAAAATGTGAAACTACAACTAGAAGATAAAGAGATTGAGGAAACAAAAGTATTTTTAAATATCTTGGCGCCATGATAAATCTGTCACCAGTTGAGCAAGAATGGAAAGACCACATCGAGAGGAAAGTAAGATCCTTAGCCCGTTGAGGTCGCTTTTTTCATTGCAAATTTGGAACCTTTACAATAAAATCAACAATCCTACTGTATAGACAAAAGATGGTCCCCATCCTAACCTACGCTGGTGAAACAATAATCAATCAAGATACGATGAAATGGCAACAATACGAGGCCATATTCTGGAGAAAAACTCTGGCTTTACCCAACTAATTTCCAATGCCAAGAATTCGTTTTGAATTGGCTACAATCTCTAGAATCTATAATTACGTGGAAAAAAATGGATCTCTACAGAAAAATTATTTGTCAGGATAAAATTCCATCCTTATAAATACTCAAGGAAAAAAAGACCCCTGTATATGTAACAGCTCTTCATTTTCTTTTTTATCTCGTTGGTCCAGTATTGAAGGCCGAAGACATTAGCGAATACATGCTGATAAATAGACCACAATATACTAAAAGAAGAGTTCAGCAAAACGATTGGATCAAAACAATAGAGGAACAATCAAAATACAAACAAGCTTTGAACTGTGCAATAGAATCAAGAGCTCTTAACGAACTACCACCATATTTAGCATGCTTTCCAGAACGATCAATACGAGAGCTATTCCTACGCTTACACCTAAATATATTACCGACCCGCGATTACCTATCTAACATAAAACATCCAACCACAATGACCACAGATTGTCGGTTTTGTAAGATTGACAACACTAGAGAGACTCTCTTCCATGTAATCATGGCATGCCAGGCTTTGACGGATAAAAGAAACCTGTTCAAGGACGACTTCAAAATTTCACAGAAACAGATGAACACACAGGAAATGATGGGCCCATCTCTTAAAAGGACATAAGAACCTAATTTTAACAGTAATTAAATTTTGGACTGCGATCATGAACAATAGCAATTTCTGAGAATCAAAAACATAAATGTCAACTTTCTCATTTTGTAAATGATATAATGAAAGGTTTGTATTACCAAACAGAACATTAATAATAATAATAATTAAAAAAAGGAAGACCTCCAATTCGACAGCATCCAACTTTTCCCCGACTTCTCAACAGCCGTCCAATCCCTATGGAGATCCTTCTCAGGAGTCAAAAGACATCTGATGGACAACCAAATGTCATACTCCATGCTGTTTCCAGCAAAACTAAGAGTCCAACATGAACGTAAGACCCAATTCTTCACCTCACCGGAGGAAGCAAATTCCTTCTTAGAAAACGTACACATTGAAAACTACACTCCGGAACGCAACACCAAACAGTTTTACTTGGGAGCTAATTACTGTCCATGGGCGGGTCCTAGCGCCCCAGGCACGGCACTCAGTTTGACTCAAGTTAATAGGGGGGGGGGAATGTCAGGCAGGTTGGGGGTTGCCCGGGAGAGGGAGGGAAGAAATACACGCCCGCCGCCCAACGATGCCACCGCTCAAAAATCTCATCTGAAAATTAGGTAACCAAATGTCAACAAGCTTTAGACAAAGGAAAGTTACCACTCACTATCACACCAACAAACGACAATGAGGAACATCGATGTAGAGATAAGAACTACATGCCACATTCAATCTAGCCACGTGGAACATTAAAGAAGGAAATCGGCTGCTAAAACACGGAAAATCTCCCAATACCTCAGGAGACACAAGATGATGTGGCTCTGATACAAGAGACACACCTTCTCCCCAACACAAAGTAGCTGGGCCCGTGAATGGGGTTGTCACAGATATTTTTCATCATATTGTAACTTTGCCAGAGGAGTCGCTATCCTGATCGACAAAAAAACACAGTTCAAGTTCATTTCAGATGACAAAGATCCAGACGGCAGAGCCCTCATGATACATGGGATCCTAGAGGGAAAAGAAATTGCGCTAGTGAACTCCTATGGCCCAAACAATTTTGACACACCTCATGAGCACAAAGTCAGCCACGATCATCTGGGGAGGAGATCTAAATAGACAACTAGAACCCCAAAACGACAAATCTCACGGTGTGACAAGCCCACCCCCCAACCCCCCTCCAAGGCAAGCATGCAGATCAGAGAGATCTGCAATGCATACAATCTCATTGACTTCTGGAGACACGAGCACTGGAAGAACCGCGAATACTCCTTTCATTCGTGGGTCCACAACATAAGCTCGCGGCTCGACTGTTAGTGTCTTCTCAAGGTCATTTTCACTGGGGACAAACTCAAATCCTGCCAAGAACCCTCTCCGACCATTCAGCGGTCACCTTGGAATGCACGGCGATGGACAATAGAAAGGGCGGGTCACACTGGAGATTTAAACCAGGCTCCCTCCAAACCAGGTCTTCGCAGAAGAACTGCGTTCAGAAATAAATGCCTTCATCGAAACTAATCAAGGCTCGGTCACATCGGCCGGGATACTCTGGGAGACGCTGAAATGTTACGTGAGGGGGGTATGCTTGACAAAAGAGAACGGAATTCTGAACATGAGCGAAGCCAAGCTGAAAGAACTCAAACAGGATTTCACAGCGTCCAACAACCATCACTCCCAAGCAGCCCTAAAAGAAGAGCTAGAAAATTTTAAAACCAAGGCAGAAAGAGAAATAAAATTATTAGCCAGAGGTCATAAAGTGCGTCAATACGGCGAGGGTCAGAAGCCTGGGGACCTCCTCACCCAACTAGTAGCTGCCGAAAGGAAACCAACCCTGGTGGAAAGGATCCGAAACCAACATGGCACACTGGTATACACAGAAGAAGAGATTACTGAGACCTTTTGCATATACTACCAAAAGCTCTATGACGCAAGTTACTCCACCAATCCATCTGGCCTAGCTCACTATCTCGAAAATATTGAACTTTATTGGGTATCCACCAAACTGCGAGAACCACTCAACGAGCCCATCACATTAGAAGAAATTCTAGAAGCAATCAAAGGGCTCCCTAACACCAAAGCCCCAAGGCCTGATGGCTTAACGGGTGAATTATATAAACACTTCACTCACATGCTGGCACCACTTCTTCTGCAAACTTACGAGGAGGCACTTGCCACCGGAACACTGCCACCATCCCTTCGTAAAGCAAACGTCATCCTACTACACAAACCCAGAAAACCCCCAGAAGACTGCGCATCGTACAGACCAGTTTCACTAATTAATCTGCACAACAAAATATTAGCGAAAATACTCACTTCTAGGTTGCTCCCCATGATGCCTGGCCTGGTGCTGGCCGACCAGGCAGGCTTTGTACCTGGCTGCAACACAACATTCGGAATAAGAAGAATGTTTGGAGTCATGGAGGCGATCAACCCAGAGTGCCAGGCAGCAGTTGTGCTTCTCGATTCCGAAAAGGCTTTTGACTCCATCCAATGGCCTTTCCTGTTCGCCATACTGAAACGCTTGGGTCTAGGCAACTATTTCTTAAAGTTAATAGCTCTCTTATACAAACTCCTGACATCCAATATCATCCTGGGGAACAAGAAATCAGCTGACATAGACCTTAAGAGAGGGATGAAACAAGGATGCCCATTGTCGGCCATACTGTTTGTGCTAGTGATGGAACCCCTGGCTTCGGAGCTACGGACGGACCACCTAGGTAAAGGAGCATCTCTCGGACCCCACAAACTAATAATATCCCTTTATGCTGATAACGTGGCCCTCTTCATAAATAACCTGGCAGAGAATATGAACCCAATAATGAGAGTGGTAATCAAGTTTGGCAATTTCTCAGGACTGAAGATTAATCACTCAATCATTTTACCTCTGACCGCAAACATCGAAGAATTCGCCGACTACTTTGGATTCCACTGGCAACACACAAAAGTAAGATACCTGGGAATCTTCCTGTCCAGATCCCATCACGACATTATGCGAGATAACTATGGAACAACTGTTGAAACACTACGGAACAAAATAAATAGATGGGAACTTTCCCGCTCTCGCTGTGGGGACGTGTCTCCCTGGTCAAGATGGTAATTCTGCCCAAAATCCTGTACTTGTTTGCAAACATCCCAATCCTACTAACACAGCAATTCCTTCAACGCATCCGAAGCATGGTTCTTGAACTATTATGGGCAGGCAAGGTGGCAAGAGTTGCATATGCAACGCTCATCCAACCGCTGGCAAAGGGGGCCCTAGCACTCCCGGACATCGAACGCTACTACTGGGCAGCACAAGCCCAGTTTCTCAGACATTGGTACACTACGCACTTTAACAGACCACATGTCCAGGTCGAAAGAGCGCTGGAAACTCCCTATCTCCTTAAGGCAATCACCGTCGGCCAGCTACAGGTCCCACATAATACACTTAATATTGTACAGGTCACCTACGCGATCTGGAAGAAAATCGCACTAAAATATGACACTCAAACCAGGTTTTCCCCCTTTACTTCTAGCAAGATTTATACCGGAAATACCCCTAACCACTGAAAAGATTTACCTACAATGGACAGATAAAATGCAAATCAAATCATTGGGAGATCTGTTTCCAGAAGGCATATTCCTAACCCCTCAGCAAGCCAAAGAAAACGCTCTAGACCTGTTTATCTGCTTCCGGCTACGCCACGCACTCCAAACCAACTTCACCACTTTTCCAAGTCAACCACCCAGATGGCAACTACTCCATGGGGTGATACAGGCACAGGGAGAAGGCAAGCTGGTATCAAAGATATACAAAACTCTCCTAGCTGACACGACCCCCCTTCTTGTAAAGCCCAGGAGGAGATGGGAGAAAGCCCTGAAGACCCTAATAACGGACGATTGGACCTACATTCTACAACAAACTCAGAAGGTATCTCTCAACACCAGTTATAAACAAACTCACTTCAATTACCTGCATCAGGTGCATCACACACAAATGAAACTCCACACACAACGGCCAACAATCTTGGCAACATGCGACCGCTGTGGGGCTACAGAAGCAGATTTTGTACACCTAGCCTGGTCTTGCCCAAGAATTTTTCAATTCTGGACTCAAGTGCTCGAAAAAACCTTTGCAATCATTGGTGAACAGCTGGCTCCTGATCCCACCCTAACTCTCCGCGGCCTAACCAGACCACTGCCATCATCCGTCCGTAAGCTGACGGGTCGCCTGTTGGTCCTGGCAAGAAGAATTGCATGCTCATGGGGTCGTGGACCCCCTCCAACTCTACAAAGATGGCAAAAAGATGTGACCTACTGTCAAGACGTGGAAACAGACTTCACAAAGACACTACCACTGCACGCGTGCCCCTCCCCCCCCCCCCAGACATCTGGGGCCCTTACATTTCATACTTGCTATCGACCGCAGACACCTCCTCTTCTCAATCCCCAACACCAAGCTCAAACTCCAGAGAGCCTCCAGGATAAAAAGAGTAGCACCGGCAAGATACAAACTGTTGACACTCCACAGTAGCAGAGACTGATGGCATTGAGGGGGTTGGGAGAGGAAGTGGGCGAGAGATTCGGGGATAAATTCTATATGGTGCAGTTTGGTTTGTTAATTTGTTGAAAAAAACAAAAAGTAAAGTTTAAAAAATAAAAGTGGGGCAGACCCCAGATCGATCTGTTTGCGACGGCGGTAAACTCCAAGTGCCAGAAGTTCGCCAGCAGGTTCCACCAGGAGTCTGGGGAGGAGCTCCTGCAGCTCTAGCGTTTGGAGGTTGTGCATCGCCAGCTGACCGCCGGGAGGTTCTCACCAATGGCCAGGGCGTTGTCTACCTTGAAGTTCTACGGTCACAAGTGGAAGCGTTTTGCTACATGGTGCTGGTCACAGAAGATTACCTCTGAGGGTCACGGCCCCACAGATCCTTCAATATTTGCAATCATTGGCCAAGGCAGGACTGGCGCACACCTCCATCAAGGTACATCTGATGGCTATCTCATGCTAAACCAGGAAGATCTACACTTTGGTCCCACCAGCTCGTCAAGGAGTTTCTGAAAGGACTTTTCAGATCCTTCCCGACGGTGAAGGCTCCTGCCCTGGGGTGGGAACTCAACATGGTTCTGACGAGGCTCATGGCAAGCCATTGCATCAGGCCCCACTCCAGTTCTCTTGTAGAAAACTGTTTTCCTTGTGGATATCCATACCCTATCCTGCAAGAAACCATACCCGACATTCTGCAAATCAAGGGTGGTGCTGCTTACGCACCCCTCTTTCAGGCCGAAGGTTTAGTTGGAAATTCCACCTCAACGAGCCTTTGATGATACTGTTTTTTCCCCCCCGAAACCTTCGTCTCCAGCATAAAGGGTCTTGCACTTGCTGGATGTTGCTCCTGCCCTGAAGTGTGCACAAAAGGTTTTCAGAAGACTTCACAACTGTTTGTGAAGTTTGGTCGTGTGAACCATGGGAAGGCCTTGTCCTGGGCTTCCATTGCAGGTGGCTCTCTGGCTGCATCACGCACTGTCATCGGTTGGTGAACTAACCGCTGCCCGGCCGTCCGAGAATCCACTCCACCAAAGCGATCGCTGCTACAACGGCATTCCTGTTTGCTTTGCCCCTGCTCGACATCTGCAGGGCTGCTACGTGGAGGTCTGTGCACACTTTCATGAAGTTCTAGTGCATCAACAGGGATTCCAGGGAGGAGTCCAGAGTTTTGGCCAAGCAGTGCTATGCAACCTGTTTGCCTGAGGTGAGCCTATTCCAGATGTAAGAGTGAATTGCTTCTGTTGAGCCTTGCCAACTCCAGGTCTTGTGTAATGTTGTACTGCTACGTATTTGTTATTCATGAGCATGTGATTCCATGCCAGACCCAATGCTGGAGATGGTTTAAGTTACAAACCCTCTCTCTGACCACTCTGCAGCTCTTCTTGGTTGTACTGCCACTTAACGTGCTTAACAAATCCGAAGATGGCTTCCAGAGGAGGGGCTTAGGGAGAGGACTGTCATTGGATGGGAGCAGTATGACCCAGTGAAGGTTTAGAGGAGAAGTACAGTTTTTAAGTGAAAGTGAAACCGAGGATTACCACCCTAACAACGGGGAATATTCATGAGCATGTAAATCCATGCCAGAACCTTGTTGGAGAACAATAATTACAGGTAAGTAGCTTAAACCTTCCTTAACTGTAAGACTAGATGTCCACCACAATAATTCTAGAGTTTCTACCCTCCACACCCTTAATGTAAATCCAACTCTGTTGAATTTCTGAAACACATCCCTATTCCCACTAAAAGGTGAGCACCCCAAAGTAAAATAAGTGAATAAAAATAAGAAATGAGAAGAAATTGCATAACTCTGTACCCAGGTATTATCCACAACTTCGATATCCCAAACGTACTAAACATCTCCTTTTCTCAGTCCCAGTGACCTCACCATACGCTTGCCACACATACCCCAGATTACTAGAAAAGCTGCCAGCTAAACACCCTCACATGGCACATCTTTCTCAAACCAAGTTATAAGCCCCTACAATGCCACAAACCCACAACGACTTGCGCACTGGAGGTCCTCCATCTGGAAACAATATGCACCAGTGCTGAAAACAAAGCACACCAAGAAAGCACACCGGCACAGACACCAGTTACTCCTGTTTCTACACACATTAACAGCTGAGCGCAACACATCTCATCCCTCTTTCCACCCTAAGAAACCGACTCCTACTTTACAGAGCACTAGAGGGCCTGGTGACCATGCAAATGGCAGTGGTGCACAGTATACATCACCATAACAAATCCAGTATACTCGCATGCAAAATGCCATTTTGGTAGACCAATTGTCCAAAGTGTTCTCGTACAGAAATAAAAATGTCTGCACATTACTAGCAAGGCATAACATGTCACTCACCCTCTCAGTTCTCCATATACACATGGTACACAGTTCTTACTCTTACGTCCCGTCCACTTTCCTCCATACTGCATGGGCGTCCCTTCCAAGGTACGGGAGACAGAACCTTTTTCACCAGAAAAAAACTTCTTCCCCTTTAAATTTAGAGGCGCGCTGGGGTGCTGCCTGGGAGCATGTGCTACCCTGACTCCGCCCTCTGGTGCCACACCTCAGTACCCTTTTCTGCGTCGACAGGAACGGGGCGAATTCACCAGCGCTCCTGGGTTTGGCTTCGGCCATGTAATCCCACGCGCGGATACTTCTCTTCTGTCTTTTTGTCTTTTTATCATTCAGGCACTCGGTCCTCCGGCGTCACGCTCCTCCCCGGCGCATGTCGACTTCTACAGGGTTCAGCAGGTGTGCATCCTGCGACGGGCTCTTTCCAACTAAAGACCCCAATGCCCTCTGCCTACGTTGCCTTGCCCAGACCACGGCTGGCAAGCTTGTACCGCGTGCAATGCACTCTCCTCGAGGTCTCTAAAGAACAGACTAGCCAGGTGCAGGGAGCTCTTCCAGAGATATCCTCCAGAGGATCTAAAGGAATTCGTCTATCATCGATCCAAGCCCAAGGTAAGGCCGCTCTTTTCCAGCGCACCCCGCAAGGGATACTCCTTCCCAAGGACTCACCTGTGCGGGAGGGACCACTCGGGGCCTCATAGCAGCACGAGTACCGTGGCTATATCAGCTACCGGCCGGCAGGCCGATGGGTCAGTTGATCCACCGGTGACAGTGCTGAGGAAACAGAAGGTTCTTTTACCGAGTTGTTTACGCAGTTCTACCGGCAGATCCGCGGAAGGCGAAACGCCTATCAGGCCTCGGCCTGAGGAACAGGGTAGGCCTCATGATCCGGGGCTGATCCAGGGCGGGGATGATTTTCTCTACCGTAATACTTTTTTTGCTTCTGGTTGGACATGGTGGCGCTAGTGGATGTGCCAATGGAGTGGGTCTGATAGTAGATAAGTGAAAGGACCTTGCCACCCTCAACCTCTTCCCCACCTCTACAAATATTCAAAATGGTTACACCAGTTTTAATAGCAGAGACATTGTGCAGTGGGAACTGCATGTGCTCCCTGGATCTGAAGGACGTGTACTTAGACGTCCCGATCTGGCAGCCTCTTCTTTCTTTTCTACGATTCAGGATCATGGGCTACCATTTCCAATACAAGGTGCTTCCCTTTGGCCTCAACTCGGCCCCCAGGGTCTTTACTAGGCTGAATACTGTGGCGGCCCTCCTCAGGGCCACCACATCTATCTGTACCTCGACGACTGGCTCGTCGGGGCTTCATCTCCGGAAGCGGTGCACCGCACCTCTCACGCCCTCATGAACACACTTCACGATCTGGGCTTTTTGCTCAATCTCAAGAAGTCGCAGCTGCAGCCTACACAGACCCTGACTTTCTTGGGGCTCATTTGAGACACAGGCTCAGAGAGTGTTTTTCCTTCGGAGGACAAGATCACGGCCATCAAGAGGGCCACTGCGGACTTCCTCAGCAGAGAAGTGGCTTTGGCCTGGTGGTACCAACACCTACTGGGTCTCATGGCAGCGGTCCTATTGGCCCTTCCCCACACAAGACTCAGGATGAGGAGGATACAGCTGCACTTTGCAGCATCGTGGAACCAGGAACTGGGCTCTCAGGCGGAGATGATCATCGTTCCTCTTCTCTTCACCCAGATCTCACTTGGTGGTCCAAGGGTTGCAACCTGCGGACGTGCAAGCCCTTGTGGCAACCTATCCCACAAGTCACCATCAAAACGGACTCCTCTCTTGAGGGATGGGAGGCCACCCTGGACAACCACTGCTTCCATGGCACCTAGACCCGGCAGGAGCAGGAGTAACACATCAATTGGTTGGAACTGAAGACGATCTGGCTAGCGCTCAGAGCCTTCCTTCCGGTTATCGAGGGCAAGGTCGTCCTCATTCAGACAGACAACTCGACCATCATGTTCTATGTCAGCAAGCAGGGGGGTATCAGGTCTCCTACACTGTGCAGACAGGCAGTCAGCATGTGGATCTCGGTCACCTGGCCTAAGCCCCGCCCACCCGCTGCCTTCCTGGTTGCCGCTCTTTTTCACCACTTAGCAAGCCCCGGCCACCTGGTGCCTTCCTGCTTGCCGCTCTTTTCCCTACTTAAGGAGCCCTCCAGCCTCTTTTCCTTTGCAGCTGGGGAGCAGGTGTAAGTGGATCTAGGTCACCTGGCCTAAGCCCCACCTACCTTTTTAGCCCTGTCTCTTCCTTCCTGCGCTTAACTCTTAGATCAAGGGCATCTCTCGCCCAGGCGTCCAAAGCGAAGGGCAGTCAAAGAAAAGTGCAATTCCTGTTTGGACCTGATTAGACCAGGAGGATCCAGGGTCAGACCCCCTGCTAAGACAGCAGGTAAGCATGCTCCAACATGTGTTTACACCCTCTTTCCCCACAGGGCATCCCCATCCTCTCTGACCCCCGCGTGGTGTTCCCTTGTGCCCTCCCCCCTTCCTGCACACAGGAGTCTGTCCTGATACATTCTGGTTTCACCATCACCTTCTTGTGGCCAATGCTGGATTTTACTTTTATGGACTTCATATTCACTGTGCGTCACCCTTTCTGAACTCTCATGCTGCACTTCCTTTGCATCTTGTACTCATGGTGGCCCTGAATCATGCTGTTCCCACCTTCATCTTGTATCCTGGCTTGCAACATTGTGTTACTGACTTCTGCAATTGTATTCGCTCTCCCCTCTTGCTTCTCCACTCTTTTTGACTGCTTACTCTGTTCTCTCCTCCCCTCTCCCTTTTCCTTTCTCCTCCCCTCCTCCCCTTACTTTCTTCTATGCACTTACTCTATCAGAATTGTCCCTGGACCTAGTATGATAGCAACCTCGTCTGTCGCTCCGCCATCCCCTTACCGTCTCCCCCCCCCCCCCCCCCGCACTATCTGAAATGTTGTCAGGCCTAGTACGATAGTTGCTTGTTTTGTTCATCCCCCTCCCTTTCTGCACCCCTCTCCCTCACCTTTTGTTTTTCTCCGGCTCTACCAGAAATGTCGTCGGACCTAGTACGGTAGTTGCCTGTCTGTTTCCATTTACTTACCACTCTGTCCCTCCCTTTCTTATGTATGTTTTAGCTCTTGCACTATCTGAAATGTCGTCAGGCCGACTACGATAGTTAATTTCATATCCTTACTGTTCATGGCCTGTAAGAATGTCATTGTATTTTCACTTGTTCCCTCCCTTGCCTTGAAGCGCTTTGAAACACATTGTGTATAGGCGCTGCATAAATAAACTATATCATGTGGGAATGGGCCCTGGAGTACAACATATACCTCACGACTGTCCACCTTCCGGGTGATTCCAACCTGGAGACAGGCTCAGCATGCTGGGCGGGGACAATTACGAATGGCAGCTCAACGACCTCGTACTGCAAGAGATCTTCAGCCGATGGGGAAACCCCCAAGTGAACCTCTTTGCCTCCTGGGACAACAGGAAGTTCCAACAGTTCGCCTCCTGGCAGGGGCAAGGCCCTGACTCCCTGGGCGATGCATTTCAGATTCAGTGGAACGGCATGACAGCATACGCCTTCCCACCCACGCCGCTGATATACAGGGTGATGAGCAAACTCAAGGAGTCTCGCCAACTCAGTGTCATGGTGGCCAGCCAGGCCATGGTTCTCGGAGCTGCTCAACCTCTCAGAGAGACCTCCCATTCACCTTCCGACGGACCCAGCAAATCTTCTGGTGCAGCAGGGTCATTCACCCTGCACCACAGAAACTAGCCCTTGCAGCGTGGTTCGTGAGCAGGTCACACTGACACCTCAGCCTGTCTCAGGCTAATCTAATGTCTCAGATCATACAGGGCGCTAGGAGCAAAGCACAGGGATAAGGTAGATCTGCGGACACACCCAGCATTCCTACCTAAGATGCCTTCTGTATTCCATCCGAACGAAGAAATAGTGCTGCATACGTTTTTTGCTGAGCCCAAGGACGAGGCACAGAAAGTTCTGCACTGCCTGGATGTCAGGCGTGCCCTGAAATTCTACTTAGACAGAACCAGGGGCTTCCACAATTCGGATGCACTTTTTTATCATCTTCGGCGGAGCAACACTGGGATATCGGTCCTCCAAGACCTCCATAGCCTGTTGGATGGTCTCAGACATCAACGAAGCGTATGAAGGTCTGCATAAACCACTGCCGGCCAATATGCACGCTCACGCGAACCGAGCCAAGGCAATGGCCATCACATTCCAGCTGCATGTCCCCTGGCAGGTCATAAGCAGGGTGGCCACATGGGCCACCCCTTCGGCTTTCTGCAAGCACTACTGTTTGGATGCCGGCTCTAGATCAGACGCGGCTTTCGAATAGGCGGTTCTTGGAAACCTTTTTGCTGAAGGAGGGTCTCCTCTCCACCCTGGGGCTACACTCAGTTGTAATCACCCATGCAGTATGGAGGAAAGGTGAGGGGACGTAAGGGTAATTATAAGTTACTCACCATAGTGACTAATGTACTCTTAGTCCCCTTTCCTCCATACGTCCCAAACCCCCCTCCCCCCAATACAATAAAACTTGTGTCATTAGGCTATGTTAATCTATTGTCGACTCGTCTATGGGGACTGAGGTGTGGTGCTGGAGGGCGGAGTAAGGGCAGCGCATTCTCCCAGGGCTGCACCCCCGCACACCTATATATTTAAAGGGGAAGAAGGTTTTTTCTGGTGGAAAACACTGTCTCCCGTCCCTTGGAAGGGACGCCCATGCAATATGGAGGAAAGGGATTAAGAGTACGTTAGTCACTACGGTGAGTTACTTATAATTTACTCATCACAAGAGTCCATTATCACTAGCCAATGACTTATGGCGAATACACATTTTAAGGCCTGTTCTATTACACCATTACATGCTCTTACATAAAGTGAAAGTTGTTGGCTCCTGTTCCCAGAAGCCCTGCTGCTTTCTGCTGCCATTGGGCATGGAACAGGCCTAACAAAATGACTGGGATAGGCAACAATTGTTAAATGTAAAAAACACAGTATGTTTGCTTTTCTGTACTGAGGACTGTCAACCCTGATGCTTGGCATAATGCTAAGCATAGGTAATGGATCTTCTGGTCTTATTACCAGAGGTTGTGTCGTGGATTCAGCCCCTGCCATAAACCCAGTGTTTGTAGTCGTCCCATTTCTAGAAGAGGGCTTGTATTTCCTGGGAAGGTGTATCAAGATCTGTAGGCGTTTGCTTTTTCCTTTAATTTACTTTGTAGAGAGACATTTTGTCTGTCATAGCCGCAGTGGATTCTGGTGACGTAGGCCTCCCTTTCAGTTTGTGGAGCGTATCTGTGCGATCTCTCAAGCAGTGGCCACTGTTCGGTTCAGAAGCAAGATCTTCAATCTCTGAACTGAGGGATATCAAACTGTTGCTTTCCTCCCAACCATGCAGGGGGAAGTGCCTGTGGAGCATAAGACAGCACAAAAGCAAAGCATTATCACGACCAGCAGTGTTGATACTTTCCTTCTGTAAAGAGACCGTCCATCTGAATTTGTGTCCAGAGAGAAGGCCTTCTCTGGGACCCATCTGGCTGAGAAAATCGACATTCTTGCAGATGACCTGAGCAAGATGGGTCAAGAGACCATCTTTGCAAATTATGGGTCACTGTCAAGTTATTTGTTTTGCTACCACAAAGATGTGCACACATTCCTTGTTTTTCCTCATCAGTCAGAGGACTCTGGCAGCTGTTGTGGTTGTGTATTGACTCATCAATCTGTGTAGGCCTTCTGTCTGTTCCTCTCATCCTATGCTGTTTAAAAATGTGCACCGCCACTATCATCCTAGTCATTCCTGACAAGGCAAGTAGGATATGGCATTGATGGCTTCTAGACCTGTAAATCTGTCCTACGTGAATGCTTCTTTATGTGGTGTACACATTATGTTCCATGTATTGGATTCTTCATCCAAACCTGGCCAATCTAAACCATTACGTCTGGCTATTGATATGCTAGGCTTCTTAGATTGGGACTTTTATGGAGCTGTCTCTAAATGTCAGACTATCGCTAAGGCTGTGTATACATAATAGGTGGTTTTCAAGTTCTGTGTTAAGGGTGTGAGCATGTTGTGCCCATTGCCAGCTGTTTTTGGGGTTTTGCTATTGCTGGCCAAGTGTGGCATTAACATAGGCATTCACAAAGACTATTGAACTCTTGTTGCGTTTGTGGGCCCTTAAACATGGTTCTTATTTTGTGATGCCACAGCTATTGGGATCATAGCAGTCAACATCACTTTACATATGGTTCCGAGGTGGGGGCCAGACTGGAAGGCGCAAAATTCTACTCTGAAAGGCATCCTATTATTTCATCCTCCATGCACTACTGTTCACTTTACAGGAGTTAACACTGTGATACAATAGAAATAAGATTCTAAGAAAGATCACAGCAAAGCCACCCACTCCTGAGGAAATGCATCACACAGTATGATCACAAAAAACCTGGGATCCAGCCTTATCTTAATAAAAGAAGCCTAGCACTGGCAGAGGCGTTAATACCCAGCTGTAGAATTGCTGTGACCACCAGATCAATATTTGGTTCATGAGACCGATTTCCACAAGTCAATCTTTGCGGTGCCCCCACCCTGTTGAAATGTAAAAAAAAAAAAAAAGGTAGAGCTGTGGTGGAGCTGCTTGATCCCACCTAACAAGGCAGCTTCCTTTTTTCAAGTTGAGGGTCCGATACTCTTCACTACCAATGCTATTAGTACACATATATAAACTTAATAACTAGCATGACATCTCACTGTGCATCTGAAATGGCATTCAGTGGTTATATCCTAGGTGACTAGATGATTCAATATATTTTCAATACCTAAACCTCATGCAGCGACCCTTGAAAGGGTATCAGAGTTTTCATACCCATATGAATACATCTAGATTGATGTTGGATGTCTAAACCAATTTACTTGATATGCATTTGTGATAGACCACTCAGTTATAATAAAAAGGAATATGAATCTCTGGAGAAATGTAACAAAAAATGCAGGGCTACTGCAGAAACCATAGACCGTTTGACTATTACTACTCTGATTCAGCCTTCCTCTCTCTCATGACTGCTCATTCAGTAAACGAACCGACTGCCCCAAATGCCTCTGCAGCAGCATTTTTGCTTATGAAAGGGTAAAGGCTCTGCCTGTGGCTGCTTCACATCTGCTGCATTGTTACCATACATTTGACACACGTTGGAAGCAGGATTAATGTATTGGCAGATTAACTTGGACCAGCGGGTCCTGAGCTTAGATTTGTCTCAGTACTACTTCTCATTCCTGAAGCAGCCCTCACAAATCACCTGCCTTATGACCCACCAGCTCTCACCCTCGCCCCTTAATGACATCCTGCGGTTACACAACTTATCCATTAAGGTGTCCTATAACAGGTTCCTGTTTAGGGAATTGGAACGTCTGGTGTTTGAAGCATGTTCTTGGGCCATGAGTCTGTCTGTGACCACCTATTCTTTCTCAAAAAGAAGGGACTGAAGGTGTTTACTCAGTACTTCAAAGCCCTTACAGAAAGGGGTGGGTGGTATGCTTCGACTTCCAGGATATGTAGTTCCAGGCACCCATCTATGTCCATCTCGGGGAAGGTACATTTCTCCAGCATGGGGTCTGGCATGGATTCACATGCTCATGAATATTCCCTGTCGTCAGGAAAATCCGCCGCCGGAACCTTTGGAGGCAAACAGGGGAGGATGCGACCTGCCTGGCGCCCGTAGAGCCCGACCGTTCGGCGCTCCCGGTGCCAGTGGACTCGCGGTGCTTGGCCTTGTGTTGGACCCCCGTCGCCGGGGCGTCCTCAAAGGTCTTAGAAGACCGCTTGGATTTCTTCTTCTTCTCGCCTGACGGGCTCTTCCCTTCCAGCCAGTTGGCGAGACGTTGATGGCTGTCCTTCATGGTCCGCTCCGACATATTGCTGCAAAACGCACAGTCCTTCTCCACGTGCGTCTTGTCCTCATGTAGGCAGTACAGACAACAGGAGTGTTCGTCCTCCTTAAAGACATTCTGAAGCTGGCATCCAGGGCAGACCCTGAACAGCTTTCCGGGCGTCGAGCTTCCCTTCTCCTGCGCCATGTCCGAGATGGGCCTGAGAAACTTCTGGAGTCCTCCAAAAGCGTGGCTCGATTAAATCTTCACCCTTGAGGGGCATAGACGAATCTGACACGGGTCCCTGTTGACCGGATGAAGAAACGGTGGAGCTTGAGGCTCTTTTGACCGAAAAATCGAAGTTTTTGAGAAAAAAAACGTGAAAAAATAGCACTAACGCTCGAGAGCAATAGCACGAGGATCCCAACACTTGAACGTGCGGTAAAAATCTGAAGATGGCTGCCAGAGGCAGGGCTTAGGTAGAGGGCAGTCATTGGCTGTGGTCAGTATGACGCAGAGATCAGTGATTGGTTGCTACTACGAAAGACAGATCAGAAACGAAACTGATACTGTTTTTTTCTTTACCGAGGATTCCCAGCCTGACGACGGGGAATATTCATGAGCATGTGAATCCATGCCAGACCCATGCTGGAGAACAACAGTTACAGGTAAGTAACTTGTTCCTTTAGTGGGAAAGGAAGAGTTTGATTTTACTACTCTGCTTGTTGGTCTCTTAGCAACACCAAGTGTCTTTACGGTGGCACAGGAAGTGTTTACTGCTCGCCGCAGGAGAGGAAATACACACATGCTCCTATTCTTTGAAGACTAACCTCTGTGGGCAATGTCATGCTTGGCTTCATGTTCCCTTTTTGGGAACCTGCCCAGCTCCTACATACGATTCTTCACACACTTTTGCTAAGCACTATTGCATAGTCTACAGGCATGGAATACATCCATTTTGGTCAGTCCAGCTTGCGGAAGGTTCGAAATTGAGTATATTGGTTCCTCACAATCTTTTACCATAATCCTATTCAATTTACTGCGTCAGACATTTTCAAAGTATTTTGTGGGAGGAAGCTAACGTACTCTATGTAGTAATACCTAACATTTCCAGTTTGCAGTATTGAAGACTTTGAAGCATACCTTATGATGGCTGATTTTGCCATTTTCATCTCCTTTTGAATGTGATGTAAGCTAATATTTAATCTATTTAATGAGTTTGTAACAGCAAATGTACAAAGCTAATGATTTAATGTAGTATATCTTTCAGAATACATTTTTCACAGAGATGGAATGTGGAATTGAAAGGAAGTGCATAGAAATTAAAAATAATGAATACATTAATTTGGTATGTATATTTAAGAAGTAAATGGCACATTTAACACACCCGTTTTTTTACCCAATGGTATTAAATTGCTTACAGTGTTGCTATCAAATAAAATATGAAATTAATGGAAGCAAGCGGTTAGTTCCTGGGCAGACATATAGGTTGTTGCTTTGTGACAGTAATGTGAGTTCTGCAGTATGCTTACATCACTAGTGTTACATCTGTACTTTTAATCTATTAACAGGAGTGCTGAGCAGCAGCGAATACTGTGGAAGCTTCCTGAAATATCCCAAAAATCTGAAAACGGAGGTAATTTCTGCATAACTATTTTGACATTCTACAAAGTAAAGGGGCATATAGCTTACATTAAGTCAAGAATGTTCTTGCATTTTCTAACTATCTTGCTCTCAGCCATTCCAATGGCAAAAATATTTTTTTTCTATTTGGTTTGTTTTTATGACTGCCATTATTTAGTATTTGTAATAAAAATCCACACCACCATAAACATCAACCCCCAAACTAGTTTAATTCTACCTTGCAAGCCCTTAACATTGCATCTCACAATTACATATTCTTTTTGAATCGGGGAAACCTGATAAATATTCTTTCTAATGGCGTCCTTCCCACAGTTTCTAACCTTTTCCCATCACTATGGGTGTCTTTGTGCACGCTGATGCTACATATACCGCTGCACCCCATGGCACAATTTCCTTTTTTCTTCGTACTCGCAACGTTTCTGGAACACCACATAGTTTTGATAGCTTTGTCTTGAAGCCCTGCTCGATCTGTGGGAGGCAAATGTCAGTGTCTGCGCCTCACAAGGTATGATGTTGCTACATTAGGGAGCACCATGTAATGGAGGCCTGCAGCTTACGTCAGTTTATCCACTCAAGAACCCTGCACCAGCATGCCTCTAATCTCTTAATCTATTTACACAGAGGTGGAATAAAAGTACCTTCAAAGTCCTCTGGATTTGAGTCCAAGAAAGCCAGGGTTGAATCGCACATGGAGGAGTGCTCTTTAGATCACAAGGATAATAAACATAGGAAGAGGTCCTGCTATCCTAGTGGCTACTCCAACCATCATTCTTTATTCTCCTCCAGAAAGTGGAGTCACCCTTCTTGCTCCAGTGATACCACTTCGGAATCAGCACCTACATTGAAGGTCCTCACTCAGAACTCTGTACCACAGGAGTTGGATTCTTTTTGGCAGCAGATGCTGGACCTCTATGCCAAAGCGCCAGCAGCTTAAGCTCTGGTGCCAGTGGCGGAGTCGGGACCCACTCCACTTAAAGCCGGCAGAGTTGCCTCTTTGGACCGAAACCACACATCTGCCCTGCCGCAGCACCACCTGGCTACGCCTTCATGCATTAAAGCCGTTGCCTCTCACCTCGGTCCTGTTAGGTGCCACCGCCTACCTAGAATATCCAACCCTTTCAAAATGCTAGTTTGTTATGAGACTTTCATAATGCACCAAATCGCCACCTTAGTGGTCTCAACGTACCTGGCTTGGCTGGAACCTGGCATGTTGGACCCCGGCCCAGGGTGCCCAGGCCTTAATATCGAGAAGAAAAGGAGTTAGGAAAGATAAGAGGATGGGAAAGTACATGCAAGAACAACAGTTAATGGGAGGGGTTTATGTACCATGGAAAAGGAATGCTTGTGATGTCCTGGATGTGTCTGGATCAGTTAAGGTGGAACAGAAGTCTGGATTGGAAAAAGGAGGTATATTCTGATCATGTTTGCAATTATGCATTCAAAGTGACATAAAGTTTGGTTGGCTGGTGGGCTTGAAGTCACCCAGTTAAATTCTGCTGGCTTTTCAACCAGGGATCATCTTTAAATTTGTTCCACTGGTCAAAACTGCAGAGTGGTAATTGAAAGAACTGCCAAGCCTGGAGGCCATTTGTGGGCCAGTCAAGAATAGGTTGCGTGAGAAGTGATTATAGTTGATTCAAAGGGCAGTTGGGTTGCCAACGTTCAGCTGACACAATTGCGTAAATGCTGAGCTTTTTACTCCTGGATGTGGGAGGATCCCTTGATCACAATGTCCTTGTTCTTGCATAAAGACTTCAGATCGTGCTGATACAACCAAGGCCAGCATCTGGCCTAAATCCTGTGCTACATTATCCTCCTCATGCATTATCCTGGGTGAACTAAGGTGCATTGTCACAAGGCGTTAAATATGTTATCTCGTGGCCCCATGCACCAGAACACTACCCAACCATCCAACAGCCAGCTAGACAAGAATGAGATAGCAGTGTGTGCAAAAAGCAAGACCCATGTGATGACAGGTATGAAAGATATCAAGATAAGACTTTGTATCACACTTTCTGCAGTCTAACCATGGTTTAATCGGATTTAAGAGCACAAACTGAAGTAATGAAGCCAAGCCATAAAATAGCATGTAAAAGTGAACAATTGTAGATCCTCCTACGTGAACATGCTATGGTCATATATTCCTCCATCTGCTCCCTCACAGCTGTTCAAGATTGATCCCGGGCTCAACTTACAGGCTCCAAGCACCACAAAATTTTCTCTCTCAACAGATGTTCAGACTCCTGCTTGGTGGAGGCCAGTTGGCCCAGCGTAACATGTGGTAAGGCTGACCACTGGTTCAACCTTCAAACCAGGAAGGGAGATAACACCTCTAGGCCATCCAACACCTCTCTGTTGCTCCCAACACCAGTTTGCAATCCATCTCATGCTACCATCCAACCCTGCACATGATTTGCTCCTCCCACTCCAGAAAGCCAAAAGCCACAACAAGGAAAGCCTATTTGTGCACCACAAGCTTTGGCATTTAATAAGTGTTGGTAAATTGGTAGAGATTGTAATGTCAATCCGGGTTGGTGTCACATCCTTTGTAAGGGTGATTTTCTGTCTTGTATGGCTAGTTCAAAAAAGGGCTGACTCATGTCAATATGAATAGCCCTGAATATGCCAGCCCAACGTTATGGGGTGTAATAAGAGAAGAGAATGAGATAATGACTGAAAATTGGAGGTATTGCTGTGAGTGTACTGGAAAAGGTTCCACAGATCTAGTCCCACGCTCTGATGTAGGGACCAATCAGTGTGAATATGGATTGGTTTAGCAGAGTGGCCTCAGGAGTTTGCAATGAAGCTTTGATAGGCATATGATCCAAGGCTCCCCACCAATCATGGTGGTAGCAGGAATTCATCTATCACCAAAGGTGGGTGTAACTGTCTGTTTCACCATTCGCAATTACTGACAATGTCCCCCATCCCAAAAGAGAGCAAAGATCACTCCCCATCAGCCCATGGTTCATCGCCAGCCCCTCATCCTACCGCCAGAGAGTCCAATACAAATAAACTCCCCCCAGGCAATACCTCCTGGTACAACCACCATAGGTCGGAGTGTGGCCTTCACTCCCTTCAGTAGCCCTGATGCTGTGACCCACACCAGAGTTGCACCCAGCAGGCATGCACCCAGGCCCCTCCAAACCAGCCCGATAAATGCAATGAAGACATACACCACCATGCTGGATCTCTTAGTCTCTAACATTTTTCATGACCACCCACAAGTCAAAGCTTGGCTCAACCAATTGCCCCCCACCCCAGAATTCCAGGGGACTACTCAAACAGCCTCTATAGCCACTCACAACTAGACAAACCCCAACCCCTGCCCTTGTTCACCAGACACTTAATTGTACAGATTGTGACGTCCCCACCAAGCAGATTGCAAAAGAGAGATCAACTTTCCATATGCCCATTCTCCCCTTCCATTTATCACTCCTCATCAGGAAGTCTCTCCCAATGGCCGGTCCACGCTTCATGTCATTGATCCCAGAAGAATGAACAAATGCAGCCCATTCTTCATCCCATGACAGCCCCTCCTCCACCGCCACCCCTGCTCATTGGAACATCCACTCCACCACCATTCTGGCGCCTATAGCAGCAGCTAACCCAACTGCAGCATACCAAAAAGCTGCCAAAGCACATGCTCCCATAAGAATGAGATTAAGTGTCTCAAAAACTCTCAAAGACACAATAAACCCCAAAGACCAGAGCAGCCAGGAACACAGAGAGCTTGTATTGTTTGTTTATTTGTATAGCGCATAAAACCTTGGGGTATCTAGGTGCTTAAGCTTAAAAGATTAGTTTCAGTGCTTTGGGTTACAGAAAAGGAAGCGTAATAGGCGAGTTACAACAACGTGGAACGTGCAAAGTTAAAGCATCATACGCAACGTGCAGAAGAGAAGTACAGGTGATCACATCCATTGAGCCTGACCCCATGTTACGGGGCGGCAGCAACACACAGATGCATAGTCAAGTCAGTGGGGACATGTATGGTGCCTAGCCCATGTTGCAAGGCGGCAGCAGCACACGGATGCGAGAGCCCAGCAATAGGCAAATACATGGTGCCTACCCCATGTTACATGGTGGCAGCAGCACACAGATGCGAAAGTCAAATCAAAGGGCAAATACATGGTGCCTACCCCATGTTGCAGGGCTGCAGCAGCATGCAAGTGCAGCCAAAAATGGGGTTAGGGGCACACTCAGCATCACTGGATGAGCGGGGGGGGAGAGCGTACCCTTAGTTGGTGTGCCGCCTCCCAGTTTCCCTGATTGGCCTATGAGAGCCCAGGCTGCTAACGGGAGGGAGGGACTGAGGGAGGGAGGGAGTGCAGGCCAGGCAAGGAGCCGACTCAAAACAAAGGAAAAATCCACCATCTTGGAAAGGTGCATGTGCTGTGTGACAAAGTGGCCTTACACTGAAGGAGGAGCCGAGAAACCCATAGTGTGGGGTTAAAATCACAAAAGATCACTCCAGCCAGTTCGTAGGCCCCCAGAGCAGCACATTTCAGTTTTTTAGAAAAATGAAAATAAGCGTGCAACGGCGCGAAAAATGCGACACAATGCAGGTCTTACCCTTCCAAAGTGTGAGCGTCGCTTTAAGATGTTGCAGCAGGTGAGGGGCTGCCGAGCCACTGGCAGCGTAGGAGGATCAGCATGCGAAGAAGGAAGATGCACTGCCACCACCATAACGCACTCTTCATAATCGCTTGGCACACACACCTACAACATATGTGGAAATCTGTACCAGAGTCCTCCACCTGCCTCCACACCAAAGAGCCCTTTCCTCCAACATCCCATCTTGATGTGTCCGACCATGCAGAAGAACAAGCACACTGTCTATATGAGCTTGCCCATTGCTGTCCATTGCTGTGCAGCAATCAACGACTTCATGGTTTAGGACAAAGTTCTCGGTGCATGGAATGTAAAAACACAAACCTAGATCTATTACCACATTTCTATTCCACATGCATGTCTCAGAATACTCCTGATCCACTCCCCATTGAGGGAGTGAATAAATACAAGCTGGATCTGGAGGAGAGTATTCAGACTTTAGTGGAAGGGTTTGGAGAATTGGTTGAGGTAGTTAAGGGTAAGAGGGAAGAACTGCACTTGCTGGAGGAGGGTGGGATAGTGAGAAACCTTAAATGTTTGCGTCAGCTGTATTATGAGAAGGGAGACTAGGCTGACGCACTGTTGGCTGCCTGCCTTTGGGGTCAGAGTGCAGATAGATGGATATCTTCGGTGAAGAAGTTGGATGGGACTGTGGTGGTAAAGGCAGAGGAGGTCTGTATGCCACAGAGGATGAGGTGGATGATATGATAGGTTATTTATAACGCACTTAATACCCAGAGGTTTCTAAGCACGAACCTGGGGAGCTCCGTGTCTTGCTTCCAAGGCGAGCACGTTGCCCCTGAGCTATCTTCCTGAGACAGAGGGGAGGAGGGCTTACCTGGCAGGGATCTCTCTACCGGCCCTGACAAAGGAGGAGGCGGCGGCTATTGATGGTCCTATAACAGAGGAGGAAGTAGCGCTTGACGTAAGTTGCTTACACCCGGGAAAGGCCCCGGGAGATGATGGGTACATGTCGGGGTCTTAAAGGACCTTTGGGTCTGTGCTGGTGCCACACATGGTGAAATTGTTCATCCATATTTTAACATCCATGTGGGCTCCGAGGTCATTTGGGTGGGCTCTTATCTCTGTGTTAACCAAAGAGGGCAAAGATCCTTCCCTGTGTGGCTCATATAGACCCATTTCCCTACTCAGTGTTGATGCTAAGATCTATACACTGCTTATTGCGACGCGACTGAAAGGGCATATGCCTAGACTGGTACTCGGCACAATTGGGTTTTTATAAAGGGACGATAGGAGGCAGACACAATGAGAAAACATTACTTGGGTGCAAAATAAGGAGGACGATCCCATGTTATTTTCTTGTGACGCGTAGAAGGCATTCAACAGAGTTGATTGGGCCTTCTTGGAGGCAATGTTGTGCAAATTTGGACTGGATCCTAAGATCCGTAGGAGAATTTTGGCTTTGTACTTGGGCCCTCGCGCATGTGTAGCAGTGAATGGGATGTTCTCTAGATGGTTTGATCTGGGCAGGGGTATGAGACAGGGGTGTCCCCTTTGCCCACTTCTTTTTGCCTTATCAATGGAGCCATTGATATGATTGGTTATTAGTAACGCGCTTAATACCCAGAGGTTTCTAAGCGTGGGCCCAGGAATTGAACTTGTGTTGCTCCGTGGTGTCTTGCTTGCAAGGCGAGCACATTGCCCCTGAGTTGTCCTCCAGAGGCATTGGCCCAGAAATGAAGGGAAGACACTCGGGTGGAAGGCATAAGAATGGATGAACGAGAATATAAATTAAGTTTATATGCAGACGATAGTTTAGTACATCTTTGGAACCCGTTGCACTCGATCCTGGTGGTGGGTGAGTTGATTTAGCAGTTTGGCGGGTACTTGGATTTTACGGTTAATAAGGGCAAGTCGACTTTGTTCCCACTGGGTCGATTGACAAGTGAGAATAGTGTATGGTTCTACCATTTAGGGATGGAGCTGGCAGAGGGCACCTTGCGGTACCGGGGGTGAACCTTACAAGGGACTTGGAAGGGTTATGAGGCCAACTATCCACCCCTCTTGGAGCAGTTGTATGATGACATGACAAGTTGGGATAAGCTAACTATGTCATGGATGGGCCGTTTAAATGCAGTGAAGATGAACCTCCTCCCGAAGTTGTACTTAGTTCAAGTCCTTCCGGTAGTTGTTCATGATTCCATGTAAAGAGGTGCATATTGAAGTTCTTATGGCAGGGGAAAAAAGCGAGGGTGGCATGTGACGTGTTGGTACTTCCAAAGGAAAGGGGGGCGGGCCTTCGGCACTTCCAGATTGGAGTAGTGTTGCCACACCTGAGGGAATGGGTTGAATATCAGTGGGTGGGCATAGATAACCATTTTCTCCATCCAGGTATGGTGGGGGGGTTGCTCGGGGCACCACCGGAGGGGGATCCCTCGGAGGATGCAGGATCACCCTATACTGGTCACTATTTGGAAAGTATGGTCTAAGGGTGTGTGGGTATGACCAGAGTGACCACTTAGCTCTCTCCGCTGAGCCATATTTGGGCCCCTCCAGTAAGGGAGTTTATATCGAACTCGTATAGATGTCGGCCGTCGTTCGAGGCAGCTAGACGAGAGTGCGGTAATTCTGGAAGAAGCAACGGTTTATATCCATTAGAGACTTTTGGGGAATTGGATCTCTATCAGTGTTCTCTTTTTTGCAATTAAAGGGGGTGATTGGAGCAGACAGAAGAGGATACAATTATGGATACACATAGCGAAATGAAGGGGGCAGTTTTGCTGACATATATGGTGCCTTGGTGTGGTGGAAACAGGTAGGGGGAATACCGAGAAGTTGCAGGGCAGATGGGAAGGAGATTTAGGGCAGGCAGTGGATGACGTGTTATGGCTGACTATGTTCAGGAGGGCCTTTGAGGTGTCCATATCATGTCAATACAAGCTTCATGCTGTAAAGTTGTTACACTGCTGGCAATACGACCCTGTCTGCTTATCTAGGATGTTCCTGGGAGCGAGCCCTCCATTTCAGCTTGGATCTGGGATATGAGCAGACTACTGGCATATGTTGTGGGGATGCAGTAGGATTCAAATCTATTGGAAGGAGGAGTTGGTGTGGATAAGAGAACTGGACGGGGTTACGTGAGGACTTTAGCCCTTGCTGGTACTTTTTGGCCTGGAGGATGTAGAGAGGGATCACTTGTACCCATTCCACTTGGTACACTCCTTGTAGTTGGCGGCTAGAGCTTGCCGGGCTATTCATTGAAAGAGGGAGGCCTTACCTGCAAAGAGGGAATGGGTCAGTGTGGCGAAAAGTATGTACTTCATGGAAAGGATCACGGCCACCCTCCAATGCCAGGGGAGCGACCTGGTGTTTGAATGGGGGGAATTTTTTAGCAGATACATGGAGGGCTGACTTGCATGTGGGGACTCCTGTGGCCACGAAGTCGGACCCTCCCCAATAGTTTCAAAACATGTATGAAGCCATCGGATGAGGAAAGTAGGATTTCTGTTTGGACGCATGTGGGGAAAAATTGTGGAAGTCCTGCTCCCTGTATCCTGAATGTGTTCGGTCAACCTCATTGCTTGCATACCAGGGGTCTGGAGGGGGGGAGGTGGGGTGGTGGAATAATCGATTTGGAAAAGTTTGAAATGTTATGATGCTCTTACATGTGGTCTTCTTGGTTCCTTGAAAATCTAATAAAAATTGAGTTTTAAAAAAAAAAGAAAATTCTGGATGGATAGGTTTAACAAGGTAACAAATCATTTCTCACCTTGACCCGTGAGCATCCCACTAGTATTACTCTCCCAGCAGCCATCTTAAATGATCTGCAAGATATCAGAAATTATTTGATGAAGAGGGCGATCGGAATCAGTGTTCTGGAGCCACCATACTGCAGTGAGGTGGATGACTTCCCCGAAGAGTTTTGTAGTGAGTGTTACAATTTATTGGAGTTGGCTCCCAACCTTCATAAGGCTAGTGGCTTGGACACAGCTCCCAAGCTAGAATGTGTTCCATAGCAGATCTTTGGCAAACCTCATGGCTCTTTCCAGAGGACCATTTGATTGGATCCTGCTACTAATTTCTATGCTGTTTCTGTACTTTTAATATGTCTATTAAAGACAGATCCAGGATCACATTGAAAGGTAAACATTACCTTCTGCCCTTCACCTGAATCCACACTTTGCGAATATAGAATCTGCCATACACACCGATGTTACTGCAGATCAAATCATTGCATTTTATATTTTTCTTTTTGTCTAAAACAGTTGATACATTTACTCCAATTAAAACCAAACTGGTAAAGCCATGTTCTATAGGAAATAAATGTTGGACAAATAGTTTACATGTTTTGAAAATCACGCTTGGGTGAAGAGAAAGGAAATTGAGAAAAAACACGGACCATCCAACTGCTCACTTTACTGGCTAGACCACACAGTGCATAAGGCAGCTACTCTTGAAGCAAAAAAATGCTTTTATGCCCAAGTGATTGATAATGCCACTAAATCTCAGGACATCCTGTCCACCCTCTCTTCCTCCTCTTCCACTCCTGGAATGTCTGTAGTGTCTCTCCTCCTCCTTTCCCTTGTTCATCCCTGACGATGTTTGTAGACAGGTCTGATCTATGAAAGTCTCCTCAAAGCAGGTTCTACCTTGCTCATCCAGAACCACCAAGGACCACATTGCTGCCCTTGCTCCAGCCTTGCCTGATTTCTGCATTCACTCTTTTGCCACTGGAACTTTCCCCTCCCTCTTGAGCACTTCCTTGTGCACCCCCTTCTAAAGAAGCCCTCAGCCGATCCTTCCTCTCCGGCTAACTATCACCTTATAGCCATCACTCTTTCCTGGGCAAACTCCTGGAAAAGCTGGCCATCTCCCATCTTAATCTGCATACTGAATCAGTTGGTTGTCTCCACGACCATCTGTCTGGCTTGAGGGCTGCCCGAAGCTCGGAAACTGCTCTCCTGAATGCCCGTGAAGATCTGCTCTTCAATCTTGACTCTAATCTTCCTTCTGTCCTCATTCTCATCAATCTAACCTCTGCTTTTGACAGTCAACCATGCATCTTGCTCAGTCGCCTCTGTGAAAAACTGGGCATCACTGGTCAGGCCCTGGCCTGGTTGACCTCCTTTCTCACCAACTGACCCTCTCAGGTCCAACTTGGGTCTTTCCTCTCTTCTATCTCTCTCTTGCTGCCCCAATTTTCAGTGTTATGCGG
Organism: Ambystoma mexicanum; assembly: GCF_040938575.1. Lineage (NCBI taxonomy): Eukaryota > Metazoa > Chordata > Amphibia > Caudata > Ambystomatidae > Ambystoma > Ambystoma mexicanum. Next base: position 1,209,911,929 of record NC_090922.1, on the reverse strand, counting down.
ATGGCACCCAGCTCTCTTTCAGGCTCCCCTCAGCCACCTCTGCTCCTTCTCTCATACCAGATTGTCTGGCCGCTGTTCAGGAATAGTATGCTGCCAATGACCTCTGAATTAATGCAAGTAACACTGAGATCCTCCTCATTGGGGCACCTGCTCCCTCAATTCCGCCCTCCTCTCTGGCCGCACACTCTGGGCCCTGTTCCTGCTCCTTCCTATGAAGCTAAGAACCATGGTGTCATCTTCGACTCCACCCTCTCCTTCTCTCCTCCCATCTCTGGCATCGTAAAGAGGTAGAACTATCAGCTGCACCTCCTCAGAGGTATTATTCCTTTTCTCACTTTCCCCCAGAAGCTCACAGTCTCCAGAGCTCTGGTCCTCTCTAGGCTGGACTACTGCAAAAGCCTCTTTCTAAATCTGCCTGCCTCTACTGTTCGACCTTTACAATGTATCCAGAACAGGACTGCAAGACTTGTCCTTGGCCTCAAGCCCAGGGATCAGATCTCTCCAGCTCTGAAATCTCTTCACTGGCTCCCTGTGGCTACAAGGATGAAGTTCAAGACCCTCTGCATCGTCCTCGATGGGGCCTCCCTCTGGAACAGCCACGTTGCCTCTCTCAAACTTGTGCAGAACCACCTCTGGTTCCAGAAGCAACTCAAGACCTTCCTCTTCGCTTCTGCTTTCTCTCTTCCTCTCCCCATCTGATGTCCCTGACTGCTGCACGCACTGGCCACCTGGATACCTTCTGACCTCCGGCCCAGGCTCCTGCTTGTCCAGTTGCCTCTGCACTGCCTCCGGGCTCCCTCAGCACTTAAGGGTCTGTACCTGCAACCCTACAGTCCCTTCTCTCTGCACTTAGGAGCCAACCGCTTGCTGCACATATTGAACTACCTGTGCTTCCTTCCTTTCCCCTACCCCCTCAGGCACTTCTTCCCTGCACTTGCGCGGTCTGAATGACACAAGGCCTAGTAAGATTGTCGTTTTGTCCTCCATTTGTTTTCCCCCTTTGTTATCTTGTCTCGCCTACAAACTCGGTACAGGTGTGTTATAAATGCCATAATCATATCAATTTATTTAAAAAGTTATTCAAAATCCTCAAATCTAGAAACGCCTTGCTCTTCTGTCATCCAACTGTAGGCTTCAATAAAGTCTCTCAACATGTCGTGGCAAGCAACTTTTAATGGCTGCCTTATTTGCAAAAAAGTGTATACCACCATTGGGAATTCACATTTAAACATGATAATATTTGAAAAAGCAAAGTGATTTCACTCAATAAGTAGTTGGTGTTGAGTTACTGATTACAACTTTAGGCTTCCATTGATCAGTGTACTAAAATAGTCATATTTTTGTGGCAAAATTAAAAAGATTAGGACTAACTTCAGCATTCTAAATTCAGGAAGTCCTCTGTAGCTAAATGAGGCGGCCACTTCAGTCTGTGTTCTTCCCTCCCCGAACAGCAGTCATTTGTTTTTGTACAGTAACTGAGTTGAAAGCCGTTCCCTTCAGCCTCAATCCTACTAATTTCCCCAAGCGTGCCATGTCCATCCTATGTAGTTTAAGAATGTGAAAACCGTGTCCTATTATTCCACAATGTAAAACACCCCCTTTAAAAAAGATTTATTTTTTGAGATGGCAGTTTGTAATGCCCTCAAACAGGTATGGGTTACTGCGCTCATTTAAAACCCCACATTGGACCTTTGGACCTGTGCCATTTACCTGCTTATTACCGATGTTCCTTTCATGCTGAAGATTCTAGACAAGACAAACGTGAAGCACCTTCAGGCAGGTTGACAATCAGGTTTTTGTAGAGGTAGAAAGTCTGCCATCCTAAATGCAGTGGAAAATCTTCACCAAATTCTAGACCAGGGCAAGTAATACTACTTATGATATTAGGACTGTTTGTTGCCTTTGTTACCCTTGAGTATCCAATTATGATCCAGCTACCTTGGTAAGGTGGCCATCGTAATGCGAAAGGCTTCCAGATGGTTGCACATTTCTGAGGAACAGGACATCTATAGTGAAACTGGCCTATTTTGAAGTCAAAGCTGATCAATTGGCCTGTGGCATTCCGTAGGGTTCCTGTCTCTCCACTTATTTTAAACAATTACGTAAAGCCCTTACTGAATTGGCTGATCGAGGCAGAATATTTCAAAATGAACCTTATACTTGGGTTATCTTCTTCATGGAAGACTGTCAGGAGGCAAGTATTTTGTGTATCCGCATGATTTTCAACCAAGTCGAAAAGTAGATGAGGGGGACATTGGTTGGGCTTCAACCAAGAGCAAATAGAAATATTGATAATGGTCTCATCTAACTTTCTACCTAAAGCAGTTGATGCATATTCTAGTATTCGTCTTTTAGGCTTTGCCATTCCTGTACAGCACAAGGTGAAAATCTTCAGCATTTTTTTCGATTCTACCTAGTCTATGAAACCGTCACTAGGCTAGTTAACTATTGCCTAATACTGCTAAAGCAACTTCGACATTGCCTATCGGAGCAGCATTTTGAAGCAATCGCCCTCTCCATCCACGATAGACTATTGCAACTCTACTTTACCCAACACTCCCTTCACTGCCTACATCCATTTCAGAATGCAGCAGCAAGAACAGTGATGAGTACTTCCAAGCAAAACCACCTACGACCTGTACTCGGGAGTCCGGAGAATTGACTACCAGTCAAGGCTACGATTTCCTTAAAGTGATTTTCTTCACACAAGCCTCTTTGTGGTCATGCAGCCCTCTCTCCTAAAAGCCATCTTATTTGGCACACCTTCATTTGTCCTTCATTTGTCCTGCGTGTAACAGAACACATCATGTCTATTATTATCCTTTGCTATCATTGCGCTAGAGCATTGGGTAAGTGCTTTGCTGTGATTGCAGCTGGACAATGGAATGCTCTCAAGAGATTTGACATATAAATGATTGCCTTCCTTCAGGAAGGAATTAGGACCCTTCTTTTCCAACACGTTCCTGCTAGATTCTGCCTCCTGTAAAAGTCCTTAGGTACCCTTGGGACACGTGCTATACAAATACTAAATGGAAATGGTCCAAATTAGACTCAAAACCAGTACATGTTTTAATCTCTTGGAACAAACTTTAAGGATGAGCTACTTGATGCTTAGACTGCATTCTAAAATACTTGCACCCAAAAAACATTCCTTATGTGTTTTTAAGTTGGTTTATAAGGTGTTGGCATAGCGCAGAGATTTTCCCAGACCTGATTCAAATCTGATTTACTAAATAATGATTTCACATATTTAAACTAGAGTAAGGTAAAACATCAGCAGTGCTAAATGTGCTGGGTTTCGCCACACCCTAAACAGTTTAGGCAAGGTGTGAGTCTGCTTGTAAAGATGTCTACAAGCAGGCCCAACTCAAGCTGTACAGGAATGCACCGAGTGGAAAGCTGTATGTTAGGGAGAATTCTCATTTTATGGCTAATTTCCCTTATCTATAGAGTCCCCCAGCAGCTTTGCTGGATTTGAAGGATTTGTTTCTTTTTACCTGCTAAGAGTGAGACTCTTTTTCCCACTCCTAGGCATTTTTGCTGTGTGTGTTCTAGGCTATTTTTGTGTTTAATACCTATGGGATTTTCTCTCCCCCATACGAACCATCTTTATTCACTTGTGTTACACAGCACCCTCAGTGCAGTGACACTATGTTTGGGGGTCGCTACGACACCCCAAACATAGACTCCATACCCTGGGACTGACTATTGTCTCCCAGGGCATGTAAAGTCCCCATTGACTTTACTAGTCAATTTCTATGAACTAAACCAGTACAACCCATCTTACTATGGAGGTACTGGAAGGGGTTAATAGTTTTTCCCCTATGTTCATTTTTTCGAGAGGGTACCGTACAGTATCCCTCTCAAAAGTTTCTGGCTGGTGGCAGTGGTTACTACCAAAAATATTCGACCGCAAATATTTCTCTATGGGATTTTCCCATTGTTCAAGGTTACCACTTTTTCTGACAGCCTCTAACATACCGCCGGTGCATTTTAATATTAACTTTGCTCCGGTGGGTTTTATTTGCCAGAACTTTAATATAACTTCTTTCTCGTGTCTTTCTCTACAATCCTAACCCAGGTCGGAGATCCTTTGTTTGTCCGTTTGGCGGGCTTCTGCCCAGAAGCCCTCCTTCCGGCGCCAAAGAGTCTGGGGTGGGTCCATTGTGTGGGAGGGGGAGTAGGACCCCTGGACAGGGTTGCCTCCGCAACCCATGTCGCACTCCATCCTGATAGGCTGGAGGGTCTCCTGCCAAGATGACCACTCCACTGTGTGAGTGACAGCTAGGCTGTATGAATGGGGCTCTTTTTGCATAAAAGCAGGGTCCTGAGGACTGGAAGGGCAACACGTTGCCACTGGAACTAAGAAGCCGAAGGGGAGAGAAGCCAAAGACATCTGCAATGACTGAACCACCGGTGAAGCCCTGCTGCAGCGTCTCACCACTTTTCATCACACGACAAGAGCAGATCTTCATCTGAAAGAGCCTTCTTCCCTTGAGCTGGTGGGGCCAACCAGTTTGCCAATCGCCTTCCCGAACCTGCTGTGGTCGAATCGCCAGTGCCGTGCACTTGGAGACTGGATAGCCAGGCAGCTATCGACCCGGACCGCGATTAAAAGGAGCGTACCTTTTAAACTGTTTGGCAGCACCGCGGCTGGTTTCATCCCTGGGTAGTGCAGTACCTCGAATCTTCCTCCATGACGAGAGCCTCTCTTCCTCTGCTGGACCCCTCAAACTGCAGGAACTACCAGGACCAAACGTCACCGCAGGAGTCACTTCTTCGCTTTAAAGGTACATTGTTCCGCCAGGTCACCCTTTCTCCGCGGTAGTGCTAAAGGTGTTTTAAATCCTTTACCTACCTGTTGGGTTGGCTGGCACCCTCTCTTAACATTGTCTTTTCAACTCTTGCAACCACCATTTCAAATATCGTTAACCAAAGACTTGACTGCAGGTACGAGAACATTTTGCTCCTGGGTCCTTGCCCTGTACCACTAACTTTGGCACAGGCCTATTGACTCTGGACACATTTGTTAGATCTGCTTTCTCGAGATTGATTCTCAATTCAAACTGTGTGGTGCACTCCTTTCTTATAACTACCCTTTCCTTCCCACTGTTGAATCTTGTGAAATGCCATTTTGCTCAGTTTTCATTTAAGTACTGCTTATACTGATGCACTGTCTTGCTCTAACTGGGTCACAAGCTACTGGGAAGTGTTGCTAGAGTGTATAAGAAGCTATTTCTGAATAACTTGTGTTTTCCCTCCCTTGTGAGAAATTGTCAGAGCCTCCCTTGTGTGTAGTTTTAACTGTGCCGTTTTGCTCAGTTTTCACTCTGGTTCACTTGGTCTGCAATTTATATAGGGAGTGTGTATATTTTTCCTTGACTTAATTTAACTTGCTCGATACTTGTGATAGATGTTTGATTAGAGGTGTATAAAATAAATATAGATTTACTTTTTAACTACAAGCTTTGGTCCGTGTTTCCTTGTGCCATAGTCTAGTGTGCCTATTGTGTAAACGTTGAATACTGCTCTTCTCCCTCTTGAGATAAGTCTGACTGCTCAGCCACAGCTACCAACTAAATCTTTGTGGTACAGACTGATACCAAAGGGGATTTATTGCTCTCACCTGTCCTAATCTGGTGTAAGGGAACTGCACTGGATTCTGCCTAACACTGTACACCGATAAGTATTTTTGTTTTAAATTGCATTCTCCATTGTTTCTAAAGTTCCTTTGTCATGTGGGTCTTAAACCTTTGCACTGGATGTTGTAGCTGGCACTGCCTGTGCTTAAAGCACTTCCAAAGTGGAGGCAGTTGCTCCCCTCCCACCCCCAAAGCATTGAGCACAATCTGACTGCCTCACGGAGCTTTGCTAAAATGATTGTGCTCTTCTCAATGTGGCTTGCAATATGGTGTCCGGAGGTGAGAGGCCATCCAAGTGGGGGTGCGGGGGTGCTCCTGATCTAGACCCTCAATAAAGGGTTGAAAAACAGGGGAGTCAGCCGACCCGCAAGAGGAAGGACTCTTCTACTCCCCTGGGCCAATATACAGGGATGAGCGAGACACCCCAGGAGGCGGCCGATGCTTTTGAGAAGCTCAGGGATGCATTATTTACAATTCGGCTAAGCCCAGCCTCTTGACCCCTATCCCAGGGGTGCAAAATGTAGTGGACGAGACAGCATATCCTGACTATGACCAATCCATAGTAAAGATTGAGGCATCAATCAGATCCCACCAAAAGCCCTAGAAAATGCAAAGAGCCAGAGGAAACCTCTGACATGTTCGATCCAGATGCAATTAGACACCCTAGATCAACTGAGTGATTGCCCTCCCCTAAAGTGACTGAATAAGGCCCAATGTTTGCATAGGCCTTTACTGCATGAAGGCAGAGTGCCCAAGACCGAAACTGCCGGGTAAAGTAGCGGAGACACCGGAGCTGGACCTGAGATTGTGTAGCTTTATTACCAAAACATCCAAGGATGCCCGCAAGGGCATGGACAGAACATGGAAAGGGTGTCAGGACAAGGTCCTGGATCTGTCAGGACCCATTGCAAAAATGATGGATCTTGCAGAGAGCAAAATATATACCGGTGAGCCTATTGACGCTCAGCCACTCGCCAATTGTGCACAAATTGTGCCTTGTCAACAAAGAGGAGGAGAAGCCTCCTGTTGGAAAAAACAAATTAGAGGATTTGGCATCTTATGGGGCTGGCGATTCAGCACAAGGCCTACTGTTTGGAGAGACATTTGCTAAAGAAAATAATAAATCTGTTGGGACATTTACAGCGTTCGAGAAAGAGCAGTCTTCATTTCAGAAGATATTTCCTAGTTGTGTTTTTACACTGGCCGGTCGCTACAAGGGGGGGTCGCACGACCGGTCGGTTTGAATCACAATGTCTGACTCGGGGGCCTAGGGCCCAGTATTCGGGAGACGAGGCAGTAAAGTACCTTGTTCCCATTCCATGGACTAGGGACCAGAAGTCACGGAGGTAGAGGCTGCTACCAACATCGAGGCACAGGAACAGGTGAGACCAGTTAATCACAAGTACCCTCCAGTGGGGGTGGAGGGACAGGCCAGCACTTAGAAAACTGGCGCAAACTATCAAGCAACGCTTGGGTTTTACAGACTGTTTAGTATATTGAGCATTTGTTAGGCACTTATGCAACAGAATTGTGTTTCAAAGCGCCTCAAAGCTAAATGGGAAAGGAACAGGGGAGAGAATAAACATTGGCAAATCAGTAAATATACAGTCGTGGTCCTACTAGGCCTTGTGGTATTCGGACGTGCAAGTTCAGTGAGGAAGTGCAGATGATAGGGATGGTTGGCGGGGGGGGGGGGTTTGGGGGTAGAGGAAGGGACAAGTGGTGGTGGTGGTGGGGCCCGGGAGGCATGTGCCAAGGGGAACCGTGAGGAGGCCTCAGACTAAGTGCTAGTGCGGGCGACTCCCAAGGGTGGGATGTAGAGCCCCCAAGCACGGGCCTGCAGGGGCAGTTCAGTGGGGGAAGGTATTGCTATCGACTGGGTAGAAGGGCCTGGTATCCTGTAAGATTCATAAGGACCAGGCCCCCAGTCTCTGCGGCAGTGGTGTGATTAGCAGGGAAGGGAGAGAGGGAACGAGGTAGAGAAAATCAGAGTTTTGAGCGCTTTCCATAACTTGAAGTCTGGCAGGGAGGCTGTTCCAAAGGGAGGCACTAGCCGAGGAGAGAGCTCTCTGCTTGGAGAAGCATTTGACAAAGTGTTGGAGTTAGAGGAGCGGAGGGCTCAAGAAGGGGAGCATTTAGGGAGGGAAAGTTGGAGATGGTGTGGTCCCAGGCCCCAGAAAGCCTTGTGGGTTATGCATAGGGTCTTCAATTTGATCCTTGCAGCCACCGGGATCCAATGGAGAGATTTTAGGGCTGGAGAGATACAGTCCCTGGGCTTGAGGCCAAGGATAAGTCTTGCAGCCCTATTCTGGATTAGATTAAGGGGGTGTAGGAAGGAAAGAGTAAGATTGAGAAAGAGGCTGTTGCAGTAGTCAAGCCTAGAGAGGACCGGAGCTCTGGAGACATTGAGTTTCATGGGGAATGTGAGGAACGGGAGACTGCCTCTGAAGAGGTGGAGCTAGAAAATGGGCCTTCTTGGTAAGGTCCATGAAGTGAGGGGTGAAGGAGAGAGCGAAGTCGAAAATAACCCTGAGGTTTTTAGCCTCACAGGATGGTGGAGTAGAGCGTCCAGAGAGGGTGGCCAGAGGGTAGGAGGAAAAGAGGGTGCAGGTGTCCCAATGAGAAGGGTCGCCGTCTTACAGGCATTAAGACGGAGACCATTAGCTGCACACCATGCCTGAATGGTAGACAGACAATCTGGGATGAGAGAGGAGGAAGGGGAGGTAGGAGTGGGAAGTTTGAAGGAAAGCTGTGTGTCATCAGCATAGTACTCGAAATGAGGAGAGAAGGACACCTGGTGAGCCAGAGGGGCGATATAGAAGAGCCATGGTGATAGGATAGAGTCGTGGGAGACAGCACAGGTAGAAAGTGGGGTGATTGCAGTGAAAGGGCCCAGGTGCAACTGGGAAGGGCGATTAGTGAGGAAAGAGGTCAGCCAATCCAGTGCCCGGTCAGTGATGAAAGGGTATCGGAGTCATTTTATGAGGATGGAAGGTTGACCGTGTAAAAGGCACAGGAGAGGTCCAGGAGGATGAGAAAAGCATGAGAGTTATCCGAGATTTGCGAGCATGTCTTCACGTGTGTTCAGGAAAGCAGTTTCCGGGCCTCTGGATGCCCTGAGTCCAGATTGATGGTCGTGGAGGCAACCAACACGTTCAGTGTGAAGGGTCAGTTGGTGGAGGACCCAGCCTCTCCAAGAGTTTACCCAGGAAGGGGGTAGTGGGGATAGGGCGATAGCCGGGCCGAGGGGGTCAGCAGATGGCTTCTTTGAGAGGGGGCACAAAGGGAGAGCTTGAGGGATAGAGGGAAAGAACCGGTGGCAAAGGCGTGGTTGCAGAAGTCGGCGAGAGCCGGGCAAGAGAGATGTTGTCCTTTATGGTTCTAGAAGAGCAGGGGAGCACTTGTTTGGAGGAGACATTCATAGAGTAGACGACTTTTAAAGATCTCGTACATTGCTATGGGAAGGAGGGAGGAAAGTGAGTGGGGTAGAGGGCAGGGAGCAGGCGTGGGAGTGGAGCCAAGGGTGAGGGAGAGGGAGAACAAGATGTCCTGAGTTTTTGATGTGAAATGGGAGGCCAAAGCGGTGCAGAGAGCCTGGGAAGGGAAGGAGAGAGGTAGTGACTGCAGCTGGATTGGCAAGTTCCTTGCAGATTTTGAAAAGTTTGTCCGTGTTGTTGTTGGCTCCAGAGATGGAGGCTTGGTTGATGGCCTGCTTCTTGGAGCGGATGGAGAAACAATATTGCCTTTGGAGCAGGCATCAGGCCATTTTGTCCGGCGGTAAACCGAAGGTCTGCACCTTCCGTTCAGCAATTCTGCACTTGCATTTCAGAGATGTAGATCGGAGTCATACCGGCCGCTGTTCTTGGAGGCACGTCTTAGGTGGATCCTCATGACAGGGGCAAGGATGTCAAGGGTGTTGGAGATGGAGAGGTGCATATTAGCAAGCGCAGAGTCAGAGGGAGAGTCAGAGGTGAGAGGGGATGAAGGTGGAAGCAAAAGCAGCGACTTGCACTCGCTTCATCGGTCGGCCGACAGCAAAGGAGGCTGGCAGTGCTGGGGGCGGCTCTGATAGAGGGCTAAGGAGCCCCATGCAGGAGGGATCAGAGTGGTCCGACCAGGACAAGGGGATTTGACCAGATTAGAGATGGGGATGTCGCCAGAAATGAGTGTCTGGCTTGTGGGTCGGGCCTGAAGGAAGATTAGTGAGGGAGGGAGTCAGACAGGGCGGAACTGTGATGTGGATGATTTGAGGGAGTTGATGTGGATATTGAAGTCACCAAGTAGGAGTTTGGATGAAGAAGTTGAGAGGGAGGAGGCAAGGTCGCCCCATTCAGAAAGTAAGAGAGAGATAGGACCAGGGCGCCTGTAGATGGTGGTGACAGTGAGAGAGAGAAAGAGAGAGTAGGCAAGACCTCAAGCCAACAGACGCGTCATTCAAAAGAGTAGGATTGAGTCTGAATGATGGAAGCAGGGACCCACTCAGGGTAAATCGGGGCCACTCCACCTCCAGGCCTTTTGGGTCTGGGTTTGGAGAGGATTTCGTAGCCCTCAGGAAGGAGTGTGTCAAGGGCAGTGACAGAGCCAGCATTGAACCACGTCTCGGTTAGAGCGAGGACGTCTAGGTCAAAGTCTTCAAGAAGACCAATGTCAGAGGAATGTTTGACAGCAGAGTGAGCATTCAGAGTAGCTAAGTGAAGCTGGTTACCAGGTTTTCCGAAGGGGATAGGGGATGTTCAGGGGGGTGTTGAGGGGCGTGTTACTCCTGTCGGTGGTGGTGGAGAGAGGAGAAGTAGGAGTGGCAGGAGAAGGCAGGAAGTTTGAGAGAGGGCAGGCGCCCATCGAGAAGAAGAGTAGGTTGAGAACCCTGGGCCATAATAGTGCCATTTTGATAGACATTATTGATGCACCTAGAGGATGAGAAGTATGCCAAGAGTACTTCCCCCATCTAGTACCACCATTAATGGGTGAGTAGGAGAAAGGGTAGAGGGTGGTGTAAGGAAGGCATGGTATCAAACATTGAAGACAGACACAAGTGATCAGAGTTCAAGGGTGTTTATTGAACTTCAATAGGTTGGTTGAATGCCTATCTAAACCTAAATCTAAAGATGGCAGCAGGCTACGACCATCAAATAATAAGTCTTAGTCAAGTCTGTCAAAATAAAAGGACCTATACCTATTGCCAATCCTTCGTTGGAATTGCAAAACGGTGTCGGATAATAGTGTATGCAAAAAGAAGTGTTCAAGAAATATGTCTGGGTAGTTGAGCAGTTGGCTTCTTTTCCCCACGTTTTCAGCATTGGGCAAGGCGGCACGTTCGAACTTCGCACACACTCTGGCTTCTCTGCCTTGAGGATGCAGTTCAAAGTATAGATATCAGGGCCTTTTTCCAAAGCCCTCTTTCCAATAACAGTCTCTTACTACAAAGGCCTGTCGTAACAAACAAGCACCAAAGTTCATTTCTTATCAGGATCGGATAACACTAACATGTTGATTGTCCCAAGAGCTAAGCTGGCTCAAGTTAATAAAAGTGTGTTTGGTATAGCAGCACCTAAACTCTGGAATTCGATTCCACCTCACCTCAGAGGTGAAAAATCGCTGGATAAGTTTAAGAAGAAACTTAAGACCCTTCTCTTTAAATAACCCTGTATTTTAGGCAGAGCTTCTCATGTTTGGCCGGCTGCTTTTAGGTGATTTCTTTGTGATCTCCTGTCTCCTGTATGTTTTATTTTCCCTCTCCTACAGGTTGTCATCTTCTGTGCCTGTATGACTCTGGGCCCTTTCTGGTGTACGTAGTATAAATCAGTTAAAGTAAAGGAGAGCTCTTTAAAACCTATTTCTTCCAGACTTTGTGAGGGAGTTAGGATATGTGGTAGAGTAGCAATTAGAATAGGTGGGAGGGAGGGAGGGAAGGAGGGAGGGAGTGACTCTGACTGACATAGTAGCATGGAAGGCAGAGGTGAAGGCGGTGCATTGGGCGTAAAATGTGGCTTTTTAGCAAAGCACTAGAATGCAGCAGAAATGCTCAATGAACAGGTTTGAAAACGCACCTAAATTCCACTTTTTAACAAGGCACTGGCATGTAGCAGAAATACTGCGTAGTTCAATGGATTGCTTTTCTCCTGCAGATTCCTCATGATAGATGTTCATCTCCAGCTTCTCTTGCTCGGAAAACATTTTGCCAGGGGTCGTAGTGGACCTCGACTCAGCCACCGATCATCGATCCGTCTTGTCTGGCTCTTGATCGTCTGCTCCGGATGTGATATCAGGTGTCTTATACATAGCACGTCACTACGCTCCACACCTCAGTTCCTTTTTTCTGCACACTGAATAGGGAACACAACTCTAGTTTACTCGACGTTCTTATTGTACTTTTGTACGTTTTTCTTCAAAAAACGACGCAATGTCGTTCCACAGGGTTTCAGGCTTCAAGCAATGGTGCGATTGCGAGGCCAAAATGTCTAGGACCGATCCCCATGACTTCTGTCTGTGGTGTCTGGGCGCTAGTCACAACACAGAGGCCTGCGCGTCATGCGCACAGATGCAGCTGAAGTCCCTGCGTGAGAGGGACCGGAAAATGGCTTTGGGCCAACGTGTCACCAAGTCTCTGGCGCGGTTGCTCATCCGGTCCTCGGAGGCCAAGACTGAGGAGCCCACCCCTGTCAAGGGGAAAGACCAACATCGTAAGAAGACAAAGAAGCGGCCCCATTCCAGGTGCCATCCCTAGTCTTCCTCGCGTAAGAAGCAGCAGCACCAACGGCATTGATGCGGGTCCATCTCGTTGTCGGAACGAGGTAAGCCCTCGGTGGGGCCGACCACTCGGGAGGAGTGGGAGAGTTTTAAGAGCTCTATGTTGGAAATGTTTAAGATGCAAGTGGTTGTAGGTGCGGCTCCAGCCCCCAACCAGTAGGCTTTGGTGGCTAAAGCGGCACCCGGTGCTCCCGACCCCAAGCCAGCCACTCCGTTGACATAGTCGGCATCGAAAGCATCTTCGGGTCTTAATCCCGTCAGGCATAAGTCGCCGGAAGGCCGAGGCCCCTGATGTCTTTCGGCTCTTAGCTTTTATGCTGTGAGAACGGCAGAGTTTAGGAAAGCAGACCAACTGTTCGTAGCCTTCTTGATGGCAAGAAAGGGGTTGGCTGTCTCCAAGCAGACCATCTCTAGGTGGATCACACTCTGCATTTCAGAATGTTACCTCAATGCATGGAATGAATTGCCTCCGGGCATCAGAGTCCATTCCACAAAGGGGGTGGCTGCCCCTTCGGCTCTGTAAAGGGGGGTGCCACTGAGGTACATCTTCTGAGCGGCTACTTGGTCCTCACTGCATAGCTTCCCCAAACACTGTTGCCTGGATGTAGCCCGTGGAGCCACACTTGTTTTGGAAGAGCAGTTTTACAAAGGTTCCTCATGTAGGGGCATTCATCCCACCTCGTTCACACATACGTACACACACACACACACACACTATCTGATGAGATATCTGCGGGAGGAAGGCAATCCATTGAAGGAGAAATGACTTACCATAATGTTCTTTCTATTGATTCTTCTCCTGCAGATTTCTCATCACCCTCCCATCCAGCCCTGCTATGAAAGTGCCTGCAGTTAATGACTAACTTCTCTATTGGGAGAAAGAGGTGAGCTCTCGTTTAAAGGACTACCGTTGAATTTAGGAGTGTTTCCACATTTTTTTTGCGGTCCCGTACTTCACGGTTCCCAAAAGAAACGTGGTTTCATTTTTCTTGTTTCTACGAGTTGTGGCTGTCCCAGCCAAATCGTTTGATTCTTCCTCTGCAGCAGCTGAACTTTGGGGCGGAGGGGTGGTGAGATGGGGAACTGAGGTACAGTGGCGTAGTGATGCAGTATATATACCACAGCCGACGTAACCTCTGTCGACTGCCGCGTCAAGGCAAGACGGATCGAATCAGAGTCGAGGCACACTACACCCAGTTAGAAAGTTTTCCGAGCAGCTGGCGCTGGAATGGATATCTATCAGCGGGAGAAGAATCCATAGAAAAGAACATTGCGGTAAGTAATTCCTTCTTTGCCATATAAGTTGGTTCATTTTCCCGTTTAATTATAGGGGCCCCTTCACAAACATGCTCCCAAAACACTTATGACTTCAATCTGGAAATAATCATCACTTGCCCAGGCATGCTCACTGTGCAGGTGTCTGACGGATTCCATCCAGCCTGACCACTGTCTGTGGTTTCTCATCACAGGCTTGCCACCAGTGTTTCATCTTCCCAGCAAACGCGTAGTCCTGCTCTATATCCAAACACTTCTCTGATTGGTCAGACTCATGATCATGTAACTCAGTCACATGACTGTGTTCTATATCCACTAATGAATTCCTTCTTCCCACAGATTCTTCATCAGAGCTGTTTCTTTTCCAACACCAGCTGTCTTCAGAAACTTTCAGGCACCAGTGGGTGCAGCAAGACTGCCCAATTCAGTTGTGCAGCTCACACGCCAGACAAGACATCAAGGCCAGAATTTATAGAGACCGCATCAAACTTAGTTTCTTTTTATTGCACTCTCAAAATGCTGCTTGGAACACTTTGGCTATTGTATTGCATCATGCCTCATACCCTGAAGGCACTGGTGCTTTGCTGTATTACGCACCGACATCAAGAAATTATTTTTCTTGAAGATGAATCAGATCTTTGAAGGTTGACTCCATGTCTTATGTATTTGAGCCCATGGACTTTGATAAAGGACAAGACTTTTTCCAAACAGTTCTACAACAGGATGCTGTCCTGGCCGATTGGGCTTAAGGGAGTTCAGTGGATTGGGCACCTTTTTGCCAGCGCCCCAATATGGCAAAGCAAGGTGGAGTAGTCTCTGGGGCAGATTTTCAGTCCAATTTGTTCTAAGGAATTCCTTCCCACAGATTCCTCATCTATGATAATCCTGTTGGCAGCACAGCTGATCTTTGGAAACTTTTCTGCCACCAGGGGCGCACTGCAGCTCCACCCTATGCCTCTACACACCCCGCACAAGACATGAAATTAAATTGGGCCTAGTATATATCGAGCCGCCAAGCCCTGTGAGCTCAGTTCTTTTTTTCTGTGCACTTTGTACCCTTTTGTATCACGCTACTTCGTTTCAAGGAGAAAATGCCCAACCCCACTAAGGTGGATTGTGCCCGGCAAATTTCTGTTTTGGATCCCTATCGTATATGCTTATACTGCTTGGGGTAGAAGCCCAAAGTCTAAGATCGCGAGTTGTGCCAATCCATTCTCGCTAAGGCCCTCCAGGAAAGGACGGCTAAACTCTTCACCTCCCTCCACATGGAGTCGGGTGAGGGTATGCGGTCTAGGTCAGGACCTGTGGAGCCCCTTGAGGACAGGTCTCCCGACAGAAAGGACAATGCCGAAATAGATCTCGGTCCCCTGGCTGTCCCTCACAGCAATCTTCTTAGTCCTCAAAGAGGAGTCCTCATTCCAGAGATTCTTTGAAAGCTGACCCCCAGGTACCGTTTCCCACCCAATCCCCCACCCCGGAGGAATGAGAGAACATCTGCTTGAAGATACCAGACATCTTCGCCAAGCCCCTGGTGCTGCTGGCTCCAACTGGACCCACTTTTTCTTATTTATTTTTTTATTTTTATTTGGTTTATTCAAACCTTTAAAATAACAATACAATCTCCCAGTCTCTCCTTCCAACTCTGTTTCCTTCATCAATCTGAAACATCGTCGTTTTAATATCACACATACAACCCATGTACCTCCTCCATAACAGTTCTCTTAATTATGTAAACCCAGTGTCCCATTGTCAGTATCTAAATTACTTTTCAGCAATCGAAGGAAATTTACTAGAGCAAATAGAACTACTCTGTTGTTCCCCTCAAACAGTGCCTTCCACCAATCATCTGATTTCATGAATTGATGCTCATTGATCAATTTACCAAAATGTCTTTCTCTTTGTTGCTCAAAAGCCAAACAAACCATGACTAAATGTTTGATGGATTCATTACTCATTTTACAAAATCTGCACACTGGATCGATGTTAGCATACTTCGTCCATGTAGCCAAACGTTCTTTTGTTAGAAACAAATTCATTCTGAAACGCATGTACAGAGCTCTTGAGTATTGATCTG
Source organism: Ambystoma mexicanum (assembly GCF_040938575.1). Taxonomy (NCBI): domain Eukaryota; kingdom Metazoa; phylum Chordata; class Amphibia; order Caudata; family Ambystomatidae; genus Ambystoma; species Ambystoma mexicanum. Next base: position 1,209,896,191 of record NC_090922.1, on the reverse strand, counting down.
GTATGCAGGTTAGATATGTATGTCTCTGACCATAAGCTTTTGCTTCTCCCAGTACCTCACACATTAGAATTGAATTTGCTCTTGAGTCTCACAGGTCGATATCCAATCAGATCTCCAGATTTTCATTTTAGCCATGTCTGGGTTCTCTATTAGCAGTGAGAGATTGATGTCGTACTCCTCTAATAGAGCCTGACAGAGTACATTCCAGTCGAACAATGTAGTATCGACTCTGTCATTATCAGACTTCTGTAATAATTCAAATTGCGGCACCAGAGTTTTAACCATTGTTTTTCTATATATACTTAGTAAGTTCCACGTGACTCTTGCTTTAATTGATATGAGCCCTAGCTTGTACCGTAGACATGTTGTTGATGTACCCTTTGGAAGCTGCAAGACACGGGACCAAAAAATATTTTCTAGGGAATTCCACAAAACCTCTGCACAACCAAATGCATTTTCTCCGCCATTTAAGTGCAGGTATCACTTTTTGCTCAAAAAATAAAATGACAGGTTTTAGCGAAAAGTTGCCAAATTTCTTGTTGATTAGTTGCGCTTGACACGCCAGCTGCCGGCACTTGCTTTTTGCAACAGTAGACCACGGCTCATCTCTTCTACTGGCGCTGATTTTCATGCCCAAGTAGGTCGAGCTCTTTACGATTTGTAGGCACTCATTTGCAAGTCGCCAGCGAAACTTTCCTTTTTTGCCTTTATTTCCCTGTAACTTTTCAAAAATCAAAATTTCACTTTTTTCTTTGTTGATTTTGAGGCAGTTTTCAGTTGTGTAATGCTCAAGACAATTGAGTTTTCGCTGGAGCCCAATAGGCGTGAAGTCCACCAAAATGAGGTCATCAGCATAGACCAGGTATTCTATTCAGGACCCATAAAGTTTTGGAGGAAAGGTAGCTACACCATTGAAGGGTTGCTTTATGTCTGAGATGAAGAGATTGAAAACAATTGCTGCCAATGGGCAGCCTTGTTTCACGCCCTTATATGTGGCAATGTCAGCAGACAACGTACCTTTCTCATCCAAACGAATCTTAATAGAAGTGTCCGTGTGTAACTCGCGGATTGCATCCACTAGACTCGAGGGACAGTTCCACTTCGTGAGTTTTTCCCGCAACAGTTCCCTATTTATGCTGTCAAACGCCTGTGACAAGTCTATCAGTGCCGTGTAGATCTTTGTGTTTGACTTCAGTGCATCCATTTTTAGCAGATTTAGCAGTAACAGGTTCAAACCACATCCTACTCCTTTTACGAAACCCGCTTGTCTGGGATCTACGTGGTTAGCAGCTACAGCCCATTTTAGGAGTTTGTAGGAGGCTGGCATAGATCTTCCCCAAGACGTCAAGTAGTGCTACAGGTCTATAATTTCGAGGATTAGTTCGGTCCCCTTTTTTAAAAATAGGTACTACCACCGCGCTTTTCCAAGACTTTGGGGTCGAGCAGTTCTTAATGACTCTTTCAAACAATGTTACACAAGTCTGTCCATAATTCTGGATTTTTCTTGAGCGTAAAGTTGGTTAAGCCATCTGACCCGGGCGCTCTAGAGTCGTGCACGTTTTTAATTACATTGAGTATATCAAGACGCTCAAACACCAAGTCCCATTTCTTTAGCGCCGTATACGCCCTGACTGTGGAAGATGGATCTTTAGCATATAGATTCGAGTAAAATTCGGCCCTCTTTTCTTCAGAGACTGCATTAGCTTGTAATGCATGTTGGGGAGCCAAGCTGTTATTTATCAATCTCCAGTACTCAGCCGATTTTTTACCAGACATTTTCTGTAACGTAAGTTCGGAGTCATTTTGCATCAGAATTGTGGCATGTGATTTATGCCAGTTCCGGTATCTTTGTTTGATCATTCGTTTGCACTCCTTCCTGGATATGCTGCTTATATTTTTTAGGGCCCTTAATTCTTGTCGCATGGCTCTTTTTCGTTGCATGACAGCCATATCAAATTTGTGTTTTGCTCGAAACCCCTTATGATTTGTTATGTTTTCGTTCTTCGTAGTCGCACAAAAGGTCTCGATATTCAAGTGCTTTTGAGCCGTGTTGGAAATTATGTGTAATAGCAGTAACATCTGTGTCCAACAAGTTTAGACGAATCCTACTGTAACCAGTAGTCACAGCAAAGCGCCAAACTTCCTTAATACACAGAGTAGAATGTTCAAATATAAATTGAACCATATCGTGGTCACTATGCTTCATTCTGACAACTTCCATTTTTTTTGTCCGTTTGTGGATGTTTTCAGAAACTAATATATAGTCGAGTACTGAGTCCTGATCAGATCTTCTCCATGTAGGACATGCAGGAATGTCCCCAACAGTATGACCGTTGAGCATTGTTAGACCACGAAGCTCCATTTCTAGGCACCACTGAGCTGCTACTTCTTCGTGTTTATGAGCCTTCTTATCCTTTAGCCCAATTCTGTCTCCGTTTGTGGCACAAACAATGTTTAGATCCCCACACACAATTAGGTCCAATGGCAGCTCCTTTGTTAAGAGATCATCGATCAATGCTGTAATTTGATCAATAAAAAGCGAGTCATCCTTGGCCAGGTGATTCCAATATACATTAATGATATACAAGCATGGTGCCTTACAACCATTTTGGTGGGTAGTGATGGTGACAACCTGGATAAAAGAAGATGGATTGAGTGAATTCAAAATCCGAAGGCCGGACGCTTTTTTTATAGCCACAAGCAAGCCAGCCATCGGTCTACCTTTTTGCCTGCTTTATGGCTGGATTAAATGCCACTTCAAAGCCTTCCAACAACGGAGTTTGCAAAAGCCAAGTTTCTTGTAAGCATAATATATCCAATCCACAGGCCCACGATGATTCAAAGAGGTGCGAAAAACCACGGGTATTCCATGAACCCCATGGTGCACCCTTTGGGGCCCTCTGGTTCTTGGCATTACTTCTCCAGTTGATTGTTTATGGTTGCAGCCAACCATGTCCAGTCATCATCTGTTGCCTGAAGATTCTTGAGTCTTTGGGTCAACCCCTGTGCGCAAAGGGTTCATCGTTCCATTAATCGTTATTCTTATCGAATCCCTTGTGTGGGGTGCCTCGGTGGAGAGTAAAGCTTGATGCAGACCCAACGCCGACTCGCCAGTTTTGATTTCGCCCTGATTTGTTTCTATTTCTTCAATCGGAGCGTAACCTGTGGCAGCAACTATTGGCAGGTCTGTCTTCTCTTCAAGCTAGCCAAATTGTCGGCCTTGTTCAATTTTTGCTATGTCAAACCCCAGTGATATCAGCACGGGGCCAGCATCCAACAGGGCTTCCACAATGAGTTTAGACTGTAAATGTAAAATCACAGCATCATTTTTCTTCTCATTGAAGAATTCTACGATGTTTAGATCCGCGGATTCAATTGCTCTTAAACTTGGAATTAAATGGCACAACCATAACACATTATGTCGGTTTAGAATTAGTTCATCAGAGGTTTCAATTCGTTCCAAGAGGAGTCGATGTAGCACTTGTGTTGAATGTGCTTGTAACTTCCTCCCTTTCTTGTTGACTTTTGGAGTATGCACGTTTTTGTTACTCTGCCTCACTGTTTGTGTCTTTGGGTCACTTCCTGTGTTAAGGCTTGAAGTTTGTCTATTTCAGTGTGGTATCGGATGACCATTATTCACAGAGAGGGGCTCTCTCTTTTGAGCTTGCGCGTTGTCAGTATCAAGCAACACCTCCTGGTCAACTTGCAGGCTTGACAACAGGCCTTTGATTTGCGACTTGGCAGCAATCAATCTTCGTTTGGCCTCTAATGTCATAAATATAGGTTCCAAACGATCCTTCGCATTTTGTAGCGAGGGTAGCGGTTGGATTAGTTGGCACTTTCTGGATGGAAAAGTCGAGGACGTCGCTGAAGTTAGATCCTGTGTTACAGCCTGTGTCACCGTGTCACATGCATTTATGTCACCCTGCCCCGCCGGCACAATGAGTCCTTCTAGAACAATTACAGGTTGCACCATAGTAGGTGATTCAGGCAAACTCATAGGGTGGATCACGGCTGGCTCCTTCTCTGCAAGTTCTTCGTCATTATATGTTGAAAGGTTTATTAGCAGATCAGTGCCATCGCTGCTGCTGATTATAGATTCCTCAAACGATTGGGCCAGCTGGTACTGATTGTAAGCCTTCTTTTCTTCCAGCGTTTTCCGCTCCATGGAAGGGTCCGTTAACCGTTACATTGACTGTTTTAAGATGACGCAGGAATTTTCTTGAGTCAGCACTGCATTTAGCTTTCATGTGCGGCTGATTTTTACTTTTTTTGATCAAGCCGTTCCTTGGCTGTGCACTACTTGCAGTGGTCTTTTGGGTGTCCAATGGGCCTTTAAAGATGATGTATAGTTCAGGCGTCGCATCAACCACTCCCTTGAGGGGCGTAGCTGGCGTTTGGGCGCTTGTTACTTCCCTGTTAGCTGGTATTGTTGAAGTCGATGGCACTTGTGGATTTAAAAGAGCCGAATTCGAGGCCACTTGGGACTCCTTAATAATGCTGGCGAATGCACTGCTGACCTTTTTTAGTTTTTTTTAAAGGGACGTTCACAGGTTGGCAGTCAACTGCAAGTGTGCTCTTCGCAGCAACCACAGGCAGTGATACACCTCCAGGATTCTTCAGCGTTTGTAGTGAAAACGCCTCATTGCCGACAGGGCTCTGAAGGTTCAATACAGTTCATTTGCAAGGGTGAGCTTAAAGTAGCATATTGTGCTGGGCTGCTAGCGTGCTTTTGAACATTCCGTGTAACATTGGCACATTCTTGCTCAGTGAACCGTTCCACATTTGCTGGTTTTGCTGCTTTAGGTAACAGGCAGGTTGCTGGACAAGGGGTCACATCCATTTGTTGGTCGTGCTTCTTTTTCTGTTGAATAATCCCCAGTGCCTCTTTTACAACTTCAGCCAACAGTCTTTTGTCCAAGTTTGCATTTTTGGCATGGTCAACAAGGGTTTCTAGGGCCCAATCGGTCTTTCGATGTATTTCATGAAGCACTTCTTTACAGTGGAAGTTTTTGTTTTCCATGCTAAGCAACTTATTGTTTATTATAGCAACCACTGATGAAAGCTCTCTTACGTTCTCATTAAGATTTTCATACATTTGAATGAATGGAGCGATTGATAGTGTCATGGATGAGATTATGGTTGCTTGTAAATCTTTGGCATGGTAAACAGTGTCCCGCTCTTCTAACACGTTACTGATAGCACGTGGATGTACCCTATCACGATTCACAGGTCTTCTAATCTTCAGGTAGGGGCGTTCCATTATTGATGAATCAGTGGAATCTTCATCTTTTGAACACAGTAGTGGCGGCTAGGAGTTTGTTGGGTTCTAACCGAAGTGTGTTCATTGTTGAAAGCGGTGACGAAAGTTCCAGTGGAATAGTTGACATTTTCAGTTTTTTATTCTGTGAACAACTAACACTAGGCGACATGCTCCCAATTAGCCTCCTACATTTCAATAGGGAGCTTGCCTCTCGTGTTTGAATTATAGGCTGTGGTAACATTGGTGCTTCATCAACACACGGAGCAATATTTTCGCACTCCGACATGGACACTCCGCAATTCACTAAATTTTTTGTAGCTCTTTCCGCATTAAGGCGTGTGAGGGCATTTAAAAGTTTGTTAGCTACCTCCAAAGAGTTCCTTCTTTCCGATCCAAGTCGCAGGTCGTTAAAGGGGGCAGGGCAATCTTGGATAGGTGGCTCATTATTTTGGTCTTGACCAGCCACCCTTCCCACCCACAGTGGTGTCACATTCTTCATTAACACGTCTTCTTCCCCACTTGACTCTGAGCCATTCTTACCCATGAATACCTCCTCGCTGGCATCATCTGCCACATGGTTGGTGTTGCCAATAAAGGCTGCTGTGTCTACAGCACTGTAAAACCTAGGCCGTGGGGACATCAGATTTCCAGTGGAATTTGGCGATTGATTAGTAGACAAATTCAAGTACGAAGTCACTACATCCATAGATCTCTGATGCTCTCCTTGCCACCAGCAAGCACACTGTGTTCGCATGGCAGTTCACATGGCAGTTTGCCAACATCATCCATCAGGGCAACTAATGTTGTCACCATATTCACTTCAACAGGGGATCCAATCTCCTCCACAAGCCTTACACGGGGCCCTCCGCCCACGGCTTACACGGCGGTAGGCCCCGCTACCCCTGCAACACAATACCCAGGGTCGAATCCCTCTCCATTTACATCCCCAACAAGGGTAACCCCACCACTGCCGCTCATATCATTCATTAATTGCCGCTCCTCAGACAATCGAAATTCCTGTTCCTGTGCGTCCACTGATAACTCGGTAGAGGACAGTATCAGTGGGCAATTCTCCCAATCTATGACTCGAGCAGGGCAATTGGGTGGTTTCAGCATCGCACTGTGCAAATTCCCACTTCTTTGTTCCCTTGGAAATGATCCTCTAGATAATGTAGGCGGTGGAACTATAGTGTTTTGTGCTGGTACGTCAGATGGGTGAATAACCGTGATTATTGACTCAGCAAGCCGCTCCGTGTGTAAGCCTGCTGCACTAGCAGCCTTCTGCTGTTCATTTATATACTGCGCCGGCTCCGTGGTCGGCGTAGATTCTAGTTTACGCTGGGCTCGAGTTTCTCGCATTGTGCGAGCCCGCTTAAGCTTTCACTGTAATGTTCCTTGGAGGTGAATGTTAGCAGTTGCAAGAATAATTTAAAGATGGTCAGTAGAGAATTATTTTATTGTTTGTTTATTTATTCACATTTGTTAAGCACACATGCAGCCCGGAGGGCATCGTGGCGCTTGTTACAGACATGGCTTGTTATACATACAATGAAGTCATTACTTAGTTGCAAGAGAGTAGTAAGGAGAAGATAGGAGAGGAAGAGGAGATGATGTCGTAGGAGGAGCTAGTTGAACAAGGTGGTTTTCAGTTTTTTTTTCGGAAGGCAGTGAGAGTGGTTTCTGCTCTGAGTGTGCTAGGTAGTGCGTTCCATAGCTTCGGGGCAATGTATGGGAAGCTTATTCCATCTGCTGTAGCTCGTTTGATGCGTGGGACCATAAGTTGGTTGGTGTGGCATTGTCTGGTTGGTCTAGTGGAGTGCGATCTGACTAGAGTATCAGACAGGTATGAGAGTGCGGATAGGTTAATACATTTGTGTGCAGTGGTAAGTATTTTGAATGTAATGCGCTCTTTGACAGGTAGCCAATGTGCTGCCTTTCTAGCTTGCGCGATGTGGTCCCGTTTAGGTATATTGAGGGCTGCTCTTAGTGCATTATTTTGTGTTGTTTGGAGTTTGAGATTTGTGTTGGAAGTGCCAGCCAATAGCGCATTACAATAATCTATCTTGGCTCCAATGGTGGCTCTGGCAATAGATAAGCAATTATCTTTGGTTAAGAAAGGTTTAATGGCATTAATGAGCTTAGTGCTCAGGGCGGAGGCAGAGACAATAGAGTTGACTTGCTTGTCCATGGATAGTGATGCGTCAATGTGGACTCTTAGTGTTTTAACAGAAGGTAGAACTGGGATGACACAATTGTCTTTGCAGAGGTTTGTGTAGAGTGGGTCGAGGTTCTTGAGAGTGGATTTTTGGCCAAGGATGAGAATTTCGGTTTTATCACCGTTAAGACAAAGGCCGTTCGGGGCCATCCATGCTTGGATGGTGGCGTATATATTCTGGAGGGTGGCTGCGTCCCGAAGGTAGCGTCCTGTGAGCGTGAGGAGTACTTGGGTATCGTCAGCGTAGTTGGTGTATGTGATCCCAAGTGCGTCCAATTTATCAGAGAGGTTTGGTAAAAAGATTATAGAGGGTGGGAGCTGTACATGAGCCCTGAGGGACTCCATACCTGATGGTGGTAGGCTCTGCGTTGGCTATATTGGAAAACACTTTCATCACTCTACCTTCGAGGAAGGACTCGAATTAGACCACATCCACGACAAAGTCACACACACCGGCTCCCGCTTCCACTTACCAGCGTATATATAGAAATGTGTAACCGTGCTGTCCGTGTCCAGGGAGAGCGTGGAGCGTTGCAGCTTGTCAGCGCTAACAGCGGGAAACAGCGAGTCGTCTCAGCCCTTTTCTCCTCTCAGGGTATCAATAGTCACGCAAAGATGAGAAAGCTTACTGGCATCCGGCAGCCGCACACGCCGAACAGCCAAACAGCACCAGCCCTTCTGCCACCAGGGCTTACGCGGTAAGGGTGGCAGTGTGGTCCTTTTCAAGTTGTGAGCGGTGTCACGTGAGTGCGTCACGTGCTTCTCTGCAGCTCCACCTCCCTCTGTGCAGCAAGAGCCCAGCGCTCGCAATGCTGCTGGACGGGAGAGCTGGCAAGCAGATGCAGACCCAGTTCAGTTAAAGAAGGGCTGTACGCCTAATGCTCCGTCCGGATTCACAGTAAAAATCAGCTGACAACCGGTAGGTGAACACTCCCACATGCCTACGGGCTCAGCATGGGCCTAAAGGGTGACGATGTCTCCCATCATCGAGATATCGGTGCCGGTTGGCATGGAGGATGCCAGTGCCCCTCTGGAGTACGCCCCTCTTCTAATGAGCCATTTATGACAAAAAATGTGCCCAATCTGATGATTAAGGTGAGCAAATTCCCTTTGGTTTGGAACCATTGGCCTCCAGAGAGGAGAGGGACTTCCTGGAGATATTGAAGCGGGACTGTGAAGAAATCCAAAACCTGGTCGCAGACGTTAAGGATGCCAGTGGACTTGACACCTGCCTGGAGCTGACTAGTCTACAAGCCCCCACTTGATGGCCAAGGTTGCTGAAATCTGTCAGCCCAGTCCAGTTCAAAATTCCAGTTCGAATGAACAGATATCCTCGACAAAGGACCCACCTGCTACTCGGCTGCTCCGCCCACCACCTATTTCACCAGTACTCCTTGGGTAAGTGTTCCTCATCTCCAGCGTCCGTCCCTCAACGCCAGTGACTCTTCCTCATCGCTGCCGATTTGAACATTCCCCCAGGCACAGACAGGCAACCACACTCGAAGTATGCTTTTCACACTGACCGGCTCCGTGGACATTCAGCAAATTGTGCTCTCCTTCATGTACAACAAAGGCAACAACATATACTTAGTACATAATCCACTCTCATTGCCTCCACAGACCCTATGCCACTCGACTGGTATGACCACGCTGCCATCCCACTATCGGTCACATATGGCCCACAAAGGGCAGGCTAAACGCCCCTTCAAATCATCGCTGGTCATTCAAAACCTTCCTGGTCATTGAACTAGAAGCAAACTTTGCAGCCTTCCCCATAGCAGGGAATACCTATCTAGGGCCTCCTAGAATTATTCAACAACTCTGCTATGAAACTGGTGGACACTCATGCTCACCAAAAACCAACCACGCTAAGACCAACCCATTCGCCCCTCGGTACACCTCCAAGCTTGCCTCCAACAAACGCTTGATCAGAGCCCTAGAGAAATTGTGGCGCATAAATCATAACCTTGGTGACCTCACCAAGCACAAATCTCTGTCAACCATAGTATTCTGATTACCAAGGCCAAACTGCTTACTACTCCACCAACATTGCAGCACCCTCTAGCCGGGGCAAAGCGCTCTTTGAAGTAGTAGAACATTGTACCAAACCCTCAACTGACCTCAAGGCACCAGCAACTCAGGAAAAATGTGAGGAAATCAACACATTTTCATCGTAAACTAGACCAAATCTGAGAGACCATTGAATCCACCTCCAACAGCATTAGCGCCCCCCTGTTCCCTTGCACGCCCACTGTCCATCTGGACCGAAGTCTATCCTCTCTCCCTGGATCTCCTAAAAACTATTGCCTTCCTCAAACTACTTCTTACTCTGACAATATCATCCCAGCCTCCACCATTAAACAATTGACAAGCCCAGCACTCCACGCATTCCTGTGCACCATTAATTCCTCCCTCACAGAAGGTAATTCCCAGACACCCTGAAGACGGGTCTAATTCGACCTCTTATGGAAAAAATAAAAATAAATACTAGATCCAGATGACCTGGCCAACTACTGCCTCATTACGAACCTTCAGTTGATTCGCAAAATCTTGTCACTACACAACTACTCACCAGAATCAAACAACTTCACCTCCTAAATCAGTGGGGGTGCCACCACAAATGTAGCATCAAGACAGCCATCATCCATGTGGTGGATGATGCCCTCAAAAACATGGATATGGGATAGTCATGCCTTTTAGTCCTCCTTCACCTCTCGTCTGCATTCAACACAGTTGACCACCGCATCCTCCTCTCCCTCCTTGACGACTGGATGGGATTTTCTGGCACTGTCCTGAGTTGGTTTACCTACTAACTCTCGGGCAGACACTAGACTGTCCAGTTGAACTTGTTGCGTTCTGACTAACTCAAGATCTCCTGCAGCGCCCCTAAGACTCCATCCTCTCACCAATCCTTTCTAACCTTTACATGGAACGTCTGTGAACACTCCTCAAAGATCCCAATAGAGCCATCTACCAATTTGCGCATGATACTCAGTTGTACATGAAAGTAAATAGCGCGCAGGACATCATTTGTCCCTATGATTACCCAACCATCATCCAGTCCTGGATGTAGACTGCCTACTTTAAACTAAACCCATCCAAGAATTCATCCTCATTGGTCCGCCATCTAATCAACTTGTACCACAATGTCTCAATAATATGCACCTAGAAGGATTTGATCCACAACTCTGGGGCTCAGCAAAATCCTTAGGTTTTGCAAGATCAACCCATTCATGGACTTTCTGACCATAGTGCTGCCTTTATGGTGTCATAAATTGATGGGGGATATGCCCTCCTAACTGGGCTCCCATCTGCTCACTTGGCTCCCCTAAAAGCAGTCAACCACCCTGCAGCACATCTTATTACGGATACACAGAACTTTGACCGAAGCACCCCCATCCTATGCAACTACATTGGCTTTCTCTCCAGGCCAGAATACTGTTAAAGACAGTATGTATGATCTACAAAGCAGTTACGAGTAGCACACCAGCGTACCTGGTGGCTATGCGCCCCATATCTGGTGGCACACACTCCTTGCGCTGCACATTGACCAACCGGTTTGAGTAACAACTTGTTCGCAAAGAGAGGACCTGCAAAAATCCTTCTCTTGTCACGCACCCACCCTCGATCACAGTATCTGTTCCCCCACAATTTTCCAATTTCACAAATTTTAACACCTGACAAATGTGAGAAACCAAAGGGTGCCTCACCTACTAGTCGCCGGGGATCTCTCCCTCTCAGGTGGTCGGGGCACAGGCTTCGCCTTTGGATCCAGACCCTGGGGGTGGACCAGTGCGGGAGGATCACAAAGACCCCTCGTCTTTGGGGACTGGGGGTGAGGCGACCGATGGCGAAAAGCAGTATCCCCCCCCCCCTTTCCCGTACCAATGATCCCTCCTATTTCATGGGATTCTCTGATGAGCCCAACTCCAACCGGTTTTTTTGTTTGTTTTGTTTTCTCTCTGCCCCCCCGGCCCACCCCCCTTACACAAATACTCGGCCGAGTAAGAGGGTGACTGAAAGTAACAAGGCTATCCCTTACACAACTCACTGGACATGTCCTGCTTATCGGATCAGGCAAAGTCAGACACTTGACCTTAATAACATATATCGGATACCCATTAGCTCTCCCCACATGGATAAAAGGCAGAACATAAAGACACGCCCCGAGCAAAATGGAACACAAGAAGAAGCAGAACCTCTGGGGACGAGAATCAAGAGAGGAAGGAAACTCTGGAGTTCCCTGCAGGAGGTCGTGGCCTCCAAAGACCTGTAAGAGATGTGGAGAAGGCCAAATGCTAGACAAGAAGACTGCATTGTGTTTCTAAGGCGACCGCAACCCTCCCGCGTAAACGACCTAGTTGGGGAGGTGAGCCAAGCCTATGGTAGTAGCCTTGACTCGTGAGTTGAAACGGAAAAGACAAGAAGGGAATGTGCACAGCCAGTGAGTTGGCGAGTGAGATGAAAGACAGGTGCGTATTAAGAAGAGATTGAATTTGCAACAAGGCTGCATGCGTGTGGATGAGACTCGCAGAAAGACAGACCTATGGTGAACTTTGAAACTGACAATAACTGTGACACCAGTGATAGAGTAGCGGAGTGGTCCGACAAAAGGAAGTAGCCCACTCGAAAGTCTCAGCGGGAGGTGAAAATATTTGTTATAAAGCAACGAACTGAATGAACTTTAAAAGCATGTTGATCAAGATTGACCCCGGCAAGAGGGGAAGTGTAGAGTGAATAATGAACTCTTTTGCTTATGATATTGAACTGCATGGACCAGGAAACACTAGGGCGAATAACGCAAGAGTATGAGCTGAAAGGAAAGTCGAAGTGGTCCTCAGGAGGTCCATAGTGAAAACCTTGCACATTCGAAAGTCTTCGACATCAGGAAAAGGTCCGAACCCAACTGAAAGAGACCATAAGTGTGACAAGTTAGGGGAAGGGAACCCCTAACGAATGTGAATGAAGCTTGGGGAAGGGAACCGCTACAAGTGCTGTGTATAAGAGGTACGAGCCCGACAGAGGGACACCTACGGGAACTTTTACTTTGAGAGGTCCAAGCCGATCGAAGGAGACCCAGTTGAACCTTTGGTTGAGCTATGAGAACTTTTGGAACACTAGAAAAGTGACCTTAACGTGGAAGGCCAGGCGGTTCCCGGTCCACGTTTTGAACTGCTTTGTTTTGAGAACCTGAGCCAGAGTGTGTCATCATGTCTAAAGGGACCAGCTAACTCTGTGCCATCCAACATGGGGAAGAGCTGACTCAGCCCCTTTGATTTTCTCTATTCCAACACTAATTTTCCTTTGCTTACATGTTCCCCTTTACACTTTTCGTATACAAGATAGGGCAGGTATTAGGTTTTGTTAGTATAGGTCATTTTGGTTTAACAGAGACTGACTAGGGCTGCGTTTTCTTTATTATTTGATTGTAGAGACTACTCCCATCTTAGCTATAGGGCAGAATAGGAGTTTTTCCAAACCCCGAAAATTGAATAAAGGTTTTAAAAATAGTACCTTTTGTGTCAGTGTCATACTTGCGATGCCATGTCTCCCTTACATATGCTGTCAGTAGTGGGATATGACTCAATTGAGATAAATTGGGGCACCCAAAACTTCCAGAAACTTAGTCACACAGCCTCTGACCCCTCTATATCCACAGAAAAATCCATCAGCTTTGATATTGGTAGTAGTAGCAGAGAAGCCACTATCCCTCCTGGGAAAAGAGGGATGATTCCACAGACTTAGTTCTAATACCCTTTGCTGGTTGCTATATAAGATTGGCCCCAAAATCTGGCCTAGCCTGGAAATTTGGCCTACTTGTCCTAGCAGGTGTTATAGAGCCAGACTTTCAGGGAGACCTAAAAGTTCTCTTACAGAACCATGGTAAGATCCTGTTTGAAATACGTCCTGGGGACACAATTTCACAGGGAATTCTTGAGAAACCTCTATTTCCCCGTTTTAAGGAAGACATTGAACCAGAGGAAACAGAGAGGTAACTAAGGCTTTGGAAAGGCCGATGATATACGTATCATCGAGGGGACAAACAAAGGAAGAGGACCCTACCATCCTTCTCGACCTAGCATTCACCCAGCGAAATGACCAGAACTCGCAGAGGCTTTCTTACAAGTAATTCCTTAGGGAGAAGGACAAGAAAAGGGAGCTGTTCTTTTCTTCCTGGATCAGGGATTACTATATTGAAGGGAAACCTCCAGGGAAGGCCGAAGTAAGACTCGATTAGTAATACCCAGAACTCATTGCAAGATCGTTCTAGAGATTGCACCCTCTCATTTGACAGGGAGACACTTGGGACAATCTAAAACCCAAGTTCACATCAGTGGGAAATTCTATTGGCTGGGTATCCATACTGACATCATAAACTTCATTCAGACATGCAAGATATGCCCAAAAACCAGGTCACATATTCCCCTACCTTCCCCTCTGAACCCATTACCGATAATAGAAGTCCCCTTCTCTAGAATTGGGATGGATCTCATTGGACAGTTGGAAACTTCGAAACTAAGTAATATGTTCTCGTAATGGTTGATTGCGCTAACCGGTACATTTCCACTTGCGGAACACAACCCAGCAAATTTGAAAACCGCTGTTGCCATATTTTTTTCTATGGTTGGTTTCACTAAGGAAAGCTTGTGAGTAAGCTTATGGGAGAAGTTAAGGAATTACTACACGGTAGCACCTTAAGAACCTCAGTTCACCACTCTAAATGATGACCTGGTAGAGGGATTTAATAAGACCTGTATAAATCCTGTGAGCCCTATTTGCAGTGAGAAAGACCCCTCAGGCATCCATTGGTTTCTCCCCTTTCGAGTTACTCTATGGGAGAGAGTGAGGAGATGTTTTGAACAAGCTCCAGGAGACCTGAGAAGAGCTGCCAATTACCCTCTCACAAACAGCTACCTGATTACGAGAGCACATGAGACTTGTCCGGAGTCTAGTACACAATCATATGGAGAAAGCTTAAGCCCAACAAAAAATGTACCTACAACAAGAAGGTAAATCTAAGATCATTTTCAGTAGGATAGAAAGTGCTAGTCTTCTTACCTACCTCTGAAAATAAACTTGTTTCAACGTGGCACAGGCCATATGAGGTACTAGAGCAAACAGGAACCTGTAACTATAAAATAGCCCAACCCAATAGAAGGCAAACGACCCATCTCTACCACATAAATCTCCTGAAAGAGTGGAAAGAAAATCCTTCCGCTACTACCTCTTCTTCTATATTGCCCTGTTTGGCACCCGAGGAGATGGACAACTCTGAACTTATCCCCAAGAACTATCTAAACATAAGCATGAGAATTTGAACAACCTTATTATGGCATTCCCAGATGTATTCTGTGAGAAACAAAGAGGAGTACATGGTATGTACCACTATATCAGAAACCCAAAGGGAAAGTGTTCCATTTGAAGCCATACAGACTCCCAAAAGCACAAAAGCAGGTAGAGATTGAGATTAAATAAATGTTAAAGGCAAACCTCATCAAACCCTCTTAGTTCTTGCTCCTCCCCTATTTTGTTAGTGACAAAACCTGATTCCCATTAGAGGTTTTGTGTAGACTTTAGGCAGGTCAACACCATCTTGCCTTCAATGCCTCTCCTATGCCACATATCGGTGATAAACCTGGAAATGCCACATTCTTAGAACCTTGGATTTAACCAAGGGATATTGGCAGGTCCCTGTACATGGACCTGATAAGGAAAAGCCTGCTTTCTCAACGCCAATAGGACTATTCCAATTCAAAGTCCTCCTTTTTGGATTGCATGGGACCCCATCTACTTTCCAATGATTCATGCACAGGATATTAGTCTTATTCCGATTTCTGTGGGGCCTATATTGACGACATAGTCATTTATAGTAAGACTTGGGAAGACCATCTTTTCCATCTGTCCACCATCATGAGACCCCTTCGAGAGGGCTGATTAACTACCAATTAATCAAAATGTAAGCTATCTCAGTCAGCCATGAAATACATAGGCTTCTTTGTAGGGAATGGCAGTGTCCAGCCCCAACAAGTAAAAGTGAAAGCCGTCCTAGATGCTCCCACACCCAAGAGAGACCTCAGGGCATTCCTAGGGTTGATTGGATGTTATTGTAGGTTTATCCCAAATGTTTCAGATAGAACTGACAGACAAGCTAAGGAACCCAGAACCACAGAAAATGTGTTGGTCTGATGAGGACGATGCTTCTTACACTAATATGAAACAAACCTTGTGCCAAAATCCAATATTAAAAGTAGTAAACTTCTCGAATGAACTTGTATTAGACTGATGCCTCCCTCAGAGGGTTAGGAGCAGTTCTATCTCTAATACACGATGGATTAGAACACCCTATCCGATTCACTAGTCATAAACTCTTCCCCCATAAAAAGTACTATTGTGTTGGAACTGGAAGGCCTTGGCATCAAATGGGCAACTGTCCCTCTTAGGTACTACCTTCTAGGGCGAAAATTCACACTCATCACTGACCGCTCACCTTTGGTATGGATAAGTCAATGAAAGAACTCTAACCCTCGAGTAATGCAATGGTTCTTAGCCCTACAACCCTACAGTTTCGCTGTGGAACACCGAAAAGGGTAAGGAACAGGGGAACGTTGATTTCCTTTGCCGGTTTCCCTGTAAAACAGATGCGGCTACATCGCATAGGGGAAGGGTATGTGAGAAACCAAAGGGTGTCTCACCTACTAGTCCCCAGGGATCTCTCTCTCTCTCTCTCTCTCAACTGCCAGGGCACGGCCATCTCCTTTGGATCCATACCCAGGGGGTGGAGCTGTGCGGGAGGATCACCTGGGTGAGGGGTCTTTGGGGAGTAGAAGGTGAGGCAACCAATGGCGAGACATGGTATTCCCCACTTTCCCATACCCATGATCCCTCCTATTTCATGGGATTCTCCGATGTCCCAACCCCCTGTCCCCACCCCGTTCCTACACAAATACTGGGCAGAGGAAGAGGGCGACTGAGAGTAAGGCTAACCCTTAAACATTTCACTGGACATGTCCCGCTAATCAGGTCAGGCAAAGTCAGGCACTTGACCATAATCACATACATCTGATACCCATTAGCTCTCCCCACATGGATAAAAGGCGGAACATAGAGAGACACTCTGAGCAAGGTGGAACACAAGAAGCAGCAGAACTTCTGGGGTGAAGGCGAACCTGTTGGAGCAGAGCGACGGATAGAGGGATGAGTTTTGAGATTAAGGAAACTCGTGAGTTCCCTGCAGGAGGTTGTTGCCTCCAAAGAACCGTAAGTGATGCGTGGAGAAGGCCAACTCGTAGATAGGAAGACTGCATTGTGTTTCAAAGGTGCCCATGACCCTCTCGAGTAAACGACAGAGTTGGGGAGGCAAGGCCTAGCCTGTGGTATTAACCTTGACTCGTGAGTTGAGACAGAAAAGACAAGAAGGGAATGCACATAGCCGGTGAGTTGGCGAGCGATATGAAAGAACAGTGCATGTCAAGAAGAGACTGAAGTAGCAACCATTTGTCTTACAGTTGAAGGCTGCATGCATGTGGATGAGACGCGAAGAAAGGCAGACCTGTGGTGAACTTTGAAACCGACCATAACTGTGAAGCCAGTGATAGAGTAGCGCAGTGGTCCAGCGAAAGGAAGTAGCCCACTCGAAGGTGAAGATGTTTTTGTTATAAAGCAACAAACTGAAAGAACTTTAAAAGCGTGTTGATCAAGATTGACCCCGGCAAGAGTCGAAGTGGAGAGTGAATTTTGAACTCTTGTGCTTATGATATTGAACTACATAGACCAGTTGGGCGAATAACACAAGAGTGCGAGCTGAAGGGAAAGTTGAAGTGGTCCTGCAGACAGTCTATACTGAAAACCTCACACATTTGAAAGTATTAGAAATCGGGAAAAGATCAGAGACCAGACCTGTGTGAAGTTAGGGGAAGGGGTCCCCTAACCAATGTGAATAAACCTTGGGAAAGGCAACCCCTACAAGTGCGGTGTATAAGAGCTCCGAGCCCGATAGAGGGAGACCTGTGCTAACTTTTGGTTTAACTGTGAACCCTTTTTGTTGAACTGTGAAAGAAGTTTTGGAACGCTAGAAAAGTGACGTTAACGTGGAAGACCAGGCGGTCCTCGATCCATGTTTTGAACTGCTTTGTTTTGAGAACCTGAGCCACAGTGTCTTCCTATGAACGGGGGCCGCCTTACTCCATGCTGTCCAATGTGGAGAAGAGCTGACTCAGCTACTTTGATTCTTTATATTCCAACACTGATTTTCCTTTGCTTACATGTTCCCCTTTTTCACTTCATGTATAAGAGATAGGGCAGGCATTAGGTTTTGTTAGTGTAGGCCATTTTGATTTGACGGAGACTGTCTAGGACGGTTTTCTTTATTATGTGATGCTATAGACTACTCCCATCTTGGCTATAGGGCAGAGTAGGAGTTTTTCCCAAACCCCCGAAAATTGAATAAAGGTTTTACAAATTGTACGTTTTGTATCAGTGTCATACTTGTGATACCATGCCTCCCTTACATACAGGACTAATTCCAATGGATGCACATACTGATGCACAGATCTCAACTCGCAGTACTACACTTCTGTTAAGATGCTGGCCCAAACGTTGGCTACACACACTGTACAGCTTCCGCTGCTCATGCGCTAGGTCTGCAATTTAAACAATAAAAAAAACATAAGGAGACTTTTCTAACATTAAACATAATGGTGGAAGCTCCTGTGCCAGAAGTGTGAGAAGGGCTTGCCTCAGGTGGCAGAGAGTTTGCGAAGAAGCAATTTCCTGCTCCCTTGCACCCAGTCGTTTTGTCCACCCATGCCTCCCCAAAACGCTTGCTAGTACATGCCGCAAGTCAAAATTAGAAAACATTCACCTTTCCTTCTCTCTCTCTCCTGACGGAGGGCAAGAGAATGAATGCCTGGGGGAAGAAGGTGTTTGCCTCGGATAGCCTAGACATCCGGGCAGTAAACTCCTCCTGCGCCCTGCAAAGTTCTCTCTCGGTCTTTGGCGTGCAGTGGCCAACACAGCAGACCATGTCCGTGAAGGGGACATGAGAGAAGGATTTTTGGGCTTGGTTGAAGACTGCAAGTTCAGAACAGTTCCAAAAAAAGCCTTGGGATTCCCTTCCCCAAGTTAAGACCAATCACAAATAATCTCGGTGTTTCCTTCGCCAAGGAAACAACTCGATTCCAAAATAGGCCTTAGGGTTCCCTTCCCCAAGGCGACAACACAGTTCCGAAAGGGTCTCAGGGTTTCCTTTTCCCAAGATAATAGTTTCCCAGAAAGGCCTCGGGGGTTATCTTCCTCCAGAAGATTAGTTTCGAAACTACACTTTTGCTCTGGTTCACATTCACTTTTTCTCCTTGCCAGTCTCTTTGATCTGCCACAATGTGTTCTTCCATACAATTCAACCCCGGGTGCTCACTCCCTTTCACCACCTTACTTTCACAATCTTTAGCAATGTTCATTACTTGTTTTTCACTTTATTCAGTAAGATTCGTTCTTTGTCTTTCAGTAGTCATTACATGTTTTTCACACATGCTTGCATTCCATTTTTAGGCTCATGAAAGCTTTCCTTAAGTTTGGTATTCAATAATATTTGATTCACGTTCTTTCACTTATAGTTCAACTTGCTCTTATTGTTCAATGAAACCCTCCACTTTGGGTTCACTTTCAATTGCACATATATTTCCGTTTATCCGGAAGTCACATCTGCCCTGTAGTCTGTAGTAGCCCCAGGAGCGCACTGGTACGTGTATTCCTTCTTCACTCACTGGTCCTTGGTGGCTCCTCCGGGCCTCTTCTCTCTTCGTACTCCGCTCCAAGCACAGGTTTCTGTAGCTTTGCGAGCAACACTTGCTTTTTGGAAATCTCCCTGTGGGTTGACGGTAGCTCCCCAGTCACTCGCGGACTCTACCGGTGGCCGGCAGCACTGGTGTCTCTTCGGTGCTTCACAGCTCCGGCTGTGAGCACCTGACCAAGGAGGCTCTTACAGCTTTGACCCATTCACGTCCTGCTCGGGCCCCGGCGTTGCAGTCTCTCCTTGACAATTGCTGCCGTCCTGGCCTCATCTCTTAGCCCTGTAACACCCGACCCAGCACCTCTGCTGCTGGTCTCCCCCTCTCAACTGCTGGCTCCACCTTTTATGCACTTGTGACCTGTTAACAGGTTGCAGTTGCAAGCCCTTTGTTAGGACAGTTTTTCTGAAGTCCAACTAAGGGCTTAGTAAAACCATTCAACTGAGACAGTACAAGACTCCACTCTTAATATAAGGCTGTGCCACCTGGGCTCATGGTAGCGTAGTCAGAGCAGCCATGCTTATCGTAGGAAGGAGAGAGGGCTGTAGAATCAGTATAAAGAAATTGTATTATACCTATGGTCCAAAGAAACACTGACACACTATGTATTGTAAAAAGAAAGGGTTTATTTTATATGCAAGCAGACCAAGAGATTCTTGGGTAAGTAAGCACTATCATAAAGCATATAAACACATTTTAAAAACACACTATGCTTTAAATACACAGATCAAAGCACATACCTTATTTAGAACACCTAACAGTATTTCTAGGTAGATCAGACCTTTGTATACACATGCAATATAGGGCACACCTATTCTTGGGGAGTAAAACCGGGTTACTTTCAGATTACTTTACAGTAATACAAGGGTAGTAGACCATATCAGTTGTACCGTTACGCTCAGTAAGAAATCACATATTCAGTCAACTGGACAATATACTTTTCAGAATAGTGGAACACTTATTCTAGGAACAGTAAAACCCCTATAATTCTGATTCAGGATAAGTTATTCTAGGGGAGTTGGACCTTGGGGTGTAATATTCAATTACAGTTGCTTTTCAGTTCACAGACTAAGGGAAGCAATAACTCTAACTTATTTTAGGATAACACAGTTATACTCAAGGTAAGTAAAACCTATACACTTTTTAAAGGAGCTAGCTGCAACATAACGGCAGGTGTAAACCTAAAACTCTTTTTATGTCGGTCTGAAACAGACCAGGGAAAGCAAAACCCAATGTTACTCTTCATGAATGACTGACCCAAGGTTATTCCGGGTAGGTAAAACCTAAAGCAGACTTATTCTGGCTAGGCTAACAGCAAGTCAAGGGTAGCAAGACCCAGCTGGGGACACTCATACATTTATCCTAACAGGAATAGTGAAATGAAACCAGCAGCATTGCTTTTGGGAAGAGGCACAACCAAATCACAGGTGAGTAATATAACCTTACATCTACTTTATGTTAGAATGGCAAAACAGTTTCTAGGGAAATAATAATAATAATAATAATAATTAGGCTTTTATATAGCGCTACAAACCCTCAGGTATCTGAGCGCTGCTTATTATTACCCACGGTGTGTGGTGCTCATTTATCGACCTCGGAAGGATGAAAGGCTGAGATTGGCCCCGCCGGGATTCGAACCTGCGTTAGCAGGCTCTGCACGGATGTCAAAGCGAGCGCTCTACTCGCTGTGCCACTTGACCGGAAAGAAAGAAGTTACATATACTTTACAGAATGGCAAAATATTTCTAAGGTAAGTAATAACGTTTGTAACTGTTAACTGACAGAGTTACTGTTACCAACCAAATTCTTTTACAAGTAACTTTTACACTTGTTCTTTTCAAGGCAGAACCCTTTTCTTATCAAGTACTTCCCTTATTCTATAGCATGCGTTCACTCAGAGGCAGTAGAGGGACCCTAGTGGTCTAGGTGCCAGCTGTAGGCAGGGTGAGATAGGGTTCAGTTGCAGGCAAAGTCAGAGTTCTAGAGGAAGACTGTTAAAACCAGTAGACATTTAACTTTAAAGTTAGTTGAGGGTCAAGGTACTTCAGAGAAGACACCAAGCAGGATTCCGCAGTGGGACTAAGTGAATTGAATGAGTAGCCTCCCAATCACAGAAAACACCTAAGGTAGGTAAAATACCCCAGCCAACAGAGTAGCTCGTCACAGAAGAGGAGTTGCAGCAGGAAGACTTCAGGGTCTGCAGCCAAAAACCCAGTCAATGGATTCCTTTGTCAAGAAGACGGAAGACAGGACTGTGGAAGGAATTTTGCAGTCGGGATCATGGAAGAAGGCTCGACTGAAGAGTTTCATCGAGGCTGGATGCGGCTCTGTGGATTTGGCACCTTTTCCAGAGCACAGAAGAAGACAGAATGTCGCTGGTCAGATTCTCGTCGTTTGCAAGGTCCAGAACTCTGGTGAGGGGACTTTTTGAACTGGAATCGTGCCTCTGGAGATCCAGCAGGATGCCTGCTATTTTTTCAGCGAGATCCGGAAGACTGTGCACCACACAATTCTCAAGGTCCCAGGGTATTGCAGCCTCTCAAGGTCGTAGCACGGCGTGGAATGGCTCAAAATGCAGTCTTCTTGAGTCTAGTAGCTTCCACCAGTCTCTGGGTCAAGGTTGTCGTTTTCGGAGTCCCCAGGTCGATTGGAAGAAAGGTCTACAGCAGGCTCCGGTTACACAGCAGGCTCTCCGGTCGCTAGAAAGCGTCTCAGCTGTGGTTTCTTCATCTACCTCTTCGGTTTTGGTTCCAGTGGTCAACTACCTCTTCAGCTTTTAGGTCCAGACTTTTATGCAGGAACCCAGCCAAACAAAGAGCCTTGCAACATTCAAACTTGGGGGCGGGGGGGTTGGCAATCCTTTCAGGACAGCCCGCCTCCCAGTTTCAACTGGAATATCCAATTCAGGCTGGAAGACAAAGGGCTGCAAAGTTTTGGGTTCAGTCTGGTGCCTGGATGGGGTGTGCGCAGGATTCCCGCCGATGATGATAAAAATCCCACAAAGCAATTTCCTGCCCTGGATGTCAGGAGAAGGAACAAGAAAGTACAGGGAACACTAAAATGGTGAGAAAAAAAGACAGGGGCCATTTTGGGAAAATGAGCACCCATGGGGTGCCTTTAACCGGGGCTGTGGAAACGGCCCGCAGTAAAGGTGCACCGAATTAATAAAAAGGTTCTTCACTGTCGCCAGCCATTAAAGCCAAGTTTGTCTTTGTAACCTAAATGTTACATTTAAAATTGGAAAGGGGATGCTCAGTATCTCCCCAGCACTCCACATAAGGTGGTGGGTGCTGGTCTCTCCTAATAAAATGTAAAGGGGATCCAAAGATCCTTTCTACCCTTGAGAACTGTAGATCTCACAAGGTTAGCCAGAGAAAATTAAAAAGGGGGAGCCCCTACGGCAACCCAGCAACAATAGGCACTTATTGCCAACAAGTTGTCAGAGGATAATTATTTTTAAAAGACACTATGGAGAGTCTTAAAAATGACACTCATAAAAAGAGTAAAAGACGCTGCGAGTGTGGAAAAAGATTCCCACTCACTGAGGTATAGGAAAAAACTAGTCTAGCAAAAAGTTCTGGGATTGACACAGGTCAGAAAGATTGATCATTGATGTGAAAATCTCACCCAACACCTTTCAACTCGATTTCCTGACTCCAATTACTTATGTTCTTACCCTTGCAATAGTTTCCAGACCTGGCAACCACCTATAAAGGTAGGGCATGGGCAAGAGTTGCTATTACAAGGGAAAGGGGATACCACGCTTCACCTAAAGACATCCTTCTATTCAACCTCTTCCTAGTGTCACTACCTTGATGGCATTTTGCAGGGTCATCCTGGAAGGTAGAAAAGGAAAAGGATGACAATATCCCATAAAGGCTGCTGGGACTGAAGGTTCATCATGGAATCGATATGGGGATACAGTGTCTCACCCAAGGACATACCCTTCTCTTCCACAAGTGTCCTCTACCAAGGTGATCCTCCCTCACATATCCACCCTCTGGGTTGGGATCCAAAAGCGATGGCCCTTCCCCGAGTAGAGGATATCGGGTTGATGGAAGTGAGGTCGCCCTCAGATTCCTCTGGAGAACTTCTCAAGTGAATCTCTTTGCGAGTTGTTCTGCTCCAGGGAATTTCTTCTACAGGGGGTTCTTGGGATGCACTGACGGTTGAGTGGACCTTCGATTTCCTTTGTGTTCCTGCAATCCCTGTCACCCTGTCTCCACCACCAGGCCAACCAGATCCCCGTACACCAACATGCTCTCTGTGCCACTAGTAAAAAGAGTAAAAGCGGGTGGATCCAGCTTCCCCTACCTCGCGCCCACCCTCTGGAATGCCCTACCTCCCACCATCTGTGGCGAGGACTCCCTCACCACCTTCCACAAAACACTGAAAACTACCCTCTTCACATAAGGACCGACACATCAGCACAAATACTTATCATTTATGTTTGTAATTTACGCCCAAATGCAATATTTGTAACAACAGTATGATTTCCTATACTACTCATAATGTGTCAACAATCGCTATCATATGTACCATGTAACTAAGTTATTGCAAGTAACAGCGCCTCAATGCCCCTGGGCTGCTTGCGCGCTATATAAATTTAAATAAATAAATAAATACTCTTACGTCCTGTCCCCTTTCCTCCTTACTGCATGGGCGTCCCTTCCAAGGGACGAGCTACGGAACCTTTTTCACCAGAAAAAAAACGTCTTCCCCTTTGATATATGATATGAGTTTATTTATATAGCGCCTATACACAATGTGTTTCAAAGCACTTTAAGGCAAAGGAGGGAAAAATACAATGACATTCTTACAGGCCATGAACAGTAAGGATGTGAAATTAACTATCGTACTCGGCCTGACATATTAGTGCAAGAGCTAAGACATAGATGAGGAAGGGAGGGGGAGAGTGGGAAGGAAATGGAAACACATAGGTGACTACCATACTAGGCCTGACAACATTTCTGGTACAGCCGGAGAAAAGAAAAGGTGAGGCAGAGGGGTGCAGAAAGGGAGGGGGGGAACAAAACCAGCGACTATCGCACTAGGCCTGACGACATTTCAGATAGTGCTGGTATGGGGAGGAACAAGTAAGGGGAGAGGGGAGGAGACAGATGAGGTTGCTATTATACTGGGTCCAGGGACAATTCTGATAGAGTAAGTGCATAGAAGAAAGTAAGGGGAGGAGATAGGAAAAGGGAGAGGAGGAGAGAACAGAGAGTAAGCAGTCAAAAGAGTGTAGAAGCAAGAGAGGAGAGCAAATACAATTTCAGAAGTAACACATAATGTTGCAAGTCTGGATACAAGATGAAGATGGGAACAGCATGATTCAGGGCCACCATGAGAAAGGGTGACACACGTGAATCAATGAAGTCCATAAAAGTCAAATCCAGCATTGGCCAAAAGACGGTGATGGTGAAACCATAATGTATCAGAACAGACTCCTGCAGCAGTAGGTTGGAGGAGGGGAGCAGGGTAGAAGAATCAAGCAAAACAGGCAACCCCTGTGTGCGAGAAGGGGGGCACAAGGGAACATCACAGGGGGACAAGAGGGGTGGGGATGGCCTGTGGGGACAGAGGGAGTAAACACACGTTGGTGCATGCTTACCTGCTGTCTGAGCAGGGATTCGGGCTCTGGATCTTCCTGGTCCGAACAGGTCCAAACAGAAATTGCCCTTTTCTTCGACTGCCTTTTGCTTCGGACGCCGGGCGAGAGATTCTCTTGATCTAAGAGTTAAGAGCAGGAAGGAAGAGGGTGTACCTGGGCCTAGAAGGGCTAAGAAAGTGGGTGGTGCTTAGGCCAGGTAACCAAGATCCACTTGCACCTGCTCCTCTGCAAAGGAAAAGAGGCTTGAGGGCTCCTTAAGTAGGGAAAAAGAGCAGCAACCTGGAAGGCACCAGGTGGGTGGGGCTTAGGCCAGGGGACCAAGATCCACTTGCACCTGCTCCCCATCTGCAAAGGAAAAGAGGCTGGAGGGCTCCTTAAGTAGGGAAAAAGAGCTGCAACCAGGAAGGCACCAGGGGCCCAGTGCTTGCAAAGGGGGGGGGGGGGAAGAGGAGCAACCTGAAAAGCGCCAGGTGGGCGGGGCTTAGGCCAGGTGACCTAGAGCCACTTGCACCCGTTCCCTATCTGCAAAGGAAAAGAGGCTGGAGGGCTCCTTAATTACAGAAAAAGATCGGCAACCAGGAAGGCACCAGGTGGGCGGGGCTTGGTAAGTGGGGAATTCAATTTAGATTTAGAGGCACACAGGGGTGAGGCCCTGGGAGCATGCGTAACCTGACTCCACCCACTGGCACCATTCCTCAGTCCCCTTTTCCGCGTCGACTGGAATGGGCCGATTTCACCAGGCTGATACCACGCGCTCTTCCCCCAATTCTTCTTCTAATGTCTTTTTGTCTTCTCTTTGTCATTCAGGTACTCGGTCCTCCGGCGTCACGCTCCTCCCCAGCGCATGTCGACTTCAGCGGGCTTCAGCAGGTGCCCAGCCTGCGAGGGGCTCTTCCCTATGTCTGACCCCGACACTCTTTGCCTTCGCTGCCTTGGCACTGACCACGGCTGGCAAGGTTGTACGGCGTGCAGCGTACTGACTCCACGCACACTGAACAACAGGCTAGCTAGGTGGAGGGAGCTCTTCGAAAGATCGCCGCCAGAGGACTTGAAAAATGTTGTCAACCAGAGATCGAGGCCCAAACGGAGGCCACTATTTTCCATCGCACCCCATAAGCTGTGACTCCTTCCCGAGGAAACACCCAAGCGGGAGGAACCTCTCTGGTTCTAATACAAACACATGCGCCAAGGCTAGTCCAGCTACCGGACTCACAGCCGAGGAGGTTGTCAGATCCTTCCGGAATCAGTGCTGATGAACCGCAAGGTTCTTTTACCGGTTGTTCACCCGAGGGGCAACACCCTAGTACCGGCTCAATGTCCACGGGGGCGCTTGCACGCAGCACTACCAGCGGCAATGCTGAGGGCAAGACGCCCTGCAGGCCTAGACCTGAGGTGCAGGGTAGGCCTCATGCTCCACCATCAAGAGTCTTGGAGGAGGCCGGGCCCAGGGAGCCATGCACCACGACTTCAGCACGTGGCACGCAGCTCGACAAAATGGCCGCTCATCCGATGCCACTCCTAGGAACAGAGCAGGCGGGTGAACGAGTTTCAAGGTGGGACTGGTGTCAACCAGGTACATGGCCTACTGTTATCCATCAGCAGCGCACAGCAGGTTCTCCGGCATGGGGTCTGGCATGGATTCACATGCTCATGAATATCCCCCTTCGTCAGGCTGGGAATCCTCTATAAAGAAAAAATCAGTTTCATTTCTGAACTGTCTTTCTCCTAACAACCAATCACTGACCTCTGGTTATAGTGCCCCCCGCCAATGACTGCCCACCACCTAAGCCCCCTCCTCTGGCAGCCATCTTCAGATTTTTCCTGCACGTTCAAGTGTTGGGAGTCCTCGTGCTTAGCTCTCTAACTTTTTTCTGCGTTTTCACTTTTTTGGAAGAGTTTACTCTATTTTTCGGTCAATCGAGCACCATGCTCCATCGATCAACTTTCCGATTAACGGGGATCCGTTTTTTTGGACTTTTCAGCACCCCTCACGGGCGAATTTTCGATGAGTTTCTTCGTGGAGGCTTCCAGAAGATTATTCACAGCCTACACCGCGTGGATCATGGCGGACTAGAAGAAGGAATCCCCCTTTCTTTTCAAGCTTTGTACCGACTGCAGAATGTTTATATGGACGATAAACATTCCCAATGCCTTTACAAGCCTGTACCCGACGCACAAGGAGGAAAATTGTGCGTTTTGCCATTTGCTATCGACTCGCACGATGAAGGATTGGCAGAGACGGCTGAATGGCTACAGGCCAAGGCCTCTGCACTGGGTGGGTCCCAGGAGCATGCCTCTCCCGGATCCGGGGATGCTGAGCAGGCTTTTAAGTCCTTTGAGGGCGCCCCTCCTGCGACAGTCCAACAAAAGACTAAGCACTGTGAGTCCACTGCCACCGGGAGCGCCGTTGTGGCAGGCTCCTCAGCGGCCATGGCGCATCCGATATCTCCAGCAACTTCAGTCACCAGTCAGCGCTCAGGATCGTCGTCCAAGAGGATGTCGGACCATCCGGGCAAACTGAAGGTGGCCCCGGAGATGGCCAAGGAGAAGCCCAAGACCAACCTGCCAGAGAAGGCCAAGGGGGACCGAGGCTCTGACCCTCCCCCTAAGGAGAAGGCCAAGCAGGACAAGGCGTCTGGGATGACCAATGCCAAGCAGGGCGACCAAGGCCAAGCAGGACAAGATACCAGTCCTGACCATGAAGGCCCTGGTACACCCAACGAAGGCCCCACCTTCCATCAAGGTGGTGGTGGTCTCTCTATCGAAGGCCACGGAGGTGGACCCGCAAGGCGCCCCCCCAAAGGCAAGAGTGTCCCTCAATGCCAGGAGAGAATCTTCTTTCCAGCCCATAGAGAAGACCCTTGAGAAGAACATGCCGGTCATCTCCCCGAGACGGTTCGCTCTGGACGCAAAGAAGGGGGGGAGGCACAGAGGTCCACCAGGGCACAGATTTCTCCTCAGAGGTGGAGCTAGTCTACCTTCAGACCATCCAGGAGGAGGAGGAGGAGGAGGAGGAGGAGAACGTCGGGGATCAGGCCCTACTACGAGGGCGCTGACTAAGGCGGCGATGAAATCGATGAGGATACTGTCAAGAAAGGTGAAGGAGAGCCGCAAGTCGATGAGTGCTAGGGCCCTCTGTCTGCGCCCAAGCTTCCTATTCCACCTTCGCCCCAGCTGCCTCCTCTGCCTCAGCTGCCCCTTAGAGACCTCTGTGGACATTCTCTCTACATTACATACTCTGGTCTCCGAAATACAGATGAGGATACCTATTGCGCTGGCGGACCCTCCCGCAGCTCCGGTGCCGGCCGACCCTCTGGAAATGGGGGAACCGCTGGCCAAGAAGAGGAAGAGGTACCCACTGCCTCCTTGCCACCTCTCTTCTCCCCCACCCCCTGAGGGATGAGACGGACACAGGCACGGATGACAACGGTGGGATAGGGGACCTCCCTTTGCCGCTTCCCAAATCCTCCCCACCGGACGAGACAGGCTTGTTTCACGCAATGATCTCCAGAGCTTTGGAGCTCTTCCAACTCGCTCCAGAGAAGAAGGGCTTCTTGTACCAGCGCCACGAGGCGAATAGAAAGACCATCCTTTCGGTCCCTCTCTTGGATGACATTTGCGACGAAGACCTGACCCTCATGAAGAACCCTTCTACGGCCCGGGCGAAGAGGGATCGTCTTGAGAAGAAGCACAGGGTGCTGGACTCTGCGCCCAAGTGCTTGTGGCCTCAACCGTCACCGACCCGGTGGGCTCGGCAGAGGCCGAGAAGAAGGCATCGGGCGCTTCCTCCTCGGCAGCGTCCACCCCTCCGGGCAACGAGGGGACGAAGATAGATGCCATGGGACGACGTGTTATCTACTCTGTGGCAACGGCTATCGTAGCACGCTACGACCGGGAGGTGTGGTTTAAGGTCGCTACCATTCTGGACTTCCTCCCCGACAAGAGGTCGGAGGTGTTGGAAATTCTGCAAGAAGGCGAGGTGGCGTCGGACCACTCCATTGCGGTGTCCACGGACATTGCTGACGCGGGGTTCTGCCAGATGGTCAACAGCGTTTGCCTTTGTCGTGGCTGGCTCAAGGCCACCAACTTTCGAGAGGACGTCCAGATAAGGGTTTTGGACATGCCCTTTGACTGAGACAATTTGTTAGGGAAGCCTGTAGATGAGTCGCAGAAACACAAAGGGTATTGTTAAAGACTGGGTGGTCTATTTTGACATTCCTACCATCAAAAGAACGACATGGTAACACACTAACGGTTTGGAGAAAACATCTGGGTGATGTATATCACCTATTGGTAGTTGTACATGCGAAAAAGCTGTTTCTATTAGAACACCCTGTCCCTTTCTCTCTTGGATCTTGCCCTAGGCTCGAGGTGTTGCACCGCCTATCTAAAAGGGGTAGCGTAGAGAAACTGTCCCTATTGTAACAGATGTTTAGCTAAAAAATATATAACAAATACAAGATCATGTATCAGAGCACTGGCACCTGGACATTCTACATTAGATAATGTCTCATACTAGAGTATTTTGACTGCTGGTCGCTGGTGAAAGACCTAATTTATTAACCAGTATCTAGCCAGCTAGGAAAATTCTCAAATGACCTTGTATTGTGATTAAAAACACATAAATGGAGCTCCTAGATGGTGGAGCGTGGTTAAATGATAAAAGTTTTGAGGGTGGGAGTGACCTGATCACTAAGTGAGGTCACCTAAAGATTCAGATGTCTGACTATAATTCAGGTTGACAGATCATCTATGTTATAAGTCCTGCTTATGCCTAAAAAGGTCGACCAGTTTCATAGACAGTTTAGAAATTTGGTCCTCTTCATCAGGATAAACACTATTGTTGAAAGAATATGAAAGTCCTTATTCCTTCTTTTTCTGTCGATGCCCACTGTGGTGCAGTCTTTTCCTAGGGAAAAGGAAACAAAGAGAGAGAGAGAGAGAGACGGGGGTATATGTCATTATATAGTCCTCTATGGGAAACATACTTGTATTTCCAATGTACATGTTTCTTGTTTAAATGAGGTGGTTATTCCTCCGAGGCGTGCGTAGGTAGGCACAGTATCTATTTCTGTGCTCATATTGCCTCTTAACATTTAGGTTAGGGGGTTAAAGGGGGAAGGTAGATCTGTGTATTCAGTAAATTGCCAAATTATTCATGCACCCGTTGAGTGAGGTGTAGCTCTGGTACACTTAATGCGGACTTATGGGTTAAATTGCTGTCCCTCTGTTACAGATATAGACTGGACCCAGCTGTATGTTTACTGGTGCCTAAAACATGATGATGAATATTCAGGCAACTGTGTTGCAGGCTCAATGGCAGTTGGCTCTGTTTATGCATCTAAATACAGACTGACAGTGCTTAACTATGTGTAGTATCTGTGGTCCAGGAGGACAATCAATAAGCAGTGAAGACTCGTAGATATAGGGTATAGAGGTTACAGGCTTAATTGTAAATTGCAGGGAATAAGATGGGGCATTTTGGGAACAACAAGTAAGCACACGATCATAGCTTCATCTCCCATCCTGCAATGACTAACAGTCACATTTAGAACTCTCAAAGTACACAGAGTTCTGGCCACTCTTACATTCCATGGAATGCACTGCTTGGTGTGAGCCAAGCCAATACTACACTATGGCTTGGGTCAAAGCAAACAGACTCATATCCTGCGGTATAGAACGGCAAAATTCCAGGGCATGGAAGCAAACTTGGTTCCCCAACTGCTGGTTACGTTCAATCGACAGGATGGAGTTTCCTGTCCTGTCAAAGTGTAAGAGGAGGGCAGTGAAGAACGGGTTCGGAACTATGTGCCTAAAACCTTATAGGATAGTAGCTAAAGGAGACACTTGCCGTCGCGGAATAGAATGTCAAACCGCTCGCGTGTGCGATCGCGGAGTTAACGTCTAGCGGAGCTAGGACTTATTGTTAAGTAGTAGTTCTGGCTATGCGATTGCGTCTCGATGGTGGGTGCGCCATCTTTGTTTAGTGTCTATGCCCCGATTTAGTCGCCATCTTGGATTGGAATCGGCATGCTCCGAAAAAACTATACATGTCCTGGATCGGATTAATGCCGACTCTCAGTGTGGGTTACAAGATGGAACATTATAAAGTGTAAAATATGTGTTTACATATTAGCAGAAGTATTAAGGTAATCGGCAATTAAAGAACGGTGTGTAGATGCTAGCTAGTGCTAGCAGTACAGGTTTGCTCGTAGTGTTACGAGAAATTTCATTAGCATGCTAGACCTAATGAATATTTCGTTTTTTGACTCACAAGGATCCCTTATGAAATGCTCTTAATATTTGGACATAATCAGTCCCTTCAATGTTACTGCATCTGTTTGATTAGACAATACATATTGTTATATCAATGTATGTGGGCCGGACTGACTCTGTCCGTATAGGCATGTGAAAATATAAAAGTGATGCCTCCTATATAATTGGGCCCTCAAATCGTTCCTGCCATCCCTCAAGGGGCAGGTGGTGCGGGTCTTCACGGACAATATCACCACAATGTTTTACATCAGGAAACGGGGGCGCCAGGTCCCCAGCGCTCTACAAAGAATTGCAGGACTCATGGCCTCGGTGGCTACAATCTCCTGGGGTACTGCAAGGAAGTTCTCGCCAAGGCTAGAGCATCGTCTACTTTGAAATGCTATGGACTTAAGTGGAAGAGATTTGCTATTTGGTGTTTCCAGGAGATTGACCTGCTGAGGATCAATGCTCCTCGCCTCGGGTACTTCCATATTTGCTGTCGTTGGCCAAGTCAGGCTGGCCCACGCCTCCATCAAGGTTCATCTGGCCGCCATCTCCCGCTACACCAGATCCCCAGGATGACCATCCTTGTGGTCACACCGATTGGTCAAGGAATTAGTCAAGGAACTATTCCGCTCGTTCCCGCCGGTGAAGGTTCCGGCCCCGGCGTGGGAGCTCAATGTGGTGCTTACTAGGCTCATGGGACCTCCGTTTGAGCTTATGCATTCTGCAGCCCATTTCCTGTTGTGGAAAACAGCTTTTCTCATGGCCATCACCTCTGCACGAGTGAGGGAGATCCAGGCCCTCTCCTGTAAACCACCTTACTTAACTTTCCACAAAATGAGGGTGGTGCTGCGGACTCACCCCTTCTCCATCCCCAAGGTGCCGTTGTACTTTCATCTAAATGGACCCTTGGTGTTACCTGTGTTTTTTTCGACGCCTTCGTGCCCGACTGAAAGGACTTATCACTTGCTGGATCTGGCTAGAGCACTGAAGTTTTATATGGCCCGCACAAAGAGTTTCCGGAAAACCTCTCCGCTCATTGGTCCTGTGAATCGTGGGAAGGCCCTGTCCAAGGCTTCTATTTCCAGGTGGCTCTCTCCGGCTATCACCCACTGTCACGGTAGGCAAACCGACCGCTGCCTGGCCGTCGGAGAGCCCACTCTACCAGAGTGATCGCTGCTACGCCGTTCCTGTCTGGTGGGCCCCTGCTGGACATCTGCAGGGCTGCGATGTGGAGGTTGACGCACACCTTCATGAAATTCTACTGCGTCGACAGGGATTCTAGGGAGGAGTCCAGAGTCGGCCAAGCAGTGCTACGCAACATATTCGCTTGAAGGTGAGCCTCGTGAGAAGGTAAGAGATGCTTATTTTGAGCCTTGCCACCTCCGTGGTTGTGCACGTGTGTACTGCTATGTATTCTTTATTCATGAGCATGTGAATCCATGCCAGACCCCATGCTGGAGAAGGAACAAGTTACTTACCTGTAACTGTTCTCGAGCATGGGTCTGGCATGGTTTCACATGTGAACCCTCCTGCCTACCCCTCTGCACCTCTTCTCTTGGTCCTACTGTACTGCCACTTTACATGCTACTAAATCTGAAGATGGCTGCCAGTGGAGGGCAGTCATTGGTTGGGGGTAGTATGACCCAGAGCTCAGTGATTTGTTAGGAGAAAGACAGTTCAGAAAAGAAACAGATTTTTTCTTTACCGAGGATTCCCAGCCTGACAGGGAATATTCATGACCATGTGAATCCATGCCAGACCAATGCTGGAGAACAACAGTTACAGGTAAGTAACTTGTTCCTTTCCGCTGCTACCTAGACAGAGTGCGCTCCGGCCCCAGCAGCCCACAGCCACTCCGTCAACATCCCCTGCCACCGCTTCTGCCTCTGAAGACCGGTTCTTCGAAAGGTTCCTGGCGCTGATGCGTATCCCCTATACGGGTGCCATCCTACGGGATGCAGTCAGGGACTTTCTCCCCCCGGTCACTCCACCCGCACCCATAGCCATTCCTCCCATCGCTCCGGCACTACAGGCCCCAGCGCAGCCCCCGCTGCCCCTTCTGGCTCCTTCGGTTCCGGCTGCCTTGCCTCCCACAGCTCAGGCGTTCCCACGGCAGGCTCCGGTCTCCACGCTGCAGCCCGCGGCGCCAAGCACCCCTCCACTGGACCACTGGGCACTTGGGTGAATACAGACGAGGAGGAAGACCCTGACACCGTCGTCAGCAAAGGCCTTCCACAACAGACTTGCAGGTTTGGCGGAATATCTGGGCCTTCCTCAACCCGAGGTAGAGCAGCCCCAGGAGGGGGTCTGGGCAGACGTCCTCACCCCAAGACCCCCCTACCAAGATGGGTATCCTGGTGCAGAAGCCGTTGTGACACTAGCCAAGAAGAGGTGGCTCAAGCCACGCTTGGCCCAACCTGTCAATCAGCGCCTCGATGCCAAGTATAGACAGATGGATGGGTAACACTCTTATTATCAACGCACCCAGGCGCAATCTTTGGTGATCGCTGCAGCGTCACTCTACTCTAAGCCTCAGTCGTCCTCAGCACTGCTAAGCAAGTAGGAGAAGATCTTGGAGGCGTACGGGAAGAAGCTGTACTCCAGCGCCTCCCTGCACCTGCGTCAGGCCAACGCAGATGCCATGCTGGCAGCCGCTAACCAGAGGTTGTGGCGGGAAATGGCGGACTTCCTTCTGGAACTTGCGGTGCAGAGCCAGGCCTGCTTCAAGGCGGGTCTAGGAGAATACAGGCTGGTAGCGCAAGACTTCATGGAGTCCACCGTGGCCCACATCGATACCTCTTGCCAGGCCATCTGCATCGCCACGGACATGAGGACGACGGGCTGGCTTCGGGCTAAGTTTAACCCTGATGTCCAGGATCGCATATTGGACCTTCCGTCCACTCTACCACCGATGAGGAATTAGATAAAAAAAGAACAGCTCGCAAACTGCGAAGTCTTTATCCTGACGAAGGCCACACCGAAGGCGTACACCCAGTCGCACCAACACTCTGACAAGGGGCAGGTGTTTGGCCGGTTTCGGGGATTCCAGGAACGGAGGTCGAGGCAACCTGACTGCTCGCGTCAGCAGCGGCACAAGCAACAAAAAGGGATTGGGGGAGCCAGGGCTTCTTCCAGTCCCCCTCCTCAGGAGCAGCCTCAGATGGTAAAAAGGCATGACTCATCCCTTCGGGTCCTTGTGTCTCCAGTGGGTGGCAGACTTGCCTCTCACGTGCATTTCTGGCACCAGAACTTTGCAAACCCTTGGATCCTCTCGGTACCGATACCTACCACCCTCCACTCCCACAGATTGGGACGGCAACTCTGTTGGCGGAGATCCAGTCGCTCGTCCAGAGCCAAGCAGTGGAAGAAGTATCAGCCTCCCAGAGAAGATTAGGATTCTATTCCAGGATGTACGCCTGTTAGGCAGAATCCTATGCAGTTCTCTTAAGGAGCACTACAGAAGATTAGGACTATGGAACAAGGAAACACTGACCAAAGCTTTGTATCAAAAGAATATATATATTTATTTTACACACTCTTAATTCAACACACAAATCACTATCAGTATACACAACTCCCTAATTAAATTGTAGACAAGCTTGAGCAAGAGTGAGAACTGAGGAAAACGGCACAGTGTAAACCAAGCAATACTGGCACTCTTACAATTTCTTCAGAGGTAGGGAAATGTCAAGTTATACAGGGTTAAACTCCTTGACACACCAGCAATCCTTCCCAATCCGATTGTTAACAAGTTAGGCAAGGCAGTACTTTAGCATCAACAATACTTGGGTGAAAACCGAGCAAAATGGCACTTCAACAATATAGAAAAGGGACGGAAAGGTGGTTATAAGAGTTTTAGATGCACCAACACATTTCTTGATGAGAAGCAATCTAGAGAAGGCAGTTGTAACAGAATTAGCCAGAGTCAATAGGCCTGTGCTAAAGTCAGTGGTACATGGCAAAGTGCCTAGGTTGAAACTGTTCCAGTAGCTGCAGTAAAATCTTTGTTTAACGGTTGAAAAGGAGGGTGCAGCAGGTAAAAATACAATGTAAAACGATAGGGGCGGCCAACCTAGAAGGTAAGTAAAGTATTTAAAACGCCTTTAACAGTACCCAACGAAATGGGAGGCCTGGCGGAACAATGTACCTTGAAAGTGGAAGAGACTCCTGCGGTGGCGGTAGTTCCTGGCAGTTCCTGCAGTTCAGGAGATCCAGCAGAGGGAGCGAGGCTCTCGTCGTGGAGGAAGGTTCGAGTTACTGCACTGCCCAGGGATGAAATCAGCCGCGGTGCTGCCAAAACGAAAGAAAAGGTACGCTCCTTTAAATCGCGGTCGTGGTGGACAGGTACCTGGCTATCAGGTCTACTAGTGCTTGGCACTGGCGATTTGACCAAGGCAGGTCCTGGAAGGCGATTGGCGAACTGGTTGGCCCCACCAGCTCAAGGGAAGAAGACTCTTGCCGGCAAAGCTCTTCTCGAGCCGGTGGTTCAGTCGTTGCAGATGTCTTTGGCTTCTCTCCTCTTCGCCGCCTTAGTTCCACTGGCGATGTCTTGTCCTCCAGTCCTCAGGGCCCTGCTTTTATGCAGAAAAAACCCCATTCATACAGCCTAGCTGTCACTTAGACAGTGGGGTGGCTATCCTGGCGGGATAACACCCTGACCTATCAGGGCAGAGTGTGACTTGGGTCCCCTCCTCGAAAATGAACACCAGGGAAAAACTATTAACCCTTCCCGGTACTTCCATAGTAAGATGGGTTGTACTGGTTTTGTTCATAACTATTGACTAGTAAAGTCCATAGTACCTTTACATGCCTTGGGAGACAGTAGTCAGTCCCAGGGTATGGAGTCTATGTTTGGGGGTCTCCAAGACACCCCTGTGTCACTGCACCGAGGGTGCTGTGTATCACACATGTAAAAAGATGATGCCTATGAGGGTGAGAAAAACCCCATAGACCAAAAGCACACAAAAATAGCCTAAAACACATATCAGCAACATGTCTAAGAGTGGGGAAAAAGAGTCTCACTCTTAGCAGGAGAAAGAAATAAACCCTTCAAATCCAGCAAAGCTGCTGGGGGACTCTATATGTAAGGGAAATTAGCCTTAGAAGAGAATTCTCCCTAACACTGCCATACAAAAGAAGAACCAGGCTGGCCTGAGAGTTGTGTTCGACCGATCCACCCTCAACCTCTCCCTCCCTCCCTCCCTCTTCAGAGATTCTAGATGGTTACGCCAGCGCCCATTGCAGAGACCCTAGACAAGGGATACTGGATGTGCTCCCTCTGAAGGACGCCTACCTTCGCGTCCCGATTTGGCAGCCTGATCGCTACTTCCTACTCTTCAGGATTATAGGCTGTCATTTCCAGTACATGATGTTACCCTTTGGCCTCAACTCAGCCCCCAGGGTAGTTACCAGACTCATGAATGCAGTGGCAGCCCTACGCAGCGCCCAGGTACACCATGTCTACCCATACCTGGACGACTGGCTCATCAGGGCGAGATCCCCAGAGGGGGTTACCCACACTTCCCCTGCGATTGTGAACACACTCCACGATCTGGGGTTTACGATCAACCTCAAGAAGTCTATGCTGCAGCCTATGCAGAGCCTCACCTTCCTGGGCCTCATCTGGGATACGAGCTCCGAGCAGGTATTTCCCTCGGAGGACAAGATTACGGCCATCAAGAGGGCCACTAGGCACTTCCTTACCAGAGCAGTGACCTCGGCTGGTGGTACCAACATTTATTGGGTATCAAGGTGGCAGTCCTCCTGGCCGTGCCACACGCGAGGCTCCGGATGAGATTACAGTTGCACTTCACAGCCTCATGGAATCAGGAGAAGGGCTCCCAGGCGGAGCTGCTCAACATACCGCCTTGCTCCACTCGGACCTCATGTGGTGATCCAGGGACTGCAACATGCGGGCGGGCAAGGTGTTCCGGCAGCCGTCCCCGCAGGTCACCATCACTACGAACTCCTCCCTAGAGGGCTGAGGAGCCACTCTGGAGAGCCACAGCGTCCAGAGTCTGGACCTGGCAGGAGCAGGAGCTGCATATCAACTGGCTGGACTTCAAGGACTTTTGGCTTGCCCTCAGGGCCTTCCTTCCGCTCATTGCAGGCAGCACTGTCCTTATCCAGACCGACAACTCCACCAGCATGTACTATGTCAACAAGCAGGGGGGGTACCAGGTCCCCTCTGCTGTGCAGCCTAGCCGTCAGCATGTGGGAATGGGCTCTGTAAAACATCTACCTCACGGCCGTCCACCTCCTGGGGGAGGCCAACTTCGAATCGGACGGGCTCAGCAGGCTGGGAGCAGACCGCTACGAATGGAAATTGAACAACCAGGTGCTGCAGGTGGTTTAACACATGGGGCCATCCTAGGTTGTATCTATTTGCCTCCTGGAAGAACAGGAAGTATTGCATTGCAGATTCAATGGGAAGTCATGACAGCATATTACTTTCCTCCCACACCCCTGATCCCCAGGGTACTCCGCAAGATGAAGGGAGCTTGTCACCTCGGCATCATCTTGAAAGCTCCTTGGTGGCTAACGAGACTGTGGTTCTCTGAACTGCTCAGCAGCACAGACAGACCACCCATGCACCTTCTGTTGGGTCCGGCACCTCTCCTGTCCCAGCAGGGGGGTCAGTTAGCCCTTGCAGCGCGGTTCCTGAGCAGATTATCCTCAAGCACCTGAGCCTATATCGGGCTAAACCTGGAGATCATTCAGGGTGCCAGGAGCAAGGCTACCAGGAGCCAATATAAAAGCAAATGGAGCATGTTCTGTCTCTGGGTGGGCTCTAAGGAGATCGACCCCCTTGCGTGCATTCTGGACAAAGTGCTCTCCTTCTCGGCGCACCTCGCACACTCAGGCGTTTAGGTGGACAGATGTCGCACTTACCTGGCAGCCATAGGGGCCTACAGAAATTCGGAGGAGGAAGTCTTCTCTTCCAACCCGATTGTCAAGAAACATCTGGCGGGATTGTCCAGGCTTTACCCGCCCATTAAGAGGCCACATCCTGTGTGGGACCTCAATGTGGTGTTTGGCGGCTTTGCGCACAAACCATTCGAGCCAATGGCATACCCGGACATCAGGCTGGTCACCATTAAGACTGCTTTGCTGGTGGGACTTACCTGCGCTCGAAGAGTCAGGGAGATCCAGGCTCTGGTGGCCTCAGAACCTTTCGACAGGGATAAGGTGGTCCTGCGGACTCACCCGGCATTCCTACCTAAGGTACCCTCCGCCTTCCATCTAAACGAGGAAATAGTCTTACCTACGTTCTTCGCTGACCCCAAGGACGAGGCTCAGAGAGTCTTGCACTGTCTGGATGTCAGACACGCTCTTAAATTCTATCTGGACAGGACCAAGGGCTTCCGCAAGGCAGATGCACTTTTGTCACCTTTGGGGGCTCCAGACCCAGTTATCGGGCATCCGAGGCTTCTATTGGATGGTGAATGGTTACGGCCATCAAAGAGGCCTACGAGGGTCAGCACAAGCCACTGCCAGCCAACGTGCACGCTCACGCAGTCAGACCCAAGGCCACGGCCATCACCTTCCAGCGGCAGGTTCTGTGACAAGTCAAAAGCAGGGCAGCTACCTGGGCCACCCCTTCGGCTTTCTGTAAGCATTACTGGTTTGTCGCCGGCTCTAAATCAGACGCGGCCTTCGGGCAGGTGGTTCTAAGCAACTTTTTTGCTTAAGGAGGGTTTCCTCTCCATCCTGGGGCATTCATTTGTAATCGCCCATGCAGTATGGAGGAAAGGGGATAGAACTTAAAACAGTAATTATGGGTATTCTTACTTCCCGTCCCCTTTACTCCATACTGCATGGGCGTCCCTTCCAAGGGACGGGAGACGGAACCTTTTCACCTGAAAAAAACGTCTTCCCCTTTAAATTTAGAGGCGCATGCAGGTATGGCCCTGTGAGCATGCGCTCCCCTGACTCTGCCCTCCAGCGCCACACCTCATTCCCCTTTTCCACATGAACGGGAACGGGCCGAATTCACCAGCACTTCTGGGTTTGGCTTCGGCCATGTAATTCCAATACGCAGATACTTCTGTCTTTTTTTGTCTCTTTATCATTCAGGTCCTCGGTCCTCAGGCTTCACGCTCCTCCCTGGCGCATGTGGACTTCCACAGGGTTCAGCAGGTGTCCATCCTGCAACGGGCTCGTCCCAACTTCAGTCCCCCACGCCCTCTGCCAACGTTGCCTTGGCCCAGACCACTGTTGGAAAGCTTGTACAGCGTGTGGCTCGCTGTTAACGAAATCGCTGAAGAACAGACTTTCCAGGTGGAGGGCGCTCTTCCAGAAGTCGC
This sequence comes from Ambystoma mexicanum, assembly GCF_040938575.1. NCBI lineage: Eukaryota > Metazoa > Chordata > Amphibia > Caudata > Ambystomatidae > Ambystoma > Ambystoma mexicanum. The sequence continues at coordinate 1,209,856,746 of NC_090922.1, read as the reverse complement.
CTCTAGAGGACCTTAAGAACTTTGTGAAACACTGAGCCAGGCCCAAGGTAGGGCAGCTATTTTCCATCGCACCCCACAAAAGAGACTCCTTCCCAAGGACTCCCCCACGCGGGAGGGACCATTCAGGTCCTTGTACCAGCATGTGCACCGAGGCTGCTGCAGCTAACGGCCTTCGGGCTGAGGGATCCTTGGATCCTCCCAATGGCAGTCTTGAGGGACCGGAAAGGTTCTTGTACCGGATTATCATCCGAGGGGCTCCGCCCTTGTACCGGCAATACATCCGAGGGGGCACCTAAACGCAGCTCTACTGACCCCCGGATCGAGGGTGTCACATCTACAGGGTCTGGGCTTGAGGAGCAGGGTAGGCCTCATGATCCAAACGCAAGAGTCTTGGAGGCTGGGCCCAGCGAGCCAAGCAACAGGTGGCACGTGGCAGGCAGCTCGACAAGATGGCCGCCACGCCAGACAGAGGCCCCTGTCTGACGCCATTCCAGGAGTTCAGCGAAGAACGAGTGTCAAGGTGGGACTGGCCTCAACCAGGTACGTGGCCTATAGCCTGACCTTCTTATGCGCAGGGCAGCTTCCCACTGTGTCAATACGGGCAGGGTATGCAGCGGCTCCAGCAGCTCCCGGCTACCCAGTCAGTACCGCCTCTCCAACCAGTGAAGAGGGGTCCTTCGAGAGATTCCTCGGGCTCATTGTCACCTCGGATGGGGGTTATCCTCAAGGACGCCATCAGGGAGGTCCTCCCTACGACACTAGTGGCACCACAAGCGCCTCTGCCAGCACCCCCGGCACAGCCGCTGCCTCTGGCCTCCCAGCCGATTCCTCAGGCGGCTCCATACCAGCCTCCTCCTCAGCCTTCGCCCATGGTCACTGTACCCCAGCCTCTGGCTCCAGCTACTCCTCCACCTCCACAGGATCCTTCTGATCCACAGGATACAGATGAGGAGGAGGATCCGGACACGCCATCCTCAGCTAGGGCCTTCCACGAACGTCTTTCAGGGCTGGCAGAGTACCTAGGCCTACCCCAACACGAGGTTGAGCAGCCGGCAGAGGGGGCTCTGGCTGAAGTCCTTACTCGACGCCCCTCTGCCAAAATAGGGATTCCACTGCAAACCGATGTAGTCTCCCTGGCCAAGAAGGGTTGGCTCAAGCCCCACTTAGTCCAGCCGGTCAATCGACACCTGGACGCCAAGTACAGGCAGATGGAGTGGGATACACTCTTGCTATCGGCCCATCCTCAGCCACACTCCTCAGTGATCGCGGCAGCATCACTATACTCCAATCCTCAGTCGTCTTCAGCCTCCTCTGCTGCGCTGCTAGGCAAGGAGAAGATCTCTGAGGCGTACGCAAAGGAACTATTCTAACGCGTCCTTGCATCTTTGTCAGGCCAACGCCGATGCCATGCTGGCGGCCACTAACCAAAGGATATGGCGGGAGATTTCGGACTTCCTCACGGAACTCACTACGCAGAGCCAATCACGTTTTAAGGCGGGACTGGCTGAGGCCAAGCTGGGGGAGGGAGCCAGGACCTTGTGGAATCCACCGTGGCCCTTGATGACACCTCTGGCTGTGGCATCTGTATCGCCACGGACATTGGTACAGCCTGGCTCTGGGTAATGAAATTCGACCCGGACATCCAGGAATGCATATTAGATCTACCGTTTGAGGAGGGGGGCTCTGTGTCACGCTCACCTGTATCTCTGCCGGAGCAATGGAGTCCTCTGATGCCATTCCCTGCTTCCTCGTGAACCTCCGTTATCTGGGGACTGACCTTTCAGATTAATTTGGCAAGCTCTCCATCCTGCGAACGCAGGGGCGCTATATCTCGGATCCCCAGCCGACCAGTTACTTCACTTGGTCTCTGGATGCTGTTCTGCTGCTGCTTGCAGCTAAGTCCTGGTCTGTTGTCAAGTGGCATTTATGCAGATGAGTTTGGATGTGCCATTAACTGCAGATCCACCGGTAAGTTCTGTGGTAGTTGCCGCTTTTCGGGTAAGTCTGTGGTAGTTGCTGCTTTTCGGGTAAGTCTGTGGTAGTTGCCGCTTTTCTGGTAAGTCTGTGGTAGTTGCCGCTTTTCGGGTAAGTTGTGGAACCAGTTCCTTCAATGGGTTTGTGGAGCAGCTTGTGGGTACAAGAGTCTGCGTGGTAGTTCTTTTGTTGCTGGTAGTCTCTAGCGGGTGATTAGTCTTTAGGGAGGCAGTGCTTGCGTGGGGCGCGAGGTGAAGAGAGGTTCCCGCTGACCTGTTGTCTTTTTGCCATCTCAGGAGTTCCTGAAGAGACGCTGTCTGGAGCGGAAAGTGTTGGAAACCTCTGCAACCAAAGACGAGCCGGCTCCTGCAGGTGTCTAGGTTAGATCGCTGGCCCATGTAAGTATTGGCTGCAAGTTCATGCGGAGCACGTGAATTGGAACAGGTAAGATGCGGAAGCGCGCGAGCACTTACTACTGTCTTTCTTTCTTTCTTACAGGAGCGGGATGCTGGCACGAAACGTGCGCTCGATCTGGATCGCTGGGAGCAGGGTTGAGGATGCAGGTTGAAGTATCTCTTGAAGGTAATCTTGAACACGCTGGGATCCGATCATGGTGAGTGTGGTGCCTGAGGCTACAGAAGGCACACGAAGCTTGGCTGGGTTCTGGGTGTGGTTTATAAAGGCAGCCACGCTCAGAGGCTAGAACGTTCGCCCCGCTCTGAGATGGCGGCTCAAGGCCCCAGTTAGATCAACAGGAAGTGGGGCTCTTCAGCTCAGTGTCCAATAAATATATCTGCTGCACATGTACATGAGACAAAGTGAGAACCTGCAGTTGCCTGAAGTAAATGTCTTGCTTGCCAGGCTTCAACCCATCTTGCCCCAATCTGTCTTTCTTCTCTACCTCCATATGGGAAAGAGGTTTGGCCGATAACCCAAGCCCAGTATTCATGACTGTCCTCCCCCTCAAGGCGCCTCGGTGCGTTTCCTAACCCTGGCTTGGTGGTGTGATCTCGATGGAATTTGCGTACCAATCTGGGAGCGTGGACGTTCTCACTAGGCTCCCACAATCTGTCTTGTGGCCCATACCCCTCCCAATCAATTTAGTACAGTGTGTTCCTTACTACTTTAGAGTCTAGAATTTGCTTTACTTTGTATTCAGGTTCCTCTTCCCCTACCACTATTGGCGTGGGAGGTGTTTGCACCTGGGTCCCAGGATGTACTGGTTTCAACAAGGATACGTGAAATACAGGGTGTATGTGCATATGGGATGGTAGTATCAGTTTCATGACCACAGGGGTGATTATAGCCTCGATGGTGAATGGGCCCAAGAATTTGGGCTGGAATTTCTTTGGTCCCTTTAACGCGATATGTTCTGTCACTAACCATACGGAATCTCCTACTTGGTAATTCGGGGCCTCTTTTTGATGGCAGTCGGCATATTTTTTCTGTGTTTCTTTGGCTCTTTTTAGGTGCGTAACAGCGTCTTTAGCTGCTTGGGTAATACGTGCGTGTAGAGTCTTGACTGCTGGCATCTCAATTGTCTCTGGCGGGTCAATACACAGAAGTCTGCGGATTGCGGTCACACAAAATGTAGAATGGGGTCAGCTGCGTGTGTCGAGTTATGCGCATGCTCTGCCAGCCACAGAATGTCTACCCAAGCTTATTCTCTTTGGTGTAAGAGGCAGCGGAGGTACTGTTCCAGAGTTTGGTTTGTGCGTTCTGTCTGTCCATCGGTTTGGTGGTGGTGACTGGTAGACAACCGGATTTTCACTCCTGCCAGTGCACAGCATTTCCTCCAGAACTGCGATACAAATTGACTGCCTCTATCGGAGATCACTACAAATGGGAAGCCATGTAGTCTCACTATGCGTTTGAGGAAGACTTGAGCTAATGTCTGGGCCAATGGAATCCCTTTCAGCACTGTGAAATGGGCCATTTTGGAGAAAAGGTCGACTACCACTGGGATAGTGTTGTACCCTGCGCTGGGAGGTATATCTGTGACAAAATCATCAATGGTATGCCAGGGTGCGGGTGGTACCGTCAAAGGTTGTAATAGACTGGCTGGTTTCTGTCTTGAGGCCTTATTTTGGGCGCAGATTCCACATGCATTGACGTAGTCCGTGACATCCTTTCACCAAGTAGGCCACCAGTAGGATTTTTTGACCTTCCCCCAGGGTTTTTGCTACACCGGGATGGCCTTCCAGAGGCAAACTATGATAGATGCTGATTACCCCTTCTTGTAAGGCACATGCTGTGAGGTAGAGGCATCCTAGGTAGTATGGTCGGCCATCCTGGATAGAAAACGGTACTCCTTTTTTATCCCAGGTCTGCAGCTCTTCTGTAGATAGGCTGTCTTTAATTTGAGTGCATCCAGCGGAGAGGGAGTACCCCCGCAGAGTCCTAGAATCTTATGGCCGGGGATGATGTCTACTGGGTCTGGTGTAATGTAAGCGTCTTCGCCTTTGCCAATGCGAGACAGGGCATCTGCTTTGCCATTCTTGACTCCCGGTCCGTAGGTGATCACAAAATCGTACTCTGCCAAGTATAGAGCCCAGCAAAGCTCTCGGGATGACTGGGCCCTTGCAGAACACAAGTATTGTAGATTTCGGTGATCCGTTATGATTGTGATGGTGTGTTTGGCTCCAAGCAGATAATGACTCCATTCTTTGAGTGTGTCTCTGATGGCAAGTAGCTCCTTATCGGTAACTGTGTAATTTAGCTCCGCCACAGAACATTTCTTCGACCAAAAGACCACCGGGTGTAGGCTCCCAGTTTCTGGGTTCTGTTGGGATAGAACCGCTCCCATGGCCACGCTTGAAGCGTATGTTGATATTGTATTCGTATTTATTGAATTTATTAAGCGTTTTAATCCAAAACGCTTTACATGAGGAACAAGCAAGATATAACAAGCATCACTAACAATTATATACAAAAAACAGTTTACATTAAGGAAGAGGATTGGGGAGAAGAGAGGGACCAGGGTGTAAGAGGAAGTAGGAGGAAGAGCAGTGGTGAAAGCAGAAGTAAGGGAGGAAGTAGAAGGTGTAAGGGAGAAGAGTGGAAGAGACTAGGATTAGAAAAGTGCAACAATTTACATTATGGGAGAGGAATGGAGAGGGGAGGGGGACATGGTGTGAGAGGAAGTAGGAGGTATGAGCAGGGGTAAAAGCTGGAGTAAGGGAGGAAGCAGAAGGTGTGAGAGCAGAATGGAGGAGATGAGGATTAGCAAAGTGCGGGAAGTGGGGTTGGAGGGAGTAGAGTGAAAGGAGAGGGTGAGGTGTGACAGAAGTAAGAAAGTGACTAGGAGATGAGAGTGGAAAGAGTAGAAGTAAGGGAGGAAGCAAAGGGTTTTTAGAGAGGTGAATGTAAAAGATAAGATTTTAGAGAGGTGCAGAAGTTATGTAAGGAGGTAGTGGAGCAGATGGAGAGGGGGAGGCGGTTCCAGTGGAAAGGAGCGAACAGTGGGAAAGAGTGGAAGCGGCGCAGGGTAGGGGAGGAGAAGAGTAGGAAAAGATCGGCAAGGCGAAGAGAACGAGGAGTATAGAAAGTGAGGATGGAGGAGAGGTAGGGGGTGGCAAGACCATAGAGGGATATGAAGACTAGACAGAGGAACCTGAATTTAATCTGGGAGTGAAATGGGAGCCAACTTAGAGAGGTGAGAGAAGAGGTGTTGTGAGGAGAGAGAAGGCAGAGGGAGCGGATGGCAGAGTGGTAGACAGACTTGTATGGGGAGAGGTAAGAGGAGAGCAGTGGAAAAGCCTAGAGAAGATGAGGGAGGAGATTAAGCGTTTAGTCGCATGAAAGGTTAGGAAGGATCGAATTTTACGGATGTTGTAAAAGTGAAAACAGCAAGATCTGGCAGTAAGAGAAATGTGGTGAGATAGAGGTGGGGGTCAATGTGAAGACCAAGGTTATGGGCATGTGGAGAGAAGGAGAGTTTAGAGGGGGCGGGGAAGAGGAGGGAGTGTGTTGGCAGGGAAGAACATGACTTCAGTTTTGTCAGCATTCATTGAGAGTAAGGAAGTGAGAGGACATCCAGGATTTAATAGCACAGAGGCAAGGAGAAAGCTTATGGTGGATGTCAGGAGAGAAGGAGAGGAAGAGTTGGGTATCATCAGCGTAGAAATGATGGGAGACACCAAAGGAGGAGTTGATGGGGGCTAAGAAGAAAGTGTAGAGTGTGAAAAGAAAGGGTCCAAGGACAGAACCTTGTGGGACGCTGTGATTGAGAGGATGAGTGTTAGATGAGGAGGCAACCCAGGAGACAGCAAAGGTGCCTTTGGAAAGATAAGAGGAGAACCAGTAAAGGACCAAGACTTTGAGGCCAAAAGAGGAGAGAGAATTAAGGAGAAGAGGATGGTCAACAGTATCAAAAGCAGCAGAGAGGTCAAGGAAAAAAGGAATAGAGGAATGTTTAGAGTAGCATGAAGAAAGGAGAGAGTTGAGAACAGAGATGAGGGCTGTTTCGGTGGAGTGTAGAGGGCGGAAGCCAGATTGGGTAGAGGGCAGGAGAGAGTGGTTGGAGATGGAGGAGAGTTGAAAATAGACAATGCGTTTGAGAAGTTTAGAGAGGAAGGGTAGGAGAGAGATGGGGCGGTAACTGGATGCAAGGTGGAGATTAGCAGAAGGTTTTTTGAGAATGGGAATGATAGTTTCATGCTTAAAAGGAGTAGGAAAGTTGGAAGTCATAAGACAGGTGTTAAAGAAGGAGGTGAGATAGGGTATGAGAAGGGGGTAGATTTTGGGAATAAGGGTGGTAGGAATGGGGTCAGTGGGAGAAGCAGTGGGATGAGTTTTAGATAGAAGTAGGGTAATTTCAGATTGAGTGATGGGAATAAATGAGGACAAGGAAGGGGGGAGGTGGAGGAGGAGAGTAAGGAGGAGAGGAGAGGATAGTTTGGCAGAGATTGAGGACTTTGTTAGAAAAGAAGGCAAGATCAGAAGCAGAGAGAGGAGAGGCAATGGAAGGATCAGGGGCAGCTGGACAGAGAAGTCGGGATAAGGTTTGAAAGATGCGGCGAGGGTGAGAGGATTGAGACTGGAGAAGGTCGGAGAAGTAGGTGCGTTTAGCGGAGTTGAGGCAAGAGTCGTAGAGGGTATGATAGGAGAAGTAGGCTGTTTGGTTAGAGGGGTTGGGGTGTTTGAGGTTTCTTCGACGTAAGGAAGGTCAGGCTGTGGATGTTGCAGCACCGGGGCTGAAGTGAATTTGTTCTTCATGGCTGGAAACGCCACCTCCACCGTGGATGTCCATTAGAATTTCCGATGCTTGAGTAACAGGGAGGTAATCGGATGTACCATGTGTGAGAAGCCAGGTATGAATCGTCGGTAGAAGTTTGCTAAACCGAGGAAACTTTGTACTCCCTTTAGTGATGTGGGCGAAGGCCAAGTGAGAATAGCTTCACCCTTCCTATTATCCATCCTGATACCCTTGGCTGACAACGCAAACCCCAAAAAGTCCACTTCAGTGACATGGAAGGAGCATTTCTCCAGTTTGGCGTACAAATGGTTTTCACGCAACTTGTGCAGTACTGCCCGTACATGTGATACGTGTTCTTGCTGATTAGCTGAATAGATGAGAATATTGTCGATGTACACCACTGCACAAACATCTAGTAACTCCGTAGTTCATCATTCGTGAAATGTTGGAACGCCGCTGGGGCGTTACATAGCCCAAACGGCATCACCTGATGTTTGTGGAGGACGTACCTGGTACGGAATGCGGTCTCCCATTCATCGCCCTCTTTAACGCATACCAGGTGATAGGCCCCCCCACTGTGCAATCTGTGCTTGCCTCACTTGATCGAGCAGTACAGGTATCAAAGGTAGCGGGTACCTATTTTTTACTGTGACCTGGTTCAACGCCCGGTAATCGATGCATGTCCTCAGGTCCCCCTCCTTCTTGGGTACAAAGAAGATGGGAGAGGCTGCAGGTAACTTTGAGGGCAGGATGAACCCGTTTGCCATGTATTGGTCTAGATAACTTTTTAGGTGGGCGTTCTCTCCTTCTGTTAAAACGTATATCTGACTACATGGCATTTGTGCACCTGGTATCAAGTCGATCTGGCAGTCGTAGCTGTGGTGTGGAGGTAGCCTGTTGGCCTGTTCCTTGGCAAAAACGTCTTAAATTCCTGGTATTCGGTGGGCAGGACTCCTATTATCCCTAACACAGGCGCCATCTTCTGGGATGCAGGCAGCGGTTGCTCCAGTAAGAGTTCCTTTCTGTGGCAGCGGTTGCGTTCTTTAGCGAAGGTCAATGTCCTCGCCCGCCAGTCTATACGTGGGTTATGCATTTCCAACCATGGTATGCCGAGGATCACCTGAAACTGTGGGGCTGAGATGAGGTCAAAAGAGATACTTTCCTTATGACCATCTTTGCAGTAGGCGTGACCTCGGCTGTGCATCACGTTACCGGACCGGAAAGCAGTTCAGTACCGTCAACCGCCATTACATTGTCTATGATTGTCTTTGAGCGGACTGGCAATCGTATCCTCCCTGCGGTTTCGAAGTCCATGTAATTTCCAATAGCTCCACGGTCTATGAACGCTTCAAGGGCGTGCAACTTGAAAGGTTGTTGCTGGTCCACTAAGATTACCGGGATGGTAAAGTGTGAGGTAATGTGGTTTGTTTCTGTGTTCGACAGACCGACCTCTAGGCCGGCCGTGCGTTGCAATTTTCTGCCTTCTCGTGTTTCGAGGGGGCTTGGTTGGGCAGTTTTGGAGAAAATGGCCGGACTGGCCACAATACAAGTATAACTGTTCGTCGTCTCCTGTCACGTTCCGCCTTTGTAAAGGGGTCTGCGGAGTACCCCCAACTGCATGGGCTCAGCGTGCGTGTCTGTGGAATGCCGGGCAGGTGTTTCTTTAGGCCGCTCATAAAAGGTTCTGCTCTCTGAGCAAGCATGGTCAGACTTCCGATTTTGTATTCGGTGGTCTAATTGGATGGCTAAATCGATGTATTCAACACAGTTCGTGGGGGAGGGTTGACCACCTGTGCTAGGACGTCTTTTAGTTCCCCTTGCAGGCCTCTATAGAATATAGTAGTTTGCTTTTCTTCGGGCCAGTTTGATTCAGCGACTAGACGGTTGAACGTAGCCACGTATGCTAAGAGGTCTTGGCTCGCCTGCCGAAGGGATAATAACCCAAGCCCAGTATTCATGACACTCTTCCACTCCACCACAAGAAGAAAAACTGCTCACAAATGGCCAAGTCTTTATCCATCTTCATGAAGACTACGCCCAAGTCGTACACCCAGTCACAGCAGCGCTCCGAGGGGCGTATGTATGGAGGTTTCCGCAGTTTCCAGGAACAGCGATCCAGGCAGCCGGCGCAAGCAACAAAAGTGGGGGGAGGAGTAAGTGCTTTTTCCAGTCCTCCCCTCCTCCGTGACAGCCTCTGAGGGAAAGAAGGCATGACGCGCCCCGTCGGGTCTACGTGTCGCCAGTGGGGGGCAGGCTTGCTCTCCATGCACATTTCTGGCACCAGAATTTCACGGACCCCTGGATACTCTCCGTAGTATCCACGGGGTACCGCCTACTCATCCCAGCCTCTCCTCCCCTCCACTACCTCAGGTTGGGACAGCAACTCTTCTGGCGCAGATCGGGTCGCTCGTAGAGAGCCAGGCAGTGGAGGAAGTCCCAGCCTCCCAGCGAGGCTTGGCCTTTTACTCCAGGATTTTCGCCATTCAGAAGAAGAACTAGGCGGGCTTGAGAGTTGTGCTTGACCTTTCCACCCTCAACCTCTCCTTACCCCTACAAATATTCGAGATGGTTACGCAAGCTTTTATAGCGGAGACATTGTGCAAGGGAGACTGGATGTGGATATGAAGGACGCGTACCTACATGTCCCGATTTGGCAGCCGCATCATTCTTGCCTATGGTTCAGGAACATGGGCTACCATTTCCAATACAAGGTCCTCCCTTTTGGCCTCAACTCGGCCCCCAGGGTCTTTACCAGGCTCATGAATGCGGTGGCTGCCCTCCTCAGAGTGCAGTGCCTCCACATCTACCCATACCTCGACAACTGGCTTGTCAGGGCTACATCTCCGGAAGCGGATCGTCACTCTTCCCATGCCCTTATGAACACACTGCACAATCTGGGCTTCTCGCTCAATCTCAAGAAGTCACAGCTGCAGCCCACGCAGACTGACATTCTTGGGCCTCATCTGGGAGCCACCCTGGATGATCTCTCGGTCTACGGCACCTGGACTCGACAGGAGCAGGAATACCACATCAATTGGTTAGAGCTGAACGCCATCTGGCTATGGCTCAGAGTATTCCTATCACTTCATCCAGACAGACAACTCGACCAGCATGTACTAAGTCAACAAGCAGGGAGGCACTAGATCCCCTCCTCTGTGCAGACTAGCAATCAGCATGTGGGAGTGGGCCCTGGAAAACGACTTCTACCTCACGGCAGTCCACCTCCTGGGGGAATCCAACCTGGAGGCTGACAGGCTCAGCAGGCTGGCAGCGGACAATTACGAGTAGCAGCTAAACGACCTCGTTATTCAAGAGATTTTCAACAGGTGTGGTCATCCCCAGGTGGATCTCTTTGCCACCTGGCACCACAAGAAGTGCCCTCAGTTTGTCTCCTGGCAGGGACAAGGCCCCGGCTCCCTGGGCGATGCGTTTTGGCTTCAGTGGAACGGCATATCGGCTTATGCCTTCCCACCCACTCTGCTGATTCAGCGTGATTTGCGAGAACAAGGAGTCTCACCAGCTCAACATCATTCTAATAGCTCCATGGTGGACAGCCAGGCCATGGTTTTCGGAGCTGCTCAGCCTCTCAAAGGTCTGCGATTCACCTCCCGACGGGCCCAACACATCTTTTGGCGCAGCAGGTGCGCAGGGTCACCCATCCCGCGCTTCAGAAACTAGCCCTCACAGCTTGGTGCCTGAGCAGGTAACGCCGCAGAACCTCAGCCTCTCCCAGGCTAATCTGGAAATCATTCAGTGGGCAGACTCCAAGGAAATCAACCCGCTGGCATGTACTTTGGACGATGTGCTCTCCTTCTCGGCGCCCCTCACCCACTCTGGTGTGCAGGTGGACACCAGCTGTACATACCTCGCAGCCATCAGGGCTTACAGGAACTCTGAGGAAGGGATCTTCTCCTCCTCCAATCCTATTTACAAGAAACATTTTATGGGGCTTGCAAGGCTCTACCCGCCCATTAAGAGGCCGAACCCCATGTGAGACCTTAACATAGTCTTGGGCGCCCTTGTGCACAAACCGTTTGAGCCAATGGCGTCCACAGACATCGGGCTGGTCACCATCAAGACAGCCTTACTACTAGGCCTCACCTCGGCTCATAGAGTCAGCGAAATCCAGGCGCTAGTCACCTCAGAACCATGTATACCTTTCACAGGGTGCTGTCTGCTTTCCACTTGAATGAGGAAATAGTCCTTCCTACCTTCTTTGCAGATCCTAAGGACGAAGCACAGAGAGTGCTGCACTGCCTGGATGTTAGGCGAGCCCTGAAATTCTACTTGGACAGGACCAAGGGCTTCTGCAAATCGGACGCCCTGTTTGTCACTTTCTGAGGCTCAAGACCAGGCTATCAGGCTTCCAAAGCCTCCATATCGCAATGGATGGTCTCGGCCATCAAGGAAGTGTACGAGGTCCAGGAAAAGCCGCTTCCGGCCAACATGCACGCCCACACAGTCAGGGCAATGCAACGGCCATTGCATTACAGCACCATGTCCCTTGGCAAGTCATAAGCAGGGCTGCCACTTGGGCCACTCTCTCGGCTTTCTGCAAGCATTACTGTTTGGATGCCGGCTCTAGATCTGAGGCGGCATTCGGACAGGCGGTTCTTGGGAACTGATTTGCTTAAAGAGGGTCTCTTCTCCACCCTGGGGCTACATTCAGTTGTAATCGCCCATGCAGTATGGAGGAAAGGGGACGAGACGTAAGAGTATTGTATTGTTGTATCGTTTATTTATAGAGCGCACCGGGCCGTTAGGCAACTGGGCGCTTGTGAAAATCTTGTTGCAGATACATAAATCTTACATTTCGTATGTTACTTACAAGTTAATGTTGCATGAATATCTTACATTTCTTATGTTACAGTTGTAGGCATATCTTACAAGTTACATACAGGATATTAGTACATATTTACAGTTATTGGTGGCAAAAAAGGGGATTAGAGGATGGCCTAGGGAAAGGGGAGATGTGTCTAGGAAACCGGTCGTTCAGAGGAGAGGTGTCAGCAGTCGTTCGTTTGTAGCCAGAGTTTAACATTGGTTTTGAACATGTGAAAGGAGGGAATGTCTAAGTGGATCCGGAATATAGTTCCATAGATTTGCAGCCAATACTGGGAAGCTTGAACCTCCTGTTCTTTTCAGATTGAAATTTGGGATTCTGATACTATTTGATTGGGCCTTTCTAATGGGGTGTTCAGATGTGTCCCTTGTACATTTCTCAGTGAGGTATGCGGTGCTTTGTAATTATAAGTTACTCACCGTAGTGACTAACGTACTTAGACCTTCGTCCCCTTTGCTCCATACGTCCCACCATCCTCCCCCCTAATAATACTGGTGTCATTAGGCAATGTCAAATCTATTGTCAACGCGTCAATTTGGACTGAGGTGTGGCGCTGGAGGGCGGAGTCAGGGCAATGCATGCTCCCAGGGCCGCACCCCCACGCGCCTCTAAATTTAAAGAGGAAGAAGGTTTTTTTCTGGTGAAAAAGGATCTGTCTCCCGTCCTTTGGAAGGGACTCCCATGCAGTATGGAGGAAAGGAGACTAAGGAGTAACGGTAGTCACTACAGTGAATAACTTATAATTTCGCCTCCCTCCTCTAGATCGACGTACTGCTATGGGAGTCCATCGTAGATGTGGAATCCGTGGGAGAAAGGAATCCATTAGAAGAACACATTACTTACCTCTCAGTAATTGTTATTGATTAGTAACTGTTTTTAATTTCTATTGTTTTATGGGTATGTATATCCAAAATCAACAATGATTGACTGATTCATATGTTAACCATCTCACTTGATAAGCAAGAAAAATTGTGAATTAAATTTGGCACCCCATTTCTCATCAATGTGCCTAGAGTCTGGGAAGCCTAGTTTCTGGCGCATATAAAGCATTTTCGTTTATTACCTTTTGAAAACCAGTAGCATTCACATAGTATATTTTAATGAATCTGTCTATGTAAATTAATGTGCGGTTCACATTTCCAAGTGTCAAATGCTTGAGAGCCAGAGGCCTGAGATCTCTAAAAGATGGTAACATCTTGATATTGCTGATGCAACAGGTCAGAATATGGTGTTTGTGAATGTTTGAGGTTTCTCACATGGAAAAATGCATGCCCTTTTAGATCATATTATGGTATTTTAAGACCCCAAATAACATTTACCCCAACCAAAATAACATCCTTTCATTCTTGCACAAAGTCAAATCTGATGATGCTCAGAAAGAGTAATAATTAAAGACCCATGATGATCTAGAAATGCGTCTGTCACTACTAAACAGCAAGTGACTGTTAAAAGAGGTTTCTCAATAGACAACTGATATGCCCCAGTCTTTGAGACGGTACGATTGGCTAGAGTGTGGCAAAAGGCTAAAACTGCTCAGATTGTTTCTTAGGAAATTGCGTCAATTGCATTATATTTTGGTTCCTTCAAATAGCTATTATTGATTATTTTACAATAGGTTTTGTGATGTAACAGTATAATTCAACTGTTTTGACAAGATCATCAATTGTTCTGTATCTTTTAGCTCTGGAGTAAATACAATTTCAGAAACATTGTGGTTAAAATGTCCATAATTCTTTTTTATTTCTGGAATGTTTTCTCTGAAGGTGTCGGATCCTTACTGGCAAGGTTTCAATTGTCCGAGGGCCCCAGTACGCCTGCCCCACTTGCACTGCAGTTTACCAGTGAAGGATGCACTCTCTCTGGATGTGACATTGAGCTTTTAGGAGCCGGATATCGTTTTTCACTTATTAAAAAGCGGTTTGCAGCAGGTAAGACTTGATGAGCAATGCCTGATTTGTTGGGCTCTGGAGTTCAAGGTTTAGGCATATCTTTGCATGCATTGTTTTTCTTTTGCGGGGAAAAGAAAATGATCTCTGAACGGAGTACAGTTATGTTACAAAGTGCTTAAATTATAACCGATTTTGGCACGGTATTTATAAATAAGTTTACCCCAAAAATACAATGACATTATGCATGTATTTATTTATTGTTCGCTTGTTAGGCGCTTATGCAGCAAGTACGTACTGTTTCAAAGGGCCCACAGGGGAAAGGGAGGGAAAAAGGAAGTTATACATTTTGAATACATAACAGAGGAGGGGAAAGGAAAAAAAAGGATGACACTACTATGCCTTGTGAGTATTCAGAACGTGCAAATGCAGCAAGGAAGAGCGCAGAGGTGGTAGGTGCTGGAGTGTCCGTGCTCGTGAGTGAGCAACAGATGAAGTGCATGGTGTGGTAAGTGCTACACAGCCTGTAGCTGTGTTGGGTGTAAGTGTGAGCCTCCAAGGCAAAGGGAGCACCAAGGGAAGTGTTGAGATTAGACCGAAGTTGGGCGATTGGTTGTGGGAGTTCAGGGGCCCCGAGGATGCATAAGGGCTCAGGGCACCAATCACAGCAACTGTGAGATTAGAGGAGAGAAGATGGGAAGGAGGAGGTTAAGAGGAAAGTCTTGAGGAGCTTCTGGAATTTAAGGAATTCCTGCTCAAAGCGCAGAGGGAGGGGGGAGGCTGTTCCATAGTAAGGAGCTAGCTGAGGAAAGCGATCAACCTCCTGCCCTCTCTTTAGCTAAGCGTTTTACACACACAGAGTTGATGCCAGAGGAACGTAGAGGTCTGGAGGGAGAGTATTTTGTGAGATAAAGTTGAAGATAGTGAGGTCCGCAGGCCTAGACAGCCTTGTGGATGATGCAGAGGGATTTGAATTTAATCTGTGCAGCAATGAAGACTTTTTAGGGCAGGAGAGATGCAGTCCGTGAGTGTAAGGCCAAGGATAAGTCTTTCTGCCCTATTCTGGATTAGCTGAACAGGTAGCAGAGTGAAATATTGCAATAGTCAAACGAGAAGCAGGGCTCGGGTAACGTGGAGCCTCTGGGGAAAAGTAAGAAAAGGGAGGATTCCTTTGAGGAGGAATAGCTGAAAGTGGGACTTCTTGGCAATGTCCTGAGTGTAACAGAGGAAGGAGAGAGGAGTCGAAGATGACTCCAAGGTTTCTGGCTTAAGGAGGAGTGAGGGGAGAGCCCATGGAGGAAAGTCAGAGTGAAGGGAAGAGAGATGGTCCGGGGTCCTGATGGGAATGTTGTCAGTTTTACAGGCGTTTAGGCAGAGATCGTTGGAGGTGCACCAGGACCGAATGGCAGATAGGCAGTCAGGGATGATGAAAGGTGCAAGGGGGAGGAACAGCAGGAAGTTTGAGAATGAGTTGTCGTCTGCATAACACTGGAAGTCGGGGGAGAAGGAGATGAGGCTTGCCAGCAGAGCAAGGTACATGTTAAAGAGCCATGGGGGGAGGATAGAACCTTGGGGGGACACCACAGGTGGAGAAGGAAGTAGGAGAAGAGAAGGTGCCCAGGATGACTTGGGACGAGCGGTCAGATAAGGAAGCATGTCAGCCAGTCCAGTGCCCGATCCGAGAAACTAAGGGTATCGTGGAGTCTTTATATGAGGATGGAATGGTTGACCATGTCAAATGCAGAGGAGAGATCAAGTAGGATGAGGACAGCTGGAGAGTTTGAGTCCAGAGATGCAAGCAGTTCTTCAGAGGTGTTCAGAAGAGCAGTTTCCGTGCCTATTGATGCTCAGAATCCAGATTGATGGTCGTAGAGACCACCAACAAGTACAGTGTGAGCTGAGTTGGGGCAAAGCCATCTTCTCCAGCAGTTTCTGCAGGAAGGGGCTGATGGAAAAAGAGTAGTAGTTGGCAGGACAGCTAGGATCTGCTGAGGGATTTTTCAGGAGAGGGCACACAAGGGAGTGCTTGAGGGGGGAGGGGAAAGATCCAGTGGCAAAAGAGTGATTGCTGAAATCAGCGAGTGAGGGGGCAAGAGAGCCAATGTTGTCCTTGATGGTTCTGGAAGAGCAACAGAGTAGATTTAAACATCGTAGAACGCCATCCGGGCATGTAGTGGATCAAAAATTGACAATTTTCTAACACTATTTGCTGTTATACCAACCTGATCTTTCAGTAAGGCAACATTGAGCTAATGGGAGCTGCTGTTATGAGTGAAGTATTTACTTGCTAATTTGAACTAGCTCCCCTTTTCAATAGAGGCCATATAAGGGATTTCCGTGTCCAGCAACTAAGCCTGGAGCTATAAAGCATATAGTTGTTTGGAAGTGGTATTGCAGGAGAGTCAAAGAGGCTATGAATTGAAAGATTGACTAAGATATGAGAAAGTGAGGGAAGATGTGATCTGAAAAAATAATAAAGAAATGGGAATTTAGAAGGAAAGAGGAACCTAAAATAAGGTTTGGAAAAGCGCTAGAAGGGGCACAAGGACCTCAATTGAAGCAAACGGTAAATAATATTTTTCACTTGATAAATTAAAAGCCTGTACATTTACCAGCATATGTGTGAAAGACTGCAGAGAGCTAGTCATATATATTTGATTAAAAGCTTTTATCTGAATTCCCAATCATTCTGGGCTGGAAGCATAATAGAGCACCCCGAAAGGGAAAGAGAAGGCTTTTTGAATGAGACCACACAATACGGCTGTTCTTAATGGAGCTTGGAGGCATATAAGGACTGGTGACTAATTGAAATGGGAGTAGGTTTTTTGGATGTATAAATTATGCTAATATTCAAGGATGGTTATATTTAAGGAAATCTCTTTTTAAACTGTTTTAATTGGGTTCAAATCCTCCACCCACTGCACCCTCCAGTTTGTCATACAGCATGCTATTTCCCCTCCCATATAGTGCTGCTGAGTGGGATCATTCATAAAGCGTGCATTGCAAACTGGATCACCCAAACGCTGGTCATAAGTGCAGTAGGACGCTTGCAAGAGGATAGGCCGGTCAATTGACCTGGCACAGCCATGTATTGAGGAGGGATCTGAATCAAAGGTGTTTGTGTTGAAGTCTGAAATGGGGAGTGGATTCCAGTATTCAGGTCCCCATGCAGTGGACTTTGGAAAACGCTATGATCTCTAAATGAGCTGGTTGGAGTCCTTTTGCTGGCAAGGCATAATAACTTCAATAGATTTCAGTTTTCTGTCTGCAACTAGTGGAGAGATGTACAGGCTGAAGAGATTGGCCAGCCTATCTGCTGTATTCTGGATCATTTGTACCTTGGGAATCCTTGATATGGACAGTCCTACATTTACACAATTGCATTAATCGATAAAGGAATTAGGATACACTCCAGTGCCAATTGATCGATCTTTGACAGGCAGGTGGGGTAAAATGTGTGTCTAAAAATGTAAACGCTAGAAGCAGTACTTCATCAGGGGTGTCGGAGACATGTTAGAATCCATCAACACACCAAGGTAGTGTAGGTGATTAGTGATGAGAATGTTAATAATCAAAGGAGGGAAGCAGTGATTGTGAGAAGATACCCCTTGACAGGAGGGCCAAGAAGAAACTGTTTTTTCTTCATTAAATTGGAGTCAGTTCTTCCTCATCCAACTGTGGATGGCTGGCAGGCATTGACCCAGCTGCATCAACGGTTTGGAGGTTTTCTTTAATCTGATGATTAGTTAAGTGTCGGCAGAATAAGATATATGTTCCATACCATATTGTTAAATAAGATGAAATGGTCTTTCATTAAAGATTAAAAAGTAAAGGAGAGGTTGATCCCTGTGGTGCCCTACAGATGACTTTGGCTGATGAAGAGGGACATGGTCCCAGGATCACCTGCTGGGATTTTCTAGCCCAAAAAAAGGTCAATTTAATTACGGTGGAGAGAGCCGAGAAGTGAGTCTTTCTATTATGGCCATATAGTTAAGTGTTGAAAGCCACTGAGAGGTCCCCTTAACCTCTACTATCCAGTGGTCGAAGTGGATGAAAAGAAGTAGTGGAACTATGTTGCCTGTTGGCCTGCACCCACTCCTCACAAATCCATCGACACGCCCCCTTCCAAACACAATGCAATCTCCCAAATACATGCACCTGCTTTTTAAGGGAACGTTCAGTGCACTGCACTGAAAGTGCACATTTCTACTTCTTCCTAAACTTTAATTTTAAAATGAAACCATTCCGGAACAATTTCTTTTTAAAATAAAAGTATAGGAACTGTAAAACTAATTTTAAAAAGTAGAGGAGCACTGCTCCCGCTCACTTGGACCACTGCTACTATCCCTTTACCACAAGCACCTTAACCCTGCACCATCCCCATTGCTCCACCTACTCTTGAAATTGATGTTTTATTTCTATCGCGCTCGTACACAAGTGTTTCAGAGTTCAGCAAGGGAGGGGAACAGGGGAGAACAAAACAACGGTCTTACTAGGCCCAGTGACATTGAGAACGCACAAGGGCATGGGAGAGGGGGAGGGGAAAAGTGCATGGAAGGGGGAGAAGTGGAAAGTGCAAAACAAAGGAGAAACAGATAAATAATAAAGGCACCAAACCGTGGTAGTGCAGCCAGTAATTGGCAAGTGCTTGGTTTAAGGCAGCAGACAGGGTAGGTCTGATAAGTGCAGGAACAAAAAGGGGTGGCTATATGGGCAAAGATACAGACCCCAGTGCAAGAGATGACCCGGAGGCAGTGCGGCTGGGTGGCAGGGTGAGCAGGTACCTGGGCCCGGAGAACAGACGGTGGCCAGGTGCACGGTGCCAAGAGAGAACAGCAGAGGAGAGGGGCAGCGAAGGCAGAAGAAAAGAGGACGGTCTTTAGGTTCTTCCGGAACCGGAGATGGTTCTCAAGTTTTAGAGTGGCAGGGAGGCTGTTCCAGAGGGAGGCCGAAGACTGAGATCTGCCCCCAGCTCGTTTCTTTGAAAAACGACTGACCCTGAGGGAATTAGAGGAGTGAAGAGCTTGAGAGGGGAGGTATTTGCGGTGGGATAGCTGACGGTATTTTGGACCCAAGGCCCCAGAAAGCCTTGTGGACAAAGCAGAGGGTTTAGAAAGTCATCCTTGCATCCACTGTGAGCCATTGGAGGGATTTCATAGCTGGACAGATAAGATCCCAGGGCTTGAGGCCAAGGACAAGTCTTGCAGTCCTGTTCTGGATTAGCAGTAGAGGGCAGAGAGTAGAGGCAGGTAGATTTAGAAAGAGGCTGTTACAATAGTCCAACCTAGAGAGAACCAGAGCTTGGGAGACCATGAGCTTCTGAGGGAAGGAGAGGAGAGGCAGAGTACCTCTGAGGAGGTACATTAGGAAGTTTGAGATATGTGGGTGGAGAAGGAAAGTGTGGAGTCAAAGATGACCCTGAGGTTCTTAGCCTCGTAGGTGGGGGTAGGAGGAGGGCCAAGGGAGGCCGACCAGAGAATGAGGGGAAAGGATGGTGAAATGTCAGTTCTGGTCCCCATGCCTTCCCAGAGTCATCTTTCACATTTAGTCCTTTTTGAGCTCCTTGCAACTTCTACCACCAGCATGCATTTGCCAATCCTCCCACCTGTCGAGTCGTCAAAAAGTGGCAAGTGTCTGGAGTGCTTCTGAGAGGCTTACTTGTCATGCCTTTAGTTCCATTAAACAACAAAACTCAGTAGACCGAATCCAATATTTATGTTCCTATCACCAAAATCTATTAGCTTGATTGCTTGATGCAATCCGTATGATTCATTGTGTCATATTGTCATAGTTGTGCAATATTGAATTTTAGGTGATGTGTAATTTTTTTAATGATTATTTTCATTATGAATTTTGTCTCATTCTTGGATATGTGATGCTTTGTTATTTATATTACTCCTACGTCCCATCCCCTTTCCTCCATACTTATGGGACATCTCTCCGTCCTGTGGGACGGGACCGGAGCACTTTGTAAAAAGCATCCCAATTTTTTTTTCAAAAATGTGTCCTTCCTCTCTTTCCGTGCGGGGCCCGGCACGCGGCCGTAACCCCGCCCACCTTGGCTTGGCCCCACGCATCGCCCATCAGTCCTTTTCTCCGCTCATTCGGGACTGGGCGCACTTGCATCCTTGGAAGATCTTCTTCCCTTTTTCCTCTCTGGCTCTTGCTAGCGATCGTGTACTAGTCTGTCTATGTCGCTCAAACTAGACTTTCCAGACTGTCCATCGTGTCACCGTCGTTTCGCGAGGGCGGATCCCCATCCTCTTTGCTTAGAGTGTTTGGGTCCGGATCACCGTTGGGACTCCTGTTTTTACTGCGACTCCCTTTCGGTCCGGACACTTCAACCTCGGTTGGAGCGGTGGGAGGAGGTGTTCCGACAAACTCCTCCTTCACATTTTCAGGCGTTCATCGACGAGAAGAAAAAACGCCCGGTAAGTTCTTCACTTTTCAAAGCACCCTGGCCGGGGGATACCTTTCCAGGTTCCTCTCGGGCCGGGAGGGGCGTTGATCGCTCTGTCACCGGGGTTCGCCCTGAGGTGCCAGTTGGGCTTAATAATTGTACCAGAGTTTTCTCTGAGGGTCTCCGTTAGGGGCCTGTGGATACCGGAGCAAGCTCTGAGGCCCCTCCTGTGGGGGCTGTTTGTAGACCCAGTTCTACTGAATCGCGGGATACCGGAGCTCGCTCTGAGGCCTCTCTGTCGGCTTCCCTCAAAAATAAGACCAGGATGCGCCCCGAGGCCTTGGTGGGTCTTGCTGTTACCGAACGTATGTTCGAGGCCCGCGCTGATAAGGCGGTCACCGGACGTGGGTCCGAGGTCCCTCTTTCAGAGGCTAAAGTTACCAACATTTCTGAGGGGCCTGGCAAGGCCTTGCCAGTGAAGGCTGTTTCTCACTGTTCCCGCTCTTGCGGCGACACCAGATCTGTTGAGGGGGCAAAGAAGGAAAGCTCTTCTTTTACCGGCAAGACTGAGGTCCTTCCTGGGAAGGCTGATTTGGCGGTTGGAATGTCTCAAACATTTCAGGCCTCACAGTACCGGCTCTGCCAAGGTTCCTTATGTTAAGGCTAAAGTTAAGACCCCTGACCTGAACACCTGCCTCACTTACTCACGTGCCGCAGTTCCCCTCAGATTATGACAAAATGGTGCCCGTTCTCGCCACGAGCGCGGTGGCCATTTTGGGCGCTACCCCTACAACTACGCCATCAGCCTCGGGTGTAGGGCTTGGTTCCTTGGGTGAACATAGTCCCTTGTGCGCATCCTTATGGGCCATTTTACAATTGGAACGCTCAGATGCCTCTTCAGCACAATGTTTCTTTGCCTGCAGGGTCGGCACCGTTGATTTATGTGGATACGTCAGTGGAGGGGCCAGTGTGACACCCGTCCCTGTTACGTCCCTGGATTTGTCCACCTCATGAGAGGCGGCCTCAGGTTCCAAAACATTCTCCGGAGGACGCCTTTTTCGGTAAATTACAAACGCTTATGCGTACCGACCCCATGAGGCAGTATTTCAAAGGGCTTTTTAGGGAGATATGTCTGCCCGTGTCTCCTACTCCACCCGTTCCTCCGGTGGTTCCGCCAGCGCCTCCCTTGCCTACGGTGCCTTCCCCGACTCTTCCGCCTTTGCCTCCATTGTCCCCTGTGGACAAGGCAGCTCCTGACACGGCTCAGCAGGTTCCTGACCTGTCGGATGACGCGCAAGGCGATCAGGACAACGAGGACCTTCCCTGCTCTGTCAGAGCTTTTCATGACTGGTTAATGGACATGATGAGCTTCTTAGATGTTCCAGTGCCCGAGGCACCCGCTCCGCAGGAGGGTGTGCGTTCTGGGGCTTTCACCCTGTCTCCCTTGGAGCATAGCGGCCTGTTCTTGCAGAAGGACGTTCTGGCCGAGGTCCCTTAGAGTCTGGGAAAAGCCACACTCTGGACTTTTTGTCAATAAGAAAATTGACGCGAGATACAGGCTGCATTCTTCGGAAGAGCTGGCCCTATCGTCTTGTCCGTCCCCTTCCTCCACAGTAGTGGTTGCGGCCACTTCGCAGTCCAGGCCTGCAGCATCCTCTTCCACGGCGGTTACTCAGGTTCTGGGAAAGGAGGACAAGCTCCTCGACTCCCTCGGGAGGAAAATCTTCACCAACTCGGCCTTGCAGCTCAGGCAGGCCAACGGCGAATTGGTATTAGCAGGAGCTAATATGCGGATGTGGAAAGGTCTGTCGGAGTTTGAGGAGATTATCCCGGTCGAGAAGCTGGAAGACTTTAAAGGAGGCCTATCAGACACCAGGGTCTTGGCCCAGGTTCTCCTGGAGGCTCCTGCTCATCATGTAGACACCTCGACATCGGGGCCTTATGCTGGGGGTTGATACCTCACGGCAGGCGTGGTTGCATGCAACTAAATTCTCAAAAGAAGTGCAGGACAAGGTGTTGGACCTTCCGTTCGATGGGAAGAAGCTTTTTCATTCTACAACAGATGTAAAGCTCACCAAGACGAAGGATAGCACTCAGACAGCTAAGTCCTTGTCTGTCCTGGTTAAGACTCCTTTCAAAACCCAGAGACCGTTGTCGCAAAGTCGGCCTTCCTCTGGCTTTCGGGGCTTCCTCGACCAAAAATCTCGCAGAGTGGATACCCCTGCGGGGAACAACCGCCGTAGGCAACAACGGTCGCGGTTTTTCTCCCGCTCCTCAGCCTCCTGCTCAGGTTCAGGTGGCACCGCCACCGATAAACCTACTAAATGAGGGTTTTCCGCGCTCGCACGAGACCCCGGTGGGAGGACACATTGCGTCTCATTAGGAAGCGTGGCAGACCATCACAGAAGACAGATGGGTCTTGTCAGTCGCTCGGGCAGGCTTCCGCTTACCTCTACCCCCTGCCCCACCCCTCAACCCTCCTTTTCAGCTGTCGGGCTCGCCCTCCCTCAAAGCCGAGGTTCAGAAACTTCTGGACCTCAGAGCTGTGGAACCCGTTCCTCTTGGGGAGCGAGGGGAGGGCTTATACTCCGGGCTGTTTACGTTGCCCAAACCCAACCAGGCTGGCCTGCGCACCATCCTAGACCTTTCCCAGTTCAATCTTTTCCTACCCCAAGAGAAATTCAAGATGATTATGCCCAGCCAGATACGCTCCTCCTTGCAGATGGGCGATTGGCTCAGTGTGGTGGATCTTCAGGATGCATACATGCATATCCTGATTTGGAACCCACACAGGAGATATCTCCGCTTCTCTTTGGGAGAGGAGCACTTCCAGTTTTGAGTGCTTCCTTTTGACCTTCACAAAGAGTATGTCGGTGATTGCGGCCCATCTTCGTCTCCAGGGTATCCATGTGTATCCATATTTGGACGACTGGCTCTTACGCAGCCCTTGTCCGCTGGCAGCAGTGGGCAATCTCCAGTCTCTCCTTCAGCTCTTGTTCCATCTTGGGCTGTCGGTCAACTGGCGGAAATCTTCCATGATGGTCTCGCAGGATCTGATTTTCCTGGGTTTTCGCTGGAACATGATCGACTGCAGAGTGTACCAGACCGGGGACAGAATGGCGGATCTGTTAGCCACGTGTCAGATGTTTGCGCAGTCGGAGAGCATGTTGGACTGGTGGTTCCAGGGGCTTCTGGGCCTCATGGCCTCGTTTGTGCTGGCTCTTCCTCTTGCTCGTCTCAAGATGAGACGGACCCATATGTCTCTTCGGAGTTCGTGGCGTCAGGCTGTGGACCCGGATTCCAAGCTGATGATGATTCCGGATTCCATGAGAGTGGACCTGGATTGGTGGTCATCTCTCAGTAACCTGTCGTTGGGTGCGGGCTTTCAGGACCCAGCTCCTATGGCGACGATCACGACGGACTCCTCCCTCCTGGGGTGGAGTGCGACGTTAGATCTTCTACAAGTCTCAGACCTTTGGTCTCCTCAGGACAAGCTCCTGCACATAAATCATTTGGAGCTTCTGGCAATCTTTCTAGCGCTCAGGGCGTTCAGACCTGTTATTGCCAACAAGGTGGTCCGCATACGCACGGACAATGTGGTGTCAATGTATTACATCAACAAGCAAGGGGGAACGAAGTCTCCCCCACTCGTGGACCTGTCCATCCAGATTTGGGAGTGGGCCGTGCTTCATGGTGTCTGGCTGCTTGCAGTGCACATCCCAGGCCAGCTGAATGTCACAGCGGATGCCCTCAGTCGGCGGACAGTGGTCAGCTACGAGTGGGACTTGGAGGCGGAGGTCCTCTCATGGATTTTCTTGCGTTGGGGCACACCGGAGGTGGACCTCTTCGCTACGGCGGTAAACAAGAAGCTTCCTCAGTATGCCTCCAGAAGGGGGGCTGGGAGCCTCCTCTCTGGGGGATGCTCTCGTGATCCCATGGCACAACATGAGAGCTTACCCCTTCCCGCCTCTGCCTCTAGTTCACCAAGCAATTTGCAAGCTGAAGAACTCGGTAAACTGCTCCCTCCTCCTCATAGCCCCCTGGTGGCCGGCCAGGTTTTGCAGAACTTCAACACCTGTCGGTGTATCCGCCGATCAAGTTACCAGTGACCCCTGATCTTCTTCATCAGGGGGAACAGTAGATATGGCACCCCTCCCCACAATCACTCAGCTTGGCGGCATGGTGCCTGAGTTCAGGTCTTTAGAGCATCTTAACTTGTCTATGGATAGCATGCTCAGGTTCTGTCATTGGTGTTTGGGAAAGCAGTTGGATCCAAGGGTGGCTACGATTGACACTGTGCTGTCCTTCGTGTCCTCCATAGCAGAGTAGGGTGTTCACTGTCCTGCAGAACTTACCTTTCAGCTGTCTCTGCTTATCTTTCTACAGACCAATGTTCCTACTCTCTGAGTAACTTGGTCGTCAAGAGGCATTTTGCAGGCTTGACACGCCTCTACCCTCCAGTTTGTAATCCGCACACGCAGTGGGACCGAAATGTAGTCCTGACGGCGCTGTGCCATAAGCCTTTTGAACCCATGGCCACGGTGGACCTCAAGTACCTACCAAGGAAAGTGTCATTTCTGGTCGCCGTTACCTCAGCAAGGCGGGTGAGTGAGCTCCAGGCCTGGTCAGTGGAGCATCCCTTCTTGGTCTTTTACAAGGACAAGGTGGTCCTACGGACAAACCCTGCCTTTCTACCGAAGGTGGTAACTGAATTCCATCTGAATCAGTTGATCTCCCTGCCGTTTTTTTTTCCGATCCCTACCTCAGAGGCAGAAAGGGTTCCCCACTGTCTTGATGTCAGAAGGGCCTTAAATTCTACATTGACAGGACTTCTGAGTTTAGGAGTTTTTCTCAACTTTTTGCGACTTTCGGTAACCCTCAGGGTAAGCAGGCATCTAAGGTGACTATTTCTCGGTGGATCGCCACCTGCATTACGGAGTCTTTCACCGTCCAAGGGCTGAAACCTCCTAAGGGTATTCATGCACACCTAGTGCGGGGCAAGGCAGCTGCGGTTGCTTTTCAGAAGTATGTCCCCTGGGAGTCCATCGCTAGGGCAGCTACTTGGGTCTCCCCATCCGCTTTTTGTAAGCATTAGTGTCTTGACATTAGCTCGAGAGCTGATGCTCAGTTTGGTCAGGCTGTGCTGAAGAACCTTTTTCAATAAGGGATATTTCCATCCACCCATAGTTTCAGTTAGGAGTGCTTTGGAATCTTCCATAAATATGGAGGAAGGGGGACGGGACGTAGGAGTATAACCAGGTTACTCACCGTACTGACCACCTTACTCCGAGTCCATAGTCCCCTTTCCTCCATACGCCCGCCCGCCGTCCCCTCTAATAAAGTTCCTCTGTTATTGCTAATAGGTCTCTGACCTGGCGATAGAAAAGGACTGATGGGCGATGCGCGGGGCGGAGCCAAGGTGGGCAGGGTTACGGCTGCGTGCCGGGCCCCGCGTGGAAAGAGAGGAAGGACACATTTTTTAAGACAATTTTTTGGATGCTTTTTACAAAGTGCTCCGGTACCGTCCCACAGGACGAAGAGATGTCCCATAAGTATGGAGGAAATGGCACCATTGGCTAGGAGTAAGGTGGTCACTACGGTGAGTAACCTGGTTAATTCTGTGCATTATGTATGTTTGCGTACAAGATTTCTTGTTCACATATTTATAAAGATTGAATAAACATATTTCTCCCCGCCCCCGGAAGAATGGGAGAACCTCCAATTGAAGATGCTTGACATCTTTGCCAAGGCTCCAAAAACTGCAGCTTCAACCTCAGCTGTCTTTAACAGGACCCATCGTGTTGCCCCAAACCAGCAGGGGAACACTCCTCTGTGAATGGGCCTCGACAACAAGGGCTTGAATGTCTCCCATGGCCGACGAGCACAGCTTTCTTGGGAGGGAGTATGTCCCTTTGCCGATGAGGACATTAATGCCAAAAATGTGCCACATCTATGAGTAAGGTAAATTCCAATCCTTTGGGTTGAAACCCATGTACTCCAGGGAGGAAAGGGACTTCCTGGAGGAATTTCACACGGAAGGTGAGGACATTCAAGCACTGGCCTCATACCTTCAGCAGGACAGTGGTCTTGACACCTCCCCTGAACTGGAATATTCCTCCAGCTCCAACTCTGGGTAAACCTCAATTATCCTTCCAGAGGTTGATGACTTAGATTGGTGATACCATGGGGTTAACAGCCCTGTCCAGGCCGAAAGTCCAGTTTGAATTGATGGATATTCTGCACAAATGACCCAAAAAGGAGATCTTGTTGCAGTTTAACATTGTGGACGGTCTGGTGTTCGAGGTGTGGGAAAGGCCTGTCTGCTGTTGACAGGGGTGGCACAAAACATCATCCAGCTGCTTCAGATCCAGCTTTTTTGTCCACCCTTGTCTTCAGCATGGTGATTTGGGCTGCAACAGCAAACATGAAGACATCCACCTTTCCTTCTCTCACCCGATTGGGAGTAAGAGACTGGACAACTGTGGATTGGTGTTCGCCTTGAGCAGCCTTGCTCTCCGAGTAGTTAATGCCTCCTGCACCCTAGCAAAGTTCTCTTTCGGTCTTTGGTCAGCGGTGACTAACGCCTCCGAGCACATCCATGAAGGGGGATATAAGGGAGGGCCTTCTGGCAATGGTACAGAAGGGCAGGAAGGCTTCCCGCCAAATCTGCTGCCAGGAATTGACACATCTTACTGTGGGGGGCGCTCCATGGCCATGAGTACAGGAGAGCAGCATCACTCGTGGATGAGGACATCCGGCTTTGTGCAGGATGTTCAGGAAAATCTAGTGAATATGCCCTTTGATGGGCAGAACCTGTTTGGGGGCCAAGGCTGGCAATGCCATACAACGGTTCTAGTCCTCCAAGATGACAATGTATTTGGTGTTGATGGTTCAGCAATCCTTTGCACCATGCGCGTACGGTCGGGGCTTTCAACCCTTTTCCTCCTAGCCCCACGATAGAGGGCAAATGGCTCCTGGTAGACTGCAGGGCAGATGCTTCTTAGGAGGAAGAGGCAGAGATGCCCCTAAAGGTGGAGCAGCATAGACCACTGTGCCCTGAGCCACTTAGGGTCCAAAACCTATGTGAGGAATTCTGCTACAAGTCCCCTGAGGGAGGATGAATTTCCCTGTTTGGCATGGAACGGACATCTGATGGTTGGACTTTACAGCCCGAACAGCAGGGTTACTGCCTCGTTTTCAGCGGCCTACAGATCACTTTCCTCTCTCCAGCACCTCTCCTCCGGATCCATTGTCTTAGAGGAGGTCCATTCGCTTCTCTCGAAGAACATGATAGAACTGGTGCAGCGCTCTGAACGAGGCAAAAGTTGATACTCAACCTATTTTCTGGTCCCCAAGAAAGACTGTGACTTGTGTAAAATTCTGGATCTGAGGCTTCTGAATTCGTACCTGCAAAAGGAAAAATTCAAG
The DNA here is from genome assembly GCF_040938575.1 of Ambystoma mexicanum. Lineage (NCBI taxonomy): Eukaryota > Metazoa > Chordata > Amphibia > Caudata > Ambystomatidae > Ambystoma > Ambystoma mexicanum. Next base: position 1,209,829,018 of record NC_090922.1, on the reverse strand, counting down.
ATGGTTACTCTAGCCCAGATCCTCCAAGCCCTCGATCTGCCGGCCAGGTTGCGTCACTGGGCCTTTAGGATACCTACTTCCACATGCCCATTCATCTCACGCGCAGGAAGTATCTGAGGTTTGTTGCTATTTGGTCTCTTCAGCATCCAGGGTTTTCACCAAGCTAGTGGCAGTGGTAGTGGCTCGCCTCAAGAAGGAGGGCATTCATGTCTTTCTCTACCTGGACAACTGGCTCATCTGAGCTCGCTCCCTAGACCAGATGTCGGCACACCTGTTCCGCTCTTGTACCTTGTTGTAAAGCTTTGGTTTTTCCCTGAATTTGATTCCCATGTTTCGCAATCCCAGTCCTACCGGTTCATTGGGGCAGTCTTGGACACTTGCCTGGGCAGAGCGTTCCCAAATGAGGATCGAGTGGCGAACAGCTCTCAGATGGTCCATTTCCTCCAATTGCGGTGACAAGTTCCTGCTTCAGCATTCTGTGCTTGCTGGGCCTCATGGCCTCCTACATTGTGGTGGTTCCTGTAGCCCTGCTGAGCATGCTACTGTGGATCTTCCCTTGCCAGTGACCTCAATTTCATGGACACAAGTCAAATCCCTTATGGGTGTCGAGCCTAGCCACTTATTACCTTAGGAGGTGGATCCAGAGACAAACTAAAGAAAGGAGTGTTTCGTCAACCCTCGCCACAGGTACATCCCTGATCAGTTGGGGGAGTCACCTGTCCGATCTGGAGGTGAGGAGGCTGTGGTCTCCATTGGAGTCTCAGTAGCACATCAAATTGTTGGAGCTGAGAGCAATCGGAATGGATCTGGTTTCCTTTCTCCCCTCTGTGATGGGCACAGCTGTGCCTATGCTGATGGACAACAGTGGCAATGCACTACCTCAGGATGCGAAGTGGCAGAGTGTCCTTTCCGCTATGGGGAGAAGCAATGGGTCAGGGCTCTGGAGAACGCTGTCTCATTTTGCCAGAAGATAGAATGTCACAGTGGATAACTTGAGCAGACATACTTTGGCCTCCCTCAAGTGGAGAGCTCTGTCGGGAAGTTTTCTCCTGCTGGGAAACTCCTCAAGCAGATTGCTTCACTTTAATTGTGAACAGGTACGGGGAATTGTTCTGGTAATGTCCTCAATGGGGAGTTCTGGAGGACGCACTGACTGAGTTGACGTTAGTCGAGCCTTCATGCGTTCCTGCCATTCCCTGTCATTACTCTAGTTTTCAGGATGCTGAGCATATTCAGGTCGACGTCGATTCTGATTGCACCAGACTGAGCCCAGAGGACGTGGTACCTGGAGTTGCTGGACATGTCCATCTGCCCTCCATGGTGCTTTCCGTACAGAGTGGATTTACTCTCAGTCCGAGGAATAGGTGCTTCAGCCGAACATCAGCAGCCTGAACCTTCAAGCGTGGCTACTGAGAGACTGAGATCTAAGGAGTGGTGCTCGTCGGACAACGCCCTGGATGTATCCCTATCAACTTTGAGGCCTGTCATCCAGCCTATTTATGCCTGCAGATGGCGTATATCTTCATCTTGGTTCTGGGGAACAGGGAGCTGGACCCTTTATCCTGTCCTTTTATCCCCTGTTTTTTTCTTTTTGGCTGTCTTTGACCAAGTCTGGCCTGCAGATTGGTACTGTAAAGAGAAACTTGCTGCTATTTTGGTTTTGAACAGTTGCCGAGAACACGGCTTGTTCTCCACAAACCCAACATTTATTCAATTCCTGCAGCGTATGTCTGACCAGTTTCCTCCATGCCAGTTTGTAGTTCCATCATGAGATTTTAATTTGGTTTTGACATTCCTTATGGGGGCCTTATTTTGAGGCCCCCACCACATTCTAGTTCTGTTAAGTTGCTCACCCTTAAGGTGATTTTCCTGTTCACCATCATTTCCGCTAGGCTAGTGAATAAGCTACAGGTGTTATCGGTTACACCTTCCCTATTTGTTTTTTTCCAAAGAGAAGGTGCCGTTGAAAGTGAGACCCTCCTTTCTTCCAACACTCCTTTCTTCCGAAAGTGATTTTGGATTCCATCCCTCTCAAAAGATCCATCTTCCTGTGGTTTTTCCTCTTCGTTCTCCCCCATCCTTCCAAGGCAGAGAGAAGGATTGCATCGACTGGACCCAGTGCAGGCTCTCGGCTACTACATCTAATGGACAAGGGACATCAGGAAAGATGACCAGCTTTTTGTTAGTAACACTGCTGCACATGCTTGCAGGGCTATGACAAAACAGCAAACGTAACAGACCAGTCGGGTGGTATCAAGGAAGGAGTTGAGGACGTTTTTAGAGAAATAAAAAATAAATAAAACCGAGTCAAAACAGTCATTGGAAAACAAAATTAATATCCATATTCCTTTACAATGTTATGATAAGTTAAACATTTGTATTATACCATAATTACTACCTAAATGTTTCTAATTCAATGCATTGTCCATATTCCGGTCCATAGTACCAAATTCCATAGTCTTGGCAGGTTGAGACAACTTGTTATAGCATTGAACGTCAAAGCTCTATACATGTCATTCGAACACGACCTGGCAATTAACACCATTGAATATTCATTTAGAGAAGAATCAGCATCACATTATCAGCAAATTGAAATGGTCAAGGAGATGCTGCAAATAACATTGGACTACAATATATTCATGTTTGACAACGTTTTCATTCAACAGACGAAGGGTGTGGCTAACCTATTTATGGGACTTTTTGAAGACAAGGTCATATACAAAGATGATGAGTTTTCTGACAAAGTGATACTATAGACACGTTACATTGATGATGATTTTATAATATGGAAAGGAACAGTGGAGGAATTCGAGGATTTTACAAAGAGAATGAATACCAATAATTTTGGAATACAATTTACAGGGACGTTTAACAAGAACAAGAACAACATCAACTTCTTAGACCTGGCGATACATGCAGTTGGAGATCAACTAGAAACCTGGACATTTAGGAAAGAAACAAAGGTCAATTCGATGTTGTACGCATCCATGTGCCACTATGCACCAACGATACGAAATATACCAACAGGCAAATGTATAAGAGCCTGCCGCAATTGTCAGAACCAACATAAATTTGAACAGGAATGTAAGCTATTGTATGAGCGGTTCTAAGAAAGGGGATACACAGACGAGTGTATTAAGAAGGCACACAAAGCATGTGAACTTTCACAGGAACAGACATTAAAAGAAAAAAAAAAAAAAACAAGATATTGCATACACTAATGTGGGTTTTGTAACCAGATACTGCAGCGATTATTATGTAATAAACAACATTTTGAAGAAACACTGCTATTTACTGAGACTATATAAGTGAATATGTGGAGGAGAAGCCACTGATTATATATAGAAGAGCGAATACCCTTAAGAACAAGCTGAGCCCATCATTAGTGCCTAAGCAGTAATGTACAACAGCCAGGACATGGCTGCAGTCTGACAAGAATGGATTAAGAAAGTGTTGAACGTGCACTATGTGCAAGTTTGCACATGACAAAACAAGCATCTTCTTGGACATAAATGGCAAAGAAATTAAAATCAGGGATGCAATATAGTCCCGGACCAAGTACGTTGTGTATGGTATCATTTGTAAATGCAAGAAATTATACATCGAGGTACAATTAGAGAAATGAGAATAAGGATAAGGGAACAATTAGCGAAAATAGGCAGGCAAGACCCAAAATTTCCAATAGCACAACACTGGCAGAAAGAGCACCAAATGGACAAGAAAACTGACATAAGATACATTGGCCTACAGAATATAAAACTCGACATGAGATGCGCGACTGGGAGAAAATGTTGAGACGGGCGGAAGCGAGACTTATATGCAAATTCAATACTACTGTAACCGGCCTAAACAGACAATGAGATGGTCTCCTTTCTGTAATAAAATCAACATTATGCAGCAAACCTATGTGTGAACAAAAACCATGATGGGACTAGTTGTCAGTATCGGACAGTAAAATATAACCACAAGAATGAGTTGTATTAAATTGTATTTGATTAATTTTTGAAAAAAATTGACTTTGCTAAAATGTATTTTACTGTGCACATGCACAGATCATGTTGGCAACCAAGAACAAAATGCACCAATTAATCAATGAGATGATAGACAGAGGTCCACTTTGACATATTGTATGGTACTCAACAAGAATTATAACAAATTTATAGTAAACTATAAATAAATCGTAGCAATCACTATAGAATATGAAACAAGACCCCCTTTTTCAGCAGATTATGCATGCAATACTTTGTGGAGTCAATTGGCAGAGGTAGCCGAATAGAAATGTACAAGAGATTGCACTCTTTCACATCAAAAACAAAGGTTTGGGCACTTGACACATATATCTGCCGGTATACGGGATTAGGATCCCAAAACATGGCGACTGAGAAGTGAGTGGAAACAGAGGACGGCAAGGAATCCTCGCGTTGCCATGGAAGCACATCAAAACACTTAAGTAATGGCACCGGCAATCGAACGAGAGATGTGAATGTAGTGATAAGTTATATGTGAACTAAAGGGGACTATTTTGCAGATGTGTTAAGCTGACTATGCGAACACAAGGAAGTCATTGAGAAACGGGTACACGTGTAAAGTGGATGTGCGCGTATCATCGGAGAGGGAAAGAAAGAAAATGTCTTTATAGACATTATCTTGCTTTTAAATCAATCCCAGATATATTTACCTTAGACATGAGAAACTAGAGCGGCTAGATCTTAACTAATACTATAGATAATAGATGAGATGTATTTCATTAGATAAGAGGATCACAATGTGAATGAAAACTTTGGACTCCATCTAAAGGACATGGGCAAAGAACCGTACATAATTTAAATAGAACTCAAATTAAATAGCGATCAGTAATAAAATTACAGATTTATAATAGAATCACAAGAGCAAACATATTGGGGGGGGGTATACAAGCGGTGCATAAGTATAAATATTTATGGGGAATAAAATAGATTTCAGGACTAAGTGAACATTTAGTTGATGTATTGTATTACAGGGACTTAAACTCAATGACACGGGAGAGCCAGTAAGACCACTCAGGAGCAATGATAAGGAGGTTTTCATATTATTAATGCAAAAAAAGAGTAACATGTGATGGCTACATATCCCATTGGGTTGCTGCTGTACCCACCATGTGGGTCTAAATCTTGGGTTATATTGCGTTTAAAAAAAGTTTTTTAGTAGTGTTTTATCGATTTTGGAGAATAAAATGGTCACATTTATAAGAAGGTATTGTGTACTAAGTCCATTGTTTCAGGACCAATGGTTATAGATCATAATTAACATCCTTCGCTAGACTGATGAGAGACTTATTAGACTAATTGTTATGCACCTATTCTCCTTTTTGTATAAATATTTGCTTTTGGTTGGATGACATGTTTGTCATGTATTCAAATTTTTTGGTGTTTAACATATTATATTTAACCAATGTCTATGTTTAAATGGGTTAAACATAAAAATAAGGAAATGAGCATGCTCTTAATTTGAAAAAGGCGCATTGCTAAAACAAGTCATCTAAAGGGCACAAATATCGGATGAATAAATAGTGGTGATGACAATTTATCTTGGCGCCAGTCTTTATTGAATATTAATGAAATTAGAAGGCGCAGCATTTGGCTTTTTGCTGTTCTACATATGAGACGCGACAAGAACAAGTATCAAGGAATTACCATTGGAGCCGAGCAGATCAGTTTAAAGGAAAAAGCCCCCAGATGCTCCAGCTATGACAAAACAGACCCTGTAAAGGTGGATCATTCTCTGCATCTTATATTGATACGGTAAGGCTGGTAAGAATGTGCCTGAGGGTCCCACAGCTCATTTTACCAAGGGGTACACCCGGACGCCACCCAACCCTCATCCAACTCTAAGATCAGAGATGCACTCTGGGATGCCAAACGCCTGCCTCCCCAAATGATCACCCCCCACTCCTCATCCCACCCAAACACCCCAACACCCACTTTCCTTCTGGAATCTATTGAGAACAACCTCATACCCCTGCCCATACACCACACACCTTATTGAACTCGCAAGCCAGTGGAGCTCTCTGGCGCGCCAAACAGCGCAAATCCACCTCCACTACCACACCATCCTTGTGCCCACTGAGGAACTCCTCACCCTCTTAACCTACCTCCCATGCCACCCTCTTCCTCCCCATTAGCCCACTGGGGAGCTCCCCTCCCTATCAGCCGACATCCCGTGCCGCCCTCTCCCTCCCACTTAACCGCTACTCGATGCCTGCCAACAGGCACCCCCCTCTTCATATCCCTTCCCTTCTCTGAAAGTAGCTTGTCTCGCCCTTGCTAGAACAGTAGCCTCATCTGCCTCCCCCTCCTGCCCCCCTCCCACTCCTATGGCACCAAAACCAACAAAATGCCGGAAAAGGGACTGGTCCTCTCCCTCAACCCTCCACATCTCACCACTTCTGCTTCACTCCAACCTCCAAGCCTTTCCCCACCCTACCCTCAAACACTCCCCTCTCCATGTTTTCACCCCTTGCTCTTGACTTGTTACCCAGTACCCCTAAACCCCTAGCGCCCTCCAGACCAATCCATAAACAACCCGCCTAAAACCCCTGAACCTCAAATTATCCTTTCACCACCCCCCCCTGAGTGACCCTCTCATTTCACACATTCCTACCTCCATCCACCTACTCTTCCCGCCCCCCACTGACGTAACCCTCTCACCCAACACTCAAGGTCCATTGCCATCATGCCCCCCCATAGCCCACCTAAACCGGTCTCAACCACCCTGAAAGATCCTACCACACCCACCTCCCCATCGGGCACCCATGTCTGCGGAACTCCCCCCTATGACAAGCATCACCAAAACCACCTCTCCTCACAAAATCACATGCATCCTTTTTAATGCTCGCTCCGTAGCAAAAAACAGACACTGCATCTTTGACCTCCTATCCTCTGGCAATCCTGACCATTTTTATCAATGAAACCTGGTTCTCCGACTTTTCCCCAGTAGCGCACAAAGCCTCCCCCCCCCCCCCTTGCTACTCACTTATTGCCCCACAATAATCCTTCAGAGGTGGTGGAGTGGCAATCGTCTTCGAACCACATTTCTCCGTCTCACTCGTAGAATCCCAAACATGCAATGCCTCCTGTGAATCCCTTCTGGTAAAACATTTGCTACCATCAACTTTCACCCACAGCTCCTTACTCATCTACAGATCCCCTGGATATGACAGAAATTTCGCCAACAATCTGACACTCAATAGCTACCATTCAGGTAAATCACCCCTCTCTTACACTCCTGGGAGATTTCAACATCTTGTTTGATATGCCCAACAATCCCATGACTCATCCGCTGGTTGACGGTCTTGATGCGCTCAACCTCTCCCAACATTCCACTGGTCCAACCCACTCAGTGGGCACACCCCTTGATGCAATTTTCAGCTCCCATGACCTGGTTTATATATCCTGACCCAAACCGCTCATCTGGACCTACCACTTTGCCATCCCTTTCTCTGTTCACACACCTGTCCCTACTGCTCCCCCTACCCCTGATCTCAAATGCTGGAACAAAGTCCAGGTCCTTCCCGACCTAGCCTAAGCCCTGCTTCTCCATCCCCCTGCAACGCTGCCCTGTGATAGACCCTTAACCATTGATTCTTTAGACTCCTAGCTTAATGACTCACTAATTCCTCTCACCCCCTTGCGCACCGCATCCTTCTGCAAAGGACCGTCCCCCAAATGGTTCACGCCCCACCTAAGGAATGCCAAAAAACAAAATAACACTCTTGAGCGCAAACGGCGAGCATCTAAAACCGATCTCGGCAGATCCATGTTCGCCCTGCACCACTGTAATTACAAATCCGAAATCTGTAAGGCCAAAAAAGCCTATTACAATAAACGAATTCTCAACTGTGGCAACCACAGCAAAGAACTCCACATGATCTTATTGGAATTTGTGAAACCTACGTGCACCTCTGCCCAATCCATCCACACACAATCACTCTGCGACTCATTTCTACAACACCGCACTTGACAGGATGGCAACCTTTAACAGCAAACTGTCCTTGCTCTCCTCCCTCTTCCCTTCACGGACCACCCCCTCACCCCCACTTCCCGTCCCATTGCACCGACGTTCACCTTACCTACTTTCTACTCCTTCAAACCCATCTCCAGAGAGGAATTCCTTGACCTACTATCCGACAGCAAACCCTCCGGATCGCCCCTCGTCCCCTACGCTGCCCCTGTCTTGAAAGAAATATTTGCTTCTACCTGCGCAGGAGAACATGCGAGAGCCATACTTAACGACTCCCTCACCTCTGGTATCGTCCCTGAAGCCTTCAAAATAGCACATGTCAAGCCGCTAAAAAAAAAAAGCATCCGTTGACCCCCGTGGCCCCAAGAATTACAGGCTGATCTCCAACACCAGATTTCTTGCGAAACTCATTGACCGGACTGCATACTCCCAGCTGAACTTCTTTGTAGAATGCAACAGTCTCCTCGACCCCGCACAATCAAGCTTCGGACCACGACATGGAACAGAAACCACTCTGATCTCGATCTGGGATGATCTCAAGGTCACTGCAGACTGAGGGCTGCGCAGCTCTGATTCTCCTAGATCTCTCTGCAGCCTTTGACCGGGTTAACCATTCAATCCTCCTTGACAGCCGCAACTCCCTAGGAATCTGTGGCACTGCTCTCAAATGGATTGCCTCCTTCCTCAGCAACAGGAAACAAATAACCTTCCTCTCCCCTTTTGTCTCAACTGCTCACTCAGTGAACACTGGAGTAGCCCAAGGCGCATGCCTATCTGGTCTTCTGTTCAACCTCTTTCTGACCACTCTACCAGGAATCATCCGCACGCACAACCTCTCCTGTTACAACTACGCTGACGATACCCAAATTATCTTAAGAATCCCCACAACAAGCACCAACCCTCGTCCCGACCTTGAAGCTGGTCTCCGTGATATTGACAGATGGATGACAACCACCTCCTTTTGAACCCTGATAAAACTGAAATCCTGGTGTGCGGCAATACTGCCCTTCTCCCACAACTGCTCCCTTGGCCCCCTTGAACGCCCTCCGATATAGTCCAAAACCTAGGCTACACTATGGACTCAGGCCTAACCCTCTCCCGACAGATCAACAGCGTGTCAAAATGCTGTCGCTACCACCTCAAACTTCTCACACATTTTTCCCTACCTCTCCTACCCCAACAGACTTCCCGCAGTTATGTCTTTTGTGATGTCGAGACTGGACTATGGCAACTCACTGTACCTGGGAGCACCGGCATACCAACTCAACAAACTCCAAAGTGCCCAAAACGCTACCACAAACCTGCTCCTCGCCCTGGGACACAGAGACCACATCTCACCCGCTCTCCGAACCCTTTACTGGCACCCAGTCGGACGAAGGGCCACCATAAAGACCCTATGCATCACTCACTGAGCAGTGCACACGACTGGTCCAACATACCTACAAGAGAAGATAAAACCCTACCTCCCATCTGGTGCCCTAAGATCAAGCACTGCCCTCTTTCTAGTGATTCCAACCTCTAGCTCTGTCAGGATCGGAGGATCCACCTACTCAACCTTGGCCCCAACTCTGTGGAACTTGCTCCCCCCACATATTGGACACACCCAAGACTATGACCTTCTGCAAAGCTCTAAAACGTGGCTCTTTCCGTTATACCCACTATAACCATCTGAGGCGACTAAGCCCTTGCAACCCAATGACAACCGCTCAATGATATCCCGAGCAACGACGCCACTGAATACGCTTATTAAGTCACTTTTAAGCATACACGTGCTTGAAATCTGGAATAGCGAGCATCATTGACCCAAACACCTCCCATATCACTATACTTACTCTCTACTCCAACAAACAATTAGAGTGCAGCCACACCCCTCGATCAATTGTGGCCTAGCTGCTCACATACGAACATTACTCTATAAACACCTCGTCATTCTAATACAACGCAGCTACACCCCACAAAAACCGGCCTAGCTGCACACACAAGCGTCCTACACAGGCCTAACACAGCCAGAACCCAGTCTTGGTGTCCATCCTCCTGACTGCACACATTCAACTGATATCAATTACCACCACACCTAATGCTAGGCTGCAGCTACCATCAGGCATTTGCATCGGCTGCCCACATAATAGGTGCGCCCAAGTACCCTACGACACCATAGGCTTTCAACTGACCCCGAGGGCGTTCAACCTACCAACGCTTTGAGGTCATACCAATGATAGAGTGCTATATAAGTGCTAAATAACATAACATGCCTACTTCCACATGCCAATTCATATGACGCAAACGAAGTACATAAGATTCCTAGTGGACCAATATCACTACAAATTAAACCAAAGTCACTGATGCATCTGTAAAATGTGGGCGGAGAGCGGTCATCCATTGGAAGGGACAGTGAACGGTCTGTGGTCTCCCTCAGAATCTCAGGAGCACATCAACTTGCTGGAGTTGAGTGCAATCAGGCTGGCTCCTGTTGCCTTCCTTCCCTCTGTTAAATGCAAGACTGTGCTGGTCTTGACGGATAACACAGTGGACATGGAATACCTCAACAAGCTAAGTGGTGTGCATTCCTTTCTGCTATCCAGAAAAGCAATGCAGCTGTGTTTTTGGGCTCCAGATAACGACTTCTCTGATAGCGGCTCATCTTGCCATAAAGGAGACTGTTACAGCGGCATCCCATGAGTGGGAGTTCTGCCAGGAAGTCTGGGAGGAGATTGTTTTCCCAATGGGGAACTCCTCCTGTGGATCTCTTTGCTTCCATTGTGAACAGGATTTTGTGAGTTGTTCTGGTAAGTTCCTCTTCAGCAAGGTCTGGGGGATGCTTTGACATCAGACTGGAAGTTCGACATCCACTATGTGTTCTCGCCTATCCCCAATATAGTGCTGGTTCTCAGGAGACTGTGCCTGTTCAAATCCACATGGATTCTAATAGCTTTGGACTGGGCACTGAGAGTGTGATACTGGAGTTGCTGGACATGTCCATCTGCCTTCCTTGGTGCCGTCCAGAGGGTGGGCCTGCTTGCCCAGTCGGAACGCTGGGTCCTCCACACAAACCTCAGCAGCCTGAACCTTCATGTTTGGCTGCTGAGAGGTTGAGGTGCAGGAGTAAGACTTGTCAGACGGCATCATGGATGTACTCCTCTCAGCTTGGAGGCTTGACACTGTCTATTTATGCCTGCAGTTGGCATAAATTCTCAGCTTGTTACTAGGAAAAGTATATGGCCCTTTTATCCTAGTCTTTATCCTCTGTTTTGGATTTCTTGCTGTCCTTGACCAGGGCAAACCTGCAGATTCGGTCTGTTAAGGGATACTGGGCCCCTATCTTGTTTTTTTTTATAAAAGGACCCCAGAGAAAAGCCTTTTCTTTAGTTCCCACTGTTATTTAATTTCTGCAGGTATTGTGTATTGTTTCCCCCATGCCAGTTTGTGGTTCCGGTGTGGGACTTGAATTTGATTTTGGCATTAATTATGGGTGCTCAGTTTGAGTCCCTTCATTCATGTTCTGTTTGCTCACACGTAAAGTGATTTTCCTGGTTGCCATCACTTTTACGAGACAGGTGAGATCCAGACGTTGTGTGTTATACTTCCGTATTTCTTTTTTTCCAAAGAGAAGGGGACATTCCTTTTGAAGGTGGTATTGGATTTTCATCTCTCTAAAAAGATCCATCTTCTAATGTTTTTCCTCCACCTCATCCATTCCTTCACCTCATTCATTTCAGGCAGAGGAACGATTGCATCGGCTCAACCCGGTCTGGGCTCTCTACAAACTACGTTTCTCAGACGATGGATGTATGGAAAGATGACCAACGGTTTGTGTGTTATGCTGGTGCCTGTGCTTTTGTGCTTTGGCCAAACAGATGTTGTGAAGGTAGATCATTCTCAGCATCTCAGACCTCGGAGCTCTTTCTACCAGAAGCTAGCTTCCCCCTCTACTCTGCAGAGGAGGGGTTCCTGTTCATTTGCACACCCGTTCTGGTATGGCAGTCCTCAGAGCTTTCTGGCATAGATGGTGTCCTTACTCTCCTCCCTCCTCCAGATCCACGTACTACTATGGGAGTCATTCATAGATGAGGAATCTGTGGGAAGATGGGATCCATTAGAAGAACAAATTACTTAACATTTGGTAATGCTCTTTCTGATGGATGTTACTCATCCAGATTCCTCCTCACTCTCTCAACTTGGTCCACTTGGTGAATAGCTGTTACACCTATGGTCTCCGGTCCCTCAACATCAGAGTGCCATGGCAAAAGGGTGGAACGGAGGTCAGAGGGCGCAGCTCCTCAATATGTACTAGCCCTGACATCAATGCGGCGAAGGGCGCCTGGGGCATCAGGCAGAGCGGATGCTGACCCATGCGCACTCCCTGGGGGTGGAAAAGTTTCAGAAGATCAGCTGGTTAGGGATAAGATATCATAGATGAGGAATATGTGGCAGAACATCCATCAGAAAGAACATTACTGAGAAGCAAGTCATTTGTTCTTCTCTATATCATAGTATTAATGCTCTGGTGAACTTGGAAGCGTATGCAGGTCTTAAGGCTCATTCTACTAAATATGTGGCAGTGGCATCTGTTCTGCAGGGGAGATCCCCATGATTGGCAACTGTCATGCTGCTGTGTTGCAATCTATGCACACATTCGCTAAATATTCTGTGTTCCTTGTCTGGAGGGGAGGTCCATTTCATTCACTCAGTCCTCCAGAGTCTTGTGGTGTGTATGTGTTGGTTCCTCGTTCGCTTCACTCATCAAACTTCTGTTGGAGCCTTTCAAAAGTAGGTAATCTTTGGGGGACGATATCCATTAGAAAAACTGATTACTTATATTCTCTGTTCTTTTTGGTTGAAAAGTCCTTCCATCCACTGATTCCTCATCACCTGCCAACCTATCCTGCAGTGGGAAGACTGGAAACCTGTGGCAGTTTTGCAGTTTCAGTATTCAGGGAATATTGGGTTATCATAGGACACAGGTGGTGCTATATATATATACACCTCCCATGACTTCCCATTCTGAGTAATTGATGGCAAAGACACCAATCGGAGTGAACGTGGCCCTGTTGTATATCCCCTAGTGGCCGAAAAATGTTTTAAAGGACAATTTGCACAGCAGTGGATATTCATAACATGAGGAGAGGCGAGGAAGACTTTATCCATCGGAAAGAAAATAACCAAAGGTAAGTAAATTGTTCTTATGAGAATTTCCTTTAACATTGCTAATATTAAACAGTCATATTTATATATCACCACTGTTGAGGATGCCAGGACAAGAATCCGACAGGTTTGATCAGTCTTTGGTGCCTTCAATGTTTTGCATTTGAATTTGAAAAGAGAAGCAATGTTAAATATCTCTATCCCAAATAATCTATATACTTGTTTTGTATTTTGTACAGGCAAATACTTGGCTGATATCTGATATTCCGTGCATTTATGGAAATGTTGGTTGGTCCTATGGAGGAATGCTGTACATGGAGCAGGCTTTTTATGTGGTTTAAAGGAAACAAACTCAATTCTGAATTTGGGGCATTGCTGTTGGAAGAGTTTGAACTACTTCCATCATTTATTCCTCGGAAACCCACTGTGGCCCTGCCCTACAGTATTTACGACTAGATGTAACATTGTTAATGGTTTTAAAATGTAATTATTGTATTTGTGAATGGTATTCATTCCAGTACGGCTGTATTTTGGCAGTTATATCCTGAGTTTTAGCATTTTACCATTCAAGAAATGGATGTAATTTAAATTGTGGTATACATTTAATGGTAGTTCAGTTGAATGGCACAATGCTTTCAGAGGTAGTTTACATTTTGTGAATACATTCAAAGGAAACAATTTGATTGCTGTTACACGGGGTGCCTGCTGGACTCAAGGTGAATTGGAACGTGAGACGAAATAGCATTTTCTAATTCAATGGGATGCACATCAGACGAACATGGCGCTTCTCACGTGATTTACCGGATCATCTTAATACAGTTTGATCACTGGAGGGATTTTGTGTGCACAGGCCGGACTTACCTCAGTGAGCACTTGTAAAGTAACAGCAACATTTTGGTTTTTAGACTCTGGTGTCAATGCCCCTGGAAGGAGACATCGAAACTGCTGTGTTGCGTGTATAGTCACAGAAATGTTTTATTGTTCTATTTATCACACAAAGGTTGCAGTTTTCCAAGTTTTTTTCTTGTTAAACCTTGTTGAATGAAATTTAAGTATATTGTGTTGCCCTATGCCATTCCAACTATCAGTCTGGAAATGCCATAAAATGCTTATTTTGCACATATCTTATTTTCTTTAAAAACCAACATAAAGCTCAAAAGAACATATCTCAAAGTTTAACAATGTAAAATTATAATTTGTATTGAAAAAAAGTTTTGTCTGTTTATAGTTTTCAAATTTCGTAAATGTGACGATTCTGAAGTAAACGTTCTCTCCATTCCATTGCATTTTAGTAATTCTGCAGGTGATTGATGCAAATTTAAAACTTTTCAGCATGGGTAGTTTTATCCAACAGGATAACCTGGGGACACAGTTTTCAACTGTGTTGTGTACATGACTTGTCGGGGATTGTAATTGCCCTGAAATACTAGAATGCTGCCTCCTGGCTGTTAGATTTAGCATAGGCAGATTCATAGCGTACTGTCAAGTATGTCCTGCTTGCATGAGTCTTAACTGCTACCAGAGGAATGGTAATTTAGGAAGGAATCCTGTTCTGTTTTAACACTTGAATTTGATGTTACTAATGGGATATAATGGAACATTATATGTTAAAGCATGTTCTGCGGGCTGGAGCATAAATATTGATATTGCACAAGTGAAATATGTGCAAGCAAACCTTTTCGGAAAATCTGAAAAGCATTGACATGTTTGTTACGCCTCTTCTGAACTCTAGGATAGTGTTGAAATGTATCTGCATAATATCGTGTTTTAGATGGGTAAGAGTGCCAAGCAGAGCATTTTCAATTCAGGTCCAAGTACAGATACTTATTGAGAATTTGTTTAATGCTGGGGGGAGTGGGTTCACCTGGTCTTCATTACAAGCAAAAACATACAATAGTTTTCTCATGGTGCACACTCTTGTTTCACGACAGACATAGCCTTTACAGTAATTGTTTTGGCATGTCCAAAAGCAAAATGTGAAATAATTACAGTGAGACAGATATTTCCAGTGATCAAAATTGTACAAATTGTTCTGACCCACCACAGACGATGAAAGCAGGATATTGTTACAATAACTTAGATTATGGATGCAGTGTTCAATTTCGAGGTCCTGTTTTCTATGGTGAAGTCTGTTTATAAGGAAACAATGTGTTTTGTTTGTTCATCCTGAGCTCTTTTCCAGGTTTCATCCTTTGGAGTAACAAACAACACCACAAACGCTGGAAAAACTCACTTTACTTGCTGCACCCCCTCGACCTTCACAAACGAGGTCTAAATCATTCAAGAGTTATTAAACCTTTTGAATATTGAGAACAGTTGCAAAAAACAAATAAGGATATGGGTTTTTCCATGTTTGATGATTAAAAATCACTCCATCCGCTTGTTGATCAGAAAGGATTGTTTAAAATCATTCATTATTTGCTCATCCAGAAAGTGTTATAAAATACTTGGGGCGTATGGTATTTATTTCAGTGCTAAAACAGTTGGTAGAATGTAGGAGATGTTGTGCACGGACAAAAGGTGCAATACTAGAATCGTTGAAATCCATCATGACTTCCTTTGCAACCAGAATGTGTCTTGCAGATTTTCTGGTGCTTTCCCCAGTCACTCAGTCTTTGGATGAAGTATCTTTCTAATGGACAAATTCCTACTCTTTGCAATCTCAGTCAATGCAGTCTGCACAGGAACATTTTTCAGCAGCAGGTGGTGCCAGCTCTGTCATCGACCATCTCCTCTCGTTGGTACTGTCTTGTGACATTGCGTTGTCATCCGCACACAAGTAAGGAGGCGTCCGCACCTTTTTCTTCAGTTCCTTTTTTCTGCAGCAGGGAATTGGAACACTGAGATGGTTACTCGTCAGAAATTCAATGGACTGCATTCTCCCACAGATTCCTCATCTTGATAGATCCCTATCCAGCATCAGCTGCTCTGAAATTATTTTGACTGGGAGTGTCGGGCTGCTTGATGTCGCAGACTTCCTTGTATACGGGTGCACTATTCCCGGACAACTAGCGTGACATTGGGCGCCATATAAAAGGATGCACTACACACTCGCACATCCATTCCTTTTTTCCCAACGCTGTATCGGAACACGCATGTCCTCGAAATTCAATAATATGAAATCTAGCACCTATTTTAAATTTTAGATATTAATGGATTTATAACAAATGCAGCATTTGTTAATGAATGCCCTAGAGGCCTGTGGATTCCAACAGCATGTTGAAAGCCCCACTTATGGAAATATTTTAGATTGGGTACTTTCTAATATAAACATTTTATCTCCATCCATAGAGCTCTGTCCATGGTCAGATCATCATTCTGTTACTTTTGAGATTACGATACCTGGAGCTTTCCCCCTCATTGAGTCTAACCCAAGAAAGTCAGAAACCTGAAACAACATACGCCATCATCTATCACTCCGCTAGCTGTGGCAGCTCTTTCTGAAATTCATCCTAATTCTGATGGTAATGAGATTACAGAACACATTCAACAACCTCTGGGTGGAGCCATTAATGCATTTGCCCCAGTCTGAGTGAAAACTATCAAATTAAAAGACAGGCTGAAGGAGCTTGGTGTAAGAATCCTTGTGATGAGTCGTTGTCAGTTTATGGAGAAGCAATGAAGGATTATAAACAGGTTATACTCCCACGCCCATCCCCTTTCCTCCATACTGTATGGGGCGTCCCTTGCTTTTTGACCAGAAAAATTGTCTTCCCCTTTAAATTCAGATGCCTGTGGGGGCGTGTCCCTGGGAGCATGTGATCCCTTGGCTCCGCCCATCGGCACCACTTCCCAGTCCTCTTTTTCGCGTTGACGGGAGCGGACCTCTTTCACCTAGGCTGTGGTTGAGGCGCTTGTTTTTGCTCATAATTCCATGCTAACACTTCCCCAGGAATACATTTGTCTTTTTTCCCCCCTTCAGCTAATTTCTTCAAAGACATAAGTACTTTGTCCTCCGCTGCCCATGCTCCTCCCTGGCGCTTGTCGACTGTGGTGGTATTCAGCAGCTGTCCGGCCAGCGAGGGCTCCTTCCCCACGTCTGCCCACACGCTTTGCCTCTGGTGCCTTGGCCAGGACCATGGCTACACGGCCTGCAACATGCTTACCCTGCGCTCGCTGAAGAGCCGAATGTCCAGGTGGAGGGAGCTGCAAGTGCGACTCCTTCCCTGGGAAGCGCCCAAGCGGAAGGGGCATTCCTGGTCCTAATACCATCAAGGGGACCGAGTCCCTACGAGCTACTGGTCACACGGCTGAGGGATCCAAGGACCCTCCCGGCCCTGCTGCTGAGCGGCCACAAGGCTCTTGTACTGAGGAACTCCCTGAGGGGCTTAGCTCTTTTACTGTGCACATGCCTGAGGGGGCGCCTGAACGCAGTACTACGTGCCCAACGGCAACATGGCGAGGGCAATCTGCCTCCCAGGAGCTCGCCTGAGGTGCAGGGACGGTCCAAGCCTTCGCAGTCAGGCATGCAGGCAGAGACTGGACCCAGTATGGCAGTCACGCACCAAGCATGTGGCGCAGTACCAGACAAAATGGCCACCCGGCCAGACAAAAAGGTGGTGCATCCTGAGGCTTATCTTTCCAGTATGCAGGGATCGGACCGCGTGCCGAGGTTGGTCACCTCTGGTCACCTGGTGCACCTCATACCCTACTACTTCCTCACAAGGGCGATACACAGACCCCGGCTACCTGAGAAAAAGTGTTGGAGAACACAGCAGTATGTACAGGCCCCAGGACCCATGCCCACGCAGGAACGTGCCTCACCAGCATGCAAGGACCATTTCTTCAACAAATTCCTCAGGCTCATGAGGTCGCCTCAAATGGGGAATATACTCAAGGGTTATCAAAGACATGCTCCCTCCAGCTCATCAGTAGGCCGCAACTGCCTGCAGCCCCAGCACCCCACCAGCAGGCACAGACCTGCAGGACACAGCAGGGGACATGGACGACGAGGAGGATCAAGACACTGCATCCTCAGCTAGGGCCTTCTATGCAAGGCTGGCTGGCATAGCAGAATACTTGGGGATACCACAGCTGCAGATTGAACAGCCGGAGGCGGGGGTCTTGGCAGAGGTACTTACCATCCGCTCGACCATCAGATCTGGCATACTGTTGCCGAAGGATGTCGAGCCCGTCATAAAAAAGTGCTGGGTAAAACCCCACAAACAAGTGCTCATATGCCAAATGCAGGCAGGCGGAGGGTGACTCCCTCGTCCCGGCTGTGCACCCTGTCGCACTCTTCGGTCATAGTAGCGGCCTCGATGTATGCAAAACCACTAATCTCGACATCTACTTTGGCCCCACTAGGAAAGGAGGAAAAACTCCTAGAGGCCCATGGGAAAAAGATATGTTCAAATGCTACGCTCCACTTGCGGCAGGCTAATGCAGATGCCATGTTAGCAGCCATCAACCAAAAGCTATGGTGGGAGATGGCAGACTTCCTTTCTGACCTTCTGGTTAACAGTCTAGCTCGATTCAAACAGGACCGCATGGCTTAAGGCAACCAAGTTAAACCCTGACATGTAACGTATTCTCGACCTGCCCTTCGAGGGAGGGGACTTGTTCCATTCATCTACAGATGAGCTAGA
Source organism: Ambystoma mexicanum (assembly GCF_040938575.1). Lineage (NCBI taxonomy): Eukaryota > Metazoa > Chordata > Amphibia > Caudata > Ambystomatidae > Ambystoma > Ambystoma mexicanum. Next base: position 1,209,810,290 of record NC_090922.1, on the reverse strand, counting down.
CAGGAAGAAAAATGGCTTCAAACAGCAAAGTCCCTGGCAATATTGACAAAGCCTGCGGCTACGAGTTTTAGCCAGAGTCATCCACGTGCTGACAGAGGTCTTACCTTTGGTGGATGCAAGGGCTTCCAGAAACGCTGTACTAAGCAGCCTGACTGCTCCCCCAGCCAGCAATGCTGGAAGCAGCATAAGTCGTCACATAAGGGGTTCTTACAGTCACCTTCCCAGGCACCAGCCCCAGAAGGAAAGAAACATTGACAGGGCCATCCAGATCCACAGTTCTCTGGTGCGGGACAGGCTTACCCTTAACATTCAGTCCTGGCGGACAAGGTTCACGGATCCGTGGATTCTCTCTGTGGTTTCCTCTGGATTCAGTCTACCGGTACCTCAATCGCCTCCTCTTCCCCCCTCCCCTTCCCACAGATTAGGACAGCAACTCTTCTGGCGGAGATCCGCTCGCTCATAGTGAGCCAGGCAATGGAGGAGGTCCCACCCTCGCAGCAAGGCATGGGTTTCTACTCTTACATTTTTGCCACAGAGAAAAAGAACCAGTCTGGCCTGAGAGTTGTCCTGAACCTTTCAACACTGAACCTTTCCCTACCCCTCCATAAACTCAACATGGTTACGCCAGCTCTGATAGCGTAAGCACTGTGTGGGGGAGACTGGATGTGCTTCCTGGGTCTGAAGGATGCCTACCTACAGTGCACTTAGAAACACTTGCGTACAGGCACGTTATAGCTGCCACATCATATCATATGATGCACATCCTGATTTGGGAGCCCATCGCTCCTTTCTACGCTTCAGGATCATGGGCTTCCACTACCAATACAAGGTCCCATTTGGTCTCAGTTCGGCCCGAGAGTCTTTACGAGACTAATAAATGTGGTGGAAGCTCTGCTGAGAGCGGAGGGGCACCACCTCTATCCATACCTCGATGACTGGCTTGTACGAGCAGCGTCTCCCGAGGGAGTCCAAAGCAGGGCAGCCAGGCTTATGCACACGCTATACGAATCTGGGTTCTCCATCAATCTCAAGAAATCGGTTATATCCCACTCAGGCCTTAGTATTCTTGGGGCTAATCTGGGATACGAGGGCAGAGAGGAACCTCCCCTCGGAGGACAAGCTCAGGGCAATTGGGACTGCTTTGGGCATTTCCTAAGCAGGTCTGTAACTTCAGTATGGTGGTTCCAGCACCTGCTGGGGGTCATGACAGCATGTCCCTGGCGGTTCCACACACAAGGCTCAAAATGAGGAGGCTGCAGCTACATCTCTCAGCCTCTTGGAATCAGGAAACAGGCCCCCAAGTGGCTCTAATCAGCATACCACAGCACCTTCACCAGGACCAAACATGGTGTAGGGCAGAGGTCAACCTATTAGTGGGCAGGCCAATCAGACAGTCACAACCAGTATTCACCATTACCACAGACTCGTCCCTGAAAGGTTGGGGGGCACCCTGAGCAAACACAGGGTCCATGGACTCGGGTTGAAGTAGAAACAGCTAGAACACCTCAATTGGCATCGAGATGATGGCCATCTGGATTGCTCTCAAAACTTTCCTCTCTATTATCAACAACAACCCAGTCTGCATTCAGACAGACAGTTCCTCCTGCATGTATTACCTCAACAAAAGGGTTGTTAAGACAGATTTCTGAACTCTGACCTGGTGGGCAGAGGTTCAGAAGGCCAGCCTAGTTTCTTGGAACAGGGTAACCTTCTGGACAAGCCCGACCAATCAAGGTAGCATTGGCAGTGGTCAAGACTAGGTCTCGGGAGGGGGACTGAAAGACCTCAATGCGCACACAGAGTAAAGGAGACTTACAAATCACTCCCAGTCAGGTGTAGATAAAATAAAAATACAAATACATTTATTTCAAGGCCTTTGAGTTTCAACACACAAAATCACACTAATACTTCTAAACTAACCCAACCCTATCAATATACATATATACAAGACCAATGGGATCTAAAGGGTTAATGCACAAAATGGGTCCACGACCTAAAAGGGGAAGGAAACGGGCAGTGCAAATAGTCTTTAGTCCCTTCTGCATCATACACAATCCTAACTGAAAGGCAGTTCAATCCCTAAGAAGAGTGGAGCCTATTGTTCAAATGTACTTGCAATGCTGGCGCACGCGGTAATGCAGATGGGCAAAACGGGGTCTCTTCAAGGGTCTGTAGCAGCTCAGGAATGTGGGTGAGGTGATATAGAATAAGTTCCCACTATTTGTGGAGGGTCTCCCCAACAGGGCAGAACAGGTTCCAGAGTTCGGGAATAGTTCGCACTAGCAGTGGAAAGGAGAGAGGCCCTCAGGCGCCACTTGTGTGTAAAAATTGATGGATACGCTCCGGACCAAACTTCGGCAGTCGAGTCCACTTCGGTTGCAGGTTCAAATGCGGCAATCTCTCGGTGCTGTAGCTTTCAGCAACGAAGATACAGCATTGATTCCCAAAATGAGACAGTGGCGATTTTTTCCGCTCCTGGTGGATAGATTAGGCCATTTCCGCTGTAGCAGGCTACAGGGTACAGAGGGGCACAGCTGCAATGAACTTGCAAAGTTTCTCACCAAGGCTGGGTGACATGGTAACCTCGTATACTCCGGTTCGGGGGCACTCACTTTACTCCAGACCTGGGAACGCCAAGTGTATGAAATTCGGTGTGAGAGTGCCGTGAACACTGAGCATGCGATGCAATGTTTCAAGGGCCTCTTCGAAACGGCGGCAGTATCAGAGCAAAGGTCCTCTGCAAGCTGGTCAGCCCATTGGTTGGCCCAGAGACACTTATGAAGAGGCTTACTTGCAGGTTTTGATGAAGGTGCCGAGAATAGTTGGTCCCACTATTCTAATGGGTTGAAGCGTCTTCGCAGACCTTCTAGGACAACCAGATGCACAGGGGTCCCACGGGACAGCAGGCTCAGGGTGCCAAACCTTCCAGTGGGTCACCAGCGGTTCCTCAACTCAGCTTCTTAGTTTCAGGATACTTTGATCCTATCCTTAGTTCAGTAACAACTCCAGAGATCGACATGGTATGGGTGTTTGGAGCCTTCTCTTTTACAAAATCTCCTTTGTGCCAAAACGAAGAGGACCCAATGGGAGATCTGCTCACATACAGGCATACCATACGTGGACCAATCATGGACCACAGTGGTCCCAGGCATTCACAGCACACCAGACTCTCTGGCACCCAGGATGTGTATTGGAACTAGACAGTCCAGCCCACATCCTGGGGGTGCACACTGAAGGCATGCAGAAGCCCGCGAAAGCTTGGCGCTTTGCAGGGAAATGCATGCCCAAATAAGGACTGACCTGGGTCGGCTCGACCTGGTGAAGGTGAAGGGGTAAAATGGCCAAAGGACAGGACAAAGAACCTTGTGGCGTGGCTATTTTGGAGCCAGGCCACCTAACTGTGCCAAACGCGGGAACTGCTTTTTACCTGCCAGGAAAGGGTTAAAAATACATGAAAAGATAAGCTGCCACCAGCCCTGTCCAAGGTACATCTGCACTTCTCCTAAAAAAAATCCTTCGAGGGTAACTAGGGCCTTTAGAAATGACAGGAAGACCCAAGTGCACTGTACTCGAAGGTACTTTGTGCACTTGCAACATGTTCCAGAAATGTTGCAACATTTACAAGGACTATGGGAAACAGTATCCCAGTGCTGACTGTCTTTAAGGGCATGTCAGTTTCCTCATAACAAAGTGAGCGAAATTCCCAGAGGAGTGGAGCAGCAGGCTGTGCTGCTGTGTGAAAGGTAGACTGTGGTGTTTAAACAAAGCAAAAAGTGGGAGGGTACACAATTGGAGGGAAAATTGCGCATTGAATGGAATTCTTTCTTAACGCGGGTGAAGAGAGGGTCCCAAGAATGCCCCTCCTCACCCCATGAACATGACAGGCCGAAGAGCCAGGAACGCTTGAAGTCACCCATCCTATTTTAGATGAGCGCCAAATGCGCCCCTGCCTGACACATATGCAGGAAGGTATCCCCTCAGGCAGCCATTCCAACCATGTCCATTGCAGATCCTTCCAGATTCAGAGAACCTGATGGAGATTACGGACCCAAACACTATAGTGGACTGCATTGCGATTAAGTACAGAGAAACCACTATGCCGATATCACTAGACACCACAACGTAGCAGCATTAGTCACAAAGAATACTTGTAGCCCTGCACAGCAATACACGAACACACTAGCATACACAAAGAACATGCTTACACATGTTCTTTGTGTATGCTAGTGTGTTCGTGTATTGCTCTATATATAGAGGACAGATACCTATACATACTGTCAAAGCTTTTATTATTTTTCTCGTTAGCCAAATGCTGTAACGCAGAAACACAAGGCGACAAGAGATCCTGAGCAAGCTTGCAGATGTTTATGGCGAATAACCATATGGGACTACAGGAGTATATATGGAGCCTGGTAGGAACACCTGTGACTAATCTAAAGGAAACATAACACAGCACGAGCATGTAGAAATCATAGTCGAAGTCTACGGAAAAATTACAGAAGGCCTCAAGCCCCAGAACACGAGACAAGAGGAGCTGGCTTAGGCTGCACGAAGCGCAGATCCAGTTTACAACCAAGGTCCGAGATAAACGGTCACATTCCAAACTCCAGACGACAAAGGAACCAGCTGCAGGAAAATAGAATAAATCCTCATAAATGCAGACCCAAGAGCTACATTTTGTGGTACACAATGACTTGATGCAGCTGAACTAGGCAATGGGCATTCACCCGTGGAGGGAAGATGAGCTGTTCTCAGCAACCCAGACGAGAAGTGAAACAAGTGTTGCAACGTGGAAACACACTTTCATAGGCAAAGGTGGTCTATTAACTGATACAGTTCAGACACATAGTTGTTTCACATCACCTAGAAGAGGTGCACAGAGGGCTGAGAAACGAACTGGGTCCTAGGCCTGGGGAGACTAGCGCAAGCCAACTAGGAGATACAAATTCAGGGGTGGATGGCAAAGGGCAAGAGCCAATGGTAAGCCCACTACTCTGCAACAATGTCATTGATAGTTTCTTGGGGACGGAGCAGGTCAGCCACCTGACATGCGAGGGCCACTAGAATAACTTTCTATAGGGGATAACTACATGGGTTACCCCTCTCAGCATCCCATCGGTAATGGGGATAGGTTTTTGGGGAAGGGCCCAGGTGATGACATACAGCATCAAAACTGGGGAGCACACATTGTGAAGTTGACATGTACTGGAGAATCCCGATTGTCTTGTATGATGCATGTACGATCCCAATTCGCCACAGCGAGCAACAGATGTCACCAGTTTGCCTCCTGGATGGGACAGGGCAGAGGCTCACAGGGGGCTGCATTGCAGATTCAGTGTAACATGTGGGCATACTCTAAGCCCCCCCCCCAACCCCGTTGATACACAGGGTCATCTGCAAACTCTAGGCAGCGCAGCCGCTGCGCCTCATCTTGATAGCGCCCCGGTGGCCGACCAGACCTTGGTGCTCAGAGCTCCTCCAACTGTCGGGTCAACCTCTAATCCCCCTTCCAGTGGGATCAGCCCCCCCTAATATCCCAGCATGGAGGGAAGGTGGTACACCATGCCCCAGACAATTCAGCCCTAGCAGCTTGGTTACTGAACACGTGACCCTGAAACAACTACACTTGTCACAGGACAACTTGGACATCATTCAAGGGGCAAGAAGCGGCTCCACCAGGAGTCAATACAGAAGCAAATGGATCAGGTTCTGTCACTGGGCCAAGGCAAATGAGATAGACACTCTGGCATGCACACTGGACCATATGTTGTATGTTTCCACGCATCTGGCTCATTCCGGTGTGCAGGTGGACACCTGTCTTACATATCTGGCGGCCATAGGGGCTTACAAAAACTCCAGGGATAATGTCTTCTCATCCTCCAATCCGGTGGTCAATAAACATTTTATTTTATTTTTATTTGTATAGCGCACTTGCAGCCCAGGGGCATCGAGGCGCTGTTACAAGTAAATGTTGGATTCTTGATTCAGCTGTGACCAGAGGTCTCTTGGTTACACAGATACAGGTATAGTTACAAGTGATGCATGATATGCAATGTACAGTTACAGAGTGCAGTCAGGTACATTTCATACAAAGAGCTTGGTTTTAATGGCTTCAAGATGGGTCTCTTCACTTCTCTGAAAAGTGACTCTGGGAGTTTTAAGGGGAGCATTTGAAACGGGAATATAAATCTTGGTAGGCACACCATCTTAACAGCATTAAGTCTCCCCATCCAGAAGATTGTGAGCTTTTGCCATTTCGGCAATTCTGTTTGGAGGCAGGTTAGCAGATGGGGGAAGTTCGCCTCATATATATTCTCTAAGTTCTTCGTCAAGTTGATCCCTAAATAGCGCAAAGTGTTGTCCTCCAGTACTAGTCCTAATGAGGAAAGTGCGGTTGTGTGTTCGGGAGTGGGTTCGTATAGAAGTAACAGTATAGATTTAGACCTATTGATTTTGAAACCAGAGAGTGAACTGTATTTTTCTATCAGACCTATGGCTCTGGGTATTGAAGTCATGGGGTTTTGAACATGGAGTGGGATATCATCGGCATAGAGGGCAACCTTATATTACTTTCTGCCTACATGCATACCCTCTATCTGGTGGTCTGCTATAAGCGCTTGGGCTAGAGGCTCCAAAGATGGGGCGAACAAAATTGCAGAGGGAGTGCAGCCTTGTCTTGTGCCTCTTCCCAGGTTGAACCATCTAGAATATTCTGAGTTAACCATGACTGCAGCCTTAATCCCTGTTCTAAAGACCTTGATAAGTACTGCTTCGAGGAAGCTCCATTCCACTCTGTTGAACGCTTTTTCTGCGTCGATGGACACTAGGGTGCGGTTGGATGTCATTGACTTTGACTCGTGGATTGAATGGAGCATTTTGCGCATTGTATCTGCGCCTTGCCTTCCCAATATGAAACCCGACCTGGTCAGGGTGGATTAGTAGGGGCGTGAGTCTCAAGTCTGGCTGCTAATATACGAGTGTACATTTTTGCATCAATGTTAAGAAGGGAGATGGAGCGATATGATCCGCATTGTTTGGGGTTTTTGCCTTCTTTGGGGATCACAGAGATTATCGCCTGTCTGAAAGATTCTGGGGCCACACCCGTTTGCAGAATTTTGTTGAACAGCTTGACCATAAAGGGTAGAAGGGATGAGATAACGATCATATAGCATCCCGCCGTGTATCTATCATTTCCTAGGGGCTTCACCAGTGGGAGTCTCTTAATCACTCTTTCTACCTCGTCCGCCGTGATGGGCAACGCCATCTCTTCCACTTTGTCCTGAGGGAGTTTCAGCATGTCAACATCCTGCATATATTGGTCTATCTCCGTTCCCTCCTGCCCCCCTTCTGATGTGTATAAGCGCTCATAGAATTTCACAAAGGCTTCAGGGATTCCCTCTGGGCCTGCCGTATGGGCATCACCCCCTTCTTCAATGGTAGCCACCCATCTCTCTGCTCGCTGTCCCCGCAGTCTCGCTGCTAGCAATGCGTCTGCCTTATTGCCCTTTTCATAATGTTTTTGTTTGAGAAACTGGAGTTTACGTATGACCAGACCTTCCTCTAAGCGTCGGAACTCCTCTCTTCTGCACTGCTTCGGCTACTCTTTCCGCCCCTTCCCTCATTGGAATTCTGCGCCACTGCATCTAACTGGGTAATCTCCTTCTTCAGTCTATTCTCTATTATTGCGGGCTCTCCCTTTTTCGGCCCCTTCTTTAATCAGTATACCCCTCCATGTTGCCTTCCCCGCCTCCCACACCATTCTCCTCGATACCTCTCAGTGTTGTTTATTTTAAAGTATGCCTCAATCTCTTGTGTCATCTCAGTGCGGATGCCATTTCGAATTTTTATGTGATAGTGGGCTGAGGGTCATATCGACTGTGACTAGGTCATGATCTGACCATGAAATCGGAACAATTTCAGAGGTGTGTATGACCTTGCTTATGTCTTTGGAGAGATACAGATAATCTATCCTAGTGAATGTTGAGTGTGGGGCTGAGTAAACTGAATACTGATTTGTTGGGGTGGGAGCTTTGCCAGGCGTCTTGCAAACCATACACTTGCATCATTCCAACCACATCTGCACGGCCACCATCCGATGGCGTGCTTGCTTCTGGGTTGCCAGCCTGTCTATCCATGATGGGATTGACCCACAGGTTAAAGTTACCCCCGCCCCCAAGGATGATATGCCCCACAGCCTCTAACATTATCTTCAGGACCATGCACTTTAGGAAGTGGGATTGACTCACGTTGGGGGAGTAGAGCGTTGCAAAAGTGAAAGTAGTATTGCGTATCTTACCAACTGGTACTACGGCACCTCCCTTCAAAAATGGAGTCCCTTCCTCACGAGTATGCCTACCCCCGCCTTCCGCAAGGGACCAGCACATCTAGGTGCGCTCTCTTTAATTCCCTACATGCCGGGGATCTTTTATTTTATTAGGGTTGTTCAGGCCCTTCGCATTGAGTGTGCCAACCTTGAGCAACCCTGGGTCTAGTGTCAGGAGGTTGCATCGCAATGATCATTCCTACATTTGATCTGTTCGTGTGGTGGCCACCTACAACCCTTGTCTAATAGATTCTGTTTCCTTTATTATTTTGGAATACCCTTGACTGTCCAATCCCTTTTCCAGAACCCCTCTCCCCACCCCATGCAACCCCCTGCGGTGTCCGACCCAGCTGGTTTATTCTCACTCAGTTTCGAACCACCAGTAAGGATCGTGCAACCCACAGTCCCCTCTTCAATTATCACATCACACAATGGGCCCCCCGGTCCTCCTCCCTCCCCGATCCTGAAACTAACGGAACCTTTACATTGTTTCAAAGACGTTCTTCTCCGAATCCTAACATCTAACCAGGGGCATCAAGGTCGGGCCTAGTTATAGCCCTTCTCTTATACCTTCCGCGGGTCCCCTGCAGTGTCCAAGAGGCCAGGTGGGGAAAGCCCGTTGATGCCCGTTATTAGTGCTATTTTAAGTCTGTTAAATCTTCTAAGGGTATCCTTTCGCATGACACCAATTACCTTTCAAACTTGGGTACCCATCAGAGTTCTGCACCTTGTGAGGCGTTCGTTCTCCTGTATTTCCTGGAGCCTGGGATTTTCTTTCTTCTTGGTCCCTGGATGCGCCATTGTCGGTCCTCTTCACAACCCTCTTCCACTTTGTTTGTTAGTCGGATTACCCAACATGTCCTCTATGCAAGTCTTTATGTCCTTCTCTGTGTTCAATCGTACAGTGTTACCTTCCCATTCAAAAGACAAATGGATTTCTAATGCAAAATCCAGGTTCAGGGAGCAATTTAGAATTGTCAAGGAGCTGGAGGACAAAACTTAATCAAAAAAAGATTTCCTTGCGCCTGGTTCAAAACATCCAAGATGAGATACTGAACAAGGTGGTGAAACATAAAAAAGCAATCGAAAGGTGTAGATTGCTGCTTGATAACTTACAAGGAAACCACTGAGTTATCTGACTTGCCAGTAGCACTGGTAGATATGCCCTGCTTTACATTTCAGAACATGAGGTGCGCTCTATTATTCTTATTCAAACCCCCACCTGCTGCAGGGGTGATGTTTGTCTGGCACAAACACTGTAGTATTGTCTGGATCTTTTGCTTTTTGCTTCCCTCTATTACATAGATGATCAATGCCTCATTTCAAGAATCCTGTGTACCTACCTGCCTTAAAGAGGCATGGATTACACCACTACTCAAAATGGGACATTTATAACCCCACCCCCCCATTACAAATGTGCCTTATATCATGGAAATCATTGATAGGGTTGCATATTTACAACTGCAGGAACATATTGAGAATGATAACATCTTGGGGTCCCAGCATTCCAGCTTCAGAGCCAGGCACGGCATGGAGTCACCCTTGCTGGACCTTTAATCCAATATGGTCATGGTTATTGATGAAGTCCATGCAGTGCTACCTCTACTGTTAGACCTATCTGTCACTTTTGACCTCGTTGACCATTCGCTCCTAGTAAGGAGGTTGGACGATGATGTCAAGTGCTCGGATGCCACAGCAGGCCTGGGTAAAGTCTTTTCTAGAGCCTATGTCAGTAAGAGTGAACGTGGCCGATTCCCAGGCATGTCCCGTGACTTTGAAATGTAGTGTCCCCCAAGACTCATGTCTTTCGCCATTATTTATATGAGGCTCTTTTTTGATGTATTAGTCAATGTCAGTGTATTATACACTAATTATGCAGATGACTCTGAAATTCTACTTGAAATGACAGGCAATTATGATCATGACTCAAAGCAATTAATGAGATATATTCTGTTGTTCAAGCCTGAATGGCTTGTAACTCTCTGGCACTCAGTGACGTTAAAACAGAGCTCCTTATAGTTTGGTCCAGAGCAAGGCTTAAAAAAACGGGATCGTTGTTACCAGTTTGTCATCGCCGGCTGTGCTACTCAGGTCCACATGTAAAACTCTGGAGAATGTTAACTGGGAATCGAAAAAGAACCCCCAACAGGGGAACTTTAACTCCTCCTGTGTGCATATTGATAGACGTTTACATCAGCCTGTATCTCACCTTGGAAAAAAGAGCACTGATGGCCATTGCTCTAATTAATTCAAGGTTAGATTATTGCAACAGTCTACTTGCCGGTACTGCTAAAGGTAATCTAAAGAAGTTACAGATCACACAAAATATTGCTTTTAGGGCTTTTCATGGGCTGAAAAAAAGGGAACCTGTAACAACATTACAATGCTTGTTAAACTGACTTGCCTGTACAACATGTAATTCAGAATAAAGTATTTTCGCTGACACGAAGATGGATTGTGGGCACTGCCGCTCAATATTTGAAGGATCAATTACATATTAAAACCTCTGAGAACGTTGTCTGAATGGCAGCACCCTGGTTCAACCCAGATTCAGACGTAATATATATGGAGCTACGAGCTTTGATGCCTGGCACTTAAAGCATGGAATGGCCTACCTGTTGCCCTTTGTGCTCAATCCTGTCTTTTGAGATTCAAAAGGGACCTGAAGACTTACCTTTTAAATAAAGGGATAGATTAATAGCCTTTTTCTCCTACTCTGGCCTGTTTGGTTTTGTTGTAGGTTAGTGCTGGGAGGCCTTTTGGTGTGGCGCTTTAAAAAAATTGGAATCAATCAAAATAAATAATGCTGGTGCACACGCTATGGCATTTATAATTTTGTCAAATTCTTTTTGACAGTCACTGGACCACTCAACTCTGTCGTTTTGGTGCTTATGCCTTCAATATGGCAGTCACCAACTCATCCTTGGGTTCTACACTTTTCTGACTCTGTCTGTGTCCCAGATAGTCTATTACAGTTAGCTTAAACCGACACTTCTCCCTCTTCAGGGTAAGTCCCACTCTGTTGAAGATCTGCAAGACCGTAAACAATCTTTGGCCATGTTCTTCGACACTGTTCCCTGTAACCAAGTTGTCGCCCTGGAAGTAAATACCTTCTTGGACGTCCCTCAGAAGGTTATGCATCACTCTTTGAAAGAAAGATGCTGTGGATACAAGTCCAAAGGTCATCCTTCTAAACCTGTTTGTCCCCTCGTGAGTGCTGTATAGTCCTTGGAATCTGGGTGAAGATTGACTTGGTGATAGGCTGAAGCTAAATCACACTGACCTATATTTGGAAGAGGAAATGTGTCCACAATCGCACATCTGTTAAGTTCTCTAAGGTTCAGACTCATCCTGACCTGTCCATTGGCCTTTCTTACAACAACTACTGGGGATACCCATGCAGATGCATCAACAACTTCAATCACCCCCTCCCTTTCTAGTTTTTTTTATTTCTGCAGATGCTTTTTCTCTCAATGCTATGGGTACACTGCTCACCTTTGCCACTACAGGCACTGCTCCCTCTTTGATCCTTATCTTATGTTGGGACCCTTGTAGACAGCCTAGCAAATCTCTTAAGACTTTCTCAAAGGTATACTCAGGCCTGCCCTTACTATCACTTGATATAGTCGCAACATGATCAGGAACCCCTGGATCAATTATAATGCCAATTTCCCTTTGTTAGTACCACCCCAGCAGACTATCACCTTTTTAGAAAAATATACACCCCTCCTATCATCCTTTGTGGCATTCCCAACCCCAGATAGTGCATCACTACATGACGCTTTCTTCTTTTTATGAAGTTCCTGCAAACATGCCATCATGTGCTCCATTTTCTTGGTGATCTCTAGTACTTCGAGGCTTGGGTCCGCGGTGTCCATATTTCCTCTCCAATGTTGTGCTCTTTTACTTTGACCATGAATTGGTTTCTTAGACGTTAATTAAAGGATGGACCAAAGTTGCACTTGTTGGCTAGTTCTCCTAGGCCAGTGATTAAATCTCCTATGGATTCTCCTCTACCTTGTCCCAAAATAATACCGTTCTAGGATGATGCACGTCTTTTCAAAGTGTTTGTCCATCTTTTTTTTAGTATGGTTTCATAGGCATTGAGCAACTCATCACCAGCCAAAACCACCTTCACTTTCTCTCTTTAGAGATTGATGTAAGTCTGTCAAGCTTATTAATATTCGTCTGCCCTTATAGCAAAGGCTGTACACCGAAAGTGGTTGCCGTCATTCTATGCTGTAAAAGGGACCATGTATAGCTAGTACATAGTCCTGCAAGTCTTCCTTCCATGTTTCTCATTTTACCATGGGATCTCCTGGATTTGGCAAAAATTGAGATGTAAAGTACTTACCCTTTCACTGTTCAGCATAGTAATGGTTTTTACATATTGCTCCCAATTTGTTTTTGTAAGTGTTCTCTATCCTCGACATGCACACTCCTATTGTCTTAACTTTTTAAATCCTTCTGTTCGCACTTCCAAAAGTAACAATCTATATGTAAAATACCTTTGTAAGGTGTATTTTCCTTGGTGTCTGTCCTTGGAATGTTCCAATCAACGTTCATTCGCTTGCAGAGCTTTAGTAGGCTCCGTAAACTCACATTGAGAGGTCACTTCCTCTAGCGCTCCTGAGCACAGCGTTGGGGACGACTGCGGCTGCTGTCCGACTGTGCTCATGCAGTGCCCTACATCCTCTTGCTACTCCCCTCGGCCTGGAGGAAATTTGGGTACACACTGCTGGCACTGCCCTTAGTCCAAGCAGCAGATTCGAAGGGGAGTGATGCACTGAGCTTGATGCAGCCTACCAGAATATGGCAGGTTACTTGGCTAGTGAGGCACTCTTAGCACTATGCCCTGACAATCCCGCTGCGCTGTAGTTTCCAAGGAATAACGAGCTGACTTTTCAATGTTCTGCACTTCCAAGGATCATGGGGCGGGCATCTCTATGTGCCCGACCTTCTCCTGCACCAGGGGTTGGCGGGGCCTTGAGCCAGCTTGTCACAACTGTTATAAGGAACCACTGAGATGGAAGGTGGTCACTTAAGTTAATTAGAAGTCATAGAAGTGGGTTCACAGTTATGAGGCACCCCTGTCAGGGACGTGCACGCCCCCCCCCCCTCTATTCCTCAACTGCTTCTTTGTACGACCACAGCATCACCACATTCAAACTAGGATCCATTTCTTATTGGCATAGAATGCCCTCTTAACTATATAAACATACTAACATTCTGCATTGCTACAGTTTCCTGCAGCACTATCTTCATAACATGTCATCATCATAGTATTGGACATATAACCAATACCCTGCTGCTACTATGGTTTTTAAGCGGTCCAAAGAGTAAGGCTTCTTTGTCACAGTCCCCCACTATTATGCAGTTTGTGTGGTGGTTTGTGTAACTAGTTTCCTCCACGGCAGTTTTTGGTTTCGGCATGAGATTTAACAAAGATTTGACATTCCTTATGGGAGCTCAGTTTTAGCCCCTTCATTCCTGTTCTGTTAGGTTGCTATCCCTTAAGGTGACCAAAGAGACCATGTCAAGGTGGATCATTCTCTGCATCTGAGAATGCTATGATCTGGCAGGTAAGGATGTGTCTGAAGGTCTCGGGGCTCCTTCTACCAGAGGACTGGCTACCCCCTCTACCCTGCAGAGGGGAGTCCCTGTCCTGGACACCTGCCAGGATGTAACTTGGGTGACCCTGCACATTTGCTAAGCATTACTGCTTGGATTCCCTTTCAGGACAGGACACCTGTTTTGTTAGGGCAGCCCTCCAGATTTTTCTGGTCTAGTCGGTCATCCTCCAGTCCTACGTACTGCTATGGGACTCTATCATAGATAAGGAATCCAATAGAATAACAAATTACTTTCCCCCCAGATTCTTATCACCCTCCCAGCCTTGCCCTTCTTTTGGATAACTAGTACACCTTTCAGTTCCTCAGCATCAGAGTGCTAGGGACAAAGGGTGGAACTGAAGTCCTGGGGAGTGTGGCCACAATATATATACTGGCCCTGACGTCCAGTCCGGCGCGTAGAGGCATCAGGTGGAGCCAGTGCAGGGTCCTGCATGTGCCTCCTGGTGGCGGAAAGGTTTCCGAAGATCAGCTGTGCTGGCTTTGGAATATCATAGGTGTAAAAGTTGTAGGAGGATGCCCGGGAACGGGAGTGTCTGACTTTTTAGATACTCTTTTCTGTTCCTTATAATTCCAATCTCGTGTTAAGGTTGTCACCTTCTCTGCTCCCAAAATTATATTCAGTTAGTGAGAATTGTTGGTTTAATGAGATACAGAATTGTAAGTGTGCACGTACACTGTTTTCGCCATATAGTATGTATTGCCAATTGATCTGTTTTTCTGTGATTGATCTTCAAATAATGCCCACACACCATTTGAAGGAGATTAGATAGTCATTTAACATGTTTGAGGTAATCGCCACCTTTTCCTGCTAACTGTGTGTATCTGAGGATCAGAAGCATTGTTTAAACACGCATTGGCAAAGTCAATAGACCTGGCTGTTTAAAACATAATAATGTGTGGATGGCTAAAAGGTTGAATTGATGAGTTTGTGTGGATTTATGATGGAGTTCGTGTGAATGGATGCGATTGGGTACTTGGGTGGGCTTGTAGTTATGCTGACGATTGTGCCATCAGCTGTTGGACATGCCACAGAGATGTATTGCTATTGTAAATCACTTTCGTAAAGCTGCACCCACAATATGCCAGCATTCATTTTATGAATCACTTTAATGCTGCTCCAACAACATATGCCAACATTGTCAGTGTATGTTATTTTCATGGTGCTGGTGTGGAGCCTCCATGTTTAACAAATCACGTTCTCATCACATTTACACACACACTCCGTGAATGAGAAACGATGGCAGGTAATGCTTCACTGCTCCATCCCTATAAGCACACTCTCACCATGCGTTAACACAAGCACGCTCGTGATCTGCTTCTTCGGGTTCAAGTTCGCTCAGACAATGGGGCATTTGCATTCATCACTATGCACCGGAGGCAGAACACCTGGGATGCACAGACTGACGATTGTCAAGGGCAAAACATCCTTCAGGTTGCCTCAAACAATGCCTGGATAACTCTGTGCTGCTCGGGAACACAGCAGCAGCCTGTGGTGGCAGTACAAGTTGCCACCCGGCTGCTGGTCCAGGTCTTACTACGCTTCATCATCAGCATTCTGAAAACAGACACAGGACTGAGGTTTCACATTTGCCAAGAGAGTACTTTCTTTTTCTATGGCTTTGGAGATCTCCAGTATGCTATTGTGACAGCCATGCGAGCTGCATGTGAAAGCATGGTTGCCTCTTTCATAATCTAGTATTGTTCAAGTTGATGAAGTGATGCTTGGAAACAACTGATTTTAGTATTTTTCTTTTTGTTTTTAGATTAAACATTTAATGTCAACTTTGAATACATTACTTAAAATACCAACAAAATGCAAGATAAGACACACATCAATGACTCCACATCTATAGTGCCAGTGAGTGGACGAACTCGAGTCGGTCTACCCCTAGTTGCGTTAGAGCAGTTTGCTCCAGCTTAGCCTGAATTGTGCAAAATTAGTCCAGTCTGTTTGCACATGTTTTGTTAGTCTTACATGATACACTTTTTATTCCATATGGGCAATAGATAGTGCACCAAACCGATCCCCTTCTGCACACTACGTACACCCCAAAAGAAACCATATTATGAGGGGACAGTAAAAAAAAAATACTTTATACAATATATTTACTACAGTGCTAATAACAAGAGGCACAGTCCAATTATTAGATGTATTCTCATTTATTGGCGCATTTACTTTCCATCGCATTCATTTCACCATCTTTTCTAAATATTAATGTTCTATATCACAGAGCACCGTTTAGGAAATTAAATTAGAATAAAGATGATTCTCCGTCCGTCTTGCTATTTATTTTTCGTGTTTTGTTTTCATGTTTGCGCACATCCATTTAATTATACTTAATAGCGCTATAGTAATACAAGCTACAAATGCGCCTGCAGCTGCAGTGTCTCTGTGTACAGCGCTGGTGACTTGGCAGAGGTGCTCGATGCACCAATATCAATTTCTATAACCTATAAGTTGACTTTTGTGGAAGTAGGAAATTAAGTATAAGAAATAGTTGTATTTTTTAACAGCTCTATATTGCAAATTTTCAGAACTGTAAATAATGAATTGCCATTCCGATTCTATTTTTGTTTTTAATGCGCTAAACGCCAGTAGGGCTCTGAGCGCAGACTAGACAGACAACAAGCAAAATGATGGTTACAGAAAATAAATATAAAACAAAGCCATTGGTCTGGGTTAAGGTTAAACCGGGAAGTCTTGGTGAGTTTCCAAAACTCTACCAGGGAGTTTGCCTGTTTGAAGTCTGGCGGGAGCTTGTTACAGGGGAGGGGGCTTGAATATCAAACATGGTTTCTCGAAAGCTTGTAAGCTTGAACCAGTTTGAGAGGGTCATAGGATCGTAAACAACAACCTGGTGGAAGAGACTTCAGCCGATCTGCCAGATCTTGTGGGGCATCACCGTTATGACACTTGAAGTTAAGAGCGTAGTTTTTGAGCAACATTGTTTTATCGGAAGCCAGTGGAGTTCCCTCCTGGCGTCTGTGACATGGTCTCTCCTATCCTAGACAGGCAATGAACAGCACCATTCTGTCTAACTTCAAGTGCCTGAATATTAGCTTTGAGGTACCAAATAGGAGACTGTTATAATAGTCTAGGCGTGAGTTTAACAAAGCAGGGGCTAATAAGGATCTGTTTCTTAGTAAAACATATGGAGGGGTAATATGGTTGAGCAATTTAGTGACATAACCGCATGAAGTTTGAACATGGGTGACCTGAGGCTTCATGGAAAGTTTGGAGTCCAAAATGACACCCAAGGTCTTAACCTTCTTGGCAACTTCAATTGTATTCCCTGCAATAAAAAAACTCGCAATTTGGCACAAGTTTTTTGATTTTCTGACCTGACTCAGTAATCCGAAGTTTGGTTTTCTCGACATTCAAAGCCAGGGAATTTGTAATCGTCCATTCATGAATGGACTCATAAATTGAAATGATCGCATCCGCATCTTGCCTATAACATACAGATAGTTCCAACATGCCCTAGCTGTCATCTGCATAATTAGTGTACTGCACACCCAGTTCAGCAAGAAGGGCAAGGAGGGGCATGGTATAGATATTGAACAATGTGGGTGGATATCTTTCCTCGGACCTAGGAATGCCAGGGTAGCTTTTGACAATGCAAGTTCAATTCTCACATTGGTTACCTGTGGGGATCCTCTGGGATCTTACAAGCTACAAATGCGCCTGCAGCTGCAAAGTCTCTGTGTACACCGCTGGTGACTTGGCAGAGGTGCTCGATGCAGCAATATTCACTTCTATGACGTATATAAAGTTATATGCCTCAAGATCCCTGAGGAACCCCACAGGTAACCAATGTGAGAGTTGAACTCGCATTGTCCAAATCTACCCTGGCCTTCCTAGGTCCGAGGAAAGACCAAATCCAATGGGAAGCTAAACTGTAACAATATGCCTGCTCGTCTAACCTAGTCACTAGCAAGGAATGGTCAAAGGCAGTGGAAAGGTTGAGCAGAAGGAGGGCAGGCTGGCCTTTATCTTGGGGTGCTATACCTGCATGATATATCTGTTTCCAAATGTGTTTTTATTTAGCCTCCCGTCACTAAAAAAACCTCCACGCAGCAGACGGCTGTTCTTCATGCAAGCAGACACAATTCTTATTCTCCGGGTTTACCTTTTGCTTGGATTTTCCCCATGTTTTCACATTCAGAAGGTATGTCAACAGGCTTCGATACAAAAATTCTCTAGCATTTTGCTTTCCTTTACAACACCAGAGTGCCTGCTTTTGGCCGATCCCTCGACAGTGTGGTCCGTTTGCTGTTCCAGGGATTCAGAGTAGTACCCCAAGATGTGAGTGCCCTTGTGGGCCTGTTGTAGCTCACAGGTGCCGTGTAGTGCGCTTCGCATGTGTCCCCTAGCATGCACGGGTATTGGGGGGCCACCTCGTAGACCTAGTTTCTAGCAGTTCGGTATGTGCATGCCTCGTTTCCCAGTGTGAATTCTGCAGCTCTGGGTCTCAGTAAGCCCAAATGGTCACAGTTATGGAAATAAAGGCTTGCATAATTTTTCTTGGCAATTGGCACTCATTATAGATTGGATATTTGTTGTCTGTAATTACGTTGTATGTAGTTATGTCAAAGACAACAATAAAACAAGCAAAATGTAATCAATCCCCAAGTGAAACAGACACTAGAGTACCAAGCATTGGATTCCTTCACCCTAGGGATTCCAAATCTCTGATATTTCATCCCCAGTGCATCTGATCTTCGGAAACTTTTCCGCCTCCAAAGTGTCGGGCGTGCCTGCGCGCCATGCCCATACGTGCCCAGTGCCAGACACGAAGCTGGGGCCAGTATATATCAAGGTGTCGTGCCCCATTACCTCAGTTCTTTTTTTTTTTTCCTTTTTTTTTCTTCTGATGATTCTGTTCGCTTTAGGAACACTGCTACTTCGAATTTTGTGAAATGCTTACTACCACAAAAGTCTTGAGGTTCAAGCCCTGCATGAACTGTGGATCACACATGCTGTTCGCCAACCCCCATAGGATCTGACTATACTGACTGGGGGAAAAGCACTGGAATGGGCGGTAAATCGCTTGACCTTTTTCTACAAGAAAAAGTGTGAAAATGCGATCTTGTTCAAGGTCACAGGATTTAAAGCAAAGGTCATAAGATAGATCCCTGGCCCCAGAGGAGAAGCACCACCGTAAGAGGTCCCACTCTCTGAGCAGTTCTCTTGGTAACACGCTTCTTCCTCTTTAAAGTAGGAGTCTCCGCTCCAGGGACTCCCAAGAAGCTACCCTGCAGGTACAGTTTCCCACCCAATCCTCCAGAAGAATGGGAGGCTTTCTGGTTGAAGATGCGCCCATTGCACTTCGGAAAGCCCGCAGGACCCTGTAAATAACTGTCACTGCACACATAATGGATTTGGCAGGGTTCTGCCCTCGGGTGTCAAGCAATCAGCATTGGCCCCCCTCTACCTCAGCATCATTGGTGCCCCATTTCCCATGAGATCATTTATGTTGAAGATGGGTGAAATTCTCGATGAGAAGGGTAATACCATCTCCTTTGGGATGGAAACACTATGACCTAGATGGTGAGGGAGAATGATTTCTGGTGCACGATTCCACCTTGTGCAGGAGGCCGTTGTCTGGATACAATAGCAGATTTGGACATTTGTCGGTGCAAACTCCAGGGAAGCCCTAGGCATCATTCCAATGGCTAATGGACAAAGTGGCATACACCAAGAGGTGGTCAGCCCCTTCGAGACCGAAGATTCATTCTGGGTACTGTTGCTGACGGACAACGCAGTAGTCCTGCACTACCTCAACAAGTGAGGTAGAGCGGGGTCCTCCTGCCTGGCCTGTGCATAGAAGCAATGTAACTATGGTTCTGGGCTCTAAATAACTGTGTGTGTCTGCAGCTCATCTGGCCAGAACAGAGTATATCCAGCTGGGGGACTTCTGCCCTTCACCAGAGCTAACAAACCATGTCCAAAAGGAGACTGTCCCGATGAAAAAGAGGAGTGTAGGGAGCATGGTTGGGAGTGCGTAGAGTGAAAGAAACCATATCCCTGGTGAACAACCTACAAGGCCCAAGGATCGGACATGGTGTGGCACCATTCTGATCCATTACCGGAAATTCCCCCTCCCACTGGGGACTAATGAGGCAGAAGTTCTGTACCCGTAAGCTCCTTTCTTGCGGAAAAACGGTGTGGCTGCTGTTTACCTGAGGGTGCTTGACCCCTTCACCAGTGGGCATGGGAGGTGGAGGTTGGAAATCCTCTACCCTTGCTAGTGGGATGCCCATTTTGACAAGGCAGTCCTCTAGAGTGTTCTTGCTCTCCTCCCTTCTCCAGATTGACGTACTGCTATTGGAGTTTATCAAGATTAATCCGTGGGAGGAAGGAATCCATTGAAGACCAAATTACTTTCCTCTTGGTAATGTTCCTTCTGGTGGATGTTCCTTTCATGGATTTCTCATCGCTCTCCCAACCTGCCCCTCTTGGCACATAGCTCATACACCTAATATGTTCTGCAGCTGGTAGCTAAGGAAAAAGGGTACAACAAATGGTCACGGGGTGTGGTGGCTTCATATATAATGGCCCCGACATCATACCTGGCCTAGAGCGCACTACAGCACTGAGCAGAGCTGATGCAGAGCCGCGCTATGCCCCATGGCGCTGGAGATGCAACATCATAGATGAAGAATCCGTGAGTGGAACATCCAACGGAAAGTAAATGACTTTGAGGTTAGTAATTTGTTCATCTTCACCTGGAGCAGTCTAGCTTGTGTGCAGTCAATGGTAAATACTAATGTTTTATGGTGTATGCTTGCAGAGGCATCAGAGAACTTTCCATCTGGGGACATGAGGAATGGTTTGAACTCCCCTGTGGGAGATGGCAGAAAGGCTGACAGTCAGACATTACACTTGGGGTTAGACACATCTGGTTAAGGGGCCTGATCTATGTGCATGGGCATCATAGTCTGCAGATATTCTTGGCTAAGGATGTTGGGGTTCACCCCAGATGTTGCAGCAAAGGGCCTCAATATGACTTGATGTATTTGCTGAGCAAATGATGCTGGATGGACATCTGTCAAGAAGTGGAATCTGTGGGAGAAGAATCCATAGAAAGAATATTACTGATAAGTAATGTTTCCTTTTTTCAGCCCACAAAAAGAAGAGAAATCACTTACTATGACGGCATGAGAGCGAGGATGAGTCCTCCGACACCTGCTCCTGTACAAAGGAGAAATGCTCCACAATGACCTCATCCTCTGACGAATGGGAACATTTCAGACAAAAGATGCTCAATATTTTTCCAGCTTTGGTGCCGACATCAAGGACCATAGCACACAAAGCTGCTGCGCTGATTGCTTTGCACAAGTTGGCGTCTATTTCCTTCAGCCAATGTTTACAAATAATGCAGACATCTATGATGAGGACAGTGATGCAGTACCTTTCAGCCTTGAACCTTCAGAGCTGACCCAGGCCTGCTGGGTGAACAACACAAACTTAGGAGTCCAAGATCAGGAGGCGGATGACCAGTTTGTTGGGGAACCAGATCTTACTCACTTAGCCACTGACGTCCGCAAGCAGCCTCGATACGTTCCCTGACCTCAACATGCCTGAGGCTTCCCCATATGACCATCCAAGAATGGCTTTTTGGCCAATGATCCAGAAAGTGGTTGAAGCCTTAGGACTCAATGCTCCGCCGAGGCCCACCCATCAATATGAGCTAACATATATTTTAGATAGAGAGAAACGATCCTACCCTGTAATCTGGCTGTAGCCAACCTAATTATGACAGTATGGCAAACCCCATGCTCTGTGCCGACAGTCAGCAGGAATCTTGAAAGAATATTAACTTGAAGCACGGCAGTCTGGAGTATCTAGTGGTGCAGGCAGCTACAGAAGTGGGCACTAAGAGTTCTGAGTGTCCGTCTCTACTTCTGGACAACTAAAGCAAAAAACAGGATGCTTTTGGCAAGAAAATCTTCTGGGCAGGTAGTGTGGCTCTTAAAGCAATAAACACCTCTTGCATGCTTGCAAGATAATGCACAGTCTCTGGAATGTGGTTTTGGAGGCAGCAAACCACTTGTCTGAGGGCATTATATAGGAAATAGTAAAGGACGGAAAGGAAGCTGCATGCCAGGTGCTGAAAATAGGGTTGAGCAGGGCAGACTGGGTGGCCTGAGCTATGAGGAAAGCATAGTTTCTCCGAAGGTACTGGTAGATGAGAACCAATACCTTTTATGCAGACATACATGCCAAGCTGCTCGAAATGCCCTTTGACAGTGTAGAGCTTTTCTGGACAAAATCGGATTAATCCCTAGAGAAATTCAAGGCTTCGCAAGCCACAGCAAAATCTTTGGGATTGTTAGTTCAATGCTGACAAACTAGCACTTTTCGGTGCCAGTGCTGTCCTTTGCTGGAGGCCGTGACTTCAGACCCTTTCAGTCTTTCATGCAGATAAGAAAATAACACTTCAATGGATTGCTTTTCTACCGCAGATTCCTCATTGATAGATATTCCCTCCAGCTTTGCTGCTTCGGAACATTTTCAACAGGGGGTGTAGTGAACATCGACCCGGCCGTCGCCCATTGATCCATCTTGCTCGGTATCTGTCATCGGCACCAGACATGACGTTGGGCGTTGTATAAGTAGCGCGTCACTACGCCCCGATTTCAGTTCTTTTTTTTCCGCACGCTAACACGCTGCTTTAGGAACACGGAGGTAGTCTCTTGAAGAAAACTTTAACTTTTATCGAAATTCTTTGATGCAAGATGTCGGTCGCACAAGCAAGTGTCCGGTTTGAAGCGGTGTACTGATTGTGGCACCAAGATGTCCCTAACCGACCCACATGAGTTGTGTGTCTGGTGTCTCGTCACGGTACTGATGGCGTGCTCGTCATGCACCAAGATGCAGCCGAAATCACTTTGCGACCGAGCAGCTAAACTCGCTCTGGGTCGACCACCCTCAAAATCTCAGTCGACGGTTTGTTCCTTGGAGGCCGAAACCAAGGGTCATACCCCAAAAAATACTGGCGGAAGAAGAACAAAAGGTCTCACTTGAGGAGCCACACTTCCTCGTCTTCGTCCCAAAAAAAGAGAAGGCGCCACTGCCATCTGAGTCTTCGACGGAAAGAGGTAAGCCGTCGGCGGGTACTACCACCCGCCAGGAGTGAGAGACATTTAAGTCCTCCATGCTTGAAATGTTCAAGCAGCATGCTGCAGTCGGCACATCTGCCACCCCCATGCAGCATGCTTCGGAGCCAAGAGCGGCACTCAGTGTACCTGACCCCTCTGGTGCCCCGGTACCGACTATGTCGGCACTGATTAACCTTTCGAAGTTGAAAGATGTTGTATGGCAGCTAGATTATCCCTGTGCGTCCATGGATGGCGAAGCTACAGCGTTTCAACCTCCGTCGACACCGACATCCACCTTTACGGCGCCGAAGGACAAGCACTCCACATCGACGTCGATGGCTGTCGACAAAGTCTTTGCACCATAGCCCCGGTACGAATCTTTGGAGGCCAAGATGTCGACCCTATGTTCCTGGGCTTGGGCTTGGTCGACTGTTTTGAAGACCAGTGTAGACTACATCAACTGGCTGAAGTTCTCCATGACGCCAGTGGTCTGGACACGTCACCAGACTTAGTTTCAACAGTCTCAGCCTTATCTCCACAATGTGTCCAAATTCATGGCTCTGGTGGAAAGTGTCATTAACACCCTGGGTTTACACTCTGTGGCACCCCCTCAAGGTTACGACCTCACTGACATCTTAGATCTATCCTCTGATCAACATATGCCCTTGAACCCGGCCATTGCCGATCCGCAAACACCATGTTCCACTCATTTCAGGGAAGTACAGGCCGGCTAGCGGAGACACCTTATAGCTCTCCTCTCACCTTTCCCCAGAAGGGCTTGTTATGCAAGCTGCTACAGTCTCCAGACCAGCATCATCTACGTCCACTCTGCCCCCAGACAGAGAGGCAAAGAAAGTAGATGCCTTGGCAAAGAAGGCATTCACGTTAGGGAGCAGGGCCCTCAAGGCGACCAATGTGGCAAGCAGTTTTGCCAACTACTCCTTCGGCCTATGGACAGCGGTGGAACATGGTGCCCAGTATGTCCCCCCAAAGGAGAGATGCGCAAGGGCGTCCTACAGCTGGTGGAGGATGGGAAGGAAGTGGCAAAGCAGGCGCTGCGGATGGGCCTGGACTTCGCCTACTGTGTGGGCCGCTCTATGACTTCGGCCATAACCTTAAGGAGACCGGCCTATTTAAAGACCTGGTTTTTCACCCAACGTCCAAATGAAACTTTTTGACATGCCCATTCGAGGGCAATCTTCTTTCCGGCCATAAAGCTGATGATTCCCTGGAAAACTTCAAGAAATCTAAACTTGCTGCCAACTCCTTGGGCCAAGCTGCGCAGCCGGCCAAACCTGTTTTTAGCTTCGCTTCTAGAGCACGGTGCTACAGGAGGTATGCTCCTTATTACAGTAGATCTCGGCTCCCACCAGCCAGGAAAGGGCAGAAAAGTTTCTCACGCTCCGGAAGGGGCAGAGTGGCTTCTAGAGGCCAACAGGCAGTGTCAGCGGCGGGGCCGACACAGCCTCCGAAACCACTTTGATTTCCTGTCTCACAGCGCACAGGTTGGAGGGCGGTTGACGGAACACTTGCTCCATTGGCAGGGAATTGCTTCCGATGCCTGGGCTTTACAGCTCATTCAATGGGGTTATTGTCTGCTGTTTCTGAGAAAACCACCGGACCGAACACCTCCACCTCCAATCGAACCGGGACAGGAGCTCCAGGAAGAACTGAGAGTCCTGTTGCTGAAGGGTGCCATGGGAGAGGTACCTACCGAACAGAGAGGACCGGGTTGGTATTCCTGGTATTTCCTGGTGCCCAAGAAAGGAGGAGGTCTCCGTCTCATTCTAGACCTCGGGGCCTTGAACAAGTTCTTGAGGAAGGACAAATTCAGGATGGTGAAGTTGAGAGTAATTCTCCATGCTCTCGAATTTCAGGACTGGCTGGTGTCCATAAACCTACAGGACACCTGTTTCCATGTGCCAATACATCGAAAGGACATGAAGTTCCTAAGGTTCACCATAGGAGACATGGACTTCCAGTTCAAGGTGCTTACTTTTGGTCTTACCTCTGCCCCAAGGGTCTTCACCAAGCCCATGGCGGTAGTTGCAGCCCACCTCAGGAGATCCGGAGTCCATGTATTCCTATACCTGGATGACTAGTTGATCAGAGGGAAGTCTGTAGAGCAGGTCTTATCCCATCGCCAGGACACCTGTTCACTGCTGCACAGGCTGGCCTTCTCCCTAAACTTGAAGTCCCAGATGACACCAGTCCAACAGCTCCAATTCATCAAAGCAGTCCTAGATACCTAAGTGGGAAAAGACTTCCCTCCCAAGGAGAGAGTACTCGGCTTGACACAGATGTTGCATTTATTCTGGAACAATGTCACCCTACCAGCGGCTTCCTTCTAGTCCTCATGGCCTCCTGCATTTTTCTGGTGCCAGGGGCCCAGCTGCGCATGAGATCCCTGCAATGGTTACTGATAGATCAGTGGTCTCAGTACTTTGGTACTCTTTTGAATCTAATAAAAGAGTCCCCTTAAGTGGTAAATGGCCTTTCGTGGTGAGACGACCGCAGTAGTCTTTTGGTTGGGAAACCCTTCTGGCCTCTTTGGCCTCAGACCCGAGTCGTCATGGATGTGTACTTAAAGGGTTGGGGTGCTCTTAGACTCTCAATAATAGAGATAAAGATGGTACTCACAGAACTGGTGTTCTTTTTCCTTTGACTTCTTGGTTCGTTCCTGTGGTACTGAAGTTGTGGTATGCCTCCCAGAAGGCGCTGAAGAGACCAGAGAATGGGCTCCAAGCGCCTCGTGGCCGACACCCTCGGGAAGCCCTCTGGGGAATAAAACCCGATGATGTATCTGGATTCCTCCAATGAAGACGTGCAGGTATGGGAAGGATTCTTGTTAACAGTCCTTTGATCTTGTGCCATGAGCAGAAGAGTCCAGCTGCCAATAGTCGTGACATAAAGAGCCTGGTAGCCGAGTGTCGGGAAAGTAGAAGTACGGTACAGGAATTATCTTCAGGAAAGGAATCGGGAGATGGTAAGTAATCAAGACGCTCAACGGGGTAGAACGGCACCCGGAGCGAAGTTGTAATACGTGCGCGCAGGCAGTGTAACAGAAAGCTTAACATGGCGGAG
This sequence comes from Ambystoma mexicanum, assembly GCF_040938575.1. Lineage (NCBI taxonomy): Eukaryota > Metazoa > Chordata > Amphibia > Caudata > Ambystomatidae > Ambystoma > Ambystoma mexicanum. The sequence goes on along the minus strand of NC_090922.1, from coordinate 1,209,784,145 downwards.
GAGCCCAGAGCGGGTGAGCAAAGGAAGCACAGCGGGGCCGAAGCGCCCGCAGAGGAAGGATGGAGGAGGAGGGCTCGGCTGTTGAAGGAAACAGCCGTGGGAAGGAAAAAAGGAAAGGAGGAAATAATGGAGGGAAAGTAAAAGGTAGACCGAAGTCTGGAGGTTGGAGATGGAAGTTTGCAATAAAGCAGGAGCGAAAGCTGCTACACAGGGTGTGGAGCGAGTAGCGACGCGCCTACCTGTATCATTACAGTACAGATATAGTGTTTGGTGCGAGGAGGTCGCCATCTTGGGATAAACTAGACCCGCTCTTAGAAGTGGGATAAACGGAACCAAATAGGCGCCATCTTGGTTTCTGTTGCAGGTAGTAAGGATGGTGTAGTTTCCATGTTTTCCAATATGAACGCTGGGATTACCTAACGGGTGCTCACTGCAAGGATTTGAAGGTGAGCGGCCTCTGGTCAGCAATATAAGTCAGGTGGCACATCAACAGGCTACAATTATGTGCCATCAGGCAAGCCCTGAAAGCATTTGCCCTGTCTCAGCAGGGGAAACATGTCCTCGTTCTGACAGACAACATAGTGGCGATGCACTACCTCAACAAGCAAGGTGGAGTGCACTCCCGCCCCCTCTCCACAGAGGCAAGGATGCTTTGGTTGTGGTGGCTGGAGAACAAGATCTCGGTCTCTGCAGTTCATCTGGCCGGCACAGAGAACAACTTGGTGGATGCTCTGAGCAGGCAGAGCACGGTCTCACACGAGTGGGAAATGTGCCAGGAAATCCTAGAGGAGGTCTTCTCTCTCTGGAGTACCCCAGCAGTGGATATGTTCGCAACAGAGTCCGATAGGAAATGCGAACTGTTCTGCTCGAGGGAACTCCCAGCAAACGGTGTGCAGGGGGATGCGTTTCTGGTGGATTGGACCTTCCCTCTCCTATATGCATTCCCTCTGATTCCCGTCATTCCATGGGTTCTCTGGCGGTTGAAGAGGTTTCGAGCCACCATGATCTTGATCACCCGGACTGGGCGAGGAGAACATGATACTTCAACCTATTGGATTTGTCCATTGGTCCGCCTCACCGGTTGTCTCAGCGACTGGATCGCCTAACCCAGTCGGAAGGCCAGATACTCCATCCAGCCCTGGAATTCCTCAACCTACATGCATGGCTCTTGAGAGGATGGGATATGACTGGGACCTCTCTGAGGAAGTACTTGATGTGTTGCTGGCTGCGTGCAGATGGAGAAGAGTTGAGTCATGGTGCAGGGAACGTGATATTGCAGTGCTGGGGTTTCCGCTGTCACTGGCCTCTACAGGCCTTCAGGTTAGCACAGCTAAAGGATATTTGTCAGCCTTGTCTATGTTTAAAAGATCCCCAGATCAAGGTTCATGTTTCACGACCCCGGTAATGGCACAATTCCTGTAAGGCCTTGTAAATAGGTTTCCGCCAACTCCTTTTGTTGTCCCAGATTGGGACCTTAATCTGGGCCTTAAATTTCTGATGACCGCTCCTTTTTAGCATATGCACTCTTGTTCATTGCGGCTCCTCTCATTGAAAACGGCCTTCTTGGTGGCTATCACTTCCGCTAGGCGGGTGAGTGAACTACAGGCCTTATGATGTATGCTTTTTCCGGGAAAAAGTTTCACTCAGGGTAAGGCCTGCTTAGTTTCCTTCCCAAGGTCGTGTCCGAATTTAATTTGTCACAATCCATCGACCTTTCCGGTATTCTATCCTCCTCCTCACCCTTCTAAACAGGAGGAACGATTCCATCGGCTTCACCCTAAGTGGGCACTGAATTACTATGTGCCAGAACATCTGTTTTGAGAAGAGCTGACCAGCTCTTTGTGGCTTATTCCTTAGCCCGTAAGGGCTTGCTCATATCAAAGCAGACTTTATCACGTTGGATAATCCTCTGCATAGAGGAGTGTTACCAGACCGCTGGGAAAGTTTTACCAGCAAGCATCAGTGCCCATTCCACAAGGGGGTCGGGGGGCTCTCTGTATCCACTGCATTGCAGAGGGGAGTCCCTGTCCGGGAGATTTGTCGTGCTGCGACATGGTCGTCTTGGCATACCTTCGCAAAGCACTTTAGCCTGGATGTGGCTTGCACTTCCGATGGGCATTTTGGCAGGGCAGTTCTGCAGAATCCCTTAGTTTGACTTTCTACCCGCCTCCTTCATTTCTGCTTTGGGAGTCTATCCAATGAGGAATCTGCGGTAGAAAAGCAATCCATTGAAGGAGAAATTACCTTATTGTAATGTTCTTTCTATGGATTCTTCTCCCGCAGATTCCTCCCCTCCCATCCGTCCTCACTGTGAAAGTCAGTGTTTGGTGCGCATCTTTTTATTTCAAATAACGATGACTTGGAGATGTTCCTCTGTGTCCCATTTTTCTGTCTTCCTGCCACATCCTTAAATTAAAAACATTTTCTGACACTACTACTTTTTCAATTGTCCTCCTTCCGAGGTCAGTAATGAATTACTATTTTTTAAGAAATGGGCTCATTAGCCTGCTTGTTCTCTCTGTTTCATATGCAGTGTGTAGTGCTCTGAATGAAAGGGGGAACTGAGATCGGGGCGTAGTGACGCTCTACTTATACGACGCCTGATGTCATGTCTGGGGCCGACGACCAGACGCCGAGCAAGATGGATCGATGGTTGATGGCCGGGTCAAGGTCCACTACGACCCCTGTCGAAAATTTTGCAAAGCAGCGTAGCTGGAGGGAAAATCTATTGGGTGAGGAATCTGTGGGAGAAGAATCCATAGAATATTAAGGAAAGGTAATTTCTCCTTCCTGGCCAAAGTCATCCAGAGGCTTTTCACTAGACCGGGTAGAGGTAAAAGTGCTGAGAAATCTCAAAGACAAGGAGCCTTGCAGCCCTCTGCAACCTCCTCTCAGTAGTTTATTTGATTTCTCCATGTCTCACTTGATGCTGGTAGGGGGGGAACAATCTTGGGGGTTTTGAACGACTTCGGACGCCTGGGTCCTTCAGGTGGTTGCTTGCTGAAGGGTCCTGCCTCCCATTCATCTGAAAAGCCCTGGATCACCCTCAGTCATGACCCCATCCACAGAACCAGTCCAACCGAAAGAGCTTCAAGCTCTGCTTCTGAAGGCAACGATGGAACTATTCCCTGACAAGGAACTGGGAAAGGGATGGTAGTATCTACTTTTTGATACCCAGAAAAGATGGGGGTTTACATCCAATTTTGGATTTATGACTTCCCAATACTTTTCTGAGAAGCGACAAATTGAGGATGGTGACGTTGGTTCAGATTTTACATGCCATGGAGCTCCAAGATTGGTAAGTGTCCCTACTAGACCTCCTAGACATGCATTTCCATGTGCCCATCCACCAGAAGCACTAGAAGAAAATGAGCATTGTGATTGGAGAGGTGAATTACCAAGAGAGGTGAAGTGCTCTCTTTTCCACTGACTGCTGCCCAAAGGTTTTCACCAAACTGATGGTGTTTGGTGGCAAGGCTCAGGAGGGAGGTAATTCACCTGGATGACTTGCTCACCAAGGCCAAGTTCCAAGAGCAGGCGATCCCTCATCTTTACTGCATGTGCCATCTCCTTCACAATCTAGGATTCTCCCTCAATTTCAAGAAGTCCCAGGTGACCCCTTTTTAGGAACTCATTTTCTGATGGATTCATTCCTCCACGGATCCCTGATCTAAGATACACTATCCAACACCAGCTGTTCTTCAGAAACTTGTCCCCCTCCAGGGGGTGCAGCACGTTTTAGTGTTGTCGCTGTCTGACGCCTCTATGTGCCCCTCGTCGGACATGACGTCAAGGACAGTGTATATTGAGGCTCTGTGCCCTGTGGCTGCCTTTCCTTTTTTCCGTGCACTGTGTTCACTTCAGGAATACACACAATATTGAATATTTTTTGACACCATGCCCAACTCAACAAAGGCTTTGGGATTCAAACCTTGTATGGATTGCAGTATCATTGTCAGATCTGCTGAGGATTTGCCACTACTGCTTGGGCGAGGTCCACGACACCCAGGACTGTGGGTCGTGCCCGTTCATGCACCAAATCCCCTTGGGGGTTGGGCAGCGAAAACCTTCACCTACGTCTACAAGGCTAACGGTGAAGTTATGCTGTACCGTTCGAGGCCGCCAGTGTGCAACGTTGATCTGAGGAGAGATCGTCCCTGCGCAAGGAAAAAGAGAGAAGAAAAAGCATTGTGAAGGTCACGCTCTCTGAGCTGGTCTTCGCATCAGCATTCTTCATCCAAGACGAAGAGTCACTGCTCCAGGGAATCCCCAGAAATGGCCACTCGGGTACCTTCTCCAACCCAATCCTTCACCCTGGAGGAATGGGAGAAATGTGATGTGTGTGCAACATCGTTGCCAAGGTGCCAGCGGCTTTGGGCTCTGCTACGGCTGCTCTGTTACTGATGGTGTCCCTTGCAGTGACAGGGCTTATCACATCCTTTGGGACTGGGAGGGCACCTGCAATGGAACACTTCTTCACGCAGGCCTGGATCCAAGGGTGGGGGGTGAGATCTCCCAGCATTGACAGCTCCCCCTTTGTGCATCGAAGCCTTAGCGCTGGTCCTGAATTAGTCTTTGCTGCTTATTGGCACCGTGGACACTTGGGCTCGGATATGGAGTCAAATCCATAGGACACAGGTGAGCCTTCCCCGCATCAGCTCAAAAAGAGAATGACCAGTGAAAATGGAAGGAGTCAGCCTGTAAGCCTTGAGGGACTCCGATACCACCTTTCCCCAGGGAAGACCATTGGCAAGGGCCAACTGAATTGCCCCTTTGACAAAACGATACATTAATTCCGCCAGGCCGTTGGCTTGTGGATTACACAGCGCAACCTTATGATGACGTATACCTAGATCATCCAGAAATGTTTGCATGTAATCCGACACAAACTGAGACCCGTTATCAGTCGCTAAACTAGCCGGCACACCCTCCCTGTCAAACACCGCAGAGAGGAACTCCACAATTTTTTTGGCCGTAACAGTAGACAAGGCAGTGGCCTCGACCCATCTGGATGTATAGTCCACCATAACCACAACAAATCTCAGACCTCCTCCCAACGAGTCCATGGGCCCCATTATGTCAAGCGCTACTTTGGACCATACCTCACGGGGCACCTCTACGGGATAGATAGGTTGAGAAACAGGAGCCTTGCTTTTATCACTGGTAGAACACGCCGCACAATCCTTCACTACATCCTCCACATCAGCGTCCATTCTGGGCCACCAATAGTCTTCTCTAAGCCTCCTCTTAGTCAAGGACCTACCCAAATGCCCCTGATGGGCCAAAGCGACCAGCTTCCCTCTAAGGGAACAAGGAGGAACTAACCTCAGACCTCTAGCCTCGCCCCATGGACCTTCAGACAATTCTTGCCATACATGCCCATATATTTTGGACAAACCAGTACTAACAACACTACTCCTGAGTGCCGTCCTTACTTCAACCAATTCAGGATCAGCTGCACATTCTGCACTCCATTCCGGTTCCGATACCAGGGGCACTACACTAGCAACCAAGGAACAATCGTCCCCCACCAGACCCTGGTCCGTACTACAAGTACTCGGAAAACGCGACAGGCAATCTGCTACCGCATTCCTCACACCTGGGACATACTCGACCTTGAAATTGAACTCTGTCATATCGGCCATCCACCTCATGATCCTAGTAGATGCATGAGACAACCCTTTCGTCGTCAATACATGTACCAAGGGCTTGTGGTCAGTACGAAGAGTGTACTCAATTCCCCACAGAAAGGTTCTAAAATATTTAGAAGCCCACACAGCCGCAAGAGCTTCCCTCTCTATGACTGCATACCTGCGATCAGCCTCTCTGAGAACTCTAGATGCAAAAGCAATGGGCCGTAGTTCACCACCAACCCTTTGTTCCAACACAGGACCTATGCCATACTCGCTCGCGTCTACTGTAAGAAAAGTTTTCCTGGCTGGAGAAAAGGAACTCAAAGATGGGTCTGCTCAATCTCCTCTTTCAACCTGAGAAATCCCACTTGACACTGATCCGACCAGGCGAAATGCACACCCTTTCTCAGCAATGACCTCATACCAACAGTTTTGTCGGCATAAGAAGGGACAAACCTGCTGTAATACTCTGCAAGACCCATGAACGATCTTAACTGGTCTTTATTTGCTGGGGACGATGCGTCATTCAATGCCTTCACCAACTCACTCTTAGGGTGAATACCCTTGGCATCCAGAGAATGCCCCAGGTAGGTCACGCTGTGAACACCCACTTTACATTTACTGAGTTTGACAGTGAGACCACTAGCCTTCAAGACACTCATCACCTCAAGAACTCTCGAATCATGCTCAATTTGAGACTCACCCCACACTAGGATGTCATCTTGGAAACATTCCACCCCACAAATCCCTGCAAAAAGTTTCTGCATTATCCTCTGAAAAACTGCCAAAGCAGACGCCAAACCAAAGGGCATCCTACAAAAACGGAATGCACCAAAAGGGGTAACAAAGGATGTATGGGGGCGGGAGTCAACATGCAGGTCTATCTGATGATAAGCAGATGACAGGTCAAACGTAGAAAAACAGGATGCACCACACGCTAAGGAAAGCATCTCATTGATCTTGGGCAGGGGGTGTCTGTCAACCCATATGCTTGAATTAAGATCCCTGAGATCTACGCACATCCTCATGCCCCCATCACCTTTGCGTGCCAGAACCACTGGGGCCAACCATTCCGAACACTCCACTTCCTCTATGATCCCAGATTGTTTGAGTTTGTTAAGTTCTTCCTTTAAAGCATCACGAGCCATAATGGGAACCCTTCTAACTTTATGGACAACAGGCACAGAACCTTTCTTGAGAACTATTTTGTGTGCAAAACCTTTCAATTTGCCCACCTTAGGAGTAAAGACTGAGGGAAACTTGCTTTCCAGAACTTCCGCCGTGAGTCCCGTAGACAACCCAGCACCCTCATCCTTTTCACTCACACTCATCACTGGGACTGGCTTCCCTAGCCTTATTTCCAATTCCAGAGCTGCTTGTTCGTCCCACCATACCACCATAGCCACATATAACTTTCCCTTGGCCACCCGGCCTTCAAACTCTATATTGGCCCACTCAAACACAAGAACCTTGATGGGTACTCGCCCATAAGCACACAGGTTTATGTCAGACGCAGACAAATCAGACACCTTTTTGTGAAACTTAGACACATACAGTTCAGGGTATATCATTGTATATGGAGACCCCGTGTCCACCATCATCTCCATGGGGACTCCATTGACCATGAGTGTTGACCAAGCTCTCTTCTTGCAGCTTCCCACACTCGACAACGATCCTTCAGTGGTACCTCCATTATCGTTGTCGGAACAACCCATGTGCCCCACTATTGTCACCTCCTCCTCATCATTAGCGTCCACCATTTTCACTCCCTCCTTAGTGGATGCAGCACTCCTGCACATGCGGGCATAATGTCCCTTGATTTTGCATCTCCTACATTCCACATTGGCAGCAGGACATTCTTTTGCGCCCGCCACATGTCCACGCCAACCGCATCTCTTGCACAGTTCCTTTGACGAAGGTATCGTCCTGCTGTCCTTGTTTCTCGCTCTGGCATTGACAGTCCTGCGGGAAATCACAGCATGCACAGCTTCCCCTTTATCGGCCATTTCTCTCACACTCTTCCTGGATTCTTCAATTGCGCAGGCTATCTCAATGACCTTTTCCAGGGGTGGAACCTTTTCTATCCACAGTCTTTCCCTGACGCGTACATCACACGTACGCATCATCACTTGGTCACGGATATACTCATCAATGGTACCAGTGAATTTGCACGTTGCTATCAAAGTGCGCAGGGCAGTCACATAGGCATCTATACCCTCGCTGGAGCTCTGAGCCCTCGAGAAGAAATGGTACCTCTCAAGAACAACGTTGGCCCTCCTGCCAAAACGTGCTTCCAACTTGCCCAAAGCTGTTTCATAAGCAAGCACCACTCCCTGTACAGCATCACCACCCTCATTACCTTCTGCGGGGGCAGCAGGGGCAGCGTGCACATTGGGACCGGGAAGATGCCTGAACAACCTGAGACCTTCAGTTCCCAAACAATTGAGTAAGGCCGCTTCCTTCTCATCATCTGTAAACTGCAGCTCTGAGGTACACCTTGAAGGTGTCAGCCCACAAGTCCCATACAATTGCCGGTTCACCAGGACTGGCCAGAAATGCAGGAGGCGGATGTGCGTTGTTGTGCTGCATGTTGAGAGGAGCAAGTTAGGGTTTCCTGCACTAGCCAACCTCCCTCCCGTGCTTGGCAAGAAGCAACCAATCTGTGAATGTCACTGTTCACGACCTAAACCTGCTTAGAACAGTTCAGTAAAAATGCTGCAGCGCCTTGGAGCTCAGCACAGTGATAGAACCCCTTGAGTGTTCGTATGGGGTTAACTTTTCCACTCTTCCCTGGAGAGAACGCCTTCTTGATAGCACTGCGTGCTGATAGGGCTGAGCTGTCCACGCGTTCAAAGGCCTCCCCCTTCCAGCTGGCATGGGCATCCAATGTCAAAACGGGGACCGGCAGGCACAAGAAGCTGATTGCAGCGCCTCCCCCGGGCTCTCCCCCTCCCGCTCGCCGCGGTGGAGCCGCACGCAGGAGTGAGTAGAGAGCCCTCACCCTCCTCACCTTGAACCCTCTGGGAGCGGAGGTCCCGCGCTCGACCCCAGCTGGGGAGCGCAGGCCGTAGGCACGCCGGCTTCCGTGCTGACGTGCGCAGAGGAATTTCTCTCTCCTCACCTCGAATGCCTCCAGCAGCGGAGGCCCCGCGCTCAACCCCGGCTGGGGAGCGCAGGCCTTAGATACGCCGGCTCTGGTGCCGACGTGCGTGTAGAAACTTCTCACCTCGAATGCCTCCAGCAGCGGAGACCCCGCGCTCCACCCCGGCTGGGGAGCGCAGGCCTTAGACACGCCGGCTCCAGTGCCGACATGCGCGGAGAATCTCCTCTCCTGCGAGAGGGCGAAAGTCTGGCCTCTCCGACGCCGCAACACATGGGATGGGGAAGCAGAATGGGCTGCTGGACGCCGCTCCTCACCCGCACCAAGAGCCACTCGCTCGACGCGGAGAGCGTCCCCAGGAGGTCCCCCCTCCCCGCGAGCCCTGCACACCGCCTCGGCTGCAGGCGCTCTGCGAAGAGCAGGAACTGAACTGTCGGCGGCACGGGACGGCAGTCCCCATCGAAGCAGGCCGCAGGAAGAGGAATGTAGGAAACTGCTGGGCGGCCAATCGGCAACGTGGGTTGAAGGCTGGTTACTCTCATTGCCAGTGTAATAAGGAAGCTACACACTGCCGGTAAGTGAAGATCCTTTATTAGTAACCAGCCTGAGCCCAGCAGTGCTCAGCCTACTCATCAGCTCTCCACTTCAACTCATAATGGCTGCCCATAGAATGTAGAACCTTAAACAGATGTAAACATGTCATCAGGGCAAGAGTGGAATTCTACGACGTAGAAGTCCACTCAAGAGCAAGCACATATTACAACAGATATCTTAGTTGAAGAATCTGGGGAAGATATATAACATTCGAAAAGAAGATATATTCACAGGTGTCTATGCCACAGAAATAGGACCAAGGCTAATGGTTCATAAAGTTTCCATATTAAAACATATTTTTATTTAATTTTAACAATCTTAAAACTGATCATATTACATAAAACTCAATGTCAAAATTGATATGTAAAACAAATAAAACATACTTTACAGAACACAAGAAAAACACATACTGTGGGTTGATTTTCAATAATTGTAACACTTCTCCGTGCGAACTTTCACTCTGGACTATTTAGTCATATTCTAAGATGTTATAAGTGTATTTTTTCAAACCCAACGTGTACAAATTTCTGTCCTTAAAACACAGACAAATGTAGGACATTCATCAGGGGTAAAATTGCTTGTGTTGAGATGGTGATAAAAGTTTTCCTTTCCTATCACTCTCTTTTTTGCCACTTCTTTAAGCAATGGTGAGCCCTGTAGGTAAGGACAACACTGTTACCAAATGATTTCTTGAATTTTTGATCTTATTATTAGATTTCAAAAAGGCACCCCGATCCAAATAGGGTGCTCTGTATGTTTCTAACTTACATACCTCTTAAATTGTGGTATATAATTCCACAGTCTTGAACCAATAAATTCGTAATGATAAGAGCGATTTCCTATTAAATTAGGGAAGATCCCTCCAACCTCCTCTTAGTTCTGCAAACAACAAAAACACAGAAAGAGACTATCTAAAATCTGTTTAGACCTGTGTAAAATAGTTCTTATTTCTTTTGCTAAGTCATATTACCTACAGATGAAGCAGGTGGGTTCTACTCATGTATTTTCCATATAGATGGGTCATGTGAAAGAAGCTCTGCTTAATTCTATAAAGGGAAAAACAGACACACACAGGGGTGTCAATGCCTAACATAGAGGAGTGTAATCTCACATCCGAATGCTCAAAATGTATTTTTTAACAATTTCTCTGAAGGAAATTTGTATGATTTTTATTCGCTCCTTAAGGGAACACCACAGATTTGTCAAACCATTGATGTGGAGAAATTCAACAGGTGGAAATTTATATTGGTAATGCGATCTCGCATCTAAGTGTTCAAAAATGCATATATATTCAGGATGCATCTGAAAACAGTTGATGTTATGTAAACTCACTAATTCTAAAAACAGTTAGCCATACCATATGTATTAGATACAAAAATGGATTTATGTTGGAGCTAGGGTTTTAATACCAAAAATTACCAAATTAATTTACCAACAAAAAGCCATTCTTATCTGAAAATACAAGTCTCTGAGGGATTCCCGAGTACAAACACATTTCGCGTGCCATTGTGTTCTGTAAAGTGTATGTTTTATTTGTTTTACATATCGTGTTTGACATTGAGTTTTATGTAATATGATCATTTTTAAGATTGTCAAAATTAAATAAAAATATGTTTTAATATGGAAACTTTATGAACCATTAGCCTTGGTTCTATTTTTGTGGCATAGACACATGTGAATATATCTTCTTTTTGAATATTATATATCTTATCCATGTGGTAAGAAGTGTATCAATCCTTTGAACATGGTATATGCCGTTGGAGAATAGTGAATCTGGGGAAGAAACATCCACTCTACTCGATAATTGCAGAAGGTCTGATATCCTTGACAATTGCCACAGTTTCAGGGACAGACGTAGCCACATAAGCGACCTCATGCCTAGCCGAGCCTCCTAGACACCAGAATGCAGGTGGCCATGAGACCCAGCATGCGGCAGGAACCTGTCCCTGGGATTGGAGGACATGTACCATCTGGGAGATGTTTGCCACTCCGTCCTCTGGCTGGAAGACTCTGCACAAGACAAAACTGCCCCCATAAATCTGAGCGACTGGAATGGAAAAACATGGGTCTTTTTGAAGTTCAGGAAAAAATCCAAGCTGTGCAACAGGCTGCACATATGGAATAAAAGTGCTGATGTCTGTCTGGGGAGCGAGCATGGACACACCAGTCATCTAGGTAGGGAAATACATGAATGCCATCCGTCCTAATGTGAGACGCTACCACTGTCAGCAGCTTGGTGAAAACCCTGGCCACTGAAGAAAGACTTAACAGTAGGACATAAGGTGATCTTCCTGGTGGGCATCAATTCTGCTAGATGGGTGAGTGAGCACCAGGCGTTGCCTGTAAAACAGTCATTTCGAGGGGATTGGGTCCTCCGACGTATTCCATATCTATGACATGTAATCACCACAGCTGTGCTGCTTCGGAAACTTTTTTCGGCGTCTGCGTCCTGCGTCGATGACGTCGATGCGCCGTCGTCGAGGGCCTCCTCCGACGTCATTCGATGTGATAAGTAGGACGCACGACGCCCGTAGCCTCAGTTCCGTTTTTTCCGCGAACGTGTTGCTTCGTGATTCTCGGTTCACGCCTCGACTCTTTTGAGTTCTGTTCTTCTCGGTTCTTCGAACCTGTTCGTTTTGTGAAAATCCTTCGTGTGAAGATGTCTTCTACTTCGTCTTCGACCCCGCGTCCGGGTTTCAAGAAGTGCGGGGAGTGAGGGTCCAAGATGTCGGTGACGGACTCGCACGACGCCTGCCTCTGGTGCCTCGGGGAGGCCCACGACACGGATGACTGTATCGACTGCCAGTCGCTCACGTCCAAAGCCTTACGCGAACGTAAGAAGAAGTTGTCGGTAGGTCGGGTGTCTAAGCCCAGGAAGTCGAAGTCTGCGGGGCTTTCGACGGATGATTCGAGGGGTGACTCTCCGCGTCATTGTCGGAAGTCTTGTGGGTCTCCTTCTAGGAGTCGGTCTCGCCACTCCTCAGCCTCTTCGAGGCATTCTCGGAAGCGCCGACACCGGTCGTCTTCCAGGTCCTCTTCGGAGGACTCTGCCCGGCACGTCGCTTACCCCACCAGCCGTGCGACGCCGGAGGAATGGGCTTCCTTCGGGAAGAAAATGCTGGCGATTCTTGAGTCGCAGGGTACTAAGCCGTCCGCGCCCCCGAGTGGGGTCGGTCGTGAGAGGTCGAGAGACACCGCTCGCAAGAGTGGTCGGCACGAGTCACGGGAGAGGTCCCGTTCGGACAAGGGGACTCGTTCTCGACGTACCCGTTCCAGGTCCCGGTCCTCGACGCGTTCGAGACCGTGTGCACCTGTGCGGTCTTCGAGGAAGACATCGATGTCTGAGGCGTCGAGGGCGTCGACAGGCTTTCTCGAGGCTCCGGCTCCGAGGAAGTCGTCGAAGCCGCCGATGCTGGAGGCGCTGCATCTGACGCTGACGCCGATTTCCTCGACGTCGATGCCGATCCTCTCGGCGCCGATGCCGGTTCTCTCGACGCCGGCGCCGATTCGCTCAACGCCATCGACGCCTTTCGTGTCGGAGGTACCCCGTGGCACGGGTGGACCCCCTATGAAGGCTCTGGTTAAGAGCAAGCACTCTCGGGTGCCTTCTTTTCGCCACCTGGACTATATTTCAGAGGCTGATGAGGATTCTGATGGCCTGGTTCCTAGTCGGGTTCCAGATGACATTGTCTCGGGCCATAGTCAGTTTGACGATTTGAGACAGTCACTGCATGATACAAGTGGACTGGACACCTCTCCGGAGGTGGAGTTTTGTAGGCCTGAGCCTGGCTCTCATGCTGATTCCTCGTACCGGCGCCTTATGGCTAGGGTTTCCGAGTACTTGGGTTGGTCTGCTCCCCCAGGGGAGTTTGTGCAGGATGATCTGACAGACATCCTTGATGTTGGTCCCCCAACTGATCCGGTACTGCAGTTCCATATGGCTTTACAGAGAAGGGTGGCGGCGGCTTGGACTGCTCCGGAGAGTCTCCCGGCGGTGGGCAGATCCTTGTCGCGAAAATACCGTCCAGCCAGTAGCGACCCCTGCTACTTGACCAGGCACCCCACTCCGGAGAGTTTGGTGGTGCAAGCGGCCCCGGCCCCGGCAAAGCAGGCGTCATACCCTACCATCCCTCCTGATAGGGACGACAAACGTTTTGATGGCTGGGCGAAGAAAGTGTTTTCTTCTGGTGGTATGGCGCTTCAGGCGGCCAACTCCATTTGTGCCTTGTCTCGTTTCACACACACTCTGTGAAACTGTGTTGCGTTAGCGGCTGAACATATTCCCAAAGGGGACGAACGGGATGGTTTCCTTGCTATGGTCCAGGATGGTAAGGATGCCATGTGTGAGTCCGTTCAGTCGGGTTTGGACTTAGCTGAATGCGTCAGTAGGTCCATGGCGGCGAGCACCGTGATACGCAGGTTTGCGTGGTTGCGGAAGTCGGGGTTTGCTCCTGATGTGCAGTCTCGGCTCCTCAACATGCCCTTTGACGGTGAACACCTTTTTGGCAGCAAGGCTTTACAAGAGCCTTGAGAGGTTGCAGACCTCGAAGGCTGCAGCGAAGTCGTTGGGCGCTGCAGTTCGCCAACCTCTGCCTTTTTGTCCTAGGGGACAGCAGTGGAGGGGTGGTTCCTTTCGCTATTACTCGTCCTTCAGTAAAGCGAGAGGAGCTGGCAGTCAAAGAGGCCAACGCAGGGGTACCAGAGGTGGACGACAGGGTACCCGTGGTGCCAAGGCCGCTCGGGCAGTTGCCTCTTTGCCCTCCGGTAACGCCGCGGCCGCTCCCTCTCAGTCATGAGGCCATGTCCCATGGTTCGCCGGTTGGGGGAAGGCTGGCGCAGCATCTTGTAGAGTGGCGTGCCATTACTTCAGATGTGTGGGTTCTGGAGATCATAGCCCACGGCTACTGTCTTCCCTTTCGGCACAGGCCTCGCGACAATCCACCGGGGAACCTCTCTTTGCAGAGTCCGGATCCGCTCCTTGCGCAGGAAATTCAAGCCCTGCTGGAGAAAGGCGCCATAGAACTGGTGCTTGTAGCGGAGAGGAACAAGGGATGGTATTCCCCTTATTTTCTGATTTCGAAGAAAGACGGGGGATTGAGACCCATCATGGACTTGCGCGGTTTGAACAAACTCCTCAGGAAGGACAAGTTCAAGATGGTTACTCTCTCTCAAGTCCTCCAGGCCCTTCAGCTTCAGGACTGGTTGGTGTCACTCGACCTCAAGGATGCTTACTTCCATGTGCCGATCCATCCCAAGCACAAGAAGTACCTGAGGTTCGCGGTTGGCGACTCGCACTTTCAGTTTCGGGTCCTGCCGTTTGGATTGACCTCCGCCCCGAGGGCTTTCACCAAGCTCATGGTGGTGGTGGCAGCACATCTCAGGCAAGGGGGGATTCACGTCTACCCCTACCTGGACGATTGGTTGATCAGGGGGAGCTCTCCCGAGCAAGTCCTGGATCATCTGTCCGTCACCTGCCACTCCCTTCACAGGCTGGGCTTCTCCCTCAATTTAAAGAAGTCCCATTTGACGCCAACACAGCGGCTCCAGTACATCGGAGCAGTGCTCGACACTTCCCTGGGGCAGTGTTTTCCTCCCCAGGTGAGGGCTCTTCACATTCAGCAGATGGTGCACAAGTTTCAGCATGCCCAGACGCTCCCAGCGTTCGAGTTCTTGAGGTTGCTCGGCCTCATGGCATCCTGCATTCTTCTGGTGCCAGAGGCTCGCCTGCGGATGAGATCTTTGCAGTGGGCGCTCAAGACGCAATGGTCGCAGTCCTCCGGCAGGATGTCGGACCCGGTTCAGGTGCCGCCCTCGGTCGCCCGGGACCTTCTGTGGTGGGCCGTCAAAGGCAACTTGATGAAGGGGGCTCCATTTTGGCTTCCCTGGCCGGAGGTGACGATCGTGACGGATGCATCCCTCACGGGTTGGGGAGCTCATGCCAACGGGCTGACAGTCAGCGGTCGTTGGTCTCCGTCGGAGTCCAGACTCCATATCAATCTGTTGGAGCTGAGGGCCGTCAGGCTAGCCCTGAAGGCTTTTCTGCCGACTGTGCGAGGAAAGAGTGTCCTGATCCTGACGGACAACACAGTGGCCATGCACTACCTCAACAAAAAGGGGGGGGGCAGGGTCACTTCCTCTGTGCAGGGAGGCGATGCAGCTCGAGTTCTGGGCCATCCAGCAGGAAGTTTCGATCTCGGCAGTTCATCTGGCCGGAGACAAAAACGTGACGGCGGACGCTCTGAGCAGGCAGAGCACGATCTCTCACGAGTGGGAGTTGGCTCAGGAGATTCTCCTGGAGATCTTCGCCCTTTGGGGGACCCCTCAAGTGGATCTCTTCGCCTCCAGTGTCAACCGGAAGTGCGAAAGGTTTTGCTCGTGGGAATTTCCTCCAAAAGGAGCCTTGGGAGACGCGTTCGTGGTGGAGTGGTCATTCCCGCTGCTGTACGCGTTTTCTCCAGTCCCTGTCATCCCGCAAGTGCTGCGGAGGTTACGGAAGTTCGGTTCCCGGATGATCCTCATTGCTCCGGCGTGGGCTCGGAGGACGTGGTACCCGGACCTTCTCGACTTGTCCATCTGCCCTCCGCGTCGTCTTCCCTACCGAGACGATCTGCTCTCACTGGAGGGGTGGTCAGGTTGTCCATCCAGAGGTCGGATCCCTCAACCTTCACGCTTGGCTTCTGAAAGGTTGAGGTATAGGGATTGGGACCTCCCTGAAGACGTGATGGAGGTGTTGCTTTCGGCCCGAAGGCCAGCAACAAAGTCTCTGTACCGTTGCCGTTGGAGAAAGTTCTGCCACTGGTGCAGGGTTCAGAATGTGGATCCTTTTGAATGTGACATTCCCAAGGTTCTGTCCTTTTTGCTTTCTTTGGCCCACAGGGGCTTGCAAGTGGGTACCATTAAAGGTTACCTGGCGGCGCTGTCCATCTTTAAGCGCTCGTCTGAAGAGTGTTCTTACTTTAAAATCCCTTTAATTTCACAGTTTCTGAAAGGGCTCACTAATGTATTCCCTCCGTCACCTTTCCTGGTGCCCGGTTGGGATTTGAACCTTGTTCTTAAGTTTCTTATGGGTGCTCCGTTTGAGCCTTTACATTCTTGCCCTTTGAGGCTGTTAACTCTGAAAACTGTGTTTTTAGTTGCGGTTACTTCCGCTCGCAGAGTGAGTGAGTTACAGGCACTTTCAGTTAAGCCACCCTTCACTGTATTTCACAAGGACAGGGTTGTCCTTAGAGTTCGTCCTTCTTTCCTTCCGAAGGTAGTGACGGAATTTCATTTGGCCCAGAAGGTTGTTCTTCCGGCATTCTATCCTCCTCCGCATCCTGGTAAGAAAGAGGAGAGGCTCCATAGGCTTGATCCTAGGAGAGCTTTAAGCTTTTATGTTTCACGCATGTCCCGGGTCAGAGTGGACGATCAACTCTTTATTGGTTACGCTGGAAAGCGTTTGGGGCAAGCTGTGACGAAACAGTCTTTGTCTCGCTGGATTATTTTGGCCATCTCGGAGTGCTACTGCTTGGCGGGTAAGGACCCACCGGCTGGCTTGCGGGCCCATTCTACCAGGGGTATGGCTGCGTCTACTGCCCTGCAGAGGGGTGTTCCTATTCGCAACATCTGTGATGCAGCCACCTGGGCTTCAGTACATACATTTGTACGTGACTATTCCCTCGATTCCATCCGTGCACAGGATCTGGCCTTTGGCAAGGCGGTCCTTTGCTCTGCTATTTGATTGGCTATTCTAAATTTTGATTCTAAATTCTTTCCCTCCTCCTTGCTCTGGTACTGCTTTGGGAGTCTGTCATAGATATGGAATATGTCGGAGGACCCAATCCCCTCGAAGAACAAGTTACTTTCTTACCTGGTAACGTTCTTTCGATGGGATGGTCCGGTGACGTATTCCATATCGCTCCCGCCCTGCCTTCCCCGCTGCAGAATTTCTTTTGCGATTGCAGCTTACGTTCCGCAAGGCTTTGTGTCTAAATGGCAGTTGACTAGTGTCACACGTTCTGGGGGGAAAAAACTACAACTGAGGCTACGGGCGTCGTGCGTCTTACTTATCACATCGGATGACATCGGACGTCGGAGGAGGCCCTCGACGACGGCGCATCGACGTCATTGACGCAGGACGCATACGCCGAAAAAAGTTTCCGAAGCAGCACAGCTGTGGTGATTACATGTCATAGATATGGAATACGTCGTCGGACCATCCCATCGAAAGAACGCTACCAGGTAAGAAAGTAACTTGTTCTTCTCTCCCACCCCCTCCCCCCAAGAGGTGAAATTGAGAGTGAAGCCTTCTTTTCTCCCAAAGGTGGTCTCAATTTCATCTCTCAAAATATCCATCTTCCTGTTTTTTCTCCTCCGTCCCATGCTTCCAAGAAAGAGCAATGATTCCATCGGCTGGACCAGGAGTGGGCCCTCAGCTTCTACATCTTTTGGATGAGGGACGCTAGGAGAGATGACCAGATTTTGTGGGTTATGCTGGTGCTTACTGGCATGGCTGTGACCAAACAGACTCTGTCAAACTGGATTATTTCCTACATCTCGGGAATGCTATGATCTGGCTTGAAGGATGTGCCTGAAGATCTCGGAGCTCATTATACCATAGGACTGATTGCAACCTCTGCTCTGCAGAGAGGAGCCCCTAGTCTGGCCATTTACCAGGTGGCTACGTGGGCCTTGCTGCATATGTTTGCTAAACATTACTACCTGAAGTCCTATTTGAGGCAGGATGCCTGTTTTGGTAGAACAGTGCTCCAGACCTTTCTGGTATAAGTGGTGTCTTTGCCCTCCTTCCACCTCCAGATCCATGTAATGCTCTGGGAGTCTATCATAGATGAGGAATATGTGGGAGGCAGGAATCAATTAGAGGAATAAGTCACTTACCTCTCAGTAATGTTCTTTCTGATGGATATTCCTCCCACTCATTCCTCATCGCCCTCCCTCCCTATATGACCCTCCATTGGTGGATAGCTAGTACACCTTTAGTTCTGTGGTACCTCAGATCCAAGTGCTCGGGGGTGGGCTAAGTTATTGGAACTGAGGTCATGGGGTACAGTGCCTCAATATGGTTCCATGTGTTAAAATCGCATCAAAAATGGCCATGGACACAAAATATCGCATCAAAAAGGCTGTGGTTTTGCCACCGCAATCCATGTAAAGGATGCAGGGGACACCCCTGCAACCCCCGGGCCCATTATACCATTTAAGGAGTCAGAGGACACCCCTGCTCCCCTTAAATGGTGTAATGGGGTACACCTTTAATGGGTCAAACCACATAATTTTTGCCACAGTTTTTGTACAGGCGACATTTTTGCCACAACTTTATCACTGCAGACCCTCAATATATACTGGCCATGGGCACGTAGAGGCATTGGGCGGAGGTGACGCAGAGCTGAACGGCACCCCCTGGTGGCGGAAAGGTTTCAGATTATCAACTATGCTGTGGACAGGATATCATAAATGCGTAATCCATGGAAGGAACAGCCATCAGAATGAACATTACTGAGAGATAAGTCATGTGTTCATTTCTCACAATTGAGGGGGGGGTTGGCAGGTCTTTCCTCCAGGTTTCAGCAACCTCAATCTCCATGCCTCGCTCTTAAGATGCTGAGATACAGGGATTTGGACCTGGCCGAAGAGATTGTGGAGGGTCTTCTGTCTGCCCGCAGGCTGTTTATCAGTGCTATTTACAACCACCACTGGGACATGTTTTGTGCCTGGTGTTGCAGGACGGATCTGTATCATTTTGGTTGTTCTACTGCAGTCTTAAAATTTCTCTTGTCCCTTTCTCAGAGTGGATTACAAATCAGCATTGTTAAAGACCATCTATCAGCTATCTGTGTTCCAAAGGACACCTGAACAAAGGTTCTATTTATGAAATTCCTACAGTCATCGAATTTCTCTAAGGGCTGGGGAACATGTTCCTGTCAAGAGAATTTGTCATATTGCTGTTTTGAATACTGTGGGAGTCATCACTGATTACTCAACAAGGATCGTCTCCCATGTGGCCATGAGACAGCAGCCACTTCCTGACCCTGGCTGTAGTACTATGAGGAAGGATTACATGGGAGGAGATAGCTGTTGGGGGAAGGTGGTGACCCCATGATGGGAGATGCAGTATTCTTCCCTTTCCAGAGAAGACTTCATCATTCCTAAGTTCTTGATGGCTTGTCATCGTACACATCCCTCCAATTGTAAAATCCAGAAACCCCTTCCTGCAAATCACTTCAGACAAAATATCATTCATGCCTCCCTCACACACACACAACACGCACCTTATATCTCGTGTCTAATGTTTTTCTAAGTAAAAGTTCTAGACTCCATCACTTTAGAAATCTTAGTAATTCCATGGACTCAAACTCCCATAAAGCTTCAAGTACTGAGATGAGGAAGAAGGAGTTGATGCAGATTGAAAGAAACACAAAGTTGAATATGCAAACTAGTTGTTTTGGTGAATCACGATGACTTGGGACATTTAAAAATGGTATCCGCATATGCATGCAGATAAGGAAGTAGTACGGGAAAGGACGGTGCTGGAAGAGTTCGAGAGAGCAGGCTGTTGCAGAAAGCAGTTTGCAATTGTGAGAGTTACATACCGGTGTGGCGCAAGGCTAGGAAAAATGCAGCGGGCACTGTTGGTGGACTGTCGTAGCACCAACAGCAGCAGCAGAACTACCTGAGATACGGTAGTGCCGAGAAGCAGCAGTCTTTGGTCTCTGGTCACAGAGTTAAGCCAGCGGGTGAGCGCAAAGCTGCAGGGAACGAAAGCCTGCAGTGCGAAGGAGTCTGTCCGGGAGAGGAAGCCCCATCGCAGGGACATGCCACGGGCCGGGAACGCTGCAAAATACTGAGTCTGCACGGAGCGATTGGGGACCCCAGGGCGTACCGACAGGCATGTAAGCAAATAAATCAAAAAAGAATATTTGATTACCGACCAAATAAAGCACAAAGACAGAACTTGAACAAGTCCCCATGTATTAGGTGTCAACGTGGGGAAAGTTGGAACAAGTAGTACCTCTAGAAAATAAAAGTAAAAACACAGTTAAGTAATACAACTGTGCTATATTAAAGGACAGTAAAACTAAGACGACGTCCTGGTGAAAGGAGCACCTCAGGCAGTAATCAATTGGGTGGGGGAGATACCTGGCAGAGAAGTATACCAGGGGATCTGAAGAGACCATAAGGGGATTCCTGGCAGGAAAATATACCAGGAGATCCATTAAAGCTGTAACAAGGATATCTAGTGTGGAAGTCCTCATTTGAATAAAATAATTTTTGGGAACTCAGTACAAAGAAACCCAGAAAGAGCTAAATGTTCTGAAAGATATGGTGTGCACACATATTTTCTGAACTGAGTATAAAGAACCAAAATAACTGTTGTTTGAAAGAGACACTTTTACAATCCTCAAGAAATTGTTGTTTGAAAGATACATTTTTGCCATCCTAACTAAATATCCAGGGCAAGGAAACCCCACTCTGGATCCAAGGATTTCTCCATGGAAAAGCCAGTTTCTGTGAATTTATATATTTGATTTAATTATGAATAATTGTTGCCAAACATAAGTTAGAGTTATTTTTATGCACCCTTATTTGATCATTTCTAGTGTGACGGTCAGATTAATGTGTTTTGGACACAAAGACAGTATATAAGTTTGACGACTTGACAGAGTTTCTCAGGGCCGTACTCTTGTTTTCAGAAGGAGAAAGAGGAGACAAGGGTGTTGTGTACTGCCCTTTATGCTAATTAAGCACCTGTTCCTTTTCTGGTGGATCATCTTTCTTGTTCCGATACATCTTCCATAGTTTCAAAATGGCTATCATTTTCTGTAACTTCTTCCCTGTATATGCAGCATGTAGGTATGTTGTCATGTTTCGCAATACTGTTCTTGATAACAAGCCTTCTTGAGGCCACATGATGAACATTTTTATCAGCTGTGCCTTTTATGATACTTTCTAATCTCTGTAATGTTTTAAACAAATGTAGAAGGGGAGTGTCACCCATAATGACAAGTATTTTTCAACTGCCAATACTTACCGGTTCTTTTGTTTTGTTATTACTTTAATTTTATACCACAACAATCAATTCAGACAAGTACCATCAATCACCGCCCATTACCAAAAAATGAATTCTTTAACCAATGTTTAAAGCCTAAACAATAATGTTCTCTTGTATTCCTTTGTTTATAATTCGATCAATTCTTGCTGTCCTGCTGTTTTAATATTGACTTTCTAAGAATCTTGTTTCACTTACTATTTTTTTCTTAACTTTTATCCCCTTCTGACTGACGTCACTCGCTTGATTTTAGAGTCTGATAATCAGCTAAATTATTACTATCATTTTATCTCTCTTAGTTTAAACAAATCAAAGGTTTTACACTGACATATTTATAACCCCAAACAAATGTGCACTTTAATTTTCTATAATTGTCTTCTACTTTCTGCAGTAAAGGTAACCCCTCTCTATTTTGCCCCATCTTGGAGTTTGACAGGCATCCTTCATTTCGGCCTTGCCTCAGGAGTCTCTAAAAAATACCCCACTTTGAGTTGCATCTGTCCACTTGGGACTAGGAATCGAGATATCTCTCTCTTTCTCTTAAAACAAATCCTGTTACTATATATAATTACACTTACAATACATTCCTGCCCTTTTATTTGCTACTTTCGATGCTCTACTTACATCCTTTGCTTAGCTTGAGTCCCTCAATCAACAAGATCGCCTTCAGTCCGCAGGTCTGCGGCGGGGACCGGACACACATTTCTTCAAAGGGGCACCTTCCAACCATCTTGTTTTTACACATATGCTTTTTTTCCACTCCCCACAGGAAACTCTGCGATCTTCTGGCTAATGGTGGAAGACATTGAAAATCCAAGAGTCTAGATCTGGGCCCAGGAGACTGGATCAGAACCATCTGCACCACTACCAAAATGTGCACTAGCTATCCCCGCAGGATATAACATCATCAGACACGATCGTAATACAAACCAATCTAAAGGAGGTGGCATTGCCATCATCCATAAAAACTCCACAAACTTCTGTATCTCCTCCGTGCATTACATTAAATCTCATCTGCAGAAGTGCTGACAGCCACATTATCTCTTACCCCTAACCACACCATCACATTACACCTAATATACAGGCCCCTTGGACTTCTATCCACCTTCGCTGAAGATTCATACAACATTCTTGCAGACAACACTAAAATCAAATCACAAATCATTGCACTAGGTGATTTCAACTTGGGCATCTCAGACACCAATGATACCGCTGCCCATGTTATCAACAATCTGTTCACTAACTCAGGCTTTACTCAGCATATCAATAAACCTACAAATTCCAAGGGTAGAATCCTTGATTGCATATCTGACTTAAACTGTGAAATTAATGTGGAATCCACCCAGCCCTGTGCTTGGACTGACCACCATCTAATCACCTTTAACTTCCCAGCCAAAACTATTAGTACAAACTCAGACATCGCACCCGCTATCTTCACTACAAATAAGCGCGACATAACCTGTGAAAAACTCCTCCCTCTCATCATCCCGGTTCTCAATGAACAGGCACTCTCATGCACTGATCCAACTGTTCTGGTCAACACCTTCAATCAGACTATGCTTAAAGCCCTTGACCACATTGCCCCCTCTAAACTAAGAAAACCTAAACCTCGAGGTCACTTTAACAAATGGATTACACCCCAGCTAAGAACTCTACGTAAAGAAAAACAAAACTCTGAAGCGCGCTAGAAAAGTAACCCCACTGAAACAAACAAAGCCAGCATTATTCTTGCAACTCTAAATTACAAAGAAGCAATACTCCAGGCGAAAAAAGACACCTACAATAAATGCATTGAACAAGCTAAATCCAATACCAAAGAGCTGTTCAGAATACTAAAAGAGTTGGAATCCCCTGTCACCCCACCAGACACATGCACCAAAGACAGCATCTGGTGCACTAATATTCAAAACGCATTCCTTGGGAAGATAGCTTCTCTCCAAGCCAAAATCAATGACAAAAAAACTAGTTTGCAATTTAACCCGCAACCTAATATCCATTTGACCAAAAACAACCCTATCCTTGACTCGCTGAAACCATTCAGTCTTTCACCCCTCTCTGTTACTGAAGTTGAAAATATTATCAACAGCCTTAAACCCGCCAATGTCCCGTGCCTATCATTAAGGAGGCCTCCCATGACCTAGCTCCTTTCATTACTACTTTCATCAACTCCTCTTTCAGCACCGGGATAGTACCAGACAATTTGAAGGACACCTGGATTATCCCACTCTTAAAAAAAAAAAAAACATCACTGGATGCTAACATACCAACCAACTACAGGCCCATTACTACGGTGCCTTTTTTACTAAAAATCCTCGATCGAGCTGCCTACTTACAGATCCAAGAGTACCTTGAATCTAACAAACTCCTGGAACTGAGGCAATCCAGGTTTCGTCCGTGGCATGGTACTGAAACTGCCCTCATTGATCTTAAGACCCAGATCGAAGATCTAAAAGATAAGGGTAAACTTGCCCTACTACTTCTAATTGACCTTTTAGTGGAGTTCAATCTTGTAAATCACCATATACTGTGTCAACACCTCAAACTAGCTGCCCACTTCTCGGATAAAGCAATGGGCTAGATCAGTTCATTTCTGGATAACAGATCCATGAGGGTTTTTTCCCCCCTCGGCGGCAGCAATACCCTCACCAGTCACCTGTTGGGTACCACAAGGATCGTGTGTCTCCCCTACCTTGTACAACGTGTTTACAAAACCACTTTTCAATATTCTGGAATATCTGGGTGTCACCTACACTAATTATGCTGACGACACCCAGATACTCATCCCCATCTCAGAAGACTATAGTACTGACTCTCTGGCTGTTAACTACATCTACCAAGTCATCCAAGCCTGGATGGCTCAACACGGACTCTGTCTGAACGACGAAAAGACTGAGCTCCTCATCCTCGGTTCTCACCAAAGACTCACCAGACTAGAACCTTTGTTCAACTCTAAAACATTAGGTATCTATATTGATTGCACTCTATCCTTGGCTAGACAAACTAATGCAGTCTCTTCCGCAGCTGCTTACACCTGCAAGCTTATCACACCCAGTCGCCCTTTCTTATCTCCAGCCAACTGTACTACACTGAGCCTTGACGCTGGTGTCAAAAATCGATTACTGTAACGCCCTCTATCTTGGCACTAACCTTTGCAATTTAAACAAGTTACAAATCATCCAAAACAATGCCATCGGAGCTGCACTAAATATCCCTAGGAACCAAGATATCTCTGACACCAGACGCAGTATGCGCTGGCTCTCAGTAACACAACAAATCTCCTTGAAAACACTTGATCTTACACACAAATGCCTTTCGAACCAAGCACCCAGCTACCTGGCCAATAGATTCTCCTTCCACACCTCTAACAGACCCCGCAGAATTGCTCAGACTAACTGCCCAACCATACCCCGTTTCAACCTTCAGAGATCTGGCGGGCCCAGCTTCCCAGTAATGGCTGCCAAACTCTTGAACTCGCTCCCCAACCGGCTAAGAGCGGAACCATCCTTCCAGAGATTCAAAAACATGACCAAAACTTGGCTATTTGCCCAAGACTCGCACCTGACCACCCACCAGCCTCCACTCATGTGATAGCCTCCAGCCTCACCTTATGTAAATATGTTACTGTTCATCCTTGCTTTATGTGTATGTACATATTTGTAATTTATCTGTAATGCTTTGTCTGCCTATACCATGTTGTAACCTTAGAGATGCGTCCGAATGCCCCAGGGCCTGGTGCGCTTTATAAATAAAATAAATACAAATACCTGGAGCGTTCCAAGTGCCAGTTGGAATTAACAATAAACTATCTCAGACCCAAATAACTGGACGGCCTCAAAGAATATGGCAAAATACTACTTTATTATCTGCTCAAATAAAGTAGGAAAATCAGGCAAGCATAACAAGTCGCAGCTTACTCACTCTCAGATCATTTTAGTTCTGCAAAAGGTTATATACCTCATTGTACATGAGCTATGATGTCATCCTACGTACCAAATCATACAAACCTATCCAAGGGATAGATTGGTTAAGGGAACATATATAACTATACTTTTTTTAGGTGTTAGTAACACAATTGGCTGCTCCTTATCTTTTAGGCACGCCTTGAACTTCCTCTAACTACGTATAGAACAGATTAAAATAGCATTATAACAGCAGTGAATTGGCTTCTGCAACAATGTATACTGCACTGCTACAAAGGCCCCCATGATTAGTTGGCACTTTTCCCCAACCTTGGACATTCGGCTCCTTAGCAGCATGTAAGTGAAACAAAACCCAGCTGCAGGGAACAACGTCACACCACTGCCCACTTGGCCAATTAGCCTACCATTTCTCATCAGTAAAGCCCCAAGCCAAGGCATCTTCTTTGTAGTTGACCTTGCTGACTGTTCTCTTCTCTGGAACCTTTAAGGGAGTGAAGGTACATCGCTGTCTTCATCTGGAGCTTAATGAATAGGCCTTGTTTTCCAGTCTTGCACCATCTGTGAGGAGACCACAATATGTACATTCTGACCTTTTATTTAGTGTTTTTTGATTCGATTATACTGGGGGCTATTACTCCTCTTGGCCTCTGGAGACTTGGTTGCTCCGTCTTGCATATGCTTTCTGCATCTTCGCAAATGTTTACTCTCTTGCCTAATCTGATGTCTTACATGAACTTTCCTCTTTGACTCCCTTTGTGCCTTGCAGTTGCCTCTTGATGTGGCATCCTTAATCCTAAATGAAACAGATATTCTTTGTTCTCTGCACAAAGCTGTTTTCCAGCTCCTGTCAGAACTGCAGCCCTAGTCTCTCTCCTTGGGCTTCCAGCTTAGTATTGTACTGAGTCAACATCCATCTTTTCATCATGACCACATTACCTGTGTTATATTTTCCACTGCAGCAAGATTCTAAGCGTTATCTACCTTGCATTTCGCATGTATATGCCTACTGCATCTCTTCTCACTTATCTACTCAGTATATTTATCTTTGCTTTTACATGTTCAATTACTTTGTTACTTCAGTTACATATTTATTTTTTAAGTATTCTTATATTGTTTCAGTATGTCCTTATGTCTTCTCTTTATGACGTCACCTTACTCTTGTCAGATTTTACTTACAGTTCTTCTATGTTCAATGGTGTATGCAGACATCCCTCTATCATGTCATTGCGAGGGTACATTCAATACGGTTGTCTGAGCGCATAACCTCTCTCATATCTTTGATACAGTATTGGGGTGATACTTTGTGCCGTTTTGTTATTCTTCCAATATGATAAAGGTGAGGGGGTGGGGTCTAATGAAATGTACATCTGCTTCTCTACATTCCCCCCTCTGGTCGAGTCCTCGACCACCTCTTCAATTCTCTACACTATTTCTTCACACTGTTGTTTCTTCAGAATCTATATCTTTGTCACCCCCTCAGGTCACCTGCATTCTTTGTGTTCATTCACACTATCGTATGGCAACACTCCCCAGTCGGTTGGCAGAATAACCAATGTCCCACATAGTTCTTATGATCATTGGGGTAATAAAACTTACTTCCTGGGGCTAGCAGGGGACTTCCTTTCAGGTGCTCATGGGTGGCACTTTCAGTTTGTGTATGCTCGTCAGTCACAGTATTCACATCAATCGTTATCTTTATCCCAATAGCTTTCTTTGCTGTCTCCTTACACTGTCCTATGATTATTCCTGCAAAACAGAATCCTAACAATACTAACACTAGTATTGCTCCAAGCAGCTTGAAGGCATTTGCCAGCCAGGTTGGAACGCACAAGAACAAGGATGAAAACCAGCCATCGTCTTCAGTCTCCTCTACTTCTTCCTCTGTGTGAAGGATTGACCGCATAGTTATTGCCTCTGTCATGGTTCCATTTTCTCCATCTTGGGCAGGTATGTATGTACAGCATGAAGGCTTGATCTTGGCACAAACACCTCCTTTTCGCTGCGTTAATGAAGTCCATTACATACCTGTTCTGGAGGGTCATGAGCCTGATGGCCCTCAATTCTTCTCTAATCACATTAAATCATTTTATTGGCATGTATGTTTGTAACAGCTCCCACCTGGTTATTTGTAACCACTTGGCATTCACTGCAGTCTGGATTCCTGGCATGAATATAGCTGTACATATCAGAATGTCATGATAGGCTTTTATTATTTTTGCTGAGAAATAGAAATAGTTGTCTATCTGCAGTCAGATGACGTGAAGCAACCTCTTTCTTTGGTGTGCATCCATTTTAGGAAAGTCTTCGATATGGAGGTCAAGTTGGAGAATAACCAATGCAGGAACATGTATGATAACAATAGAGCATATTCTTCCCCATGTTTTAGGCTGCTGCATAAAATCGCTGGATCCACAGACCCAATAGTGGTTCATTAGTCCTGCAGTTCCTCCGTACCTTGCTGGTACATCAATTATCTGCTTGCATTCTTTGTTTTCACAAACTTTAGTCAAACCCCTCTTCCTGTAACACAATGTGGCATTCTTTAATGGCAGTATGGTGCAGGTCCGGCCCATGTCAACAATTTCAAATACGTAGCTCATGCTTTCAGACACTCATTCACTATTTCCACAATCTGTACTGGTGCTGTCATCCATAAATGTGTGCTGCTGGATAGCATTCTGTCTTCCCATGCTGTGCTGGTTGCTACTAATCCATATACTCATAGCTCAGGTCTCTCCCAGCATCCAGGTAATCCAGGCGTTTCCCATGCATCTGCACCTCCCAGATTTTTTTGTTCCACAATACTTATTTGGTGTCCAGTCGTACCACTGAGCGAATACATGAGCATCCTGTTTTTCCAGTCTGGGTCTTTTTTCCATGTTCTGTGTTTTTATGTATTCATCTTCATATGAAAATGTCTTTCTCAACTTCCATCGAAGGGTTGCCCATCTTCCTTCAAATTGTCCTCTTTTTGTGCATGCTGCTAGATGGCTGAGACACTTCGCATAATGTTCAGGTATTTCTCTTGCAATGAATGTTCTGGCTGTGCTCATGGCATAAGCAATGAGAGAACATACATAGCAGCTCTCATCTGACAATCTTCTCCCGACCTCCTTCATGTGCTGATACCACATATTCTTTAAATGGGCCGAATTATCAAGATATGTATTTATATCCTCATGATCTTCTTCAGCAACTCTCTTAAATTGGATAACTTTTTAACAATATCAGGGAAATTCTCATTATTTGATAAAATACCATGATAATAAGGTTGAAAAGACAAATCATTGTACGGAACGAGGTTACCAGAAGTATTTCAAAGAGACTTATCATTTTTCTTGCTGGTAGTGTGTCTCTTATAACCTGGAAAATTCCCATTCTTTTTTATCAACATGTCATTTTCATCACATTTATAAACCACATTCTTTTTACAATAGGAACTGTAAAATGATTGCAATAATGATCCTGAAAATAATAAAACTGTTCTTAGGATTTCCCAAAAATGTGACAATATCGACGTGTCGTCTCACCAAAGCTGGGTAAAACCGAAGAATGTAAGTAGAAACAGCATACAGAAATGTGTGCAACATTACTGTTCTAGGCACGAAAGTGTCATGTGCAAGCTCTGTGTTTCATCTCCAAAGCAATGTTCCTTTTATCCTAACTGGAATTGTCCTGAAACTGCTGCATAGTTTATTTCCCTTCAAACTTGGGAATACCTAAAAGTTCAAATTGTCTTTATTTTGATGCTTCTCTGTTTTGGCTCTTGGTAGCCGATCCCGTCATCATCCGTGGAACTTCTTATCTTGCTTCACTGTCAGCGGGTCAGGGTCTCTCCTTTGCAAACTTTTACGTCATTCAAGTGTGGCCAGGCCCTTCTTCCTTTGCGTTTCACAGCAGTAGGAGTGACCCAATCTACTATGAATGGTCCCTCAAAACGGGGCTATTCCAAGTATGTACAAAGCTTCCCAAAGCACTTGGTCCCCTGAATACAAACTAGGTTGTTTTAGCAATTTAATTAGGATCAACTGTTTGGCTGTCTTTATCAATCTTCTTTAACCCTGCCTTCCGATTTTTGATCTGTTGAGAAATAAAAGAAACACTAGCGGTCATATTTGTCAAATAATCATGCATCTTGTGAAAAACCTGAAGGTATTTCACAACTCAGTCCCCAAGGATCCCTTATTTAGGTGGCCAGGGAAGGGCCATCGCTATTGGATCACAACCCTGGGGGAAGACGAGCGAGGGAGGATCACCTGTGTAGGGGGTCATCGGGGAGTGGGGAACAGACACTGATAGGTAAGACATGGTATCCCCATTTCCTGACAATTATTTACCTCATATTCCCTCTACCTTTATGGGATACTACAACGCCCATAACTCCCTTCCTTTCCTTATCTGCACAACTACTGAGATGAGGAAGACGGAGACCAGGTCCGGGAGAGCAGGACGCCGAGATGCTGACAGGCTACGAGTTGAGGCAGGAGAAAGCGTGGCAAGGGAGTCGTGTCTCAAAGAAGCCAGGAGAGGTCAGAGAAGGGAGCAAAGGGGTCATCTATTCCCTTTCTCCATGTGCCAGAAAACTGCTCATTTGCTCCCCTGGCCCGCAAGGCCGCCTGGGATTGTCTGAGTGTCACGGATGGCACTCTATTAAAAATGGAACAGGACACTCAGGAAGGGTTTGGGTGGTTGTGCCAAAGTAAAGTGGACAGATAAGTACACACACAGCTGAAAGAAAGGAGAACGAAGAGTAGGCAAGTGTGGCAAGGAAAAAGGTACAGAATGGATTCCCTCTTGGGGTGTATGCAGATATAGGAAAAGAGTATTCCACGGACCTGAGGAAAACTCTAGCCTTCTGCACAGTTTGGTATAACAGAGGCCAACGCTGTTTGCTCATGGCTTGGAACAACAGCTATGGGTGTCTGTAACGCAGAAATGAGACAAGGGAAGGGGCAGATGTTGGCTGAAAGAAATCAACAGACAAGCTCTGTACAAGGGATCTGTAAACAGTACAAGAGAAGACACTAATAGACAAATCCAGGGAAATGAAAGTCGAATAGCAAACTAGCAGAAGGAACTGAAGGGAAAGCCGTATAACAGGATTGGATAGGAATAAAGAAACAGAGGGTTGAAAAGAACAAAGAAAGCAAGGGAGCAGCAGTCAGGAAACAGGGGGACTTGTAGGGTATTTTGTGTAGATTTGGGGCCTAGCTGTATTTTCTTAGCGCCAAAAATAATGTAATTCAGCAATAATCACTCCTTGCATTCAGATTGAGTTTGGTATTATAGTAATATAGTGGATATGCATTATTTCAGTACACAGATACATTTAGTTGGTATGCATTTCGTTGTGGTATAGTGATGAGCATAATTTCTTTGTGGCCCCAACATACAAAACCCCTTTCTTTTGTTTAGACTGTTCTTGTGATCTCTAGAGGCCTCAGGCTTCTACATTATTCAAGAACACCACATTTTCATATGGAATGCCACTTATGGCTGTTATCACTGATTTATCTACACCAGTGAGCTATGCTTCCATAAAGTATTCACAATAACATGTGGTATAATCACTAATGTATTTACATTAGTGAAACTATTTCCAGAGGCCTCTCTTTCTGCTGACTCATATACATCCAGCAAACTATTTCATTATGTTCCACTCAGAAATCACACACACATATATACACTGAGTGGAACCACGCACACAGCTATTTATAATTGCTCATAACATTACTTTATCTGCATAGAAACTTGGCGCTTTAAGCATCATTCCCTCTATGGCATAATATTTTTTTAGACACCAAATGAAACAGAAACAAAAATACTCATAGGCAGACTGTGCTATCACAATTTCATTTTACAATGATACATTACCATTTGTGAGACAATCCTCTTCTGAAATAAAAACATGAGAAAGACAAAATGCAGGAACACTACGAATTTCATTTCATATTTGCACAAGAGAGAGAAAAAATTACATCATTTCTTTTGCCTTCAGCTGGCAACATTAAAATGTGTCATTTGAACACAGTGAAAAGCTATCGCTATGCTGCCTGTCTAAAATAGGTCTCATGCACATACCGCACCCTCACTTTCATACAAGATAATTACCAGCGAGTTGTAGCTGTTTAGCACGCAAACTCCCCGTACTGGTCACTTTCTTTTCCCATACAATCATTTTCTGTTAAAAGGTTTTGTTCAGAATCTATCAAATGATTATAATAGATTCCCAAAATTCGATCATTCTTTTGTGCCTCAATCAGATCTTGATCTGGTGTATCATAACTCCACTGTACCACTGGTTGATCTGTCTCCTTTGTTGCTTTAGAACGTGTTACTGCATCAATTTGTATTTCACCCAGTAAATGTTCAATAGGTAGCAATTCTCCCATCACAGCCCCAATTTTAGCCAGGTGATCTGCCTTATCATGTCCCTCCTTATACTCTCCTGGAGTTTTCAAATGCCCACGAATTTATCTCCAGTATATTGTTAAATCATTTTCTGACACTAATTTGTCTATGGCTTGTATCATTTTTCCATGTTTAAGTGGCTTTTTATTGTATGTAATCATGCTTCTCGCTTTCCAGCCAGGTAAATATTCCACAAAACTATTTTGTGCGTAATCAGAATCAGTCACCAGGACAATTTCACTGAATTTATTATCAACTGCAGTAGCAATTGCTTTATAAATGGCTGCCAATTCCGCTACCTGACTGCTCCTAGCACCAATTCTCATCCCTATACTCGGGACACCTTCACACTTCAACCAGACATTCCCTATTCCTGACACTAATTGTTTATCACTGTCATTTTCAATGTGAAAGGCACAACCATCAACATATACAGTTGGCAAGTCTTTGCATGTTTTTTCATCAAAAGCTTTATGCAGTGATTGTTCAAATTCCTGCCAATTAGGTTCCACTTCTACTTCATTTGATACTGGTTCAGCTGCACAGTCATGTGAATCTGCTAAACCTTGAGCAATTGGGCTTTTTTTATTTTGGCCATATCTCACTTCTACAGGAAAACCCTGTAATGGTAGCGTCCATGAAGTGATTCTGGACTGCGCTAAATTACCTGACCTAATTCTTTTACTCGCTAAAAATTGCAAAGGTTGATGATTTGTCTCTATAATCACCTTTTCTCCCTGAACAATGGGGCGGAAATGTTGTAGTGCCCACACAGTGGTTAATAGGGCCTTTTCACATTCATTGAATTTAATTTCAACTTGGGAAAATGCCTTACTTGCATATGCAATGGTTTTGTGATTCAAATTATGTTTTTGTGATAACACTGCTGACATACAATGTTCAGAGAAACCTATTTCTATAAAGAAATCCCTGTCCTTTATGGGATATGCTAAACATGGTGCCTTTACAAGACATTCCTTTAATTTAGCCACTGCCTCAGACAGCTCATTTTCCCATTTCTAGGGTGTATTCAGTTTAAGCAGTTTGGTCAATGGTTGAGTGATTTCAGCATAATTTTCAATGAACTTTCTGTTATAGCCTGTCATTCCTAATAGACGTTTTACCCCTTTCACATTTTTAGGATCTTTTAGTTTCTGTATGGCTTCTATTTTCTTCTTTTGTGGATTTAGTCCATGTTCAGCCACTTCATGGCCTAGAAAATGCACCTTTTTCTTGCACAATTGTGCTTTTTGTAAAGATACTTTGGCGCCTGCTTTTGCAATTGGCCAAGAACATGTCTTATTTCATCAAAATGGCTTTTGAAGCTTTCATTTCTTATCAGGACATCATCCACATAAATTATGGTTCCTCTTTCTGCTGCATCAGGCATAGCCTTTCTCAAAAATATGCCAAATTCACTCCCACTATTGACATACCCGAATGGAGTTCTAACCCATGCGTGTTGAGTCTTATCAAATGAAAAGGAAAATAAATTCTGTATCTCGTCTGCCAACGGCATACACCAATATCCAGAGGTGAGACCTAATGTGGTGAATACTTTTGAACCATGTACCTGAGCTAATTCCTGATCAATGAATGGCAGTGGCCATCTGGATACTGGCACTCTTTTATTTAACTCTCTCAAATTTGCACACAGTCGCCATTGACCGTTTGGTTTTAACACACCTAATATACGTGTATTGGATGTGCTATGAATGGGCCTGATGATTCCCCGCGACTCCACATTTTTAATACTATCTGCCAATGATTCTAAACATGCCAGTGGTAGTCTATACTGGCGTACAAATACTGGGCTTCTGCTACACCCTTCCGGAAGTGTGGCCACATGTAAATTGGTTAGCCCACAATCATAAGCATCTTTTGCAAATACATCTTTAAACTCCATAAATATCTTCCTCAATTCATTCCTATCCTCCTCGTTGTCACATGCATCCGCTAACAAAATCTGCTCCTCTACCATTTTGGGGAATTCTGGAAAATGTTCTGGCATGGGAATCTCAGCGCTTTCCTCTAATTGTGTGGCTGTGTGTCTTTTTAAAGCTGCCACATTTAAATGTTTTGGCATATCAGCTTCCAGTTCAATGGGCTGATTTTCTATTTCATTTTCATTTAAGTTAAATGTTATGCAATCCTCTTGATGACAGCACACTGTCTCGCTTGAATCATAAGGGTACACAGAATGAATTCTAAATATCCCTTTGGGCTGAGAGTCCAGGTATTCTGGCAATTCACCCTTGGCATCTACATACTTTTCAGGCATATTTCCAATCACCATGTTATTTAGATCTGCTGTGTAATGTGATTTTTGTATGGCCATTCCTACTGGGGAGTTTTCCTCTAAATGAATATTCTGATAACCTTTATTATTCACCATAGTTTTTACAGACCCTTCACCCACATCTACCAATGGAATGTATTCATAATCCAGGCCATGCTGTTTATGGATTCATTCAGACATACAAATGCATCAGAATCTTATATCTGCTGTCCATTTTTGCATTTCACTGGTAATGCAAACTGCTTTGTGAATGCAGGGATAACAGTATCTTTCCTCATTTGTAATTCAATTGCATAAGGGACCAGCTGTGCGCAATGATAAGCCCTTCTTTTGTCTTCAAATTCAGGTGCCGGCCCACCTATGCGTGACCATATCTTTTGATTAAGGAAATCTAGCACCATACACATTCGGTGCATGATGTCATTGCCCATGTAAAAGTCATTTTGTGTTCCACACACTATCCAAACATTATGGTAAATTGTTTTTGTCCAATGCTAATTTTCAGCATGCATCTACCTGCAATTTGGTTTTCAAAGTCTGGACCGTCCAAACCAGAGACATACTGGTTTTTAATCCTAAATTTCGGGATCTCCTCCCTTTCCATTATCTTTTGCAACAATTTCTCGTTAATGAAGCTCCTTTCCTGTTCAAGCACTAAAGTGGCTTTTATTGTTTTAGAATAGTCATTTATCCCAACATGAACCCATGGTTGTTCATCTTCCATGTGTATTTCAGCAAGAGTGGTAATGTGTTTTTCTGAACCTGCTCTAGGAGCAGTATTCTGTTTGCATGTCTTCTCTTTTAAATAAAAACGTAAGGTGTGCTCATCTATGGTAGTTTGCCATTCTTTCCTTGGGTCGAAGTATGTTTGTACAGGTAATTTTTTATTTTCACTCTGCATCTTGTCTTGACACATTAATATAACAGTGACGCTAGGTATGCAACTATTCTGGATCTCCACTGCATCATTTGTTTTTGCAACGGTGTGACATTCATTTATATTGCTGTTTTGTGATTTTAGTTTCTTAGGTCTCAATGGTTTTTTGGTTAAGGACCACAGTACTCCATTCACCCCATCTATGAGCGGAGATAATCTTTTCAGGCAATCTGTTCCCATTAGAAATGGAATATCACAAATGGATGTGACCAATACCTCAAGTTTCATTCTGTGTTTACCTATCTTTATGTCAACCTCAGTGGCGCCTATAATAGGCACCTCCTCCCCGTTAAAATTATGCACTGGACCTTAATTCTCCTTTACTGTGATCTGATTCTGCGGGGATCTCCCTTCATTGATACTCTTTACTAATTCTTTAGACATAATTGTGGCCTGTGCGCCAGTGTCAATCATTGCAAATGTATGGCATTTTTCTTCCACAATGATGGGAGCATAATACCTGTCTTCAACTTCCTCTAATACACATAGGAAATGCGAATTCTTACTGATTTCAGGGCTCACCTTTCTCAGGCCTTTTTCACTTTTGGCTAAGCACATCAGTAAATGGAAAGACATATTTCGCTCCTTTTTGCTCATTCCTGCGTGAGAGACTTTATTAATTTCCCCATGTTCAGAGGTTTTTTGAAGTGTGGCCACCGTTCGCCCACCCATCCAGGTATCATCAGAGGTCACACTACAACCCTCCAACTGAACATGTGTAACAACATCACTTGGCAATTTGCATTGTCTAATTCTGTGCAGCCCTTTTAACCTCTTCAAAAATATGTGGTTCAAAGAATTCTTCAGGTGATTGACCTGTACCCTCCTTTTGAGTATTTCTTTTTCCTGCCTGTGTTTGGTCATTGTTTGGATTGCCCAGGGAAGGAGCTATAGCATCGCCACTTACTCCCGGTTCACTGGTATTCCCCATGCAGGAGTCATTTTTCTTAAACCTGTCTCTTTGTTCTTTTGGGTTTTCAAGTTTTCCTATTTCATTTGTACATATCGCCAATGTTTGTTTTAGTTCTAGGTTAAACCGTACCTCTCTTTTAGAAGTATTTGCATTTTCTGTTACATGTTCATGTTTTGGTATTTTCACTTTTAAATGATTAGGCATCTCAGGCATCTGAGTCATTATGCAACATTACATCAGAGCAAACTGTCTTTTCAGCGCTGCAAGTATCATAAGTACTTAGTCAGCTTTCCTATTTGCTCAGCCAACATTTTCACTTGGGCCTCGAGGCACTGGAATCTTTCCATCTCTCTAGAATCCTCTCTCTGTGGCCTAGATCGATATTGGTTGTTTTCTCCCTGATTGGATCTATTCTGATACCTCTCAGGAGAATGATTTCTATTGGGGTGGTTCCTGAATTCTTGATTCATTTGCAGAGGGGAGCGGGGTGCACCCATCCTTTGGTTGTAGTCCCCTGGTGGGGAATCCTTGTACTGACGTGAAGTGTAATTCATGTTCTGTCTCATGTCTTGTCTCTCAGGTTGTGGGTACTGGCCCCTATGTTGATTCCCATTATCAGCAAATCGATCCACATATCGGGGTCTATCCTGATTACCATATATCATGGTATTGGCATGAAATCTGCTTTGTGTCCCCAATGTCTGATAAGGACCATCATTTCTTTGATCCTGATTTTGTCTCTGGTTATTGTTCATGCCTGACATATCAGGTCGATAGCCTGCCCGGGGCCTATCTCCTAAGTACCTGGGGCTGATGTAACTCTCCCTATTACTAGGATCATGTGATTGGAACATTGGTGCAGTGTGTGATGACCTTTGTTGATTACCCCTCTGTTCAGTTGCCAAATTATTTTTACTTGCACTTTGAGCAGACTCAAGGGACATTTTGGCTGACCTGATTTCCATCACTGTTGCTGAGGGTTCTTTAGATTTAGGTCTAGTATCTCTTATTTTATCACTTTCTCTACCCTGACAATATAGTACCTCATATAGTTTTGTGCTTTGGTGTACAATCCATTCCAGGGACTTGTCACGGTCAAATTCACAGACCAATTGGGATATGATGTCTTTCTGCAGCCCACAGAAGTAGGCAGTTTTAAACTCATTGGAATTGGGGTCAAAAGATACATCAGAGCGAGAAAATGCTCTTTTTAAGTCTTGTAAAAACTGGCGAGGGGATGTATTAGGCCCAGCAGTGATTGTGTAAGCGACTTTCTTTGCCTCCTGCAATGACTGGAAAGGAGAGAAATGACGCCTGATCTCTTTTTCGAACTCTGCCCATGTCATATTCTGCTGTTCATTCAATCCTCTTATAATACTGGCCGTCGGGGCATCTAAAGTTAAATGAAAATATTGCCTGTATGGTCCCTAGGTATCTGTAGTGCTATAAAAATGTCATGAACCGCTTCTAAGTGATCTTCAATGCAGCATTCCCCTCCTTTTTTAAATGGTTTGATCGGGGCTTTAATGGATTTCATTATCTTTATGGGGCTACTTGTTGCAATGCATGGAATTGCACTACTTGGTGACTCAACCCTGGTTCCAGGTGAATGGGATTGGTGGCGGCCCCCAATGGGAGTATCAAATCCCCCAAGGGCGCTGCAACCAAGTTCAGTCACCGGCCCAGTCACTGGGGCAATAGCCCTTTGGGTAGAAATAGAATTCACCTCAACTCCATTGAATGTGGTACCCTGCTGCCTCTCCTGGGACATGGGAATGCGCATTTGCTTTTCTAAGTCCTTACACTTTTTAAGGAGCCTGTTTGCTTCGTTTTGCAAATAGTTGTTTTCATCACTCATTTTATTAATTACCTCCTGCATGTCGCACATTTGCATTTGGCACTCATTAAATTCTTTATTCCTCTTGTCTCTTTCTTGAAACATTTTAACCATTTCTTGTTCCGCATTTTGGAGGTCACTTTCTTTCTCATAATGTTCTTTTTGTAAAATCTGCATCTCTGACACAACCTCATCTTTATCTTGTCTAATTTAGTCTACCAATGCTTTTAAGTGTACAAATTCTTGTTCACTGTCCTCAAATTGTTTCTTGCTTTTGGACAATTGAACATCAAAATCTTTGCATTTAAACTGCATGTCTTTTTGGCATACATCCAATTCTGCTCTTAACATTTCCTGATTTTTACTTGCCCCATCTAAGTCAGTCTTTAACCTGTTAATTAGCTGTGTGTCATTTTCTTGCATTCGCAGGGACCTATTCAAAATAAACCAGATTTTGGCGCATAGCCGTATCAAACAGTCTTTCTCTGCATTTTTATCGGCTGCATTTAATAACCTTACAAGGCAGACCTGAATTATGCTGCCTTCTGCAAAAATATTGTCTAGTTTTTCTTTCTGCACCTCACCCTGAATGCGGTCATGCCATTCTGAGGTACTGTTTGATGACCACGTCCCATGTGCGAATAACTTTGCCTCTAAATATTGCACTAGGTCTGAGAATGTGGTTTCCCTTTGAGACATTCTGAAATTTGTTTTTAGTGACACACTGCTATTATGAAACGGGTTCCCTTTAATGTACAGATGGAGGTGTGAGACACACTTGCCACGCACCCGGTAGGTGCTTTATGATCATGTTCCCAGCCAACGCACCATAAATATGTAGGGTATTTTGTGTAGATTTAGGGCATAGCTGTATTTTCTTACCGCCAAAAATAAAGTAATTCGGCAATAATCACTCCTTGCATTCAGATTGGGTTTGGTATTATAGTAATATAGTGGATATGCATTATTTCAGTACACAGATACATTTAGTTGGTATGCATTTCGTTGTGGTATAGTGATGAGCATAATTTCTTTGTTTTATTTGTGGCCCCAACATACAAAACCCCTTTCTTTTGTTTAGACTGTTCTTGTGATCTCTAGAGGCCTCAGGCTTCTACATTATTCAAGAACACCACATTTTCATATGGAATGCCACTTATGGCTGTTATCACTGATTTATCTACACCAGTGAGCTATGCTTCCATAAAGTATTCACAATAACATGTGGTATAATCACTAATGTATTTACATTAGTGAAACTATTTCCAGAGGCCTCTCTTTCTGCTGACTCATATACGTCCAGCAAACTATTTCATTATGTACTACTCAGAAATCACACACACACATATATATACACTGAGTGGAACCACGCACACAGCTATTTATAATTCCTCATACCATTACGTTATCTGCATAGAAACTTGGCGCTTTAAGCATCATTCCCTCTATGCCATAATATTCATTTTAGACACCAAATGAAACAGAAACAAAAATACTCTTAGGCAGACTGTGTTATCACAATTTCATTTTACAATGATATATTACCATTCGTGAGACAATCCTCTTCTGAAATAAAAACATGAGAAAGACAAAATGCAAGAACACTACGTATTTCATTTCATATTTGCACAAGAGAGAGAAAAAATTACATTGTTTGTTTTGCCTTCAACTGGCAACATTAAAATGTGTCATTTGAACACAGTGAAAAGCTATCGCTACGCTGCCTGTCTAAAATAGGTATCATGCACATACTGCACCCTCACTTTCATACAAGATAATTACCAGCGAGTTGTAGCTGTTTAGCACGCGAACTCCCCGGACTGGTCGCTTTCTTTAAATGGCTCGAGGCTTTCCTTCAAAGCACCCCAGCGAGGACATGCAGTTCTGATCTGCGGTCTCTCAAGCCGGTGCTTATTGACTGGAATCTTCAGTCTGGAAAGTCAGCAATGGACTGGGACGGCACCTCTCAATCAGGAAACCCCATAGAAACTCCAGCCAGGTCTTCCCGGAGCTGTGTAAAATGTCCTCTGCCTTTCTTCCTCCCCGAAATGTACCAAGAGACCTCTGTTACAGCCCTTAAGGTGACGTGTCACCAATGAAAATGCACAATAATCTATCCTCCTCTTTTAACAATGGCTTTGCTTATACGGTTTAGAAACTGTATCTACTCATTTCCTGACATGCAGATTTCGCATCCAGCTAACACAGTGAACAGAGAAAAAAAAATGAATCCAAGTGCACGTTTAAATGACTTTCAGAGACTGTCTTTTCCACCTCATGTTGCACTGGAGAACACATTATGATGTTATTTGATTAAGATCATGTTGGTACTGTTAATTATATTAGTTCATTAATCCTCTAATGTGTCTCCTGCAACAGAGGCATTTCAGGAGAAAAAGAAATGGTGCAATTGCTTGTACTGCATTATGGCAATACATTGATCTCATGCAGTGGTGCTGCACTCCAAAAACACGCTAAATAATCCTACAGACTGCAGTAACTGAAAGTAAATGATGTAGGTAAACTGTTGTGGATAGCAGAGGACGGTAGGGTACAAGGTTGAAAGCTCAAAGAAGCAAGGAAGCAATGAACAAGCCCAAAAAGGAGCAGGGCTGTAAGGAAGGAAGCCCAGAGGGAAAGGGCTTAGGGCAGCGGAGTGAAGCAGGCTGCACGGCAAGGAGCCCAGAAGGGCCGAGCAGCAAGGAGTGAGCCCAAAGGAGTAGGACCGCTGACTGTAGAAGGCAGCAGGAGGACTGTAGAAGGCTGCTAGACTGGAAGCCCAGCGGACGAAGACTGTAGATTGAAGGCAGCGGAGCGTGATCGGCTGTAAGGCAGGAGCCTGGGAGGCAATGGCGGAAGGTAGCAGCGGAGCGTGATCGGCTGCAAGGCAGGAGCCTGGATGGCAAGGGCGGAAGGTAGCAGCGGAGCGTGATCGGCTGCAAGGGAGGAGCCTGGAAGGCAATGGCGGAAGGTAGCAGCGGAGCGTGATCGGCTGCAAGGCTGGAGCCTGGAAGGCAAGGACGGAAGGTAGCAGCGGAGCGTGATCAGCTGCAAGGCTGGATCCTGGAAGGCAAGGACGGAAGGTAGCAGCGGAGCATGATCGGCTGCAAGGCTGGAGCCTGGAAGGCAATGACGGAAGGTATCAGCGGAGCGTGATCGACTGCAAGGCTGGAGCATGGAATGCAAGGACGGAAGGTAGCAGCGGAGCGTGATCGGCTGCAAGGCTGGATCCTGGACGGCAAGGATGGAAGGTAGCAGCGGAGCGTGATCGGCTGCTATGCAGAGAGCCCGGCAGGGCACTGGATCAAAAGCAGGAGTAAAGAGGAACCGCATACAAAGATCCGTAGCTCGAAACCAAAAGGTGCTGGAAGGACTCTTAATGCAAGAGAATGAGCCCCTGCAGGCAGCAGCTTTTATACCGCCCTGCCCAGCAGCACAGAGGCAGGGTAATTGGCCGCACCTGGATCAGCACACCTGCATACAATCTGCCTCCTCCCACTCTGTTCCTGAGCTGGTAGAAGCAGAGCTGATCCCTAGGGCTTCTGGGGATTGTAGTTCTGAAGATGATGGATCGGAACGGCCAGGAATAGATAGTTATAGCCAAGTGCATTGTGGTAAGTGTAGTTTGTTGGGAAAAATAAAAAAGCACCAAAGTCTCGCAAATGGGAAATAAGGTCCAAGAAGTGAATAGTGGTTGATCCAAGAGTTTTCTGTAGATAAATGAATAACCATTAGTCTATAATCATAATGATCGCCAATGTATGTGCCCAAGGCACAGGCATGACACCGAGTGGCAGCTGGGCAAGAGCCTGACCTTGACGAGCTGAAAGCAGAAGGACGTGTGAAAGCAATCACAGCCGGTGAGTTCAAAGACGGGGAGAGCCCGGTTTGTGATACGGGCAATTGTGGAAAGCTACAGTGTTACACGCAAGGCTATTCATTGGAGGATAAAAGACATTGAACTGAGAGCTTGAATGTTTTTAGCCAGCGAGGGAGCAGATGAAAAACAAATTAACAAGGCAGTGCAGTGTGAGAAGGCACGGTGTTAAACGCTTCTGGAAAAGATAACGGAACAGTGAATAATGAAAGTGAGCAGAGGTCCCAAGAGGCTAATGTGAAAGTGAATGGATATTTTGGTGAATCGAAGAACAGAGTTGCCGAGGGCCCGTTCTGCGAAACCAAGTGCAAGAGGCACAGATATTAAGAAACCAATGCTGTTGTCAGGGTGTTCACGCATAGGGGTGAGAATACTGTGCAGTTGCAAAGGTCTCGGGCAAAGTGAATAATAAGGACCCTGCTGTCGGAGTGGTCATGCATGGGGGTGATAATACTATGCAGTTGCCAAGGTCTCTGACAGGTGACAATGTGAAAATGAAGTACAAAGGTTGGGGAAGGGTGTTTCCCCGAGCTCTCTGAAGTGGAGCTGTTGAGATAGAAAGTGTTTCAGCAATGTTTAAGTGTTTGAAGACAGGCAAGGGCCGCCTGTGAAAGTAACTGAGAAGGAACTTTGTGAATATCTTATTGACGAGTGTGAAACCTGGTGAGGGAAGCCCGAAAGAATCCATTGAAGAGAACTATGATGCATATTGAACCGTCATTGAAATAGGTGAGTGAAGCCTAACAGATTTATGGGAAACATTCGAACTGTGCATACAACCCGCCTTGAAGGAACTTTGTAAAAACCCCATTGAACTGAACTTGGGGAAGGGAGTGGTGAGCCACTCTCATTGCCATTCTGAAATTCTTTTGATACCCTCTTTTATTTTCATACATTTTCCCACACTTAGTTATTGTGAAACGTGAGGGAAAGTATAGGTTCTGACACAGACATTTTCCTTTGTTTGACAGACTTGGACCATTTTATTTACTTTAATGGTTGAGACTACTCCCATTATAGAATTAGGGCCACCTAAGAAGTCTCCAACCCCATTCAAACTTAATAAAGGTGTTGAAACATGTATCTTTGTGTCTCGTGTCCTTACTTGTGATATTATGCCTGCCTCACATATGGTGTTCGCAGTGGGATGCAGCTCAACTGAAACAAGTTGGAGAACCCTGAAGTTTCAAAAATGGAGTAACAGAGCCTCTGTCCCAACAGTAGCTACAAAGGGCTCCATTGGGTTCGATATATGCAGTAGTAGGGAAGTGTCCATCCCTCTCGGGGAAAGGGGAGTGATACCTACTGATTTGGTCCTAATACCTAATACCTCCACCTGGATGTTACATCAGACTAGCTCCCAAGTCAGGTCTGGATTTGAAGTTTGGATTGGACGTACTGGCAGGAGTCATTGATCCTGATTTCAGGGGAGAGGTAAAGGTTCTTTTACAGAACCATGGGGAGACAGCATTTAAAATTCAAACTGGGGATAAGATAGCTCAAGGAATACTTGAAAGAGCTTTGTTCCCCCTGTTAAAGGAAGAAATAGAACAAGAGACGACAGATAGAGCTCAATTGGGTTTTGGAGAAGCTAATAAAAGACCCCAACCAATTTTACCATCTGTTATTAGTTAAGAACTAGACATTCTCACTGAACCCTCCACGCCGCCTGGATGCGCACAGGTCCCGCTGGCCGGGATCCACCTGGTGCAGACATGCCAACATTCCAACTCACCTGGGTGGGAGATTTCATCAGAGAAATCGGGAGTTGCACATTTTCCCATAGGGATACATTGCGGCTAGAAATATTTTAGGTGGGTGAACGTGAAAAATAGCAATATTTTTTCACGAACAGTCAGGAGTCTCCCGCCTAAATCGGGAGGGTTGGCATGTATGCTGGTGGGTTTACCCACTCGTCACCAGTGTAAGAGCTGCAACTCACTACAGCAAGCGGAGGACTGCTCTGCTGCTGGAAGGACTACATGGACAACACTGGTTCACGTGTCACCAACTTTATTATCTTTCCAACAATAACTGCCCTTGTCCTGTAATCCCCTCCCTAGCCCCATGTCACTTGCCAGTTCTTTAGCCCAAACGGGACCACTCCCCTATCCCAAACAACGGTGACGGGCTGTGCAAACAGTGCACAACATCACAGTTTGGTGTGTCCTGCTGCTGTTCTGTGTGCTGGTTATTATGGAAAATTCC
Source organism: Ambystoma mexicanum (assembly GCF_040938575.1). Taxonomy (NCBI): domain Eukaryota; kingdom Metazoa; phylum Chordata; class Amphibia; order Caudata; family Ambystomatidae; genus Ambystoma; species Ambystoma mexicanum. The sequence continues at coordinate 1,209,740,370 of NC_090922.1, read as the reverse complement.
ATTCAGGAGACGCTAGACGAATACTGGTATTAACTTTGCATTCTGGGAATTGTAGTCCTGGATCATAGGACTACAAGTCAAGAATGCAAATTTAAAACCGGAATTGGACTACACTCTCCCCAAATGGACTGGATAATATTGAAAATGTAAAATGCAGCAAACAACTGCAAACACCAAAACTTTTGCCTTTGCAAGTGTTTGTTTCGATTGCTTTTGATAACACAACTGTCGGTGAGACCATTGTTTGGAGGGTGTCACTCACATCGGATTACCCTTCAAAATTGTTACCCTGTTGTCTTCAATGAAATAACTCTTGAAAACGTTTTTATTTCACCCTACGAGGCAGTCTACGCGTTTATAATATTCTCTTTGTGCTCAAATGCCCCATTTCGAGAGGTATAGTTGGTCTCGTCCATATTACCCTTTGCAGCTTTTATTAAAATAAATAAATACATAAATGCACTTCCCTAGCTGGACCACAAAGACTTGCACCTTTTCTGACTAACTTTACATGGCGTATCTATTTCCCAAACCTTCAGTTCAGAGTGAGGTCAACTGCTCGGAAACTACATTGTTAAAATGAAACCAAAAACTGGTTCAACTCGCGGTCAGGTAGCTGTACAAGTACTGGACACTATCCTACTCTATTACGATTAAACTATAAAAGGAAATAATCCCATATAATACATTAGAAGCTTGCTTTTACAAAATGTTGGACGTATACTGATAACACTAAAGTAAAACTATGTAAGGGAAGGTAAGAAATGTGCATGGAAAGTTTCACAAAATTTACAGATGAACTTGTACAGGTATAATTATACCTATTGTACATACATGACTGACGCTGGGTGACGTAGTGGATGCGTCATGCCTTCTCAGGGAAGTTCTTCTCAGGATTCACTTACGTTCGTTCATTCCATTATGGCCGCTTAATTTGGGGATTTCGGCAATGGCGAGTTTGCGACGCCCCTTGAAGGTAATTGGTGTGTCAGGCTAAATCCCTCCCCCTCCCCAGCCCACCGTGTTGCCTGAGTAACTAGACGCGTACACTGAAAGCGTTGCTGTGGCTAGTGAGGCGAGAGCGCTGGCAGATAGGAACACGGTATGTCATCTGGTCTTATCGTTTTACTCGCTCCTAGCCCCCTTGCTGTGCGATATGGGCGTTCTCCCGTCCTCTATAACCCCTGCACCGTTCCCCTGCTGCCTGCAACACGGTGCCCCTACAGCGGGCCAGTCAGTGCCCCCAAAAGATGTGCGTGGCCGGTTTCAAAATGATCATGCCAGCATTATCCATTCCTGGGTTCATAATGGGGGAATCCGGGGATACATGCTCCACAAGGCAGAGATTAAACCACAACTGGGCTACTGTCTCCCAATGGACCATGTGATGCTGGCATGTGTGATGATGTTTGGAGCCCCTTTGCCGAAACCTGCCTTCTTATGTTAACAAAACAAATGCATCGATTGATCTGGTGCAGTTTAAGAATTTCAGATGCAGAAGGACGACGGAAAAATTATAAATACGGATTTTGGGGCTGTGTGGAAGGAAGCAACGGGAAGAGTGTATGATAGGTAACTTCCCAAATGGTTGGGGGGGGGGGGAATTATCTGTGTGGGGCATACATTATAATAACCGGTTTCCAAATGTAAATTGCAATGGGTGCTTTCCTTGTTTTATGACCGAGGTTGCATAACATGAACTTCCTTAAACTTAATTCACGCCAATATACTTGCTTGAGTCAACTTCGGAATAGATATGTTCAAGGCCAGTTCTAGGATTTGTGATGACAACATGTAATCGGGTCCCTCTCATTTTAATTTGCCTGTGTATTGACATTACCAGAAAAGTGTCATCAGAGAAAATGGCAATAGTCGAGTTAGGGCATCATGAAAAGTGCCATTAGAATAGTCGCCATCGATAAGCTAAGCTACAACTAACTTCATGGTGCGGTTTATATGACTGTTCACTGCTATTGGCACCCGGGCGGGGGAGCCAACTAATCGGGTTGCTCATAACGCAGGCTGAAACTGCTAATCTCGGCCATGTTCTGAGTAGCCGGCTGCTTCCCACGCCTTGCACCGCCATCTTGCCCACACACCCTCCCTTCCCTTAAGTTATTTTTACCCCCACCCCCTCCTTTCCTTTTGTTTTGGCGGTGACAGGAAGCCACTGCCCCTGCTGCTGCCGCCGTGCTCCATCCAAGCTGCCACGGAAATGGACAACACTTTCTTAGATCGAATTTGTCTAGAGACCTCATCAGGTGTTGTCAGAGCGAAGGAGGAAAAAGGAAGAGGAGTGGGAGAGGCATCCAAAGGGGGCTTGAGAGGGAGAGGAAGATGATAGCGAGGACAGAATGTTCTGAGTTTTAGTGGTGCAGTGAGAGGTCAGAGCCGTACAGAGGGCCTGGGAGGGAACAGGAGAGGTGAAGCCTGCAGTAGGATTGGCCAGCTCCTTGCAGATTTTAAAGAGTTTGGCCGTGTTGTTAGAAGCCGCAGAGACGCAGGCCTGGATATGGACCCTCTTCTTGGAGAGGGCAGAGAGTCTTTATTGCCGTTGGAGCTGGCGGCAGGCCAGTGTGTCAGAGCATGCACCCTCCACTTCCTCTCGGCTACACTGCACTTGCGTTTTAGGGCGGCAAGGTCAGAGTCGTACCAAGAGTTGCATTTGGAGGTAGGCTTCAGATGTATTCTCCTGACAGCGGCAAGGATGTCCAGAGTGTTGGAGATAGAAAGATGCAGGTTAGAGGGGACTGTGTCAGAGTGCAAGTCTGCCGCAGCAGTAGGAGGAGCAGAGAAAGAAGAGGCAAAGCCGTCCATTGACGGGCCAAATTCATGGGCCGAATGACAGAGAAGCAAGGTGGCAGTGCTGGGGTAGGCTTTGCTTGGGGGAGCAAGACGCTTCAGGTGAGAGGAGAGCAGAAAGTGGTCTGTACAAGAGAGGAGTTTAGAGAGGGAGATGTCAGAGGCGATGAGGACATCCAGAGTGGAGGGGGCAGAGATGGTGAAGTGCTTTAGTGAGTGGTCCGTGGGTGCATGGCCAACTGAAGAGAGGAGGACAGGGAGATGAGATCTAGCAAGTTGACTTGCATATTGGTGGGAAGGTTGCATAGGTTGACTAAAGAGTGGTCAGAGTGAGTAGCACCCAGTTGTAATCGGTGGCTCTTTGACATGTAAGTGAAGTTGGGGTCAGCCATGATGACAGCAGGAACATCAGCTGGGGAAGATGTATGCAGTATGTTGAGGTCAGGGCAGAAGAGGTTGATGGTGCTATTTGGGTGGCAAATTAATAGGCTAATCAGGGGGTGGGCGAGAGATGTTGGTCAACCTTGTGTTCAAAGAAAATGGATTAAAGACTCAAGGAAAAGAGAAGCTATAGGTGTGTCCTTGCTAATTAGCAGTCTAGAGGTGACCACCATCACAGAGAGTTTGGGGTTATGGGAGTCAAAATGGTTTATTGCAGAGAGAATGGGCATTCCAGAGGCCCAGAGTGGGTTCAGTGTGAGTGCAGAATGGTGTATAGAAATGTGGGGGTTGCTTTTAGAGGGTAACAAGTACAAGAGATAGGGTTGGCCAAAGAGAGGAAGAGAGGACTTTCTGGAAAAGGTATAGAATGGTTAGCGGTATGGTGATGGATAGGAGAGCAAGGGATAGAAATACAGGTGCCGAGTTGTGAGAGTGGATGTACCTAAGTGCACACAGATGGGTAGAGATGACCAGGGCAGAAGGTGCGTAGCATAGCATGAGCATGGATTGTATCCCAGATCAACTAATAATGCCTGAAACCCCATTGGAATTCTTTAAAAAATGTGTTGTTATCATTATTGTTTACTTTCTAAACTACAGTTAAAAAGCAATATTATGTCAAAGATGGCACAAAACAATGAGTCCCAAGGACGTCTCCCTTAGGGTCCCCTCTCTAACCCAGGCATCCGTATCCCCAACTAGTGCTACTGAACGGGAGACCCTACTGTCTAAGCACCTATGGTAGGCTAGATATTTGTACCGAAATGCAGACTCTCTGGGATTTGCTGTCTGTCCCTACTCTATCCAGTGTTGGTATGCTAACAGGGTTTGGGTTATGGCTTGCAGTTACACTGCCTGACTTAGGTTTGATTGTTCATGGCCAGGCTCGCCTTGCCCTCTACTCTTACTATTACACCCCTCCTCTTCCTCCTCCCACCAATCTTCTGCACATCCTATGTTTCAATCCCTCTAGTTCCCGCCTCCACTCTTTGATGTAACCACTCCTCCCATTCCACTTCACTACTCCCCATTCCTACTACCACTCTCTGCTCGACAATCCTACTTTTCTCCTCCAACTACACTCCTTCTCCCACTACTACTTTCCTCCTCCCACTACCACTTTCCTCGCTCTAAGCTATACAAATACCCTTATTTCACCCAGTATCATTCATTTCGCATTCACTCCATAACTTCCTTCCTTTAGTCACTCGCCTCACAAACACGCACACTCAAACTTTACCAATACCTCACTTTCTCCTCGAAACTCATCCACAAGCCTCCACTGAGTCTTCCTCCTGCTGATCTCGTGGCCCACCTCTACCGCTGACTTCACCCAAAGAACCCACACTTCATGTTTCCTATGCCCTGCTTAAATCGCGCTCCCCTAGTGAGCATCAGTCTAATTTCCCTGACCAATCAGGCCCTGTCTTCCCCACCCAGCATGTATCTGTGTAGGGATAAGTCATAAGAATCGGTCTAGGTCGACCACTTTCCTTGTTCGCATTTGCTGCGGAGCGACCATGGCATCTCAGAATGGTAAGTGTTTGATTGCCTGTTACTGGACGGAATACAAAGTGCACTTTTATCATTGTGTTCTAGGGATGGTGGATGCTTCTCCCTATGTAGTCTTTGGTGATCTAGTGGGTTAGGTCCCATTGCGCGGGTTCGCCTGCATCTTCTGGCTGCCCTGCAGTGCTTCTCGCTAAGCTGTGTATGCGGGTGGTTGTAGTCTGCATCTCTCTCTCTCTGGGCCAGGTCTGTGTTTTTGCACGGCCCTTGTCTCCTCCTGTGTGATTAGTTATTTGATGACCTGCTGGTTTTCATATTTTCTGTGTAGGACATGGGGCAATGGTTTTGCTTTTCTTGCTTGTGCTGGTGGTTGCTAAAACCGATGCGAGACCCTGCAAGTATCCAACTGAGCTAAGGCTGGAGAACACAGTTCTCTGCAAAGAGACGTCCGGGCCAAGGGGAAGAGTTAGAACTTGGGGTATCCTCAACTTGCCCTTTTGATTAGGGCTGGCTCCGTTCCCCTCCTTACACCTTCGCCCTCATGTTGAGAGGGGATCCCACTCCCTTTCGTCAAGGTCAGGTTACTGGCTTTGTCACAATTATTATCCATTATTTATTCTTCCTAAGGTCACCACGAGGTACTGCAGAGAATACTTCTAGCCTTATTTGCTTAATGGACAAAGCTTCCTCCAGGCCATATCCCTATCAGATGAGCTTGGAGGCGGGCTGTTTGCATGAAACACTTGCCCCTTCCTCAGGGGAAATATCAATTTCATAAGTCGGATGGGAAGAGTTTGACTCTGACTCCATGCGTTTTCATTTGCACTCGAAAATGGGCATCACTTGTCTGACAATATATTCATCTTAGTATTTTACCGAAACGAAGTAAGCCTTATTCTTTATGTGGAGTTCTCAAAGCTAATGTTCTTTTTTGAAAACATGCCATTCACTAATAAGGCTGCAAAACAGTACCTTTAGTAACATCTAATAAATATGAGCATGTGATGTGTTATTTCAAATTCTATGTAACATAACTAATACAACATGCTGTATTTTTCCATTGTTGTTTTTGTAGCGATGTCTGATATCGCTAAGGACAAGGCAGCTCGTTTGTTAAAGAAAAGAGGCAGTGTATCCTCATTAAGCAGCCATGACGTCAAGGCAAAGGAAACGTTTGCAAAAACCAGAGAGTAAGTTGCTTATTTTCTTATTGTGACGAGAAATGCTCGCTGAAGTTATTTCTAATTCTTTGTAATGGCTTTTTTTAAGACCAGTTCATTTCTTCAAGGTACTTTGTATATTTGATTGCAGTTATTAGAGTTTCTTCCAGATCTTTTCCCGATTCATAATTTTTTAATATCCTTGCGAGCTGAGGTGGCATTCACTGCAGCATAAGAGCACGAGAGAGTCTGCTTTCACTTTCTTTCGCTGGAGGTGTGTTTCCTATAACTTCCAGCAGATAGCGTGGAGCGCAGCAGCAGAGCTGGGCAGCTGAGGTGGCAGTCACTGCAGTCTATGCAGGCTAGGAGGTGAGAGGCGAAGCGAGGTACTGGATCTGACACCCGTTTAAAGGTAGGATCGTTGAGCCGATAAATACCTGCATTAACAGCATTTACATTGGGCTGTGTGGCCAGATTTTCCTGAACTTCTAGAGCGCCAGAGACTTATGAATATGCTTTTGAACGGCCCATGCACCAGGCGAAAGGGAAAGTTGCAAGATGATATAATCTCTACCACACTTGCAACAGCCCTAATTTTGACTCCTAAAGGATCCTTCATGATGCCCCGTGATACGGGTATAAATAGTTTGAATAGCAACCAGGAGAGAACTCCTTGGCCTGATTCCCTGTCCCCAAACCTTAATTCCATGCACGAAAAAGGGGAGATGGGCATCTAAATCCCGCATGACAATGGAGTTGCGTGTATGAGCGAGAGGGAGAAGGACTCTTTAACAAACCCCTCGTTTGCTCCCATCCCCACCCCATACATGGGGCATGCTTCTCATTTCCCTCCTGCTCCTGAAAGTTTGGGACTCCTGCCCCATCAACGGACCACTTTCTCCAGGCACATTCCCATGCCTTTGGACCTGCCTCAGGCAGAAAAGAGCAACGAAGACTAGGAATATGAAGAATAAACAGAATACCTTTAATCGCCCTGACTGCCCGAGTATGTGGTAAAAGAGACCCCTGGAAATACCATTAAAACCAATGCGCCAGGGCTTCCGGTGCCCCCTATTGGAGACCTTGGAGCACCAACATGCGGCTCTGGCAGCCAGACTAGCTGCGGATATCGCCAACCTGAGTTTTATTAGAAAAATGCAAAGCAGGTTGAGCGACCTTGCAAGCTCATACTGCTCTGCAACAAAATCCTTGGTTGTCCCAGATCCCTCAGGAATGGGAACAAACCTCTTGACACGGGAGAATATACCAACAAAAGAACTACTGAATGGTAAAGCGGAGGTGGCGATCTCCGACCCTCAGATGGCATCGATGCAGGACCTGGTTACTTCTACATCAACAACCTTCAGCCCGTCTAAACGGCAATTCTAGCCCATCTATGGCACCCATGCAAGAATTGGTGCCTGCAACATCCAGTGCCCCTCTCCCTTCCATCTTTATGCCGAATGAGGATTTGAATGCCTCTTCTGCCCGCTCGTCAGACTCTTGAGATGGCACTGCTGCAGGGAGGCTTAGAGAGGATCATCTACCTCCTCCTACGTCCTGGTGGGATCGATCAGGTTCACCTGCAGAACTTAATGATGGTGGCCTTGAACATTACCATCGATCCTTTCACGAAGCTGTATGAATCTCTCAACGAGACATTAAAGGATCAGGCCACACTTCTAGTAACAATGCACAGCAAACTTATTTTCCTGGAATCCTTTAATGGGTCAGTCCAGTCAAGACTAGACAAAGAAGCTGAACTTTCTTCACAATGGCAGTCCCGGCTCTTTGACTTCGCAAGAGGGGAGGAGTGGGAGAAAACAACCTTAATGTCTGGAATTGTAGACCTACTGAAATGGACCAAATGCTGCAGATCAGAAGACACAGGAACGTGTACCAAAAACCCTTCAACTGGTGACCCAAAGTGAAATCCACCGGTAAGGACGCTGAGAGAAGAAATGCTGACGGTCTTGCATAACAAAACCTGCAAGTCCACACAACAGAATGTACCCTCCAGATCTGACTTGACCTCGAGCCAGTCCTCAAAGTCACTGGGCCTGACTAATACTGAATCTACATTGTCAAACGTGGATTAATTGAAGCTGCCCATGGGGCCTGACAAGCCAACTCCAATGGCTCCAAGAGTGCCCTCAGAAGTTCAGAGAGTAGTTTCCGGGAAACTATACTCTGTTTGTTTTTTTAAAAAAAACAGACAGAATTGAGGAAGGTCGCAAACAGATGCCCAAACAATGTACACAAAGAAAATCTAAACTCATCTCAATGCCTAAAAAGGCCAAATCAAATGGCTCTAGAGCTTTCTTGCGCACGCTAACACTGACAGATGCCGAACATATGGAGTTATGCCGCCCTAAAGTCTCTATAAAAAGGACTGTGTCCCGGGGTCCAATGCCAAATTTTATTGATGTTCCGGATTCAAAAGATGAAAACATGCTTTTACTGAAGATTTGGTCTACTTAATCAGACAGCATGAACAAAGATTTGGGGGTAAATAATGCCCTGATTTTAGGTTGAGAAAATTTGACCTACTAATGGGGAACCTCAATTAGAAGGTAGCCTTCCTCATGGTCTGCACTCTGATATGAGAGAACAGCCATTGAATGGTGGTGGTGAGCCCCTTCTTCCGTACGCTGTTAAGGATTCCAATCGGGCGTCACACACCAGACCAGGACATCTGGTTTTATCCTGGGATGTGGCACTCAATAGGAATGCTTTTTCTTTAATTTCAATGAATTCAAATTGAGCCGGTACCCAACCTGTTTCACACCACCTTTTACAAATACCCCGGGTCACAATGGACCATGAACCAGGCTGGTTGGTGAAAATACAATATTTATTTATTTAAAAATTCACAAAAATCACACCCATTTCAATATTGGCCAGCAATCACCAATGGGGTGATATTGACACATGGAAATGGAAGCAATGCACTTGGTTAACCTTCTAGTACAAAATATCCAAAGCACAATTGAATAGGAGCATTTTTTGAATTGGATAGATAGATAGCACCCAAGTTAAGGTTTCCCCCTGCAGTGTTCCCTCCACCCATCAATAATTGAATAGTAGAAAGAAGCAGCAGGTAGTTAGGAATAAGAGGCAGCAAACAGAATCAAAATCCGACCTTCCCTCACAAAATAAGAGGCAAAACCCTTTGCAAAGGCCTAAAATGACACATGGATTTTGACAAATAAATAATGATATGTTTGTTTAAATAAGGATATACATATGTTTTATCACAGTATTAGGGATGTTATATCACTGGCAATCATCAGGCAAAGTATCACAAAAGCATGCAGTGCACAAAACAGGTTGAAATTGAAAACCCAGTGCAGTCGCATTTACACATGGAAAAGTTGCATTTTTTTCTAGTTTGCAGTTTTAAATGTCAAACTTTTTTTCAAAAAAACAGGTGAAAAACACTGAATTGGAATGCAGTTTTTGGGAAGGGAATACATGTATATCACCGGGACAATATAGAGGTGAAAGGAGGTCTTTAGCTACAGAACTGGATGAGATTTGCAAGATAGAAGAAGGCTTGCTTTTGGTAAAATAAAGCCGGGGAAGAGAGAAAACCAGCTTAGAAACAAGACAGGTTGCACTTAAACTAGATTATTAAGACTATATTGTTAAAGAGGGAAACAGTAAGATCCAAGGTTGATTCGTGACATCAACCTTGTCACCCCAGCGTTCAACTTTATGTGGAAATTAGTTTGATTACTCAAAATATGATTAATGGGTTATGATCTACACAAGACAGAATTAATAGAGATGGCGCTAGCACTTCTAACAGTTTTAACAAGTTACCAGGGTATGGGTAGGATTGCTTAGAGAGTGGAATAGAGACAAAAGGGTCAATATGGGGAGACTATGTGTTTCTCTGGGATGGGGAAATACTCGCAGTCCACGCTTGAGTTTTGGTATTTTGGAACAGTCAGGGTTCTGGTCACAAAAAATTCTGGTCACCGGATAGCGGACTGTCCTGGCAAAACACAGCTGGGCAAAGGTCTGGTCATGGGATAACGAGGACAGCAGGATGGCAGGGTTGCTACAGGCATGCAGTTAGTGGGCAAAAAGCCAGGCTGGTCTCAGGATGCTTCCCAAAAAATACCACAGCTTTTCCCTTTGGTTAATGGGATTTTTTTAGTGGGATTCTCTTGTTTGAGGCCTTGCTGGGGATAGGATCAGCAATGCTTTGGCCTTGCGGTGGAATCGGCTATGCTTTGGCGTTGCAGTGGGATCTGGAATCTGCTCTGCATTGGCTTTGCAGTGGGATCTTTAATCAGGCAGGATGAATGTGGAAGATCAGGAATGCAGGCGCACGGAATTCAGGAAAGAGTGTCTTGAGTGTTGTCAGCCACCTTTTTTTTATAGAGCATGGTGACATCATAGAATTATACGGCAGGGCAGACTTGGCTAAGCACGCCTCTAAACAACTGGATTGGTTAGGGGAGAAAGCTACCGCCTTCCTCCCTGCTGATTGGAGTTCAAGGGCATGATGTCACATTTATTATGTGAGTTTTACAATGTCCAGACCCCCCCACAGTTACTTTTGCTAAAATCCTCTAGTTTTGACATAAATGTCACATTTGTACAGTGGTAGCATTTTAACAAATTACATAAGAAGGTTACATATTTTATGCAGCTCATGCCAGTCCAACTCTGCAGTCAGTAAGACATTGTTTCGCCCTTGTAATCATTTCTGGTCATTTTTAGTGTGAAATATTCAGCCTAAAATTCTATAACTTCATACATGTGTGTGGATTATCATTAGGCATGTCAGCATTGAAATTCGCAGTAGCATCAGGTATATTTTCCTTAGAATACCCAATTCTCTGCCATTTCTGTTCCCAATATGGCAGTGAAAGCCACAATGTCTTAAATTAAAACCCACAAAATTACATTAAAGCTATTAACTTTTTACATTCCTGCAAAGTCTGGTTGCAAAGATAAAAGTCTGAAAAGTTTAAAATAGCTGTTTACACCAAATGGTCAGCATTGTCCTCCAAATATGGTCATGCTTTTCCAGACTATCCCTCCTTAGTCCAGGGTTGTCATGAAGTCTTTCTTTGAAGCTTCATGTAGAAATCACGTGGATGTGTGATTTTCTTTTTCACATACTCGTGTCCCAGAATTTCTATTGCACGAGGCCTCAGCTCAGATGAAAGTCTGATGCGTATGTGAACTTTCTTTTATCTTGGTCAGTCAAAGTTTTCCAACCTAGTAATTATCAGCCAAGTGTCCTGGAAGTTTATGGTGGTTCCCTTTTGGGGGAAGCCTTACCTTAGCCTGCAGGAAAAACCTGTTTTGGAGCCTGCAAAACCCAGCCAATGCAGTTTAATTCCTTTCATTTCTTTTTTGTCCTGAATCAAAAACAAGCCTGTTGAATAAAACATACCATGTATGTTTCCCAAAACAAACCCCTTTACATTGCTAGGTATGGACAAGGCCTTATCCAACATACACTTTTAAACAAGTCTTTTTCTCAGTTTGCAAAAGTACATTTTAAATGTGTGGTGACTACATTTTCCTTGCAAATTCGATTTTTCTCTTCCATCTGAATTCCCATATTATTTTGTAGCCATAGTTAACTTCTGGTATGCAGCAATGGGTTAAAACACAGATGCACTGAAATTGAAATAGGCTCAGAAAGCCAGGGCCTTTTTGATGCATTGATCCTTGACATTTTGTAACCAAAAAGTAAAGTGTTTCCCGTGTAGCTGAAGTAAACCTTTTTTCGATTTCTTCAGATCTGAACAGTCTGTCATTCAGGAATACTGCTCTTGTCTGCTTAGAGCACAATGTGAATGTGGAGGGGCATGGCAAGGTATCATTAATAAAGGTATTATGATGAGTAACAGGAAGCGCTATCATTTTTAAATGTAATTATTTCCCTTTTTCCATGGGAACTTTGGGCTTGCTGCAAAGCAGCGCTGCTTTTTCACTTCCCTTCTTTTGTACATGTAAGAACACACTGGCGGGCTTTCTCAGTGTGCCCCTTTGTTCCATCCTGCCCAATATATGCTTGGCAAGATGGTGCATCCATCTTTTTGTAGCTGAAAACGCCGTTTTGGTGTGAGGCAATGGTGCCAGCGCAGCCATCTTTTTGTAGCTTCTGCTGAAGTGCAGCTTGGTTATGGAAGGGAGTACAGCTGAGTGGGTAAATATATCCCACAGCTGGAGCAAAGAAGGGAGCTCCTATCACTACTGTCAGAGCGAGCAAGTAGTCTGCAATCAGGCCCGATGAGGCGGTGGAAGGAATGCCATATGAGAGTTCAAGTTAACCACCAGGACGCCATCAAGCCTTTCGTAATGATCGAGAGGATAATTGCGGGGAAAGATGGCCGTAAAATGAATAGGAGGAATGTGCTAAAACTCCTACATTGCTCACCTAAACTCAGATGCATTGATCAAAACAATATCAAGATTGTAGCTTTTGTGGGAGAAAAATGTTGGGATTGGGTGGTACTACATCTCAATTCAATGTTGGTGAAGAAAGCCATCTTGGAAGTATCCCCTGATTTTCTCCACCTGGGCTTTGAGCTCACTGACGGGGACCTGCAAAAGTCCAACACTCTTGGAAAGTCAGACCTAGTAGCCCACAGAACGAACACTCCTACTCCAAAGGTATTTTTGCCCAGACCAAGGTTGAAAAATACCATCCCTGAGAGCTAGAAGAGATCTGGTCTCTCCCGGCCAAAATGGGGAACAGACTACCTCTACATCCATACAAGTCTCATTCATAAAAAACATAGCTGAAAGGAGTGTTAGGATGCGCGAAGAGAGAAATGGAGCCCTACGTCTGTCGACAGATTGGTCATGGTTGGCTGGTTCACTGGCCCAGAAACACAACCTTTAACTTCCTGAGTCACCATCCAGAGGTTTTGGGCATCTGTTCAAGAAAAGAGACTTGGCTACATAAAATAATGACATCCTTTGTCTACAGGAAACGTGGCTATCCTGCAACCGACCTGCGAAGGATTCGAAATATTCTTCAATCCAGCCCAAACAAGAGTAGGAAGACTATCTGCTGGTTAACTGACTTTAGTGAAATTGGAACAAAGCCTCAAAATAGTGGAAAAAAGAAATCCAAGTCCTTATGTGCAGACTGGCCTTCTAGATTGGGAGATATGTCCATGCTATTGTCGGGGGGAAATTCTCCCGGGGTCGGCTGAGCCGTCCGCGAACCTCCGGGCAGGGAGGCCCCAACTCCTCCCGTGTATCCCAAAAATGAGTATGAGGCACACGCAAGAAGCAAGGTGGTTCTGCTGTTTATTGGACAAACGGCAGGGATGGGTCAAGGAATGTACGCGTCCGTCCTGACTCTCTCTCTTCATCCTGGGCTCGCAGGCCCTTTTTACCTTAGTATGACGCGCTACCTGCGTCACCTTGGAAAGTTTAGCAAAAAACCTATCACCACTCTGGATTGGTTCCTCGAGTGGTAGGGTTAGTATAGCATACGTATAGGTAGCATTGTTAGTGGTTGAGGGTTAGTCAGGTGGTACAATTGGGTTGTCCCTTCAAATTGATACATGAAAATTGTTACATGAAGATCCCTGGGGATTGGTCAATGTTACTGGCGTCAGTGATAAGAGCCCCGTGAAAATATAAAAAATTGTCGTTCATAATCAGGGGTGGCCAGCACCGGAGCAGTTGATATTGCATCTTTCAGTTCGTTAAACGCCTCTTTCATTTCCATTGTCCACCCCAACTTTCTCTCCCCTTTGTTAGCTTCTTTTAATGCCTCAAGTAGGGGTCTTATGTATGAGCTGTAATCAAATACCCAGGCTCCACAGTAGTTGCACAATCCCAGGAACTGCTGCAGTTCCCTCACTGTGTGTGGCGGCGGCGTTTTTGAAATAGCCTGTGCTCTTTGTGGTGCAATCTTTCTCCCGTATAGAGATATGAGCTGACCAATGTAAAGTACCTGTTCCTGACAGTACTGTAACTTCTCCTTATCTACTTTGTAACCCTTTTCAGCCAATACCGTCAGCATCTTCAATGAGTCCTCTCTACATCTTCTTTCGCTTGTGCTGCAAATAATTATATCATCAACGTACTGTAACACTGTGCTTTCCACTTCAATGTTACCCAAATCCATCTGTATTACCCTGTTGAAGATTGAGGGTGACTCGCAGTAGCCTTGTGGCAATCTGGTGTGTTTCCACTTTGTGTTCCTGTACGTGAAGCTTGTCAGATGTTGTGAGTCTGGGTGCAGGGGTATTGAGAAAAGGGCATTTTTTAGGTCTATCACTGTAAATCGTGATGCCTCTGCTGGAATGCCGCACAATATTGTGGCCGGGTTCGCTGCTATGGGGTATTCTGCTTCCACTATGTTGTTCAAGGGCCTGAGGTCCTGTATGAAGCGCCAAGACCCCCCTTTAGCTTTGCGCACTGGGTATACAGCTGTGTTACATGATGATTCTGATGGTACCAATATGCCACTATTTATAAGGGCCGTTATTGTTTCATATATGCCCTCATCTGCCTCTTTTGATAGTGGGTACTGTTTCACTCTGGGGAGTATGGCACCTTTTTTCAATTTTATTCTTACTCCTCCTATACTTTTTATACATCCCACGTCATAGGGACTAGTAGTCCATAATGATGTCAGTACCTTTGCCATATCCTCCTCAAAGAAGGGAGCTGGGGTGGATGTGGGTGCTTCAAGTGCCATTGCAATTTTCTGTGCCACTTGTTTGTACGTCACTCTAAGCCATATTTCTACACTCATCATAAACACCATTTCACCCTTTTCCTTTTCTTCTGAGAAGAGCTCCTCATCTGACACCTGGGTGAGTCTACATCCCTCTGTCAGTGCTATCACTGCCCTCCATGCTCTCCCTTCTCCGTCATGGGCGTGTACTGCAATGTAATCAGCAGTTGCTATAATGCTCTCTAAGTTCACTGCAATCACCTTTCCTTCTGGTTCGTTGGCTGGTGTTTCTGGTCTAAACAAATAGGCTGCTGGCCTCCTCCAGATCTTTCCTTCAATTCCTGGCATCCATGCAAATGCCATGTCTGTCCCGTACTGGAACGGTTCACCATCTACTGGCTCAGCCCTAATCGCTGTCTGTCCACAGTATGCTTGCATAATTTGTCGTGCAGTGAGCATGTTAATTCCTGGAGTGGAGCAAACTATGCCGTCCTCCGTAAAGGAGATTGTCATATTTAACCTGCTCATTATGTCTCTCCCCAGTATGTTTACTGGTGAGGCCCTAGAATATAAAAGCGGTACTGACATGTCATACTCCCCAATCGATAAGGGAATGTTATCAGTAAAGGGAACCAATCCCCTAGCCCCAGAAAATCCTTGGGTGTTCATGGCTTCGCCTGACATCTTAAATTTACCTTCTCTTATGCAAGACTGGGTCGCTCCCGTGTCAACAAGGAATGATAATCTTTTGTCACCCATCGTTACCTCTATGCGTGGTTCCTCCGCACTATTAGGTGTTACCGACAGGATGGGACACACCAAGGCCGTCTGTGGGCTGTCCTATTGAGGGTATAATGATTGACCACTTCCTGTGTAAGGGTTGTGTCCCAGGACCGTCACCCTTCCCAGTTGTGTTTGCTGTAGTTGTGTATTGGTAGAGGTTATGTTATGGTCTTGGATTTGGGCAGGTTGCTGTGCTTGTTGTACTTGGGGTTGTTGTGTCACTGCTACCTGTTGTTGTGGCAGCAAATATGTCTGGGGCTGTTGTTGTGTTACTGGTTGTTGCTGCCCATTTCCCCATTGCAATATCTGCTGTTGCCGTATGCCCTGCAGTTCCTGTGTGGGCCCTTGCTGTCCCTGTTCGATCCATGATGGTGTGCCCGGTCTCACTCTACACGTGCGTGACATGTGCCCTACCAATCCACAAATCCAACATACCGGTGGTTCCCTGTTCTGCCATGGAAAGCTTCCTGGGTTGTCCTGGTACACTGGTTGCATGGTGGGGTAGAAATTTCGAAATCCTCCCCCTGCTGTTGTGTGCTATATCCATATCCTCTCCCCCTCATTATTCCTCCCCTTCCCCTGTTGTAATTATAATACCCAGCTCCTGGCGTTGAGTATCCTCCTCCCATGTTAGTCGTGTATGGGTTGAGTGGCGGCAGCTGTTGTGTTACAGTCTGTGATGATTGTATTTGCGAGGGATCTTGTGCAGCTACTACTTGTGCGGTGTTTTGAGTCATTGTTGCAGGTGTAGTTATTAGTGCGCCTTCCATTGTATATTTAGTAGGTTTTTTCTGTACTAATTTAGCCTCTTCCGTTTTCCGATCGTCTTCCTTTTGCTTCATTTTTTCTTGCCATGTCCTACAATGATGCACTATTGTCAGTTGTATTTCTGGCCATGCTTTTGCTTCCATCCCCACTACTTTCTTCAGTTGTTTCTGGACTGCTTCTGGGAGCCCTTGTACTAGTATATGATAGAATATTGCTGGTGTCTTGTCCCATTGTTCTCTAGTTTCCATACGCCACTTCTCTTGAATTTCCTGGATATAATCAACAGGATCTTTGTTTTCACACATCTTGCGTGACGTAATTGCTCCTATGTCTGATGTGTCCGGGTACTGTACCCTCAGTGCCTGCCATAAAGCATGTCTGCAATTTGCGAATGGCGCCCCATCGTGTGATGTGTTTGTTATTGTTACCCTGGGGAATCCCGCTCTCTTCCAGATGTCATCTGCTGCATCCCCTAATATTGATATCAAAAGGCCCTTTACATCCCCCACTGCCAATTTCTGTCCTGCAGTGTGTTTTTCCATTTCATATATCCATTTTCCCGCACCTCCACTTAATGATGGGAGCCTGCACTTTATGTTTTCCTTGTCTACATGCTTCCAGGGGACGTATTGTGGTCTAACCCCTCCCTTTTCCAAAAGTGGCATTAGGTTGTGTCCTTGTTGGCCCTTTGGGTCCCACGCAATCGAATCCGTACACCCCTCCTCTTCTTCCCTATCCTCTACATCGTCAATGGAGTCCATAACTGTTTCTCCTCCATCTCTTCCCTTTCTTTTGCCATTTCCTTTATTTAATGTGGGCATGTGTATTCGTACTTCCTGCCTGCGTCCAGGGAGGTCTCTAAGCCTGCCTGCATAGGGTGTTAGTTCATGTGAGAAGGGCGCTAGTTTATATTGGTATGTTGCACGTAATGAACGTGAGGTAGTGGAGCATGTGGGACGGGATGGTGACTGTGTGGCTGTGCGTGTCTGCCTTCCTGCTATTCCTTGCTCTTCCTCCTCACTTCCCTCCAGTTCTTCCTTTCTCCTGCAGATCCATGGGGATTCTCCGTTTGTCCGGGTGATGTATAATTTGTCTAAGCTTTCCCTTTCACTGTCTCTCCCTTCCTTTTCTATCCCTTCTCCTTCCTCACTGCAAAAGTCCTCCATTAATGGCAGCCCCAAATCTATCTTTTCCCCCTTAATCGTCGCTGTTCTTAAATCTATTAGATCCGTTTCTCCCTTGTCTTCGTTGCCAATTTCTCCCCTTTGTGCTGAGGTTGTTGCTACTTCTGTGTCTCCGTATACATACCTCCTTACTTCACTCCCCCCCACCCCGTTCATCTCTTTCCCCTTCATTTTTCTCCGCTATTTCTCTATCAATTTCCTCTCTTTTCCTTTTCAATTCGTCCATTACTTCAATACTCATCTTTTCCATGATCCTTTCTTCTTTTCCCATTTCGCTCTTTCCTGCTCTAATATACCTTCTATCATCCTTCTTTCTTCATATTTCCTTGTCGTTTCTGATAGTAATCCTTTTCTCCATATTTCCACTTCCTTTTCTTTCTCTTCTTCTTTCCTTTTCTTTTCACGCAGTGCTGCTCTCGATAACCTTTCTGCTACTGCCTTCGCCCTTTCTGCTTCTCTCCTTTTCTCCTCAGTTCGTTCACTCATTCTGTCCAACTCATCCTTGCTTTCTTTCCTTTCCCGTGCTCTCTCTCTTTCCTCTCTCTCGAGCTGCTTGATCAGTGTATTCTGCTCATCCCTTAATTCTGCTAATCGTTCTTCCAAAATCTCTTCCTTTTGTCGTAACAGCTCCTCCCGCTTTCTTTTCCCCTCTTCTCTTTTCTTTTCGCTCCTTCTAATGTTTTCCTCGTCCATTTTCCTTACCACCTCTTCCTCTTCTTCTGTTAATGACCCTCGTAATTTTAATAATACCTGCGCAGCTACCCAGTCATCCTGTCCTATTCCTGCTATTTGCTTTTTGTCAATCCCTCCTTCCCCTGCGGCTATTTGTGCGCGAGCTGATCCCATCGTGTTACTCTGCTCCCTTTCTGTGTGGTTACCTGTGGCTGTATATGGTGGCGGGCTGTATGCCGGGTTCGAGTACCCCTCAGCTGCCCTTAATTGAACCATGTCTCGTAGTTCTGTTAAAGGATATAACCCCCCTTCCTCCTTTTTCACTATCTTCGCTAGGGGTATATCGTCGCTCTGTTTCTTTTTTATTTCCTTTTCTTTTATGTTGTTACTCTTCTCTCCCTCTTCTACATTCCCCGTGTTCTGTGGGCTTTCACTCTCCTTGTCCCCATTTTCTCCTCCCTCTTTAATCTTCTCTTCCTCCGTTGTTCCACCCATACTAAACATTCCATTTGGTCCTGGTCGGGACCCTTGGAACATTCTCCATAAGTTAAACACCTCCACGTGGTGTGTCAACTTCTTCCCTTTGTATGTGTTATGCAGATAGGTCAGTAGCGAATGTTGGGTATATGGATCGAAACTACCATTAGGCGGCCATGGTGACGTCATTTTGTTGTCCGTCCCCTGTGTCCATTCAATGCTATACTTGATCAGTTTCTCCCTATGGGGCGATAATGTTTTACATATGTGTTGTAATGGGGTAGTGAGGGTGTTCCCCCACCCTCCCGATCCTGCCCCGTATGACATGGTAGCTCTTTACTGTTGTCCTTCCCCTATTCGGTAGCCGTTATCTTACTGACAGTTTATAATGTACAGCCTCTTACCTGGCACCGTAATTTTGGGGACTTGTGATAATCCAATAACGTAAAATATGGCATTCACGTTTGTATGTTCTTTTCTTTCTTTCCACCTTTGCGGCCCCCTGCGGCCGAGGCGCACGTAGCCCCCTGCGGCTGCGTGCCCCTTATTACGTTCTTATACAGCCACCCCACTTGCTCCACCTCCCTCCTTTACACTTGCCGTGGCCGGCGTTCTTCGTGCGCAGCCACGTCCCCGTTTCCGCCTTCCCCCCGATCAATTCACTACCGTTTACCTTCGTTTCCACTCCCCTGCCACAACTTTCTTCCCCTCCACTTTCACAAATAAAGATGTCTTGTTCTCGAGATATCCTATGAAAACCCTACTGGTGACGTCACCGATTTCTTTAACCTATTAGTAAGTTCTTCAAAAGTTCAAACTATATTTGCAATCCACCCCCGTTAACCCCACAGCTGTCTTCCTGTCACGCCTGGAACAAGGTAATCAACAATATAATCGGACTGCGCACGCTGCGTCGCCTCGCGTGTGATACGCCCCTCGACAGGAGGGCTTAACCAGCCAATTATCTTCCGTATTGGGCAACCAGCTAGCTACCACCTACAGGGAAACGTCATCTATCTATCAAGTTTCCTGCTCGATCAATAGGTATCCTCATCTACTCATTGATCAATAATCGCCAAATCGTAGGAAACCGCGCACGCACACACACCCTTACACGTGGTCGCGACCTAGGCCAATCAGTGTCTCCGAGCGGCCGCACGTGATGTTTCCGTGCTCCGCCCCCTTCTCTCCCGTAATCGTAGCGGACTGCTCTCGCACTTGTCCGGCTACCATTCATTCGTTACCAACACTAATTTGCCAAACCTTTGCCGCGCACCTGTGCAACACCTCCCGCCTCCCTCATTCAATTCCTCCCCCCTCCCTCACAATTTCACATTGCTTGTTGTGCGTGGCATACTCACCAAGTGCTCTTGACGCAGGGCTGCTCGACTGCGTGCACCCCTCCAAGCGGCTCGCCGCCTCCCCTCGTCTGGACCACGTCTGGACACTCGCCAACCGCGGGCGGGATACTTCTCAACCGGCTCCCGAAAGCCAATATCCGGATTGCGCTGTCCGGTCTTCTCGCAGTTCCGCGATGGTCCTGTAGTCCTCAAAAGGGGGCAGCGGCAGAGGGGGCCGCGCCGCCGGGTCTCCCCGCAACGGGAGTACTCGGAAAAATAAAAAAAAGCAGATCTTAAACAGATCACAGCAGTGCCTCCAACTTGTCGGGGGGGGAATTCTCCCGGGGTCGGCTGAGCCGTCCGCGAACCTCCGGGCAGGGAGGCCCCAACTCCTCCCGTGTATCCCAAAAATGAGTATGAGGCACACGCAAGAAGCAACGTGGTTCTGCTGTTCATTGGACAAACGGCAGGGATGGGTCAAGGAACGTACGCGTCCGTCCTGACTCTCTCTCTTCATCCTGGGCTCGCAGGCCCTTTTTACCTTAGTATGACGCGCTACCTGCGTCACCTTGGAAAGTTTAGCAAAAAACCTATCGCCACTCTGGATTGGTTCCTCGAGTGGTAGGGTTAGTATAGCATACGTATAGGGAGCATTGTTAGTGGTTGAGGGTTAGTCAGGTGGTACAATTGGGTTGTCCCTTCAAATTGATACATGAAAATTGTTACATGAAGATACCTGGGGATTGGTCAATGTTACTGGCGTCAGTGATAAGAGCCCCATGTTCTGATTGGTCCACGTACGAGCCCCCCAGTCTGGGACCATCGTTGTGCCCAGCTCGCGGTGCACCTGTCATTTGCAACAATGTTTCACTATGGTTATGTGCAGACAACGTGAAGTTTTATTGGTATGCCTGAAGGCCAACTACTCCCACCGCCGCAGATGTCCATTGAATCACTTAATTGTATCTGCCTATATCTTGAAACGGGGGTTTTCGGGGCCTCTCTCCTCCTGGGCCTGGCACCCTGTCAGGTTTGGCTTGGTCACGTGAGGTGGGACCGTGGTCGTGGCAGAATTCTGCACAATTAATATTGTATTTTCCACTGTGTGCCTGGTTTTAATTGCAGGTGTGACCTCGGCGTCGGCTTGCGACATACGAGATTGCAACATTGTGCCCTTGACTGTCAGTCATCGCCGGGCTCATTCTGCAGGGTCAGCAACTATACTCTTGCTCATTCAATGTTCATGGAAGCTCTTGCTTGCGGCCTACTTGGGCCTGGTGCATAGGCGGAGAAGTTTGGTACACAGCGCTTTAGGTTATGGTATCATATTGCTTTATCCCCAGTATCGTGTCTTCGTTATGCTTTTCATTATTGCCCATAGGTTTAGGAGAAGCGTGAGCAAGCTTTTAGATGAGTTCATTGTGCGTCTTGCATTTCTGCATTTTGAGAAGCCTATGTGAAAAATAATAAAGATGCGCGTCTGTGGGTGTATCCGTCACTTGCGTCATAGCACTGAGTATGTTCTTCGTGTGGATTGGTGTGGGAGTGTCCAGTGTGTATGTTGTACGGGTATTCTGGCCGTTGGCCGGGTCGTCATGGCATCTCTAATGATGTGTCGAGTTAGCGCTGGATGATTCAGTCGAGTCCCTCTATGCCGCAGGCGTCGGCGAGGGTATGGCAGGCTGGCGGGCACGCGGGAGGGCACATCCGTATGTTCTTGTACCAGGGTATTTGGCCGTCTGGTAGATGGGTAAACTCCTCTCGTGGCGGGTGCCTGGGCCATGATCCTCTAGGCCAAGGGAGAGAGGGGATTGGTGGGGGCCTTTTCTTCCATTCTCCCACTTCACTATGCTCCATTGGTGTTAGTGGTTTTTAATGTGTATTGGAACCTGGCAGAGTTTGGTGATGAGGAGTTTGTAGTCACTGGTCTTATGGATAATTGTTGGGTGGATTTAAAATCTCCCCTTTTTTTGCGATGTGGAGATCTTCATGTGAGATGCTTGGATAAATCAGGGGTCAAACTGTTGTGGGTCTCCTTGCAGAGAAAAGCAACCCTATGGATATCTGAGCTAAAGGAGCAAGCTATTTGTATGGTAAACGGTTCTCCTAGAGGTGACATTCCGAGTAGAGCAACATGGCGCGTGGTCCCCAGAAAGCCCACTTGGATCATTATTTTGTATCAACTGGCCTTTTCAAATATTTGCACTCCCTGAGTGTCCCGCCTATGACTAATAGCGATCACATCCTTCTATGTCTTCGTTTTAAAGAGCAGGAAGAAGATATTAAAGAGCAAGTGTGGAAAGCTGTCCAAATAAACCAGGGGAGAAACCGTTTGCGTATACGCCCTGAGGAGCTACCAAAGATCACAGCCTTCTACAAAAATGCCCACTCCTCAAAATCCCTGGCCATTGATTATCCTTGCATCCTCTTCTACTTCCAAATTACTTCAGCGATTTCAGGCAATCCCACATTCAAGAGGCTCCACTGCCCTAATGAAGATGTGAAAAAGGCCAAGAAGAATTTCAGAGCTGATTTGCGAAATATAGATTGTGTCGAAATGAGTGACAAAGCCTCTCTAAAAAAGAAGCGCAAACAACAATACAGAAATTGGCTGCTGGTTACAAAGGCTCAACGCTTTCAAGCGGATGCTGAAGTCATCATGGAAATTATTGCTAATAAGAACATGCATGATCTTTGGGCCTTGCTCAATAGTAATACCACATACCAATTGACAACTTTGATTCCTGCCGTCCCAGAAAGGGTCTGGATTGAGTTCTTCCCCGGGCTCTTTTTTTTTAGTCTTTTCCCGAATCTAGTGTAGTCAGCACAGCCACCATGCCTTGGTCAATTGAGTTCACACAGGAGGACATTGCTATACAGATTAAAAAATGTAACCTCTTGCGAGCAGTGGGCCCTGATGGCCTACATAATGAAATGCAGAAACAAAATCCTGAGGACTGGGCGCATTTTTGTTGGGCACTTTTCAACCAAGTTTTAATACCTGAAGAGGTTCCCGCCTCGTGGAAGGCAGCAATAATTGTCTCGATCTACAAGAAGGGGGACTGAGATAACCCGAAAAATAATAGGCCCATTGCCTTATCGGACATGCTTGTAAAAATCTTTACGCCTATTTCGCTGGGACACCTGAAGAAATGGGCGACAAGCTCTGGCCATCTTGATAAAAGGCAGACTGGGTTTGTCCCTGGGGTTGGCACTAGCCTCAACTTATTTCTGCTTAACATCTTGAAGTTGAAGGCCTGTAGGTGAAAGCAGAAGGTCTATTTACCCTTCATTGTTCCAGGGCAGGCCTTCAACTGCATTAATAGAGAATGGCTCTGGGAGAAATGATCTACCTGGCACTGTCCTCAAGATCTGCTAGAGGCAATAAAGAACCTGTACTCATCAACATCAATTCAAATCAGGATGTCTGGTATAAGGAGTTTAATAAAAACCCATTAGTATATCTAGAGGCCTGAAAAAGGGTTGTCCTTTGTCCCCACAGCTATTTAATTTGTATCTAACGACATGGAGCAAAGTCAGGAAGAAGTTAACACCTTACCCCCAAAAATCTATCACCGTCTTATCTCGTGGGTTTTATATGCGGATGATTTGGTTTTGATCGACTACACCCCGATACGGCTCCAAAGAAGGCTAAATCAACTGGAGCGATACTGGGTGAATAAAAAAAAAATGTTCCTTCAGAAACCAGGAATAAGAAAGAAGTCCAAGTTCACCTGGATAATAAACTCAGTGAACATTGAAATTGCAGACTCTATGGTCTGTTTGGGTGTCCCTTTCAGCTGTAGCATAATCAAAAAACCATGGATGGATGGTCTTAGACTGAAATGTCTTAGACTCGCCACCCAAACAAGAAAAATAAAAAGTAAATTTGGCAAATGTACCATTGAGCTCCCATACTAAAATATGGTGCTGAATCAGCGCCCCATTTCCCAGAGGTGGTTTGGGATTAATTAGAGGGTCTTTTTTGGAGGAAGGTGTTGGGTTTACCACAATCTTTACCTATCTCCCTAATCCGATTTGAATTGGGCCTCCAATTCCTTAGCTCAAGGATTAGCTGGCACTCGTTGAGCCTGTTTTCGAAATACATGATTGATGGGAGCGGTTCCCCATTTGAAATTCTTGAAAAAGGGGATTACAGAGGGAGCGACCTGATTGTGGGTTCCTGGAAATCCTCCTGTAGATACTGGCTTTAGCAGCTGGATCTAATGGAGGCGGCCCTTAAAACTAATCCGGAACAAAGTGAATTGGCAGGTGAAGAGAATGGATTGGATTACTACTCTTTCGCAAAGAAGCTCTTGCAGGTTATCGTTGAACCTGGAGCATGAAGGAAGACCATTGAATCAACTCCCCAGATACCTAACAACATTTCCGAACAAACACTATGGGGATTTATTTATGAGATTAAGATTAAATATCCTCCCTAGCATGGAAGTTCTAGACAATGGGTGACAGATTCCTATCAACAAATCCTTCTGTAGATTTTGCAGAAATAAAGAAATAGTTGAAACCTCCGAACACCTATGGACCGAATGTCATGCCATGGAGCCAAAAAGAAGGCAATATATGAGTGAAACGGCTGAAGGTTGTAAAACTCTATCATGTCAGGAGTGGTGTGATATGTTCATTTTAGGAGAAAGTAACCTGATGGTGCTAGCTGCAATGAAGTTCATGGAGGTTGTACTGGAATTGGAAAAGGGAAACTGAGATGTCGGGAATTGATTGTATTTTCTTTTTTTGGAGGGGAACATTTCGATGCATCGTGTATATCTTATTGCTGCTTCCTCCTTTCTTGGATCTTACTTTTCCTTTCTTTTTTTTAAACAGATGTGTGATGTATGAAATTTTCATATGAAACCAATCATTTAATAAAAAATAAAAGAATCTGAGCATGATCAAGGCATGAATTCCGATAAAAGGAAAAGCTGTTTGAATCAAGGGCCACACATCTTCAGAAGTATTTTGTCTGCTGTACAAGTAGACTGTGGGCAATTGGTATATACATGTTGAGGTCTGGCTAGTGAAATAGTTTGCTTCCTGCCAGACTATATAAAGATACATATTACAGCAGGGACTTGGTGTAGGTCATCTGTTCTGTGATGCAGTTCCAGTGCATCCTATAAACTCTCCAACAGGAGCAGCCATTATGTAGGTGGGAGTGGTATTGTCTGCTTTGGGGAATGATTTTTGAATGATGCTTCAAGAGCATGTTTGGTTTTCAACTTGCTTGTACATTGATATTTTTACGCTCTTGTGCTACGAGTGACACGGACTATATATGGGAGAGCTTTGTTGAATTATACTTTTAGGTGGACGTTTTATTTGCATGTTGCTTGTAAGTTATTTTTCATGTGTGGATTTCATTATAAAGTGATTTTAAATTTTTAGTGCTAGGCTCCTAAAACATAGCATTCAAATAAAACAGTATTTTTCATAGACACACAATTTTGGAATGGTAGCCTATGCCCTACAACTTTTATCTTTGGCAGATGCATTCAGAGAAGGTAAAAGTTCACACACAGATTAAATGGATATTGAAGGTTACAGTTCACTAAAGGGCAAATAGTTGTTCTCACCATGGATAATGTAGAGCCAAGGAACTGTGCTAAATTGTCATGTTATGCTGAACAGTTGTTCACTTTTATGCTAAATTTTAATGTTTGATTAAAAAAAAAAACTAGCTAAACTCCCAATCCATTAAATTAAAACCTTTTTTTATGGGTTGTCGTGTATTTTAGCTGATCTGGAAGAAAAATACATTCATGCGATATGAGCATGATAGATATATATATATATATATATATATATATATATATATATATATACATATATATACATACATACATTTCTTTTAGAGGATATTTCCATTTGAATTGTATTCATGTACTGTGCACAAATGAAATGAACAATTGCAAATGACTCCCCTGCTATCTTTTGTGCAAGTCCGGGCTTCAAGCCTGGTTAGCATTTGTTTACGGAACACAAGAGGCCACTGTAAAAATAGGATATGGGCTGGGAACCAGTGGCTGGTTTGTTTATGTAAATAATCCCTTATGATCCTGTAAATAATAAACAATGTTCTGATGCACTCCAAGTCACTGGGTGCCCACTAATATGGTATCCTGGCATGGGCAAGTTCAGGTATTCTTGGGGAATATGACAAACACATTCTTGGAGGGAATGTTTTGAAATGCTGTGGAATATAGTAAACATATTTGTGAGGAATATGTTTTGAAATCCAGAGGTTATATAAACAGAACTTCTGGGAGGAGTTAAAGGAGTGGTGTTTCAGATCATAATGGATGGCATGTAGGGAAGAGCTGAGCTGAGGACCATGCAAGCTGGATAGCTGTCTCCATTTTGGTTTATGGAGAAGGGCAGGGTTCTCATTGCTCTTTTTTTCTGTCCTGGATTTTTGCAGTACTACATTGGAATTTCAGTGGTAGTGGCTCCAAAAGCTTTTCCTTTTTATGCGAAATATCCATTTTCATTGAACTGTATATGAGGACACCAAAAGTGTAACTACAGCAGCTCAAAGCCATTGAACTATCTTATATGAACTTGGCTTATGTTTGCATCATGGTTAGTCAATTGATACCAAATCTCTTTTATATATCTCTCTTTATATCGTTTGTTATCGTCATTAGAGACCATGATGGTTTTTCTTAAGTGGCTTTTCCATTGGATTTGGTCTATTGGGGATTTCTTGGTGATTGTTGGGATTGTACAACGCAAGCTTCCCTTCAGCTTCAGGCTGTAAGCTCAGCTTTCAGCTCTCTACAATCGCAGAGGTGTGGTGTGAGTATGAGCTTTTACCTGTTCTTGATAAAACATTGAGAAAAGGGAAGAGGTATTGTAAGATAATTCAATTGAGGGTTCATTAATATTCATGAGGCTTTTTATTGAGAGCAAGTTAGCATTCAAATTGCCTTTGAGAAGCTTTTTTGATCTTTGATTTGATTGATTCATTAGTAGGGATATAGGCTGGAAAATGATAGGAGTGTTTCATTGAATGAACCATCGTTATTAGTGTAATCACAGTTATAATTGCTATGATTTTTCTATTGCCCTTTTTTTCTAATATAAAGAAATTAACTTTGCTGGAGAGTGTGAGAGCATTCATGGAGAGTTTTGTTTATTGATTTTTTATTTTTATGAACATGTGCATGGCGATTGCGTGGGGCATTTTGCAGTATATTGTGCATGCTTCAATAAGGAATCGGTTGGTAGAGGGTTTAAAAGTAGTCCCTATAGAAATGTAATGGCATACAAGTAAATCAGTCCTGTGTGGATGAGTGAGTATTGCTAGACCACTGCAGGGGTTTAACTCGCTTCCAGGCCTGCTGAGGAGACCCCCCCCCCTCCATCAACCTCCCAGGCAATGCCTCTTTGTTTCCATCTCGTTCTGGGGAGGTGAATCCCACTGTAAAGATAGTCGCCGCTGTGGAGTCTACCTTCAGATGCAGCCTTCTACCATCTGCTTTGGCTGCACCTCCCAGCTTTGATCGGCCTGATTGACCTTTGTTTTGCACTAAACTCCAGCCTTTATTGAGCCGGGAGGCAAAGCTGGCCCTGTTCCAAGGCCCTGTTATATGGCTGATTGAACCTGTCTTTGCCTGCCCGTGCCGGTGCTTTATTGTGTTCAATGCCGTGCATACACAACTCTTCCTGTGCATCTTGAGCAATCCTTCTTCTGCTATGGTAAGATTACTGCTGACTCTCACCTTTTATTCTTCGATCCCTGCTCCTACATTTAATTTTGTTGCATACCTTTATGTAAAAACAAAGAGGTGATGGCTGGAAGGTTTAGACTGAATCTTAGCCACTGGCATTGCTCGGGGCAACCCTCCAGACCATCATTCTTCGCCTGCCAAGCCATTACGGAAGGGGAAAGACCATATGCAAATCAGGCTTGGTCCCACCCCAAAAGGGGCAGTCCAGCCCAAACTGCTAGTTCACATCCCTTCTGCACGAGACCACGAGCACCCCCAAACATGTTTCGGCCTTGTTGGGCCTCATCAGTGAGGAGTAGCTTGGGTCTCTAGGCCCAGCAGGCACGGGACCCAGGTCTGGGCATACCCGTCCCACTCGGTTATGCCCCATTACTTACTAATTATTTCATCCTCAAAAATGTGTTTAAAATGTTAGGCTAAGATGCTATTGAGGTGGTTGCGTGATGCATCCTATGGCCCATGCCAGGTGACTTAGTCCAGGGTTTCCATAATTCTTTATTTAGGGTGTAATAGTAGCCTTTTTGGTGTTTAGTTGAACTGAAGATGAGGTTGGTGACGTGCAGTTTAAAGTGCCACCCAATCACTGCATTCAAGTTGATTTTCTCACATGATTTTCTCACATATAATATATGCTGGATCTTATTGGGTGTGGTAGCCTGTTGATAAGTGAAATTCATTACAATTAGATTAAAGAATGGTATCTTGATTTATATATAGATACCATTGATTCGCTAAATATGTTGCAAATTGTGTCACTTATCCATACGAATTGTGTCACTTAGTCTCTAGCATCCAATATTCTCTTGTCTTCTTCTGCCTGATTCCCTCCGATATGTATCTTCTCAAAGATACTGTAAGTTAAATGTATTATAGAGTTGGCTGAGTATCTTTGGTCTTTCGTATTTGGTTAGTGTAAGAGACCAATGAGGAAACAGTATGGCTTACCTCCATCGGCTTCTTATTCCATTCTGTACTGGGCAATGGTACCTCGTGGGTAGCCTGTTCTAGCGAAATTGTAGTCCTGTAAGAGTTGAGGGTGTGTACGTAAATAAGTACAAAGAATGTTGCAAAGAGTAATTCCCATGAGTGCCTATTCTCTAAAGATGTGCAGTGCTTGGCTAATGCATTGTGAAATAACACGATAATATCATGCTGGGTTATGAATTGCGGGTGGTTCCTTTTTGACTTACAATAGTGGCAAGCAAACTCATTAAGAGATTCCAAAGGTAAACATGTATTGTCAAAACAACTTTGCCTAAAGGTTTGGGACATTAAAGATGCAAATCCTCTCATTTGGGTTATACAGATTAGTCCTTTGTCGCGACAGATAGGAGACTGTGCAGATTAGCCACATAGAAGAATTTAGCGCTAACAACACTGCTTCTTCTTCCTCAAACATGCCACCCAAACACTATGCATACCCACTGGGGTAGCCAACCTATACCCTAATACACGCCATACACAAGCAACACACACTTACAACAAACAAACCCAGACACTGTACCTTACCTGTACGGACACAACAAGCCAGTGTGCACAACCTTAAACAACTGCCAATCTACACATTAAACACACAGACACACCGCAACACAACAAACGGCCACAATGAAAACATCTCAGCTATTGAACCTTACCCGTACGGATACACAAGCCAGTGCACGCAACCTACCATCTGCAACCCAACCCACCCAGACGCCAGTTTCTCCTGGTTCGGGACACATCCTATCATTCTTCCATCACTAACCAACACCATCCTCTTTCTTGCAAAGCCACATGAGCGCCTGGAGACTGCCCTAGGGCGTTATCGGTGCATAGTATTAATCAACATAACATACAAAATCACACAACGAATTATGTGCCTATTGTAGGCAATGCGGTTGCTGATTAGTCTGCGAGACAGCATACTACAGAAGTGGTGGCCGAAGCACTGGCATGCTTTGCTACACACGTAGATGAGGACATAAAAGTACAGTGTAAAAGAGAACAGTTATATTCACTATACCAAGGGATACTGCCAAATAAGCAGGACAGGTTGAAACATCTCCGAATGGTAGCACATGCTTTACAACCTTTATTACAGGCAGCTGACTGGTGAAGAGGAGTTAAACATGCAAACAAAATTGGTTTATTTTTATGGTGTAGCCTCATGTGTTGGGTAGGGGAGGTCAGGATGCCTACCTAGGGTTTCTGGGTTATTTGTATTCTGGGTGCAAGTGTTCTGCATGCATCTCATTGGGCAGGTCAGTATGGATCAGAATGTGTAAATGTGGATGAGGGGTGCTCGGCACATATTGGTTGTATTGGCATGTGAGTGCAGGGTGGTCTGCATTGGGTTGGGATTGGAATGTGGACATGTGCGTGCAGTGTGGTATTTTAAGAATGTTTAGAATTGTAATGTTACATGTGGTGTTTTGTCCTCATAAGCGGATGTCCGACTGGGTCTTTGTGGGAGGATATATCTGCATGATCTAATGCACCAGCTTTTCTGTGTGATTGTGCAAGGTGTTGTCACTGATCGAGGTAGTGTGTGTTGTGGTTGAATGAGCATGTGAGTGGATATTGTGTTTGTTTCAGCCTTTTGTAGGTCCATCCTTGTGTTGTAGCTGTGTATTTTAGGGGGTCTGTTTTGAGTGTGGCGTATGCTGTTGTTAAGTGATTCAAGTGTTCATGTAAGCAGCAGTGTACTGCATGAAGCCCATGGCCATGGCTTGTGGCTGAGGCATATATTTTTGTTGTAGGTATTGTGAGAAACTCAAGGGTATTCTCACTCCTACTCCCCTTCGATCCTCTGCGCAGGTGGCCAGGGAGGGGCCATCGCTCTTGGATCCTGACCCTGAGGGTGGAATAGCCAGGAAGGATCAACTGGGTGAGGGTCCTTGAAGATTGAGAGTAGGGAACCCTTGGGCGAGACATGGTATCCCCCCTTTCCCATTGGCACAAACCTAACCCTCCCCCGAACTGTATGGGCTATTATAAACCAGCCCCCCCCCCTCATTTTTCCACACATGACGTTTGATGGTGCTGGGGCGAGGAAGAGGCGACTAGGAGTTATGCACACCAGCATGCACCACTTTGGTACTGAGAAGAGGACGAGGACCTCCGAGGAGTACCATTGCAAAGACCAGGCTATAGTCAGGCAATTAATGGAAAGGACTCACACCTGCAAACCCTTTAGACAAATCAGTTGTATAAATGGGGTGTGTGCAGGAAGGGGAGGAAAGAGAGGCAAGACACTGATGGGAGTCGTGAGGAGCTGTGCTGCAGCCATACAAGCACAGCAAGGACCGGAGCAGCTGAGTGTGAATGGCAGCAGGAGCTCTGTGTTGCAAAGGAAGGAGACCAGATGAGGGGTCGTCCGTCCTTCCATTTAAAATACTGCTCATTCTCCCATAGTTCTGCAAGACCGCGAGAGTGTTTGAGGGGCAGAGAAAACCCCTCTGTAAAGAAGCTGCCAAGTTTATGGCCTGTGTGATACAGAAAAAGACTTCAAAGTGAGCCGAGTTGTTCAGAGCGAGAAACCCAGTGTTACTGTAACCGTGGGTCTCATGAAGTGAACCGCTATTGTTAATAACGCTTGAAACTGGTACAGTGTAGCAGAGCGGTCACGTGCCTTGTTAAAGGAACACACACGTTTTCGAAAGTCTCAGAACATTGTAAATCCTTCCTTTTTGAACTAATTAAGTTTGTTGAAGTGGTTGCAAACCTTAGGAACGTTGCAAAAGTCTTCAACAAAGGAATTAAAGTACTGAAAAGCTATGCACATGAATACAGAATTAAAAGGGAAGTTTGACATTGAAACAGACCAGTAAAACGCTGAATGCCTAATGTATGTTGCACAACAAATGAACTACGAAAAGAAAGCTTATTGAATACCAAACTAAAAGGAAAATGTAGCATTGAAGCGAACCAGTAAAACGCTGAATACTGAAGGAAGCTGAATATAAGGCATGTTGCACAACAAATTAAATCAAAAGTGAATGCATATTGAATACCAAACTAAACGAGAAATTTAATATTGAAGCAAACCAGAGAAATGCTGAACAGTGTATGCATGTTGCACAAGAAACAAACTCGAATCTTGAAGCTGAACACAAGTTAGCAACATAAGTCTGCATAAAACTCTGAACTGCAATTACATAACATTGAATGATTGTTAAAACAGTGAACAGGAGTGAATAAAGTGCAACAAGACTATCTTTCGAAAAGGGGTGTGAGATAAATATTGGCAGAGTCACGAGGTGGCAGAGTCCAAAGAGCACACCCTACATCCTGAAAGCAATAACGGAAAGCAAGTGTAGGTAAATTGTGCACAGGAGCAAGTGCCAAGGAACCTGTGTGAGACATGGAAGTCTTGGGCAAGGGAATCTGAGGCTTGGCAAGTTTATATGTGTTGTCTTGAGTTTGGAGCCTCAAGACCCCCTTTTGTTTGGATTGTTGTATGTGGAACTTGGGGAAGGGAACGCCAGGGGTCACTGTGAAATATATTGCTCTGAACGGGAGAAAGGTAAACTTCAAGACTCTTTTTCATGGAACTTTCTTATACTTGGGGAAGGGGAGCTGAGGGGAAGCTGTGAGCTGGAAGAAGCTCAGTACTTTAAGTTGAGCACTGTTTATTTTGACTTTGATATCCCTACACATTTGTTTGTTCTAGTTGTGAGGGCAAGAATAGGTTTAAGACACAGACAGACTATTAAGTTGACTCAGACTTTCCTTAGTTTCATTAAGGTAGGGAAATCCCACCTTAGCATAGGGCAAGTTAGGCCTTCAACCACCCTGACCTTTAAGTTTATAATAATATCTTTTGTTTGCACTTTAAGTCTATTGTCTGTGTCTTGATTCCTTCACAGTATGGTGAGGTTTACGGTTGCAGTGATGTGCTGCCACTATATTTGTGGTACAGGCTACATAGTTTGTTTTGGAGGTAGTTGTGTGTGGTGTGAGCATGTATAACGGTGGCTTGCACCACATTGTGTGGAGTGCAGATCCCTCTGGCTTAACAATTCCCTAGTCCCTCGTGCTCATTCTAACAGGCTCTCATCTCCTTCTCCCTCTATACACAACCAACATCCACACACAGCAGCAGCTGCATGAAAACACACCACACTCGGCAACACCACTGCCCGCTTGTCTATCACAGCTGTAGCTCTCCACACCAGCAGCTAACTAGGTACTACCAGCACTGATTCAACCGGATTGACCTTCAGCTTTCCCTTGTGAATGAAATCCACATTCAAGTTTTTCACAGCCACTACCTGCTACACTCAAGACTTGAGTACTTCCTGCTTGTAAGCATCAACACTATAGGTTTTGCTTTTGCCTCTACCCATATGCCACTAACAATGCCACTTCCTTTTTTGCAGTGCCATTCACAGTGAGGCCAGCACACACACCATATCCTCACACTACGGGCACACAAGATGCCTCTCTGGATACAGATGTCTCAAGTGCCCTCAACAAAAATATACCAGTTAGCAGAACCTGGGTTCTTCCGACATGCATGATCCAACACAACAGCTCAGCTATCTTGCATTGGCCCTTTGTAATTACTAAACAATCGCAACCGGCCTCTCTTGCAGATTCCATAACGTGAGGTCACCATACAAATGGAATCAGAGTTTCAGAATAAAACTAAATCCATAACATAATAACGGATATTAGCACATGGCCATTGTTATTGACCTCCTCTCAGCCAATCGGAATGTTTAGATTTCAGGCAATAACTACTGGTATTGGCTGCATTCTGAACATTCTGTTTTAAAAGTATACAGGGAAACAACATCCAGGCAAGATTTTGTTTGAATACTTCCTTTCTGGGAGGAGCTTTTTTTGCTGCAACATGCTACACACAAGAGAAAGATTAAAACATTGGAAAAAGATTTCACTTTCTTATATAGAAACCATTTCCTTTTGCATGACACCTAATGCATGCTCATGTTAAACCTGTTCCAGTTCAACCAAGTTACAATTAAAATGCTAAACTTGAAGACAATCGTGTTATTTAAATAGTACAAAATAAAAGCACTTTTAATGTACTAACTCAGTTCGTCTATTTTACTCACTCTTACAGTACCGTTTTGTGGCAGGTCATTATCCCACGATAACAACCTCTCCCACAGTCTATAAGGCTATAGGACACATTTTAGTTTTGCCAGATCACTGTCTTTATTGAAACTCCTGTTCACTTAGATAATACACATGCTAGTTCGAAGAAGCCTTATGGTGGGAAAGTAAACATATTGTTGACAAATATGTATTGGCAAGTTACTTGGAGAAATGTCTTACTGTGATGTCTGTTTTTAGCAGCAGGACTAACATTGAGAAATGCCAATTTATGAAGGGTCAGGAACTACAATTGAAATATTTGCAAAACCTTCCACAAACGTGGTGATTTCAGTGACCTCGCATCAGTTACGGCTAGGAGCATTCAGAAGGGGGGAAATGGAGGTTCCTGGACCTAGGTGTGCCACATTCAGTGGCTCGCCACAATAATAGTTCCAGTGCGGTGGTTAATGGATTTCTTGTATAACAATGAAAGTAGTAACCTGTGCAATTGACCTCGATTACTTTCAGTTCCGTGAGTACAGTGTCGTATATGGATGAACCTGGTCATCATGACGACATCCCTCGCCCAGCTGTGCAAATGGAGAACACTTTTCAGTTGGGTAAGCAATATCGAAACTCCTTTTTTCCTAAATTGCTGTAGCAAATTCTGGGGAAAGGTTGCATTGATTATCAATATTGACTTTTATATTTTAGGTAAATTACTGTGCAACAATACATTACAATATGTAAAATGTTTTAATGTTAACAAGATCAGTTGTCTACCCATGGATTAAATGAATATCTGTACATTATGGGCTATCTAGCTTCATTGATCAACTTTTTTACCCTATTATAAAAATCACTCACCTCGAGCCCCAGATGTAAACCCATGCATAGAGAGGTGATATGCCCTAGGCCGCAGACCAACCCTGACGGTAACGGCCCACTGCCAAAGTTAACAGCCCCGGAGAAGCGAGGGTCCCTTAATGAGAGTGGTGGCCCATTTACCAACAGGTTCAGCCCACCACCGAGGGGCATATTGCCATTAGCACAGGTGTAGTTCACTACACAAGTGCTAATGGTGTAAAAAGAAAATAAACGTACCTTTGCTTCGCGGCCCAGTGCCGCACAGTGCTGTCCTATGAAGTCTCTTATCAATGTTGATGACTTTTCTCATTAACATTGAAAATGGATTTCGTAGACAGCACTGTCGGGCTGCGCAGCAAAGGTATGTTTCTTCTTTTTTTTTAAGCTACTATTAGCACCCTTGTAGGGAACTAAACTGGTGCTAAGAGGTGAGGAGGGAGCAGGGTAGAGGTGCTGGCTACCCAGGCTGCTCAGAACGCAGGCTTGTATCATACAATACAGCCCACGTTCCGAGCGTCCTGATTGGCCAGTGTCCCCTACCAGGGTGCTAATGGAAAATACTGTCGCTGGATTTGTTTGCCACTTTGCGGTTTAATGTACATTATAGCACCTAACGGAAACAACACCCCGGTAATAGTGGGTCATGTGAAGCCGGTACACCCCGTGTTGGCGCCGCCGGTTCGGCGCAGGTCGATTCGCTGTGGCCAGTTCGGTGACGGGGTGTTTTGACGCTGGGCTGTTTTGGTGCGCCGTGGGATTCTCTGTTTTTTTGCTTTTCGGATTATGGGCTACGTGCGTTCTTGGTGGTGTGGCCAGAGCAAACTTGGCTGCAAACTGGAGCTTATGCCAGGAAGTGGGCGTTCGGCTTACACAGGCTCCTGGGGTCTGTAAACGGGGTGTACCATATGCAGAAATGCACAACCTCCACCATTTTCAGACCGATGCGCCCCCCCACCCCTTCTCCGTTTGGCGATATTTATTTAAAACACTTCGCTCTTTTCTCTGGAACAGAGAAGAGTGAGTGCTGCCAGAGTCTGCCACGGCTCCCGGGAGACTGGAAAGCGATGCCGTGTTTAAGCCCTTGACTGGAGAAGAGTTCCCGGGAGCCGGGGCTGCAGAGCCTTAATGCATCCCCCACGGACCCTGACATTCCAGCACATCGCTGGGCAGTGGGGCACTGGCAACGAACAGAGCAGCAGCACCCGGCTAGCAGCTGCCCCGCGCGCGAGTCCCGGCCCTCCATTTCGGAGCAGGACATTTCTGTGCGGCCAGTTTGGCGCGGACTGCCTCGCCGAACCGGCTCCTGCGCCAAACCGGCCGTGCCAAATCGGCCCGCGCCGAACCGGCCACGCCGAAATGTCCTGCTCCGATGTGAAGCTCCCCCACCTCCCTATTAGGAGCCACTTGGGACGGCTCCATAGGGACTGAGGGCCTGGTTTCAAGTTGGCGCGGTGAGCGTTTTAAAGAGCATGAATCACTGCGCTAAATCAGGACGCCCAGGTTCCACCACTATTCTCAAGTGGGCCTGGGCTTCCGCGTAGTGCACAACAGTGCACTGCATTCATTGTACCTGTTTTTGAGCAGAACGGGCGCAATGGAGAAATCTCAGCAGCACTTTTGTAAAATAACAACATAATCGTCATTTTACGAAAGTGCCGCTGACACCCCTCCATATTTGTCATGCATGACTGATGAATTTTTTAACAAATTCTGTTGAACCTTTCAATACATTTTGAACCTGCCTTGTGGGGGTGAAGAGTTGTTAAAAACACATCAGGATTCGGATTTCCAAATGCACACAAACGCAAAGCAGAATGGGGTGTAGAGTTGTTAAATACCCACCAGGATTCGAATTTACCCAAACGTGAGGAAATCAATTAAAGAGAAAGGATTGACGTAAGGTATAGAAAGGCAGAAGGGCATAGGCCCACAGGCACACTTGTGTGAATTAGTAAGAAGGCATAACAATGGACAGGATATGACTCTCACCCTCCTGCACTGCGACCGACCGGCTTCCTGTGGCACTCCTCCACAATATGGTTCCATGTATGTGCACCACTTGATTGCACATTTAAAAGTGGAGGAGTGCCAAAAGAATACCTGTCTTAAGTGGCAGGTAATGAATGTGGTGGTTGCTAGGTTGGTTTCCCACCCATCCTAGCAACCGCCACATATATTCCGGAAGTGGCGCATTCACACTGATTTCAGAAGAAGGTGCCGGTCATTAACTTTTTTTAATGACCTTTTTGTTACTTAATACCCACTTGAGAATCGGGCCTTGGGTCCTCTCTAGCCGTCCCTACAATTCCGATATGGCGATGGTGGCTTCCAAGACATTGTCCAGAATTATACGAGTAAAATTTTTTTTATGTCCGAGCAGTATATGGTCTTCAACTCACAATGTCTGGTCTTCAGTTTCAAATTAAGTGAAAGCACCATTTGTTTAAAAGGCTGGACCGCATGCGCCTGGGTCGTACCTACCTGCAAATGCTTGTTGAAAAGCTGTTAACGTCGTGGTTTCCGTTACCACCTCCACAGCATCTGTGTTCAGCTATTTATTTTAGATCTATTTAAACCTTTTGTTATTATTCTCAGGTCTAAATCCTCATTGTAAATATATACAGTATGGGAGATATTCTTGCTAAGGCAAGATATTACCTGTAGGTTTTTCTGACACTATCCCACGGGGCAAATAGCAGAAACGTTGCCGTCTGTTTCAGTTTGCGCGGGGCCGCCGCAGACCTGCATACCAATCTTCTCATGATGTCAAATATAACCCCAAGTCGGTCATTTTAAAACTGGCCCAAAAACAAAGGTGTAAAAGCATTTACAGCTTGTATACGGGGTGGGATGCAGGAGGGAAATCTCTTTCTGCTTCATGCTTTCCACTGTTTGCTAATCCTCTGCATTTTATGCGAGCATGTCATTTGCATGCTGCCGTAACACTAATCGATTCCTGTGCAATTCGCCTGCAATTAGCACCTGCCAAAGCTTGCTTTCAATCCTCACCTTTGCACCCAGCCTTGTAAATGTTTAAAATGTCATGTAAGGGACCCAACAGCACATGAGTTTTAACATTGGAAGTCCTCTTCATACAATTAGCGTTTTTTATAGGTGAGTCCCAACGCAATGTTTATTGATTGTTACATTATAGATTCATGGAGGGTCAGCTATATAGTGTGATTGCAATAATCCAGCAAATTATTGAGTAATTGTCCTTGATGCTTCGTCAAAGGTGTTACGCAAGCTCTTTCTTCTTGGGCCCTGTTCATTGGTAAACACAATAAATATCAAACAGGGTTTCGACAACAATGTGGCACCTCATTTGATGGATTGTTAAACTCTTGCTGCAGCAACAAGCTTGGGGTGTAAACTCTGATGCCTCTGTATATGGGTTGTGTAGACCTGTTGTGTGCCTTCGATCTCGTGGATCCCCATAGATTATGGGATATGTTATTTGATTGCGGCCATTCCGTGGCGTTTACTAAAGCTACTGATATTACCACATGAAACCCCACTTTTCAGGTTGGGCAGCAGTGGGACCTAATTGAACATCTAACACAGTGTCGTGCATTCTGGCCAAAAATAGGCAAGCTAATAATATTCGTCAAGTGTTTGTCTGGGTAAGGTATCCCAGATCACTGGAAGGACCTGTGTGGCAATCCACTTAGATTTCTTCTTCTCTATATACTGTGATAGTTTTTTTTTAAAAGTATAAATAAATGATGATTCTTCAAGTAGTTTTGTAGTTTTCACAAAAGGTCCTCTTTATTCTGAAAACGGTTCAAAAATGGGTTTGTAGCAAATTGCGTCCAATGGATTTCAGTCATCCGTGACCATCTTCAGGAACTGTTTCAAAATTAAAGACAAAACATATACACAAACCATATTTAGACTAAGCATTTCATAAAATTGTGGTAGTTTTACATCGTTTCATGCCAAATTAATGTTACGCTTGATATTTACCAGGCTTCTTCCATCTTCACTTGGTATTAGGCCAAGTAGGACTTGCATTCAGTCTGGTGCCCTCACCTTTTCTGAATCTGTAAGGGTAGATTTTTTTCCAGGAGTCCTCGCAGGACCTTCTTTTTCGTATTATCCGCCAGCAGGACACCAGACTCGCAGAGATACTGGCATTATTATTTGCCGATGACGTTACCATCTTTGACAGAGCACCTATCGGACTACAAAAGATCCTCACAGAGCTATACAGTTACTTATTAGAGAATAGCTTAAAGCCCAATATTAGTAAATCCGCTATTTTGGTTACAACATCATCTAGGGCAAGGCGTATCCAGAAATGGCATATGGAAGGGACTTGTATAAATGTAACAAACAAACTGACCTATCTTGGATTTCCTGTTTTTGGTAAGAGCAGGAGCTCTGACATTGCCTCTCGGTTAAAAGCATACTTGCCCACCTTTACGCTCAATCAAAGAAAATCCTTTTAAAATATTGTACATTTACCATGATCTGATTCTGCGATTTCTATGTGAGTAATGTGATTCCTTCCATACTATTCGGTGTAGAGTTACTGGAAGTAGATTGGAGCCAGTTAAATAGACTTGAGGGTTATGCCCTGGAAGAGGTTCTTGTGGCTTCCAGGAGCACTCCCTTTTTTTGTCTTGAGACATGAATTGAGATCCTTGGTAAATCCTTACATTTGCCGTATTAACAATTAATCCACAGGACCCTCCTCGAAATCCACGGTACGTTGACTTACACCAGACAGAGTTGCCAAGGACATCTGGCTCTAAATCTCTTTGTCATGGAGTGTGAAGAAATCCCCAATAACATTGGATCAAACAAAATTAGTTTTGTGACAAACCCATGCAGCATTTATAATAAAAAAATCAAATGAATCGAATGGGCTAGGGATCAGGATAAAATCACAAAATTTAAATTATATTCTAAGTTAGCCCGAATACATAGACCTCCATCCTACCTACCATCCTACTTAACTAGTTTCCAAAATCATACTTATCGTAATATCTTTTTACACTTTGGCCTGAATTTGTTTGGGACACTGCAAAGGTGGGCCCGATAAGAGGAGTACCCCTGGAAGACAGGGTATGCAGAATATGCAGGTATTCATCTAGACCCTGCAACATTGGCTTACATCTTGTCTCCGCCCTCTCTTCTGGCGACAGCACGCTTTGGAGAAATTGACGAACAGCCCCAACTTCCTCACTAGGGAGAGGTCCTGTTGGAAGGGGGAATGTAAGGCATTAATTATCACATTGATTAAGATTCTTATTTTTATCCATAATTCTTTGGGGGGGGGAACATCTATGAAAAAGTGACAGAGAGAGAACACAAGCACTTTGAGATTTGCAATGTGTGAGCAGTTTAATGTTTTATCTATTAAGCAGTGTTGCAAAGGAATTTTATTGGCACAAAGTGCTTTTTAGCTGAGTAAATTCTAACAAATATTTAAGTTGAAAGATGTATAATATGTTAAATAGAATCATGTTTGCATTTGAATAATTTTTAAGTGTGTAGTGTTCAATAAACTGCAAAACACTTATTATAAACTTTAATAAAATACAACTAACGACAGTTGCCCAGTAAATATATCACTTCTGTGAAATGTATTTATTTATTGTTTGCTATCCTGTGATGCAGCACTCCAGATCCGATGAAAATCAACCTAATGAGAAATCACTTGACTGTGTCAGCATGCATGTTTTTGCCAAAGGTACAGCAATCTTTTACATATCAAACAAGGTGGAAGGAAAGCGATGAGATGAAGAAAAGGTGCCAAAAAGAAAGAAAATGAAAGAAGGAGAAAGAAAGTAAAAAAGAAATAGATTTAAAAGGAAAAGATGCACATAATAGAGGATTTTAGACTGGGAAGCTATGAGGCGAAGAAAGGAATAGACGAAGGGGTGGGTAACCTTTTGGATTTCTATGCGTTTTGTACTACAAGTCCCATCAGCCCTACCCAGCACAATCAATGGTGAGGAGCCATGGGAGGCCTAGTCCAAAACGTCTGGGTTGCAGACGCAAGGAAGAGTGGGGAATAAGAAGAGAAGAGACCAGACGTTCCCTGAATCGAATGCCCTTTGCCCTTGTCTAGCCTCGCACAACTCTGCTCAACAGAGCAATACAGTTTCAGGAAAGCAGATAAGTAAGTGAAGCCTTAGCTTCTTGATCAATATACAAGGCACTGTGTTTAGTATGTGTTACTTGTTTTAGGGTATTACCCATAATGCATTTCTAGGTGCAGAGCAATGTTTCAGATAGAAGCATGAGAACGGATTTCTTTTTTAAGGGGTTTTCTTTAGCGCCATCCTGTCACCTTATGGCCTCTTATCATTGCATATTTGTACAAGGGACATTAGGGTACACGTTCCATAAACCACATAATGCCTCAGATGTTCGTTTTTTATTATTAGAGCTTTTCTTCATCATGCCTAGAGCTCCAAAAATGATGATACAATATGCTTGAAAGGTAGGGAGCCCAACAGCGGTGTCTTTCTAGCCATTGTATTGTATTGATGATGTTGCTTGTTATGGTGTCTGGTGGAATAATTTCCAAACAGAATTATTCATTTTAAAAACTAGTTATTTAACTGTGTTGTTAAACCACAATGCGGCTATTGTCGTTTTTGCCGTGTCCTCGTATTTATCAGGAAGGATGGACTGATCCAGGGTTATGAAATGTCCCATCTGGAACCGGAAGCTGTTACCGCTAATCCTAGCATCAGTTGAGCAAAGTGGTGTGAGCTTCGGCAACATCCCTGTATCTCCATGCGCCTCACTTCTGACACGTTCAGGCGCACTGGAAGGAAGTTTCTATTGTTATTGAGAGATACGTTATCGATACCTTACTTTGAGAAAAAATGGTGTAAGCGCTAGTGCAGAAAATAAAATGTATCTATGTTTTCCTTGTCATTTATAAATTCCATTGTTTTTACAGGACATCTGCTTGTCATGGTAACTGGCATATCTCCTGCGACCACTGAAACCAATGAGTGGACGCATTGTCATGATCGTGCCCATCAGGACAGGAATCCCTTGGGAAAGCGTGTGCTTTCACCCAGGTCAGCAGCCTAGTGATCCTTCCTTTGCTGGCTACTCAGCCCCACCTGTCTGTGTGCTAGCCCCCTCCCGTCATGTATGCAAAACTCAAAGGAAACGACTTCCTCATCATTCTGTGAACGTGAAGGATGATGGAGATCCTTTCCTTGACCCCCCCACCCCCCCACCACCTCCCCAAAAAAGGATATGTTTGGTTCCATGATGGGGCTAAACTTCCTGTTGAAGCCCTGCCACAAGGTGGATCGATACTCCCGAGGGGTCCCCCGACCTGGGCTATAAGGTACTGGTGTGAGAGGGCTGACATCAGGAACGTTATTTCACCAAAATGCCAGGGGTAGCGGAAGTGTTGTCTCACGACCTTTGACATCTGTTGACATCACAGGAATTGATGTCATTTGACACCCACCCGAAGAGACATCACAGGAAGCGATGGAACACAACCTTTCACCCCTTGACAAAACAGGAAGTGGCATCATATAGCATTGTTCACTAGTACACTATGAAAAATATGGTTACAAAATCACTATGTGATATACATTTCATACAAGAATGGATTACCATATGTATCGTTAATGTGTGTATAGGCCCATATTACCAAATTAATGTGAATGCAAGCAGATGTCCAAGGACAAATGATAATGATGTGTTATTATATGGCACGTAAGGTTAAGCACTTTATATAGAACAATACATACAATGGGGGTCATTACGAGGTTGGAGGTAAGGGATAAACGATGCCGGTAAAGGATTACCGGCATCGTTTACCGCTCCGGGCCATTACAACCCGCTATTAGCTGCACCGTAATTAACGGTGCCTCTAATGGCGGCATGGGCGCTGGCACGCGACCCTTCATTCCGGCAATACCGGCATGGCGTAAACAGGAGGACATCACAAGTCAGGCGGACACGCAAATAACGGCCTACTGAAGCCCGAAAAGTACCTTACCGGCATGGAGTAAATACCGGCATCGCGGACCACCCGTAAACGGCCATGTGCAGTGTTCCCAACTGCCACAGGTGCACACAATCAGCACAGGTGGAGGCAATATAGACTGGGCCAGCACAAAAGGAGCACACTCCCCCCTTCCAACACCCAGTCACACACCAAAATGATTCCAATACTACTAACAATGCTGGGGCTGGAGGACATGATTGCAGTGGAACTGCTGCAACAACAACAACAACAGGCAGCACAGAGGAGACGCAGGAGGAGAAGGAGGGTGAGGCAGGCCCAGCATGCACCACCAGTGCAGCCGGTGTTACCACGCAGGCAGCCCCCAATCCCTCGCATCCGAGCCAGTTCATTCAACCTAACCCCTGAGCAGATCCACACCCTGTACCGTCTTGACCGGGACACCATCACCACCATCGTGGACATGATGCATGACGACATTGTCAGCCTGATTGAAATACACACCGCCATACCACCTCTACTGAAGGTAGAGTCCGTGCTCCACTTCCTGGCCACAGGCATCTACCAGCACACAGTGGGGCACATGCATGGCATATCACAACCATTATTCTCACGTACGCTGAACCAAGTGCTTGATGCCCTCCTGAAGCACACAGGTGACCACATTTTCCTACCATGGACAACCCAGGAGATCTCCAACACCAAAGTTGGTTTCCATTCACTGGCCGGCATCCCTGGTTGCATTGGTGCCATCGACTGCACCCATGTCGAATTGGTGGTCCCACATGCCATGTAGGCAGTGTACCGCAAGCGTAAATTATACCACTCCATCAACGTGCAAATGGTATGTGACCCAAACAAGATCATCACACATTGTTGTGCACGATTTCCAGGATCGCCCCATGATTCAATGGTCATGCGGAACTCCACGATACCATGCTACATGGATCGACACGCAGGGCACAGATCGATCCTGGCTACTTGGTGAGTTGCATGTCAGGCTCATGGCAATGCGATGTGGGTAGGTGATTGGGGGGTGAGATGCATACTTTACCTGGCTGAGATGGGGGGGAGAGATACATACTTTACCTGGCTGAGATGGGAGGGGGGGGATGCATACTTTACCTGGCTGCGATGGGGGGGTGCATACTTTACCTGGCTGAGATGGGGGGAGAGATGCATACTTTACCTGGCTGAGATGGGGGGGGAGAGATGCATACTTTACCTGGCTGAGATGGGGGGGGGGGAGATGCATACTTCACCTGGCTGAGATGGGGGGGAAAGATGAAAACTTCACCTGGCTGAGAGTACCTGAGAGGATGGACCATGCTCATGCCTCGAAGCAGGCCAGACTTGACCCGACACCTGACCACAAAATGCAAGACGTAAGCTGCCCTACTACGAAAATTATGCAGTGCAACAACCATTCCATATCCATCAACATGTACACTGCACATAATCAGACCGTAGCCCCCACAACACAATGCAGCGACAAGCAATTAGGATGGCCATTGCACAGCACCAAATACCATCATCAAAAAGGACAGGTCTCCATTACTGCGTACAAAGGAGCCACATGAGGGCAAAATACATGAACACACCCCTACACCAACACAGAGGTCCACCAAAACAGCATGTCACCATTTGTCGTGCATAGTGAGATCATAGTGAGGCTGCCATCAACGTTGACCGGATGAAAGCATACAAATCACTGCACATCACCCTGATCATGGGGACAACCAGCGTGGACTACCACAGTGCATGAGCACTCACAAGGAATTGGCCCCCCCCTGCGCCCACTAGACGATGGCACGCACACCTGTCTATAAGAGGAATACACACATAGCAGTCACATCATGTGTCTCTATTCATGATCTGTGGGTGCAAACAGGATATAAATGCATGCTATGGTGTTATTGATACAGGTCCCATATGATGTGAGGACTTACACAGAATCATTGTTGCCCACATGCATGTGATGCAGACTATCCCTTGAAGAGGCAGCTCCTTACCCCAATCCTGAACCCGCAGAACAGGCATGAGGAGGACTACAATTGTGCGCATACACGTACCCGTGTGGTGATTGAGCAGACATTTGGCCTCTTGAAGGCACGGTTTCGCTGCCTCAGCAGGTCTGGTGGGGCACTCCTGTACCGCCATGAGAAGGTGGGCAA
Source organism: Ambystoma mexicanum (assembly GCF_040938575.1). Lineage (NCBI taxonomy): Eukaryota > Metazoa > Chordata > Amphibia > Caudata > Ambystomatidae > Ambystoma > Ambystoma mexicanum. The sequence goes on along the minus strand of NC_090922.1, from coordinate 1,209,695,769 downwards.
GATCGTCATGGCATGTGTCATGCTACACAATATGTGCATCAGACGGAATGTGCCTTTGCCCCCTGACGCTGAACTGCAACCACCTGATGATGAGGATGAGGAGGGTGGAGATGGGGCGGCACTTCAGGGAGGCAGCGATGAACAGGAGGGACGTGCCATGCATCAGACTCTGATTGACCAATGTTTCTAGCGCACATGGATGGGGAGTGTGACATGGAGGTGGAACTCTGGGCACTGGCTGTGTCAGGGACATGGACACTGTAGACTGTTCACCAATAAAGCACACATACACAATAAGCAATGTCCTTACATGTAAATTCAGATTTCACAACAGGTGCATTCAGAATATGTAACATAACAAGTACACAAGCCCTCCACCTCACACACCCACTCCCCTTCCCCCTCCCCCCTCAACTGCCCCACACCCCCCTTCCCCCTTAACCTCCCCACACATGGTGTGCACTGGCATGCACCATAAGTCTACATGAAACCAGAATGCCTGGCAGAACCTATAGCCCTTCTCCTCTTCCGGCAGCAGGTGGACCCCTGTCCGACCTGCGCAGGTTCCAGCCAGACCTACGCAGGGGGCTGGACTTAGTGGAGCTGGCATTGGAGGATGTCCCAGGTTGTTCTGCCACCTGTGCCGGACGCATGGCCTCCATTGCTGCCACCATTTGGGTGAGGACCTGCCTCACTGCTGCCAATTCACTGCATATGTCTTTTGAGGTGGTCTCAATTGCAGATTTGAGAGATGAAGCACATTCCCTTATCTCATCCCTTGCCCGGCCACATTCCGTGATGTGCTGTGTCAACAGCCCTGTCGGCTCCTCCTGCCGCTTCTGGATTGCCCTGATCCCCTCTTGGCTGTTCAGGATACTGGTGGATGTATGAGGTGCTACCGACATGGTTGGTTCCTCTTGCACGGTTGGCATGGGGCTGAAACTACTGGGCCATGACTCCCCAGGAGACGGCTCATGGCTGTTGCTGTTGTGTATACTGGATGGGGAGAGGTGTGGTGAATGCGGGGGGCCTGTAGCGGTGGTTGTGCCATGTAGCAGAACATCTGCCTCGTCATCCGACACGGCTGCTGTGGCAGCTGTCTCCCCCACAGTACTGCTGGCAGCCGATACAGTGCCTTCAGCCAGTGGCTCCTGTGTGTTGGTGGTTGGTGTTGGTGCTGTGGTGGGGGCCGAAGTGCACATTGGTTCTGTGGGTTCTCGTGTTGTCTTGCCCTTCCGCGGTATTCCAGATTGCCCTCTTCCCCTTGATGTAGAGGGGCGGTTTTCTCCCTCCATGCCCCTGACCTTTTTGTGTGGTGTTGCAGAATCCTCCCTGGGGTCCTGGTCATCACTGTCTGATGGCGTGCCTGTGGGGGACCAAGAGAGGGAGAGGGATTAGTGATGGGTCTACATGCATCAGGCATGCATTGGGGTAGCTGCATTGATATGGAATGGCAGTTGATTGGCATTGGGGTAGTGACATACGGGTTGCTTGGCTTTTGGGTGGGTGATGCAGGGATGCGTCTGGGATGAGACATATATGGGGTGCATCATGCATGTGGACAAGATGGTGCTGTGCACTGCCTGTAGGCAGTCTTGCAAATATGTGTCTGGTGGATCCTGCTTTCCATCATTGCACTGTCAGTTCAGAGGTACATCATCGTGTTGGTCATTGCAGTGTTACATTTGGGACACCTACCTGCATCAGCCAATGACGGGGCTCCTCGCTCCATGTCCCCCACTCCCTCAATAGCCTCCATCCCAATGGTGGTTGCACAGATCTCCTCCCAGGGTTGCATCTTTATAGGGGAGTCCGCACCTCCACCTGTTGCCATCGCCTGCTTGCGGTTGGCCGAGAAGATGTTCCAAACGCGTAAGAGCAGGTCGTCCCAGCGCTTCCGGACACCTTTCGGAGTGTGGGGGGTGGTGCCAACGGCACTCACTTTCTGCGCCACCTCTGCCCATATCTCCTTCTTCTGCTGCACTGCAGGTCGAGACATGTTGGTTGAGAAGACGACATCCGCATGTTCTTGCAGCGTCTTAGCTAGCATGTTCAACTCCTCTGGTGAGAAGTGCTCCTTGCGCAAGCGCTGTGCACTTTTTTTGAGTGCCTTGAGCATTGTGATGTGCTGTAGGTAGTGCTAGAGGTGTGATAGAGGTGTGGTGGTGAGATGGCTCCTGGTTACAGAGGATGGCAATGGATTGTGTTTTTAAAGATGGCCGCCGTGCTCTTTCTCGTTCCTGTGCGATGACACTACTTACGGTTCCGCTTATTAGCGGTGACCGCAATTAGCCGTTGGCTTGGATGGCGGTGGAGCTATCTGCGCTTCGCGCAATGCCGGTAAGGGCGATTTTTCGCCCTTTTACGGCAGGGCAGAAAGGTAATTACTGGCATGGCGCAAAGCTCGTGCCCGCGTACTCGTAATCGCCCTTTAATAGCGGTCTTGTGGCAACACGGACACGGTATTTGCTCCATGCCGGTAAGGGCCGTATCTTACCTCCTAACTTGTAATGAGGGCCAATATCGCCCAACCTGTGTTGGTACTCATTTATCAACCTCGGAAGGGTGAAAGGCTGAGTTGAGCTTTTTAAGAAGTGACTAAATTAGTGGCTCACCCCCTGAAGCGTGCCTGAAATACATCTTTAATGAGTCGAGCAATTATTGTATAGAATTCCAGAAAGACAAATTATTTGTTATTCCTATTCTTTCTTATTTAGGGGTCACTGATCAAAGAGTTACACTTGTGGAACCCCCTGTTTTATTTAAGAGGCCTAAACTAGCCAGCCACTCCAAATATAAAGAGCCACATGGTGCTGGCTCCAGCCCAGGAGCTTACATTTTTTTAGGGGTAGCAACCACCAGATGACTTTCCTGGTTGACATGTCCCTCCTCCGAGCAATTCACTCTCACTCCCCTCTGCTCGCTCACCTACCTTCATTCTCGCTCTGTTTCTCTCTCTCACCACCGAGCCTAGATCTCTCTCCTGGCCTCTCTTTGCCTCTCACTGTCCCTCTTTTTTGCCTACAACCAGCCCCCGATCCTCGTTTGTTCTCCCCCACCATTCTGACTCTCTTGTGCTCCCCCCCCAACCCCACACCCTCTTTTGTGCTCCCTCAGCCACTGATCTTCATTTGCACTCCCCATCAACGCAACCCTCTTTTGTGCTCCACCAGCCATTGTTCCTCATTTGTCCCCCCCACCACTGACCCTCTTTTGTGCTTATCCTCAAGCCCTGACTCTATTTTGTGCTTCCCCAGCACCCTGACCCTCTTCTGCCTATGCCCAACCAACCTCTGAGCCCCTCTCTCTTGCTTCCTCTCCACCCTCTCTCTTACCTTCTCTCTTGGTCTTTTTCTCCCTTTGGTCCCTGAGCCTTTCTCTCCGAGCCCATATGTCACTCTCGCTGTCCTCTCAACTCTTTTGTGCTTAGCCACAACTTTCACCACCTTTATGCTCCCCCTAGCACACGACCCTCATTTTGTGCTCCCCAGCATCCCTACCCTCTTGTGATTCCCCAACCCCATGACCCTCTTTTACGCTCCCCTAACTTTTTTTTGTGCTTGCTCCTGACACCCCCCACCACCTCAACCCTTTTTTGTGCTACCCTTAGCCCAAACCTGCTTTTTTGCTCCCCCTGCACTCTGACCTTCTTGTGCTTACCTCAACCCTCTTTTGTACTCCCCCAATGCTCCCACCCATGTTGTACTTACCTCCAGCACCCCAGCCTCTTTTGTGCTCCCCAGCCCCCGATCTTTATTTGTGCTTCCAACCACACTGACCCACTGTTGTGGTTTCCTCAACCCATGACCCTCATTTGCAGTACCCCAACGCCAGAAACCCTTTTGTGCTCCACTCCCTTTTTGCCACTCCCACCCACTTTGCCCCACCACCTCTCTGCCCCCCACTCACCACTTCTGCCCCACCCACGTTCCCCTATCCCCTCTGACACCCGCACCCACCTGCCACCTCCCCCCCTCTGCTCCCACCCACCCTATGTCCCCTATCTGCCCCGACCACCGCTGCACCCTGTGAGGGGTCAGAAATGTGAGGCAGACAACTTTGTTTTTTTTTCTAAAGATGCCATTTTATTAACTCAAAAGGTTGGATAAATGCCTCACTATCCATACCCTGACGGGGATTTCCCCGCCTAAAATAAACACTGTAACAAAGGATATATCTGTCCCTCACACTTATAGCTACTGAAACTCAACAAGGTAATGCATAGCAGTTCAAAAGACAACAAATTAATATAATAGTTATGTTCACCATATGACAACAGTCTCTCCTTATACTCCTTATACTCCGGGTGATTTCCCCTTCCCCAGATTCAAGCAGGATTCTGTTCTGCAGTTCCAAAAATAAATAAGGAAATCCTGGTTGACAACAAAGTTCCCACACAGTTCTTTGTAACTCCAACTTGACAACAGAAAGTTCCAACACTCCAGTGATTCAAAAAAGAAAGTTCTTCCTTTTGTAATAGTAAGATTCAAAGTAATCTTCTTCACGTAAACACAGAATAGTTCCTCAGGTCATCAATAGCAACATAAATTATCTTTGTCAGGATGCTTTGCACAAACATATTATTGCTGAAGGTAAATAACACGTCTGGAGCAGTTTTATATAGTTCTTGCTTTAACCATTTGTCAGAAGGATTTGTTAACGCCACTTCATCAACTTCTACCTGGTTTACTTCCATGCCAGGCCTACTACTTCAAGTTTGCTATTCGGGTAAACTCGCCTGCCTGAATAGTAATTTATTAACAAGTGCCTCTGTCGTTAAGATCAGCTTATACCAGCGTTGCAGTGTTCATCACTTTACATCATCAAACTTTAAGCAATTCTTCAGGGAAGACAAGATTCACGGTGCTCTTTAGGACTCTTTTGTACTTTCCAAAACCTCTGCAAGTCCTGCTCCTCTCCTTCTGAACAACCTTTTCCAGAAGGGCAGCCTTATTGCCACTCTTGTGTCTCACTGCGTTATCAACCAATCGCCAACAAGGATATGATTGTATTGTGCTTCTTCCTTGGTTTTGGCAATGTGGGTTCATGCCAGCCTTTGTTATATCCTTCTTCAAATATGCACAATCATCTTTACAACTTTTGGAACTTTCATTAGTCCCCTCCTGCCTTTGGCAATACCTGTTGGTTTTAAATTTCCCTGCTTTTACTTTCTTTAGGCTTTGGCAATGGTTGTCTGCATTAAGTTTTAAAAGTATTGCCACGTCTTGTTGCTGGGTTCTCAATAAATTTGCATGCTTAAAGACAGTCATTTGATTTTGAAAAATAAGGTTTTTTTTGGTTTGTGATAGTTCAATGTTCTAAATTGCCTTCAATGTTACTTTCATTCATACGCAAGTGTTTTCTATGCTGAAAACCCCTGTATCTAGCATGCGAGAGGTTTCGGAGCGCTCTGGTGTCACTTTCAGCTAGTGAACTCACTGGTTTAGGGGTGCGTGTCCAATTCCCTCGCTGCTGTAAGGCAGGCATGCTATCACAAGTATGACACTGACACAAGAGCTACAACTTTCAAAACCTTGATTAAATTCTTGGGGTTTGGAAAACTCCTCCTTTGCCCTAAAGATACGATGCCAGTATTCTCTACAATCAAATGATAAAGAAAGCACAGTCCTAGTCAGTCTGTCAAATCAAAATGGCCTATACTGAAAAGAAATGAATGCCTGCCCTATCTCTTATACAGAAATTGTGTAAAGGGGAATGTGTATGCAAAGGAAAGTCAGTGTTATAACATAAAGGATCATAAAGGTGGCTGAGTCAGCTTTCCTCCCCACGTTGGACAGCTCGAAGTAAGGCGGACCAATTCAATCACAGCACTTGCAGGGGTTCCCTTCCCCAAGCTTCATGCACATACGTTTGGGGTTCCCTTCCCCTAACTTATTTCACATTCTAGGTCTCCCTCAGTCAAACTCGGACCTTTCACTGATGTCGAATACTTTTGAATGTGTGAGGTTTTTTCATAGACCTCCGCAGTACCACTTCAACTTTCACTTCATCTCTCCCATATGTTATTTGCCCAAGTGTCTCTTGGTCTTGGTAGCTCCATAACACAATCAGAAACGTCCCCTTTCGTCAGGATTAATCTTGACCATTCCTTATTTCACAGTTTGTTCGCTTTGTCGCTTTTTGACAAGACATCAAACATTTTGCAAAGACTTTCGAGTGGGCTATTTCCTTTCGCTGGACCACTCTTCTACTCTGTATCACTAGCTTCACAGTTATCAGTAAGTTTTACAGTTCACTACTGGTTTGCTTTCTTTCACATCTCATCAGCATGCTCGCAACCTTCAATTATGAGATACACTGTTGCGTCTTCAATCTTTTCTTGACACATACCAGCCTTTCATGTATTTCGCAAACTCACCGGTTGTATACATTCCTTTCTTTTCTCTGCGGCGTTGATTCAGGGGTCAAGGATAATACCACAGGCTTGGCCTCTCCTCTACAACTCTGCCATTCACCCGTGAGGGTCGCTGTCATCCTTGAAACAAACACAGGTTTTTTCTTGTCTGGGATTTGGCTTTCTCTACGTATCCTTCACGGTTTCCCAGAGGCAACAACCTCCTGCAGGGATGTTTAGGGTTCCCCTACCCCTTACTCTGACCCCTCGATCGGTCATCCTGCTCCAGTGGGTTCGCCTTTGCCCCGGAAGATCTGCTCCTTCTCATGTCTCACCTTTCTCAAAGTGTGTCTCAGTGTTCTGCCTTTTATCCATGTGGGGGGAGCTAATGGGTATCAGCTGTATGTAATTAAGGTCCAGTGCCTGACTTTGCCTGACCTTTTTAACAGCACATATCTACTGAGATATGCAAGTATTAGCCTCTTTACTTTCAGTCCTGGCCACCTGAGAAAGAGATCACTGGCGACTAGCAAGTGAGACACCCTTTGGTTTCTCACATACCCTTCCCTTATGCAATGTAGCTGCATCTGTTTCGCAAGGAAAACGGAAAAGCAAATCAATGTTCCGCTGTTCTTTACCTTTTTCTGTTTTCCACAGTGAAACAGTAGGGTTGCAGGTCACATGACTTGAGGGTTAGAGTCCTTTTGTTGACTTATCCATACCAAAGGTGAGTGGTCAGTGATGAGTGTGAATTCTCTCCCTAGAAGGTAGCATCTAAGATGGAGAATTACCCATTTGATGACAAGCACTTCCACTTCCAACACAGAGTAGTTCTTCTCTCTGGGAAATAGTTTATGACTAGTGAATAGGATGGGGTGTTCTAATCCATCGTGTATCTGAGATAATACTGCTCCTAATCCTGTTAGGGAGGCATCAGTCTGTAATATGAATTCCTTTGAGAAGTCTGCCACTTTTAATATGGGATTCTGGCATAAGGTTTGTTTCAAGTTATTGTAACAAGCATTGTCCTAATCAATCCAACACATTTTCTGGGGTTCCGCATTTCTTAATTTTTCTATCAGTCTGGCTGTTCTATTTGAAAAGTTGGGATAAACCTATGATAATATATTTTTCTTGCTGAGGCTGTACACTACCATTCCCTACAAATAAGCCTAGGTATTTCACTGATGACCGAGCCAGCTTACATTTTTTTGGGTTTGCAGTTAAGCCGGCCTCTCTGAGGCTTCTCATAATAGTGGAAAGATGTAAAAGATGGTCTTTCCAAGTTCTACTATAAATTACTATGTCGTCAATATAGGCCCCACAGAAATCAGAATAAGGCTGTAATATCCTGTCCATGAGTCATTGGGAAGTCGCTGGGGCCCCATGCAACTCAAAAGGAAGGACTATGAATTGGAATAGCCCTATTGGCGTTCAGAAAGCTGTTTTTTCCATATCATGTCCATGCACAGGGACCTGCCAATATCCTTTGGTTAAATCTAGGGTTGACAAGAATGTGGCATTTCCTAGTTTATCTATCAAATCATTGATACGTGGCATAGGATAGGCATCGAAGGCGGAGATGGCGTTGACTTGCCTATAGTCTATGCAAAACCTCCAAGATTGATTGGGTTTAGTCACCAACACAATAGGGGAGGACCAGGGGCTTGAAGAGGCCTCGATGATATTTGCCTTTAAAACATTTTTAACCTTGTCAATCACTACCTGCTTTCGTGCTTCTGGGAGTCTGTATGGCTTCAAATTGACCACTTTCCCCTTTGGGGTTCTGATGTAGTGATAAGTACCATATACTCTCCCTGATTTCTCACAAAATACATTGGGGTATGCAGTAATAAGGTTGTTTAAATCCTTTTGCTTATCTTTAGGTAGTTCTTGGGGAATGAGTTCTATGTTGTCAATCTTCTCAGATACCAAATGGGATAATATAGAGAAGGTAGCAGCGGAAGGATTTTCTTTCCACTCTTTCAGGGGATTTATGTGGTATAGGTGGGTCTTTTGCCTTCTATCGGGTTGGGCTATTTTATAGGTACAGGTTCCTATCTGCTCTATTACCTCATAGGGGATGCGTGTCACTTTGCGGCACGTTTATTCTCACAGGTAGTTAACAGAACTAACATTTTCTGACCTACTGAAAATGACCGTAGGTGTACTTTCGTGTTATAGATACGTTTTCTTTCTTCATATGAGTGTGGACTAGACTTCGGACATGTTTCATGTGCTCTTGCAATTGGGTAGCTGTCTGTGGGAGGGGTATTGGTGCCTCTTCTCTTTCTTCCCAAGTCTCTCTGAGCATGTCTAAGACATCTCTTGGCTCTCTACCATAGAGTAGCTTGAAAGGGGAGACTCCGGTGGATACTTGAGGGGTATTTCTCACTGCAAACAGGGCCCAAGGGATCATACAATCCGAGTCTTTCACATCATCATCCAATAACTTTCTCCGAATCATTTTGAGCGTCTTATTAAATAACTCAACCAATTTGTCCGTTTGGGGGCGCTAAACTGAGGTTCTTAAGGTTGTAATGTGTAGTAATTCCTTAATTTCACCCATGAGCTTACTCACGAAATTGGATCCCTGATTTCCTTGGGCAATTCAACCCTAGAAAAGAATGGTAGCAAGTGTTTTAAAATGTTCTGGGTTGTGTTGTTCTGCATGGGGACGGCTTCTGGATACCGGGTCGCGTAATCAACGATTACGAGAACACATTTATTGCCCGATTTAGAAGTTTCCAATGGTCCAATAATATCCATTCCAATTCTAGAGAAAGGAACTTCTATTATCGGTAGTGGGTTTAGAGGGGTATGTAGGGGAATCTGTGAGCTGGTCTTTTGGCATGTCTGAATGAAGATCTTTATGTCCGCATAACCGGCCAATAGAATTTCCCACTGATGTCCCCCAGGGTTTTAGAAGGGTTTTTATTTCTCTCAATGCCTAAGGGTTTATGATTGTCTTTACCCACATGAAGATGTTCAACTTGTGGAACAAAAGGATTGTTATGTTTAACAAGCCATTACATACTCTGGTATTGAGGAGAGGTCCTCCCTAGAGGAAGACAAATATCACGTCTCACCCCACAGAGTCCTCTTATTTCCCTGGGCCCTTTGTCCTCCCAAGGTGATCCTCCCGCAGAACACCACTCTCATGGTGGGGATCAGAAAGCATCTGCCTTTCCCTGGTCACCTGGGGGGAGACTTTAGGCAGGGCCTTCATGAGGAGTCTGTTGGATTTGTCACAACCCTCTCTGCTCACACTCGCCAACACCCTGCGTCTCTACCACTAACCCTCCTTACTTCAACCCTACCTACTGCCACCAACCCTAGCTCACACCTGCCTACAATGCCCACCCCTGCATCCTGTTCAATGTCAACCTGCTCCCTCCCATCTTAGCTGAACCCTGCTCCACCTAATCCCTGAAATCACCATACTTTATTTAAAGTTCCACACATGTCTCCATGTTAGTGTTTGCTGACACATAACATTAGTAATAGAAAACGTTAAACGAATTTGATACACCACAGTGAAGAGAAGTCTTTCTATTAAGTATATGCCTAATGTTATGTGCCTGCAAACCGTACCCTGCAGACGTTATTGGAATTACAGGGAAAGTAGAGCCCAAGTATTTACTGCATTCTGACTTATAAATATAAAATGCAATAAACAACCCCAAACGCCAAAACTAGTGCCGTTGCCAATGCTGGCTTTTAAAGAGACTGTTTCTGCCTGCTGACAGCACTTTAACTTTGTAATTCTGTTCAATGCAAGTTAATGGTTATCTAAATCCTCCTCACTTTGCAACTGAGATAGTTCATGGCGGCTTGGTGTCCGTGTCAGGGTCGGTCTGGAGCATAAAAGCGGCCTGGACACCAATGAAAAAGTGGCCGAATGTCACGAATGTCAATACATTCCTTTTGTGACCGACCGATTTGAGTAGTACCCAGTGGGGAGTTTTTTGGTAAAACGTGGTGGAAATTGTGCATTTTAAAGATTAAATGTCAAGTACCCTTGATGTGCTGCTCTAACTCAGGCACCTCTGCTAATCCGACCTATTGCTCGGCATGTCTAAGAATATCATGGAATTGGGAGCTTCTAATTCATTAAAAGACAATGAGAGTTTTGGATCAACTAAAATGAACTGTAGTCTCCCTTGAATCTTGTAAATCTCCCTTCATATTTTCCATCCATCAGTCCAATTTAAGGGATAATGAAAAAAGTGACATTGCTAAATTGATGGCCATACCTGGTTAGTCACTCCTGTTCTGCCATTAAACATAAGACCGAGATTTATTATTTAATTCTCACTTCTTATCTGTGGCTGAAACTTAGTTTTCTGATCAAATTTTGTTAATCACGTTTGGTTGATTGTGAATCCTATTTGATGCAATGGCAGTCATTCCCAAATGCCCACTTGCCAGGTTTATAGATGCCTTTAACTCAAAATAAGGCAGCTGGAAAGTCATTGGTGACTCAGAAGCTGAAGGGAACGTAGTCACTTATGTAGTGCACTAAAATGGATTTACTTTAGAAAACATATGTTATAATGATTGCATCTGCAATGAAAGTGATCTGAAAAAGACGTTTTTAAAGTTGAGACCCCTTTTGGGACGGGCATAGCTCTTTGAAGCCTTTGCCCTTTTGAATCTGGAACAGTGCTTGCTGTTGGTTAAAAACTGCAAATGTTCTGCTTCACACCTTGATGCATGTCGAGCTAAACCTTTTAAGGAACTAGTCTAACTAGTAACTGATCCACTTATCTATATGATTTAATGAATCTGTCACACAAACAACGTTCCCTCCTTACTTGGAACATCCTCTGGTCATACCTTTGTTGAAAAAAGTCAGTGCAGCCATGGAAGATCTGCCGAATTACTGCTCATTATGAAAACTTCTGTAATCTGGGAAGCTGCTTGAAAAGATGGTAACCTCGAAATAATAGTATTACTTTGAACACTTAACTTTTTAAATCTCGTAAAACTGGTTGTAGACCTGTAAGAAGTACAGAATCTATCCTGATCTCCGTTCTCGATTACCTTTGAGTTCAGATGGACTCTGGGAATACGGGAGCCCTGGTCTTCCTGGATTTATCAGTGACGTTGGACACTCTTAACCATGCTACTCCATTTAGGAGATTGGAGGATTTGGCAGTCTAGGTTCTTCCCTGAGAGGAGCTGGCTCCTTTGAAAGCCAACAAGTCTTGTGCCCCCATTGAAATGAGAGTGTGTACTACTTTTCTGCTGGTTGCCTTCATGGTTGGCTCTTGCCCCACTTCTTTTTAAGATTTATGTCCTACCTTTGTTGAAATTGATTAAGCGTTATGGTGTAGTGTAAGGAAGGCATGGTATCAAACAGTAAGACGGCACAAGTGATCACAGTTCAAGGGTGTTTATTGAACTTCATTTGGGTTTGAAAAACGTCTATCTAATCCTAAATCTAAAGATGGGAGCAAGCTACGACCATCAAATAATAATAACGCAGTCCTAGTCGAGTCTGTCAAAATAAAAGGGCCTATACTAATAAACCTATTGCCAATCCTTATCTCTATATACAAATAGTTTGGGAAACAAAGTTATGCAAAAGAAAAGTGTTCAAGAAATTATATGTCAGGATATTCAACCCGTTGGCTTCCCTTCCCCATGTTTTCAGCACAGGACAAGGCTGCACACTCTAGTTTAGCATGCTCTTTGACTTCTCTAGCACGAGGATGCAGTTCAAAACTCCAACATCAGGGCTTTCTGCGCCAAAGTTTCTTTGCCATTCAAAGTGTCTTATTTCAGAGGGCCTGATGTAACACAACAAACATTAAAGTTCCTCTCTTCTTTAGGATTTCATATATATAACTTCTCGTGTGATTTACTGTTCACCCTGGGTCCCCCTCCGCCAGGTTCAGATTCACTTTAACACATAACCTTCAATTGGTCTCCCTCCGCCTGGCTCTGACCAAATTTATCTACTTTCCAATCTTTCTCTACTTCATCAGAATCAAAGACTTTCAACTGTGCGTGTTATTTTGCACGACCCGTCACAGGACCACTTCGATTCACAATGACTTGTTCTCTTCTTGATATAACCTTTTTCTCACTTTCACTTTTGCCACTTCTCAGCTGGATACCTTACAGAGGCCTTCAATTGAGTTCCCACGCGGTGCCGGACCACTCTGTCAAAGGTATTGTGTTTTGTTTTTAAAGTTCAATCACTCAGCAGTTCAACTTTACTTGCGTTTCTTATTTACATGCGTTTTAACAATGTTCGTTCCAGCACTCGCCAAATATAATGTTGCTGCTTGCAACCTTGGCTTCAACACAGACTGGTCTTGTATTGGTCCTCCCAACTAATCAGCTGTGTTGATTTCACTGATGCTGCTTTGTTCTTGTAGCCAAGGACGGTACCACGGCGGCTGTTGATTCTCCCTGCCATGATTATGGACGTGGGAGGGCCCTGGGTATCTCCTACATGAAATGCAGGATTCTTCAGCCTGGTTTCCTGGTTGTATGCTTTCTATTATCGAGGCTTCTGGAAAGTAACGGTTCCTTGTCGAAAAGGTCAAGCGAACTTCCCTCCTTGCGATCCCATTCTATTTTGCCATCTTTCTTCTCTCGTTCAGCTGTTGTCTCGAAACTGCTGTTTTCTCGTGTGCTTCACCTTGCTCAGAGTGTGCTCTCGTGCTCTGCCTTTTATCCGTGTGGGGAAGCCTAATGGAAATCAGGTGTGTGTGATGGTCAGTAATCGCCTGATCATGCTATTGGGACATATCAGGTATACTGCTCGGGTGTAAGTCTGTTTTCTCCCCTAGCGGGCTGTCCGTGTGAAAGTGTTTGTATTGCAAAAGGGGAGGGGGTAGAGTTTGTAAATATCCTACCTGGTAGGATGGGGTAAAGGTGTTATAGAGAAGGGGATACCACATCTCACCATCTGGTGTCCCACTCCCCAAAGACCTCTCACCCAGATGATCCTCCCACACTGGTCCACCCCCAGGAACTGGATACAAAAGCGAAAAGCGATGGCCGTGTCCTTGCCACCTGGATGACAGATCCTCGGGGAGTAGTGGATGGGACACCTTTTGGTTTCTCACAGTAGATCTTTAGAACTGTGCCTATAGAACCCAGGTTGAAAATGTCTGACCACAGTTGTGTTTTATCCTCTTCCTCCGTCCCTACCTGTCCACGGACTATTAATAAATGGAGGATTAACAACTTACTGACATTGATCCCTTCAAAATCAGATGGCAAACCAGCATTTGTTGTTCGTGTTAAAGGAAGACACATTTTAATACTTGCAGCTAAATTCCTTTTAATAAAAGGTTATAAATGAATTGAACAAACAAAGAGATGTTAGTATAGCACAGGTGGAAAAATAACCTTTGCTTTTACCTACCCTGAACATAGAGCAAGCCCTCAGCCAACACTAGGTTTTATCAAGTGAAATGAAAGTATGAAAGTACCTACATACTTGTCAAGTGTTTCATTAAGGTCTTCCAATACAACATATTGTCTACCATGACAATCTGGCTACTTGACACCCCCCCCCCCCCCGCTCATCCGCCCCTCGATTGTTGTAGTGTGAGATCAATAACTAAACTGCATTGATAGAATACTGTATGTAGGAGAAAAACGATGCTTGAGTCAGTGGGAGTCACTACCACCAGCATTGAGGTCAAGCTAATTTCCCGACAGATGTTAGCTTCATCCAGAGGGTGAGGAACATGCTCATGAAAGTGCTGCTAGAAGAGACCATGCATTGAACTATCTGTTTACATGGTTGGCTGGAATTGTATAGTTGTTAAAAGACATGCACGCACTAGTTTTATTTGATTGCACTTAAGCTATGTTTTTAAAAGCAATGTATACATTCTGAATGATCAATATTGCTCACATATGGTCTGGTCAGTCTTAATCCGGGTTGTTGGATCCTGTGTATGGTGGACACTGGTAAGGGGAAGGGACCCCCAGGAGGGGTGGTTAGTGAGCAAAGGCTTCCCTCAATGTTTAGTGAGCAAAGGCCTCCCTCGATTGGGCAGTATTCACCCTTAATTTATAGACAACACTCCCTCATTGAGAGGTATGTCTGTCTTTTGTAAGTAGCCAGATAAGGTGTAGTCAATCGGTACAAAAGACATGACCGCACGAAGACAAGTCACTGATAAATCAAACAAGTTAGCTTGAACCTGTATAATAACTGGACTCGCAGTTAGATAAGCATATCTTAAGCTACCCAAAGGGAGGTGAATAATCCAGTTTAATGTGCTGATCCATGAGGCGAGAAGGGGCATGTCTGTCTGGGTCAGTAATGCTCTTCAATACGCTTAATAGAAAGCTTAAGAGGATAGAATGTAGAATATCTCATAGGGAGATAGAAACGGACTGCCTACCAGTAGGGTACAGTGAGCATAGATGGGCTTGCCTGGATGAGGACACTCAGTACGAATGAGGGAAGGCACTGTGCTTGCCAGCCAGACCAATGACTAGGCCAAGAACCACCAATGATGAAGAAAATGAATATCAGATCACCTTTCACTGGCCTTGCAACAGATAGTATTGCTGTAAATTGAGCTGATTGAATTGTTCCTTTAATCAGCTGTAGTGTGATGAATGCAAGTCGTTCTATATGAGACTACACTTGCACTGTTGATTCTATCAGACTTTGAGGCAATCTTATTTGCTTGCATCTAGGAGCAGCTCTGGACGCAACTGTGACAATTCTTCCTCCTGCCCCAAAAGCTATGATTTATTGTCCTCAATTTTAAGCCAAACGTTCCCTCTAAGGGTAGTCATAGATATATATCATATGGCCATTACATATATCGTCAACTGTTAATTCCCAGACAGAAGCTTCTGAGGTAAAGAAGTCAGACTTTTGACTAGAAGAGTATGGTAGCTTTATTTTGGAGTAACCAGAGCAGACACACGTTTACTTTTACATTCACCCCAGTTTTGCTGAATGCGGTTGATAGCTCCTAAAGATGTTCTGAGTGATGATTTATTTTGATATTGATATTTCCTTTGTATCGCGCTCGTACACAAGTGTTTCAGAGCGCGACAAGGCAAGGGAGAACAAAAACAACGATCTTACTAGGCCGTGTGACATTGAGGACACGCAAGTGCATGTACTGCAGCACCATGTCAGCCCCAAATGGTGTCATGGTACCATACCAGAATCCAAAAAAACATAATGGATCCGATCAAAAATTGGGAACCAGCCGAATACCGCTGTCAGTTCATAAGCACACCGGGTATATACGGCAAGCGGCCTCCTCCCGGCGCCTCCTCACAGAGCTCAGAAGACAGCAGCCACCTTGGTCGCGAGTGTGCCCTCTTTTTTTTCTTTTCTATTTAATGTGGGGTAGGCAGTAGGTAGGAGAGGTGATCAAGGTGAGTTGGCAATCACAGAAAAGCTCTGAATTATAGCATTATATCCATGAAAACTCCATGTTCCGAGCTTACTGATTTATAGGGGCCACCACGGAGGGGTGATAATTGACCTGCCACAACATTCCAGAGCTGTTTGGAAAACACTCTTGGTTCAGAATGTCTTTTTTAGAACTAGAAGCTACTTGCCAGAACTACAGCTGTGCAATACAGGTTTAAGCACCATCTGTCAAATGTTTCTCAACCTAAATACAACACCAGTTCAAAGAGGGGAACTCACACCCACCATTACAAAAGACAAAGTGATCCCTTGCTAAAAGGCCATCCTTTAAACCCATCTTCTCTTCCCAAATAACAATCTTTATTATGGGAAAAATAACAGATAGTGTTCTTATTGGAATGTAGCACAGAAGCAGCTGCTTATGTCATCGTCAATGTTGATCTACCCATCAACGTTAGGGACGTGTCATATCTCTGAGCTGCACCAGACAAAGTTGATCATGCAACCTTCCACAATACTCATTTTGTTTTCTGGTTGTACCAATTCCAACAGCAGCTTCTTTCATCAAAATTGCCTACAATAAATCCACCCGTTTCAAGGTGTCTTGAAGGGGCCCCTGAGGGACCCTCGGATGTGGAAACAAGGCACAGTCACCACACACACACACGAATAGATACACCAGACACAAGGTTCCGTTCCTAAAATCTAGGGTTTATTGCAATACAAAGAAGTCCCAGTTGGCCAAGTGGTCCCACTTCCCTCCCCGCGATGTGTGTCTAACGGACCTCGGGGGATGCAAGAGAGTGCGAGACATACATCAGTTACATATATACAAACTGAGCATCTTTTTTTTTTTTTTTAAATCTTTATTGGTTTTTCGATAACATGTAACAAACAGCGCATAGGCAAAGCATTGTAGTATGTATGATAACAGAACATTAACTTTAACATACCCTCCCCACCCACCCCACCCCCCTACCACCGAGACCGCAATAAAACCTAATATTCCATGGGCTCACGTGCCGGGCTGGGGCTGGCAGGACTGTTCGGTGTGCTGTCAGGTGTCGCTGGACGGAGAAGTGGTTCCGTCAGCTCTATCCAACGAAGAAGATCTGCACTGGAGTCCAGTTTTTGTACTTGGATTGCCATTTCCCAAGCCGCCGTTTCCGCAGCAATCCACCTCTTGAGATCGCACCACCAAAGGGCTTCGCTAGGACCCCGTACGCTCTTCCAGCCCATGGCTATGCGCCTTTTAGCTGTTATGTAAATCAAGTCTAGGAGTCTATTTAGGGGTTTGTTCTTGCTGCTTCGCGTGTATGTCCCCAATATGCAAGCTGTAGGAGTATGAGTTTCCACTTCGATCCCGGCCGACGCCACCCTCTCCTTCACCCGGGCCCAGAACTTCAGGACCTCTGGACAGCTCCAGAACATATGGGTCATTCCTGCCCGCGGCGCGTGGCACTTGGGACAGGTCTGTGGCGAGGCCCCTTTGAACTTTGATATGGCATCAGGCGTAAGGTAGGCTCTGTTTGTAATATACAGCTGTATTAATTGGAGGCGAGCATTCCTGGAGGTCTTTTTATGGTAGAGGGTTATTTTCTCCCAAGTGTTGTCCTCAAATACAAGGCCCAATTCGCACTCCCATCTCTTTTTACATTTTAGTTCGTTCTTTGTCGAGGCCAGCAATAGGGCTTCGTAAATTCTGGAGGTTTCGTGGCCTCCCTCGGCAGTGTCTAGTAGGGTTTCGATGGTTTCGTTCTCGGTGAATCGGTTGTCTGTATCAGGCCACCTATTTTTTAAGGCCAATGTTACTGCCCTGTGGAGTAGAAACTGCCCGGCGGACAGGCCCGTCAATTCGCAGAGGTCGGGGAATGCCAAAAGTTCATGTTCATGCATGAGGTCGCCCAGCACTGCCACCCCGCAAGGCTCCCACACCGAGCGTGTTTCAGTGTTCCCCCAGGATGGTTTCGCCATGACTGCGGCGATGGGGATCTGTGGGGAGTATGGGTCTTTGAACCCCACAGCTTTGCAGGCCCGCTTCCAGAGCTGGATTCCTAATTTAGCCAGGTATGGGTGACCCTGCGGAGCCCCATTCCCGACCCACAACAAGTCTCGAAGTAGCAGTCGCGGCAGAGCCGGTTGGAGAAGTCTGGTGTCTGTGGTGGTTTCATCTGCCATCCAGTGCGTTACGTGCTTCAGTTGGCTGGCCAGGTAATATAGTTCGAAGTTGGGGACTTTCAGTCCGCCCTTCTCGTAGGGCCTTTGAAGGATGTCAAGCGCCACTCTGTGCCTGCCTCCCTGCCACAGAAATCCTCTGCAGAGTTTGTTTAGGTCTCTGAAAAAGGCTGGGGGGATGTTGTAGGGGACGTTGGTGAAGCAGTGCAGTAGGCGTGGGAGCGCTACCATTTTGAGGAGTCCCGCCCTTCCTGCCACAGAGAGAGGGAGTTTCCCCCAGAAAGCCATAGAGTTAGTGAGTGCGTCCTTTGCTCTGACTGTGTTGAGGATATGTTCAGTAGCCGGGCTACGGTGTATGGTGATACCCAAGTATTTGAAGGAAGTCACCTGCCACTGAAGGGCCAGTGGGGGCAGGGATCCACACTCATTGCTATATAGTGCTGCGAGGGGGTAGAGACACGACTTGTCTTTGTTTATCTGGATGCCTGTATGTTTTTGGAAGCAGTCCAGTGTCTCCAAGATGTAGGGCAGGAGGTGCTCAGGGTTATGTAGGTAGAGAAGAGTGTCATCTGCGTACATGGAGATGAGGTGTGTCACTCCATCTAGTGTGATGCCTCCCCCACCGTATTCCTGCCGTATATACGCGGCCACTGGCTCTACAGCAATGATGTATAGCATGGGGGATAAGGGACATCCCTGTCGTGTGCCTCTGTGGAGGGGCCATTTGTCAGAGAACGTCTTGTTGGTGCGCACTCTAGCTACCGGGTGGGTGTAAAGCAATTGGGTCCATTTAAGAAAAGTGGGTCCAATTCCCATTCTAATCATGGTGGCGTATAACCATTCCCAATTAACCGAGTCAAAAGCCTTGGTGGCGTCGAGTGATGCCACTGCGTATTTCTGGGTGTCTCGCTTGGTGCAGTATATGACGTGGTGCAACCTGCGTAAATTTTCGGTGATAGAGCGCCCGGGTACATAACCTGTTTGGTCATGATGGATTAGCAGGGGGATCACTCTGCGTAATCTATTGGAGTGCCGATAGTATTTTGCAGTCGACATTGAGCATGGAGAGTGGTCTATATGAACCGCAATCTGTCCCATCTTTGTTGGGCTTCAGTAAGGGGATAATTAATGCTTCCCTCATGGAGTCAGGGAGTGTGCCACGTTCAAAGGACTCGTTGTATACCTGTGCCAGCAGTGGGGCAAGGGTCTCCTCATATGTCTTATAGAATTCCCCAGGGAGACCATCCATGCCTGGCGCCTTCCCAGAGGGTAATGATCTAATGATTGCCTTGACTTCGTCTGGGGTAATCGGGTCTTCCAAGGCTAAGGCCAACTTGGGTCCAGTTTGGGCAACTCTATGCAGTCTAGGGCGTCCTCGATCCCGGTGTTCAGCGAGGGCGGGGTTTTGGAGTATAGGTCCTGGTAGTACTCAGAGAAGGTTGTGTTAATTTCTGCCTGGGTGTGCACCGTAGTGCCATCCGATCTACGGATGTGGCAGATAGGGGTCCTAGGGGTTTCCCGCTTGTACAGC
Source organism: Ambystoma mexicanum (assembly GCF_040938575.1). NCBI lineage: Eukaryota > Metazoa > Chordata > Amphibia > Caudata > Ambystomatidae > Ambystoma > Ambystoma mexicanum. The sequence goes on along the minus strand of NC_090922.1, from coordinate 1,209,676,329 downwards.
CAGGCCAAGAGTTTACCAGGCTTGTCTCCCAGGGCGTGTGTCCTTTCGGTGTGTTTGGCGTAGCTTAGTTTCCCCAGGGACTCCCAATGCGACAGACAGGCCTGTCTCTGCGTTATAATTTCCCGTACATGCTCTGGGGTCGGGTCTGCCTTTTTCTCTAGCACCCCTAACTTTCTTTCTGCTTCCGCCAGAGCATTCATAGTGACCCTTTGTGCCCCTCCCACTGCAGCCAACATGTCCCCCCTCATGACCACCTTATACGCCTCCCATGCGGTGCTGATGCACTCTACACTGCCTAGGTTATTGAGCCAGTATTCATCTGTGCTGTCTTGTACGTGGTCCTTGAGGGCTGCGTCCAGAAGAGCCTCTGCCCGCAGTCTCCACGTGGGAACCGGGGGTCTGGGCGGGTACACCTCCCAGGTGACCAACAAGGGTGAGTGGTCTGATAATACTCTGGGTAAGTACTGTGCCTCGCTGAAAGTGGCTTGTTGCTCCCGGCTTACCAGCATGTAGTCTAACCTTGTGTGGACGCTATGCGGCGGGGAGAAGGAGGAGTACTCTCGTCTCTCCGGACCTAGTTCCCTCCACAGATCGCAAAGTGACAACTGAGAAATCAGTTTGGATAATATCTTGGCTGGGGGGGACGGGCGGGAGTGTTTGGTGTCGGACCTATCTTTGAGAGGATCTAGGGTGCAGTTGTGGTCTCCACCCCATATCAAGCTGCTATTTACGTAGGGGCTAATCTAGCGTACAGGGAGTGGAAGAAAGTCGTGGCGTCATGGTTAGGTGCGTAAGTGCTAATCAGGCATAGGTCTTTTCCCTCCAAGGTACCCCGCACCAGTGCCATCCTGCCCTCATTGTCTGTCTTGGTGTCCGTAACTATAAAGGGGACTGTCGGGTTAATCCATACCAGGACCCCTCTAGCGTATGAGGAGTAGGAGGATCCCACCAAGGTCCCCCGCCAACTTTTAGCTAGCGCCGTCAGTTTCTCCCCAGTTAGATGTGTCTCCTGGAGCATGGCGATCCCTACCTTGCAGCGTCTCATGTATGCTTGGATCCTTCGCTGTTTGACATAGCTGTTCATGCCTCTGACGTTCCACGTCATCACTTTTATTCTCTCAGCCATAGTCGTGGTGGTGTTCTCTCTCCTGCCCCGGGCCTGGTCGAGGTCTCGTTAGAGGTGCTGTAGTAATAGGGTAGTCATGCGGTCTCGGTACTTTAACTTTAGGGTTCCCAACTAGGGAGCGGGTTTCTGGCTCCCCCTTCCTTAAGAAAAAACTTCCCCAACAAACAACTGGTCTGACAAGGTACTCCTCGTCGTGACTGTCCCGTTTCCGCTCCTTAGGACCAGGCATGGTCCTCGGGTGCCCTACAGGCGGGTAAACGTACCCTGTAAAAACGGGAAAAAAAACAGGCTCCAGGGGGGTCGAGGGAGTTGGAGCTTCGGTGTTCCGCGAGGAAGGATCATTTCAGCTGCTCTTGGGGTTAAGTTATTAAGCAAATTCGTTACAGCAGTCTCCGGTAGGTGCGTCAGCGCGGCTTGCGCCTCTTGCCTTCGATGTCAGGTAATTGCTGCTCATCCATCCAGTCCCGGACCTGTTCCGGAGTGTCGAATAGATGGGCCCTGTTCTTGTGTATTACTTTTAGCCTTGCAGGATATAGGAGCATGTACTTCAAGCCTGCGGCCTTCAACCTGGCTTTGGAGTAAATGAACTGAGCTCTGTTCATCTGCACTCGGAAGGTGTAGTCGGGGTAAATAGCGATCTTGGCCGAATTCCTTAGTATCAGGCCCCCTGACCGAGAGTACGCCAGGACGACTTCGCGGTCTCTGTAGTTTAATACTTTAGCTATCATGGGCCTGGGCGGGCCTCCTGGCGGGGGTCTCCTGGCAAGCGATCTGTGAGCCCTTTCGATGGAGAACCCCTGCGATAGTTTCTCCGCGCCGATCTCCTGCAGCAGGAGGTTTTCCACGTAGTTGGTGGGGTCCGAGCCTTCGATGCCCTCCGGTAATCCGAGCAGCCGGATGTTGTTCCGGCGGGCCCTTCCTTCGGCCTCCTCCACTCTGTCCTCCAGGTTCTTGACCGTTTGCTGGAGGCCCTCAACGTCATGCAGGAGCTGGGTATTCGCTTCAGTGTTCTTGCGTGCTTGGGTCTCGAGGGCTTCAGTTCTACCAGCCAAGGAGCGGACGTCCTGGCGAAGGAGTCCCAGATCTATGGCCACAGCGTCGATTTTATTCACCATAGTTGTTTGGATTAACGTGATGGCCTCCAAAAGTTGGGAGTTGGTGGGTTCAGACGTTTCTGGCGAGGGGCTTATGTCTTTACTGGCAGTTGCCATGGTTGGGCACTCAGGGCTGGGGGGTTCGGCGGCTGTGTAAGCATCTAGGGTGGTCTGCCGCTGCTTTGACCTGGCCCCCCTTCCCGTAGACTTATCTAAGCTGGACATCCTCTCAGCTCAGCTCAGCGGGTATCAAGTGCTGCGATCGGGTGCTCCGGCCAGGGTACTTTAGAAAATTGCCAACTCACGGTTCTCCCGGTAACCAGTCCGTGCTCTGGGCTCTCCGGCGGGGTGTGTAACGTTCCGGCGCCGGTCCCCCAGGTTCACCAGGCCCCGCGAGGTGCAGTAGGTCAGCGTATAGCTTCGTCAGGCAGAGTACAGCAGAGAGGTACCCGATGGGTGTAGGTTGGTAGGCTCCCCGTGGTGGTTCCAGGAAGTCCCCCGCCAGGGCCGCACGATCGTGCGGTGTAACTAGGCCCCCACACGCTCTCCGGCCTGTAGTCGTGGCCAGGGAGCCGGGGTCGCGATGCAATTCGGGTGGGCGGATGGTGTGCGCGGCTCCCGTAGTAGCGCCCACCAGGGGCGGCGCGAGGCGGCCAGCGTCCGCACTCGATATAGTGCGCGATCTCAAGGCCCCGCTTCCGGTACTCTCTTCGCCTCCAGCCGGTCCTCGATTACCTTCAGTAACCACAGCAGGGCCGGCAGGCCCCCTCGGCTGCTTCGGTCGCCCTTTTCGCCCTCGGGCCTGGAGCACACCCAGGCCTATCGTAGTGGTCGCTTCTGAGGGGCCAGCAGGGGTACCACCCGCACCAGCTCCGCCCAGCAGCGTGGGGCGGCCTCCTCCCAAAATGCTAGGCTGACGCCGGGCTCTCCGGGCTCAGCAAGTGGAGGCCGCCATTTTGGCTGCCCGTTCCGTCAGGCGCAGGATCTCCCCGACGCGGCTCCCGGGCATCTAATCTCGAATGTGGGGAGACCAGGAGGTTCCCGCCGCTGCCAGCAGCTCTTGGGGTAGTTTGCAGGCGCTGAAGACGACTTAAATGTTAGATAACATCTTATCAGTAGCTCATTGTGCGGAGCTTGCCGAAGTCGCGTCCGCTCTACATGGCGGTTGGCCACGCCCCCCTACAAACTGAGCATCTTACAATCAGTAATGACACATTTGATGCCGCCCCCATTCCCTTTGAATTAGAGGAGATGATTGACCAGTGTGACAAATATGACACCTTAGACCACCATATTTAGCAACAGTTTGCATTCTCCAGTTCTACAGACACCATTCTTTGTTTGCGAGAACACAGCGTTTCTGTTTTTCATGGACAAGCTGCGCGTAGGAGACTGGCACATACCAGGCCTCACTATCTCTAAGTTTCGATTCTCGCTCTAGAAGTCAGCCCGGTCTCCTGGGCCTCACTGGGCTCAGAAAGGGGGGGGCCGTACAGAAGATCATAATTCAACTCTTTAAATGCTTGTTTCGTACATTGCTATTCTTTCAGGAGACTTAATGGCATTTGTGTACTGATTAAATGCCTTGCTCCCTGTCTTCAAGGATACGTGAGGGAGGGAATCAGGCATTTCTGTCTGGCTCTCCAGTGTAATGTTTCAACATGTTTCTTAAGCTTGGACCATTGAAGCGAAATAATATCTACAGCAAAGCAGTTTTACATGAGCCAAAGTGGGAACGTTAGAGAGAGCAGAGAGAAAAAACAAAATGGCAATTCTGGTCATCTTAAAATGGCTTCACTCTAGTTAACCTAATAGCTACGTAATAACCAATGACTAATGAATATATATTCTTGCACTGTAAATTAGGCGGTTGGTCTTCGTCCAACCAATTATCATTCATTTCCGGACCCTCAAGGGGTGTTTGGTTTTTCTGGACTGACAAACCCTCCTCTTGGCTGTAAGCCAAACGTCTCATCCATACATTGCATCCTCCTCCGACCAAGTATTTGGATTAGATTCGGAATCTGATTCAAATTCAGACTCATGTACACTTGTTGTCTCCTCGTTATTATTATCAATATCAATTGCCATGATTTCTTTAATGGTTTCAGATTCGTTACTATGGCGAGTGCTTGGTTTAGTAATGTTTTTTCGTTTCATCATTTGTACACACTCTTCGCTAATTTCAGTACATATTATGGGGAGACAATGTATGCAACAACAACATGTCACGAATATTCCTAGGATTGCTACTAGGATTGCAAATAGTTTCCATCCCCAGGATCGCAACACTTCCCAGAACCAGGAGCTTATGTTCAATTCCCAATCGCCTTCAGGGGGATGAAGATCAGAACTTAACACATGCAATTTTCTCATCGCCTCAAAGATCGTAGGGGAGGAGTCACCTACAAATATGCAGCACGCTGATCCCACGATTTTGCAAACACCGACACGATCAACTAAGATTATATCAAGGGCCATTCTATTTTGTAGTGACATTAATCTAATTCCTTTTTCTTCAAGAGTCATATTATATAATATATCAGTGGTTCCATTTATTGTTTCTTCTAATATCCTAGACAGTCGTCTTAAGTTATAAGAGTTTATCGCCTGGCCCCAAAATGGTATGAATGATTTTTCTATGTCCTCTACAATCAACCCGTCTTCAATATTACGGCGCGGTCGTGACCTGGTCAATTTGGTTATGTCTGATGTTTTTAAAAGAAACACCCCAGGGAACAGAAATCCCAAATAACACGTACCTCCCCAGTTCCTAGGTAACCATGGATATGCTTTTTCTCCACATATGAAATACACAGGATCTCCCACATATATTGGTTCCACTCCTTTATCAAAGAATGCTATATTCCTGCATCTGGTAAATGTTCCAACCTGGAAAGAACCCTTTTTCTTTAAACAGAATGGGACAGAATGAGGGTTATAATTCACTGTATATGAAGGGGGTTCCGCATCCTTATTCCCCTGTGGGTTCATGTGGAACGTGATCACAGAAGTTTTATAAGGAACAGACAATCTATCCTGTGGCATTATTGCTGGTGTAATTAATCGTCTTTTTTGGAACATGGAACAACCCACCGGTTTCATAATCGCTTCTTCGGATTCATTCATATTCGTTTAATATAGTTGACCAGTTTCACTTTCGTTCCATTTCCCATAATATAGGGCACTCAGAGAAGCATAACATGCAGAAGTTAAGGGCAGGGGCTGTACATACCATCCTATTCCCTGACCACCATGCTGCGGCAGGTGGGCACAAACCCAACAATTATTTTTTCTTAGGATTGAGTGTGTCATATTCATTATTAACTGCGATGTGTTGTTCCCATATCCTTCCCTATGTTTCTCTTCCATTGGGGACAAGGTATAGGAAATCACATGGACTGGGCTTTCCATTGTGGAAATGTTCATCATGGGCAAAAGTACTTCAAGAGGGTGCATTTCCTCTAGGTACCATAACACTGTTATGGTCAACACTGGGGCTAATATAGTCATTATGCACATTACTATGATTAGACCTAGCATACAATTCTTTTTACCATGTCCTTTTTTCACCTTATTATGTACTACGTTTAACTCGCAACAGTATTGGTGCAAGAGGAGGCATTTGCTTGTTTCGACATTCTTCTCTTGTCCTTCTTCCGCTGTGCTCGTCGTGAATATCTCTTGTTCATGTGCTTCTTAGGATGTTGGAAAAAGTTCAATCAATGTCTACAGTTTTTTTTCTTTGTCAGTTTGCTATCTGCCTGGATTGCTTTTTTTCACTTGGCAAAGCCTTCGTGCATTTTGCACATCGCTCTACAATTTCGGAGCAGTTGCCTTTGTACCACGTGCGCCCCGCTTGTTCACTCGGGTTCCTGACACATGGATTTAGCACAGAGGAGTTGCGTTTCGTGAGTTGTCTAACTTGCACACCTCTTACGCCACCCTCCTCTAGGCCTCCGGTTCCCACTTCATCCGAAAATAGGAAACAGAGGCAAGAAATTCACCAAGAGATGAAAAATGTGATCACTCCTTCTTTCTGCTCCGTAGGTTGTACTGATTTGCTCCTGGTACCGTGTGATCAACAAATAGTGCGGGTGCACTTCCGGTCTCGAGCTTGGAGTCTGCCTGGGGCACAATGGAAGATGATGATGGGTGCCCAGGTGACAATGCAGGCTGTGGCGCAACAGAAGATGGTGGGCGCCACAGAGGTATGCGCTTGATGTTGGCCAGCAGAGATGCAGAATCTGCTGGACAACATTGAGGCACTCTTTGCTCTTCCGTTTTTATGGCAATCTCATCAGGCTTTGTTTCAGGATCAGGCAGTTTCTGTGGCAAGGGACTGGCAATGCTATTTTTCGTTTCTGGAACCGCTGCTATCTCTTTCTGGTCTTTGTCCCGATCAGTTGACGTGTCGAATGGCGATGGGACTTTCTTGGCGTGCGTGGCATGAATCCACACCTTGCGTCCATCCACGCGTAATGCTGTCTGCGTGGTTAAAAGTACTTTGTAGGGCCCACGCCGCCTGGGTGCTAGCAATGTTTTCCGCTCATAATTTCTGATGAGCACCCAGGTTCCAGGCTCTAATGCATGTCCTGGGCCAGTATACCTCACCGGTAATGCCTCCTGCACCTGCTGATGAATCAAACACAGTTTTTTTTACTAACAAATGACAATAAATGCTGAGTACAGGGTATTCTACCTCTCTCATTCTTTTAGGCTGAGGTGCGCACCACACATTCACCAGTCTCCCCATTATGATCTCATAGGGAAAGAGCCCAGTTCTGGCCTGCACTGACGTTCGCATGCACAGTAACACTATTGGTAATGCATCTACCCAGCTTAATTTACCTGCACAGATCTTACTGATTTTGGATTTCAAAATTCCGTTATGCCGTTCAACAAGACCGGCCGAACTCAGATGTCTCGAACTATGGAATCGTTTATCAATCTGTAATCCTGCACAAATCTGTAGTATCACTGCAGCCACAAAGTGCGGACCATTGTCCGACCATATGACACGGGGCAGACCAAAGCGAGAGAAATACTCTTTTAGCATTACTTTCGCCGTGCTCATGGCTGTGCAATCTTTCAAGGGATATGCTTCTACCCATTTGCTAAATGCACATATGATCACCAGAACGTATTTCAGATATTGGCATCTCTCCATCTCTACGAAGTCAAAGAGAATCACTTCGAATGACATAGAGGGAGGTCCGAAACTTCCTGTTGGAGTCACTGTTCCTTTTCCCACATTATGCTGTAGGCACGTGATGCAGTTTTGCACCAGCCTCTCGGCATTCTTTTTTATGAGTGGAATTTCCCAGACCATGGCTAAATGTTGGACTATTTTCTTCACACAGATGTGTGTGGGACTGTGAACCATTGTAACCATTGCATTTACATACGCATTTGGAAACATCCAATTCCCATTTTTTTTGTCCACCCAGCAACCCTCTAAATCCAGTTCGGCAGAGCCTTTGGCCCATCCCTGTATTTCGTTGGCGGTAGCTTCCGCCTGCATTTCTTTAACAGTCACAATTCCATTTTCTATGATGCAGGGCACTTCCTCCGATTGTACTGTCAACATTTTTGTACTCAAATCAGTAGCAGTCTGTTTCACAATCTTGTCTGCAAATGCGTTTCCTTCTCCCACTTTACATGTCCCCTTTTTATGCGCCTCGCATTTCACTATTGCCAGGTGCTTTGGACACGTAAGTGCAGACAGTAATTGCACAATCAGAGGGCCATGTTGAATTCTAGCCCCATGGGATGTCAGAAACCTCTCTCAGCCCATAATCGGCCAAAATTATGAACTATACCAAAGGCGTACTGGCTATCAGTATAGATATTTACGCTCAAGTTCTCCGAAATTTCACAAGCTCTTGTTAAAGCAATTATCTCTGCTGCTTGGGCGGAGTTATAAGGAATTCATTTACTCTCCACAACACTTTTTAATGTCGTAACAGCATATGGGGCAGTTGATGTGCAGTCAGGTAGTTTAAAACAGGAGCCGTCACAAAACAGTTCACCATCTGGTTCTTTTAGCGGTGTGTCACTCAAATCAATTCTCCCTTTTGTTTCTTCCTCAGTAACCATTAGGCAATCATGGGGAAGCAATTCAGTCCCACCACTGTTTTTCCCGGGCATTGGCATTAACTCTGCTGGATTCAAAGCCCTACACCTCATAATTTGGATGTTGGGCGCGAACAATACAATTTCATATCTAGTTAATCTAGCAGAGGTGAGGTGTTGCGTCTGTGTTCTATTGAGTAGAACATCTATGGCATGTGGCACCATCAAAATTAAGGTGTGCCCCAAAACCATCCCTTCTGTTTGTTTCACTGATGCAGCAGCCGCTGCAACAGCTTGCAAACATCGTGATAGTGCGCGCGCTACAGGTTCCAGCGCAGAAGAAAAATAGCCGCACAGCCTATTTCTTCCACCTTTTTCCTGTGTTAAGACAGACAACGCGCAGCCTTCGTTTTCATGCGCAAATAGCCTAAAAACCTTTTCATAATTCGGTGTGCCCAAAACTGGAGCAGAACTCAAAATGGTTTTTAGCGAATCAAATGCTTTCTGACATTCTTCATTCCACTGCAAAGGCATCAAAGCATCCTTTTTTGTTAATTTCACCATTGGTTTTACAATCAAAGCAAAGTTCATAACCCATTGACGACAATAAGAAGCCATCCCTATTATCGCTCTCACACCTTTCTGTGTTGTTGGAATAGGTATACCAGAAATACTCTTTATTTTTTATTTTTTTTTACATTTTTTTTTATTAAAACTCTTTATTGGGTTTTAGGTAAAATCACAAACAGACAAACTAACACATCATAAACAAACATAAACAAAACAAAGCTGGCTGTCGGCCCCAAGCGCGGGTATTCCTCCGCTTGTTCCGTCTTCGAGTAAGCAAGGAATCTCTTCGCTTTAAGCTGTCTCTTTCTCTGTAGTGGTTTTGAAAGTGTCTTGGTTCATGGCCACCCATGCTTGGAGGTCTGCCGTGTATTTTCCCCTTTACTGCTCCTCCTCCCCTCCCGGCTCTTCCTCTCCGCTCTCCTCCCTATTTTCGAATAAGCTCTGCATCAATGAGTTCCATGCTGTTATTTTTTGTCCTGTTTCCCCTTCACCTTTCTGTACCGCCCTCATCCACACCGCCGTTTCAGTCATCGCCCATTTCTGAAAATCTGCCCACCATGAGTCTATCCTTGGGCCCTCTCTCGATTTCCATGCCATTGCTATCCGACGTTTAGCTAGTATGCATATCAAGTCTTTCATTTTTGCGAGGTGCGACCTATTCTTGCCTCCTCTTGGTAAGAGGCCCAACCGGTACATTTCAGGGTTTCCTGTTTGTATTTGGAGTCCACTTCCCGCCACTTTGCTTCTGATTCCATCCCAAAAGACTTGTATCACTGGGCAGGTCCAGAACATGTGTATCATGTCCGCTTCCTCTTCCGGGCAGCGGGGGCATGTGCGGGGATCTCCCAGCTTCATCCTATTCATTCTCTTAGGTGTGAGGTACGCCCTATGTGTAGTATATAATTGTGCTTGCTTGAACCTTGCGTTCCTTGATTTTTTAGGGTATGTCAGCACCCTAGTCCATTCATGATCACTGAGGGGTCTTCCGAGTTCGTCCTCCCATCTCCCTCTTGTTTGCAGGACTTTTGAATTCTTGGATTTCAGCAACTGTTTGTATAGCCTGGAGGTTGTGTGCCCCCCTTTCCGATATATCATACCGTGCATCTAGTTCTCCTCCTGTGTCCTCTTGTTCTGGCCACTATGGCCACCTCTTCTTGATTGTCAGCATCATTCTATTATATAAGAGGAATTGGCCTTCGTGTATGTCCTATTCTTCCACCATATCTCGGAACTCCACCCATTGTTCTTCCACTCCTCAAATCTCCTATTTGCGCTACTCCTTTGGCTTCCCAGTGGGATCTATACATTGCAAGTATATTTGTGTCCTTGCCTATTATTCCCGCTAGTGGAATCTGCGGCGAACAAGGGTCTTTGGTCCCCTGGAGTCTCCACGCCCTCGACCAGAGCTCTGTTGCTAACCTAAGCATGTTGGGTAGGGTCTTGAGCAGAGGTTTGTCTATCCATGGGATTTCCTGTAGGTAAAAGGATCTCAGTGCTGGTTGGAAGAGTATTTTGTCTATTGATTCATCTTCTCCCAGCCATTTAACTACGTTTTGCAGTTGCCCTGCCAGGTAATATCTTTCGAAGTCCGGTACTCTAATGCCCCCCTCCTCGTGGTCCCTCTGCAATGTTGTCATGGCAATTTTACACCTCCCCCCACCCCATAGGAACCTCTGTGTTATTGTGTTCAACTTCATGAAGAAAGCTCTGGGTATGGCATGGGGAATGTTCGTGAAATAGTATAATAGCCGTGGGAGTACTACTATCTTCAGGATGGCCGCTCTCCCTATCATCCCCAATGGGAGTGTCTCCCAGAAACCCATGGCCTTTTGTATTCTATCTAGGGCTGCCTGTGTTTTGTATTCGTGTGACTCTGCAGTGTTGTGGTTTATCTCTATTCCCAGATATCGGAAGGAGCCGTGAGCCCATGCTAGCCCCATATCTGGGAGTCTGTCTCGGGGGACCTGTTTTAAATCAGCCAAGGGGAATAAAACCGATTTCTCTCTATTGATGGCTATCCCTGAGAGTCTGGCATATGAGTCCGCCGCCTCCAGTAGGCAGGCTAGGTTGGCGAGCAGATTTTCGACAAAAAGAAGGATGTCATCTGCGTACAGCGAGATCTGATGGACCACCCCGTCTATGTCTATCCCTGTGTCCCCATACTCTGCCCGGAGGAAGACCGCCCACGGCTCCAAAGCCAGTATGTACAACATCGGTGACAGTGGGAAGCCTTGTTTGGTTCCTCTGTTTCTCCAGCATGGGGTCTGGCATGGATTCACATGCTCATGAATATTCCCCGTCGTCAGGCTGGGAATCCTCGGTATAGAAAAAATCAGTATCCGTTTCGTTTCTGATCTGTCTTTCTCAGTAGTAACCAATCAGTGGTCTCTGGGTCATACTGCCCCCAGCCAATGACTGCCCTCTCCCTAAGCCCCACCCCTGGCATCCATCCTCAGATTTCTACCGCACGTTCAAGTATTGGGAGTCCTCGTGCTGTAGCTCTCGAGCTTTTGCTGCGTTTTCGTGCTTTTTTCAGGAGATTTTCTCATTTTTTCGGTTAAATAGAGCCTCAAGCTCCACCATTTCTACATCCGATTAACAGGGACCCGTTTCGGAGTTTCTACGCCCCTCAAGGTTGAAGATTCTGTCGAGTTACGCTTTTGGAGGATTCCAGAAGTTCCGAGGCCTACCCCGGACATGGCCCAGGAGAAAGGGAGCTCGACGCCCGGGAAGCTGTTCAGGACCTGCCCTGGATGCCAGCTTCAGAACGTTTTCAAGGAGGACGAGCATTCGTTATGCCTCTACTGTCTCCATGAGGACAAGACGCACAAGGAAAAGGATTGCGCATTTTGTGGGAACATGTCGGAGCGGACCATGAAGGATCGCCACCTCCGTCTCGCCAACTGGCTGGAAGGTAAGAGCCCACCAGGCGAGAAGAAGAAAAAGAAATCCGAGCGGTGTTCTAAGTCCTGTGAGGGTGCCCCAGCGACGGGGGCCCAACAAAAGGCTAAGCACCGCGTGTCCGCGGGCACCTGGAGCGCCGTACGGTCGGGCTCCTTGGCTGCCAGGCAGGGCGCATCCTCCCCGCGCCATCAACCACGAGCCAACGCTCTGGCTCGGGTAAGAGGAAGTCCAAGAACCCGGCGAAGCTTCTGGAGAGGCCCCGGTCGATCTCGAAGATTCCGGTAGAGGGGGAGCGAGGCTCGGACCCTCCCCCCAAGGTGAAGGCCCCAGGCGTACACAAGGTGACGTTGGCCTTAATTCACCCTGCTAAGACCTCGATTGAGGATGTCGCCGCGGCCCTGGCTCAGCCTGTGGAGGCTACACCAGTGGAGGTGCCCTCAGGTACCAGAGTCTCCCTGCCACCGCGGAGGGAGTCGTCTTTCAGGCCCATCGAGAAGACCCCCAAGAAGTCCTTGTTGGAAAGTGTGGGGGAGGGGCTGGTGGCCATCGTGGATACGGACACGACCTCTGAAGAGGAGCTCATCCAAGTCGTGGAGGAGGCCCAGCCCATCGGGAGGGATTCCGACAAGGGCGACGATGAGGGCGATGGTGTCGCAGACGAGGCTCCTCAAGAGCCCTCGCTCCCGTCGTTTCCAGCGCCACAGGACACCTCGGCGGCCATTTTGTCAGCCATCCAGTCCTTATGCTCGGAGATAAAGACTAGGTTACCCCTTCCCCCGACGGAGGTACCTGAGCCAGACCCGACGGGGGAACCGGAGCCAGGACCTTCGGAGAACCCACCACTTAAGAGGAGGAGGACGCATCCTAGGCCTCCTCTCCCGCCTCTGCGGCCTTCTCTGCCTTCCCCCCGGTCCACTACCCACGGGGATGATACAGGCATGGACGCGACTACGACGGGTACGGATGACGACGGAGGCGACGACGGGACGTGTCCCCCATCGCCCCCTGCCCGGGCGTCCCCGCCCAACGAGATTGGATCCTTCCATGCTATGATTTCCAGGGCATCCGAGCTCTTCCAGCTCTGCCCCGAAGAAAAGAAGAAGGAAGGATTCCTTTACCAACGGCACGAGGCTAAAAGGAAGACGGTCCTCACCGTATCGCTTCTTGATGACATCTGGGATGAGGGGCTCGCCCTCCTCAAGAACCCTGCCACGGCTCCTGCAAAGAGGGACCGGTACGAGAAGAAGTACCGGGTCCCCGACGCTGCCCCCTTGTGCCTTAGGGCGCAACCTACCCTGGATTCGGTCGTTTCGGCGGCGGCGGCCAAGGAGAAAGCGGGGGGGGGCATCGGCCTCGACTTCAACCTCCCCGCCGGACGGCGAGGGTAGGAAGCTGGATGCGATGGGACGACGGGTCATCTCATCTGCAGCGGCGACCATCAAGGCGGCCAACGCTCTGGCCATCGTAGCCCGCTACGACAGGGAGTTGTGGTTCAAGATTGCCCCTCTGTTGGACTTCCTTCCGGACACCAAGAGAGCTGAGGCCCTGGAAATCTTACAGGAAGGTGAGATTGCCTTGGACCACGCCATTACGGTGGCTACGGACATCGCAGACACCGGTTTCCGTCAGTTGGGCAACAGCGTTTGCCTGAGACGACGAGGATGGCTCAAGGCGACGGATTTCCGCCAGGACGTACAGACCAAGGTTTTGGACATGCCCTTCGAGGGGAACAACCTTTTTGGCAAGGCAGTTGATGAGTCCCTTCAGGCGATCAAGACGGACACGGAGACGGCCCAATAGAACAATGGTGGGTACACAAAATTATTTTTCTTGCGTCAATCTACACAGAACTCCGTCCTGATGAAGGCCGTGTTAAAGATGAGGCACACCTAGTCCACCTAGAAACGGCTGAAACACCTGGTGTAGACGCACTACTCCCCCAAAATTACAGCACATTAATGCTGTTTACGCAAGAAAAATAATTTTGTGTACCCAACATTGTTCTATGTGTTTTCCACAAATGTTGACTTGAATATGTACACTGTAATATGTGAATTTCTTGGCAAACCCTAATAGGAGTCGGGTTTGTTGCACACACCCAATTTGGAGATTGTCCCAAAAAATGTTTTTTTGGCACTGTGTGTTGTAAATATCTTTCTATTTTTTTGTCTGATCGTTCTGTTTTAGCAAACCATTTTGATGTCTTAATTTCTCTAAATGTTGGATTTATGCCTTTTTGCACACAACTCTAATATAAAAAAATGAGATTTATCTCTATAACATACTATTGAAGAGTGATTCCTTCCGTAGCAATGCAGAGTTTGATAATACATGTGGAGGCGTTGTTCTGAGCCTAGCACCCTTGGACCTATTCATTTGTATCTTTTGTTTTCCTAGTTAACCCTCCTGGGTAGAATAGGTTCCACACCAGGAGCCCTATTTTTTGATTCTCATCATTTAATACTGCTATGGGGTCCCTCTTGTTTTCCTGTTTAGTGAGCCACGCTAGTAGTCTATTGGGTTTATCCCCTTCTGCGTGCAATCTCTGTAAGTATTTCCCATAATTCAGCTTCCCCAGTTTCTCCCAGCGTACTATGCATCTCGTTCTTAGCTCCAGTAGTTCCCTGGGTTCCCGCCCCGCCCTTTACGCCCTTCGTTCCTCTGTTTTAACCTCCCTTTCTATTTCGTCCAGTTCAGCCATGATTGCACCCTTCAACCCTGCCGTTTTCCCAATTGCCGCCCCTCTTATCACTACTTTGAAAGCGTCCCAGAGTGTGGCAATACTCTCCACGCTCCCTCATTTTGTTCAAAATAGTCTTCCATCACCTCCTGCAGATATGCCTCGAATTCGCCCTCTCCTAGTGCTTCTGCTTGGAGGCGCCATGTTGGTATTGGGGTTTTCCTGTAGGTGTGTGCCCATGTTTCTAGTATCGGGGCGTGATCTGAAAGTGTACGTGCTTTAATGCCGATTCCTGTGAATTCTATCAGAGAGTCAGTGCCCGTGAATAGGTAATCTATATTCTAAATACCCTGTGGGGTGCGCTGTAATGTGTGTTCCCTCTCCCATCTCCATGTCCCTGCCTCCAGACGTCCACCAACTGCAGTCGTGTGAGGGTCTTTTGGAGCTCCCTGGCAGGGGGTGCTGGCTTCCTGTGCTTGTCATCCGACCTGTCGAGAAGCGGGTTCAAGGTACAGTTAAAGTCTCTGGCCCAGATGAACATGGCTCCCCTGTACTGAGCCAGTTTGGGCGCTAAATTCACGAAGAAAACAGTGGCATCGTGGTTTGGGGCGTAGGTGTTGATCAAACATATTTCCCTGCTTTCAAGCATCCCGTGCACCAGCACCATTCTCCCCTCCTGGTCACTTTCCTGCTTTATTAGCTGGAACGGTACGCCCGGTGCAATCCATATTAATGCTCCTCTTGCATAGTTCGAGTATGTCGTGCTGTATACTTGTCCTCCCCATTTCTTGTTCACCCTGGCCTGTTTATCTGCTGTCAGATGGGTCTCCTGTAGCATTGCTATCTTGACTTTCATTCTGTTAAGCCAGGCGTACACCGAGTCTTTTGACATAAGCATTGAGTCCTCGCACTTTCCAGGTTGCTATAGTTATCTCGTCAGGGCCCATATTTGTATTGTTTGCTCTGGCTCCGTTGTCCCATAGCTTTCCATTTGTGTCTTTCCCTGTTTCTTCTCTTTCCGTCCGGTCCTCGGGGCGTGCCTCTTTCACCCATGTCCTTTTTGCTTCTGCGCTTGGGGTGATTTCCTTCGTTACGTTGCGGCCTGTCAACCTGATACCCGCTCACTCGAGTTGTTCCATGTACATATACATTGTTCCTTCCGCCCTTGATGCCGTTGCCTGCAGCCAACCAACATATAAACCATAACTTTCAAACTAACGCCCAGCCACCCTCCCCATGCTCCGGCCTCGCCGCTTCTCCCCCTCTGTCCCCGGAAGAGGGACTGGCTCGCCACAGCGTGATTCCTCCAAACTGGCATCTGAACTTGTAGAACTGTCTTTATTGGGGGGTGGTTTTCCTGTGCCATCCCAGCTGGGTTAGAGCGAGTCGCTCCTTCGTGCTATACATCTGGCCTGGTCAAATCACCTTGACGTCTTATTCCTGGGGGTCGGTGCTCCTTTTCACCAGGGCTGATTCTCATTATTGTTCAAGTTTCTCCGTCCCTGCTGGGGGAGGCCCTGCTGGTCCATCCATATGTGGGCTTCTTCAGTTGAGTCGAAGAACCATGATTTCCCTTGGTTTAGTACCTTAAGTTTGGCAGGATATAAGAGCATGTATCACAATCCTGCCGTCCTGAGACGCTCTTTGGTTGGACCAAATCTCGCTCTTTGTTTCTGGACCATGACCGTATAGTCAGGGTAGATAGTGATCTTCGAGGAGTTCCTTATAATCTCTCCCCCTTCTCTTGAGAATGTTAGTATCTTCTCACTATCCCTAAAGTTCATGATCTTGGCGATCTTCGCTCTTGGGGGGGCACCTGGCCGTGGTCTTTTGGTCAATGCCCTGTGTGCCCTCTCAACCGCAAAGCAGTGGGACAATGATCTGGCACCGATCTCTTGGAGCAGCATAGTTGCGACATATTCTGTAGGATCTTTGCCTTCTTCGCCCTCCGGAAGCCCGATTATGCGAATATTATTCCTTCGCGCCCTTCCTTCCGCGTCCTCGACCCTCTGTTCCAGGATCTTGATCTTCCGTACTTCCTCTGACATTTGTGTTTGTGTGGCCGCAACATCTGTGGTGTTTTGCTGCACTTACTGTTCTGTTATTGTCACTCTTTCTGTCAAGTTTCTGGCGTCCTGCCGAAGAAGGCCAACGTCTACCATGACAGTGTCCAGTTTGTTCTCTAAGGATGCCTTGTGGGCCCCTATTGCCGCGTCCATTTTGGCTTCAAGGGATGTTTGCAGAGCGGCTGTAGCTTCCAGGATCGGTCCTTCTGTAGTGTTTCCTGCTTGTTGTCCAGTAGCTGAGGAGGCCATTGCCGTAGTAGACTGGGCAGGTCGTGTATTTCCCGGTGGTGTAGTGAACGTTTCTATGCTGGTTTGTTTTGCCTTCCCCTCCGTCTTTCGACTTGGCATTATATCGTCGGGGCTCACTTTGGTGCAGTCCGGCCTTCGGTTGATCCGGATCCGACAGCGCCCGGGGCCGTCGATTTCTGGATGTCCCGGGTCTAGTCCCCAGGCTGTGGGTAGTCGTGTGCCCCCACTATCGGTGAGTGTCCCTATCTGTGCGCACGGTTTCCCTTCCTGGGTCTCCAGCCGCTTCTCCGACTGGTCCTCCGCTCCTCCGGGTGCTGCCTGTCCCCCTCCTTCCCGGCGTCTTGTCTGGCGAGTTAGAGTCCGCTCTCCTGGCCTTGTGTGCGCCTGTTGTCTGCTGCAGATTACAGGTCTATGCGGGTCCCCTTCCTACTGCGCCCTCTTCCCGCCTTGCGGCTGTGATACTTGCGGGAGGGCGATACGGTCCATGCGCCGCCACGCTGTGTCAGGGTTGGGGGCCCCTGGCGTGCTCTCTCCGCTCTCACCGTCTTTATGAGCGGCCGGACTCGTTATTGGGTCGCCTGTGCCGATCGTCGATCCCCACTCCGGCAGGCCCCTGATCAAGCGGGATGTTGTTTATCTCCGGCCCACAGCTTTGCACCTGTGGTTTCCTCGCTCACAAGGCTCTGGCGTTCTCCCCGGCTGTTCAGCTACTCAAGCCCGCCATTTTGTTTCGCGCGGGCAGCTTCTTCTTTTTGCCTTTTCTCTGCGATCCGACCTCCGATTTCCTTCGGGAGACTCGGCGAATGTTCTGCAGATATTCCGACGTCTATTCTGTCACTTTCAGATAAATCACCAATGTTTCTGTACCAGTTTGATCGGATCTTCTTCAGGATCTCGAAGGAGCTTCTCATTCATGCCTCCTACTGCATGGCCGCAAAGCCACGTCCCCCACCAGAAATACTCTTTATTCTCTCTGGTGTTAATCTTCTCCCTTCCTTTGAGAGTAGGTAACCCAAACAAGCTACTTCTTTCTGACAGTACTGGAATTTCTTTAGGCTTGCTTTATGGCCATGCGTGGCTAGATGAGTCAATAATAGAACAGTACCTTTTTTACATATCTCCTCCGTATTAGCAGCGATTAGTAAATCGTCAATGTATTGTAACAATACACAGTCTGCTGGTAATTCTAACATGTCCAACTGCTCTTTCAACGCTCTACTGTATATACTCGGACTTTCAGTATAGCCTTGTGGAATGCGTGTGAATGTGAATGATCGTCCTCTTAAAGTGAAGGCAAATAAATACCTGCTTCTTTGTGTACTGGAATGCTGAAGAAAGCGTTTTTCAAATCAATAACACTAAATTATTCTGCCGAAGCAGGGATCATTGTCAAGGTCATAGTGACGTCTGGCACTAACGGGAATAGGGGATCTACCACTTTGTTCAGTGCACGGAGATCAATTATGAAACGGTACGGTACCTCGTTAACCCCATTCTTGTACAGGGGGAAAAATGGGGCTGTTACATACACTACCTGTAATCTCTTCAATCACTCCCAATTTCACCAAATCAGAAACAATACTTTTCAATCCTTTTTCTCCTTCTGCTGAAATTTTATACTGCGAAATACGCGGTAGCGATATTCCTTCTTTCAATGTCATTTTTACTGGCTCTATTTTCAAACATCCCACATCATTGTCATTCACGGCCCAAATGCAAGTTGGCACTGTACTCTATTCCCCTGTTAAGGGTTCCGCCATAAATTCAGAAGTCGGCATAGTCTGGGGAGAAATAGTCAAAAATACCCCATCTGGTGTACAATGGATAACTGCGCTTAGTTTTTTCAATAGATTCAATCCTAAAATATTCTCCCCACAATGCTCTGTTAAAAGAAATGGACAATGTTCAGTAAAAGGCCCTAATGTCACTGCCACTGATTTGGACTCCGGTTTTATTACTGGGGTACCTGCGAACCCTACTGAGATATTTTGTCGCCCTGACAGAGGTATGTTTGGAACCAAGTGATGATCTATCGAGCACTTTTGTGCCCCCGTATCTACGAGGAATCATTGCTCATCATTCCCGATTTTCATCTCTACGTAGGGTCCTTTCTGATTCACGGGAATTGACACCGGTTCCGACCCCTGTCCTGGGCTGTCCTATTGGGGTAACAACACGTCATCCGATGTGTAGTCACCACTGTTATTATAGTATGCACCTGTCTGGTTATCAAAAATGTTCCCCCCCTCTCCCTCTATTTCCCGTTGCACAACCTGCTGATTTTGACTTTGCATAGTTTGATGCGGAGCCTGGCCTTGATTTTGTGCACCATTCCCTTGATAATTCTGATGCTGCTGCATATGATTTCTGTTGTGACCATTTGTTCCCATGTGCCCTCTGTGAGGCCTTCTCTGACTACATCCGCCTCTATTTTGCAAATGCGGACATTGTGTCTGCCAGTGTCCTTCCTCTCTGCAGTATGCACATTGATTTAATCCCAAAGGCCCTCCATGCATATTCGAATTTCCCCTACTCTGTGCATTTCCCCTTCCCCTGTGGTGTCCTGCTATCTGCTGGAGTAACACCCCTACTATCATCCGCAGAGCTTCTATTCTTATTTGCAAAGGATACTCATTACATATCTCATTTATCTCCCCTACCGAAGTCCTAGGGCTTGACATCCATCTCATCGTTTCCCGCACACACACCTGCAATCTTTGTCTATCACCTGTCTGTCCGGGTGGCGGCAAAGATTTCTGCATATACAGTCTTGACGCTCTCTTCCTGCCCCTCTCAATATTCCTTCTCCTATTCCCCGGTGTGGCGAGTACTCCTGAATACTCTTCATCCAATTCATTCTTCATTTCAAACAGTCACTTCACATGCTCTTCTATTTCTTCATCTCTCCCTCTACAACGGGCTAATGCATTTAAATCCAACAATCGTTGCGTTGGTAACTTCCCAATTAACTTTTTCCATTGTCCCGACAAATATTCCCCCATGCATTCCAACAATACCTGTCTTTCGTTTTTTCTTCTGAAGTCATATAGGTACGCTAGCGTGGATACCTCATCATTATCGTCTATATACATTTCCGCCTGTTCTTGCAGCTCACGCTTTCTCTCCTTACTGATCGCGCTGCGAGTTACTCTTGTACATTCATTCCGCTCAATTCCACTCATGGGAGGGGCAGTCGGGACAGTGGCACCCTCTTGATCAGGAGGTGCAGAGGGGGCAGTGAGAGTGGGATCCGTCTGCTGGGGCTGTGGTAATTGCGAAACACTCTGGGCTGGCTGGCTAGTGGGCAGTGTAGTGTCTGATGTAGCCTGTGGCTGTGCTGGTGTTGGGAGGGGCTGAGCAATGGGAGGGGGTTGAGCGGCAGCTACTGCCGTAGTCTTTTTAGTTTCACTCCTCGGGCACTGTTTTGTTTCATTTAAGATTCTGTTTATTAATTCATCCAATGAGTTTAGCTCTCTTTGTGGATATATTTTTTCTTTGTTTAATTCATCGCGCCGTCTCGCCTTTCGCAAGCTATTACTCCACTCCTCCTCCTCCTTCTTCTCCTCAGCTTTCTCCGTCTTTGACTTATGCCTGTGCACATGTTTCTCTCTACTTCTAAATCGGAGCATTGCTTCCCTCCTCCAGTCCCTAAGGACATGAAGGGCTCCAGGGCATGCTCTTTTACTTATCAACACCTTTTCCAGGTTATCTATAAGTTCCATCTCAAAACTCCCATCCCTCGGCCACTGAAGATTTTCCTGTTTTCTGGTTTGCTTATGCCAAGTTTCACAAAACATTATCGCTCCCATACCATACTTTATGTACATATCATAAGCCGGCGTTCCTCCCGGAGGTGCTTCCTGGCCAGTTTCCAAAGATTGTTCACCGCAGCGGAAAAATCCCGCTAAGGTGGACAATACCCCAGGCATGTTTTAACCTTACCCTTGGCTAATCAAACTTACTCTGGGTGTTTGATTTTGCAAAATCAAGCAATATCAGGATTACTTACGAATCGGGGCACGACTCACCTGATCAATCAATTTGTCTTTTCAAGACACAATTCGTCCATATACTGACGCAACCAATGACGTTGTGTCTGCGTATCTCGGCTCTACCTCGTTTTGGGACCCTCGCCTCCTTGTTCACTGGCCAGGGACGTCGATCAGGGATCAGCGGTGTTCAGATCTGCAAAGGAGTCTCATCGCTTTCGCAGGGGCACCCCGAACACCTCTTGATCCCGGCTCGATCGCTCCCGTCCTCGCCGTTCTTACCGCCTTCCTTATTTTGCAACATACACGATGGAACAAGTGGGGGAGGGTCCCTATTCGGGCACCATCTTGAAGGGGCCCCTGAGGGACCCTTGGATGTGGAAACAAGGAACAGTCACCACACACAAATAGATACGCCAGACACGAGGTTCCGTTCCCAAAATCTAGGGTTTATTGCAATACAAAAAAGTCCCAGTTGGCCAAGTGGTCCCACGCCCCGCGACGTGTGTCTAACAGACCTCGGGGGATGCAAGAGAGTGCGAGACATACATCAGTTACACATATACAAACGGAGCATTTTACAATCAGTAATGACACATTTGATGCCACCCCCAATTCATTTCCCTTTGAATTAGAGGCGATGATTGACCAGTGTGACAAATATGACACCTTAGACCACCATATTTAGTAACAGTTTGCAATCTCCAGTTTTACAGACACCATTCTTTGTTTGCGAGAACACAGCGTTTCTGTTTTTCATGGGCAAGCTGCTCGTAGCAGACTGGCACATACCAGGCCTCACTATCTCTAAGTTTCGATTCTCTCTCTAGAAGTCAGCCCGGTCTCCTGGGCCTCCCTGGACTCAGAAAGGGGGGCCGTACAGAAGATCATAATTCAACTCTTTAAATGCTAGTTTCGTACATTGCTATTCTTTCAGGAGACTCGCTGGCATTCCTGTACTGATTAAATGCCTTGCTCCCTGTCTTCAAGGATACGTGAGGGAGGGAATCGGGCATTTCTGTCTGGCTCTCCAGTGTAATGTTTCAACATGTTTCTTAGCCTTGAACCATTGAAGCGAATAATATCTACAGCAAAGCAGTTTTACATGAGGCAAAGTGGCAAAGTTAGAGAGAGCAGAGAGAGAAAACAAAATGACGATTCTGGTCATCTTAAAATGGCTTCACTCTAGCTAACCTAATAGCTACGTAATAACCAATGACTAATGAATATATATTCTTACACTGTAAATGAGGCGGTTGATCTTCGGCCAACCAATTATCATTCATTTCCGGACCCTCAAGGGGTGTTTGGTTTTTCTGGACTGACAGTCTAATGAACTTAACCAGAATTCATCCATATAGAACCATGTTTGCAGTTGGGAAGTGGGATAAGAGAGACCTTTGTGCCTAGTGAGTACCACCCACTGCATGATGCTAAGCCCAGAGGCGGTAAAAGGAGCATCCCCCAAGCCCTCTTCCCCATTCCTAGCCTCCAATTTGTGGTCAGCCATAAATCCAGAAAAAAGGAATAAAAGGGCCCTTGTGCAGAATAGTGGTCGCTACCAACAGCAGAGTCAGCTTGTGTGTCATATCCTTGTGAAATCACACATGCAGAAATATGAAGCTTGTGAGCATGCTGCTTACGAAGTAGACACAATCTTCAGCGTACACCTTTCATGCATGAGTCCTGGTGGCTGTGGGCTTGGAGAAGGGGGGGAAGGTAGCACAAGCAGATCATAAGTAACCATGGAGGAATCAGATGATTTTTATGACGGGGCTGCCTGATTCCAAAATGGCAATCACCTTTTGTCATCGTCCTGTGTGCCCACCACCAAATTCCTGCACATATCCGACATCCTATGGGGTGGAGGCAGAGAAAAACACGTAGCACCAATACCAACTAATGAGCCTACACAGGTGTCCCCACTTAGCCCATTACAGTAGAAATCACACAGGGATGCAGAGTATTAAAAAAGAATAGTCCAGGGGAGGAGCGAGGAGTTTGAAGTCAAGTTGCCAGTGTGAAGGTTGAGCAGGAGAATTAGAAAGCAGGAGGAAGGTGATGAGAGAAAACAGTAGTCGCAAGCAGAATAATTGTAAGTTCACGAGGAGGATGGAAGAAGGCAAGAGAAGGAAGAGGCACAAGGAGACGGGAGAAATGACTGTCAGAAGGGCGAGGCGAGGAGGAGGAAAGAAGGCGGTGAGGAGAGAAGAGGTGTTGAAGGAGGGAGGAATAGAGCAGAGCCGAGGTAGTATGAGGTGAAAGGTGAAACCAATGGTGCCCATGGGGGTAGAATCCAGGATGCCACCCCTGGTCCAGTTGAAAGCCTTGTGGATGTGGCACCAGACTCTAGAAGAGCCAAATCACGAAGACCCAAGCAAAGCTTGTAGATATGATACCAGACATCAGTGAGCCAGGAGCCATGTTAGGTTGTGTTGTGCAACTTGTAAAGTGCACAATCACCAGCGAAGGCATCCACGTGCTGCATAGAACAGTTAATGGGGAAACAAAGAGAATTTAAATTTCTGTCAGAACTTGAATTGATTAGTCACTAGGCATAGATTTGGGCGTAGGTCGTTCCAAGGTTTAGCTGCCTTTACCGAAAAGGAACATCCAGACCATTTAGCTTATTTGTACTTTGGTTCTCAAGTAGTCCTGCAGTTGTTGATCTTGGCCCTCTTCTGGGTGGCAGGTAGGGTACTTATCAGCCTGTGATCATGAATGGATTTTTGCACTAGGCATAACGCCTTGAATTGAATGGGACAATCTATTCGAAGGCAGTTAAGCTTGCACAGAACAGGCGAAATATGTTCCCTGCGACCCAAACCAATATGCAGCCTGGCAGTGGTATTCTGGACAATCTGTAATCTATGCAGTCCACATTTGGATATTCCAAAATAAATGACATTACCATGATCCAGGTCACCAGAAATAAAAGCATTAATCAGTGGAGCCTTATGTAGAAAGGACAAAAAATCCAAAACTCTTTTGAGAGAGCGAAGCTGAAATAATATGCACTAGAAACCATATTCGTCTGATGATCCAAAGAACGATGGGGATCTAGCCACACTCTTAAATTCGTATATTTTAAAGAAAGAATGGGGTAAGGCCCCAAACTATGAGACCAACATGTTTCAGATCAAACCATCCCTGGTGAAGGGTTCCATGTGATAATGTCCCCGCAAAAATATCACCATGCAAACAATTAGCAGAAAAAAGGCTGACTGTTTTCTGCGGGACATTATTATATGGAACATTCGGGGGACATCCCCAAAACCTTTTTTTTTCAAATTGGAGCGGGGGACACCACCCAACTCCTGCTCCCGTCTCTCCCTATACATATGGCCACCTATATAATGTCACCACAACCTTTTCTCGGAGACATTATGTATGGCGACCATATGTATGGGAACATTATTACCTGATACCTGGTGAAGGATGTAAGCTGCTGTTGAAAGACATGGTTCAGAGCTGCAGCATAATAGGATATCTGTTTTTTTTAAAGTTACCTTTCAGACGGTTTTAGGTGTTCCAAAAATGTATCGTCCTGGGCAAACTCTGAAACCGATAGCCTTAATCTTATCGGAATAGTCCAGACGAAACATCAGTTGTGTGTCGTCTGCATAGATCTTAAACAGGGCACCAAAGAGACACATCAGATTGGCTAAGGTTCTCATGTAAAGATTGAATAATAATGCGCTTAAAGATGAGCCTTGAGGAACGCCACAGGTTTTTTGTTTTTTTTTGGGTAACTCGAATGAAAGTAAAATTACTGATTGTAGTCTTCCAGAAAGAAAAGATGATCTCCAGGCCAATGGTCTGTCATGGTGCCCTAGTCCATGAAGACATGTCAACAGAATAGAGCGGTTGATGGTGTCCCAAACTGCTGTTCTAATCCGTATCGGGCGAGATTGGCAAGCCCACCAAGGATAATAAACCCATTTGTCAGCCCAAGGAGATGAGGAGAGAGAAGCAATCTAACTAAAAGCCAGAGTCAGGTTCTGGTGGGTTTGTAAACACAGAGACCGAAATAGGAATTGCCTATGAGATTAATAGTCTGATTGCTTATTGAGAGTCAAACCTAAAGGTCTCCGGCAGGAAGAATGACAGACGAGATTGAGATTAGGGAATCCTGGCAACGATGACATCTAGGGGCAACTGTGAAGCAGAAAGGGTTCACCGGGACCCTTTTTCAACAAATGCAACATCACACTTGGCTGTGATTATAAAAATGTCCTGAAAAATAACCAAAGGCAGATGGGGACAAAATGGACTGTCATCCTCATGCTTGCTACCAAAGTCGAGGAGAGCTAGCCCTTGCCCAGGCACATTTAGTCGAAGGTTCCCATGAGTAACAACGCAGCAAACTGAAAGACTTTTTGTTGTTTGAGGGTACAGGAACCATCACCCAATTCATTGTTTTTTTAATTAATTACATGGTCACTGATTTTCTCCACTATTCCTTCAAGTTCAGCAGTTGCTGCTTTCCCCATTTACTTCTGTGATCACTCATGACTTTATTTTGCTCTTTCCCTCATCCCCTCTGGTGCGTACGAGTCCTTCGACAGTTATTTTCCATTGCCCTGACCGGCTGCTTTTTGACCCATCTGCGTTTCTATCTCCTCTTAATTCTTCTCTCCCTCAGCCTGATGCATTTCCTTCACTCTCTGCTGTTTGTACTTTTACTTCAGTTCTCCGTACAACTTTTGATTCCATCTATCCTCTTAAACCTTTTTCTCCCTCATGGAAACCCTTCTAGCCTTGGCTTACTGTGGTAATTAATTCTCTTTGCTGCTCTTTTTGCTGTGCAGACCAATAATGGAAGAAACAAACTCTTTGGATCTAGATAATCTATCCCACCTTCATTCTTCCTGTGACTATTCTTTACTCCTAGCTAAAAGAAAATACCATACTGATCTTTTTCTCACTCTCTCCTATCATACTGGTGGTGTATTTTAAGTTATTAATCACCTTCTTTCGTCCCTACTCCCACTATTTCCTCTTCTTTATTCTGGTGAATTTTCACCATGTTTTATTACCACGGTTGTGTGTTGTCCTTCTCTCCTCATACTGCAGATGACTCTAGTTGTTCCAGATTTCCTCCTGTTGCTTTTTCTATATCCACCATCTGTCCCCTTATTGATTTGGATACATCTGGTTACCTGACTCGTGATCAACCTACTGAGTTTCCTTCTGATCCTTAGCCTTCTTTTCTTTTTGGTAAGGTTTATCCTCTCCTACTTTCCTATCCCACGTAATATCTCCCAGACCACTACTGTGTTTCCCTCTACTTGTAAGCATTCTGCTGTTCTTCATATCCTTAATAGGCCTTCTCTTGATCCTTCCTCTCCCTCTAGTTCCTGCCCCATCTCCCTTCTCTTTTATGGTTCTTGAATGGGTGTTTTATGTTCAGGTTTCTTCTTATGTTAACCACCATTTACTTTTGCCTTCACATCAATCTGGATTTCGTCCTTTTGTTTCTAGAGAGACCGCCTTGCTTTTCCTTACTTTCTACTTTTTATACCAAGCATTCTTCTCTTCCGGTCTTACGCGATCTTCCTGATGCTTTTTATGCTGTCACTCATCTTTGTCTTCTTTCTACTTTTTCTTTCTTGGGTTTATCTGTTGATCAATAATTTAATTCCTCTCTTTTGGATTTTACCTACTCTATCTCTTGATCTGGCCTACCTTCTTCTGCGCTCCCTCTTCCCTAAAGGGTCCAAACTCGCCCCCCCTTTTTTTTTAAAACTCTTTGTATACTGTTACATTAACTGCTATTATTTCTTCATTTAATCTTTATCATTTCTGGCTAATGATGCCCAAATAGTTTTCTCGTTTTATTCATTCTCCTAGCCCCTTCATTAGACCTGGATGCTTGCTCGTTCTCTTTTTCTTAACACTTCTAAAACTGAGGTTCTTTTCTTTCTGACATCTTTTATCTTCCCTTCGGTACCATTGTCATCTATCTCTTTCTCTCGTTAGCTTCCACTTTGCAGACCTGCGCAGAATCTAGGCATCATTTTGAATCCTCTTTCCGTTTCTTTATATAGTTCTAATACTGCTGGATTTGATTGTTTGCCCTGTGCATGGGTGTAAGGTTTGTTCGCTTCTTTCATTCCATGCTACTAAGCTTCTTGTTTCTTCCTAAATGTTCTCTTGTCTTGACTACAGCACCGCTCTACTACTCAGACTCCCAGCCTGTGCATTGGCCCCTCATACATAATGAGTAGTGCATTTCATTGCAGAAGGACATTACAAGATACAATTAGTTGAAGGTTGCTGACAAAATACAACATTTGGCCAGAGAACTGTAATGTTCCATATAGCAGGTTTATGTGTGGGGTGCCTATTTCATATGTCAGTGACTGCGGTTGCTGGTGTGGGACTCTGGTCTACTAATGTGAGGATGGCACAGTAAAAGGTGGAGTGAAAAGTGGAGATATATATGAATGAGAAGTGAGGTAGGAGGACTTAGAATGGTAAACGAAGAGTAGACTTGAGGAGTGAAATGAAGGCTTGGGATATGAAGATTGACCGAGTGACGTAAGCCTGAGCAGAAGAAAGGAAAAGTCAGATGGAGTTTAGTATGTGGCATATGCCTGATGCCCGGGGCATAACAAAATGAAACATGGAAACTCAAGTGGGATTTGAACAAGGAGGACCCGGGAAAGTAAATAAGGAGTGAGGAGGAGAAATGAGAAATGATTAAAATGTGTATGGAGAGGATGAACGATAATGTTCTAAAATGCACAATGTGCGGCGAATAAGGGGGAGGAAGATACGTGAAGTGTGGGCAGAATGAACAATTTGGAAGGATTAGGATGACCCAAGAAGTGAAAGAACAGGTGAGGAGAAAGTAGGATGAGACATGAGGATGCCTTAAAGACAGTGTACACATGTTTATAATCCAATGTCACTGTCACGGGAGTAGAGGATATAGTTATTTCTCTTGTATTGAAACCCAAGAGGTTGGCGTGTTCTCTCGGGAGATGTAACACTATGTAGTTGCCTTGTGTGCTGCACTATAAAGCACAGCACCTTTAGTTTGATCTGTGTTTTTCTAAATCTGCACTTATGCATAGTAGCAGCATTTCTGGGGACTTTCTTTTAGATGCTGTTTTTGCAGTGAGCAGGAAGTAACGTTTGACAGTGCAAACGTAAGGATGAATAATCATTTGTGAAGATATAAATCAAAACACAAATTTGAAAATATCAGCCCAAGCATACATACTTAAGTCATTGAGGAAACCGCAATTAGATTTCTGGTAGATAAACAGAAAGCCCATTTTCTGTCACCTTAAAAGTAGTCTCCAGATGTTTTCAATCTGGCCCCGCAAAGCCACTCCATGCTCTTGCAATATTAGTCACCATGTTCACCTCCATGGCAATGGGCCTCATTACGACCCAGGCGGTAAGTTACCGCCTGGGCCGTGACTTTACCACCATGGCGTAAACTACGTTTACGCCATGGTGGTTGGCGGATTTACCGCCCCATTCCAACCTTGGCGGGGCGGTAAATCGCCATTTTCCCATTTTCCCTTCCCCATTCCCATTTTGCCCCATAGGGCATAATGGGAGTGGGGTAGGCGTTAATTACGCCACCGTAAATTACGGTGGCGTAATTAACATCAAGGTCCCTTAGCGCCATGGATTTTAACACCTGCTAAAAGCAGGTGTTAAAACCTCCATGGCGCTAAGGGACCTCGTACTCAGGCGGTAAGGGTCGGCGCTGTTTACGCCGCCGTAAAACCCTTACCGCCTGAGTCGTAATGAGGCCCAATGTATTGCTTTCAAAAGCTGCCCCAGTCGATGAATGGACAGGCAGGCTTACGCTCAGCAGATCACGGGTTGTGGTGAGCAACACATGTGGTGGCTTGGAAGACAGGCCCAATGCACTGGTATAAGCGTGTGTTCTGAGCCAGCTGTTGGTTGCTTTGGCTATTCGGCCACTCCCCCTGCTCACTGTTGCGGCAATTCCCACCACCAGTACATTACATTGAAAATGTTGCTCCCGTGTCCGTGGTGGAAGGCTTAATGCAACCGGAGGGTCACAGATTTCTGTGGTGCTGACTAAGACTTTCATCTCTCTGAGGTCGATGAAAGGAGTACCAGTCATTTGGGTGACATTATCCCTGTTTTTATTTCACAGGCGTGGTACATGACTGTGGTGTAAAATCCTACACAAACACAGCATTTTGCTATTATCTCATCTTGTATCTCAAGCATCTTATGCTGTTTTCTTTTATAGGTAACCTTTTGACAAAGTTTGAAGGGATGCATTTGTGGAATCGTGACCTATTAAGGCCCCAAGTAGCTTTAAGGGCACATTCATTGCATTGATGTATTAACTTAGTTTTAAACCGCTTCACAGAGTACACCACATGAATCAAGTAATGCAATGCACGTATTTTAACTTGAACAGGTCCTACGAAGCGCTTTCCCGTGGCCACAGTAAACAATATTTTGAAGGACGTTCTGACAAGTTATCTACAAGAGGAAAAATACGAAGCAGAGCTGTGTAGGCAAATGACGAAAACAATCTCTGAGGTAAACTATACCCTTCCATGCTTTAATTAAAATGATCGTTATGCCAGTTCTGGTATGCTCACTACTTCATATGGTCACGTGATGCTACTGGGTGCATGTGCCATTTCTGAACGCTTCGTGAACCTTAAGGGCGGTGTGATATGGTATTACTTTCATGAATGCAGAACTGTGAACTTCTAACTGTGCAAAGGAGTATTTGTGATACTCCAATTCACGTGTATTATCCTATTGATAGTTATATTTCCCCACCCCCTCGCATATTATATAATTATTATAATTATAATTGGTTTTTTATAACATGCTTAATACTGAAGAGGTTTCTAAGCGTGGACACGGATTCGAACCTGCGTTGCTCTGCATCGTCTTGGAGCGCGTTGCCACAGACCTATAATACCCGTGCTAGCTTCCCGCTACGTGTTTCTCTGCTTCCTTCACCATGTTCTCCCCTGCCACCACTATGATTGTAAAGCGCTCTGTTGCTTCCCGAAGCTTGGTTCGCCCTCAAACCTCAATAATAATAATAATATTTTCTATTAATTCCCCAAATCCTTACAAATAACCTCCATTGACCTCAGTGCAACATGAGAAATGAACCCCCTTGAGACTGTGCCCTAATCACTCAATTTAAAATTGACATATGCTCTGTCCTCTTTGGAAGTAGGGCTATATTGACCTACACCCGCCACAGCAAATGCTGTACAACTATTCAGATCATCCATCCACGGGCGGGACAGGGGAGATGGGCAGGAACTAGTGCTCAGAGGAGTAAGTGTGGAACTCATTGGAGTTACCCAGCAAGTAATCAGGGCATCACCAAGGCATCCACCTTCCCCATGCCAGTCCTCAACATGAGGATCTACCAAGCATTGTGGATGTAAGGAAAGCAACTATGACCACAGGGATACTTTATGAAGCACCTGCCGTTCTAGAGGAAAACTGGACTAAGTGGAGAAAACTAGAAAGTGGCCTGTGTACTCCCAACCTGTAGTAAGAGATGAAGGCACTAGGAGAAGTCCAGGTAGCCACCCTGCAAATATTGCCCAGCGCAACCCCCAAGGAGGCTGTTGAAAAGGGAGACCCCTGCCACCTCTCATAGACCTGACCAACACAAACGGAGTAAGGAGATCCTGAGGCATCGCATACATGTGATAAAGTCACTGTTGCTACACCAGCAAAGGGAGACTGCAACTGCGGTATTCGCTGGTAGCCATTTGCTCTCTGTTGCGCCCCATTGAGGCGGTAAAAGGAGGATCCCCATTCTGCCCCCATGCTGGCAAAAGCAGGCTGCTAGCCAGCCCAGAAAGCTCATACACAGGTGTTCAGTTTAAGATGCACAATCGAAGAAGAGAGAGCGACTGCTTTGCTTTGGTTGTATCCATCCTTAAATGTGTGGCTCTCACCATAGCCGAATAGACTGTCCTTGTAAATAATTAGATGATATATCTGAATTATATATTGATATATGGTAATTAACTAAATAACGTGATGCCATCTTAAGAAAAAACTCCCTCGAAAAAAACCCCCACTATCAGCACCCTAAAAAAAAGTTATTCCCTGAGATGCTGGTAAAGAGAAACCCATTTTAAAATAATAATTGTTACACTCTAGCATACAAACACTTGTACAATAAAGACCAGGACACCATGCGTGTATGTCTTCCTTCTTTATTCCCTATTTCCATACTAACTTCTCCTTCGTGTCCCCTCCCTTTCCCTTTCCCTCCCCAGTTCCCTCCCCTGTTCCCTTGTTCCCTCCCCTTTAAGGGAACAGCGTCCAGTTCATCCACAACACCTCCCACCCCCTTATTTATCACAGAAGTTCGTGGCCTACATCTGTTCGATGAGGCGGGGGGTTCTCGGAGGCTGACCCTGGGATTTTTTGGTCTGGATCCTCGGTCGGTTCCACCCTGGGTTCCTTTTCTTCGTTCCCTACCGCATGTGTCACTTCACCTGAGTCCTCCTGAAATAACTTGCGAAAGAACGTTGCGTACCTAGTTATCTCCCTTATCTCAGAGCCGTGATCATTGGCCCTTTGACTCCGGTGACCACAATCGACTCCAGTCTGTATATGGTGTCAGTCTTCCATTGTTGTTTTTGCTTGACGAGTATGACTTCGCCCACAGGGATTTGATGCTCTTTGGCTTTCTGCTTTAGATCCGTCCATTCTTTGGCTTTCCTCCTTTTCTCGGCCTCCCGCTCCCTGATCTCTGCATGTTCCACAGGGGATACCCCATTCACTGAAGAGCTTGTCTACTACTACCACAACATGGTGGAATTTTGTGGACGAGACGTGCTTTACAATTGGGAACCGAGAGTATTCATCTCTCATCAGATGGCCTCCTTCTTCGAGGGGCCCGTAGAAGTCCAGTGCCAACCTTTTCCAGCGTCCTTCAGGTAGTGGGACTGTTTGAAGTGGGCACAGAGGTCTATCTGCTGATGTTACCTGGCACGGTGTACAGTGTTTTAGTGTGCCCTCTACTATCGTGTCCATGTACAGGGAACCACACCTGGTTTCACATGATTTTCTTTGTGTTGGATATTCCCATGTGGCCTTCGCGTGCTATGATGACTAGGGCTTTCCTGAAGGTTCTGGGTGCCACTAGTCAATTTCCTCGCAGCAGTGTCCCCTGGTCAGTTGTGGTGAGTTCTTTGTATTTTTTGCCATCCTCTGTAGGTCTCTCTTGCCACCTGCCCCATTCTCAAAGCGTTCTGTGGCCAGGTGTTGCCACCTGTTGGTTTTCCTGAGCTGGATGGCTGCTGTGATGGTGGGGTCAGTCTTGCACCTCTCGGCGAATAGGTCTTTTGCGATGGCCGGGGGGGAGGGCATTGAGAGACATGTACGCAATGTAGGCTTCTGATTCTTGTTGCATGCTGTTTTCTGGTGTGCTTTTGAGGTGTCGCGAGAGGTAGTCCGCTGGATTGGATTCACCCCCAGGCTTGTGAACGACTGTAAATGTATTCTTGTAAGCTGATACCCCACCGTTCTATGCATGGAGGCATCTTGACCTTGGGATTCCCAAAGAGTGACAGAAGTTGTTGATGGTCCGTTATCAGGATGAAAGTGGTATAACTTCTTGCATGCCCAAACCGCAGCAATGCTCTCTCATTTGGCCTGGGTGTAGGCCTGCTTGATGGCGGTGAGCGCTCTACTGGCGTATGGCACTATGTGTGTGTCGTCTTTGTTCCCTGGGTTGGTTTGGGCTAGGATCGCTCCCAACACGACCGGGCTGGCATCAACCATAATCTCGGTGTCCCAGTCTGGGTTGAAGTATGCAAGTTGTCGATTGTTCGCCAGTTCTCGCTTGATGTGCCCAACGCTCCCTGACAGTCTTCATTCCATGTCTAAGGGATCTCCTTTTTGAGGTGCTGCCTGAGTGGGTTTGTGAGTATTGCATATTGCGGCAGGTACTGGACACAGTAGCCTGCCATTCCCAAGAATGATCGCAGTTCCGTCACGTCCTTTGGGGCCTCCAGATTCTCGATGGCACTAATTTTGTCAGGGTCTGCCCCGATGCCTTGGTCAGAGAATATATATCCAAAGAAGCACAGGCTGCGTTTGTTGATGGTGCATTTTGGGCCATTTAGGGTGAGGCCAGCGTTGTGTAGGATGGTGTGCACTTGTTTTAGCGGATCGTCGTGTTGACTCTGGGTGATGCCGAACACTAAGATATCATCGGTATAGTTGAAAGCGTTGGTCACTGGTGCTATCAGCCGGAGTATTGTTTCTTGGAATATCTCAGCTGCCGATGATATTCCAAAGTTAAGTTGTTTGTAATGGATTAACCCTTTGTGTGTCGTGAAGGTGGTGATGGGCCTCGAGGTGGGGTCGATGAACAGTTGGTGGTAGCCCTTGTTTAGGTCCAACTTGGAGAACTGTGTGGCTTGGTTGAATCTCACCAGCATGTCCTCGATGTTGGGGCCGGGATGCCTCTCCCTCTGGATTGCAGTGTTGGGTATACGCATGTTTACGCAGAGGCGTAGGTGTCCCTCCGATTTTGGGACTACGACCAGAGGGGACACCCAGGGGGTGGGTCCATCGACTCTTTCAATGATATCATTGTCAAGCAACAATTGCAGTTCATTTGTCACTTTGGCCTGTAGATGAAACACAATCCTCCTGGGGTGCTGTGTTACGGGGCATACAGTGGGGTCGATGTGGAGTCGGATGACGGTGTCCTTGAGCATACTTATGCCTTTGAATAGGTTGGGGAATATCACTTACAGCTCATCAATGTCTAATTCTCTATGGGATAAGGTCTGTGCATTGGGTGGGATGCCCCGAATTGTCTCTGATTGGTCATATTGGATGTTGATGAGCTGTAAAGCGGTGGCCCTTTTATAGCTGAGGAGGAATCTCGCTGTCATAGGGAAGTGTATGACATGGATTGTCGCAGGGATGCGTTGTCCTCTGTGCACCAGGTCACAGTAGAATTGGCTCTTGGACTGTAATGTGAGTGTCGCACCCGATTGTAAGATGCGGGCCTGAGTAGGATGCAGCGGGTAGGTGCTTGCTATGGCTTGGTATGTTCTTTCATTCATCACATTCACGGTGACTCCTGTGTCAATGAGGAACGGGGTATGGAGTCCACCTATCTGAACTGTCACTTTCGGGGCAGTGTTTTTGTCAGAGTGGTCTTATATGAGCCAGACATATTCCCTGCTGTACCCGTCATATTCGTAGTATGGCTCCGTGCTAGACGGTTCTTTTTTCACCGGGGGGTTCTCATCCAGGACAACCTTACACATCTGCTAGGTGAAAACCTTAAAACAACGACCAAAACCATCCTTCTTGGTGACCTCAACCTGGGACTCCATGACCAGAAAGATAAACCCTCCCCAACACTAGCTCAAGCACTCCAAGAATTGGGCTTTGAACAAAAAGTGCACTCCCCTACTCACCGCAAAGGGCGTACTCTTGACTGGGTAGCAGACCACAAATGTGGCATTGACATCAGCTCCATCACACCTACCCCTTGGACTGACCACTTTCTCATTCACTTCCTCATCCCCACACCCAACAACACAGTACAAAAACTCAGTCCAGCACCTCCAGCCATGGCCAGAAGCGCCAAGAATCTTAACCAAGACACCCTCACCACCAGCCCCCCTAACACCTCAGACCCAGCCGCACAGGCAGACATATACAAACCCACGATTAGCTCCGCCATAGACATCATTGCCCCACTCCAAAAGAAAAAATCCTAAAAAACCAAACACTCCAACACCTGATTCTCAGTAGAACTAAAAGAACTACGAACCAAAAAAACGCAAAGCCTTGAACATATGGCAAAGCTCTCCCAGCACATCCTCACTATCCTCATAAAAATCACTGGCCACCCAATACAAAAAAGCCATCATAACAGCAAAATCTGCATCCTATAACGATAGAATCTCCAAGGCCACCTCAGAATCCAAAGAGCTCTTCGCCATCTTCAAGGAACTGTCCACACCGGTCACTAAGTCTCAAGAGATTGTCAAGGACCAAGCATGATGCAACACCATACAGTCCGCCCTTCTAAACAAAATTGAGCTCCTTCAAGCAAAAATCCTAGTCCACCACAAAAATCTCACTCTGCACACTTTAGCAGCCTCCCACACTGAAATAGGGACTGAACAAAACGAAAAATCAAATTACACCTTTCAAATTCAGAGAAGTCTCTGAAACAGAGGTAATTGACATTGTTAATAAGATCAAACCATCCAACTGCAAAGGCAACGCCTGCCCCGCTAAACTAGTTAAAGACTGCATAGAAACTCTAGCTCCATTTCTCAAAACTTTCATCAATGCATCTTTCAACACCAATTCAGTCCCAACTAGCCTAAAAGAAGCATGGGTGCGCCCTCTTCTCAAAAAACCGATGCTAGATCCTGAAAACACCAACAACTATAGACCTATCACAACCGTTCCCTTCTTGCTGAAGATCCTCAACAAGGTGGCCTACACTCAAATCCAGCAATACTTGGAAGAACACTGCATCTTAGGGAAAAGGCAATCGGGTTTCTGCCCGGGACACGGAACCGAATCGGCCTTACTCGATCTCAAAATCCAACTCAATGACATCATGGACAAAGGGAAACCAGCACTCCTGCTGGAATATCCGCGGCCTTTGACTTGGTCAACCAGGACATTCTAGGCACGCAACTCAAAAACAAAGCACACTTCTCGCCGTAAGCCATCTCCTGGGTCACATCCTTCCTCGAGGGTCGACTTATGAAAGTCTTCTCCGACTCAGCGAACGCTACCCCCACCACAATCCACTGTGGCACCCCACAAGGGTCCTGCACTGCCCCCACACTATACAACATATTCACCCTCCCACTGTTCATCGACCTGGATCGTCGTCACATAGCTTACACCAACTACACTGACGATACGCAAGTCCTGCTCCCCCTCACAGGGATCTATGAACAAGATGCTGCGGCACTAACTACGATCTACACAGCCATCCAAACATAGATGGCAGCCAACGGCCTCTGCCTAAATGGGGACAAAACAGAGATCCTACTAGTTGGCATCAAAGAAACACTAAGCAAACTCCTGCCTCAATACAAATCATTTAACATTGATAACTCCACCATCACAGTCTCCTCTGCATTAAAAACGCTAGGAGTATACCTTGACTTCACTCTATCCATGACACGGCAGGTCAATGCCATAGCCTCCTCTGCCGCGCTTACCACGAAAGTAATTAATGCCGTAAAACCTTTCCTTAACACAAAAAACTGCCTGGTCATAGCCAGAGCCACAGGAGGCACCACAGTGGACTACTGCAATGCCCTTTTCCTGGGCACATCTGCAGAAAACCTAAAAAAAAAAAAATGCAACACGAACCAGTGCCCTGAGAGCAGCTCTGAGTATCCCAAAAAGGGAGCACATCTCCCAAGCCAGAAAAGAGGCCCATTGGCTACCAAAAAAAGAATGCATCCTATTCAAATCCATGACCATCACCCACAGATGCCTCTCCATTGAAACACTGAGAAAGAGGTCATCTGTCTTCTTTTTCGGTAAAACGTGGGCGCATGGGTAACCTGTCAGTGTAACTGCATACACTATTTTTTACTTAAACGGAGTAGAGGAGCCAGAGACTCCGTTGTTACCTTCTCATGCGACCCTGAAAAGGAGCTATCCTTAAGTATTAACAAGGGCGCTGAGGTCCACCATAAGGTACCCCCCAAAAAAGGTTCCTCAACTATTTTCAACTCGATTACAATGAATGTGGCTGTTGAGATCCTCGCGTTCTAGTGGGTATGGTTCTGGTAAACGTGTCCGTTCAAATCCTTGCGTTCTAGTTGATGTGCAGGGGAAGGCTGCGCAGCGCGTGTATTACTCGGCTGTGTAATAGGGGGTGTTCCTCTTCGTGTTCCCGCAGTCACCCGTCCCTCAGCCAAGTGGTGTCCTCTCTCCATCCCCTCACGGGCCATGCTCCTTACTGCTGGTGACATTGTCGCTCCCTTGGCGGTGAAGGTCTTCCTCACCGTTGCTGCACCATCCGGAGTCTTATCCCACCTTCTCTGTGTCGGCTGCCTCCTGTGGCCTTCGCGCTCTCCTGCAGTCCTCCTCACCGCTTGGTCCGCTGTGGGCGTCAACCTCCTCTGCTGGTCCTGCCGACTTTTGTCTTTGGTGCTGGCTGCCTCTTCCTGCCGCAGCGTGACTTGCTGTGAGTGGGACTCCCGAACCTCCTGGGCTGCGTCTCCTCCTCCCGAGACCGCGGGCTTGGGCCGTAGCTCGTCGCCAGTTGTTACCCTCTAGCATACATGCACTTGTACAATAAAGACCAGGACACCATGCGTGTACGTCTTCCTTCTTTATTTCCTATCTCCATACTAACTTGCCCTTTCCTTCCCCCCCTTCCTTTTCCCTCCCCAGCTCCCTCCCCTGTTCCCTTCACTTTAAGGGGACAGCGTCCAGTTCATCTACAACAATAATAATGATGAGGAGCATGGCTTACCAGCAGCCTCAATCTCCTCTCAGAGGGCCCTTCTGGACCCTTTCTGACATCAGTCTGGTGTCATGATGTCCCGATGTCTGTGCAACACAAGACTGTGGGTATGGGGTGAAAGACAGACCCAACTCTCGTATAGTTCACCGTGGCTATCGGCATCCGCTAGAATGGAGACAGGTCCCCCAATGTGTACATGTGGCTTTTAGGGGCATTCCTAGTCTCTCTCTACTCAGAAGAGCCCATGTAGATGAGTACTGGCTTAAATTCATCTGAAAGTTCTGCTCCTGTTTTACAGGCAAAACCTTTAACATCAGGAGATCTCTCTGTTCCGATTCCTTTTAGAAGCTTGAGTTGCACACAGCACACCTCTCCTTCCCCCTCAAAGTGTGTGATTCACTGTGCTTCCTCATTTTTTGGTGTGATGTTAAATGTTCAAGTTGAAATTGTTAGACTTTCCTAGGGCTCACAGAAAACGTACCGATTTTCCGGACTCTCTGCACTATTTTGGTATTTATGTTGCATTGATTCTCACTGGCAATAGATATAGCTTTTGCAATATCACACTTAATTGACAATTGTCTTCATATCTAGGAAATATTTTTTTTTGTTAGGTAGAATTGTAAATGTGAACATTGTGTCAATATATTTTCACATTATTAAAAGATGTCTTTAAATCTTTCAGCGTGTATAGTTTTATGGTGGTGTTGTATTGGTTACTTATTTGATGACAAAATTGGATATATGGGATTACGGCGGCCCTCGAAAGCTAGCAGTAGAAACACAGGCTGCTAAATTCTGCCCCCTCACCAAACCTTTCCTCCACCATCTAACCCCTGCCCCTTACTGCCCTTAATGGGGCTAAATGGCATTTTAACACCTTCTAAACCTGGAACAACAAAAACACAGAAAATTGAAAAAAGAGCACGTTTGCAGACATATCTAGAATCAAATTCACAGAACTTCTGATGCGATATGCCACGAGGGGGCAGGAAGACCCTGTCGGTATGCGCCCCGGTGCCCAAGTTAAGGGCACAGTGATTCAAATCAGGGAAACGTTAAAAGTGGTGAGGTCATTGTTAGGCTAGGGAAGCATAAATTTGAGGTACAATTCAATTATTTCGTTTGCTAAGGTCTTTTGCAAATTACATTTTTCGATGTCATCGGGACATCGTATAGTTCTTTCTTTTCATCTAGTGTATGCTCTACCAGTAAGGCCTTCTAACAGTGGTATGACATTGCACTGAGTGCAGCTTTAAAGAGATCAAATATGTATAAAACATGTATTGCTTCTATATACCACTAACGGCACCATGAACCGAGGATGAGGAGAATACAGGGTCCCTTGAATGTAACCAAAGGACGATTTTAATAGGGTACCCCATATCAATGTAAATTCAGTATATGCGTTGACACCTTACTTTTTCTGTTAAAGGGGAAGTTCACTCAAACATGTTATTGTCTCAAAAGATGGGCCATATTAAATATATAGATAAAATACTTTTAAAGAAAGTTCCTGTGTAAAGTTTTGAGCAAATGAGGCTCTAAGTAAAACATTTCAAGCACTAGGAGGCATCGATTTTGTGAAATGAATTAGTCTCCTGTGCTTGTGTTAAGCTCTGCTCTGGCAGCAATAATTAAGCAAAAGCCCCTTACTGGGAGCTTTTGCTTACTGCTGCCAGTGCCAAGCCTAACATCAAGAGAGGAGGCTGCCTTGACCTTCATTTAACATTTTCTGTGTTCCCCAAGCCCAGGGAAGCGCATAAAACGTAAAATCAAAAGCACAGCAATTATAAATACTTTGCTGGCCTGCTGGCAGAGTTTTAATAATTGCTACAACTTTCTTTTCTAGTTTCCCCGAGTACACAAAACTGAAAACTAAAGCCGCAGTAATTATGAAAACTCTGCCCGCGGCTGGCAAAGTACTCATAATTGCCTGGACTTTCTTTTTAAGTCTCCCGTGCTCATCCAGGGTTGGGCGAGCTTGGAAGAATGTACCAGCAATTATAAATACAACTAAGTTGTATTTATAATTGCCGGCACTTTTGCTTTAAGTCTCCCGGGCTCCCCCGGATTGGAGGAGCTTGGGAGACTTAAAGCGGAAGTGCCGGCAATCATAAACACAACAATGTTGTATTTATAATTGCCGGTACAGTCTTTTTAAGTCTCCTGGGCTCCTCCTGCCGGGCAAGCCCAGAAGACTTACAGAGAATGTACCGGCAATTATAAATGCAATGGGTTGTATTTATAATTGACTGAACCTTTGCTTTAAGTCTCCTGAGATCCCCGAGCCGGGGGAGCTCGGGAGACTTAATAAGAATGTACCAGCAATTATTAATACAACGTTGTTGTATTTATGATCATCGTGGCTATTAAGTCTCCCTGGATCCCCCGGCTCATGGGAGCTCAGGAGACTTGAAAGGAAAGCCACGGCGTTCATAAATACAACAATGTTGTATTTATAATTTCCTGGACTTTCAAACAGGAAAAACAGCACAATGAATCCTCACCAGCAGCACGGGGGAGGAAGGAGCCTGACAGCATTCTCTGCTCTCCGACTGTAAAAGCAAAAGCTACCAGTAGGTGGCTTTTGCTTCATTATTGCTGCAAGAGCAGAGTTTAACACAAGCATAGGAGGCTATTCATTTCACAAAATGGATGCCTCCTGGTGTTTGCCATTTTTTACTTTGAGCCTCATTTGCTCAAAACTTTACATAGGAACTTTCTTTAAAAA
This sequence comes from Ambystoma mexicanum, assembly GCF_040938575.1. NCBI lineage: Eukaryota > Metazoa > Chordata > Amphibia > Caudata > Ambystomatidae > Ambystoma > Ambystoma mexicanum. The sequence continues at coordinate 1,209,636,356 of NC_090922.1, read as the reverse complement.
TATTTTTTCTATATTTTTTTTAATATGGCCCATCTTTTGAGACGAACATTTTTTAGTGAACTTCCACTTTAAGCATTAGATAACTTCTATACAAAAAAAGAACAGTGGAATTAAATATGTTTGCACTTAGCATAATATAGCATACATCATATGACCCTAGTGCCAGTGTACTTTAAAAAGCAAAAAGGCTGAATGAAAAGGGCTCAAACCTGAGAGGGTGTGATGAAATACAGCAAAAGGTACCTGTATATTGTTACTTTTGGCCTAATAAGATGCCATGGTCTCCTTTTGAATGAACAGATAATCATGCATTTCTGTCTTTTGTAGGTTATTAAGGCCCGTGTAAAGGATTTGATGATTCCAAGGTACAAGATTATTGTCCTGATCCATATAGGACAACTAAATGATCAGAGCATGCGCATTGGAAGCAGATGCATCTGGGATCCAGCCAATGACACATTTTCATCCTATTCTTTCAAAAACAGTTCCCTCTTTGCCGTGGCAAATGTCTATGCAGTGTACTACGAGTGACAGATTGTGCGCGGTCGAATAGCATGTGTTCATGCAGAATCATGTGTATGGGGAGGTCACACAGAACACTAATTAATGGGTGTACAGTATATGGAATATAACCATGCAAGTCCATGGGAAACAAAGGAATGTCATTGTATATAGCCTACAGAAAGTACCCATTTAAGTTTATGTAAAGAAAAGGAATTAAATTGTATACAGCAAACAAAATGTAATCTTGTAAATATATGGAAAACAAAGGCATGAAAATGTATACAGCAGTACACAATATAAACCTCTAAATCCATGGAAAATTATGGAATAAAAGTGTACAAAGCAGACTAAATATAACCATGTACGTTTATGGAAAACAAAGCTACTAAAGTGTATACAGCAGACTAAATATCATTTTGTAGATGCATTTGGTACTATATTTTTTTTTACCTTTTGCGCTACCTAGATTTAATAAATGCAATCACTTTAAGAACAGGTCATGGACGTTTATTTGAAATATTAAGAATTATGTATGTAAATTAATTGTAGATATCTGAAAATCAATCAGTTCCCTCCAATTGGTAGAACCTGCCAACTAGGTCACTGGACTGCACTTCGCCAGAAGGAACGAGCAACATTTGAAATAAAATAAGGACAGAATAAGACCAATGAAGACTGCCTTTATTTAGTTTCCAATATTGAGAGAAATAGAATAATAGAGCATCAAAATGTTTTTATGGTGTTGTAAAAACATTGCAAGTCAGACTAGCTTATTATTTTACAAAGAGTTTAATATAGGTTATGTTAATATTACCTTTCATATATCATGGACATTGGAAAACAATTGTAATCTTATTTAATAAAGAATTGTAAAACATTGGTACTGAATCTAATTTTTTTTAAATAAATTTGAGCAATTTTGGTAAAACAATTGAATTGTTGTCCTAAACGAAAACCTCAACCAATTTAAGTAAGTGCATAGCAGCAATGTTACGGTGGTATCTGCTGCTAGCAATATACTTTACTTAGCTGTCACCAGTAGTCCTTTGGACTCGATTACTTCTAACAACCTACACGCACAGCTGATATTTCTTTATCGCTGGCCGTGGAGGTGGACAGCAGCCTTTATAGAACAATTTTTTGCCTCATACACAGATTTCGCCAATTTCGGATGAAACAGTCGTGCAGCACCCACATCGACAAGTGGGCACCAAATTTCCCCCCTCATTCAACTTTCAATTTTGAGGACAGTCTCCACCTTTTGAGGTAAGACTGCATCATTTTATTTGTCACTATACCATCAGTGTTTTGCACTAGTTGAGCAAACCAGGTTCTACCCCCATGTTGTTTCAGATTTGCACCTGTTTCCACTTTGGCCAGTCATACGCCAGTGTGCCATCCACACTAAGATGGATGCCACATCTTACCCTAACACTGTATAAGTCTTAGGTAAGACCCACACTCCTTATCCCCATGGAGTTTTTGTGTTATAATTATTGAGCATCTGTTTTTGAGCCTTATTAAGTATTTAATCATTCATCTCTGAGGTCACCCCTTTACTTATCGCACCCCCTTTGTTAATTGTAGATAGAGACCCCGGGACCCGGACACATTCCATCTCACGTCCTGAAGAAGGCCTGTACGTAAAGCTGCATTACACAGCTCACCCTTTGGCCGAAACACCTTGTGTCGACGATCATTCCATATGTTCAATGCACAGCTCAAGCATTGTTTTGTTTATTGATATATGTTCATGGGATGTGTTCCCTCTTGTACCTGCACAACCCAATAGGGTTTCAGATTTTAGCAGAACTTGTATGTTATCCATTTGAATCGAGTTCATCACGCTGGATTGTACCTACCTGTATTGTATGTTTTTTACATATCTCTGGGTACTCTATCCCCACACTGTCATCACGAATTTTATGCTAATTAAAATGTATCAAGTCAAGACATGAGCAGGTTTTGATTTTCACCACACTTCTATGTGAAACCAGTTGTTTTGGTGTGACCTCACACCCTGAAATTTTGTTTTGTTGATTCAACTACGCCCACCTGGGTTTTTCAGGGCATAGCCAGGTGCCCTAATTTACTTTAGTAGTTAAAACATGTCCTGGAGAGGACGAGTGGTGAAACAGCCATATGAGTGAAACTAGGTGGGCTTCACACAGGAAGATTTTAAATGACAGAGTTTATATCTTCAATACAAACTGTGCAACAGCATGCATGAGAGAGATGAGGCTCTGTACAAGTAGCAGGACTATTGCTGTGTAACAAGGTGACCAGGTTATGTCTACAGGGAGACGAGTTTGTTTTATTTTGTATTTTATTGGAGAAAGCAGACAGTTTTTAAACACAAACAGCATACATGCTGGTGCTTTACAATTCAGTGAAAGAATGTAAGCAGTGGGAGCAAAAATCAGCATAAAGATGAATCGTGATCTAAGTGTGTGAAAGAATGCCATGACAAAGCATTTTGGATTTGTATTAAAATAAGATGATGCAGGATCTTCTATTTCTGAAAGGCAGTCTGCTTATCATGCCCCCAATAATAAATGGTCTGAGCCAAAAGCATTATGCATCCATGTGACATCAGCAGCTCCTGCTCTTCAGTGGAACAGAGCAGGTTCAAAAGTCATATGTGCATTCCGGACAGCTGCTGAGGCACCAAGTCCCTAGCAATTTAGTTTGCACCTCTGCAGTAAAATGTAATATTTGTATTACATTTGCCTTATCAGTCTAGCGGCAGAGCAATCTCTAAAAATAAGCCATGCCTGGTTATGGTTTGGTAACTGATCAGAACACATAATTATTCAATCTGATCTCATACAAGTGTCAACAATGTGAACCTCAGCCAGCTATGTGTATTCATGTCCAACTTGACTGTCTGCACTTCAGCAAGTGGGGCCATAACCAGTGGTCTGCCTACCTGTGATTCCCTGGAAGAAAGGGTAGCAATTCCCCACAGAGTGCTGAAGCTCTCAACAGGAGATCTCCTGGGAACCCAGCTTCAAAGGGGCACTCGCATAATAAAGGTCAGCCTCGCACCTGGGTGTTGTACAACAAAGAGCCTTTGAAGTCAGTAGGCTTGGGAAGAGGGCAGGATTAGAGTGGTCAGAGAGGGAAGGGGGACCTGACCAGGGGTTCCAGCATCTTGGTTTTCTGTTGGTGCTCTCTTTCTTCCTGTCCTCTCCATTACCTGCAGGACAAGTCTCTCCAGGTATGTCGGAGGAATGGATCACTTGTTACAGCAAAATGGATTGGACTCCTTACAACAGACTTGCTTTGGGCCAATCCCCCGTTACGTTTTACCTTTGAATTAGAGGAATCCCTCACTCCTTCCTTGATACATCTTTGGACATCGGAAGGAGGAGAATACAATTTTGGACCTCTACTGGGAGTGCAGTCCATTCCAAGGTCCTCTGACATAGAGGTGAAGGCAGGTGATATGAAAAGGAAGGGGAGAGTTCTGCCCCATAGCCTCCCCAGGGAACATTCAGGGTAAACTGCTGTGGACCAAGGTCTGCCACTCTGCCAGCTGCACTGGAACCAGGCTCCTCGCTGGAGGTGAAGGAACCCTTGTAGGTGCTAGCCAGTCTCCCGGCACTGGGAGTTCAGAGCAAGAAGGATTTGCTTTGTTTTAGAGCCCCTACATTGGGATTCATTGCAACCTATGAAATCCAATAGGAGCTTCAATCCTGTTGTACCGCTTTTGCACTACATCGACCAGGTTCCACTCTTTCAAAGCGTCATATGACTGGCACAGCTCCTTTTGGCACTCTTTTCAACCCTTGTACTGCTGACCGCATCTTCAAACTGGTTCAATGCTGTCTCGCCTCAGTTTTGCTAATCACCACCTCGACTCAAGCGCCGGCTCTCCACTGAGGAAGCATCATTTTGCTGCTCCTACGAGCACTGCATTAAATCACTATTTCACTGTCTGAACACGATCCAGCTGCTCACTTGAACCCCTGGGACTCATTGAACTGCATCGCCTCGAATGCTGACTCGAACCACACAAAGCGCTGTCTCAATGCTGAATTGTTGCTGGATCAAAGTGCATCATCTCTAACCTGGTTCGACTGCAATGAAAATACTGAGAAGCTCAGTTTGACACTGTTGAACCATCCAGGACAATGAATAAAGTACAGCTAAGAAGCCTGGCCCCACTGGTCATCTTTCCGGCACCACGGTGACTTGTAAGCCCACCTTTTCTCCTTTTTCTTGCACATATCCTTTTGAACTGTGACACTGCTGCAATTCCTTGCCAAGTCACCCCTTCTCAAATACCCAGAGTACCATATTATAGCTGGCTTCATTTATTGTGTTCTCTTTACAGGGCTGGGGTTTTCCTTGTGATTTTAGTTGGTTGATGGTGTTTATTTGTTTAATTAAAGAATACATATTTTTATGGAAGCTGGATTGGGCATTCTTTTATTTTAAGGTACTTGTACGATTGCTGTTTTGGTTACTACTGTTATCACCTCACACTCCTGAGAGTATAGCCTTCCACTGATCCGAGTTAAAAGAAAAGGCAAAGGAGGTATACCTGTCTGGCTGTGTATGTTTCACCTGTATGATAGGGATCACTGTTGGCTTAGTAGTATTTTGGGCCTGAGCCAGGGGGTTATCCACTACTTGCTTCCAATGCTTCTGCAGAATAGTAGCCATTGTGTCACACTAGTGGGCAGCAGTGGGATTTCATGCAGACTCTGCCTAGCGCTCAGTCTTCCAAAATGAAAAAGTGGGCAGAAACACTGACAGGCATTTTATGATTGCTACAATGGAATTAGACATGAGGTCCATGCTAGGCTTGAAATCCAGTGCCCTTTGTGAGCGATGTCAAGAAAGGGGCCTCCCATGCAGCAGTAGGGTTACGAAGGCCGAGCTGCTTAAGAGCCACCAAGCTTTTAATTAAGCTAGGGTGATGGAGGAGTCGCAAGGGGCCAGTAGTCATATGCATCTGGAGGCCTCAGTCCAGTGTGGCGGGCATACATATGGACGAGGATAGCAATAGCTGTTCCCGCCATTCTTCCAGGATAGCGAGTAGTGTGGTATCTGAGAGGGCCAATGCTTCAGCAAAATCCAGAGCTTCTGTTAGGTCCCAGGTCTCATCGGTACAACATGCTTTCATCGCTGGATGTTTTTTCGTGGTTTTATTTTACATCTGATTTTTTAACAAAAAAAAAGTATGTACATTTTTGGGGGGTTAGAAAAATATATATTTGGGGTGTGGGTGTTCGGGAACATATATAAAAAAAAGGGGGGAAGAGGGTTTGGGGGCTAGGGGACACCTGCAAAATTAAAAATTCAAATTTGAGTTTTTTCGTTAAAAAATCTGCAGTAAAAAAACCCTGCAAAAAAACATCCTGCAATGAAATGACATGAACCGTCTTATCCAGGTCACACATTAGTCTAACTGGAGTAGAGCTGGCTGCGAGAAAGATCCTTCGGGAGGAGAGGAGGGTGGCTCGAGCAGAGCAGAAGCAGAGGGATGTGAGTCAGATACAGAACAGTTTTGTAATGCTGTGCAAATTGGAGCTCAAGGAACAGAGTGCGGCCCACAAACAGACCTCTAGTGTGGAGGAGAGTGTTTCCAGTGGCGGAACCCAAGGAAAGCGTAGGTGGCAACCGTATGAAGTGGGTAAAGATATCTTCTGGTTCGAAACACTAGAGTCACATTTCAGCCTCCAGCAGGTGGAAGAGGCGTTGTGGGGTGCAGGCTTTAGGAGTTGCCCATTGACAGCTGGATCTGATGAAGTTATTCAGTTGGCTGCAGAGAAGATGCCCATTTATAAGAACGTGAAAGCCACCATCCTCAAGAAGTTGTGCAAAACCCCAGAACTATAGATCAGGAGGCCTAGGGCACTCACCAAAAAGGGGGAATCAAACCTTAGAGATGTTTACACATCAGCCCTTGCGGTATCGAAGTGGATGGGTCACTGGTAATAAAGTTGACATGTTTGAAGGGGTGTACAATTTGGTTGCATGCAAGTATGTCCTTAAAAACTGTGAAATGGAGTTACAACAACCTATAGTTGACAAGAATACCACAGACCCTAATTAAGCTGCATATGAGTGCTCTAGTCCAAAAAGAGGCACAGATGCGTACATCCTAGCCACAAGAGAAGCCATTAGAAGTAACTTGAAGAAGGGTAATGACAAAGGTATGCACTCTCCTGCCAAGGAAGGTCTCCAAAAGCACAATGGGAAATCCCCAGCACATTGCTCGTCAGCTCCCACAGAAAAGAGGAGTGATGGCTCCTCTAACACTTGCAGTACCTGACTGATTTGCATATGCCTGGACCCCTTTTGCAATGAAGCAGACGGGCTAAAAAACAGTGGTGAGGAAGGTTGCCCAGAGCAATGCCAGTGGTTCAGATTAATTCAAAACCTTCCACTCATCACTTTTTTTATTTTAGTTTTCCTCTAACACTGGGGCATCCACATCACCCAGCACCCAACGGGTGTTTTGTGTGTACACATGACACATAAGAAGGGAGATCCATCCTGAAATGGTAGACCCAAACAGGCCACATTCTTTGCTGGTCCCATGGAAGAAGCTTTAGTCAGTGTGGGCATCTTAAAAGCTGAAAACCTAGTAGACCTTGGATTGATCAAATGTCCCTTAGTGACAGTGAGTGGGAAAGGTACCGGGCCTCCTGATTCCTGAATACTTAAATCCTTTTGGAGCACATCTTCATTAATAGGAACAAAGCTCTTGCACTGCAAGACTCACCACTGTCCAGCAATGGTGGGTGTATTTGAAGAACATATCGCTCCACGTTGAGACAGGTTAGTTAAGGGGTTTGACGAACTCAGGCGAGGCACACTGGCAATGGTGGGGTTTTGGTGCAGAATCAATAACTCTCAGTGCTGAGTTGCTGTGAAGAACACAATTCTGGTTGACGGTCGGTTAGAAAATGACTTTCCTCAACCAGAGGTAACTGCCATGTGCTCTTTCATTTGGAGAAAGCCAAAGACTAGATGCCCCTGTAGCATCAAGTCCAGATCGAAAGCCCACATTGGTGCCCACTCATGCTGGAGGGGGGCTAGTGACCACTTAGTGACCTACTTACAGCTGTGGCAATGGAAACAGTGATCTTCTGGCTGCCTATTGGTGTAGAACCAAAATCTGAGGTGGAGGACATAGTAGTTTTAGACCTTGAGGGGCCTGCCAGAACTGAATGAATTGTCATCAGCTAGAGGTCCAGGTCTGGCTGACCTTTGTATGGTGCAGACTGTCCCGCTCTAGCTGGTCTGCATGAGTAAGCAGACAGAAAGGCCTGTGAGGAGCAATTGGTATGTTTAGAGTGTACTCGGAGTTAGGTCTCCTGTACAGTGACCCCACAAATTCTCAGACAAAAGCCCATCAGAGGTTGGTTGCGCCCCAGTACTATAGTAGGTTCCTACAGGACTTGGCCCATGAAATTGTTTTGGAAGGTTAATTAGGAGTGACCAGAACAGTTGACGGGAAGTCTGCAAATTTTTACCATACCCAGATGGCCCAACAAAAATAAAGGGTTTTTATCTGGTCCTGTCATACCTGCCAACCATCCGATAAGTCAGGCCGGTGACAAAGGTCCCCTTAATTCACACTACGGTTGCTAGTCATCACTCACAAGTGTCTCTCTAACAATACCCCGAAATACTTGACAGATACATTCTCTAGACAGCAGTCAAACAGACCCACCAGATCAAACTCCCTCAACCAACTTACTATCCCAAAATACAACCTAAAAACGGCAGGAGGTTCCAGTTTCCCAGAGCTAGCGGCCAAATGCTGGAACTCCCTGCCTCCAGACATCAGAGCAGAACCTTCTTTTTGGTCTTTCAGAGCCAAGACAAAATGCTGGCTCTTAGCCCAAACGCCCATCTAGCATAGCTAACTCTCTTGTTACACAGCTTAAGGTATCTATCTGCATAGACAAACTGTACACTTTGTGTTGCGCTTGTACCTTTAGGTTTTGTAACAAATTTATACTTACTATAAACATGATTTTTACTGAATCCTTTATCTCTGTAATAGGTTTTGGTTTGTAAGGTGATCTGTAAATATGATTTTTTTTTTTGCAGAATTTCTGTTTCCTTTTAAAAACCTGTTTTTGTTTGCAAGGTGATCTGTAACCCACCATGTACCTAAGCATAAACACCAATATACCCTTTGGTTAGGTGCGCTCTATAAGTAACTAAACTAAACTAAGTGTATTGCTCTTTTTTCCCTCCAGATACAAGTTCCTATAGTTTTTGTGGGTTGTGTTTGAATCACATTCCAAGCACCAATTCTTACCCCACAGGGCTTTCCGGACCCTAATGGGATCTTTTATTAGGTAATCTCTGATCAAATTGACCTCACCCAATATGGAATCGCAGGCTTCTATCCCTTTGCATAATTGATCTATCCAATAAAGAGAAAAGGGAATTAGTGGGACAATCACAGATTTTGACTGTAAAGTAAAATAATTAGCTATTTAATTCTAGATACCACAGACAGAAGTCCTAGTCCAAATCGATTGACAAACACTGGGGTGGAATCTGGAGGGGCCGAGTGTGATGCTGGGAATGCATCGGAGGGACAGGGCCTCCGTATCCTTGTCCTTTACTGTTTTTTATTGTGTGTTCTGTCGTGTTTTCCACGCAGGAGATCATGTGGGATCCTGGCGGTGCAGCTCTCTTTTGGTTTGGTGTACAGACCCATGGGATGCCCTTATGGCACCCATGGGTGGGGGTGCAACCCTGTGCCCCTAGTGTATGTTTTTGGGCACCTGTGTGTGGTCCACAGAGCAGGGTATGGGCTGGTGGCAGCTCCATGCTGAATTTGCAGTTGCTCTGGGTATCCTCCATTTTGGCATACCCAGGCCCTGGCATTGGAATCAGTTGATTCCTGATAGGAAACAAGATGGCCCCTGTGGCCTCTTGCTTTCTATTGCCTGTTACCTTGTTTTCCCAAAGTTCTGGGAAGCCCTGGCTCTGTCCCTTCCCCATGACTGGCTGTTGGGTGGACGTTCCATATATGGTAGTGTTGTGACATCCAGGCCAGACTGGCTGGAGCCTTCCCAGTGACTGTATGTTGTGGGTACACCCTGTGGGTGGGATCTGGGTGAATTGAGTGTGTGACCAATATGCACTTCTTGTTGTGGATATCTGGTTTCTGGCGTTTGACACAATGACTGAGACAGCCCTGCCTGAAACTGGTATGAATACAGTGTGGAGTGTTGAATGGCTGGGTACTTGTCCCATTAAACATAACTTGTTGTGGGTGTCTGGAGAGAAGTGAATGGTTGCCTGAGTTTGACCCAGCAGAATGAATGGGAGATCAACTAGTATATCTGGGGGCCTCTCACTGCTAGAATTCGTGTTCAGAAGCTGAAGAGAAACTGGAGTTGAAACTGAAGCTTAACCTTGAATCCCTGCTGGAAGAGAAGTCTTGCTGCTGATCTACTTCACCAATCTGAAAGCTGCTGTGTCTCCAAGGACTGACCCAGAGAGGACCTGGTTAGGCGCCTTCTTCCCGAGCTACGAGGGACCATCGTGCACTGCTCATCTTTGCCAGCGCTCCCTGATAGACAGACCTATGACAGGCTGCCGACCAGAGACGGGGACCGCTGTGGAATCACAAGGTGAAGCGCCCGGACACTGTTGCATCACCGCCGTCGCCGACTGGAGCCGCCGTGCTCCCTTTTCCTAAGTAATATTTGATCCAAGGACGCTCTCGCCTGCACTGTCGTCTGCTTTGTCCCGCCGGAGAAAGCCGAGGCCGCCGATGCGCGTGGAGCATCCGCCGGTGGGTTTCCTGCCACCTGATGACCGTAGAGATGCCAGACGACTCGACGCCCTTGCTGGGCCACAGTCCTTCACAATCTCTTTGCGGTCCTGAACTATTATCACCGAGGTGCCCCGCATGCCTCTTCCTTGCAGGACACCAATGCTCCGACGTTGACGAGCACCGCTAGGAACGAAGCTGCCACCTCACTGTCGTCGTTCAACCCTTTTCTCTGTGGGATCTCGACAATCCATGGCTCCTGCCTTTAAAGGGAGCCGCTCAAGAAGGAGCCGACAACAACCGACGACAAACTCTGCTATTGCAGGTACATTGGGGTTGTACAACTATTTTAGAAGGAAATAAGACTTCTTGAACAATACATGGACTGGGCTTGTGATATATCTTTACAGGTTGCCCAGGTGGGGGGGGTTCTCCACACAGAACTGTGTTTAATGGTAGAGGCCAGTATTCTGCCAATTGTTCTAACCAACTGCTTTCCTCCTATGTCTATTGTTGGTTGCCTTTATTAAGTGATCTGTGTGACATTTAACCAGAGTATAGTTGATGCACTTTAATGAGATCTGATAATAATTGTGGTACCACTTTAGAACTGTATATATTTGGCATTATAGATTAACTAAGCAAAAAGTGAGTTATTGTGATTGTATATAACCTTGAATATTAATTATATAAAGACTGTGTTTTAACTAATACAGTGTGTGGACATTTCTTTGTGAGGGCTTGGGGACTACACTGTACTTAAGAACCAGCCTGCATCACCTCCTGAGAAGCTAGGCCTTTATTGCTCTACCAGCGCTACCCTATGGAGAATCTTGGCTGGTGACCTCTGTGCCTCTCCTCTGCCATATAGAGAGCAGAAGTATAGACCCCCCCCCTCCAGTCTTTACACCGAGACCTTTCACCAAATCACCCCCCCCCACCCCCCGCAAGACAGGGGTTACTTTTAGCTTATAAAATTGGATTCATGGCATAATGATAAAGCGTCCAAATTTACAATCAAGCCCAATCATTTGGCTGGAAAAAAACGGTGCTTTTTTGACTTACGTTTTCGTACATCACCGACATATTAGGTTTACAGCATACTCGAAACCCAAGCTGAAAACTGACCAACTTTGGCCCAAAAACATGCACGTAGTAGCATGCGGGTCCTGCACTTGAGGCATTGTCCTATTGTCCTCTCGACCAGTCCAAGCCTGGTTCCCATGACCTCAGGACAAATATGTTCATGTCTTCTTAAAATAGAAAACACATGTGAGAAGTAAAAGCACCCATGTGGTTGCTACGAGCCAATTATACATTAGTGTTTGGTGCGCGCTCTCAACACTACTGTATGCAAAAGGGATTTCCAGGCCATCACCTGCAGGGGCAGACCGCGCCCCAGACACGCGCAGACACCTTTCTGAATAAAGTGACAAGAGCATACCTCCAAAATCAGCAATCTAAATAAACCGCATACTCTGTTTTCTTTATTGATGCCCCATTTGTACGTAAATTTAGACCCATGTTTTCATAATATCCACAAAAGCTCTATTTGAGTACACGGGGACAAATTCTGAAACCTTTTTTGGCGTTAGTGATCACTTGCGCAATGGGGCTATTGCGCCATGCAGTGCAGTGTCACATTACCCTTATGGGCAATTTGAACGGGTTTGCATTACTTTATGAGGCCTGCGTCATTTGGACCCTGTGGAGCATTCTGGAACCTGAGACAGCCAGGCGGCAAAGCAGCATCATTATATGGTATTGAATCATTTGCATCTAATCATTCGCGCCAACAGAAGCTGCGCCCTATTCTAAGATGGCATCTGAATGTGCGCATCACAGATACACATCCCCATGCCCTTTCTGACTCCTTTTGCGCATTTGTACATAAATAAGCCACATTCGCCTGCGCCCGATGGCAACAGGCACAGGTGACTGTTCAAATCATACCATCATCATTTCTGATCCTGTTATGCATTTATTTTAAATGTGTCAGCCACCATTTAACCCACGCTTGTCACACTGGCATGTCCAGTCCCCAACAGGGATAGAAATGCATTTTTTTTTGTTTACATTTCAGTGAGAGGCTTCCAACACACACGTGGGTGATGATAGCCAGTCTTACATTAGTGATCGGAGCATATTCCCAACACTAATGTATGAGAGGTGGTAGGCCAGCCCATCTTTTGCGCTGCATCACAGACCCCAAGAAATGCGCAGGCCAGCTTTGGCGTATATCTAAAAGTAAGGCAAATGAAACACGCGCATCCCCTGCGCTCTTTTCATTTGAGTAACCTTTTGAGAATATGTCCCTGAGAATCTAAATGGTAGTTATTTGCAAACTGAAGGGTTAGAGTTCACCAGAAAAGCATGCCTGTGTTTATGGCCCTCGAGGTACAGATTTCAATACCCCTGTATTAGATTCCATACAAATGAAGTTGACCCTGAAATGACATATGGGCCTCATTACACGCTAGGCGGTAAAATACCGGCACCGCCTTGGTGGAAATGGGAATTACCACCCTATTCCAAGGTTGGGAAGGCGGTAATTCCCCCTTCCACCATTGCCCTTCCCCATTCCCATTTTTGCCCCATAGGGCTCTATGGGAATGGGGAAGGCGCTAATTACGGTACCGCAAATTGCGGTACCGTAATTAGCTCCACTGGTCCCTTTGCGGGTTGGTTTTTAACGCCTGCAAAAAGCAGGCGTTAAATTCCCCAACCCGCAAAGGGACCTCGTAGTAAGGCGGTAAGGATTTACCGGTAAAATACCGGTACCGGTAAACCCTTACCACCTACCGTGTAATGAGTCCCATAGATTTTAAGTTCGGATACAATTCTATATTCTAAATACTGCCCCTGGTTCATCATACTAGGAAGCATTTCAATGTGAATGAAGAAAAGGCAAAATATGCTCAATCACCATAGACTTAGCCTATGTTTACCTTTCCGGTAAACTATGGATAATTTACACTTGTGCACACAGTGCAATACCTCAAAAGCAGTTTCTGTTCAGTACACAGGACATTTAATGCGATTGTAGTGTATGGTAGACTGGGAGCTAAAGTCTGACGTCAAATATGTATTTTTGCTTTCTAAACTTACACTCCATGATTGCACAAGAAATGAAAGACAAAAACAAGAACACAGATGCCATTTCAGGGTAATGATTTTTTACTGGTTTAAAGGGCAGTTTGTGAAATGAAACGTTGAGCAGTCTGTAGTAAACTAGGAATAAATACCTCTGCATTTGGTTGGACGCTGGATGGTTTTCTGTAATGGGTCTCAATGGTTCTGTTAACAGATCGTTTATTTTATGCTGCTTTCATAGTTGTGTTAAGTTCCAATAAGATGGCACCCCTACAGGTCGAATGAGCCTAAGGGTGCAGGTGGAACTATTTTTTGACGTCTGTACATGCGGTGGTACTTTAATGCCATCTCGTGGCCAACAGATTGCTAGAGAGAAGTCATATTATTCTTATCATCCTACTCCCTCTTTCTATTCCTTGTTCGGGGTCCTCTTCCTTGTCGTAAATCGCAGTTAATCTTCCTCATCATTGTAACTATTCTTAATTCTAGTCCCAGTTCCTCTTTATTTTTGATCCTACTCCTCTGTCGGCTTCATCGTAGTTTCTCTTCATCATCCTCGTCCCTCGCCCTATTTCCACGTGCCCAAGGAGTGGATCTTTCTCATCCTAGTACATCTTACTCTTCATTGTCCTATACTCTAGCCCTAGTGCCCTCTCCCTTTACCGCATCACTCTTCTTCTTCCTCATCTTTCTTCCTCATTCTAGTTCCTCTCCCTCATCCTCCTACTCGTCCCTCATCCTAGTCCCTGTTCATCTTCCCAGTTATTGTCCCTCATCCTGGTTTCTCTTCCTTGTCATAGTCCTTTTACTTATCTTAGTCCCTCTTCCTCGCTCTAGTTCCTTCCTCTTCATAGACCATTTCCCTCTTCTTCTTCTTCAGCTTCCCCATCCTATCTTCACCTTGCTCATCCCTCTTTTTTGACCTAGTCCCTGTATCTCTTCCTCATCCTAGACCCTTTTCCTTGTCCTAGTCCCATTTCCTTTACCTCTTTCTCACCTGATCCTGACCCTAGACTCTCTATCTCATTCTAGTTCCCCTTCGTTATCCTAGGCTCTCTTCTCTCTTCCTTGTCCTAGTCCCTCTTCATCGTCCACGTCCTCCTTCCTCCATCTAGTCCCTCATCCTATTTTCTCATGCCCTTGGAGTCTATGTGTCTCTTAACGATTCTTCGTTGTCTGGGTCCCTCTTCCCCTTCCTGTTCCTAGTGTCCAGTTCGTGTTCCTCTTTGTTCTAGTCCCCTTTCCTCACTCCCTTCTTTTTTCTGACCCTAGTCTCTTCCTCTTCCTCTGCCTTGTCCCTCATCCTAATCCATTTTCCTCTCCCCTATTATAGTCCCCGTTTCTCTTCCTTGTGCTAGTCCCCTTTCCTCTTCCATAACTTAGTCCTGCTTCCTCATTCTAGTCCCACTAACTAGCCTATCTTCCCTTCTCCACAGCCTAGTCCCTCTACCCCTTCTTCCTCCTTTTTCCGCTTACTCTTCCTTGTCTTAGTCCTTATTCTGCTACCTCATCCTCATTCTTTTCTTAGTCCCTCAATCTAATTGTAGTCCCGCTCTTCATCCTAGTCCCTCGTCCTAGCCCATCATCCTCGTGATTGTACCTAGTACTAGTCCGTCATCCTCTTTCTTGTCCTAGTCCCTCTTACTTTTCATAGTCCCTTTGTCTATACCCTCTTCTCAATCTAGTCAATCTTACTTTTTTCTCCTTTGTCCTACTCCTTCTTCCTCTTGCTTATACTAGTCCTTCTTCCCCATCTACAGTCCCTTGCTCACTCTAGTCCATCCTTGCCATCTTCCTCCCACATCCATGTCCTCGTCCCTCATCCTTTTCCATCTTGCTCTCACTCATCCTGATCCCTCCTAGTTCCCCTTCCCATTCCTAGTCCCTCTGCCTCTTCCTCTCTCGTCTTCCTCTTCCTTGCCTAGTCTCTCGTCCTTGTCCCTAGTCCCTATTCCTCTTCCTTTACCTAGTCCATCTTCATCATCCTATTCTATCATCCTAGTCGTTCTTCCTCTTCCCATCCTAGTCTCTCTTCCTCTTCCTCATCCTAGTCCATCATTCGCTTTCTCCTATTACTCTAACTTCCTCGTCCATATTTCCCCTCCTCTTCTAATCTTGCTTCCTCTTCTTTGCCTACTCCCTCTTCATCATATTAGTCTCTCATCCTCTTCCTTGAACATATCCCTCATCCTAGTCCATAGTTTTAGAACCTCTTCATATTCCTTGCCCTAGTTGCTCACTGTAGCCTCTCCTCTACTTCCTCACCCTGTTCTCTTTTCCTATCTCCCATTTCCTCTTTCTTTTTCTTGTTCAATGCTCTGTTCCTCATCTTTGTCCCTCTTTCTTATCATCTTCCTTCTTACTCATCCTGGTCCCTTGTCCTAGTGCCTCTTCCTTGTCCTAGTTTCTAATCCTTCATTTTCTTGCTTATACTATTCCCTCTACCACTTCTTTATTATAATCCCTTTTCCTTCTCCTCGTCCCTCTTTCCCTTGCTCATCCTAGTGCATCTTCCATATTCTAGTCCCTATTCCTCTTTCTTTTCACACTCGCTGTCTCACCCTAGTTCCTCTTCATCATTCTTATCCCTTTTCCTTGTCCTAGTCCTTGGCCTGCTTCCTCTGCCTCATCCTCACCCCCTTTATTATGCTTTCTTCTAGTCCCTCTACCCCCACATTGCCGTCTTTTTAATCTCCCTTCATTGTCCTAGTCCGTCTACCTCTCTGTTCTGTTCCTCTTCCTCATCCTAGTCCCTGCCCCTCTTCCTCTTCCTAGTCTTAGTGCCCCTCCTAGTCCCTCTTCCTCTACCTTATCCTAGAGTTTATTCCTCTCCCTCTGCCTCATCCTAGGCCATGTCCTCTTCCTGATTATAGTCCATCTTCCTCGTCCCAGTCCATAAAGCTCTTTCTCATCCTCTTCTTATCCTCATCCTAGTCCCTCTAACTCTTCCTCATCCTAACCCTATCCCTATCCCTCTTCCTCTTTCTCATCCCTCCTCATCCTATTCCTTCTTCATTGTGGTATTAACGTTTACTCATCCTGCATCCCTCATCCTCTCACTCATCCCCCAGACTATTCCCTCTTCCTGAACCTAGGCCCTCTACTTGTTGCCCCTTCCTCTTCCTTTTCTAGCCCATCTTAATTATCGTAGTCTCTCGTCCTTTTCCAGTTCCTTAGTCCATAATACTAGGCCCTCTTTCGCCCCCCTCTTCCTCACATCATCCTAGTCCCACATCCTATTGCCTCTTTCCTAGTCTCTCTTCTTCATATTAGTTCTCTTCCACATCCTAGTCCCTGCTTCTTTTCCTCTGCTTCATCCTAGTCTCTGTTCCTCTGCCTTTCCTTCATCATAATCCCTGTTCCTCTTCCTCTGCTTCATCCTACCGCCTTTTCCTCTTCCTAGTCCCTCTGCCTTGTTCCTGTGCATCACCTTCTTCTTCATCCTAGTCCTTTTTCCTCATCCTAGTCCACCTTCCTTGTTCAAGTACCTCATACTGGTCCCTTTTCATCTTCCTCGTCCTAGGCTCTATTCCTCTCCCCCTTTCTCATCCCAATTCCTCTTCTTCATCGTAGTGCATCATCCTAGTCCCTCTTCTTTGGCCTAGCCTTCTTTGTGATGCTAATCCCTTTTTGTCATCCTTCATGCCTCTTCCTCATTCTAGTCACTCAGTTTATTCCCTCTTCCTTGTCCTAATCCCTCTTCCCTCTTCCACATTCTTGTTCTAGTCCCTCTTCCTTATCCTCATCCCTTGTCCTGTACCTTCTTTCGCACCCTAGTGCATATTATTAGTTCCTATTCCGTAACCCTCTTCCTCATCCTAATCCCTCTTTCTCGTTCCTCTTCCTCATCTCGGTCAAGGCCCCGCTCCTTTTTTCTGTACTTTGTCCCAGTCCCTCATCCTACTCCCTCTTCCTCTTCATCATATGAGTTACACTTACTGGTCCTCATTTTAGTCCCTCTTCCTCTTTCTCTTTCTAACACATTTCTTCCTTGTCCTAGTCCATATTTGACATCCTCATCCCTCTTCCTTGTCCTTTTTCTTCCATGTCCTGTCTGCTTTTCCCTTCCTTGTCCCTCATCTTAGTCCCTCCGGCTCATCCTAGTTTCTCTCCCTAGTCACTAGACCTCATCCTGGGTCCCCATTCCTCGTGCTTCCTCACCATAGTCTCCCTTTCTAATACTATTCCCTCCCACTCTTACACTTCCTCATCTTGGTCCCTCTTCCTTTCCCTCATCCTAGTACCTTTTCCTCTTCCTAGTCTCTGTTCCTCTTCCTTGTCCTGGTTCTTGTTCCTCATCCTAGCCACTCATCCCAATGCCTCTTCTTCATCCTAGTCTTTCTTTTCCTCATCATACTAGCCCCAGTTTCAGATCCTCGTACCTCCTCCTCATCCTAGTCCCTTGTCCTATTGACTCTTTCTTGTGCTAGTCTGTCTACCTCATCCTGGTCATTCTTCCTTATCACAGGCCCTCTTCTTCATTGTTTTTCCTCTCCCTGGCGCCTGTTCCTAGTCACTGTCCAACTTTGTCTCCCTCATCATAGTCCCTCTCCTAGTCCCTCTTCCTCAACTTAGTCCCTTGTGCCAGTCATTATTCCTTGTCCCTCGTCAATGTCCTAGTTCCTCATCCTCTTTTCTAACCCTTGACCCTCTTCATTGTCCTAGTCCCTCTTTCTCACCCTGGTCCATTTTTATCATCCGCTCTCATTTCCTTGTCCTAGTACTTCATCCTAGTCCCCTTTTCACTTCCTCATCCTAGTCTGCTTCCTCATCCCAACCCCTCTCCCTCTTTCTCGTCCTACTCTCTCTTTGTCGCCCTAGTGCACATTCCTCTTCTTCATCTCGCATCATATTCCTTGCCTTTTCCCTCTTCCCCATCCTAGTACCTCTCCCATGCCCTCATCCTAGGTGAATGGAGTTTAGACCTTCTTCATCCTCCTTGTCCGAGTCCCTCAACCCACTCTTTCTTCCTCATCGTATCCCCCTTGCATTTTCTTCTTCTTGATCTGCTCACTTTCCCCATCTTCTTTGTCATCCCCTTCTCTCTTACTCTTCTTTGTCGTAGTCTCTCATCCTTGTTCCTCTTCTTCATACTATTCCCTCTTCCACTTCTTCATTCTAGGTCCTTTTCCTCTTTCTCATTCTTGACATAGTGTCTCTTCGGCATTGTAGTTCCTTTTCTTCTTCCTTGTCCTTTTCCCATCCTAGACCCTCTTCCTCTTCCCTGCCCTAGGCGCTCATCCTAATCTCTCTTCTGCTGCCTTTCCCTATTCCCTTTTCCTTTTCCTTGTCCCTTTTCCTCTTCCTCTGCGTAGTCCATCTTCCTTGAACTAGACCCAAGTCTAATCCACATTCCTCTTGTTCTTCAAAGTGCTTCTTTCTCGTCCCTCTTTTTTGTCCTCATCCCTCTTATTTGTCCTAGTTCATCTTTCCCATTCCAATCCCTCTTCCTCACCCTAGTCCCACAACCTAATTCTTTTTTTTTCGCCCTAGTACTAGTCATTCTTCCAATTCCTGGTCCTAGTCATTTGTCCTCTTCCTAGTCACTCATCTTCACCCCTCTTCCCATCATGCTACATCTTCCTTTTCCTCTTCTATGTTCTGGTCCCATGTCCTAATGACTCTTTTCTTGATAATACCCCTTCCTCGTCTCCTTGTTCAAATCCCTCTTCCACTTTCTTCTCCTACTCTCTCCCTCCCCGTAGTCCCTTTGGTCATCATCATCTCCCTTCCTTGTCCTAGTCCTTTACTCTCTTTCTTATTTGTATCCCATTCATTCTTCCCCGTCCTAGCCCTCTTCCATGGTCTTTGTTCTAGCCCTCACCCTGAACCCTCTTCTTTGTTCTAATCCCTTTACTGTTACATCTCCCTCATCCGAGATCCTATACCTCTTCCTAGTCCCTACTTCTCTTCCTTTCCCGAGTCACTGTTCCTCATACTTGTCCCTCATCCTAGCCACTCTTTCTCACCCTATCCCTTTGTCCTTTTCCGCTTTCACGACCTAGTCCCTCTACCGTCTCATAGTCCTTGTACTTTGTCCAAATCCCTCATCCTCACCTTGTCCTAGACCTGTTTCCTCATTGTAGTCATTCTTTCTAGACCATGTCCTTCTTTCTTTTCTCCTTTCTCCTTTATTAATCACTGTCCCACTTCCTACTCCCCCATGCCCCACCTCAACCTAGCCCCCCTCTTCCTCGTCCCGCTTCCTCGTCTTTCTTCTTCATCCTAGTCCCTCTCCTTCAACAAAGTCCCTCTTCCTCATTCCTCTTCCTTGTACTAGTCACTCTTCCTCCTTTTTGCAATTGGCACATGGATTGCGCGATGCATCAGAGGATTATTTCTGTCTCTTTATGCAGTTTTTTTAAAGTGGGGCAGCATTATCATGGACTTCTGATACCCTGTTTGCATTTGTATGCCACACACACGGATTTTATTTTTCACAATTCACTGTGATTGCCCCCTTAAGGTACTGGCTATTACTGTCAAGTGTTCTTCCAGCACCTATGTCCTTGTTAGGACCCAATTATACATTAGAGTCTGGTGCTTGCTCCCAACACTGCTTTATGCATGGATGATTGTCAGAACATCCCTTGCACTGGTGCACAGCCCCTAAGCAATGTATAGGTCACTTTGTGACTAAAGTGGTCAGAGTATTTGTAAACGTCAAGGCATCTATAAAAAGTGTATTACTTTTAATTTTGATAGCCGCTGCATGACAAACAGCGCTCACAATTACAATGTAATACTGCCCGACATGCAGGCATGCCTGGCAGCGTTTAATTGAAATTGTACATGCTGCCTGCATGGCAGGAAGCGTGTACAATGTGGATCTTTATGGGTTTCGCCTGCTTCATGGTGGCACATTCAGCAAGCGAACCCCATTAGGATCTCCAGCATTTGCACCTCCATGAAAATCCTTGCCAGCGCGAATGCCGGAGCGTTTGCATGCCAGAGAGAAAGGAAGGTGGCAGAAACACAAGCTGATTTCTGCCCCTCCTCTCGACATAAAATGATTGAATATGTGGCGTGGCGTGAATGGAAGACGTTGAAGCCTTACTCAAGGCTTTTGCGCCTTTCATTCGTGTTATGGCACATAACAAAATGCACTCCACTGTGTTATTTATAGATACCTGTTTTTTGTAAATTAGGTCCCATGTTTTCATACTAGTTCCAAAAACTAGATTTGAATCCAAAGAATCCAAATGGTAGTTATTTATATAGTCAGCGCTCATGGTTGACCAGAAAACCTCTGTGTGGTTTGTCCTCTCAAGGTCCGGATTTCGATATACCCGCATCAGATCCTATGACCATAAAATGGACACTGAAATGAGGTAGACTTTTTTTTCAGATACGGTTCAATATTGAAAAGTACCTTTCCAGGTTCATCATTTTAGAAAGCACGTTGGAAAATCATTGTATCTCAAATTTGAATACGTAAATTAAATATTAACATACATTAACAGTTATCCAAGTCATA
This sequence comes from Ambystoma mexicanum, assembly GCF_040938575.1. Lineage (NCBI taxonomy): Eukaryota > Metazoa > Chordata > Amphibia > Caudata > Ambystomatidae > Ambystoma > Ambystoma mexicanum. Next base: position 1,209,615,519 of record NC_090922.1, on the reverse strand, counting down.
GTAAACTCAGTCACCAACATCCTGGCGTATATTTACTTATGCGCTGATCTATTGATAATGTACACATACTGTGCACAGCGTGGAGCTCCTGTTCAGTAAACAGGACATTCTCTGCCAGTATGGTGTTCGGTACATTGAGATCTAAAGTCTGACGTCAAATATGTATTTTTGTAGCCTTAAATTACACACCACGATTGCACAAGTCCATAAAAAACAATAACAAAACACAGATGTCGGTTCTGGGTCATGATTCTTTTACTGGTTTCATGGGCAATTAGTTAAATCAAACGAGGAAATAAAAAAGCTGTGTTTGTCATTATGCTGCTAAAATCTACACTTAAGATGATGGGCGTGGTTTGCAATCGCGGCACTAGGCAATCCAGAGCTGGATGGCGTCTTGTGATGGTCCCTAATGGCGTTCACTGATATCGGATCGGTTATTTTATGGAGCTTTCATCGTTGTGCAATGCAGCAATAAGATGGCGCACCTAGAGAAACACCGTGGAACTGCAGGTCCCATATCACTAAGGTTGCAGGTGCACACGTGTTTTGATTGAGGCACATATGGGGCGCTTTAGTGCCACTTTGTGGCTAAAACAATCCTAAAGAAGGGAGAGAAGGGATTGGGGTTTGAGTGAAAACACTGCGGTAGGTGCTTGTCAGGCCTGCCGGTAGTACCGTACCCCTGCCGGCATACTCGTAGTTATGCGGTCCGGAAAGGATGCCAGTACTTTTCTTCCAGCACCCTTATTTCCGGACCGCCAAATTTATAATGAAGCCCCAAGTCTCTTTCTCACCCTCTTCCTCACCAAACTCTTAGTCCTTTTAATTTTTGTGTTCCCTCTTTCTTTCCCTAGTTTAGCTTCTTTCTCCCGGCCCTAGCGCTGTTTATTCCTCCTCTTCCTTTTCGTAGTTCCTCTTCTTCACCCTAGTCCTTTCACCCCCTTGTACATTCATGTCCTAATCCCTACTCCTAGTCTCGGCTCATAATCTTCATCCCATCTCCTCTTCCTAGTCTCTCTTCCTTTCCCTAGTCCCATTTCTTCCTCCTGGCCCTAGTCATGCGTATTCCTCCTCCTGTTCGTAGTTCCTCTTCTTCACCCTAGTCCTTTCACCCCCTTGTACATTCATGTCCTAATCCCTACTCCTAGTCTCGGCTCATAATCTTCATCCCATCTCCTCTTCCTAGTCCCTCTTCCTTTCCCTAGTCCCATTTCTTCCTCCTGGCCCTAGTCATGCGTATTCCTCCTCCTGTTCGTAGTTCCTCTTCTTCACCCTAGTCCTTTCACCCCCTTGTACATTCATGTCCTAATCCCTACTCCTAGTCTCAGCTCATAATCTTCATCCCATCTCCTCTTCCTAGTCCCTCTTCCTTTCCCTAGTCCCATTTCTTCCTCCTGGCCCTAGTCATGCGTATTCCTCCTCCTGTTGGTAGTTCCTCTTCTTCACCCTAGTCCTTTCACCCCCTTGTACATTCATGTCCTAATCCCTACTCCTAGTCTCGGCTCATAATCTTCATCCCATCTCCTCTTCCTAGTCCCTCTTCCTTTCCCTAGTCCCATTTCTTCCTCCTGGCCCTAGTCATGCGTATTCCTCCTCCTGTTCGTAGTTCCTCTTCTTCACCCTAGTCCTTTCACCCCCTTGTACATTCATGTCCTAATCCCTACTCCTAGTCTCGGCTCATAATCTTCATCCCATCTCCTCTTCCTAGTCCCTCTTCCTTTCCCTAGTCCCACTTTTTCCTCCTGGCCCTAGTGCTGCTTATTCCTCCTCTTCCTTTTCGTAGTTCATCTTCTTCACCTTAGTCTTTTGCCCACCTGTGCTCATTCTTGTCTTAATCCCCGCTCTTAGTCTCTGCTAATAATCTTCCTCCCAATTCCTCTTCCTCTTCCTATTCCCACTTCTTCCTCCTGGCCCTAGTCATTCATATTCCTCCTCCTCCTGTTCGTAGTTCATCTTCACCCTAGTCCTTTGCCCCACTTGTGCTCATTCTTGTCCTAATCCCTCCTCCTATTCTGTGCTCGTAATCCTCCTCCCAGTTCCTCTTCCTCTTCCTTTTCCTAGTCCCACTACTTCCTCCTGGCCCTAGTCATGCTTACTCCTCCTCCTCCTCTTCTTCATAGTTCATCGTCTTCACCCTAGTTCTTTGCCCCCTTGTAATTTTTGTCCTAATCCCTCCTCCTATTTACTGCTAATAATCTTCATCCCCGTTCTGCTTCCTCTTCCTTATCCTAGTCCCACTCATTGGGCCTCATTACGACCCAGGCGGATTTCGCGGTGCTAAATGCACCGCGAAGCATGGCGGAAAGCCGCCGATAGCGCCATGGGGGTTGGCGGATTTACCGCCCCATTCCGACCTCGGCGGAGCGGTAAATCCCCAATCCCCATTCTGCCCTTCCCCATTCCCATTTTTGCCCCATAGGGTATAATGGGAGTGGGGAAGGAGTTAATTACGCCACCGTAAAATACGGTGGCGTAATTAACAACGAGGTCCCGTAGCGCCATGGTTTTCTCCGGCTGGTAAAACCAGGCGGAGAAAACCTCCATGGCGCTACGGGAACTCGTAGTATGGCGGAGAGGTACGCCATGCACTACGCTGGCGTAATACCCTCTCCGCCAGGGTCCTAATGAGGCCCATTGTCAGGTAGAACCTACATACATCGTGTTTTATTGTAAAGATGTTAAAAGTAGGATTACGTTTGAAATCCCAGTTTAGATATTTAAGGAAAGGAATACAAATAATGCCTTTTGATGTACTAGGAAACATGAAAACACGAATGAACAATTGGGGATCCTTAGTTACGTACGCTATGTCAACACCCCATAGAATGAATACATAACTAAGATAGCATCTCTCCCTTACAGGTTGTACTGTCGCTTTGGAGAGCTGAGCTTCTAACATAGTGATAACAGCAGAGTGAGGCTCGGATTCTATGCTGCTTCTATAGCTTTGACAGTCACACTTTGCATTTCTGGATCTGAATTCACTTTAGGTTGTAAATGAATTTCTCCCTCGCTTGCTGATCCTTTTAGGCTTTTAGTAGCTCGAACTTCATCAGGAGTGTACCTTAGCAACTACTCATCCTTTTTCTATGACATTCTTGTCCCGATCCCCACTTCTGGGTGTAGCGCAGCCATATCTGTGGACTAGGCGCATCTTTTATAGCCCTTTAGAACTGCACAGGGTGTGTGGATTTTGTGATTGTTTCACCCTCGGTTAACAATTTCTTTTAGGCTTTTATTTAATTTTTCTTCATTAGGCGTGTTCCTGGGCTCCTACTAGTCTTTCATGTGTCATTCCTGACTCGTCCACTGTTTTCAGGAGTAGCACACCCAGACTTCCGGTCTCTGCAGGAACTTTATAATGGGATCTTCATGTGCACACCCTGCCATAATTTCTCAAACTTTGAGTAGTAGTTCCACCTAGCCATAAAATGCACGTTATGTCTTACTAAATGCCTCAGCATGAAAAACAAAACCAGTGCCACTGCAGTACTTCTGCATTTCAACACCACCGAACTATGGGTTTGGAGGTAAGGCGGAGGAAAAACTTCCAGCAGAATGTTGCAGGCAATTCCTCTGCTTTACAGAGAAAAAAAAGGCCAAACCAGTGGAATTACCTGCCGGCGGAATTAGTGCTGGTGGTAACTCTGCAGCAATCCACATGGAGTCCTATGAGGTCCATAAAATGGGAACAAACACCTCGTACCACCACTTGTAATCTAGCGGTAATTCCACCAGACCATGTGGTGGTAACAGTAAATCCGTTTGGTGGTATCTAGGCAGATTTACAGCCGAAATACCACCAAACTTGTAATGAGGCACGTAAGTCTCCTGAAAAATATTTGCGGAAATACCACCTGCACATGGCTCAAGATATTTCCTCCCAAAAACATTTAGGAATGATTTCCTGCAGAATGACCACTGATGGGGATCTAATAGAACTCTATAATGGGACTAACCGTAACCGTGATTATGGGTGGCTGCAATGTTTAATGGGTTTGGTGATTTGGCATGGCTACTATCGCCAAACTCATGTTGAGGCGCTAAGAGCCTCACAACGAGTTTTAAGGGAACTGAAAAAAACTCATCCTCATCCTGGTCCTGATCCCTTTACCTCCTCCTTGTCCTAGTCCGTGTTCCTCATCCAAAGGCCAGACACTTCCTCACACCATACAGCTGCCTCACTATTGGCAGAGCAATCAAAGGTGTGAGACTAGACTACTGCAACGCCCTATTCGTTGGGACCTCTGAACAAAACATCAAGAGACTGCAGGTGAACCAAAACAATGCCCTACATGCAGCTCTCAGCATTCCGAGAACTCTTGACATCAGAGCAGCAAGAAAGGAAGCGCATCCGGGAAACACTCCTATTCAAAACTCTCTCCATCACCCACAAATGCCTTGCGAACACTGCCCCAAAATACCTGTCTCAAAGAATGACGAGACCCATCTCTGCTAGACTAATAAGATCCTTGCACGCCCACCGCATTGTCCCTCCCATGGTCAAACAAGCCAAAGGAGGAGGGACCAGCTTCCCTGCAGGTGCATCACGCCATTGGAACGTGCTTCCACCCTCACTAAGAGTTATGGAATCCTACTGGCCCTTCCGTAAAAGACACTGCAAGATGAATGTAAGACTTAACCCATCTCCTAAGTGACAAGATTTCATGTGTAACTGGTTCCATTATAGCGCTCTACAAGTGCAATAAATAAATAAATAACTGCTCCTCGTCCTAGTCTTAAACCCAACAGGAGTCAATGGAATTATGGGCTTCATTCCCAGGCTAGCAGTATAGCATTTCTGCCATATTCCTCCAGATTATGCGTTCCAATAATGTGGTGTTAACCCCCATTTTTTAAAATCAATAGTACCCATGGAGATCTTGCAAGTTGTAATATGGGTTGTGATTCCATTGTAGCCAAACCTCTATTTTTTGTAGGTAAAGTGCAGGAGAAACGTCTAGATCTGTGCTGGAGGTGTCTCTTCCACTTCACCTCCATTATCAGAATTTAGCAACGTGGGAAAAGCGGCAGTACATCTGTTGCCACCAAAAGAATTGCCGTAACAGATTGACCTCCACCATTACTGTACCGCCAAACTTGTAATGAAGCCCTATGAGATGAAAACCCATAATCAGGTAATTTGTCTCGAATATGAATGGAGGTATAACCTCCAAAATAAAGTAAGGAATTTCCAGTGGTATTTCCTCCAGGAGCAGTTCTCCATTCCCCCTACAGGACTTCAGATTGAGACTAACCACAACTCATAATTGGGTGGAGATTCAACAGTTACCACCGGTGGTAACTTGCATTCTCTCTGGAGCAATGAGCACTGCAATACCTCCAAACATGAAATGATGTCTTACAGATAAACAAAAGAAAGCACCCTACATGTGCTCACTGTACTGTGCAGGTTTCTTATTATTGTAATCCCAAAATCTGTATCGGCCCTAATTTTCACAATCCTACAAATCTCTTGCATGTTACTCCCATGCTATTTAATTAAAGTCTGGTCCTTGCTACAACTCTAAAGCAAAAGTCTGGTAATGATAAACTCCTTTATAACACCAAACATGCCTCCTACAAAGTTATTCTTGAAAACCGCACTGCTATACTGATGGGGTGGTGTAGTAGTATTTCATAATTACCAAAGTGTGTCTCCTACTTGCAAAGAGGAAACCGTTCGTGCTTCAATGTCCCCCTCCTTACACTTGCCTCTCAACCCCCTCCTTCTCTATGCGCTGCACCGTCGAAATCTACAAAGGCAGATATTGTTTCTCTCCTGCCAATATCAGCCAATGGCCAATGCCTCAATTATTGGTGACTTCAACCATTTGGCAGAAGATGTCTCCCTTCCAAACTGCCGTGATCGTTTTAAATGATCTCACCCATGCACATGTACCCCTATCTATCCAACCACTGCAGGGTTAAAGCCACAGCACTCTTCTCTATGTTGGAACTACTATGACGCGGCCACCTACACTTTTCTTGTTCTTGATTCTATTCAATGCATGTCCACCTCATTGCAACAAAAACACGACTTTGCCCCACAAAAATCAGCTGCCTCCTTGCCAATAATTCTCGGCTTTGCTACACATAACGACTAGCCAACCTAAAATCTATTACCACTTAATTCCCAAACTAAGCTGGCTCTGGGTGCCTATGCTCCCTCCAAAATGACTACCGTCACTTGGAAGAAAACAGAGGTAAACGGCACTTCCACAACCTACCATGGAAATGAAAACAAGACTATTAGAGAAGATGTTTATATTTATGATACATCTTCCTGACCTGTGACAACCCCAGAACCTTTTGCTTGGACTGGGTGATTATTGTCCCTTGTCCCTAGGTGAAGGGAAATGTTTTTCCCCTATCACCTAGTCTTTTGCTCTTTTTATGGGTGACCTTTTGATGTCTCTCCATAGTGTATGATTGCAGTTATAGTTTCCTATAATGTTTGAGCTTAGACTGGGTTGCCCTGTTGGGCTTCCCTGTTAATTTCTCTTTAATGTCCTTGGGTGAACTACTGTTCCCAAGGGGTAATGAGGGATTTTCATCCCTTTTACATTTTATATAGTGAGCCAGCACACCCCACCTCATGTGGAGTGCTGTGGGCCCCTAGCTTACTTGCCTGCAGCACTTTTGTTACAATTGCATGTTTACTTGAATGGCTGGTGGCAGTGGTTTTACCTTAGTGACTTTATGGTCTTACTAGTCACAGGCTGTATTTCAGCCCCGGCAATACACAGAAGGGCACCCATTCTGCTAGAACGTTGGGTTCTTTCTTTTTTGCCATTTGTAAGAATGCTTATTGTTTTTGAGGTCTTCCCCTGCCATTCTAGGTAGGAACAGCCTCAGTGAAAGTTGTGTCTTCAGCGGGAATCCTTTGTATTCCCCACCCAGGCTCCAGAGTGTCTGAGAAGACAGGAAGTGAGCGAGGAGTCCAGAACTCTGCAGACCATTGTCTTTCACCTTGCCTGAAAGGAACCAACTTCCAGTGCCGGGCTGGCTTTCCTGACAGCCAGACCGCCCCGTTCTGTAAACTGCAGGGAGAGATTGCAGAAGTTGTGCTGTAGTTCCTGATAAATGCTCCGGACCTGGAAGATACTGACAAGTAGACCACTGGAGCTGAAACCGAAGAGGAAGATGAAGAAAACACATCTGTAGCCATTTGCCTGCTGTGTAACTTCAGCCTGCTGCAACCCTTCCTTACAATCGACCTGGGGGTCCCGAATGTGATGACTACCAGTGAGATCCACTAATCTCAAGAAGACCTGCCTTTTGAGCCATGCCATGATGTGCTGCAACCTTGCTAGGCTGCAAACCGCCAATACCCTGGGACCTCGAGCCTGAGTGCATTGCATGTACTTCCGAAGTCCGAATCCAGCTGAATGTTTGGTGGACTCCGACTGGACAGCCAAAGACACACATCAAATCCCTGAAGTCCCCGCAGAACCGAGAGCGTGAAGAGAATCAGACCGGCGATGTTCGTTCTTCAACTGGCTGCTGTGAAAAGGCGCCAAATCTACAGAGCCATGATAATCCATGAAGACACCTTTTCTGGAAGCCTCCTCTGATGACTGCTGCTGCAAGTTTCCATCCAGTGTTCAGTTCTTTTGTCTCCAAACCAAGAATCCAGGGACTGGGTCCTGTGCTGATGCATCCTGAAGGCATCCACTCCAAAGCTCTTCTTTTCTCCTATGGTACTGTGTGGGCTTTGGTAATACTTACCTTAATTCTGGTGTGCATGTGGGAGGTTGAGTGGGTGATTGATGTTGTTGGGAGTTTGCCAATAACACCTGCCCAGGCCTAATGCTGGAACACATATAGGGAGCCTTCTAAGAAGCCCCTGAACACTTTTAACTAACTCTAAAAGTGAAAACATTCTTGTTTAAGAAGATCTCCTATGGAACTTTGACTTTCCTGCAACTGAACCCAAATATCAACCTGCCTAGAGCTGGCACCTAGACCACTAGGGTCCCTCTTCTGCCTCTGAGAGAACTCATGCAATAGACAAGGGAAGGACTGACTAAGAAAAGGCTTCTGTTTTGAAAAGTATCACAAGTGTAAAAGTACTTACCTGCTGAAAGAAATAGTGTGGTAACTGTATCTCTGTGAAAGAAGAATTTACAAAGTATCATTACGTTTCTGCTTACCTTTGAGTTGCATTTTGCCCCTCTAAAATGTGTATACATTGCTTTAATAACTTTGAATGGTGTGCCGCCCTTTCTAAAAATGTATAAGTGTTAGTACTGTTTTAGTATTCTTAACTGAATGAGTGTAAAAGCTCACCAATACGGTTTCCTTACCTTGAATAACATTGGGCCTCATTACACGGTAGGCGGTAAGGGTTTACCGGTACCGGTATTTTACCGGTACCGGTAAACCCTTACCACCTTACTACGAGGTCCCTTTACGGGTTGGGGAATTTAACGCCTGCTTTTTGCAGGCGTTAAAAACCAACCTGCAAAGGGACCAGGGAGCTAATTACGGTACCGAAATTTGCGGTACCGTAATTAGCGCCTTCCCCATTCCCATTATGCCCTATGGGGCAAAAATGGGAATGGGGAAGGGCAATGGGGGAAAGGGGAATTACCGCCCCACCAACCTTGGAATAGGGCGGTAATTCCCCTTTCCACCAAGGCGGTGCTGGTATGCATGGACCAAGTACCTTGGTCCACCGCCATCCGTGTAATGAGGCCCATTGTGTCTTTCTTAAAGAGTAACATTGGGTTTGCCTCCCCTGATCTGCTTTATACAGACCTAAAACAGTCTAGAGGTTCATACTGGTCTTATGAGTTGCTTGAAGCCCCTCCTAAAACTATATGGTTACTTACATTGAATAGCTGGTACTCTTCTCAACTTGTAACATGGGGTTGTGCCTCCCCTGAAACTGCTTAGAGTATTTCCAAAAGAGTCATAGGGTCAATTACTTACCTTGAAAAGCATTGTGTGTTTCTTAAAGTGTAACAGTGTTTTGCCTTCCCTGGTTTGCTTAGTGTAGTTAAATAGTTACTGTGCATTCATACTTGTCGTTGATTCACTTAAGGCTCATTCAGAAAGTATACTAGCTCTGAACTAAGTTCTAAAAGGTAATGTTGCAAGGAGTATACTTGTAACAGGGTTGGTTTATTAGGTGATTTCATAACTCAGTGTCACTGAATGACTGGCAGGGTCAACTACCCTTGAATTACTTGTAATCTTTTGTTTTTAAAACCTTTATCTATTCAGCTTGATGTCTCAAAAGAGTTTAGTTTAGTTTAGTTTATTATTTTTATGGCGCGCCATACCCTGGAATATCAGGGCGCAAACAGACAAGGATATGCTCAACTTAGTTACAGATGCATAGAAATCAGATGAAAGTACAGATGCGCTGAGCTTGGTTACAGATATGCTCGGCTAATTGCAAGTACAAGGAAACGGGAGGAAGTGTAGACATAGACATCAGCAATATTACAGTAAGCATATATGAACAGGGAGAAATCAAGGACAGGGGAGCATGGAGCATGCTCCTTCCTGGCCCTGTTCACGTAATATATAGTTATATACAGTTATGTACAATGTGACACGTGGAATAGTTAGCTGTCATTGGCTCTCAGCCACCTAGTGAGGTTTTGTCTAAATTTTGCGAAAGGCTGATGTTCTCTGAGGTCATGGGGGAGGGAGTTCCATAACTGCGCAGTCTTGACCGGGAAGCTATTTCCTCCTATAGTGGCAAGTTTGAAACGCGGAACTTGGAGGCAGTTTGCGTTGGCTATTCTGGTAGGTCTGGAAGAAGTCCTTTTGCGTAATCTATCCATGAGGTAAGGTGGAGCTTTGTTATTGATACATTTGTGGGTGAGGGAAGCGATTTTGAGATGAGTACAGGCAGAGGCCCAACCGGGGCAAGCATTGACAATTGCAGTTCATACAGTTAGGTCACAACATTGTACTTGGCCATAACGTTATAAGCGTGAGGGGGTGCAGTTAGAGAGAGGAGATCTAGGACATCAAGAGTTCAAGCTGTGGTACGAACAGGAGAAGAGGAAGCCAGGGATGCAGCATCAGAGTCTCTGTGGGTAGCATGTAAGAGCGAAACTTCATCCAAATATTCCTGAGCCTGGAGTGTGGCGGTTGTTGATTAGACCAGGCCTCTTCTGTGTCTGATGCCCAGGTTAACGCCCTAAGCCATTGCATGTGTGAGGGTGGGCCAGGGCGAAGCCAGCATTGTAAGATGCTGCGCACAGCCAGTAGCAGACATAAACCAGCCAGTTTTTTGGAATCACGGCCCAGATCTGGGAAGTCGTGGAAGAGACACAACAATGGGGACGGGCCGATTGTACAGTCCGGGATAGCAGCCACGGTAGCACATACTTCCTCCCAGTACTGTACCAGCTTAGGACAAGCCCAAATAATGCGAATGTATTTGGCGCTCTCAGTTCCGCACCTGGGGCATCTGGGGGGATAGTCCTTTGACGTGTGGTGTAACCGAATTGGAGTAAGGTGGTATCTGTGTAGGACCTTAAACTAGATCAACTTGAACCAGGAGTTAAAGGACCCACTATGGGGGCATGCACACATGAGTTTCCAGCGTTCGTTGGTCATTTCCATGACCAGGTCCTCTGCCCATTTGTGCTTCAATTTCTCAAAGAAGGGGGTCGTTCTAGTTTGCAACAATGTGTATAGTCTGGATACCTTTCCCTTAGAGGAGTTGAAGCTGCATAGCTGCACGACAATTTGGTCATCGGGGGGTATCGTGGGGAAATCTGGGTTTTTGACTTTCAGAACTTTTTTGGAGTGACGAGTATTGGAGCTACGCGGACGGTTTCTGTCTAAGGATGGGTGGGAGATCTGGCCACTCTATGAAATTGGCATTCTCAAAGATGTCTCGAATTGTTCCATAGCCTCTTTGTGGCCCACCGGTGTATGATGGATGATGATACATGTGGGACCCCTGGGAGGAAGTTCCATAGTGGCAAATCATCATGGAATGGGTGGGAGATACCCAATAGTTTCCAGATCTTTGATAAAGCAATAGATGTGCTGACGACAGGGTCCTGTGATTCCAACACGGTCGGCAGGGGAGAAAGAATCAAGGAGCGAACATCACGGTCACTGACTGCCATACTCTCCAGTCTGACATGTGGGGGCTGGGGGGGAATCCTGTGTGTTAAACCCGTATGAGGCAAATTGGGCCTGCGCTACCAGCCAGTATTTGAGGAAGTCGGGGGCGTTAAATCCTCCACCCTCCATGGGGGTGGTCAATCTTGCAAGTTTTAGCCGAACTGCCCCGGAATGCCATATGAAGGTGTTTACAGCCCGGGTTAACAACTGAAAAAAGCCATCTCCTGGCCATAGTGGTAAATTGATGAATTTTTACAATAGTTAGGGGAGTACGACCATCTTTAGAATCCCAATCCTGCCAGCCAGGGAATTTGGAAATCTCGCCAAGGCCTTTTGAGTGATTCTCGCAAGGTACTTCTGATAGTTCTCCTTGAACAATGACTCAGGATGGTGAGTTACTTCTATACTGAGGTAAGTAAAGTTCGACTGGGACCAAGTGAACCCCATAAGATCGGGAGGGGGAAGGGTGCATTCAGTGAGTGGGAAGAGGTTTGATTTGGAAAAGTTTATTTTGAGCCCGGAAATGCACCCAAAGTTGACCACATCTTCCAGTATCGGGGCTAGGTTGGTAGAGGGGGACCTGATGTAGAGCAGGGCATCGTTGGCGTATAAAGAGATGATATCCGCCTGGCCTGCCGTTCGTAACCCTCTATGTGCATGACACTGGCGCATCCTATCCGCAAATGGTTTCATGGCTATTGCAAAAATTAAGGGGGAGAATAGGCAGCCCTGCCTTGTGCCTTTAGAGTTTCGAAATGGGGGCGAGCATCTGTCCTCGGTGCGGGCCACCGGATTGGAGTAGAGTAGTCAAACCTAAGAAAAGAATCTAGGTCCTAATTTACATTTTTCGAGGACGTGCCAGAGGTACTTCCATGACACGGAGTCGAAATCTTTTTGCATGTCTAGTGCAGCAGCCACTGCTTGCACGTTGGGGCTAATTCTACTGATTATATTATCTCAGGTTCAGGGAGGTGGAGCGCCCTGGAATGAATCCAGCCTGATCTGAATGAATGATATGCGGCATGAAGGGGGCTAAGCGTGAGGCTAGCAACTTGGCAAAAATGTTAACATCACAGTTAATTAGCTATAAGGGACGGTATGAGCCGCATTGGATGGGGGGTTCCCCAGGCTTAAGAAAGACCGTTATCATAGCCTCCCGAAGAGAAAGGGGAGACTGCCTAATTCACAGGCCTCATCCCACAGGGCCATCAAGTGCGGAATTAGGAGTAATTTATAGCGTTTGTAAAATTCTACTGGGAGGCCGTCCGAGCCTGGGGACTTGGCAGATGACAGGGCATCGATAGCCTCTGAGAGTTCCTCAGCAGTAAACGGTCTCTCAAGAGAGTTATTAGTTTCATAGGAGGGAACCTACAGGGGAAGTCTGTCCAGATAGGCGTCAATTTCGGCTGAGGGGGTATCCTCAACTTCTGAATAAAGGGCTTCATAGAAAAGCTGGAACTCAGTGTTGATATCCTGAGGGAGCGTGGCTAAGGTGCTGTCGGTTCTCTCAATAGCAGGAATGTGGGGGAGCCAAACTTGCGGCGAATGAGTCTTGCTAAAATCCGGCCCGGACGCTCGCACACCCCCCATATTTTCTCGCAAGATGGGCGTTGTCGAGAAATTTCACCTCACGCTCCGCGTGTGCTCGGAACGTATCTAGCTCCTCGCTCAAGGACACTAGGGTCTCGGGGGATTGACAGAGGGCATATTGAGACTCAAGCGAAGCAAGAGCTGACTCGCTTTTTTGGATATCCCCTCGGGTCACTTTCAGAATACCACTTTCTTTAGAGATGGCAATACCCCTAATGTATGCTTTGAATTTCTCCCACAGAGTGGATTGTGCGGAGACCGAGTTAGTATTGAATTTGTAGAAGTCCTCAATGGCAGTCTCTAGTTCTGAGGCAAAGGCTGTGTCGAGCAGGGAGTTTGGTTTCATTCTCCGCCCCCGAATGCTTTCGTAGTCTGGACCCCAGCAGAGAGAGATAGTTACAGGGGAGTGGTCAGAAAGGGTTCTGGGTAAAATTCACTGCTGTGAGACGTTCCTTACCTGTATATCTGAAATCAACCACCTGTCAATTCTAGAGTGCGAGTCGTGCACTGAAGAGTGAAAGGAGTATGTTCGGGCCTCGGGTTTAACAGTCTCCATGCGTCCACAATAGTCAGCCGGGGAAGGTATGACAGAATAGTGTAGGCTGCTCTAGAGAGTTGGCGGGTTCAGGAGCCCGATCTGTCGAGGTCTACGTCTAGTATTGTGTTGAAGTCACCCCCCCCCCATAGTATTGGTACCATTGGGAAGAACTAAGAGAGAAGCAAAATGAAGATAGAATTCGGGGTCATCTAAGTTGGGACCATAGATGTTCAGCAACACCAGTTCTTTATTTTGTAGAAAACCGTGGAGCAGTACATATCTACCCAGTGGGTCTGTCTGTGAGGATTTGCAAGTAAATTTAAGGCTTCGGTGGATCAGTGTCATAACTCCCCGACTCTGTGTAGAATAGTTGGTATAATATCTTTGAGGGCCCATCCCTTAGCAAATTTTTCACAGTGCTCGGCCCCTGCGTGCGTTTCTTGAAGAAGTAGAACTTTAACCCATTGGCGTTCAGCACGTAATTGTAATTGCCTCATTTTCTCATAATTACCCAGCCACCGCACATTCCAGCTCATGAACATCACGTCATCGACACCCATTTGAGGGTTTATAGACAAAAAGTCGAAAACATAATGTCGAATAGCAAAAATGTCGAAAAAAAAATGTCGAATGTAAAAAAGTCGAAAACACATACATATAATAGGAAAAGTCATAATTTCGAAAAAAAAATGTCGAAAAAAAATTGAAAACCCAAAACACTCTTTTTTTTTTTTTACCCAGATAGTAACATTTATTATGGGGGGGGTCCCCCCCCAACCCCCCCCCCCCTCCTCCCCATCCCCCCCACCCCCCATAGATATACCTTTAATTATTTTTAAAAAATCTTTAATATAATATTAAATAATTAATTAATTATTTAAAAAACCATCCCAAACCCCTATCCCCAACCCCCCCCCCCATCCTCCCCATCACCCCCACCCCCCATGGAAATACCTTTAATTATTTTTAAAAAAAAGTTTAATAAAATATTTATTATTAACACATAAAATCGAAAAAAGTCGAAAAAAAGTCGACATTTTTGTTTTTCGAAATTTTGTTTTTCGACTAAATATTTTCGACATTTTTACTTTCGAATATATTGTATTCGAAATTATGACTGGATACCCCATTTGAGTAGGGACACTGTATAGATCTTGATCCTCGGTAGGATAGCAACCCAGGGCCTGGAGCTCAGGATAGGGAAGCAACACCCCCCTTAACATATGGCCAACCCGGGATTGTCACTCATGCCGCACCCTTTGTGATCATCAAGCCTTTTTTAACATAACCCCCTCCCCAACCCGCCCCCACACACCTCCCTCCCCCAATCAGAGGAATGGCAACTCCATAACCCAATACCAAATCCAAACCAATGGCATCAACGCCTGGGGGACTGTGCACTGGCCTGGCGGCGATGCTCCAGACTGGGGGCACTTAAGGATAGGTAAGATGCATTGAACCATTAACATGAAACATACATAGGAACTTATGTCAGGGAGATCAGAACGCCGAGAGGCAAGAGACCGTTATGAGTGCATAGCTGACGGATGGATCTCCTATGCCGATGGGTTGGGGTACGCCCCACCCAAAAGGTGTTCAGACATGTAACAATTGCCAACTGGTTGACCAGGCCATGAGGATTCAAACAGGGAAATCCTTGTCTATGAATTTGGAGGCCTCCTAAGGGATCGTGAAAAAGAAAACCTGATTAAAGTGGTCAATTCGCAGTTTGGCAGGATACAGCATGGAATATTTGACCTGCCGGTCACAGAGTCTTTTCTTAACCGCCAGGAAGGTTTTGCGTTCCTGTTGAACCGCAATTGAAAAATCAGGGTATAGGTGGATCCTAGAGGACCCTAGTGTAAGCTCCCCCTTGGCCCTCACAGCCCTGAGGAGGGCATCTCGATCACGAAAAGTTCAAGATCCTGGCTATGATGGGGCACGTGGGGGGGGGGGGCGACAGGTCTGGGTTTTGCTGTTAGAGCTCGATGGGCTCTTTCTATTGCGAACTGTGGCGAGAGCGTAGGGCAGCCGAGAAGTGTGAGTAAGGTGCGCTCCAAGTAGTCTTCCATGGGTTCATTAATGCTCTCCTCTGGAATCCTAATTATGCGGAGATTATTGCGCCTAGAGCGAGATTCGAGATCCTCATTCTTTATGGACACCTCAAGCACACGTCTAGATAATGAGGAGACCTCTGCTCGGAGAGTGCCCAAATCGTCTTCGGTAACACCAACCCTCGTCTCAATTTCAGTCACTCGGCTGTCGGTTTTCTCAATGTGTGCTTTGATCGAAGATAAGGAGCCATTCATATCATCCAACATGGAGTGCAGAGTGGTGAACCCTTCGCGGATATACTCCATCATTCTCTGTGAGTCTACTACATCAGGGGGAGTCGAGTTGGTGGGCTCGGGGTCAGGGACCTCCTCTGCATGTTTAGATGGTGCCTTAATGAACATGTTGATAGAGCTCTATTTGTTCCCCCCCAGCACCTTTTGTCATGATGGGATTTGAGAGCAGGCCTGCGGGTCCCGGAAGCCAGTAACGTAGGAAGGCGTGCGTAGTAGAGGGAGGACCGCAGGTGTGAGCAAGTGGATGAACAAGAGGTGCCACATGGGGCCACACCGGGCCAGGCTGGCCTAAAGGGCTTTGGTCTCATAGCATGGCACCCAGGTTATGCAGCGACGTGCCCGTACGACAGTCTACGCCTCCGAGCCTTATGATAAATGTATGGGTATGCAGAGGGCCCAGAGGAGAGAATGCCCAGGGAGAACCAGTTCGGAATTAGGGTGTGAGAGCAAGAAAGCAGCTGCAAGTGCTGGGAACACCTCACACCAGGGGCACCATGGACTTAAATGTGCCATGTGAAGCGCCCCCGAGTGCCCAAGCGGCAGTGCATGCTAAGGTAGGAGAAGGACGCCAGATGGTTGATGCGACCGAGACTGGCTGAAGTACAGTTAGTGCCTCCCAAACCACCGGCAGCAGGTATTCAGCACATGTGTAGAAAGGATTCACTGGTGAGCGCCCCCCGGGTCGCAGGGAGAGTGAGCGATATACATGGTTTGTGTTTCAAGTTCTTTGTCTAGATCACCCCACACACTGTGCCCAGGTAGCCGCTCCGTCGAGGACCCAGAGACAGAGGTACTGTAGTTGTGCAAGTGTGAAGGAGGATTGTGGGACCAGAGTCTTCTGTCACGATTACTATTAAAGCCGCCTATCTCTAGGGCAATGCTGTAGGACAGGTTCCTTCATTTGTGCAGCAGATCAAGTTTGAGTGAAGTTTATAAGGATTCCGAGGCTGCTTGTGTGGATTGTGTTCCCCCATGTAGTACAGATAGTGAGATGACCCCTTCCAGTTGTATCCGGTCGTTGACGGTTGTGTAGTGGTGCCCCCTATGGCTCAAGGCTCTGGTCTATCCGGCTCACCAAACCTGAGCCCTGGTAGGTATGTTGCCCGGGGGGCCAGGAGAGGCCACAGCCCCCGCAATGGGGCCCTCAGTAGTGCAGGACAGGTCGCCACAAGGTTTACAGTATTTCCAGGGGGAGGGGGCAACCCAGGATGGGATGTTAAACTTGGAAGTGAGCACCGGGCCCCCCCAGGCCCCAGGAACTCACCATTGTGTCCAGGCCTCACTCGCTTGGTACGCAGCGGTGACACCCCACGGGGTGTGCAGCCGTCAGGAGATCCAGAGCGGGAGCCCCGCACCAGTCCCACCTCGGCTGGCGACACAGCAGAGCCGGCCCACTCTGTGTCGGGCAAGTCGAACGTTGCAGCAGATGAAGTCGTGCCCCAGGCGCTGGTGGATTCAGAGGCGAGGTCCCGCCAGCCCGCAGCAACAGAGTCTACTCAGGGGGGGTGCCCCCCACCCCCAAGCCACGAAGGCCCAGGAGTGATCTGTGCAGGGGAGCCCGAAATGCACGGGCAGTAGGCCCCTCCCCCACCACAGGCCGCGAGTCCCCAGCCTCAGTGACCACCCCTCCTGGAAGTGGCCACCGGATTAGGCCGCCGCCGTCACACAGCCCAGAAGCAGCTGTCCAGAGCTGCAGAGCAGAGCCCGCTCACACCACAGATTTCGGCCGAAAACTAGCACAGGCTCGTTGGTACAAGCCGCTGATGTCTCCTCGACCAGCAATTGCAAACCAATGCAGGATTTACCAAGTTTTACACCTCCCAGGACGGAGCTCACTGTTAAGCAGCCATCTTCGCTGTGCGCAACAGCGCCCCCCAAACTACTTGTAATCTAAAAGTATATCTAACCTGGTCTTATTTCCCAAGAATAGTATATTACTATCCTGATTGTATAATATTAGGTTTAGCTCACCTTGACTTGCTTCTTGCTCCTCTAAATATGGGTATACTTTGGTTTGCATACCATAGATATTGAGTTGTGTTTTATGATTGTGTTTATATGATGATACTTACTTACCCAGGAATTATCTTGGTCTACTTGTATTTAAATAAACCCTTTATTTTTACAATACATAGTGTTTCAGCGTTTTCTTTGGACTATACTAATGTTACAATTTCTTTGTACCAAGCCACAGCCCTCTCTACCTCCTAAAATAAGCCTGGCTACTCTGTCCTTGCTACCAAAACATTCTCAGGTGGTACAGTCTTATGCTAAGAGTGGAATTTATGTACTGCTTCAGATATGGATTTTATGGACTCTGGTAGGACTTTAGAAAAACTATCCTAACACTGTTGGCATGCACTGGGATTTGTGTAGATTGGATTACATTGACTATTCAGATACTTTGTGTCCATAGGAAACCTTCCAGTAGGTTTGGTTTAGCCAAAGTAAAGTGTACTAATTGTATTTTCAATTTAAAACTAACCATGGGCTTATTTAATCCTGATGCATTCCTTAACGTACCAATGCAAAACTGTTCACATTTTGTAAGGAGTATGACCTCTCCTGTAAAGGAAGAAAGCTTCAAACAAGACAAAGGTTGTGGGACCACCAAAAGGTTTCCACAGAACCTGTCTTCTTCTAACCATAGTGGTGAAAGTGAGGGTGAGGTTGTTTTAGGCAACAGTCTAAATTCCTCTGGAGATTTTTTGTTTCTTGTATGATCCATGTCTGTTATGGAAAATAAAGGACAGTTCTAACTTGCCCTTGGCTGAGTTCTACGTCTTTTACTGGGGGAGGGTTTGTTGGGCCCTGGGTACTCTGCTAAATGATTGGTGTGTAGCACGAACCCCAGTCCTCTAGTATACCTTTACAAATTGGTAGCAGAGGATGGTTCACTACGCCCGTTCGGCATAGAGCCGCCTCTTCCATCGCAGCGTCTGGTGTACTGTGAGGCGCTCCACGGACCATGAGTCACACGGTGGTGCACCACATGAAGAGGCCGTCATGAGCTGCCTTTGAAAATATCCTGCCCACGGTCCATGAGGAGCACAGCAGACCAGAAGAGCGGTGTGGCATTTTTTAGAAGAACCGTTAGCCGACCAGCGTCAGTGAATCACAGGGTGTAGGTATTGACTCAGCCCCATGGCAATTGAGGGGGGTGGTAAAGAAATGCTGAGTGTGGGGTGTTGATGAGTATTATTGAGTATTGTTGAAGTATTGTTGAGCTTTGTGAAGTTTAGTTGAGGAGGAAGCAGAGGTAGATATCATTTATTCGTGGTTAGGGAACATTCGATCTTGAGGTAAAAGGTTCAGGCGGTTAGCCTAGACAATTTACTTAAGGGTACAGATGACAGAAGTTATGTAAATATTGGATTTCCTGTGGATTCGGCATTTTAGCTTGGGTCATGGATGATGGTATCCCTGTGTATACGACTTAGCACATGGAGCTTGCTTGAACTGCGAAAGTTGTTCTTCTGGTTAAGTCTCGCAGAGGCTTTTTATCTACAAGGCGACGCTGTAGGTACAGATTGAGTATGTGAAATATTGTTATCTCCTGTTAGGAGGCTGGACGACGGCCGTGGTTATATGTTGGGTGTGTTTTTGAAAATGTCTGTGTAATGGGAATATATCGTTGTGAGCTCTGTTAGTGATTGCCATCATTCACTTACTTACTGTAGAGGTGATTGTCACAAGTAAGGTCTGTATATAGGACTAGGAGAGCACAAGGAGGTACAGAATTCGGTTTGACAATTAAAAATGGACGGAGTGTAGGCTGTTCTGTGGAGGTGCGCGGAAGGCGCATGCGTGAGATCGCTGGGTGTGCCTGAGGAGGCTCAGAGTTGCAGAAGGGTGGTGCGCAGAGCACACCTGAAAAGTTGGCTGGGAGCCAGAGAGGCTTGTGATGTTGTGAAAAGAACTGGTATCTGTGAAATTGAACAAAAATAAGATAAACTGTATTTTGTGTGTGAATAACAATGGAAGTGTCAAAAACCTCGACGTGAGGTCAAATAAGTATTAAAAAGCAATGTGTTGTGGTAAAGGTGCAGGGGACACGCCCCTACATCATCTATGCAAAGCTCATCCGCAATATAAAGCCAAGAATTGTAACTATAGCATGGAATGGACACGAAGCAAAGAGGGTAAATTGTCTAAGCCATGGCCAAAGGGCAGGAGCTTCTCCAAATATGTGAAGCAACTGTTACATACACACATACAAGAGGTTTATAATGGGAAAAAGCTGAGCAATCGTATGGCAATATTCGAGCATTGGAAGGTTTCAGGACAATTGAGGGGATGTGCCGCAGCATCAATGGATGCTGAGCCAACAGGAGACCCTGGGCGAAAAGCCCTCGGCCCCCACTTCCCCACCTCCTCCTGAGCATGGAAACAAAGGGGCTACAGCAGAAGCTCAGGGATTATACCCTATATGAGAATTAAAAGCAGCGAAGGGGTACACAAATCCAATATTCGCACCTCCACCATACACCAAGGAAGAGGGGCAGAAAGGGATCGCACCAGCGAGAGTGGGAGCAACAAGTGGTGGAAGTGAAAATGGGATGTGCATTGAAAAGCAGACAAGTACAAGGGGATGTGACCTGGGAACAGAAGAAAGAAGGGAGGGGCTGGAGAATATAGGGCCTCATTACGACCCTGGCGCTTACGTAATGAAGGGTGCCGGTACGGATTCCCTTTGCGAAACCCGGACCAGACGTCTGTTAAAACCAGACATCGTTTCCGGGTCCCGCGAGGGGAAGAGGGAGGTAATAACGGGCCATTTGTAATGGCCCGTTATTACCCCCTCCCCATTTCCATTGAGCCCTATTGGGGCTCAAATGGGAATGGGGAATGGTTCCTTCAAGGAGGAATAACCGGGTCACCCAATGTTGGAATGTACCGATTATTCCTCATTGAAGGAACCCGGTATTGGAGCCCGGTTTGGAGGTAGCCATGGTGCTAGTAGCACCATGGCTACCTCCAAACTCGTAATGAGGCCCATAGTATCCAACGAGTAAGGAAGTAGCTGGTTGCAAAGAGAACAGTGAAGCACGAGAGTGGGCAGAGATAATGGAAGAGGTGGAGAGATGAGAAAAACGGGAAAAGGAGGACTGCGAGAGAGTGTTAAGGAGAAAAGCAAAAGGCAGAAGAGAAAGAGCAGGAGCCACAAGAGATGAGGAGGAGGAGATAGCGAGGAAAAGGACAGTTTTGATAAAAAGGGAGAGGAGGACGTTGGAAATAGAGCGGCTCATAAGAGAGCGCAAATGCAAAGAGGATGGCGAACACGCAGTGAGAGACATAAGACTAAGATTGGGATTACCACGTTTTAACGATGACAAAGGAAGAGATGAGTAAGTAGGGTGAGATTGCGGCAGGAAAAGTGATAGGGCAGCCTGCTGCCAGACAAATCCAATACTGGGTCTTCCATGAGGGAGGACTGCGAGAACCTAATTGATATAAAAGGGGAACCACAGGGAGGTACGGTACTGAGGAGACTACGCTTCCAGGATGATGTCAACAGTGAGTTGGGAGACACCGACTCTGACTATGACTTGGTAGGGAGTGAGGACGAGGGAGTAGGTTGACCTGTTTGTCAATCAACAGGGAAGCACACCGATCGAAGGTCGACATGGGGAGCAGACAGAGACACAAGGGATTGCGGGGTGACAAGGATGAGAGACCACGTCGGTCCAGGGTTACATTGCGCAGCATGGACAATGTAACTCTGTATACACAGAGGCTTAGGGACCTTCCAGCATGATGGAAGGAAGACTTGGCAAGGGCATTCACTGCCACCAAAGACACCGGGAGATTGGATGGGGACAGTGGGTTAACAGGGAGATTGGATGGGGAGATCGTGTTGACACAGATTCCCTTACTGGAAAAGGGAGGGGATGACCTCAATATATACCATGGAAACATATCGACAAGGAAACTGAGGTGTAGGCTACCCTTGTTTACCGTGGGGACATGTATATACAGAATGGAGATGATGACATTAGGGCAGAAGTTAGCAGTAGGGGACATAAAAGGTTTACTAGTGGCAACCCTCGGAGAGGCTGCCAATGACATATGGAAAAGGGCTGGACACCCAGGATTAACCACCTGGAACATGGTGCACAATGGTTCACCGTTTGATAACTGTAGAGCGGCCGTGTGGCAAGTTCTACGGGCGCAGAACCCAGACATGTCAGATATTAGTGCACTCATGTCATACAGAATGGCGGAAGACAAAGACTTCCTACAATATATTCCGGCTATTCAAGAGTTATGGAGACTTGAAACGTGAGAACCGTGGGACAAAACAGTGGCATTATTCTATCATATACTATGTCATGGGTTGCCAGAGCAGGTGCAAGGTCAACTAAAGAAGTTGGTGGGGATGCAGGTAAACTGTAGTCAGAAATACAACTTACAATAGTACATTACTGCAGGTTAATGCAAGAAAGCGTGAGGAAAAAGTGGGAGGAAAGGAAACAGGAAGAGGTGAAGTTAGTGCAGAAGAAACTATCTAATTACGCAATGGAGGAAGCAGTATTAACTAGCACGGGAGGACAAGGTGCACCTCAGACACAGTATGCACCGCCGCCCGCAGGAGCAGTCTTCATGTTGTGAAGGGATGCGCAGCATGAATTCTGAGGAAGAGGGGACGGTGGTATGGGCATCAAATGCAACAAAGCCAAGGGGGATTTTTGGGAGGTATCGCGATAAGGGTAACAAATGAAGCAGGGCCCAGAAGGGTTCTCTGGAGGATATCGGAGGCAAATAAGAGAATCACCCCAGTGCTGGGTGTGTGGACAAATAGGACATATCTCTAGGGTATGTAGAAGTAGAGGGAGATGCAGAGATTGGGGGAAAATGCCAGCCAGCATATCCATGGGAACAGAATGAGTATTATGCACAGGACCAGGCACAACAACAAGAACATGCACCAAATGCATACCCGCAGACACATCAGCCCATGACACAGACACTACAAATGCAGGCGCCAGCGCAGCATTACCCGCAGACATCCCAGGAACCATAGATACAGAATAACACACATCCATCAAACACAGCACAGCAAAACGATGGGACACTGGCACGCACAGACTCCATGGCACTGACTCCCATTAGAAAGTTAGGGGGGCTACCGTGGTGTGAGGCAACCCATTTGCAGGAAACGGAATGTCATTATACCCTCAATAGGACAGCCCACAGACAGACCTGATGTGTTCCATCCTATCGATTACATCCAACCCGACGGAGGAACCAGGCATAGGACTGATGGTAGGTGACACAACTTTTTTCTTTCTTGTAGATACAGGGGCGACTAGATCCTGCATCCAGGTGGAGAAGTATAGAATGTCAGGCGGCGCCATGAATACTCAGGGATTTTCCAGGGCAACGAAATTGGTTCCATTTACAGATGATATTGCACTTTGTATAGGAGAGCCCAACCTAGCTATACCCTTACTGTATTCCTGGCAGACACCGGTAAACTATTAAAATACTGGGGAGGGACATCATGAGCAAACTTAACACGAATCATCTAATTCACTGTCAAGGTGATAGTGTGTTCCACAACTGGGATACACCTTCAAAACGTGAGGGAAAATAATCAAGCTTATTGTGGATACACGGTACAGATGGGGGTGCCAGTAGATGAGGAACTATTTCGATATGGGACTGAAATAATAATAGCATGGCTCCCAGGGTTTCAGGGAAAAATGTGGCACCTTCCAAATGAATACATGTTCAGGCCAGAACTACTATTAGACAAGAAAGAAGGGACAATAGTACCACTAGAATTAGAGGTTAAATAGTGGGGGACGACTGGATAACAGTACATGGGACATATGATACAGGATGAGCATGGCGATCGCCGTTGCCGACGGGTACAGACTGACTACCATTACAGATGAAGAATTATTCTGAGACAACTGCTCAGATCATGAGTTAATGTTTGACATTAGCATTACATACTGGGTGAAGAAACATTATAGAGAGGTACCACAGAGAATGGCGATGATGCTACAAGCACCGCCAACATTTCTCTAAGAAGGCTTGGCAAAGGTCCCCAACCTCTTATGGATCACAAGTCCCTTTGACGTGGGGCTTCTGAAAGGGATAGGAGGAGTGAAAACAAAACTGAAGTCAGGAGCCATTTTACCACAAGCCAAGCAATATCCCCTGTCGAGGGAGGCAGACGAGGATATTTATGAGACAATTGCAGCACTAGTGAAGCAAGGCATCCTAATACCATCAGAATCACTTTGCAACACGGCGGTGTACCCTGTCAAAAAGGCAACTGGGGGGTCATGGCGTTTCATACAAGACTTGCGCCCTCTAAACCATATTGTCAAAACAGAATTTCCTTTATTTACAAATCCAGCGACAATTTTGTGTAGCATTCCCACGGAAGCTACCTACTTCACGGTCATAGATTTGAAGAATGCTTTCTCCTCTATACCACTAGACCCAGACTCACAAGACTTAACTTTGTTTCTACGTAGAAATAAGAAGTGGAAACATACTAGACTTCCTCGAGGGTACTGCAAATCCCCTTCAATATTCAATATTCAACAGGGTCCTTCATATGGACTCAGGAAATGTGCAATTAGAGAGCACAGTTATACAGTACGCAGACGACATATTGATTTGCAGCAAGACAGAGACACAGTGTAGAGATGACTCCATGCATATGCTGACTGTACTAGCAGAAAGGGGTGCAAGGTAGACAAGGCTAAATTAGAATATTGCCAGAAAGTGTTGTATGTTGGACAACTGATATCACCAGACTGGTGAAAAGTGTCACCAGAAAGAGCAGAGGTGATGCGCAAGACAGCAAAGCCCACAACCATAAGACAAATGCAGCAGTTTCTAGGACTATGTAATTATTGCAGAGCATGGGTATTTGATTACAGCACTTACACTAGGCTCTTAGTGAGTGCACTGAAGGAAGCACAAAGAGGGTAGGGTACATTACAATGGAGCAAAGAATCGACTGGGGCATTTGACGAGCTGAAAGAAGCAATATGCACAGCTCCAGTTTTAGGGATCCCAGACTATCAAGACAAAGGGCCTTATTCCGAGATTGGAGGTAGCCATGGTGCTAATTGTGGCATGGCTGCCTCCAATACCGAGACCGGCACCGGTCTTGTTCAATGGGGACTTACCGGTGCTGTCCAACCCTGGCGAGACCGGTAAGTCCCCATTGAACAAACCATTCCCCATTCCCATTTGAGACCTCATAGGGAATGGGGAGGGTCGCTAATAACGGGCACGCGACTTGCAAGCCTGTTATTAACACCCTGGTCCCTTAGCGGGACCCGTAAGGGATGTGTGGTCACCACACGTTCCTTACGGTCCCCGCCAAGGGACCTTGGAAAAGGGCGGTAAGGGATTACCAGCACCGGTCTCCTTACCGGTGCCCGGTATCCCTTACCGCCCAAGTCATAATGACCCCCAAATTCTTCTTATTCTTGCACTCCAATGGAGTGATTATGACTGCAGTCCTGACATAAAGGACAAGCATGGGGCACAAACCTCCATACATATTACAGTGAGAAGTTAGACTCAGTGACGAGAGGACACAATGCATGCAAACAGGCACTGGCCGCTGCTGCATTCACAGTAGACAAATCAGAGAGTATTACCATGGGATGCAGCACCACTCTTTTTGTGGAACATGCTCTCTTCACAATACTGCAAATAACCAAAAGTACATTGATAACACAAAGAGCTTCAGGCTATGAGGTGTTACTGTCAAACCCAGCTCTCAATATAGTGAGTTGCTGACTTGTCAACCCAGTGACTTTCATCGCGAGCCCATAGAGGAGGGCGATTATGTGCGCAACTGCACGGCCCACATAGAACAATACAGCAACACCCCAAAGGTACAGGAAAATGCACTTGAGGGGGGAGACATCCTTTATATTGATGGGTCATCAAAGATTGACCAAACGACCAGGGAAAGACATACTGCGATAGCAGCAGAGAGCACCCTTTCGTCTGCCAGACCAACAGGTCACAGTTACTACAGATGCATCGGACCTCCATGCCAGGGATCTCTGGTTGCAAGAGAAGAAGACATTGCACATCAACGTCCTGGAGCTACACCGTGTGTTCTAGGTGCTGATGTCTTTTCTACCACAGCTTCAGGGCCGGGTGGTCCGTGCGTTTACCAACAACATGCTGATGATGTTTTACATCCACAAGCAAGGTGACCCAGTCCTGTGTGTTGTCTGTGGAAGCTCAAGCCCTATGGAGGTGGGCCCTGGCTCACCACCTCTTCATCATCTCGTTACATCTACCAGGGATCCACAATATGGTGGCAGGCTACTTCAGCAGGGAATTGCAATCGTGCCATGAGTGGGATCTTCCGGACGATCAAGTCCGCTGTATCAATGTTTGTGGTTTTGGGTCTGGCGGGCATGGGCAATGCTCTTCCGAAGACTCCATTGCACATTGGCTGTCCTCCTGCATTTCCTTCTGTCATCAACTGGCCAACAGGTCAATTTCATGTTGGCCCAGAGCCCATTCCACGAGCACTGTGATGGTTAGGACAGTTTTCTTCGTCGGGGTTCCACTGCTGGATATTTGCAGGGCTGCCATGTGCATACCTTCACAAGGTTCTACTGTGCAACAAGGGATTCTACTGAGGAGTACAGGGTTGCAGAGGCAGTACTATGCAACCTGTTTGGATGTGGTAAGTGTTTTCTGAGGTCAGTGTTTTCTTCAGGTGAGCTTTACCTCCTCCCATTGTTGTATTGTGTGCGTACTGCTTTGTAATCTATGAAAGATTCAATGCTGGAGAAGGAATATGTTATTTACCTGTAACTCCTGTTCTCCAGGATTTGTATCTTTCATAGATTCACATGCGACACTCCCGTCTATCCCTTACAGCTCTTCTTGGCTCAGAGTACCATGGTCATGTACACTTGCTGAAATCTGAAGATGGCCTTGTGATGTGGAACTAAGGGAGACCAGTCAATTGGCTGTGGGCAATATGACCAGAAATTACTCTAATAGAGCACTAAAATGACAGCAGTTTTAAATTTAAAACAGAAACTGCTTTACTATACTGAGGATTCCAGCCTGATTACGGGAAATAGTCAAACAGCATGTGAATCTAATCTATGAAAGTTACCAATGCTGGAGATCAGGATTTACAGGTAAGTAATGTATGCCTTTTCGTGTTTTCTCCACTCCATGTTTTCTCTAGTGTTAGATGTCTTATTTCATAGTTCTTAGGTGTGGTGTGACCCAATTTGCTGCTGCTTTATTTTGTCGAGATAATGATGCATTTTAGTGACAAGAAGGTGGTGAATGCCTCGGTTTTCCAGTTTTCTAGTGTAGTTTCCTTCTGACGGTAAGAAATCCGATTCACTGGGATTAGGCTAATTCTCTTCATTAAACGTTGGCGTTCTTCAAGGTTTCCAGTGTTCCAGTTTCTCCAGGTGGTGGTTGTTTGGCTGTTCTGTGTTGGTTGTTTGCGTATTGGTATGTTGATAGTAAAAGCTATTATTAGATGGTACTAAAAAGTACCGGAATGAGTGAAGGTCATTATCAGGTCTTCTTTGCAGACAATTGCTCCTAGGGTATTGCTGGCAGTGTGCGTCGCGCCTTTCATTATTTGTTTTAGGAGGAAGCCTGCTAAGAAGGAACTGAGGCTTCTGGGCACTGATTCTGTGTGCTCCTCAAACCAAATGTTGAAGTCTCACAGGACGGTTAGGTGTCTGTGTTGTATCACCAGATTAGCCATTACGTCCTAGAAGTTTTCTTCAAAGAGTGGATTGCATGATGGATGCTTGTTTGATGGTTGAATACGAGGTGAAGCAGGAATATTTCACAGTCTGAGATGTTGCTGTGCTATGAAACGGAGATGTTGCGGCGTCCCGTGGCTGAAACTGTGTGACCACCTCTTCTTTTGCCAGACTAGTTGACTTGGATGAGTTGGCAGTTAATAGGGATCGATGCACGGATAGTCATCTGACAGACAAGTATCTGTTATGAAGAGCATGACGGTTCCTCCTTCACTAAGAAATGCGTGAATCTCTCTTCTGCGTTTAGAGATTAAGCGGTGTTGATCATGCAGCAATGTGTCTTATCTCCTGTCTATGGTCCTCATGTATTATATTTAGCTCTCTCGGTTAGTTTTGCCTTCCGCGTGTGTAACTGGATCGCAATTGTCATGTGGTTGATTGGTTGTGGGGTTGGACAGCTGTACTGAGGCAGACACTACATAGATAAACACCTCCAGCAGGTTACGAGTTGACTATTGTATTTTCTTGACTTCCTGAAATAAAGTACTGGCTGGGTGTGTCCTTTGGTGAAGAAAGGCATGTTTTGGTCAGGTGTTTTTCCTAGAGCCATGTGATCTCAAACATATTTTCCATGACAGGTGGGCCACGCTTCCGAAACTAGTGTTGTAAAGTTGTTTTCATGAGTCGGTCGATTAGGGGGTTGAGGGTGGGCAGGGGGAACTGAACACGTGGAAGTCCTTGCATTTCTTCAGAAACCTGTTGTTATCCATCTTGATATGGACATATCCCACCCCATATCCAACCTGCGATTCCTAGCAAAACTTTTAGAACAGGCAATGTCCAAACAGGTCAAGACGTTCTAGAAGGTAATCCCCTTTAGACCATCTGCAGGTTGTTTTCCGATCTGCCAAGAGTACCAGGCCTGTTCTGGTGTCTTTGATAGATGACCTATGGAGAGTTTTTGTGGATGGCATTGTTTTTTTGTTTTCCTATAGTGCAGTTCTTGACGCAGTAATCACCTTACTGAAAACATATTATTTTTAACCGGAAGCATCTCAGACCGCAAGTGCTGTACATAGAAAAAAGTGACATGCAGGAACTAATGAAGTCAGATTACAGAACCAGGATGTAATGAGTAAGTGGTGACTTGGAGCATGCAGATGGTCTTGTGCTCACAGTTATGTTTTGCTTTATTTTACATATGTTTAGAAATTGCGACATAAGGGGAAGAAGTGAGTTGCCCAGAAGCATGCACTGTTTTGATCATGCATTGAAGCCAGCATTAGAAACAGAGTCTCCATGTTCAAATGTCAGCCACTTAGTCACATCTCCAACAAACCTCCTTGTTTCGCCTAGTAAGTGTTTCTGTACATACGCAAACAACACTTAGATCATGTTACGGCTGGGCAAGTATTTTGAATCCACAGCAAGCGACCTTTCTCTATGTCTGTCCATAGTCAGGTGGAGGATGGGCAATTAGCTTAAAACAAATGCCGGTGCCAGGACCAACGGAGAAAAAACGGGTCAGAGAGGCCTCCACACTGGCATTAGGTCGTTTCTTCTTCTTCTTCAAATTATCGACAGTTTAGCAAAGGAATTAGAATTTGGGAAGTTTGATAGCTTAGTATATACCAGAATGAGATTACTACTGATGGAGCAGTAAAGCAGCGAGCTAGGTTTTGTAACAACACTCCACTGAATGAAAGACACCAAACGAAGCAGAAACGAAACCCTAGGACGCTATCCAAGCGATGAGTGCAAACCCAGAGGCAACCTTGGAATGCCGATTGAGGTACCTCGTGAGGGCGCAGCAATACCTGTCAAGTTTATTCCGAGGTTATGTTATCGACTGATTCACTGTGAGGCAAGGTGCATATGCAGCAACAAATGTATGTTTTCATTACTGTGCGGCAGGGGAAGGTGGTATTTATACAAGTAGTGAGTTCATACAAGTTTCGAGACGAGCGTAGCATAGAAACCATCCAGGTCAGAGTTGATTATCTTCAAATCAGGGACAAAGGCGAATCAGGCCCGCTGGACCTCCTCAATCTCTCGGCTGTGTATAACATGATCAACCAACTCCCACTGACCGGCCTACTCACAAACAGAATGGGCTTCTTGTGCACACATTTTGAACTGGTGCACATCTTGCCTCTTGGACAGGCACCAAGCCATCCAGATGGGTGATTTCTGGTAAGCCGGCCGTCCTGTCATCCGCAGAGTCTCACATGTGCCCCGGTGATCTTTAATCTATAGAGGACACCTTTGAGAGTACCTCCAAATGACCCTGACAATACTCTATTATACCTAAAGGTCAGTGGTACCCAGGACATTTCATACCTCAGGATTTGCCTTGCCTCCTCCATCCAAGCTTGGATGACAAGTGCATACCGGAAGCTCAATGCCACCAAGATGGAATGTATCCTACTTGTCCACCCTTCTAAGCAGAATATCACCCAAGGTTGGCTAAATGTCATGAACCTGCATGGCTTCACACCTCACCTGGCTCCACTGCCAAATCACTTGGATTGACTGTAGACGGGGCTCTTTCCTTCCAACAACATATACAAAAGGGCCAAACCACCTGGCACCAGCAATCACTCCTTTAGAATATAAAACCTTTCCTTTTACCCACGTCTTCAGAACCACAGTCCAGGCCCTGGTAATCTTCCACATTGATGCGGGAATTGTCCTCCTCACTGGTATTTCAGAGATGCACTGGGTCCATAGCAGACCTAGGCATGACTCCTTACAGGTATCAATAATTATGACCACATTTCTCCCATTTTATGAGAGGTGCACCGTCTTTCCTTCCCATGTGGAATACTCTAAGACTGCCTGCGTTATCTATAAGACGAAAGGAAGGAAGGGTATCCACAAGACGTGGACCCTTGCATCCCCTGCACACTCGAGGTGCTGTCGATACACAGTCAATAAGTATGATTTTTTAGAAATTATTCTGTGTAATAGTATGGGTCAATCTGTTTAAGCAAACATCTTGCGGATACCCCTCCTTCCTTTCGTTTTCCTAAACTCACAACCTAGTGTCAGGGTTGTGTCTTTCTCCTCTGCACCTCCTTACTTACCTTGAAACTATCAAACAGGTTCATTCCTGAACTTCTCAGGTGTGCATATGTGTTCATTCCCTTCCTGCGTTATCTATAAGGCAAACACCACTCACCTGCCTGCCTATCTGTAAATCTCTGTTGCTCAGGTGGGTGACGCTCCTCCAGGAACCATGCATTCTCTTTTCATAAGACAAAACTGTTGCGCAAAGAAAAAAACAAGAAACTGTCCTTCTGTTGCTACTCCCCTGCATACTAGAACATCATGCCAGTGGAAGCCCAAACCATGCTACTGCTCATGCAGTTCAGGAAGGATCTCAACTCTTTAGCCAATACCTCATAGAAATATTTATGCTCCTTGTGTTCCTGCATCACAACCCACCTCCATGGCTAGAACATCCCATGCCACATAGTGCAACCCCTCCCTTCTTACCTCACATGCAACCCTCAATGACAGTTCTAGGTTACTTCCTTACCGTTTGTGCTACATGAAACGCCACATGCAAATAGAAATACCAGTAAAACAGCAAACTGTCAGTCATTAATTTGTCATTTATAGCATTCCTTGCATTGTGAAAGGAGCAATGCAAAACAAGCTGTGTGTTCACTCACAGACCTCCTCTGTCAGGCCACATAGATGGCTTGGTGTTGGCACATCCAGCAGTGTCTCTGCTGCATTCTATGGAGCCACGCCCAAACCCTTTCATCCCTACAATCCCCCATGCAGGAGAAACCGTGCCCTGCTTCCCTACCACAACTGAATTTACCTCCCAACAGGCTTTACACATTGTCCAAACAAACCCCCTGATGCGGCCACGTGCAGCTCTCCACTCCACCTGTTGGATAGTCCTGACACTGTTACACAGGCACATAGGCCGATCTGCTCCGCAATCTTCCTCCAAAAGTGTGAGATCGAGCACCAGCGGTAATTCTCCAATGTCAGTGCCTGCAGAAACCTGCTCCCCTCTGGTTCGACTACCACCTCCCCCGGCCACAAACAATCCATCCATCACCTTCATTTTCTCCCCCAGCCGACCGCTGGGAACCTACAATCGACAGCAAACAATGTGATGCAATTTCGCTACACCAAGCATTCAGGGAACAAGCTTCCTTTTCTGTCAATAAGCGAAATCAACAGTAACATAAACATAACAAGTAGGGCAAAGCCTATAGTTTTGGTGTTTGTGGTTGTTTATAAATTTTACATTTACAGATAAGAATGCAATAAATGCTCTACTTGGCCAGTAGTTCAAAACATGTCTGCAAATGAGTGCTGAAGAAAAATTCCATTAGTAATAGACATAGAAGAAATACGTCTCTTCACTGCAGTGTACAAATCTATGTGTATTTCTTATATTGCTTGTCAGCAAACACTATGTTTGGAAATGTTAAGGCAAACATGCCTAGGGTGCCATATGTATGGGTGAGTTGAGGTGGCAATGCAAAGGAATGAGCTACAGTTTGAGGTAGTTGGCAGGGGTGAACATGGGGGGTAATTGATGAGCCACAATTAGTTGGGTTAGGCAGGGGTAACATAGGGGGAGTATGCTAGGAGGGGTTGGCAGAGGAGAGGCAGGTAAGGTGTGGGTAGAGTGTGGAGGGTGGGGTGAAGTGGGGCAAGATGGGGATGGGAGTGAGTAGAGTGGGGCGAATGAGGTTGGGTGGCCCTAGAGAAGGTATGGTATAGAAGACTGAGGAAGAGTATGAGTAGAGAGGGGTGAGGAAGAATGGGTGGAATTAGAGGGGTGAGAACGTGTAGGTGAGGTAGAGTGTTGTTGGGCAGGGGTGGGGAGGCGTGGGGGTAGAGTGGGGGTTTGGACAGAGCGGAAGAAGGGGGTAGCATGGGGCGGGGATAGTGTGGGGGCATGGTGTTAGAGTGGATTGGGTCATAGTGAAGGGTTTAGACTGGTGGTGTGGTGGTGTGTTGTGGTGTGGATATGTGGTGTAGAGATGTGATGTAGAGGTGTGGTGTTGAGTGGGGTGCACAATTGTGGTGTGGAGTGCTGCTGTGTAATGATGGTGTGGTGTGTAAAGCGGCGATGTGGTGGTGTGGTGTGGTCGTGTGGAGAGGTGGTGATGTGGAGTATTGGGATGTGGAGGTGGGTTGTAGTAATTGTGTAGAGTGGTCGTGTGGCATGTTAGGGGTGTTCAAAGGAGGCATGGAGTGGTGGGGATGTGGAGTGGGTGTGGGGGATGGTGTGGAGGTGTAGGCAGTGTGATGATGTGCAGTAGTATGATGTGGCTGTGGGGAGTGGGAGTATGGAGGTCTGATAGTGTGGAATTGTGTGGAGTGGCAGTATGATGTTGTGGAGTGGAGGTGTGGAATGGTGATGTGAAAAGGTTGTGGGTGGTATGAAGTGGTGGTGTGGAGTGGTGCTGTGCAGTGGTGTGGAGGTGTGGGTTTGGGTGTCGAGTGTCAGTGTTTGTGAGTCAAGTGGTGAACTGCGGTGGGGTAGTGGAGTGGTTGTGTGTTAGTATGGAGTGAAGGCAGTGGTATGGATGGAGTGGGAGTGTGTAGTGGCGGTGTGGAATGATAGGGTGCTATGGTGGCATGAAGTATTGGTGTTATGATAAATGAAGTTCCATGGGAAGAGTGGTCTTGTATCTGACTACTTTCACTTATTTCCCCTCTGTATTTAAAGTTCAAATGTACAGTGATCTGTTGAAGGACAGGTCCACTGCACCATGTGTGTGCAGTAGAAGTGGGCAGTGCTGGTAGAAGTGTACGTTGGTAGAGTGGAATTATGGGGTGGTGTGGGGTGGTGGTGTGAAGTGGTGATGGTGTGGAGCCATGAGATGACATGGGGTGTGTGGTTGTGTGGTGTGGTGTGAATTCTGTTGGCAAACTTCTCAAACCCCTACACTAATGAACAACCTCAAAACATTTCACTAGCACTGGTTAATCACTCCCACTCTATGTGCGAATACATTGCCCAGTAAGCAGATTTTATTGAAATTAACCCTTAATAATGTCATGTTAGAGCTTGCAGAGCTTGAGAAGGAAATCTCAACACCCAGCTACAATGCCTTTCCCAATAATTAGGCATAAAAGCACACTAAATTAATATCATACAGCTGTGAGGAATAGCCATTTGACAAGAACGTAGAAGCCCTGTTGTTTGTATTTTTATTATTAACCAGCTGTTAAACCCGGTGTTGCCTGGGGTTTTATTTTCTTATAGGTACTTTTTTTTCGAAATACCTTAAGGTCGCTTTACACTTTTCGGTAAAGGCTCTGTAAGAAAGGGGGAAAGAAAAATGCACTACTTTCTTCGACTATTTCTCATTTAAACGTTTTTTATAAAGACTACACAACACAATGTATTATTATTCTTAAAAATACATT
This sequence comes from Ambystoma mexicanum, assembly GCF_040938575.1. Classification (NCBI taxonomy): domain Eukaryota; kingdom Metazoa; phylum Chordata; class Amphibia; order Caudata; family Ambystomatidae; genus Ambystoma; species Ambystoma mexicanum. The sequence continues at coordinate 1,209,581,782 of NC_090922.1, read as the reverse complement.
CTGAAATGTATAACTGTACGTGAGAACATGATGGGTGACATGATGCTGACTGTGCCAGCAACCATGGACCTAAAGTTCAATATTACTAAACTACATGTTCATTGTATAGCTTGTTTATAAACAACGTTTTTTCTTTCCCTTCCTGGTGAACACTGTGGCTTCAATTACATTGTGCAGCAATTTTTTTAACGCATAGCTTTGTGCCATTAAACAGCCTAGGTGGGTTGAGATTGGGTAGCAGCATGATGGGTGACCCAACTTTCAGTCGGAAGTGATGTGGTGGCATTCCCGGGGGGGGGGGGCGAATGAGTTGAGGAATTCTTTTGGATAGCTTGCGCCTTCGTCGGCATCCACCACCATTTCAATTGAGTTGTACTCAGTAATTGTGCCCTGAAGCATATCCTGAATCTGATCCTAGGGCCTGGATCTCGATTTTTGTTGCTCATATCGGGACTGGTCCTTCTACAAACACATTGATGTTTCGCCGATTTAAGGCAACCGTCTCGTGTGTGAAGGTGCTGAAATACGGGGAAAAGGGGTTGGTGTCCAAATGTCATGTAGCCAGTAATGTCTGGAGGGTCCTAACGGGCAACTATGCAAAATGTAGTGTAGATTGGTGAAACGGTGTGGAATTGTAGAAGGAACAACGATTCGCCAAAAATCCTGTCACAAACAAACAAACATATCTTCACTTTTAAATATATATAGAGAAGCAATTATGTGGGTAATTCCATTTCAGGACAGGAAATCGGCTGATCAGATTTACCTATCATGAACTTCATGCCAAAAGCATAATGTACACCTGTTCCCTGCTGCATCAGTATCCTGATCTTCAGCATCTGCTCTCCAGTGGCAAAGATCAGGTTCAGAGGCCACAGGTAGGGACATCATTTGGGGGTTGGCAGGGATCACAGCTGTTACCTCTGGGGGCACAGTTACAACCACTGGGGCTACCCTTGCGACCCCAAAACTTTAAAACAAAAAAAGAGTTACAAAACAATAAAATAAAACAAAAGTGCCTGGTGTAGCGGAGGCCCCCGCAGGTCTGGTGGGCCCCTGACCCAGTTTCTCGCCCATCAGCGTCAAGGCTGTGCCGCGGAGGTGCTCGGTAGGGGATGACGTTGGAGTTGACCATGACATGTGCACATGTCACATGCCATGTTCAGCGCCAACCCCTGCTCCCTCGGCTTCCTTGCAGCTCACATACAGGAACCAGGAAGCTCTTGCAGCCACCTCGTTCCTGTTCGTGAGCAGCATGAAGGAGCTGAGGGTGGCCTCGAAGGATGCAAGAAAAAGGTAAGAAGGATTTGAAAAAAAATATGATGTATATTTTACATGTGTGAAGTGCATGTCAGATGTATGGGCCTCATTACGGGGTCAGCGGTAGAACTGTAGGAAAGCCCCTAGATGCTGACACCAGATAAAATACAACCTTCTAGGGAAAAATACTCAATACACCTCTTGCAAGGATAACAAGGTTTATTTCCACACAAAAAATGGAAGGCGCCAACAAAGAACTCTGCTGCCACCGAACGTTCTACCAAAATCCGCATGAGCAACACTTTAAGAAGGTACATTGCATCATTAGTGACATCATCACATACAGTAGAAACCCACGCGGCTGTTTGGTGAGACACTATACATGGACGGCCTGCTCCATAGGGATGTCAGGCCATTGGTCCCAGCCCCTTCTGTCCATCTTCTTCCATGTGGGCGATGCTCAGTTGTCATCTGGGATATAGTTTCATCCCTCCCTGCAGCTCACAGCACAAATCATGTGACCTAAAAGTGAAGGCAAGAAACCCTGCTTTCGGATCTTGCTTGGTCGATTTGGGGTCTAACGGGTTTATGAGAGTGGTCTGGGGCTGGCTAGTACCTTGGAATTCAGAGGTTTTAAAGCAAGGGCATTTGGTTGCTATAACTTAGAATTGGGCCTGGTGGGTGTCAGACGCCCGTGCCCTCCTTCTCGTGGGATTGTATCATACAAAGGCCTTGCAGGGTGGATTCTTCCCACAGCACGAACATTGGTAACTTTTTAAGACAAAGAAAGGTTTATGGATCTCTGTGGCTCTGGCCTTTCCCAGCAGTGCCTGGGATGCAAGCTATTGCTTTCCTCATGTTCGCGGCCTAGATCTGTGATGCTGGTTGCTGCACTGCGTTTAGACTTTGTGTTTTAATATGGCATGCTAATATCGAAGATGTCGATTGTTCCCACATCTGCCCTACATCTACGAAGCATGCAATAATGTGATTGTGTGAAGGACTCTAAGAGCGCCACCCTCCCCCTTGGTCTCTTATATTACCTTTCACAGCCTTTGCCTTATTCTGAACTGCTTGCGGTGTGGGATGGTTGTCTCCCCTTCCGAACAGAACCCGCAGGTAGCTGGAGGCCTACCACTGACCCCGTAACACTGTTCCGCCGCCTGACATCCTGGTGCCACTGGGATATTATGGCAGGCGGTGGAACTAAAATACAGGTGAGAATGACAGCAGATGGGATCGTAACCGACAAAATTAAAACATGGCACAGGCTAAAACAAGGATGTCCTCTTGCTGCTGCATTATTTAATCTGTTTACATCCGACTATGAGGAAAGGATCAACATCCCTAATATAAATCCTCCGAAACTCAACACCAAAGCTGTTCCATGTTTAATTTATGCTGATGACATCATTCTTCTAGCAAAAACACCACGAGGTCTTCAGATCGCATTAAATAAAACGATCGAATATATGGACCACAATGAGCTCACCATAAACATTAAAAAAAACAAAGTCATGACACTTACTCAGAAAGCACAAAGGAAACAGAAAACTCCTGTGTTCTACCTTCAAAAACAAAAATTGGAACAAGTCACCACATATAAATATCTAGGAATCTGGATTAATCAATCCATGAGCAAAATTCCCTGGGTACTCCATTTGAAATCAAAAGCCAAATCGTTGGCCAGACAGGGCCTAATTATCCATCGAATATTTGGCAAGTTTTCCATCAAGCCTGCTCTAGCTTTTTATAAGCAACAAGTAACAGCCATATTATCCTACGGAGGAGAATGCTTGATCAACATGGATCAATCAATATGGACACAACTTGAGGCCATTTATTGGCGGAAAACTCTATCTCTGCCACAATCCACACCCATGTCATAAATATGTTATGAGCTGGGTCTCCAATCTCTACAGTCGATGATCATGTGGAAAACCATGAACACATACAAGAAATTGAACAATGAAGACAACATTCCGACATTAGACATATTGAGAGCATCCCAACTAGTACCCAACAACACTGCATTGACAAAATGGAGAGAAGCTGTCGAGCGCTTATGCTCAGAAAAGAACATATCACTTGACATGTTGATAAAAAGGCCCCAGCATGCCAAAAAGCTACTAGCAAGACTTGACTGGATTGAGACTGAAAACAAGAAAGATAAATATAAGTTAAATTTAAAATGTGACGGAGAAATTAGAGCAATGAACCAACTGCCCCATTACCTTAACTTAATTCCTGATCGCCTAATACGCAACACCTTCCTAAGATTTAGGTTGAACATCCTTCCAACTCGACAAATTTTGGGAAAATGGAACCAAAATCTTCATAATAGTACTGATTTCAGATTTTGTAGAACCACCGAAGAACTATTAGACATGTAATAATGGAATGTGAAGCGCTCAACTAGAAAAGACTGATGTATAGCAAATGATATGCATCTGGATCCAATCCATTGGAAACCAAAGAACGGTGGAGCTACATATTAATTGGAAATAACAGAAAAATGGTGTCCACAATTGTTCATTTCTGGAAAAGACATTACTGCTGAGAACGGTGTATGCTAAATGTTTAAAGAACTGCCTGCTTTTTTTAAATTTAAAGAAACGAATTAACTGTAATATAATTTGGTATAAATGTAAGGTTTAGGATATAAACCAAATACATTTTAATTTTTAAAAAAAAGTACTAGAAGGTGTGAGTGACTAGTGGGTGAATGAATGTGAATGTGACGGTGTGTTTTTGAATGTTCAGGGTGGGTGTGTGCCTTTGTAGAGAATGCAATGAGTGGATGTTAGAGAAGGTGTGAGTGAGTGACTGGTGGGAGAATGAGTTTAAATGTGATGGTGAGTTATTTTATGTTCTGGGTGGGTGGGTATGTGTCTGTGTAGAGAATGCAATGAGTGGATGTAAGCGAAGGTGTGAGTGAGGGACTGGTGGATGAATGAGTATGAATGTGACAGTGTGTGTTTGAATGTTCTTGGTGGGGGTTGGGTGTGTGCCTGTGTGGTGAATGCAGTGTGGATGGATGTGAGAGGGGATGTACGGGTAAGTGACTAGTGGGTGAAAGGGGCTGCATATGTGCATGTGTGTGTAAGGCCATGGGAGAATGGGGATCACTGGAGCATTTTGTCACATCCATGATTGACTTTGCATGTTTTATTGGTATTTGCGAGCAGAGCCAAGTACATGTTCTTACATAACAGTACTGGCATATATTGGCAGAGACAGTTTTGAGCCTAGTGCCAGTAATGATACAATAAAAAAACATCTTAAAGCGAACATGAGTATGGTCTTACATGGGAACACTAGCATATATTGGTGGAGCCAGCATGGAAAAGTATGGGCACAGCCAGCATGAAAATGTTTTTTAAACCGGCATATATTGCAGGGACCGGCATGATAATGATTTGGGAAATGCCCTGAGCACTTTTGGTGACTTGCATCTATTGAACTTTTTTGCATGATTTGCCCTACAACCTACAAAACCGATTGTTGCCCTTTTACCCAAATTGTTGGCCCTTTACCCATATTTCGCAGAAAGTGTGCTGTGTATTACACCATTTTAACCCATTATTCAAACATTTTCTCAGGGGAGGAAGAAGAAACCATTCTGACCCCCCAAACCCATTTTCGTTAGTTTGGGCTAGATCGCTACGCTCGGCCGTAATCACATACTTGTGCCAAATATTTAAACTCTCCACAAAACTTCTCACTATATTTGTTGACCTGGCACCGTCCCCTTCTTTCTACACTATGTAAAACATTTAAACTTTGATTAAAAAAATATTGACTTCTTCACTTGCAGTAGTGCATGCCCCTGCAGTGGCATAATCATCATGGACATTGCGCACACGTGCTGGTCTGGGCCGGCCCAGGGTGTGGTGTGGCCTGTGCTTTAAGAGCTTGGCAGGCCCAAATCGTGGCTCGCAGGGGTGTGCCAAATTTTGTGCTACCCCTTGCAGCACCACTGAGTCTGACAAAGGGGTAGTGTGCAGTGTGCGCCTTGAAGTCTGCCAGTGAGGCCCCGGGTGAGAAGCAACTTGTGGATGTTTCAATTTAAAATAACTGTTGTGCAACAGATTTATGTGTGCAGCAATGATATTACTTTACAAGGTGGGGGGTATTAAGTCATCAGGGCCCAGTATTACACTTAGATAATAAACATTTTGAGGGGTCTTGGGTATATTGAAAGAACCTTTTTGCAGGTATCATACTCCAGCAAAGATAACACTATCAGGTGTGAACTGGGTGACCTTCAGCCCTTTAAGATGAGTAGCAATACCATTGAGATGGATGGGGATGCAGACTTTATTCATACATCAATAATAGAAACGACTCAGGTAGTTGGCAAAAAGGATAACTGTTTTAATATCAATTATCTAAAACAGGAAGTACAACGGACATCAATGGATGTCTCAGAGTAAATTCTCTCAATGCATCTTAGAAAAAAGCATTCTTTTATAGCAAAAAATTGTCATTGGTGATGTCAACCTACGTATTTACTAACGTCATCCTACGTGGTAAACTAAAACACTTATTGAAGAAAGTGATTAAGTCTAAAGGGATATCTAAAAATATGTTCTATACTAATATGGGACAGTGAAAGAAAGTAGTTGGTTTCTTAACATCAGGTGGGGCAACTAAGCCCTCCCTTCAAAATGGCCACTATGAACATCACTAAATACACGACGTCCCATTGGTTACACTAACTATAGGGCCCTTGATTACGTGGTCCCCTACAATTGGTTAGCACCCTAGCCTTCGTCAGTACTTTTCTACCTACGATAGCAGCACGCAGGCTGGGTTTCCAGGTGCTGGTGATCTAGTCTTAACCATAGCTTCCCACCAATTAGCATATGCATATATCATCACCATAGTGGTCTGCTGCCAATTAGGACTTTGAACTTGTCCTTGGGAATGTTCTTAACTCTGGAGAATTCAGGGTGCGAAGGCACGCTTTGCCCTCATGCGTAGGTGTGACCATCATTTTCGTCCAACTTCATCCTTCCACGTGACTGAAGACCACAAAATTGAGCCTCTCGTGTGTTAAAAATACTATTTTCTAATAGACCTTGGACGTCTTCCTTGTTTTGTTCATGCCTGTTGCGTAGTGATTACACCTGATACGCATGCGTGGCCCATAATGAGGCTCGCGCACGTGCCTGTTAAATAAAGATGGTCCCTGCTAGCAGTTGCCGCCGGGACCTGAGCAAGCAACACGCGTCCCGTGTGGGTCCTTGGTGCTTGTGTGTGTGCGCACGTGTGAATGCCGGCAGGGGCCCAGGAGGTCCCGCGCCCCACAACACTGGCGACGAGGAGCGGCGGCAGCGGAGACACGGGTCATTGCTCCAGTTGAGTTGGAGAGAGTGCCTCTTTGTCTACATCGCGGATCGCATCGGTTGTGGCCCAGGAGGGTGCTCGTGCGCCGGCTGCGGTCCTTGGCTAAAAGGAACAATTTTTGGACATTCCATGGCCCTTTTGACCTAAGGGGCCGTGGATTTAAAAAAAAAATATCAGGAAGCCAGTGGAGACAGCTGGAAGCGTCTCCATCCATTGCTGTGGGCCCATTTATTCATCATCCGGTGCTGGGGGACCTGAACACCCATCCTGAGGCTGGATTGCCTGTGCTGATATCCAGGGGCTACCTGACTGTGAGTACCTATTCCCATCTTCACCATGGGTGAGGAGGGAGAAGAAGAGGGTGCCCCTGCGCCAGTTCCACGCAGAATGCACAGCACCCTTGCACCTATGCCCGAATTTGACACCACTGGCCCACCATCCAAGCTGGGGCCGAAGTGGCTTCTATGGGTAAAGAAGTTGGGAATGTTTTTCAGGCCATCGGGGGAGACGGATGATGATGATGCGAAAGTTGCCACCATGGTGTACTCAGCGGGCACAGAGGTCCACAGTATCTATGACTCTCTCAATCTTAAGGTGGTCACATACGATGCTGTAAAACAGGCCCTCCAAAATAATTTTCTCCCCATGGCGAATGTCAAATTTGACAGATTTGTTATGTGTGCGGAAAAGCAGCAAGGAGAAGAGTCACTGGACCAGTTATGTGCAAGGCTGAGACACCTTGCAAGTACCTGCAGGTGGGTGAATGAGGAGGAGATGGTGCGAAACCAGCTGCTGCAAGGGTGTAGCTCGGGGAAGCTGAGAAGGCAGGTGCTACGGGAGCCGGGCCTGACGCTGCAACAGATCCTCGACACAGGAAGAGCTTATTAGTTGGCAGAGTGCAGAGGGGCGAAAATGGACGCTGCCATGCACCCTGGGAAGGGTGAAGACGCTTTTCCCATCGGCCGTGCTGCCCCAGGAAGAGAGCGATGGACACCCAGGAGGATGGACAGTCCCTCTGCGGCTGGTACTCCGCAGTCATGTCCATATTGTGGGTATGACCTGCCGCATGTGGGAAATTGCCCGGCAAAGACGAGTGTCTGTGGCCGGTGTGGCACGCCAGGACACTATGCAAGGGTGTGCAGAGCCTCCACCCCAGTGACGGCGTCGAGAGGGCCAGCAAGAGTTGGCGGGAGTGATGCCCGGAGAGTGAGGGGTGTGTTGACGGTTGAGCAAGGCATGCAGGACTTGGACATAGCTGAGGAGGAAGAAGAGGAGGAGGAAATATTCTTCATCTCTAGCATTGCTGCCGGCTCCAGAGGTTACAGGCAACCAACGTGCACTGTAAACATTGGGGAGGAGCCTACTCCCTTTCTGATAGACACTGGTGCATCAGTCTGCGTGCTAGCGGCAGAGCACTATGAAGCTCTCCCAGGCCCTCCCAAGCTGACAGAGTCCAAGGCCCGGATATATTAGTTCGGTGGAGATACGCCGCTACCAATTCAAGTAGTGTTCGTGGCGCCGGTGTCACACGGGCCGAACAAGATCAAGGCAAGATTTTTTGTGACTAGCGTGAGCCCGCACTCCCTCTTGAGCTGTGCTGCTTCCGAAGCCCCTGACATTTTACATTTCACACTGGCTGTCTATCATACGGATATTGACTGCCTTCTACAGTGTTTTGACAGCATCTTTCAGGGGGTCCGAAAACTGAAGGGGGACCCCATCAGGCTCCACATTGATGGTTCTGTGAGGCCAACAGCCCTCAAACACCGTAGAATACCCTTCCACCTGAGGGCACAGGTGGAGAAGGAACTCCAGTCGCTCAGTGACTTGGACATTATTGAGAGGGTTCAGGTTTCCCCAATTGTTGTTGCCCCCAAACAGCCAGGAGCCCTCCGCATCTGCGTGGACATGAGACTGCCCAACATTGCAATCAAAAGGGAGCGTCACCTCACGCCCACGCTGGATGACATCGTCGGCGAGCTGCAGGGAGCGAAAGTCTTCTCCAAGCTGGATCTGAGGTCTGGCTACCATCAACTGGAACTTCACCTGCAGTCGAGATATATCACCACCATCACGACTCACGAGGGACTGTACCAGTTTAAGAGGCTCAGCTTTGGTGTCTCGTCAGTGGCGGACGTTTTCCAGAACACCATCCCGGGGGCCCTGGCAGGACTAAAAGGCGTGATCAATATTTCCGATGACATTCTGGTGTTCGCACAGTCGGAGGCGGAACACCTGAAGCGTTTGGAGCGAGCACTGGAGAGACTCAAAAGCCTGGGGCTAACTCTGCATAGGAATAAATGTGAGTTTTTGAAGGACCAAATAGAATTCTTCGGGTTTGTGTTCCACGCAGGAGGCATCTCGCCTGACCCGGAAAAAGTAAAAGACATTCGTGAGGCGGCCCTGCCAGAGTCGCCAGCCGAGATACGGAGCTTCCCCGGCATGGTCAACTATTGTGTACGATTTATTTGCGATCTGGCGTCTGTCAGAACTGCTGTGGGCCCTGACAAGGAATGACGTGGCGTGGGCCTGGACGGCGAAAGAACAGAGGGCATTCACTGATATCAAGAACGCCTTGTCGGGTCAGGAGACCATGGCGTATTTCAATCCGGATAGGGATTCGGAAATAGTGGTAGACGCCAGCCCGGTGGGCCTGGGAGCGGTGCTCATGCAGGCAGATCCACAGGGGACCATGCGTCCCATCGCCTATGCGAGTAAGGCACTGACGGAGATGGAGAAGCGCTATTCACAAATTGAGCACGAGGACCTGGCCACCCTATGGCGCTGCAAACACTTCCGGATCTACATCCTGGGGAAGCCCGTGGTTGTGATAACTGATCACAAGCCTCTGATTCCGATCATGGCCGGTGCTTCGTCATGGAGTACAGGGTCAAGTTAGAGTATCGCCCAGGCACTCACAACCCCGCAGACTATCTGTCCCGTCACCCGGGGGTGGGGCGCCCTCGAGACTCTGCCGAGGTGGTGGACTGCATTGAAATGGTTCAGCACGTGGAGGAAGCAGCCCTGCCGGTGGACCTGGCGAGCCAAGAGATTGCGGAAGCGTCGAATGTAGACAAGGTGTTCCTGGTCATCAAGGAAGCCATGGACAGTGGGGAGTGGCGTGAAGTGCTCACGAACAATGCCAGAAGGAAGAGTGGGGCCCGAAAAGATCTCCAAGCACTGTGGAAGGTAAGGGGGTGTCAAATCATCATCCCGCGAGCACTAGTGGGGAAAGTACTGCAGCTCGCCTATAAAGGTCACCAGGGGACAGCAAAAACGAAAGCACGCCTAAGGCTGAAGGTGTGGTTCCCGGACCTGGAGAGCAGGGTGGACGACTTTGTGCGGGCATGCACACCTTGCCAGGCGGCTAGTCCCGCGGAAAGATGGCCGCCCATCCAGACCATGGAAAGGAGTGAGCAACCATGGGGGATGGTGCACGCCGACTTCGGGTCCACGGGCAGGGGAATGTACTTTCTTGCAGTTATTGACCAGTGGTCCCGTTATCCCGAGGTGGAACTGGTGGAATCCACGGCCAGCGATCACACCATTCTGGCCCTGGAGAAGATGTTTGCCACCCACGGATTCCCCACTGAGATCTGTTCGGACAACGTCTCGCCATTCCAGGGGCAGCAGTTTGCCCAGTACTGTGAGGAAAGGGGGAGCAAGCACCGACATGTTACCCCACTCGGGCCCAGGGCAAATGGGGAGGTGGAGCGTTTTATGAGGACACTCAATAAGGTCTTTCGAATATCGATGAATGGGGGAGAGGAGCTCCGCCGCAACGTTTTCGAATTTCTGCGTGAGTATCACACGACCCTCCATCAGTCCACCGGAGTTGCGCCAGCCGAGGCTCTCTTCAAGCGGGCCCCCAGATCCCCAAAGTGGAAGGACGCAGTCCTGGAGTAATTGACAAGAAAACAGTACGCGTGGAGAGGGCCATCCAAAAAGAGCGGGAGAGCGCCCGCCGGAACTTTCCGGAGAAGGTGATTGCAGTAGGGGACACTGTGCTGGTCCAAAATCGGAGGCCGGAAGGGAAGCTATTTCTCCCGTATGAAGCCCAGTCACTGGGTGTGACCCATGTCAAGGGGTCCATGATCACTGCAGCCAATGCCATGGGCACCATCATGCGGAATGTGTCATACTTCAAGCGGATTGAGAGTGTGCCCCCTCCAGCGATACCCAAGGCACCCAGACCCGGGGAAGGATCACCACCAAGGGATGACGGGCCGCCAGAAGCTCTCGGGGCCCAGAGACACCTCGAGAGGTGTCCAGAAGGTACCCGAGCCGGGCGGAGCAGAAGCTGCTGCCGAGGTTCCAGGACTTTATCATGAACTCTGCCCCGTAACAGGGTGAGAACTGGTTGTTAAGTCCCAAGTTGTCTTTGTTGTGTGCTAATGTTACAGTTGTTTCTTGTTTGGGGAAAAAAGGAGGGATGTTGCGTAGTGATTATGCATGATACGCATGCGCGGCCCATAATGAGACTCGTGCATGCGCCTGTTAAATAAAGACGGTCCCGGCCAGCAGTTGCCGCCGGAACCTGAGCAAGCAACACGCGTCCCGTGTGAGTCCTTGGTGCATGTGTGTGTGTGCACGTGTGAATGCCGGGGGGGCCCAGGAGGTCCCGCGCCCCACAACAATGCCTTCTGAACAGGAGTTTTGTTCTTTCAGACGATTTGTATCCAATGTCTGCTCACTCAGCCTGATAAGACCTTGGCTTCTTGACTTGCCTTCATGGCTCATCCATACTCGCCTTTCTGAGATTCACTTTGTAATTCATTTGTTTTCTTACTGCGACACACTGGAAACGTGGCCTTCCTTTTCTAGCCCAGCTATACTATAGTTCTTAGAGGAAACATCCAATCCTTACTCACTAATGCATATATGTATATGTTGGCGCATGCCGCAATCTATTCACTATAAAGCTAGCCTCAAGAATACTTTGTCTGCTTGCGTTTCTTTGCATCTGTACACGTGTAAACTGGCTTGCTATCTTCATCAGCTCTGTGGCATAAGCTTCTTCACCTTGGTCCCAAGATGTCACTTATCGTTGATGCTTTCTTGATGCCTTATGGAATATCTGCAATCTCTTGTCTCTGCATCCCTTCTATGTACGTCAGCTCGACTCTGCATGACATCACCATTCGTCTTGGCCATTCACTTGCTCTGCTTCGTCCGGAATTTCATTCAAACGGCCATCATATTTATTTGTATGCAAGTATGGTTTTCTCAATGGGAACCTTGCTTGCAGGATTCTCTTTGGTATCAGTATTTTCACTGGCACTGCACGTGTCTCACACTCTGGCTACCAACATATAGGCAATATGGGTGACGTGGTTGAGGTGGGGGCACTTGGCTCCTTCTCTACAGGTGCACTCCCCTTTGTGCACACAGTCCAGTATAATCTGGTAGCTGACTCATAGAGCTTGTGCAGCATTTTGCTCCTGGGTAAACAACAGCCCACGCCTCCCCAGTCCAGTGCTTTTTTTGGCTATTTTAACACAGCAACACCACAGCTCGACAACTCCTACTTCTGTGTCCATTGATTTATAGATGTTTCATACACCAGCTGTAGCCTGCGCTAGATATTTTGGTGGCCCTGTTACAAGTACTGCATTATGTATGTTGCACATATAGATCCCACGTCAAATCTGGACAATGACATTCCTCAAATGTGTGATCGTGGACAAATCACGCCTTCCTCTGTGCCTCGGTTCTTATATCTGGCTGAAGTGAGAGCACCTGGAAACTCGGGTGCTAGCCGCATCTGAAAAATCTGAAGGTCGTTTGCCATCACTTCCTGTGATGTCTCTTGGGGGCAGGGTCAAATGGCATCACTTCCTGCGATGTCATCAGTGGGCCAAGGACTGTGTGATGTTACTTCTGCTACCCCTGACATTTTGGTGAAATGACGCCCCTGGCAACAGGTGGTCTCTTTACAGCTGCAGTGACAGCTAAGTGTCTCCAGTGCAGGGGCTGCATTTTAAATGTGCGCCCCTTTACAAAAGCTACGTACTTATGAGTTTACGGTCCTGGTGGAAGATCATTTTTAAATATAAGTAATTCCTAAGTTATGGTATGGTGGATGGCATTTCTCATATTATTATTATAAAATATTGGCATTTGGATACATCTATTTTAATGATGCACGTTTTTACAGTGCTGCCCTACATTCACCCTCCTGTGCCCTTCATCTCCCCAGGGTCTGGTGTGCTGTGAAGCTGCATGCCTTTGTGCCTGCCCTGCCATCCTCGCGGCCGTCCTCGCGGCAATTTCCATGATGGCCGTTTCATTTACCTTGCTGTGAAAACTTCCTGAGTGTTTCCCTTCCTGCCTCCATGTATGCCTATTGGGCTCTCGGAAGCAGAAACTGGCCTATTGGGAACCGGCAGGCTTTAGCCAGCCCCCTCACCAAAGGCCCACTACCTGACCTGCATCCACACTGCCTGCCTTTTCCCACCATCTGGAGCACCAATATGTCGGCTCCCTCCTTCTTGTTGGTCTGGTAGCATGCCTGGAGGCCGTGCCTTCCGCCAACCACCATGCTGAGAGGTAGGAGGATCTGCGGAACCTGAAGAAACTGCGCGACACTGTTTTTTGCTATTTTAATTGGATAATTTAAAAAAGAAAAAGAAAAAAAGATTCGACTTTGGATGAATCTATTTTAATGATGCATGGTTTTGCAGCACTGCCCTACATTCGCCCTCCTGTGCCCTTCATCTCTCCAGGGCCTGGTGTGCTGTAAGGCTGCATTCCTTTGTGCCTGCCCTGCCGTCCTTGCAGCAATTTCCATGATGGCTGTTTCATTTACCTTGCTGTGAAGGCTTCCCGAGTGTTTCCCTTCCTGCCTCTCTGCATGCCTATTGGGCTCTGGGAAGCAGAAACTGGCCTATTGGGGACCGACAGGCTTTTGCCAGCCCCCTCACCAAAGGCCCACTACCTAAGGCCCTGTCTGCTCCCTGTCCGCTGTCGGAACTTTACGGGAGGACTTTCCTGCTCCCCTCACAATCGCTTTGGGGTATGGCACTCTTACACTCCTCAGTAAAGTTGGACCTATCGTGAGCCTATCACTTCACCAACTATGGGTTAGTCGCCTCTACCTAGAAATGTTCATACTGTAAAGGCCAGAGGGGGGTGTCTGTACTTCTGCTCTCTATATGGCAGAGGAGAGGCACAGAGGACCCCAACCAAGATTCTCTATTATTGGTACATGGTCGAGTAATCAAGGCCTAGCTTCTCAGGAGGTGATGCAGGCTGGTTCTTAAGTACAGTGTAGTCCCCAAGCACCCACAAAGGAATGTCCTCACACTGTATTAGTTAAAACACAGTCTTTATATAAATAATATTCAAGGTTATGTACAATATCACGATAACTCACTTTGTACTCGGTTATCTATAATGGCAAATATACAGTGCTACGTGGTACCACAATTACTATTAGAATTCTTTAAAGTGTATCAACTCTACGGGTAAACGGTACACAAATCAGTTTGTAATGGAAACCAACGATAGATGTAAGAGGAAAGCAGTTGGTTAGAACAATTGGCACAATACTGGCCCCGATACTTAGACACAGTTCTGTGTGGAGATCCCCCCACCTGGGCAACCTGTAGAATAAAGATATATCAAAAGCCCAGTCCATATATTGTTCACAAGAGACTTTCCAATATTTCTGCAACCCCCAAGTACCTGTTGTTTTAGCGTTTGTCGTCGGGGAATCAACGGCCTTTCTTGGGTGCCCTCCCTTTAAGGCAGGAGTCACGGGTCGTCGAACGTCAGACAGAGAACAGGGTGAACTACGACAGTGAAGTGGCAGCCTCTTTCCTAGCGGTGCTCGTCGATGGGGAAGCTTTAACGTCCTGCGAGCAAGAGGCGTGCGGGGCACGTCAATGTCGATAGATCTGGACCGCAAAGAGTTTGAAGAACTGTGGCCCAGCAAGGGCGTCGAGTCGCCGGCATCTCTGTGGTCTTTGGGTGGCTGGAAACCCACCGGCGGATGCTCCTTGGCGCGTCGACGGCCTGGCCTTCTCCGGCGGGATAAGGTGGGTGGTGGTGCGGATGAGCGCGTTCGTGGATCGAAAGTTCTTAGGCAACGGGAACACTGCGGCTCTGGTCGGCGACAGTGGTCTTCGACAGTGGTGGACAACAGTCCGGGCGCTTCTCTTTGGGATTCCGCGGCAGTCCCCGTCTCCAGTCGGCAGCTTGTCGTAGGTCAGTCTACCAGGGAGCTTTGGCAAAGATCAGCTGGTGCACGATGGTCCCTCGTAGCTCGGGAAGAGGGCGCCTTACCAGATCCTCTCTGGGTCAGTCCTTGGAGACACAGCAGCTTTCAAATTGATGAAGAAGGGCAACAACAATTGTTCTCTTCCAGCCGGGCTTCAAGGTTAAGCTTCAGGTTTACTCCAGTTACTCGTCGTAGTGGACTTCAGCTTCTGAACACAAATTCTAGCAGTGAGAGGCCCCCAGATATACTAGTTGATCTCCCATTCATTCTGCTGGGTCACACTCAGGCAACCAATCAGTCAGAAGGGCATTCATGCAGGCAGACAGCCAATCAGGTGCATAGTTCATTCAGGCCATTCACTTCTCTCCAGACACTCACAACAAGTTATGTGTTTTGGGACAAGTACCCAGCCATTCAATCCACAACACTACATTCATGGCTGGGCTGTCTCAGTCATTGTGTCAAACACCAGATACTAGACATCCACAACACAGAATGCGTATTTGTCAACCTCCATTCACCCAGGTCCCACCCACAGGGCGTACCCACAACATACAGTTGTTGGGAAGGCTCCAGCCAGTCTGGTCGGCACTTCCCCACACTACCATATATGGAAATTCCACCCACCAGCCAGTCAGGGTGAAGGGACAGAGTCAGGGCTTCCCGGGACTTCGGGAAGATCAAGGTAACAGGGGATGAAAGGCAAGAGGCCTTCGGGCCCATCTGGTCTCCATCAGGAATCTACTGATTCCAATGACAGGGCCTGGACATCCCAAAATGGAGGACGCTCAGGGCACCAGTCAATTCATCACGAAGCTGCCACAAGCCCGTACCCTGCTCTGTCGGCCACACACGGGTGCCAAAAAACATACACTAGGGGCACAGGGTTGTACCCCCACCCATGGGTGCCATAAAGGTATCCCATGGGCCTGTTCACCAAAACCAAAACACGACAGAATACACGATAAAAGGCACTAAAGGACAAGGATACGGGGGCCCTGTCCCTCCGATGTATTTCCAGCATCACACCTACCCCTCTGACTTTCCCACCCACACTCCATCTCACCTGGACTCCCACTCTTAATGCCTGTGGCTGACTGTGTTTCACCTACTGCTAAACATCTGAATCTAGCTGTGTTTCACCTACTGCTAAACATTTTTTGCATTTAGCTGTGTTTCACCTACTGCTAAAAATGTGCATCTAGCTGTGTTTCATCAACTGCAAAAAATTGAATCTAGCTGTGTTTCACCTACTGCTAAAAATGTATTCTAGCTGTGTTTCACCTACCGCAAGAAAATGTACTTTTTCTGTTTTTCACCTACTGTTAAAAATGTAAATATAGCTGTGTTTCACCTACTGCTAAAGATTTTAATCTAGCTGTGTTTCACCTACTGCTAAAAATGTTATTCTAGCTGTGTTTCATCTACTGCTAAAATGTGATTCTAGCTGTGCCCTGTGGCTGTACTGTGCTTTGATTTTGGCTGTGCCCACTTAATACATTGTGCTACTCTGTCCTGATGTTCCTGTCTCCCCCCTCTGCTCTTCTCTCACTCCCTTCCCTCCCCCCGCTCTCTTTTTCCCCCTCCTCCACATCACCTATCACGCTCTCTGTCTCTCCTATCTACACTAACTGCTTCTCCATTGACTATCCTACCATTCTCACTAAGTCTTGTAGGAAGAAGTTAAAAAAGGATACCCTGGACACCTACACCAGCGCTTCCTCCAGACAGACCCTCACTGACATCCTCTTTGTCGTTTCTTCGCCTGACCTTTGAACTCCTCATATGGTCTCTGTGCTCTCTCCATTCTCTTCTTCACCCATTAATGGAGGCACCCAGTGGGAGGCCCTCCTGGACCCCTTCCACTCTTCTAAGGTAATTATTAATGTCTACCTGAATAGCACCATCCTGGTCCAAGGCCCTCAGGCCAACCTTCTCCTCTTTGATAGATGCTTCCTGCGCCTCATCAACTTCCTTCCTGCTCCTGCTGTGCCCTCTCTCTCCTCTTTGGCTTCCTTGCCCGCCACCTCTACCTCCTCCTTGGGTACCTTGCTCTCTCCTCCTGCCTCTGCTGCCCCCCTCGGGCTCCTTCTGCACCTCCTCAGGGCGTACCTATGATTTGTACCCCTCCCAGGAAGTCTTTCATGGGTGGCAACCTTCTCCATATTGCCACTCTCAACTCTCGCTCTGCTATCAAACACTCCTCTGACATCTGCCGCCTCCTGGACGAACTCGACCTCGGTGAGACATGGTTCACGGCTGGCTCTGTCACAAGGTTCTACACTCCCCTCCCTGATCCTCCCAAGATCCTCTCCATGCCCAGATCCAACCGTCCTGGTGGGGGCATAGCGTTGATCTTCCCTGAGTGGATTCCTGCCTCTGTGATACCTGTGCAGGCCTACTCTTCCTTCAAATGCCTTGTCGGTAGGCTTTCTATCTCTCCTGGTCACTCTCTCACCATTGCTACTATCTATCGGCCACCTTGTCAAACTTCCTCTTTCCTCTACGAGTGGGCTGACATCTCCTCCTCCCTCCTGGCCTCGACCACTCAACTCCTCCTCCTCGTTGACCTCAACATCCACCTGGATGCTTCCTGTCCCTCCTCTGCACTCTTTTGTGATCTCTGCAACTCCCTTTCTTTTTCTATTCTTCCCTCTGGCCCGACTCTGGGCCTCATCACGAGTTAGGCATTAACACCGGTGGTATTACCACCGGCGCTATTAGCCCTACCGCCATACCCCCCAGCGCTATTAGCGCCGGATCACGGGTTTGGCAGAACGGTTAGTACCCATTACCTATTGGGTCCATTCGGGAATTCCTCATTCCCCATTGGGCCCAATGGGGAAAATGTGCGCTATTACTGCTGGCAGATTTCCTGACGGCGGTAATAGCGCCGAAAATCAGCAATGTTGACGCGAATTTCCCCCCAGCTCTGAGCTGGGGGGAAATCCGCCAAGGCCATGATCTGGCAGACCCGTAAATGCCGCGGTAATAGCGCTACCGCCACATTTAAGGGTTACCGCCAAACTTGTGATGAGGCCCTCACTCTGCAGGTCACACTCTTGATGTTCTCATTTCCTCTGATCTCCTCCTCTCTAGCCCTCTCACTACTCCTCTCTCCTGGACAAACCACTTTCTCCTTTCCTCCCATCTCTCCTTTTCTACCCCACAGGCCAAGCCAGCTCCAACACTGCCTCCTACCTTTCTGGTCATCAGGCCCATGAAGTGTCTGTCAGTCGAGTCTTTTGCTGCCACTTTCTCTCCCCCTCCCCCACCTCTGTCTGACTCTCATCCTGACACTGCCCTTTCCAAGCTCCACTCTGCTATCTCTGATACTCTTGATCTTCTTGGCCCTGTTATGAGGATCCGCTTGAAGCCCAAAGCCAAGTGCAACTCTTGGTACGACTCTGACCTTGTCACCCTTAAACGCAAGTGTAGGGTGGCCAAGAGGAAATGGAGTGCATCCTGTCCACCCTCTCGTCCTCTCCTCCTCTTCCAGCTGCCCTCTCTGTTACCTCCGGACCCCCTGCAGCCACCTCGCCTTCCTCTTTCTCTTCCTTTCCTCTGTTCTCCCCCGATGAGATTTCTAGACAAGTCCAATCTATGAAGGTCTCGTCAAAACAGGTTCTTCCCTGCTCGTCCAAAACCATCAAGGACCATATTGACACCCTCGCTCCTGCCCTGGCCGACTTCTGCAACCACTCCTTCACCACTGGAGCATTCTCCTCCCCCTGAAGCAGTCTCTTGTACACCCTCTGCTTAATCTTTTAAGTGCCAAGGACGAGTATACTTGTCCTTTTTACATAGACTTCAATAATAGCCTGGCACTTAAGAAACCCCCAGCTGACCCTTCCTGCCTGGCTAACTATTGCCTGATCTCTATCATTCCTTTCCTGGGAAAACTCCTGGAAAAGCTGGCCATCTCCCAGCTTAATCTTCACACTGATTCTGTTGGTTGTCTCCATGTCCATCAGTCTGGCTTCAGAACTGCCAGAAGCTTGGAAACTGCTCTCCTGAACATCCGTGAAGACCTACACTCCAACCTTGATTCTAATCTCCCCTCTGTTTTCATCCTCATCCTACTCGATCTCTCTTCTGCCTTTGACAGGGTCAACCATGCTATGCTGCTCAACCACCTCTGTGATAACCAGGGTATCACTGATCAGGCCCTGGCCTGGCTGACCTCCTTCTTCTCCAACCGACCCTCGCAGTTCCAATGTGGGTCCTTCCTTTCCTCTATCTCACTCTCTACATGTGGTGTTCCCAAGGGGTCTAACCTCTCTCCCTGGCTTTTCTGCCAATACCTGCCATTCATCGCCCACCGCATTGCTGCTCTCTGCTCCAACTTTCAGTGCTATGCGGATGACACTCAGCTCCTTTTCCGGCTCCCCTCTGCCACCTCCTCTCCCTCTCATCTCTGACTGTCTGTCTGCAATCCAGGAGTGGTGTGCGGGGCAGCGACCTTTGCCTTAATGCCAGCAAGACATAGATCCTCCTCATTGGCACTCCTGTAGCTTCCTTTCCTGTCACTCTCTGGCTGGCCTCCCTTGGCCCCCTCCCTGCTCCCACCTGTGAGGTTAAGAACCTCGGGGTCATCTTCGACTCCACACTTTCCTTTTCTCCACACATCTCTGATGTCTCTAAGAAGTCAAATTTCCAACTGCACCTCCTCAGAGGTATTATTCTTTTCCTCTCCTTCCCCCAAAAGCTCACTGTCTCTAGAGCACTGGTTCTATCTAGACTGGACTACTGCAACAGCCTCTTCCTATATCTGCCCTCTACTACTCTCTGCCCTCTGCAACTCATCCAGAACACGACTGCAAGACTTGTCCTTGGCCTCAAGCCCAGGGATCGTATCTCTCCAGCACTGAAATATATTTATTGGCTCTCGGTGACTGTAAGGATTAAGTTCAAGACCCTTTGTATTGTCTACAAGGCATTCTTGGGCGTGGGTCCAAAATGCCTTCCACTCTCCCTTCGGAAATACCTTCCTACTCGCACTCTTCGCTCCTCCACCTCCAACTCCCTCAGGGTCCGTCGCTACTCCAAGCAACAAGTTGGTGGTAGCTCTCTCTCTTCTGCTGGGGCCTCCACCTGGATCAGCCTACCTGCCTCTCAGAAATTTGAGGAGAACCATATTTGGTTCCAGAAGCACCTCAAGACCTTACTCTTTGCTTCTGCCTTCTCTCTTCCTCGCCCCTGCTGATCTCTGTCTGTTTCTGCATTGGGCATCTGGCTACCCTTTGATCTTGGGCCCAAATCCCTGCCCAACCTGCTGCTTACCCGCACTGCCTCCTGGCAACCCTTGCACTCAGGTCTGTATCTGCAACCCTAGAGTCACCTCACCTGCACTTATTAGACACCCAGTGTCTGTGCTTTAGTCATGCACTTGCCAACCATTGGCCGCACTACCTGTTGTTGTTTTGATCTTGTATTGAGCACTTTCTGCTCCTCCCCTGCCCCCGCATTTTCCCCCTTGCCCCTCCCCTGCACTTGCGCTTTCTAAATGTCACTCGGCCTAGTGAGATCGTTGTTTTGTCATCTCTGTACCCCTCCCTCGCCGCGCCCTGAAACACTTGTCTATGGGTGCAATGTAAATAAAATATCATATCATATTACAGCCACAGCAATTTCATATAAAACATGTGTCAACCCTGCGATCCCAGCTGTGGAAGGTTTATGGGTATGTCCCTAGATGGGCTGTTTAGTGCACACAGCAAGACTGCAGCCTTAGGGGTTGCCTCTGTTTGTTCCTTTGTGAGTGCAGGTAATCAAAGGGACACCGATCCTCAAAAGGAGTAGCCTCACACTAAGGTGCTGAACATTTAAAGGCCTTTAATTCTATTGGGAAGGCTAGCATAGACAAAGGGAGTTCTTTAAAAGTGGAGGAAGGTTCCACCAGCTTTTTTCTCGCTGCCTCTATCTGTCCTTCCTGTCTCCTGCACTTCCAGTAGCACAAAGCACATTGGTTGTGTTGTCAGATAGCAAAGTCCACTTGTTCCAAGAACTGGGATTGGACCCCCTAAAGCAGTATACCTGTTTAGCCCAATCATCTGAGGACTTTTGCCTTAAAAAGAAGGGGTCTCACACCACTTCTTTGAATCATCTCTGTACTTCAAACCTTCAGGAGGATTTCATTGGACTCCATTAGGAGAGCAGTCCTTTTCAAAGTGCTCCAGTTGTGAGTTGGAGGCAGTGGTTCCAAGGCAGAGGCAAGCTCTGTCTCCTACCCAGTGCCAGGGGCCATTTGGGGTGAACGGCTGCTGGAACAAGACCTGCATCTCTGCCAGTCACACTAATGTCCAGGACCTCAATGTTTTCATGGGACCCTGGAAGGTGTGTGCCAGCCTCCCCCTTGTTTTGGAGGCCAGGAAAAGGGCTCATCTTCTCCCTTAGATCCTGGAGTGGGACTCAAACTCCTGAGATCGAAAACAGCCAGGATTCCCAGATAGAACCAATAGGATGCTCCGGAGTTGCCTTTGTCACTCGCTGTAATGTGTCCCAGAGAGTGGCTAGGTCACATGAATCCCTCTTTGCAACTCATGAAAATACCCTTTGAACCTTGTGGTTTTTTGTGATCTTTTCTCCCCCTGTTTCATCAACCAGAGTGCTGCATCTTGCTATCTTTCATATTCTGTGTTCTTACTACAGGGGTGGAGCTTTACAGTGTTTTCTAGTAAGTTAATATTGTCCATGGTGTGATTAATTCAAGCATATATTTTTTTATAGAACCTTGATTGGACTTTTCTTTATTTTGGACTGGTATACTTTGCTGTTTGAGTTGCAACTGAACGACCTTCACACCCCTTTTGAGAGTATAGCCTTCCCCCGGGTCACGTTAACACAAAAGGTGAAGGAGGTACATCTCTTAACTTTGCCTGTTTTATCTTTAAGATTGTGTTGCTCTTGGCTTGTAGAAGTGTGAAGGCCGAGTAGGCGCTTTATCCTCTGCTCATCCTTGTACTCCTTCGGGGCAGAAGTCAAATCGACACAACAGCATACCGGTTTCTTTTTCATATGAATGATATATGAACACAATTCGGACTGTTCAAATATTGTACAAAGGAGTGTGGGCATTGAGATATAATACAACAGATTGTGGGTTGGCGGGTTCCATCTTAGCCTAATTCCTTTACTTGGGGTTCACTGATAACTGACCTGAATGCTTTTGTAACAAGGCTTGGTGCTAGCTGTCGCCCGCTCTCCTGATCCTGTGTTGTTAAGTCTGAAGGAAAAGTCCCAGCACACCTTTGAGAGAAGACCAAAACAACTTGCTTCCTCTGTAAAAATCCCCAAAACAACCCACATAACAGTAGAAACTGGTTAGAAACCAACTGATATAGACATGAAGAAAGCAACATTAATAAAAAGAAAATGCACGCACAGTACTATTTTTTTAACTTCAAACCTCACAGAAAGAATGCAGAACATTCAGGTGACCACAATGCAGGCCTATGTGGCCAAACTAAGTGCCTGCTGAGTGAGACAGGCTAGTTGGGAAATGATTTGCTTGCACATGTGATGGCTAAAATATATGACCAAACTGGTTGTTGTTTTCCTGTAAAGGAGTGGAGTGCGGATTGAAATGTGATTTCTTGTGAGGACATCTGTATGTTGTCAGTGCTACTGCATTCTTTCTTCTCTATGTTGTCAATCGCTTGTTATGGCTGAAAGTCTGCAGTTCTACTGAGGGGCAGCCCATGTTCTCACAAGAAGTCAAATATACTCATCTCAGGGAAATTATATTTCCCTGATATAACTGTGATAAGGGAAGTGCCACTGGCAAAGCTGTCTTATAGCTGCCTACTTACACGTGTTTCCTCTCTATATTTAAAGTGAAAATGTACAGCGATCTGTACATGAATCACTGATGGGAAGGGGGAGGGGCACAAATAGCAATAATGTGGTTTAGCAGTGATTGGCTTACAATAAAAGAACATTCTGGCAAGATACGAATGACCACAGACAGTCTGTGATAGTGACTCAAGCATGAAATCCTTCTCAGCACTTACTGCACCATGGGCTCTCTGTCATTTACTTTGTCAGAACATTCATCCTAACAGTAAAATGTCTGCAAACCACATGCCATGTATCATTTGGACAGTGCTGGATGTTGGATGTTAGGCAGGTGCTTGTAAATCAAGCACTCAGTCCCTACTTGTTTGGAGCAGGCCACTGCTCCTAACGGAGGAGAAATCACATGGGACAACTATGGGTGAAAGAGGGAGCCTTAGGGGACGGGTAGTGTCAGAATGGACAGCAGCCAGGCCGCCAGGGACACTCTGCAGCAGTCAGTGTCCTGCCCTTGCTCACAGGTCTCCATAAAAGGAGGATGAAGGCGCTCTTTGGTGCAATGCCTGCACTACTGGTGCGTAGGCCATTGCTATGCCAATCAGAGAGTCTTCTTCCTAAAACCCATGTCTCTCTCACCTTTACCTGTAGCATTGTCTTGGCATGTAGGTGGCGCCAGTGTTAAATCAGAAAGTCCGAATCGACCCTCTATACCTTCACTTTACATTTTTTGGCAATATTGAGGACCAGAACGTCTCCAGGTTTAAGGAGAGTACTGGCACTCAGTAACGTGGTGAGGAGGACATGAAATCATTCTCAGCCATTTTTGCAGGGAAAGCTGTGCTTGTTCCCTCCGCTTCCCTCCCCCACACTCAATGTCTGATGATCATGGTATGATATGATGTGGATTTATACCGCGCCTGTACACAAGTGTTTCAAGGCACGATGATCATGTCTCCTCCCCGTCCCACCCTACAGACCAAAAGGTATGCTGAGAGTGTGGGCCTGGCAATTACTTTTTTACCACATGTACTTGTTCTCAGTAGGGCCTTTTCTAATGTGCAAATATTTAGGGGATTGGAACTGAGATGGGGCATTTCGAACTGAAAGCCCACACACTGCCTCCAGTTACCTACCAACATTGCGCCCTCTTAGTTAAAACTCCTCTGGAAAGCTTAGTTTATATGTATCGATGATGTGTTTTAGCTTGACATCCAATATTAACATCTTTCTTAACAACAAAAACACACAGATATCCACCCGCATTTCATTTTGATGATGCTCGACATGCATGCAATTCCCATGGAATCTGCCAGCTTTTACTCACTGGTAAACGCTGGACAATTCCAAAGGAATGTATGCATTGTTTGCGGTTCGTTCTTTGTAGTGCAATCAAAATTGCACACGGACAACTGCTAACATGCAAGTCTTAAGGAGAGAGGGCCTCTCCGTGCAATTAGCAGAGGGAAGAACATGACACTCTTCCCATCAAAGCCTAGGTATGGAATCTTGCCCTGAGTCAAATCTGCAGAGTAACTCAATGTGCTGATCAGGTTTGAAGTAAAGTTGCACACCTACCTGCTCATTGGTTCATTGATACAGCCATCTTGCACCCCCCGCCCCGTCCCCCCACACCCCGCAGCTGTCTTTGGAGAGGGCTTGTGTAGCTGGCATTTCTCTCTGAGAACCCTCGTGCACCCATACATCGTAGTTATTCTCTTAGTGTTAGCTGTCTTTTGACCCTCCTTTTTCAGAAAAACTTGCCAGCAGTAGGGCAAAATCAGTGTGTGATTGATGACGATCTCTGAGAGGTGGCTGCATTCGGCTGACAGAATCTCATTTCAAGGGACTGGCTAATGAATATGCCAGTATACTGAGGTTTTGGTTGGCATCACTGCCTCTGATGTTTCTGTCTACCAGGCTCGCAAGGCCAAAGCTCAGAGAAAGGAGCGAACATGATTGGTGTGAGTGGGGAGAGAGAAAACGAGAAAGTCACACACAAAGAGAGCGAGAGACACACATGGAAAGTGAGAGAAATAGAGAACTAGGCAAATAGAATGGGAGAGGGGGGGCGCCAGCTCCATCAAATGCCCCAAAACCAAAAGGTGTAATAACTCAATATGTAGTGCAATACGAGGCATGCAAGCAGGAGGCTGAGGATTAGGCAAGTTAACTCACTTATTGGCGGCCATCTCAGTGATAGGCTATGGCATAAAGCTGCCCTCCTACGGCTGACACTGGGTGTCTTCAGTATCACGACCATTGATCTCTGTTGAATGACTTGGTGTGCATCAAAACCTCGCCCAAACTGTGCTTCTGGATGACTTGCAAAGGGGACTCAGGCAGCGCACATTTCATACATGCTTCTTCTCATTGGCCTGTCTGACGCTCGAATCAAGCTTGACTGTGAAATGCACCCAGGCATCAAAGAAAAGAACAATATTTGGCCAATTCTTTATTGATTTTTTGTCGTTTCTTAACGGAGGAAGCACAGCTTTTTTCATTGAAGAATGCACTCACCCTTGAAAAATACATACAATGTGCACGAAAGCTTAGTGTGCATGAGAATTGGGCATACGTTTGCATTTTGTAAAAAAAAAAATAACAAACATTTTTTTTTTTAACGTGTAATGCAAGACCGAGCTGAAGTAAAATAAGGCATTCACGATGCGCATTTCCGGTATGCTTACAGTACACAGAACTCAAGTGAGGGGCAAGGCCCCCAGAATGAAAGGCTTCCTCTAGCAAAGGGGAGTCAAGTCCTTTTTAGTGCATCCATTTTTGCAGCATTCAACAGCCAGGTCCCTGCTGAGGTCGCGTCTTGCTTTCTGTTGGGCCTGCACCGTTGGGCGTGTAGGCTGAGGCCCTGTGACCTTGCGAAGCTCAAAATGGACTTCCAATATCCGCACTTGAACCCTTCCAATTGCTTCCGATTTGGGGTCTCTAGCAGCAATGTCGAAATGACTTCTACTTTCTGGGAAGGAAATTAAGAAATTACATTTAATTCCAATGGTAAGCCACACTTAGGTCATGCAAGATACTTAATTACAACATATGAAATATAGGCGCTTTAGTTTCCACCATAGATATGTAGTGTCGTAGCAGCAGCAAAGAGTAGTTGAGCTATGGCCTTTGTTGGGATGCACTAACAGCGTC
This sequence comes from Ambystoma mexicanum, assembly GCF_040938575.1. Lineage (NCBI taxonomy): Eukaryota > Metazoa > Chordata > Amphibia > Caudata > Ambystomatidae > Ambystoma > Ambystoma mexicanum. The sequence goes on along the minus strand of NC_090922.1, from coordinate 1,209,556,002 downwards.
CCAACCAGGCAAAAAGGTTCAGGCTGAGAAAAACCTATTTTCACGTACCACAGTGTGAGTAGGTTGAGGTTTGCACGGCAGAAGGCGCACGTATCACTTGTAGTTAGTTTTGACACATATTAGATACCCACATGGTTTTACCAGCCGTTAAAGTAGGGACCCGCAAAGGGACCTTGGTGCTAAATACGGTACCGTAATTTGCGGTACCGTAATTAGCACTTTCCCCATTCCCATTGAGCCCTATGGGGCAAAAATGAGAATGGGGAAGGGCCATGGCGGCATGGGGAATTACCACCCCACCAACCTCGGAATGGGGTGGTAATTCCCCATTACGCCATGGCGGACTGCGGCATGGACCATGGTGCTAATAGCACCATGGTTTAGCGCCAGAGTCCTAATGACGCCCAAGGAGAAACAAATATATTAATGGTGTGGTTGCAGAGGTTATAGATGGGGCACTGTTATAGGCCCTTTGCTTAGAACTAGTACACAAAGTTCTGTTTTGCAGTGAGGTGCAGAGAGGGAGCTGAAGAAGGAAGAAGATGTAGTTAGAAAGGTGTTGTGATAAGAGCGAGGTCAGCGTGTTAACATGGCAGGAGCGCCACCATATTGGATTTTAAGGCCTAGTACACAGTGAACAGAGTGAAGGCCTTGATGTGGATTTGCAGCTCTATTTAGCTTAGTTCTAAGATAAATCCCTCTCCTGTACCCCTAGATAGAAGCCAAGCTAAAAGGCACCTACGGTGCACAGGTAAACATTAATTGTATCCAGCTGCAGAGCCTGAATGTGGTGGGAACGGAATGTTAGCTGTGGAGAGGGTAGGTAGGGATGCACCCTTTGTAGGACAAATTCCTGAGAATAGGGCACATGGTTTTGTGATGCCAATAGGCCAGGCAAAGATTTAGAGCACTACTCTGCTCACCCATGGCTCGGTCAGCCCTTTGGAACTACAGGTAGACTATAACCAAAGCAAATACATCTTTATTGTCATTACTGGACACCTGTGCCTTGAAGGAGATAAGTGGAGCAGTGTCTGGAACGTTCAGTGAGTTGGGATAAGAGGAGCAGAGGTGATTCCAGTAAATTTAGTAAAATGTAGAGGGTGCAGCGTGTGTGCGCCGCGGTGTCTGGTTTCCTGAGAAGGCCCATGTTTTATCAAGGCAGTCCTTGCCAGTTTACTTTGAATGTATCTGGGTCGGAGGGGTGCCAATCACGTGAAGGTCATGATTATAAGGTGTGTTATTGTACCGGTAGCCAATTATGTACCTAGATTCATTAGTGATGATGTAGTGGGCCACGTGAATAGGGGAATGGGTTTAGATGACTTGTGGACAATCGGTCCAAGGAATATAGGGGTGTGTAAGCATGTTCTATAGGTGGCAGTCAATGAGGGTGGTGCGATAACATTATAACCTATGTATGCTAATATGCGTTTTTTCCGGTATATAACCTGTAACCTCTTGGGGTGTGACGATCTCTGTGTCAGGTCGGTTCTATGGGACCGTCTGAGAACTTTCTGCTTGTAATAAACCTTGTTTTCCCTTAAAGCGGTGCAATGGTTCTTTGGCCGTTTGGATTTTTTTATTGTATGGGTTTTGGGGCACGTCTCTCTTTACACCTTGCGCACTTATGCCCTTGTGTACTTTTTTCAGTTTTAATAGGAGTTTCTATTACATTTTTTTGCTATAATTGCTTTAGCTTTCCCCACATGCAAACTGGAATTTCCTGGAGAGAGGTAGGAAAAGAAGAGAGAGGGAGAGAAAGAAGAGAGATAATTAATTTTTTTGTTTGCACCCCAAAATCACCCCTTATTTTCTTTTGATCTAAGATCTGAGAATGTTCTGATCCAGGACAAAGTAAACATTGACTATTTATTTGATGTTCATATTGCTGCATAGTAACACTCAGAAGGGGGCTCGTGTAGCTGGTACTTCCACATGTGGATAATAAGTATAACCAGAATAGGCCTACAGAGAAATATTAATGTTGTGGTGAAGTTCACTTGTGATAACAAACTACTAAGAAATACACACGCAATAACTTTCCCTGGAGGATGGCAAATTATCCTATAGAAGTTGTTCAGGAATATTGCTACTTGGGATACTGTTTCACTATAAGGCCTAAGTTTTGCCAAAGACAAATGATGCTAATAATATATGGCCTGTAAACTGATGTCAAGAGCATGATGCGGTCAACACCGGGGACATGTCAATACTTGCTTATTCCAGTACGCCAGAGAACTTCTCTAAGGAAGTGTGAATCCCATATAGTACAGTTGTACAGAAACCCACCAATGTGGCCACACCTCAATCAGTCATCCTCCAGCTGTCTTCCTAAGAACACCCACTCTCTCAAGCACACATCCACAGGCTACATTCCACCCATGCACACATTCCAATACCTGCACCTATTAGGCCTCCTGACCCCCACATAAATCCGCTCAAACTATGCCAGCATTAAGGGCTCTAATGTGAAAAATGAGGGGGATTCCTTCTTCCTATTATTCAGACCTATAAACAAAGCATGTGTCTCCTGGCATTGCACAGAGCCGAGTCAAAATAAGGCTTGAATCCAAATGTTAAATGTTAAATGTTAAAGGTATTTGTACCGCGCACCGTCGCCAACGGAATTGGTCCCCAGGCGCTCAGGCGGATCTGTAAACGATAAAGGTGGGATGGGTTAGTAAGGTGAAGAAGGGAGTAGGATAGTGAGAGGAGTGGTGTTCTGTTGGCAGCTTCAACTCAGTATACACCGGGTGCTGAGCTTTGGTGAGGCTATCCACGTGTGCTGTTGTTCCGGCTTATGTGTTGTTGCAGTGTTGTGAAGTGCGTGCGGCTTGATGTGCAAGAGATGGTTGTGAGTTTTTTGAGTGAGATAAGTATGCAGAGTTTGAGCTTATATTGGTTAGTGGGTTACCTGACCTTTACCATGCTAACATTCGTAGTTCTGTCTGAGTGTGACACCTGTTGGCCCTCATATTCCCACCTATAGGCGGCACTGGCCAATGATTAGGACTCCATCCAGGTGTGGTCATGCCAACCCTCACATCCCCATCCAGATGCGGCGCAGGCTAGTGTCTAGGGACCCGTCCGGTGTGGGCATGCTAACATTCACAACTCCATCTGAGCGCCACGCAGGCTGGTGTTCTCAATTCTAGGTGTGGCACATGTTAGCATTCACGTTTTTCTGGGCGTGGGCATGTTATCCTTCAATCGATCCTATCCAGATGCGACGCAGGCCAACGTCTATCTAGATGCGTCTGCCGGTGTGTATATGTCAAATGGCTAAGTAGGTAGGAAAGGCCTTCTCGGAGGTGGACTTTGGCAATGCCCCATTGTACACCAATGTCTCTAATCCATCTTGAATTGAGGGTGATGTATTTTTGAACATTGGCCAAAGGAAACTAATCTATATCTTAAAACCAAAATTCAATGCATCAGAAAATCTGCTCTCCATTGTGAGAGGTACAATCGAAAGGGAAAGAGGTGGTGATTCATACCTGGTAATGTATATACAACATACTGTGAAAAAGAAATTTAGTAGGCGCACTACCTAATATTTAAAGTATAGAGTTAGCTTTCTGATTAGTAGATAGTAATTTAGATATTATTTTTAGGTGCGGGGGAGGAAAAGTGACCCTGGCACAGGGTCACTACAACAAATATGTAGAGAAAGAAACGAGGATCCAAATGTAGGAACCCTCCCGTCTCCTGCACTCTATTTCAAGTCCATCAAGTGATGGTTCAACATGGTCAAGTATGATTGTTAATATTCATTCAACAATACATGATTGATATCAAGAAAACAGGCAATGATTCATTAGATTCATAAAAAGACCTCAAAGAGGTTTTAATAATTAGTCAAAATGGATTCACCATTAAGAATTTAAACTGCAAAAACCAAGCGGATTGTTAGCACAGTGTGTTCATAAAGAATAATAATCCATGTATACAGTTCAACCGTGGCTGACGCGTTTCGGGATGTCTATCCCTTCTTCTTGAGCCAAATGAAATCAACTGCAAAACATAAATGGATAAAGCTATTTCAATCAACTAGACAGTAGACCTATGAAATTCCTATCAACAAAATGCCTTTCCTCAAGTGTATTCAGAACAATTGTAGTTCCGACATAAATTTGTCAATGTAGCCCTGTTGGCACAATACTCGAGACATTCTAGCATATTGGAAAGGAGCTCTCCTGAATTTCAAAGATCTCTGTCATGGCCAGAAGGCGTCAAAATGATCAATACATGCCAAATGCACGCTACAGTTATATTAAAAAAAATATATAAAAAATATTGTTAACAAAACGTCATGCTCCATCATGTTGTTTAGAGTGAACATACCTTGCATATAGGGTGGGGGAAGTATGTGTCTTCCACTATGGATGGTTAACTGAGTGTGTTCAACATCTTCACACACCAGTAAGAAATAACACTCTTCTCCTGGGACTAGAGCACCTATGCTTAGAAATGTAGAATTTAGCCGTGACCCATATTAACTCTGGTTTTAAGAAGTAGTATTAATTAGCAGATCTGGAAAGAGCACACTTATTGTAAGTAACTGATGTTTACTCTTATCCAAAATGGTACTCAATGATTTTCAATGTTTTTCAAACGCTAGCAATAAAGGGAGTCACAACAATATATGACTATTTTATATAAAGGAACCGACATAGCAAATAAAGAGGCTTACCTCTCAAAATGAAAGGAAGTGTATGGGTTGATGCGACGAGATTCGTCTAACTCGTGTTTTCTGGCGTGTCAAGCAATGTCAATGCAGCTAACCCCGTCAATTACTGTGTGCGAGACAAAAATGTAGATAAAAAACTCCAGAGTGCGAATACACACTTATAAAGTCCTCATATGACTATTGTGTACTCAAGTACTGCTCAATGTTTCCTAACAAATGCTTACCGCTGCAATGTGGATCAGTAAATCCACGTGCGCATGCAGAAATATGCCCTTAATCGAAATGCTTCTACCCACGGCCGTGCTGGAGTCAAACAGCTGGAAGCGGTCCTCTTCCGTGCTGCGGTGGGCTAATCCGTCTCCCTGACAACCCTCAGAGGCTGTCGGCAGACCATCACCTTCATTCTATGTGGGCGTCCACCAAAATAGAGGATGGACAACTACACATGCCTGTGTTAATAGAGCTAGCTGGGTAATGTTTACATGGGTGCCATCTTGGAATGTCAAACAAGTCCAGTAAAAGACTACTGATGAATACTAAGCTACGTGATTGCAACAATTGTAGGAGTGTAGCGTAGGACTGCTACACAGAGAGGATGTAAAGTGATGTGTGCTCCTAAGCACAGAATTGTCGAAAGTAAGGAAAAAAAGAAACTGAAATTAACAGGTGAGGAAGCTCAGGGAGTAATGAACTGTGTGCATTCTGCATGTGGATGATCAACGCGTTCTGGCCACAACCGAGAAGATACTAATGATTTAGCATCTATGTTACATTATTTCACAGATCTCTACCTTAAATATATCCAAATGCTCATAAGTATTTGATGGTATACAGTGGGCCGGTAAAACATGTCCCAGACTACTAATGTCTTAACAATTGTTCCACTGTGGAAGGCAGTGTGTTACGAACATTCTGTCTTGTTTTACACATTTACTCTGGTTCCGACAAATAGAAGAAAGACTATGGGCCTCATTACAACTCAGGCGGTAAGGGGTTTACGGCGCCGTAAATAGCGCCGACCCTTACCGCCTGAGTACGAGGTCCCTTAGCGCCATGGCGGATTTAACACCTGCTTTTAGCAGGTGTTAAAATCCATGGCGCTAAGGGACCATGGAGTTAATTACGCCACCGTAATTTACGGTGGCGTAATTAACGCCTTCCCCACTCCCATTATGCCCTATGGGGCAAAAATGGGAATGGGGAAGGGTAAATGGGGATTGGGGACTTACCGCCCCGCCAAACTCGGAATGGGGCGGTAAGTCCGCCAACCACCATGGCGTAAACGTAGTTTACGCCATGGTGGTAAAGTCACGGCCCAGGCGGTAACTTACCGCCTGGGTCGTAATGAGGCCCTATATGTCCAAAGCGAGGACAACAACAAATCACAAGTAAAAGTCTGTAAGTTTTTTAAAAAAATGTTCAGATAAAGCACCTCAGGGAAAACTCTTCATTGAGACCTAGTGGATTTAATGTGTCTAGTAAATGTATCCAAAATGTTTCCCTGCGGGATAGGATGGAGTGGTAATCTCCCCCTCTGTAGGGTTTCTTGGCTATCTCTAGGATCTGGAATTTTTTCTGGGCTACTGTATGATGGTGTTCTGAGAAATGTCTTGCCAATGGGGATTTCATGTTCTTACATCTAATGTTGGATTTATGTTCAGTTATTCTTTCTTTAACTGATCTTGTAGTCTGCCCCACATATAATTTGCCACATGGGCATTTGATTGCATAGATCGCCCCAGTTGACATACATGTTGCATAATCTCTTAGTTTACATTTTTTGCCAGATTGTGGATGTATTACATTATCGCCCTTAATCACATTGTTACAGTGGGAGCATCCCAAGCATGGGAATGTGCCTTTCTTTTTAGTTTGTAAGAATGTCTGTTTTTCTTTGGGGGGTTTCCCGGCCCTAACTTGTTTGTCTCTTAAGTTCTGGCCTCTTTTGAATGCCATCATAGGGGACTTAGGAAATAGTTTTTCAAGTAGCGGATCATTATGAAGAATTCCCCAATGTTTTTTGATCGCTCTCCACACCTGAAAGCTCTGGCGTCTGGCGGGAATATTTTGAGATATACAGTAGTGGTGTTACTTTGTTCTTAATCTGTGGTGTCAATAGTTGTTCTTTGCTCACATTGGATGGTCTCACCTTTGCTTCTTTTAGGTACTCTTGCGGGTAACCCCTCTCTGAAAATGTGTCCAACAATTTGGTGCACTCCACATCTAGTCCCGCTGGATCTGAAACAATCCTTTTTAATCTTAATGAATGCTTGGTCTGCCTTGTGGAATCAGAGGGGGCGAGGCTAACAAAGAGGCGGAGATGCCCCAAACCTTTCCAAACACAGAAATACTGTGCTAGCACCAATATGCAGATACAGGTAGATGTAGTTAGGCAGAGGGGTTCTTCGTGGTTAGTATCTGCCTCCTGTAAAAGTCAGGAGAGACAATTGAGTAGGGTTGTTGAAGAAGATTTCAGGGCAGTGAAGGAATTAGGCCGGAGCTGGAGGAAAGAAGATACAGCTGGTGAGAGAGGACTAATGAAGGGACCAGGAGGGTGAAAGAGTAGCTGGAGGGGAAACAAGGGATCCAAAGGGAAAGGTCAAAGAAGGTGCCACAGAGAAGAAAGAAGAGCTGGAGGGGAAAGAAGAAGGCTGGAAGGAAAAGGACAGAAAGAAGAAAGAGGAGCTGGGGAGGACAAAAGGGAGGCTGGAGAGTAGAAGATTAAGGAAGGAAGACCATAAAGGAAGATTAATTGGTGGTTGGTGAAAATACTGAAGGAGAACCAGTGGTTGATAAGAGTTAGAAGAGTGGAGGTGGAGAAAAGGGAACAGGGTGGGAGGAACAGAAGCACCCTTTGCCTGAGGAGAGGTGGAATACAAGCACATGCTGGCGAGTCAAGGAGGTGGCAAGGAGAGAGAGTCTAGGATTGACATTAGGGGCTCCTTTAGTCATGAGAACTTTACGACTACTTGAGGAGGTAGACAAGTAGGGGGAGTTGGGAAGCAGACTTAGAATCCTCATCCGAGGAGAAAAACCTAATTATCAGACTCCGCCCACAAACCAATTAAAGTCACCCAGTCTTAGTTGCAACTCTGGCACCTTGCCTAGAAAAACACTTCCCACTCTCTCCTGGATGCCTCGGGTGCAAACACACTCGTGCCTGAAAGCCCACAGAGAAGGGTTTTCTGAAAACTATAGGAAATCAGACCAGAAGAAGCATTCTGAGACTGAAGAGCCTACGAACCAAGAAAGAAGTACAGGACCCCTTTAGCCCCCAGACTGTGAGTGACCGAATATGTTCTGGGATGGAACGCTGCATTGTGAGACTTTGTGTTGCATCAGGGCACCTTTGCGTTCATTCAGATTCTTTGTGACTTTATTGAGAACTTTGAGTTTTCCCCCAGATAATTTCAGATTAATGGAGACCACAGAGAAGTCATTATATGTTTATTTTTTGGTCGTTAGTCAAACCAGAAGGGAAGGGGGAAAGCTTTTCAACTGATTGGGACCAAGAGACCGCACACAGAGAAGAATACCTGCAGGTGCTAGGGGCGAGGCCAAAGAGCCAACAGGGTTTGACTCTCATTTTTTAAAACAATTGAGGGTCATTGCGAGGAAAAGCACTTTCAGATGGCTGCCAATCCAAAGACGCTTAGTAGCAGCTGCGCACTTACAGTCTGTCCTCTGTTTCCAGCGTGGCGAGCAAGATGGATGGTGCAGTTGAGGTCAAGTGGTGGCAGGAGGCAGCAGCAAGGAGGAAGAAGACTGCGGTCGAGGAGGTGAGGAGGATCCAAGTAAGTGGTGGTGAAGTGGGAGGGAGCAAGTGCAGCATGAGACACCCAGAACAGCTGCTATGGCTACTGATGACTTGATGGCCATTAGTGTGCCCGACCATATGGATGATTACTGCCCGGAAGACCAGCTTCCTGATTGGCTGATAGATTGTCAACATTCTACTTCAAGTACTAGAATGCAGTCTTTCATGTCAGTCAATTTATCAACCTCCGATGAACCAAAGTAAAGAACTTCTAAAAATTAAAATAAAAACAGTTTTATATGTGACATTAAAAGAATGACACAATGCATGGTTGGCAACTACTTTCTATTTGTATATTTTGTTTGATCCAATGCGCCGTGTAAGAAAGCAACTCCCCCCAAAAGGTTTGCTTTAATATATAACAGGAGACCTCGCCCAAAAGGTCATAGTGTGAAAATGACATCATTCATTTGTTTATTCAAGGGGGTTTGTAAAGTGCTTATATGTCATCTTATGGCCACTTCAGGGGTGGGAGCCTAAGGGGAATATTGATGTGATGGATTTCATAGCTTGCTTACAAACTCAAACCGAGCATTCAGTGTTTTAAGATGTTATGGAACATTTAACTAAGGACATGTTTTTAATGTTATACTAGGACCAGGGTGTTACTGTATTGTGTTACTTTAATGATTTTAAAAAGAACCTTTCAATTTAAATATATTTGGTGATTTTGATTAGAGTTACTCTTTACTTATATAAGCACAATGATTCCTATTAGAAAGCAAACATAACACTGTACTTCAACAGCAGCCAGGTCCCGTGCACAATGCCTGCATCTCTCCAGCCACATCCATATCCTGCTATCAATGATAGGCCTGTGTTTCGAAGATGTGTGCATCTCATGTGGGCATCTCTCCACGGTGTGACACCTTAAGCAGCCGAGCTATGCTACACGTTCTGTATCCAATAGGAGTGGCAGACAGTACAAGAAGCCTTGTCTCGCCACAAGGTTATAGTAGCCTTTTGTTTCTGTGACAGAGATTCATGTGTTTTGCTGGACAAGTGCACTGTGGCACACACTTTACAATAGGGTATTGCTCAGAGTTCTTTCTCGCCATTCAGTATACAGTACAGTACTGTACAATAAACAGTTTATACCTCTCCATTTTCATTTTAACAGGTGGCTGCCAAGCACTAAGCTTGGGTACCATTCAGGGTCAAGGTACACAGAATATTAGCTGAAATTATAAATCTCGATAACACCAAGTGTGAGCAGGCAAACGGGTTACTCCTCGGCTCTATTTATGTATTTATTTAATTTTATTTGATGCATTTAATTGTTGCATTTTACAGGAATTAAAGTCTGAGGCAGGCAATGTCAAATTCTACTACTCTAGTCTTTGTGAAGTGGAAATGTTAGCTGACCTTTGTGTGGTCTTTGAAGTGTTTAAAACATTTGTTTTTAACCTTTGAGCATGTTTTGGCCCTCACATGCATTTGGCATGGGTGGCACAGAGCTATCCACACCAGTGTGCCTCACAGTCAGGGATGCCTCCAGTGACATGACCTGAGCGTATTCAGGTCGATGTGAACACGTGCTGCCACAACCTCAGGGAGACATTACCTCTCATTCTGATGGTTAATGGAGGCACCATGCATAAATGTCTCACCTTTCTGCAGTGCTGAATCAGCCGATGTATTCATTCTCACACAACCCTGTTGCTCCTCCTCTGTACCTTGCAACCCATTTTAAAGGCAGACTTCTTTGGAGGACATTTATTAATTGTGAATTTAATTGCTATTGTAGTGTAATTACGTCCACTTACTGCTCACCCTCCAATTGCGAGGCCCAGCTTGATGGTGCTGGGTACACCATTCGTCAGATCCACCAATTGCTGCTATCTCTCAGGACTTCGACTACTACCACACCCGTGAAAAAGCCCACCCGCAAAAGAGAATTATCAAGCAATTGGCAAGTAAGTATTTTGATACAATGGGCAGAGCTGCAGTTCTGTATGTGGTATATTATGCTGGCATTGTCTTATTTTCTATCCTCCCATGAAGGCATTCATAGACCCTTATTCATCAACTCCTTCAGCAAGGTGACGAGAGGACAGTTGACAGCTCAAGGTAATCTTATTGCAGAAGTATGGGTTGAAGCTAACCACAGGAACAATCTACTGTACGTGTCAGGCAGTGAGGTGGAAATGGAAAACAGCCAGGTGCGGTTGCCTGTTAATATGCAGCACAATATGTACCGGTGGGCCATCTTTGGCTCAAGGAACGGAAAATGCTGGGACATATACTAGTCACTGCCAGATACTGTATGTGCCCACAGTGGGTTCTGTGCTCTTAAAGTAGTTCTTGTGCAATCTTGTGCATTTATACAGCAGGATTTGTGCTCCTAATGCAGTGCATGCTGAGATGTGTAGTCACTGCCAGGTATGTGCCCACAGTGAGTTTTGTGCTCTTAATGCAGTGCATATATGTGTATACTTGTACAGCAAGGTGTGTGCCCTTAGCACAGTGCATGTGGAATATTGCATATTTGTAGAGCAATCCTCTTTAGTTTGAAGCATTTGCCTAACTAGGATAATGTTGGGTTAATGTTACCTTTTTTAAGTCACCTTAAGCATAATTGTTTTTTGTTTTGTTTTATCACTGGTTTATTACAGTAGTAATGTTCTATTGTCTTAATAGTGTTACAATAATCAAATTCTGACATCCCTTGTTCTTCATCCACAGGATCTTCTTGATGCACAGATTGCCCACGTTAAGGAATTGATGGAGACTGTGAAGCCTTCAAGAACATTGTTTTGCCCTCGAAAGGTTTAACCAGATGGCATTCAGAGGAATTGACATTACTTTTTTAAGTCTTGTGCAAAGCACCTTTTGAAGATACATCTTTGGAGTCGCATCTACGAGAAGGGGTAAGTGCCAGTGATGTTTTTGAGGGGATAGTGTATACTGTGTGTAGAATGTTTGTTTGTTTATTTTATTTATATAGCGTGCCTGACCCAGGGGTATCTGGGTGCTTTAAGGGAAGATGACGGTTACATGATGCAGTTTATACAGACAGAGTAAAGTTAATACATTCAACGGCATATTGGGATAGGAGACATATAAAGGAGGTTAGTACATAACAGGGAAAAGGGATGAAGATGCTTGCGTATAATAAGATTAGGAGCGTGTAGGAGCAGAATGACGTTTGAAGTCTGTTAAGTGATGTTTGTTTTTATTAAGTAGCCATGTGATGACGTGCTTTCTGAATTTATCAAAGATTTGGATAGATTTGATGTCCTGTGGAAATGTGTTCCATAGTTGGGAGGCTAGCACCAGGAAACTGGTTCCACCAGCTTTTTTTAGGTTGTACCTGGGCACCACCAGGCAAGAGGTGTTGGTAGATCTTGTGATTCTAGTTGGTACTTTCAGTGTGAATTTATTTGTGAGATATGGTGGGGCTCGGTGGTTCAAAGCTTTGTGGGTAAGGCAGATGGTTTTTAAGTCATTTTTTTCTTGTATGGAAAGCCATTTACAAAGCTTTCTGGTGGCCGAGATGTACTCTCTTCTTGGTATGTTTAATGCAGCTCTAAGCACATTATTTTGTAGAATCTGCAATTTGTTGATTATAGATTTGTTGGCTCCTAGGTAAAGGCGATTGCAGTAATCCAGTTCGGATTGTATGAGTGCTCTGGCAAGAATGAGGCAGATATTGGAAGACAGGAGGGGTCTGCAAGCCCTAATCAGCTTGCCAGTGTAGGCAGTGGCTGAGGCCGTCATATTTACCTGTTTGGTTAGGTTGGAATTGTCATTGAGGTAGAAGCCTAAGGTTTTTACTTCTTTGGCAATAGGTATGTTGTTACCATTGATGAGGATACTTGTATAGTTTGGGCTGACCTTCTGAAGATTGTTGGGTGAGCCGACTAGGAGCAGCTCCGTCTTATCATCATTCAGGCAGAGGACATGTGTGGCCATCCATGCCTGCATGATGGTGTAGACTTTGTTGATCCGGCAGACATCTGTGTTATAGGTGCCTGATAGTGTTAGGAGTATCTGGGTGTCATCTGCGTAGTTAGTGTAGGTGACACCCAGATGGTCCAATTTGTCCCATAGAGGCTTTGTAAAGATATTGTACAAAGTAGGCGATACACAGGAGCCTTGTGGGACTCCACTAGTAATGGGAATTGGGTTAGCCGCATCAGTAGATGAAAAGACCTGCATAGTTCTTGGATCGATGTGACAGCAGAGTCTGAGAAGTGTGCTGCCGATGACAGGTGGTTGTTAGGAAAGATTTCGTAATTGTAGGTAATTTTCCTTCCATGTGGCAACCCCTAAACTTTTTGCTGTTGTTTTTCACCTTGTTCTTGACTTTGCCAGAGAAGTGCAGCCTTCTGCCGCACTCCTCTGGGCTTTCGCTCCTTTCTTACGGGGAAACTGACATGCCCTTAAGACAGTCAGTACCGGGGAACGCTGTTTCCGGTAGTTTCTTTTATCATGTTGCGGCTTTCGTGCAACATGACACAAGAGGGCACTGTAAGCTAAGTTACAGCTCTCTTGGGTCTCTAGCCTTCTACAGGCCCTAGATACTCGTTTAGGATTGTATTTGATCGGTGCAAGTAATTCAGGGACGGGAATGGTGGCAGCGATCGTTTCTTTATATTTTGAGCTCCTTTTGGCGTTCTAAGCACGTTTTCTGCGCTTAACCCAAAATGGTGGCCTGGCTCCCAAAATGGCCAGACCACGAGGCTCCTTTGTCCTGTCCGCTGACCGTCTTGCTCCCTTCACCTTCCCCAGGTCGAGCCGACCCGGGGCCTTCCTTATTTGGGCATGTACTTTCCCGCGAAACACGGATGCTTTCGCGGGCTTCTACATGTCTTTTGTGCGCCTCCAGGGTGTGGGCTGGGATGTCTGGTCCCAATACACATCCTGGGTGCCAGAGAGTCTAGGGTGGTGTGAATGCCTGGGACCACCGTGGTCCGTGATTGGTCCACGTATGGTGTGAGTGTTGATGAGCGGATCTCCCATTGGGTCCCCTCCGTTTTGGCGCGAAGGGAACCGTGGATAAGAGGGGGCTGGAAACACCACTACCATGTCGATCTCCTGAGTTCTCACGAACGAAGGAATACAGGAGCCAAGTATCCTGCAAACAAGAGGCTGGACCGAGGAATCGCTGGTGACCCACTGAAGGACTTCTGCTCTGCACTGCTGTCGCCTTGTGAAACCCTTTCCACCTTGGATCGAACCAGAAGGCCTGTACTGGTGCTTCGTCCCTTGGAATAGCGGGAACAGCTATTCTCGGCATCTTCATCATCTCCTGCCAGTAAGCCTTCGGAAGCGTCTCTGGGCCATCCAGTTGACTGACCAGCTTACACGGGAGTCTTGCTCTGTAACCGCCGCCAGGTTGTGTTGTATTTCGAGTCCTTGTCACTCTCACACGCTTCGTACACTTGGCGTTCCCAGGTCGGAAGTGAGTAGTGTACATTTGGCTCAGATACACACGGCCGCTCCGTTGCCCTGCTGTGGTGACAAAACTGTGCAGGTTTCTTCGATTGGGACGTCTTTTTACTCAACACGACGACGAGGCGTTCCCTGCTCTTCTGAACCTGCCAGCTGCTGAAACTGACGCGGAGAAGCCTGGGCCTGCTTGCATCGGGGACCGGTGAGTAGTTTAGCTAGGATCTGGTCGCCCTCCTGCAGGAGCCCATTGCTTTTCCCCGCTGTGTAAAACAGCACCCTTTTGCCGTACTCGCGCTCTGCGCTTGAGTCGCGGAACTTGTTCTCCTTCATTTGTGCACTGAACTGAACTGCCTGATTTCCTTAGAAGAGATTCTCCTTTTGCCCGTTGGCACCAGCGTGTGCAGGTACTTTTGAGCACAAGGCTCCACTCTTCGCAAGGGCTCGGACTTCCATCTAGTTAGGTGCCTCTGAAGGCGAACTGGGTCTAAAGCATTGTATCGCACTGCCTGTTTTCCTTCCCTTGCAGGTGGACTACACATTTCGTGCATACAACGCTTGCGACTGTCGTATTTGTATATATATTGTGTTGATATGGTATGTGTTGGTTTAATATTGTGATACTGTGATTTTCTCGCTACGGTCATTGTTTTAAAGGCCTTAAAATAAATGTGTATATATTTTTGATATAACAACTGTTTGGAGTAGTTTGTAAGTGATCTTGCTTTGTGTGCTCATTGCGGGCTTTCAGTCACCCTCACCCCTCTTGAGACCTAGTCTTGACCGCCGCGATCGCTACCTTGATTGGTCTGGCTCGTCCAGAGGTTACCCTGTTCCAAGTAATTAGGTTGGCCTTCTGAACTTCTGCGCCACCAGGACAGAGTTCAGAAATCCGTCTTAACAAATTGGTGTACAGTGGTGGGATACGACTGAAGGTATCCAGTGTTGCGCACGAACTAAGGCATTTCAGGTTATTCCAACCAGGACACGTAGTGAATTGTTGTAGTATAACTTTAAAAAGGCCATAGTCCTATCTAACAGTATGGAAACAAATACCTTGTTAACTTTAAATGCTTCCAAATCAGAAACATTGAAGAAGATGTGTGCGGAGAGAGGTGTTTCCTCTCAAAGCACGAAATTGGAAATGATCCAAAGAATCGTGGCGTGGCAAGAAGCGCAGCTTGACGCTATAACTTCTGAGGACAGTGCGGAAGGAGGTGGGGCTGCTCTCACTGGTAGAACCGACGGTTCTGCCGCCGCACTGATCCATCGCGACCACGAGGACAGGGAGGACGAGATGTCTAATGTTTCCTCTGCCAGTGCTGATGGGGAGGCTATGCTTGAATTCAAGAAGCAAGAGCTGCGGTTTAGGCAGCAGGAGCTTGAATTCAGCATAGCCAAACTAAAAATCGAACAGGCAGAAAAACAAAAAGACAGGGATCACCAGTTGGAACTGGCCAAGCTTCAGTTTGCAAATGGGTCCAAGGGTCCTGGACATGGGTCTGGGGCCTCCTCTCATCCACGGTTTCCGAAAGATCTGCTCAGTGTGTATGAAGAAAGGAATGACATTATGGACTGGCTGAATGCGTTTGAGTATGCATGCGAAGTTCAACAAGTTGACAATGCTGATAAGATTGCCTGGTTACTCAGCAGACTGCCCCATTCTGGCTGTAGTGCCATTATGGAAATGTCGAAGGCTGAGCGAGCTGATTTCGCAATGTTAAAGCAAACTCTCATTTTAAAGTTTGGGAAGACTCCGGCCCAATATTTGAAACGTTTCAGAGAGTATAAGAAAAAGGAAGGTGGTACTTGGGTATCTTATGTCACTGAATCCTTGAAAAACTTAACTGGCTGGGTCGAAGGTTATAAGGTTTCTACCTTCGAAGGCATGATAAATCTTGTCATGCTGGAACACATTTTTGCATCTTCTTCCCCGGAGCTTAAGCAGCATTTGGCCGATTCGAAGGAGATAGATCCTAAGAAGCTGGCCATTGCAGCAGACTTATGGGTGTCACATCGAGTGTCCCATAAGGACAAAACTCATCCTGGTAAGCAGGAGGAAGGGAAAAAGTCCAAAGATATGGAGGGTGGAGAATCTGATAAATCTTCTTCTCATAAGGGCCACAAAAAGAAAAATAAGGGTAAGACACAAGAGAACTCGCAGGGTAGTGGAGGTCCGCCTCCGAAACAGAACTTTGGTTACAATAAGCCTCCCTATGTAAACAGACCCAATGGATCTTGTTTCGCTTGTGGAGCAACTGACCACGTGAAGGGGGATCCCCGGTGTAAGGTTAGACCTTTGGGGGTCCACTCCGCTAATCTGGCCTTCTCCTCCTACGAGGAAGAAGAGATTACAGGAGCATCCTTCTCCTCAGACTCATTTCCCAGCAGGATAGAGGCTGAGGTAGTTTTAGTGTCCCTGGGTTCCTGGGAGCCTAAAGTCGCAGAGACTTATGCTAGGATTCTGGATAATACCAAGCACTACTTTAAAGACAGTGTGCTGATCAATGGAGTAGATACTCCAGCTCTTAGGGCTAGTGGGTGCAGTCGCACTGTAGTGGATTCTACCTTGGTAGACTCAGAGGAAGTTGCCAGAGCTACTCTGATGCCCACTAAGTTGGCTGACGCCCACTCCGTATGTTCCCAGTAATACCTGTAAATCTTACTTTAAATGGTACAGCAGTCAGGATTCCAGTGAGCATTCAGAGAAACGTCCCGGGAAAGGTCTTGTTAGGTAATGATCTCAGAGCTTTAGGGCTCGTAGGAGACACTGCCGAAAGACCCTACACACGGTCTCAAGCACGGGCAGCATTGGCCAAGTCCAATACGCCGCCCCAGCCGAAGGGGAAACCCAAGGCGAAAGGAGTCGACAAGTCACGACGAGGGAAAGAGAATATTCCCCCGAGCTCGCCTACCACTGCGGTGGAGGAAGTTGGTCAATCGCCCGGGCCTGACGAGGAGGTGGCGATGCCTGAAGTATTTGACCCCAACGATCATCCTGAACTAAAAGACTTGTTAGTTGAAGGAGGTCCTGATAGGGACGAATTCAGTAAAGGCCAACGTGAGTGCCCATCTCTGGAAGGCCTAAGGAGACAGGCCTGCTCCCAGCTTGAGGGTGAACCTCCTGGGACGCATAGGATTTATTGGGAAGGTGGACTCCTGTATAGTGAGCCCACAGAGTCTACAGAAGGAGACCATAGGAGGTTGGTGGTTCCCCTTGCTGTTAGGCCCTTCCTCCTGCAGTTGGCGCATGAAGTTCCCCTTGCTGGTCACCTTGGTATGAAGAGGACCAAGCAAAGGTTATCCATGCACTTCTACTGGCCCAAGATGGGGGTGCAAGTAGAAAGTCACTGCAGGAGTTGTGCCTCCTGCCAGTTGTCTGGTAAGGTTGGCGCGACAATCCAAGCTCCGTTGGTACCGCTCCCAGTGGTGGGGGTACCATTTGAAAGGGTAGGGATCGACATCGTTGGTCCCCTTGACCCGCAAACATCCTCAGGCAATAGGTTTATCCTGGTGCTGGTCGACCATGCAACCAGATATCCTGAGGCCATCCCATTGAAAACTGTAACTGCCAAGTCAGTTGCAAAAGCTTTACTTGGCATATTTACTAGGGTTGGCTTCCCTAAAGAAGTTGTGTCGGATCGTGGCAGCAACTTTATGTCGAATATGCAGGCTATGTGGAAAGAATGTGGGGTCACCTACAAGTTCTCTTCTGCATACCACCCCCAGACCAATGGTCTGGTGAAACGTTTCAACAGAACGTTAAAGAGCATGATTGGGGCTCTGGAGGAGCCTCAGAGAAGAAAATGGGATCTTCTGTTACCATGCTTACTGTTTGCCTACCGAGAGGTACCACAGGAGGGTGTTGGCTTCAGCCCCTTCGAACTTCTGTTTAGTCATCCCGTACGGGGACCCTTAGCCATCGTCAAAGAGGGATGGAAGATGCCCACTCCCCCTGTTAGTACCAACGTAGTTGATTATGTGCTAGGGCTCAGAAAACGGATGGTACTTCTGATGGGCTTGGCTAGTGATAAATTGAAGGCAGGACAAGCGCTGGTGAAACATTGGTACGACCAGAAAGCTTCCCTCATCAACTTTACACCTGGTCAGCAAGTCCTGATCATGAATCCCATAAGGCCTCGAGCTTTACAGGACAAATGGTCAGGCCCTTTCACAGTGGTGGAGCCCCTGGGTGAGGTTAACTATTTAGTGGACCTTGGAAGGCCTGGACAGGCTCCAAAAGTGTTTCACGTGAATAGGCTGAAGGCTTTCGTCCCAAGAGTCGAAATCGCAGCACTGCTACTGGCTTCAGATTTTGAGGAAGAGGAGTCTGAACCTCTCCCCGACCTGTTCCAAAGCGGTCCTTCAGATAGCTCCTTTGAGGGTGTCCGAGTGGCCCCTCACCTGACTTCTGATCAGCAGGCTGAGGTGAAAAGTTTGCTTAGGCAGTTTTCCCCCCTGTTTTCACAGTCGCCTGGTTTGACACCTTGGTGCAAACATAACATTGACACAGGAGACAGTGTACCTACCAAAAGTAGGGGATACAGGATGTCAGACAAAGTACGGTCTTATATTAAGACCGAGGTCAACAAGATGTTAGACCTTGGGGTGATTGAACCCTCTAGTAGTCCTTGGTCCAGCCCTGTGGTTTTGGTTCCAAAGGCAGGCACTTCTGAATTGAGGTTCTGCGTGGATTACAGGGCTCTGAATGCTGTCACCAAGACAGATGCACACCCCTTGCCTCGAACAGATGAGCTGGTGGATACTTTGTGTGCCTCCAAGTACCTCAGCACGTTTGACCTCACTGCTGGCTATTGGCAAATAGCTTTAGCAGAACATGCCAAGGAGAAGACATCATTTTCTACTCCAGACGGCCTTTACCAATTCCGGGTAATGCCGTTCGGGTTGAAGAATGCACCTGCCACTTGCCAGAGGCTTGTGAATCATGTGTTGAATGGGTTGGACGAATTCTGTCTTGCATATCTGGACGATATAGCAGTTTTCAGTGCCACCTGGGAAGACCATGTGAAACACCTCGGGATTGTGCTCCAGGCTCTTCAGAAAGCACACCTGACCATAAAGGCTAGTAAATGCCAGATTGGACAAGGCTCAGTGGTTTACCTTGGACATGAAGTAGGTGGAGGGAGGATACAGCCTCTTCCCAGTAAAGTACAAGCAGTACAAGGCTGGCCTACCCCCACTACGCAAACCCAAGTGAGAGCCTTCTTAGGACTCACGGGGTATTACCGCAATTTTGTGGCAGACTATGGCACCATAGCTGCCCTCTGACTGCCCTCACAACTCCGAAGAAACCCAAGAAGGTAACTTGGACCGACGAGTGTGAGAAGGCCTTCAATGGCTTAAAAGACTCCTTGTGCCAGGCCCCTGTCCTCAGGGCCCCTGATTATCAAAGACCTTTTATCATGCAGACGGACGCCTCTGACACTGGGATAGGAGCTGTACTATCACAAGTAGATGAGAAGAGTAAGGAACACCCTATCGGTTTTATTAGTCGCCAGTTTAAGGACAGAGAGCTCAGATGGTCCACGGTAGAGAAAGAATGTTTCTCTGTTGTGTGGGCCCTAAGGAAGCTGAGGCCCTACCTCTATGGGACCCACTTCACTGTGCAAACTGACCATAAGCCGTTAAAGTGGCTAATGAACATGAAGGGGGAGAATCCAAAGTTGCTTAGGTGGTCCATAAGTCTACAAGGCTTCGACTTCACTATTGAGCATAGGCCAGGTGTCCAACATAGCAATGCTGATGGGTTGTCCAGAATGTTTAACCGACCTGAACAAGAGACTCATCCAGGGGTGGATTAGTTCCCCCTGTCCATAGTCTGGGAGGGGCGAGTGTTAGGAAAGATTTCGTAATTGTAGGTAATTTTCCTTCCATGTGGCAACCCCTAAACTTTTTGCTGTTGTTTTTCACCTTGTTCTTGACTTTGCCAGAGAAGTGCAGCCTTCTGCCGCACTCCTCTGGGCTTTCGCTCCTTTCTTACGGGGAAACTGACATGCCCTTAAGACAGTCAGTACCGGGGAACGCTGTTTCCCGTAGTTTCTTTTATCATGTTGCGGCTTTCGTGCAACATGACACAAGAGGGCACTGTAAGCTAAGGTACAGCTCTCTTGGGTCTCTAGCCTTCTACAGGCCCTAGATACTCGTTTAGGATTGTATTTGATCGGTGCAAGTAATTCAGGGACGGGAATGGTGGCAGCGATCGTTTCTTTATATTTTGAGCTCCTTTTGCCGTTCTAAGCACGTTTTCTGCGCTTAACCCAAAATGGTGGCCTGGCTCCCAAAATGGCCAGACCACGAGGCTCCTTTGTCCTGTCCGCTGACCGTCTTGCTCCCTTCACCTTCCCCAGGTCGAGCCGACCCGGGGCCTTCCTTATTTGGGCATGTACTTTCCCACGAAACACGGATGCTTTCGCGGGCTTCTACATGTCTTTTGTGCGCCTCCAGGGTGTGGGCTGGGATGTCTGGTCCCAATACACATCCTGGGTGCCAGAGAGTCTAGGGTGGTGTGAATGCCTGGGACCACCGTGGTCCGTGATTGGTCCACGTATGGTGTGAGTGTTGATGAGCGGATCTCCCATTGGGTCCCCTCCGTTTTGGCGCGAAGGGAACCGTGGATAAGAGGGGGCTGGAAACACCACTACCATGTCGATCTCCTGAGTTCTCACGAACGAAGGAATACAGGAGCCAAGTATCCTGCAAACAAGAGGCTGGACCGAGGAATCGCTGGTGACCCACTGAAGGACTTCTGCTCTGCACTGCTGTCGCCTTGTGAAACCCTTTCCACCTTGGATCGAACCAGAAGGCCTGTACTGGTGCTTCGTCCCTTGGAATAGCGGGAACAGCTATTCTCAGCATCTTCATCATCTCCTGCCAGTAAGCCTTCGGAAGCGTCTCTGGGCCATCCAGTTGACTGACCAGCTTACACGGGAGTCTTGCTCTGTAACCGCCGCCAGGTTGTGTTGTATTTCGAGTCCTTGTCACTCTCACACGCTTCGTACACTTGGCGTTCCCAGGTCGGAAGTGAGTAGTGTACATTTGGCTCAGATACACACGGCCGCTCCGTTGCCCTGCTGTGGTGACAAAACTGTGCAGGTTTCTTCGATTGGGACGTCTTTTTACTCAACACAACGACGAGGCGTTCCCTGCTCTTCTGAACCTGCCAGCTGCTGAAACTGACGCGGAGAAGCCTGGGCCTGCTTGCATCGGGGACCGGTGAGTAGTTTAGCTAGGATCTGGTCGCCCTCCTGCATGAGCCCATTGCTTTTCCCCGCTGTGTAAAACAGCACCCTTTTGCCGTACTCGCGCTCTGCTTCTGCCCACAGTGGAGGCTGCGCTTGAGTCGCGGAACTTGTTCTCCTTCATTTGTGCACTGAACTGAACTGCCTGATTTCCTTAGAAGAGATTCTCCTTTTGCCCGTTGGCACCAGCGTGTGCAGGTACTTTTGAGCACAAGGCTCCACTCTTCGCAGGGCTCGGACTTCCATCTAGTTAGGTGCCTCTGAAGGCGAACTGAGTCTAAAGCATTGTATCGCACTGCCTGTTTTCCTTCCCTTGCAGGTGGACTACACATTTCGTGCATATAACGCTTGCGACTGTCGTATTTGTATATATATTGTGTTGATATGGTATGTGTTGGTTTAATATTGTGATACTGTGATTTTCTCGCTACGGTCATTGTTTTAAAGGCCTTAAAATAAATGTGTATATATTTTTGATATAACAACTGTTTGGAGTAGTTTGTAAGTGATCTTGCTTTGTGTGCTCATTGCGGGCTTTCAGTCACCCTCACCCCTCTTGAGACCTAGTCTTGACCGCCGCGATCGCTACCTTGATTGGTCTGGCTCGTCTAGAGGTTACCCTGTTCCAAGTAATTAGGTTGGCCTTCTGAACTTCTGCGCCACCAGGACAGAGTTCAGAAATCCGTCTTAACAGTGGTTGCATAGGATTTTATGGTCAACCAGATCAAAGGCTGCCGATAGTTCTAGGAGGAGTAGGATGGCAACTCTGGCTTTATCTTTTAGTTCGTAGATCTGGATTTTAAGGTCAACAAGGGCCGTTTCCGTGCCATGTTGAGGTCTGAAGCCAAATTGTCGAGTTCCTAGTAGTTGGTTTGTCTCTAGATAGTCTTGGATTTGCAAGTATGCAACTCTATCTAGGATTTTCAATAAGAAGGCAACTGTGGTGATCAGTCTATAGTTGGTGGGTATAGAAGGATATAATGTTTGTTTCTTGAGTAATGGGAGAACCCAAGATTGCTTCAGGTTACTTGGGACAGAGTTATTGGAAAATTAGGTGTTTATGAATTTGGTGATAAAGAGGGATACATCTCTGGCTGCATCTTTTATGATCTTGGCAGGACAACTGTCACCTTTACAGTTGGAAGGTTTCAATGATGCTATGATATTATGTACCTCAGGGATGGATACATTGTTGAATTTGAAACCTAAATGTGAGTGTGTCATAGACGGTAAGTTTGGGCTGGTAATAATGCCAGAGGTGAGTTGGTGCCGTTTGTCAGAAAGTTTAGTTTGGAGTGCTGTGATTTTGTTGGACAGAGCATTTTGTATTCTGGTGCACCAAGGTTTTTCCTTAGTGCAGGTATCTGCAGCGGGTTAGGGTTTTCCAGTTCCATTAGAATATTAAATACCTCTCTGGTGCTGGATCCTGCCTGGTTTATTCTGTCATTGAAAGTTTCTTTTTTGGTGTGGATTATATCGCTTACATATGTGGCAGTGATGTTGGATAGGTTGCCTTTATTTTCTGGAGATGGGGTTGTTTTCCATAACGATTCAAGTTTTCTTTTCTCTGTGCGTAGTAGTTTAAGTTCCGGGGTGAACCAGGCGTTCAGATGTGGTCTGGGTTTGCTTTTGCGCAATTTGAGCGGGGTCATTTGATGTGTCTTTCTGTATGCATGGCACCATTACCTTTAGCATACCCTAAAAATACCTGTCATCTAGGAAAACTAGTCTAAACACTCTGCATTGGCTGCATTTATTGCAGAACAAGGACTGAACTGGGTGCAAACCTAGCCTGAATCGCTTGATGTAAACCCCATTGAGATGATCGGGCCCATCTCAAGTGGTACCTGAAATGTGTGCATAAAACATCCAGAAAGGCAGAACTGATTGGCAAGATCACTATGTTTTAGATTAAGGTACTGACACCTGACACCTGTCTGCAGACTATAGAATGCATCAAGAAGGCCCTGCCCATCGTGCTTGAGTGAACAAGATACATTTAATTGGAGTCGTATTTGAGTTTATGGAACCTGTGGTGTGCATCTAGAGTACTGTAGATGTACCTGTGCTGTAGCCTCGCTTAAAAGTGTGCAATGTAACCAAGAAATAGACATCAGTTCTTTAGTTGTAAATTGCTGTCAGGGGTAATTCTGCCGTTTTTCCAGCAGTAAAGTGGTGAATTCCTCCTGCTTTTTGCTGGAGGTAAATTCTCCACTTCACTACTGAAATTGTAGTACAGCAGTGTGTAATGAAGCAGTAATAGAATTACCACTCTATTACCACCATTTGTTACTGCACCGCCGTACTTGTAATGAGGCCCATAGTTCCCATTTTTGGGGATTCTAGATCACTTTTTGGACCCTCAACATTTTGCTTGTTATCCTTATTTAATGGATCACTGACTTATATTTGGTTACCTGAGGGACCTCTCCTGAAGTCACCCTACATTTTGAACCCTTTTGCCTTAATTGAAGTATATGATACCCCTTTTTTGTCCTAAGATGATTTTATCACCCTACGTTGGTTTTAACGAGTGGTTGGTGGCAGCTGTAATCACCCTGTCACCCACTTTGTATTTTAGGGTTTCCTTTGTTTAGGGCAAATGTTGCATCAAAGTAGCATTAGAAATAGTCTCAAAATGGCCTTCCTTGCTAGCCACATTGCAGACTCCATATTGGTTTTAACTGGTTTAGATGAGCATACGTCACTGGGCTGTCCCTGTCACTTCCTATGCAAATGGTTGAGGCTGTGTGGCAGTCGTACTGCCCAACCAGTATGGTTGGTCACCTGACCCTTTGCCTCCAGCCTCCTCTAGTCATTGTCCAGCCCCTTTTTGCAGTGGTACTTTAGGCTCAGCCTAGTCAATTTCTCTCTCTCTTCCATTTTTTACTTTCACATGGCCATACTGACTGAATGCAGTAGTTTGGGAATATGCCTGTTTTCTTTATGCTCCTAGAGTTCTACACGGGCATCCTGAATTTTCCTTCTGCTTCTCCTCATGTACTGGGTCGAGCCTTCCATGCTGGAACAGTTTTCTGGGCAGTTTACTGCAAGGATTTGCCATCTTGGTGCTTGATCTATCTTCACAGGTTCTTCTGCCTCCCAGAGTCTTCTTCATCGGATTCTTCAAGGCAGTGGGATGGGAAGAGTCCTAACAGAGATCTACTGTTTAGTTTTGGCCATTTGGTGGCATTTCAGCGCTACCTATCAGCTGAAAATATTGCATTGGAATTCAGCCAGGAGGGAGATGGCATGTGATAAGGGACAAAGGGCCTCATTACGACCCAGGCGGTAAGTTAACGCCTGGGCCGTGACTTTACCACCATGGCGTAAACTACGTTTACGCCATGGTGGTTGGCGGACTTACCGCCCCATTCCGAGGTCGGCGGGGCGGTAAGTCCCCAATCCCCATTTACCCTTCCCCATTCCCATTTTTGCCCCATAGGGCATAATGGGAGTGGGGAAGGCGTTAATTACGCCACCGTAAATTACGGTGGCGTAATTAACTCCATGGTCCCTTAGCGCCATGGATTTTAACACCTGCTAAAAGCAGGTGTTAAAAGCGCCATGGCGCTAAGGGACCTCGTAGTTGGCGGTAAGGGGTCGGCGCAGCTAACGCTGGCGTTAACCCCTTACCGCCAGGGTCGTAATGAGGCCCAAAGCGTGTTGGCGTTGTTTGGTTATTTACCCACCCATTGACTGCCCATGGCCATACAAATTCCTATTGCCATTTCTGCCCCGTTTTTATCATGCAGTAACATCAAACTTTGGGCTCCCTGTATTATTTCCAAGCTGTCTGCTGAGTTAATGGCATACCTACAGCTGTAAAATGTGCTACTGGTGTAACAAAAATATCTTAGCCAAGCGTGCGTTCAGGCACTTATATATGTTCCTTGCACTAATGTCCTGTTAAAAAAGGTTCCATATTTTTACGACAACACCCAAAATAACGAAATACTATAAAAACGATACCTGAATAACGAAAAAAAGTCAATTTTATTTTTTAGTTTGGGGGGGTCCCCCAAATCTCCCGTTTCTAGTGCCTTTTTACCCTCCCCCAACTGCGCTCCCCTCTTTTAATCCCTTAACCCACCCCCATATATACTTTGACTAAAAAAAAGTTGTTTCGTTATTTAGGTGTCATCTAAAAAGTGTGTCGTTCTTTCTTTTCGTTATAAACACTGCATACCTTAAAAATAAGCCCTGATAAAGCCAACAGTTGTATCTGGCTTTCTTAGACTATACAATCCTGATATAGGTTAGTATGAGAGCATGTAAAAGTAATGTGATTTAATTTCACTATTATGCAGGTCATAGTCCCCACCTTAAAAAGTGCTTAAAAAGACATGACTTACAGGTACAAGAACGTGTTCTGATTTGTGATTGCTCATTAGCAGCTTTAAACTAGCTCAGCCCATTGCACACAATCATTGCATTTTCTTTACATCTATACTTTTACTAAGTGGCCATCACTTTAAAGCTCAATAAATGAGCAGTGTCCACTGACATATCAAAATGTCTTATTCACACATGACCTCCATTACTTGAATACCTTTGGTAACTATTGGTCAAAATTTTTTGAGGACGAGGGAAAGCAATATCCATGATATTGATTTTCGAAAGAGAATGATTCCCTTTTACCCAGGGTTTGTTACTGCGCTTGCTGGGACATTTGAAGAATGGCAGCTTTCAAAAGGTAAATATTTCCACGTCCTTCATTATTTCGTTCAATGCAAATTTGGTTTCTGTGTATTGAGCGCTCCGTTGGCAGTTTGCCGAAGCCTACGCACACCTTTCTTTCTGTGTGACTGCTTTTTGAGTGACTACATGTCATATGCTTGCTTTTTCAATAACCTTTTCTGAAATATTTACTCCGACTCCTTTTATTTTCCGTTTGAACTGTTTTAGAGACTGGAGTGGAAGAGTGGATACAGACTCATTGCAATATACCTCCCTAACTATTGCTTTGTAGACAGAGGTAAATCAAAATCTGTTCTTGAAGTATGTTTGAGCTCACTGATAACACTGAAGTCCGAGTACAAACGTTTAACGTTTGATGAGGGAACTCTCAAGTTTCCCATGACCATGCGTGAGCCAGCCATTCTTTTTTTAAAAATTGTGATTGGTTAAACATTCCAACCTTACACAAGATAAAAAGACATTTAATACACTATCACAAAATATACTACCACATAACAAAATACATGTTATATGTTGGGCATTAATACTTAGCACCATTCGAATTTCATCATAGTAATCAGACGGCTATTCAGTCCTGTTAGCTTAAAATTCTGGAACTTGTAGTTTTCATGAATTTTAAACGGAAAAGAAAATACAAGTCTCGGGATACGAAGGGTAAAACAGGACTTGATGGCCTTATAACGCATGTGCGCTTGAAACTTGAGAGCCCTGGAATCACAAGTTTAAAGAGTAGTAGCAGAATGAGATAAAGAAGTTGATTCTCCAATCGTTTTTAAGCTTTGGCAAATAGGTGACGCTTTAAGTGCTGCCTATAAGGCACAACTTGAGTCATGGGAAGTGAAGCTTACAGAAATGGGAGGTAAGGCCGGGGTACATGCTGTGGGTATTGTTGGGATTTTTAACACCCATTGACCACCCGTGGCCATGCCAGTCCCTATGACCATTCTCAACCACTACCTGCCTTTACCCGTCTAAACCACCCTTGCTCCAAGATCTCTTTTAGCTAGCTCTGTGCTTTTAAGTGGAAGCCTATGTTATTTCTAAGGTAACGACATATTTGCAATTATAAACCAGCTCTTGGTATAATAAAAATGTCCCAACCAAGTCTGCCTTCAAGAACTTGGTTTGTAATCAATACAGGTCCTTGCACCTGTTCCTTGCACTGAATTCCTGTTGCTAACATGCATTGACAGAGCCAATAGTTGTGGCTCTTGTATAGCCATTAGCAAGGCATATGTCAGGCCCTGTCTTAATATAACAAGGTGTTAACACCATTTGCTAGTTGTTGCCATTTTTGGCCAGATAGCACCATTATTAGGATGACCAGATTTTCAAGACAAAAAACCGGGACAGACAACAACATAAAAGGAGGGCAGCCACTGAACCTCTCCTCCCCCCTACCCTGCATTCCCCCAGCACAATGTCACAACGGCATCAACCCGCCCCCCACCTTCCAGGGACGCACAGTTTTTCCAGCATTGCTCCTGCATATAAATTGTGTGTTTTGACTCCGGATATTATTATGTTAATGAAAAAGGAGCTTTGGCTATGTTAGATAGTACATTCCTTGCTATTCATGTTTCTCAACTGGTCTCTGTGGCGCAATCAGTTAATCCATGTGGCTGGTACCTGAAAAGTTTGGCAACATTCTGTAAGTATTATGATGTTTATTTAGTTGATAGTTGTTGCTTATTAAGTTCTGACCTTCCCTTAGCCCAAAACTGGAACAGGGGAATTAAATAAAAACGCTTATTTTATAATATACTATAGGCCTCATTATGACCCTGGCTCTCCCGTAATGAAGGGGGCCGGTACAGGACCGGCCCCCTTCATTACGGGAGCACCCATTACAAGGTTCCCTTTGCGGGACCCGGATCAGACGTCTGGTAAAACCAGATGTCTTTTCTGGGTCCCGCGAGGGGAAGAGGGAGGTAATAACGGGCCACTTATAATGTGCCCGTTATTACCTCCCTCCCCATTCCCATTGAGCCCTATGGGGGAATGACCCGGTAAGTCCCCATTGCAGGAACCCGGTAATGGAGCCCGGTTTGGAGGCAGCCATGGTGCTACCAGCACCATGGCTGCCTCCAAACTCGTAATGAGGCCCATTGTATTTTTTCCACTGTGTTTTATGTGTTAAGAACTTATTTCACCTCAATAGAGATCTATAGGTGAACACAAAGTCTATATTTTTTATTACACTCGTGTGGTGTACTTTCTAGAAATTAGTGTGCAGAATAATTGTACCTTTGTATCAGCCTGCTACCCCTACCTGAGAGTAAAGCTGTGTTACTCTGTTCACATTACCTACCTTTAAGAAATGTTTGGCTTCCCTTTCTGTTCAGGTGTGCTAGCCCTCACTAAGGTCAGTGGCTGTAAACCCCTCAACAGAGGGTTATATAAAACTGCCTTAAACGACAATACAGCACTGTTTCTTTACAGTAAGCGCGGCCTTAAAGACATACGGTTCAGTAAACACAATACACTCTGTACCGTATCCCCCTTCTCTTAAATGGAACAGGCCTGCCCCAGCAAATCCTTAAACATAAAAAGTGGCAGTCACGGGGCCATTGAGCACTGCTACCAAATGATCTAGGCCAGCCAATTTTAGAGCCACTTGCCAATTGAATGGCAAACATCAGGCTCAAACCCGTGCTCCAGAATATATTGCAGGTGCCTAGAAGCCGCCACTGTCACCACCATCATGCAGCGTGCTGGTCATCTGGACGCCTATATGCCTGAGTGGACGACTATGTCATGCTCTCCCCACATTCACGCCATCCCTGAGGCCAGACAAAGAAGGCAAGGGCACTTGGCCACTATTCAGTGTCAAGGTACCACACATTAGCAATAGCATCACGAAAGGTTGTGTACCTCCAGCACCAATGATACACTGGGGCCAAAGCATTGCGGAAAGAGGTGCCCAATGCAGCTTTTTCAGCTGATGAAAACAGCATAATTCTAACATGTCGATGACACAAACTATACTTTGCCAGGAACATCAGGCGAGGTTTAGGCCTGCGAGAAGTACAGCATCCATGCTACAGGACATCATGCGGACATCTTGACTTCCCTCGACAATGTTTGTATGTATTCATGGAATTTCTTGTAGTACACCCTTATCAAGCAAGGAATGATGCACTGTACAAACATGAGGGGCGAGATTACAGAGAGAAGGGCAGTGTGATCTGGGAGGAGGCAGCGGGACAAGAGGAGAAAGAGGTGCTGCTAAAGTGAGGCGAGGGAATCATTGTGCCTTCCTGAAGGGCAGGAGAGGTGAAGCCAATCTGATGGGCCTGTCTTCGTTATTCCAGATTCCAGCACGTGATAGGTTGGACGACGACATGATCACATATTTATTTATTTATTTATTTATTTTATTGTGTTCTACAGTACCACAGTACTTTTAACACATATACAAAAATACACAATCCAATGTACATATATCCAACATTTATAAAATTACTGCAGCTTTCCTTAAAAATTCAAAAACATGTATGGTCAAGCTTAATTCATTACAGTTCAATATCCTCCTCCATAATTCATTCTCAGAGGAGAAAACCAAGCCTGCTGAAAAACAAGACCGTAAGTCCTCCAGCTTAGGGCAAGTCACACACAAGTGTTTTAACGTCTCAATATTTTTGTTACAATGCCGACATAATCTCTGTTCTTGTGGAATTTCCACACGGCGGCCCAATACTTCTTTTGTTTGTAACAAATTCAACCTTAATCTTAGCACTTGTGTCGTAAAGGATCTCGACGGGTGCTTTTCAAGGTAAGGAGCTGGAGTATTAAAACTTTTACATGACCAAAGAAAGTGATCCCCAAAGCATTTATACTCCATTATGTCAGTTCTCAGGTTAGACCATACATATCTACACCATCTTAACTTGGCGATGTCAGCTCCAATTCGGTGTCAGCTCCAATTCCTCCATTGGAATATTTGCCTGTTGAAGCATCAATTGACATTTCAAAACCCAGTCCCCAAGAACCCTACAGCTACCCTGAACTCTTACCAGGTTTAACTGTTCATATATTGACGCCCCTGGAGGGTTCAGTATTTTTACCAACAACTGAAGCTTACCCCAATCCACCATAGTCTTTATAGGTAACAGACCTAATTCAAACAAAATCCCTGCTAAAGGAACTGACTGCGGGAGTTGAAGTAGGCCTTTCCATAATGCCCCCTCTAGTTGTGACCAGTTAATCAGCTGACTCCGAGTTTGGGCCCCATAAATTAATTTTGGGATTAACTGTTGTTTGTATAACTTTAGGGCTGGTAAAAGAGAGTATCTACCGAATTTCCCATCGAAAATTCGGAGTTGTACACCTGCCCCTGCAAATTTTACCCTTAAGTCTTCCTGTAATTCAGGACCTGAGAGCTTGTAATAAATTACCAGCCCTAAGTATACAAATTTATTTACAACTTCTAATTTACCATTTTTCAAGTACCAAGGCATTATTTTACAACTTTTCCTACTCCCCTTAAACACCAGAACCTTTGATTTTGCAGTGTTTAATGATAAGTCTAGTTTCTCTAGAAACCCCTCCACGGCTACTAATGCTCTTTGGAGCCCAATAGCTGTGAGGTCACATATAACAATGTCGTCTGCATAAAGCAAGTATTGGACAACCATAGCACCCAATCTTGGAGGGAAAGTTTTTACAAGTTCCATGCAACCTCCTATTCCCAGTAAATACAGGGAAAAGAGAAAGGGTGCCAAAACACACCCCTGTCTTAAACCCCTATTTGTCTGAATCCAGGGGGAATAATTCCCTAATTCATCCAGCCTTACTCTAATCCTTGTATTTGTATGGAGAGCCACCAAAATACTCAACAGAGCTACCGGACACTCCCTATCATATAGTTTTTTCCACAAAAAAGCCCTATTAACCATGTCAAATACTTTACTAATATCTAAAAAAGCGAAAAATACTGGCCGTGCTTGGACCTTTGCTTGGTGTGCTAATAAATCTAACACCATACAATTAGTGGATGTACTCAGCTCTTGCCGAAAACCTGACTGAAAAGCATCTAGGGAATCAGATTCCACCGCCCATTTTTGCAAGGCTTTCAGCAGCATTTTCGCAAATATTTTGTTTGAAGCATCCAACAAGGATATAGGTCTATAATAAAGTGGAGAAGACCTATCCCCGCCTTTAAAGATCAGGATTAAGGTTGCTGCTGACCAGGTGGGGGGGAACGAATTGTTAGCCAGAATATCCGAGAATAAGGCAGACAGTACCTGTGACCATACTACTAAGTTACCTTTATAGGTCAGATTAGAAAGACCGTCTGGTCCCGGTGCATTCGAGGACTTGCTTTTCTTTATCAGATTCTTTATATCCTCCAAGTCCCATTCTAGGGCACCCTTCCAATCCGCCTCTGCCCAGGTGACTGATTGGTCCAAACCTTCCACCCTGTACAAATCAGTGAAATGTTTCACCCAACCAATGTCACTGACCGCATGTGCCTGAAGATAATCTTGTGTACCTTTTGGTTTAATTAGGTCCCAAAATATTCCTGGCCTATTCCCTAGCATACAAGCCAGCATTCTCTCGGCATCCTTAATGTATAGAAAAAACTTTCTACCTTTTACCCAGTTCCTGTGTGTTTGTTTTAGATTCTGCACCTTTTCCATGTAACCTGCTCGCAGTGCAGGCTTGTCACAAGAGAGGTAAAAACGAGCGTTCTAACAGTATGTTTAAACTTGTAATCAATGCCAAACAACATCACATGATCACATAGCATACATTAAAAACTGCTATGCTTCTTGAGTAAACAGCTCCGGAGTCGCTCAAATCTCTATGTCCAGTCAGCCATCTTTGTTTTTTTCCATATTTGCATGACGATTCTTCCCTCCATAATTGAATCATTGAACATGCCATTCCAACTATCCTCTGACGACTCACAACTCATGATCAGTTCAGGGACGTATACCTTCAACCACAGAGTCAAATGACCTTGCATGAATTCAGAATTGGATGCTACATATCAAAGTCTACCCATATCCTTTCCAGTGTACCCAGATCCCCAGATTAATTCCAGTTTATCCATATGTGTTCCTGTTATTTCAGCAAACCCATTGCTTGCCCAATGTACGTATCCTACATAGCCGTATCTCTTCTGTTGTATCCTGATGTGTTCCATCAAACCTATATCTCTCCCTTTGAACTGTGATGGCTTCCACCATTGTGATATCTCTTCATTTGTACCCAGATAAATTCCAAAATGCCCATAACGCAGAGCCCCAACCGGCAAACTCGTACTGTGCCCATCAGGGAAAAATGACAGAGCCAGCAGTTGTTCCAGCATTTCCTCCGGACCAGCACAATTGTAATGAGCCCCAAAGTGTGCTAATTTTATTTATTCTCAGTGTGATACTACAAAGTCAAAATGGAGAGCTAGCCTTGGAAGTATCTATAATATCTCCTTCCCTGGGATTTAAATGCTATAAATGTATGAAACCATTATTCTTATATAGGGACAGAAATAAGTAGTTGCTGCTATTCCAGCTCTTGAAAGAAGATACCTTCATTAGCAGTGAATAATAATATGCCATTGGGAGTCAAGTGACATCATGCACCCTAATGACATCACATGAAGAAACAACAGGTAAGTAAAACAAATAATACTCTGCAAGGGTAATATATATGTATACAATACTAAAACGTTACAGGAGCAGACTGCAGGCTATTTTATTTAACAGCCATTTAAGGATATATTTCAGGATTTATTTAGGGAGAAACACTGATTTGCCAGAAGCACACCGAGCATAGCCTTTAAAGATCATGGGCACTGCCATTGTCTGCCATTACAGACTCATTTGGGAGGTTTGGTCAGCGGATAAAAACAGTAGAACATGCCCAGGTATTGCCATCATGTGACAACTGCAGCCCCCCATAAAATGTTGCCACCATTGTATGGCGGGTGTGGTAAGTATGGCCACACATGCAAGGTGATGCCTCACATGCCCAGGATGTGCAATCCTTTGCCAGGTGAACCCTCACACACCCAGTTGCTGATATCCTATGCCTTGTACCGCTGCACGTGCAAGGTATACACATCATATGCTACGTTATGCTATCTTGCATTTGCATAGCACCTACTGCTGTAGTTCATGCCGCCGTAGCGCTTTTCACTGTCTGAGAGGCAAAGGAGGAGTATGAGAGAACATTCGAACAGCAAAGTCGGGTAGATAGTTGGGATGAGGCCGAGGGGTAGACAAGATGCACAGGAAGGCATGAGAAGGAAAAGGTGTCAGACCTATGTGTATAATTGGACCAAATTTATTGTGAGACTCAGCTGCATTCTATGGGATGCAGGGCCGCAAGGTGCGGTCACCCAATGCCCAGTTCTTACCATCATACACCCTCTGAAGCCTGATATGCCTATATAGTGCCATCCTATACCAGCACTGTCTCATATGCCAGCTGAAGCTTAATATGCTAGTTATAGATATTCATTGCAAGGTATAACCTCTAAGGCTCAGATGCTACCAATATATAAAGAGTAAATTCTCATAAAATGTACTATAATTGTCATATGCTCAGAAGCAAACATTGTATACCCAGCCTGGCAAAAGACGGTTCCTTCCAACCAGATGATGGTTGTTCCGAGGCATAGTGGGTGTAGTGGCTGCCTGAGGCTGGGTCGGAGCATATGAGTCTTTCAGTTTCATACACTAAGGAACAGACTTACAAGTCTATCTCTTCCCTTAAGCTTGTGTTCCATCCACTGTTCTTTCAGCATGGCGTTCCTGCACTTGCAGAATGTAGGAAAGGGGGTCAGGATGACAAAAGTGGGGCCTGTGGCGGGTGACTGGTGGTGTGGTGGTAGTTGGAGAAGCAAGCAATATAGTACTTCCTGTTAGCATAAGCCCACTCTCCACCACCCAATCAGGTGCTGGGGAGGCCAAGAGATTCCAGTTCATTGCTCTCATGGCCACGTGGGCCCTTTTCTCTGGCGATTTGTCATATATCTTAGGCAAATGTGCTATTCATATTAATTTGTACAGATAGAGGCTGTTTGTCCTACCCAGGCTGCCAACTTAATGACTGAGTAGGAGTATTGGTACTACCCATTTGACCAATGAAAATTGATCGAATGGTACAATTTGACCGATTTCGGCCAGTTCCATTTG
The DNA here is from genome assembly GCF_040938575.1 of Ambystoma mexicanum. Classification (NCBI taxonomy): domain Eukaryota; kingdom Metazoa; phylum Chordata; class Amphibia; order Caudata; family Ambystomatidae; genus Ambystoma; species Ambystoma mexicanum. Next base: position 1,209,521,994 of record NC_090922.1, on the reverse strand, counting down.
ATTGATTTTTAAAAATACCGAACATGTAGATGTAGGAGTTGGGGGGTGTTCTCCGCTCCCCATGTTCGGTATTTTGGGGCTTGGGAGACCGGAAAAAAGAAAAAGAAAAAAAGAAAAGAAAAAGGCACCCTGCAGCATTGGATCCGACCCGCGTTAGAGGGACAGATCTGATGCTGCACGGTTGCAGGGGAAGTGGCGGCGAGCGAGCAGGTAAGTAGGGGAGGGTGTGTGGGGGTGGTGAAAGGTACATTTTGGGTTGTTTGGCCGAAGTGAAAATAGATTCACAGCAAAATTGACTATGATCAATTCCGCCATGAATAATTACACTTCGGTCAAACAACCCAGATCCAGTATCATATAGTGCAACGTTTCCACATTTGAGGAATCAGAAAGTACCTATTACACCCCCATTGGATGTGGACTTTGGCATGCAATTTTGCACATGATGCAGTGGAAAGTTAAAGCAAAATAATTTTGATCAGCCCGCAAATAAGCTTTACAGACCACATTTTGGAGGGAATTTTCTATGAAGTGTTAATTGCATATAGGGAACTGCCAACATTAGGAATGAATTGCTATTGGGTTCACTGCATGCAGTTTTCAATGTTCGCAAAGCAGAGTGTAAAAGTAGAGTAAAATCAGGTGATATTGCCTTTACTCTTTACTTTTATGTACCCTCTTGTACAAACGTAAACGCTGCCTGCAAATTATGCTTTACCAATGAATTCCTATGGCACCGCCTAGTTTTAGCAGTTGCTCAATGGAGGCGGATGCCATAGAAATCCATTTGTTTTGCTCTTCATGAAAATGTCATGCAAGCGTGAAATTAAGTGGACTTTCAAGATGGATAAATATGTGACGATTAGGAGGGGTGTGGTATATGCATGTTTCTTGGATCAAGCTAAAGCATTTGACTATATTGATCGCTCTCTTCTCTGGAATAAACTCCAGCGGTTCGTAGGTCATGTCCCCCTATTACAATTGATTGTTCGTCTGTACTCTGACACCAGCGCCTCTGTAAGAGATAATCCCAGAGGAAGTCCTATTAGCGTGTTCTCCACCAATAAAGGTGTGCGCCAGGGTTGTCCACTGGCTCCGCTTTTGTTTATGATCTTTTTATCAAGATTTATGGCGGCCTCATATCTGCCAGTCCTTTTTCCTCCCTCTCTGAATGGGGTAATGTACCCCACTCTTCTTTATCCAGATGATGCTATACTATTAGATCTGACCCCAAAGGATCTTGCCAGTAGTCTTAAATATACATGAGATTATTTTAAAGACAATGGTATAATATTAAATCTGAAGAAAACTAAGATTGTTGTTTTCGTGTCAAAAAAGAAAACACCTATAACTGGGGAATAGACAATATGAAGTTAACTGTGGCCAATTCATACTGGGAGTCACGTTCTCAGGCTGCTGTTTGTAGTCTGCACATTTAGCATCAGTAGAAAATCATTTAAGGACAAGTCTGGGAGGGATCAGGAGATTTTTTCAAAGATTTGGTTGGTTTGATAAATGTATTCAGGTGCTGGACGCTAAGATTTATTCCGCCATATTGTATGGCAGTGAGATCTGGGGAAGTGTGAGCTGAACTTCTTTGGATCGCATTTTACACGTTTGCACGTTTGCCTGAGAAAGCTGCTGGGCGTGTTGTCCAGCACCCAGGGATCTCCCCTTGCGTTGGAGTCTGGGGCTCCAAATATTGATGTTCAGGCTGAATGTAGGTTTTTAGAGTATTGTCGTAAACTATATTCTGTCCTGGTGGTGAACCCTAAAATTACGAATGTTAGGGAAGAATTAGTAAATGCAGCAACCTATGTTATTTACCTCTGGTATAAGAAGCATTACATCTTGTGAAAAAAGGGGGAATTGCCTTTGATGAGTTAAGGGGTGGCTGTATTACAAAACGACAATTGTCCATGAAAGCCAGAAGGAGAGAGTTTGCCTTTGCAATAAATAGTATGGAAAATGTATTCTCACTTGGCCACTTGATGAGGGCTTGTAGCATTTATTGTGAGAAATTCTCGCTAAGGCTCATTCGCTCTCCGGTGCAAAGACGTATCATTGCAATGGTGCGTTTGGATGTTTTACCACCGGGGGCCCGGATGACGTGGTTGTTTAGTACAAAGCTTCGTATCTGCGGAAGTGGGGTGAATGAGGATCTAATTAATTTTGTATTTATTTGCCGAAAATGTAGTAGATTACTGAGGCTTTTAAACGTGTGGTCCAAAAATTCGAAGTGTTTAGCAATTTGTATTGTACATTTTAACGCATCTCTTTTTGCACTCTGAACTGACTTGTATTTATTCAAGGTCAATGGAGACTTTCTTTCTTTCTTTTGTATTTATTGTATATTTATTGTTCTTCAATTAGGCGCTTATACAGGAAGCAAATACTGTTTCAAAGCACCCACAGGGCAACAGGGAGGGGACATGGGATGATAGACAATGTAATTACAACAATGATTAAATAATTAAATAAACAATATAAGATGAGACAATGGGGAGGGGAAGACAAACCTACTATGCCTTGTGAGTGTTCAGTACGTGCAAGTGCAGAGGGGAGAGAGGTAAGGGATAGGTGCTGTTGTACTCATGGAGAGCAGCAGGTGAAGTGCTATGAAGAGAGGTAAGTGCAACCTCCAGTGGTGGAGGGTGAGCCGAGGGAAGTGTAGAGCATAGACAACAGCTGGGAAGATAAGATGTGGGAGGTCAGGTCCCTGAGGATGCATAAGGGACCTGCACACCAATCAAGCTACTGTGTGATTAGCAGGGGGCAGGGAGGGAAGGAAGAGATAAAGAGGAATGTCTTGAGGCTTTTCCAGAACTTAAGGAGGTCCTGCTCAAGGGGAAGAGGGAGGGGGAGGCTGTTCCAAAGAAGGGAGCTCGCTTAGGAAAGTGATCAACCACCTGCCCTCTGTTTAGAAAACAGCTTTACACACAATAAGTTTATGCCAGAGGAATGCAGGTGTTTAGAGGGGGAATATTTAGTTAGAAATAGTGGCCGTTACAGTGGACCCTGGTCCCAAACAGCCTTGTGGATGATGCAGAGGGATTTCAATTTTATCCGTGCTGTGACCGGGAGCCAGGGGAGACTTTGTAGGGCAGGAGAGATGCGGTCCCTGTGCTTGAGGCCAAGGATAAGTCTTGCTGCCCTAATCCTGATCAGCTGGAGCGGTTGCAGAGTTGACGAAGGTAGGTTAAGGAGGAGGCTATTGCAGTAGTCAAGCCGAGAGAGAACCCGAGCCCGGATGACATTGAGTCTCTGGGGGAAGGTGAGGAAAGGTAGAATTCCTTTCAGAAGGAAAAGCTGAAAGTGGGACTTCTTGGCAATGTCCTGAGTGTGAGGGAGGAAGGAGAGAGGAGTTGAAGATGACTCTGAAGTTTCTGGCTTCCGAGGCGGAAGCAGGGGGAGAACGCATGGCCATAGTGAAGGGAAGAAGTTTGTTGCCAGGGTCCCAATAGGAAGAATCTGTGTATTCTGAACTGTACCATGTTTTATCTGATGTAAATGGTGAAAACCGAAATAAAATATTTATCTATCTCTGACAAGATGGAGTAGGGAAGCACGGCGGAGATCTCAACTCTGCTCCATGCCCTTTCTCCACCTTCCAAAGACTGGAAGATGGGGCATGGAGGTGAAGCATCACGCCCTGTTTTTAAGCCTTGATTTATTACTCGCCCCGTATTCAATTACCCCCTTACATTGAATGCCTGAGGAATCCCCCTGCATTTGAAAGGTGTTAAATGAAGGCAGTTTTCACAGGAAGCCATGAGTTTAACATCTGCGTGAACAAACGTGCTGATTTAAATAATGACAATTTACTGGTACAGCATTGTTACATCGAAGAGTCTTTTTTTAATGGGTTTTTTACCAAATTATTTTTTTTCGGTAACTCATCGAAAAATATATGGGGTAGTGGGTAAATAAGGGGTAAGGGGTAGGGAATAATGTTAAAATATTAGGGGAACAGGGCCCCCCAAAATATAAAAAATAACATTTTTCAAAGTGTTTTTTTCTAAAAAACTAATTTCTGTAAAACATCCAACGAAAAAAAGACTGTTGTTGTAATAACTTTTAACCCAATCTACCAACTGCCTGATAGTTTACTGGGATTGCTCAATGATCAGTGGTAGAAGTGTATCGAAAAAAGTAGTGGAGCTGGGACCCTGGGAGGGACAGCGTAGGCAGGAAGGGAGCAAAGTGCAACACGTTTTTCAAGGGTTGTAGCCATGCCGGTTGACAGCCTCATCTTCCCTGGAACTGCTACTGGGTGTTAAAGTGGAGAAGTGTGATAAAAGTAGTGGAATGCCGCTCCTGACCGTTCCCGCTCACTTCCACCGCTCTTTATCGTGGACTTGTATACTCAACACAAAAATACATTACCATTATAATCAAGATAAGCCTTGCTTCCAAGCACATCTACCAGACAAGCACATCACTCCATTTCATTTGGTGCCCGAGAAGTTATACTAAGTAAGTAAAGCATGGCGTAATTTACCGGACGGCCTATCTAACTATACAGTCTGACAGTTACGCCGTTTAAGGTGTCTGCTGTAACTGTCCAACTTAATAAGTTCCTTGCATTGTAAATGAGGTGCATTGCCAATTCAGCAACTAAATTCTCACCAATCAATTTATAGGAACTATTCTTCAAGCATCAGTTCACAACCACACCCAGAACTATCTTCGACGGTTTCCTAGTTACCAGATTTGGCCTGGATCTAGCTCCAATGAGAACTTTATAGAGACACTTTACTGTAACAAGACCATTTCCAACAGGTAGTGCTGTGCACAGGACAGGGTGGTGTCTGGAATCCATTTGCAATTGGATTACAAATCCCAGGGTCTCTGGCCGCTTATAATGGAGACAATAGTAGACAGCAAGTTCTATGAGTTTGCCTATTTACGTGAGACATATTTTGATATGGCTACAATTCGGGGAACAGGGTGATAAAGTGGTGCCCGAAAAACCACACCTTCATGTGCCCAAGCTGGCAACTGAAGATCACAGCTCTCGAACTTCCAGTGCCAGCAACTTAGTGGTCAGATCACATCTCTTGCTGACTTGCCCATTGCAACGCTGTCCTCCATTCAATGGAAAGTCACAGTTAACGTAAACGGAGCCAGCCCAGAACGCAAGCATTCAGTAATGCTGTCCTACCTGGAAGCTCCTGAGAAGAACCATCCAGTTGTCTATTCCACCTGGATCCACCACACAGGTAGACGACGGCTCTGATGAACTCCCGCCCACAAAGCTTCACAGGCGCGTTTTCTGCTATTACTATAGAATTGGCGCCCAGTATTGAGAGGAAACAAAAACCTAGAACCGATGCGCTCATCTTGATCCGGGCAGTTTGCAAAATTCAATGCGAAAGGAGGCAGCAGGAGAAAGATGGACAATGGCGAAGCACGTCAGTCTATTTATACTTCCTTTACTGGCCGGCACTTGGCTAAAGCAGGTGACCTGTCGATGTTACCATCTGTTTGCCAGGGAGTGAGTTAGGTCCTCCCAGTAAAGCATTACACGACTTGGCATCTCCTTCTGTGTACATCTGTCTTGTAAACCCCAACTAAAACACTACTTCGAAGAAATATGGTAGCACAACTAATGTAAACATGGCACTCTGAGTGCACTGCAAACATTCCACAATGGCCTTTCTCGTTTCCTCTGTTCGTTGTGTACTTAGAGAAATGCTACTTTCGAACATATCCTTTTACTGCAGAACATTCACTCAAGTACGCATGACCACAAACCTATTTATTTATTTTGTTTAACATTTTTTAAAGCGCTCAGCATCCCGAAGGCATTGTGGCGCTGATACAAACAAACTTACTTAGTTACAAGAAAGAGCAGAACGGGGGCAGAGGAGCAGGGGAAGCAAACGAAAGAGCCTGACTGTGGTTCGAGGTTACAGTGAACCTGCTAGCAGCAGGCAACAGTTAGTAATACTAGTGTATGGAAAGGGCGGAGACTAGTGGGAAGAATGTAGTATCAGGGCGGGCAGTATGGAGAAGTAGTCTGTGACTGGGGCTGAAACAGTTGTGAACCAGATGTAGGATGTGTTGAATAGCATTGTTTTTAGGGTTTTTCGAAGGACATGTGTGAGGTCTCAGCCCTGAGGGTGTTGGGTAAGGCATTCCAATGCTTAGGAGTAAGATGAAGGAAGCTAGTGCCCTCTGCTTTGATCTTTGTTATTGTGGGGATGCATAGTTGGTTAGTATGACAAGCTCTCTTAGGTATGGAAGATGTGGCTCTGACAATTTTATCGGACAGATAAGAGGGGGCTGTGAGCGCAAGGCACTTGTGCGTGATGGCTAACGTTTTGAATGTGATCCTTTCTTTGACAGGGAGCCAATGGGATGTGCGCCTGGCATGTGAGATGTGATCTCTATGGGAATGTTTAAGGTGGCCCCAAGTGCATTGGTCTAAATTACTTGGAGTCTGTTCAGGTTCTTTGCCAGAGTGCCAGCTAGAAGGATGTTACAATAGTCTAGTTTTGTCCCAATGGTGGCTCTGGCTATAGAGAGTCAATTCTCCTTGGTTAGGTAAGGTTTAACTGCGTTTATTAGTTTGGTCGTGACAGAGGCAGAGGAGGTGATTGCGCTCACCTGTTGTGACATAGAGAGTGGAGTCCAAGTATACCCTGAGAGAATTTACTGATGATGAGACTGTGATAATTGAGTTATCAATAGTGAAGGCGCTATATGGTTCACTATGTTTGCTGAGAATTTCTTTAGGGCCAACTATGAGAATCCCTGTTTTGTCTCCATTGAGACAAGGCGCATTAGCTGCCATCCAAGCTTCGATGATAGAGTAGTTGTTTTGGAGAAACTCAGTGTCTGACCCGTAAGAGCCAGAGAGAGGTGTGAGGACTTGACTGTCGTGGTCATAGTTTGTATATGCTATGCCGAGGGAGTCTAGTTTCTCGAAAAGGGGCTTAGTGAACAGAGTGTAAAGGGCTGGTGCTGTGCAGGAACCCTGTGGGACTCAACAGTGGATCGTGGTTGGTGTTGCACAAGCCTGGTTGGAGAAAACCTTCATGGCTCTCCCTTCTAGGAAGGCAGTGATCCAAGTGATGGCTTGATGGGAGAGTTGAGCTGCGTTGGTGAGGTGATTACTGAGAGTCTTGTGGTCCACCAAATCAAAAGCAGCAGATAGATCCAGAAGGAGTTGAAGTGCTAGTTTACCTTCATACCTAATTTCTGTTATTTGGTTTTTAAGATCGAGAAGAGCAGACTCCTTGCTGTGACCTTGGCGTAGGCCACATTGGACTCGAGGAAGTGTTGGATTTGAATGTGGGCTGCCATGTCAGGGATTCTTAGAAGAAACGGAACTGTGGTAATGGGGCAGTAGCTGTTAGGTGAAGTGGGGTCTAAGGAAGGTTTTTTTAAGAGGGAGCACACCGATGTAAGGCGGGACCAGACCGGATGTGAATGAGGCATTGATGAAAGCTGTCAGAAAAGGTGCAAGGGAGTCGGCACAATCTTGAATGATATTGGCTGGACAGATGTCACCTTTGCAAATGGAGGGTTTTAGGTGTTTGAGGAGGTCAAGGACTTCTGCTTCAGTGACATCTCTGAAGGAGAAGAGGCTCTTGTCTGGGAGCGTGGTGTTTTTGATAGGCGATACGGACTTGGTAAGGGCTTTGTAGTGAGCTTGGATTTTATTTTGCAAGAGGTTTATTTTATTGATCAAAGCTGATTGAATACTTGAGCACCATGATTCATCTTTACCAATGTCATGTGAACTAGTGGTGGGGGTGACTAAGTCTCTGAAAATAGCAAACATTTATTTAGAGTGGGACTGAGAATTTGTTATTCTGGTGTTGAAGGAGTTGGCTTTGGCTTGGATAATGGATTTGTTTATATTGGGCAGCCAACTTTTTGAATTATTCTTTAGAGGAGTCACTGGGGTTGGTTTGCCATTTGGTTAAAGCATTGCATTTGAGGGTGCGTAGCGCCTGTAGTTCTGCTGTGTACCATGAATTAATGTGCATGGATTTTTTGCCTTTTTTTGGTTCTAATGGAGCAGTGGCATCAATTGCTTTTTTGAGGTTGTCATTGTACAGTTCTGCTAATACAGCAGGGTCATTTGAGAACAGAGGTTTGAAGGCTGGAGCCTCGAGAAAAGGTAGGAGGTTGTTTTTAGTACGTTTAAGTGCACTTCTGGCCAGTGTGGGTGGTGCAGAGGTGTGTGTGATGGAGGGAGTGATCTGGGAATGGTGAATTGAATAAGGTGGTGGTCAGTCCAAGGGCAAGGAGTGTTGGAACTGATGGTGGCAGAGCAATTGTTGTCGGCTACCCAGTCTGGGATGCAACCCCTGGGATTGGTGGGGTTGGTGAGTATTTGCATGAAACCCAGATCCATGAGTTCCTTTGCAAGTGCGTTGGCTGGTTTGTCTTTAAGGTCCTTAATGCACAAGTTGAAGTCACCAAGTAGAAGGGTTTTGGTGGACGTTTTGAGGTTATCCCATAGGAGATGGAGTAGGTTACCCTGAAAGTTGGCGGCCGGACCTGGGGGCCGGTAGACAGTGTGCATGGTAATAGTGCAGTTAGGGGATGTGGACAGTTTGGCAGAGATAGTGGGTCTCATCACGACCCAGGCGCTAATGGGTTAACAGCGCCATAAAAGGCTGCGGCGCCGTTAACCTATTAGCGCCTAATTACGAGGTCCCTTTGCGGGACCTGACCTTAACGGCTGGTGTAGACCCTAAAGTAGGGACCCGCAAAGGGACCTTGGTGCTAATTACGGTGCCGCAATTTGCGGCACCGTACTTAGCGCCTTCCCCATTCCCATTGAGCCCTATGGGGCAAAAATGGGAATGGGAAAGGGCCATGGAGGAAGGGGGAATTACCGCCCCGCCAACCTTGTAATGGGGTGGTAATTCTCCCTTTCTCCATAGTGGAGTCGGTAACTTACTGGCATGGACCATGGTGCTAATAGCACCATGGTCTTCCGCCAGGGTCGTAATGAGGCCCAGTGTCAGCATTTCCGTCTAGTGAGCAATTGACTATTCTAAAGGATAGTGCTTCTTTGACTATGATAGCAACTCCGCCTCCTTTCATGTGCTGTCTGTCTTGACGGTGATGATGTATTCTAGTGGGAGGGCTAATGCGTTAGCTGGACTGGCTGCTTCATGAATCCAAGACTCTTGTTTTCATTACGACCCAGGCGGTAAGTTACCGCCTGGGTCGTACCCTTACCACCATGGTGTAAACCACGTTTACACCATGGTGGATGGCGGATTTACCGCCCCATTCCAAGGTGAGTGGGGCGGTAAATCCCCATTTCCCATTTTACCCTTCCCCATTCCAATTTTTGCCCCATAGGGCATAATGGGAGTGGGGAAGGCGCTAATTACGCCACCGTAAATTACGGTGGCGTAATTAGCACCATGGTCCCTTAGCGCCATGGATTTTAACGCCTGCAAAAAGCAGGCGTTAATATCACCATGGCGCTAAGGGACCTTGTAATCAGGCGTTAAGGGTTGGCGCCGTTTACGGCGCCGTTAACCCCTTAACGCCTGATTCGTAATGAGGCCCTCTGTGATGGCTAAGATGTCCAGGCCAAGATTGGTGAGAAGGTCACTGATCTCGGTGGCATGTGCGGAGAGCGAGCGTGCATTTATGAGGGTGCATTTGAAGGGAGGGAGAGTGGTGCTGTTATTGGTTAATCGGGTTGAAGGAGAGACTATTGGCGCTGTAGGGAGAGGGTGGAGGACTCCTAGTGTACAGGGAGTGTTGGGAGATAGTAGAAGGCGATAGGCTGACCTTCGGTGTGCCATTATCAAGGGGTGTCAGTAATCTTGAAGAAAGTGAGTTAGTCGAAATTCTTGGAGGGGTTGTGGTCATGAAGTAGGTTGCGTCTGTGCATCTGGAGGCAAAATGGTGTGCCTAGCATGAGGTTCCTGAGGTCCGTTGGCCTAGAGGGACTTGGATGTTGTGAAGGTTTGGTGTTAGACCTAAGCATTGAAAGTCTGCGGTCAAGGTAGTCTGGAGGACTGGAGAAGGCTTTGGCAGGCAAGGTAAGTGCCTTTTTTGGGAATTAGAGGGTTGGTAGGAAGGGGGTAGGAGGGATATCATCTGATTTGGGGAGACAAATGGTCATCTTGCGCAAAATGCCCCAGGTGTGGGGAGGTGGATGCTGGGTTGCTACACATGTTTTGGGCCTGCCCGGAAGTGTATAGATTTTGGGAGGAGGTTAAGATGAAGGTCGCAGTGGTGTTGGACGTGGGATCTGCCTGGTCGTGTATGCTTGGGATCTTCCCCAGGCCCAGACACTTTAGGCACCTGAGCAAGCTGAGGGACCTGGCTTATGTTCTGGCCAAACGCAGGATTGCCATGAACTGGAAATCGGCTAGCAGGCCGAGAGTGGAACTATGGTGGGCGGACCTTATGAGGTGGGCGGAGGCTGAATCCGTGGTATGGTTTGAAGCGGTCACTAGAGGGGGCGAGGAGGAGATAGGGCCCTTGCTGGCCTGGCGACAATTGGTGGCCTCTATGACCAATCCACAACAGGGCTTGGACGAATCTGAGAATTCGGAAGAGGAGCCTACGGACAATGTTCCACCTGACAGTGCCCCGACTGAGGATACAAGGGAGCCGGCTCTGGCTTGATGGGGGGTGGGGGGAGTTTTTTTTTTTTTTTTTTTTCGTATTTTCTTTGGTGTTTCTGTAAATAATTAACAGTTGTATTGTGTTGTGTGTTGTTTGTTTTTCTAAAACATAAAATCAATAAAATATTTAAAAAAAAAAAAAATAAATGGTCATCTTGCGCAGGAGAGGGCACTATAGAAGCTTGCAACTTGCAGTAGTTTTGAATCCATAGGTGCACAGTAGAGTGGCCAGTAGGGTAAGCTGAGCAACAGTGGCAGGAGCATCATATGTGGCATGCGCCAAAGTAAGTGAGCAGATGCAAGAGTAAAGTAATGGGCAGGATGCTCAGTTGCAGCAGCAGTGATAACGTGTGGGGCAGGCACTTTGGAACTAATACATTGGGCTGTGGCAGTGGATCTGTTCTACACAATGATAGGCTAGGGCTCTGGACACCTTAAATAGAGGGCTAAGCTAAAATAGTGGGGCACATTATACGGTGGTGAAGTTAGAGTGAGGAGCATGCTACTAGGCAATGAAAACACAGTATACAGAGTGCTAGGCTAAGGCAATGGAGCACATTAAGCAGTGGCAGGGTTACAATGGTGAGCACGCTGCTCGGCAATGAACACAATATACAGTGTTGTAGGCTAGGACATTGAAGCACAGTAGCAGTGGTAGGGTTACAATGGTGAGCATGCTGCTCGGCAGTGACCAATATACAGAGCTCTAGGTTAAGGCATTAAAGCACATTAAGCAGTGGTAGGGGTACACTGGTGAGAACGCTACTCAGCAATTGATACAATATACAATGTTGTAGGCTAGGGCATTGAAGCACATTAGCAGTGGTAGGGTTACAATGGTGAGCATGCTGCTCGGCAGTGACCAAATATACAGAGTGCTAGGCTAGGGCATTAAAGCGCATTATACGTTGGGAAGTTCTGTGCAGAACAAGGTGCAAGGCATCGGCAGTAGGTGGCAGATGGGGGGCTATGCAGCAAGAGCTGTGAGTTAAAGGTGATACAGCTGAGTTGGGTTGGTCGAGCTGAGGGCTGCATATTTCATTGGAAAGGCACCATGAGTGAACCAGCAGGCCACAGACTTGAAGTTATTGTAAGTATTAAATTTATATACAGCGAATAAATGGCATAGGCTGGGTTGGCTGGAGCATTCGCATGCAAAGGGGTGTGGCTATGCAGCGCTACAGTGGAGCAGATAGCGTTGCCACTAGAAGAACAAAGAGCAGTGAGTGGCAGCTGCAATATTATGACAAAGCATTCAGTAGTGCAAACTGATAGCTGCTCTCATGGATGACATTGCCCTGCTTCAAGACCGTGCAAAGTGGGAGCTCTGATTCTCCTTGACCTCTCTGTGGCGTTTGATATGTTTGACCATCTGAGCTTACTTCACTGTCTTCAGAGGGTCAGATTACAGTATCAGACAATCCGCCTCGATGGTTTTCCTCTTTTTTGAAGACCAGTTACAAACAGTCTCTCTCTCTCTCTCTCCTTTTAGATCTTTTCCGACAGTCATTATACTTCCCTTCAATGCCGGAAAAAATGTAAAAATAAGTTCAGAGGAGTTTTTACAGGAAAAAATTGGAGATGGTATATGATGTATTTAAACACATTGAGGCTCATTTTGAGTTTGGCGATGTGGGAAAAAGAGGAGGTAATTCCATTGACCTCAATTATTACTGTACTGACAAACGACAAGTATGCTGGTATTACCTGCAGCAGCATTACTGTATGGTGTTACCACAGATTTTTCTAGGTAACTCCTCCACTTTACCTCCAAAAATCGGGATGTACACTGCCAAATCACTACTTGTAATCTGGCGGTATCTGTAATTCCATTTGCTGGTATTCCAGCAGATTTACCACCGGAATACCGGCAAACTCGTAATGAGCCCCATTGTCATGAGGTTTTTGGTGCATGTGGCATTCCTAGGAATACTGTATATGGTAAATGCATGACACCTCATAATCAAGTGGAGAAGCACCCAGTGCCTCCAAATCATTCAAAATGATGTGGTCCGGATCATCAAAAAGGTCCCAAGAGGATGCCCTATCTCAATTTACCAGCAGGAATTACACTGGCTACCAGTCGCAGCCTTCTTCACAAGTGTCTGCATTGGAAAGCTCCCATTTACCTGAAGTCTACCACCTCATGTTATAAATCCCTACCTTTGTTAAGATCAATGAACACCCGTCTTGTTGCTCGCCCATCTTTTAAGAAATCAAAAGGGCCAGGTAGATCATTTGCAAACTGATCCTCCAGAATTAGGAAATTAGCCTCCCCACATCCTTGCGATCAGACCCAAACGTGAGTACCTTTAAGAAAGCACTGAAAACCTTCCTCTTCATTTAGACCAAATTCAATCCTTTCTCGCTTGCCTTTGTCCTGTTCTTATCTGTTGCCCATTGTGTTTGTGTGCGCTCTGATGCCCGTGGGATACGGCGCAATATAAATAAACAAATAATGAATACAACAGGTACGATGTGGAAACACCATTACCGCATAACTTGTAACAAGGCCATATGTGAGTTGCTAATTCATGGTGCCTGTCCGGCCTCATTGTATCTTCACCCCATGTAAGGCTAAATGGTGCTGCGGTTGCAATATCCGTGAGATGTCAGTAATGGGTTAAAAGGCAGGTCTTTGGCAAACAATTACAAATTATGACCCCTGAATTGGCACCCTTGCAGAACATCATAAGACATACTGTGACATAGCCTAACATCACATAATATAGCATAACAAGTCACGAAAGTATATAGAAATGATCAAAATGTTTCCTCACAACACCCCTCTTACTGGCCTCTGCAGACAGTGGCCATTCCTATCTCTATTCCTCTCTCTATCTCTTGCCCATCTCTCCCCCTCGGTGTCTCTCATATTCATAGATGTATTCTACTCAGTGATCAACAAGAATCAGGGAGTGGCTGATCAGGGAAAGGGCTGCGAGGGGAGACCACCCTTTACTCCAAGGCTTCTGGGAGGCATGGGCCTTTTCGTTGAGAGGAAAAACCTTTGCTAGATATGGGAAAGGCAGGCTCCCATTTATCCTATAGAAGTACCTGAGTGGCAGGGTGAGTGGCTTCTCATGCCTTAACCCGCCTTGTACAGGCGCAGTACCCAGTGGAGCCCAGGTAGGCACTACTGGAGCTTTTGCACATTAGGCCTACACCCAATGGGTCAATAGTGAGGCTTGGTCGTCATTTTTTCAGAAATCTGCTGCAGTGTCTCTAACAGGCCCGAAACACACGCAATATCCTCTTGGAAAAAACACTGCCAAAGGGCAGATGCAGCCATAAAGATATAAGGATTTCCCACTTTGCATGTTGATCCCTCTGATGATAGCAGGTTGCAAGACCTTATCCTGTTTCAGGCAATCCTTGCTTCAAGCTTTAGTTTGGTATTTTGTAGTTTCATTTATTGCATGGTGGGTCAAAAGGCTGTTTTTTACAGCACATTTTTCTGTGCAATTAGATAAAAAACAAAAAGGAATTAAATGTATTTATTAGAATGCCTGTTCAGCGCTTGACCTATCCTGAGGGTCTTGGAGCACTGTACAAGTTTCAAAGGTTGAAAGGGTAGGAGGTGAAATAGAACTTACAAAAATGTTCAGCATAGGATAGAAAGATTAGGATAGACAAGTGGTAGATGGGAAGATGGAGGTGCAGGCTTATGCGTGGGGAAACAGGTATGCTTTGAGGCTCTTTCTGAAAGTGGTGATGAAGGATGCAGTGTGGATTTGAAGAGGCAGGATGTTCCTTGCCCTGTGTGCCCAGTGGCTAAATACGTGTTTTTCAGTGCATGTTATGTTGCAGAGTGGAGTGTGGTGGAGATGCTGGTTTGCTCGTCTGGTGTTTCTTACAAAGATAAAATCGGGTATTTTATTTATTTATTATTTGCTTGTTAGGCACTTATACAATACGAATATACTGCTTCAAAGCGCCCACAGGGCAGGGATGAAGGGGGGGGAATGCATTACAACACAATATTTAAGAGCAGTGGGGGAAGAGGGAGAGGGATGAACCTACTATGCCATGTGAGTATTCAGAATGTGCAAGTGCAGAAAGGAGGAGGGAATAGGGGGTAAGTGCTGGGGAGTCCGAGCTTTGGGTGAGCCATGGATGAAGTACTAGGAATGTTGAGTGCTACACGACCTGGGCCGCGGGAGGTGTTTTGTTTAGTTTAGTTTAGTTTGTTTATTTATAAAGCGCATCCGAACCCTGAAGTAGCTGGGCGCATAATCATGTGCACAGCAGAGTTACATATCGTTACACGAACATCATAATACAGCAGACAGAGCATACATTAGACCAGGCCCTGAATGTTTACATACAAGAGTAGAATATACAGAGAATGGAATGTACAGAGAATAGGCACAAAGTAGTTACAGTGGCGAGTGAGGACTGGGTTACAGGTTGGTCCTGAATAGGCTGCAGATAGAGTAAACATTACTGCAGGTAGAGAGAGACGGCAGGCCGGTCGTGTCGGTGAGAGTCTAGATGTTTAGGTTAGCCACAATTTTACCATGGCTCTGAATGGCCAGAACGCAGTTTCCGATCTAATTGTAGGAGGGAGGGTGTTCCAACATTGTGCTGCGAGCACTGGGAAACTGGAGCCTCTTGTGTTTTTAGGTTATAGTTAGGGATCTTTAGTTGGTGCAGGTAAGGAGTTCTGGTGGGTCTAATGGGGCAATGTCTAGAGAATTTGTCTGGGGCAGTACGTGACAGGCACTTGTGGGTGATGACCAGTGTTGTTAGTTTAATTCTGTCGCGGATCGGGAGCCAGTGGACTTCTTTGCTAACCGTGGATATGTGCGCCTTGCGCGGGAGGTTGAGGGCACATCTTAGTGCATTATTTTGCAGGATCTGGAGCCTGTTCAAGTTTTCTGTGGTAGTACCTAAGTAGAGTGTGTTGCAATAGTCTAATTTAGATAGTATCAGCGCTCTAGATAGGGTGAGGCAACTAGAGGTGGAGAGAAAAGGCCTACAGGAATTGATCAATTTATTGGTGTATGTGGTAGCTGAGATGGTAGAGTTTATTTGTTTCTTTAGTGACAAGGTAGAGTCGAGGTATACACCTAGTGTTTTGACCTCTTTGGATACTTTTATGATGTTGCCATCAATGGTAAAGGATTGGTACCTTTGGTCCAGTTTGTTGAGGCGAGCCTGGGAGCCTACGATAAGCAATTCTGTCTTATCGTCGTTTAGGCAAAGACTGTGTGTAGCCATACAGGCTTGGATTTCTAAGTAGATATCATTGAGCTTTGCAACATCTTCTTCATAGCTACCAGTGAGCGTGATGAGGACCTGGGTGTCATCAGCATAATTAGTGTAGCTGACACCCAGGTCGTCAAGACGGTCAAATAGGAGCTTTGTGAAGATGTTGTAAAGTGTAGGAGAAATGCAGGAGCCTTGGGGCACTCCACATGTGATTGGGGTAGGGTCCGCAGCCGCAGTGGGGGTGAAGACTGTAGTCGACCTGTCAGACAGAAATGACTGGATCCACTTAGTGGCATTCTGAGAGAATGCAGCAGCCGAGGAGAGGTGTTGAGTGAGGATCTGGTGGTCAACCAGATCAAAGGCAGCGGAGAGATCCAACAAGAGCAAGATGGCCAATTTGCCCTTGTCTTTGGCGTCATCCATTTGGATTTTTAGATCCAAGAGGGCAGTTTCAGTCCCGTGCCTTGGTCTAAAGCCGGATTGTCGCAGGCCTAGGAGGTTGTTGTCTTCCAAATGTTGTTGTATTTGGAGATAGGCTACCCTGTCCAGGATTTTGAGAAGGAATGGGACTGTGGTGATGGGCCTGTAGTTTGTGGGAATGTTGGGATCTAGGCTTGGTTTGTTGAGCAGGGGTAGGACCCACGCTTCTTTAAGGTTGTTGGGGACCAGTGAGTTTTTGAAGGAGTTGATCAGAGAGGTGATGAGAGGGGCTAACTCATTAGCACCGTCTTTGATGGCAGATGCGGGGCAAATGTCACCTTTGCAGTTGGATGGTTTGAGACTGGCGATTATCTTGATTGCTTCCTCTTCTGTGACTGGTGAGAAGTGGAATGAGGGGCAATTAGGGTTGGTGTGGTTTATTTTGCTGCTGGGGTTCTGCTTGGAGGCCAGGCTAGCTTTTTTTGCTTCTATCCTCGTTTGTAAGAGGGCAATTTTGTTGGCGAGGGCGAGCTGGATATTGTTACACCAGGCCTTGTCTTTGATGCAATTCTCTGTAGGGGACAATGGTGATTCAAGTTCTCTTAGTATAGATAAAAGTTCTTTAGTGCCAGATTTGGCATTTTGTATTCTCAAGTTATAGATCTCTTTTTTAGCATTTAAGATGGCGAATTTGTAGGTGGAGGCAGCTTATGCGAATTTGTCTTTAGTGGAGAGAGAAGTCTCCAGAGTGCAAGGGTCTTTAGTGTAAGTGTGAGTCTCCAGAGCGGAGGGTGTGCACATGAAAAGTGCTGTGGATAGACAGGAGCTGGGAAGAATTGGTGTGGGAGGTCAAGGCCCTGAAGATGCATAAGGGCCAAGGACACTGAATTCAGCAACTGTGGGATTAGCAGAGGAGAGAAGGGGCGAAGGAGGAGTAAAAGAGGAAAGTCTTAAGGAGCGTCCGGAATTTGAGAAGATCCTGCTCAAGCCATAGTGGGAGTCTAATCCAAAGGAGGGAGCCCACAGAGGAAAGTGAGCGACCCCCTGCCCTCTGTTTAGCAAAACGCTTTACACACAAAGAGTTGGTGCCAGAGGAGCAAAGTGGCCTAGAGGGAAAGTATTTAGTAAGATAAAGTTGAAGATAGTGTGCTTCCTGGGCCCTGACCGCCTTGTGGATTATTCAGAGGCTTTTGAATTTAATACATCCAGTAACCGTTAACCAGTGAAGACTTTTTAGTGCAGGAGAGATGCAGTCCCTGATCTTAAGGCTTTCAAAACAATGCACAGTCCTTTAAAGGAAATGATTTGTGGTATGGGGAACCAGTGGAGCTAAGTGAGAGGTAGGGTGATGTGTCAATATGTTGGTAGGTGGAAGATGAGTCTAGCTGCTGCAGTTTGTATGGCTTGCATGAAGACAAGGGTGCTGCTGGGCAGTCCACTGGAGGAGCATTGCCGAAATCCAGCTTGGAGAGAACTAGTGCTGGGAAAGGCGAGGGTCGATGTTGAAGCCAAGGGATTTGACAGTTGGGTAGAGGGATATGTGTGGGTTTTCCATGGTGAGATCTTTGATCCAGGGGGTGAGTTTGGGTTGGGGATTGGGGGGGTGCAGAGGGCAGATGAGGAGGTATTACATTTTGGATAGGTTGAGCTTCAAGAAGTAGCTGACCATCCAGGTGGTGATGGTGAAAAGGCAACTTTTCAGAATGTGGAGTTTTGAGGGTAATGGGATTTGGAAGTATATTTGTGTGTCATCATCGTATTGGTGGAAATGGACGTTGTTTTTGGTAAAGGTCTGTCCCAGGGATTCAACCTATATATTGAAGAGAAGTGGGGACAAGTAGGTGCCTTGCGGGTCTCCATATCTGACCAGGGTGGGGTCGAATCAAAAAGGGGGCAAGGAGACAAATTGTGTCCTGTCAGTAAGGAAGGAGGTACAATGGTGCCTGAGCATTTCATCCTGTGGGATAGGATTTTGAGTAGAATGGTGTTGTCAATGATGTTGAAGGCTTCGGGAGTATTCATAGTGCTATGTGTCGTTTGTCTATGATGTTCTGGAGGTTATCAAGGATGTGAAGTGTAGTAGTCTCAGTGCTGTGCCCAGGTCGAAATCCAGATTGGAAAGGGTTAAGTAGGTTGTTTGCGCTGATGTGTTGTTGCAGTTAGGTAGTGTCAAAGTGTTCCATGTTTCTGGTGAGGCACGGCGGAATAGTGATGGTGTGGTCATTTTTGGGGAATATGGGGTTGACAATTGTTTTTTGAGGAGGAGTGAGATTTGTCCAGTTTGGTGTGCAGATGGCATAGTACCATGCGAGAGTTGGTGTAGAGTCAGTGGTGAGCAAGAGCGTTGATGCAATTGAATGCAGCTCGAGGTGGGCAAGCATCATCCAGGATGTGTGTCAGTTTTGTTTCTGTAGTAAGTGTGATGAGGGTGTCTGTGTCGATGGGGTGGAAGGTGTCCCATGTGTTGGTTGCAATGTTTGGGAGCAGGGGGTGGGAGAGCAGTGGGGAGGGCGTGCCTCATGTTTTGTATTCTGGAGTTGAAGCCGTCCATGAGGGAGCTGCATAATGCAGAGGATGGGAGGTGTGGAAGGTGTGGATGGTGATTTGGAGAAGAAATTGCCATGGTTGCGTAGTTTATATGTACAATTGGTGGTGGATTGAAAATCTTGGAGGTAATGGGTGGTTTTGGCATTGCATATGGCTGTTTGTATTTGTTTCTGCAGTGTTTGAGTGGTGTTCTGGTGGCTGGGCATGGTTTATTTTGCCAGGCTCTTTCTGGGTGGTTGGCTTCATTCTTGATAGAGAGGAGAGAGCTGTTGAACCATGGTTTATGGTGGTGGCTGCACGGTTTTGTAATTGGAGGGGTGGCAATTGTGTTGAGTGCCTGTGTGATGATGGCAATGTAATTGTTGAGGAGAGTGGAGGGATGTGTGTTTGGGGCAGTGGGGTGGCATACGTGATGCTAAGGATGTGTCTGTAATGTGTTCGGTTTTTCTGGCTGGGAT
The DNA here is from genome assembly GCF_040938575.1 of Ambystoma mexicanum. Lineage (NCBI taxonomy): Eukaryota > Metazoa > Chordata > Amphibia > Caudata > Ambystomatidae > Ambystoma > Ambystoma mexicanum. The sequence goes on along the minus strand of NC_090922.1, from coordinate 1,209,502,736 downwards.
GCGAGAGGGATGTATGGCAAGTGGGGGGTTCTTGTGTGGTAAAGTGAGCGTGAAGGAGATTGCAAACTGGTCTGACCCCAACACCCAGATTCGATTTTCAAATTGTGCTTGGTGTTGCCAGCTGTGTGTGGAGGGTTTGGGGGGATAGGTGATGAGTCATAGGGAGTGAGTGGAGTGAAAATACTCCTTAGTATGGGGTTGCTGTCAGGATGTGAATATTACCAAGGTAGAAAAAGAGGTCGAGGGAGCTGTGGTTGTTAGTTGTAAAGTCAGTCCAATCAGTGTGGAAGTTGGGATTGTGTTTTGGGGGTGGTAAATGAGGTAGAGGAAGATGGGGTGTGGTTGCAATAGAGCGGGGAAAGTAAGTGAGACTGCTTCAAAGTGTGTGTATGAGAGTGGGGCTTCTAATTGTGAGTGACTCTTTAAATATGATGGCAATGCCACTGCCTTGTTTGTGTGGAAGGTCTCTGTCATGGGTGAGATAGTGTGGTGGAAACATGTCAGGGATAATAGTTGTTGGGTGGGGTTTGAGCCATGTTTCTTCAGTGGTGGAGTTTTATTTGAATGTTGGTTGTGTGCTTTGTAGGAGGCGTTGTTTGTGACAAGCAGTTAAAGGCAGCTCAGTAGGAGAACACATGACATATTTCAAAACCTCAGATGCCAGGTCCCCAACAGTTCACAGGAGCATTTAGAAGCATCAAATCACCTGCTTGGCATGCCATGGAAACAATGAATGCACAGGAGACAAATATGTGCCACATAATGATAATAATATCAAGCTTTAATTTAGCACTTTAATTTAGCACTTCATGCTCGATTCCTCCCGCTTCAAAGCTCTGAAATAATAGTTGTTACTAGAAATGTAATGGTACTCCATCAAATACGGAAGTGCAGTAGGATGAGTTGGTCCTATCAGGAACTTAGTTGGAAACTGTGACCTGCATGCCACCCCCATGTCACAGGTGAGTGCCTTAAACGTGAGCTATCCTCCAAAGGATTGCTGAAATAGTGTTTAATATAGTGTGCCACTACAGCGTCAGAAGAAATGGAAATTAAATTGTAAAACTTTTGCAAGAAGAAAGTTTTAATATAGTGCCAGGGAATGTATCATTTAACCGTTCTAGGTCAAATTACCTTTTTTTTCAAATGGAAAAAAAATCGATTTAGAAAGACTGCTCTGTGACTGCATGGAGAGGTATTTCTAAATTGAACTGTCATGCCCCTGGCGCACACGAGTGCGCACAAGGATTGACAGGCTCACCAGGACCCAGAAGCGGAGTAGAAGGAGAGCTGGTAAATGTGTGTGTGCATGTGTGTCGGTGTGTATGTCATGTGTCTGTGTGTGTTTTGGCTTGGGGGAGTCTTGGGTGGGGAGGTAATCCCGTGGGAGAGGGTGGGGTGTGGAGGAGCAAACAGGGGATCAAGGGGTGAAAACCCCCGAATTAAAAAAGAAAATAAATATTAAAATACAATCTGACTGCCAGAACATAACAATCAGCCAGAATTAGCTACAAGTGTGTTGCCACAATATGCAAGCTTAATTTTATGGAATTAATGTGCCGGCATTAAATCTTCTCACAGGGTGATGATCCTAAATAGTTATTGGTTGTTTTTCCTTAAATCCACTACTTTTTTTTGTCTGCCCAAAAGTTGAAGTAGTATAAATGTACTTGTGGTTGCATGATTTGATGCACCAAACACTTGTAAAATGTTGATTTTTCAAATATAACTTTTATTATTCATATTGACTGTTTGTCTTATTCATTTATATCAGTTGTTTACTCAATTGACTTACACCTCTATACGTGTTTCACCACCTGCTGAGGTGAATATTCAGGCGGATTTTGTGATCTTTAAGTGTGCATGTTACTTGAAAACTTAAATCTAAAAAAAATCCAATGTGACAGGGTAATTCAAACTTCACCGGTGCCTGTCTCAAAATTCTCTGTTTTCTAATATCTGTCCAATATTCTGGATATATTAGTCCAGCATTCGAATTCCTTATTTTGTTCACACGGGCATGTAATTTTCCCGCTTTCTGAGGAGCGCTCAAAATCGACCGAAAAAAAATCCGTCTTTTTTAGGTACACCCATCATTTATCATATGCAATTTATTAAAATACAATCTAGCTGCCGGAACATAACAATCAGTCAGAATTAGCTGCAAGTGTGGTGCCCAATATGCCAGGTTACTTAACATGCCAATACTCAGCAATGTGGCAGTCTTTCAGTTTAAACATTGCTAAGCCAATTTCAACTATGCAGAGTCAGTTTCAAACTGCTGTATTAAATTATATATGATCAATTTCATTCTAGCGTGAACAGCACCTCGATTGCTATTATTCCAGCGGAATTCTTTTTTAGCATGCTAGTATCTGTTACCCCAGACATAATGATGATGCCAGTGTAAATATAGCAATGCAACTCGTAAACCACATGATCAAACTTGCATGTTTTAATTGGGCAATACTGGCAGGAATTTTTTAAACACGCTTCTGAGTTTCAGTTTACTGGGGGCAATGTAGATACAATTAATTCTATCAGAAGGTTGTGATGCCAGTCTCAAAAATTTATTTATTTGGACTTGTAGAGCGCACTGCAGCCTGCAGGCATTGAGGCGCTATAATCAGTGCTTACGAAGGCTTGATTCAGGGTTACAGTGAAGCTGCCCATCGTAAGTAGACTTGGAGCAAGGTACAATGCAGGGTATACAGAGATAGGGGCACATCAGGTTACTTAGTTACAAGTACAGAGTGGAGTTGGGGAAAACAGGCTGTTTGATACAAAGAGTCTAGTTTTGATGGCCTTACAAAAGGCTGCATGGGAATCAATTACCCTGATGTGAGGCAGGATTGTCATGGGTAACAGGCAGGTAGTTGGGGCAAGCTCGGTGGAGGCTTGGCAGGCCTGGCATAAGCACATAAAGAACCCATAGCAAATCCCTCCTTTAATCCCTTCCTAGTGTTTGTAGCAACTTCCTGGTTACCACTTCCTGTTGCCAAACAGGAAGTGCATTATGATTCATGAGCTCTCTAGTGTTTGGGTGTGGCTGGCTATATAAGCCACACCCAAGATTCTTCCAGTGCTTCGTGTTGCTTACTGTGAGCTGTTGCAACGCACTTGCCGTGCTCTGGATCAGCCAGCATCTGCTTACCTGCTCTGGATCATCCTACTTCTGCTTACCCGCTCCGGATCATTCAGCTTCAGCTTACCTGGTTCTTACTCCACGCCGCAGCTATCTCCAGTCAAGAGGGGTCTTCTACACCGGCACCTGCAAGAACAAAGAAGAACAGCGTTAACACGCGCACATCAGTAACGCTGTGCATACTCACCGAATCTTCCCACGACAATGGAATCCAGGTTAGTTGCACGAGCGCACAAACCACTGTAAGAAAGAAGAGACATTATTCATTGCGCTCGCTCCAATAACGTGGACACTTATTTCACTGTGTTCTCTCTCTCTACGCGGTGCAAAATCACCAAGTCTCCAGTAGCGCTGAACCCAGACTCGAGGCGCTAATACCACATAATTTCTTCTGCAAGGGAAAGGGAGAGACATTAACAGGCGCGCTAGATTTGAAGGTGCTGTGCAAACCTACCAGCAGCGAGCTTCTACACGCAGCACTGCTCACCCACAAAAATACCAGCAAACAAAGACAATACGGATAATTTTGGACACTCAACATTCTCCGCGCAACGCTCACTTGTGGGATGGACTTTCTAACCAGTGAAGAAACTGCCGCCTTGTACTCTCAGCCTCGCTGTGTAAGCATAAAACAGCTTTTGGCATCTGAACTCAGCCTACAGACATTGGCAACAATCACATGAGTGAATCGCGCCTCTGCAAATGCAGGATGGAGTGCACATCCAACTAAAGATCAAGGTAAGACCATAGGGGGACATCACAGCACACAGTAAAGAGAAGGGAAGGGCCCAGGGGAATCGGGTGAATTCAGGTCTGAGTGTACACCTTGTATTTTACAGGTATTCCTCTGGGTGAAACAGGGGAAGTGAAGACTCGGGGTCAGGAGAGGCTCGTCCATCGCTCCTGCAGAGACACAGGTGAGTGTGACAGAACACAAAGCCTTCCTCAATACCTCTGCCCGAGCGATGGAAACCTCCGAGGTAGACCAGCTTTCCCTATTGTTAGGTGAACTACGGGCTGAGGTCCATGCAGCCCGCTCTGAGACAAATGCCTTACGGCGCGAACTGGTAGTCAACAGGGAAAAAACAGACTACTTGGCAAGACAGCTCTTACAGACCCAAGCTGGTCTAGCACCCCTACCAGGTGGAGTTCCTCAGGAGCAGCCTACCGTGACACCTGTAGCCACACCTGCTCAGGTATTGCTTCCAGGCAACATCCATTTAGCACCCCCGGAACGCTTCTCTGGGGATCCCAAGAAATTTGGAGCGTTCATGAATCAATGCTGACTACACTTCATATGCAAACCAGACACTTACGACCAAGCAAAAGTAGCTTTCGTCCTCTCCTATGTAGGAGGGCACACGGCGGACTGGTCTGTCCCATTAGTGCTTAGGGACGAACCTTTACTGAGAAATTACCCAGGTTTTCAGCGTGAACGTATTTGCCCATTGGACTCAAGGTCAGGCCCTGGATGATGAGCTACTCTCTCTGCAACAGGGTGGTCAGGATCTTATCTCATATGTAGCCACATTCAATCGCTTAATAGCCGAATCAGGCTGGCCAGAGGAGAAACAAATAACGTTATTTTATCGAGGACTGAGAGTAGAATTAAAAGATGTCTTGGCGCAAGTGGTTAATTCTCCTGAAGATTACAGTGGATACATCGACCTAACTATGCAACCAGACCACCGGTTACAGGATCGCAAGGCCGACCGAACCAGATCAGAGCATAGACAAGTGTATGTCCGACCAAAGGAAGCGTCCCATCGACAGGCTTCTGAAACACACTCAGAGCCCATGCAATTGGGTGTTCTCAGGGGACCACTCACCAAGGCAGAGAGAGAACGGAGGCGTCAGGACAAACTTTGCTTATATTGCGGCCAATCTGGTCACTTCCTCCGGAACTGCATGGTTAAACCCCCACAAAAGACAATGGGGGTACTAGAGAACACAGGGGAAGACACAGGTGCGGTAGCGGAAAACTTAAATGCCTGGCAGATGTAGAGGTCGGTCTGTCGAGCCAGGAACGGAGCTCTCAGATCTCACATTTCAGTATTCCTGTGGTTTTGGTAGACCCTTCACAGCCCACCTGAATGCATGCCCTCAAGGCTTTCATAGACAGTGGGGCTATTAGGAACTACCTGACATAAACATCGCAAAGACCTTGGGACCGTAAGGATACCATAGAAAGCGTGACAGTGATGAATGGCACACAACTCATTTCAGGACCAGTAACACAGTGTACTTCCACCATCACCTTAATCTGCCAAGATGGCCAGAGGGAAAGTATTAGATTCGACCTTATCACTGCACCCCAATTCCAGCTGATTCTTGGGATACTGTGGCTAGAGACGCACAACCCAAATATAGATTGGCGAGCTGGAATAGATTCTTTTCCACGGAATGCGCCTCTTGTTACGAAAACAAAGGGATCCAAGAAAGCCCATTGTTAGCTTCATAGGCAAAGGTAGCAGGTTTAGGCTTGGTGGGCACTTTACCAGAGGAATACCAGGAGTTCCAGGATGTGTTCGCGAAGGAGCAAGCTAATACACTACCACCACTTCAAGTTTACGACTGCCAGATTGACCTGCAACCAGGGGCACAAGTACCGTGCAGCCACATTTATGCATTAACCGAGGAAGAAAACACTCATCTACAGACCTACTTGGATCAATACCTGGCCAATGGCTTCATTAGACCATCTAAGTCAGCAGCCGCCTCCCCACTCTTCTTCGTACCGAAGAAAGAGGGGGACTTAAGAACGTGTATTGACTACCGGGCCCTAAATCAAGTCACCATAAAAAATAAGTACCTGTTACCTCTGATACCAGTACTCATAGACCAGGTGAGACAAGCGAAGATTTTCACCAAACTAGACTTACGCGGAGCATATCACCTGGTACGCATGAAGAAAGGGGACGAGTGGAAGACTGCGTTCCGTAACCGCTATGGTTTGTATGAATACCAGGTCATGTCCTTTGGGCTTTGCAATGCCCCGGTTACGTTCCAGCATTTTATGAATGATGTGTTACGGGAACTCCTTGATGTCTGCACAGTCATCTACATCGATGAGATTCTGATGTACTCCACCAATCCCCAAGAACACGTAACCCACGTGCGGGCTGTACTCCGCAAACTGCGTGAAAAGCAACTGTACGCAAAGCTAGAAAAATGCTCCTTCCACGTCACCAAGGTGGAGTTTCTGGGATATGTACTGAAACCGCAGGGGATCAAGATGGACAATAGAAAAGTGGAGACAATCCTCACTTGGTCCTCACCCACGTCTGTAAAGGGAGTACAGAGTTTCCTAGGGTTTGCAAACTTTTATCGATACTTCATACCGGGATTCTCACATATTGTACATCCAATAACATCTTTGCTGCGCAAACACCGAAAGTTCGAATGGACACCAGTGGCGGAAGAAGCTATCCAAGCACTCAAGGAAAAATTTACTTCAGCCCCGATACTGCAACACCCACAGCCCGATTTACCGTACATTGTGGATACGGACGCTTTAAGCATTGCCATGGGGGCCGTATTATCTCAACAAAATCCTGAAACCGGATGCCTTCATCCCATTGTCTTTTGGTCAAGGAAATTTTCCCCAGCAGAATTAAACTATGCAATTTCTGAGAAAGAACTCCTACAAATCAAAAGCGCAATGTGTGAATGGCGACATTACTTACTAGGAGCAAAACACACCATCACAATAATAAAAGATCATCGGAACTTTCAATACTTACGCTCAGCAAAAGCTCAGTCTTCTAGGCAGCTCCGTTGGGCCCTATCCTTATTGGAATACAACTTTGTAATCACCTACTGCACCATAGTTAAGAACGGGAAAGCGGATGCGTTATCCCACATTGCCACAGGAGAGGAAGTCTGCAATGCCCCTAACCCAGTGGAGATCATACCCAGCCATAAATTTCTCGGCCTCTGGATCGGCCCATCTCCGTTAAATACACTGCAGGAAGCAATAAAAGAAAATATGTCTGAAGAAGACCTACTGGCTTGGGACATGAAGGGAGATCAGTTCACCATTCAAGACAAACTACCATACTACCAAAAACGCCTCTACATTCCAACTAAGGATCTGCAACAAGCAATCATATCAGACTACCACGACTCGCTGTTAGAAGCCCATCCGGGTATAGCCAAAACCATGAAGAAAGTTAGCAAATCATTTTGGTGGCTGACTTGGCGAGAGGATATTGCCACCTACATAGGCACCTGTGAGGTATGTGCACAATACAAAACATCCAGGCAAAAACCAGCCGGCCTCCTTCAGCCAGTCGCCATTTCGCTAGCGCCCTGGCACACAGTATCAATGGACTTCGTCACTGACTTACCTCCTAACTCAGGTTATAATACCATCCTCGTAGTAGTGGACCTCTTCTCCAAAATGGCCCATTTCATAGCTCTAAAAGGTATTACCTCAGCTCAGACCCTGACACAGGTTTTTCTAGACCGAATCGTCAAGTTACATGGATTCCCTACCGTAATCTTTCTGACCGAGGCAGCCAATTTGTATCTCGTTTTTGGAAAAAATGTTGTGCCCTGCCAAGAGTAGAAGTCCGTCTGTCTTCTAGTCACCACCCTCAAACGGACAGCCAAACCGAGCACACGAACCAGACCATGGAACAGTATTTGCGCTGTCTATTACACCGAACAAGCCAAAGCTGGACAGAAATTCTATGGATGGCAGAGTATGCCTACAACAACTCAACACATTAATCAACTCAAGCAACACCCTTCTTTAATATATATATGGTCAAAACCCCAGAACGTCGGTCTACGATCTGCCAGAAAACATTGAAATGCCTGCAGTAAATAATCTACATGCCAGCATCATGAAAGCATCCAGAGAAGCCAGCAGGAACCTACAGCAAGCCAAAGAAACAGAGAAAAGAAATGCTGATCGCCATCGACGAAAAGCCCCCGATTATCAAGTGGAAGACTCGGTCTGGCTGGCAACTAGACACATTGCTTTACAGGGTACCAAAAAATGTCAGCCTAGATACATCGGCCCATATACAATTGAAAAAGTAATTAATCCAGCAGCCATGAGACTGGCGTTACCTCAACATATGCATATACATCCCATATTTCACGTGTCACTATTAAAACCAGCACACCCAGGAACCCGAACTTCCACACCTCCCGCACCCATACAAGTGTGTGAAGAAGCATCAGAATATGAGGTCAAGAACATATTATATTCCAAACAAGTACAAAAGACCCTGTATTATTTGATTGACTGGAAGGGGTACGGACCCCAGGAAAGATCATGGGAACCCAGCACACACGTGTATGCCCCCCGATTGGTGCAGAAATTCCATCGGGACCGTCCTGAGAAACCAAAGCCCTCATACACACCATTGGGGGGGGTCTTGAGGGGGAAGACTGTCATGGTTATCAGGCAGGTAGTTGGGACAAGCTGACTGGAGGCTTGGCAGGCCTGGCATAGGCACACAAGGAACCCATAGCAAATCCCTCCTTTAATCCGTTCCTAGTGTTTGTAGCAACTTCCTGGTTACCACTTCCTGTTGCCAAACAGGAAGTCTATGATGATTCATGAGCTCGCTAGTGTTTGGGTGTGGCTGGCTATATAAGCCACACCCAAGATATTTCCAGTGCTTCGTGTTGCTTACTGCGAGCTGTTTCAGCAACACACTTGCCATTCTCTGGATAAGCCAGCATCTGCTTACCTGCTCCGGATCATCCTGTTTCTGCTTACCTGCTCCGGATCATCCTGCTTCAGCTCACCTGCTCCGGATCATCCTACTGCTGCTTACCCGCTCCGGATCATTCAGCTTCAGTTTACCTGGTTCTTACTCCATGCCACAGCTATCTCAAGTCAAGAGGGGACTTCTACACCGGCACCTGTAAGAACAAAGAAGAACAATGTTAACATGCGCACATCAGTAACGCTGCGCATACTCACTGAATCTTCCCGCGATGCTGGAATCCAGGTTAGTTGCACGAGTTGCACGAGTGCACAAACCCCTGAATGAAAGAAGAGACATTGTTCATTGCGCTCGCTCCAATAACATGGACACTTGTGCAAAACCACCAAGTCTCCAGTAGCGCTGAACGCGGACTCGAGGCGCTAATACCACATAATTTCTCCTGCAAGGGAAAGGGAGAGACATTACCAGGCGCGCTAGAATTGAAGGTGCTGCGCAAACCTACAAGCAGCTAGCTTCTACACGCAGCACTACTCAGCCACAAAAATACCAGCAAACAAAGACAATACGGACAATTTGGACACTCAACATTCTCCGCGCAACATTCACTTGTGGGAAGGACTTTCTAGCCAGTGAAGAATCTGGCACCTTGAACTCTGCCTCGCTGTGAAGGCATAAAACAGCTTTTGGCATCTGAACTCAGCCTACAGACATTGGCACCAATCACATGAGTGAATCACGCCCCTGCAAATGCAGGATGGAGTGCAGAACCTACTAAAGATCAAGGTAAGCCCATAGGGGGACATCACAACACACAGTAAAGAGAAGGGAAGGGCCCAGGGGAATCGGGTGAATTCAGGTCTGAGTGTACACCTTGTATTTGACAGGTATTCCTCAGGGTGAAACAGGGGAAGTGAAGACTCTGGGTCAAGGGAGGCTCGTCCATCGCTCCTGCAGAGACACAGGTGCGTGTGACAGGGATGGCTTTCCAGTAGGCGGCAGCCATGGTTGGGAAACTGGTGCCACCAGCACAGGCTTTGCTTGTCCTGGGAGCAGTTATCATGTTGGGGTAGGGTGTTCTAGATGGCTTGGAAACAGGGGGTTTGGAGATCCTTTGGACAAGGTGGGGGTGGGGGCCTGGCCGTGGAGACTCTTATGCGTAAGGACAAAGCTTTTGAAAATGATCCTTTCCTTGACTGGTAGCCAGTGGACCTGTCTTCTGAGCCCTGAGATGTGATCCCTGTGTGAAAGGCCAGTGGCAGTCCTAAGAGTGTTGTTTTGCACAAGTTGAAGTTTGGCAAGATTTTTGCATGAAGTTCCTACAAGGAGGGCGTTACAATAATAATAATAATAATAATAATAATAATTAGGCTTTTATATAACGCTACAAACCCTCAGGTATCCGAGCGCTGCTTATTATTACCCACGGTGTGTGGTGCTCATTTATCGACCTCGGAAGGATGAAAGGCTGAGTTTGGCCCCGCCGGGATTCGAACCTGCGTTAACAGGCTCTGCACGGGTGTCAAAGCGAGCGCTCTACTCGCTGTGCCACTTGACCGGCTGTCCAATCTGTATCCAATTATAGCCCTGGCGATGGTGAGGCAGTTTTGTTGGGACAAGAACAGTCTCATTGTATTGATGAGTTTAGAGTGGAAAGCTGAGGGGGAAGCTATGGCATTAGCCTGCCTGTTCATGGTCAGGTTGGGTTCCAACTAGACACCGAAGGTTTTAATCGCTTGTGAAACAGTGATGGGAATATTGTCAATGTTAGAGGAGGTGTATTGTTTGTCCAGTTTGCTCAAGGTGAATGTGGAGCCAATCAGCAGAAGCTAGGTTTTCTCACTGTTGAGGCATAGCCAGTTTTCTGCCAGACAGGAATGGATTGTAGAGTAGATGGAGTTGAGAGTCTTCAAATCGGACAGGTAGTCACCCGAGAGGCAGTTGAGCACCTCGGTGTCATCAGCATAGTTTGTATATGAGTTACTCAGGGTGTCCAAGATTTTGAACAGTGGCCTCGTGAAGAGGTTGTAAAGGGTGGGAGCAATGCATGAACCCTGTGGGACCCCGCATTTAATGGTGCTAGGGTTGGCACAGGTGGATACGGAGAAGACCTTCATTGCTCTGTCTTGCAGGAACGAGGTTATCCAGTTACAGGCACTGGTGGAGAAGTTAGCTGCTATGGAGAGGTGATGGCAGAGGGTCTTATGATCTACCAAATCAAGGGCAGTGGAGAGATCTAGGAGCAGAAGGAGTGCAGGTTTTCCTGCATCTCTGCGGTCATCTGTCTGGATTTTTAGGTCAAGGAGGCCCGTTTCAGTGCCATGACATGGCCTGAACCCTGATTGCCGTAGTCCAAGAAGGTGGTTGTCTTTTAGGAATTTCAGAACTTGCAGGTAAGCTGCTTTGCCCAGGTTTTATAATAGGAAAGGGACAGTGGTAATAGGCCTGTAGTTACCTGGGATGGATGGATCGAGGGAGGGTTTTTTTAAGGAGCGGACGAACCCACGCTTCCTTTAGTACCACAGGGACATGGCCAGACCGGAAAGAGGCGTTAATCAATGCCGTGATGATGGGGGCTATGGAAGGGGCACAGTCCTTGATGACCTTTACAAGTGGATGGTTTAATGGAACAGAGGAGTGCAATGACGTCAGATTCACTCATGTCTTTAAAGTCGAACAAAGAAAAATGGAATGCCATTGAATTATGCTACCATGCTGGGGACCTCTGTCCCATCCCATTTCTCCTGAATCACTTCATATCACTCTGTCTTAAAGACATGTCCATGTATTTGCTCTCAGAATTGTCCCAGAACAGCCATGTGCCGCGCCCCCACTTCCACCTGAATTGCCGCATGTAATAAGCACATTGCTAGAAAAACCCGTACCATGTCTATTTGTCCCTTCAATTGCCAGGTAAGGTTTATATTTCCCCAGAACCGTCCAAAGTCACATCTTATTGCCTACTCCATTGCACAATGTCACCTTCATTGCTCCTAGAATTGACCTATGCCTTTTGTCCCCTGAGTTGCTACCTGAGTGCTACCTAGCGCCTGCATTGCCCCAGTGATACAAATGCCACGTCTATTGGTCCAGAATTGCCCATGTAATTTCCACTGTCTCCGGAATTGCTCCTTTCCATATCTGTTACTCCAGAACAGCCCTTGTCTGTCATTTGTTCTAGAACTGCCTATGCCACATAAGCTTTAGAACTACTGTCTCTTGACATGCATGTTGCCCCAGAACTGCCCATTTAGCAGCCATTGCCTCCAGAAATTTGCCAATTCCAAGTCCATTCACCGCAGAATTCAGGTGTCACATCCTTGCCCCCGAACCGCCCCTTGCCATGCCCATATCCTTCAGAACTGCTTTGGTTACATATTTCAAACCGTGAAGCTATAATCCTGGTAAATGGGTGTCTAGTAATTAATAAATGACTCTGGACATGTACAATCCTTTACTCAAGAACTACCCATATCATGGCCATTGCCTGCACAGTTGCCCCTAGCTCTGTCTCTTGCCCTCCACACCTCCCCTTTCTTATCTACTGGCACAGTACTGTCCATGTTGTAACCATTGCCCTAAATTTCCCCTTCAATTTCAACTCAAATGTATGTTTATTTCAGGCGCAGAACCCATTCAGCCACAACATCATAAAACATTGCAAACATGGGGTTAAAATAAAATAATGATTACAAAATGACTTATGACCAACCTGTACATTAAAACAATAAATAGTATCTGAATGGCAAAAAAATAATGAAACCATCATTGGAGTGTTTAATTGTCCAACAAATACTAGAAGCACAACAATTAATGTTGTCAGTATTACAAGAGCAGGACAGTTTGAAGTTCCTTATCACCTCATGGGCAGTCCACTGTAGACAGCACAAACAGTGCTTAAGACTTAGCCAGCAACACGCTAAAACATGTATAGAAATAGAATGACACATTTGACAAGGGGACACTAAGAAGGAAGATAAACATGATCTATTACCACAGGTTTGGACGACTGGCCACATGCTCTTTTTACAAAATTGCCCACTGCCAATATCACAAAGCACTGCAAGTCGACTTACAAAATATAGATGCCTCCAGTAATCACGGTATCTGCCGGCTTGCGCTCAGGGAAGATTTTAGCCACCGTGCTCTAAGGGCTGTTGCCCACATTAATACATGTGCCATGTCCCTGACCATATAACTGCACCTGTACATGCCGGATACCCATTTCACAGAACGAGTCATTGCTCAGAGAACTGTCAATTTTACAACATTAGCCCTCTGTATTTCTCCTTGCCGTGCCAACTGTCCCCATAATCCCCCATGTCCCATACTTTTCCCCAGTACTGCCCTTTCCTCTCGCTGTATGTGTCCCCACCAAATGTGCCTGTGCTGCGTCCATTGCCCACACAATTGCTGCTTACCGTGCCCAATGTCACCAGGGCTTCCCATCTTACTTCCGTTGCCCCAGAGCTGTCCTTTGCAATGGTCATTGCCCCCAGAGCTGCCACATACTGTCCATTGCCCCAAAACTGCCCGCAGCAAATCCTTTTCTCCGAGACCTTCCTGTGCCATGCCATGCCATTGCACCCAGAATGGAGCATGTCATGTCTTTTACCTAAAACAGTTCAGTTTGTAATTTCTATTGTCCCATAGTTCCCTGTGCCACATCCATTAGCCTACACATTTCCCCCAGAACACCCCGCCCCCCCACCCCGCCATGTCACGTTATTTCCCCCCAGAACTGCCCCTTTCCATATCCATTGCAGCGGAACTCACCACGCCATGCCCTCTTACCTCAAGACGGCTCAGTTTGTGGCCTTTGCCCTCAGAAGTGCCTAAGTAACATCTGCGTCCAAAAACTGCCCATGTCACATGTATTTCCTTTCCAAGTCTATTGTCCTCAGAATTGTCACTTTCACAGAACTGCCATCCCATGACTCTCACACAAGAATGCCCGTTGGCATATGCCTGGCCCCAGAAGTTCCCCTTTACATGTCAATTGCCCCAGACCCCCCTATCCCACATCCACTTACCATGTAATGCTCCTGGCCCCAGAGTTATCCCTGCAATGCCTGTTCCCCTACAACCTGCCTTTCCACAACTACTGCCCCGTACCAGCCCTTGCTTTGCCCATTATTCCCAGAAGGGCCTTTTGACATGCCCATACCCAACAGAACTGCTTCTGTTACATCCATTGCCCCGGCATTTCTCTGTGACATGTCAATTGCATCGGAACTGCCCATCCTATGTCCTTTGGCTCTAGCACTACTGTCCTTTCCTATGCCTATGGCCCCCAGAATTTCCAATACGTACCCATTAATCGCTATTCCCATGTACAACCCCCTGCCCCCTCCGACAAGCTATCTACACACATACACCTGTACTGGGTGCATGCATATGCAGTCCCATAAAGAAAGTAGCTGACAGTCTTGCTTTATTTGCTCCAGTTCCCAGTTCTGATCATTGCTTCGAACCCCCCCCCCCCCCCATGTCAACTCTCTCTACCCTCATCCACCCTACTCGCACTCGCGCTCTCTCTATGTCCAAAGGGGGTTATGTTTGGGCTATTTTGGGCTATATTTGACAAATCCTCCCGAGGCTGCTTTGTTGTTCATGTTTTCTGGCCCCAAACCAACTACCACCATTCAGCCATGCCACCCCCAACTGTCTCCACTCCACCCACCCAGCCACCCCACCCCCACTATCTGTACCCCAACCAACCTTAGCCCCTCCCTCTCTACCTTCACCCACACACCCTAGCCCCATCCTCTCAACCACCACCCCCTACCCACCCTACCTCCTCTCTCAGCCCCAGCCTTACACACCCTACCCCCACTCTCTACCTCCAAGCCAACACTCTCTCTACTCCATCCAGCCACCCTCCCCCACTCTCTCTACAAGAAACCCCATTCTCTCTGCTATTCCCCCACTCTCTCCACCCTCACCCACCCACCCTACCCCCACACTCTTTCTTCCCACCACCCGACCCTCATTCTCTACCCCCAACCAGCCCACCCCGCTATCTCTAATAACCTAACTCTCTCTACCCCATCTGCCAACTCTATGCGCACTCTCTCTACCCCCACCCACCCTACACCCATTCTCTCTACCCCAACCCACCCTAACGTTGTTCTCTCTACTAACACCCACCCTACCCCCACTCTCTCTACCCCTAGCCACCCACCCTATCCCCAAACTCTCTACACCCACCGGCACAACCTACCCCCACTCTCTCTACAAACAACCCTCAGTCTCTCTGCCATTCCCTCACTCTCTCCACCCTCACCCACCCACCCTACCCCTAAACTCTTTCTCCCTCACCACCCTTCCCCCATTCTCTTCCCCCAGCGACCTGACCCCACTATCTCTAATACCCCCACTCTCTCTACCCCCACCTGCCCACCCTACACCCATTCTCTCTATCTCAACCCACCCTACTGTTGTTTTCTCTACTTCCACCCACCCTACCCCCACAATCTCTACCCCTAGCCACCCACCCTATCCCCAAACTTTCTACCCCCAATGACGCAACCTACCCCCACTCTCTCTACAAGCCCTACTCTCTCCAAAGCCCCACTCTCTCCACGTGACCCACCCACCATGGCCCCACTCTCTCTGCCCCACCCTGGCCCCACTCACTCCACCCACCCGCCCCTCCCTACCCCCACTCTCTCCACCCGACCTGCCCCCCCACTCTCTCCAGCCCCACCCGCCCACCCTACTCCCACTCTCTCCAGCCCCACCCGCCCACCCTACTCCCACTCTCTCCAGCCTCACCGGCCCACCCTACTCCCACTCTCTCCAGCCCCACCCGCCCACCCTACTCCCACTCTCTCCAGCCCCACCCGCCCACCCTACTCCCACTCTCTCCAGCCCCACCCGCCCACCCTACTCCCACTCTCTCCAGCCCCACCCGCCCACCCTACTCCCACTCTCTCCAGCCCCACCCGCCCACCCTACTCCCACTCTCTCCAGCCCCACCCGCCCACCCTTCTCCCACTCTCTCCAGCCCCACCCGCCCACCCTTCTCCCACTCTCTCCAGCCCCACCCGCCCACCCTACTCCCACTCTCTCCACCCCCACCCGCCCACCCTACTCCCACTCTCTCCACCCCCACCCGCCCACCCTACTCCCACTCTCTCCACCCCCACCCGCCCACCCTACTCCCACTCTCTCCACCATACTCCCACTCTCTCTACCCTCACCCGCCCACACTACTCCCACTCTCTCTACTAGCAACCGTCCACTCTACTCCCACTCTCTCTACCCTCACCCACCCAGCCTCCACTCTGTCTTACCCACCCGCACTTTCTCTCTCCCACCACCATACCTCCACTCATCCACGTTACCCCCACACTCTCTACTGCCATCCAACCCCCTACCCCACTCTCTCTATGCCCACTCAACAATCCTACCCCACTAACTCTACTGTAACCCACCAACCTTACCCCACCCAACTATCACTAAAATACCCTACTCCCTGTAAGCCCACCCACCCAACCAATTCACTCTCTACCTCCAAACCAACACTCTCTCTGCCCCATCCAGCTACCCTCCCCCACTCTCTCTACAAGCAACCCCATTCTCTCTGCTATTCCCCCACTCTCTCCACCCTCACCCACCCACCCTACCCCCACACTCTTTCTTCCCACCACCCAACCCTCATTCTCTACCCCCAACCAACCCACCCCGCTATCTCTAATAACCTAACTCTCTCTACCCCATCTGGCCACTCTACGCCCACTCTCTCTAACCCCACCCGCCCTACACCCCTTCTCTCTACCCCAACCCACCCTAACGTTGTTCTCTCTACTAACACCCACCCTAACCCCACTCTCTCTACCCCTAGCCACCCACCCTAACCCAAACTCTCTACA
This sequence comes from Ambystoma mexicanum, assembly GCF_040938575.1. Classification (NCBI taxonomy): domain Eukaryota; kingdom Metazoa; phylum Chordata; class Amphibia; order Caudata; family Ambystomatidae; genus Ambystoma; species Ambystoma mexicanum. Next base: position 1,209,486,027 of record NC_090922.1, on the reverse strand, counting down.
CCCACTGGCGCAACCTACCCCCACACTCGCTACAAACAACCCTCAGTCTCTCTGCCATTCCCTCACTCTCTCCACCATCACCCACCCACCCTACCCCTACACTCTTTCTCCCACACCACCCTACCCCCATTCCTTTCCCCCAGCCACCTGACCCCACTATCTCTAATACCCCCACTCTCTCTACCCCCACCTGCCCACCCTACCCCCACTCTCCCTACCCCCACCAACCCTACACCCACTCTCTCTATCCCAACCCACCCTACTGTTGTTTTCTCTACTTCCACCCACCCTATCCCCACAATCTCTACCCCTAGCCTCCCACCCTATCCCCAAACGTTCTACCCCCAATGACGCAACCTACCCCCACTCTCTCTACAAGCCCTACTCTCTCTAAAGCCCCACTCTCTCCACGTGACCCACCATCCTGACCCCACTCTCTCACCCCATCCACCCACCCTACCCCCACTCTCTCCACCCCACCCACCCACCCTACCCCCACTCTCTCCACCCCACCCACCCACCCTACCCCCACTCTCTCCACCCCACCCACCCACCCTACCCACACTCTCTACCCCCCACCCACCCACCCTACCCACACTCTCTACCCCCACCCACCCACCCTACCCCCACTCTCTAAAACAAACCCACCCACCCTAGCCCCACTCTCTCCACGTGACCCACCACCCTGACCCCACTCTCTCCACCCCACCCCCACTCTCTCCACCCCACCCACCCACCCTACCCCCACTCTCACCACCCCACCCACCCACCCTACCCCCACTCTCACCACCCCACCCACCCACTCTACCCCCACTCTCTACCCCCCCACCCACCCACCCTACCCCCACTCTCTACCCCCCCCCCACCCACCCACCCTACCCCCACTCTCTACCCCCCACCCACCCACCCTACCCCCACTCTCTACCCCCCACCCACCCACCCTACCCCCACTCTCTACCCCAACCACCCATCCTACCCCCACTCTCTCTACCCCACCCACTCTCTCTAGCCTCACCCGCCCAGCCTCCACTCTGTCTTGCCCATCCGCACTTTATCTCTCCCACCCACCATACCTCCACTCATCCACGTTACCCACACACTCTCTACTGCCATCCAACCCCCTACCCCACTCTCTCTATGCCCACTCAACAATCCTACCCCACTAATTCTACTGTAACCCACCCACCTTACCCCACCCAACTATCACTAAAATACCCAACTCCCTGTACGCCCACCCACCCAACCAATTCACTCTACCCCACCCACCCTACCAACTCTCTCTACCCTCACCCAGCCTTCCAACTCTCTCTAACACCACCCACCCTACTATCTCTCTGCCACCAGCCACCCCACCCTCACCCTCTCTACCCCCACCCACCCTGTGCTCTCCCTCTCTACCACCACCCACCCACCCTACCCTCACCCTCTCTACCCCCACCCACCCTATCACCACCCTCTCTACCCCCACCCACCCGACACCCATTCTCTCTACCCCAACCCACCCTACTGTTGTTTTCTCTACTTCCACCCACTCTACCCCCACAATCTCTACCCCAAGCCCCCCACCATATCCCCAAACTCTACCCCCACGCTCTGTACCCCATCCACCCACCCACCCAGGCCCCACTCTCTCTACCCCACTCGCCCTAACCCCACTCTGTCTTCCTCAACCACCCACCTTACCACCACTCTTCCCCCACACTCTCCTCACCCACCCGCCCATCATACCCCTGCTCTCTCCACCCCCACCCACCCACCCTACCCCCAATCTCGCCACCCCCGACCAATCTCTCCACCCCCACCCACCCCCCCTACCCCCTATCACTCCACCCCCACCCACCCCCCCTACCCCCTATCACTCCACCCCCACCCACCCACCCTACCCCCACTCTCTCCACCCCCACCCCCACCCACCCACCATAGCCCCACTCTGCCACCCCCACCCTCTCACCCTAGCCCCACTCTCTCCACCCCCACACACCCACCCTAGCCCCACTCTCTCCTCCCCCACCCACCCATCCTTCCCGCACTCTCTCCACCCCCACCCACCCTACCCCCACTCTCTCCGCCCCCACCCACCCACCATAGCCCCACTCTGCCACCCCCACCCTCTCACCCTACCCCCACCTCTCCACCCCCACACACCCACCCTAGCCCCACTCTCTCCTCCCCCACCCACCCATCCTTCCCGCACTCTCTCCACCCCCACCCAACCTACTCCCACTCTCTCAACCGTCACCCACCCAGCCTCCTCTCTCTCTCGCCCACCCGCACTCTCTCCCACCCACCATACCTCCACTCATCCACGTTACCCCCACACTCTCTACTGCCATCCACCCCATACACCACTTTCTCTATGCCCACTCAACCATCCAACCCCACTAACTCTACTGTAACCCACCCACCTTACCCCATCCCACCCAACTATATCTAAAAACCCAATTCCCTGTACGCCCACCCACCCAACCAATTCACCCTACCCCACCCACCCTACCAACCCTCTCTACCCTCACCCAGCCTTCCAACTCTCTCTAACACCACTCACCCACCCTACTAACTCTCTCTACCCCCACCCTACTAACTCTTTCTACCCCCACCCTCACCCTCTCTACCCCCACCCTCACACCCTATTGTCACCTTCTCTACCCCCACCCATCCTATGCTCACCCGCTCTACCCCCACCCACCCTATCCTCACCCTTTCTACCCTGACCACCAAACCTAGCCCTTCTCTCTACCACCACCCACCCACCCCTCTCTCTCTACCCCATCAACTTCACCACGCCTCCTATCCCTCTCTCTCTCTAGCCCCGCCCTCCATATACCCCTTATTCCCCCACCCACACATCCCTAACAATTCCCCCAGCCACCCACCTTACTCCTTTTCCCTATCCCCTCTCATCCTTCCTCTCACACTCTCACTTTATTTCTTATCCTCTCACTCTCCCCCTTTCTCGCTCATATTTCCTCTTGCTCATCATTGTTGGCACCCTCTATCAATGGCTTCCTCTCTTGCTCTATTCCCCTTCTCATTCTATTGCACACCTGCACCCCTTATCGCCACCTTCTTTGATACTTTGCACTCTTCTCCTTGCACCCTGGTGCCTATAAATGCAAAGTGCAAAGAACAGCATTACACGTCCCAACTGTTGGCATTGCCAGTGCTTGTTTTCTTGAGTTTGTTGAGTTTGTAAGAAGTCATTGACAAACTATTGAATCCTTATGATCACAGAAGCCCTTTGGGAGATGTATTTGGTGACTCGGTTGGTTAAATATTTGTGGTCAACACCCCACTAGGCCTTTCCAGTGATGCGGAGGAGCTTTAACAAATGGCGTTTGTGGTTGGAAGCCAGAGCAGCTTGAAGAGGGCAGCAGAGATGTGATTAACTTTCCTGAAATATAAAATAAGCTGGAGAGCCTTGTTCTAGATTGATTGAAAGTAAGCAATTTCCTCTTTCTTGGAAAGGCCCACTAGCAGATATTTACAAAAATCTAAATTAGAAATGATCAAAACCAGGATGATCTGGACCTTGGATTTCATGTATAGAGCACCGAGGATTTTGTGCAGCAATTTACAGGAGAAAATGGCATTTGGTACTGTGGTTGAAGTGGGGTGTGAGCATGTAGGATTCCGGTCAAAGATGATGCCTACGTTCTTTACATTCCTGACTGGTGTGGGGATGGGTCCATATCTTTGGTACAGATGTAGGACATGACATTGGCGTAGATTTTGCTACAGATAAAGAATTCAGTGTTCCCTCAATGAAGGCATAGTTGGCTCGCTAATATTTCTGAACTGCTGGTAGGCAATCTGCGATCGGTTTCAGACAGGTATTTGTGCTGGTATCCAGACTGAATCTGATCTGCATGTCACTGGCATAAATACTCAAGTCAGCCTTGAAGTATTGGAAGGTATGGGTCAGTGCTGAATAACTATGGTGAGAGGAAAGGTCCCTGGGGAACTCTGCATTTGAAGGAGGTTGCATTGGACCTGACGTTACTGCCTTTCATCCTGGCTGTGATGCCCTTCAGGAAGGATGCAATCCATTCTAGGACAGTGCTTTGGATGCACAAATATTGCTTCAATCTATGCAGCATGATGTAGTTGTCCATGGGGTTAAAAATCAGCCGATAGGTCTAGGAGGATGACTGATGTTGGGTGCCTGCTGTCCAAGTTCAGAAGTATTTCCTCACTGGTGTATGGTAGTGTAGATTTCATTGAAAAACGTATGGTGTCCACAGTATTCTTGGTTTTCTTCATGACCACCTTCTCAATTAGATTGGCATCCAGAAGGGGCGTGGGGGAGAAATCAGGCTGTAATTAGCTAAAACAGTGGGGTCCATGTCGCGTTTATTCAAGAGGGGGGTGATGGTGGCTGCTTTACGAGTGGAAGGGATTGTTGCAGGGAATTGCATTAAGCCATCAGCGTATCAGAAAAGGTCTTTAGGAAGCTGGGCCTGGAAACATATAGGCTTTGGATGTTCCTATGCAGTTGCAGCTTTCCAGCATCTCCTCTGCTTTGATGGGCTAGAACACTGGCAAAGATGGTATAGGTTTGCTGGTATGGGGTTGAACTTTAGTCCTCCGGGGTAAATGCAAACTGGTTCACAAAGCTTCCCAGTGATACTTTCATTCCTGGTCTGAAAGTTTGTTAAAGCCATGAAGGGCCTGACCATGTGCTAAGCTTGGTCCTGGGTGACAAAAACGTGCATGGTATGAAGAGGTGATGTGAGCAAAATGAGGGTTGGCTTTTTAGGTTGTCCAAAGTGAAATCCCGGGAGGCCTTGATATACCCAAGGTATGCCTGAAAAGGTGTGTAGGACCCTGGATATCTTGTGTGAAGCAGTTTTTTACTGATGCCTGTAGGTCTTGACCATGTCCGCTATCTCCATGCTCTATCCAGGTACTTCGGTACCCCATGAGTAAGTAGTTATATGCAGGTTGCCAGCCATGGATAGGAATTATTTGCATTCTGTGAGGAACTAAGGTTGGGATCCGGCAGTCTATGGGTGATGAGGACCATAATGCTTGAACCCGAATTGAGGCAGGCTTTAATATTCCAAGGACTGAAGGAGCCCCAGGGGTAAAGGTGGGATACATGTAGGTGGTTTACATTTAGATTGCCAAAAGGGCCCTTTTTCACAAATGGGGCTTCTTGGTAGTAAGCCTGGTCTGTTTGAGAAGGTGGGTGGAGTGACCACGTGGTTGGTAATATCCAGAGAGGGAGTTGGGTGGACAGAGTTGCTCAGGTGTTTGCTTTGTGTTCTATCAAGAAGATTCTTGCTACGGAAAGGTAAGGGTCCCTGCAAAGTCATACACCTGAAGTCCACACCATGTCCAGGTGAGTGTCTTTATTGGATCAAAAGCTCAAATGCAGTACATGGGTAAACAAGCCCCCAGCCTCCGTCATGCCCCTACCACAGTCTCTCGCTCCCTTTACTTGCCACTCTTTGCAGAACCGGACTCTCGTGATATTGTCCCTAAACATTCTCCTAGAGAATGCCATAGTAGGTTCCACTAGCTGTTTGCACCGAGTAGGGCTTGGAACACCCTACTGACTACTACACAATGTCACATAAAGGCTGTGACTATGGGCCTTCTTGCTAAGGTGAACCCAAGCCCCCTCCCTGCGAACGCAGGAAGGGATCCCCTCCCTAATGGCATGGATGTGACACGCTGGAGAGCCAGCACAAAGAGAGAGATGGCAAGAGGGTAGTCCTGCTGGTGCGACTGGAAGGACTCTGGCATCCGTAGAATCATGGGACTCACAATGCACTGGAGAAACCCGCTGGCATGCATTTCCCTAGATCACTCTGTTTTAGGTCAGCGCCAGACAACCCAAATGCAGGTTGGCCTAATCTGTTCCCCCTCTCAGGTACAACCCGGTAGAGTTTCTCCACAGGGAGCTGAATGCCTAAACCGCTTTATCTCAAGGGTTCTCAGCCCATATAATTTGTTGGTCCGAACGCAGTCCCGCACAGATCCAGTAACACACTGGGTTTTCCTCCAAGCTTGAAACATTGTCTCAACTCGAGATGGGGAATAATAGTCAGGTTGGACCTCCCACACCTTTCTGCCATGTATGGGTCTTGAACTGCTGCTCTACCACAGAGATCATAAATGAAGTTCATCTTTCATGTAGATACACGGAAGAACTCCGCTAGCTGAGAAGCTCAAAATACCGATATTAGAGAGCCCCATTTCACCATATATGCATATGTGGGGCACAGGGGGTGGGTCAAGTTAATAAAAAAAAGGGGGAAAGGTATGTGGGGGTCTACACCCACATATATATATGTGTTAAATGAGGTCAATTCATCGTATTTTAGACGTCCTAGACATTGTAATGCATTTAGGGACCACTAAAATAATTCCAGCGTGAGTACAGAAAAGTAAAAGTCCAATTAAATAGAAATAAAATGTTTGTCGCTTCGGTGTGGCCATTCGTTGTGGTATTGGTGTCATCATTCTCGTGTTTGGATGTCTATACGGGAGGATAGCTCAGCGTCATCGTGCTCGCCTTGGAAGCAAGACGACACGGAGCAACACAGGTTCGATCCGCGGCTCCGCGTTTAGAAACCTCTGGGTATTACGCGCATTACAAATAACCTATCCTATCATATCATGTAAACCTGCATATCCTATCTGTCCATATGAGGGAGACACCTTGCAGGTGGTTCATCGCCTACAGGAATTCCGATTTACCTAACCAGACTGGTGGAGGACCTATAGCACTAGACTAGCTTCTTACTGCACTTGGTTGTAAAGTTGGGATACCTCAGTGGGTGTGGCCTGTGACCCATCTCCTGTGCTTAGTAAAAGGTGGCACCATTAACTAAATCAAAGAAAAGTAAAGGGAGATGGAGTACAGGAGGGGGGGGGGCGCAGACAGTAAGACTGTTCAGGTGCACATGTGTGTGGTGTTGTAAGGGAAGGAGAAGGGTTGTGTAGTGCTTGGTTTGCATGGTTGAATGTTGTGATATCATCGGGTGTGTTTGGTTGTGAATGATAGAATGCTTGGTGAAGGTTCCTAGCCCAGGCAGTTAGGAAGCCCCTGCCTGGATGATGGGTGTGCCAGTGTTCTTGTCCTATGTAACTTACTTATGTATTGTAATTTAAGAACTGTTATTAATACTAAGAAGTAACTTCAATCCATTAGCAATGTACAGTGCACATTAACATCATAAATGAGAAAAAACAGAAAGATCGCCAATTCTATGTTTATTTTTGGACTCTCTCAAAACAAGAGAACAAAAGACGAAGGACAACATTATTTTCATCTAAAAAAATACAATCACCAATTACAAAAAAACATTTTATGATGGTGCAATCGAATTGAAAAACGCTTTGTAAATCCGGCCCAGTATGTCCATACGTTAGCCACATTTTTTGCATTCCGTATAAATACATTTTAGCATGTAAGGCAATACAGATGTGAAATAGATCGATTAACCAAAAACAGTGCTGTGTCTTCGCCATGGGTGTACACTGACACTAAAATTAAGATCCACCGCATCCAACTGCAAAGGGCGTGGCCTAGCAGAGGGAGCTCAGGTCTTTTTTGCTGCACCCACTCTTGCAGCAGGCGGTGGTCAGCAGCTGGTTGAGGTCACGTCTTCCCTGGACAGAGTTCTCTTGGCCCTGCCACGGCTGGCCTGCAGGCTGAGGCTGCTGAGGCTCTGTGTCCCGGCGCGCCTCCTTTTCGAACCCGAACTTCTGCAGGGCGTTCTCTTCAGAGTCTCCTAAATCAAGGTTTCCGGCAGAGAAGTAGAAGGAGCTTCTTCTTTCTAGGAAGAACATGAAAAACAGGTATTCATTTTCGGCATTTACACAAAAATTGAATAATTACGCGAACAATCATTTATTTTTACATTGTGCTTCCTAGTTCCTCAGCAATATAAATAACACATTTCCCCAATTATCGATCCAGGAAGACTTTCACGTGGTCTAGGGTAGATCTGGGTTTGGTCAGCGAGTGGGTCGGGTGTGGGGGCTCTGTAAATTGCCTGTTGCTCACTTATTCCTAGACGTGGTTGAATAACCTATGGCAAGCTTTCAGGAGTGGAGTGGGTCGGATGGACGAGATACAGGGAAAACTTAAATTAAATTGAATGCACGGGATTGCGAGATAGAGGTATGTTTGAGATACTTCATCTTTCATCCAAGTAGATTAATTACATAATGCTATAAATAGTATTAATGGAAGCGCTCAAGAGTACCTAACTGCTGTGGTTGCCGTGCTCGGCGAGCCAAGAGCTCACTGTGGCTCGGCAAGGCCCATATGTATATATAGCAGCAAACCATGGTCTAACCACAAAGTTCAGATAACAGTATCAGGCTAGATGCCGGCAGAGGGGTAGGGATCCCTACGGTTCTGCCCACTGTTTTGTGGTATGCATACAGTTGCTGTGTAAGGATAACTGCCTTTTTTGTTCCTAAAAGCCCCCCTTACCGGTCCCTATCATGTGGGCATGCACATACGGCAATGTTCCTAATGCATTTACCACATGGATTGTGTAAGGCATCGAAACATGGAAAATGCCTTGCTTCTGTACCTGTTATTGTATCGTTGCGGAAGGAACCAGAACCAAGGAAGCAGTCCCAGACCCGCTCCTACCAAGGGATTCACCTTCAACAGTAAGATGAGGCTGCTGGTAAACTGGGTTTATAAATTAGCCGCTGTGACCTTGACAAGCTCTAGGGGTTAGCTCTCATTGAGTGTAGGGATGAACCCAAGAGGGAAATTGAAATACATGCTGGGACGAAGACACAGAGCTGTAGTTTACAACTCGACTAATGCTATGTTCCTCACCCTCGGTGGCATGACATGTGGAATCGGCTGTGTCGGAGTTCCAAATTGTAGGCTACTCATAAATCTCATAGGCAGACACTTCATGGGGTGAGCTATCTTTCTGGGTAGACGCTTGCTTGATGTACTTACGTCTGGACATTTGGATTTGGATGTGATTTCTTTGGTTTGGTTGGTCTGATTAATTTGGAATAGTGGCTGAGAGATTTTCTAGCCAGAGAGAACGGTTCATGTTCACTGGGAAGCAACATTAACTCAGTGGGGTGGGCAGAGTGAGGATTGGGGATGTGCAGCAGTTGAAAAGGGTGGGCAACAGAAAGTCACCATTTTGTTTTGCACTAAGATCTGAGAATGGTCTGATCTGAGACAAAAAAAAGTATTGAGTTTACTTATTTGAGATTTAAGAAGCTACACAATAGTATTCAGAAGCGGGTACTGACATCTTGGATGGCAAATTACAGATAAGCAGCAATCGTTAAGGAATATCTACAAATAAAACCATAGATGTATATATGGCCTCATCCAAACTCATATAATATCAGCCCACCCCAATATACCTCCATTGGCTCCATTGTGTGTAGCCCAATTCAGGGAGCGGACAGGCGAAGCAGCCCCCCCCAACCAAGGCCCCCTCTAAGGCCCTTGTTCCTATCTGGCCTGTCCGATCGTGGCCGGCCGCAGTGCTGTGCTGCTCACCCCTCTTACCCTTCTTCCTCTCTACCTCGCCGTTCACGGCTCCATCTGGATCAAGCCTTCTTCCAAGTGTTCGATGCCAGTCCCAATGTTTCCAGTCCCATTAGGTAAACTGTGGCATCACACACCTAGCCTTGGTGGCGCTCCCGGCACCATGTCTCCTACTTGCCTAGCTACACCTACGGCACCATCATGTGTCCGCCTCACTTGGCCTCGTTGTCCTCTTCCCGCTGGTCCTTGCTGCTCCACTCTGTGCCTGCACATCCTTCTCCTGGCTCTTGCCTGCATTGGCTTTTCACCCCAACTTGAGAATGGATGTCCTCTCCCAGTCCTCTTGCCCCTCCTTGACCTTTTCTCTCACCCCTGGTCCCCTCGCTCATGGCCCCTACACTACCTGTCATAGGGCCTAATTACGAGATGGGCAGTAGCCATGGTGCTGCTAGCACCATGGCTGCCTGCCATACCGTGTCCGAGTTCGGTCTTGTTCAATGGGGACTTACCGGTGCATTCCGACCCTGGTGGGACCGGTAAGTCCCCATTGAACAAACCATTCCCCATTTGAGCCCCCATAGTGCTCAATGGGAATGGGGAGGGCGCTAATAACAGACTCGCAAATGGCAAGCCTGTTATTAGCGTCCTGGTCCCTTAGCGGGACCCATAAAGGACGTGTGGACATATATGGGATGGGGACAGGGTTTAGAGCACACAACCAGTCAGAGGTCAAGGAAACTAAGCACACAGAAATGGGCAATTTAAATCCACTACTAACTCAATTACCCAGAATTCATGGCTTTGGAGGGGATCCTACCGGACAAAAGGTGTAGGACTTTGGGAGAAAAGGGATGTTGCAGGAGTGAGTGGGAAGTACAAGCAGGAGAGGGGAGGAAGGAGGCAAGAGAAGGAAAAGGCTGCGGTTGGAGGAGGGTAACATCAGGAAGGAGGAGAAAGGTTTTTTGAGAGTGAGTGTAGCATTTTAGGAGGGACAGAGGTGAAGGAAGGCGAAGGAAAGGTGATCTAGAATAATTTGATGGAAAGAGGTGGCAATAGGTCTATCAAAAAGAAATCCACTTTTTGGATTATTTTTTGGATTACCTCTAGATTGTTTTCAAGTTTAATTTTTCTGGCTTTATTTAAGACTTATTCATGGTTTTTACAAGCAGGGATTGTTTTGTCCTTAAATTGGAAGATTTGTTGTGGATTGTTAAGAACTTTGTTTCCTAGTAAAAACAATCCAGTAACACTTATTGCCAGCCACACATTTATGCAGGGTTTATTTGGACTTAAATGTTGAGGAGACAATGTCAACCTAGTTTCAACATTTTTGTTGGAGTTATTTAGAGTTTTAATGTTGGGGGAAAACTTTGCTGAGCTTTTGTTGGATTTATTTTAGCTTTTATTCGTGCATTAAAGGTTCAACTGCAATGAACTATCACTTGTCATGCTGTGTTGCCATCCCTTTTACAAATTTGCATATGTACCCAGTGTGCTGAAAAAAAAACAGACAACATCAAGAATTCCGGTATTGTACACATCACACAAGGCTGATTTTGATGACACTGCTTTGAATAACTATTTCTCTGCATCTCTGTGGTTTTCTGCAAGTCAGTGATCGAAGTGTACGAAAAGAAGTAGTGGAACTATGCTCCCTGCTGGCCTGCCCCCGCTCCCCACAAACCCCATCGCCACAGCCCCTCCGACTCACAATACAAACCCCCAAATAAACACACCTGCCTTTTATGGGAATGTTCAGTGCAGCGCACTGAAGGGCAAGCTTCAACTTCTTCCTACACTTTTATTAATAAAACTAAACCATTCAAGAACGGTTTCTTTTTAAAATAAAAGTATAGGAACAGTGAAACATAAAAATAAAAAGCATGGGAGCACCGCGCCCGACCGCTCCCGCTGACTTCGACCTCTGTTTTTGAGAAGCACAATCTCTCTGTGCAAACCGTATAGAGATGTTTTTCTGGGAAATGCTGCCCACTTTATTCGCTCCTCAGGTATTCACCTTTATTTGCTGTACACTTTTTCCCCTTCCGCAAATTGCATGGTACTACACGGACCCTGAAGCAACAGGAAATCATGTGTAGTCCTGTTTGAGTTAGGAAATATTTTTGAAATAACTCAGTTGAAACACAACACATTAAGGTCAACTTTTGTGTAATTATAAAAAATATTCACAAATGCAATTTTAGTTATTTTATAACTTTCACTTAGAGAGCAATCCTTGTGCTAGGTGAAGGCCACACTTTTCCCATGTCTCAACTAGAGGTGCCCTGCACCAACCACCAATGACAAATATGCATATACAAATACATGACTACAAAACAATAACAATCCTCTTGCGTTTGTTAAGAGTGGAGTCGAAAATTGAGAACTAAGATAATCAAAGCAATACATTAATTATTTTGAATGGCTGGTGTCATTTCAGTGTTCAGATTAGTAACAAATTGACAGCTCTGAAAAGCACCCAGTTAGTGAAACACATGTCGACTAACCTTTTTTGCATTGCACAAACCAATAAACCGCTTTACAACACTATTGCCATCAACCTTTGTTTTTGTTTCGTCACCCCGAGTGGGACGGGTATCAAGCCTGCTGGTCTAGAGACTCAAGCTACTGCACACTGATGATGCCCAACAAGGCCGAAACATGTCTGGGGATGCTTGTGGTCTCGTGCAGAAGGGATGTGACCTAGCAGTTTGGCCTTTCCAACCATGCTTTTTCACCTCTTGACAAAGTCCTAACCCTTTGCTGTCAATACACTCTTCTTTTTCCGCTTCACATCCACCTCCCCAGCCCATCGTCAGTTAGGGGGCTTATCCATGAGACAGAGGGCAACGTTTATACTCATTCTCATCATCTTCAAAAGTATACACGGACTTGCCCCACCCTCTGTATCGTTTCATCTCTCTCCCTACCCTCCTCTCTCACTCCCTTTGATCATCCGTGGCTCACCTCATTGCCCTCTCTCGTGCCCCTGGCGCTCCCTCTCATTTCCGCTCTCTTCCTCTCCTCACTCCTACTTCTTTAGGTTGACGCATCGGTTCACGTGCAGCTGCTTTGAAGAGATTTTGCTGGGCAAGCTTCTCCTTCTTAGCAGAGTCGTGTTTGGCTCCTGTGTCGGCTTCAGAGTCTTTCGTGGACAGAACTAGTGCAGCTCTGCAGACCACGTCTCACCTGGCCCTGCTGCGTACTGTTCACTTCAACTTCACCAGAGTTCCTCTTCTCTACTCCTGCACGCTGCCAGCCTGCTACTGATGTTTCCTGCTCTCTCCCCACGGTTCTTCTCTGTGTGTTTGCCTCTACCTATGAACTTGCTTCCTGCTCTGCACACTCTGCAGCCCTCCTCTCCCCTTCTTTGATCTGTCAGCTGCAGGTTGATATCCAGGTTTAAATGTCCTGCATAGCTGACTTGGAGCCTGACAAGTAGCCTGTAGATTACACTTGGTGTCACATTCCCTCTACATTGACTCCTTGCTCCTCTTCCTCGTAGTACATGAGTACTTGAGGCTTTCTGGGACTTGGAATCCAAGGAAGTTCCAATGATTTCAAGTTACATTGTGGGGACAGCTTTATACTGACAACAATCACCATAAACATTAGATGTTGAATATGTTCAAGGCTTATCATGCACACATGAAGAATGAAATAGGGTTTTGTTGGAACAAAAGTAGCTATTAGACATCTACATCTAAATGGTTCTGAACAATGACAACATGCCATCAAAAAGTCTGGAATTAAGGGATCTTCTTCACAAGAAAGAGAACAATACTTCTTTTCTCCTGCTGGAGTCACCACTCTCCCCTGACAGCCATCTCCTCCTATGTGATCCACCCACAGAAGGCCACCCCAAGGGTCAGGATCAGGTAGTGGCTACTTTCCTCTGGCCACATTGGAGGACACTTTAGGCTGGGGGATGAGTGATGACTCTGCAGGATTCATCCTACCTCACACTTATCACTTTTACATGCTGCAACATTTAACAAGTGGCTGAGTAATGCTTTTTGTGACTCCTCACAATGATTTCACAACCAAATCCCGTCCACATAAAGTTCCCATCAAAACCACAATGCATTACACCCGGTATCCAGTCATAATTTCGAATACAATATATTCGAAAGTAAAAATGTCGAAAATATTTAGTCGAAAAACAAAAATGTCGAAAAACAAAAATGTCGACTTTTTTTCGACTTTTTTCGATTTATGTGTTAATAATAAATATTTTATTAAAATTTTTTTTAAAAATAATTAAAGCTATTTCCATGGGGGGTGGGGGTGATGGGGAGGATGGGGGGGGTTGGGGATAGGGTTTGGGATGGTTTTTAAATAATTAATTAATTATTTAATATTATATTAAAGATTTTTTTAAAATAATTAAAGGTATATCTATGGGGGGTGGGGGGGATGGGGAGGAGGGGGGGGTTGGGGTAGGGTTTGGGATGGGGGGGGTTGGGGGGGACCCCCCCATAATAAATGTTACTATCTGGGTAAAAAAAAAAAAAAAAAAAAGTGTTTTGGGTTTTCAATTTTTTTTTTGACATTTTTTTTTCTAAATTATGACTTTTCCTATTATATGTATGTGTTTTCGACATTTTTGCTATTCGACATTATGTTTTCGACTTTTTGTCTATAAACCATTACACCCACATTCACATCACATCCCCAATGCAGTCACAACATCCACATTACAATTTCACCCACCTCAAAATCACAATTATATCACAGCCAACCCATATTGACATTACACACAGTCTGCTGTGGGCTATTTCACTGCTGTCAGCAGGCAGGGCAATACCAGATAATAATTCTGGTGCCTGGCAGGTTATGGCAACAACTATTAGACTGGCCTGGTGGCTGCAGTCTTTCTCTCCTTCTGTCTCAGAGGTTTGCATGGGGGTCCTTCTTGGGCCGTATTGAGTGCTGGAATTTCGGTCGCTGCAGGCTGTGCTCTCCTGATCGGCACAGCTGGTTTACTTCTTCCTGTGTTCGGAGGATTCTTTCCCTGGCTGATGGATGCATGTGGGCAAGGAAGTGGTCTCTTCTAGTCGTGCTTGCCTCTGAGGGGCAGGGTTCGTGGGTTTGAGGAATTGTTGTTGCCCCTTCTTCAGCTGAGGGGTTCAGTACCTCTGGTATGAGGTCATGGAGGCACTTCTTGGTGCCCAGTTGATCAGGGGAGTCTGGTCCTCTTCTTCGTCTTTCTCATCTTCTGCCTCCATGGGGTGTCCCTGGCTGTGATTCAGTGGTTGCTGTTGTTTCTCTAGTGTCGGCTTCCATGGGCTTCTGGGATCCTGTTGGAGGAGATGGGTCCTCCTCTCCGAGGTCTGTCTGTTTCAGCCCGCTCCTGTGTGACAATTCCCTGTTCTTGGACTCTAGGCTTCAGAGTTGTGTGGCTGGTGGGTTCCTGCATGTGTCGTCCCTGTTAAGGGTTGCGACTTCTTCCTCCCCGACTTGGTGACCGAGAATGGTCTCTTGCCTGGTTTGGTGGGAAGTCCTTCTTGGCTGTAGTGGAGGAGGCTGTTGGGGGCCCAGTGGGCCATATGGCGGCTGCGACTCTGCAGTGGGCCCTTGTGTACTCCCGTTGGATGCTCTGTGCTGCCGTCTATGGGTTCTACACTTGGGCGCCTGTCCTCGCTGCCATGCTGATGCTATTGGCTCTACGTTCAGTTTCAGTTTCTCCTTCGGTGGATGTGGCTGAGCCATGACTATGTGGGTCTGTGTTTCCACCAAGCATCCTCTCCATTTGTGGGTTGGTAGGCCAGGGAACCCCACATAGTGGCTGCCTTTCAGCTCCCTTTTGTGGGGTTTTTCCTCTTTGGAGATACCTTGGCTGTTGCAGTTCTCACGGTGTTCCTGGGTGGATGTACGTGCAAGGTCGGTGGCATGACTGTCATCTTCCACCAGGAGATGAATGTCCTCTGCAGCTGGGCACTGGGCCCGGCGTCCTGGTGGTAGCCCTTTGTCGTTCCTGTGAGTTTTGCCCCATTTTGGTGCATCGTGACCCCTTGTATCAATTCCTACTTCCCTTGGTGGGAAGGGGGTCTGGTTGGTGTTTTGGTCCCAGGTCCTCTTTGGAGTTTGTTTGTTAAAATCAATGATATGTGCTTTCCCCTGAAAATCATTAACCATGCTTTATCCTCTGTTAAGAGTCTAAAATCCTTAAAATACCTAGTAAAACAAATATTCCTCTCATCTAATCATTTCGGACAGCTCACCACCAGATGTCTGTTTCCAAATTACCATGGTTATTGCAAAACCGACAATTTCTCTGTGTCAGAGGCCATTTAAGTCTAGAACCTAATACCCCCTTTGTCGGTCATAAATTGAACCGAAATCTTAAGGACCAAGACCGGAATCTACTGCATGGAAATGTTTGCAAATAAAGCGGGAAAACATTCAAGGACTTCCCTACCTTATACAAATAGGTTAAATGCCAACTATGGCGTATCAGCATAAAAAGGCTAAATGGGTGAGGAAGAAAGATACTAGGTAATTAGGCATTCCTAGCATAGCCCTAGTTTAGGAGGTAGTGGAACTTTGCCTAGCTCCGGAAATGTGAGCATTCACCCTACTTCCTTTGTTGCTGACTGACTTCTCATATTTCTTTAAAGAGAGCCATCCACACTCATTTACCCTGGTTCCAACCTTATCTTTGATCCTCTATATGAGTCCCTGGTCTGTCTTGTGTTGCTCCCTCGGACCATGACAGGTATTAGAATGTCTCTGTTATGACCTTTCACATCTTACGTATCGTTCTGTAACTTATTATGCGGCCCATCATATGGTGAACTTTCAAACAAGTGGTACTGTGGCATCGGGGCAAGCTGTCTAGTGTATGTGTTAGGCATGGGACCGGTGAGCAGTGCGGGGAGCGAAGAATAAAGACATGTTGGCAATTGCTCCCGTGTCCGCGTCTTATGCTGAAGCGCTCTGCGGGCTAGGAAGGTTTAGGCATGGGCAGCCCCCTTAGTCTAAAGACAACAGATACGTAAGTACCTACCTGAAATCGGAGCACATCCTATCCTACTGGGACATTTGGGTTCAAATGTGAATTTTGCAGCCCAGTTTTCAGAAGAAATTAGATGAAATGGCATTGGATGTACAGGCATTCCTGAAGGGGAACACATGATTGCTTGCAATACGTCTGATGGCAGGTCTGCCGCAGTGCACAGGGACCGTCCTGAACACCATCTGCATCTCTCCAGCCCCACCCGCCCACCCTACTCCCACTCTCTCCAGCCCCACCCGCCCACCCTACTCCCACTCTCTCCAGCCCCACCCGCCCACCCTACTCCCACTCTCTCCAGCCCCACCCGCCCACCCTACTCCCACTCTCTCCAGCCCCACCCGCCCACCCTACTCCCACTCTCTCCAGCCCCACCCGCCCACACTACTCCCACTCTCTCCAGCCCCACCGCCCACCCTTCTCCCACTCTCTCCAGCCCCACCCGCCCACCCTACTCCCACTCTCTCCAGCCCCACCCGCCCACCCTACTCCCACTCTCTCCACCCCCACCCGCCCACCCTACTCCCACTCTCTCCACCCCCACCCGCCCACCCTACTCCCACTCTCTCCACCATACTCCCACTCTCTCTACCCTCACCCGCCCACACTACTCCCACTCTCTCTACTAGCAACCGTCCACTCTACTCCCACTCTCTCTACCCTCACCCACCCAGCCTCCACTCTGTCTTACCCACCCGCACTTTCTCTCTCCCACCACCATACCTCCACTCATCCACGTTACCCCCACACTCTCTACTGCCATCCAACCCCCTACCCCACTCTCTCTATGCCCACTCAACAATCCTACCCCACTAACTCTACTGTAACCCACCAACCTTACCCCACCCAACTATCACTAAAATACCCTACTCCCTGTAAGCCCACCCACCCAACCAATTCACTCTCTACCTCCAAACCAACACTCTCTCTGCCCCATCCAGCTACCCTCCCCCACTCTCTCTACAAGCAACCCCATTCTCTCTGCTATTCCCCCACTCTCTCCACCCTCACCCACCCACCCTACCCCCACACTCTTTCTTCCCACCACCCAACCCTCATTCTCTACCCCCAACCAACCCACCCCGCTATCTCTAATAACCTAACTCTCTCTACCCCATCTGGCCACTCTACGCCCACTCTCTCTAACCCCACCCGCCCTACACCCCTTCTCTCTACCCCAACCCACCCTAACGTTGTTCTCTCTACTAACACCCACCCTAACCCCACTCTCTCTACCCCTAGCCACCCACCCTAACCCAAACTCTCTACACCCACTGGCGCAACCTACCCCCACACTCGCTACAAACAACCCTCAGTCTCTCTGCCATTCCCTCACTCTCTCCACCATCACCCACCCACCCTACCCCTACACTCTTTCTCCCACACCACCCTACCCCATTCCTTTCCCCCAGCCACCTGACCCCACTATCTCTAATACCCCCACTCTCTCTACCCCCACCTGCCCACCCTACCCCCACTCTCCCTACCCCCACCAACCCTACACCCACTCTCTCTATCCCAACCCACCCTACTGTTGTTTTCTCTACTTCCACCCACCCTATCCCCACAATCTCTACCCCTAGCCTCCCACCCTATCCCCAAACGTTCTACCCCCAATGACGCAACCTACCCCCACTCTCTCTACAAGCCCTACTCTCTCTAAAGCCCCACTCTCTCCACGTGACCCACCATCCTGACCCCACTCTCTCACCCCATCCACCCACCCTACCCCCACTCTCTCCACCCCACCCACCCACCCTACCCCCACTCTCTCCACCCCACCCACCCACCCTACCCCCACTCTCTCCACCCCACCCACCCACCCTACCCCCACTCTCTCCACCCCACCCACCCACCCTACCCCCACTCTCTCCACCCCACCCACCCACCCTACCCACACTCTCTACCCCCACCCACCCACCCTACCCCCACTCTCTAAAACAAACCCACCCACCCTAGCCCCACTCTCTCCACGTGACCCACCACCCTGACCCCACTCTCTCCACCCCACCCCCACTCTCTCCACCCCACCCACCCACCCTACCCCCACTCTCACCACCCCACCCACCCTACCCCCACTCTCTACCCCCCCACCCACCCACCCACCCTACCCCCACTCTCTACCCCCCACCCACCCACCCTACCCCCACTCTCTACCCTCCACCCACCCACCCTACCCCCACTCTCTACCCCAACCACCCATCCTACCCCCACTCTCTCTACCCCACCCACTCTCTCTAGCCTCACCCGCCCAGCCTCCACTCTGTCTTGCCCATCCGCACTTTCTCTCTCCCACCCACCATACCTCCACTCATCCACGTTACCCACACACTCTCTACTGCCATCCAACCCCCTACCCCACTCTCTCTATGCCCACTCAACAATCCTACCCCACTAATTCTACTGTAACCCACCCACCTTACCCCACCCAACTATCACTAAAATACCCAACTCCCTGTACGCCCACCCACCCAACCAATTCACTCTACCCCACCCACCCTACCAACTCTCTCTACCCTCACCCAGCCTTCCAACTCTCTCTAACACCACCCACCCTACTATCTCTCTGCCACCAGCCACCCCACCCTCACCCTCTCTACCCCCACCCACCCTGTGCTCTCCCTCTCTACCACCACCCACCCACCCTACCCTCACCCTCTCTACCCCCACCCACCCTATCACCACCCTCTCTACCCCCACCCACCCGACACCCATTCTCTCTACCCCAACCCACCCTACTGTTGTTTTCTCTACTTCCACCCACTCTACCCCCACAATCTCTACCCCAAGCCCCCCACCATATCCCCAAACTCTACCCCCACGCTCTGTACCCCAGCCACCCACCCACCCAGGCCCCACTCTCTCTACCCCACTCGCCCTAACCCCACTCTGTCTTCCTCAACCACCCACCTTACCACCACTCTTCCCCCACACTCTCCTCACCCACCCGCCCATCATACCCCTGCTCTCTCCACCCCCACCCGCCCACCCTACCCCCAATCTCGCCACCCCCGACCAATCTCTCCACCCCCACCCACCCCCCCTACCCCTATCACTCCACCCCCACCCACCCCCCCTACCCCCTATCACTCCACCCCCACCCACCCACCCTACCCCCACTCTCTCCACCCCCACCCCCACCCACCCACCATAGCCCCACTCTGCCACCCCCACCCTCTCACCCTAGCCCCACTCTCTCCACCCCCACACACCCACCCTAGCCCCACTCTCTCCTCCCCCACCCACCCATCCTTCCCGCACTCTCTCCACCCCCACCCACCCTACCCCCACTCTCTCCGCCCCCACCCACCCACCATAGCCCCACTCTGCCACCCCCACCCTCTCACCCTACCCCCACCTCTCCACCCCCACACACCCACCCTAGCCCCACTCTCTCCTCCCCCACCCACCCATCCTTCCCGCACTCTCTCCACCCCCACCCAACCTACTCCCACTCTCTCAACCGTCACCCACCCAGCCTCCTCTCTCTCTCGCCCACCCGCACTCTCTCCCACCCACCATACCTCCACTCATCCACGTTACCCCCACACTCTCTACTGCCATCCACCCCATACACCACTTTCTCTATGCCCACTCAACCATCCAACCCCACTAACTCTACTGTAACCCACCCACCTTACCCCATCCCACCCAACTATATCTAAAAACCCAATTCCCTGTACGCCCACCCACCCAACCAATTCACCCTACCCCACCCACCCTACCAACCCTCTCTACCCTCACCCAGCCTTCCAACTCTCTCTAACACCACTCACCCACCCTACTAACTCTCTCTACCCCCACCCTACTAACTCTTTCTACCCCCACCAAGCCCACCCTCACCCTCTCTACCCCCACCCTCACACCCTATTGTCACCTTCTCTACCCCCACCCATCCTATGCTCACCCGCTCTACCCCCACCCACCCTATCCTCACCCTTTCTACCCTGACCACCAAACCTAGCCCTTCTCTCTACCACCACCCACCCACCCCTCTCTCTCTACCCCATCAACTTCACCACGCCTCCTATCCCTCTCTCTCTCTAGCCCCGCCCTCCATATACCCCTTATTCCCCCACCCACACATCCCTAACAATTCCCCCAGCCACCCACCTTACTCCTTTTCCCTATCCCCTCTCATCCTTCCTCTCACACTCTCACTTTATTTCTTATCCTCTCACTCTCCCCCTTTCTCGCTCATATTTCCTCTTGCTCATCATTGTTGGCACCCTCTATCAATGGCTTCCTCTCTTGCTCTATTCCCCTTCTCATTCTATTGCACACCTGCACCCCTTATCGCCACCTTCTTTGATACTTTGCACTCTTCTCCTTGCACCCTGGTGCCTATAAATGCAAAGTGCAAAGAACAGCATTACACGTCCCAACTGTTGGCATTGCCAGTGCTTGTTTTCTTGAGTTTGTTGAGTTTGTAAGAAGTCATTGACAAACTATTGAATCCTTATGATCACAGAAGCCCTTTGGGAGATGTATTTGGTGACTCGGTTGGTTAAATATTTGTGGTCAACACCCCACTAGGCCTTTCCAGTGATGCGGAGGAGCTTTAACAAATGGCGTTTGTGGTTGGAAGCCAGAGCAGCTTGAAGAGGGCAGCAGAGATGTGATTAACTTTCCTGAAATATAAAATAAGCTGGAGAGCCTTGTTCTAGATTGATTGAAAGTAAGCAATTTCCTCTTTCTTGGAAAGGCCCACTAGCAGATATTTACAAAAATCTAAATTAGAAATGATCAAAACCAGGATGATCTGGACCTTGGATTTCATGTATAGAGCACCGAGGATTTTGTGCAGCAATTTACAGGAGAAAATGGCATTTGGTACTGTGGTTGAAGTGGGGTGTGAGCATGTAGGATTCCGGTCAAAGATGATGCCTACGTTCTTTACATTCCTGACTGGTGTGGGGATGGGTCCATATCTTTGGTACAGATGTAGGACATGACATTGGCGTAGATTTTGCTACAGATAAAGAATTCAGTGTTCCCTCAATGAAGGCATAGTTGGCTCGCTAATATTTCTGAACTGCTGGTAGGCAATCTGCGATCGGTTTCAGACAGGTATTTGTGCTGGTATCCAGACTGAATCTGATCTGCATGTCACTGGCATAAATACTCAAGTCAGCCTTGAAGTATTGGAAGGTATGGGTCAGTGCTGAATAACTATGGTGAGAGGAAAGGTCCCTGGGGAACTCTGCATTTGAAGGAGGTTGCATTGGACCTGACGTTACTGCCTTTCATCCTGGCTGTGATGCCCTTCAGGAAGGATGCAATCCATTCTAGGACAGTGCTTTGGATGCACAAATATTGCTTCAATCTATGCAGCATGATGTAGTTGTCCATGGGGTTAAAAATCAGCCGATAGGTCTAGGAGGATGACTGATGTTGGGTGCCTGCTGTCCAAGTTCAGAAGTATTTCCTCACTGGTGTATGGTAGTGTAGATTTCATTGAAAAACGTATGGTGTCCACAGTATTCTTGGTTTTCTTCATGACCACCTTCTCAATTAGATTGGCATCCAGAAGGGGCGTGGGGGAGAAATCAGGCTGTAATTAGCTAAAACAGTGGGGTCCATGTCGCGTTTATTCAAGAGGGGGGTGATGGTGGCTGCTTTACGAGTGGAAGGGATTGTTGCAGGGAATTGCATTAAGCCATCAGCGTATCAGAAAAGGTCTTTAGGAAGCTGGGCCTGGAAACATATAGGCTTTGGATGTTCCTATGCAGTTGCAGCTTTCCAGCATCTCCTCTGCTTTGATGGGCTAGAACACTGGCAAAGATGGTATAGGTTTGCTGGTATGGGGTTGAACTTTAGTCCTCCGGGGTAAATGCAAACTGGTTCACAAAGCTTCCCAGTGATACTTTCATTCCTGGTCTGAAAGTTTGTTAAAGCCATGAAGGGCCTGACCATGTGCTAAGCTTGGTCCTGGGTGACAAAAACGTGCATGGTATGAAGAGGTGATGTGAGCAAAATGAGGGTTGGCTTTTTAGGTTGTCCAAAGTGAAATCCCGGGAGGCCTTGATATACCCAAGGTATGCCTGAAAAGGTGTGTAGGACCCTGGATATCTTGTGTGAAGCAGTTTTTTACTGATGCCTGTAGGTCTTGACCATGTCCGCTATCTCCATGCTCTATCCAGGTACTTCGGTACCCCATGAGTAAGTAGTTATATGCAGGTTGCCAGCCATGGATAGGAATTATTTGCATTCTGTGAGGAACTAAGGTTGGGATCCGGCAGTCTATGGGTGATGAGGACCATAATGCTTGAACCCGAATTGAGGCAGGCTTTAATATTCCAAGGACTGAAGGAGCCCCAGGGGTAAAGGTGGGATACATGTAGGTGGTTTACATTTAGATTGCCAAAAGGGCCCTTTTTCACAAATGGGGCTTCTTGGTAGTAAGCCTGGTCTGTTTGAGAAGGTGGGTGGAGTGACCACGTGGTTGGTAATATCCAGAGAGGGAGTTGGGTGGACAGAGTTGCTCAGGTGTTTGCTTTGTGTTCTATCAAGAAGATTCTTGCTACGGAAAGGTAAGGGTCCCTGCAAAGTCATACACCTGAAGTCCACACCATGTCCAGGTGAGTGTCTTTATTGGATCAAAAGCTCAAATGCAGTACATGGGTAAACAAGCCCCCAGCCTCCGTCATGCCCCTACCACAGTCTCTCGCTCCCTTTACTTGCCACTCTTTGCAGAACCGGACTCTCGTGATATTGTCCCTAAACATTCTCCTAGAGAATGCCATAGTAGGTTCCACTAGCTGTTTGCACCGAGTAGGGCTTGGAACACCCTACTGACTACTACACAATGTCACATAAAGGCTGTGACTATGGGCCTTCTTGCTAAGGTGAACCCAAGCCCCCTCCCTGCGAACGCAGGAAGGGATCCCCTCCCTAATGGCATGGATGTGACACGCTGGAGAGCCAGCACAAAGAGAGAGATGGCAAGAGGGTAGTCCTGCTGGTGCGACTGGAAGGACTCTGGCATCCGTAGAATCATGGGACTCACAATGCACTGGAGAAACCCGCTGGCATGCATTTCCCTAGATCACTCTGTTTTAGGTCAGCGCCAGACAACCCAAATGCAGGTTGGCCTAATCTGTTCCCCCTCTCAGGTACAACCCGGTAGAGTTTCTCCACAGGGAGCTGAATGCCTAAACCGCTTTATCTCAAGGGTTCTCAGCCCATATAATTTGTTGGTCCGAACGCAGTCCCGCACAGATCCAGTAACACACTGGGTTTTCCTCCAAGCTTGAAACATTGTCTCAACTCGAGATGGGGAATAATAGTCAGGTTGGACCTCCCACACCTTTCTGCCATGTATGGGTCTTGAACTGCTGCTCTACCACAGAGATCATAAATGAAGTTCATCTTTCATGTAGATACACGGAAGAACTCCGCTAGCTGAGAAGCTCAAAATACCGATATTAGAGAGCCCCATTTCACCATATATGCATATGTGGGGCACAGGGGGTGGGTCAAGTTAATAAAAAAAAGGGGGAAAGGTATGTGGGGGTCTACACCCACATATATATATGTGTTAAATGAGGTCAATTCATCGTATTTTAGACGTCCTAGACATTGTAATGCATTTAGGGACCACTAAAATAATTCCAGCGTGAGTACAGAAAAGTAAAAGTCCAATTAAATAGAAATAAAATGTTTGTCGCTTCGGTGTGGCCATTCGTTGTGGTATTGGTGTCATCATTCTCGTGTTTGGATGTCTATACGGGAGGATAGCTCAGCGTCATCGTGCTCGCCTTGGAAGCAAGACGACACGGAGCAACACAGGTTCGATCCGCGGCTCCGCGTTTAGAAACCTCTGGGTATTACGCGCATTACAAATAACCTATCCTATCATATCATGTAAACCTGCATATCCTATCTGTCCATATGAGGGAGACACCTTGCAGGTGGTTCATCGCCTACAGGAATTCCGATTTACCTAACCAGACTGGTGGAGGACCTATAGCACTAGACTAGCTTCTTACTGCACTTGGTTGTAAAGTTGGGATACCTCAGTGGGTGTGGCCTGTGACCCATCTCCTGTGCTTAGTAAAAGGTGGCACCATTAACTAAATCAAAGAAAAGTAAAGGGAGATGGAGTACAGGAGGGGGGGGGGCGCAGACAGTAAGACTGTTCAGGTGCACATGTGTGTGGTGTTGTAAGGGAAGGAGAAGGGTTGTGTAGTGCTTGGTTTGCATGGTTGAATGTTGTGATATCATCGGGTGTGTTTGGTTGTGAATGATAGAATGCTTGGTGAAGGTTCCTAGCCCAGGCAGTTAGGAAGCCCCTGCCTGGATGATGGGTGTGCCAGTGTTCTTGTCCTATGTAACTTACTTATGTATTGTAATTTAAGAACTGTTATTAATACTAAGAAGTAACTTCAATCCATTAGCAATGTACAGTGCACATTAACATCATAAATGAGAAAAAACAGAAAGATCGCCAATTCTATGTTTATTTTTGGACTCTCTCAAAACAAGAGAACAAAAGACGAAGGACAACATTATTTTCATCTAAAAAAATACAATCACCAATTACAAAAAAACATTTTATGATGGTGCAATCGAATTGAAAAACGCTTTGTAAATCCGGCCCAGTATGTCCATACGTTAGCCACATTTTTTGCATTCCGTATAAATACATTTTAGCATGTAAGGCAATACAGATGTGAAATAGATCGATTAACCAAAAACAGTGCTGTGTCTTCGCCATGGGTGTACACTGACACTAAAATTAAGATCCACCGCATCCAACTGCAAAGGGCGTGGCCTAGCAGAGGGAGCTCAGGTCTTTTTTGCTGCACCCACTCTTGCAGCAGGCGGTGGTCAGCAGCTGGTTGAGGTCACGTCTTCCCTGGACAGAGTTCTCTTGGCCCTGCCACGGCTGGCCTGCAGGCTGAGGCTGCTGAGGCTCTGTGTCCCGGCGCGCCTCCTTTTCGAACCCGAACTTCTGCAGGGCGTTCTCTTCAGAGTCTCCTAAATCAAGGTTTCCGGCAGAGAAGTAGAAGGAGCTTCTTCTTTCTAGGAAGAACATGAAAAACAGGTATTCATTTTCGGCATTTACACAAAAATTGAATAATTACGCGAACAATCATTTATTTTTACATTGTGCTTCCTAGTTCCTCAGCAATATAAATAACACATTTCCCCAATTATCGATCCAGGAAGACTTTCACGTGGTCTAGGGTAGATCTGGGTTTGGTCAGCGAGTGGGTCGGGTGTGGGGGCTCTGTAAATTGCCTGTTGCTCACTTATTCCTAGACGTGGTTGAATAACCTATGGCAAGCTTTCAGGAGTGGAGTGGGTCGGATGGACGAGATACAGGGAAAACTTAAATTAAATTGAATGCACGGGATTGCGAGATAGAGGTATGTTTGAGATACTTCATCTTTCATCCAAGTAGATTAATTACATAATGCTATAAATAGTATTAATGGAAGCGCTCAAGAGTACCTAACTGCTGTGGTTGCCGTGCTCGGCGAGCCAAGAGCTCACTGTGGCTCGGCAAGGCCCATATGTATATATAGCAGCAAACCATGGTCTAACCACAAAGTTCAGATAACAGTATCAGGCTAGATGCCGGCAGAGGGGTAGGGATCCCTACGGTTCTGCCCACTGTTTTGTGGTATGCATACAGTTGCTGTGTAAGGATAACTGCCTTTTTTGTTCCTAAAAGCCCCCCTTACCGGTCCCTATCATGTGGGCATGCACATACGGCAATGTTCCTAATGCATTTACCACATGGATTGTGTAAGGCATCGAAACATGGAAAATGCCTTGCTTCTGTACCTGTTATTGTATCGTTGCGGAAGGAACCAGAACCAAGGAAGCAGTCCCAGACCCGCTCCTACCAAGGGATTCACCTTCAACAGTAAGATGAGGCTGCTGGTAAACTGGGTTTATAAATTAGCCGCTGTGACCTTGACAAGCTCTAGGGGTTAGCTCTCATTGAGTGTAGGGATGAACCCAAGAGGGAAATTGAAATACATGCTGGGACGAAGACACAGAGCTGTAGTTTACAACTCGACTAATGCTATGTTCCTCACCCTCGGTGGCATGACATGTGGAATCGGCTGTGTCGGAGTTCCAAATTGTAGGCTACTCATAAATCTCATAGGCAGACACTTCATGGGGTGAGCTATCTTTCTGGGTAGACGCTTGCTTGATGTACTTACGTCTGGACATTTGGATTTGGATGTGATTTCTTTGGTTTGGTTGGTCTGATTAATTTGGAATAGTGGCTGAGAGATTTTCTAGCCAGAGAGAACGGTTCATGTCTCACTGGGAAGCAACATTAACTCAGTGGGTGGGCAGAGTGAGGATTGGGGATGTGCAGCAGTTGAAAAGGGTGGGCAACAGAAAGTCACCATTTTGTTTTGCACTAAGATCTGAGAATGGTCTGATCTGAGACAAAAAAAAGTATTGAGTTTACTTATTTGAGATTTAAGAAGCTACACAATAGTATTCAGAAGCGGGTACTGACATCTTGGATGGCAAATTACAGATAAGCAGCAATCGTTAAGGAATATCTACAAATAAAACCATAGATGTATATATGGCCTCATCCAAACTCATATAATATCAGCCCACCCCAATATACCTCCATTGGCTCCATTGTGTGTAGCCCAATTCAGGGAGCGGACAGGCGAAGCAGCCCCCCCCAACCAAGGCCCCCTCTAAGGCCCTTGTTCCTATCTGGCCTGTCCGATCGTGGCCGGCCGCAGTGCTGTGCTGCTCACCCCCTCTTACCCTTCTTCCTCTCTACCTCGCCGTTCACGGCTCCATCTGGATCAAGCCTTCTTCCAAGTGTTCGATGCCAGTCCCAATGTTTCCAGTCCCATTAGGTAAACTGTGGCATCACACACCTAGCCTTGGTGGCGCTCCCGGCACCATGTCTCCTACTTGCCTAGCTACACCTACGGCACCATCATGTGTCCGCCTCACTTGGCCTCGTTGTCCTCTTCCCGCTGGTCCTTGCTGCTCCACTCTGTGCCTGCACATCCTTCTCCTGGCTCTTGCCTGCATGGCTTTTCACCCCAACTTGAGAATGGATGTCCTCTCCCAGTCCTCTTGCCCCTCCTTGACCTTTTCTCTCACCCCTGGTCCCCTCGCTCATGGCCCCTACACTACCTGTCATAGGGCCTAATTACGAGATGGGCAGTAGCCATGGTGCTGCTAGCACCATGGCTGCCTGCCATACCGTGTCCGAGTTCGGTCTTGTTCAATGGGGACTTACCGGTGCATTCCGACCCTGGTGGGACCGGTAAGTCCCCATTGAACAAACCATTCCCCATTTGAGCCCCCATAGTGCTCAATGGGAATGGGGAGGGCGCTAATAACAGACTCGCAAATGGCAAGCCTGTTATTAGCGTCCTGGTCCCTTAGCGGGACCCATAAAGGACGTGTGGACATATATGGGATGGGGACAGGGTTTAGAGCACACAACCAGTCAGAGGTCAAGGAAACTAAGCACACAGAAATGGGCAATTTAAATCCACTACTAACTCAATTACCCAGAATTCATGGCTTTGGAGGGGATCCTACCGGACAAAAGGTGTAGGACTTTGGAGAAAAGGGATGTTGCAGGAGTGAGTGGGAAGTACAAGCAGGAGAGGGGAGGAAGGAGGCAAGAGAAGGAAAAGGCTGCGGTTGGAGGAGGGTAACATCAGGAAGGAGGAGAAAGGTTTTTTGAGAGTGAGTGTAGCATTTTAGGAGGGACAGAGGTGAAGGAAGGCGAAGGAAAGGTGATTCTAGAATAATTTGATGGAAAGAGGTGGCAATAGGTCTATCAAAAAAGAAATCCACTTTTTGGATTATTTTTGGATTACCTCTAGATTGTTTTCAAGTTTAATTTTTTCTGGCTTTATTTAAGACTTATTCATGGTTTTTACAAGCAGGGATTGTTTTGTCTTAAATTGGAAGATTTGTTGTGGATTGTTAAGAACTTGTTTCCTAGTAAAAACAATCCAGTAACACTTATTGCCAGCCACACATTTATGCAGGGTTTATTTGGACTTAAATGTTGAGGAGACAATGTCAACCTAGTTTCAACATTTTTGTTGGAGTTATTTAGAGTTTTAATGTTGGGGGAAAACTTTGCTGAGCTTTTGTTGGATTTATTTTAGCTTTTATTCGTGCATTAAAGGTTCAACTGCAATGAACTATCACTTGTCATGCTGTGTTGCCATCCCTTTTACAAATTTGCATATGTACCCAGTGTGCTGAAAAAAAAACAGACAACATCAAGAATTCCGGTATTGTACACATCACACAAGGCTGATTTTGATGACACTGCTTTGAATAACTATTTCTCTGCATCTCTGTGGTTTTCTGCAAGTCAGTGATCGAAGTGTACGAAAAGAAGTAGTGGAACTATGCTCCCTGCTGGCCTGCCCCCGCTCCCCACAAACCCCATCGCCACAGCCCCTCCGACTCACAATACAAACCCCCAAATAAACACACCTGCCTTTTATGGGAATGTTCAGTGCAGCGCACTGAAGGGCAAGCTTCAACTTCTTCCTACACTTTTATTAATAAAACTAAACCATTCAAGAACGGTTTCTTTTTAAAATAAAAGTATAGGAACAGTGAAACATAAAAATAAAAAGCATGGGAGCACCGCGCCCGACCGCTCCCGCTGACTTCGACCTCTGTTTTTGAGAAGCACAATCTCTCTGTGCAAACCGTATAGAGATGTTTTTCTGGGAAATGCTGCCCACTTTATTCGCTCCTCAGGTATTCACCTTTATTTGCTGTACACTTTTTCCCCTTCCGCAAATTGCATGGTACTACACGGACCCTGAAGCAACAGGAAATCATGTGTAGTCCTGTTTGAGTTAGGAAATATTTTTGAAATAACTCAGTTGAAACACAACACATTAAGGTCAACTTTTGTGTAATTATAAAAAATATTCACAAATGCAATTTTAGTTATTTTATAACTTTCACTTAGAGAGCAATCCTTGTGCTAGGTGAAGGCCACACTTTTCCCATGTCTCAACTAGAGGTGCCCTGCACCAACCACCAATGACAAATATGCATATACAAATACATGACTACAAAACAATAACAATCCTCTTGCGTTTGTTAAGAGTGGAGTCGAAAATTGAGAACTAAGATAATCAAAGCAATACATTAATTATTTTGAATGGCTGGTGTCATTTCAGTGTTCAGATTAGTAACAAATTGACAGCTCTGAAAAGCACCCAGTTAGTGAAACACATGTCGACTAACCTTTTTTGCATTGCACAAACCAATAAACCGCTTTACAACACTATTGCCATCAACCTTTGTTTTTGTTTCGTCACCCCGAGTGGGACGGGTATCAAGCCTGCTGGTCTAGAGACTCAAGCTACTGCACACTGATGATGCCCAACAAGGCCGAAACATGTCTGGGGATGCTTGTGGTCTCGTGCAGAAGGGATGTGACCTAGCAGTTTGGCCTTTCCAACCATGCTTTTTCACCTCTTGACAAAGTCCTAACCTTTGCTGTCAATACACTCTTCTTTTTCCGCTTCACATCCACCTCCCCAGCCCATCGTCAGTTAGGGGGCTTATCCATGAGACAGAGGGCAACGTTTATACTCATTCTCATCATCTTCAAAAGTATACACGGACTTGCCCCACCCTCTGTATCGTTTCATCTCTCTCCCTACCCTCCTCTTCACTCCCTTTGATCATCCGTGGCTCACCTCATTGCCCTCTCTCGTGCTCCTGGCGCTCCCTCTCATTTCCGCTCTCTTCCTCTCCTCACTCCTACTTCTTTAGGTTGACGCATCGGTTCACGTGCAGCTGCTTTGAAGAGATTTTGCTGGGCAAGCTTCTCCTTCTTAGCAGAGTCGTGTTTGGCTCCTGTGTCGGCTTCAGAGTCTTTCGTGGACAGAACTAGTGCAGCTCTGCAGGACCACGTCTCACCTGGCCCTGCTGCGTACTGTTCACTTCAACTTCACCAGAGTTCCTCTTCTCTACTCCTGCACGCTGCCAGCCTGCTACTGATGTTTCCTGCTCTCCCCACGGTTCTTCTCTGTGTGTTTGCCTCTACCTATGAACTTGCTTCCTGCTCTGCACACTCTGCAGCCCTCCTCTCCCCTTCTTTGATCTGTCAGCTGCAGTTGATATCCAGGTTTAAATGTCCTGCATAGCTGACTTGGAGCCTGACAAGTAGCCTGTAGATTACACTTGGTGTCACATTCCCTCTACATTGACTCCTTGCTCCTCTTCCTCGTAGTACATGAGTACTTGAGGCTTTCTGGGACTTGGAATCCAAGGAAGTTCCAATGATTTCAAGTTACATTGTGGGACAGCTTTATACTGACAACAATCACCATAAACATTAGATGTTGAATATGTTCAAGGCTTATCATGCACACATGAAGAATGAAATAGGGTTTTGTTGGAACAAAGTAGCTATTAGACATCTACATCTAAATGGTTCTGAACAATGACAACATGCCATCAAAAAGTCTGGAATTAAGGGATCTTCTTCACAAGAAAGAGAACAATACTTCTTTTCTCCTGCTGGAGTCACCACTCTCCCCTGACAGCCATCTCCTCCTATGTGATCCACCCACAGAAGGCCACCCCAAGGGTCAGGATCAGGTAGTGGCTACTTTCCTCTGGCCACATTGGAGGACACTTTAGGCTGGGGATGAGTGATGACTCTGCAGGATTCATCCTACCTCACACTTATCACTTTTACATGCTGCAACATTTAACAAGTGGCTGAGTAATGCTTTTTGTGACTCCTCACAATGATTTCACAACCAAATCCCGTCCACATAAAGTTCCCATCAAAACCACAATGCATTACACCCGGTATCCAGTCATAATTTCGAATACAATATATTCGAAAGTAAAAATGTCGAAAATATTTAGTCGAAAAACAAAAATGTCGAAAAACAAAAATGTCGACTTTTTTTCGACTTTTTTCGATTTTATGTGTTAATAATAAATATTTTATTAAAAATTTTTTTAAAAATAATTAAAGCTATTTCCATGGGGGGTGGGGGTGATGGGGAGGATGGGGGGGGTTGGGGATAGGGGTTTGGGATGGTTTTTTAAATAATTAATTAATTATTTAATATTATATTAAAGATTTTTTTAAAATAATTAAAGGTATATCTATGGGGGGTGGGGGGGATGGGGAGGAGGGGGGGGTTGGGGTAGGTGTTTGGGATGGGGGGGGGGGGTTGGGGGGGACCCCCCCCATAATAAATGTTACTATCTGGGTAAAAAAAAAAAAAAAAAAAAGTGTTTTGGGTTTTCAATTTTTTTTTTGACATTTTTTTTTCTAAATTATGACTTTTCCTATTATATGTATGTGTTTTCGACATTTTGCTATTCGACATTATGTTTTCGACTTTTTGTCTATAAACCATTACACCCACATTCACATCACATCCCCAATGCAGTCACAACATCCACATTACAATTTCACCCACCTCAAAATCACAATTATATCACAGCCAACCCATATTGACATTACACACAGTCTGCTGTGGGCTATTTCACTGCTGTCAGCAGGCAGGGCAATACCAGATAATAATTCTGGTGCCTGGCAGGTTATGGCAACAACTATTAGACTGGCCTGGTGGCTGCAGTCTTTCTCTCCTTCTGTCTCAGAGGTTTGCATGGGGGTCCTTCTTGGGCCGTATTGAGTGCTGGAATTTCGGTCGCTGCAGGCTGTGCTCTCCTGATCGGCACAGCTGGTTTACTTCTTCCTGTGTTCGGAGGATTCTTTCCCTGGCTGATGGATGCATGTGGGCAAGGAAGTGGTCTCTTCTAGTCGTGCTTGCCTCTGAGGGGCAGGGTTCGTGGGTTTGAGGAATTGTTGTTGCCCCTTCTTCAGCTGAGGGGTTCAGTACCTCTGGTATGAGGTCATGGAGGCACTTCTTGGTGCCCAGTTGATCAGGGGAGTCTGGTCCTCTTCTTCGTCTTTCTCATCTTCTGCCTCCATGGGGTGTCCCTGGCTGTGATTCAGTGGTTGCTGTTGTTTCTCTAGTGTCGGCTTCCATGGGCTTCTGGGATCCTGTTGGAGGAGATGGGTCCTCCTCTCCGAGGTCTGTCTGTTTCAGCCCGCTCCTGTGTGACAATTCCCTGTTCTTGGACTCTAGGCTTCAGAGTTGTGTGGCTGGTGGGTTCCTGCATGTGTCGTCCCTGTTAAGGGTTGCGACTTCTTCCTCCCCGACTTGGTGACCGAGAATGGTCTCTTGCCTGGTTTGGTGGGAAGTCCTTCTTGGCTGTAGTGGAGGAGGCTGTTGGGGGCCCAGTGGGCCATATGGCGGCTGCGACTCTGCAGTGGGCCCTTGTGGACTCCCGTTGGATGCTCTGTGCTGCCGTCTATGGGTTCTACACTTGGGCGCCTGTCCTCGCTGCCATGCTGATGCTATTGGCTCTACGTTCAGTTTCAGTTTCTCCTTCGGTGGATGTGGCTGAGCCATGACTATGTGGGTCTGTGTTTCCACCAAGCATCCTCTCCATTTGTGGGTTGGTAGGCCAGGGAACCCCACATAGTGGCTGCCTTTCAGCTCCCTTTTGTGGGGTTTTTCCTCTTTGGAGATACCTTGGCTGTTGCAGTTCTCACGGTGTTCCTGGGTGGATGTACGTGCAAGGTCGGTGGCATGACTGTCATCTTCCACCAAGAGATGAATGTCCTCTGCAGCTGGGCACTAGGCCCGGCGTCCTGGTGGTAGCCCTTTGTCGTTCCTGTGAGTTTTGCCCCATTTTGGTGCATCGTGACCCCTTGTATCAATTCCTACTTCCCTTGGTGGGAAGGGGGTCTGGTTGGTGTTTTGGTCCCAGGTCCTCTTTGGAGTTTGTTTGTTAAAATCAATGATATGTGCTTTCCCCTGAAAATCATTAACCATGCTTTATCCTCTGTTAAGAGTCTAAAATCCTTAAAATACCTAGTAAAACAAATATTCCTCTCATCTAATCATTTCGGACAGCTCACCACCAGATGTCTGTTTCCAAATTACCATGGTTATTGCAAAACCGACAATTTCTCTGTGTCAGAGGCCATTTAAGTCTAGAACCTAATACCCCCTTTGTCGGTCATAAATTGAACCGAAATCTTAAGGACCAAGACCGGAATCTACTGCATGGAAATGTTTGCAAATAAAGCGGGAAAACATTCAAGGACTTCCCTACCTTATACAAATAGGTTAAATGCCAACTATGGCGTATCAGCATAAAAAGGCTAAATGGGTGAGGAAGAAAGATACTAGGTAATTAGGCATTCCTAGCATAGCCCTAGTTTAGGAGGTAGTGGAACTTTGCCTAGCTCCGGAAATGTGAGCATTCACCCTACTTCCTTTGTTGCTGACTGACTTCTCATATTTCTTTAAAGAGAGCCATCCACACTCATTTACCCTGGTTCCAACCTTATCTTTGATCCTCTATATGAGTCCCTGGTCTGTCTTGTGTTGCTCCCTCGGACCATGACAGGTATTAGAATGTCTCTGTTATGACCTTTCACATCTTACGTATCGTTCTGTAACTTATTATGCGGCCCATCATATGGTGAACTTTCAAACAAGTGGTACTGTGGCATCGGGGCAAGCTGTCTAGTGTATGTGTTAGGCATGGGACCGGTGAGCAGTGCGGGGAGCGAAGAATAAAGACATGTTGGCAATTGCTCCCGTGTCCGCGTCTTATGCTGAAGCGCTCTGCGGGCTAGGAAGGTTTAGGCATGGGCAGCCCCCTTAGTCTAAAGACAACAGATACGTAAGTACCTACCTGAAATCGGAGCACATCCTATCCTACTGGGACATTTGGGTTCAAATGTGAATTTTGCAGCCCAGTTTTCAGAAGAAATTAGATGAAATGGCATTGGATGTACAGGCATTCCTGAAGGGGAACACATGATTGCTTGCAATACGTCTGATGGCAGGTCTGCCGCAGTGCACAGGGACCGTCCTGAACACCATCTGCTCATCAGAAAACTGGGCACCCAATAAGAACACTTCATGCAAAGTGGATACACATGAGTGCCGCTGCCACACACGGGAATACACCAATCCTAAATCACATTTGAGTAGAAACTACCCCATTTCCGAATAATCATAAGTGATCATTACAAAATGGAGAATCCTATGCCAGGAACTGTAATGCAGAGCATCATTCATGGGCGAGTAA
Organism: Ambystoma mexicanum; assembly: GCF_040938575.1. Classification (NCBI taxonomy): domain Eukaryota; kingdom Metazoa; phylum Chordata; class Amphibia; order Caudata; family Ambystomatidae; genus Ambystoma; species Ambystoma mexicanum. The sequence goes on along the minus strand of NC_090922.1, from coordinate 1,209,451,378 downwards.
AATATAAATCGCAGTGGCCTGAAAATCGAATCAAAGTTGCTAGTGTATGCAAGGCTGCTTTCGCTGCATGCTGAGGGGTGCTGCTGCTACACGGATGTTTAATGTGCCTGCCAAATACATAATGGCACTCTCAGTGTGCTAGAGTTCAGCTCAGTGCCACACTCTGTCAATTTACACTTTGTCATGCCAATTCCAGGCTGGGTTCAAACTGCCCCAGTTTATCCTGTACTACACGGCTACGTCTAACAGTGCTACCCTAGTTCTGTCCTAGTTAAGCACCTTGACATTCTAGTTCCTACATTGTACCCCCCAAAACATCCTAACCTACCACACAAAAATGACCATGCCATTTTAACATTGCCCCCGAAAATTGCTCATGCCAGTTTTATCAGTGCCATGTCATTCATGTGCCATATTGAAATGCCAGTTTCTACATTGACCCCATTGCTCCGACCCCCGTACACTGGCCATTATTGCAGTAACCTTACTAAAGCCCTATTTCTCTCGCCACTGCAAGATTGCAACTGATTACTGTGGTCTCCTGGTGGTGCAAACAGGAAAAGAGAAGCAGGGATAGAGGTTGTAAGCTATCGATCTCTGCAATCATGCCTCCAAGCCCATTCGCAGCCAACACAACCTGTGCATGTGCTATTAATGCCCCAGGCTGTAACATTGCTGTGTTCTTCAGAACTCCTGTGAACTGGACAGTGAGGTGTCATCCGAGATCTACAAATAGACACAACCACACATGCCACGGTGTGGCATGTGGGCCTGCACAGGTCTGTGTCTCTCATTAGACAAAGACTAACTTCTATGTCCAGATGAATGCTGCAAGCTGAGCCTGTGGGGGGAAGTAGCCTGCTCTGCTCAGCCCACCCTCTCTGCTCGTCTGGGGAGCGGACGAAGCATCATTGTTCATCAAAGAGTGGAAACACACCGTGTCCTCATCTTGAAGATATCCAGATCCCTCAACTGTGAGGTATTCATCAGAACTCTCCTCTCATGTCACACTTGCTAGGAGCATACATGGACCTTCAATGGAGATCTGTGTGACCATCACCATTGGCGTGCATTCGCTTTGGTCAATGTCTCTCCTTAAGCTTTTGTGAACTCCTTTCTAGTGTATATGCTCATCAGGAGAGGACAGGGTTGTGAAGAATTAGGTCTCACCTGATCCTCTGCATTGCAGAGTTGTAACATGAACTCAGCAATAAATTCATTGGATACCAGTCCACAATCCACTCTCAGGCAGCCAGGCAACATATTCCATTATCTATTCAGGGCCAGGTAGGACCATTTAAAGAACACCGTCCCTACCATGGTACTGGCCTACCTCTTCAGCTTAATGGGTAGATTGTTGTAAAGTGTCTTCAGCAGCTGGGCACCTGTTTTTTTTGGGATCTACTTTTGCATCAAGAACTTAAAGGGCGGTTTTCCAGATGTCCTTTCATGGCTACACCAAACATAATGTCAGCATTCATTTTAGACACATGAAATAGGGCGACTGTAGCTCCAAGAAGCAACAGAGACATATAACACTCTCCATCAAGACGTGCTGTACATATAACACTTTGGGTCTATTTGACCTAAAACCTTTGACCTAATCACATTTGATCAAATTTATTTGACCCCTTTTCAGTTTAAAATGAGGGGGGAGACCTCTGCAACCCCGTCACCACTTCCCCTCAACCTAATCTATACCCATACCCACTCCATAAATATATATTGAAACAAATTTGACCGAAAAACACATTTTTTAGATCAATTATGCTAATACCCATACTAACAAGGTGATGTGTGGCCTGCAATTGAGATCAGAATAGGGAAACCTGGAAGAGGGACTGGAGCATCTTACGTTCGGGAACACGGGTTTAAAATCATGAAACTGAGTAAGAATGTAGGTTTTTAGCATTGCTGCTGTACCTGGAAGGTCTTGAGAAGGGCCCGGGACATTTCTTCTCCATCTGGATCCTCCACACGTGTAGATCACCGCTCTGATGAACTCCCTGCCGCAAAGCTTCACAGATGGGCCGTCTGCTTTCACTACAGAATGTGCAGCCAGGAGAGAGAGAAGAAAGAAACACAGAAGAGAAGCCCTCATCTTGCTAAAAGCACTTGCAGAGCTGAGTTTGCCAAAGGAGCTGGATTCCGTGCAAAGGGAAGGAAGCCAGCGAGAGGTGTGAAGTGGCTCAGACACTGCAGCCAATTTATACTGACTTTGCCGCCCGGTTATTGGCTAATGGACGGTGTCCTGATGATGCCCCTGTTGTTTGCTAGGGGATGAGTCTGGCATAGCTAGTAAGGCATTACATGATTTGGCATTTCCTAGTGCACATCAGTCTAGTAAAACAGCCATTAGAAGACTATTTAGAAGCGCCATGCCAGCACAAATGATGTAAACATGGCATTAGGGGCCTACTGCAAACATTCGGCAATGGCCGTCTTCCTCTCCTCTTTATGTTCTGTAGACTTTGGGGCCTGCATCCACTTGCGTGCACGTCGTTTTATTGCCGAACATTCGCTGATGTACGAATGACTACAAGCCAATTACACGTCACTTATTCAGCTGGATGCAAAATACTGTGTCAACTCAGCCATGACAGGCAGCAGCGGGAGGAGGAAAATAAGTAAACAACGTAAGTTTCAATCAAGAATAAACCAGTGCTTTAACAAAGCCCCGTTAAGTCGGTGGATCTCCTCTTTCCATGGAAAGGCAAGGCTCCTATGCGTATATGCCTGTTTAAAGATGAGTGGCTCGCCACTCAACCTATATATGGATGGTTGTTGAGAACAGATTTTAACGTGAGCATGAACTCACACTTTTAAGGGACTAATCCAGTGGTGAGAGCTCATGTGTGTAAAATTGTCATTTTATTTATTCCTATTATTCCATACACAATGTATGCTGTCGATTACGCTCATTTGCAATGCAGTGAAGATGACGTGTTTTGCGCTGACGCACTTCATCAGGGCTTATACAAATTGATCTATTCATCCAGCTGTTTGGAATGAATTTGTACGTAGGTTTTGAATCCCTTCAAAGGGCTTGTTTTTATGCAAAGTATAAGGGTTCTGCTTTCACTGTGTGGAAGCCCGGGTCCTCCAAAGCACAGTATACATTGAATGCATAGTTATATGAATAACCGAAAATGATAATTTCAAACAAGCTCTCACTGCTAGATTGTTCTCATAAAAATTTAGTGAATTTTAAAGTGAAAATAGTTTCTCAAAAAAACCTTGTGATATTGGCGTGAGTTCCAATCCACTCATTCTAGAACAGGGACGGGCAGGACGCCTGATGTCGCTTGACCCTTATTACTGAAAATTCATATTCACTCCAATGAGCCATAAAATACATTTTATTTCGGCAATAAGAAAACAATTTCCATAAAAAGAAAAACATACAAAAATACAATAATAAGACATTGTAGTGCAGATAAAAGAGATAAAGGATATATTTAAAATGTGATACACCCCGGCGCACAATTAAAATGGCAAATCAATCTACAATCTAAGATTGTAAGATTTCAGTAAACATTTCCTTATATGCAGAGCATGGTAAACAAAAATGACACGAGAGCCCAGCCAGCCGTGGTGGGTCGCCCCATAGCGCAAATAAAGCTAGTCGGGTCTATACTGGAAAAACCCTAATTCACGCAAACGCGGTCTCAGGGTTTTTGCTCTAACTTCTGAAAAAATCGAGCAAAGCAGCAGGAAATGGGCCAAGTCCTGCCTGGGAGCGTCACACAGCAAACAGGACTGGACATCGCCATCACTGCCCCACGCCGCAACCTCCGCTCTCAAAGGGAGACACTTAAAGCATGCCCTTGTAATCGGCACTGGCCGAGAAGGGTTTTTAGCCCACAGAAATCCAATACGTATGTATCCCTCTTGAGATCACAAGAAAAGAGCAGTCACAGTGTTGACTTTTTTGCCACTACCCTTCAGTTCTCCCCTTATACTGGAGTGGTATACTGCAAATACACTTTTACATTCAAGGGGGAAAAAGATCGTGGATACCTCACATGCTGCTTTTTGATTAGGCGCAAGACTTGGGCACCCCATTCTGCCAACGTACGAGTTGATAAAAACCAGAGATAACGCACATACATGGATCATTCAGATGTCCATCCTAGCAGGCAACCTATTAGGGTGATTTCTGGGGGCTGTCCTAAAGGTAGAACTATGGGGGACCCGGACGAAAAGACCAGACTCTTATGATAAGCGCAGCAGAGCAGTCAGGATAGCAGTTAGGCACAATTAATCCCAATAGTTACCGTAAAAAGAATATAACACATTGCAACACTGAAAAATATTACAAGTTCACACACATATTTTATTTATTCATTGTTTTCTTGTTAGGTGCATATACAGCTAGTAAAATACTGTTTCAAAGCACCAACAGGGCGAGGGAAGGGACCAACTATGCCTTGTGAGTATTCAGAAGGTGCACGTGCTGCAAGGAAGTGGGAAGAGGCCGTAAGTGCTAGGGAGACGGGGCTCATGGGTGAACCACAGATGAAGTGCTTGTGTTAATTGAGTGCTGCATGGCCAGGGGCCATGCTACGTGTAAGTGCGAATATCCAAGTGTGGAGGGTGTGCAAGGCAAGTGCTGAGGGTAGACAGGAGCTGAGACAATTGGGTGGGGGAGGTAGGGGCCCTGAGGATGCATAAGGGCCCCGGACACCAGTCACAGCAAGTCTTGAGGAGCTTCTGGAATTCAAGGAAGTCAGGCTTAAGGCGCAGAGACAGGAGAAGGCTGTTCCATAGGAGGGAGCCAGCTGAGGAAAGCGATCGACCACCTACCCTCTGCTTAGCAAAACGCTTTACACACAGAGTTGGTTTACAGATGAGCTTAGTGGTCTAGAGGTAGAGCATTTAGTGAGATCAAGTTGAAGATAGTGTGGTCCCCGGGCCCAGACAGCCTTTCTTAAGGCCAATGATAAGTCTTGCTGACTTATTCGGATTAGCTGGAGTGGTCGCAGAGTGGGTGAAGGTAGATTAAGGAGGAGGCTGTTGTAATAGCCAAGCCTAGAGAGATCCAGGGCTCGGGTAACATTAAGCCTCTGGGGAAAGTGAGGAAGGGGAGAATTCCTTTGAGAAGGAAGAGCTGAAAGTGGGACTTCTTGGCAAAGTCCTGAGTGTGAGGAAGGAATGAAAGAGGTTTCTGGCTGTTTCAATCGAAAGGAGCAGGGGGAGAGCCCACGGAGGAAGGCCAGAGTGAAGGGAAGAAGGAGAGAGCAGGGGTCCAAATGGGAAAGATCTCAGTTTAGGCAGAGATCGTTGGAGGTGCACCAAGACTGGATGGCAGATAGGCAGTCAGGTATGAAGGAGGGTGCAAGGGGGTCATTAGGAAGTTTGAAAAAGTGCTGTGTGTCATCTGCGTAACACTGGAAGTTGGAGGAGGAGTAGATAAGGTGTGCAAGCAGAGCAAGGTAGATTTTAAAGAGCCAAGAGGAGAAGATAGAACCCTGGTGGAGACCACAGGTGGAAAAGGAAGTAGAAGAGGAGAAGGTGCCCAGGATGATTTGGGAAGAGCAGTCAGTAAGAAAGGATGCCTTTGTATGAGGATGGAATAGTTGACTGTGTCAAAGGCAGAGGAGAGATCGAGAAGGATGAAGACAGCTGGGGAGTTGGAGTCCAGCGATTGAACCAGTTCTTCACGGGTGTACAGAAGAGCCGTTTCCGTGCCTCTGGATGCTAGGTATCCAGATTGATGGTTGTTGAGAACATCAACAAGTTCAGTGTGTGAGTTGAGTTCGGACAATGCCAACTTCTCCAGCAGCTTCCCCAGCAAGGGGGTGATGGAAATAGGGCGGTATTTGGCAGGGCAGGTAGGGTCTGCTGAAGGTTTTTTCAGAAGTGAACACACAAGGGAGTGCTTAAGGGAGGAGGGGAAAGATCCAGTGTCAAGAGAGTCATTGCAGATCTATCTTAAGAAAAATTAAGTACTCAGGTGAAACAACACTCAGCAGACCATAGTTTAGACATACAAATAGTTAATGGCCAGTTAAGGCCTTATGCACTCTTTACCCTAAAATGCAAGCCACATACCCGGTGGAAGATAGTACACTAATGTACCTTTAGAGGTAAATAGAGATTAGACTCATAGATAATATTACAAACAGTAATTACAATCATGTTCATAATCCAAGAGTATCACACGTCACCTGTTATACCATAAATACAAGCAGGATGCAGAATACGTATGCACACCATACAGTTATAGCACTTAGAAGTAGTAGACATGAAAATACAGCATGCCCTTCATGTTCTGCATGTCCAACACAGCCCATAAGAGCTTCCAAAGTCCAGGATATATTTTCGTAAGTCAGTCGCTAGGCCCAAAAGTGCACCAACAGGACAAACTCAGTAGGCTGACCTGTGATTATGATGAACATCCAGATAAGTCCCAGTTTCTCTCAACAGGTGCCTAGAAGAAAGCAGCCCAACCAGTCAACCCCAGTGGAGACCTATAAGAAGAAACTGAGTAGAGGGGTCAAGACCCATCAGCACCAGAGCAGGATTAATCCCCTAATGAAAACTAATGCAGAAATGCAGTTGAATGGAACTTGCATAACCTGACAACAACAGACCATGGGGACCCCTGATGATCAGTATCTTGAATACGTATCTTGAATAGCCCGCCAACAAAAGACCCAAAGGTAAGTACCTACAGTGTTAGTTATTGAAAATAGCATTCCAGGAAAGCACAGCAATACGGTAAGTAAGTGCTTCAATTTTACAGGGTGATGTGAAGGATCCGGTCACACAGGGACTTGAATCCTGAACCAATGATGACCCCCATAGCCTAAAAGACAAACAATTGTCCTTAACAGAAGAGACCTACCATCCAGAAGTGGAATCAGCATCAGAAATGGCTTGATGAGTATGGAGGAACCTGCATGTGGCAAATCCCATTGGTTCAGCAGGTAAACGCAGAGGTCACACCAGTACAAATGAACTCAATAGCAAGGCAATGGTGATGGTGACCTAGGACAGCCCAGAGAAGCACATTTGTTTGGGCGCTGGGGTCCCTTTCAGGCATTGGAGGCTTCCAGCACCAATGCAGGAGACCCTGGCAACAAACGCTGGAAAGCTGCAGTAAAGTGGCAGGGAAAATGATCCCAGGATGGAAGGGCTGACCCAAGCAGATGAGAAGGACCAGCAACCGTCTGAGAAAGTGCCACGAAAGGCATCCAGTACACGAAAATGCAAACCGGAGTACAGGCAAGAGATACCAGTCCCGCCATTGTGGCCAGACTGGGTCTCAAAATCAGCTATGGTTTATGGTGGCAAAATGACCAGCAGGTAATCCCACCTGCTTACCTTCTGAAAATTGAGAGGAACTGAGGGTTGGGACAAGGTTTCCCATATATGTAATTTCCCCAATAGGGACTGGCTTCTGCCAGCCCACCAATCCCCTTAGGGGGATTTAAAACAAAGGTTTTGATGGCCAGCCAACCAAGTTGGCCCCAGAAACCACCAAACACCCAGGTCCACACCCATGGGAAGAGTAGTGGCCGGTCCAGGGCCAGGAACTGGCCTAGACCAGTTCAAACCACTACACAGGGTTCCATCATTGGTTCACAAAAATACCACATGTGTATAATGTGTATAATGGCAATGCTATGCCTGCCTAATGGATTCCCTGAACAAAGGAACCCCCTAAAATACAATACCATTAGAGCCCAATGGCTACCATTGAGGTACATTCAGTTACTAATGCAGCAAAGCGTCTTGCAGCCCTGAAGAAGACAAAACTAAAGATTATCTGCCATCAGTCTATCCCCTAAAACCAATTTAGATTGATAAAATCTCCATGGGGCAAACATGTGGTGCTTAAGTAGCATCCCTTGGCTTGGGAGCTTCATGGGCGACTCAGAACCGTAAACTCTTATTGAGTGAAAAAGAGATATGATGGCAGTGAGAAGTCAGCAGAAGTCCCTCTGAACACCAACATTTTCGAAAACCCCAAAACCAAAGGGACGAAAATGCTAAAAGGGTAGGGGTTCCCATAAGATGAGACTGTAGAACCCCCAGAAACTGAATTCTGCTCTAAAACACCACACCACAGACGTTAAGCAGAAGCAACAAATCCCTTTCAAGGGAGGTCACCCAGTTCTTGTCAGTTAAAATGCCCTTGGATGACATAATAACTTTTTGGAGTTGTCTCTAACTAAACTTTGCTGATAAGACTCAGCCTCGGTAGACTGAAGGACCTACAACACCCTTTTGAAATGTTCTTCCTACTAAGAGAGTGGGTCTGTTCTGAAATACACACAAATAAGGTTTCTTCCTCTCTACCTATAGTAGGCTTTTTAACAGGGCCCTCAGTAGAGGGTCCTAATGATCCAGAGTGGTGGTCTCCATCAAATTAGATCCTAGACCCCTCAGGAATCCTATCCACCTCTAGGGTAAGAACAGGTTGGTTCACATGCTTCTTGACACAAGGTCTAGGGGAAGAATTAGGCCTAGTGTTCCTCTTCCTCTTGGATCTGGGTAGGTGTTCATAGCTAGAGGTTGCCACTTGACAATCAAATTCACTAAAGAGAGGAGTTTAACCTCACAGCTCCTACAAGGAGAGTTGTCCCTCTAAAGATACCCCTCACTTCCAAGTCATTCCACAGTAACACTCAGTCAGGGACTTTTTCTTGGTCTCTAATAGGAAGGACTTACTTCTTGTCAACTATCTAGAGATAACATGAACTACAGGGTAGGTCTGAAGGAGACCACTAGATAAATTAGTCGATTTCAAGGGGTTATTTACCAGATCCTCTGTACCAAAGAAAGTAGTGTCTACAACAATCGGACTTGCAGAAGTGTCTCATAACCCAGTAGTTGCTTTGGCATCTACACAAACGGGATGGATGTACTTTTGCGCACTAAGAGGAAACTCTACTTCTATTTTTGGATGCGAGGCCTTGCCCAAGTAGATGAGGAGCACCAGCAGCAGGATGAGGAAGACCCTATAAGGATGGCCCACCACTTGAAAATGCAATCCAGAGCAGAGGAAAGAGACACCAGTCCCACCAGTATTGCCACACTGGGTCTGAAAATTGTTCACAATGGCTTTGATTGGCTTAATCATCCAGCAGGCAAGCCAACAAGGCTACTTCTCGCAATCTGCTCTACCCCTACCTTCTCCTCATTCCGCACCTCCCTTAAATCTCTCCTTCTACATTCTCCTCCTTGAAACCCCTTCCCCCTCCTGCTTCCCCTCCCTACTTTATCTTTCCCCTTGAATATCTCCCTCCCCTCCCCCACCTCCCCACTTTCACCTTTTCCCCTTCCCTCATCCTTCTCCTCCTCACCCCTCCCCCTCCCACACAGTCCTACTCCACTACTCTCCCTATTCCCTTCAGTTAATTGCTCTTCTTACTGTTTTGTTGACTGATTCATATTGTAATTTGCTTCTACCGTTATATTGTTTTATGTTTCATGTATTAAGTTGTTCAATTGTGCAGCGCTTTGGTGTAAAGCGCTATATATACAAATAAATACAAATACAAATACATTACAAAAATCGAGCAGAAAAATGTGTAGGAACAGGGTTTCCCCAATATGCAACTTAATTCACAGGTGCTGGCTCCTGCCAGCTCACCATTCCCATTAGGGGATTTGAAATATAGGTTTTCATAGCCAGCCAATCAGGTTAACCCCAAAAACCACCAAAGAGCCATACCAACCCCCATAGAAAGTGTAGTGGCCTGCCCAGGGCCAGGAGCTGAGCTACCCCACTTCAAACCACTTTAGAGGGTTCCATCTTGGGCTCAAAAAGAGTACGCGCAGGTACAATGTCCATTTGAGGCCTGCCTCATTGTTTCCCTGAACAAAGGAAGTCCCTAAAACAAAATGGCTGAGACTAGGACTTAAAAAAAACAGAACCCCAATGGCTACGATAATGGTTCATTGGGCTATTTATAGGGTAAATCGTCTTGCACGCTCGGTGACACAAATGAAATATTAGCTGCCATCAGGCTACCCCCTAAAACCAATGGAGGGTGAAATCACTGTAAAGCAAAATGGAGCTGCTTAAGAAGTACCCTTGGGCTTGGGAGTATGGGTGACCATTTACCATATACTCTTAATAAGGGAATAAGAGATGTAGTTGCGGGGGGACTTCAGTAGAAGTCCCTCTGACTACCAAAATAAACTTGAAAACCCACAAAACAAAGGTGAACTGCAAAAAGAGTAGTGATCCCATAAAATGAGAAAGCAGAATCCCCAAAAATGGAATTCTGCCCGAACACAGGCGTTGAAGGTCTTTGAGAATACAAAATACTTGGAGTCCTGCCTTATTACACCTTTACATGTGTCCCTTTGTTGACTGTTGATACGTTATTCCACAGTTTATCCCCATTTCAAGAAGAATACTCACTGTCTGAACCTAGAGGGCCACCAACAGCTCTACTCGTCTTGTCAGGTCATTTTGAGAGTGCCTTCCAAAAGTTATTTGAATTCATGCTTTTCTTAAAAATCATTAATAATCATACTTACACTTGATTTTGCAATTAACTACCAGTAAGTGTATAACACATTAGAATGGTGAAGGTTGCAGCAGTGTTGGAGTACCCTCTTATAGGTCTGCCACAACAAATCCTTTGTGTACGCCCTACACTCCAATTTCCTATAGCTGTAAATGATCTCCAAGCTGCGCAAGCTCTACAGAACCAACACTGACCTTTGAGGCTCCATTTCCTTTGAGGGGAGGATGATTTGAGAGAGAGCCATGCTGTCGCTACTGCCCCACCATTATGCAACTACTATGCCACGAATCACAGCAACAGCCAGAGTTAAAGGAAGGTCCTGGCTGAGGCCTAGCTGCTGACTTGTCATGGAGCATGACCTTTGACTTGCACACATATTGGTAGCAGGGTATTAACATTTGCTAAGGAAGAGCAGGTATCCTGGTGATGACTGGTCAGGGCTTGTGTTGCAGTGCTGTTTTAGTAGCATCCTCTAGGATGGGAAGCTGTGACTGAGTGAGTGGGGCAGATGTCCCACGCACTTTGGTTGGCAGTGTCTTTGGGTGCTCTGGCTCTGGCATCAATCGAAAAAATACAATTTTACAGCATTGTCCTCCCAGGGTTGAGTGGCGGCCTGCAGTCCTCCCTCTTTCTCCATGCAGGAGGAAGAAGAGAACTGTCTTACATCCTTCATTTGGTCCTTCCAGAGGTGGCATTGCAGTTCCATGTCCACCGGGGAATGGTGGAAACTAGAAAATGTTTTCAGATTTGGCGTGTCACGCTCCGCTTGTTCAATTTAATTGAAATCATATGGTTGATGAATGAAATATGAAATAACTGCAGAGATTGCAACACAAATATATATTTAATTCGCCACAGGGTCAGCCGACAAGTGTTTCGACCAAAGTCGTCTTCAAGGTAAACGTCCTTGGAGTTGGAGTAACTGTGGTTACTTCTCCAGCTGAGTTGAATACTTTAAATTGAATATTCCCCCAAAATTATGATTCTCTATAGTTCTCGCCCCACAGACTGAAATATGTGTGATTATTCCTGTCATTAAAGAGTCATTCGTAGGACTGATGGATGCGAGTTTGCGCATCAATTAGCCTGCCCTACATGCAAAAGTCGTCCTGGGTTGTATCCCTTGAATGGCGCGCGTTCCATTCAAGGGATACATGCATGCAGGACAGGCCACTTGATGCGCAAACTCGCATCCATCGGGCCTATGAATTCATCTTTAATGACAGGAATAATCACACATATTCCACCTAAGTGTGGGACATGCTATCATTCACAATTCCATCTAAGTGTGGCATATGCTATCATTCACAATTCCATCTAAGTGTGGCATATGCTATCATTCACAATTCCATCTAAGCGGGGGACATGCTATCATTCGCTATTGCACCTAAGTATGGGACATGCTATCATTCAAAATTCCGTCTAAGTGTGGCACATGCTAACATTCACAATTCCATCTAAGTGTGGCAAATGCTACCATTCACAATTCAATCTAAGTGCGGCACATGATATCATTCACAATTCCATCTAAGTGAGGCATGTGCTATCATTTACAATTCCAACTAAGTGAGGGGTATGGTACCAATCATAGTTCTATCTAGATGAGGTAGATGCTATAATTTCTAATTCCATCTAAGTGTGGCACATGCTATCATCTACAATTCCAACCAAGTGAGGGATATGCTGCCAATCATAATTCTATCTAGGTGCGGCACATTTTTATCATTTCTAATTCCATCTAAGTGTGGCACATGCTGCCATTCACAATTCCATCCAAGTGTGGCACATGCTATCATCTACAATTCCATCCAAGTGAGGGATATGCTACCAATCATAATTCTATCTAGGTGCGGCACATTTTTATCATTTCTAATTCCATCTAAGTGTGGTACATGCTATCATTCACAATTTAATCAAAGTGTGGCACATGCTACCATTTCCAATTCCAACCAAATGAGGGATATGTTACCAATCATACTTCTATCTAGGTGAGGTACATGCTATCATTCACAATTCCATCAAAGTGTGGCACATGCTACCATTTGCAATTCCATTTAAGTGTGACACTTAGTAACATTCACAGTTTCATTTAAGTGTGGCGCATGCTAACATTCACATTTCTATCTAGATGCAACACAGCCTAAAGTTAAGAATTCCATGTGAGTGTAGCACATGCTAACATCCATGATCCTATCTAGATGTGACGCAGGCTGAAGTTAAGAGTACGATCAAAGTGTGGTGTATGCTAACATTCACATTTCTATCCAGATGTGACACAGGTTAAAGTTAAGGATTCCATCTGAGTGCGGTGTATGCTAACATTCACATTTCTATCTAGATGCAACGCAGGCTAAAGTTAAGAATTCCATCTGAGTGTGGTGCATGTTAACATTCACATTTCTATCTAGATGCAACGCAGGCTAAAGTTAAGAATTCCATCTGAGTGTGGCACATGCTAACATTCATAATCCTATCTAGATGTGATGCAGGCTAAAGTTAAGAATTCCATCATTCCATCTAAGTGTGGCGTTTGCTAATCTTCAATATCCTGTCTAGATGTGTGGCAGGCTAGTGATCACGATTCCATCGAAGTGTGGCATTTGGTAACAACCACAGTTTCATCTAAGTGTGGCTCATGCTAACATTGTTACACCTGTCTAATGTGAGGCTGGCTAATCTTCACCATTCTCTAGGGGAGTGGCACTAGTTAACATTGGCAAGTATGTTAGTATGTTATGCAGGACATCATTTACAGTCCAGCTATGAATAGATTTAGGTTGGTGGCCAAATCTCTCTAGGTGTGCATGGTGTAAGTCTGTGGCAGTTTGTGTTATGGAAAGGTAAGGTAGAGTGGCAGGGGCTTTCTGGAGTAGAGTAATTGCTCTACACCCCACCCAGGCCCCACTTACAGTTTCGTTGGTGTCTGTTCACTGCTGGCCTCACTGGCTTCCCCTGCGGACACCTGCAGACACTTTCTGGAGCCACCTCTGTTGGAGCCGCCCTTGAATTTAGGGCCCTTAGCCAAAGGGCTGCTGGGCAGAGGGCTGCCCTTGGAGGGTCAGTTATGACCAGGCGAGTCGGCCAATCCCAAGAGGTGGAGGGCGGGAGGAGGGACGAAACCAGGAAGGAGATGCCGGGTTGATCGGGGCACACATGGCCTTGGGATACTTTTCCTACACAATTCTAGTAATAATGGAGGGTGGGGGTACGGCTGCACTCACCTGCTGGTGGGAATGGAAAGGAAGCAGGATGCAGCTGCTGGGTTACTAGAACCGCGACAACAACGTGAGAGGGCCAATCCCAGGCGGTGGAGAGCAGGAGGATGGGCAAAACCAGGAAGGAGATGCTATGGGGATCAGGGCACACGGGGCCTCAGGATACTTTGCCTACACAATTCTAGTAAAAATGGAGGGTGGAGATACGGCTGCACTCACCTGCTGGTGGGAATGGAAAGGAAGCAGGAGGCAGCTGCTGGGTTAATAGACCCGCGGCAACAACGTGAGCGGGCCAATCCGAGGTGGTGGAGGGGCGACGCCAGGAAGGAGATGCCGGGGTGATCGGACACACAGGGCCTCGGGATACATGGCCTACACAATTTTAGTAAAAATGGAGGGTGGGGCTACGGCTGCACTCACCTGCTGGTGGGAATGGAAAGAAAGCAGGATGCAGCTGCTGGGTTACTAGACCCATGGAAACAACATGAGAGGGCCAATCCCAGGAGGTGGAGGGTGGGAGGAGGGGAGAAACCAGGAAGGGGATGCCGGGGTGATCGGGGCACACGGGGCCCTGGGATATTTCGCCTACACAATTTTAGTAAAACTGGAGGGTGGGGGCACGGCTGCACTCCCCTGCCGATGGGAATGGAAAGGAAGCAGGAGGCAGCGGCTGGGTTACTAGACCCGCGGCAACAATGTGAGCAGGTCAATCCAAGGTGGTGGAGGGGCGAAACCAGGAAGGAGATGCCACGGTGATCGGGCACACAGGACCTTGGGATACTTTGCCTACACAATTTTAGTGAAAATGGAGGGTGGGGGTATGGCTGCACTCACCTGCTGGTGGGAATGGAAAGGGAGAAGGGAAGAACGAAGGCAACACAAACACGAGAGGGGTTTGCTCAGGATCACACATCCTACCAGACAAAGGTGCCACAAGCACAACAGGCACAGCAGCAGGGGTCAGTGCAAATGCACCCACCGCAAGGGCAATCGCAATAAGCACCTATGCAAACACAACATAATGCGAACATAGGGCAAATATTAACACCTAGCATAGAAAGTGCCACTGTGGTAGGAGGGAACCCTTTCACAGGGACAGGGATGAATGTGTACCCTCAATAGGACAGCTCACAGGGTGACTTGATGTGTTCAGTACTATCCATAACACCAGACCCCCCAAGAGGAACCAACGGTCGATGTGACGATAGGAGGCAAAATCTTTTTCTTTTCTTGTAGACACTGGGGTGACTCACTCTTGTATAAGGGAGGGAAATATCCAATGTCAGGTATTGTCATGAATGCTAAAGGATTCTCAAGAGCTATGAATATAGTTTCTTTTACTGATAAATTACCTATTTCTATAGGGGAATGTGACATGTTTGTCCCCTTGTTGTATTTGCGACAAACACCAGTTAACATTTTGGGAAGAGATTTAATGACGAAACTTAACATGACGATTACATTCATTGATCAAGGAATAGCGTGTCCCTATCCAGGAATACACTATTTAAATTAAGGAGAGTTAATACTGGTGTTTACAGGGCAAGTGGCTCTACAGGGAGTCCTGGTAGATCCAGAAGTCTTCATGTATGGTGTGAGCATTTTATTAGCATGGCTACCTGGATTAGTAGGGAAGATTGTGAGAATACCTGATGAGTTCTTATTCAGACCACAAGTACCTATGGATGAGGAAGAAGGGCAGACTATTGCTATAGACGTGGAAGCAGCTGTAGTAAGAGGAGAAATAGCAATGCTTGAAGGAGTAGATGACAAAGGCAGATCATGGAGGACAGTGATAGCTCTTGAGGAAGGACACAGATTGACTGACATAACAGATGAAGATATGTTCAGAGATGAACATATAGATGATAAGGTAGTGTTTTTCATGAGCATTACATACTGGATAAAGATAGAGAAAAGGGAAGTCCCACAGCAAATGGTGCTAGTGCAGCACCGACAAGTGTTCTTTTAGGAAGGCCTAGAAAAGGTTGCAAGTGTCCTTTTGACTATGGGCCCATATGGTTGTTAAGATGGATTTCTGAACTCTGTCCTGGAGGGGCAGAGGTTCAGAAGTCCAGTCTAGTTTCTTGGAATAGGGTAACCTCTGGACAAGCCAGACCAATCAGGGTAGCAATGGCGGCGGTCAAGACTAGGTCTCAAGAGGGGTGAGGATGACTGAAAGCCGCAATGAGCACACAAAGCAAGGACGCTTACAAATTACTCCAGACAGGTGTTATATTAAAAATATAGACACATTTATTACAAGGCCTTTGTAACATCGACCATAGTAAAGAATCACGGTAAAACTGAAATAAACCAACACATCACAAGCAATACAATAAATATACAAGACCAAGGGGTCTAAGGAATTAGAAGCACAAAATATGCAGACTACCTAGATGGGGAGGAAAACAGGCAGTGCAAGTAATCGTTAGACCCAGTTCAACATCAGAGGCCACCTAACTAGAAGGAAGTCTGAGCCCTATGAAGAGTGGAGCCTTGTGCTCAAAAGTACCTGCACACGTGGGTGCCAACGGGCAAAGGGGAGTCTCTTCAGGGAAATCAGGCAGTTCAGAGAGGTGGACAAAACGATGATGAACAGATCCCTGCTACTCAAACGCGGCCTCCACTTGTGGGCAGAAGCAGGGCGCGAGTGTGGAAAAGGGTTGCTGTTTACGACAGCGATGGAGAGCCACAGGCTCCTGCGGGAGGGCGACCGGTTAGGGTATTGACTACTCACCGGTCCCCGATGCGGGTAGACCCAGGCTTCTCCAGTTCTGTTTCGGTACTGGCAGGTTCAGATGCGATCAGCAGGATGTCTCCACGCCGTGTAGATTCCGCGACAGCAGGAGTCAGGGGCGAGGGTGTCCCAAATGCAGTGAACATGCACAGATTGTTACCACAGCAGGGCAACATGGCAACCGCATGTATTCCGGTCGCAAAGCACACGTCTCACTTCAGACCTGGGAACGCCAAGTGTACGAATCGTGTGAGAGTGCCGAGGACTCGGAATTTAGCAGTAAACCAGATGGCGGTGACAGAGCAAGATTCCTGTGTAGGCTGGCAGTCCGCTGGATGGCCCAGGGACGCTTCCGAAGGCTTACGTACATGATTTGGTGAAGATGCCGAGAATAGTTGTTCCCACTTTTCGAAAGGGTCGAAGCGCCTTTGCAGACCTTCTCGTTCGATCAGAGGCTGAGTGGTTTCGCAGGATGACAGCAGTGCAGGGTGCCAAACCTTCAGCGGGTCACCAGCGATTCCTTGACTCAGCTTCTTAGTTGCAGGATACTTGGCTCCTTATCCTTTGTTCGTGAGAACTCAGGAGATCGACATGGTAGTGAGGTTTTCAGCCTCCTCTTATCCAAAGTTCCCTTTGCGTCAAAACGGAGAGGGCCCAATGGGAGATCCGCTCACAAACACTCACACCTTACGTGGACCTATCACGGACCATGGTGGTCCCAGGCATTCAGGACACTCTAGACTCTCTGGCACCCAGGATGTGTATTGGGAACAGACATCCCAGCCCACATCCTGGAGGCACACACAAGGCATGCAGAAGCCCGCGAAAGCGTTGTGTTTCGCGGGAAAGTGCATGACCAAATAAAGACTGCCCCAGATCGGCTCGACCTGGGGGAAGGTGAAGGGGCAAGACGGTCAGCGGACAGGACAAACAACCTCGTGGCATGGCCATTTTGGAGGCCAGGCCACCCATTTGGGCCAAACGCGGGAAGCGCGGTTAACATGGAAAAAAGGGGTTCAAAACACAAAGAAACGATAGCTGCCACCAGTCCTGTGCGTGACACACTTGCACATTTCATGATAAGTCCAGCGAGAGTTTCTAGGGCCTTTGGAATGACTAGAGACCCAAGAGCGCGGTAATGTAAGTTACGGTGCACTCGTGTTCCATGTTGCTCAAAAGCTGCAACATGAGGAAAGGACTAAGGGAAACAAAGTCTCCCGGTACTGACTGTCTTAAGGGCATGTCAGTTTCCCCGTAAGAATTGAGCGAAAGCCCAGAGGAGCGCGGCGGAAGGCTGCGCTTCTCTGGCAAAGTCTAGATCAGGGTGTAAAACAACAGCAAAAAGTTTGGGGGTTGCCACACGGAAGGAAAATTACCTACAATTATGAAATCTTTCCTAACAATGGTGTAGGCCCATTGAAGGGAATAGGAGACGTTAAAATAAAACTCAAGCCAGGAGCAATTTTACCACGAGCAAAGCAGTACCCTATGTCTCGAGAAGCTGGTGAAGCCATATTTAAGATTATTTCAGCATTGATGAATCAGGGAATCTTAGTGCCATTGGAATCCCTGTGCAATACTGTGGTGTTTCCTATAAAAAAAATCAAAAAGGAGGTCGTAGAGATTTATCCAGGACCTGCGCCCTCTTGATCAGATTGTAGAAGCCAAGTTTCCATTAGTTCCAAATCCTGCAACAATATTGAGTAGTATCCCAGTTGAAGCTAAGCATATTTCATAGTGATTGATTTGAAAAATGTTTTTTTCTCAATCCTGTTACACAAATACTCACAAGACCTTACTTCCTTTACATTCAGACAAAAAATACTAAAACATACTTTTTTACCTCAAGGGTATTGTGAGTCCCCGTCAATCTTTAACAGGGTCCTAATGATGGATCTAGGCAACATTGAACTTAAGATTGCGGTATTTAGTACGTAGATGACATATTAATCTGCAGTGAAACAGAGGATGAATGTAGACAAGATTCTGTCCACTTAATGACTATATTGGCAGACAAGGAATACAAGGTAGACAAGGGGAAATTACAGTATTGTCAGGAAGAGGTGTTGTGCATAGGCCAGTTAATTTCACATGAAGGAAAGAAAGTGACACCTGAAAGAGCTGAGGCTATCACGAAGACACCAAAGCCAAACAAAGTAAGTCAAATGCAGCAGGGCCTGGGTGTTTAACTATAGCATATATACAAAACCGCTTTTGTAAGTACTTAAGAAAGCATAAGTTGGTAAGGAAAACATAGAATGGTCTGAAGAAATGGAGGAAGGATTTGAGGAATTAAAAAAATAAATTTGTACAATTCACGTTTTAGGAATTCCCAATTATAACGAACAATTTTATTTGTTTTCACACACCAATGTGTCAGTAATGACAGCAGTACTCACACAAAACACAGCACTAAGGTATAAACCTCTGGCGTACTACAGTGGGATTCCATATCCAGTTCTGAGAGGACATTTTCCATGCCAACAATCCTTGGCTGCTGTGGCATTTGCAATTGAGAAATCCACAATTATTACCATGGGCTGTCCCATGACTCTCTACGTGGAGCATACCTTATTTGACATTTTAGAGAAACCCAAGGGTACATTAACATCGCAAAGAGCATCTGCATATGAGGGGATTATTTCTAATCCAGCGATTAAGGTAGTGAGGTGTAAAACAGTGAATTTGGCCATGTTTGTAGCTATACCTGTGGAAGAAGGTGATCATGTGCATGACTACTCAAATTATGTCGGATTTTATGATGATATACCCTGTGTGAAAGAAAATGCTCTAGCAGGAGGGGAAATTCTCTTTGAAAATTAACCAAACTAGTGGGGAGAGGCATTCAGGATCCGCAGTTGTAAGAAACAGATTAAACAGTGAATTTGAGGTAGTGGCGAGTGCCAAACTACCGGTTACTTTTTCAGCAATAGCAGCAGAATTGGTAGCGCATATTGTGGGGCTCAAAAAACACAAAGGGCAGGAAGTGATGGTGTACAGTGACTCTGCCTATGTGAGCTCAACTGTACATGCAGGGCTGTCATGCTGGAAAAGGAGACGTTATCTCCGCGCAGATGGCACTCCAGTGCAACATGCATCCTTATTGGACAGGCTCACTAAGACACTGCAACCCCTAGTAGCCATAGCGGTCGTAAAATGTGCAGCGCACACTAAGCTTACAGAGTTTATCTCACATGGAAACAAAGCCGCACATTTGGAAGCCAAAATGGTTGCATATTCTTCCGAAGATTTGAGTTTTGATACTGAGAATGTCAAGGAAATATTGAATAGAAGCATGCCAGTATGAGAAGGGTTTAATATGCTGTCAGTTACGCAACTAATAAAGATTCAGGGTAGAGCCCCACAAGAAGAGCAGGAGCTATGGAAATGTAGGAGGTGTTGTTTAACCCCCCACAGAAGGATTATGGAGACAGGACAGAACTGGAAAACCAGTGATGCCAGCATGGTTGTTGAAAGCCGCGCTCATGAAATTGCATTACCCCACACATATAACCAGAGAAATTCTTGCTGCCACCATTACAGAAGATTGTTTTGTTCCCAGTCTATTGGAACACGTTGCACAGTTCATTGAGAATTGCATTGTGTGTCAGAAGTTTACAGCTGGGCCTACACTGAGAACAATTAGAGTAATACCTCGACCAAATGGTCAGTTTCAACATTTGCATATCGATTACGTTGATATGCTCCAGCCATGTAATGGATATAGGTATCTATTAGTGGGACTGTGTCCCTTCTCAAGGTGGAAGCGGTCCGTATACACATCCTGATGCCACTTTCACAGCGAAGTATTTTGTGTGCAAAGTATTTACAAGATGTGGTGTGTGCGAAGTACTGAGGTCCAATAATTACCCACATTTAGTCAATGAGCAATTTGAACAAATAGGACTTCTATATAATATTAAACATATGTTTTCTTCTGCCTATCATCCACAAGCAAACGGGTTATGTGAGAGACTCAATGGCCTCCTAAAAGAGAGAATAACCAAGATTAGATTAACTTTGAAAAAGGGATGTCTATACTGCCTATCCCTAGCCTTATATGACCTTCGAAATCGGCCATGCTCAGCCCATCATGGTATGCCCCACGAGTTAGTGACAGGGCATCACATGAGGACACCTCTTACACCCTCATCTAGAGTCAGGAGTGATGCCCAGAGTGTAGCGCAGATGCACAATTATTTGACATGTATGACTACCAGTGTTTCTTTCATTGCAGATCAAGTCAAACATTGGAGGGAAGGGTCAAGAAACATGGAAGAGGATGGGCAAGTAACCAACCCGAGTGCCACCATCAAAGTTGTATGATGGAGATCAGATCCTTATCAAGAATTACACCTGTAGATGGCACGTACTGAGATTTAATGGTCTTTTCTGTGTAGAAGACGTTTCCCCTTCTGTAGTTAGGGTAATTGGAAGAAGAGCTTGGTTACATTTAGGAGACATAAAAATCTACAAAGGCAAGACCACCCCTCCAGCACTTGTTGACCAAGAAGCACGACAAGAAGAAGAATTTCTGCTTGTGCAGAATTGGTTGATGACCAAGAAGAAGGATGATAAAACAGTGTGTGGTTAGCACATATTTCTTTTTGTGGGATACATTGACCCACTCAGCAGAATTCCCATGCATATCCAAGCTGCACTTCAGCAGTTAACAGCAAAATGGCTGTGCTGGCTCCTTTGAGCACCACGGCCATGCATCAAAACTGTGTTTTGCAGCTACAAAATGATGGCTGCACTGTCTTGCCAAGCACCTAGTAGGCAAGTTGGAGCAGGGAGCACACCCAGAAAGGCCGCCAGTGTGTTTTCTTGTGTTCATTAAAGAAGCGAAGTGAAAAGCTGGGATGCTCTACTGTTTGTTAAAAAAGTTCCCATTGGAATATTTTACATTGAAAAGGATGCTGCTATGATGCTCTTTTCATCTGTTTAACATCACGCTGCTTTTATCGGAG
Source organism: Ambystoma mexicanum (assembly GCF_040938575.1). Taxonomy (NCBI): domain Eukaryota; kingdom Metazoa; phylum Chordata; class Amphibia; order Caudata; family Ambystomatidae; genus Ambystoma; species Ambystoma mexicanum. The sequence continues at coordinate 1,209,429,963 of NC_090922.1, read as the reverse complement.
AGACCCAGCCATGCCCATCCATATTCAGATGGTGCTCCAGCAGAAGAGAGCATTATCCCTGAACGAGAGGCTGTGTCAGACCAGATCTGGGAAATCAACAGAAGCTTTACTTTCAGCCGCACGGGAAAACGCCTGACTTTTGTGCTACAAAATGTCAAAATAAACCCTTCAAAACAAACCCTAGATCTCGGCACATAGGTCAATGTCAGTGGACCTTTGCCTTGAACATACTGCTGTGTGAGAGAAACTGACTAGGGCTGCAAAACAATATTGGGAATTCAGATGGAAGAGAAAAACCGAATCTGAGAGGGACATCCCAGCAGACTTCACCACGTGTCAAAATGTGCTTTTGCAAATAAGAAAAATACCTGTTTTAAAAGTGTAATCTCGATTAAGGCCCTTTCCTGGCCTAGCAATGTAAAGGGGGTTTTGCTGGGAAACATATATGGGATGTTTTATTTCAACAGTCTTACTTCTGATTCAGAACAAAATAAAATAAAATAAAGAAATAAATGTATTGGCTGGACTGGGAAATCAGCCCAAATAGATTTCTGCCATGGCTCAAGGGACAGTTGGGTGCTGACAACAGGAGTGCCCTACCCCCAACAGAAGCCACAGTAGATTCTGGGACACCTCTGTGTTAACTATGCCCTTTGAAACTTTGAATGGACCAGGAGGCAGAATATCACACACTCGTCAGACTTCTGTCTGTGCTCCAGGTTGACACAATAGATTCTGGGATGCCTACATGTGAAAATTCATCTAACACTTCCCCGCAACTTCTACTGGGGAGCTTCAAAACCAAATCCAGAGCAGCATTGTAAGCTATGCACTTATTTGGTAGGCAATGCTGGCCATTGGGCAAAAAAGACTATTTTATTGATAAACCTTTAAGACTTTTATCTCTGCAACAGGACTTCGCAGGAATGTAAATGTTTCACAGTTTAAATATAATTTTTGTGGCTTTTAAACAAGACGTGGTAGCCTTCACTGGCATATTGTGGACAGAAATGGCAGAGAATTGGATATTCTGAGTAAAGTGTATATGATGCTTTGAAATTCAATACTTACCTGCCTTATGATAATATCTACACATTTATAAAGTTATAGAATTTTAGGTAAAATAATTTCATTGAAAATTACGAAAAATTATTAGACATTCGATAAAAAGTCCTACAAACGTGAGAATTGGACTGCCATCCTCTATGTGAAAAATGTAATCTGTTTATGTAATTTGCCAAAGTGCCACAACTGTACAAATGTGTGATTTATGTTAAGATTGATTTTTGGCAAAGAGGACTGTGGGATGGCTTTGCACCTCATAAAACACATAAAACACAACCCCTTAAATGAGTCCCCTCCTGAAGGAAGCGACCATTAGGGGCTGACCTATCCAGTTCTTGGGGGTAGGTCTAGCATAGTTCTGCCCAACAATAAACCCAGTGATGTCACCCACTTTTATATAAGGGGTGGGAGCTCACAGGGGCAGGACACTCTCTCCTGAATTTCCAGCGCATGCGTATCCAGACACTCCAGATCCTCCTTTGCAAGATTCCAGACTCTACTGCCAGGCCAAAGCATAGCTGACCCTATCCCAGCAAGGCAATTGATCCAGAAACCCAACAAAAATCCCAATAACAAGGGGCAAAAGCTGTGATACCCTTATGGGAGCATCCTGTGACCAGACCGGCTTTTTGCCAAATTTCTGCCTGCCCGCTGTACCCTTGCCATCCAGTGATCAGACTTGCCCAGCTCTCTTTTGCCAGGAGAGTCCGCTGTGCGGTGACCAGACCCTTGAGCCCAGAAACCCAGTTGGTGGTCCCAGCTCCCAAACTCAAGTGCGGATTGTGAGTATTTCCCCATCCCATAGCCACACATAGCCTACCCCATCTTGAACCTTTGTCTTTGTGCTACTCTTTAAATAATCCTATTCATACCCTGGTAACTTGTTTAAGACTTTTAGAATTCTCTGTGCATCCGTCCTTGAATTCCTAGTGTTAGCGCCATTAGTGTTAGTGCCATTCTTTCATATACCTCATCTTGTAACTCCTTAACAATATTTTGATTAAATAAATAAATGTTCCCTAAAGAAAAGGGGTACACTGCATGAAGGGTTACAACTGCAGTGTAACTTTTACATTCACGGGTGGGTTCTAGCCATTAAATGTAGTGTAAGTGAAATTTGTCCTTTTTCTTTCCAAACCGATTTTCTCTTTCTAACTGCTTTATTTTACCAAAACCGAATTTCTTTCTCCTTGAAAATCTCATCCAATTATTCAGCTATAGTCACTCTTTCACTTCTATATTATCCCTGTGATGTGCATCTATCACCCAGCCTAAAAACCGCATTCCAATTCTGTGTATTTCACCCGTTTAAAAAAAATCTGTTTTGACATTTAAAACTGCAAAAAAAGTCTATATTGCGACTTTTCAACGTGTGAATTTGACTGCACTGTTTTCATTCAAAGCTTTTTGAACTGTATGCCCTTTGCTGATACCTTGCCTTGTAGTTGCTAGTGATATTACATCCCTGATCCTGTGATAAAACATATGTATCTCATTATTTAACCACACATATAATTAATTATTTGTCAAATTCTGAGTGTCATTTTATGCCATTGCAAAGGCTTTTAAAATCCATGTTTGCCTCAACAACATGATTGAATGAGGTTTGAGTGAACATTGCAGGGGGAAACCTTAACTCGGGTGCCATCTATCCTAATTCAAAGAGTGCTCCTATTCATTTGTGCTTTGGATGTGTTCTTGTAGAAGGTTACCCAAGTGTATTTCAGTGGTTTTCATTGTAATTATCACCCCATTGGTGATTGCTGCCCAATATAAAACGTGTGTGATTTTCTTTGAATTTAAAATAAATAAATATTGTGTTCCCACCAATCGGCCTGGTTCATGGTCCATTGTAACCCGGGGTATTGGTAAAAGGGGGTGTGAGACGGGTTGGGTGCCAGCTCAATTAGAATTCGTTGAAAATAAAGGAAAAGTGTTCTAATTGAGCGCTACATCCTAGGCTAAGGGTAAGAGTCCTGATCTGGTGTGTGACACCCGATTGGAATCATTTACAACTTGGGCTGGAATTCAGTGGACACTCCTTTACATTTTTTAGCAGGAATTGCAGAGAATTGCAGATGCTACAAAACATACTTTTCAGAAATTATTTGAAAAAATAAAACTGCATCAGTACTAAGCCTCAACTTCAGTTCTGGTTTGGAAATGGGAATAGAGATCAATACCCAGATTTGTTTTTAGGAACATATCTATTTCAAGGATAATCTGTGATACCCATTGACAGTGACTGACATCGGCTTGTAGTTGCTAATTTTTATTTATACTCCAGTCATCTAATCAGTCATGATAATTCGGCTCACCTGTGGAATAACATGTGGTACCAAGACATTAGAACGGTGGGGGAAGGTGGGGAAGAGATCATCTGATGAGAATGGCTACATGTGCTCTCTCATCCCCTCTCTCATCCCCTATCCCATGCCATGACAACAGTAAGACCCTTCATTTCTAAAGAGATGTCGTGCAAGATGTGAAGTGCCTCAGTCATCTAGCAGCATGTACTACAAGAGGACAGTTTCAAGGGCATTTCCATACCAGGATGATTGTATCAAGACAACCCGAATAAAAAAGGAGCCTGAATGGACAGACAAGATGCTTGTGTGCTTGTGTATCCTGCTGCAGGACAAGACAAGATGATTGTTGAAGAAATGAAGAGGATGAACTGCTCTGACGTGATGGAAAAGACTGGAATGCCTGGTTGCTGGGAACACTCACAGCTGCTAATCTATGGACACGCGAGTTCGACCAAAGGATGGGAAGATGGAATGATGCCTGTGCAGCTCATGCGCTGAGGAAGGAAGCAGTGAAGGAGGTGCAGAAGGTGAATGATGAGTGTCTAAAGTCATAGGCCAAATACTCTAAATTGCTGACATGGGTGGAAGATGAATCAGGCCCAGTGGCTGTATTCCTGTTGGTTAGTGCGACACTGTGCTTTCGGAGCAAGGGAAATAAAATCACATTGGGCATAATATAGGGTGCAAGAACACAAATGATGTTCCAGGAATGAGGAGAGGGACGGCTGTCTTAATGGATCGATATTGGACCTGCGCATCTACAGCATATATCAAACTGCCCAGGAATTGGGGTGGAGTGTGTTCTTTGGTAGTGTTCTTTGGTACATATCCATGTTCCAGCATTGGTGATTCCACAGAGTGACCTGAAGATTGAGGGATTACCAAAAGTGGACGAGCATATGAGGAAAAGAAGGTCACTAGAACTCTGGCAAATGAAGAAAGGGAATTATTTCTCACAGAAATCACTAACGGGTTATGAAGAAATCCTTGAAGAGCACAAACTGTTCAGCAGGAGTGCGGTGATGTTCACATCTATGTTTATGTCTGGACTTCAAACATCTGTGAATGCCAAATGGCTATAGATCACCAGGTGGGAACTGCTGCAAACAATCAATGCCACTATAAAGGGATTTAACACCATAAAAGAAGAGCTGAGTGCCAGAAGGTTGATGACGTCCAGAATAGATATGTCCTCGACATGGCTACAGTAATGGAAGGAGGTGTTTGCGCCAAGATTGGGCCATAATGTTGTACATTCGTACCATCTCATGATGGCGAGAACAGGACAGAAGCATATCGATGTTGACAGATCTACACGTAAAAATGGTAGATGAGACAGAGGCCATTGAAGATGATAGTTGGTTTTCACTCCTGTTTCCATGGATTCCGCATTGGATGGCAAACTTATTCAAGTTCCTGGGAGAAATATTGGTGATAATAATTGGATTTTGTATGGTAAGGATAATAATTAGACAATGCCAGAGATAACGGCAAAGACAGCAGTTGGAATGAAGATCATGATTGACACAAAGGATGGAACAGAAGACAATGTGCTGACCGATAGTACCATCAGAGACTGCATAAAAGCAAGTATTGTGGTGCCCGAAGGAACAAAATTCTGGTATCCAAAGCATCATAAGAACTACGTGGGATGTTGGGTCTTCTGCACCACAAATTGAGAGTGCAGTTACATGACCTGGAGTGTGGATGAACACATTAGAAAAGCGGGCACAATGAGGGGGGTGACGAAGATATGGATACCCAAGAAACCCTTCTTCAAGAGAAGATACAAAGAGGCAGAAAACTTTAGGAGGTGTTTGAGGACTCGACCAGAGGGGGAAATGTAGAGGAGCAGATGTATACATCCTCAGGAGAGCCTGCCAACCTACCTCCTCTGTATTGGAAACATGAGACCATGCCTTGTCTGACACCAGCTTTCCTGTGTGACAACCTACAGGAAGAACTCTCTGAAGTAATATGAAAAAGAGCTAAGAAAATGAACTGATGATTTCATAAGAAAGTGTGCACAACGTCCCAAGATACTGAATGAAGATGATGTATGGATCCTAGAAGACAAATGATGAAGTAAAGAATCGAGTGAACTATCAAAGTGGAAAAGAAGATTACACGTTAACAAGTGCTCACAGGTCCTCTGCTCGCTCCACTGGCTTGCTGATTTACAGTGAGTGCAGTTTAAGTCTCTCACCATTGTCCAGTGAGCTTTCTATGGCATAGGAGTGGATTATTTGAAGGAACTATTCTGGCTATGTTTATCACCCTGTGTGCTTTGCTCTAAAGATGTCTGCCTTCTTTCAGTTCTCTGCTATCACTAAGAGTGAGTAGGTGGCCAACCTTTTCCTGTGGTGGCTGCAACACTTTGGAATTCTAGGCGACCTACTCTTCGAGCCACAAGCAATCATTTGGCTTTCCGGCGCGCACTGAAAACCTATTTGTTCTAATTGCTATATCACCCGCCTTTAAACCCTGGTTCATCTCCTTCTAGCGCCAAGATGCTTCAGCGATCGTGCACTTTATACGTTCATTTCACATAACATTACATAACATAACCACTAGAGCGCTCGCCTGGCTTTTGGCCTCTTTCGCTCTGTAGTACTTGATTCCTCTTCCTCGTCCCAGTATTGGTGTCATTTTGGGAGATGAGGTTCAAGTTTGACGATTGATTTGGAAAACTTGAATAAACATTTCCAGTAGTCTTAAATAATGAATCAGTTCTGGATGATTGATAAGTGGAATTGGAGGGGGTGATTTCCTTATTCTTCATGGGATAAGGACTGGATGTATATCAATAGGCCATGAGGGTGTTGATTATGTGAGGTTTATTTTCAAGAGAAAATGGGGGATACCATGTCTCACCAGATGAAGCTATGACATCTCCGGAGAGGTTGTCTCCCCCCATGTGATCCTCCCTCATATCGCTGCCCCCAGGGTCAGGATAAGGTAGCAGCTGCCATCCCCTGGCCACATAGGAGGAGGTCACAGCCGGGGAATAAGTGATGACTCCATCAGATACATCACAATACGCTGACACGAAATATCATAACTTTTGACCAAGTTTAAACGCAACGCATTGGCAGAAATCTATTACATTTAGTGTCTGTACTCTCATATTCATGACACAATATATCTCTGTTATGTTTTTTTTTTAGTTGTATTAAAGAATTGAAAGAAACGAAAAAACACCAAATGATAAAAAAAAATGTATGCAATCGTTTCCTACAAATACGATCATAACTCAAATGTCAAGGGCCTTCACACCTCTATCACACATTAATTACTGGCCTGGCAGTACGGGAAAGCATGAACTCCCCCCTCCCCCAACCCCCGATTACTGGAGTGTCTGAATCACCCTGGGCATGCCGCTCTAGGAAAAGGACGTGGTCAGCAGAGGCTATAGGTCCAAGGATTCCCCAAACCCCTGAAGAAAAAACACTGGGGTAGAGGAAAGTTATACTACACACACAAAGAAAGGCAGACAAAGGAATGCTGATGTACAGTCTCTATAATTGTTGATTGCAATATATACATCTCAACTCCACTTCCAACCCAGTACACAAGGAGTTTTGTATTTATTTTAATATGAAAAAGGGGGGATTAAATTACACACTATAAAACACTATACTTATCCCTGAGCAACTGCGTAAAACTAAAGAGACCTTTAAAAGTAAAACAAGTCCTTCAAAAATATTTAAAAAGTCCTTATAAAGAACATTTCATATTATCAAAACTATGTAAAAAAAAATCCATACTTAGGAGACAGCGTGGCCGGGGTTGTCTCAAGGTCCTTTATGTTGAAGATCTTTTGTTCTGTTGCTATTAGGTGGTCCAGTAGAGCAGGCAAGACAGAAGCACTGTTTAGGTAGCCCCAATGCTCTCTTAAACCGGGCTGCGTATGCCAATAGCAGAAGCGTGTGGGGTCCCTTTATGGAGTCCAAGCCAAGCTGCATAGGCCAGGGGCAGCACAGTGTTGATAGCGACAGCAAGCGGGCCCAGGAAGTCCTATGGGAGTCAGTGGGGCCCACCATAGGAGAGGCGAACCCAGCAATATTCCTGCAGCGTTCCCTTTCTTGCTGGGGTGTGTTGCAGTCCGGGAGGACGCCAGTGAAGATAGGCACCCACTGTCACCACAGTGAGTGCCAAACAGCGAGTGGAGCACCAGCACTGCCCCCTGACAACAGGGTATCATGACTCAACTGGCAGGAGCAACCAGGTATTTCTTTAATGGCGCTGAGCAAAGCGCCGTGCCCAACCGTCTGGTGTGAGAGTTGGGAATTTTTCAGCTGCCTACCGATGGTGCTCCGGTCACGCTGCTTTTAACATTCTATTTTGTTTTTGTTTGAAGGAACCCCCGTGCAGTAAACGCACAATGGGATCCTTCAATTGTTTCTTCCACAGCGGTTAAAATGCATTCAACGCAATGAGAGTCTGGTTGTTAAAATTGTAAATCCCAGGTGGCCAGGGATCGTTCAAAACTCCCTTCACACAAGCAGACCAAGGCTGGGGGCACCCAGCAGACACATAGGCTGCGTTCACGCAGCAGGATTGCAAGCAGGGTGCACCCTGTTTATGTCGGGATCACCCGACATGGACTAAAGGCTGGTGGCACCCAGCAGGCAGATTTGGACCGGGGGCACCCGGTCAGCTGTGAGCACACAGGCTCATCCATGGCCTGGGGGAGCCCAGGCCTATTCAAGAAGACCACGCTGGCATTGCCCAGCAGGGGCACTGGCTCCCATGGGTAGAGTTGCTCAGCAGGGGCTCTACAGACATGGCAGACAGCCACGAGGGACAGCGTTGCCTGGAAGGGGCACTGTCATGGTGAAGGGCCCTGTGGGGCAGGCCCTCTGCCAGCTACACAGCACCAGCATGGTGCTGCACAATGACGACACAGCACACCATGTCCCGTTACTCTCAAGACTAATGAGCGGGAGGCCACTCATTCTTTTTATTCAATCCAGTCACGTGGTCACTGCCACCAGACAGGAGCACGAGCCTGAGAGATACCATGCTCCCAGGAGGGGTAGCCCATTACACAGGGGTCTGCAACAGTGAGGAAGAAATAATCAGCAAGTAGACCACGTATGGGTCTGGTGGCTTCCTGTTTAGCTGCATGGTCAGTGACCAGTATGGAGTTTATCATGTCCTTTGTAAGACCCTCCTCTTACCCCGCACAAGATAGAAAATAATAGATTCTAGTATTGCCCCAGTGGGAATATGAATAGAAGAAATAATGCTTTCTGCTTGGGCACACCTCTTCCATGATTCTGCTTGACGGTGCCTGACGTTTCTCTAGTAAAAACTGTCCTTGCTGTCCTATCCACCTCCCCAGATATTTCCAAGTTAAGGCGACATCTCTCCAGTAACCCCAACCTCCTTGTGAAGAGTGGTAGTGCTCTCTGACTTTCATCAATAACATCTCCTTGATCCTAATTTGTACCAGATAGAGAGGGAGGCTATGGTCAATGGTGTTCCTTTCACTTAGCACTTAATCATGGGGAGCTCTTCATCCATGTCTTTTTTACTACCCAAAACCACAGGTGGAAAACCTCTATTTATCAATATGGCCACCCTTGTCTGTTTTTTGGCACCGGGTGAGTAAAATTACCCACTAAAGTTTCTCGGCCCAATTCTTTGCAGATTAGTGTTTGTGAGGTGAGTCTCCTGCAAACAGAATATTTTGCTGTCTCCCTGTGCATCGTCTGGATGGGAACCCTAATGTCCAAGGAATTCAGGCCTTCACTATGCATGTACGTTCTATCCATGCTCCTCTAAATGCTTTGTCTCAACAAATATAAGTCTTTGAGGGATGCCTTGCCTAAAATAATGCCCCTTGTGCATGATCTGGCAGGCTCTTTCTCCATGCCTCCTCCCCGCACACACACGCACGCATCCACATTACAGTTTTGGAGCATTCCTGGTGCTTGCCAATAGCTGAGTCACTGGCTTGTATGACAGGCTCCACGCCCACTTCAAACGTCTGTACCGCAAACACCCTTTACCATTCGCAGTTTTCAACACTAAGGGCATATGCTGATGAAATAGCAGTGGTGATTCTTCCTGGATTGCCTGTGGTGGTTTTGCCTGCCGAATTTCAGATCTGTTTTCTGGGATTTGGAGCTAGCCTCCTCAATGTCAACTTACCTATTCTCCGGATACCCAGATAATCTTGAAAGGAACTGGCGCAATGTTTCCTTTCATGGTATCTGAACAACATTGCAAATGGAGAAGTCCACTTGTATCTGGCATTTTCTGCAATCAGTCTGTCTGTGCCTAGTTCCATGCTTATGAGCATTGACTGAAGACTGGTCTTGCAAGGCCCTTCATCAACGCCTCTTTTTGATCTGTAGTAATGGAGTGCCACACACATTTTGGGGGGTTTGCCCTCTGCACTCTGCCTCCTGGCACCCTCTCTGGAGAACATAGGCAAACAGCCTCATCATGAATCCAGCATCTTTCCCCTCTGTGTGCTAGTCCAAGTCATTCACCATAACATTGTCCTGCTGGGACTGGTTTTCAAGTTAGTGAGACTTTACGGTGCGGTGTTGAGACTGTGCTTCCAGCACACTAAGCTTTCTGTTTATCGGCTTGCTTGCTCCCATTATTGCTTATTGCAATGTTCACGTCACTCAGTTTTGACCGTCGAGTGTCAACCTCCTTGGTCACGTAAACTATTTTACCTGCAATTTCCTGTTGTTGCACATGCACTTCCTGGGGCAGGTCCTTATCCACAAAAGCAAATATTCTTTTCATAAGCCCTGCTCTGCCATGAATACTAACGATCAGGCAGTGGTATTATCTTTCCCTCTTGATGTTGAAACCGCTGTATAGTCCCTTGCTTGCAGACCTGAAAGAATCCATTCATGTCCTTAATGATAATGACCCATCACCAAGTTATAGCCGAGGGTCATAAACTGGGTAAGGGTCATTATCTCAAGTGGTAATGACCCCTCCTGAGGTCTATAAGGCTATTAGCACATGGTGGTAGTAGCAATTAATGTTTATGAGTTTTGGTTGTGAAGTAATAAATGTTACTTTAAGAGTGAGTAAATGAAATAGGTAAACAGTTAGTAAAATTAATGAGATTTTATTTTGTAGTATGTAAGTAACATGGTTGTCTTTGTAAGCTAAGGATTTTAACTGCAACTTGAATGAACTGGAACAGGTTTAACATGCATTTATTAGGTGTCGTGTAAAAGTGAATGGTTTCTCTATAAGAAAGTCAAAGCATTTTCATATGTTTTAGGTTTCCCTTTCGTGTGTTAAATATTATGCAAATAAAAGAACCTCCCAGAGAGGAAGTTTCAAGTTGACAAAACGTGCCTGGTAATTGCATTATTTTTTTCCCCTTCCTGCTTCTTTAGACAGAATGTTCAGAATGCAGTCAATACCAGTAGTTATTGACTGCACTATAAACATTCTGATTGACTGAGAGGAGGTCAATAACGATCTCCATGTGCTAATATGTCTTAATCCCTGCTCAATATATAGTTTAGCCATTTTCTCAGGGCGACTTTTAATGATCTGCACCACCACGGTATATCAAATAAGCTATATAATCTATACTTTGTGCACTCTTTTTTGAGAGGAGACTGGGAGAAGTGTGGCATGTTAATACATCTTTGGTTATAGGCAATGGCCCTTGCAGACCATCCTCCCGCCTTCTGGCCCCAAGAACCTTTCACTTACTCTTGCTTCATGCCTTTCTAATCATGTAACACTCTGAGCCACAAGGGCAAGCCAAATATTGGGACCACCTCCCCCCCCCTGTCATAGGAAACTCATTGGGTCATACAGCTCACCCACAAATAAACGGGGTAGTAGTCATGGACCTCAAGATCAAATTAGCACATGGAAGTAGGTTTGCTGTAAAACATAACAGAGCCTTGCTTCACAGCACTTACATTTTAAGCAGTACAACACTCGGCTTAGGATGGGAAGCAGCTGGTGCTTCCGTTAAGCCTTCTTCGATGATCAGCAAACAAGCCTTCTCATGCTATGCACACAGACTGTGGATTAAAATAGCATCTTTAAGCTCAGCATCTCTGGAGGCCTACAATCCACTGTAAGTAAGGATGTGTGCAGACGTGAACTCTGCAATAGCAGCAAGGAAAGAATCAGAAGACAGGCCTTCTCTGTATATGCCCTCAGAATCTCGAATCTATGCCCATCATCATCAGACCTGTCCCCTCACTACTACATTTCATTAAGCAGCTCAAGATCCTCTTCTTCAAGAAGTGGTTCCTCCCTAACCCATAGGTCCACACACCCTCTACTCCGAGCTAGCCCGAGGCTGGGTGATCAGCTCCCACCTGCTTCCTCCCCTGGTTTCCTGTACATCACTTGCTGCTAAATGTGATGCCCTCCTTCTACCCATTGTTAGCCCCCCCATTCCCTTTTATCTCTGCTTTCCACCATATTTACTTCTCTCTATGACTTGTAAAGCTCTCTGTTGCTTCCCAAAGCCAGGTCAGCACTCAATAAATACTCTAATAATAATAATTTAGCGCTAGGACATCCGAGCGCTGCTTATTATTACCCAGGGGTGCCCATTTATCGACCGGGAAGGATGAAAGTCTGAGTTTGGACCTGCCAGGATTCGAAACTGCATTGGCAGATGTCAAAGTAGGTGCTCATTGTCCTATCAGACCAGCTAATAAGAAACTACAGCAAACATCAGATTGGTTCCTTCTCTCCTACACTTTCATTGCCTCCCATTGACACTTTGATGGCATTTCTCCAGTGAACTATCCACCACTGCATCCCTAGTCAGCCTGTCTCCATCGCTCTGAATTCTATTGCATTCTACATAAGTGCGCACTGTATAAACCCCATACATACAAGATGAGGTCCATTTGTCTTTCAGTGGACAAAGACCTGCTTGATGAAAGTATAATTTTCGTACAATTTAGCAAAATGAACTGAATATGTCATAGAAGGGGAGGCAGAGACTGCATCATCTTGCCAGGATTTTTTTGTGATGCCGCAGGCATCATCACAATAAAGGAAAATAATTTAGTGCCGAGGGCAATTCATAAGATTATGGAACAACAGGGACAATTAAGTACAAATGAAAGGGACAGAAGCGTATTAGTGGTTCATAGTTTTGCCTATGAGGTGTTTGACCAATGAGGTAGAGATTAGATGGTGATGGTTGGAAGGAAGGAGGTATGAATCAAACCCACCCAATATAAATATATGTTTTTACAATCTAAAGCTGCTTTTCTCATGTGTGTGCTGTGCCATTATTGCTTCTGAGATGGCCTTGAAAGTTGAAGTTGTGCAGAGACCTTCTCCTGCACCTCCAGAAACGAATTCAAGATCCAGGAAGCTCACCACAAGTTGTGCAGAAGGGAGTAAGGAGGAGCCCAGCCTGAGTTGCAGCTTCTACTAATGCCTTCGTGGTAACTCCCCTTTTTCATGGTTTAGCACAGGACCAGCTGTACGGACTCCTTCTGAACACAAAGGCAGGGCCTGAATGTTCAGCACAAGAACAGAGGTGATCTTAGAAGAACAAAGAACAAACACAGACCTGCCCCCTGTACCAGAGTCCTCTACTCTCAAAACATCATTGTGCAATGATTCTCATATGGCCCCACCTCCTGAGTGAGTCGAATAGCCTAGTCCACTGCTGCTTATTTGTGTCTTTCTGTCATTAGCGACAAACTGGACAGGACTGTTGCAGAACCCATTAATAAATGTATCTACAGATTTAGATCCAAAATCGCTACCAAAGGACACTGTTACCCTTCAGCAAGAACGTTCAGCGTTCTGAACACATGTTTTAGCCTGCCAAGTGCCATAATCCTTCTGCTCTCTGGAGATGTTCAGCTCTTATAACACAATGGGCCTCATTACTAGGTTGGAGGTAGCCATGGCGCTATTAGCTGCCATGGCTGCTTCCAAAACCCTTCTAACTCCGGCCTGGTGAATGGAACAATTACCGTTCCATTCCATTCCGAGGTCGGCGGGACCCATTCACCAGGGCCATTCCCCATTCCCATTTGAGCCCCCATAGGGCTCAATGGGAAGGGGGAAGGCGGCAATAACGGTACCAAAAATTGCGGTACCGTTATTGACCCCAGTATCCCTTTGTGGGTCCCGTCCTTAACGCCTGCTAAAACCAGGCGTTCAGGAAGGACCCGCAAAGGGAACCCATAGTAGGGCGGTAAGGGATTACCGGCACCGGTGCTCTTACCGGTGCCGGTAATCCCTTACCGCCCACCTCGTATGAGGCCCAATGTATTTTACAGGAGCCATAGAACTCAGCTAATTTGGTGGAGCATGCGGAGGGATCCCAGGCCAAACCGACCATGCAGGGAATAGGAGGCAGTGGGCTATCTCCCATCCCAAATGCCCGATTATGTCGCCCTGCAATTCTACTTTCTCATCAGGGTCTGGAGGCAGTAAGAGCCCGAAGACCTGCTTACAGACTGTGCTGTAGAATGCAGAGAGGGTGAATTTTAACACACTGTGTAGACGTCCCCTGGGCAGTGATACTGCAGGCGGCCAAGCAGGTACATGGTGCAGCAGTCATGTCTCCTTGTACGTATACTTGGAAAACAAAACCAAGATGGCTGCCCGAGCCTATATCACCTGGCAGATCAAAGACAAGGTATGGGGGAGACAAAGCCTGGATAGAGTTCAGCCACCCAGCCAGAAGCTGTATATCGTGAACTAGCACACCTGAAAACCATTTAATCAGGGGAGATGGGAGAGGCGGGTACATGCACCCTATCCAAGACTGGGGCTCTGGTACAACGGTTTGAGTGTTTGGAGAAGGAGATTATTCAAAAGAGGCTGGGGAACACAGAAGATGGAGTCAGAGCTGCAGGCCAAGAGTTGGAGAGAGTAAAAGGAGGCTGTGAAAAGAAGAAAGGGGAGAGATCATTTAATAATAGAGGTAATTCCATCTCAGAAAGTGTCTGCTAACCTGACCTCCCTTTCCTCACACTCCATGGCAAAAGCATAGTGTACACCTCAACATCCTGATCTGCAGTGCCTGCTCTCCAGTGGCACAAAGCAGGTTCAGAGGTTGTAGGTGTCCTCTTGATAAATGGGGTGACAGCAAAGTCCCTTCAGCACAGAGGCTGCATTTAAATCGGCACCTCTGTTCCAAAACTACATAAATATGAGGAATTATCCTGGGCAGTTTAATCTTTAAATATAAGCCATTGGGGCATGGTGACTGGTCAGTCATATAAAGCCATATTTGTTTGAATCATATACATGTCAACACCGTGAACCCTGGTCAGCCGTGGAAAGCTTGTGTGCATTCTAGCCAGACAACCTGTCTCTGGCAGAAGCAGAACAAGAGGCTGAATGTGTAATCCTCTCTTTTGATCCTTAGTGTGGTCTGGTAACACCTCTCAACACCAGGAGCGGTATTAGAAAACAGGAATCAAAGGGCACACCCTAAACAAAACGACTAGCCTAACGCCAGGTTGTTGCATACCAATGGGTCTTTTCATTCTAGGGGTCTATGAAAGGGGTGAGGTCAGAGTAGTCAGAGGGAGCTCAGCTCAGTTGGAGAATGATTCCACCATCTTGCTTCTCACTGTACATCTCCTTTCTTCAAGTCTCTGTCACTTCCTTTAGCACAAAGCACTTTGGTTATGATAGAAGTAGGAACAGGGAGCGGACCTTAAAACAGGCATCCTTTTGTCCAATCTCCTGTTGACTTTTGCCTATAAAAGAGGAGGTCTACCACCACTTTTGTTATTCACTTTTGGACCACCCAGGATATTTATTTTGACCTCTTTTGGGACAGTTGATCTTTCCAAAGTCCTCAGGCATTGAGCAGGGACGTCATTTAGGGGTCTCCAGGGGTCCCTGAGGTCTCCCTTGCTACCCCTAAAAAAAATCATTTTTTTCATTGTTTTACATTTGCAGATCGTGGGCTGTGGCCAGCAGCATGTGGCTCTTTGTTTCTGGAGTGGCTGGTTTTCTGATAGCTATAGCTGCCAAGATAGCGCAGTGGGTTGAGCGCTCGCTGCTGCAAAATGCGTGTGATCTGCAGGTTGCAGGTTCGGCTCCCGGCAACTTAGCCTTTTATCCTGCTGAGGTTGATAAATGAGTACCAACACTGGTTGGGTGATATTGTGTGTATATTTGTTCTATATGGAGCGCTTAAGCATAAGTGCTATATAATAACACATCATTATTGTTTGGCCTAGGACATCTGCTTACATTCACAGTAATTTGGTAATGTGGGTCTATACACACTGATCTTAACGATACATATGCTGATCCATTCTTGTATTAAATGTTTATCACTTTACAGTGATATCTTAACCATATTTTTCATATTGTACTTAGAAACAATTCTATGTGATGCCATTTCCTGTGTTGTCAAGGGGCGAAAGCTCATGTTCCATTGCTTCCTGTGATGTTACTTCGGGATGGTGTCAAATGACATCACTTTCTGTGATGTCATCAGAGGTCAAGGGTTGTGTGATGTCACTTCCGCTACCCCTTGCATTTTGGTGAAATTACGTCCCTGCCATTAAGGTGAACAAGGAAGGCTCAAAAGCAAAGGCAAGCATGGCTCCATACTGTAAGGAAGGCATGGGCAAGGTAACGCAGACACAAGTGGCCACAGTTCAAAGATGTTAATTGAACTTTTACAAGGGTGTGATAAACGCCTATCTAAACCTGAATTGGGAGCAAGCTACAGCCACCAAAGTAAAAAATAACACAGTCCTAGTAGAGTCCTGTCAACATAATAGGGCCTATACTAAAAAAGACTATTGCCAATCCTTACCGCTAATTACATAGTGTGTGGGTAATGTTCATGAAAAATAAAGAAGTGGTCCCAAAAATGATAAGTCAGGATGTTCAGGCCGGTGGCCATCCTTCCCCACATTTTCAGCTTGGGGCAAGGCGGTTCACTCGAGCATAGTACACTCTCGGGTTGTTTGGCACGAGAACACAGTTCCATTACCAACATCAGGGCCTTCTGTGCCCAAGTCTCTTATGTTCAAAGTCTCTTGATTCAGAGGGCCTGATGTAGCAGAATAACCGAAAAGTTATTTTACAGATACACAAGACAGGCGAATCACTCTTCACCCTGGATCACCCTCAGTCGGGCTCAGATCCTCTTTTCCAATGCTTATAGAATATCTTCTCTCAGGTGACTCAAGGTTCATCCCGGATCCCCCTCTGCCAGGCTCAGATCCCTTTTATACAATTAGTCTCCCTCAGCCGGGCTCGGACCAATTTCCGTTCAATTCTTTGGCATCCCTCAGTCGGTTCCACATTTGCCACCTTAATATATTTTCTTGGGTGACTCACGGTTCACACCGGATCCCCCTCTTCCGGGGCTCAGATCCCTTTTATACAACAATTCTCCCGCAGCCGGGCTCAGACCAATTTCAGTTTGTATCAGCTATCGAAGACTTTTGAATGTGCACAGGGTTTGGCTTGACCCGTTGCAGGACCACTTCGATTTTACAGTCCAACAATTTGTACACTCTGAGTTGGATACCAAACAGAGACTTTTGAAAGAGCACCCACGTGGCGCCGGACTACTATGTATATGGTACCTATCTTGGTTTCAAAAAGTTCAATTACATACGCCTCATTTTTCTTCATACAATGTTGCTGCTTGCAACCTTGGTCGTAACACAGTCCGGTCTGTTATTAGTCTCTCCGATTTACCGGCTGTGCTGACTTTACTGCCGCTGCTTTGTTGTCGGAGCCAAGGATAGTACCATGGCGGCAATCACTTCTCCCCGCCTTGGCTATCAATGCGGGAGGGCCCCGTGTACCTTCGACAGACACTGCACTGTTCTTTAGCTTTAATTCCCAGTCTTATGTTTCTTTTCCTTGAGGCCTCTTCAAAGTCGCGGTTCTTCTCCGAAAAGGTCACGGATAGCTCCCTCCCTGCAACCCCATCCAGTCTTGGCACCTTTCTCCTTGCATTAAACTGCCATCTCGGAACTGCTGTTTCCTTGTGCGTTTTCCCTTGCTCAGAGTGTGCTTTTGTGCTCCGCCTTTTATCCATGTGGGAAGTGTGATGGAAGTCATGTGTGTGTGATTATCAGTAATTGTCTGATTCTGCCCGACCCTTATGTTGGGACACTTCAGGTATACGGCTCGAGTGTTAGTCCTTTTTCTCTCACAGGAGCTGTCTGTGAGAAAGTGTTAGTGTCGGGAAACGCGAGGGGGTTGAGTTCCTAGGTATCCTATCTGGTAGGATGGGTAGAACGTGTTAGAGGAAAGAGGATACCACATCTCACCATCTGGTGTCCCACTTCCACTACCCGGAGACCCCTCATCCAGGTGATCCTCCCGCACTGGTCCACCCACAGGAACTGGATACAAAAGCGATGGCCGTGCCCTGGCCACCTGGATGACAGATCCCCAGGGACTAGTGGGTGAGACACCTTTGGGTTTCTCACACTACCTACTTCCAGGGCACATTGGGGGTGACTCTTGCTGAGGAACCAGGACCTGCCACTCTGCCTGCAAACCTAAGCGCTATCAGGGAATAATGTCCCCATACATATGTCCCCATACATAATGTTGCCGGGAAAAGCCATTGGCGACATTATATATGGTGGCATTATGTATGAGGACAGGTTGCGGGGATGACCCCTGATCCCCTTGTAAAAATAAATAAATAAATCGGGTGCTGCAGGGGTGTCCTCCGCATTTTCAATGTAATAATGTCTCTGCAAAAAAAAGTGACTTTTTTGTCAGGAGACATTTTTGTGGGGACATTATTACATGGAACCCCCTAGGCTGGGAGATCAGAACCTGCAAAAGATCAGCTGTCACTAGGGTCCCTGCAGTGGGTCTCACAGTATTGCATGGGCCAGAACAGCCAAGATCCATGTTTTCATGGCATCAAACTGATCGAGCTGCATTCAACCTGTGTTCATCGCATTGAAACTAGAAGGATCTGCCGGTGCTGACTTTGGCACACACTTGATCTTCGACCTCTGACCTTGTGTCATCGAACAAGCTCGAAACTGCATCACCCCAGCAGAGCCAAGTCAACTATCCTGTTCGAGCACCAGTGCCCCATGCAGACAACTTCAAACTAGTGCATTGAAAAAAAGCAGTGTACCGCAAGCATTGCAGGTCGAGTTGACCCGCTGGACCCTAGAATCACTCATTGACCCTAACCAGTGCTACGCTCAATCGACAAACCACTCGTTGTGGCCCATTCGACTTGCATCGCTTGTCAACGTCTCAAACCGCACAGAGCAAGCACAGCAGCTTGAAGCCTGGCTCGACACTGTCAAGCCACCTAAACTTGGAATAAGGTACTTTGAACTGACCTTGTCTCCCGTCCACCTTTTTGGACTCTGAAGACTGGCTAAGATGCTACTGCACATTTTTCCATTGAGAACATTTCATTTTTGAATTCCTTGCTGCATTTTTTGCTCGTTTTTCCTCCCTGCTAAATACCCAGAGTGCTGTATCATTTCTTTGTATTTCCTTTACAGGGGTGGGTTTTTATAGTGTTTTTGATAGTGGAGTGTATAATTAAATTATGTAAATAAAAGCATTCATTTTTAAAGAACCTTGATTGGGCATTCTTTTATTTTGGAAATGTGGTACTTTGTGGTTTGGATCGCTACTGGCTCATATTCACATCCCTTCTGAGAGTATACGCTTCCTTCAGTCCACGCTACCACAAAAGGCGAAAGAGGTATATCTTTCAGCTGTTCTTGTTTCACCTTTATGATTGGGATCACTGTTGGTTTGAAAAAGTGTGGGGGCTGAGTAGGTAGTTTAGCCACTACTCATTCTTATACTCCCGAAGAGCAGAAGTCATTTCTTTACAGCCTGGGTGAAGGATTGCCCTAGTGCAACGGGTTTTAAAGGCAAGGAGGGGGAGGATCCACACAAGGGAAGGGGGAAAGGCAGAAAGCAGTCAAATGAGCAGGGGGAAAAGAAGGAAAAATGAAAACAAAATGGAGACAACAAGCAGAAGCCTAGGATTTTAAAGGCAGGGAGCACATGGAGCCACACAGAGGGAGGGAAGGCAGAAAGCACTTACTTTGAAGTTTTCCGGAGACCCAGAGTTCCCGTTTTTTTCTCTTCTCCCTTCCTCTTGTTTCCCCTGCTAGCGATGACAACGGCGGTTCATTCCCCTCGGGTCTTAATACCTACAGTGCAGTTGCCCATTGTACAAGTCGGCTCCGTAGGGGAGCTGTGTAGGGGAAACATGAGTAAGAGTCTTTGCTGTCTCACTTTCTTCAGCCATGCCAGTCACCAGATTACAAACTCTAACAAGTAAGGATATGGACACAGTCCGCTCTCTAGAGCCGGAACTGGTCTCCTCACCGCAGCCATCTAATAAACAGAGGAAGGGGGGATCTTGCTCACTGCTCACCTGGCGTCCTTGATGGACCATGAGAGGAGAGGCAACCGCCTCTCGGAGGTGCTAGCCTTAAGCGCGAAGAGACGACAGATGCTGCAAAAGGAACAGTGTCTCCATTCTGAGCTGTTCTGCAATAGTAAACAGCTCAATACTGATATTAATAACAGTCCCAGAGCCACATTATACTCACCTTGTTCCTCACCTGAGCTGCTCCACTCTTCTGAATTGCTTTATATATCAGTGCCCTTGAGCAGACAGTCAAGTAGTAAAACAGTGGAAAGCGCCAGTTGTGGGCCAGATATCCATATGGCCCCCTCTAATTGGTTTGTGTATAAAGATCAGTTGTTGCAAGACTTTGGGGCATGTCTTAATCTTGAAGACTTTTACTCCTGGGTGAGGGCAGTTGGGAGGAAGCTGCCTGAGCCTCTGATGCCCACATTGCAGAAACCATTATCTGATGAGGCCACTAGGACTGGAGAGCCTTCTGGCCATCCGGGAGTTCACCAAACAGATCCCCTTGCTGCCACCTACCTGGTACCAGTCGCTCACAAGAACAAATCAGTTCCTGCTATCAGTCCGGGGTCTGAAGCCCCAGTAAAGAGTTCTCCTCTTTCCATTAGGCCTGTAGCTCCATTGGCGACTACATCCCACAGGGAACCACGTCTTAAAAAATCAACAATGGCAAAAATAATCGGCCCTACTCTGTGTAGCTTTGCATTGGATACAAGAATCTTTATTATAACCAACGTAGAGAAGCCAACTTATCCTGAAACAAGGGAGGCCCTAACAAACAAAATTTTAGCTTGGCTTAACACAAAAGTGGCCTCTAATTGTGTTAGACCCGCAGACTTTAGGCTCCTTCGGAGAATACACATTAAGGACTGGTGTAGTGTGGAAAATACAGATTGCATTGTGGCGGGATGTGGATCTATGTTTTTGCATAGAATTTCTAAAATTAAACACCTATCTTCGACCTCAAAGTTGAACATTGTATGACATATCTGATCTAATTATCCCCCACCGTTATTCTTTTTGGATAGCATTGGACTGCATTAATATGGATAGTATCAGCACCTTTTTTATGCTCAATTGTTGTCGATTTCTCTGTTGTACGTCCTGTCGCACCAACATACGTATGGTTTTATTGTGCGCGCTATAAATAAAGTAAAGTAAAGGAAAGTAAAAGCAGTCACACGAGCTGGGGTAAAAAGGAGAAAAAGGGAAACTAAATGGAGACAA
Source organism: Ambystoma mexicanum (assembly GCF_040938575.1). Taxonomy (NCBI): domain Eukaryota; kingdom Metazoa; phylum Chordata; class Amphibia; order Caudata; family Ambystomatidae; genus Ambystoma; species Ambystoma mexicanum. The sequence goes on along the minus strand of NC_090922.1, from coordinate 1,209,408,999 downwards.
CATGCACACATATAGAGTGTTAAAGGCAGGGAGTTGGAGACGTCACATAGAGGGAGGCTGAAGACCCAAAACCCTGTTACAGGAGCAGGGTAACAAATGGAGGAAAAGACAGACACGTGGAGATAAAATGGAGAGAATCACAAAGAATAGGTTTTAAAGGCATGGATGGGGATGAAACATAGAAGGAGGGTTACAAGGCTGAAATTCACATGAGTAGGGAACAAAGAGGCAAGGAAGAGAGAAAATAAATGCAAGTATAAACATTGGGTTTTAAATTCAGAGAGGGGGAGAACCCACACAAAGGAAGGGAGGGGAGGCAGAAGCAGTCACAGAAGTAGGGGGAAAAAAGGAGGGAAAAATTGAGACAACAAGAACAAAGGATTTTAAAGGTCGACATTTGTGGACCAAAGAGGCCAAAATGGGGAGTTGCATGGTTGCTGTTTGCAAGACTGATATGGATTCCCTGCAAGTGTTCTCAATTATTGAGGCCTCGAAATTCCGCCTTGTTTTGAGACCTTCCCTCAATCAATAGAATTCTGCAAAGAGGAGCTCTGTTTTATTTTTTGATCCCTTGGTACAGTGGATAGGCTACTGTTCGGACAAGGATAGTTTGTGAGACAGCCCACTAAAATGTGCCCCCACTATATACTGAAATCCAGAGGACCATTCTCACTTTCTAACATCAAATTTGGAAATCTGGGAACCCTGATAAACACTGCTGAAATAGAAGGCAATATGTTGATATATACCTGTTCTCACAATCATCATCTGCGTGGAAATCTCACTCCTTGCTTGAAAATCCAACAGAGGACTGCCCCAGTTAGTGCTACAATTGTATCCTGGATAGATTATGCCAGGATTTTAACAAAACTACAGAAGAACCACAGAAGCACCAAAAGAGAGCAGCACTATCCAATTTCATGGCTTGAGAGCATAGACCCTACCTGTAAAAACTGTGCACTAAACAATAGAGTTTACATTGTTGCTCCAGGCAGACAGCATGGAGTAGGTTGCTAGGCCCAGCCACTCAGTTGCTCTGCCTGCCACCAGTTTTCGTGCCTTCCTACTTAGAGACTGTGCGTCAGCTCCAGACAGACAGGATTGAGTAGGCTGCTGGTCACCCAGGCCCTGCCACTCAGTTTCTCTGCTTAGCTATTTCACCAGTTCTCCTTAAGGGCCTTCATCGCTGGTGTACTCAGCAAAGGACAGACGAAGACAAGGACCACACCTGTTTGTGGTTGCTCGGGCCTGATAGGGCAAAGGGCCAGGCCCTCTATCCTGCATTTCACCTACAAACCAGTTGCTACTACTGCGTCTCGCCAAAAGACATCAACACGTGTCTCCCCCATCCACAGCTGACCACCACTCTTACTAGGGTTTGAATGTCCAAGTGCCCTGGGCAGCCCCTTCAGGCTACCCTAGCAAACCTCATCAATATCGCCCTTGCCCCCCTTCAACATCCACGGACCACACGCACACACAAACACACACTCATGTTGATAAATGCTCGCTGAGCAATCGCTAACGTTGCAGACATCGCTGACTTCACCTCGTACAACCTTGATGCCTTGTTCATCACTGAAACATGGATTACCCCATCATCCCCACATGTTTTTTGACATCCTCTTCCTCCAAGGCTACTGCATCCAACATGCAGACTGGCCAGGAAGGACAGGAGGCGGAGTGGCAATCATTCACAGGAGCAATAGGCCATGCTCCATTATCCCCTCTGCCAGAAGAAGCTCATTTCATTGGTATCTGGTGATTCCATCAAATACAATGCATCGAATGCAAAAGCCTCGGAAAATGTCATTTTTTTTGTAGGTAAAGGTTTTTTAAAAAATTAAAATGGGTTTTAACAGGTAAAAAAAACAGGGTTAGGGGGGACCCCCTATTAAAAAAAAGGAAAAAAATGCATTTTTTCAATGCATTTTTTTCAAGGTTTTTGCATTCGATGCTTTTGCATTCGATGCTATCACTATAAACCTATTTCAATCATTCACTTGGCAGTTCTCTATGTCACGCAAGGAATCCATCACCTTCCACCTCATCTACAGACTTCCTCAGAAGAGTGACTCTGTCTTTGCCAATATCTTCAACGTACTCTCCTCTGCCAAATTACCACATTCTAATGTCTTTCTTGGAGATATTAACATCCCAGAGTCACAGGCTGACAACCACACTCGAAGCACACTTTTGGAAATAACCGATTCAATGACCCTTAAGCAAATTTTGCTCTCCCCATGCACAACAAAGGCAACACCCTAGCCTTCAGATCATCTCCCCTCATTATCCTTTGCAGACCCTATCCCACTTGACTGGTCTGACCACACTGCCATACCAGTATCGGTCACCAACTCGACCACGGCCCACAAGGGTCAGGCTAAACACCCCCTCACTCAATGCTGTTCATTCAAAACCTTCCCGCTCAATGAACTAGAAGCAAACTTTGCAGACTTCCACAGGGAATGCCTCTGGCTGCCTAGAATCATTTAACAACTTTGCTATGAAACTTGAGGACACTCATGCCGGACTAAAAACCTCCCGGGCTAAAACCAAACAATCTGCTCTTTGGTAAATACACAAGTTCGGCTCAAACAAATGCTCAATCGGAGCCCTAGAGAAACGGTGCCACAAAAATGTAACACTGGTACCTGACCAGCCTCAAATCTCTCTGCACCAACCGTAGGAGTCCCATTAACCAAGGCCAAAGCTGCTTACTACTCAACCAACATTGCGGCAGCCTCTAACAGGAGCAAAGCCCTCTTTGAAGTAATAAAGCATTGTGCCAAAACCTCACCCGGCCCCGAGGTACCATCAACTCAGGAAAAATGCGACGGAATCAACACATTCTTTATAGAAAAGATAGACAAAATACGAGAGATAATTGAATTAACCTCTCACAGATTGAGCACTCCTTGCAATCTGGCACGCTCGCTCTGGCACAAATTCCCTCAGTTTTCTGCCCTAGACTGCCAAATAAAAACAATTGCCTCTCTCATAACTGCTTCTTACTCTGACGATATCATCCGAGCCTCAAACATTAAATAATTGATTGGCCCGGCACCAAACGTGTTCCTCAGCATCATAAATGCTACCCTCACAGAAGGGTAATTCCCAGACACCATCAAGACTGGTCTCATACAACCTCTTTTGGAAAAAAACAACCCTAGGATCCAGACAACCTGGCCAACAACCACCCCATTACGAATCTCCCGTTTATTGGCAACATCTCGGAAAAAGTAGGCTCTACACAACTACTTACCAGAATCAAACAACTCCACCTCCTAAATGACTATCAGTCAGGTTTCCTCCCGAAGTGCAGCATCCTCATCCTCCTTGACCTGCCGGTTGTATTTTACACTGTTGACCACTGCATCCTGCTCTCCCTACTTGCTGACAGGATGGATTCTCTGGCACTGTCCTGAATTGGTTTACCTCCTACCTCTTTGGGCAGACACCAGGCCGTCCAGTTGAACTTGTTGCATTCTGACTGACTCCTAGCCTCCTGTGGAGTCACCGAAGCCTTCATCCACTCACTAATCCTTTTTACATGCAGTCTCTGGGCACTTTGCTCAAAGATTCCAATATGGCCATCCACCAATACATGGACGATACTCAGTTGACATGAAATTAAATAGCATGTAGAACATCACTTGTCTCCGTGATTACCTAGCCATCATCCATTCATAGATGTCAACTGCCTACCTCAAACTAAAGCCATCCAAGACTGAATTCGTCCTCATGACCTTTTTAAGCTCTTGCATTGTGAAAAATGTATCTGTGATTTGTAGACTCCTTTACAATTTGTTCACCTTCTCCCACGCCACCCCATACTTAGTGCCTCGAACTTCCTCTCCCACTGTTATTGCTAACTATTACGGTTAAGAGTCCCATGGTGGATCCCAACACCTTTATTTCATGAGAGGTGTTGGAGTCAGTGTGCTCTGAAAAACACTAGGTGGTCTGCAACCTTTGGCAGATGTTTTGGACTACAGCTCCCATCCGCCCTACCCAGCAAGGTCAATGGTGAGGGATCATGATAGTGGTAGTACAAAACATTTAAAGAGCCACAGGTTGCAGACCCTGACTAGGGCAATTTCTATCGATCTTGCATACACCAGGAGGAAGACTCTGGGCTAGCAGAATGCAATCTCCAAACCCAGTGAATGAAAGACGCATGACCATCAGGAACACGCAGTTCTCTACGAAGCCCATATTTAATACGCATTGGCAATTCAATATGATAGGTCACAGGCAACCTCAAAAGCCACAATAATGCCAAGTCACTGACAGTCACCATTTATTAAAGCTTAACCCTGCATGTGCAGCCGCTGCCATGATATGCCATGTTGCAGTGTGAAATACCCCAATAATGTACTGTTTGAAACTTCTAACTAGATAAACCAGACCATGGCTAGACATGCAAGAATTACTTCAGTAAGAAGTTAGTCACACATGCACCGTTTTCTCAAGATGTCTACTGGTGTACGTGCCAAAATCTGGACTATATCTGCTTTTAAATAGGCTTTTTTAAAGGAATATAATATATTTTAGCACAGTAAGACAGAAAAAGAAATAAAATCTCATTATCTTCCACCAACTTGCCCAGTAAATTATATATGTTTGTGTCACCATCTCAGTATTATCGCTTGAAATTTCTGTGGGGGCCATTTTGGGTAATAAATGAAGGTGTGAAAGCCAGGCGTATTGCTTTTTCACCTCCATTTAACAATGGGCCCCATTTTGCTGCTCATTCAAGGCATAAGCGGGCAGCAAAGAGGAGTTTGCATCTCCACTTTGCTTTCCTCCTTCATCTTGAAGGAGCACATGGTTTTACGTGTGCATGGAAATCTCACGCAGGCGTAAAACCAATTAATTTCAATGGAATACGCCTTGTGAGTTCACCTGCTCAAGAACCGGCGGATTCCATTTCAATCCATTATAAAATGCTGTCTGCAAAGCGTCATTTGCACACTGTTGTATTTCTCTCAAAGCAAAGAGTAGAAGTGAAGAGTAAAGTTGATTTCACCTAGTTTTACTTCAGTTTTCCACTTCACTTGAGAGTCATGAAAATTGCATGCAAGGGACCCAAGAGCATGCAAGTGCAGGCGTTGCATGTCCCCTACATGCAATTGCCATTTCACGTAATTTAGCGGGGTTGGGGGTGGTCAGTTATGTGTACACGTAGGAGGGTTCCCCGCCACGAAATCTTCATCAGTTGCATGGTGGAGTGCAGAAAGTGAGACAAAAGGCTGCGTACATGCGTGTACGTCACCTTCTGCCCTTCACTTTTGCACGCAGCCATGCAAATCGAGTAAACTCTGGTAGCCACATGCAAATATCAGGCAGTTTTTACCATGGACCTTTATGGAGTTCAACTGCATTTTGCTGCGCATAAAGCCAGCGGACTCAATAGGGATCCCCAGAATTTGCACCGGCATGAAAATGCATGTTGATGCAAATGGTGGAGAGGAAGGGAGCGGTAGTACCGCAAGTTGCGTTCCGCCGCTCCTCTCCACCATATAAATGAAAGAAAATGAGCCATGACGTTAATGCACAGTGTAAAAGTCCTATGCAAGGCTTTTACGGTTTTACGTCATGGCTCATATCAAATTTTGTGCCAGCCCCAAGGCAGCATAGGTTGCTGCTATTTAAAACGAAAAGCAAATGAAAGCGTAGGCCCCTAGGAAGAGGAAAATAATGCCAGAGAAGAAGGCAAAGAGCGAGGTACTATGTATACAGACCTACAGACCTACATCTTGATAGCAATGCAGAAGATTTACAAACACATATATATAAGCAACTGGATCCAGTAGAAATCATTTGGAAAGTGTTTCTACAGCATATAGCTGCTGACATATAGGTTTCTAAACAAATCCACCTTCTCAAATGGATTTTGTGAAATACACAAAATTCATGATTTTGTTAATTAAACTGTGGGACACGCATATGATCATATCCTTAAATATGCTCCCACACAAAAGGCTTTGTTAATATGTAGGGATCAAGGGCAGAAGAGTTGCGCCCCGTTTGTGCAGTGTTTTGAGCCCTGGAGGGCTACCGTACCTTGCTGCTGGGCTAGGCCACGCCCCCTTCTCCCTTATGTTATGTTATAGGAACTTTTAAAGCACACGGTCACCATAGGGTATCTTGGCGCTAGAGGGAGAGGAACCCCAGAACAAGCACACCAATCAAAACAGGTATGTCTTAACCCCCTTCCTAAAAGCCAAAATGGTTGGAGATTTTTTTCATAGTTGTTGGGAGTTCAATCCAAAGTACAGCCGCCGCTACAGAGAAAGCGCAGCCTCCAATCCGTGCCCGACGAAAGGAGGGCACGCGTAAACTGCGTGAGGGAGAGTAGCGGGTGAACTTAGCTCTGAGGAATTCTGCCCCCTGGTCGTGAAATGCCCGGTGAACAATACAGAGGGCCTTAAAATCAATGCAACGCGCCACAGGGAGCGACCGAAGAGAGCGAAGCACTGAAGAAATATGAGCACCATAAGGCGAGCCAGTAGCCACCCGGGCAGCAAGATTCTGGCGACGTTGAAGCCGTTGAATCAACCCTTTGGGCTGTGCCAGATAGAGGGAGTTACAGTAGTCCAGCCGGGATAGCACCATGGCTGCCACCACCGGAGGACGGAGAGGGGTACATACATGATTTGTGCCCCCTAACTTTCTACTCAGCAAATCCCACCTCAGCCCCAAGGTCACTAGTTGCAGTCCCACACACTGTTATGTCTGACCATTAAGTAGGGCAGGAAGTCCCATTTGGGAGGACGAGATATATTGCCTAGTGATGCCTAAAGGGCCTCCAACCTTGTTCTTAGAATGCTTAAAAAGGCACACAGTGATCGGATCAAAGCTTGGCAATCACCCAGCATTAGACTAATCCATGTGAGCTCTGACAGCTGTGTTGACCTAAAAAAGCACGCTCTTGGCTCTCAACGCATAACAATCCAAAACTAGGTGCTTTAGACTTTCCATATTATCACCATTGTTAGAGAGCCTACAGTGCAAACCATTTCCCTATCCACTCCAACGATAGAAATTGATTTAAACGAAAGTGTAGGTATTGTATCCGAGTGTTGGGACATGGAAAAAGGGATGTATATTTTATAGTGTCCTCCCTTTTCCTAATACATTTTGCGTATTCTGTGTAGAGAGTGTACAATGGCAGTCATATTTAAAGAACTTCTTTTTAACGTTACACAGGTTGGTAGTTAGCTCCTCCTTTGTGCAGCCAATTTGTAATAACATTTCATTCATGCATATTTTGAAGTCGTTTATTGTAACTGCTGTGTCTGAAGTCTGATCTCCACCCCACTGTTGATATAGAGAGTTGGTTGGAGCGTTTTGCAGTCTGGAAAAAAATGCAAGTTTTCTCCATTTTACTTTAGCGGCTAGTGAGATCAAACCAAACTCGTGTCTGAGGACTGCATTTGGAATCGAGTGTGCCAATCCCAAAGCTTTTTTCGGTGACGGCCCTTGAAGCGTGTTCAAATAAGCCCCCATGTCAAATGATGAAATATCTAACCCGTACAGTAACGTTGGTCCACCTTTAACAGATAGAACTGAACAAGTGGCTGCAAAGAGTACTGACACAGCTGAGAATAAATGATCTTCATCTTTGTTAAGAGCGGGGTGTATTGACCCTTTAGAAACAGCTTCCAGTCCGCCATTGAGCTACTGTTTGTTAAACAATAGCCCAAGTATCTTAGGGATGTCACTCTTTCCAAGGATTGGTCTCCCACTCCCCACTCCCCAGTTTGGCCGTCTTTTGGTGATGAATATCATGATTTTGGACTTTTGCCCGTTTACCTTTAAGTTGTTATCTACTGCATGCTATGAAAAAGGGAATGCTTCCTGTGCAGGCCGATTGAGGTTTCATCAAACAGTACAATGTCATCTGCAAATGTGATCCAGTCCAGTGTGAATGTACCCATTTTTACCGGATTTGTTGTATCCGCCTCCCGTATTCTGCAAATATCAGACTTGTATAGGTTGTACTGGGTTGGAGCCAAGAAACATCCCTGGCGCAACCCCACATACGTAGGTATTCGATCTGTCGAGGCTCCTTCCCGCCTCAACCTAACCCTTACAGGGGTGTTAGTATGAAATAAAGCCAAAAGCTGCACCATCTTTACTGGCACCTGCCAAGCAAGCCACTTTGTCCAAAGAGTATGCCTGCTAACCGGGTCAAAAGCACTTGACATGTCAATGGAGGCCATGTATATATACGGTCCCCACCACCCCCTTTTTAACAGCAGCCAGAAGATGAGACATGGTAAAAGCATTGAACAAGGTCCACATACCTGAGCAAAAGCCCACCTGATAACATGAAAGTAAATTGTTTGACAAAATGTGGGTTTTAAGATCTCTCAGTAGTAAGGTAGCAATCGGTCTATAATTTTGAGACTCAGAAGTATCTCCTTGCTTATATAAAGGTATAATATTGTATTTTTGCCATGTGTGTGGAACCCTGTGTGTGGTGTAAATATCCCTAAATAGATCTCCCAGTGGGTGCAACCAGGGTCCCGGATATTTCTTTATCAACATCGGTGATAAACATTGGTGGAATGCAGTCAGGACCTGGTGCCCTAGATGTTTTGGCTCTCACCATTGTCCACATTACGTCCTCCTTGTCCCAGGGGTGTTCCGATTGATCGTCTCTTCCCTCATAAATAGTGGTGCTTGCGCCTTCCCCTCTTGGCAAGCTATATTTAGCACTCAAAAAGGCTACCCAGTCTTGTTCCGTAATCGGACACTCCAGGCTAACTTTTAGACCCTTAGGTTTCCCTCGTATAAGTGACCAAAATTTCGAACCATCATTCTCGAGTAACATTTTTAGGATACCTTGGTTTTCTCTTACTTGGGATTCCTGTCTAAACAACTTGGATTGCCACAATTTGCCTCTTGGACTCTCTTTTCATCCCTCACCCTTTGGTCAAAAATATGTAAGTGCTCCCTATTGGAGTTAACTTGGCCTCTGTTAGTGAGCTGTTTCATACAGTTTAATAGGGTGTGGTTAAAGTAATTAGCAAGGAAGCACTAAACATGGCTGCCCATATTACTCAGAAGGCGCTCCCATTTCAACATGAAAGCTCTACAAGCTGCAGCGTTTCATTTTTTCGTGAGACCGCCCGTGTCTGGGGCCAGAAAGACAGTACAGGGATACAAATATGCCATAGAGAGTGGTAAATGTAGGGTCAGTATTAGCTGCCACTTGCTGCACCCTTAGTCAGTAGTTCACAGATCCTGCCTAGTTCGGACGAGACATAGAAATGGTCAATCCAAGATCTTGTTTGTCCTCTTCACCAAGTGAAGAAACCATTTCCTATCTCCTCCTCCTCAGGCAGGCATATGTTTAGGTCCCAACACACCAAGTATTAATTCCATAGGGCTCCCAATTCTGCACCCCTTGTGCATTTGGACATCTTCTCTACTTCCTGACCTTTCTTGCTCTGAACCTCTACACATTTTGCGTTTAGATCTCCCTCCAAAATGACGTGCAGATTTTGTTTTTTTCCTAACCGTCCCAAGAGCAGGTTTCTATTTCAGCATGTATGTTCACCAGAGACAGATTTTCAGTATTCCAGCAGAAATTTACCAGCAGAATATTAGCCTGCAAACTAGGGGAAGAAATGTTAATTGCAAGTAGGTTGTTTGTACGTGTTGTTACCACCGTATGGGTGCTATTCAGATTTTGGTCGACGGCATTAATTAGAGCACCCTTAGAGCGTCCTTTAATGCCTTTAGTAACCTCTTTGCAGTATGTATGGTAGCCCTCTAGTTAAACTTTCTCTAGTGACATTGATTCCTGCATGCGGATTATATTCACTTCAGTCAAACATTTAGGGAGGGACCCACTCAATTGCTGAAATCCACAGACAATTCTAAATAGTCCTGTATTAAAGGCAAATTTTGTTCAATGTTGACTTTTTTAAACATTTCTAATGCAACCTCAAGCCACGACCAATCCTCAGCCCCCATCTGCTGTGTTAATGTTACTTGCTCCAAAAACGTGCTTGTGTGTTTTGGATCACAAAGTTCCGACAGCTTGTAACCTAGAGTTTCGAGGACTTCCCTTTCTTTCCAGCCAATTTGGCCAATCAGATTATAGGTATAATAACATACTGCTTTCTCTGCTCCTTTTTTGGGAAGACAACCCTTTCAATATCATAACAGTGCCCGAGAGGACTGCCGGCCATTCGACCCAGCAGGACATTGTGATCGATGGTATCAAAAGCAGCCAACAGGTCCAGCAAAATCAGACCACTGGCGCCACCCTGGTCACGAGTCTGCGCCAGTTCATCCATGTAGTCCAAGTAGTTCATCAGTAAGTTCTTTTGTGGGTCTGACTTCTCAGTCGCTGTTAGGTTCTCGTCCAGTGCTCTAAGAGCGGCCAACCCCTTTTCAGTTATCATTAATTTGCTGCTCCTTAATTTAGACATATTTTCCCTCCCTGCCTCCACAGTTATTTTAGTTCAAGTTAGTTGTAACAGTTAACAGTTAGCAAGCCTACATGACCTAAGACTAACCAGTAACAGGCATCCTCCTCGCCCTCCAAGACCAATTACGCCACTTCTCAGTCCGCACCGTGCTCTGCCCCAGACTGAGGGTTTTGTAAGCAGTGCAGGCAGTAGCAGGAAGAAGCTCCTCCCAACATCTCAAAGCAGCAAACAGCAACTGAAAACAGACCAGTAAGACCACTTCTCACTCCACTTGCAGTCCATACCGCACTCCGTGCCGGACAGAGGGTTTTTTAAGCAGTGCAGGCAGTAGCAGGAAGAAGCTCCTCCCAACAGCTCAAAGCAGCAAACAGCAAGTGACATCCAAAAACATCTTGTGCTTTTCCTTGTCCCCGCCTTCACCTTTGGGGACTCCTCTCTGAAGTCCATCCAAGATGCTTTGGAGGGGGCATCAAACAAACACAGAGTTCATTACGCAGGGGACCTTAATAAGCAGTCTGGGGCCCTGAATGGTGAATCCCCTGAAGAAAATCTCACACCTAAAAGCCAAGACGAACCAATCACAAAATAAGGTATGTTGATCACCCAGAGGCCCTCTGTTAGCCCTGACAAGGACACAGAGTAAGATATCTGCAGTGAAAATGGAACCTTGTTAATAAATTTGCTTGAACCCTCCCGGCAGGTCAACCTCTCTGTCTACTTCCCGGCCCCTACTAACATTTCTATTCTCCAACCTATACCAGTGCTGGCCAGTTCTGGTTTGGTGCCACAATCAGCACCAGGGGTGGCAGTTGCCAGCCCAGTCTCCCCTGTCAGTTGCTACCCATCTTGAACCCGGGGGATGGGGTGCTGCCTCCCAATACCATCTGTAAGAGTAATAGCTTGGTCCCAGAGTCCCTGATTGTGCCTGGTCTAACTCAATTGGGCAATATTCTGCCTTTATCTGATGAAAATGTGGAGAAAGCCAGCCCCCTGGTCTCACTTGCTCAAATGGACATGGAGAATGATGTGGTGTCGGCAGATAAGTCCTCCCTTACGTGCAGTACCTGGAGTGAGAACATGATGAACATGTGTTCAGGGAACCTCTCTTTTCTCTGTCCAACTCCATTAAGGGGCCCAAAGTAGACTACTCAATATGCTGGTCCCAACTCTGATCTTTTTTTTGAAGGAGGATTGCCCTGTACAGGGATGGCATTGCCAACATGTGAAGGCAAGCGTCCCCACACAGCACGATCCTCCCCGCAATGAGAGACAATGAAGGACTCTCCCAAGATGGGAATAAGGCCAAGACAGAGTGCGGGTGAGCGTAAATGGGAGTTTATCAATCAGAATAGGGCATGCAAAAAACTCTGCAAAACTCCGAGAGCGCTCTGTCTGACAATAGCAAAGACAGGCGTATATATTTACAAAAAACGTCATAAGAACCTACATACTATAGGGGGCACAAGTTCAAGGGGATTGGGTGGCGACGACTAACTATAGGTGCTGCTGTGATGTGGTTGGCTTTGGCTGGAAGACGTCACTGGTCAGCCTCGTGGGTTGGGCTGGGCCTGGCAGGGTGGCAGAGTTCATCCGGCTGGTGTTGTCGTGCCATCGCGGCCAATGTCAGAGATAAATGTCCTTTCCTGACTTATTTGCCCTAGGCCATGCACACCGCAGTCATTCACTCGTTTCAGTATTATCTTCTTTAGTAAATCTTCCAATAGGTTATACTACAGGTTAATGCAACACAGGAGGAATGTACCTTGTAAGGGGTCTGGAGGTAATACGTCAGGACATGGTTACCAGTGTCCTGTTGACCTGGGCCATAGGTCGAGGGGCTAAGCTTCAGGGCCTGGGACGGGCGGTACATGTCTTACTGCCTTGTTAGAAGTTGTAATGTATGTTTCGCTGTGTGTTGTCAAAGTGTTGGGTGTCCTGATTGCACAGGGCCATAAGTCTAGGATGGTCCGGTGGGTTGCGAGGTTTACGAGGGGGTGCGTGTGTTCAGGCAGAGGTTTACTGCTGCGCTGTAAATAATGCAGGTGGCGGGTGGCGGCCTTGGGTGCTACAGAGGGGGTTACAAGTCTTTGAAGCGGCTCCAGTCTGGTTGGGGGAGGTAAAGCAGCGCGGCGCGGTCTCTGCTCTCATGCCTTGGCAGCCCTCGCGGGGTGGGAGGGGGAATGGCCTTGCGCGTATTTCACAAAGGTATCTCCCTCGTGTGTTGCCAATTTAGGTAAAGACATCACAAACATTTGAACACTCTATAATACTTATTTAAAACATTACAAAACATGTATTTAAACTTTGCTGGATGTGTCTTGATTATACCCAGTCTGAGTACCTTATTCATACATTATGTTTTAACACGTGCAGTATTTAGTTATATGCATATATATATATATTTGCAGTAAGTGAGGTAGAGTTAGGGTTGGTGGAGAACATAGAAAGTAACCCGCCGCTTGGTCGTGATGGTGGTGGCGCATGTGGGGCCTAGACATGCACCTTCTCATGCATTCTTCACATGGGCCCTTTGTATGGTTTACATTCGTTTTCTTGTGTCCTCTAGCAGCGTTAGTTCAGTTATGGCACGAGCCCATGGGGTGTACGTTTTCCAGTCATACACGTAACAGACAGATTCCTGGTGCGTGCCGTTATTATTAGTATCCAACTGCAATGGTATATGCTCACCATCGCTTATATCATGGGGGCATGATCTCTTGTAATTCTACATCTTACAGGCTTTTGTAATATAAGGGATTTTATGGAAGAAACGCATCCTTTGCAAGTCGTCTCAACATTAATATACAAAGATTGTCTGTCATCTAACGACCATTTTACTGTTCTTTTCATTTGCCTAGGCCTGCTGGCCGGGTCATACTGGGAGCGATAATACACTGCGGGAGGTGAACTGTTACAATGTTAATGTATTATACTAGCTCATGTCCGTCTCGTTCGTGGGAACGTGCTCGCAGCGGATCTGCCAGGGTACTGCGGCAACAAGGATGACTGAAACCCTCCAAGGGTGGGGGCCGCGCTACAGTGCGCTGAGCTCACACCATATTTACCAGACAAAATGGTTTCTAGGCCTAGCTAAATTTTAATACGTGTGGGCAATTAATACGTGCGGGCAATGTCTCCAGTGGGTGAACCCTCCACCACCTGGGCCCGGGTGGAATGAGGGGACGCCCAAAGGACCCATAGTCCTCACCTGGGGAGAAAGCGTAGGCGAGGGGGGTCTCTTGGACCAGTCCTCCCCTACATTTCCCCCCTTTCGTTACTAAAGTAACGAATTCTTTAAATCTTCTATTCTCCTACATTCTGCCTCGTCCATCACCGCCTCATCCCATGCGGGAGTCCCTTTGATGGGCATCCATGCTCTGCACACCCCCCTTAAACTCTCACCTCTCCGGACATATTCATCTGGGGTACACGTTAGATATATGCACCCACCATCTCCTTCCAAATCTACCCAAACTTCCTCATACCATTCTAGTATACGGGGCTCTTTGATGGTGGTGTGCCACAACTTATCTACAATATCTTTATCGTGGTATATAGGCACCAGTTGGTATCTGGGCGAGTTATCTATCCCTGTTTGTACTTGTGCTTCTTGCATCGTTTTTATTGTACCGTGTGAGTTGCCCATTGTCACCATCATCATTGCACCATTTGGTACTGCGTTAGCACAAACTCGAAGACCCACCTGGCACAGGCAAAAAAGTAGGAGGAGGAACACAATAGCTGGTATTAAAAATTTCACAGTTGTTCCAAGCCATGAGGGAACCCAGGAGAAGAGGTTGTCGAACCATGTACTCGCTTCTGCTCCGCCTTCCATTTTCATTTTTTCTCCTAGGTTGTGGACTGCTTCGATCACATGGGACAGGGAGCCATTCTCTGCGTCTTCAGAAGGTACGAAAGTGCAGCAGGCACTTCCTATTTTTCGGCAAACACCACCGTCCATCGCCGTCAACAGGTCCAGAACATACCTGTTTTGCATGGTCATTAGTCGTAAAGCTCTTAGTTCCACTTTTATTATGTTGAATCCTTCTTCAGTGTCGTTTGCCAGCTGAATTAGTTCCCAGCGTGTTATCTGGAGCCATTTTGCGTTTGCCCTTGCTTGGACACTTGAGACGAGTGAGGCAAAAAATGTTTCTGCTGAGCTGAATAATCGATATTTGTCTGGGATCTGAGCCAATAGTTCTGATGATGCCTTTGATATGTAATTTGATGCTCGTTTGTTACGGGTCAGCACTTCTCCCTTGCTTCCAGAAGACAGGACATATATTTGTGTCTCTGCAGTTGGTTGAGCCACACTCTGCATACGTTCCTGTGTCCCATCGACGTGGCTTTCTGGTATCACCATTAGGGCTGAGTGTAGAGTGGCCATTGAGCAGCTGCCACTCCATGACTGGGGGAGGTGTAGATATGCCTGTTTGCCGCACACCCAGTACGTGTCCATCAGGGCCGCTGTCCCTTTCCTTAGGTCTGGGATGGTGAGGGTCCTGTTGCAGTTCTTGTTTGTTCCCATGGGGGCTCTCCCTTCTCCTTTAAAGCACAGTCTGTAGTCCATTTCGCTTTGTAGTTTGAACGGTTTTTCAATGGCAGTTACCCAGGTTAGTTTTGAAATGTGTTCTCTCCATACTGGTGTACATGTTTCCTCTACCCACTGCAATTTATCCGGCGCCACACCTCTTAGTGCTTCCGCTTTGCACAGTACTTCTTCATCCTTCTGCTTGTTGTCGGAAAAAAGTGTCCCTTTTATTACAAAAAATGGTTCTTTCAAACATACCACTCCTGCCGTTTTTGAGTAACACGTTTTCTCGTTCTGCAGCATTTGAAAAGTCACTTCGTGTGCCTGGAAGGTGTTCTTAATCCTGCACAGTGTAAGATGAAGGAGACATTGGGCATCCACAATAGGCAACTCTTTGGGTAACAACACTTTGGGTGTACCTGATGCATGGGGGATGAGGGAACAGACATAACAGCTCTCGTTTGTTGTCTGTTTAGCTGTGGCACTCATGTCTGCATACCACTTATTTGTTTGATGGGGGTGTCGTGGGTCTTCCATCTCATCTAGACCTAGCCCATAGTACTCATCGTACTTCCTCCTCCCTGCTTCTCTCTTTCATCTGTTGTTCTTGGTACTCATGTACTTCCCACCCCCCTGTGCAGTGGATAAACTAGACCCCCCTCTCTCATTCCCGCCCCCCTGGGCCCATTCATCATATAATATTTCGTGCATTGCTAGTAGCTTATCGTTTTCTTTCCTGACGTTATCTGGCAGATTGTTTTCTGGGGTGGGGGCAAGCTGGCTGGTGGGGGTGTTATACAACCATGATATGGCAGACGGGTTTCGGTCATTGAGACTGTGGGCATTGTAAGTGGATACCCCTGGTGGAGACACTGTGTTGCTCTGCATTCCACCCTGTGGCTTTTCTCTTTGTGAGGGCACAACACTGGATGGTGTGGTATGATACCCCCACACAAGTTTAGTTCCGTCCCATATAAAAAAATCACCTTCCTTGGTATCGACCCCTGCAGTTGCATTGGGCCCGGTGGTACTGTTAATTGGTCCAGTAGTGTTGTTACTCCCTCCCCCCTCGTACATCTCGATAGAGATGAACGCTATAAACCAATATGTAACCAAGCCGAACATTATCATAAAAAACAATGTAATGCATATTGATAATCCACACTCATACGAATATCTACATCTCTCATATACTAATTCTCTCATTCTACTAATTCTATCCGTTGCAGGCTGCCCGTTAGATGCCATGGAAGCTCCTGTTTGAGATATAAAAGTGCATTAAGTGCATGCATGTAAACGTTTTGCTGGCACCATCCGTGCCAATACATTTGACGGGGAATGGAAGCGGGTGGGGATGTGGGGGAGGGGTATTCACAGACAAGGGTATATACAGGCTATAATATTATTATTTCATTAATTACATAACACTCAACAAGATAATACAAAAAGGAAATCCCACACACGCATTTTTGTAATAATTTTGTCAGTCTTTAATTCATTCAATTCCAGCGCTGACATTATTCCATTCAAGTCCAGTGCTAAATCACACACTCACGCAAGTCAATATTCAGGCATCCTACTCATTTGCATCGTTTGCTGTTGTCTGTGCCTCCTCATCTATCTCCTCGTGTACATTGCTGTATGCTTTTCGTACGTCGGTCAAGTGTACCCAGTACCGCAAGCCCTTTACCTTCACTGCTGTGGGCGTGCACAATATTACTTCGTATGGGCCATTGAATCGTGGTGCATTCCACCGACGCACAAAGCTTCTGACATAAATTGAGTCCCCTGGCATCAGCTGTAGCTGTTGCTCTGGTTCCGTGACAGGTCCTGTTATGTTTCCCTCTTCTCTAGTGAAGGGTGGGGAGAGTTGCTTTGATATTGCGCGCGCTGCCCTTGTTAATTTTTTTAGATAGTCTGTGAACTCGTCTCCAAATATCGCGGCGCTTCTGTGAGCATCTAAGTGTTCGCGCAGTGGAGAGTGTGCTGTGTTCATTCGTCTCCCAGTCACGATCTCGTGCGGGGACAAATGGTGGTCTTTGCTTGGCTGATTTCTGAGTTCAAATAGCGCTAGTGGTAGGCAGTAAATCCAATTTTTCTTCAATGAGAAGCATAGTTTTGATAACCTGCCCTTTAACAGGCCGTTCATCTTTTCCACTACGCCATTACTTTGGGGATGATAAATCGAACATAATTTGTGTTTTATACCCAGTAATGTGGTCACTTCCTTGATGAGTTCATTCACAAAGTGAGAGCCGTTATCTGAGCGAATCACGTCACAAATTCCCCAGCGCGGGAACACTTCCCTTACTAGGAACTTGGCGGCGCTTTTGGCATCAGGTCGCGCAGAGGGTCCTGCTTCCACCCACCTTGAAAACGGGCACACAACCACGATCATGTACCGTGCGCCATTACACCTTTCCCCCATGTCTGCATAATCTATATGCAGTTCTCTGAAGGGGCCAATGGGTTTGGGAATTGTTCCCCGGAGTGTGCGTAATGTCATTCCTGAGTTGTATATTTGGCATGTTGTACATTCCATTGCCAATCGAGACACATGCTCCTGGAGACAGGGCACAAACCATTCTTCCTGTATTTCTGCTGCGATGTGCTGTTTAGTGTTGTGTGCGGGGAAGTGTAGCTGTTGAAATGCTACTTCTAGTAACTGTAGTGGCATTACCACTTTCCCTGAGTTATTTTGCCGCCATAATAGGTCTGTTCCTGATTGGCTGCATCCCCGTTTCGTCCACGTTAGTTTTTCTTCTGCACTAGCTCCTTCCTGCAATTCTAGTATTTGTGATAAGGACATCATGTTGTACCCTTCTGGCAGTTCTTCGGTTGTTGTGTTCTTGATCATGAACTCACCTGTGTCGTATTTCTGAAAATAGGAAGCCTCCTTGGCGGCAGCGTCCGCTGCCGCGTTCCCTAAAGACACAACGTCTGTATTGGATGTATGGGCCTGGCACTTCACTATTGCTACAGCAGTAGGGTTTTGTAGGGCCTCTATTAATTCTTTTAACAATTCTGCATGCTGCACTGGTGTTCCGTCTGCCCTTCTGAATCCCCTACGGCCCCATCTTGCTAGACCTCCATGTACTGTTGTCGTCATGTAAGCTGAGTCTGTGTATATTGTTACTGCACATCCTTTTGCTGCATGTAGTGCTTCTATGAGCGCAATCAGTTCTGCTGCCTGTGCAGAGTAATGCGACGGGAGGCGGTACTGTACTAATGTTTCAAACTCACCTTCCTCTAATCTCACTACCGCCATGCCAACGTGTTTTTCTCCCGTGTCCATATCAATTGATGCGGATCCATCCACAAAGTACACTTCCCCCTCGCTGAGAGCGTTTTCACACACCACTGTGTCTTCCCCTCCTTCTCCTGTGTGGGTTGCGCAGTCGTGATTTTGCATATCCTCCAATGTGCACGCTTCTGTAATAAATGTGGCGGGGTTCACTGTTTTACATCTCACTATGTGGATGTTGGCGCTGGACAATATGATCTCATATGCTGTTGCCCGCTGTGTGGTCAGCGTGCTTTTTGATCTTTCAAGTATTGCAAATAATGAGTGTTCCACAAACAATGTTACAGGGCATCCCATTACTATTGTGGCACTTTTCTCAATCGCGAATGCGGCTGCAGCGAGCGATTGTTCGCACGCGAAATGACCCTGCATCACGGCATCCAAAGTACCACTATAGTACGCCAGGGGCTTGTGTCCTAAGGAGGTTTTTTGTGTCAGTACTGCTGTCATAAGTGTTCCTTTGCAATGGGAAAATAGATACAATTTGTGTCCATAATCAGGGTTTGCTAGTACTGGAGCGCTTGAAATTAGCTCTTTCAGTAATTGAAACGATATGCTCATTTCTTCTGACCATTTTATTTTTCCATTCTCCTGTTGTGCTTCTTTGAGTGCTTGTAGGAGGGGCCTGGTGTATGCTGCATAGTCTAGTATCCATGCTCGGCAATAATTGCACATCCCCAAAAATTTCTGCATGTCCTTTACTGTTGTGGGCTCTCCTACTGACCTTATTGCCTCCACCCTGTCAGGAATTATTCTCTTTCCATCCTTTGATATGAGCTGTCCCAGGTATAGGACCTCAGTCAGGCAATACTGTAGCTTCTCCTTGTCTACCTTGTATCCTTTGTTGGCCAGTAAAGTCAGGAGCGTTGTTGAATCTTTTCTACATGTTGTTTCGTCTTGTGCACACACCAGTAAATCATCTACGTACTGAATAATCGTACTCTCTACTGATAGGTTTCCCAAGTCTTCATGCAATATGCGGTTAAATATGCTCGGGCTCTCACAGTATCCCTGTGGCAGTCTGCAGTGTTCATATCTTTTTCCCCCCAGTGTGAACGCTGTAAGATATCTACTCTCTTCCGCCAGGGGTATTGAGAAAAATGCGTTTTTCAAGTCCACTACTGTAAAATGTGATGCTGCTTTTGGGATACTGCATAGTATTGATGCAGGGTTCGGGACTAGAGGGAACTCTTTCTGTATTACATCATTGAGGGGGCGTAAGTCCTGTATCATCCTCCAAGACCCCCCTTTCGCTTTTTTGATTGGATAGATACATGTGTTACATGGTGAGTTTGAAGGCACTATTATCCCTTGTACTAGTAGTACATTTATCGTTTCTTTTATCCCTTCTTCAGCCTCACGGGACAATGGATACTGTTTAACTCGGGGCAAGATAGCTCCTTGTTTTAGTTTTATTATCACAGGTTGTACTCCATGCAACAGCCCTACATCATGGGGGCCTGTTGTCCATAAATTGTTTGGTACTAACCTCATGTCGTCATCAAAAAATGACGGTGGTGTTCCTACCACTGCCATCAATTGGGCGGGGATCTCTCTGGCTTGGATCAAAATGTCGCAGGGCATCGCTATTTCCATTACTATCTCACCATCTGCTTCTGTGTCTAGAAAGAGATCCTCATCTGTTACCTCGCGTAGGGCGAGGTTGGTGTTTGTACATAGCACGGTGCGCCACTCACATCCTTCTCTGTCCATTCCAATCACAGCGATCCGTTTCGTTGATACCTGCACAGCGTGCAAATCCAACGATACCACTGATCCTGGTGCTGCATTTGGGCACACTATGGGGCGGAAGAGGAATTCTGCTGGAATCCTCCAATCCATACTTTTTAGCTCTGGAACTATAAGGGCCAAAGTTTTTAGCCCTTCAATGAACATCTCTTCATTTTGTGGCAGCCCTCGTATTTCCTGTGTGGTTGTGTAGGCTTGCACTACCAGCATTGCACGCAAGGGGCATATCCCGGGTGTAGAACACACTATTCCTCCTTCGTTAAATGATATGGTCATGTTAAGTTTACTCATAAGGTCCCTCCCCAGCAAATTTATCGGGGATTGTTCATAATACAGTAAGGGGGCCTTTACAGTCTTGCCCCCTACGGTTACATCCAAAACTTCTGTGTAAGGAACTTCAATTACAGCCCCAGAGAACCCCTGCGTCTCTAACTTCCTGTTAGATAACGGGAACCGGCCCTCCCTGACACATGATTTCTCCGCTCCCGAATCAACCATGAATACAAATTGCCTGTCTCCTATCTGCGCCCCTACCAATGGTTCCTCTGCTGCACTGTGGGTGGTAGATAGAACTGGACACGCAAGTGTTCTCTGTGGGCTGTCCTATTCGGGGTGTCTCATCGCCCCCCCTTCATTGAATACGTTACCTGAGACCACTGACATGCCGTTGTAAGGTGCTGGTGCGGGGGCCCCGTTTGCTGTTGTCGCGAAAGGGTTGCCTGGTGTGTATTGCATACTGTCGTTGTTTTGCATGTTTTGTGGGTGGTTCTGTGTTCTATATTGGGGTCCCTGTTGCTGGCCGGCATTACCTTGGCTTGGGTTTCTTAATTGTTGTTGCCCCATTGGGAGGCCATATGGGCTTCCCGGGTGGGGATGGCCATATTGTTCTACCTCTTGGAACCCGTTATTGGGTCTGCTTCTGCACTCTCTTGAATAGTGCCCCCATCGCCCGCAGTTCCAGCAACTTCCTTGTGCACCTCTAGGGCCCTGCCATCCATTTCCTCCCATTCCCCCATACCCCGTTCCGCCTCCTCTTCGGCCCCTGTACCCACCTCGTCCCCCTCGAGGGGTCCACTCTTGCCACTGCGGACCTCCACCTTGCTCTTGCTCATTCCACTGCCGCTGTCCTGCTCCCGCCCAATTAGCTGCCATCCTTCCTTGTATTGCTATCGGCCCCTCCTCCTCATCGTCTCCCTCCCTGCTGTGTGGGAGTGCAGCTACTGCTGCTGTGACCTTCACCAATTTTGTCTGTACTAACTTTGCCTCGTCTGCCAACCTTTTCTGTGCCACCTCCTTCTCTCTCTCCTTTATTCTTTTACAATGGTGTATTATTATGCTTTGGATTTCTGGCCATCCCTTTGCTTCAACGCCTGCAATTTTGTCGAGCGCTTTCTGCACTTCCTTGGGGAGCCCTCTTTTTATAATGAAGTAAAATAAAGATGTCGATTGATACCAGGGCGTGCCCGTCTCCGCTCTCCACATCTCTTGAACCCGAAAAATGTAATCCATAGCCTCCTCCCCCTCATTCATGGTGCATTGCATCACCGACTGCAAGTCCGGCGTATCTGGGAATGTTTCGCGCAAGGCGTCCCACACCCTAGCCCGCACCGTGTTAAAGGAGGCCCCATCATGGCGGTCACAATCTAACGTAACTCCTGGGAAACCGGCTTTAACCCATACTCTTTCAGCCTGATCGCCCACCGCTGATACGAGCAGACTTTTCACATCTCCTACAGCTAGGGGGACCCCAGCAGTATGTTTTTCAAAGGCGTATATCCACTTACTTGCCCCTCCTGATAACGGGGGCAATAGCTTTAATAAGTTAGCTTTGTCCATTTGTGCCCATGGGATATAGTTAGGTCTCCCTCCTCCTCTGTGTATCAATGGAAGCTGTAGCTTTCCTTTCTGTATAGCTCCCGGACCCGATTTGGATGCTGATGCTTCTAGTGATGCCATGTTTCCCACTCTGTTCCTTAGTCGTCCCGACCACTCGTCGTCCAGTGTTCTCACTGAACATGTGCCATCCCCTCCTTCGCTTCCCCCTCCCACAGCCATGCTCAACCTGTCATTTTCTTCGAACTCGTCCCCAATGTCGCATAGTAATTCCTCTCTATCCCCCATAGGCCTTTCATCATTGTCAGGATCTCCCTCACGTGTCTCTATTTCAATTATTCGGGTTGGTTCTTCCTCAATTCTGAACAGTATCTCACCTTTCTTCCACCCCTCTTCAGCTCTTCTTGTCTCGCCTGGCGCTCTAGACGTGCGCCCTTATCTAGTCGCATTAAGTGCTGTTTGTCCGCACATGTCTTTTATTCTTGAAAGCTCATCTTTTGCTATTGAGAGTCTTGATTGTAAATCATCTGTGAGTTTCTCTATGTCCCCCCTTTGTGTATTTGCCTGGCCTCGCTCCCTTGTACTTTCATATGGTGGGGGTGCTGTGGGCCGGTGGGGTGTAGTAGTTGTCGGGGGAGGTACATACGTTGGATCACTGTATCCTTCTGCAGGTACAGGTTTCTTTAATATCGGATATAAACTTATTACTTCTACTGGTGGCGCTACACTTGGCACTTCTTTGATATCTTTATGTATCATCAGTGGATTGTCTGTAGTGGATGGGAGATCAGGATTTGGTGCTGGTGCTTTAGGCGGTGGTACTTCTTCAAATAACCGCCAAAGATCTAATATTTCCCTCCTATTCTGCAGCTGCTTCCCTCGGTACTTCAAGAAAATGCATGTCATCACCATATCTAGAACGCTTTTGTCAAATGACCCTCCCTCTGGCCATATCTGGGGTAGCCCCTCTCCCTTCAACTCAGTTACCCATTGGTCGTGATATTTCTTAATCCGCTCCGCGTACCCTGGAAGACTTTTACAAATATGCGATAAGGGTGTTTCAGCCCCCATTTCTGTGTGTCCTCCTAGTGCTTATATGTCTCTATGTGTCTGCAACTCCAATGTGAATGTAGTATCAATATTATTTTTCGTGTTCTACTTCACATTCAATGTTACGCTCGGTTGGGCTTTCCCTTCCTTGGCTGCGCAATACAAAACTGACTGTACACAATTTCTACTTTGTTTTCTTTGGGGGACACATACAAGAGCAACCCATCATTTATTTTAACAATAGCAACCCGGAAATCAAAAAGGTACCCACTCACGTCACTTTATCACCGTTACCCTCAAAAAAGTTTCATCCGGTCACACTTACCATGACCATTTGACAATTATGCATTTATAGCTGTTGTACACATTCACAACCTCAAATTGTCCCCTGACACATACGAGATGCACACACCTCTTGGTAACACTCAGTACACCATTCACGCTGCCCTCCCTTTCCTCCCTAGCCGGCTGTTACTGTCTGTTTTACTTAGATAGATGAATGCGCATATGCATATATTTATATGTTTTCACCTGCTCTCCCCCTCCTAGTAGGCCCCCTTTTCTTCTTACGTTCTTCCCAAGTTCGTACTAATATTGGTTTTTATTCTCCCCCTACCTTTAAAGAAAAAGAAAAGAAAGAAGTAGTAGCGATCACTAATATATTCTCAGTGCCCCCTTTTGCTGAACACTTTTATCTTATATTTCACTTCGTCATATATTCCCAGCACTAGTCAATATAGCACTATGCGGCGCCGCCTTCCACCCCCTTTCGGAGCTAGGTTCCCGTCACTTCTATCTCTTATTCACCTCGTAATCCTAATGGCCATATGCAAAGAAAAAGAAAGGAAATTTTAGAATGATCTTTAGTATATCTTCGTACCCCCTTTTCGTTCCCTGTCCTACACTTCTCTCCCCGCTCCCTTTACAATCGCTCACACTCAGTACTCACGTGCCCGTCTTGAACCGATAGTCTCCGAAACTGGGTCCGTCCAGGCAGTGTCGCCGTCAGCTCAACAGTCAGCCCCGACTCCGGCGAGCGGTACTCAAAGGGGATTTTTCAACCGGGATCCCGTACCCTTTCTCTATTGAGTGCGCACTTCTTAGTGTACCGGTCGCCGTTGGCGGGCAGCCTCCCGGAGCCGGCTCACCGTGCGTATCCCTTTTCGACCGGAGATTCTCGTGCCAAAAGGGGACAGTTATAACGAGTTTTAGGAAGAAATAATATCACGCTATCGGGGTCACCACTGAAGGCAAGCGTCCCCACACAGCACGATCCTCCCCGCAATGAGAGACAATGAAGGACTCTCCCAAGATGGGAATAAGGCCAAGACAGAGTGCGGGTGAGCGTAAATGGGAGTTTATCAATCAGAATAGGGCATGCAAAGAACTCTGCAAAACTCCGAGAGCGCTCTGTCTGACAATAGCAAAGACAGGCGTATATATTTACAAAAAACGTCATAAGAACCTACATACTATAGGGGGCACAAGTTCAAGGGGATTGGGTGGCGACGACTAACTATAGGTGCTGCTGTGATGTGGTTGGCTTTGGCTGGAAGACGTCACTGGTCAGCCTCGTGGGTTGGGCTGGGCCTGGCAGGGTGGCGGAGTTCATCCGGCTGGTGTTGTCGTGCCATCGCGGCCAATGTCAGAGATGAATGTCCTTTCCTGACTTATTTGCCCTAGGCCATGCACACTGCAGTCATTCACTCGTTTCAGTATTATCTTCTTTAGTAAATCTTCCAATAGGTTATACTACAGGTTAATGCAACACAGGAGGAATGTACCTTGTAAGGGGTCTGGAGGTAATATGTCAGGACATGGTTACCAGTGTCCTGTTGACCTGGGCCATAGGTCGAGGGGCTAAGCTTCAGGGCCTGGGACGGGCGGTACATGTCTTACTGCCTTGTTAGAAGTTGTAATGTATGTTTCGCTGTGTGTTGTCAAAGTGTTGGGTGTCCTGATTGCACAGGGCCATAAGTCTAGGATGGTCCGGTGGGTTGCGAGGTTTACGAGGGGGTGCGTGTGTTCAGGCAGAGGTTTACTGCTGCGCTGTAAATAATGCAGGTGGCGGGTGGCGGCCTTGGGTGCTACAGAGGGGGTTACAAGTCTTTGAAGCGGCTCCAGTCTGGTTGGGGGAGGTAAAGCAGCGCGGCGCGGTCTCTGCTCTCATGCCTTGGCAGCCCTCGCGGGGTGGGAGGGGGAATGGCCTTGCGCGTATTTCACAAAGGTATCTCCCTCGTGTGTTGCCAATTTAGGTAAAGACATCACAAACATTTGAACACTCTATAATACTTATTTAAAACATTACAAAACATGTATTTAAACTTTGCTGGATGTGTCTTGATTATACCCAGTCTGAGTACCTTATTCATACATTATGTTTTAACACGTGCAGTATTTAGTTATATGCATATATATATATATTTGCAGTAAGTGAGGTAGAGTTAGGGTTGGTGGAGAACATAGAAAGTAACCCGCCGCTTGGTCGTGATGGTGGTGGCGCATGTGGGGCCTAGACATGCACCTTCTCATGCATTCTTCACATGGGCCCTTTGTATGGTTTACATTCGTTTTCTTGGGTCCTCTAGCAGCGTTAGTTCAGTTATGGCACGAGCCCATGGGGTGTACGTTTTCCAGTCATACACGTAACAGACAGATTCCTGGTGCGTGCCGTTATTATTAGTATCCAACTGCAATGGTATATGCTCACCATCGCTTATATCATGGGGGCATGATCTCTTGTAATTCTACATCTTACAGGCTTTTGTAATATAAGGGATTTTATGGAAGAAACGCATCCTTTGCAAGTAGTCTCAACATTAATATACAAAGATTGTCTGTCATCTAACAACCATTTTACTGTTCTTTTCATTTGCCTAGGCCTGCTGGCCGGGTCATACTGGGAGCGATAATACACTGCGGGAGGTGAACTGTTACAATGTTAATGTATTATACTAGCTCATGTCCGTCTCGTTCGTGGGAACGTGCTCGCAGCGGATCTGCCAGGGTACTGCGGCAACAAGGATGACTGAAACCCTCCAAGGGTGGGGGCCGCGCTACAGTGCGCTGAGCTCACACCATATTTACCAGACAAAATGGTTTCTAGGCCTAGCTAAATTTTAATACGTGTGGGCAATTAATACGTGCGGGCAATGTCTCCAGTGGGTGAACCCTCCACCACCTGGGCCCGGGTGGCATGAGGGGACGCCCAAAGGACCCATAGTCCTCACCTGGGGAGAAAGCGTAGGCGAGGGGGGTCTCTTGGACCAGTCCTCCCCTACACATGTGCTCTCTAAACTTGCAGGGACGGGAGAAGAGGGACCCACGGGAAACTCTAAAACTGGCCCACTAGATGTAAAGGGGTTCCACAATCTACCCCCGAAACACCTAGAGAAGACAACTATGTGCGATATACTGCCCCCCAAAGAAAAGGCCAAACCCCGCTCATCTGTAAATGTCAGCCAATTTCGGGCCCCCATCCACTGTGAAACCAGTTTGCATATTCAAGAGACTCAGTCCAAAGATGAGCAAGTTGCCCAGCTGATCATTCTTAGGGAAGACAATGTGGTCCCCAATTCCAACATTATGAATACTGAAGGGGAGAATCGGGCCGCAAACATAGTGGGAACCCATGGCCCTGGGTTGGTCAAAAATAGAGCACACAGACCTTGCTTTAGGGAAAGCATGATGTCATCAAGCCCTTGGGGGCTTAAGGAGGGCCACAGTATTTCTTCATGGGGTCCAGAGATTAAAGAAATGATTGCACTGGCTCTGTACTGTAAAGGGCCGTACTTTTGTGTCCAGGGAAGGCCTAGCGAATTGTTATAAAGCGCCTAATGAGGGTGACAATTCCCGCATTAAACTGGAATTTTGGGATCCCAGAATGGCCAATGGTGTCTTCGGTAGAGCTGGGAATTCTGACAGGACTGTAAAAAGTAGGATTATAATCAACGCTCACCCTTATTTGAAATCTGTCGCACAATTTGAAAACTGTTTTCACAACTGAGCCTCATCTGTTGCAAATCTTATACCATTAGGGCCTAGGTTAAATGGTAACAACTGTGCCGTTAAAACTAAGGGATAAATTGTATTGTGTAATTAAAAAAGGGATTTCCTTTGTATCGTGCCCCGTAGTGTCCAGTAGGCCCCAGGGTGCAACATTTTTGCTCTTTTGCTTTTTCTTTCTTTTCCCACCTTTTCTTGAATATGATGCATTGGCAAATTAAAGTAAGTGTTATATTGTGTTAGGATGTACTTTGATGGCCTGACGGCCGAATAAAGTTATTTGATACTATACATGTGTGATTTTCCTATGCACCTTCAAAATATATTTAAATAAATAAAATGTTTTTACCTACGTGTGCATTCTTTTTATTAAATATACACAACATAATATTAAGCTAAATGGCAATCGAAGTAAATAGCCTTTTGTAAAAAAAAACACAAAAGACGTCAGGTCACTTAGAATTCCATGTAAGCTTTCGAAAGTACAGCACAGGTTACCTGCATCAGACATACGAATAGCAAAGGAATTGAAAAACGCAAGGCCTGGCTCATTTCTGGAGCAGGCATGGTGCAGTACATAAAGGGAAACATGGATACAGCCTACAAGAGTGGCAACGGTTCTTGACACTCTTGCAGGCCTTTGGAAGTGGAAGCATTGGGAATTCGCATCAATGACAAATCTACAACAACAAAGACTGGAAAACCCAACAGGCCTGGCTTTGTAAAAGTAGAAGGCCAGGCTATTTTGTCCCGTGGGGACTTCACAGAAAATGGTGCTCTCTACATTTACAAAGCAG
This sequence comes from Ambystoma mexicanum, assembly GCF_040938575.1. Taxonomy (NCBI): domain Eukaryota; kingdom Metazoa; phylum Chordata; class Amphibia; order Caudata; family Ambystomatidae; genus Ambystoma; species Ambystoma mexicanum. The sequence continues at coordinate 1,209,381,276 of NC_090922.1, read as the reverse complement.
ACCTGTTATGTTAGTGAGATTTATTCCGCGCACAGCTGCCAGTACTATGGTGTTCAAGTGCTCTGAAAACAAGCGAGGGGTTGGTTTGTTAGTGAGGGCCGGCGGGCATGCAGGGCGTTTGTGTCCATATAGGAAGCCTTGTGTGCTCATGGCGCAAGGATGCGTTGGCCATGTTGAGATGTTTTGAGTTATTGGAGGAGGCGAGTTCTGCTGTTTGGTATCAGTGCAGGTGTGTGTGTGTGTGTGTGTGTGTGTGTGTGTGGCATAGTCGGTTCTTTTGTGGTGGGTATGGAGGGTTTTAGGATGGGTCAGTGGGGGATAGAGAGTGTAATCCTCAAAGTATCAGATTAAGTTGCAGTCACACAGGTAGCTTGTGGGGTAAATGAAACACAGTTTGCCCTGGTCAGCTATGTCTGGTCTCTCTTTGCCACTGGCCTGTGGCTTGCAAGTTAGCTCAGCATATCCATGTTTTTACTGCTTTCCTGAAGGTCAGGTGTTCTTGTATTGCATTTCATTTTCGAATAACCAATGGACTTTGGGGATTCTCAGTAACACATCTGGGCACAGTGAGAAAAGGAAACACTTCTCCATACAGATGCTGCCACTGCAAAGTGGTAAAAGCAATAGCCCCAGGCGCAAGCATATCCATCCAATATCTATTTTTTTTAAACTTTATTTTCAAAAACAAAACTGACAGACTATATGACGTTGACATATGGAGATAAACATAAGCAATGACATGAAGGGACCCAGCCTAGACGATCCATACCATCTCTTCTTATCACACATGGTGATATTGTGTCCTTTTTGGGCTTGTCGTTGGCCATGTAATTCATTATCTTCCATGTTCTTGTCATTTTCTAATTTCTACTTGTCCACTGTAACTTTCGTGTAACTCGGCTGCGACCTTTCAGCCAAACAGTGGTTTAGGAATCTTTATATTAGAAGTGTTTCGACTGTGCACGTGAAAGGGTGATCTAGTTTTTATAATAAGAACGATGATACTAATATTAGGTTTCTATACTGTGATTCATGCCAGATTCACTCCGATTCTAAACGTTGTAATAACCGCTATCATTATTACTCAGATGAATGTTGCACAATGTATCGCCTTCGAAAGGCTCAAGCGCTGAACAGGCCCTGACAGTAACCGAACCAGAGGAAAGTGCTTAACTCACTGAGCTATCTTACCGGCTCACAAAAGGCAGGTAAAAGGAACTGCGGGTTTAATCAGCACCTAAACAGTTTGTCAAATAGAAGTTTTTATTAATAAGCTACATATTTTTGCATTACAAATGGGATTACAATTTTAATTTACAGAGGTGTGGCCAGCACTTTTCGAGGTCATAGTCTCTGGTCTGTTTACAGGACACTCCATGCACTACAGCTGGCTCGCTAGCGTGGTGGCAATGATGCCATTTAGCTCGTCCACCTGCAAGGAAAAGTTTACAGTCAGAGTAGGGCAACTCAAGTGTGAAGAAGCTCTTTCAAATAACGAGCATGAATCGCTTGCTTTCAAATGTGTGCACATTATAGCCAAGGGATGAGTAGTGAAAGGTGTAATAGCTAACCAGGATTGTCATAAACAGTTCTCAGGGCAGCAGTTTAGAAATCTGTTGCGTAGTCTTAAAGGTTTTTATGACATGCAAACATCAATTCATTTCAACATTACACTGCTTCCCAAGTGTACAGATGGTGCCAGGGCGGAACAGAGGCTTTTAAACGGCGAAGGGCGTACGAGATAGTTCCTCCCCCGCCCCGAGATTGTCATATAAAGGGGGAACTCACAGGCTTTTGAAGATCCTGGTGGGATTTCCAGTTCACTAGTTGCACATGGTTTTACGGCATGAAAGCAAACCACACACAGTCACACCTCAACACCAAATGATGGCTACCGACTGAAAACGCACCAACGCTCATTGACCGGTTTCTCCGTACTGAAGCTGCCAACAGTTCATCAAAGCTTGCTTGCTCTTCTCCCTCTCAATCCCACTAACAAACCCCACAATCCTTCTTCCTTTACAGACCCGCCAGAGCGCCTAGAGACCACGCAAGTGGCAACAGTGCCCGGTACAAGACCCATTAACATTCATTAGATCCAGTTGCTGGTATATGTGTTTTTCGAAGTCTGCTGACCTGCTATGGTGGAAACCCCACTTAATCGCAGCTGCATCCTGGAACGGGTTATAGGCGTCCAATTAATGTGGCCTAGTGGGTACCAGTCATTTTACCGAAAACATAACAGAGTGGTACATTTCACTGCGGTACATAAAATCGGAAAACACCTAAAATATTAAATATATATGGGGTAGTGGGGTAAGGGCTTAAGATGGGGTTGGGGTGGTGTTGTAAGGGTGGAAAACAGGGGGATTGGGGAGGGGGACCCCCTAAATAAAAATAAAAATCAGTGTTTTTCCACGGCAATATGGCCACGCTGAAATGTCCCACTCTGTAATTGAGTTTGGTAAAATCAAATATAACCGTCTATTGTTGTTGTGTTTTTTTTTTTATTTACCCAGTAGAATTTCCTCTTTTTTTCACGCTGGAGATAAATTGGCAATGTCCCAAAAAAAGACATGCTGCAACTACATACATGTGTAACTGTTCATTTAAGTTACATTTTCCTACACGGGGAAAGAACTACTCTTTTAATTGCAGCAATATTTCCCCACCAAAAAGCCAATTCAGCGGTAATGCAGCCTTACATACACAAACTCAAGTTATAATGGTGTTTTTTTGCAATTATATTTTTAATAGGCCACTAAGGAGCAGCTCAACTTAATTCAGATATTCACATTCATTCCAGGAGGCGGGCTGTCATAATTGAGACTCCCCATTCCTTTGGGATCCCTTGAAATTATTACTGATGTCAGCTCATATGTCATGTGGGCCATCAATGGTAAAGATAGAGTCGAGTTAATGCAGAGTGTCATGTAAATCCATTTTTCCCTGTTTATTGAATTTATTCAGCAGTTTAACTACTGTTACTTTTTCCCTCTGAATATACCAATTCATTTAAGGACAATTGTGTACACTGCAGGCTACTCTAGCACGCAAGTGGCCAGGGATTCCTGGGCCACGGAGACATGATGGGATATTCCTTCAGATTCATTTGAATGGTCCGTGGAAGGTAACTGATGACCGCCTAGGGCAGTGCTCTTCCAACTGTGGGGCTGGCCTCCCTGCAGGGGTCGACAGGGGTGGGGGTAGCACAAGGCTCTTCCAAAAAGGAGTACAGTGACTGAGGTTAATAGAAAAGATGTGCAGGAATGAGATCTCCTGGGGCCTAGCAACAATAGTACTTCTCAAGCTGGGCTCAGCATAAAAACGGTTGACTACCACTGGCCTAGGGTTTAGAGATGGCCGCAATACTTTCATTACCTTTCAACTTGCCACCAAATGACAAGCAACCCCAGACACATGTGGCACCCGGCACTGATAGCTCTATATCTATTACAGTTGGGTCTCCCAAGCAAGCACATCCCAGGGCAACAGACTACATATGCCTTAGAAGCAGCCCCCAGCCCGAAAAGAAGGGCTTCACTATTAATGCTTTCTCTACTGCTGATTTCCAATCCAAAACCGCATTCATCTGTCACCTTTTTGCAAATGTTTTTCTTACTTAGGTTATGTCCCTGAAACAGGAAGTAGCATCAGAGAAGAGGAAGTGCAATCTGCAGATCCATGCTAGCAAAATAAGAGGCAAAGTAACATGTTGCATGTTCTTCTACTTTCAAGCAAGCAGTTGTTATGCTGCACAAGTCGCCCCAGTAGAAATACGAAGAGTGCTCGTAGTGGCATCAATAGTGGTAATAGTATTACCAGTAGTGGTAGTTATCGTAGAACTAATATTGCCAATAGTAATAGCAGTAACGCAGGCTCTTAAAGTGATGTAACCTGCAGAAGGAGTAGTGGTACTAATACTAGTAGTATCACTACTAGATGTACGACTACTAGTAAGACTAGTAGAAGCACTATTTCTACTAGTGGTACTTCTCCTCACAGTAGTAGCTGTGGTACCTGTTGCAGCAGTACTAACAGTACTGATATGCCACGGCTAGTATTGGCAGTAGTAATACTACTGGTTACACAATAGCAGATGCACTACTACTACTACTTACAGTAGTATTGATAGAACAATTACTATTGCTAGCGGTATTGGTGGTAGTACTGCTGGTATCACCAGTAAAACTACTGTTGGTACTCCTACTGCAAACGATAGCATTATTGGTAGTATTAGTACAACTACCAGCACTACTGCTACTTCTACATATAGTAAAAGTAACGGAAAAAGTAATATTACCACTACTCACTTGTACTTACTTGGGATGGTAATATTATTGCTACTACTAGTGTGACCAGGAGTAGCACTAGTGTCACAAGTAGTACTAATGCTACCAGTTCTAATAGTGGTAGCTATACTTTTAGTACTGCTAATAGTGTCTCTGACAGTATTAGTGCTACTCGTAATAGTTTCAGAACTATTGGACATACTACTATTTATTTTATTTATTGTTTGCTTGTTAGGTAAGATTAGCTCTTCTACTCGGTCTGGCTACTTCTTCGACTGGTATGGCAGTATTACTAAATATGTACACTTGTCAGTGTAAAATAAAATAAATCAAGGTGTTTACTTTGTATATTTGCTGCTATATTGAATGTGCGCTTCTCTGATGTCACTTTATTTTTCAAGGATGAAAAACAGTTCAATAAATTGAGGGCAACCTACATGCTTACAAAAATATAAAGCGTTTTTAGTTGGGACATTGGCAGAAGATGCAACAGCATATCTTTGTTTCTTCAGACTATTTCTCATTAAAGAGATCATATTTGACTCTGGGCTACTGTACCCGAGCGGCAGGGCTTGAAATCTCTGGGTTGCCAGTCTTGACTTGCAGTTTTGCAGTTGAGTGATTTACTGTAAATATACACGTCTGCACCTGCTGCTCACAGGCACTCTCGAGCTGCCCCTGTTGCACCTTCATTTGAAATGAGCATGGATGGCGCCTACCATTGCAATGAATCCCCATGCATTCTGCCCTCCTGCCCCGGGCACGACTCCCTCAGGGGAATCCTGGTGTAAAGGACACAGAACAGAGACACCAGCCGGAGACTTGGATTTTTAGGCTCCCCACAATCAAGAGCACGGGCAGTACATGCGGGCAGTGCATGTTTTGAGTGTGAATCCAAACATGGATGACTTTATGTACACTTGGCTCACCTGCAATGGCTCATCCTGAGTGACTGCAACCAGGCTCGTACTAGCCTGTAGGGCAATAGGGCAATGCCCGAACCCAAAACGCGTGCGCCACTTTTGTTGATCAGAGTGGGCCACTTTTTTGGCCAATGTGGGCCAGTTTGATGAGTTACTTCACTATGCGGCTAGTCGTTTTGACCATTGTTACTGAATAAATATTCTTTAAAATGCCAAATTTGCATCATATCAAAAAACTCTCCCTCGAGCACTAATCCGTCTGTCACAAAAGGAATTAATTGCCGTTTGCAACTGTGGACCACTTTTTAATTGGTGCCCGAGACAATTTTATAACCCAGCCCGGCCTTGTACTTCAAAGCCACAGAAGCAAAGAGCAGAACGTTGGCACCGCTGAATCTGAACTATTAACCTCCAGTGCCAACGCGCGCCGGGGGCACAGCACTATGCAAGTACAATCAGTGACTTCATTGACTGGCAGACAAAACATGCAAGGTGGCAAGACTCACCATTTAAATTGAAACATACCTGAGCAGTCTTGGTTATGCAAATGTTCCTCATCTCGTACACACTGACATGTCCGTCGCTGTCACTAATTAGAACACAGTTTGTGTTCTTAGCAAACAATATTGATGTATACATAACTCCAGGGTTGGGTACGTTCACAACCACAGGCTCCAACCTACATAGAAAAAGATTATGACAGATTTCTATAGGTTTAACTCTTTTAGCAGGTACAGTCCAGAATGTATAACGATCAACATCATCCAGGCTCAGCTAAGCCTCTGAATTTCTATTTTAACTAAGATAATAAAATCGAACCTCCATATCAGTAACTACATCAAAGAAGATGCTTGGATATTGCAGTGTTTACATTACAATCATTTTTTCTACTAATATGCCACAGAAGACTATCATAATTTACATCAAAAGAAAAGTACAGTAGTCGCATTGCAATCACCGTGTCTACCAACCGTCACGTGTTTCAGCAATGTGTGCTTTTTCAAGGCTACATAGAACCTCAAAAAAAGAAAAAAAAATGTGCATGATACCTGTAAAAACAGGTGGGAGGGAGTCATATACTATGTATCTATTTACTGGAAAAAATGGTAGCAGATAAATATTATCTTGGATTTTGATAGCCCCAGGCTAACCTGGATATACTGATTGTTTTATGGGATGGATGAAAATCACCACGGTGGGCATCATAAAGAACACGGAAACGTCCAAAAAGACTATCCATTTGTACGAATGATACAAAAGAATGAAAAAAGCCTCCACCATTCGTACGAATGGATACAGTCTTTTTTGGCCGTTTCCATTGAGAATCCGAAAATACTGAACATGAGGAGCAGGGGTTGCGGGGTGTCCCCAGCATAGAGGAATAAAGTAAAAAAAAAAAAGGAAAAGACCCTGCAGTACCGGTTTCCAAGCACAGAAGTGAAGGGAGCTGGTGTTGCAAGGAGTCGGCGGCACACAACGAGGTGTGCCACCAAAAGCAAAAGGTAAGTAAGGGGGTGGTGTTTGTGGGGTATGTTTGGGGAGGCATTCACTTTGGGTTGTTTGACCGTAATGGTCAAGTTAGTTAGGGTCTTTTCCGCCACGGGAAAATGGCCTAAATGCAAAGAACACATTAGCGACCACGCCAGCACCTTGCGATTGCATCCATAGTGAATGACAGACAGATGATGAATGAAAAAATACGATATTGAAGGGGGAATGCTGTCTTATACCTGCATTTGATGAAGCACAATCTAACATTGAAGTGACAAAAACCATAATATTAAAAAATTTGGAGCTGGCAAAACAGTGCAATACATTATCTGCAGCTTGACCTAAGAAATATTACATAAAGTATGAATAGATCTTGCATCATAAATCTTGATCAATGCGACTTAATAAACTATCGCTGAAACTGATCAACCAAAAATATACAAGGATATAGAGGATGCCCTGTTAAAAATTGATTCTGATAGAAGTTTTTATGAAGAAGGTAAAAAGGGCAGGATAAAGGAGGAAAAGTCCCTGTTTTCTATTCTTTTGTAACAGTATTTTGAAAACATTTTGGGTCCCATCAAAATGGTGTTTCCCTTTTCTGTACTTATACATTTACATATTGCTAACTATATGAATCAACCGGTAGAGAGAGCTGTTGCCAACTTTTTTGCTTTCCCTTTCGAGATAGGCGGCAACCTAGGGAAAGGGAAACGTCCTTTAAACATTTCTATCAAAGATTATGGTGTAAGAAGAACTTTTCCAAAAGTAGCCAGGGCAAGTAAGCCTTTTTATAGGGAAACTAGATAGTAAGTTAGTAAGATAGTATAGTTCTCTTTACACATTGAGCCATCCAAAGTAGTTTCTTCCATATTTGTGTTACCTACATATACTGATGCCTAGAGACATAATGGTAAAAAAAGGTAAAGAAGGACTAACATCTTTCCTGTATTGGCGCATGCCATATTTTATTTTTACAGTTATAATGCCGAATAATTCAATCTGATGCTTTTTAACGCATCCTGTCCTTGTCATCATCAATCTTTACATGGAAACGCCCAGAACCCTTCTCTTACCACACAACATTTAACATTCACCAATACACAGAAGACAATGTCATGCAGATCTACCTCAAGATATCCTCCATTGAAGACATCAACAGGCTCAAGTCCTGCCTCACATTGAACCACTCATGGATGTCCAGTGCTTACTGTGAGGGGTCAGAAATGTGAGGCGGACAACTTTGTGAAAAGATACCATTTTATTAGCTCAAACAGTTGGAGAAACGCTTCACTATCCCTACCCTGATAATGATTTCCCTGCCTAACAAAATAAACACTCTAACAAAAGGTTTCTGTCCCTCACATTTATACATACACCAACCTAACAAGGTAATTTATGGCAATTCAATATATAACAGAAATAACATTTATGTTCACAACCTGATAACTGTCTCTCCTGGTAATCTTCCCCAGATACAGGCAGGATTCCAATCAACAGTTCAAAAGAATAACAAAATCCCGTCTTGCAACAAAAGTTCCCATACAGTTCCTGCTGTTCCAACTTGAACTTCCACCAAGTAATCATCATGTTCAACAAGTTTTTCCTCTTTCCACTTGTGATCAAGAGTTCAAAGTAACTTCGTCTCATAAAGAAAGATTACCTCCATAGTTCATACGGATCAACAAAAATGTCTTTGTCCGAATAGTTCTCCAACGGTTCACAAAACACTTGTGTCAACAATGTTACATAATTCTGCAGCAGTTCACACAACACTGGCTTCAGCAATATTAATTTTACAGGATGATTCTCCAACAGTTCACAAAAACACCACTTTGGTTCTGCCACTTCATCTTCAAGACATTTAACCACACCACAGTACTTCAATTATTTCCACTTGGTCCACTCACTTGGCAGGTCTACTACTACAAGATCCTTTGCCCTGGTTTACTCTCCTGCCAGGACAAAATGAAACTACAAACTACTGCGAGAACCTCCATGGTAAAGGTTTCTCCCAACAGGTTAGCAATGCCTTTTGTTTCACAACATCAAGTTTAACTACTTCTTCCGGAAATACAAGAAACACATTGGTGCTGTTTGCTACACACTTGCAATTGTCACACACAATGCAGGTTATGCTCCACTCCTCTTCTGTCAGGAAAGCCCTCCTGCCACTCGTTTGCCCACTTCTGCATTAACCAAATGCTGAGAATGGTTTTCTCTCACTCTTACACTTCTTTGGCTTTGGCAATGGTGGTTTAAACCAGTTCCTCTTATAGCCTCTTTCACACACTGGCAATATGATTTACAAACACTTAGATTCTTAATTGCCCCTCTTGGCTTTGGCAATGTTGGTTCTTTTTAATTTGCCTTTAATAGGGAAGTGTTGGGAGTGTCTTTGGCTGCGTTCGGCGAGGAGGTTGGAGAGAGAATTTCCTAACAAGTAAGCAGAACGTGAAATGACTGCATTTTTCACTCTGTGTGCTTTAACATTGTTTTCCACGCCTACATCTTTTGCTGGTATTCTGTAACAGCATTCTGAGGAGGTCAGAGAAAGAACTTTCCTTACAAGTAAGCATAATGTGAAATGAATGCATTTCAGCTTCATGTGCTTTAACATTGCTTTCCACATCTGCATCTTTCGCTGATATTCTACTACAGCATTCTGCTGGTAAACAGAGCAGAAAAGAGCAGCTGAGGCGACTGCAGGCTTATATTGCCTTTGAACCTCGCTGCTATCACCACCCGCCTGAATCAAAACACTCTCGCTTAAAACAGTTGAGGTGACTGTTGGAATACATTGCCTTTGAGCCTCTCTCTTACTGTCGCTGGAATGACCACTGTATCCACAGTACTTCTCCATAAAACAGTCGAGGTGACTGCAGGCGTTTTAGCTTTTGAACCTCGACTGTTTCTATCTCTAGGTTCTTCCAGCACCTTTAAAGCAGTTCACTCCGTAAGAACTGTCAAGACTCATCTCTTTCCATTTCTTATTTTACTAATGGCTGGAGCCACAGTGGAGAGATTGCAAGTTGTATTTGGAGCCAGAAAGCATACAAATAGTCTCAAACACACACAACTACAAGTGTATAGGTGTATTGTGTTGCCTCATTATGTGCAATCAAAGGAGCACGATTCACAGAGATGACTTGAAAGCTCCCGAAATGGATGATTGTTTGATCACGCATTTGAGTCGTGCCAAACCCACAGTCACTTCTTCATCTATCTCAGATGATATGGTGAATTCACTACCAATATCCATGAGTCTCACACAATTATGCCTTCCACATCTGATCTGATCTGCTTATTTGCCTGAATATGGAGGGAAGGGGCCTCAAGCACAAGGTGCTTGAGACCCCTTCCCTCCATATTCAGGCAAATAAGCATCTTGTAAGGACACACTTCTTCAGTCTATAGACTATACTATTTCTGCATCATGCATGAAGCGTCACATCAATCAAATTGTACGCACGAAAAAAAGATTGGGTCGTCTGGATGAAGTGGCAAATATGTGGTGGACAGTGAGTCCTATTCAACCTAGCTCACTACCCAATTTTCACTCGAATAGACCATGCAGATGCTTAGACCTCTCTTGTGAACCGCCCTCTTGTGAACCCCAAAATATATTCAGGATCAACCGCCTTTAGACCATTTTGATTCACAAGTTAATGTTCCCTTAGTTTCCATCAAAACAACTACATCACATTGCTCATGACCTGTACTCAAAGCTGCGGAATCCAATCGCATGAGCAGAATATTGTATCTGATTCCCCGAACATCCACAATTCTACACTGACAGCCTTGAGTTTCGTGTTAAACTCTTTAGTGAATGTCTTTTGCTCATTCAAAGACGAAGTACACACCTATTCTGGCATTATTATGGAACTAACCAAAGAGATGAGCAATTTTGACTTCTCTTTTACTGGACTCAATGGAGTAATATCTCATCCGTTTCAGCAGATAACAGAACAGGTCTCGGCACAGGAAAAGTCGCATACGGAAATTATGAGCAACCTGACAAATGCATTCAAATCTTTTATAGAAAACAAATAATTTATATGGTCTGAAATAAAAACTGTGTTACTGGCAAAACATACATTCTGATACGATTCTTCTAGTTGAATTGTCATCTCTATCTCATTCTCCATCCCATAATGATGATACACCTCTATCCATATCTGTGATGGAGGAATTGATCTAGGTAGCCCAGACCGTGGGTGAACAAATGGTATCTAATGGAATTCCAATTGATCTTACATCTAAGTCACTGATTGCATTAGAATGTTCCTGTTAAATCAAAGGAAAAAACATGGCAATCATTCACTGATACCTCCCATCCTTCCTGTTCAATCCATCCAGCCTTGACATCACACAAAGACTCGTCCCCACTGAATGTTAATATGTCCGAAAAAAAGAAGAAAAAGAAAAATCCCTTTGAAGCCTCTATCATAAATGAGGAAGCAAATTCTACACAACACTTTCTTTAAAATCACTCCAAGTCCAGTTAACAAACAAAGGCTGGCAAAAATAACTTTTTAAAAGCTCTGGATCATGACACACAAGCAGCTGCAAAAAAAATCTACAAAGCCTCAAGCCTCAAAATTATTTACAACAATAAATTGCCAACAGCCGGTGGAAGATGTACAGTGTCTTGACCTCGCAGGCTCAAGCACTAGTTCTTCCAAAGATTCCGAATTAAGCAACACAAGAGCTAAATCCTCAACTGCCTCTCAAACTGATATGTCTTTACATCAACCCATTCCAGTTGTAAAACCCCTCAAATGATCTCCTATATTTGTCGATCAAAACAACTGAAGGTCCCTGACAACTCTACAAATGATGAATCTAGATCAGACTCTATACCGATGCCCTCTACCTCACCATTGTCAAATGTACCTGTAAATGCCTCCTCTTCAATTCTTCCACAAACTTTCAAACCCAATGATGCTTCTTTGTTTGAAAAGCCATTTGCTGCACCTAAATTATGGCTAAAACAATTAAATTAAATCAAAGGCCAGTCTGCACTCAGAGTGCCATTCTTTCTTATACAAAACAAATTTCGGATCTTTATCTGTTCTCGTCTCAGGATATAGACGGATTATCATTTCCATATGAGACAAATACATATATTGCAGAACTTATCCTTAAGTCCAACGCTGGATTGCAAGCCCTTGGATTGCAAGCCTCTGCTGATCTCAAAAAAGTAGGAGTGGAGATACGTCAAAGCCTGCCACCTGTCACAGATTAGTAATTTCAATGATTCATCAAAATCGTCCACAGAAACTCGACTCAGTGTTTCATCTGGTATTCTGTTACCTGCTTCAGGCCCAAGTCCACCTACAGTACAAACCATGTAAATAGGCACAAAGAAAAATACAAGTTATTGTCCCTCCTACCAGACATTATTACTGAAGTTTGTTTACACCTTAATGTCTCTGATAAATCACTATAGAAAAAAGATTGGTTGAAATTCTTCAGTTGGAACACCCGTGGCCCCTTATCATTTAGATATGGAGATACAAGCCTTTGATTTTGTTCTATTTCAGGAGACTTGGCTCAGAAATGAAACATATTTAGATGGCTTCACCATAATATCCCAATTGGCAATCTGTGCTAATGGTGGCCGTCCTTCCGGTGGTCTTTTGTTGGCTATCCGTAATACTGTAGGTAAGGAGGTACTCTGAATCAGCAATGACATTCGTGGAATTTTAGCTCTCAAATGCCTGATTGCATGGGGCCCAGTAACATGAGATCTTCTGATGTATAATATCTACTGGAATTCCGGCAGCTGGCGATCGCTTCTCTTTCTGGGAATTCCTTTCAGCTATTTTGATTGATGCAAAAATCAGTTTTCCAGCGTACTTATTATTTCTTGGAGGAGATTTAAGCACCTGCTGTACTGAATCAGTCAGGACCATTTCTAAGTCCACGCTTAATAACCATCATGGAGAAATGTGGGACTAGCTGTTTAAGGAATCATTCCACAATAGATTACATAATTGTCTGTAATGAGTTATTCCAATACTGTAAATCGTTACATGTATTGTCTATGTCACAGAGTGATCACTGTTCTTTGGAATCTGATTTTTCCATTGTTCCATATGCACCTGTTGACTCATAGGACACAAAGCTAGGTGTCCAGTCAAAGTATCGAAATAAAAGGATCGAATGACCTTTTTTTTATCCAAAAGGATCAGAAAAAAAGGGTCGAATGCTTTTTTATTTATTTATATATCTTTTTTTAGTTTTGTATGTAAAAAAAGATTTTTTTAAAAGAGAAAACGGGGGTTTAGGGGTTACCCCCCCTTTAAGAAAAAAAAGAATAATAATTCGACCCTTTTTTTCGATCCTTTTGGCGTAAAAAAAAAAAAGGCATTCGATCCTTTTGTTTTCGAATATTTGACCTAGAACCACAAAGCTATCTGTCAATGTACAAGGGAATCGTGTTATTTGTTTTCGAAAACATGGTCAGCTATTGAATGACAAATTAGACTGCATCATAAATCAGGGTCAAGTAAGTTATCTGGAAAGGTCATATTTCCCGGATGATTTTGTGAATTTTATCTGGCATCTCAATCCACCTCGATCGAAACTAATAAATAATGTAAAAATTCACTTACACATTCGATGAAGTGACTCATGCCAAAAATAAACTTAAAAAAAGAAAACGTGGTTTCCCTAAAATCAGCGCTTCTTGATTTGAAGTACTTTCTTGCGCAAAAGTCAAGGCTAATCAATAGTTACAAACATTGGTCGCGTGAGCATAGAATGCTGCGTAACAATCAAGATGGGCAAAATATGTTAAATTCCCTCATACCTTCTCATGTAAAGAATTTTTGGGCTTTAATAAATTTCAAAAATGAAACTCAAAGCTCACGACAAACATCAATAATTTCCTCTTTAACATGGGTAAAATATTTCACCGACCATAATTGTGTCTCCCTGTGTCCCGATTTGATCAATGAGGACAAAACACCATGGTCTCTCAATATTTGTGAAGATGATTTATTGAATATAATTATAAACTCATAGAAATCTCATGTGACCGAATGGACTTACAAATAACATCTTACGATCAGAACCTGAAATCTGGACACTAATATTAGGCAATCTTTTTGAACAAATAATTAAGAACCAAAAATTCACGGCCTCTTGGAAACAAGCAATAATAATCCCCCTCTATAAGAAGGGTCTCAGATCAGATCCTGAAAATTATCCACCTATGGACTGCGGAAGGAAGATCTTCACTAGGTTAGTATTGCAGGACCTCGAAGCATGGGTCGATAGCAAGGGAATCCTGTCCAGATTACAAGTTGGTTTCCGTAAAGGCCTCTCAACACTAATGAATGGTAAAATACTTAACACCTTAAAGGCTCAATCATTCAACACCAATGTTCGTCCTACTTGCATCCCACAAACTGATCTATCTAAAGCCTTTAACCTTGTTAACAGATCCAAACTTTGGTACAAATTGAGATCATGGGGCATCCCTGAAAAATTGTTGCAAATTATCATTGCTCTACATACAAATACTACTTTTAAGATCCGTCTAAATCAAGCTGGCGATCTATCCTCCTCTATTCCCATAACTTCTTTTTAACTTATATTTGTCTAATTTGGTCCCCTTTCTTCAAAATATCACTTTTGTTTCCCCTCTCATAGGTACTACCAAAATACATCTGATGGCATATGCAGATGATATTGCCATTATTGATAATACTCCGGTTGGGCATCAACATCTTCTCAAAGCTCTCGAGTCATATGCAACCAAAAATGAGTTGGTTGTCAATCCTAATAAATCTGCCATCATAGTATTTGACAAACCTCATAGGAAAACTCCAAAACTGCAGTAGTCATTAACTAATCAAACAATCATGATAGTAAAAAAGATCAAATATCTTGGATTTAATATTCATTCTAACCACTCAGTTTTGGACCTTATGAGAGAACTCGAGACCAAGGACCTTCAATTCACTTGTAAAATGAAAAAACCTCTCTCTTAATTTTGTCGCTTCTACCTATTGCCTCTCATCAGATTTTACAAGGGTAAGATTCTCCTCTCAAATCTGTATGGCATGGAATGTAATCCGTGCTCCAACAAAATTGATTGGGATCGAGTGGAAGGACACATTTTGAAAACCACCTTATGCCTACCAATGTCCTTACCCATTGCAAAATTAAGATGAACTTGGATTCTTTTCTTTACAGTCATATTATCAATGGAAGGTGCTTTCATTATACAGACTCATTCTACTTCCTAGGGATCAGTCCTTAAAGGTAGACATCCATGCTGAGGTCTTCACATTATGAAATACCTATCTCAAATCGCTGTACCATGATGCTGAAATTATTCTCAACACCTGTGACTGTAACAAAGAGATTCTAAAAGAGAAGCCAGGCAAGGAGAAGCGCGCTCTAATGCGTGCCGATTGGATTCTTACCAGAGCCATCATCTACTCATTGAAGCACACTAAAAGCTACACTCTATGTGAGAAACCTAGCAATGACATCCTTCCATATCTCAGACAGTTCCCAAAGCCATCTTGGCGAGCTGAATCATTACGTTTCCGTCTTAATTTAATTAAGACCAATCAAACACAATGCATCTGGCAGAAATTACATCCATCTGCAGCCAATTGCTCGCTCTACTGTGAGGGGTTTATACAGGACTGTCATCATCTGCTAATATCCTGTTCTGCTACTTACCACTTGAGAATTAAATACTTAAAAAAATGTGTCCACGATTCCTCATGGCTCCATACTCAAGCCTTCTGGCATCGAATCGCATCTACCAAGGAGATTCCGCTATCTATTGCCTTATTAAAGTTTCTAAATTAACTAAATGTTATAAAAATATTGTTATGATTGATGATGAGCACATGACAGACATTTTTCATGTCTACCAGTTTTATTTAGTAATTCCTGCCTTTTATGTTATTGCTGCATTGTATTTGATTTTATATGTTATGTATCTAATTGTTTTTACGTTTTCTATCGGTAAAACAAGACAATGGGCCTCATTACGAGGTTTGAGGTAGCCATGGTGGCCATGGTGCTATTAGCTGCCTATGCCTATGCCTATGGCTGCCTCCAAACCCGTGTCTGGGTCTGGGTAGTCAGAATGGGGATTTACCGGGTCATTCCAACCTTGGAGGACCCGGTAAGTCCCCATTCTGAAAACCATTCCCCATTCCCATTCGAGCCCCCACAGGGCTCAATGGGAATGGGGAAGGAGCTAACAACGGCCCGGCAAATAGCGCCCGTTATTAGCTCCCTGGTCCCTTAGTGGCTCCTGCTAAGGGCGGCTGGTAAAACCATCCCACCTTAGTGGGACCCGCTAGGGGACCTCGGAATGCGGCGGTAGGGGGTTAGCAGCACCGACTTCCTTACTGGTGCCGTTAACCCCTTACCGCCGGCCTCCTAATGAGGCCCAATGTGTGTAATAAGTCTGTGATGTGACTAATGCACAATAAAAATAAAATAAAAAAATAAAAAAATGTGCCTTGGTATTATGTTCTTTTGACTTTGGCAATTGTTGTTTGGATTGGTCTCTATTGAATTCCCTTGTTGCTTGCAATTATCCGGACCTACATAAATACCATCACACCTTTCTGGTCTGCTTGTCCATTTCTTATTCTGCCACCTTTTGGCTCTTTAAATCAGCTTGATTTTCAAATGGATTATTGTTATTCTGCTTTACATCAGTTTGGTATTCAAAATACTGTTTGTTTTGCCAATTTACTCTTTTTATATTAGGTCCATACTTAAAGTACCAGGACTTGGCCAGCAGGCAATCACGGAGCGGTCCAGGGTAACAATACAGTAGTGAACTCACCGGGTCTGGCGTGCGAGTCTGCTCACTACGCTGACTCCAGGTCTTCTGCTTCTGCTGCTGGGTGCGCCCCAGCAACATGCTTCTCCTGGTCCCCAGCGGCACACACCGGTCAGAAAAGGAGTGCTCCTCGCTCCACAGGCTCTCCGGTGCTCGCCTGCCACCCGAGCACTACTCACTTTGGGGAAAGCTTTTAAATGTTGTGCTTCTAGCCGCGTAACCTCTGCAGCCTCGGTCTTCAAGGGGGAAGCTTTCAAATCCAACGATTCCTGCTGCATAACCTCTGCAATCAAGGTCCCTGGAGGAAGAGTCCCTCTCAGGGCCAGCTTCTGTTCGCCACACAACTACTCCACCTCCTGCTACTGCTCTCTATGGCCTACACCTCTCTTATGCCTCCCAATCTCTCTCAGGTGTATGTCATTAACACCATTAGGCTGCAACTTGCAGTCTTGTGCCTCTGCAGCCTTCTTCTTCGTCCAAGTACAATGGGCATTGTGGGACTAGATGTCCACAATGTCCAAATCATGTTTTCTCACAGCTTCAATTTTACTATAAGCCATTAGGATGGGAGGGTCTCTGGGTAAGTTGTAAAAGGGGTTTTCCCATTCTTCCTGACCTGCTCCCACCCTCCATGGGACCCTCCCTCAGAACACAACCCCCAGGGTCAGGATCACGGAGCGTCTGCCTTTCCCAGGCCACATGAGAGGGGTCCCAGGCCAGGTGTTCTGGGGGAAATCATCTCTGATTCATCACATGACCTAAAGCTGTACTCCTCCAAGAATGAATTCCTACTCCTGATCAACAACACCGAACACCCTGACATCCAGACCTGGCTCTCTGCTATGAACCTCAAGGGAGTCACACCCCAGCTGGCCCCCTGTGCCAAGTCCCTTGGTTTCAACATCGAGAGGCACCTCAAATTCAAACAGCACATAGCAAGGAATACACAAACGGAGGGGGCGTGGCCAGCGCTGATGGCGTAAAGACGTGTCTGTGAGGAGCTCCCGTCTCGATCCTGGCCTAGATCCTTAATTCGATCGATATTTTTGACCTGAACAAGATCCAAACCCATACTCCGGTGGGGGAAGCGATTCTGGCCCTGCTCGGCGCAGGAACGAAGAGAAACGGAGCCGGCGTCCCTGAAAACGCAGCATCCGAACTGGTACCCCCGGGAGAAACAAGATGGCGGACGGCGCCGAGGCCTGAAGGAAGAGCAGTTTAAGTCGGCAGCGAGTCCAACGGGCGCTGCCTCCTTCGTCGCGTCGAAGGAGTCCCTGTGAGTAGAGCGGAAAGACCCCAGTGGAAACCAAGCGCAGGACCGGCCACCCTTGGATCTCCCTCCCCCCCAGAAGCCCCCGAGCGCACAGGAGAGCCTCCGCATTACCCAGGGGAGCGAACGGAACTACATCCGAGGCCCTGGGACCGCTGCAGAGGAGACACAGGGGGTGAGCAGACCGCTGCCATTTCGAGGGAGACCCGTCGGTGAACTGCCAGCCGCGAGTGCGGTGGTGCTCCGTGAGCTGGAGCGGCAGCAGCGTTAGCGGACCCTTGCCGCTGTCGTTACAGCGAACTGCACGGGGCCCTCCTCCCTCCCTGAATAGGCAACCGAGCGGTTGAAAAGGGAACAGTCCACGCTCGGACGAACCGGAAGACTTGTAGACCCTAACCCAACACCGGGGAGCAGGAACTCGCCCGTGCCGCAGACAGCAGGGCCCAGCAGGGTTACAGGACAGTGGCCCAGCGTACTGAGAGATCACAGAGCACTCCATTGCCCAACTGGGAGAATACCCTGCGCAGGAGCGTATACTTAATTGCACCCCCCTGTGTTCTCCGGTGCCATCACTGACTATCACTGAGCATCACTGCATAACGCTGACCTGTGAGGCTCACCTTGTTACACACTGTCTAGGGGCTCATATCTGCCGTCACAACGCTAGGAGGGACTAATGTCTACTTCACGAAACAAAAACAGGGGTGCAACAATCATGGACTCGTTCTCAGGGGCTAAACCTAAACAGCCCAGCCAATATGAGATCCCCAAACAGACGGAACCCCCTGCAACAGTTGATGACCCCAGCAACGCCCAAGTGCTGCAGGCCATTGCTACACTCCAAACGTGCATGGAGACCAGGATAGATGAACTTAAGGTGGACATGCAGCTCATCCGCCAAGATGCCCGCAACCTAGCGGAAAGAATAAACACGGTGGAAATAAATCTGCAGGACACCACAGACACTGCCAAGGACTTAAAGCACAAAGTTATCGCACTTGAGAAACAAGTGGCTCATCTCGAGGCGAGGTCTGAGGAAGCAGAGGGAAGGGCCCGCCGCAGTAACATCCGAGTCCTTGGCGTTCCGGAAGGGATGGAAGGTACTGACCCCACGGAATTTATTGAGTCCCTATTAATGCAAGAGGTTGGAGCTGGCAAGCTTACACAGGGATTCTCCGTCGAGAGAGCCCACCGCTCCCTACAGAAACGACCCCCACCGGGATCACACCCACGCCCGATGATAGCCAAGATCTTAAACTTTCGCGATAGAGAGACGATCCTCAAATTCTCGAGGGACGGAGGCGAGATCAGACGCAATGGCTCCAAGATCGTTATCTACCCAGATTATACCCCGCAAGTGCAGCGCGCCAGGAACTCATTTATACCTGTCAAAGCCCAACTGCGGAAGCTTGATCTTAAATACATGCTCCTGTACCCCTCGCGCCTTAAGATACTATAGAAAGGCAAAGCTGTCTTCATGGAGACTCCGGCAGCAGCCACTATGTGGATGGAGCACAATAATTTGGCTGAGGGAGAAGATCACGCCCTGACGCCTAATGGCTGATCACAAACGGATCTCTTTGCTGTAATGATCAATTAGTTCTTTCAAGGACGGGAGCTATATGGACTACCCACGGACATTGTCACAACCCACCCCACCCCAAGCATGGCTGGCCTATGGCCAACACCACATCCGCACCTCACGACCCGGATCGGCCAATGGGTAGCGGAAGCCCCCGAGCGTTGTCCTCCCAGAACGGCTGCTGGGGGCAACACACAGTTATCTTTCATATTCGATCCACCTGTTCGAGTGGAAGTTAAATTTGTTCATAAGTCTCCGTTTAATACATCAACACAACAATCATGGTCAACAGGAAGATTACAATGCGCATTGCTGACGGCCGACCCAGGGGCCAATTGCTCAGCACACAAAGCCGGCTTGAAGACGGACGAAACTGCCATGAGTTCAGCGCTCCAACTCCTCTGCCACCATCATGTCTACACGCCTTAAGATCGCCACTTGGAATGTGAGGGGTTTGGGTACCTACTTACCCCGCAACAGAGTTAAATCCTATCTACACAGGAAGAAGATAGGGCTGGCCCTATTACAAGAAACCCACTTAACCAAGGAATCCACCGCGACGCTCCAATCATACTGGGGTGGACAGGGGTTCGGGTCCGCCTATTCTAAATTCGCAAGAGGGGTGTTCACTTGGATCAGCCCTCACATCCCCTTCCAGCTTAAAAAAGCTGAACAGGACCCGGAAGGAAGGTACGTGATACTCTGGGGCCACATCGAACAAACAGAGATATGCATTGTCAACTCATACCTCCCCAACAACAATATCCCTGCGCACCTCGCTATGTTGTACACAAAGATTACACTGTATAGAGATACATTCTTTATCTGGGGAGGCGATTTTAATTGCGTCAGTGACTCAGTGCTTGACAGATCTGCTCCTCCCTTGGGGGGCCCGTCGACCGCTACCACCGCTATGAATGTCATGCTGAACCGCCTAGACCTGGTAGACATCTGGCGGGAGCAACACCCAGGGGATCGAGGCTATTCCTTCTACTCCTCGCCACATAATCTTCACACCAGAATTGACTACCTCTTTACCGGCAGAGAAAGCTTTCCCCAGATTGTTTCTTCCAATTATTTGGGCCGCACCATTTCTGATCACTCTCCCCTGGTAATTGAATGGAACATCACTGGCCCCAGACCTCCTATACCTACATGGAGGATGCCGAATTTTACAAAACCTACGAGCCGGAATTGACTCCGCTGCTGCACGAGGTGTTCCTAGAAGCCTATGAGTCGGGTATCCTGCCTGGGAGTATGCGTGAGACTTTGGTGGTTCCGCTCCTCAAGCCAGGTAAACCTGCAGATGACTGTGACTCCTATCGCCCTCTTGCGATGCTCAATTATGATGTTAAAATCCTTACAACCATTCTGGCTAAGCGGCTGTCCAGGGTGATCGGAGGAGTGGTGCACCCCGACCAGAGCGGCTTTGTGCCGGGTCGCAACACCACTGCCAATCTTCGTAGGCTACAACATGTATTATCACATTCCACTCATGTAGGGGAATCTTATGCTTTGCTCTCTTTGGACGCCATCAAAGCGTTCGATTCTATTTTCTGGGAATGGCTGATTGCGGTGCTTCGGGAGTTTGGCTTTGGAGAACGATTCGTTAGATGGATCACAGTTCTCTACACTAAACCACGAGCACGAGTAAAATCTGGCCGGCTCATCTCCACGGCATGGGACATACAAAGGGGCACAAGGCAGGGCTGCCCGCTCTCCCCTATGCTATATATACTTGGGCTCGAACCCATCGCCATTTTTTTTAGGAAACAGTTCTTCGATGCTGGTATAAGGCTAGACGGGGTGGACCACATAATTTCCCTGTATGCAGATGATGTCCTCCTTTATGTGAGGGACCCGCAGTTGAGTGTCCCAACCATGCTGGAGGTCCTCGGCAACTTTGCCAAGGTATCAGGCATACACTTCAGCAGACATAAGTCTTGTCTGTTTCCGTTGGGTGCCCTCCAAAACACACACGTCGATGACCTCCCCTTGCTGGGTATAAGTTGGCGCCCCATCACGTTCCGCTATCTGGGCATTAATATCTATCACACGCCCGAACTTATGCACGTCAATAACACGGCAGCGGCGCTGCCTCCCTTACGCAAGTCGATTAGGTTTTGGGCTCGCCTCCCCCTATCCATGATGGGTAGGGCTTCCATCATCAAGATGATTGTTCTCCCCAGATTTCTTTATGGTTTCCAAAACATTTTTTATTATATTAGGACACCCTTCTTTCGCCTTTTGGGGAAGATACTTAAAGACTTCCTGTGGGGAATTAGTAGGCACAAATTTGCATTATCCACGCTGACCCTACCCTATGAGCAGGGAGGCATTCGGCTCCCTGATCTGGAACGATACTACCTGGCTGCCCAACTAAGCTTCGTGGCTAAATGGCTAGCCGATGATGACACCCCCGAAACAATGCTTTTACAACGCTCAATTGCTCCGATCCGGCTAAACGAACTCATCTGGGCCCCTCAATGTCTTGTGAATGGGATTCCATATTTAGCTACCCTGGGTCGTCAGATATGGCAAAGGGTTAAAATTCTTCTCCACTTGAAACATAGATATACTCCGGACACACCGCTCCTTGCCGACCTGTGTCAGAACTCTGTAGACCTTGCTTCCATTAGATACTGGGAAAGGCTAGGAGTGTACACTTGGGGGGATCTATATAACGAGGGCTCCTTCCGGGATTTCTCCTCCTTGCAGTCTGTCGATGGCGTCCCGGCTGGCCAATTCCTTTGGTACTTAAAGATCCGTAAATTTGCTCGGACCAAATGGGACGCGTGGCCAGAAGAACCTGAAACTGACCCCTTCATAACACACCTATATAGTTTGGGAGATGGATGGAGGCCTGTGTCCCGTATATACAGCCACCTAATCGATAGGCCCAATCCCCGCAGTCGGGATCTCAAACTCAAATGGGAAGGAGA
The DNA here is from genome assembly GCF_040938575.1 of Ambystoma mexicanum. Classification (NCBI taxonomy): domain Eukaryota; kingdom Metazoa; phylum Chordata; class Amphibia; order Caudata; family Ambystomatidae; genus Ambystoma; species Ambystoma mexicanum. The sequence goes on along the minus strand of NC_090922.1, from coordinate 1,209,358,944 downwards.
CTTGGGACATGAATTGTCTGAAGCTGAATGGGGTAGAGCACTAGCGTTTCCCAACGTGGTATCTAGAAACTCTAGATTTAAATTGATTCAGCTTAATATGTTATACCGCTCGTACCTGACACCACTTAGAATAGCCAAAATATATGAGCTACCCCAACATAACTGCCCTTGGTGCGGCAGAGATGAAGCAAATCTTTTACACATGTTCTGGGGATGCATCCAGGTCCGGCAACTCTGGGCGAGAGTGGAACTCCTCTGTAGCGAGGCAGGCATGACCAGATATGAGTGGACCCCAAAAGAGTGCCTTCTTGGAACGTATCCCAGACTGGCCAAGTTCAAACACTCAGTTAAGCTCATGGACCTAGTATGCATTCTGGTCAAAAGGACCATTGCTATGGCCTGGAAGCGACCTGGAGGCCCGCGATACCAGGTATGGCGTAACGAACTGGAGCGCTGGATAGGGGCAGAAACCTCTGCTTGGGAGGATGGTGTTACCACATCCCCCGAAGACACGAGCTTGGCACTTTCTGCCTGGAAAACTCTCACCTGGGCCTTACTTAACCCCCCCAATGACGATAAACCCCCTTGAGTAACTTGCCCCTATTGATACATGCTATCTGACACGGAATACTTGCGCAGTCCCTAACCTGAACTTATTTGTTGCCTGACCTCCCCACGTTGCTTACACTACTGACCATACGGAGACTTGTTAATGTTGTTTACGTTTTGTTGTTTCTGTTTAATTGTTAATTCCTATTTGGCCTATTTTGTTTAATTCTGACTTATACCACTGTGATCGCACAATGCTACGATGCAACTGTCTCTTATATAAATGCCAATAAAGAAATTTGAAAATAAATAAAGGAATACACAAACGGCCTGGTACCAACTTTCTCTCCAGCGGAAAAACAAGCCCTTCATCCCCGAAAACAACTTACGATCCGCTGTCCAAGCCTTGGTCTTGTCCCAACTGGATGGTGACTGTCCAGTCACCCCTGAAATGTGTCCTGCATGCTGCAGCAAGACTCATTAAAGGACTCAGCAAATTCGAGAACATCACACAGACCCTGATCAAACTGCAATGGCTCCCACTGCAAGCCTCTATCATCTTCAAATCCTGTTGCATCATCTACAAGGCTGTCATCCTGAAGTCCCCAAGCTATTCTACTGAGAAACTCAGCATCTCCGGAGGCCTGCCAGGCCCGCGATCCACCAGAAGTAAGGAAACGTGCAGACTTCAATTACTATTATTATTAACAGTAACCACAATTCCAGATAGAACACTGGAGACGAGATAGGAACATTTTTACCTGCGCTGGTTATACAGAATGCAGTCCTTTCGTGCCCACGTTTCAATTGCACACAATAATAGCGTTGAGAGATGAAAGCCTGGCTTTAGTTCATTAACTCAGCCGCATTGTGCGTGTTTTTCAGATGGTAAATTTTGCAAGCAATGTGGACATTCATCCATTATATTACATATTTATTGAGGTGAACTCAATATACATTTAGACTCTCCTTGCTCCTCCTCTGTACTCTTCCGTGACCTCTGCGACTCCCTCTCCCTGTCCATCCTATCCTCTGGCCCGACTCACTCTGCAGGGCACACTCTCGATGTCTTGATCTCCTCTGACCTCCCCCTCTCCATCCCTCTGACCACTGCTCTCTCCTGGAGCGATCACTCACTCCTCTCCTCTCATCTCTCTCTCTATTCCCCCCAAGCCAAACCTACCCCAACACTGCCACCTACCTTCTCAGACATCCGGCCCATGAAGCGTGTGTCAGTTGAGGCTTTTGCTGCCACTTCCCCCCCCCCTCCACCTTTGGCTGTCTCACATCCTGACACAGCCCTGTCTCTGCTTTACTCTTCAATTTCTGATACGCGTGATGCTCTTGCCCTTGTCATGAGGATCCGTTTGAAGTCCAAAGCCAAGTGCAATTCCTGCTATGACTCTGACCTAGCTACACTTAAACGTAAGTGTAGGGTGGCTGAGAGGAAATGGAGGACTTCCTTTTCATCCTCTGACAAACTGGCCTGTCGCCTGCTACAAAGGCAACACTGACTCTCTGTCCTCAGCAAGAAGAGAGTCTACATTCAAGCTCGTGTCTCTGCGGCATCTAACAACTCGGCCAAACTCTTTAAAATCTGCAAGGAGCTGGCCAACCCTGCTGCAGTCTCTACCCCGCCTGTTGCCTCCCAGGCTCTTTGCAATGCCCTTGCCTCGCACTTCATTTAAAAAACCCAGGACATCCTGTCCACCCTCTTCACCCACACCTCTTATCTCCCCTCCCCATCTGTGCTTGCTGACCCTCCTTTAGCCACCCCCCCACCATCCTTCTCGTCCTTTCCTCTTTTCTCCCCTGATGAGGTCGCTAGACAAGTCTGATCTATGAAAGCCTCATCAAAACAGGTTCATCCCTGTTCCTCTAAAACCATCAAGGACCACATTGACACCCTCGCTGATTTTTGCAAACACTCCTTTTCCTCGGGATCCTTCCCCTCCTCTCTGAAGCACTCCTTTGTGCATCCTCTTCTCAAGAAACCCACAGCTGATCCTTCTTGTCCAGCTAACTATCACCCAATTTCCATTACTCCCTTTCTTGGCAAACTCCTGGAAAAGTTGCCCATCTCTCAGGTTAACCTTCATTCTAATTCTGTTGGCTGTCTCCATGACCACCAGTCTGGATTCAGAGCTGCCAGAAGCACGGAAACTGCTCTCCTGAACATCTGTGAAGATCTGCTCTCCAACCTTGACTCTAACATTCCCTCTGTCCTCATCCGTCTCGATCTCTCTTCTGCCTTCGACACGGTCAACCATACCATCCTGCTCAACCGTCTCCGTGAAAACCTGGGTATCACTGATCAGGTTCTGGCATGGCTGACCTCTTTCCTCTCAGATCGACCCTCCCAGGTCCAACTTGGGTCTTTCCTTTCATCTATCTTCCTCTCTACCTGTGGTGTTCCCCAGGTGTCTAACCTCTCGCCCTGGCTTTTCAACCAATACCTGGCAACTCTCACCCACTGCATTGCCACTTTCTGCTCAAATTTCCAATGCTACGCTGATGACACAACTTATTTTCAGGCTGCCCTCTGCCACCTCCTCTCCCTCTCTCGTCTCTGATTGCCTAACTGCCATTCAAGATTTGTGTGCCGCCAATGATCTTTGTCTGAACGCCAGCAAGACGGAGATCCTCCTCATCAGCACACCTTCACCATCCTTTCCCCTCACTCTCTGGCCGGCCTCCCTTGGCCCTCCTCCTACCCCCACCTACGGGGCTAAGAACCTTGGGGTCATCTTTGACTCCACCCTTTCCTTCTCCGCCCATATCTCTGAGGTCTCTAAAAAGTCAAATTTCCGACTGCACCTCCTCAGAGGTACTCTGCCTTTCCTCTCCTTCCCCCAGAAGCTCATGGTATCCCAAGCTCTGGTTCTCTCAAGTTTGGACAATTGTAACAGCCTCTTTCTAAATCTACCTGCCTCTACCCTCTGCCCTCTGCAATTAATCCAGAACAGGACTGCGAGACTTGTCCTTGGCCTCAAGCCCTGGGATCGTATCTCTCCAGTCCTGAAATCTCTCCATTGGCACCCCGTGCATGCAAGGATTAAATTCAAAACCCTCTGTATTGTCCACAAGGCTTTCTGGGGCCTGGGCCCAAAATACCTTTAGCTATCTCTCTGCAAATACCTCCCCTCTCGAGCTCTTCGCTCCTCTAACTCCAACTCCCTCAGGGTCAGTCGTTTTTCAAAGAAACGAGCTGGGGGTAGATCTCTGTCTTCGGCTGGGTCCTCCCTCTGGAACAGCCTCCTTGCCACTCTAAAACATGAGGAGAACCATGTCTGGTTCCGGAAGCACCTCAAGACCTTCCTTTTTTCTTCTGCCTTTGCTCCCTTCTCCCCTGCTGATCTGTTCTCTCTTGGCACTGTGCACCTGGCCACCCTCTATCCTCCGGGCCCAGGTACCTGCTCACCCTGCCATCCTCCCGCACTGCCTCCGGGCCAACCCTTGGACTGGGGTCTGTATCTGTACCCATACAGCCCCCCCTTTTTATTCTTGCGCTTATCAGACCTACCCTGTCTGCTGCCTTAAACCTAGCACTTGCAAATTGCCGGCTGCACTAAAACTGTTTGTTGCCTTTATTATTTATTTATTGTTATTTATCTGTTTCTCCTCTGCTTTGCACTTTCCACTTCTCCCCCTTCCATGCACTTTTCCCATCCCCCTCTCCCATGCACTTGCGCATTCTCAATGTCACTGGGCCTTGTAAAATCGTTGTTTTGTTCTCCCCTGTTCCCCTCCCTTGCCTTGTCGCGCTCTGAAACCCTTAGCTTACTATGTATCTACCACTATTCTACACAGTTCTACTCAGAACCATCGTCTATTTATCCCAACCACAGACCCAGCTACCCCACGGAAGTGTACCCCAGGAGCAAACCATCATGGCCACCAATCCTTGCAGCCTCCAACAGCATAACCTAAGACTCCGTGCCAGACTCCCAAGAATATATGACCCGCTATCTAAGGCCCAACCTGCAACTAATCACAATAGGCACACCTTGCATACAACCAACACTCCACCACACATGGATAACATTGGCCAACACCGACTACAACTCAACAGTCGAATCTTTAGAGCATCCACCCCCCCCAAAATGCCAACACAAAGTCCAGCCGTCCACTGCCCCAACTACCCTACCTGGAATAAAAGGCGACTTAATAAACGCCCGTTCTATGGTAGCCCATGCCACTGAAATAGCGGACATAATCCAAAATGAGAACTTAGATCTCCTGGCCATCACGGAATCCTGGCTTCATCCCGCAGCAGGACCTGCCATCATGCTAGCCATCCCAGATAATTATACTCTTATACGCTTGGATCGCACCACGTCTAGAGGTGGTGGCCTCGCTATAATTGTCAAAAATCACCTAGCCCTAAGACTCTACTCACCCCATAATACCAACTCCTGTGAATCCTTCACAGCTAAACTTAACATTGCCAACAACCAAACTATCACCATCCACCTGATTTACCGACCACCAGGCGGCCCCCTAGGTTCCTTTGAGGAAGACCTCATGAACCTATTATCTGACAATCTAAAAAATTCCACTCAATGTCTCATCCTAGGCGACTTCAACCTTGGAATCAATGACCCACGTGACCCCAATGCCTTACAAATTAACAGCACCCTTGAGGAACTAGGATTTACCCAAAAGATTACAGATCCTACACATATCAAAGGAAGGACCCTTGATTGGATTGCCGAACATAACTGCCCAATCACCATCACTTCTATAATGCCCCAGCTTTGGTCCGACCACCACATGGTATCCTTCACCTTAGAAGCCACCACACCCATGAACAACAGCATCCTAGCTCCCACTGCACCTACTAGAAATAAAAAAAACATTACCCGTTATTCTCCCCACATTAAACTCCATCTCAGATCAGTCTGACCCTGCCTCCATGGTAGAAAAGTACAATGAAGTGGTGCTTGCCTCCCTGGATGCCATCGCACCACTGAAAATTAGGAGGAGCAAACCCTGCCAACACCTAAATACCTGGTTCACACCCCTACTGAAAGACATCAGACAAAAGAAACGCCTAAGTGAAAAAACCTGGAGATCAGACCCCTCAGACATCTACAAAAATAACCTGAAGAATTTAGCTACCATCTACAAAAAAGAAATCATCCTAGCGAAACAAACATCCTACAACACCTGTATCACTCAAGCTAAATCCAACAACTAAAGAATTGTTCGCCATCCTAAAGGAAGTAGAATCCCCTATCCAAGCTCCTGATTCCTGCCTCAAGGATAAAGACTGGTGCACAGGCATACAAAATGCCCTTGCCAATAAGATGACAATGCTTCAGGCGAAGATCCTCAACAAAAAAGCCTCCATAGCTATCCCAAATACTGTCAACATGGGCACCCCTTCCAAGGCTACCTCGAATTCACTACCTATTCTGAAATCCATTCCTTCTCCACCCACACTTAACACCCCTCCCTTCTACTTTCGCAAAGTTTCCACTAAAGAAGTCGAGAAAGTGATCCTCACTCTCACACCCTTCAATTGCCAGGGCGACCCATGTCCAGCCCAAATCATAAAAGACGCTGCCCGTGAACTCTCACCCTTCATCACCAAACTTATAAATGCCTCTTTCACATCAGGTACCATACCTAGCAACCTGAAACACTCCTGGGTCCCCCCCCTCCTCAAAAAGCAAACACTGGACCCCTCCATCCCAACCAACTACCGCCCCATAACCATTGTGCCATTCCTACTGTAAATCCTGGACAAAGTAGCCTACCTACAAATTCAGCACCACCTTGAACTAAGCCACCTCCTAGGAGTTTGACAGTCCGGCTTCAGACCACAACATGGTACTGAGACTGTACTCCTAGATCACAACACAAAGGCACAAATAGACACACTAAGAGATAAAGGTACGACTTCACTCCTACTACTCCTCGACCTTTCTGCCGCATTCGATCTGGTAGACCATGCAATACTTTGCAATCATCTGGTCATGCTTCTCCCATGAAGCAGTCACATGGATCCAGTCCTTCTTAGATAACAGGACAATGCAAGTTTTCTCTCCCCTAGCAGCTGCAGACCCCGCACCTATATCATGCGGCGTACCCCAAGGGTCATGTGCATCTCCTACCCTTTACAATATTTTCACAAAGCCCCTTTTTGATGATCTAGACGGTTTAGGTATCACCTACACTAACTAGGCAGATGATACACGGATCCTCATCCCGTTGACGGGAGATTATGACAAGGATTTGGCCTTTGTGAACAGAGTCTACCTCATCATCCAGGCATGGATGGCATCCCACAGTCTATGCCTGAATGATGACAAAACTGAACTCCTCATTCTAGGCACTTCCTCCAACATCAAAAAACTAGGTCCCAACTATGACTCCTTCATAATTGACAATAACATCATTACTGTGGCCAAAGTAGTTAAAACCCTTGGCTTCTACATAGACTCCACGCTTACCTTTGGTAAACAAGTGAATGCCATGGCCTCAGCCAGCTCCTACACCTGCAAGTTAATTAGAGCAGCTAAGCCCTTCCTCTCACCTAATAATTTTGTCATTCTAGCAAGGGCACTAATCCTATCGAAACTAGATTACTGCAACGCCCTCTACATAGGCAGTAACAAATACATCACCACCAAAATACAGACACTTCAAAATAACACCCGGAGCGCCGCCCTAAACTTCCCCAAAAACGCCCATATATCAGACCTCAGGAGATCTACTAACTGGCTTACCACAAATGACAAAATCCTCCTCAAAACAGCATCCCTTACACACAAATGTCTTAACCATGCAGCCCCGCAATACCTTATAGACAGATTCACCGGACAAACAGCCTCTCGCCCCCTAAGAAAAGCTAACTCCAACCTTTTGTTAGTACCCAGATTCAAACTCACTAAATCTGGTGGGAGCAGCTTCGCTGTTAAAGCAGCACAATATTGGAACTCCCTTCCCCTGCCCTAAGGGAAGATCTCCCCTACCGACAAATTAGATCCAATCTGATTCAATGGCTTAAAGACCATGATGCCTAACCCCTTCTGACATCTAGGATCTCATGTATATTCTGTATATTTGTTCTGCCTTATTTTTGTCATACCTGCATTCTTGTAAACCTACTGTATATACATCTGTGATTCTTGGACAATACATATCTACAGCATTGTAACCGTAGCTGTACCCCTATGTTTAATCTGTAACCTGCAATTTAAGCTGAACATCCCTCTTTATGCCTTTGCGCCCGAATACCCCTGGGTCTGGTGCGCAATATAAATAATAAAAACAAACCAAACAAAACAAACTTGTGTACGAGCACGATAGAAATAAAATATCATATCATATCATATTCATTACATATATAGGCATATTAAAATTTCTTGCTAAATAAATGAAAAACAATACAAAATTAAGACACCCTTATTCTCTGAACCAACAGGGAGTCACAAACTGATCATGGGAACAGCAGTTTCCCTGCACATCAACTATTAACCATGCAGCCATACATGTGAGTAGTGGTCACATACAAATAAAGACAGCAAACATTTGCCACTAAGGGAGTGATTTATGTTGGCCGATGTTCATACGAAAGAAGAGACAGCAGCCCTCATAGCTTTATACATCTGTAAAATAATAGGAACTCCAGACATGGATTTCAGGGACAGAAATGCCTGTTATTGATGAGGACTGGCCCCGCCACCTCCTCTATGAGGCAAGATGACTGACACCTATCCAAGTTCTAGAACAGGCTGATATTTATAATTAGTTTCCCTGATCGCTTCTCCATTCTTTTATCAGACTCGAACACTGAATTTGGATGGAAGAATCATACACTTGTCTTCATGTTCTTGACATTATGAAACCAGAATGAAGCCAGCATAAGCTCACCAATCTAAACATGGGAATAGAGTTTCTCAACCGGTGTGTGCCAATAATCCTTTTCGTTTTGACACAACTTACTGCACTTTGTGCTTGCAAGATAATGCTAGATTCCTATTGACTTCATGAATAGTTTTGGAACAAGATCGCGCGCATGTGTCTCTCTTATGTCCCTACAGATAGTGGCTGAACACAGGAAGCAATTGATAAGCTGTGGCATGTTTTTCTGACAACAAAAGGCGCAATAAAGTGGTTCAGAAACAACCCCGTACTTTCCCGTCCTGAAGAAGGGGGCTAATACCAGATAAGTGCTACCGAAGCCGGTCAACTGACAAGTGAGGATGTGCATAATGATAATAGCACAGCCCTCAGAAACTAAACTGAAGACTCACATTAATTGAAAGTGACGATCTCTCTTCACTTAAGTCTGTTTGTGTGCCAGTAGGACACTTTTCACACATCAATGTGGAAGAAGTCCTCAACCTGAAGAAGAATTATGTTTGTCGCTGATGCAAGTATTATTTACACGAGTAGACAGGACAGTAGCAAATAAAATTGTACAAAAATACTAGTCCAGTCATACTACATTTTTATCTTAAGATTTTTTATTGCAATCGTACTCAGAGACACACAAGATATTGGGCCTCATTTCAACCCCTGTGGTCCCGTAATCATTTCGGGAGCACCTATTATGAGGTTCCCTTTGGGGGACCCGGAACAAACGTCTGGTAAAACCAGACGTCCTTTCCGATTCCAGCGAGGGGAACAGGGAGCTAATAACGTGCCGTTATTAACGTGCCCATTATTAGCTCCCTCCCCATTCCCATTGAGCCCTATGGGGGCTCAAATGGGAACGGGGAATGGTTCCTTCAAGGAGGAATTACCGGGTCCTCCAATGTTGGAATGACCCGGTTATTCCCCATTGAAGGAACCCGGTATTGGAGCCCAGTATGGAGGCAGCCATGGCGCTAATAGCACCATGGCTACCTCCATACTCGTAATGAGGCCCATTGAAAATTATCTAGATAGGGTACGATTTCTCCATCTATCCCTCACCTACATAGGCGGCTCATCACCGTTGGCTAGGGTGAGACAATCACATTTAAGGACAGTTAGCATCTTTTTGCAGGGACATGTACAAAGCCCTCGCAGGACAAGTGTGCAGTGTTGAGCGACGCAGGTGCGCAGGAGAGGCTGCCTGACGAAACGTAGCACGTTTGCTGCATCCATGCTTCCAAGCCTGTATAATCCGAGGTTCGGCCCCTCTGTGGCAAAGCCCTTGCATGATAAATTCGCAGTGTTGAGCAACACCGGTGCGCAGGAGACGCTGCCCGACGAAAGGTAGCACATTTGCTATGTCCACGCTTCCGAGCCTGCATAATCCGAGGGTCGGAACCTCTGTGGAAAAGCCCTTGCAGGACAAGTCTGTGGTGTTCAGGGACATAGGTGCGCAGGAGACGCTGCCCGACGAAATGTAGCACATTTGCTACATCCACGCTTCTGAGCCTGTATAATACGAGGTTTGGATCCTCTGCCGCAAAGCCCTCGCAGGACAAGTCCTGCAGTGTTGAGCGATGAAGGTGTTTGGTGGCAATGGGGTCTGCGGTGTAGACAGTGAGTGCGGACAACTCACACTCCTGCCTGCGGCCACCAGGTAGGAAGTTGTGGGGAGTTAGCTTGCTCTGCGCTTCTTAGCCCCTCTGACTGCGCCATTGTCCTCTGACCTGTGTCCTGTCTCCCTGGTGACTTGCCCCTCTGCCCATGCCCCTAGACAGGGTGCACCCCCTTCTCTGTTGATTCCTTCCCACGTGGTTCCATCGCACTGTTCCTGCATTGCATCCCCTTGCTCCTTCCTTCCTTGTCTTTCTGCCTGTGCGTCCTCTGCCCGTGTGGTTCCCTTACAACCCTTGATCGTGTGTGCCCCGCGCCCCTTCCTTTCTTGCTACGTTCGTGCCTGAGCATCATCTGCCCACGTGGCTCCCTCGCGATTCTATCGCGTGTGCTCTGCGCACATTCCATTCTTGGCTATGCTCGCTCCTGTGCTTCCTCTGCCTGCGTGGTTCCCTCGCGATCCTGGATCGCATGTACTTTGTGCCCCCCTCCATCCCTTGCTACGCCTGTGCGTCCTCTTCCCATGTGCTTCCCTTGCAATCCTTGATTGCATGTGCTTCGCGCCCCATCCACCCTTGGCTACGCTCGCGCCTGCACATCCTCTGCACACATGATTTCCTCGCAATCCTTGATCGCATGTGCTCCACGCCCCGTCCATCCTTGGCTATGCCTGTGCATGCGCGTCCACTGCCCGCGTGGTTCCATTGCAATCCTTTATCGCGTGTGTTCCTTGCCCCTTTCATCCCTGCTATGCTTGCGCCTGCCCGTTCTCTGCCCGCGCGGTTCCCTTACAAACCTTGATCGCGCGTGCTTCGTACCCCATCCACTCTTAGTTATACTGGCACCTGTGCGTCCTCTGCCCGCGTGGTTTCCTTGCAATCCTTGATCACATGTGCTCTGCGACCAGTCCATCCTTGGTTCGCTAGCTCCTACGTTTCCCCAGTAGGCCCCTACCTCCCCCACACCCCCTACCCTTTTTCCCCATCCCAACCTCTGTTGCTACTATTGCTCCGCTACGTTTTCTCATTCTAGGCCCTTTTTGCTTGACTGTACTGTTCTTGGGTCTGCTATCTTAGACTGCTGTATACCTGTTCTGCCTACTTCTGTATGTTTTTCACTTTTCTCCTTAGGTTCCCTTGATCTTGGTTCTGTTACTTAGCCCTCACTCTGCCTGGTTGTTCCCAGTTGTGTTCCTTTTTTATATTCATCACTCTTCTCCTTAGGTTCCCTTGATCATTGTTCTGTTACTTAGCCCTCGCTCTGCCGGGTTGCTCCCTGTTGTGTTCCTTTTTCTTTAAAGTTCCCTCTTTCTTACTCTGTTAACTGGTTTGTTTTCACATCTACTTTACTGCTCTTATTTGTCTCATCAATGCCACTGTGAATTTTATGAATTTGTTCTGTCTCTTTCTTGTCTCGTCTGCTTGCACCCCCTCTTGTGCCCACCCCTAGTGTCTCCTTCCCCCTTAGCTTTGTTCATTGTCCCCCACATATCCCCCCTCCCGGCCCTCTGCATCCTCTATGGTGCTCTCTGTATCTCCTATCTTCTCTAACTGCTCCTCTATTGACTATCCTGTCCTTCTTACTAAGTCTGTAGGAAGAAGTTCAAAAGGGATATCCTGGTCTCCAACCCAGCGCTCCCTATCGCTGATACCTACACCAGCGCCTCCTCCAGACAGACCCTCACCGACATCCTCTTTGTCATTCCTTCGCCAGACCTATCGATTTCACATATGGTCTCTGTGCTCTCACCTTTTTCCTCCTCTCCAATTAATGGTGCACCCGGTGGGAGGCCCTCCTGGCACCCTTCCACTCCTCTAAGACCATCATTAATGTTTACCTAAATGGCACTGTCTTGGTCCAAGGCCCTCAAGCCAACCTCCTCCTCTTCGATAGACGCTTCCCGCGCCTCATCAACTTTCATTCTTCTCCTGCTGTCCGTTCTGTTCCTTCTACGGCTCCCTTGCCTCCCTCCTCTGCCACGTCTCTGGTGCCTTCATCCTCCTCCATGGCTACCTTGCTCTCTCCTCCTTCCTCTTCTGCCCACCCTTGGGCTCCTTCTACACTTCCGCAGGGCGTGCCTCTGACCTGTACCCCTCCATGGAAGTCTTTCAATGGTGGCAACCTTCTCTACATTGCCATTCTCAATTCTCGCTCACATGTCAAACACTCCTCTGATATCTGCCGTCTCCTGGAAGAACTCGACATTGATGTCATTGGTCTTACCGAGACAAATTCTGACACTCTCCTCCCTGATGGTTACAAGATCCTCTCTGCGCTCAGATCCAACCATCCCGGTGGGGGTGTAGCCTTGATCTTCCCAGAGTTGATCCCTGCCTCTTTCATTCCTATGCAGGTCTACTCCTCCTTTGAATGCCTGGTCTGCAGGCTCTCTCTCTCATGGCTGCTCTCTCACTGTGGCTACTATCTACAGGCCACCTGGTCAGGTAACCTGTTTCCTTTCCGAGTGGGCAGACCACTCCTCCTCCCTCCTGGCCGCAACCACTCAACTCCTCCTCTGAGACCTCAACATCCCCCTGAATGCTTCCTGCCCCTCCTCTGCACTCTTTCGCAACCTCTGCGATTCTCTTTCTCTCTCTATTCTTCCATCTGGCCTGACTCACTCTGAAGGGCACACCTTGGATGTTCTAATCTCCTCAGACCTCCCCCTCTCTAACCCTCTCATCACTCCTCTCTCCTCTCCTCTCCTCTCTCTCTCTCTCTCTCTCTCCCCTTCAGGCCGAGCCAACCCCTGCACTGCCACCTACCTTCTCGGTCATCTGACCCATGAAGCGTGTGTTAGCTGAGGCTTTTGCTGCCACTTTCTCACCCCATCCTGCCCCTCAGGCTTACTCACTCCTGATACAGCCCTTTCCAACCACCATTCTTCTACCCATTCTTTTACCTCTGACACTCTTGAAGACACTCTTGATGTACTTGCCACTGTCATGAGGATCCGCTTGGAGCCAGACCTCATCACCCTTAAACGCAAGTGTAGGGTGGCTGAGAGGAAATGGGGAGCATCTTGTGCACACTCTGACAAACTGGCCTGCCGCCTGCTCCAAAGGCAGTACCGACTCTGTTCACACTAAGAAGAGAGCCCACATCCTAGCCCGTGTCTCTGCGGCATCTAACAACTCGGCTGACCTCTTTAAAACCTGCAAGGAGCTGGCCAATCCTGCTGCAGTATCTACCTCTCCTGTCCCCTCCCAGGCCCTCTACATGGCCCTGGCTTCACATTTTATCTGAAAACCCCAGGATATCCTGTCCCCTCTCTCTTCCTCCCCTCCTTCTTCCTCTACTTTTCCTCTGCCTCTGGCCTTCCTGCAGCCGCCTCTCCTCCTCCCTTCTCTCCCTTTCCTTTGTTCACCTCTGATGAGGTTTCTAGACAAGTCCGATCTATGAAAATCTCGTCAAACCAGGTTCTTCCCTGTTCATCCAAAACCATCAAGGACCACATTGACACCCTCGATCCAGACTTTGCTGACTTCTGCGATCACTCTTTCACGACTGGAACCTTCACTTCCCCTCTGAAGCACTCTCTTGTGTACCCTCTTCTTAAGAAATCCTCTGCCGACCTCTCCTGTCCAGCTAACTAGCGCCTGATCTCCATTACTGCTTTTCTGGGCAAACTCTTGGAAAAGCTGGCCATCTCCCAACTTATCCTTCACACTGAATCTGTTGGTTGTCTCCACGACCATCAGTCTGGCTTCAAAGCGTCCACAAGCACGGAAGCTGCTCTCCTGATCCTCCGTGAAGACCTGCTCTCAAATCTGGATACTAACCACCCTTCTGTCCTCATCAGACTCGATCTCTCTTCTGCTTTTGATACTGTCAACCATGCCATCCTGCTCGATTGGCTCCATGATAACCTGGGTATCACTGATCAGGCCCTAGCCTGGCTGACCTCCTTTCTCTCTGACCGACTCTCGCAGGTCCAGCTCGGGTCCTTCCTCTCCTCTATCTCTCTTTCTACCTGTGGTGTTCCCCGGAGGTCTAATCTTTCTCCCTGGTTATTCAACCAATACCTGGCACCTCTCGCCCACCGCATAGCTGCTCTCTGCTCCAACTTTCAGTGCTATGCAGATGACACTCAGCTCACTTTCGGGCTCCACTCAGCCACCTCTTCTCCCTCTCTCATCCCGGATTGTCTGTCTACAATCCAGGAGTGGTGTGCCACCAATGATCTCTGCCTTAATGCCAGTAAGACAGAGATCCTCCTCATCGGCTCACCAGCTCCTTCCTTTCATGTCACTCTCTGGCTGTCAGGCTGAGAGGTCCTGTGTCCGCGGAAGCTGCTGAACCCCCGACAATCCCCCTGAGATGTAATTCCCAGAACTAGATTTCAATTCAGCTCTGTAAACTACACCCCAAAGGGACAGGGGGAAGTGGATAACAAAACAACACCAGGCAGACTGCGTCAAGGCTAACCAGAGCTGAACCTGCAGAGGGTATAAGAATAGCAGATACAATTCCTTAATTTACTTACTTAACCGTATGAATGAGAAGACATTAATCCTTAACTAATAATGAAAGAATCATACCTGGCTCTTCTCTTGAAATTTCTTAGAGAAGCTGATAAAGAAGCTGAAAATCTCTCTTACTTGAGACACTTGAAATTCACAGCAACTTCTTACTTTAGGCAAATCTGGAAATCTTAGTTCATTGTCTTTTTTCCGAAATGCCCTGGATGTCCAGTTAGATTGTTCTTAAAAATATTCTTTCTTTTTCTTTCAAACTTTTCAAACTATTTATAATTATATTGAGTTTTTGAATCCTTGAAGAAAAAACACGTGTTAAACGCACACGCAGGTTATCTCCATTCAGATGAACGATGAACTTCACTTAGAAACCTTCCTGGTTGAAGAACACGCGCAAAGAGTTCACTTACGAACGAATACACGCGATCAAAAGAATCCACACGCGCAAAAATCCACACGCGCAATAATGTTCTCGCGCGGAACACGCGAGATAAAAACACCCGCGCTTTAGAGTTCAAAACGCATCGAATTGATTCTCACGCGAAGGAACGCTCGCGCTGGAAAACACACGCGCTCTTTATTCCACACGCGACGTATTGATTCTCACGCGAAGGAACACTCGCGCTGGAAAACACACGCGCTCTTTAAATCGCACGCGACAAACAGATTCTCGCGCTCGGAACACCCGCGCTAGAAATAACACGCGCTCTTTAGTTCACACGCGACATATAGCTTCTCGCGCTAAGGTGCACCCGCGCTCTGAAACACACGCGCATTTAAAATCGCACGCGATAAACAGCTTCTCGCGCTCGGAACACCCGCGCTAGAAAACACACGCGCACTTGAATTCGCACGCGACAAACAGAGTCTCGCGCTAAGGAACACCGCGCTGGAAAACACACGCGCACTCCGGGAGTTCAAAAGTTCTAGTACAAACACAACTTTTCATGAATTTTCAAGGAGAATGTCATTATGATGAACAGAGTTACAGTACAAATAAAGTCACTTATCTCCTGAGCGAATTCATAAGGATCTTCTGCTTTTCCTGTCTTCAAAAACGAATTCCTGCCAACTGATAGCTTCTCCTGTAACCCCCAAGAAAGTAGCCGCTCAACTGCTGACGCCTGAAGGATAAAATCCACCAGGCCTAAGACTAAAGCAGGAGCAGCCACTAAACACGTCCTCTCAGATGGGGTTTTGATGATGAAAGGCACAGAGTGACAGTTTAGAATGTTCATTGTTGTTCTGCATTGTCTTCTAACCAATCAGAGCTGTCACTGGGAGGCTCCATTTTGCCTTGGGTCAGAACTGTCACTGGGAGGCTCCATTTTGCCTTGGGTCAGAACCAGGATTCTGAATCAGCAAGTTAAGGCCTAACCAACTATAATAGAAAACTTCCCACCCACACAAAGCTAATCTGAAAAGGATAAATAAAGAGAAATAATGAGAAGGAAACTTGAATAAGGGAAGGAAACCTGACAGTACCCCCACCCCCCTCCTAATGCCCAGTCTCTGGGCTTATCTTATGTGGATTTTTAGCGTGAAACTTAGCAACTAAACGGGGGGCATGTACATCAACTGAATCTTCCCATGATCGTTCCTCTGGTCCATATCCCTCCCAGTCAATCAAATACTGTAACCTTCCCCTCACTTTCCTGGAATCCAAAATTTGTTTAACCACAAATTCCTCAGATGAATCATCCAAAATAACAGGGGAAGGTGGTGTTCTAAATCTAGTTCCTGAACAAACTGGTTTTAAAAGACTAACATGGAAAGTAGGATGTACCTTCAACTGCTTGTGTAATTTCAATCGTACTGCCACAGGGTTGATGATTCTCTCTACCTCAAAAGGGCCTACAAATCGTGGACTGAACTTATTCTTCCCCTTAATTTTCAGGTACCGGGTAGAAAGCCAAACTAAGTCTCCCACCTTATATTCAGGACCAGCCTTTCTTCTCAAATCTAATTTAGAGAAAATATTTGCTCCTTGTATTTGATTAAGCATTTCGGAGATGAGAGGAAGAGGATACCGGTTCTTAACAGTGACTTTGTTAACTGCTCGATAATCTATGCAAGTTCTAAGCGTGCCATCCGGTTTTGGTACAAAAAATAAAGGAGAGGCCGCAGGTGACTTAGAATGACGAATAAACCCTTTGGCCAAATTTTCCGACAAATATTCTTTTAAATAATCATTCTCTTTCTCAGTAAGAGCATATACCCTACTACTAGGCAAAATTGTTCCTGGCTCCAGTTCAATTTTACAATCAAAGGGCCTATGGGGTGGTAATTCTCCTGCCACTTTCTCATCAAATACGTCCCAAAAATCTTTGTAACACTGGGGAAGTTGACCCACTACAGCTCCTACATCATGACATCCAATTCCAGTCTCAGCCAGAAAACTAGACACGGAATTACTTTGTTTTACATCTTCCTCTAAGAGACTTCCTGAAAAGCAATTCTCTTTACAAAAATCGGACTGCATGTCAATTGTCCTAGCACTCCAATCAATCAGGGGATTATGGAGAGTAAGCCAAGGCATGCCCAAGATAATCTTCAACAAAGGGGCATCAATTAACTCAAACGAAATTATCTCTCTGTGACCTCCTGATAACTCCAAAGTTAAAGAACCAGTTCTATGAGTAATAGGACCAGAAGATAAACACGTACCATCAACAGCCCTAGCCTGCTCTACAACCTCCTTCTGAATAATTGGAATTCCCAAAGATTTTGCCAGACCCCAATCCATGAAATTCCCAGTCGCACCAGAGTCAAGCATTACAGGACCATTTCCCTTACACTCCAACTCAAAAAATAAGGATACATTTATGGTTATATGAGGAACCGCTGTCTGCACCGTATTGGCGATCTGTTGTACCTTGACTGCTGAGGAAGAAGTCTTCTTGGGAGTGTAAGGACAGTTTCCTAAAAAGTGCCCACCTCTTCCACAGTATAAACACAGATTATTATCTCTCCTCCTAGTTTTTTCTTCCACTGTTAAAGGGCCTCTGATTCTAGGAGAAGGATTATTCCCTTTGGGTCTACTCTCTACTTTAGGTCTATCTACTCTAACTAGAGACTTTACATCACTCTGACAATGACGCCTCTCTGCCTTCCTTTCACTCAAACGAAAGTCCAATTGAATAACCAAATCAATCAGACCTTCACAAGTAGAAGGGCGTTCAACTACTCCAGACAATGCATCCTTTAACTCATCTCTAAGGCCCCGATAAAACAACGAGGCCTGTTTAACCTCGGGCCACTTGCTTTCTAACACTAGGGACTTAAATTGTGTTATATAAGCAATCAAGTCTCTATTACCTTGTTTTAATTCTAAAAGTTCACCATCCACTTCCAGAGATAACTGTCTTCGATCAAACATCTTTCGGAATATCTCTAAAAAACTGGAATAATTTCCTAAAACCGCACTCTTTTGACTCACCAACAACCCAGCCCAAGCAGATGCCTCCCCAGAAAGATATGACAACATAAAAGTTATCTTAGAAGCATCCGATGGAAATAATTCTGGTCTACTCATAAAATGTAATTCACATTGTGTCAAAAACACCCTAAACCTCTTGGAATCCCCATGATAACGTTCTGGAGGCGCCAAAGGAACTGGCATAATTATACTCCTTACCCCTTCTGCCACTGGAGGCGCCCGTTGTATTTGTGGTAACTGATCTTCTCTTTCTAACTCAGGTGGAGAACCTGCGCCCCCTGAAACCTCATCCTCTCTCTTTCTCCCCTCTGTTGAATTTGTGTAACTTTAACACTCAAGTCATCCACCTTTTGACTAAGTAAGGCATTCTCATCCCGAGAAATGTTCAACTCCTCCCGTAACTCCCTGATCAAAGATCCTAACATCTCCATGGATTCGTCGGGGTTCATGACAGCTCGGGCGAACTAAATTATTAGCCTTTCATTCTGTCAGGCTGAGAGGTCCTGTGTCCGCGGAAGCTGCTGAACCCCCGACAATCCCCCTGAGATGTAATTCCCAGAACTAGATTTCAATTCAGCTCTGTAAACTACACCCCAAAGGGAAAGGGGGAAGTGGATAACAAAACAACACCAGGCAGACTGCGTCAAGGCTAACCAGAGCTGAACCTGCAGAGGGTATAAGAATAGCAGATACAATTCCTTAATTTACTTACTTAACCGTATGAATGAGAAGACATTAATCCTTAACTAATAATGAAAGAATCATACCTGGCTCTTCTCTTGAAATTTCTTAGAGAAGCTGATAAAGAAGCTGAAAATCTCTCTTACTTGAGACACTTGAAATTCACAGCAACTTCTTACTTTAGGCAAATCTGGAAATCTTAGTTCATTGTCTTTTTTCCGAAATGCCCTGGATGTCCAGTTAGATTGTTCTTAAAAATATTCTTTCTTTTTCTTTCAAACTTTTCAAACTATTTATAATTATATTGAGTTTTTGAATCCTTGAAGAAAAAACACGTGTTAAACGCACACGCAGGTTATCTCCATTCAGATGAACGATGAACTTCACTTAGAAATCTTCCTGGTTGAAGAACACGCGCAAAGAGTTCACTTACGAACGAATACACGCGATCAAAAGAATCCACACGCGCAAAAATCCACACGCGCAATAATGTTCTCGCGCGGAACACGCGAAATAAAAACACCCGCGCTTTAGAGTTCAAAACGCGTCGAATTGATTCTCACGCGAAGGAACGCTCGCGCTGGAAAACACACGCGCTCTTTATTCCACACGCGACGTATTGATTCTCACGCGAAGGAACACTCGCGCTGGAAAACACACGCGCTCTTTAAATCGCACGCGACAAACAGATTCTCGCGCTCGGAACACCCGCGCTAGAAATAACACGCACTCTTTAGTTCACACGCGACATATAGCTTCTCGCGCTAAGGTGCACCC
This sequence comes from Ambystoma mexicanum, assembly GCF_040938575.1. Taxonomy (NCBI): domain Eukaryota; kingdom Metazoa; phylum Chordata; class Amphibia; order Caudata; family Ambystomatidae; genus Ambystoma; species Ambystoma mexicanum. Next base: position 1,209,339,537 of record NC_090922.1, on the reverse strand, counting down.
GCGCTCTGAAACACACGCGCATTTAAAATCGCACGCGATAAACAGCTTCTCGCGCTTGGAACACCCGCGCTAGAAAACACACGCGCACTTGAATTCGCACGCGACAAACAGAGTCTCGCGCTAAGGAACACCGCGCTGGAAAACACACGCGCACTCCGGGAGTTCAAAAGTTCTAGTACAAACACAACTTTTCACGAATTTTCAAGGAGAATGTCATTATGATGAACAGAGTTACAGTACAAATAAAGTCACTTATCTCCTGAGCGAATTCATAAGGATCTTCTGCTTTTCCTGTCTTCAAAAACGAATTCCTGCCAACTGATAGCTTCTCCTGTAACCCCCAAGAAAGTAGCCGCTCAACTGCTGACGCCTGAAGGATAAAATCCACCAGGCCTAAGACTAAAGCAGGAGCAGCCACTAAACACGTCCTCTCAGATGGGGTTTTGATGATGAAAGGCACAGAGTGACAGTTTAGAATGTTCATTGTTGTTCTGCATTGTCTTCTAACCAATCAGAGCTGTCACTGGGAGGCTCCATTTTGCCTTGGGTCAGAACTGTCACTGGGAGGCTCCATTTTGCCTTGGGTCAGAACCAGGATTCTGAATCAGCAAGTTAAGGCCTAACCAACTATAATAGAAAACTTCCCACCCACACAAAGCTAATCTGAAAAGGATAAATAAAGAGAAATAATGAGAAGGAAACTTGAATAAGGGAAGGAAACCTGACACTGGCCACCCACCCTGGGCCCTCTTCCTGCTCCCACCTGCAAGGCTAAGAACCTCCGGGTCTTCTTCGACTCCACACTCTCCTTCTCTCCTCACATCTCTGATGTCTCTAAGAAGTCATAATACCAGCTGCACCTTCTCAGAGGTATTCTTCCTTTCCTCACTTTCCCCCAGAAGCTCAATGTCTCTAGAGCTCTGGTTCTCTCTAGGATGGACTACTGCAACAGCCTCTTTCTAAATCTACCTGCCTCTGCTCTCCATCCTCTACAACTCATGCAGAACAGGACTGCGAGACTTGTACTTGGCCTCAAGTCCATGGATCGTATCTCTCCAGCTCTGAAATCTCTCCATTGGCTCCCAGTGGCAGCAATGATCAAGTTCAAGACCCTCTGCATTGTCCACAAGGCTTTCAAGGGGCCTAGGACGGCAATACCTCCAACTCTCTCTACGAAAATATCTTCCTACTCGAGCCCTTCGCTCCTCCACCTTCAACTCATTGAGGGTCAGTCGCTTCCCCAAGCAACGCATTGGGGGCAGATCTCTTTCTTCGGCTGGTGCCTCCCTCTGGAACAGCCTCTCTGCCTCTCTGAAACTTGAGCAGAACCATCTCCATTTCCAGAAGCACCTTAAGACCTTCCCTTTGCTTCTGCCTTCTCTGTTCCTCTCCCCTGCTGATCTACTGTCCGACACTTGCACAGGTCACCTGGCTACCCTCGGAATTCAGGACCAGGTCTCTGCCCATCCAGCTGCATACCCACACTGCCTCCTGGCACCCCCTGCACTTGTGGTCTGTATCTGCAACCCTACAGTCCCCTTTCCTGCACTTATTTCACACCTGTTGTCTGCACTTCTAACACTCGCACTTGCCATCTGTTGGCTGTACTACTTGTTATGTAGATTCCTTGTCCTGCACTTGTCCATCCTCCCAACACCCCTACCCTTGCATTTTTCCCCTGCCCTGTCCCCTGCACTTGCGCAATCTCAATGTTACTAGGCCTAGTAAGATCGCTGTTTTTCGTCCTGCCTCTGTTCCCCTCCCTTGCCTTGTTGCGCCTTTGAAACACTTGTGTATAGGCGCGTTATAAATGCCATATCATATCATACCTAGGCGACAGATGACAAAAATATTGCTCAAGATCCTGTCTTTTTCCATGTTTTCTCATATTCTGTTTGGGCATTAGAGAGGATAATCTGTGGTTTGCCCAATAGGCCTTTTTGTGTTAAGGTAGACTTCAATTACGGCAGTGCAGGATGAAAAGAACCAGAAGACAGGCCTTTTCTGTCTATGCTCCAAGACACTGGAACCTCCTCTGCGTCAGCATCAGACTTTCCCGCATCACTTCTACAGTTCAGGAAAGAGCTCAAGGCCCTTCTCTTTGAGGAATGGCTCCACCATAACACCTAGGTCGACACACCCTGCACTCCCCACCCTACCTGAGACTTGCTTATCTACTCACCACTGGCTTCCGCCATGCTGCCAATTGCCCACTCTCTGCTTTTAGCTACCTGTTCCTTTTTTCTCTGCTTCCCTCACTGTTATCCCACCAGCCCCCATGATTGTAAAGTGCTCTGTTGCTTCCCAAAGCTAGGTCTGTGCTCAATGAATACCCTAATAATAATAATAATAATAATAATAATAATAATAATAATAATAATAATAATAATAATAATAATAATGCCTCATCACTTTCTGAAATACCCTGCACAAGCGAAAGCTACTATTTGATGCTGTTTAAATTCAGACAAGGTGCAATGTGAAACCAAATCTCTTCAATTTACATAATATGATGTGGATAAAATACATCGTTTTACATTTTTCATTTCTTAAAGCATTCTCTTGTTCTTTCCCTCCCATGCCACCCCCTGCCCAGTTCAGTTTTTCGCATACAGCCAAACATGATGCACTACTAAAAATGATCACAGCAATTGTTAGGGAGATTAATCAGTTGTATGCTTCATCCCCTCTCCTAGTGAGACCTCCAGCAAAAACTGCTGGCCCTTTTTCTGGAATCATGAATGAGTAGAGCCTTTTTCCACTCATCCCTTTTTATGGGCTGTCTTTTTGAACTCTATTCTTTGTATTTTACCTATCCTATGGAGTCTATTTTCCTCCATAACACTTAAAGGCATATGTTTTTTTACTATTGCAGCAGACCGCTCCTTATCGGCAGTGTTGCTGGAGACCCTTAGGGTCCTCCTTTGAGATTCTTTTTCTTTATCCTAGAGTAACTACAGTTCATAAGGATAGAGGGATACTTTGTAGCTCTCCTAAAACTTTATAGTCTGAGAGATTGGCATACACCACCTTATGTGGAGTGCCTAAGGGATACCTAGTATCCCCCTTCCCTCTGCTCCTGTGACTTTTTAGTCACATAGACAATCTCCTAGTTATGGTTGGTGGCAGTGGACATGTTCTACCAACTGTTGTATGATTTTTCTACTGCAGGCCATATCCATAGATTCAGTAGTGCACAATAGGGGCACCCAAGAATCAACTTGGGGCCTCCCTTGTTTTTACGCCATTACTAGCGTGGTTGTTCTTTGTCAGCCCTTCTTCTATCATTCTGGGAGGGTGAGGCCTGTGTGTGTGTGTTTTTCCTTCAGCAGTAACCCTTGAGTGTCCTCGCCTAGGCTCCAAAGTGTCCGCAATCTGCAAGTTGGAGAGGAGTTTTCCACCCCCCCTGTCCTTTGCATTCCAAAGTGCCTAAATGGGACCAGCTCCCACTGGAGGTTTGGCTGCCCTGATTGGACAGCTAAAGGCCCCTTTCTGTAAACTGCTGAGGAAGATTGCAGAGGAGTGAGTGCTGGAACTATATAAAAGGTGAGGCTCCTGCAGGGAAAAGCAAGTCGACCACTGAAGTAACCAAAGAAGAAGACAACCAGAGATGCCTGCAGACCCTTTGCAAAACCGTGAAGTGACCACTGCTGCTCTGACCCCATTTTCTGTGCGACAGAGGAACTCCGAAGAGGATGACTCCTTCTTTTTGACTGCTGGGAACAAACAGTCCCAAAACGAACTTTGATTTCAGCCATCTCCCAAGAACTTGTGAGTTTCCAGAGCTGTGGAATCCCAACATCAGGAGACCTGCTGCCTTTTTTGAGTGCTTTGTCGTGGAAAGGCCAAATCCATCCAATTTCTCATCAGAGTGTGGCACTGCAGAAACCAAAGAAGATTAACCGGGTGAAGAGCGTCCTTTGTTGGTGCTGCAGAAAAGGCGCCAAAACCAAAGAGTGACCAAACAAGTTGATGAAAGCCTTGCCAGAGGTCCTCCCTCGAGACTGCTGCTGAGAGATTCCGTCCATTGTCTTGCCTTTCGGCATCAGACCAAGGAATCCAGAGGCTGGGCCCAGAGCTATAACATCGTGGAGCACCCAGCGCACACGTTTTCTTCAAACCTAAGGTACTGTGGGGAATAAGGTATTGCTTACCTTATTCTAGAAAGTTGCTCCCAGGCATTGGAGTGCAAGTAGATGTGTCCAGGGCAAACCCTCTTACCTACGACTTAAGCTGCTGCTTGTGTCCCTTTAGCAGGGTCTCCAAAGTTGGTGAAGTCTTCTTGTATCTTCTTTCCTAGAGACTTGAAAGTATCCACAGGAACCTTTGACTTCTGCTGCTTTTCAAGACTTTAAAGCTTCTCCGAACTGCCTTGTAGCTAGGGTTGTATTTTGGACTTCAAAAGACTTGCTGTGCAGGGAAACTGCCTCTAGAACCTGAAGATCAACTAGGATAACACCAACCAACTGTTTTCCTTCCCAAATATCACTATTGTATATGTGTATGCTGACTAAATGCAATTACTGTATTACTTTGTGGGTGTGCGTTATTACCGATAGTACGGTAGACCTGTCAAGGTCCTGCAACAATTGTCCGTGTTCAGCAACTACGAACTAAGATGTGGCCTTTTGAAAGCATTGTAAAGTATACCTATGTGCGTGGTTTATTGTGTTAAGTATTTAACAGTGACTCTTGTGTAAATATAATACATCTACATTTTAAAATACATTTATGTGCATGTGTTTCTTTGATGTGTATTACTAACTAGGTTCAGTGTACTTACCTACAGCTCACATCTTCCTCTTAAGATAAGCCTGACTGTTCTGCCACTCTACCAAGGTCTCTGAGTAGTACAGACCCGATACTAAGAGTTGGGTATCTAAAAACCACTGGTATAGCCTACTAAGGCCTTACCTCCAGGTGGGACTTTAGGAAAACTTCACTAACAGCAATTAATCTATTTGGGACGCTTCGTTTACGCTCACCTGATTCCCACGGGGGCGTCGATCTGGACTGGCCCGCTGTGGCTTCCACCAGAGTAACACGTAGAGCCGGGATGACTGACTGGACAGACCCACTTAGCTTCGTTTGTTGGACTCGTACGAATGTCTTTCTGCAATGGAGAAGGGGAATTAACCTCCCGTAATCTGAGCGTTAACCCGCCTTCCCACTCCCCTTGTCTGCCCACAGAACACTCCTGAAGTCCCCTCTTAATCTCACCTGATGATTTGGAAAGATGAGCTCTCCATCCTGCGTCGAGCGCAGGGGCGCGTAGACGACCAGTTACTTTACTGACGTGGAGGAATTGGCGAGTTCCAGTATTGACTCTAAAGTCCAATCGTTCGTAAGAGTTCAAAAGTCTGATCTTCACTCTGCCAGATTCCTTGCAGGTTGCAGATTTAAACCACTAGAAGAGTTCCAACTGGCAATTGGTAAGATCCTGGTAAGTCTATTGTGGTTCTCCCCTTTGGGGCCGGGGTACAGCGATGATGCAGAATTAACTGCGCCGACCTGAAATGAGGTGAGTACCACCCTGTGGTAAATCAGGTAAGTCTTTGGGGTTAGGTTGTATTGTCTTTGTTTTTCCCCTTAGGGGCCGGGGTGCGGCGGTGATGCAGGATTGACTGCGCCGACCCGAGATGAGGTGAGTACCCCCTGTGGTAATCAGGTAAGTCTTTGGGGGTGGTTTGTATTTCCCTTGCTCACCTATTTGTTCTTGTCTCCCCCAGGTGTTGAAGAATGGCCTGGAGATGGTGGGTTCGCAATGGAGTAAAGGAATGCAGCCCCGGATGGTGAGTTCAGCGCGGCGCTGCGAGGTGCGTGGCAACGCACCTGTGAAGGCTTCTCTCTTCCAGATCGACGATGTACTGGATCAAGGATTCAGGTAAGGGTTTTGTTCTGATCTCTTCTCCTTCTCCTTTTCTTGTTCCAGGTGTTCCAGGGCTGAAGCGGGCGTGGCTGAAGACTGGAGCTGCTGAAGACACGGTGAGCGTTACGCTGCAGCACGCAGAATAACGCGAAGCACGTGTGGCTGTCCGGGTGTGGCTTAAATAGCCTTGGAAGAAGTCCCAGGTAAGTATTCTTCCACAGCCCCACCCGAGAGGAAAGGAGTCCCTGAGGTAAAATAGTCCCTCTAAGCCTCATTTGGCTTGTGGCTTCGTGCAGCATGGTCTGCATCAGGTAGGTATGCAGCATGGTCTGCATCAGGTAAGTTTTCAGTAATGAGCCTGGCGCCCTTGGCGCCAGGACTGACTTTATTCTTATGAGCCTGGTGCCATAGGCGCCAGGACTGTAGCCAAATAGCCCCTAACTGGGGTTTCTGGGCATGCTTCAAGTGGCATGATGCCTGCTTCCGGGGTTGCTGGGCCTGGTCTGGCTTTCCGGGGGAAGGCATCGTGACAGCTACACTTAGAAACTGCGAGCAATACGCAAACTTCAAATTATACTAGTGACCGGATAGTGAATCAATATGTGAAGATGGCCCAGGAAAGTCTCAAATTACCCAGAGGTCATGAGGTCAAGCAAAACTGGACTCAAAGACCAAGTATACAAAGTGCAAGGCAAAATCCAGCTTTATTATCATCCAAATAAAGCAGGGACAGCATACAAGAATTACAATCTTGTTTCTCTTGGTGCCTCCATTACAAACAATAATTTAAGTAGTCCAGTTTCATCATAAATGACATCATCACATGTTATCAGTTCATAAAAACCTATGAGGAATGGGGATTGGTTAGTGGTGGTGGCTACATATACACTCTTTATGGTTCAAACATTTAATTGGGTTATACTTGTCTGATGGCTTCTCGTGAGACCACCCCTATCTCTTGATAAAGGTTAAATTATGTCAGCTCTACAAAAGGTAATTGGATGGCACCTTACTTCATAGGCGGCATAGCACTGAGGGTTTTGATAGGTTGACTCCTTGCTAACCAACCTTGGATAATTGACAGGCCATCAAGACATGAGCCAGACAAGGGATAGGGGGAGAGAGGCCCATAGACCGTTCGTTGTTCATTAAAGAAATCACCATCCCTCACTCCTATGCCATGGGACCAGGCAATATCTTTTTTATTTGACCTTGGGTAGCGCCTCGTGTCTATGTGTACATGTAGGGAGTATAGCAGGTATCCTAGATGTGTTCGTTTCTAATGAATATGTAGTGTTCTTCAATTTATGGGTCACGTGTGATGGGAAAATGTATTGGATTTTAGCTACTACTAATGGGTGTGCTGTGTATTCTATTGCCATTGGGGACGCTCTTCAGTTATTGTTCATGGAGCCTTTTGGCTTGCTGTGTTACTGCACCTGACCTACAAGGCTGGTTGTGCTCTTATAACTGTTAAATAATCTGGGAGTATCCAGCCGACATCCTGGGAATTACTATCTTGTGCCTTTGTTCTTTTGTTCCGAACCTCCCTTATTTTCTCGTAACCTTGGCACTAGGTGCCAACTCCTGTTTGAGCTTTGCACGCATATGTGTATTTTTGTGGATTCATCATTTTGAGTTCTCTCAAAGTCTTGAGGCCTTTCGTTTAATTAAAAGCATGCTGTGTTCTCTATTTGAAAGAAGATGGCTGCTCAATTACACTCTTGTTACTATGTTATTGTTTATGATGCATTTACATTATACATTAAGCATGTCAGTATTCTACATGTCTTGTGGGTGCTATGTTAATATTCTTCATGTATAAATGCATATTTTACCTGGTGTATATGCTCTTCATGTTGAATGCACATCTGCATGTGCTAGTTATTGTTATAACAGTAGTTTGACTGCTTCTGTCATTTTAGGCCTGCCTGGGATAAGGGAGGTACGGTTGCCTCAGTGAGTAACTTTTCTCACCTGTGCGGTATTGGGCCGAGGGAGGGGCAGAAGCTACAGATGACGTATTCACCTGCCTCCGAAAATTCCCCCCTCTGTTTGAGTCCTAAACCACACTCTTTCTTCTGCTCTCCCCTGAATAGGGCTCCTTGTGTATCCATATCCGAATTTCCCCCCTCAAGCTACCTCCACATCTCACATGCTCATCTGGACTCCAGGTCATATAGCATCACTTCCCATGGGAATCACAATCTAGCCAGTTCTCTGTGTAACGGTGAGAGTCCTGAGGATACATATATTTTGACCCTAGAGGAGCAATGGGGCTCTCCATTGCTTGGGTACAGGGGAAGTAGTACATTTGTGTGTACTCATGCACGCTAGCATCCAAATGTATTATTATTTTCATTCCTATTGCTCTTGTGGCCGTCTGTTTGCATTGGCTCATTGCTATTCTTAGAATGCAGAAAGCTAATAGTACTAATATCAGTATGGCCACTATTATTTTAAATTCATTGGCCAACCAGGGGGGTATCCATGAGAACAGGTAGTTAAGCCAGTCACCATCCACAATGTCTTCCACCTCCCCCATCATTCTTGTGTGGATTTCTGTTAAGGCAACTATTGCCTCTGTGAGATTCCAATTCTATTCATCGTGACTGGGTGTGTAGGTGCTGCAAGAAGGCCCAATTTTTGTGCACATGCCCCTCTCCATGGTCATTAACAAATCAAGAACGTACCTGTTTTGGAGGGTCATGAATCTTATTGTTCTCAGCTTTTCCCTTATGGCATTAACACCTGCCATACTTAAAGAAATACCCGAGTAGGAAAGAACAAGCAAACGTATTCCGTCCACTTAAGAGCTACAAAATGGATCCCTACTAACAAGCATAAACAACTGCACAAAGACATGCATGGACATGCACACTTCATCAAGCCTAGCCATGGCTAATCAGACTAATCCTGATAGCACATTCATGCGCAGTATCCATTTTGAAAAGGTACTCACTGAGGATGATGTGTATCTAGTCAAAACATCCAGTGCACTGTCCCATCCACAGTGACCTTAGCCCTGACTATTTACTTTGGTGGCAGTGACTGTGGTAGCGGGCAATACCAACTGATAACAGCCCTTCAGTGTATGGTAACATGCCCTAGAGAAGTAGGGTCCTGCACTGTTACCTTCTGGTACACATCACCACTGTGGCAATCACCTTTGAGAAGTGGTGTTGGGCTATGATACCAGTGCTAGTAAATAAAATAAGAATACTATGCACGTGACAAAAGAAAGTGACCAACATTTTAAGAGTTATTTTTCTATGTTCACTCGGCGCCATCTCAAAACGTGATGAAGGCGGCATAGAATTATTGTGAATCAGTGTATGAAACAGAGAAGGTATACTACTGCACAGCTGGCAGGGAATCAGGGAATCAATACTATCGAGTCACAGGTGGGCTGAAGCAATACAAAGGAGGAGAAGCAGCATTGCAAAGTTAAAAGGTGAGTAGAACAGTATGGCCAGGAGCACAAGGCACAACAGTTGGACTGTCTAGAATGCCAGCTTTTAGCACGAAATACAGCTCCCTTCAATCTGATTGACCCTGTCACACACTGTGGATGCGGATCAGTGATGAACATAATACCTTTGACTTTAACAGTGAAAGCACCTTTCCGTCCTTTCACACTTTTTCGTGCTCTCTAATTGGTATCATAATTTTAGGCTAATTCAAACAAATACCCTAAACATTGTTCTGAGGAAGACAAGCAATGGGTTCTAGAAATAGGTCTTGTAAGGCATCAGAACACCCAAACACCTGATCCCAGTTCATCAATTCAGTGTTTCATCAGTATCCATGACAAGCACACAGTCAGCACTTTCTACAGTGGCATTGAAAGGGGTGATCTATGTCAAGGTTCATACAGGTCCATTAACACCTGATCCCTGTCCTCCACACTGAAAAGCGAATGTCCTACTATCACTTTGCAGATACTTCACATCAATTACTTGATCACTTGAGCTAACCAATTCAATAAAGAGCTCAAGTGTTCTCATATTGACACATTTTCCCATAGTTTATTGAGAGGCTTAGAGAGATGCTTTACATCAACTGGTCAGAAGCTTCTGGATTGGCTTTTCTCTTTACCATTGAATTGGAGTTGCAACAGATATTCAGTATCCAAAACCATGGGCTGAGAACCTCATGGGCCCTGCAGGTCAGGCTGATGACAAGTTATGCCTTATTTCTGAAATGTTGCTCCTGCTTTGAACTAACTGGTCCATGTAGTGTCCGTCTTTGAGAGCAAGGCTTAATGTTGCATGCAAATCGTATTTATAAAATGTAGGGCATTTGATTTACTGCACAATGACACAGTCTTGCAACCCTGGATCAAAGGCACAAAAAGGTCTGTTCCAATATGAGGATAAATGGGTCAGTTATCTGGGGTCAAAGGCTTGTCATGTGTGCCAGAATAGCAGTTTCAAGTAAAAGACCACCTTATAATGGGACAGATGATTCCACAAGCAAGTCACTCACTCCAATCATTGTCCCTCAGAGGGATCTCATGGGGGAGTGCATACACTGTTCCGAATACCTTGCAGCTACTGCTCCCTAATTCCTAATAAAAGAAATAAGCAGATGGCAAAATACCATCTGACTTGACTCCGCTCTGGTATGGTCTAAATAGATAGAGGATAGAATATGAGTACATGAGATATATAACAGGAAATTAAGCATTATTCACAAGAAGCATTATACCAGTTGAGGTGACTACTTGTTATACAGTAGAAGGATTTTGCCTATGTATTCACAATGTCAAGTTACAGTGTCAAGCATGAGTTGTAAGGAATTTGCAAAGGCAGGTTGGAACTAATTTCGATAAAATCAATAATATAGTATTTTAACTATGGGTGCTGCAACACAGCCTCCTGCCTGTGCCTGCTGGTACGAGCTGAGGTGGTCACAGGGGCCACATGTCACCAGCTGTGGCATAATGCTGGACCTGGAGGAGGAATATAGGGGATTCCCCAGACAACCCAACCAGTCCTCAGGACAAGGGCATAGGGTGTCCCTGGGACTTTGTGGGTTTGGCATCTGGCCCTGTAACAAATCCACTGGGAATTAATCATGGTCTGCACCCCAATAATCTGTTTGATAATGCTCCCAGGATGACTTGCACGGAGCATATTGTGTGGAATGTCAACTGTAACCGTGAGGTGCACTAGGAACGATCCATCAGCATTTGGGGGTGGGGGCAACCACTGAAGCTGGCAAGGAAGAGAGGACTGTGCAAGTGTGGTTCATCTTCTGGAGTTCTGGACAGCCACATAAAAACAAATATACAGGATGGCCCTGAAATAGACTTGGTTCACGTTGCAGCGTAACACGACAACCCAGAATTAAAAATGGGATTTTAGGGTTTTCAAAACCCACCCTTACAATCCCTTTACCGCACCAATCATGAGGAGCCTATAAATGTCATGGGCAGTTTCATGGTGGTAGGTGGAAGGAGTTGGCAAGCAATTTGTGGAGCAGGTTGGTGGTGATATAGAGAGGTTGAGGAGTAGGCAGATAAGTAGAACGAGAATTAAGTGGTGAAGGGAGAGTGGAGAAGGAAGGCTGGAGATACTAAAAGGAGGAGGGACTTGGGGGAGAGACTAGAGAGAGAGGATGTTGATCGGAAACATCAGGAAAGAGATATTTGGGGGGAGCTAGGCAGAACAAAGAAGCAGGTGAAGGTCAGGAGGAACAGCCATAGGGATGGTTGAGACATTCCCCAGGGGGTAGGCAGAGAAGTAACTGGAAAAGATGGAGGTACAAGCCCACGGTGAAGCAGCGGGGAGGTGTAGAGAGAGAGACACACAAGGGGAAGAGGAAAGGACAGGATGTACCCACAGGACAAGAGGCAGACATCCAGCATCTTCAAGACAAGGGGGCAAGAAAGAAATATGGGAACAATTGAACACTCCAAGACTGTGAATGACTGAACTGAAAACCCCTCCTCCCCCGGTGGTTGGGCCCAGATTGAGATTCATGCACCAATTGAAATGACTTGACCTGTTGAACCAAAGAGGAAGTTATCCTGTTGTTGCTAAACGTGTTCTGCTGCATTTTTTCAGTTTGGCCCAACCATGTAAATATCCTAACAAGCCTATGGTCAAACACACCTCTCCTTGTGTTGGTGTTGTTTTGATCCTACTTGGCTTCAGCACATATTACAACTCTAGACATGATCAAGATGGCCTTTCCAAGATATCGGGGCTCATTCTGAGCCTGCGGGTCCAGAAACAACGGTGCTGGTAAGTTTACCAGCACCGTTGTTTCTGGACCGGCCTTATTACAGGTCTGCATGCCAGAGCCTCTGTGCCCAACAGGTCGGACCCCACCAGGCACAGTGGCAACGGTTCGAGACCGTCATGGAAGCACCGGCACTGTTAACAACGGTGCCGGTGCTTCCGTGTTCCCCATTCCCATAGAGTCCAATGGCAATGGGACTCTATGGCAATGGGGAACACCATTTTACCGGCACCTGACCGCCGGGGTTGTAATGCCCCGATGTTTCCAGCAAGTCAGGCGCCGTTAAATCATTACAGGTCCGGCAGCCACCTGCCGGTAGCACCAGCACAGTTACCACCGGACCCGTAACGAGGCCCATCCTCTGTACCAACAACACATTCTTAGCTGAGTAACTGACACAGTTACACAGAACATCTGTTGAGAAGGTGATTTAAGGAAAGAATCTTTTGTAGTGGGAAGTAGGGGTTCAATTCATGCAATGATATTTGTATATTAAAATGAGTGATCTTCGGGTAAGGATGGGACAATTATGCTTAACCTGAAAAGGATAGATGAGCAAAGCGGTGTGATGAGCTTCACTTAGAAAAAGGGGTACTATTAGTTAGAGTAGAAGGACATACTTTATTACTGAGACACTACAAACATTCAGTTACACAAACCTGTGGGTGGGAGTAGTGAAGTGTGTGACGAAACTTACAGGAAGAAATTAGTGGCTCAGGTAGTGCTTTGTAATGAGGGATGCAGTTGCAATGTATGATGGTTGATAATGCAAACAGATGAATTTCCAGCTGGGCTTCTTAATACATTCCTAACTATTCCTATGAACTTACATTTGGAACAGTCATTCATTGAGGGGCCACTACTGTAGTAGATTGAGTGTTGCCTACATGTGGACTTATGTTGTAATATTTTGTTGATGCTAAGCCTTGTAGCCGGCATCTTGGAGGCTAATACCACTTATTTCCCAATTCATAAATGTAGTTGTTCCTATGTGTTTGCTGATGGTCAGAAAGAAGAAAGCAAACTTAACTTGAAGAGAGCATGGCAGATGAGTGGAAGCAGCTCTTGGGATGACACAAATACTATAATATCTATCTGAAAGAATATTTTCAAGGTCTAGTCGAAGGTTGAAAGATGAAGCATTACATTTGTAATGAGATATAGGCATGATGAAATACATTTATTTTTCCAAATACATTTTTTAAACTTTTGTGTGCCTCATTGCGCAAATTCCATTATTATTTTACTGTTAAATTCTTAACGTTATTGCCAGTTGATCCAGCGGATTTATTGCTGGATCACAAGTGGTGGTAAGGTGGTGTTGATTGTCATTTTTGGATTACACAGGGATCTTTTGGGGTTTTGGTAGATTTGGCCACAGTTCAAAGGGTGTTTATTGAACTTCTAAAAGGGTTTAAAAAACGCCTATCTAATCCCAAATCTACAGATAGGAGCAAGCTATGACCATCAAATAATAATAACGCAGTCCTACTGGTATCTTGTCAAAATAAAAGGGCCTATAATAATCAACCTATTGCAAATCATTACCTCTAAATACAAATAGTGTGGGAAACAATGTTACGAAAAAGAAAAAAGTGTTCAAAACATGATATGTCAGGATGGTCAGGCAGCTGGCCTCCCTTCCCCACATTTTCAGCACGGGCCAAGGCGGTACACTGGTGCTTAGCACAATCTCTGGCTTCTCCAGCACTAGGATACAGTTCAATCATTTGCATCAGGGCCTTCCATGCCCAAGTCTCTTTGTCTTTCAAAGTCTCTTGATTCAGAGGGCCTGATGTGATTTTCCTTTTCCAGATTATCACAAGTACTCAATTTCTGGGGTGATTCGTTATTCACCTTGAATCCCCCTCAGCCAGGATCAGATCCTTCCAAACAAAGTTTGTACTTTATTCATGCATCTAATTTCTCTTAAAGTATTCTTTCTGAGGTGACTCACTCTTCACCCCAGATTCCCCTTAGTCGGGCTCAGATCTCCCCTCGGTCGGGCTCAGATTCCTTTTAACACAATGTTCATAACTTTACACAAACTTGCTTTAACCAAAAGCTTGTAGCTGATCTCCCTCTGCCGGGCTTGGGCCAACTTCCTACACAATTTCATCAACTATCAAAGACTTTCGTTGCAGGACCGCTTTGATTTCACAATCCTTTGTCACATTTGTCAGCTTTCAGTTGGATACCTAACAGAGACTTTTGAATGAGCACCCACGTGGTGCCAGACCGCTCTGTCTACAATATCGTATCCTGGCTTCAAAGTTCAATCACTCATCTGCTGGTGTAATTGTCCTTGCATCGCTTGCCACATACGCCTCAGACACAGTTCTCTTCAGTTTTCACTATACAATGTTGCTGATTGCAACCTTGACTTCAACACAGACCGGTTTGGTGTCAGACTCCCCAACTCACCGGCTGTGCAGACTTCACTGGCGCTGCTTTGTTGTAGGAGCCAAGGACAGTACCACAGCGGCAAACGATTATCCATACCTTGACTATCGATGCAGGAGAGCCCCGTGTACCTCCGACACACAATACAGAATTCTTCAGCCTCGATTCCTGGTCTTTCGTTTCCTATTCTTAAAGGTTCAGTAAAGTAACAGTCTTTCGTTGAAGAGGTCATGGGCACTTCCCTCCTTATAATCCTCTTTGGGTTTTCCGTCTTTTGCCTTGTATTAAACTGCCATTTTGGAATTGCTGCTTCCTTGTGTACTTTGCCTTCCTCAGAGGGTGCTTTTGTGCTTGGCATTTTATCCATGTGGGAAAGCGTGATGGAAGTCAGGTGTGTGTAATGATCAGTAACTGCCTGACCCTGTCTGACCCTTGTATTGTTACATGTCAGGTATATGGCTCTGGGGTTAGTCTGTTTTCTCTCACAGTGAGCTGTCCGTGAGAAAGTGCTTGTGTTGGGAAAGGGAGGGCGGGAGAGTTGAGTTCCTAAGTATCCTACATTGCAGGATCGGGTAAAGGTGTTACAGGGAAGGGGATACCGTGACTCGCCTTCTGGTGTCCCACTTCCACTTCCCAAGGACCCCTCACCCAGGTGATTCACCCACACTGGTCCACCCCCAGGAACTGGATCCAAAAGCGATGGCTGTGCCCTGGCCACCTGGGTGACAGATCTCCGGGGACTAGTGGGTGAGACACCTCTTGGTGTCTCACAATTTCCACAAAGTCCCGTACAAATGCTTCTGCCAACAAAGACTCCTGGAGAAATAAAAAGCACCCAAAAACAGAAGGGAAATGCAACAAACTCCACGAAAAAACGTATTTTCCAAACTGTTTGAACTGAGGAGAGTATTATCATACAGTAGGAGAATGCTTGCAATTCCAAAACCTCTCCAACCAACAGCAAGAGCATTAGGGTAAAACTACCTCAACTTACTAGGCTTGAACAGCCCTCCCTATATAATATGCATCTTTTTTATATTAACCTAAATTGCCGTTACATTAATGGCAATGTTTTCATAACATCAGACTAAGAGGCATAGCATATGTCCTTTAAATACACCAATATATTGTCCTATTATTAGGTTTAAGAAAGTCACTAATCTTTGTCTTCTCTGCGTGACTCTACCATTATTGGGTACACAGTAAAATTATCAAAAGCGTAATTTCAAAACTACTTGATGTCACTTTTTTGTACTTATCTTGATGATGATTTATTTAATTCGAATGAAAAACAAGCACACATATAGCCATTAGTAAAAATGTGAAGCAACATTTAAAAAAAGGTATGAAACAATTCTCATCAATAGAGATGCATGTCATTAGGTAGACTGTCTCAATGTGCACCGTTTGGAAATGCAAGTTGGATCCAAGGAGATAAGAAGTCGAAGGGGAGGAAAACTGTGGTTGGAGTGGAACAGAGGAGGGTTAGTAGGGAATAAGTGACAACAGAAAACTGTGAACAATAGAGAAAAAACACTTGTATTTGAGACAATAAGGGGGTGTTATAGTCACGCAAATGCATAAAAATGCCTGTAAAACAGAAAACGAAATAAAAGAAGCAAACTTACGGGATACAGTGTATGAAGGACAAACAAATGCAGACAACATTTCTGGGATAAAGACTGATGTAGTGTAAAATGCAAGACATACAGGAGATCAAATGTTTAACTGTAGAAATATTTCAGAGAGGCTATATGGAGGTTGAATCATTTATGGACAATATACCGACAACAAAACATTAAGGTTAAACATTTATTTCCTTAGAATTCCTTGTACGTATTAACATTTCATGATATGTAGAACAGATTCTCTTTACAGTAGCATTAGTGCTTGATTTCCTATGTAAATTATGCCTCTCAATCGATGATCAAATAGAATGGGAAATATTATGGAGTTTGGATTTTCGATAAACTATGGAGGAGCTGGAGGAAAAGGATCTAAAATGTTTTCCCCATACATTAAAAAACAGAAGGTGAATTTAATTTGGCATTAAACACTTGAGAGGAGGGTGGAATTAGCTGTTGAAATCCCACCAGCCTGATGTATTTATTTATTTGTTTATTTATTTTAAAACATATAAAGCGCACACTAAGGCCCAAAGGCGTCTAGGCTCTGGTATTAGCGGTACAGAGAAAAAAGCTCTTACTAGGGTAGAAGCGCTCAATCTTGTTTTTCAAATACTCTGGGCCTGCATTGAGTAAAGTCTGGTGATTGACACAGAGTACCTTAAACTCAATCTGTGCCGCCACTGCGAGCCAATGAAGATGATGCAGAAGGGCTGCCGAGGGGGACACCCAAGGAGCCTTAAGCGCCAATCTTGCTGCTGAGTTCTGGCATACCTGCATACGGTTTATCTTGTATTTAGGCTGCCCTAAATATATCTCGTTGCAGTAGTCCAATGAACCCATTATAGTTAATGCGACCATCATAGTACGGCTGCTTGATGGTAGCAGGGGTAGTATCTTCCTCAACGTTTTAAGTTTCCCAAACCCTGCGTTGCAGACTGCCGAAATGTGTGCTTCTCTCGAACCATTGGGAAGGAGCCTCACCCCAAGGCTTTTCACAGACGCACATACTGCTGGGCAGGGGCCAAGCGGTCAGGCCAGAATTGTGAATTCCAGAGACTGCCAGCTATTTGTGAAGCAAACACTAAGCCCTCTGTTATATTTCCATTCTGCTTTAACCAATTAGCAGACATCCACTTGCCTATATTATCCAGGCAGCTTGCCAAAAGGTTTGGTTTAAGGGGAGTCCAGCCAAAGCACTAGTTGTGTGTTATCGGCATAGGTGCAAAAAGGACTCCAGACTCAGCAATCAGGTCTGCCAGAAGGCACACATATAAAATAAAAAGGAGAGGCGACAAGGCTGACCCTTGCAACACCCCACAGGTTAGACCAGGAACCGAAGATTGGCAGGCCTGAAAGGAAATGGTCCTGAGTAAATCGAACGTTGTCAGTGAGAGTTTCAGTCAGCCCCCAGGTGTTTATCCCTGTTAACACACTATCAAAAGATCTGGGGTGCTATTAGTGATTTTTAGAAAAAGTTATTCCAAGGTGAAGACATTTGCAGGGGAGCCTCTTCTCATAATAAAATGTGAGCCCAAGACAAGATGGCCAACATAGAAAAAAAGAAAATGAAGCTAAAAAAAAGAGCTGCTTTTCTCTTCTCATGGTGGGCCCTGAGAGTAGAGAGTGGGAGAAACAGGGACATCATCAAGTAAGTGGTTGTTTCCGGTGGAAGCAGGAAATGGGGCAACGGAAGGATTATGTGAGGTGGGGCAGTCATTAGAATGCTCAAATACATGCTACAGCCCATGATCCAAGCATGCCCGTGGTGTTAAGGAAAACGTGTATGCCACAAGTACTGCATATTGCTCCCACCAACCATACAGGCAGTGATGACCTGCAATTCAAGCTGCTAACATTCGAGTGCTACTTACGTGCTGACATGAAGGTCCCAAATTTCCACTCTGCTTTCGTTCACTGCTCCGAATACCACAGCCGAGTATGGAGACCACATGATGTCAAAGACAGCAGTCGTGGTAGAAGAAAAGCTCAAAATGGGACGCAATAAATCTTGACGCCATAAACTAATACTCCAGTCAGCAGAGCAGCTTAAGAAGACATCATGGCAGAATGGAGACCAGGCAAGTCTATAAATAGGGCCCTTGAAAATAAAAAGCCAAACAATATTAAAATGCAGTTAGCCTGAAACAAAGTACTTTATAAAATATAAAAAGCTCATCATGATAAATGCACACTGGTGTACGTTACTCGCCTCAAAGTGAGATGTATTGGTGTTTTTAGACTTAGATATTTATACTGAGGACCTCTTTGCACTGAGAAGACAATGGCTGATAGTTTGTCCTCCATTCCCCCTCTGCCCCCAACCCCCTTGTGTAACCTGGGCTTCACAGCTGGAGGAGACTAAAGAGGCTAGGGCTGTAGGAAAATCCCTCACTGTATTCCGATAGTTTCGCCTTTTAGAATGGCTTCATGTAAACCGTTCTCTGGATTTTTGTTTGACTTCCTGATCGTTTTTAGGTCTAGAGGGAGAGCCTCATCTCTTTGCCATGGCTCCTACACTAGTTCAGTTTAGTTGTGCTTATTTATTTGTATTGCGCACCTGGCCCAAAGACATCTGGGCGCATATCTTCAAAGTACATGGCTACAGAGAAGCAAACAGTGCAAGGTGGCTAGTGCCGCCCTGTGTACAGGATGATATGTACAGGTATAAAGGAATACAGGACATAATGACAAGGTTACACAAGAATACAAGAATAAATACAAAAAGTAGGTGTGCAGACAATACACAAATTTACAGTAGGATACGGATGCAGTACATTTACACAGTGATACATGTTAGGTGCATGGGGGTGCATGGTCCTATGCAAAGAGCCATATTTTAGCTTTACTCTTGAATGAGTGGTAAGACGGTTCAGCACTGAGTGGGTTAGGAAGTGTATTCCATAATTTAACAGCAAGGACTGGGAATCTAGACCCGCCTGCTTTTTGCAGCTTAAATCTGGGCGTGGATAAGGTGTGGGCTTGGGCTGATCTCAGAGGGCGGGATGAGGAGTGGGGGGTGAAGCGGTTAGCTAGGTACGCAGGTGCCAGATTGGACTGGCACTTATGCGTGAGCGCAAGGGTTTTGAGTGATATTCTGTGAGCAACAGGGAGCAAGTGTAAGCTGCGCCTGGTGTCAGAGATGTGAAGTTTCCTGTGGATGTTAAGAGCAGCTCTAATGGCATTATTCTGTGTTACCTGTAGTTTGTTAATGTTCCTTTGGCTGGTTCCAAGATAAAGGGCATTACAGTAGTCGATTTTAGCCATGATGAGAGTTCTGGCCAAGATGATGCAGTTGGCAGCAGTGAGGAAGGATCTGCATGTGGTGATAAGTTTGCATGTATAGGCTGACGCCGAGACCACAGCGTTAGTTTGTCTTGTGACGGATAAGGTAGAATCAAGATAGGTACCTAAAGTTTTTGTATCACTGGATACCTTGATTGTATTGCCGTCAATGACAAATGATTTGAAGGTGGAATACAATTTATTGAGTCTATGGTGGGAGCCTAGGATAAGTAGCTCGGTTTTTTCATCATTTAAACAAAGCCCATGATGCGCCATCCAAGCCTGATGAAGTTTAGCGCTTTTTTGATAGTTCGGTTATAGGTATCTACTAATGCTGTGGGGTCTGAGTAAGATAATGATACATTATTGAGGAGGGGGAAGGATAAGAGGGAGCAGTTTCTCTTTTGTAATGTCCTTATTTCTGGTACTGATGGATGGGACGATATTTTGTTTAGGGCTTTGGTGGCTGGATTTAATGTAGAAGGTAATCTTGTGATGATCTGACCACATGCACAGTGTGATCGACACCGTATTGATGCTACAATTCAGAAAGCCAATCAAGGGTTCTGCCTTTGTTATGCGTAGGTGCAGGGATATGATGGGTGAATCCTAAGTCTGTTAAGGTACTGGCAGGATCAAGGGCTTTAGAGTCATTTGGGTCTTGGAATCCCAAATTAAGGTCCTCCAGTAGTATAATTTGGTACTTGGGTTTGGTGTTAGCTGTAAAGAGGGATGTGATGTCATCAATAAAGGTAGTAATAGGTCCTGGTGGCCGGTAAATAAGATTCATTGTGGCAGTTTGATTAGGTGATATTGGCAATTTAACTGATAATAATTCAGCTGAGGGGATCTGCTGATTGGGGATGGGCCTAAGTTCGAGCAACCTTTTAAAGATGAAGGCAACGCTGCCACCTTTAGAGTGGTAGAAGTTCCTGTTGCATCTAATGATGGCATAGTTGTCAGGGATGGCCAAGGACAAAGAAGTTCCAGCTGCAGTGTGTAGCCAAGTTTCAGTAATGGCTAGGAAGTCAAGGTCTTGGGTTACAATAAAGTCGCCTATGTCAAGTGCGTGAGCTAAGAGGGATCTGGCATTGACGAGGGCCCCTTTGATCATAATGTCCTTTGCAGTGTTAGGACTATCATGAAGGAGAATTGCAACATCTTTAGAGTTTGGCAATGTGATATCAATAGGATCAGATATTGATGTAGTGTTACCCTAGGCCATTTGGAGTTTGGTATTGGTACGGTGGTGTGGATGTTGAATTTGTTGGCAGAATCTTGAACCTAATCTGAGGTTCCTGAGGTGGAGAGCACATGGTTGATTGGGCATAGGCTTGGTAGCGAAGTGTTTCAAACACAAAGCTGGTGAGTTCAAGTACGGGTTGGAGCAAGGCATGGTGCAAAAAGGGTCAGTCATGTGTGAGTACAGAATAGTGGTGGGTAAGGTTAAGGCATGGTGGCTCAGGTGGGGAAGGGTAGAGTTATGTGTGTAAGAAGGGCATGCAGCAGAATGCTGTATTTTAGGTGTAAGAGAAGTGTAGGGGTTGCAGGCAGAAGGCTTAATGCTCGAGGTTGTGGTGAATGGTAGGAATGGGATACAGAGTGTCAGAAGGAACCAAAACATCATGAGCAGTAGTCTAGAAGCGATGAGCTTCATAGACGTACAGTGTTTCCGTGGTGACCGGGTTTGAAGGAAAAGCAAGGAGGTAGCGTATAATACACTAAGACTATTGGCAACAGGTAGCATATAATACACCTAAGGCCAGTGGCAACAGATAGTGTATAATACACTAAGGCTAGTGGCAACAGGTAGCATATAATACACTGAAGCTGGTGATAACAGGTAGCAGATGATAAACTACGGCTAGTAACAACAGGTAGCATATAATACACTAAGGCTAGTGGCAACAGGTAGCATATAATACACCAAGGCTAACGGCAACAGGTAGCATATAATACACTTTGGCTGGTGGCAACAGGTAAAAAGTAATAAAGCTAGAGCCATGCATATAGATCACGGTAAAATAGCCCAAGTAAGAAACAGTCAGATGCCGGTGCGCAGATTGACACACACAGACCTATAAATGTTGCGCGGCACCTTAAGCATAGTGAATAGTAGCTATTGTTTGAGCGGAGTGTACACCAGGGAATCAGCGTGTTTCATTGCATATCTCACTGCACTTTCAGAATAGTTAACATCGTTAATGCTGAGAATGCTAGTATAAGAAGAGGGCATGGTGTCAATCAGGTGTTATGCACAACATGGTGAACGCTCTGTTATAGTGTCAAACATTTTGTAGAAGCTGTGCAATTGTGTAAGTTGGGGAGACAATTTTCAAGTCTTACTTTTAAGAGTTTTATTGTTTCCATGCTGCTTGATACATTGTTGTTTTTCCACATTTTGGACAGCGTTACAGTGTGGATAAAGAATTTAAAATAGAAACTTTCAATCCATAAAAATAAACGTCTCTGTGATGCAGCATACCTTTTATTTGGCCATTTCATCATGACTAAAACAACATTTTCACTGAACCCATTTTGGATTGGTTGGACAGGCCTCACAATGATATTGGACCTGAGTCTGTCAATTCTGTGATAATGGTGCTGTCCATCGTTTGTTTTCCTTATATGTGACAATTGTCAGCTGCAGTTTCTGATGATCCATTATAGTAAATTAATTGCTGCATTGTATTATAGGAGAATAATATTCCTGGATATATTTTTATTTTGATCTGTAGCATGTGCTACAACAATAATATAGTAAATTAATGTGCATTATATTACAAGAAAACATTTGTACTTGCAGACTGTTTTTCCAAAATGGTGCAACTCGTTGCTGCGCAGCATATGGCCTCTGGTCAAGAGGCAACCCCTTGGGCTTGATTTATGGCCCTGCAAGTCGCTGGAGTTTTAGTACAGCCCGCTTCTGGTTGTCTGATCTCTAAACGCTAGATAGCAAACAAAGGTAGATCTAATGGACAGAGGTTGGCACAATTTCATATTCTATGTGTTTCTTTTCAGACATGTTAGGGGTAGGTGACCACCACACACAAAAGAAATCAAAACATTTCTAAAAATCACCACATAAAAATATCCAAATATTTCCTTCTATAAAAAAAACCAATAGCTGTACATAAATGCAGCTTTAAAATATTTCATCTACTTGCCTAGATAGGAAAATCCATTCAAGCAAATTCAAATAACATTTGATTTTGTAATCATGAAACTGCTTCGCACTAGATTGACATGTAACCCAATATTGGTTATCTTAAACTGCAATGCAATGCAATCCTGCCTCATAAAATATTACACACATGTAAACAATCAGTCATAATATTAGTTGACCTGGACATTGAACAGTGCTCTTCAGATTTCACAACTGATTTTTGCAACAGAAATTGATCGATATTGCATTTAAAGCACGGTGTGACAGGCATTACAATAAGATGATATTGGGGAGGGTGGGTTGTTCTTAACCATAGCAAGTAGTACTTTGATATCTAGGGCAAATCATACATTTACCACTCTTATATTCATGCCAGGAAAGGGAAGCCATCCGCACATGGAGATTGATGGATTTATTGCAGTGTAGCCTTGTGAATCCAGGAAACCGCATAGACACTTAAAGGTCCATGAGTAGGAAATAAAAAACAAAAGTAGTGGGAGATAGCACACTCTTTGATTTGTATCTTTTTTGGATCTTTGGCGAGGAGTACATTGTTAGCTCTGAGGCTCAATGGGACTGCAAGAAAAAATCTGCACTTTTAGATGGAAGTATTCATTACAGCAGATCATTTTAATCATGGTTAAGTGGTACAATTGGCCGTCATGTTTTCTCTGGAGAGGAAAGAAAAGTAACTAGCTCATGGAGGTGAGGTTCTGTCATCTTTGATGGGCATTATGTACGGAGCTCTTAGGTTCCACCCACGGGAAAGAAAGCAATCCGAAAAGCAGAGATAACTGGAGTTGGAGGAAATTATTAAAATTAAGTCTTGCGAGTTTGGGCAAACCACGCACCCAGAGCTTTTGTGTTGCAACCAAGGGGAAGAACGGATGCAATCAGCACCAGAAACTGAATGTATTATTGAAAAGCCTTGTGATTTTGGGAATATTATATTCTGATCTCTTAGGTTCCTGCACTATAGTATGTACAATGTTTCATAATAGATCATATCTGCCTGTGTGGTGTTCCTCCTCAACTTCACCCACAATTTCCAAGAACCCATCCTGCCAATCCAGGATTCAGGGGTTTGCATAAAGGCGTGTTGGTCTCACTGAATCTGCCCGCGCTTTCTCCCCAGTCTAACTTAAAATGGGCCACAGTGCCCTTAGACATATCTGAAATCTTTCTCCTTTCTAAAAACTGACAAGAGCAGATTGTATTATATTTTGAGATAGCTACTTACCAGCTGTAATTTCTAGATGTGGGGGACATGGCAATATGATTTGTTCCTATAGACCATCTGCCTCAATAAATCTTCTGTAACCTGCACAAAGAAATGTTTTCATTGTGTTTGTTGAAAACCATGACCTTCCTTCTAGACAATAACTTCAGAGAAGGCCCTTATCCTTACTCATATGGATATTGGAAATGAACTACTTCACTGACCTTCCCACCTCCGCCCCTGCCACCAATTAAAAATGTACTCCACAATAAATCCTGCCTCATCAAAGACTCTCCAAAAAATTATCACATTATGACCACACTCATGAAACGACACTGGTTGTCCCTACAAGCACAAATCGGATTCAAGACCAGCTGCATCATTTACAAAGACTCCAGCTTGCATGATCCCTCCTAGCTAGCCAACAAGCTCACCATCTCTAGCAGCCAACATTCCATAATAAGCCAGGACCTGGCCAGATTGGAGCTGCAAAAAATGCAGAAAATGAAAAAACAGGAAATGGGTGTTCTTGATTTATGCCCCCAGGCTGTAGAACCTCATAGCCATCAAAATTCCACTTGTTTCAACCCTCATGTAATTCAGGCAATTCTTCAAGGAGCACCTTCTTCATATATCATAGAAAACCCTGATCCCACCCACAGGCCAAATCCCACCTCACTCCTAATTACTGCTATGGTTGCTTAGCTGTAACATTACACATCCCTTCTGTAATCTTGTGACCCCTGACCTGTATTGTTATTAACCTATTGTTGTACATTGCTTGGCTGCTTCCCGAAGCGAAGTCGTGCAGGTAAGTGGGTGACCCCCCTGAGCCTCCCCAGGCCCTGACCCCAGCATCCATTACCCCTTGAGTGCCCCAGCCCCCGCTCGCTCCCCCAGCGCAGGCCGCGTCCTCCCCAGCTTCCCCCTGTGCCCGCCTCTGCTCCCTCCCACTGGCCCTGATAGGCCGCCTGATCCCCGTGTATTGAGCCCATCTCGACCTGCATGCCACTTCCATCAGGGCCGTGCAGGTGAGTGGGTGACCCCCCCTGAGCCTCCCCAGGCTCTGAACCCAGCATCCACGACCCCTTGAGTGCCCCAGCCCCCGCTCGCTCCCCTACCGCAGGCCGCATCCTCCCCAGCTTCCCCCTGTGCCCGCCTCCGCTCCCTTCCACTGGCCCTGATAGGCCGCCTGATCCCCATGTATTGAGCCCATCTCGACCTGCACGCCACTTCCATCCGGGCCGTGCAGGTGAGTGGGTGACCCCCCTGAGCCTCCCCAGGCCCTGACCCCAGCATCCATTACCCCTTGAGTGCCCCAGCCCCCGCTCGCTCCCCCAGCGCAGGCCGCGTCCTCCCCAGCTTCTCCCTTTGCCCGCCTCCGCTCCCTCCCACTAGCCCTGATAGGCTGCCTGATCCCCGTGTATTGAGCCCATCTCGACCTGCATGCCACTTCCATCAGGGCCGTGCAGGTGAGTGGGTGAGCCCCCCTGAGCCTCCCCAGGCCCTGACCCCAGCATCCATTACCCCTTGAGTGCCCCAGCCCCCACTCGCTCCCCCTGAGCAGGCCGCGTCCTCCCCAGCTTCCTCCTGTGCCCGCCTCCGCTCCCTCCCACTGGCCCTGATAGGCCGCCTGATCCCCGTGTATTGAGCCCATCTCGACCTGCACGCGACTTCCATCCGGGCCATACAGGTGAGTGGGTGACCCCCCTGACTCGCCCCAGCCCCGCTCGCTCCCCCAGCACAGACCGCGTCCTCTCCAGCTTCCCCCTGTGCCCGCCTCCACTCCCTCCCACTGGCCCTGATAGGCCGCTTGATCCCCGTGTATTGAGCCCATCTCGACCTGCACGCCACTTCCATCCGGGCCGTGCAGGTGAGTAGGTGACCCCCCCTGAAC
The DNA here is from genome assembly GCF_040938575.1 of Ambystoma mexicanum. Taxonomy (NCBI): domain Eukaryota; kingdom Metazoa; phylum Chordata; class Amphibia; order Caudata; family Ambystomatidae; genus Ambystoma; species Ambystoma mexicanum. The sequence continues at coordinate 1,209,313,824 of NC_090922.1, read as the reverse complement.
CTCCCCAGGCCCTGACCCCAGCATCCATTACCCCTTGAGTGCCCCAGCCCCCGCTCGCTCCCCCAGCGCAGGCCGCGTCCTCCCCAGCTTCCCCCTGTGCCCGCTTCCGGTCCCTCCCATTGGCCCTGATAGGCCCGCCTGATCCCTGTGTGTTGAGCCCATCTCGACCTGCACGCTACTTCCATCCGGGCCGTGCAGGTGAGTGGGCGACCCCCAAACCTCCCTCAGCGCATCGGAGCGCAGTGAGCATTGCCCCTGTCTGCTGCCAGTGGCCTCTGTGGGATCACTGAATATTTGGAAAGGCCAGAGGCCCCTTCCAGACCCGCTCCCACCCTGCGCCCTCTTCCTACATCTCGTCCCCCACCCCTCCCGCCCCACCCCCCCTACACCCATTGGTCCTCTCAGCCCTCACCACCGCTCCTCCTAGGACAGCCCCCTACCCATGCAGCCCGTGGCTAGGGGCCTAAGGCCAGGGGCGGCTTTAGCGGAGGCTGCTCCAGGAAGTGCCGGGGAGTGTCTGGACCAGTAAGGTAGGAGTGGCCTGAGTCAGGAGTGGAGCAACCACTCTACCCCCGATTCCAAGCCACTGCTTTGTATAGACCTATACAGGTCCCTCAAGTCTAGATGGAGGTTTTTGTCTCAAAATTGCATTATACGACACTCATATTGCATTGATAGGCCTCTCTCCCACTATACAGGTTTACCAAGTTTAGCTGGCATTCTGTCTCCAAACTGCACTGTATGATACTCAAATTGCACTGATAGGCCTCTCTCACACTATACAGGTCTCTGAGGATTAGTTGGGGTTCTGTCTCCAAACTACACTGTATGATACTCAGATTGAATTGATAGGCCTCTCTCCCACTATACAGGTCTACTAAGTTTAGCTGGGGTTCTGTCTCCAAATTGCACTGTATGCTACTCGGATTGCATTGAGAGGCCGCTCTCCCACTATACAGGTCTCGCAAAGTTTAGCTGGGGATCTGTCTCCAAACTGCATTGTATGATACGCAGATTGCATTGATAGGCCTCTTTCCCACCATATAGGACTCTCAAGTCCAGCAGGGTTCTCTCTCCAAACTGCATTATATGATACTCAGACCACATTGAAAGGCACATTCAACCCCATATTCCAAGCCACTGCTCTGTATAGACCTATACAGGATCCTCAAGTATAGATGAAGGTTTTTGTCTCAAAATTGCATTATAGGATACCCATATTGCATTGATGGGTCTCTCCCCCACTATACAGGTTTACCAAGTTTAGCTGGGGTTCTGTCTCCAAATGCACTTTATGATACTCAGATTGCATTGATAGGCCTTTCTCTCCCACTATACAGGTCTCTCAAGTTTAGCTGGGGTTCTGTCTCCAAATTACACTGTATGATACTCAGATTGCATTGAAAGGCCTCTCTCCCAATATACAGGTCTCGCAAAGTCTAGCAGGGGTTATGTCTCCAAATTGCATTGTATGACACGCAGATTGCATTGATAGGCCTCTTTCCCACTATACAGGTCTCTCGAGTCCAGCAGGGTTCGCTCTCCAAACTGCATTGTACGATACTCAGACCACATCGATAGGCCTCTCTCCCACTATACAGGTCTCGCAAAGCTTAGCTAGGGTTCTATCTCCAAATTGCACTGTATGATACGCACATTGTGTTGATAGGCCTCTTTCCCACTATACAGGTCTCTCAAGTCCAGTGGGGTCCTCTCTCCAAACTGCATTGTATGATACTCAGGCCACATTGATAAGCCTCTCCCCCACTATACAGGTCTCAAGTTTAGTAGGGTTCTGTCTCCAAAGTGCATTGTATGATACTCAGATTGCATTAATAGACCTGTCTCTCAAATCTAGCAGGGCTTCGATGCCCTGTCTACATCAAGGATGTAAGTCCTAGCAGCGCCCCTCAAAGTCACTCCGCAACCGACGCATGTCCCTCCTAAACATACATGGCTAACTCACTGCAGTGAACCACGCTCAGGGAGACAGAGACTAAAGAGAGCCACCGTTAAAACCCAACTATTTAATTATACAACCCTTAACCACCTCCCTTAGCCCCACCAAGACAGCGATTAAACAAATAGTCAACATCAGCTGGAAATCCCACCTACAGACAAAGACTAAATCCGGTAGCGGACAGCATCCACACCAAGTACTACACCACAAGACAAAACAGAACAGACTGGACGTCAAACAAAAAAAAAAAAAAAAAAACAAACTCGGAATTGTACAAATGCCGCGCAAGCGACCCACTCCGAGGGAAAGAAGAGAAGAAAGAACCAACACTCCGGAACCGCAACTAAGACACTCAACAACAGAACACACCCCCACAGACAGGATCAAAAATCGGACCAACAATGAGAGAAGAGACAAATCCCTCTACCTAACTCCATACCTCGCTGAGACCTGCTCACCAGACCAAACCGACGCAACGCCAGAAGCAGCAACATCAAACAACCTAACAAAATCACGAAGAAGGAGGACAAACACCACCAGAAACAACAAACACACGACTGAAGCGATAACACCTTACATCACCAAAGCAAGAAGAACCCCCAATCCACAACCACAACCCTTGGAAGACGAACCTGATGAAAACAAAAACCCTAGACAAAACCTAGAAGAACTATTTGAGGACGCCGACAACCTGAAACCTACACCTCAACAAGATCAGAAGACAATCAAAACAAGAAATCCCAAACTAAACTACACCTCCAAACTCCACTGCAATCTAATAAATGCAAGATCCATGTCAAAACACTCTACAGAGATCTTCGACCTACTCGACGACAATGGCATTGACATCCCATTCATCACAGAAACTTGGCTGGACGACAACTACAAAATCACACTCCAAAGCTGCCTTCCAGCAAACTTTAAATGACCTCAATTAAACAGAAAAACAAAAAAGGAGGAGGCATCGCAATAGCATTTAAAGAACACCTAAAAATAAGAACAGACGAACCACTCAACATCCTCAACTGCAAGTCCATGGTCATACACCTAACAGCTAGCACAAAAACTAACATCACATTCATCCTGGTGTACAGACCTCCAATTTATGATGCCTCCTTCGTCGGCAACTTCATAGAAGCCATCACCAACATAGTCATCAACTCCGAACACCTACTCATCATGGGGGACTTCAACATCTGGTTCGAAGACAGTCATGCCAACTCCCAAAACTCGTTGACTGAACAACTCACCAACATGAAACTACGACAACTAGTAAAAGCGGCAACTCACTCGGGAGGACACACCCTGGACGCAATTTTCGCCGAGGAAAAACTCATCACCACGGCACCACCAATACAAAGACTATGGAGCGACCATCTCATCATCCCATTCGTAATCACTCTGCCTATGCAAGTCTGCATCCAACCTCCCAAACTCACAACCACCACAAAAAGAAATTGGAAAGACATCAAAGAAAGCGACCTATTCGAACAACTGGAGTTAACCAAGCCGTCAACAACAGAACTAGACCTAGATGACCTAGACGGGAAAGCAGAGATACTTAAAAAATGGATTGCAGATATAATTGACAAGATGGCCCCAGATAAACCATTCACACCATCACAAAAGAGAGCAATGGCAAAATGATTCACCCCATTATTAAACACCATGAAAAAAGAAAACAAAAAGATGGAAATGGAATGGAGGAAAGACTACAACCTAGACAAAAGAACACTGTTCCAGAAGCAAATCCATGCATACAAGAAGGAAATTCAAAAGGCAAAGAGAAGGCATTATGATGACAGAATCACAAAGGCCACCAACACACAAAAAGAAATGTTTCACATCATTAAAGAAATGAGAAACCCACCAGGATGTGACAACACCCCAACCCCCTCGGAGAAACTCTGCAACGAACTTGCAGATCACTTCCGACATCCGACAAACCATTCAACAGAGGCCAACAAACAGTAACATACAACCAAACAAACCTAATTCAAAACCGCAGCACAAACTCAATAACTTTCCTGAAATATCAGCAGAAGCATTTGCAATGCTGGTAAAACACAGCAAGAAAGCGGGTTCACCGATGGATCCCTGTCCCACGGACATCTACAAATCAATCTTCGCACAAGGAACACCAGCAGAATACTACAGAAACCTTCTAAATCTATCACTAGCAACAGCAACCGTACCAAGGATCTTCAAATCAGCTTACATCAAACCACTTCTGAAAAACACGAGCAGCGACGTAGATGACCTCTCCAACTACAGACCAATCTCCAACATCCCCTACCTGGCCAAACTCCTCGAAACCTACGTATACAAACTAACGCAGACTCCAACACAACATCAGCCCTTATTCTGCTCGACCTTTCCGCAGCCTTCGACACAGTTAGCCTTGACACCCTAACCAAAAGACTAGAAGACATAGGTATGACAGACAGAGCGCTACGCTGGACTAAATCATTCCTAACAGACAGAACAGAAACCGTTTGGATTAAACCCTTCAAATCCACTGCACGAGATAACGATTGTGGAGTGCCACAAGGATCCTCACTATCACCACTGTACTTCAACATCTACCAAACTCCAGCTATCAGAATCTTCAAGAAACACAACATCACATGCTACAACTACGCAGACGATACTCAAATCATCTACAAAATCAAAGACACCCAAGCTGATCATTCAAACCTAATCGACTGTCTAAAAGAAGTCTTCAACTGGATGAATGCCAACAACCTGAAAATCAACCCAGGAAAAACAGAAATCATGATCATATCCAAAGACCAAGAAAAGGAAACCGCCATCCCGTGGCCAACGGAAATGGGAACCGCAGCATCACCATCTAAGGTAGTAAAAAATCTGGGAGTACTGATGGACAACACCCTAACCTTAGAACCACAAATAAACGCAACAGTCAAGAAATGCTTCTTCCTCCACCACACAGCAAGAAAAATACTACCTTTCCTCTCCTTCACACACAAAACACTCACTATCGTCGGCCTCATCATGTCAAGTATCGACTATGCAAACAGCCTCTACCTCGGAATACCGGAATACCTACTGAAGAAGCTACAACAGATCCAAAACACAGCACCCAGACTACTCCTCAAACTATCCAGAAGAGACCACATCACTCCTGCCCTAAAAACACTACACTGGCTCCCAGTGAATCACTGTATTACCTTCAAAACAATGTGCATAACGCACAGGACAATCTACAGACAAGGAGCAGACTTCCTACAAAAGAAAATAATCTACAAACCAACGAGACCCCTCAGGTAAACCAACGAAATTCGCCTGGAACTAAAATCTTACAACAAGAAAAAACTCGGAGGCACCACCTTCTACCATTTAGCCGCAAAAACCTGGAACTACATCCCAAAAGAAATAAGGAACACTAAAGATCACCTTAAATTCAGAAAATTACTAAAAACCTGGCTCTTCAATACCAGAGACGAAAACCGAAACAACAGTAAGACAAATGACTAAACAAGAAAGGGCACTGACAGGCTCCCAGAACCAACTGAGGAGCTCTCAGGGCACCGGGAGGCGTGATGCTGGACAGAGTGGTTCACATGCGAGACCCATGGAGACAGAGGCAACATCCCAACCAATCCTTACCAACCACCACCCGCCTGTATAGCTTCAACTGGGTACCACTGGGTTGTGGAACTGGCGAGATACCATCAATCACCACACTAACTGAGGTATGGACACTGGCAGGTGCACTAGTCATATGGGTGGGGGTGAGGAACATGCAAGGTTGTTAACGGAACGGGCGGAGGAGACAGCGAGATGCTCAAGGGGCCTCGAATGCAAAACGGGCAAGAATCTTCAGAGGCACAGGGTACCAAAGGTTACGCAAGCCCAACTGGTCAATTCAGGACAGAGACACCAACTAACCAATACCACTAACAATTTTCCTCCTCTCCATACACCTCTCAAACTGCGAACCAAACACAACCACAAGCCTCCAGCACAACAAACCGCACAAACTTCACTACACTGCAACAACAAAACAATAAACACACATAGACTTGCACATCAGTACACAATGACTACCGGCCGCATACACCCCAGGCCCAGCCGACGGACCCACCGGGCTGAGGCTGCCAACAGCACATCACCGCACTCTTGCACTTTTCCAGCCTCCACCCACTAACTCACCCTTCCTCCCTCTTTCAGAGCCGCCAGAGCACCAGGGGACCACTCCGGTGGTTATTGTGCGTGGTAAAAATGTCCTTTAACATTAACATTAACACTACGCTCAATAAATGCCCAAAATAAAACAAAATAATGTTTCGATTCACCATGGCACATTGTTGAAGTTTGCATTTTATACAGTTACAAATCTTACATTGTCTTACCAATTAAATAGAAATACATAAGTTACAAATGAAGCAAAAAAAGTTAGCACATACACATACAAATGTCTTTTTTAGTGTTTAAAAAAGGTTACACAAATTCTAGCACTGTCAGCTTCAGAGATGGCAGCCTGAAGGCTGATGTTAGGGAGAATTCTTCAAAATGGCTAATTTCCCTTACCTGCTGAGTCCCTCGGCAGCTTTGCTGGATTTCTGGGATTTATTTTTTCACCTGGTAAGAGTGTGAGCCTTTTTTCCCACTCTTACATGTGTTTTGCTGTGTGTGTTTAACATTTTCTTGTGTTCAGAGACTGTGGAGCCTCACCTACTCCACAGGCATCTTTTTACTGTGTGTTACACAGCACCTTCAGTGCAGTGACATAGGGTTGTCTTTTAAACTTCCCAACTCAGACTCCATTTTCTGGGACTGATTACTGTCTCCCAGAACATGTAAAGTTACCATTAACTTTAATAGTCTCTTTAAAAACCACAGGCCCAGTACAAACTGTCTTACATAGAGTACTGGAAAGGGTTAATACTTAACCCTTTTTGTTTGTTTCTCTTGAAGCATTGTTTTGCTCCCGTTTCATCAAGACTTGGCTGGTGGCAGTGGTAACTACACTATTTTTCCTACCGCGGTTATGTTAAATAACCTTGGTATTGTTCTAGGCTATCTTGGTAGCCTCAAACTTAAATCCGCTGGACCATATTTGTTTTAATTTGGTTCCGGCTGGGTTTATTCATCATTTCTTTTTGAAAATGTCTTTCTCGTGTTTTTCTCTGTGCGCCAAATCAGGTTTGGGTCCTTTGTTTACTGTCCTTTCGCAGAAGCCCTCCTTAGGCGCCTGAAATTCTGGGTAGGCAGGATGAGAGGGAGGGGTTTTAGGACCCCTGCTATGTATTCCCTTGGTAACCCAAGTAGCACTCCTGTTTCATTGGCTAGGTGACTGTCCCAGCAGGATAGCTACCCTGCTGTGTGATTGACTGCCAGGCTATGTGAATGGGGGAAAACTGCATAAAAAACAGGTCTCTGGGGCTGGAAAGGCAGAGTCGCCACTGGAACGAGAGAACCGAAGAGGAGCTGACAGAAGGGGACCCCTACCACGACTGCACCGCCCGGTAAAGCCCTGCTGCAGGTCTGAATCTTCTGACTCCAACGACAGAGAAGATCTTCCAAGAATCTTTTTCCCTTGAGCTGGTGGAACCAACCAGTTCGTCCAAACTGCAAGCCAGGTCTCCCTCCTCTGGTCAAATTTGCTGTACAGAGCTACAGTGAACTGGATAGCAAGGAAGGTCGGACCCTGCTTGGGTTTTAAGGAGCGCACCTTTTATTTGCCGTTTCGCTGTGATGCTGGTTTCTTCCCTGGGCAGTGCAGGACCCTCCAGTCTTCCTACTTCGTGTCAGTCCGTCAGTCACTTCAGGAACCGTGAGCCTGCAGGACCTGTCAGGAATGTCCGCCGCAGCTACAGCTTCTTCTCCATTTAAAGGTACTGTGCCAACCCGGTTGTTTGTTTCGTTCACCGCGGTGAAGGTGTGTGAAACCTTTCGTCAATCTGATGGCTTGTCCTTCTCCTCTCTTTAAACTAACTTTTCTGCTGACCAACTTCGTCCGGAACTCTTGGCAAAGACTAAACCACGAACTACCCTGAACTGTGTGATCTTGAGCAAAAGACTTTTGTCCTATTGACTATGGCCCTAAGCCATTTTGATTTGATTCTATCACTGTAGTTCCTCTTTCTAGATTGCCCTGTTGGTACTGCTCAATTATTTCCTAACTTTGTCTTTCTCTCCCTTTTTAAATTATTGGAGTGCCATTTTGCTCTTACTTCATTTTGAGCTTAACTTGTCCAAAATCTATTGGGAGTGGTGTGGTGTATTAAGCGTGTGATTATTCAACTGCTTTACTTTAGTGAAATGTTTTACAACTGATGTGTAAATAAATGTATATATAACTATTAATATGCTTAAAGCCCAGTATGCATTCCGGAAAAACAATCTTTGTATTTCGCTTTCATAGATTTCCGGACAGCATTCGATTCAGTAAACCGTGAACTTCTGTTTCAAAAACTAAAACTTCTAGGGTGTCCGGTATCACGGTTAGCCCTCATAATTCAGTTGCATTCGGAGACTACCATGCGTGTGAGATTAACTTTGGAAGGTCTCTTGTCCTCATCTTTTGGTACTTACGTGGGCCTTAAACAAGGCTGTATTTTGGCCTCTATTCTGTTTAATCTATTTATTTTGGATATGGGCAAATCATTTTCAGTTTCAGAATATAAATATTTGGGGCTTATGATACAGAATACAGCCATTGACAATCTGTATTTGTCTAACCTACAGTTCAAGCTCTCAAACTTAATTTGTCAAGCCAGAATTTTGCTCTACAAATATGAGAAATGTACCTTGAAACATCTTCTTTTTTATGAGCAAAAGGTAATCCCCATATTGATCTATGGTGCCGAATCGAAACTTTATCTTAATGATAAAATGTGGAACAGATTGGAGGCCTGCTTTTGGAAACGAGTATTACATCTGGCAAACTGCTCACCTATTCCAACCTTGCGACACGAGTTAGGTATGAATTTGTTGGCTTGTAGAGTTAAGTGGCAGATGTGTACCTTTTTTTGCAAATGTTTATTAGGTTTGGGAAATAACAACATCCTGAGCACGGTGGCCCAGTATTTGTCTTCATCAAACCATGCATTTCCTCTTACATGGCGCAACAAGGTAACGAACACCTTGGCCGAGGCCGACATAACAGTCACACTTCTAATTGAAAATCCAATACGCGCCAAGATAAAGTTTTATCGCTGGGCTTGGATATCAAATCGTGAAGCTTGTCTAAAATTTAAAGATTTTAACAGTAGCAATTTTGACTACAAACAGCTAGGTCAAGTCGCAGGCTATTTGTTGAAATGTCCCTCAGCAATTATATGGAACAAATTCATACGCTTTAGACTGAATCTGTGGTTAACCAGAGAAGTGCTCACTAGGCGTCATATCATTCCAGCTAATTTGAATTATTGTCGTTATTGTGAGCTGCCCACAGAAAAGGAGACTTTACAGCATTTGATTGTCTCATGTGTTAAGTTACATGTCCAACGAACCAAATTTTATGCTGAATTTGTACAGTGAACAAGACGAAAATCAGATTTGGAAACTATTGTTTGCCAACATGAAATTTTCTATGATAAAAGCATTAGTCTAATTTCTTGATGCAATCCTGCCTGCGGAAATCAAGATGTAACTACTATTTTTGAGCTCATTGTAAACTGTTTAAAGTGAAATGTGTAGTTGGGCATCGAGATATCTATAGTTTTTCATTTAATTATTTATTTATCGTTCAAATGCCTTTTGTCTTTTAATTAATGATTTTCTTTTACTCTTTTATCTATTTGTTCATACATTGAGATGTAAATGAAATGTGATGTACATGTTTTGAATTTGTTTGTATTTTTGAAAAGTTGATTAGTCAGCTATATCAAAATTTAAAAAACAAATGTATATTCTTTTACTCAGAAACCTTGAGTCAATGTTTGTTTGAATCATAGTAATTGCTGTCCTTTATGTAACTATTTGATACTGCTCACTTGCTCTTGAGATAAGTCAAGCTGCTCAGCCATCGCTACCACTTTACTGTGTAGTACAGGCTTGTACCAAACATGAATGTGTACTATCACTTGTAGTCTTAATTGTGTGTGGTGTTCCCAAAGGGTACTGCATATAATTCTGCATAACACTGGTGTACACCGGTGAGGATCAAGTCACTTAGAGTGCTGCTATTACCTTGGATCAACTAACCACAAGGCTAAACATCACTAAAAAGTAATATTAATCATGTCTGATATGGAAAGCTACAGTCAGGAGACCCTCCTTAGTTACACTGCAGATTATTTAAAAAAATCTGTGTAGAGAAAGGAATCTCTCTGGTAAAGGCAAAAAGTCTGAATTGATTGAAAGGTTGTTGGAGAAACAAAGTCTAGAGGGTGGGTCTGAAATACCTAACCCCTCAGCAAATGTGGAAAATGATGAGGATGATAATGTGTCTATTATTGATGAGTCAAGTGAAACAAGTGTGTCCCAAAATGTAGGCCTCACTTCTCCTTTAACTGCTTGGCCACCTCAATCTTTGTCCGTTGGGACCCCACCATGAGTCAAGTGAAACAAGTGTGTCCCAAAATGTAGGCCTCACTGCTCCTTTACCTGCTCAACCACCTCAACCTTTGTCCACTGGGACCCCACTAGACCCTACACTCAGTTCTGAATTCATTGCTCTGGAAAAGATGAGGCTTGAATTGGAATTCAAACGTTTAAATGCACAAACTGAACAAAAGCATCAAGAACTTAAGCTCTGAGAAATGGAGTTGAATCATGAACTAGAAATGAAAAGATTGTCTCTTGAAAATGCTTCTCTCCCAGAGTCATCTAGGTCTTCCAGCCCTAAGAGACCCAATGCCTAAAGAAATTGTGGGTAGGTCTGAGGTTAAGCTTGATATTTTGGATTGGTTGGCAATGTTTGAATATAACCATGGGATTCAAGGTCTTACAGGGAATCAGTTGCTTCTCTGGCTCTTCTCTAGGCTACCTACTGTTGCATCTGATGTTGTGATGGAGTTGGGGGAGGTGGATAGGATGGATTATGAGTGTGTGAAGCTAGCTTTAATTGGTAGATTTGGGAAGACCCCTTCCCAGTACCTTAAGAGGTTTAGGACCATCAAAAAGCATGATGGTACCCCTTGGGCTACCTGGGTATGTGAATGTTTGAAAAACTTAGATGGTTGGGTTAAGGGTTACAGAGTAAACACTTATGAAGGAATGAGAAATCTCGTTATGTTGGAGTTAATTTATGATGCCTGCCCTTCTGAGATCAGACAGCACTTGGCTGATTCTAAGGAGATAGATCCAAAGAAGTTAGCTAAGGCTGCTGACTTGTGCGTTGCCAACAGGGGTACCCACAAGGATTCTGGGGGCAACTCAGAAGAAGAATGAGGGAAAGCAGCCAAAGAAAGATAACAAGGAGAATTCTAATACCTCCCATCCAAAAGAGGGCCATGAACAGCAACAAAAGGGTAAACCACCTGGGAAACCGAATCAAGCAAGTGCACCATTTGGACCCAAACCAGATGGCGGTCAGAACAAACCCCCATTCATTAAGACATTTGGGAAATGTTATGTTTGTGTGGGATCCGAGATGTAAGGGTAAACCTTCAGGGGTCCACACTGTCTCCTTAGCCTTCTCCCCAGAGAAAGAAGTACCTATGGCAAGTGGAAACTTTCACCAACTGGCTGATGAACCCATGAGAGTCTCAGCTAGGGTTTCTTTAGTGTCCCTGGGCTTGTGGGAACAACAGAATTTAGATGTCTATAATTCCATTCCAGATACTATTAAAGAGTATTATACAGATAGTGCTCTTATAAATACACAGGAGACCCCTGCCATCAGAGACATTGGAGCCAGCATAATTTTGGTGGATGAATCATTTTTCAAGGTGGAGGATGTTGCTAAGGCACCCAAACGCCTCACCAAGTTAGCTGGATGCCCTGTGCAAATGCTTCCCCAGTTACCAGCTCTCATCCAGTGTAATGGTATGACTGTCAAAATACCTGTTAGTGTGCCGAGTGAAGTGCCTGGGAGAGTCCTGTTGGGTAATGACCTGAAAACTCTTGGAGTTGTGTCAAGTACCACCAGGCCTCCCAGTAAAAGGAGACAGGAGCTCACTAGGCCTGCAAGGGAGAGGGCCTTGAGAGACTCTCCAGAGGAGTTGATAGAGGAAACTATCACTCCCACTCCACAGGAGTTGCTCACTGCTATTCCTAGAAAGACAGAGGCAAAGGGGAAACCCAAGACCTCAAGGAAAAGAATCAGACAGCACCCCTGTGCTACCAACAAGGACATCCTCAAGATTGTCCAAGATCACACCAGTGATCCCTCCATCTGCTGAGGCAGAGTGTGATGTACAACCCTGTGTGGTTGATCTAGTTTCCGAAGAGTCAGATCTGGAAGAAGACACTGTTTTGGTTGGAGATCTTGACCCTGTTGACCATCCTGAGCTGCAGTCTTTACTGGAAGAAGGTGGATCCAAAAGGGCAGACTTCAGTAGAGGACAAGAGAGTGTTCTACTCTTGAGGGTCTTCGACAACAGGCTGCTAACCAACTTGATGGGCAAGAAGTTGGAAAGCACAGGTTAAGCTGGGAAGATGGCCTCTTCTACAGTGAACCAACTAAGTCTATCCCTGGGGACTGCAAAATAATTGTAGTGCCCCTTGCCAACAGACTCCAGTTCCTACAGTTGGCCCATGAAATACCTTTGGCTGGTCACTTGAGTTTCAAGAAGACCAAAGAAAGGCTCTCCTTATACCTCTACTGGCCTAAAATGGGTGCAGAAGTTGACAGATTCTGTAGGAGCTGTCGCACTTGCCAAACCTCTGGCAAAAGTGGAGCCAAGAATGTGGCACCCCTGGTGCCTCTCCCAGTGGCGGGAGTTCCCTTTGAGAGGGTGGGCATCGGCATTGTTGGTCTCCTTGATCCTCCCGCATCTTCAGGGAACAGGTTTATCCTGGTTGTAGTAGACCATGCTACAAGATACCCAGAAGCAATACCTATGAGGACTGTTATGGCTCAGGCTGTGGCTACGGCTCTACTTGGTATCTTTACCAGAGTAGGATTTCCTAAGGAAGGGATCTCTGACAGGGAATCCAATTTTATGTCCCACTACATGCAAGTCATGTGGAAAAACTGTGGTGTCACTTACAAGTTCTCTACAGCCTACCATCCACAGACAAATGGACTGGTAGAGAGGTTTAATCGTACTATGAAGAGCAAGATAGGTGCTTTAGAGGAGCCCCTTAAAAAAAGAAAGTGGGGCCTTCTACTGCCATGCCTTCTCTTTGCTTTTAGGGAAGTCCCTCAGGAGGGAGTTGGTTACAGTCCCTTTGAACTTCTCTATGGCCATCCAGTCGGAGGTCCATTGGCCCTAATTAAGGAGGGGTTGGAGAGTGTTTCTTCCCTCAAGCCAGTCAGAGTGACTGACTATGTGATAGATCTCCGGACGAGAATGTCACATATGATGGCAGAAGCTAGTAACAACTTAAAAGCAGGTCAGGCTCTGGTCAAACATTGGCATGACCAGAAGGCCAGCATGGTTGAGTTTACTCAAGACCAGCTTGTATTAGATATGGTGCCAGCAAGGCAGAGGGCCTTGCAGGAAAAATGGATAGGACCCTTCAAAGTTGTGGGCAAACTTGGAGAGGTGAACTATTTGGTGGACTTAGGCAGACCTAAGGAGGCTCGCAGAGTTTGTCACACCAACCGTTTGAAAGCATATGTCTCAAGACCAGAAGTGGGAGCTTTGCTTCTAGCTTCAGCTCAAGAGGAAGAGGCGAGAGAACCTCTACCTGACCTCCTCAGAGGCCAACCTTTAGATGAGAAAATAGAAGGAGTCAATCTCTCTTCTTAACTGACATCTGAACAACAGGAGGAGTGCAAAGTTCTGCTAAACCAGTTTGCCTCCCTGTTTTCACTTTCACCGGCCTGACCTCTTAGGGCCAGCATGATATTCTCACTGGTGACTGTGTACCTGTGAAAAGCAGAGGTTACATAATGTCAGAACATGCAAGATCCCACATCAAAGGAGAGGTCAACAAGATGCTTGACCTCGGGGTTATAGAGCCCTCTACAAGTCTATGGTCTAGGCCAGTTGTTCTAGTACCAAAGGCAGGATCCAATGAGTTGAGATTCTGTGTGGACTATAGAGCTCTAAATGCTGTCACAAAGACTGGTGCCCATCCTTTGCCAAGGACAGATGAACTGGTGGATAGACTTGGTTCAGCCAAGTACCTCAGTACATTTGACTTAACCTCAGGCTATTGGAAAATAGCCATGAAAGACCATGCCAAGGAGAAAACTGCATTCTCAACCCCAGCAGGCCTGTACCAGTTTAAGGTTATGCCTTTTGGACTAAAGAATGCACCTGCTACATTCCAAAGGATGGTCAATCAAGTTCTGAATGGGATGGAGGACTTCTGCATGGCATACTTGGATGACATTGCATGGTTCAGCCCTACATGGAAATAACATATCGATCACTTAGGATATGTTTTGCAGGCTCTTGACAGGCCCATCTGACCATAAAGGCAAGCGAATGTCAAATTGGTCAGAGGAAAGTCGTCTACTTTGTTCAGAGACTGTGGAGCCTCACCTACTCCACAGGCATCATCTTTTTACTGTGTGTTACACAGCACCTTCAGTGCAGTGACACAGGGTTGTCGTTTAGACTTTCCAACTCAGACTCCATTTTCTGGGACTGATTACTGTCTCCCAGAACATGCAAAGTTACCATTAACTTTAATAGTCTCTTTAAAAACCACAGACCCAGTACACACTATCTTACATAGAGTACTGCAAAGGCTTAATACTTGTCCCTTTTTGTCTGTTTCTCTTGGAGCATTGTTTCGCTCCCTTTTGATCAAGAATTGGCTGGTGGCAGTGGTAACTACCCTATTTTTCCTACCGCGGTTAACTTAAATAACCTTGGTATTGTTCTAGGTTATCTTGGTAGCCTCGAACTTAAATCCGCTGGACTGTATTTGTTTTAATTTGGTTCCGGCTGGGTTTATTCACCATTTCTTTTTGAAAATGTCTTTCTCGTGTTTTTCTCTGCGTGGCAAACCAGGTTTTATTCCTTTGTTCACAGTCCTTTCGCGGGCTTCTGTTGGGGTGTCTGAATGATTTAGTTCAAATTATTTCAAATTATGCTTCAAATAGTAAGCCAAGTATCTTTATAAATACACAATCAGGTCACCAAGTATGACAAATAAGGCACAAATCCCTCATTCGTATAATGGTAATTATTTTGTTCAATTTATTGATTGTTCATGTTTTTCGTTTTTAACCAAAAATCAACAAGTCAGTTATTGTTTAGGATTTTTGGTTAAAAAAGAAAAACATGAACAATCAATAAATTGAACAACATAATTACCATTATACGAATGAGGGATGTGTGCCTTGGTGACCTGATTGTGTATTTATAAAGATACTTGGCTTACTATTTGAAGCATAATTTGGAAATAATTTGAACTAAATCATTCAGACACCCCAACATAAGGGTAGTGCCAATAACTATATCTGTGGTTGGAGCCTCCTCCTTAGTTCCTGAAAGTCTAGGCAGGCAGGATGTGAGGGAGGGGTTTTAGGACCCTTGGCATGGTTACCATTGGCAACCCAAGTCGCACTCCTGTTTTATTGGCTAGGTGACTGTCCCGGCGGGACAGCCACCCTGCTGTGTGATTGACAGCCAGGATGTGTGAATGGGGGAAAACTGCATAAAAAGCAGGCTTCTGGGGCTGGGAAGGCAGAGTCGCCACTGGAACGAGAGAACCGAAGAGGAGCTGACAGAAGGGGACCCCTACCACGACTGAACCGCCCGGTGAAGCCCTGCTGCAGGTCCAAATCTTCAGACTCCGACAGAGAAGATCTTCCAAGAATCTTCTTCCCTTGAGCTGGTCGGACCAACCAGTTCGCCCAAACTGCAAGCCAGGTCTCCCTCCTCTGGTCAGATTTGCTGTACAGAGCTACACGGAACCGGATAGCCAGGAAGGTCGGACCCTGCTTGGGTTTTAAGGAGCGCACCTTTTATTTGCCGTTTCGCTCTGATGCTGGTTTCTTCCCTGGGCAGTGCAGGACCCTCCAGTCTTCCTACTTCATGTCAGTCCGACAGTCACTTCAGGAACCGTGAGCCTGCAGGACCTGCCAGGAACGTCCGCCGCAGTTACAGCTTCTTCTCCATTTAAAGGTACCGTGTCAACCCGGTTGTTCATTTCTTTCAGCCGCGGTGAAGGTGTGTGAAACCTTTCTCCAATCCGAGGGCTTGTCCTTCTCCTCTCCTTAAACTAACTTTTCTGCCGACCAACTTCGTCTGGAACTCTTGGCAAAGACTTAACCGCAAACTACCCTGAACTGTGTGATCTTGAGCAAAAGACTTTTGTCCTATTGACTTTGGCCCTAAGCCCTTTTGATTTGATTCTATCACTGTAGTTCCTCGTTCTAGATTGCCCTGCTTACTTACCTGTTGGTACTGCTCAAGTTTTACCTAACTTTGTCTTTCCCTCCCTTTTTAAATTATTGGAGTGCCATTATGCTCTTAGTTCATTTTGAGCCTAACTTGTCCAAAATCTATTGGGAGTGGTGTGTTGTATTAAGAGTATGATTTTTCAACTGCTTTACTTTAGTGAAATGCTTTAAAACTGATGTGTAAATAAATGTATATTCTTTTACTCAGAAACCTTGAGTCAGTGTTTGTTTGAAACATAGTAATTGCTGTCCTTTGTGTAACTAGTTGCTACTGCTCACTTCCTCTTGAGATAAGTCTGACTGCTCAGCCATCGCTACCACTTTACTGTGTAGTACAGGCTTGTACCAAAGGTGAATTTGTACTGTCACTTGTAGTTTTAGTTGTGTGTGGTGTTCCCAAACAGCTGAGCTCCCGTCTCACTATACTGATCAACTCCTGAACTAAAGTATGGCAGATATCACTACTCCTGAGCCATCCAAACCAGCCAAACATCAGAAGAGGGAAGGAGAGGAGGAAATCATATTTAAGAAGAAAAGAGATGCCAAAAACCTGGAGATGCTTAGAAGAGTGACATCAAAGCAAACCTCTCGAGAGAAACACCTGCAACTGGCATCTAATGTTAACATACTGGAAGTACACATTACTGCCACAGATGAGAGGATTATAAGAATGGCAGATTAAATTGGGCAATTACAACTTCAAAATGAAAAACTTTCTTTCAAGATCCCTGAGCAAGAAAATGACACCAGAAGGGATAATATTCCGAAAGCTGTGTTTTCTCAAACCGTTGAGCACAGTAATCCAACTGAATTTGCTCAGAAAAGCCTTTCTAAAATGCTGAATTTGGATTTTAGACACTTTTTCGAGATAGAAAGTGCTCATAGATCTTTAGGCCTAAAACCCTTAATGGGCCAGACATTGCGTCACTTTATAATAATCACGGTACAGGAAATGGTTTTAAAAAGAGTAAGACAGATTGGTGACCTTTCCTGGAGTACACAGAATCATGATACTTGAGGAGCTAAGCAAAGTCGTGGTAGAGAAAAGAAGACTTTTTTTGTGTTGTGGTGAAGGGAAAGGCAAGGGAGAGAAATCTTAACTATTATATGTTCTATCCAGCCAAACTCATTCTTTCCCTGATCATTGTAGAGCAGAGGGCTTTAAACAGACCCAATTGACCAAGATCTAAACCCAATGGAAGAAACAAATTCATCAATCAAAAATCCAGCTGTTGTGAGAAGGAAAAAGATGAATGACTCAAGTTACCTGATAATGTTCATTTCCTATTTTTATTATAGCATGGCCATACTTTACCCTACCGTTGTAACGTAAAGAAACTTCTAAATGTACATTTTACTATACTCGTGTTTTTTAACTTTAAAATGATTAAGACAAGTCATTAATGGAAAACTGTTGTAAGCGCAAGCACATCTCTGGAAGTCGGCGAGTATGCCTAGAAGTAAGGACCTGAAGACGACAATGGATGTTGTCACACTCGCTTCCTGATCTCGGACACAGAGAAATTAACTCATGAAAGGCTTACTCTGGACATATATAAGAGACGCTGGATTTGTCTAAAGGATAGTATCTAAAGACACATATGAACAAAAGCACACTCACTGCCTGTTTTTGAAAGCAGAGATTTTATTTAATAAAAACCTTATTGTGGAAGTATACAAAAAAGCTGTGAAGAAGAGACAGGTAGGCAACTTGGATGTGGAGCCTTAAGGGTTGTATGCAATTTGAACATTGGCCAGTATAACAGTAGCTGATGAGACATGCAAATCTATAACATTCTTTGACATTAAGTATAAAACATTTGAATAGCGCTAAACATAGGATCTCATTACGACCCTGCCAGTCCGGAAACAACGGTGGCGGTAAAACGAGTCCTGCAGGCTTGGAGGCGTCACTCCCGCCAGATCTGACCTGGCGGGATTAGCACCACCTGCCTGCAGGCGGACACAGAAACACTGTCTCTGTCATAGACAGAACCAGTGTTTCCATGTTCCCCATCCCCATGGAGTCCTATGGGAAGAGACTCCATGGGGATGTAAATCCTCCATGGGGATGGGGATTTACAGAATTCTGCCTCCAGAATTACCGGGTCACCGGGGTTGTAATGCCCCAGAGATTCCGGCAATCACGAGGCGGAATGGTAATATGGGTCCGGCGTCAGTCTATGTGTGGAGATCTGCTTCACATGGCCACGCTGGATGTAGGTAAGGAATATATCATTCTGATTGTAATACATTGTTGAGGAATAATAAAGGTTAGATGGAATGCATATAATTAAGAGGGAGGATATTAGTGGAGAGAACGTATAAATAGGGCTGAAGGTGATAGGTAGAGTACAGTTGGAATTGCTATATTGTTTATAAATGCTACAACTCTAGCAGGACCTGTACTATGTCAGATCCAACTATGGTTATGTTTCTATTGAATGTGTTGAAAGGAAAAGGACCAAGGCTCTCTAGCCTTCGGTGTAGCCGGCACACCCTAACATCCACTATGTGGTTGGATATAACATGTCACTGTTACTATATCTTTAATGGGAGCTCAATAAACTTTGTAGGAATGAATCTTCTTCACACTTTTGTTCGCCAACAAATGCCCTAGATTTTATTAATTGAGAAGTAAATGCATATGCACCAATCGCGGATGCTTTTCGGACTAACAATAGTTCTTCAGGGCATAAACAGGTCATCTAGTTATACAAATCAAACATCAGTCAGTATATTGAATCACAAGAACGAAATAGTGACAGAGTAATCAAGCAACCACACGTGTACTGTATAGCCATCTGGCTGTATATGATCCAAATGCACAATCAGCGTGAAATTCATTCCATTTCTTGGGGACAAACAAAGCCAACATTATGGTAATCCCAGTAGATAATATTAGAAATCCCATGTATTCATGTTGTGAACACAATATAATAATGTATATTAGGCCACAGACATACAAATCAACGAATAGACAATGTGTAAAGACAACAAAGAAAAAAACATAGGAAACATGAGCAGAAATCTCAACACAACATCATAAGGCTATAATTGTTCAATCCAAGGAAAGGAAAAATCAAATGATCGTTCTAATTACATTTGTTTCCTTCTGTTTTAGGAAACGTACAGCCTATACGCATGCATGCTGTGGATGGTGTGAGCATATGGAAACACTATGCTAAAAACCATCGAAGTGGAAACTAGTTATAATTATTGGCTTCTCGTGGGTGTCCCTTTTACTCATAGCAGTGCGCTTTTCAGTTAAAATAGTTTTGTGATAGTGAGTACAACCAAGTACACCATTCCATGCTAATTCTGACCTGCAGGATTCGTAATGACCAGAGATTTGCAAATGATGTGATAATCTTGGATGGTATCTACATTTCTCAAACTCAAAACTATAAAAAAGAATATACTGATCAATGGTATCGATTAAGGCAAAATTGGTCAACACAACTGGAGTGAGAGATATCTGCAGAGCAATGGGAGAAAATAACTGGATGGGCTTTCAAGATGAAGTAGGACCTTCATTTATTTCTAATTCAGCAAAAGATCATAGTATGCTTATACCGGAATCTGGACAGAATGCACGCCCTAGGTCTTTTAAATAATAATCACTGTTGGGGGTGTGGTAATGAAAAAAAAAAAAAAAAGTGGGACCTTATTACACATGTTGTGGAATTGGTGAAGGGTTACAGTATATTGGACATAGGTTTAGTTTAGTTTAATTTCTTTATTTATACCGCGCGCCGAACCCTAAGGTAACTGGCCTCCAGAGACTTAGAGCGGGTTTGGCAAGTTACATGCATTTTCATATTATACAAGACAATAGCGATAAGTGCAGATGACCAGGTTACATAGTGGTCGCGGTAAAGAGACAAGGTGGAGTACACTACAAGTGAGGGAAGGTGATTAGTCAATCAGTTGAACAATTTTTGTTGGTGAGCCAAGACTTTGTTTTTGTTTTAAAGGTCCAGACCAATGGTTCCTTTCTAAGGTTAAGAGGTATAGCATTCCATTGTTTGGCTGCTAGAACCGGGAAGCTAGAACTACCTGCTTTTTTTAGGGTGAATTTGGGAATGTTAAGGCAGTGCACGTATCTTGTTCTGGTGGGTCTGACCGATAGCCGTTTGTTAAATTTGTCTGCCAAGTACTTGGGAGCGTCATTCGAGAGACATCAGACAGGTATCAGACAGGCTAGATATGCTAGCTCATATATGTTTTACTAGGCACCATATACAGACAATTTTACTCATGAATGGGCACTGGATGAACATCAGTTGGCCAAAAAAGTGGATGGCTTTGGTTGTAACTCAGAAGCAAATATTGAAAGCTCGGCAGACCAAGAATAAGCCTCAAGTTGACGGTTGTCTTAATGATCTTCATATGTTATCGGGTTATGAGAAAGTTATGTACAAGAGACAAGGTAAAGAAGATCTCTGTGTAGAAATGCGGATGCCATTTAATGAATTGTAAGGATAAGGCAGGACTTGTGATACAGACTCCATTCACATTTAAAGGCTCTTTTGACGATAACAACGAAATAGAGCACAAAAGAACTGTGGATATGTAAATCCTATCTGTTTTTTGTTTTTTCTATGCCTTTATGTGTTATTATTCTTGGAAATGTGTATGGGTCTGTTGCTACTGTGGCAAAGACACAGAACTACGTTTTAAAATGTGTAAGTTGATTATTCTGAGATGTGCAATTTGATTGTTGCATTATTCCTATCTTGGTCAGTGTTCTATACAACACTGAGGACATGCTGTTATGAGATTATGGCAACCTATGCTGTAAAATATGAAGTCGTTATTATGTGTATTTGGAATGGATGTCTTTGAAAAATGTGAAATCAACATTAAAAAAGTGGTTCGACATCAAAAAGCCTGTTGAACTGAATCCTGGATAATTGCCATTGAAGGATTGTAAAGTACATGTAAAGTACATACAACCCTCCTTGGTAAAATTGGTTGCATTGGGTTTAACAATGACACTGGATGGATAGAGATGGAGTTTAGATGGATATCACTACTGTTAATGCAGCTTGCAATATCTCTCATTAGTGCATTCTAGTTAACACGATTTTTTAAAATATAATTTGTGTATGCAGTACTGTTATTAAAAATGAGAATGTTAACATAACCATGATTATTTTCAAAGACCTTTCCAACCACTTGTCAGACAACTCTTTGTAATCCATGCAATGCGAGAATATAACATGATATAAAGGAATAAAGCAGCATTGTTTTATCCAAACAACAGTGACTAACTAGTATAATAACAAGGTGAAAAAGGCAGAGCATCATAAGTGTTTTCGATCTGTTTTCTAATAGGCGACAAAGCCTCTGAGGTCAGAGAAATAAGATGGACTACGATCAGAACAAGTGGGTGGAAGTAAGTGGAGTCCCACAAGCAGTGACATGTCTATCCAGAACAGAACAAGCCGAGACGCAGCAAGGGCTAACAACTTACCTGCTGTGAGCCTGTGAGGAAAGACAGCCCACATGACAAGAGAGCAATAGTGCAGAGTATGGAGTGGGTGGGCACTTAGGACACTTTTCCGTACAGTGGCGGGTGACTCTAGATTGCAAAGGCAAGAGAATCAGTCCTGTGGAGCACCTGAGCACTGCTTGTTTTGGGTTTAGTGGTGGGTGAAGAAAAAGGAGTGGGTCAACAAGTACCAGCAAATTCAACAAATATGCTGGGCTCAGGAAAATGCATAGAGAGTGATAGGCACATATTCAGGGCGTACGAGGAGTTTGTGAACACAGAGAGAACATGTGATGGAAACAGGGAGAAGGAGGCTTTCCGAACCTGTTGCAAGTGAGAATACCATGTTAAAAGCCATAACCCTTAGGAAGGAGGAAGAGGTTTACAAAGAGAGACCATTTTGCAACAGGAATTTCCATATTACATTGACAAGGTCACAAAGAGAGACTGTGCAAAGTGTATCAATTTTAAGAAGTAGAGACTATGTTTCATGGGAAATATCATGTTATACAAGTGACACCTAAGGAACAGGAGACGAAAGAGATGGTTTACTGTTCCAAGTAGAACTGCTAAGGTAGATTTGTTAACTGCTGAGGAGAAAGGCGTTCATGAAATAAGGATCGTTTTTGATGAGAAAGAACCAGGTTATTACAAAAACCTGTAATGTTTATGGAGACAAAGTGAGCTACGCTTATATCAATGTTGGTGCCTTAATGAAACCAGAGGAAAGTATAGCAAATCAAAAAGAAGAGTCAAGAGGCAGATAACCAAGAGTGTTGGGATAAATAAAGCACTTGACAGGATATATCTATTTGACAAGTGAGATAGCAACAACAAAGAAAAATATGTAAGCAATTAAGACAATGGGCCTCATTCCGAGTCCGGCGGTCACCCTGCCGGTGCTATCGGCGGGTTGGTGCTGTATTCGGAATGAATTCCCGGCACCAAGTCCGGCGGCCGGGAAGTCAGCCGGCAGCAATTTCGTTAATCCCCATTCCCACAGAGTCCCATAAGACTCTATGGGAATGGGGACACGAGAGCACCGGCACCATTAACAATGGTATCGGTGCTCCTGTGACAAGTCTGCCTACCGTGGCTGCTGCGCCCGGCAGGGTCAGACCTGTCAGGCACAGCAGCTCCGGCAAGCAGACTTGTAGTTTGCCGGTCCGGAAACATCGGTGCTGGTAGGCTTACCGGCACTAACGTTTCCGGACTGGCAAACTTATAATGAGACCCAATGTCATTATGGGAACTGTAAAACTGAAAAAATGACGACAGGCTATGACATTGAACAAACACTTTGTGAACTGCATTCCTAACAAAGTCTCAAAAGACTATGAAAGAAAACATTTGAATGTTTGTAAAGGCTAGTTTTGTACAGAGGTCTAAAAGAATGTGCATTGGAAAAATTGCACAGTGGAAATTACAGTTGTAATGAGACCAAGGTTTTTAAAAAAGAACCAGAGATTTATACAAAGAACAATGCTGGTTGACAGTCACAGGTATCAGAGGAAAGCAAAGATTGAGAGAATACACAGGGGTAAGAGGCTGAAATACAGAGGCAGAGAATAGAGATTCTCAAGGGTATGATCTCCTGGTGTTAACTCACAAAGCCTGCGCACAAATTGACTTGTTCACTGGGAGGCTCCAGCAAGTTCAAAAGCTATTGTGAAGGCATCATGAATGAAGACACAGACAACAGATTCACTTTTCTAAAATAAATGGTTTATTTCTCAAATGTCAGGATTAAGGCCTAACTTGCCCTATACTAAGGTGGGATTTCCCTACCTAAAGAAACTAAGAATAGTCTGTGTCATTAAGTTCACCTCAAAAGTCAGTCTGCATCCAAACCCTATACTTGCCCTCACAACTAAAGATATACAATGTGTAAGGGATGTCAGCAACCAAAGAAACAGTGTTCGACATAAAGTTTGCTTTTCAGCTTTCCCTTCCCCACGTTCAAAACAGTTCCACAAAAATACCTTTAGGTTCCCTTCCCCAAGTTCAACACAGTTCCAAAAGGCCTCTGGGTTCCCTTCCCCAAGTTAAACACATAACACCAAAATCTCGGGGTTCCCTTCCCCAAGAGGGCAGCTCTTCTAGCTTCCCAATTACAGTTAATTCAACTTTCTCAGCTTTCAATATCAATTCAAAATCTTTATAACTTGCATCTGTAAACCGTATGTAATATAAGTCAACTGCTATCTGTCATGTTTCTGTAACTATGTACTGAAGCACAAGCGCCTAGATACATGAGGGTTAAGTGCGCAAATAAATAAACTAAACTAAACTTAGTTACCCTTCAGGCTTTGCAATAATTGACTTCATTTGCTTTTCTCTTTAGTGACTTTAACACTTGTTAGGCAAAAGAAGCTTCAGCCTTTTGACTTTCCCTGGTTCACTCCAAGTAAGGGTTACTCGGTCTAGGTGCAGTTGTTAAACCACACGGTCCACCCATCACAGGTCACGCAACCGATAACCCTTGGCACATTGAAATGTTCATTGATTCTCATTAGACTTCCTTGCCAACAGAGGCTTCCTTTCTGCCTCTGTGTCATTAGTTCATATGCACTGCTGTTTCACTTTGACAGTCTCACTTTGTGGTGTTTATTCCTTGTCACCACTTTGCTTTCACACTATCCAATAGTGCTTATCATTTGCCTTTCACTTGCTTCACAAGCTCTCATTACTGCCTTTCACTTGGCTTATACTTTCAATTTGTCCATAAATGCGTTTTACTGGTTTTTACTTTGTTTGTAAATGTACATCACTTTCTTTGCACTCATGCTGTATTTTCGGTATTCAATAACTCATTAAGTACTTTGCAGCTAGTTCGGTATTCAATATTTTCCATTTAGTCTCCAGACCCATTCGTTACAAGTTTCCACTCGATCAGCATCTTCCTTTACCCACACCAAGCCCCTGGAGCACCCCACCATGAGTGTTCGCTCTCTGACTCTCACCAATGTACGGCCGCTCCTCCGGGTGCTTTTGCGTTCCTCTATGGCTTTTGCTCACTCTCCTCTCTCTTGTCTGGAGCTCCGGCGAGCAGCGCTCGCCTAATCTGAACGTTCTTGCTGCAGCTTGCAGGTTATTGGAGACTTATGTGTCCCCTAGTTCCAACGGGGGACAGGTGGCTCAGGGATCTGCAGTGCTCTCGACCCTCTGTGGCCCGTTCTAGCCTCGGCATCTTTCTCACTCTCCTGCAGCTCTCACAGTTCTTTTCACCGGTACCTCTCTGGACTGCTCCATGTCGACCTGTCTCTCATTTTTAAATGCACCTGTAGCCTCTCAATTGGGTGCAGGCACAAGTCCTTTGCCTGACCATAATTACTTTTGCCAATGGGACATGCCTGACCCTTATAGTGGTGTTCCACAGTCCTCTTCCACGTCCCAGTACTAAAGAGGTGTGCACAGAAAGAAGTTTGCATTACTCCTTTTTGCCTCTTCCTCGTCCCAGTCTTAAAGGAATATGAATGTGGGACAGTTGGGGTGTGTGACAATAGGGAAGACTCGTAATAACTGTAAGGAAGGCATGGTATCAACAGTAAGACAGAAACAAGTGACCACAATTCAAGGGTGTTTATTGAACTTCAACAAGGGTATGATAAACACCTATCTAATCCTAAATCTACAGATGGGAGCAAGCTACGACCATCAAATAATAATAATAATAATAATAATAATAATAATCTCCTGGGCTCAGATCCCTTTTATACGACAATCGTTACTTTGGATTCCACTCTTCCGGGCTCAGTTCAGATCCCGTTTTCAATGTTCAGAGAATATTCTTTCTCGGGTGACTCACGATTCACCCGGATCCCCCTCAGCTGTGCTCAGATCCTTCCTTTTCAACAATTAGTCTCCCTCAGCCGGGTTCGGCCCAATATCTGTTCATAAAAACTATCGAAGACTTTTGAATGTGCACAGGGTTTAGCTTGACCCGTTGCAGGACCACTTCGACTTCACAATTCCTTTTTGCATTCACTACCTCTCAGTTAGATTCCTAACAGAGACCTTAGAATGGGCACCCAAATGGCACCGGACCACTCTGTTTATGGTATCTATCTTGGCTTCAAAAGTTCAGTCACTCATCTGCTGTTAGATTATATTCACGTCGCTCATCACGTACGCTTCACACACTGTTCTCTTCAGATTTCTCTTTACAATATTACTGCTTGCAACCTTGGCGCTAACACAGAACTGTCTGGTATCAGTCTCCCCGACACATCGGCTATGCCGTCTTTACTGGCACTGCTTTGTTGTAGGAGCCAAAGACAGCACCATAGTGGCAAATGCTCCTCCCCGCCTTGGCTATCAATGCGGGAGTGCCCCGGGTACCTCTGACACAGGCTGCAGGGTTCTTCAGCTTTAATTCCAGGTCTTATATTTCCTATTCTCGAAGGCTCATGAAAGTAACGTTTTTTTTCTCTGAAAAGGTCAAGGGCGTTTCCCTCCTCGTAACCCTCTCTGGTCTTTCCTTCTTTCTCCTCGTATTAAACTACCATCTTGGAACTGCTGCTTCCTCATGTGTTTTGACTAGATCAGAGTGTGCTTTCGTTCTCTGGCCTTTATCCGTGTGGGGAAGTGTGATGGAAGTCAGGTGTGTATAATGATCAGTACTTGCCTGACTCCGCCTGACCATTGTGTTGGGACATGTCAGGTAGACAGCTTGGGTGTAAGTCCACTTTCTGTCAGAGTAAGCTGTCTGGGAGAAAGTGTTTGTGCCGGAAAAGGGGCCCGGGGTTGAGTCCTTAAGAGTCCTTAAGTATCCTACCTGGTAGAATGGGGCAAAGATGTTACTGGCAAGGGAATACTGTGTCTCGCCATCCGGTGTCCCGCTCCCACTCCCAGAAGAACCCTCTTCCAGATGATCCTCCTGCAATGGTCCACGCACAAGAACTGGATCCAAAAGCGATGGCTGTGTACTGGCCACCTGGATGACAGATCCCCGGGGACTAGCGGGTGAGACACCTTCAAGTTTCTCACATAACCTACACTGGTAGATGGAAAGCAGGATGTTTTTTGACAATTTCTTGAGTTAACCAGAGGAGGTGAATAGGAGGTGTTCTCATTATTGTTATCTTCCCTGTCCCTCTGTATTGATGATTTACCCAAGGGTTATTTTGAAATTCCGAAAGGGAGGGGGTTTTACAGCTTGCCATAAAGGCTTCAGGAACTGAAGATTCATTGTGAAATGAAAACGGAGAATGCTGCATTTTACCTAAGGACATCCTCCTTCCATTCCCCAAATCTCTTCTGCCCGGGTGATACTCCCTTGCATATCACCCCCAGGGTCAGGCTACAAAAGTGATGGTCCTTCCCTGGCCACCTGGATATCGGGGAGAAGGAAGTGAGGACTCCTTCAGGTTTTTCACAATATGTTCACCCATACATTGCTAAGTAGCTTCAGGGAGCTGCAGGCAAGAATGCATTGGACTCACCGGCCACCAGAGGGCCCCTCGGATACACATGGATTCTGAAGATTCATGATGGCGGACCACCAGGTAGAAGCCTCTGCCCATGGAGAGAAAAGGCAGGACTAGAAACAAACAGGCCCTGGAGGAGAGGAGGGGACTGTGAGAGGAGAGGGGAGTAGAATAGTAGGTTTAAAACATTTTTTTTTAATGGTTAATTAATAACCTTCAACAAATACAAACTTAAAACAAAGACAGTTACTAATTGACATATCATAAAATCAGACAAAGCAGAAATGAATGACACACATTATTTGATTATTAAATAAAAACAATAAAACCAATTTAACCCTGAACACTTATCATTTTAAAAAGATCATAAAAAGTGCCATATAGTATCTTAAATCATGAAACTGTTGATTAACCCCTTCAGTGCCACGCTATCTCGTCCTTGGAATTACTTCCGTAGTGCCAAGCGCGAGATAGCTCGTCCTTTTGGGCACTCTGTTTTGAGCGATCCCCTCACTAACAGGGGGCTGGATTACCTTCAGTTTTATGTCGGCGTACGTAAAGTTGAAAGTAAATTCACTGCAGCAGCCATCTTCGGCTGCTGCGGTGAAGATAGAAGGTGAGTGCCCCTCTCCCTCTGCCTCGATCTCCGACTGTATTTCAAGCCGGAGATCGAGGCAGGTGTCGTTGGAAAGGGGAGATTCTCCCCTTTCCAACGACACCCTTTGTGTAGCATTGCTGCTCACGGATCGGGCGCAGGGCGTTCGATCTGTGGGCAGCAATGCCACTGGACCAACGGGGATCTGTTTGTGAAGCGGGGGGAGGAGGGGCTGAAGTATGGGGCCACATGAATGGAGACCCCTGGGGGCGGATGGGTGACTATCTGCCCCCAGGGGTGGGGGGAGAAGAAAGAAATTTGAAAATAAAATACTATGGGAAGGGGCGAGGGGGTTGCGGACACCTAGGTCACCAGGGATGTTTTTGGGGAGGGTGTCGTTGGAAAGGGGAGATTCTCCTCTTTCCAAAGATACCCTGTTTGTAAGCATTGCTGCTCCTGGATTGGGTGCAGGTCGCTCAATCCAGGGGCAGCAATGGCCACTAGACACCAGGGATGTGTTATAGAGGTGGGGGGAGAGGGCAGCTTACTAGGTAAGCGCCCCCTCCCCCCCCCCGGGGCCCCAATGCATGTGGCAACATGTATGGAGACCCCTGTGGGTGGATGGGTGACCATCTGCCCCCAGGGGTGAGGGACAAAAAAAAGTTTTTAAAAAAAATGTTCACAAGTAACATGGGAAGGGGGAGGGGGGTGGGGACCGCTAGACACCAGTAATTATTTTGGTAGAGGTGTTGTTGGAAAGGGGAGATTCTCCCCTTTCCAATGACACCCTGTTAATAAGCATTGCTGCTCCTGGATTGGGCGCAGGGCGCTCGATCCAGGGGCAGCAATGGGCACTAGACACCAGGGATGTGTTACAGACGGGGGGTGGGAGGGGGGCAGCGTACTAGGTGAGCACCCCCCTTCCCCCCCATGGCTCCAAAGCATGGGGCCACATGTATGGAGACCCCTGGGGGTGGATGGGTGACCATCAGGCCCCAGGGTTGGGGGACAAAAAAAATGTTTTTTAAAAAAATGTTCAAAAGTAACATGGGAAGTGGGGAGGGGGGTGGGGACCGCTAGACACCAGGGATTTGTTTGGTAGAGGTGCTGTTGGAAAGGGGAGGTTCTCCCCTTTCCAGCGACACCCTGTTTGTAAGCATTGCTGCTCCTGGATTGGGCGCAGGGCACTCGATCTAGGGGCATCAATGGCCACTAGACACCAGGGATGTGATACAGAGGAGGGGGAGGGGGGCAGTGCCCCCCTCCATCACCCATGGCCCCAAAGCATGGGGCCACATGTATGGAGACCCCTGGGGGTGGATGGGGGGACAAAAAAAACATTTTTTTAAAAAATGTTCAAAAGTAGCATGGGACGTGGGGAGGGGTTTGGGCACCGCTAGACATCAGGGATTTTTTTGGTAGAGGTGTCGTTGGAAAGGGGACATTCTCCCCTTTCCAACGACACCCTGTTAGTAAGCATTGCTGCTCCCAGATGGGGCGCAGGGCGCTCAATCCGGGGGCAGCAATGGCCACAAGCCACCAGGGATATGTTACAGAGGTGGGAGGAGGGGGCAGTTTACTAGGTATGCGCCACCTCCCCCCTGTGGCCCCAAAGCATGGGGCCACATGTATGGAAACCCCTGGGGGCGGATGGGTGACCATCTGCCCCCAGGGGTGGTGGAAAAAAATAAACAATTATCATGGCTGGTGTTGGGGGGAGTGCCCCCCCCATTGGACCACCAGGGATTTTATTTTTAATGGAAAGGGGTTGTCCCCCCACCCCCCAAAATGGACTTGGGGTCATGTCATGCAGCCCTCCCTGGGGGCAGTTATCTACTCTTAGGAAGGGGCAAGTAACCCCAGGAAAGACTGCACGAGAACCCCCCCTCTTATCTGCCCCCATGGAGGGCTGAATGATATGCCCCCCTCTTGCATTTGGTGTGGGGGGAGAGGGTCAACCCCCAGTACATTAGAAAATTATCTGGTAGTGTAGGGTGCCCCTCGGCCCCTGCTAAAGGGCTGCCTTCCATTTTGAATTATTTTCTTTGTTTACTAAACTTGCCTTGGTGCAGAGGGTCAAATTGGTGTGCCAATCTGGCCCCAGGGTGCCCAAACCTTACTGCCCCACCCACTGGGGATCCGTCCCACAATTTTTGGGGGCCCTCTCATCCCACCCCAAATGGAGGGGGGTTGTACTTCACACAGCTGTTTGTAGGAGGCCCAGGGAAGCCTGCATGAGGTGCCCCCGCCACCCATTTGGGCTGAGGGGGGATAGGACCCCCAAAAATTGTGGGACAGGTCCCCCAGTGGGTGGTGCAGTAAAGTTTGTCCACCTCAGGGCCAGATTGGCACACCAAGGGGAGTTGGGTTACCCGCAATGGAGTGGGTGCCATGTCATGCAGCCCTCCCTGGGACCAGATATCTTCTCCTGGGAATGGAGGCCTGAGCCCAAGGAGGAGTGCAGGACAGCCCCCCCCCCCCCTTATCTGCCCTGCAGCCATTTGTAGGAGGCCCAGGGAGGCCTGCATGAGGTGCCCTTGCCACCCATTTGGGGTGAGGAGGGAGAGGGCCCCCAAAAATGATGGGACAGGCTGCCCAGTGGGGGGGCAGTAAGATTTGGGCACCCCGGGGCCAGATTGGCACACCAATGTGCCCCTCTGCGCCAAGGGGACTTGGGTTACCAAAGGAAAAAAGTAAAAATGGTGGAACACATTTTAGGGGGGCTGTGGGGCACCCAAAAGGAACAGAGAATTTTCTAATGGGATGGGGCGTTGACCCCCCCACCTGCAATGGAGTGGGTGCCATGTCATGCAGCCCTCCCTGGGACCAGATATCTTCTCCTGGGAATGGAGGCCTGAGCCCAAGGAGGAGTGCAGGACAGCCCCCCCCCCCTTATCTGCCCCCAGGGAGGGCTACATGAGATGCGCTGCCCCTCCAATTGGGGTGGGGGTGGAGAGGTGCACCCCCCTTCACATTAGAAAATTCCCCAGCAGTGTAGGGTGCCCCTCAGGCCCGGCTAAAGGGCAGCCTGCCATTTTGAATGATTTTCTTTGTTTACTCAACTTGCCTTAGTGCAGAAGAGCACATTGGTGTGCCAATCTGGCCCCGGGGTGCCCAAACCTTCCTGCACCACCCACTGGGGGGGCTGTCCCACAATTTTTGGGGGCCCTCACCCTCCCACTCCAAATGGAGGGGGTGTACCTCACGCAGCCATTTGTAGGAGGCCCAGGGAGGCCTGCATGAGGTGCCCTCGCCACCCATTTGGGGTGAGGAGGGAGAGGGCCCCCAAAAACTATGGGACAGGCTGCCCAGTGGGTGGGGCAGTAAGATTTGGGCACCCCGGGGCCAGATTGGCACACCAATGTGCCCCTCTGCGCCAAGGGGACTTGGGTTACCAAAGGAAAAATGGTGGAACGCATTTTAGGGGGGCTGTGGGGCACCCCAAAGGGACGGGGAATTTTCTAATGGGATGGGGCGTAGACCCCCCACCACCCGCAATGGAGTGGGTGCCATGTCATGCAGCCCTACCTGGGACCAGATTTCTGCTCCTAGGAAGGGACGCCTGAGCCCAGGGAGGAGTGCAGGACAGCTCCCCCCCCCTTATCTGCCCCCAGGGAGGACTACATGAGATGCGCCGCCCCTCCAATTGTGGTGGTGGTGGAGAGGTGCACCCCCCTTCACATTAGAAAATTCCCCAGCGGTGTAGGGTGCCCCTCAGCCCCCGCTAAAGGGCAGCCAATTTTTGGGGGCCCTCTCCCCCCCACTCCAAATGGAGGGGGTGTACCTCACGCAGCCATTTATAGGAGGCCCAGGGAGGCCTGCATGAGGTGCCCCCGCCACCCAGTTGGGGTGAGGAGGGAGAGGGCCCCCAAACATTGTGGGACATGTCCCTCCAATTGGGGTGGGGGTGGAGAGGTGCACCCCCCTTCACATTAGAAAATTCCCCAGCGGTGAAGGGTGCCCCTCAACCCCCGCTATAGGGCTGCCTGCCATTTTGATTTCTTTTCTTTGTTTACTAAACCTGCCTTGGCGCAGAGGGGCACATTGGTGTGCCAATCTTGCCCCCGGGGGCCAAAACCTTACTGCCCCACCCACTGGGGGGCCTGTCCCACAATTTTTGGGGGCCCTCTCCCCCCACCCCAAATGGAGGGGGGGTTGTACCTCACGCAGCCGTTTGTAGGAGGCTCAGGGAGGCCTGCATGAGGTGCCCCCGCCACCCATTAGGCGTGAGGGGGGAGAGGGCCCCCAAAAATTGTGGGACAGGCCCTCCAGTGGGTGGGGCAGTAACGTTTGGGCACCCTGGGGCCAGATTGGCACACAAATGAGCCCCTCTGCGCCAAGGGAAGTTGGGTTACCAAAGGAAATGGTGGAATGCATTTTAGGGGGGGCTGTGGGGCACCCCAAAGGGACCGGGAATTTTCTAAAGGGATGGGGCGTTGACCCAAAGTATGGCCGACATAAGTAACAGCAAACTTTCAAAAATGTTGGCGGTAGTAATGCAGATGGCCATTTTTTCTGAGCAGGCTATGCACACTTGGTACAGAGCTCATTCCTTTTACTGCAACGATCACCATTTCTGTGGTCCAATTCCAGCAGTGGTCTCAGTGAGCCCTACCAGGGTCCCCATCCTTTTGTAGGGGGAAAAGCTGAAATGCAGGGTAGCTAGAGGGGCAGGACAGTTGGGGGGAGGGGGGTGATGTCATTGGACTTGGGCGTTTATCTCCCAGATGGATATTTTGTCCCCTAAATTCAGCAGTGGGTGCAGGGTGCCCCAGCAGAGTCCCCATCCCTTCCTGGAGGGGAAAGCTGTAGTGCTGGCCAGGCAGAGATGTAGGGTGGTGGTGGTTGATGTGTGTGACCTTGGCCGCCTCTCTGCCTTGGTAGTCGAGTGCTCCCATGTTCACCAGTGGTCGTGGAGCTGCGCCCCAAGTTCTCACAATCAAAGTGTCCAAAGTTGCATCCATTTCTGATGAATGGCACACATTCTGTCAGGGTACCTATATTCAGAGAGCGTACAAAGCACACTTGCTGCAGGGTTCATGTCCTCTGTCAGACTAGTCACCCTGCCAAAGTATAACGGTGTAGCATGTGCAAGTCACATTATATCGTGCAGTGCAGTCGGTAAGCCACAGGAGCAGACAACCTTCACTGATTACAATTGCGCCAGCACAACTGTGTTATTGGCAAAAGGTGACAAACTGTCTTCTTCACCTCTTTCCCCTGAAAAGCAAGTGCCAATTATGTATTGACCTACTGTAATCTCACATGAGAAGTGCATGTCCGAATGGGTTAAGTGTGTGTCTGGGATTGTTACAAGAGCCATGTGTTGACGCAATCGTCGTGATATTTGGTAAACTGTAGGTCTGGCCATAGTCATGGGGGTTTACTTGTTTCCATTTCCTAGTGACGATGAGGGTTGTGTAGATAACTAGCTACTCTTTCATCCAAAGGGCTGCACGATTCTTCCGAGGGCCAACCACATCTGGGTCTCAAAGGGATGCCCTCCCGGTGCATTGTTTTGGGGTCGGAGGAAAGTGCTTTCACCAGCTCAGAGGAGCCATCAGCGATGTCCAGGCGAAAGGAGGTGCATCCCTCACGACCTTACAGTGGTGCACCTGGGACGAAATTATTTAGCGTCTGTGGGAGGGGAGGGGATACAGGAGTTGCTCATGGAGGAACTGTAATGGATTGCACAGAGGTTTCCAAACACTGATGGTTTGGTCCCAGTTTCCAGGAGGTTTTTTTGTGCTGGGAGATGCCATATGCCCACTGGTCTCATTTCCATTTCCAATCCGTGTGTAGTCCAGCCTTCCGTGGTGGTAGATGACTGAGAAGTGTGATGTATCTGGTGGAAGGAATTGAAAAATGTACAGATAGTTGCCAGACAGTTTGGATGTGTTAAAGGTAGGCAAAGCACTGAATGTAATTATTTTATGTTTCCTTTGCAGTTGCAGCTAATGAAAAGCTTTCGCTGACTTATGTAAGTACAACATATATTACTTGGTAATGTGGGGGTGGAGGGTTACTGTGCTGGAAGGAACTGTGGCTGCAGTGTCAGTGATATGGGTGGGAAAGGGTAGTGGGGAGGTTTGGGGGCCAATGATGGGTGTGCCTTGCATTGAGGAAGGTGGCTGCTTTGCGGAAGAAAAAGTTTGGCCGACATAAGTAGCAGCAAATGTTCAATTTTTTTTCCAGTAGTTATGCAGCTGGTCATTTTTTCTGAGCATGCTATGCACACTTGGTTCAGAGCTCATTCCTTTAACTGCAACGGTCACCATTTCTGTGGTCCAATTCCAGCAGTGGTCTCAGTGAGCCCCGCTGGGTCCCCATCCTTTTGCAGGGGGAAAAGCTGTAACGCAGGGTAGCTAGAGGGGCAGGATGTTGGGGGGGGTGATGTCATTGGCCTTGGGCGTTCGTCTCCCAGGTGGATATTTTGTCCCCCTGGAGGGGAAACCTGTAGTGCTGACCAGGCAGCGATGTAGGGTGGTTGTGGTTGATGTGTGTGAGCTTGGCCGCCTCTCTGCCTTGGTAGTCGAGTGCCCCCAAGTTCACCAGTGGTCCTGGAGCTGTGGCCGAAGCACTCACAATCAAAGTGTCTAAAGGTGCATTCATATGTGGTAAATGTGGCACATTCTGTCAGGGTACCTATATTCAGATAGCATACAAAGCACACTAGCTGTGGACTTCATATCCTCTGGCAGACTAGTCACCCTGCCAAAGTATAGTGGTGTAGCATGTGCAAGTCACCTTACCACCATTCAGTGCAGTTGGTGGCCCACAGGAGTAGAAACCTTCACCGCTTACAATTGCGCCAGCACAACTGTATTATTGGCACAAGGTGACATACTATCTTCTTCAACTCTTTCCCCTGAAAATAATGTGGCAATTATGTATCGACCTACTGTTATCTCAAATGAGAGGTGCATGCCCGAAAGAGTGAGGTGTGTGTCTGGGATTGTTACAAGAGCTATGTGTTGACGCAATCGTTGTGCTATTTGGTGTGTGGGTGCATCTACCTGGGCACCAAGGGGAAAGCCTAAAACATAGGTAAGCCCAAGTCTTTCGGCAGAGCATCATTTCAGGAATTCTGCTAATGCGCACACCCTACTACTACTGATATGGGCCTAGGGTGTCCACACCACCGAGGGAAACAGGGAACCCCGTGCATTTTGAAAAGAGGACACCCGTGGGAATACACAGAGTTCTGACTTGCGCGAAGCGGGCCAGAAGTTATTACCCAGAATCCTCGACAAAGTGAAAATTGTGTTTTTATTACCTGTGTTTTAGGCTTTCCCCTTGGCGCCCAGGTAGGTGCACCCACACAGGTGAGGTACCATTTTCATCGGGACACCTGTGGGAATGCGGGACGGTAGGCCATGTGTTGTTGGCAGCGTGTTTCGGTGGGTGAGCCGAGTGAAATATGCGGGAAATGCAGTTTTTTTGCCACATTTCAGACTTTGCCGGGTTTTCTGGGTAATACATTCTGGGCAAATTTGTGCAAGTCAGACCTCTGCAGATTCCCACGGGTGTCCTCTTTTCGGAAATGCATGGGGTCCCCCCTTTTCCTTGGTGGCTTGGACACCCTAGGCCTAAACTGAGGATGATGGTGCTCAGTGAAAAAGGCATATCTCTGACCAGGATCCTGGAACTTGGCCGCCAGAGAGAGTTGGCACATGCCAGAGCAGCGCACATGGGCACAACCCTGCAGAAACTCCAACCGGCACTCACAACAGCGACGGTGGCCCAAATCACGAACCGCCAACACACGAGGGAGGAAACCGGCGGCAACAACGCATACCCCAGATGGCAACCAACCCCAGGACCCACGGAGTGTGGGTGGTGCGGTGGACCTCGCCATGGTAGACGCATTTGCCCAGTTTAAGGCACCACGTGTGGGGCATGCGGCAGAAAGGACCACTACGCCAAAGTCTGCAGATCCGCGGGACTGCCACAACAACCCCAGAATCCCCAAGATAGGATCCCAACCTCGGGAAAGAAGAAGAAACAGGCCAGTGCTTGCCGAGTCGAGACAGCAAATTCATCGACCGAGGAGGAAGGGGACGATGTGACATAACCACAGCAAGGGGCCGCAAATGAACAATGGAAGAAAGGAAAGAAAATAAACCTGGTCTCGGCACTGAACTACGGTGACACCACACCCAAAAGGAAACTGAGAAGGCGGAAATGCCAAATAGCCATCCAGGGACAAGACATGCAAATAACCATAGACACTGGGGCGTCCGTCAATGTCATGCCGCTGACCGCATTCAAGAGACTACGGCCCCCACCAGTTCTGAAAACAACGGACACACTGTTGTTTGCATATAGGTGTAAGACTCCATTGCCCATAGTAGGTCGATTCCGGACCATGCTCAGCAAGGGTGACAAGTCGCTGCAGTCCAAAATCTATGTCGTAAACGCTGGAATCGAGTGTCTACTAAGTGGAGACGCGGCAGAGGACCTCGGCCTCATCAGCTTCATATGAAAGGTGAATGAATCACAAGACATTGACAGCATCCTCAGGAAGTACCAAAACCTCCTCAAGGGGATTGGGTGCCTAAAAGGGAAGTCCATCAAGCTGCACATCGACGTGTCTGTCCAACCACGAGCAGTACAACACTGTAGAACGCCATTCCACATACGAAACCAGGTGGAGAAAGAGCTCCAAGCACTCGAGGATGCGGGCATCATTGAGGAAGTGACCGGACCAACACCATGGGTGTCGCCCATGGTAGTCACCAAGAAACCCAAACAGCCCGGGAAAGTCAGAATATGCATTGATATGCAGCTCCCCAATGCGGCAATAAAACAGGAGCGTCACATCACCCCGACCCTCGATGAGATAGTAGCGGGCCTCACTGGATCCAAGGTATTCTCGAAGGTCGACCTGAATGCCGGATATCACCAACTAAAACTCCACCGTGAGTCCAGGTACATCACAACATCTTCCACTCACACTGGCCTATGCAGATACAAGCGACTCAGCTTCGGGGTCTCCTCAGCAGCCGAAGTATTTCAGCAAATGATCCAGGAGGTGATACGCGGCATCCCGGGGGTATTAAATGTCAGCGATGACATCCTCATACATGCAAAGGACAAGGAAGAACATATACGACGGCTCCACATGCTACTCAGCAGGCTAGAGGATGCAGGATTAACAATCCACAAGGACAAGTGCGAGTTCCTAAAGGAGGAGATCTCTTTCTTTGGGTATACCTTCAACAGGGCAGACATCTCGGCGGATCCCCAAAAAGTAGCAGACATCCAAGCTGCCTCACCCCCCATGACACCTACAGAGGTAAACAGTTTCCTAGGAATGGCAACCTACTGCGGGAGGTTCATCCCCCAACCTAGCGACGCTATCAGAACCATTAAGGGAACTTACAAAGGCCAGCACGAAATGGGCGTGGGACCGTGCCTGCCAAGAAGCGTTCGAGAAAATCAAGGCATCACTCTCGGGAGACACCACCATGGCATATTATGGCCCCACATTGTCGACCGAGCTGTATGTTGATGCCAGCCCAGTGGGCCTAGGAGCCATCCTCATACAAGTGGCCA
Source organism: Ambystoma mexicanum (assembly GCF_040938575.1). NCBI lineage: Eukaryota > Metazoa > Chordata > Amphibia > Caudata > Ambystomatidae > Ambystoma > Ambystoma mexicanum. The sequence continues at coordinate 1,209,276,342 of NC_090922.1, read as the reverse complement.
ACCCAGGAGTGTCAATGCCGATCGCATACGCCTCCCGCGCCCTGACGCTGACGGAGCAACGGTACTCCCATATCGAAAAAGAAGCAATCGCAGTGTTGTGGGGCTGCTGCCATTTTGATCTCTATCTCTACGGCCGACAATTCAAGGCCTACACGGACCACAAACCGCTACGCCCGATCTTCACTGGCTCATCCTCACATCCCCCAGCCAGGATAGGAAAGTGGTTATTACACATACAACAATATGACTTCGAGTTAGCATATCAGCCAGGCAGTGGATACCCAGCTGACTTCCTGTCAAGACACCTGAGAGCAGCCACACCGGGGGAAATACACACAGCGGAAGAAACGGAGGAACACATTTGCCAGGTGATCCACACAATGAAGCCAAGAGCCATCGGCATTGAAGACATTGTAGAGGCCAGGCAAGCCGATCCGTGCTGTAACCTAGTCAAGGACACGATCATCTAGGGGGAATGGAAGTCTTTTCTACGAAACATCCACAATCTAACGACCGAAGCAAAGGAGTTCCTAACTGGCATCTTCGCAGTGAGACAAGACCTATCGATTACAGAAGAAGGGCTCATTCTAAGAGGGACCCGTATCGTCATCCCCACGAGTATGCAGGACAGAATCGTGGCATTGGCACACGAGGGTCACCAAGGAATGGTAAGAACCAAGGTACGGATCAGACACCGCATCTGGTTCCCAAAGATCGATGGGAAAGTGGAGCAACTGATCAACACATGTCTCCCATGCCAAATAACGGGGATGCCGCCCAATCCCGAGCCCATACTATTGGCGGAGCGCGGGTCTTCAAGGTGGGACGCCATCAGCACAGACTTCTGTAAGATACAAGAAGGCACACACCTATTGGTGGCGATCGACGATCACTCCAGATACCCAGAAGTCGAAATTGTGACCTCCACGGTGGCGGAGGTGGTCATACACGCGATGGAGAAAATGCTTGCCACTCACGGCCTCCCAAGGCGGATTCGGAGCGACAATGGTCCACCATTCAAAGGAGAGGAGTTCAAAAATGACCTAACCAAACTCAATATTCAGTAACACCACATTATGCCAAGATGGCCGCAGGACAACAGCGGCGTGGAATGCTTCATGCGGACAATAAACAAAGTCCCGCCTCTGTCGCGTGCCACCTCAAGCCCCTGCAGAGTGGACCACTACAGATTCCTGAGGAATTACAGGATAACACCACACAGCACAATGGGGATACCGCCGGCGGACATGATGTTCGGAACCATCATCAACTCATCCGTTCCCCATCACCCGAGCAGGAGCATGGATGCGTACGACAGGGCACGCACCGAGCTAAGACGAACCTTGGCTAACAAGCACATAAGCAACAAGAGGAACGCCAAAAGGTCCCGTCACCAAGTAGGTGACCAGGTGGTGATGGTGAGAAACCCATCCAAATCCAAACTAGACACACAATATGACTCCCCCCCATGGACTATAACCCAAAGGCACGGGACCATGATAACAGGCAGGAGGGGACAGAGACAAGTCACAAGAAACGCGTCTTGGTTCAAGACAGTCCCAAAGGACCTATGGACGGATGGTGCCCCACAACATGAAGAAGAAGATGATCAGCTAAGAGGAGAGTAATCACCCGGAAGGTGAAATGACTATCGAAGACAGAGTGGAAGATTTGCCGAGTGAACCAGAGCTGGGTGAGCCGAACTATGAAGGTGAGTAACCCGAGCGGAATCAGGGGATAGCTCCCAGGGGTGGACGATATGAGCTAAGAACTGCGCACCGGCCCCCAGCCAGACTCAGAGACTATGAGTGGTAGAAGAACAGCCAGAGAGACTACCAAACTCATGTTAAGAAACACTTACCCGGTATCGCATTGTTTTGGTAATGTTTTGTTAAAATAAAGGAGGAATGTTATATCCACCTTACGTCCCGCAACACAGTTACGTAAGGCGTTACTAATAAAAGCCCCGCTCAGCGAGGGCAGTTCCGTGTCATCATTGCTTCCGCTGGAGCTGCGCAGAAGGGCCTGATAGCCTGGGGCCCAGTCATCCTGTTTCCCTCCGACGCCTCGGCTAGAAAGCAGGATCTAACAAGGCCCATATCTGTATGGTGTGGATGTCTGGAAAAAGTGTGAAATTCAGCTGTCAGAACAGACTTGGGGTTACCTGCGCTTTAGGCTTTCCCCTTGGCACCCAGGTAGGTGCACCCACACATGTGAGGTACCGTTTTCATCGGGATACCTGTGGGAACGCAGGACGGTAGGCCATGTGTTTTGGCGGCGTGTTTCGGTGGGTGAGCCGAGTGAAATGTGTGGAAAATGCAGTTTTTTTGCCACATTTCGGACTTTGACAGGGTTTCTGCGTAATACATTCTGGGCCGATTTGCACAAGTCAGACCTCTGCGGATTCCAACGGGAGTCCTCTTTTTGGAAATGCTTGGGGTTCCCTGTTTTCCTTGGTGGCTTGGACACCCTAGGCCCATATCTGTATGGTGTGCCCGTCTGGAAAAAGTGTGAAATTCAGCTGTCAGAACAGACTTGGGGTCACCTGTGTTTTAGGCTTTACCCTTGGCGTCCAGGTAGGTGCCCCAACACATGTGAGGTACCATTTTCATCGGGACACCTGAGGGAACACGGGACGGTAGGCCATGTGTTGTTGGCGGCAAGTTTCGGTGGAAGAGCCGAGTGAAATGTGCGGAAAATGCATTTTCTTTTTTTGCCACATTTCGGACTTTGCCAGGGTTTCTGGGTAATAAATTCTGGGCCGATTTGTGCAAGTCAGACCTCTGCGGATTCCCACGGGTGTCCTCTTTTCGGAAATGCATGGGGTTTGCTGTTTTCTTAGGTGGCTTGGACACCCTAGACCCATATCTGTATGGTGTGGCCATCTGGAAAAAGTGTGAAATATAGCTGTCAGAACAGACATGGGCTTACCTGTGTTTTAGGCTTTCCCCTTGGCGCCCAGGTAGGTGCACCCACACATCTGAGGTACCGTTTTCATCGGGACACTTGTGGGAACGTGGGAAGGTATGACATTTGTTGTGTTAGTGTGGTTTTCATAACGTTTTGACCCATTTGCTGGTGCCCTTTGTCGCACAACTCTTTCATTTCCCAAATGTGGCCTACATTTAGTCACTGCTTTAGGCACCATACACTCTTGTAACCTGCACAAGTCACCTACCCTTGAAAAGGTCTGCCTGTGCTGCTTCAGAAAATGTATGCTTGCCATTCCTCACCACATTGGTTTTCCTGATTTACACATGCTAAGTACGTCTGTTCAGGCCGTAAGCATAAAACTCCTGTGTACCATGGCTCAGTGTTTGGCTTGTGGTAATGCTTGTTTTGTGAACAGTACAAAAAATGTGTGCTTTCCTAACTGCAAGAGTCGGGGGAATGTAGCAGAGCTTTGTTTTTCTCAAAATTCATAGAAGCCATTGCCGTACCAAGCCAACCATGTCCACCACATACCTTTTTTCGGTCATTTTCCCGCTTTTCCCCCAATCTATGGCATTTTCCCCTACCTAGTTGCTGCCCGACCTGCGCAAATCACCCCTTCCTAAGCTTGGAATTTTGTCTACTTTTCCGAAATGTATGCCTTTCTGTCCTCCAATTCGGCTTTCCTACCCTTTTCTTCCATTCCGTCCATGCATGTCCAATTGGCAAAACTGGCCTAAATCACCTACCTCTCACAAAATGATTGATAACCACATCAAAATGTTTCCAATTAACCTGTTCTTGAAAGCCAGGAAATTGGGGAACTCAGCACAGCAAACCATTTGTTCCTAGCTCTTACAAGGAAAAACCACATGCTTCTTTGTACATCATTTTATTAGCATTTTTTGAGAAAACACAAAATCTTTGCCCTTTTTGGTTATTTTCTCTCACCCCCCTACAGCAACCTAGGATTCCTGGGTGGCAATATGACCGCCTACATGTGGGAATAAAAGGGGCCAAATTTGAGCGAAATATCTCATGTAACAACAAAGTTACAAGGCATTGAATGGCCACATACCAAAATCACCAAAAAAGGCCTTGGCACTGGCGGGAAATACCCATGGCACTTATAGGGTTAAAAAGAGGATGCAACTATTGACATGCACAACTCACTTCAAATTCAGTGATATCAAGAAAGCCTTAACTGCCACAACCAATGAGGTGGATCGTCCAGCTAGACAAAATTGCTAGAAAGAGTCATGTGACATCAGGGCTAATAATGATGAAAATCACCCAAAGTGCAAAGCTTTGGAGATTGGGACAGTAAATTAATAAGGGATCCAAAGACTCGAATGAGGTAGCTGTATTACAGAAGTGACAAAGGCCACACTCGGCTGGTGATTTATTATAACGAAGGAGCACCTCCCTAGTAAAAACTAGACTCAGTTTAAACCTAAAAAACAAATGTCTAATAGACCGATCGGGATAAATGGCAAGATAAGGTGCAAGGATTCCAACTGAATTGGAGAGACTCATAGGAATGAAAGGTAGTAATCATATTAATCACAAGGGGCAATTGTGCCGGTAAATGATTTTTTTAACTCTCATTGCGTTGTCAGCAAGATCATCGAAACAGAGGCCCAAATCACCAAGTAATTCATTACAGAAATCAATGAATTCACAAACAAAAATGTCACGTCTCTCTTTAAGAATCTGATTAAGTTTGCTATATAAAGAAGGTGCACTCATTGGGCTTGCCACTTTGTAATAAAAGGATAAATACTTCCAGTGGGCTTGACTTTTGAGTGAGTAAATGCCCAACTCATATCGAACTGCAGCGAGGGCAGTGCCAGTTGGGACCCTGTTAGGAAGAATTCTCCTTCTAGGGCTAATTTCCCTCACCTAGTGAGTCCCCCAGCAGCTGGATTTCTGGAGTTTATTTTTCCACCTGGTAAGAGTGTACATCCTTTTTCCACTCTTACATGTGTTTTGGCCTATGTGTTTTTACTCATTGTGTGATCTTGGGCACTGGAGCACCCCACTCCAGGTGCCCCTGTTCTTGTATGGGTTACACAGCACCTTTAGTGCAGTAACCCAGGGTTGTCTTTAAGACTTCCCTCTGACTCCATTTCGCTGGGGCTGACTACTGCCCCCCAGAGAAAGGTAAAGTTGCCATTTACTTTACATAGTCATTTTTACCACAGACCCAGTACACACCATCTTACATGGAGTACTGGAAAGGGCTACTCTGTACCACTTTTCTGTCTGTGCCTCCCTGAGCATTGTTTCGCTCTTTTAACATTTAGACGGCTGGTGGCAGTGGTATCTACCCTAACTTTTCTACCGCAGACATACTAGATAAACGTGGTAATACTTTTGGCTATTTTTGCAGCCTTAAGCATAAACCCGCTTGACCAAATCGTCTTTCTTTTGGCTCCAAATGGGTTTATTCGCCATTTCCTTTTGTTAAAGTCCTTCTTGTGTTTTACTTTGCGCGGCAAACTAGGTTCGCCTTCTTTGTTCACAGTCTTTTGGCGGGCTTCTGCAGAGAAGCCCTCCTCTTGGCGCCTGGGTGTCTAGGTAGACTGAATGTGGGGAAGGGGTGTAGTCATCCCCTGCACAGGGTATCCTAGGAAACCCATGTCGCACTTTTCCATGATTGGCTGAGGTGGTTGTCCCGGCTGGACAACCCCCTGCTGCGTGATTGACAGCCAGGCTGTGTGAATGGGGGTTTTGCGCATAAAAGGCAGGTCTCTTGGGCTAGAAGTCAGAGTCGCCTCTGGAACTACAAGGAACCGAAGAGAAGCGGAGAGAACGACAGCTGCTGCAACTACCCCGTCCCGGTGAAGCCCTGCTGCAGTCCTGAGCTATCTATCCTTCAACGACTAAGAGGAGATCCAGTCCGGAGTCTTCTTCCCTTGAGCCTAGTGGGGATAACCAGCTCACCTTCTTCAGCCAGAGATCTCCGCCGTGGTCGAAATCGATGCACACTGCTGTAGTGGTCCGGATAGCCACCTGCCAAGCCTCTCCTGGTCTTTTTAAGGAGCGCACCTTTTATTTGTTGTCGCTGCTGCCGGCTTCATCCCTGTGTGGTGCAGACCCCCTTCAGGTGTCCTCCTTCACAACAAAGCTCCGGGAATCATGGGTGTGCCGGAAACCAACAGGAACAACTGCCAGGGCACCAGCTGCATCATTGGAAAAAGGTACTGTGCTCTACTCGAGGAAATCGGGTGAATCCCTTTTCTTCATCCACAAGGCTCGTCCTCGTCTTCCCTCCTTCTTATAACTTTTGCTTCCGAACATTGACAATATCAAAGTACTTTTGGGCTACGCTGAATCATGAACTGTCTAACGGTGTGATCTTCGGCAACAGGTCTCCGGTGTCACTTAACCCTGGCTCCGACCCTTTGACTTTTGAACTCCTGTTTCTGCGTGTTTTTCAATGCTGTCTGCCTAACCTAAATATTGCCTGTGATTTTTGCCTTCAACTCCCTCTGGGTATCTCAGGTGCTAAGTGTGTTTTTGCCCCGGTAGCATTTCATGTCACGGATACGCGTTTATTGAGTAGACCGAACTGTCAAAAAGTGATCACAACCGTATCCGCGGTATCGTGTTTTGTTCAAAACACCAGTTCATTCAAATACAGGGTACTTACCTTGAGACATACTGTACAAAGTGAATTGGTTAGTTGTAGTATATTTAACGTGTGGTTTTGTTTAAAGTTTAATAGAAGTGTTGTGTTTATAACTGATGGTTTAAAAATAAATGTACTTATATTTTTTTACCTGAAACCTTGAGTCAGTGTTTGCTTGAGCCACAGTAATTGTGGTCCCTTTGTGTAATCTCTGCTACTGCTCATATACTCTTGAGATAAGCCTGGCTGCACTGCTACTGGTACCACTATAACTGAGTAGTACGGGCTTGTACCAAAGGTAAAACTTGTATTGCCACCTGTGGTCTTAATTGTGTGTAGTGGTCACTAGGGGCACTGCACAGGATTCTGCCTAACAGACCCGCAGGACGTTCCTCCACATCCACCCCTCAATAATGGGCAATAAATCCAGAGCCCACAGAGGTAAAGGTCCTATGGCATACAATATTTTTTAGACACATTTTCCCTTCATAAAATTTCACTCAGGGTAAAATAGAAAATCTACCATACCCTAAGTTAACCAATTGATTACTGAGTACCTCTTCCAACCCCCACGGGACAATAACCAATCCTTAATTGGTAGTTTATGTTAGTTACAAAAGTTGGGGAATCCCAAGTATAGAAAACTGCCAACCTTTTCAAGAGTGACTTGATCAATACACCAAATAAATGGTTTGACTTTTTTCTTATTGGTTCAGTGAATGATTTTGATTTTCTTGGGATTTATCTTCAATTTATAAGCCACAGTAAAATTCTAGAAAGCCACCAATCAGCACTGAAGAACAATTGTGGCGATATATAAAAAATTTAAAAATCGTCGGCATAAGCAAGCCAAATTGGTTTCAAACTGTGAATTTTTAGAGTAGCCAATGCTGACGGAATTAAATAATCCATGATGTCACTCAAATAAAGATTAAACAGGCAGGGTGTGAACACAGCCGTGCCTGACACCTCTAGATGTCGATATTGGACGAGGCAGTGTTCCATCATGATCCAATAATACTTGTATATTGGAATCAGTGTGAAGACCTATTATTAACCTAAGTAAACTGTAAGGGATTCCCCATCTCTGCAAGTTAGCCCACAAAAGGCCACGATCAACTACATCAAAGGCAGATGAAAGGCCGATCGTGGACCAATAAACAGATTCATATTTTTTCTGCAAAACCTGGCCAAAAATAGCCTTCAATTTGAACCTATTCAGTGAAGTGCAATGATGCTTGTAAAAACCTGTCTGCCATTGAGGAATTCTCCCGGTTGTCTTCTGCCAAGCTTCCAGGTGCTGTAGAAGCAGGGACGAGAAAATGTTGCTATCCCCATCCAGGATCGCTATAGGGCGATAGTTCAGGGAATAGGCACGCAAACCTCTTTTGAAAATCGGAGGCAGTCGACCACATTTTGAAAAACATACAAGCAGCTCCAATGTTCTTAAATAGGGCTGCCAAAACTGATGCCCAAGTAGCTGGGTCCCCTTTGAATAATATATTTGATAAATTATTGGGGCCTGGCTCCCGTGAAGAGCTCGTTTTTAGGATGACTTCAAGAATTAAATCCATCTCCACAGCCAAAACACAAGTACAGGCTTCAGGTGGTGTTAAAGAATGCATGATATCAGCATCCCCTTACTGATTAGAAAACACAATGCCAAAATACAAGACCCACTGGTTCTCAGAAACCTATTAAATTCTAGGTTCAGGCTGGGAATGGCCATGTCATGCATTATATTCCAGAATGAACGTGTGTCTTTATTTATCAAGATGGTTAAAATGCTCTCAGCATTGCATTGATATCGTAATACGTGATTGCCCGTCACCCAATTTTTGTAATTCGGTTTAGCTTTTTTAATTGGCAAGATATTATATTCCAAGCTAAGCATCACATTCGATCTCAAAGATAGAATTCTGCTTACATGGTCCTTTTCCGACTATCTATATTGGAGTCAAAAGAGTGCAGATTTTTCTTACGAGGTTTCCCTTTATAATGGCACAATGGTTAACTGTACGTCAGAAGATCCATCAAGAATTCCCTATATTTTCCCACCCCGAATGTAGAGTACTGCCAATCAAGTGTAGAGTCTATTAGACAGGCAGACTCATTTACCTTCTGAACAGAGCAATTGTTCCAACACACTTGATTTCATGCTGGATTAACCCTAATGGGAAGAGAGACAAAGGTTGACAGTTCTTGCTCAGCAGTTTTGAATGAAAAAAAACTGTTGACAGGTAACTATTTGTCGCTATAATCGTTAGGTGCAATTAAAAGATGGATACACTTATTATAAAGCCCATTACTAGTAAACATATAGTCCAACGTTGAGTGGGACGGCCCGTTCGTCCAAGTATAGTTGGTTAAAACGTCACCTGCAATCGAACCATTCAACTTTATTAGACCGCGACTCTCCACATTTTTAGGCCAAGCATACCCAAATTGTTTTTCCCTTTCACCAAGGAAGGAAGGTCTATCTCAGATTGAATGGACATGCAGCAAGCATTGATATCTCCCAAGACAATCACCTGGCCACTTGAGTTAGCTACCAACCAATTGTTAACGTAGACCATGATTGAATCAATGAACGCATGCCAATAGATATTAAGCACCAAAATATCAATGGGGGAATCAGGTAACAACCTCACATACGTTCCTAAAATGCTAAACATTAGTTTGCTTGAGTTGAGAATACATAGTTGCCTGCATACACAAACCAAAGTAAGCAGACCCCCCGTAAGGGCGACCTAAAGTCCTCTTTATAGCTAATTGAGCACTAATATAGCTGTGAAATGCCGGACATTGCACCAACCATGCCTCTTAATGGCAAACAAAGTGATGATTTTTCATCAATTGGCCTACTTCAGGATTAGACAACATAGCTGTCCCCTGAAGTTCCCTGATAAGAGGGTCAAAGAAAAGCTTGTAAGCTGAATATTAGGGAAAATATGAGACCCGCAGATTCTTTCAGCCTTTGAAGCCCCTGCAACCATGGCCGGTCCTTATGCTGGTCATGGGCAAAAGGATGTTGGGAAGGGGGTGACCCCGTTCCACCCTCCTAAGTGCCTTAGAGTAAGACAAACTGCATTCAAAGCAGTATGATGGGCCAGGGGCGAGGGGAGACGGTGGTAGGACGCCTCCCCATTATAATCAACTCACATAGTATAGCCCAAGAAATGACCAGGACTGCCATTTTATGTAGATGTTGGTGCATTTTGCGAGGATGTTAGTAATCATAATTAGGAGACAAGGCCTGCGCAGCCAGCACAGCATTTCATGCACTAGGCCCTAATTACGAGACTAGGGAAGCTTCCAGCCATGCCTGAGCTCCAGTGGCGGCTGCTTACGTAGAGCAGGGGCGCCGCCAACCCACCCAGTGCCCCTCACAGTGTGCTGCAGAGTGCAGACACTAAAACGTTATTTTTCTGGTGATTTTTTTTTTTGTGCCAGCAATAACTAAAAATATACATAATTAATGAATGCCGTCTGAGAGGCGCAATTAGCCCAATCATCAACAGTACTGAGCACGGTCTGACTCAGACCGCTCTGCAATGTTGATGACTGCTGGCTGGGCCTTGCTGCAAGTTACAACACAGGGGCGCGTCCACTTTTACGCATCTTTTGTATTGTTTAGCTCCATGCACTCTACGCTGCAACTCACAATGTAGGAGACTGGCGGGGCGCTAGTGGGGTGGCCCCGCCAGTATATAATCTGTGCGCAAACAGCACACCACCAGCCAGTAACAGTAATTTAGTGAATATCATTGGCTGTTTGCCAGCCAAAGACATTCATGAGTGTGGGTGGGGCTGGGTGATGGGCGCTGGCGTATTGGTGACGTAGGTGTTGCCACCTTCTAGAACTTCTCAGTCGGTCTACTTGAGAAGTGGTTCAGGCCAGAAAAGTTGAGAACAGGACAGCAGAGAGGGCCCACTTCAGTTGCAGTATATCGGTAAGTAAAAGGGGGGTCAGAACTCGGAACCTTCATTCGTTCACCAGGTCAGGAGAATAGTGCTCTCCTCTAGAACCCTACCCTGGCGAAGGCAGCAGGGCCAGGGAGGGCCTAGTTGGTGTTAATGTCAACGCTGTAGTAGTAGTAGGCCCTGTAATAGGACATACTACGGCGTTGACATCGACTGGCCCAGGGAACAGGGGAGAGCACAGACAGATTGGCACAGGGAGCGTAATCCATCCTCGTGCAAAGTGCTTCCATGCCCCGTGCAATCAGGAAGTAATGCACACAGGTTTCGGTTGCGGGGGTACACATTTGTGTATATTTGACGGTGGACCGTGGGCTGCGCACACATTCACATATCGCTGCACAGTGAGGGATATGGTCGGGGGGCACGTGGGGGGTAATGCAGCCAGATGTATTCCTGCACGGTGTTGCTAAAAAGGGTAGACTTGAACAGGAGTAGTGGGTAGACCGACCATATTGGGATTCAGAGTAAATGCACTGGTATTTTCTATTTTGCTTTTCTTTTGCCATGTATGCATAGCGGAAGAGTATTCCTTAATAGTAAGATTATACTGTGTACACCTGCAGTATCACAGCACAACGAATAAGGATAGGCTGAGCACACACGTGAATTTGCAGAGTGATCATGAGGTACACGTAGGGAATGGACTGAGTAGGGACATTCAACTGATGAGTTTGTAGAAAGTATGTGGATACGTTTTCCTTTACAATCAGTAAGGCAGTTTGGTACACATAGAAATAATACTGTTCACTCCGAACAGTGAGTGCCTGAAGCATTTCAGCAAAGGGAGAGAGGACACACAGAGAGGTATTCCTGCACGGCAATGGTATGGGGAGAGGTATTCCTGCACGGCCATGGGGCAGCGAACAAGGCTAACACCAAAGGTTCATGCATGGTGACACTGGATACTTTTATTTTAGGGGGGGTACAGGATCAAACAATGCTTATTGCAACTGCCCAGTGTTGTCATGTTACATGTGTTTAATGGCTTAGTAAAACAAGCATTGGCAATGCCAACAGTTTGAGCTTTTGTGTAGGCATGGGAAAGGTGCTTGCCAGGCACATCCATAGTGGTATTAACTGCCCATTGATGGTAGCAGGTGCAAAATGGTGCGAGTACCTGGGTATCTATTAGCAGTGCCTGGCAAATGCCTTATACTTTTACACAAGCCGTAACTGTTGGCTTTGCCAATGCCTGGTTTTAACAGGACTTTGGTAAAGCACACGCACAGCACTCACAAATCGAGCAGCTGAAAGCAGATCTAGTTAAGAAATGTGTATTACACCAGGTTTCCAACTCCAATTAAGTCCTTAACTCTCAGAAGACTTCTTTGAAAAGGCACTGCTGGCAGACACTTTTTTTTCGCAAAGTTTGATGGTAAGACTTGAGTAAAGCGAGCTCAAAGAGTTCCCATGAGGCGGTGTTTTGGGCGGGGAGGGGCAGGACTTGGAACTGTGTGGGAATGACCACAGGGATTTGCAGGCAATGGGCGGGCAAATAACCAAATGCCTACAAGCTTTGTGACCCTCCTCATACGCCATTTCCACCTATCTGTACTCTAACGCACATGTTTCGGCTTATAGCTGTAATTGCCAACACTAAAAAGGTGCTATCAGAGGAGGTCAGTGCCAGACTCACTGAACTAATGTCTCTGTAACTATGCACGCTTCCGAGCTGTAAAGCATGGACCATGGTTCAAGCAATGAACCTCCACTTGTGGTGGGAAATTCATCTTTATGATTAGAAATAAGTGAGATGTGTCAGTGAAACTGTCTTTGCACACACGCACATCACTGTTATATTCTTTAACCAGCCTGAGTCAGAATCTGGTAAAACTGCATCAGGTGTGAAGATTCTGATAAATTACATGCTAATATTTTAGCTTAGTTTCTTCCCTTTCAGAAAATGCCTAAAATCCCGCCTTGGGGAGAGGATGAATGCATATGAATGCCAGTAACAGCATGACAAAATGATATTTATCCATTGTTAATAACTGGCTATCTATATAATTAATTTCTTTATGCGTACACCATAGTACCAGCTATTCTCAATACAAGCTGCTGTAAAATACACCATCACATTTGCACACATAAGAATAATGTACCACCATTAGTATGTAAAAAATAATGCTATTTATGTCATATTTCGGTGGTTTGGACAATAAATTGCACATTTTAGAAGCCATTTTTCAATACATTTCACGGGGGAGAATGCCCACCGCACTCTTTTGGGGTGGGGTGGCTTGCTCGCTGCGCTCCCTCGCTCACAAATTCGCCCCGGGAAATTTACGCCCAACCAGCTTTCAAACTCACCAGCCGCCACTACCGAGCTCCTATGAGGACAACCCACACCCCCAACTGCCATAAAGTTCATTCTTTGTTCTAACAGTGTTGCAAAGATGTTTTTCTACCTGAAAAGAATGTGCCTGACAAGGCTGCAATCATAGACCGGTACCTGGTGTGCATGTTATCTCACACTGGCCAAAGCCTGACCCAAGCCACAAACAGGCGACCACGAGGTATAGCCTGACTATGCACCACGATCTTTAAATTCCATGGCACCAGGTACCACTAACCCTAAAAGAAACAAGTTCTGAATGTTCAAAGAGAACAGACATTGCATGTCTAGGAAAACCTAGAGCTCATTTGAACTCTTGGTACACCCCCGAACTCAAACTATTGAGAAAAAAGAAAGCTAAACTAGAATCACTTTGGAAAATGGCACCATCTGCTGAAAACAAAACCAATCTTACAAATATCTCCTCCTTATGTAAAAATTAGATAATTTGCACCAAGAAAGAAACCTACAACGTTAGGATAAATCAGGCAGCATCCTGCACCAGAGAACTTTTCAATATTCTAAAGGAATTAGAAAATCCTAATCCACCTACAGATACTTGCACGAAAGACAAACCCTGGAGCACCAGTATCCAGAACGCCCTGGCCAACAAAATCGCAGGGCTTCAAACCAAAATAGAGTGTAAATGACAACAACTCAACAGTAGCAAGTCTACCAGCTCAAGCACACCACCCCCCATTGACACCAATTTAGGCTTCACATTCAAAAAAGTTACTATACCGGAAGTACAAAAAATGATAGCCTCTCTAAAACCTTCCAACTGCAAAGGGGACAGCTGCCCTGCCCAGATTATAAAAGACGCAGTCAGAGATCTATCCCTTTTTATCACCAAATTAATAAACCTGTCTTTCGCCACTAATTCAGTCCCTAGTAACTTGAAACAATCATGGGTTCTCCCACTTCTAAAAAAAACAATCGTTAGACCCGGCCATACCCACCAATTACAGACCCATCACCACGGTCCCATTCTTGCTAAAAATCCTTGACAGAGTCGCCTACCTGCAAATTCAGGACTATCTAGAGACAAACCAATTGCTAGGAATAGGTCAATCTGGCTTTAGACCGCAACACTGCACAGAAACTGCCCTTGTTGACCTCAAAGGTCAGATTGATGAAATCAAAGATAAAGGCAACGCAGCCATCCTACTCCTTTTAGACCTCTGAGCAGCTTTCGACCTGGTTGATCACAAAATCCTCTGCAACCACCTATCTTCTGCAGCTCACTTCTCCTCCTCTGCTGTCATATGGATACAATCCTTCCTGGCTAACAGAACCATGAGGGTCTTCTCAACAGTAGCAGCTGCTGACCGTATCCCTATCGCATGTGGTGTCCCACAAGGCTCATGTGTTTCACCCACTTTGTACATATATTTACAAAGCCACTCTTTGACAAACTGGACCATCTGGGAGTCACCTACACCAATTATGCAGATGACACCCAGATACTCCTCACCCTTTCAGGTAACTACAATGCTGACGTCATCCGGATTAACAAAATCTTTACCATCATTCAGGCATGGATGGCCACACACGGCCTCTGCCTGAATGATGAGAAAACTGAACTTCTCCTCGTCGGTTCACCCAATAACCTACTGAAATTTAGCCCTAATTACAATAGCATCATCATCGATGGTAACACTATTCCCATTGTCAAAAGTGTGAAAACCCTTGGCTTTTATCTTGATGCCAACACTAACCTCTCCAAACAAATTAACATGACTGCCTCAGCCACTGCCTACACGGGTAAGCTGATCAGGGCCTGCAGACCTTTCTAGTCCTCTAATAGCTGCCTCACCTTGGCCAGGACTCTTATACAGTCGAAACTGGACTACTTTAACAGTCTATACCTAGGCGCAAACCAATCCATAACTAATAAACTACAGGTACTCCAAAATAACGCGTTACGAGCAGCATTAAACATCCCCAGGCGAGAGCACATCGCCTCCACCAGAAAATCGTGCAAATGGCTCTCCATACAGCAATAAAATCGACCTAAAAACCATCTGTCTCACATACAAAGCATTAAACCACCTAGCCCCCCCCCTTATCTCACCAACAAATTTACCTTGAAATCGGTTGCCAGAATTACTAGATCCTAGAACACATTATGGCTAACGGTGCCCAGATTCACCTTAAAAAGAGTTGGAGGATCCCGCTTCACGGCCCTTGCCTCCCAACTTTGGAACACCTTACCACTCAACATCAAATTTATCGAGTCCTTCCAGTCATTTAGGAAACAGGTCATTAGTTGGTTACTGGACAAAAACTAGCATTTACCTTCCTCTCTCTACTATGTCTGATGATATTGTCTATACTGTAATTGTACTTTTTACTTACAAACTGTATAAATGTATATCTGTAAAATGTATATAATGTACTATGTAACCGTTTACCGAAGCGCCCTTTTACCTCTGGGTCCGGAGCGCTAAACAAATAAAACAAATAAACAAACAAACAATCATATGATTTGTATTGCTAGGTGCTGGGAGGGATAAAACATAGTTCAAAACAAGGGTGGAGACCTTGGAGCTGGATGGCGCGAAGGGGAGTGAGTGAATTGTGTGTGTGGAGGTCAGAGTGCCCCAGAACCTCCTTTGTGTCAGTCATAAAGCCTGCCAGGTGCACAATGTAATGATGAAGTAGGATTGTGTTAGGAGTGTAGTTAATTTGTTCTTTGATCTTCGATGATGAGAAGATGATCTCTGCAGCACACACGTGATGGAAGACAGATGGACTGGTCTTGAATTAATGAGCTGGCATCCCAAAAGCACAGGTTTTTACTGTATAGTATTGCATGATAATGATGATGATGTGTCTCCTCTTAAGCCTCTGCTTTTACCCTTTCACGGCAGAACATTCTTAGCAGCACAGTTCTTTGCTTTTGCGCTCATCTTTGTGTGAGATTAAAACTTATTATCCGTACAAGATCAACTTGGGCTTTTCTTCCCTAGTGGGTTGTATTCTCTCTGGTGGGAGCATTCAGGGGCGTGCCGTCAAGGTATATACCTGGATTGATGAATTTGTTGCAGTTGGTCATTCTCTCTGCGACGGGAGACTATAAATTAACTAGATGATAAAAATGTTTTGCCCCCTTCAGGTGAAGCTCCACTGGTATGCTTTGGGTCATAGTATGGGAAAAGTTCAAAACCCAATAATCTAATCATATGTAAATCCTTCATCAGCAGGTCATTTAAATTCTTAGATTTTATATATAAAATGGCCCAATCTGTTCTTTAATGATTTATAACATTAACTTCGATGTCACCAGACACCATTGTCTGAAGGGGAGGTATTGAACAAAACAAACCTGGAATGTTAGTTTGATTAAGATTAATGTTTCTATTTTCCGGCAATACACTTTCCCGGAGCAATTTAATACCCTGAAAACTGCCATCTTGTGTTACTGAGGAGGCAGTTTGGGCCTTATCCACCATTGTCCATAAGGATGCTGATGAATCGGGTAATGCGAAAAGAGGATCCCCAGAACACTCACTTCCCATACATTCCCTGAGGACAGTGCGCACCACATTGTCTGAATTAACTTTAAAGCTGCAATCCAGTTGTAAACTACCAGGATAGTATAATGAGAATTTCCCTGGATCTAGCAGTGGGATATAGGGCAAACGTTATCGGAGTGTTTTGGGCCATGCAAGATGGCATTAGAAAATAGGATCTCCAGTCTTGCTGTACAGGAAGGGTGGAAGATCCTGTATATGTGATATTTAGGTCCTACTAGTGTGGACCAAATTCACCACTCCCATAGACCTTAAGTTGGTTATCTCATCATTGTGAGCACCCAGAGGAGTTGGCTATGGTTTATTTAAAGTTGAACCACCAGTGGAACCAACCCAAGGAAGTTCTGAACAGCTAGGGACTGAGGGTAAAGGTTGAGCAGGCCACAGTGCTTTCAGTAGAGACGATTCAGACTGTCTTCCCCAACGTGGAGGTTAAAACACTAAGAGCCCAGCAGAGGGATGAACTGGCTGCACATTCGAAACCTACTGCCTGAAACAGGTTAATTATATCAGAATCCGCTGCATTTGATTTAAATTTTGCTTTCACTTATGGATGCTTTAGCAATATATGCACGTTTTTAGAAACTTGTGTATTCTTTTTGCTCAGAGGTATGTTTTCTGTTTTCCTAATTTGTTACGAGGGGGGAATTTATGTTTGCAAGTTAATGGTGCAACGCCTTGTACCTAGGCTGGTTAACAACACTAGTCATGGCAATCAACTTTGATAAAGATCTGCTTTGACAGTGCCAGACCCTTCTCCCCCAGAGAAAGTTATTCCAGCCTCAGCGGTTAAATCTACAACCGGTGGGTTGGAAATTTGAGAATAGTAGTTTGGCAGCAAGAAGGAAGATGGGGAGAACATCAGAGGAAGGTGGAGGAGTGAGTCAAAGCAGAGAGATACCCCAGAGGTTGGGGAGAAAGATACACCCAAGGATGGGGAGGCACTAAAGATGTTGGGGAGAGAGGCACCACAGAGCTTGGGGAGAGAGGCATACCAGAGGTTGGGGAGAGAAAAACTCCAGAGGTTGGGGAGAGATACTCAGCATTTGGGGAGAGAGATAACCCTGAGAATCGGGAAAGAAATATCAAAGAGATTGGAGAGAGGGAGACTCTATTTATGTAGCGAGAAAGACCCAAGAGGTTACAAAGAAGAGAACAAATACAAGGGCTAAAGAAGGACAATGTCAGCGGAGAAACCCAGACAGGCAGAGGCAGAGAGGGAAGGTCACGCTAATATGCTCCAAATTTGGCAATATGGAACATCAAGAAGGTCTAAGAAGTTAAGCACACACAAGGAGATAGTCGTGACAGGAAAGACTAGCAAGTCCAGCACTGGAGACTGACATTGGCTCAGAGCAGGCACTGGTGTAGCAGAGCCTGCCACATTCACCGTGGTGCAGTGGGGCCACAAACTGGACTGGCAGCAAAGCACTGCCTCTAAAAAAAAGGCATGCAGGTGTGAGCTGCACACCACGCTGGTCCAACAGCATTCAGGTGCTGCATAATGCTGCCCATTGGTTACTAAGTAACAAGCTCGAGCCCACGTAGACACCCACTTGTTTTAAAGCATTATGCTTTCACCGGCCAAAGCGGCATGTGAACTTCAAGGTCTGTTTGAATATTTTGGTACGTGCCTGTGTGCATGTGTGTAAGGTTTTGAAAGAGAGAGAGAGAGAGAGAGAGAGAAAAAGAGAGAGAGAAAGAGAAAGAGAGAGAGAGAGAGAAAGAGAGTGTGTGTGAGAGAAAGAGAGAGAAAAAGAGAGAGAGAGAGAGAGAGAGAGAGAGAGAGACCCTCTACATGAGTAATGCATGCATGTCTTTGGCAGCAGAGGGCTGCATCATTAAAGTTGTTTATATCTTAAATTCTGGCTTATTTTGTTTATGCCTCAAAGTACAATATACTGGTAAAGATTGTGGCTGCAGCTTCATGAACATGTTTTACACTACCACATTTGCATATATTGTGCAGCCACGTGAATGTGATTTACAATAACCACACTGGCATACTAGGCCAAAGATAGAGAAAAATGTGCAATAATGGATCTTAGATAAAAGTGTAATAATTTGTATTAGAGGAAATTGTGAATGTATTTTTAGTGATGTTTTTATTGAGAATAAATAAATTGATATTTTTGATAAAAAATTGTTTGGAATTAGTATGTTGTGATAAAATGAACTAAACAACATGCATAAATGAGTCAGAAAAAGGTACTGGAGAAGCAAGGGACCCTTTAAGCATTAGTGTGGTTTACTCTAGATTCTTTATGTGTTGTGGGTTGTCTTAAAGAGGTCCAGAAAAATATTCCCTCTAGTCTCTCAAAGGGTTATATATAGATTATGGCTGCACCTTTGGGAACTGGGAGCCTGATGAACAGTGCCCATACTCACATAGCTTTTGGAAGCAGCTTGATGTAGTGATTTACATTGGCTATGCTGGCATATATTGCGGGTGCAGCTGCATTAAGGTGCCTCACAATGGCAGTGCTAGTATATGCTATGGACAGAGACGTCTTCTAAATGTTGTTAAATGCTCCTTATACTGTTAGCGACATGAAAACTACAGTGTTTTTTATGTGTTACCTTAGAGAACCAATTTTATCTACACTGTATGGCTTTTTACCCCAAATATCTCAGATATTGAGCTATAAAATGCACCATTTCCACACATTTTTTAAAAAATGTTCGCATAGGAGATCCCCGCCAAACAACCCTACATTGTTTGGAGCTCCCTCACTACGCTTATTTTAATTCATTGGAGATGTTAATGCTGGCCAATAAAAAATACTCACTAGCCGCCACTGACCTTGAATCATTTACAATACCAATGCCTCCCCTGAGGGGCTACCCAGCACCAAAATCTCACTCCACCACAGTTCATTTGAGTACCATGGGCCAGGTGCCGTACCCCTATTTTTTTTTTTTTTTTACTCAAACCTTACATCTCTCACCTAGTGCACGCGTGGTGTGCCCCAGCAGCAGCACAGTCATCATGTGCATTGCATATGCATGGTGTCTCAAGCCTCCCCGAGTCTGTGCAAAGCCTTCGCTTCACAGAGGAGATTGGAGGGGGTGCTCAACAGGGGGCAGAGTGGGACCTCACATTTGGTATTACACCACTGGATGGAGGATAACCAGAAGGGAAGAGTTAGCAAGTGACCAGCCACCCCAAGAATCAGTGCAAGAAGTCCCTCCATCCCACTGCCTGGCTGTTTTCAGACCCCTCACACTCTTCAACAGGCTCAGAGTGAAACATCTTCCAATCGTATGCACCATCACTGCCCTACCCCTTCTAGAATGACAGGACCTGGCACTGACATCACACCCAACATACTAAAAAACAGGGCAGAGACTGGGAAGACATTGGAATGGTTTCCATGAAGATTATCAACACTACATTCTGCATCTATTGTCCACAGTTCAATAATGTCTTCTACTTATTGATGTTACACATGATAACACTGTACTGTAATTTATTGACAGTCATATTCACTGGGGAAGTGGATCTGAACCACTGGACCCTATTTGTCCTCTTATACAAAAACGTTCTGCCACCACTTCCTTTAGGAGACTGTTAGTGCTGACCAGGCTAACATTGGCTATCGGTGTTGATGGTGGTAGCAGACAAAGTGCATTACCATTAAGAGTGGCAGTTTCTGCAGTGTAAGCATCTCGAGAATCATCCTGTTACAAACACTTAAGAACAGTCATGTTGTGAAAAGTCACTTTCTGGGCAGTGAATAGTGCAAGAAGCATCGCCTCCCAAAGAACAAGTTACTTACCAACTGGTAACGTGGCAGTGATTAGTGCAAGAAGCATCGCCTCCCAAAAAACAAGTTACTTACCAACTGGTAACCTTCTTTTGATTGGATGTTCCCCCAACGTATTTCTCATCTTAGATGTATTCCATCCATCTTTAACTGCTTCGGAAAAAATATTCTGCAGAGGGCGCTGTGCGTCGATGTCATCAAGTCGATGGTCCCTCGAAGGCCTCCCTCGAGGGTGACATCATCGGGTATTCAAGTAGCAGGCGCGGCGCCCGTTGTCCTCAGTTCTGTTTTTCCCCTCACTCTTATTCTACTGTGTAGATTGTGCCGGTAGTCAGGTATTAGCCTTGCGAAAGTTGAAGTGGCAATAACCTGGAAAATCTACAGAGGGGTAGGATGGGAGGGCGATGAGGAAAACGTTTTTAGGAACATCCAATCGAAAGAACGTTACCAGTTGGTAAGTAACTTGTTCTTCGAGTGGATTGTGTCCTCCAACGTATTCCTCATCTTAGATAGACTCGCAAAGCAGTATGGACAATTCTCTGGAGGAGGGAGTAGATTTTTTGATACCCTTAAATGGCTGAATATAGTACTGCCTTACCAAAATTCAGCTCCTTAGACTGGGAAGCATCCAGACTATAGAATTTTGAAAAAGTATGCAGCGATGACCAAGTTGCTGCTTCACAAATGGATTTTATGGGATCACCTCTTTGAAGTGCTGTCGAAGAGGCAATCCCTCTGGTGGAATGGGCCCTTAAGCCTTCTGGTGAGTCTTTCTCTGCTAATCTGTAGCATTCTGAAATGCAAAGCACAATCCAACGTGATATGTTTGTTTTGACACCGGTTAACCCAATTTCCTTCCGACATAGCCAATGAAAAGTTGATTATCCACTCTAAGCTTGGAAAGCCTAGAAATGTAAAAGCTTAGAGCTCTTTTCGGCTCCAACCTGTGCAATCTTTCCTCTTCCTTACTAGGATGAGGTGGAGGATAGAATGAGGGTAGAACAATTTTCTGATTTAAATGAAAATTGGGCACAACTTTAGGTAAAAATGAGGGTTTAACCCTTAATACCACTCTGTCCCTGTGGCCCAGAAGACAGTGCCTGCAATTTGCTCACTCTTCTTGCAGATGTTAAAGCAACTAGGAAAGCAGTGTTTCATGTTGGTAATCTTAATGGACAAGCGTACAAGGGTTCAAAAGGGGCACACATTAAGAATTTTAGAACCAGATTAAGATCCCAAATTGGTACTTGGAAAGGGTAAGGAGGAAACACATTGGTGAGTCCTTTTCAGAATTGTACTACTAAAGGAATTCTGAAATAGGAGCATTCTTCCGGCGAGCGCTTGAAAATGGAAAGCGCTGCAAGATAACCTTTAATGGTCCCAACATTTAGACCTCTATGTACTAGGGACAAGAAGAAGGACAGTACTTCTGGAATAGAACATAGAAAAGGACATTCTTTTCTCTGCACCAGTTGCAAAACTTTTTCCAATGGCAACAGTATAGAGATTTTGTTGCTGGTCTTCTTGCCCAAAGCAACACCTCCATGACGTCATCTGGAAGGTCCCAATCCTTGTATTTCAGCCTTTCAGATACCAAGCGTAAAGGTTGAGAATCTTGACCTCTGGATGGAGAACCTGGCCCTCCATTTGTGAGAGAAGGTCCTCTCTCTGAGGAAGATGTAACGGAGGACAGATGGACATGTCTAGAAGGTCCTGGCCCAATCCGGGGCAATTAGGATCATGCGGTTTCCGAACCGCCTCAGTCACCGGATGACCTGGGGAATGACGGGAATCGGAGGGAACACGTATAATAGTGGGAAGTTCCACTCCACCACGAACGCGTCCCCTAGGGCTCCTCTCAAGGGAAATTCCATTGAGCAATACCTTTCGCACTTCCAGTTGATTCCGATCGAAAATAGGTCTACTTGAGGGGTTCCCCAAAGGGCAAAGATCTCTTGAATAACTTCCTGAGCCAGCATCCTCCGTCATATTCTCCTCCCGGCTAGATGAACTGCCGTTAGGGAGATTCATTCTTGAATTGCCCAATACCAGAGCTGCTTTGCCTCTCTGCACAGAGGTAGTGACCCTACACCTCCTCTTTTGTTTAGATAATGCATGTCCCTGTGTTGTCCGTCATTATCAGGACATTTTTTCCCCTGACAGATGGTAGAAAAGCCTTCAGCGCTAGTCTAATTGCTCTCAGCTCTAAAAGGTTGATGTGTAGTTTGGACTCCGATGGAGACCAATGACCGCTGATTGTCAGCTCGTTGGCATGAGCTCCCCACCCCATGAGTGAGGCGTCCGTCACTATTGTAATCTCCGGCCATGGTTGCTAAAACTGTTCACCTTTTAGGGTATTCTCTGTGCAAGTCCACCACAGAAGATCCTGCCGAACCCTGTTCGGAATCTGAAGAGAATCCGTCATTTGACCTGAGAACTGGGACCATTGAGTCTTTGGAGCCCATTGAAGGGATCTCATCCTCAGGCGTGCCTCTGGCACTAGGAAGATGCAGGATGCCATGAGGCCCAGCAACCTTAAAAAGTCGTAGGCCTGGAGACTTTGGGCATTTTGGCATTTGTAAACCATCTGAAGAATGTCTTGAGCCCTCAACTTGGGAGGCAAGCTCTTTCCCAAGGATGTGTCTAATACAGCCCCTATGTACTGGAGCTGTTGGGAAGGTGTCATTTGTGACTTCTTGAAATTGAGGGAGAAGCCCAGTCTGTGGAGGAAGTGGCAGGTGACTTTCAGATGATCCAGTGCTTGTTCGGCAGAACGTGCCCTGATCAACCAATCGTCCAGGTAGGGGTAGACGTGAATCCCCCCTCTCCTGAGGTGCGCTGCCACTGCTACCATTAACTTGGTGAAGACCCTCGGGGCGGAGGTCAATACGAATGGAAGGACTTGAAACTGATAGTGTGAGTTGCCAACTACGAACCTCAGGTATTTTCTGTGCTTGAGATGAATTGGCACATGAAAATAAGCATCCTGGAGGTCCAATGACACCAACCAATCCTGAAGTTGCAGGGCCTGAAGGATCTGAGAAAGAGTAACCATCTTGAACTTGTCCTTCCTGAGGAGCTTGTTGAAGCCTCTTAAGTCCAAAATGGGTCTCAGTCCTCTGTCCTTTTTGGGATTCAAAAAATAAGGGGAGTACCATCCCTTGTTTCTCTCTGCTACAGGTACTGGTTCTATAGCACCTTTCTCCAGCAGGGTTAGAACTTCCTGCTGCAGGAGCGGGTCTGAAAACTTCAAAAGGTGTCTCCCTGGTGGATTGCTTTGAGGTTGCATTAGAAAAGGAAGGCAGTAACCTTGGGCTTGGGCTATTATTTCTATAGCCCAAACATCTGAAGTAATGGCTCGCCATTCTTGCAGATGCTGTGACAGCCTGCCTCCCACTGGTGTCTTGTAATGCCTCAAAGCGGTTTTGTGGCAGTTGCTGCAGCCGCTGATGGCAAAGAGGCTGCAGCTGGAGTTGGCTTTGCATGTTTTCCTCGTCCACCGCGTGGGGCCTTTCTCTGGCCCCTTTGACTGGCCATTCCTCTTGCCTTTCCATATGAGGAGTAGTAACGATAGGATCGTCCCCTCCAAGATTGTCCTGACGGACAAAAAGGCCGAGGTCGCCTAATAGCAGCTCCTAAAGACTTGGCAGCTGGTTTTCAGGTCTGCAACCTCTGAAGGCTCTCGTCAGCCTTGCTGCCAAAAAGGCGAGACCCGTCCAAGGGCATGTTCAGAAGACGGTTCTGCACGGCTGGTGCGAAACCCGACTTCCATAACCACGCAAATCTGCCCATTACCATGCTAGTACCCATGGACCTGCTCACACTATATGCAGTGTCCAAACCATCTCTAACAATGGCTAGGAATCATTTTATTTTGTCCCCTTCTGGTATGTGCTCTGCTGCCATTGCAATGCACTCCCACAGAGTGTATGAAAACTTTTCCAAAGCACATGTGGAGTTGGCTGATTTTAACACCATACTCACAGCTGAAAATACCTTGCATGCCCAACCATCCACACGCTTGTCGTCCCTATCCGGAGGGATAGAAGGGAAGGCCATTTTATTTGAAGCTGTGGCTGCCTGGACCACCAGACTCTCGGGAGTGGGGTGTTTAGACAGATAGCCGGGATCGCTACTGGAAGGGCGGTATTTTGAAGTAAGGGACTTATTCACTGGAGGAATAGAATTCGGAGTCTCCCAATTTTTGCCCACCCTATTTTGCAAGGCTACATGGAAGGATAGGATTGGATCTTCAGTGGGACCATGATCCAATATATCGGGCAAATCATCCTGGATGAATTGGGTTGGTGGTCTAGCCCATCCTAAATAATCGACCACTTTTGTCATTAGTTGATGGTATGAGGGACTGGCATGCTCCCCTGGTTCTGGCCTGCCAAAATCTGTTTCAGGCGATGTATCAATGCCACTTGCATTATCTAAGGATTCCACCAGGTACCTCATCCTGCTTTCTTCAGAAATCAGGCATTCTTGGACATTTGGGGTACTATATTCCAGTCCAAAAGGAACATTCTCCTCATCAGATCTCTCCTGTTCCTCAAATATTGAAGTCAGGGATTTGAAAAATTCCTTCCACGGAAGAGGTGTAAAAATCTTTTCTGGGAGACGTGGGAGAGGTGTATTAGTGGAACCTGAATACAGCCTTTGCGGCCTTCTCTTTTTCTTTTTCTGGCTGATTTGGCTGAACTAGAGCCTTTGGAACCTTTGGCGCCGAGGGCTTCGGGGTCGACGTCGACAAAGGAGTTGATGGCGCCGATGAAATAGTGGTCGTCGACTGAGCAAGCTTCGAGGGCATCGAGGCGCTCTTCGAAGATTTGCCCTTCGAGGTGCATTGGGTTTCAGACGGCGTCGGTGACCTTGAGCGGTCTACTCGACTTGAGCGGTCTTTTTCGCTCGGCGTCCTGGAAGGTTCCCGATCCTTCCTTCTTCGATCCCCCGGGCTCGAGGGCGCGCGAGTGTCGGAGCGATAACGCACCCGGCCGGCTTCCAAGAAGATGCGGACCGAGGCTTCACTTTCTCAAACACCTCCATCATTTTCACCCTGAATGCTTCCCACTCCTCGGAGGAAGAATGTTTTGTGGGGCATTTCATCCTTTTTGGGGATTCGTCTGAGGACGAGGTGGAAGGGGACCTGTGGCATCTTTTCTTGGATTTCTTCGTCAAAGACGAAGAGCGATGGGAATCGCTTCGGGACATAGACCGATGCCTTTCGCGTCGAGGAGACTTCTCCTCACGGGACCTCGACTCGACGCTAGAGGCTTTCCGGTCGGATTTACGACCTACGTGCAGTTTTCCCTTCCTCTCTCGCAAGACCTTCTCCATTATCGCCTGACACTTCTTACAGGCCTCCATGTCGTGGCCTTCCCCGAGACACCACAGACATCCTCGGTGCGGGTCCGTGATGGACATTTCCGAACCGCAAGATTTACATTTTTTGAAACCCGATTGCAGGGTCGTAGTTGGAGTCGATGATGAGGACATATCGAATATTCTTCAGTATTTACTGCGTCACAGAACTCGAGGCGTGCTGAATCTCCGAAGCAACATGCACCGTGGAAAAACAGAACTGTGTCCAATGGGCGCCGCGCGTGGTACTTGTATACCTGATGACGTCACCCTCGATGGAGGCCTTCGAGGGACCATCGACTTGACGACATCGATGCACGGCGCCGCCTGCCGACATTTTTTTCCGAAGCAGCTAAAGCTGGATGGAATACATCTAAGATGAGGAATACGTTGGAGGACACAATCCACTTGAAATGTAGTTTGGGAGCGCATGGTGCGCTGCAGAGACTCTTGGGAACTGATCTCCTTTCCCACACATGAGGAGCTGTTACGTGAAATGATCATCTGAATATAATCTTGTGCCCAGTCACACTTCAACAGTTTTCAATGGTTTGCCATGTTTAGTTAAGGGCACCATCCCTCAGTGCTATGCACAGAGTCCTAAGTGTAGACTGGCATCCTCCGCTGCTCACTGTATGCACTCACACTTTCTGCCACAGCCTTAGACTGCATCTTCATGAAACACTATTGGCTTATGCGGAACACAAACTTTTCCATGTGAGGGGCCGACCAAGGCACAGCCAACCTTTCAAAATGTTCAAGTGTTGCAACCAAAAAGGCTAATCATAGTTACATTTTCCTGCAACACTTGGTGTCTGTGAATAATGCTGTAAGCCAAGAGACCAAGGGCCTCATTACAAGTGAAGCAGTAAGGGATTAACGGCACTGGTAAAGATGCCGGCGCCGTTAACCCCGTACCGCCTCATTACGAGGTTCCTTCGCGGGACCCGCTCTGGACGTCATGGGGGCTCAATGGAAATGGGGATGGTCCGGGGCCGGGATCCCTGAATGGGGAAATACCGGGCCCTTCAAAGTCGGAATGGCCCGGTATTTGCCCATTCAGGGATCACGGACCCGGACCCGAGTTTGGAGGCAGCCATGCCCTTATTAAGGGCATGGCTGCCTCCAAACTCATAATGAGGCCTCAAGGCTCCCAATGCTCTGGCAGACCATTTTGGGGTGTGGCTGAGAATTTGATCAACAAATCAAGAGTTTTAGGCCAAGTGTGTGCTGTTGTGATGTATTTCATTACAAACTTCTAAAACTATGCTCAGAAATTTGACAGGTGGGCAATTGCTAAAATTTGAATACATTTCAAAAGCTGATTTCGGTATACCAGCATCACTTATAAACTGTAATGTAAAGTAAGATTTACTCTGGCAATCACTCAATTGAACCCACCTTATGACCTCTATATGTATCAAGGAACTGCTCATTGTACGAACAGGAACACTTGTGAATATGACCTTCTTCCGTTCCAGCCAAGTAAATATTTGCCTCCTGTGAAGATAATAGCAGCAGTATTAAGAATAGCAGTTGCTTCTTTCCTCACAATTAGAATCTATTTCGTAAAAGAACACTTGTTTGTACATCTATTAGTTAATGAGCACCCATTTTTTATGATTTAGCGCCTACAATAAAACTTATTTTTCTACACATCATAATGTTTAGAGCTAATGTCACATACGGACACGAACAATTCAAAATCGCCCTTTTATGTACTGATGGAACATTTTGGGCCTCATCACGAGTTGGGATGTAGCCCTTAAATGTGGTGGTAACGGTATTACCGCCGCATTTAAGGGCTGGCCCTATCACGAGTTGGGTGCTCAATCGGCTGTTTTACCTCAAGCTTTTTCTGGAGGTGAAAATCCCTGTTTTCGCCGGTATTACAGCCGGCTGTATTAGCCCGTAGTATTGGCACCAAAAATTCCCCATTGGATCCAATGGACCCAATCAGGAATGGGGATTTACCGTTAAGGCCCAACCCGTGATCCAGTGGTAATACCACCGGGCCGGTCGGTGCTAGGGCTTTTACAGCCTAACTCGTGATGAGGCCCAATTTGAGTCAAACATGAAACACAGCACACGTTTTGTTAATTGTTTATATCACAAAATGCCAATACATTTTTTTTTTTAAAACAATCAATTTTATATTAAAATAAGTATTTAGAATGAAAATATATAACAGCTTGATTACTTAAAACAAGATATTAGATAAGAGGAATTACAAGATTTCCCGGCAGCAGAAGTAGTCCTTTAAAAACAGCAGTTCAAGATCTCAACGTGACATGGCAGCAGAATCAGACTGGCGAGTCGTCGAATGGGAGAGAGCGGGAATCAGATAGACAAGAGAAAGCATGGAGTAGAGAAAACAACAGAGGGGGGGGAGATGTGGCGACAGTGGGAAAGTGAGGAGATGACGTGAGGCCAAGGGAACAATATAGCGTGATAGTGGGACAGCAAAAGACAAGGGGCGGGGCTCGGTGCTGAGTGTAAGAGAGAGACATGATAGATTGACATTGAGGGGAAACGAGGACCAGGATACAAGAAACAGCACCCATTCACAAATGGAAATCACTGTCCTTTAACATAAAGGGTTGTTGCTTGTTAGTAGAAAAAGGGACCTCGCCACTTCTTTGGTACTACCGAATGCACAGCTCCTGGACCATTAGCTGCACATTCAAAGATGGGCATAACTTGTTCATGGGGCATGATCATGCCAATCAGGGATTCACTGCTTGTCCCGGGAATGTGGCATTCACGCTGCCACCAGAGGGAGGTGGAAAATGGAGAGCACACAGAAGGTGGCATACATTTTGCACAACTCCCCTCTCCTTTATGGATGGGAACTTTTGGTTGAGGGGGCAGTTACAGACTGTACCCTTTCGGATGGAGGCTGATGTCCTCATATAATTGGGTGTGGTTTTGTGGTGCAAAGCAATGCAGCATGACATGGGTGCTATGTCCAAGCTCTAGCACTGGATACCTGGTACCCATCATTTGAGGGCGGCTGGGTTCTCCCTTGTAATTGATGTTTGCATTGGTGCAGGACTCATCTCCTTTACAGAGGGCCTTGATGTGTGAAGTCTCACCTACGTGCCCTCAAAAGGCTTGATGTGTGAAGTCTCACCTACGTACTCCTCATAAGGATAGGTGGAAAGCGGAGAAAAGCTCATATGCATTGCAAAGCCACAATGAGCCGCATATATGCAAGTAACCCAAGGGTAACCCAAGCTGGTTGGTCTTTGTCAGAGAGGGCTTAAGTGGGTGAAATTTCTAACTGCTCCTTAAAGATCTATAGCAACTTCCTGTCACCATTCTAAAGGGGCCCTCTGAGGCCATGCAGATTGCAAATAACAACTGGGTGGGGAACAATCGACTCTTCCCAAAGGAGAAGCCACTATCTGGTGCTTGCTCCCTAATGAGAGGATAATTCATCCATGCATATACATGAATTGGGCCCTTCCATAATGCACACAGTGCCCTTTATGTGATTTGAATGTGAGTTTAGCACACAAAAATACTGTGCAAACAAAGGTTTGAGCTGGTTTATGCATCAGCTGGATGTTATATCACAAGGTCCTAATATTGTTTTATAAATGCATTATTGTGCTGCCAACTTGAATGGATTTATTGTTTTTTGGATGGGTGTACACATTGGGTTGGTTGTAGAAGGGTGTATCAATGGGTTGGGTGGATTGTTTTTGCAAGGGTGTATCCAATGTGTTTCGTTGATGGTTTAAGAAGGGTGTACCCGATGGGTTGCATTGATTGTTTAAGAAGGGTGTACCCGATGGGTTGGGTTGAGTGTTTTAGAAGGATGTATGCCATGGGTTAGGTTGATTGTTTTAGAAAGGCATATACAATGGGTTTGCTTGATTGTTTTAGAAAGGTGTGTCCAATGGGTTGGTTCGGTTGTTTTAGAAGAGGGAACCCAATGGGTTTTGGTTGATTGTTTTAGAAGGGGGCACCCAGTGGGTTGGGTTGATTGTTTTATAAGGGCATACGCAATGGGTTTGGGTTGATTGTTTCAGAAGTGTGTATGCAATGGGTTGGGTTGAGTGCTTTAGAAGGGGGGGCCTATTGGGTTGGGTTAATTGTTTTAGAAGGGGGTACCCAATGGGTTGGGTCTAATTCTTTAGAAAGGGTGCCTAATTGGTTTGGTTGATTGTTTTAGAAAGGTGCATTCAATGGGTTGGGTTGAGTGCTTTAGAAGGGGGAGGGGGCTAATGGGTTGGGTTAATTGTTTTAGAAGGGGGTACCCAATGTGTTGGGTTGAATGCTTTAGAAGGGGTGCCTAATGGGTTTGGTTGATGGTTTTAGAAGGGTGTATTCAATGGGTTGGGTTGAATGCTTTAGAAGGGGTTCCTAATGGGTTGAGTTGATTGTTTAAGAAGGGGGCACAAATGGGTTGGGTTGATCTTTTACAAGTGAGCACCCACTGTGAGAGAAAAGTAATGTGATCAGTTAACACAACTCAGTAACTGTACTCAACATATCTGCAGCCCCACAGTTCACACAGATGAGACATTGGCGATACACATGCTTTGCCAGAAAGAAAAAAAAGGCAAAATAACGACACAGGATCTTGAAGAGATGATAACGTCAATAGGCTAACTCATATTTTCGTCTTCTAGTTTTCAAGATCACATGTGCTCTCCTCCACAGCCGATCTCAAAGCTACTGGACAAAAACATGACATAGCAGATAGCCTATTCAGAGTATCATGTCTGAATGCTCATGTGCTGTGTTTGTTTTGCCTTTTAAAAAATCCTGCACAGTAAAATTGTAAAAAGATAAGGTTTACAAGACTTCCAATGTACTATTTGTGATTTTAAACATATATTTGTGTATTTATCTATTTCAGCATTTTGAATGGTGCGGCAATATTACTTTGTGGTCAGTTCACAGCGCTTTGCACATAGATCAGGGTGCATACAGGAAAGAGTATCCAATTTCCACCTTAGAAAGGAGAAAGGCCACGATGCCGCAGCAGATCGGATATCTGCTGAGAAGTCTCAAATGACTTTATGGGAGTCACTGGGAAGAAATATGGAATTCGGGGAGAAAAGTTTTAGAAGAAAATTCATTCAACCAGGGTAGGAAGGGGTGCCAATCACGTGCCCAGCAGTGTAGCTTCAGAAATAGTGCGTAGGTTGTGGCACTCCTCCAATATCTACCCAATTGTCGGATTTGGAGAGTCCAATCGAGGCTCATGTTTGAGTTGGGACCAAAGCGATTATACAAGTAGTTGCATGCCTGGGCGCCGTGACATGGATCTCTATTGTCAGATGTAGGCTGCTCGGCAGAAAGCAATCAATGGTAACCCGGTCATGGGGCAAGTACCCTCTCATATGAAAAATACAAATTCTTCTGGTTCAATTCTTTATCCTCACTACGGAAAACTGATAATGTTGGACATGTTAACCGCGATGGACCATATGCATTGAAAATCCATGTACAAAAATGCAAACTTGCAAGCAAAAATGTGACTTTTTGAAAAGCTACACTTTGTATCCACATACTGCAAAACATGTTTTTCAAAATATTGAAAAGGCCAGCAAGCTTAATTGAAAATATAACCAACCCACACCAGACTATATACTTTCATCTCAAATTGTCCCGGTGTCACATGTGCGAACAAAGTTCAGCCCTTCTTTTTCTTGAATTCTGTTCCTTGCATCTCTGCACTTATAATTGAAAAGCAAATCTACGAGTAGCAGAATACCCAGCAACACCCAGCAGAGAATACACCACTCCCACCCGTCTTGAAGGATTCTTATATTTCCGCTTTACATTTCTAAATACTCTGGTGTGGTTATTTTGTATAGCGCCTTGCCAATCAAAATGAATAAATAAATCCAACTGCTGTACACACCATCAGTATAAGTGCACCATGAACTTTGTCATGCAAATACTACAGTCACGTGAAGCTGTCCAATGTCCATCTAGTCCAGGGGATCATCACGAGGTGGGCGGTATCCCCGGCGGTATTGCCACCGGGGCTATTAGCGTTACTGCCAATCCCCCTGGCGCCATTAGCAGCGGATCACGGGTTTGGCGGAGTGGTAATTCCCCATTGGGCCCATTCGGGAATTTTTGGCTCTACTACCGCGGGTGGTAATAGCACCAAAAATCAGCAAAATCGCAGCAGATTTGCCCCAGCTCAGAGCTGGGGGGAAATCCTGCCAAACCCATGATTTGGCGAGCCCTTAAATGCAGCGATAATAGCGTTTCCACCGCATTTAAGGGTTACCACCAAACTCGTGATGGTGCAGTGGTTTCATTGCCGTCTGATGCCTATAGTTTTGGAATTATACTGGAAAAAAGCACACTCTAAAAGTACAACTATACAAAGAAAGACACACGGCATGGATATGGTGTGGGAAAATATAAATCTTTAATCCAAAACCAGCATGTAAATTTGCAAGTAGAGGCGGGAAAGTAACTACAACAAAGTGCTCGTCTGAAAGGCCAGGTCTGCATGGAGGTGTCGACATGACATGAGGCCGCTTAGCGATGCTTAAAGCTTTGTTGGAACGAAGTCTCTTCTGTGTAGATCTCGTATTTCTCAACCTACTGAGACGCCTAACCAGGTGAAATACATTATGTTTGCAAGGTGAGAGTCCGGTGATGTCTACAGGGGAGTATGGGGCTTGTGTACAACGCAGGCGAGTTGAGCAGTAGCATATAGATCAGGCTGGGCCAATGTCAAGCAGAGACAAATTGTCTTCGGGACAGGCAGTGGTCGCACCTCTGTGCACTTTAACTCGTCAAACGGCTCTGGCGCCTCTGGGAAAACTAAAACATATGTCCAGAAAAAGAAATGGTTCCTGTCTGATATGTAATACCGATCTGGGATCCTGGACCTCCCGGACCTCGAACAATAAGCGAGCAGCGAGCAGGCGAGCAGGCAAGTGAGTTACTGCGGGGAGCAGACAGTGCGTAGTAGCTGAGAGTCTGAGAGCCGGAGAGGCGAGTCGGCATCCTACTGCTGCTGCGTGCTACTGCTATTGTCACTGCCACGCAGCTCTCCGACTTTGTTGGACCTTTTGTTTGACCTTTCTGGACCTTTTCTGACACTGGAGCTAAGATTTAGTTAAGATCAACACGCTCAAAAGGGAAACAGAAAACAGATTTTTTGTTTTGGACTGTTTGGAGCGGATTGGGAGCCACAACTATCCCATGGTGCATACACACCCTCGAAAATCCCTGGGCACTGAGAACATCTGTGGTGAAACCGGTGGATAAATAAAGCTGGGAGAGATCAGTGCACTATCCAGGGACTATGCAGGGAAAGAAAAGTTGCCTGTGGCCATTTTGGTGGGGGATTTCAGGCTGCAGAGGTTTGGCAGTCGTCGGCAGACTGTGGCAAGGACCAGCAATGAGGCACGACCCGAATAGGAGGGCCGTCACCTGGGAAGTCAGCATCTACGAGGTGAGGACAATGGTCTGGAGCACCGGAGGCCTTTAAAACCAACTCACCTCACCACAAGGACTACGAATGCAGACAAAAGAGGTAAGACCTCGGAAGAGGCTAAAATCTCCCCCTGATTGAACTTCCCTCACAACACTCACAGCACCCAATGGATCCAAATGACCAAATGTCCCCCCGCCCACATCGCTGCTAACCAACAGCACCCAGATGATTCCACTGTAGCCCAAATCCCCTCGTTTGATGTTGTAGAAACAATGTCAAGGAACCAGCGGACCTCGAAGAGAACTTCATCGGGGGCAGCAGGAACAACACAAGGCTCTGAGAGGAGGGCGGAGGAGGGTGAGGAGGCTTTGTAAAGTCCATGGGTGGGGGAAGAATAGGGACCTACGATTATTTCTTGGGAGGAAGGTAAAGATACTATTGGGGGTAGGCAGGACAAGGCGCTAGAGGCTGTATGCCTGGCTAACCCACAAGCAACCCACAGTCCTCCAAATATAAGCCAAGACCTCTGTGCCCAAATTGCAATGTGTGATCCCAAACTACATTGATAGCAGGGCCTCTGTGCCCAAATTGCATTGGGTGATCTCCAAACTGCATTGATAGCAGGGCCTCTATGCCCAAACCGCATTGTGTGATCCCAAACTGCATTGATAGCAGGGCCTCTGTGCCCATATTGCATTGGGTGATCCCCAAACTTCATTGATAGCAGGGCCTCAGTGCCCAAATTGCATCGTGTGATCTCCAAACTGCATTGATAGGCCTCTCTCCCACTATACAGGTGTCCCAAACTTAGCAGGGCCTCTGTGCCCAAATTGCATTGTCTGTTCTCCAACCTGCATTGATAGCAGGGCCTCTGTGCCCAATCTGCATTGATAGCAGAGCCTCTGTGCCCAAACTGCATTGTGTAATCCCCAAACTGCATTGATAGCAGGGCTTCTGTGCCCAAATTGCACTGTGTGATCCCCAAACCCAAACTGCATTGATAGCAGGTCCTCTCTGCCCAAATTGCATTGTGTGATCTTCAAACTGCATTGATAGGCCTCTCTCCCACTATACAGGTCTCTCAAACCTAGCAGGGCCTCTGTGCCCAAATTGCATTGTGTGATCCCCAAACTGAATTGATAGCAGGGCCTCTGTGCCCAAATTGCATTGTGTGATCTCCAAACTGCATTGATAGGCCTCTCTCTGACTATACAGGTCTCTCAAACTTAGCAGGGCCTCTTTGCCCAAATTGCAATGTCTGTTCCCCAAACTGCATTGATAGCAGGTCCTCTCTGCCCAAATTGCATTGTGTGATCTTCAAACTGCATTGATAGGCCTCTCTCCCACTATACAGGTGTCTCAAACCTAGCAGGGCCTCTGTGCCCAAATTGCATTGTGTGATCCCCAAACTGAATTGATAGCAGGGCCTCTGTGCCCAAATTGCATTGTGTGATCCCCAAACTGCATTGATAGCAGGGCCTCTGTGCCCAAATTGCATTGTGTGATCTCCAAACTGCATTGATAGCAGGGCCTCTGTGCCCAAATTGCATTGTGTGATCTCCAAACTGCATTGATAGGCCTCTCTCCGACTATACAGGTGTCTCAAACTTAGCAGGGCCTCTTTGCCCAAATTGCATTGTCTGTTCTCCAAACTGCATTGATAGCAGGGCCTCTATGCCCAAACTGCATTGTGTGATCTCCGGACTGCACTGATAGGCCTCTCTCCCACTATACAGGTGTCTCTAACTTAGCGGGGCCTCTGTGCCCAAATTGCAGTGTGTGATCTCCAAACTGCATTGATAGGCCTCTCTCCCACTATACAGTTGTCTCAAACTTAGCAGGGCCTCTGTGACCAAATTGCATTGTCTGATCTCCAAACTACATTGATAGGCCTCTCTCCCACTGTACAGGTGTCCCAAACTTAGCAGGGCCTCTGTGCCCAAATTGCACTGGTGATCTCGAAACTGCAGTGATAGGACTCTATCCCACTATACAGGTGTCTCAAACTTAGCGGGGCCTCTGTGCCCAAATTGCATTGTCTGATCTCCAAACTGCATTGATAGGCCTCTCTCCCACTATACAGGTGTCTCAAACTTAGCAGGGCCTCTGTGCCCAAATTCCATTGTGTGATCTCCAAACTGCATTGATAGGCCTCTCTCCCACTGTACAGGTGTCTCAATTTGATAAGCCTCACTCGCACTATACAGGTATCTCAAATTTAGTTCACTTGCAAATCTAGCTCACTCGCAAATTTAGCTAACTCTCAAGTGAGACAGAAGCCATCAGTGAATTACGGCGGCGGGTCACTCTGACTAGGGCCCCTCACATCACAAGGTGAAAGTCCAAGCTGCCCCCGTCCAAGCCACCCTCCAACCAGCAGACACCCTTCCCAACCCACACAGCCTGCTCACCACAGTGAACCGCGCTCAGGAGACAGACAGTAAAGAGAGCCACGATAACACCCTACTTAAACCTTAGCGCCCCCCTTCCCCTAGGATAGCGACTGCACTAGTCGCCAACTTCAGCTGGAACACCACCTACAGACGGAGCCTAAACTAGTAGCGGACACCCTCTCACCCCCCACTACACCACAAGACAACAAAACCAAAGCAGGACCAACTAGAGGTCACCAAACAAAGACTACACAACTCTCAGTCTAACAATGCCGCGCAAACGACCCATCCCAAGGAAAACACGAAGAGATGAAAGAACAAACACTCCAGCACAGCAACTTAGAACAACAACCATAGACCGGACCCCCACAGACAGGAACACAAACCGAAGCAACTCTGAGAGAAGAGAAAAATCCCTCTACCTAACTCCATACCTCGCAGACAACGGGCCAGCACGGCAATCCAACCCAACATCAGCAGCAGCAACATCAAACAACCTAACACAAGCAAAGGATGAACAACACAAACAACAAACAGACGACCGACGCAATAACCCCCTACATCACCAAAGCAAGAGGAACTTCCGATCAATAACCACAACTCCCGCAAAACGAACCCGATGAAAACACAAAAAACCCAAGACAAAACCTAGAAGAACTCTTCGAAGACGCTGACACCCCGAATCCCACAGCCCAACAAGTGACCGACCAGGAAGGAAACCTCAACACCGAGCAGAAGACGACCTCAACAAAGCCCAAACCAAATAACTCCTCCAAACTTCACTGCAATCTAATAAACGCAAGATCCATGTCAAAACACTCTACAGAGATCTTTGACCTACTCAACGACAACGGCATTCACATCCTGTTCATCACAGAAACATGGCTGGACGACAACTACAAAATCACACTCCAAAGCTGCCTTCCGACCCACTTCAAATGCATACAAATAAACAGAAAAAACAAAAAAGGAGGAGGCATCACTATAGCATTCAAAGAACACCTGAAAATAAAAACTGACGAACCACTCAACATCCTCAACTGTGAAACCATGGTAATACACCTAACAGCGAGCCCAAAAACCGACATCACATTCATCCTGGTATACAGACCGCCGACATATGATGCAACATTCGTCGATAACTTCATAGAAGCCATCACCAACTTAGCCATCAACCACGAACACCTAATCATCCTGGGGGACTTCAATATCTGGTTTGAAGACAGCCACGCCAACTCCCAAAACTCACTAATTGAACAACTCAACACCATGAAACTACGACAACTAGTCAAAGGAGCAACGCACTCGGCAGGACACACCCTAGACGCAATTTTCACCAAAGAAAAACTCATCACCACGGCACCTCCATTACAAATACTGTGGAGCGACCACCTCATCATCCCATTTATGATCACTCTGCCTACCCAAGCCTACATCCAACATCCGAAACTCACAACCACGACCAAAAGAAACTGGAAACATGTCAAAGAAAGCAACCTATTCGAACAACTGGAATTAACGAAACCCTCAACTACAGAACTGGAGCTAGCTGACCTAGACGGGAAAGCAGAGATACTGCACAAATGGATCGCAGATACAATAGACAAGATCGCCCCAGAAAAACCGTTCACCCCATTGAAAAAAAAGAGCAATGGCAAAATGGTTCACCCCACTATTAAACGCCATGAAAAGGAAAACAAAAAGATGGAATTGGAATGGAGGAAAGAATACAACCCAGGGAAAAAAACACTGTACCAGAAACAAATCCGTGCATACAAGAAGGAAATTGTAAAGGCAAAGATAAGACATGATGATGGCAGAATCAACAATGCCACCAACACACAAAAAGAAATGTTTAGCATCATTGATAACACCCCAACCCCATCAGAAAAACTATACAACGACCTGGCGGACCACTTCAAAAAAAAAATCTATGACATCCGACAAACCATACAAAAGCGACCAACCAACCACAACATACAACCCAACGACCCCAACATGGAACCACAGCACAAACTGCAAAGCTTTCCTGAAATATCAGCAGCGGCATTCGCAATGCTGGTAAAACGAAGCATGAAAGCAGGATCACCCATGGACCCCTTCCCCCCAGATATCTACAAATCAATCCTCGCGCAAGGATCGCCAGCACAGAAACCTTCTAAATCTATCACTATCAACAGGGACTGTACCGAAGATCTTCAAATCAGCATACATCAAGCCACTCTTGAAAAACACAAGTGGTGACGTAGATGACCTTTCCAACAAGAGGCCGATCTCTAACATCCCCTACCCAGAAAAACTTCTAGGAACCTACGTATATAAACTAACCCAAGAAAACGTAGAAAAACACCACCTGCTGGATCAAGCTCAAATCGGTTTCAGACCAGCGAGAGGAATGGAAACAGCACTACTATCCATCTGGGACGACCTCAAAACTAACGCAGACTCAAACACTACCTCAGCCGTTATTCTGCTCGACCTCTCGGCAGCCTTTGACACAGTTAGCCACGACACCCTGACCAAAAGACTAGAAGACATAGGCATAACAAACACAGCACTACGCTGGACCAAATCATTCCTAGCAGACAGAACAGAAACAGTATGGCTCAAACCTTTCAAATCCACTCCACGAGTTAACGATTGTGGAGTGCCACAAGGATTCTCACTATCTCCACTATATTTCAACATCTATCATACTCGGTCATCAGAATCTTCAGAAAATACAACATTGCATGTTACAACTACGCAGACGACACTCAGATCATCTACAAAATCAAAGACACTGATGTCGACCATTCAACCCTAATCGACTGTCTAAAAGAAGTCTTCAACTGGATGGATGCCAACAACCTGAAAATCAACCCAGGAAAGACAGAAATCATGATCATATCCAAAGACCAAGAGAACGAAACCACCAGCCCATGGCCTACGGAAATGGGAAACACACCAACACCATCGAAGGTAGTAACAAATCTGGGAGTCCTAATGGACAACACCCTAACCCTGGAACCACAAATAAATGCAACAGTGAAGAAATGCTTTTTGCTCCTCCACACGGCAAGAAGAATTCTACCTTTCCTCTCCGTCACGCACAAAACACTCACTATCGTCGCCCTAAACATGTCAAAAATCGACCTGAAGAAACTGCAACGGATCCAAAATGCAGCGGCAAGACTACTCCTCAAACTATCCAGAAGAGCCCACATCACTCCAGCCCTAAAAACACTACACTGGCTCCCAGTGAAACAACGCATCACCTTCAAAACAATGTGCATAACGCACAGGGCAATCAGCGGACAAGGAGCAGAATTCCTACAAAAGAAAAGAACAGTCTACAAACCAACGAGACGCCTCCGATCAAGCAACGAAATCTGCCTGGAACTCAAACCATACCTTAAGAAAAAACTTGGAGGCACCTCTTTCTACCACTTAGCTGCAAAAACCTGGAACAACATCCCAAAAGAAATAAGAAACACTGAAGATCACCTAAAATTCAGGAAATCACTAAAAACCTGGCTCTTCAACACCACAGACTAAATCGTGAAACCAAAACCGGAAAAAAGATGACTAAGCCGGAAAGGACACGGACATCTTCGACCCGAGAGGGCAGCTCCCACGGCACCTGGACGGGGGACACCGGATAGACTGGAGTGAGTCAACTATCCCAGACAATCCCACCAACACTTTCGCCCGCCCCTTAGTTACCGCCGGGTACCACAGTAGTGTGGAACTGTCGAGATATTGGCAATCACCACACTACCTGAGAGGTTGACAATTGCAGATGCACTGGCCACAGGAGTATGAAGGGAGGATAAGAGGAGCTATGAGAGAGCATGTTAGAGGTGGGGGCCAGAGGAGTAAGGTACCTTGTATACCAGTCAGACCCAGGTCAGGACAGAGCATTGCCTAGCACGATGGAAAGCCGCATCAGGGGAGACTATGCAAGCCGAGTGCCTCAATTCAGGATAGAGACGCAAACTAACCAACCCTACTAACAATTTCCCTTTCTGCATACGCCTCTCAAACTCCAAACCAAACACAACCAAAACCTACAGCACAACAAACCGCACAAACCTCACTACATTGCAACAACAAAACAAAAAAACACACATAGTCTTGCACAACAGTACACAACAACTACCGGCCACAAACACCCCAGGCCCAGCCAACGGACCCACCGGGCTGAGGCCGCCAACAGCACATCACTGCTCTCGTCCACTTTTCCTGCTTCCTCCCACTAACTCAACCTCTCTTCCTCTTTCAGAGCCGCCAGAGCGCCAGGGGACCTCTCCGGTGGTGATAGTGCACGGTACAAATGTCCTTTAACATTAACATTAACAAGACGCCTCACTGCAAAAGGGGGAAGAGGGAGAGATGGCCAAAACTCCTGCTACAGCCACAGACTCGAAGAGTATTAGTGCAACTCGAGATACACAGGATATTATGAACCCCAGTCTGAACCCAGGACACTCATCCTTGACACCCTGCCCAGTTTTTGAGCCCCCCAAACTCAAAGCACTATTGGGCAGGGATGGCGCTCCATACGATGTAGTGCAAAATGCAACACAAAACATTTATTGAAATTGATGTTCATCCAACTCCTACACATGAGTGACTGCACAGTCCATCAGCAACAATCCCTGAAATAGAAAAGAAAATGGATACTCCGGATAATATCAGGAACATAACCACAAACGAAGAAAGTGACTCCTGTGCAGAAGGCCTGTCTGATCTCATGGAAGAAATAAATAACCCTCTAAATTCAACAGACTTAGGGCCTCATTACACGGTAGGCGGTAAGGGTTTACCGGTACCGGTAAGGGCACCGGTACCGGTAAACCCTTACCGCCTTACTACGAGGTCCCTTTGCGGGACCCGACCTTAATGGCTGGTTTTACCAGCCGTTAAGGAACGGGCCCGCAAAGGGACCTTGGTGCTAATTACGGTACCGCAATTTGCGTTACCGTAATTAGCTCCTTCCCCATTCCCATTGAGCCCTATGGGGGCAAAAATGGGAATGGGGAAGTGCCTTGGTGAATGGGGAATTACCGGCCCCGCTCACCTTGGAGTAGGGTGGTAATTCCACCATCCACCAAGGCGGACACGGTAAAATACCGTGAGAGAAAGTGGAGAGGGACTGTGGTGGGCTCGCCATATTCTGCGTACGCCCGGGGTGTGTTAATCTGGGTGGCACCGCATGTCCCGTTCCAATCGATACAAGAAGTAGTTGAAACGGATGGAAGGATGGCTATATTGCGAGGGCTGGTGGAGAGCAGGGAGGTATGCATAGTAAACACGTATGCCCCCAACCAAAACACAGCAGCATATTTCAGAGCCCTGTGTACCAACCTTAGTATGTGTATAGGGAGCGCGGTGATCTGGGGTGGGGACTTTAATTGTGTGCTGAATCCTGTGGTGGACAGATATGATGGCGGGGTGGGTAAGCCCCCCAATTGATTTTGGCTTTACAGATGCATGGAGGATGAAACATCCCACTGAGAGGCAATACTCGCACTATTCAGCCCCGCATCAACTGCACACTAGGCTTGATTATGTCTTTGTTACAGCAGATGTGATGTCTGAGATTACTCAAGTCGAATATAAGGCCAGGGTCCTCTCAGATCACTCGCCTCTGATCCTCGGATGGCAATATTGCCCCCCCGAGGGCGAGGATCCCTACATGGCGCCTCCGAGCAGAGGCGCTTAAAGATCCAGTCTTTAGGGAAGATATAAGGGAATAGATTACCAACTTCTTTGAGGAGAATACTGGGAGTGTTGACTCCGCGGGCACATTATGGGAAGCTTTCAAGGTGGTGATTCGGGTGGCAGCCATTGCTAAGTCAAGAGGGTTACAGGGTGGGGTCTTGGCTCACCTACAGAGGACGGAAACTGAGCTAGAAACAGCATTGAAGAATGGTGACGTAGACACGGAGCTGGTACTCCAACTACAGCAACAATGTGCAGGGCATTGGGAAAGATTCTGCAATCTTAATTATAGGAAATATGTTGAGAGGCAGCACGCGGGGGGAGATAAGACAGGCCGCCTTTTGGCCTGGCTATACAAAAGCGAGACCCCTAGGCCTCTGATTAGGACCATTATTAGGGAGGACGGGGATGAAGGGGTTAACAAAGAATTTGCGGATTATTACAGAGCGCTGTACAGGGATGATGAGATGAGTGACCAACGCAAGATAATTAAAACGTTAGAAGACATATGGCTGCCCAAGATCAGTGAAGAGGAGAGAGAGGAGCTAGATGAGACAATCACGTTAGAGGAGTTAGAGGCGGTTGTTAAGCAGTTGCCTACCTGTAAGACCCCGGGAGCAGATGGGTTCCCCAGCGAATTCTATAAAGTATACAGAGAGGAAATCCTCCCCCCAATGCTGGATATGCTTAATGAGGCGTTTGAGATAGGACGGTTGCCAGATTCGCTCAGAGAGGCGATCATAATACCGCTGCCCAAGCCCAACAAACCAGAGCATAGATGTGGTTCCTACAGACCTTTGTCGATGCTAAATCAGGACAGCAAGATTCTAACGGCTGTCCTGGCAAATCGATTGCAGAAAGTGATTAGTAGACTGATACATCCTGATCAAACGGGTTATGTCCCGAATAGGAATATAACACACAACCATAGGCGTCTTCACCGGGTGGTCGAATGGGGTAGCAGGAATGAAGGTGAGATGGCGATAGTGCCTCTAGATGCAGTTAAAGCTTTTGATTCGGTCAAGTGGCCATGGCTATTGGCTGCCTTGGAAGGGTATGGAATGGGGCCGGGCTATATAAGGTGGGCTTAGATGTTGTATAGTGAACCGCTTGCCAAGGTCCGAACTGGAGCGGTGATATCCGAGAGATGGCAACTTGGTAGAGGCACCAGACAGGGGTGCCCCTGGTCCCCGATGCTTTACATTTTAGCACTGGAGCCTCTGGCAATATGCCTTAGGGCACAGTATGATGCGATAGGCATTGAGGTAGGAGGGGAACGACACTTGATATCCTTGTACGCAGATGATTTATTATTGTACCTGCAATACCCAGAAGAAAATCTCCTATACATACTTGAAGTGATGGAAAGATATGCAGAGTTGTCGGGCATATCGGTGAACCCCCAAAAGTCTGTCATATTCCCGCTGGGTAACTATAAGGGGACCCCTGTGGATAGACTACCGGTGCTACAAGTACCATGGGCAACTAGCTCTTTCCGTTACCTGGGCGTAGATGTATACCACACGGTGGAAGAAGAACATAGACATAATACAGAAGTAGCCGTCGAGAAAATTAGGAACAGCATGCAGTTCTGGGCAAAACTGCCCCTGGCGATGATGGGGCGAGGGGCAATGCTCAAGATGGTAGTCCTGCCCAGGCTC
Source organism: Ambystoma mexicanum (assembly GCF_040938575.1). Taxonomy (NCBI): domain Eukaryota; kingdom Metazoa; phylum Chordata; class Amphibia; order Caudata; family Ambystomatidae; genus Ambystoma; species Ambystoma mexicanum. Next base: position 1,209,233,608 of record NC_090922.1, on the reverse strand, counting down.
CTGCATTACTTTAGTAATATCCCATACATGATACCCAAGAGGTTTTTCAGTAAATTGAACAGCATGTGCAGAGAGTTCCTGTGGCATGGTACCCGAAATAGAGTGGCGTTTTGGAAATTGCAGAACTTTTATGAAAACGGAGGTATCAGACTGCCTCAAATACTATTTGGCGGGACAGCTACAGTATGTGGCTAAGTGGCTCTCCGATGAAGTGACCCCTGAGCACAGGGTGCTTGGACACGACTGCGCCCCGTTTTACTTGAAAGAAATGATCTGGCTGCCTGAAACTGAAATGAGGGGGCGTCCTGCGATGTTGAGGTTTGGGTGGAAAATTTGGCATAGGGCTTGTCGCTTGATGGAAGTCCCATGCCCGTGCCTTCCGCAGATACCGCTGGTTGCTTTGACAGGAGGGGATAATCAGTTGAGGGTGATTATTAGGACCTACTGGGAATCGGTGGGGCTGGTAACGCTAGGCGATGTTTGGCAAGAGGGGTCCATTAAGGAGTTTGTAGAACTCAGCGAAGAGGTGGGGCTACATACGGGCCAATATGCCACGTACATTAGATTGGTGCGGATGATTAGGGACACCTGGCCAGAGACAGTTTTGATAGAAGAACCAGATGCAGTTTTGGGAGCAATATTTGATATATCCGAAGGAGGGCATGAGATCTCGAGATTGTATGAGATGGTGATGGCTAAGGTTGGGAAAGAATTAACACATCTGAGACTGGACTGGGAGGCGGAAGTGGGGGCACCAATGGAGGATGGGGTGTGGGAGCGTGCCCTGGGCTATCAAAAAAAGTGTCTAGAAATGCCAGATTAAAACAAATACAGCTGTATGTTACGCATAGGGCATACATGACCCCCTTGAGGATATCCAATTTCCGAAACACTGGAAGACAAGCGTGTCCCAAATGTAACTTAGAAAACGCTGACATGACACATATGTTTTGGTCGTGCCCGATCATTGGGTGTTTTTGGGGAGAAGTGGCGCAGAAACTGGCTGATAAGGGGGTTACTCTTGTTATAGACACGGCCTGGGCCTGCTTACTGGGCGGGTTCCCCAGGCCACGGAAACTCAAGCATATTTAGAAACTGAGAAATCTGGCGTATGTGCTTGCAAAACGTAGGATTGCCATGGGGTGGAAGAAATGCCACAAGCCTAAGGTGGATGTATGGTGGAAGGACTTGCAGAAATGGGCGGAAGCTGAAACGGTGGCATGGCAAGAAGCGAGTAGCCTGGCTGGAGAAGGGGAGGCGGGCACCCTGTTGGCTTGGAAATTGCTAATAGCAGAATTGTTTGGAGTAATATTGGATCCAACAGACTCCGAAGAGAACGAAACCCGGCCGCATGTGCCAGACATTGAATGAGATTGACAAATAGGCTCATGGGGGGAGGGAGACGTTATGGGAGAAGTGATTAAGATAAATTGATGTGTAATGGAACTATTATGATTATGCTGCTTGTTTGGTTTGTGTTGTTTTGTTTGCATAAAATTGGAAAATTTCGAGTTAGACGCACTAACAACAGCAACCATAATCTGCTAGAGTTCACATGGCACTCGTACTTGGAGAAAAGAACAAAGATGACAGCCAAAATCTCAGAAACCAGTGGGAGAAACAGATTAAGATTTGATGCTGGAGAAATTAGAAATCTAACTGCAAAATGTACAAACCCTGCTCTGCATCATTTAGGGATGAACGCAGAGTATGAACAACTTTTGATACCCTATCGACATGCAATTAAAAACACAAAGATGGCTGGAATGAACCATGCATACAATAAAAGATTAGTTGAAGAGCGTATGAAAGTACGAAAAGCAAAGCACATAACAAAAAACAAGGAGGATATTGAAGCAGCAACAATGGCGGTAAGGCTCTATAAGAACTGGTTAAGAACCTACCGAGCAAATGTTAAGCCCAATGAATGGGCGAATACCGAGAGAGTTTTAGACGCCGATTAAAGGATGTACAGAGGCTACTCACAATCTACTCCACAACTATGTGGGTGAAGAAAAGTGGGTAAAACACTTCAAGGAACTCTTTAAACAACTTGGTGGAGACTCACAGTCAGCATGTGATCAGGGAATGGTAAAATGGGATCTCTCGTTTGATACAACGTCCATCGCAACAAAAATCCGGAAATTGAACATCTCGAGGGCCCCAGGACCAGATGGGCTAACCAATGCCCACTTGAAGCAGGCTCCGGAAGATTGGGCACTATTTATCGATGAACTACTTAAAAGCATTATGAGAACAAAAACAGTACCATCTAATTGGAAGAAATCTAACGTAGTCCAGATATATAAGAACGCGCCTAGAGAAAACCCAAGGAACTATAGACTGATATCTTTATTGGATGTTATCGGCAAGATTTATGGCTCCATTCTACAAGATCACTTCCAAACTTGGGCCAATACGAATGAAGCCAATGATCCCTTCCAGTCAGGGTTTGTGAAAAATGCTGGGAGCCTGGCTTACATCCTGTTGATTAACATTCTAAAAGAAAGGATAAAGGAAGGAAAACTGAAAATCTATATGGCTTTCATCGACCTGGTCCAAGCTTTTGACCAGGTCAATTGGGAACTTTTATGGGAAAAACTAAAAGCCCAAGACTGCCCGAAGAGCATCCTGGAGCAAATCCAGGCTCTCCATTCGAACACCTCAATGGCAATTAGACTGAACCAACTAGGAACCCTGTCAGAACCCATTCCAACAGCACATGGGGTTAAACAAGAGTGTCTGTTAGCCCCCACTCTCTTCAATGCTTACCTATGGGACTACAAAGACAAAGAAAAGCAAGTAAGGTCATTAATATACTAATATACTACATCTCCTATATGGAGACAATCTAATTCTTTTAAATCAAACTCCAATAGGTCTGCAGCAACAATTGGACAACCTGAGTGTGTATATTAGAAAAACAACTTGGAAATAAATACAACAAAAACAAAGATAATGACCTTTCAAAAAGGAGCGAGGCAAAATAACAACTTTACCTGGCATTTAGAAGGTGTAAAAATCGAGGTGGTAAACGAGTTCAAATATTTGGGAGTCATTATGAGTAATAACTGTGTTGAAGTAAATATGCAAACATACTTATTGAACAAAGTCAAAAAGTTGACCAGTCAAGCTAAAGAAATAGAAAGAAAATGTTGCTGATACTCGCTGAGCCCAATCCTTCAATTCTCCTGAACAAAGGTAGTCCCCTCACTAAGCTATGGAGCAGAGGCGTTTCTAAAAATTCCAGCAAATGTATGGCAAAAGCTCAACAGCTACTTCTGGAGAAATCTTCTAACATTACCACTATCCACACCAATGCCACTGATTAGAAAAGAGCTGTGCATTCTGTCATTAAAAGCCATCATTGACAGAAATCGATTAATGCCATTCAGGAAAATAATCCTGCCGGAATGTACAAACATCTTCAAAATAATTAACAACGAATTATACGACCCAAATTCAAATACTATGAAAGTTTGGATGGAAACACTCCAAAAAAATCTTGAAGAAATAGGCTCAACAGAAGAAGAATTAACAGCCAACCCAGCTAAAGTGGCCTCAAAATTGGAAACCTTGGACTGGATAAAAACTCTGGAAACCGCAGCTGAATATAAACTCACAGCACACTTACCACCAGGTAGCAAAAAAGTGAATGATATAAGACCATACTTGAAGAAATTCCCCAATAAAGTGGTACATCATACTTTCATGAGAGCGCGCCTCAACATCCTGCCCACAAATGAGATAAGGGCTATAAGAGGAATCTCAAACAGCAACATCTGCTGCTTCTGTGAGTGGGTCGACCAAAAGGAAACATTGAGACATTTACTTTTGGACTGCACAGGACTGGCAAAGGAAAGAATGACTCATATGGCCCATCTTTTCAAAGATCACTATCTTTACGTAGAAGAAGAATGGTGGAACCGCCTAATTAAAGGAGAACGACCAAGTGAGGTCATTGCAGTGACACCATTTCTCCGACACATAGACTTATCTAAAGCATCCCTTACCATGTGAGTTTAAAGTTGAAGTGAACTTGAAGTTAATTTGACAACTCTCGACATAGATGGACGATGAAGCTTGCAATTTTCCAGTTTCCACCTGCTCCTTTTGTTAAGTAGCTATACTCTTTTGTCACTGTTATATTCTTCAGAGATTTTATTTTCATACTACTTCCTTTGTCTTTTGATGTTTGATGGTTTGACTTTTCGTGCTTTGATGGTTTGGAAAGAACAAGGCTCTGGATGAGGGATTTGGTTTTCAAAATTGTAAAAAAATGTGTAAGCCTTTTAAATCAATAAAATAAAAAAATAGACAAAATGTCTCCAGGACTGCTTTCCCCCATAAATCTGCTACTTCATGTATATTGGGAAAATTTAATTTCTCTATTCTGCAAGACAGTAAAAAGGCATGAGCTAACAAAAATGTTTAAAAAACATAAAAACAATAAAAAGATTGACAAAACATATTATATCTTCCATTGGCCACTACAGTAGCTCCCAACTCTGCATGTTTTTCATAAATGAGTGTAAAAATGAAGGAATGGCAAAAGTGGGCATTAGTTTGTCAACATTACCGGCCTTCAAAATGTTCTTACTCGGATGTTACTTTTCATGAGCACTGTGATGCGGCTAGACAATCCAAGTTACTCCATTTCCCCATATTGTTTGCGGGAAATCTTAACATAATTACACCCCCTGGCAGTATAAGGCAGGAGACGGGGATCTATCCTTCTCGGTTATGCCGTGAGCAAAGGGGATTGGATCTAGGAGATGGCAATTTGTGGTAAGTAAGCCTTTCGAAGGAGTAAGGTGCCAGAATGTGTGCACTGCACATAATTAACAGGCCCAGGGCCTCATTACGAGGTTGGAGGAAGCCATGGAGCTATTAGCTATTAGCTCCATGGCTGCCTCCAAAACCCTTCCGACTCCGCCCTGGTGAATGGAGCAATTACCGGTCCATTCTGAGGTCAGAGGGACCGGTAATTCCCATTCACCAGGGCCAGTCCCCATTCCCATTTGAGCCCCCATAGGGCTCAATGGGAATTGGGAAGGCGCTAATAACGGTACCGCAAATTGCGGTAGTAGAAAAGGCTATGTCCAGCGCATGGAGCGAGAAGGGATTACGCTGGACGGCCATTTTGGGAGTATTAATGAGTGCAAGCCCGCTGTGACAGGGACCAAGAAGCCCAAAAGGGGCGCACTCTGTGATTCATGACAACATGCCTCCTCCGAAGACCTTTCCCTCCAGGTTTGCCCGGGTGAATGAGATGAAATCTTCTGAGCAGTCGAGGGGCCTTGATGTTTGACATAGGCTCCCAGGTTCTTTCACTAGGGGGATATCCTTTCCATTCAACCAGATATTGAAGCTTGCCCCTTCTATACCTGGAATCACAAATCCGGGACACCTTGTATTCCAATTGGTTGTCGACCAGTATAGGAGGAGGTTTGCAGGGTTTCCGGGAGGATGAATAGTAGGGTTTCAGCAAAGATGTGTGAAAGACTGGGTGTATTTTCTTCCAGGAGTCTGGCAATTTGATCCGATAAGAAACGGGATTTATAACTTCTTTGATGGGAAATGGTCCATAGTATCGATGGGCCAATTTACTCGGCCGTAGATGTCGGGGTAGTAATTTTGAGGACAACCAGACCTGGTCACCGATTGCATAAGAAGGGCCTGGTCTTCTTTTGGAATCTGCATATTTATTGGTCTGTTTTCTGGCCTTCTCCAAGAATTCCTTGGCCTCCTTATGTATATTGACAAGGGTTTCGATCCAGGAGTCAACTGTAGGTAATGGTGTAGGTTGAGGAAGAACAGAAGGCAGGACCGATGGATGGAAACCTTGACTGCAATAAAAGGGGCTGGTCTTAAGTGCCGAATGTTCGGAATTGTTGCAGGCGAATTCAGCCACGGGGATCAGGAGGGACCAGTCATCCTGAACCTTGGTGGCGAAGCATCGAAGATACTGTTCCAGGGTTTGATTGACACATTCTGTGGCTCCGTTGGTTTGAGGGTGATATCCTGAAGAAAGGGCGCGTTGGACTCCTAAGCATTGACAGAGACTTTTCCAGAATTGCGAGATGTATTGAGGTCCACGATCCGATATGATCTTGGAAGGGAGTCCATGCAAACGGAATATGTGTTCCAGGAAGATTCCTGCTAGTTCAGAGGAGTATGGCAGTTTATGCAGGGGTGTAAAATGAGCCACATGAGTGAACAAGTCTATGGTAACCATAATGGTAGTGTATCCACGGGAAGGTGGTAGTTCCACAATGAAGTCCGTAGCGATAATCTCCCATGGCATGATTGGCAGTGTAGGTTGCAGTAGAAGGCCCGCCGGTCTCTTGTTATCATGTTTATTTTGACTGCAGACAATACAGGATTGAATGTACTGCTGTACGTCGAATCTCATCCTAGGCCACCAGAATTGCCTTTGTATAAGACAGAGGGTATTGGCGATGCCACGATGTCCGGAGTGTAGGGTATCATGACAGGGATTTATTATTCTTTGTTGTAGCCTTTTTGTAGGGATGACCAATACATTGTCCTTGAACAGATACCCTTCCTGGACCCTTAGATTCCATTGACTTTTCTTAGATATATCCTTCCACAGATCAGAGGATTGGGTCTGAGCTTGGATTTCTTCAAGGAGGTTGACTGCTTGGGCTACAAAGATCTTGGGGGAAAACATCTGAGGATATGCCTTGTCTTCAATGGGCTCGTAGTCTGGTCGTCGAGATAAGGCGTCAGCAATTAGGTTTTGTGATCCTGGAACATGAGTGATGTGGCACTGGTACAGGGCAAAGAAGTAGGCCCATCACGCCCGACGACTATTCCTACACTCCAAAGACTGTAGATGGATGTTTAGCTCCCAGAAGTAAATGTCGCCACTCAGTGAAGGCTTGACGGATGGCTAACAATTCCTTTTCCAGGACTGAATATTGTGTTTCACTAGGAGTCAGGGTTCGTGAAAAATAAGCAATTGAGTGTTCCAGTTTATCTCCTAATTCTTGCTTCAGGACCGCACCTATTGCATAATTAGAGGCGTCCGTTTCAACTAGGAAGGGTCGACTAGTATCGGGTTGGGCCAAGATAGGAGCTTGTGTAAACTCTGTCTTCAGACAATGGGACGCCGTTTCTTGTGGTGTAGACCAGAGGAAGGGAGTGTCTTACTTCAGGAGAGCAACAATCGGTTGTACTATCTCGGAGAAGTTAGATATGAACTTGCGGTAGAAATTGGCAAGGCCCAGGAATGATTGAACTTGTTTCACGGAAGCAGGACCAGACAAGGTCAGTATGGCCTTCACCTTTGAAGGATCCATACCGATTCCTTCTGGGCTAAGGATAAATCCTAGGTAATGAACGGAGGTTACATGGAACAAACTTTTTTCAGGTTTGGCTAGGAGTTTGTGTTCTCTAAGTCTCTGCAAGACTGCCTTCACATGCTCTTCATGTTGTATAGGGTCCTTGGAGAAGATCAATATGTCATCCAGATATACAATGACGAAGAGAAACAACATGTCAGAAAACACCCTGTCCGTAAAGCGTTGGAAAATTGCCGGGACATTAGCTAGTCCAAAGGGCATGACTAGATATTCATAATGGCCAAAGGGTGTTCTGAAGGCGGTTTTCCATTCGTCCCCTTCCCGGACACAAATCAAATGATAGGCGCCCCTGAGATCCAACTTGGTGAATATTACCGCGACTCTCACGGCTTCCAGGATGTCCGAAATCAAGGGTAACGGGTACCGATCCTTGAGGGTGCATTGATTTAGGCCGCGATAATCGAGGCAGGGTCTGAGTTCCTTGGTATCCTTCTTGGGAACAAAGAATAGGGAAGCATCAGCAGGAGATTTTGAAGGTCTTATGGTGCCATTTTCAAGGTTGGTATCCAGGTATTCTCTTAGGGCCTTTTTCTCGGGTTCGGAAAGGATGAACATCCTGCCAAAGGGAATCACTGTGGAGGGCTCTGTATCTATTGCGCAGTCTTCAGGTCTGTGTGGGGGTAAGGCCTGGACTATGGCAGTTGAAAACCCATCAGCATATCCTTGATAGGCCTCAGGAACGTGTATGACATTAGACACCATGAGTGATGTCTGTTGTTCCCTTGTTGGTTCCTTTGGGTGTGTTAACGGAGGTTCCAGGGATAGGCAGTGAGACATGCAAAACTCTGAGCCTAGGAATAGAGAACCCGCTGTCCAGTTGATATATCGATTGTGTTTCTGTAGCCAGGGCATACCCAAAACCATGGGGTAATGAGCTGACTTAATGATGTCAAACCTAATCAGCTCCTGATGGTGATTTATTGAAAGCTGGATCTCTTTGGACTGCAGGCTTTTGGGCCCTGTGCGAAGGGTCTTCCGTCAATAGCTTCCACAGGTTGCATGGTGCTTTGTGTCTCGTACGGAATTCGATGTTTAGTAACCCATTCTTGATCGATGAGTAGCAGTCTACCAGGGCCAAAATGGAATAGGTCTTATTCTTGGAGGGTGATAGAAAGGCTTGTAATATCACCAAATTGTTTTGTCCAGGAGAGTTCAAGGATGGAATTGATGTGGAGCAAACATCTCTCTCCCGAAGCTCTGCTCCATCTAGGATCGGGAGCTGGCGTTTCCCGAACGCCGAGGGGGTGCTAGAGGGCATTCCCTAACCAAATGCTTATCCGAGGCACAATATATGCACAAGCCCCTATGAATTCTTCTCATTCTCTCTTGCGGGGAGATGGGTCCACGAAAGGCCCCAATCTGCATGGGCTCTGGTTTCGTGACTGGGCCTGGGTTGGTATATGTTCTGACGGTATTCTCAAATGATCCCTTGGGAGGAATTCCCCTGCTTTTTTTCTTTTCTGTCTTTCTTTTCTGGATACGGAAGTCAATTTGCATGGCAAGATCCATTAGTGCCTGGAACGAGCTTGGTCGTGCAACTCTGGCCAGCTCATCCTTAATCTCTTCGTTCAATCCTCTCCTGAACAGGGTAAAGCTTGCCTCAGCGGACCAGTTAGCTTCCTTAGCCAACTGTTTAAATCGCGTCACATACGTGAGCATATCCTGGGAACCTTGCTGAAAGTCTAACAGGCGTTCCTAGGCGCTGTAAACCTGCTCCGGGCGGTCAAACATGTTTCTAAGGGCCTGTATAAACCCATCATAGTCGTCCAAGAGGGCATCACTGGTGTTAACGAGGGGAGTAGCCCAAGTTAAGGCATTCCCGGAAAGATGAGAGATTATAAAACCCACCTTGGCCCTGGGGGTCGAAAAGTAATAGGGCTTGAAGGTAAAGTGGACCAAGCACAAATCCAGGAATGCACGAAGGGTCTTTGCTGAGCCATCGTATTTGTCCACGATGCTGCCCAGTAAGACACTTTCTTTTGTAGCTGAATCCCGGGATAGGACCAACTGTTTGGGAGCGGCGTTCTCCGCCTTTAAATTCTGTACCTCGGTTGATAATTCCTGCATACTACGCATCAGGCCCTGCACGGCAGCCTCCATATCAATATCAAGTTCGGTCGGGTGGGGTCTCAAACTGTCAAGGAGTTCCCCCCTTCTCACCCGAGTCCATTCTTTACTGGTGTCCTTGGTCGATGCCTTCTTGCGGATAGACCGGGTCTTGAAGAAGGCTGCCCAATTCTCTTCCGAATCCAGAATGCGTTCAGTTTCCGGGACGTCGAATCCAGGAATCCAGGAGGCAGTGGAAGCACGCTAGCCAGGAATCCAGGAGGTAAGTAGAAGGGGGAGGACTAGGAAGGGATAGCGGGATTGGAAAAAGGAGAAGAACCACGAGCTACGGAGCACACGTCTGGTCGCTACTTCGCAATAGCATTGAAACGCGCGGAGCCGCGGAAGGTGTGGTCTATTAGTAGAAAAGGCTACGTCCAGCGCATGGAGCGAGAAGGGATTACGCTGGACGGCCATGTTGGGAGTATTAAGGAGTGCAAGCCTGCTGTGACAGGGACCAAGAAGCCCAAAAGGGGCGCACTCTGTGATTCATGACAGAAGTCTTTTCTCAGTGCAGGTTTGTAAGTTTTCTCCACCTGCTTTGGTAAAGGTGTTGACAGCTCGACGCCTGTCATCGACAGTTTCTTTGCGATCAATGCTGTCGATGTTGTCATCACTGGAGACGTTGACGACCTCGACTCCAACGACATTGGTGGCCTCGACAATGATGGTGTCGATGAAGCCTTTTTTTGCAGACTTGGTCCTTAAAGGGCTAAACTCTCGACTCGATGGAGTCTTCAACGACATTTCGTCGGGTCAAGGCCTCGACAGCTCTCGATGAGTTGATGGCTTACGTACCGGGCTCACAGGATTTAGCATTTGCCTTCAGTTTGTTGCCTTTTGCAGCGCAACCAGAGCATGGCTTCTCTCCTGGTCCTTCGAGAGGGCTGGGGCCTCCTTCTCGAATATCTTCAACATCTCTCTCCGAAACTCTTCCAACTCGGCAGGAGTAGAGGATTTCATCGGACATGAAATTCTCTCAGGAGAGGAATCACTAAAGGTCGATGGAGATCTGTGATGCCTCTTTTTCGACTTCTTAGTCGAAGATCAAGAATGGTGAGACCCACTCCTGCAGCAAGATCGTTTTTTAAATGTTTTTCTCAGAGGAGAGTCTCCTCTTGACTTATCAGAAGATCGGATTTTAGATTGGGATGAAGGGGATTTCGAGGGGGTCCTACCGGCTGCTAGTTTCCCCTTATTCTCTTTTAGAGCCTTACCGGTCATTTTCTGACAGGAGTCGCAGTCAGCTGTTCGATGGTCTGTGCCCAGACACCACAGACACACTCAATGAGGGTCAGTGATCGAAATTTTGACACAGCAATCAAGGCATTTCTTGAAACCTGTCTTCTTTGTAGATGGAGCTGACGTTGAAGACATTTTTCAAAATGGAACTGAAGCCAATAGGCAATGTGCATGCTATATATTTACTGGTGAGGACGTTGTTCTTGAGACGAAGGCCCTCGAGGCACAGCGAGTCGATGGAATCGACGCACAGCGTCCTCTGCAGAAAAATCTTTTGCCGAATTTGCTGAAATTGGAAAAGATATATCAAAACTTGAGGAATATTTGGGAGGACACAATACATTTTTAAGGGAAGGATATGACAGCTTGTTACAGGGTTAAGGTGGGCTTCCAACAAATTGGCTTTCTGGGAGTTTCAGATCGAGAAATAGCACCTGTGATGAATCCCTAGATGTTGGCACTTTTCGCAAGGGGAGCATGAGGCCAGGGAGGAGTGGCCGCAACCCAATCATCACCCTGGCGGTGGTACAAAGTGGGAGGATCTCATGGGGAGAGACTCCCCCTCTGACATCTAGGGAGAACACAGTATGACCCCCCTCACAATCACCCCTCCTAACCCTACACCTGTGGGACACCCCAGTACTATAACCAACCATTCCATGTACCTGTGTAGGGCCAGTGACAAAAGAATCCACTGAGACGAAGAAGAGCGCAGGAAGCTCACTAACTGTCAAAGTACTGGGACAAAGAAGAGGAACGGAAACATAGGGAAGTCTCTGTGGAACTAAGAGCTACGCTCTACTGTTCTGCAAGGGAATGGACCTTACTACATAATAAAAACCAAAGAAGGACACCCCAGTACTATAACCAACCATCCCATGTACCTGTGTAGGGGCAGTGACAAAAGAATCCACTGAGACGAAGAAGAGCGCAGGAAGCTCACTAACTGTCAAAGTACTGGGATAAAGAAGAGGAACGGAAACATAGGGAAGTCTCTATGGAACCAAGAGCTACGCTTTACTGTTCCGCGAGGGAATGGACCTTACTACATAATAAAAACCAAAGAAGGACTGTTCTCTGAGGCAAGCCATCCAGGGGTGAGCGGGTGAGCCGTTCGGTGTGGAAGACCAAAGACGCTCGTGGAAGGGACGCTGGCGAGAAGATAGAGGCATCCCTATCCGGTCTGCTGAGGACCGACCAACTGGAAAGCTGGTGAATCAGAAGTCCAAACATGGGAGGAAGTTGGACCACGCTCGAGTGAAGACGCACATCCTGCAAGGAACTACAGGCTGCAGAAAGCTAAGCCAAAAAGCTAAGCAGAAGAAGAGAACAACCAAGACCAATCGGAGGACACTGATGACAACCCAAAATGTATCTCGGTTGCCTGGAAGGTTGTTGGGGGCCTAAGAGAGTCTAGGAAGACTCAGAAGAAGAGAGCAGAAAAGATGCTTGCAGCCAACTAATGTACTCTGCGCTCTTCCACATGCATGCCTTCTCTGCTCAAAGCCTCAAATATCAACCTTACCTACCATGGTAATGATCATAAAGGCACGTGTAACTGCAAATGCATGCTATCACTTGTTTAGCTTCCATCCTGTCTGCCACTACTGTATGCCTCACCAGTTCCTCTCCTATTGAACTAAGACTGCCGCTCTCCCAGCATTGCCTGTGTCCGTTCAGTGCCTGTATGAGCTGCTCCACATTCCTTAACAGTTCGCATTATTAATCGCTCGTGCTATTACGCACATCACCTGTGACCCGCAGCACTTCTCCGCCTCTTGTGCCCACCCGACTCTCATTATAACTGAAACTGCCCTTCTTGCACTATATCAGCAATTTCGATTTTAGCCTATGCTTGTCTGATATTGCACAACTGAAACTGCCTTTTTGCACCTTGCCAGTAATTTCGATTTTAGCCTATGCCTGCCTGATATTGCACAACTGAAACTGCCTTTTTGCACCTTGCCAGTAATTTCGATTTTAGCCTATGCCTGCCTGATATTGCACAACTGAAACTGCCTTTTTGCACCTTGCCAGCAATTTCGATTTTAGCCTATGCCTGCCTGATATTGCACAACTGAAACTGCCCTTCCTGCACTATATCAGTAATTTCGATTTTAGCCTATGCCTGCCTAGTATTGCATAACTGAAACTGCCTTTTTTGCAACTTGTCAGTAATTTGAACTTTAGCGTAGGCCTGCCCTGATGTATAACTGAAATTGCGGCTGTAATCTAATTGAAGTTGCCCTTCCTCTGCACCATATTAGCAATCTCGAACCAAGTACTTGCCCACCTTGCAGTACCAACAACTGAATTGCCCACTCTCTGCATAATATTAACTATGCTCCCTTGGCTCATTCTCACCATGTTCCCTTTTTGCATTATGAACAACAGCACTCCATGTAGCAGCAACAGCTACATACCATTCAACAATGGACTAGCTAAACTCGGCTGCCCTAGACACCATCCTATCCCCTGTCCCACACCCTTCCTCCCCTCCCTCCCACCATTCCCATACATTGCTCACCAACCCATCACTGCTAAGGTTAATACCACACCAGTTAATACCCTACCCAACCCAACACCACCAACCTTACCAAAGATGACTACAGAGCCACCAACCCCTTCCGTCCCAATCCATTAGGACACCGCCCCACAACCAACCCTACCCTCCATGACCGCAATAACAGACTCGGCGCTAGACTCCCCCCCACTTCCAGCAAGCTGCCTGCCACACCTATGACCAAGACTACAACTAAGGACAGCGCTAATGCCACTAACACGAAACCTCTAAAAGGTGCACTACTCAATGATAGATCCCTAGTAGCCCACCCCACCGAAATTGCCAACATTATCCTATCAGAAGACCTCGACTTCCTTGCTAATACAGAAACATGGTTACATGAAGCAGCAGGACCTTACCTCACTCTTGCTATTCCCGACAATATTCCATTCTCAGAGCAGACAGACCTAATGTTCGCAGAGGAGGTGTAGCAATTATATGCAAATCCTCTCTCGACCTCAGACCGATCACTTCCCCATCGCTAAATTCTTGTGAGTACCTCACCATCAAAGTACAAACTACCACTAAGAGTACAATTACTCTGCAACTAATATACAGGCCCCCAGGCCCCACAGGCTCCTTCGAGGAAGACATTACCACTCTCATAGCAGGGAATTCCAAGCCCCAATCCCAAAATATTATTCTAGGAGACTTTAATCTAGGGTATAATGACCCTAATGACACTCCAGCCGCCACTTTGGCTAACGCCCTATCCAAGCACAACTTCACTCAAATCATTACACTACCTACCCACCAGAAAGGTAGAACCATTGACTGGGTCGCAGCCCATAACTGCAATATCACCTGCAAAGCCCCACAACCTCTTGTATGGGCTGACCACTCCCTCATAATATTCGACATCAACCTAAACAATCCTAACCCCAAGCAGCGCCCCCTCGCACCAGCCTGCCTGACTAGAAACAAACGCAACATCACTGCGGAGACCCTCACTCCTCTGATCCCCCCCCTCCTCAACACACTCCCAGCCACAGATGACCTTAACCTTCTAGTCAACACTTACAATGATGCCCTAACTAGCGCCATTGATGCCATTGCCCCACTAAAGCTACGCAAAGGTAAACCTAGAGTCCATTTGAACCCTTGCTACGCACCGGAACTCAAAACTCTTAGAAAAAAGAAAGCCCAGATGGAAACCCTATGGAAAACTAACCCCTCAGCAGAAAACAAATCCAACCTCATGACCATTTCCTTCCACTACAAGAAAGAGATAATCCGCACCAAAAAGGAAGCCTACAATGTTAGAATAAATAATGCCCATTCCTCTGCTAAAGAGCTATTCACCATCCTGAAGGAATTAGAAAATCCCAACCCTCTGACCGATACTTGTGTGAAGGACAAGCCATGGTGCACCAGCATCCAAAATGCCCTGGCTAACAAAATCACTGGTCTTCAAAACAAAATTGAGTCCAAAAGACTACAACTCTCAAACAGTAACGCCTTCATACCTAGCACACCCACCCCGACCAGCAACACTTCTGGCTTCACTTTCAAAATGGTCACTATACCCGAAATCCAAAAAATCATAGCATCCCTCTAACCATCTAATTGCAAAGGGGACAGTTGCCCCACCCAGATCTTCAAAGATGCTGCGCGAGACTTAGCCCCCTTAATCTACAAACTAGTAAACCTATCCTTTTCGACCAACTCTGTACCTAACAACTTGAAACAATCATGGGTTCTCCCCCTTCTAAAAAAACAATCTCTCGACCCTGCCATTCCCACCAGCCAGGCCCATCACCACGGTCCCCTTCCTACTAAAAATCCTCAACAGAGTTGCCTACCTGCAAATTCAAGATTATTTAGAGTTCAATCAACTGCTAGACCTGCGTCAATCTGGCTTTCGTCCTCAACACAGAACAGAAACTGCCCTTGTTGACCTCAAAAGTCAGATTGATGACATCAAGGACAAAAACAAAGCATCTATCCTACTCCTCCTAGACCTCTCAGCAGCCTTTGATTTGGTTGACCACAAAATACTCTGCAACCACCTCTCATCTGCTGCCCACTTCTCCCCCTCTGCTGTCATGTGGATACAATCCTTCCTAGCCAACGGAACCATGAGAGTCTTCTCATCTGTGGCTGCAGCAGACCCCATCCCCATCACCTGCGGTGTCCCACAAGGGTCCTGCGTCTCCCCCACCCTCTATAACATCTTTACAAAACCTCTCTTTGATAAGCTGGACCATCTGGGTGTCACCTACAGCAACTATGCAGATGACACCCAGATACTCCTCACCATCACTGGCAACTACAATACAGACGCCACCAGGATTAACAAAATCTTCACCATCATTCAGGCATGATGGCCACACACGGCCTCTGCCTGAATGATGAGAAGACTGAGCTCCTCCTAGTCGGATCCCCTAATAACTTACAGAAACTTAGTCCCAATTACTCCAACTTTATCATAGATGGCAACATCATCCCTTTCGTGAAAAATGTGAAAACCCTAGGCTTCTACCTCGACGCCAATACCAACCTCTCCAAAAAAGTTAATATGACCGCCTCAGCCACCGCCTACACTGGAAAAAAATTAGGGCCTGCAGACCTTTTCTATCCACGAACAGCTGCCTCATTCTGGCTAGGGCCCTCATACAATCGAAGCTTGACAATTGCAATAGCCTCTCCCTTGGTGCCAGCCAAGCTATAATCAAGAAACTTCAGATCCTCCAAAATAATGCGCTGAGAGCAGCATTAAATATTCCCATGAGAGAGCACATCTCCCACATAAGAATATCCTGCAAATGGCTATCCATTCAACAAAAAAATCGATTTAAAAACCCTCTGCCTTACCTATGAAGCCCTAAACCACCTAGCCCCCCCCGTACCTCACCAACAAACTCACCTTAAAACCAAACACAAGAATCACTAGATCCTCTAATACTCTCTGCCTCACCGTGCCCAGATTCACGACCAAAAGAGCTGGCGGCTCGAGTTTCACTGTCCTTGCCCCTCAACTTTGGAACACCTTGTCGCTGAATATTAAATTGGCCAAAACCTTCCAATTGTTCAGAAAATTAGTCATTAGTTGGCTTCTGGAGAAGACAACCCTCAGATAGACTAAGCCTATTACTAACTGTATATATTGTACATACTCTGAAATGTTTAACCGTGAAATCTGACTACCTGCTTGTACATACTGCATATGGCATATTACCGCCACAATTGTATAATTGCAATTATTTTCTATATATACTGTAATACTGTAACCATGTAACCTGTCCTTAAGCACCCATTTACCCCTGGGTCTGGAGCGCTATACTAAATAAAATAAACAAACAAACAAACCCCCATAGAAGGGGCAAGAAGGGAACCCCTGGGTGAGAACACAGAGATAAAGACAGGTCTTGCGAGAGAAGAAGTACAAATCATCTTCTTTGTGGCAGTACCGGGCAGGAGAGTAAACCAGGTGTGCCAAACCAGAACAGTATAGAAACACAGATCTGGGACCTGAAAACACAAAAGAAAAGCCCTACAATTCATCTTCTTCATTACAGTACTTGGTTAGTGAACCAAGTCTGTCCAATGAACTAAGAGTGAGTAAAGAGAACTTCGTAAATCATCTTCTTCATGACTGTTCGTGGCAGGATAGTAGACCAGGTCTGTCCAATGAGCTGAATAGAGAAATGCGGGTCTGTGACCCACAATCTGAACATGCAGGAGAGAGTGACCCTCTTCGTCGTGACTCTACTTGGCAAGCCAGAAGACCAAGTGGGCTATACTTGGGCTATGCTGAGGAAACCTGGGTAAAGGATCATACATGTACATGAACTGTTGAGAAAGAAGGAAAACAGTGAAACAAGGATCACCAGGGGAAGGAGGTCATTTCCTTCTGGGTACTGCTAAGTGTGAAGTGATTGTGAAATCAAGATACCAGAAGAAGGGAGTCATTCTCCTGGTAGTGCTACATCTACAGGAAATGCGACAATCGGAGAGAAACAGTGAAATCCAAAGAACAGGAGAAGAGAGTCATGTTCCTGGTAGGTGAATCCACAAAAGGATCAAACCACAGAATATTGTGATCTAGGGAAAGGAAGTAATTTGCCCTGGGCTGAGAACTTTTCTGATGCAGTGTCATACAAGATTGATAATCCCTTGCCTGAGAGTTATTGGGAACAGGGGAAGAACTTGCAAAACAGGACTGTCCTACCCAATCCAGTAGAAGGGATTCATCTCTGGACCAAGAACATTGATGCAACCTTCTAGTTTAGTTATAAGTGTAAGGGACAGAGTTAAAGATGTTGACACAGGACGGTGGACTCTTTAGTTTACAAGGGCATTATGACAGACGCATTAGTATTTTAGCTGAGGCAGGCAAACCCCTCATCGAAGTAGGGGAAGTTAGGTTTTCTCTTTATTTTGTTGGTGAATAAAGGTCTATAGCAACCACCATGTCACCTGTGTTCCAGTCTCCTCCTTCTGCGCCCTTACACATCCACATCCCTGAAACTGAGACTGCAGTGCATGATTTAACTGTACAGATAAGTATCACTCTGTTTTAGGTAGCCCAAAGTAATATTTAAATTCTTGTAATTAAATTATTTTACTATTAAAAAGAAGACAAACCGCTGTGTTAATCTTTTTATCCATCCAGAAATTGGACATTCCCATTTTTTCAACTAAATTTAGGTTCCTCCAAATCATGGCCCTAAGAGTGACTATGGCCCACCGCAAAGCTCTCATAGATTCCTGCTTAACCCTAATGACTCATTGTGAGGCCACTGGTAATAATTGCATCTTTATGCCCCATATAGAGCATGCAGCTGGGGTGCCTGGGCCCATCAATTCACATCAAGCCTTATAAATGGCCTTACAGGACTGACGTGCAGTCATTCAGTGGCTACTAGCAATCTGCATACCCAATATTATATTTTTATATCTGGGAGACTTATTCTCCAATACCAGACAGAGTTACAGAGTATCCTCAATGCTATACAAGGTTGAGAATGATACCACAGGATGTTTCGTGACACACTTTCAATTTTATCACATTGGGAATTCGAATTCGGTGTCCTGACGGATATATAAATATCTATTTAAGTAGTGCAGATATACCTAAAAGGGACAAAGGCATTGTCGCCTAATATGGTGTATCCATCCAAAAGTGTTTTGTAATTGCCTCTAAATTTCATTGTAAAAAGACGTCTGAGTCTTGATGAATAGATATTTGAAGGTGTCATCTGCAATTTGGAATTTTCAATTAACCAGCACAGCTAAGACTCCTCCCTGGACTCCATTGTGGACCTTGAGCAATTACCGCAGGTGGCAATCTACCTGCAGTAACCCCCCCTAGTTTATGGAGGTAAAGTGAAAAAAGTCCCATGAGCCGTGTCCTAAAAGTATTATCCCCACTTTACCTCCACACTCCTGGTAATGCGCTTTTAGCACCACTTTTTTAGTGCACCAACATACCCTTAATGACCCCATGTCTACTTATGATTAACTCAAATGAGTGCCTTAGTGTCAGGAGGAGAGCGGATGAGAGTGTTACACGTGTTGTGACTCGGCTGCCCCTGGTGCTTTACTCTGGAAATGTTAGTTGCTTCAGTGTTTGTGGTCGGGTATTTTGCGATCTGGAGGAACATAAATGCTGCAGAACACCTTCTGCATGGTAGGCTTCATTTTGCATAAAATGATTTTTGTGTGTAATTTGTTAAGTGTAAATAACACACTCTTTAAAGTTTATCTCAGTACCAAAGTACAGAATTTATAAAAATCCAATAAACGCCCAAAGAACGGCCCTAACGATATATATTTTCTGCATAATCTTGCACTTAAGTGTTGATGGATATTGCTTTAATGACATAGAATGGGTTTGGGGTAGGTTATTTAGCAACATAAAATGATGTTTAGGTTTAGGTCTAAACCTAAGTTAGCAAAGTGGGCCAATTTCTAATTCTTCACCTTGAATAAGACAAATTGCCTTTCCTCAGTGAATATTGAAGAGACCTAGTTGATACTATCAACATTACTGTGCTGCCGAACAACCTAATCCATTGTCCAGTAGCCTGACGGCCTAGGCACCGCTGCTGGAGGAAGGCAGGCATCACCAGCTTTATGGTGGAGTCCTGGTATTCTGGGAAGCAGAAGTGCCATAACTAACATGCAAGAGGCCTAGAGGGTATCAGTGACCACATGCTGTCAAACCCGTGAGTGGGGTTTGACATGTGGCGTAGGAGCTTCGGCATTCTTTGCCACAGAGTCCCCTTTTCTCTTCTGATTTATCTCTCACCTCCTACAAACAACACTACTCTGTTCCATTTATATTTCCCACATTGCTGAAGGATAGGATCTAAGGTATATTTGCAGGAAAGAGTAGTGTCATAGATGATCATGGTGCTTACCCTAAACACTACTCTCTATGCATCCCCTCCACTTTAAGGGAAAGAGAATTATGCCAATTCAAGAGAGAGGGGAAACGAGTTAAGTTTGGCATAAGTAAATAAGTGAGAATGCCAGCAAGCAAAATAACTATGGCCCCCACTTCCATGACACCATCACGTAATGAAAGTACCAAGAAGAATAGCACACATATACCAGATGGAGAATAAATTAAGCCTACCAGCTGCCACTTCAACCTCAACAAAATGGTACCAACATGGTGAGGTCCCTACTCCGCAAGACGAGCCCAAACCGCAGGCAAGTGAAAGGCTGATGGCTTTAGCAAATTATGGCCGTTCGAATAATGGCATAGAAGCAGTGAAGGATGGTGAGGATGCTGTTTATAATCAATCATCTTATGACCTTCCTGCACAATACGAAACTATTTGTGGATAGTAGAACAGAGAATAACTCGTTGATGCTCTGCCTGGAGAATGTGCAGCATTAGAAGGACAAGCTAGCAGTACTATGGACTGCATGGTGTTAAAAAGCAACCACATTAATGGCCACTTAAAGGCAGGATAAAATTAAAGGCTTACAGAGCTCGCCAATGAGTGGGAGCTTGCCCTACTTGCCTCCTTTGCGTTGGTATCTGGAGCTGACCAAGACTGGTGAGTTTGTGGGGCGAATGTTCTAACCAACAATGACTTCATCAAACAGAAGCGGTCAAAATGAAGATGACCAAAGGGGCAGTGGGATATGTATACAAAGGAAGGACTATCTTCAATCTTATCTATTCTTTGCATTGAATCACATGTTGACGGGACGTGGTCTGTAAACAGAAAGCTATGACGCAGTCTCCAAAAAGGAAGATGTGGTTTTTCAAAAGAAAATACCTGCTCTATGCAAGTTTAAGAAAAGGGAGATCATTATTATGTATCAGAATAGGATATATCCAGGCACTTTGTCAATTCTCTTTAGAGAATATGCAATGTGTTTATTTGGTCTGATTACATGAAGTTAACTAAAAAATAATTCCAGCGGGAATCCCGAATTTCTTTTGACCTTCTCACTCAGAGAGGACATATCCTGCAAGCACAGGGCTTTTGCACTGACCCCGGAATATACATTTGAATGCAATCTTTCCATAAACATGCCCAATGCAAGAGGAGCAAGTGCCTCTATAGGAAAGCAGGAATGAAAACTTGCACCAATTTCTCCTCCTTATCAGCCATCAGACACAAGCATAATATCAAGATGATAACATGCTTTACTTTTTGCCTATATGAAGAGCAGAAGAAGCGCTTTAAATTGGCAAAGGAGGAATGATGTGATGCTGGACCCTCCGACACCCCTCGGTTATGAAGGGAGTATCACTACACCTCTGAAGAACAGACCTGGGGTGCAAGCCCCGTCTTTCCAAGGGGCTTGGCCTGAGCATGATCAGCCACAGGGAAGGCGAGGCGTGTACAGAGCTGCATAAAGGTTTTAAGGATGTTCTTCCATACCAGGATATCTTTGTCCAGGAGGAAAAGCGGGCACAGTACCATAGATGGGTAGCAATCACACTTGGCCCATTGAAAGGCTTAACATATAATTCTATATAAATCTCAAAAAAATACAAAAATACAAATACCATAGAAGAGGTTTCTGGGGTTGGTGCAGACACTCTGTAGATGGCGTTTAGCACTGGTTTGGCTCAGGTGCCCTAGTGCAGGCCACCATTGATTCTTTAAGGAAAGTGCTTACTGCGATGCTTTCCAGGGCACATATTTTGCAATTATAGTTTTGTCATTCAGGCCAAAAGTCATCCGATTGCATGATAAATGGCATTTGTGTACTAATTGATACTCTGCTAGAGGAACACCTTCTCCATTATGTGCACCTAATTAGTGAGTTGTTTTTGTTGACATTGGGGAAAAAAGATTAAAAAATTGCATTGGTACGGAGGTAGGGACTGTGCAACACATTCTGAGTGAGTCTAGGAAAAGCGAAGGGTGAAAATACTAATGGCAACCCATCAATCTTCTCTGGATATCACCGGTGTTTTCTTTTTGTGAAACACCGGTTCTCACAAAAAGAACCAACCAATTATCTTCACTTCTGAAAAAAGTACTGAAACTCAACAGCTCAGGCAAACTGATGGAAGACTAGGAAACACTCTTCATCTCCTCCTGTAGGCGGCTTCCACCTGAATGAAATGTGCTTCTACAAAAGCATAAAATCATAAGGAAATTGCAACATGCATCCAGCACTAAAAGTAATTTTGTTGATAGAGCTCTTTCAACTGGATATAAGTGAAAGACATTTTTGGTGCTGAAAGTTATCTTCGGGTGGAAGGATACGGAATCAATCTCTGGTCAAACTTAGTTCTGTATCCGCTTGCACTCTCCACCTCTCAAAGGAGAACACTAATCCACGTTATATTTCAATGTGTGTGATTTTTAGCATTTGTATTTTATATTCATATTGGTTCAAAGCATATTTTAGATCTAATATGCTCTTCATCAGATGTTAACATATCCCAAAATTGCATTCTATTTTAATTTCATCCATGGAAGTGACAATATAAAAGTTTCTTATATCCATAAGAACTGCAGATAATATTAAAATGTTCTAGGACCCAGAAAACATGTTACAATTTCTGTAGAAGTGATGTAATAATATCACCTACAGGGATGAACAGCAGGGAATTCCTTATTCTCTAAATGAGACCATACATGACTATGCTTTTCGTTAGAACATTTCTCATGGATTTGACACTTTGAGGGTAATTCATAGAATTCAGCGTACAAGTGGCGCACGCGGCTGGCGCACAGTGTGCGCGTGCGAACCCCTGCGCCAGCCGCGTGCGCTAAAATCCATTTCCGCGCACAGCGTATTCATGGATTCAAGCCACCAAAACCAGCCGTGGCGCACAGTGGCGCAGCGACCCTGCAGCAGCGCCAGTTACGCCCCCAAGAATGCCTCTCGCGCAGGGAAAAGCCATCAATATACCCAATCCAGCGCAAAGGGCTGCGCTAACCCTGTACCAGCCCAGCAAGCGGGCTACGTGTATCACTGGGGTGCGCGGGAAGTACCTCACGCGATTGGCCCCGTGCGAGCAGGGTACGCGTATTTCAGGGGTGCGCGGTAAGTTCCACAAGCGATTTCATCATGGTACGTGTATTTCAGGGGTGCGCGGGAATTACCACACGCGAATGGGCCCGTGCGAGCAGGGTACGCGTATCTCAGGGGTGCGCGGGAAGTTCCACACGCGATTCCATCAGGGTACCTGTATGTCGGGGTGCGCGTGAAGTTCCACACGTGATATCAGCAGGGTACGTGTATTTCAGGGTGCAGGGGAAGTTACACACGCGATTTCCGCAGGGCACGTGTATTTCAGGGTGCAGGGGAAGTTACACACGCGATTTCTGCAGGGTACGTGTATTTCAGGGGTGCGCGGGAATTTCCACACGCGATTGGGCCCGTGCGAGCAGGGTACGCGTATCTCAGGGGTGCGCGGGAAGTTCCACACGCGATTCCATCAGGGTACGTGTATTTCAGGGTGCGGGGGAAGTTCGACACGCGAAATCAGCAAGGTACGTGTATTCCAGGGGTGCGCGGGAAGTCCCACACGTGATTCCATCAGGGTACGTGTATTACAGGGGTGTGCAGGAATTTCCACACGCAATTGGGCCCGTGCGAGCAGGGTACGCGTATCTCAGGGGTGCGCGGGAAGTTCCACACGCAATTCCATCAGGGTACGTGTATTTCGGGGTGCGCGTGAAGTTCCACACACGATATCAGCAGGGTACGTGTATTTCAGGGTGCAGGGGAAGTTACACACACGATTTCTGCAGGGTATGTGTATTTCAGGGGTGCGCGTGAAGTTCCACACGCGATATCAGCAGGGTACGTGTATATCAGGGTGCAGGGGAAGTTACACACGCGATTACAGCAGGGTACGTGTATTTCAGGGGTGCGTGGGAATTTCCACACGCGATTGGGCCCGTGCGAGCAGGGTACGCGTATCTCAGGGGTTCGCGGGAAGTTCCACACGCGATTCCATCAGGGTACGTGTATTTCGGGGTGCGGGGGAAGTTTCACACGCGAAATCAGCAGGGTACGTGTATTCCAGGGGTGCGCGGGAAGTCCCACACGCGATTCCATAAGGGTATGTGTATTCCAGGGGTGCGCGGGAAGTGCCACACGCGATTTCAGCAGGGTACGTGTATTCCAGGGGTGCGCGGGAAGTTCCACACGCGATTCCATCAGGGTACGTTTATTACAGGTGTGCGCGGGGAGCACCACACGTGAATTGCACGTGTGGGTCCTCCCAGGTGTTCCCTCTACACCCTCCACGGCCCCTGCAGGTGGCTCACACCACAGGGGCCTACCCTGCACATGTCCTGCAGGCACACCATCCACCATGGCCATGACCCCCAGCCAACCCACATGTCAACTTGCACTACTGCCCACCAACGCATGTCCCCTCTGCACCCCCAGTCACCAGGGGAACCCTCCACCAGGCCCCACCCATGTCTCCCACCACCCCCACCCCCCAGCAGTGCAGGGGCACCCACCACCAGGCCCCAACCCATGTCTCCCACCACCCCCACCCCCCAGCCACCAGGGGCAGCCTCCACCAGGCCCCCACCCATGTCTCCCAGCACCCCCACCCCCCAGCACTGTGGGCCACCTGCCAGCAGGCCCCCCCCATGTCCAACTCATGTTCCCCACCACCCCCACCCCCCAGCACCGTGGGGCACCTGCCAGCAGGCCCCCACCCATGTCCAACTCATGTTCCCCACCACCCCCACCCCCCAGCACCGTGGGGCACCTGCCAGCAGGCCCCCACCCATGTCCAACTCATGTTCCCCACCACCCCCACCCCCCAGCCACCAGGGGCAGCCTCCACCAGGCCCCCACCCATGTCTCCCACCACCCCCACCCCCCACCCCCCAGTCACCAGGGGCAGCCTCCACCAGGACCCCACCCATGTCTCCCACCACCCCCACCCCCCAGAAGTGCAGGGGCAGCCTCCACCAGGCCCCCACCCATGTCTCACACCACCCCCACCCCCCAGCACTGTGGGGCACCTGCCAGCAGGCCCCCACCCATGCCCAACTCATGTTCCCCACCACCCCCACCCCCCAGCAGTGCAGGGGCAGCCTCCACCAGGCCCCCACCCATGTCTCCCACCACCCCCACCCCCCAGCACTGTGGGGCACCTGCCAGCAGGCCCCCACCCATGTGCAACTCATGTTCCCCAGCCAACATGTCATCACAATCTAGATCCCTGGTCCCTATGGTCAGCCTCCAAATGCAAAACACCCACCCGAGTACTGCATCCACCCACTCATAATTTGCAATTACATCAAAGAACACCAATTGCAAGTTCCGAAACAAACACATTTCCCTCACATACACCCAATGGGTGTCAGTGAATCTCAAAACACATATCATGAAAATGCATGAAACCAATGGGATACCACATATTGAAGTTCACCAAATAAAATATGTATTAAAGGAAACATAAATAGAATAAAAAATGAAGAAACAGAAACGTGAATGTACAAAAATGAAAAGAAGCATGTCCGTTAAAAAAAGCAAAACCAAAAATAAAACTCCAAAGTAATGTTGTCCAAAGTCAATGTCCACAAAACAAAATCCAATGGGAAATAAAAAAGAAAGCCATAGCTCCATGGTTAAAAAGTGAAAAAAAAATACAATCCAACTGCTAACTATTTACATGGGAACAAGCCAGGGTCCATTATCCCAACAAAATAAAGGAAACCTATCTAACTACACTAACTAATAAAATAAACTATATACAAAAATGTGGCCAATGTCCGAAAGGTCCAAATAAAATAAAAACAAAAATGAAACCTAACACTACCTACATAACTATGTACAAGGGCAGTGGGCTAGTTTCACGGCTCACTTGTGGATGTCCCGGGCCAGGGCATCATTGAACTCCTCCTCAATGTCCCGGAGGCGGTCCTCCTCCATGGCCCCGAGGGTCCGCAGTGCCGCCGACGTCTCCACCTCCAAACCCCTGCGGATTGCCTCAAGGCACTCGGCCCGCCTCAGGGCCCTCCGCATGGAGTTCTCCGCCCTGACCATTGTGAGCCGTGCCTCTTCCGCCCGCTGCCGCTCCGCATCTATGGCGTGGCCCAACCGCTGCCACACGGAAGACACTCTCTGTCTTGGGTCCTCCTGCCCCTCCGATGTCGAAGGCCCCGAGCCTTCATGGCTCCCACCACGTTGCTGCTGCTGCTGTGCCTCTGCCCGTGCACTGCCTCCTGCTGCCTGCACATCCTCCGCTGGCTGGGGTGCAGTTGTTGATGTGGCCACCCCTGCTGGACGTCCGACTCCTGACTGTGGCAGGGATGCCTCCTCCACCAGCCTGGCTGCAACGTCAGAGGCAGCTCCACAGGGCACCCAGGTGACTGATGGGTGGGAAGATGGCACAGAGGACGACTGGCGCATAGGGGGTCCAGTTGAGGAGGGGGTCGGAGCAAGCCCCATCAGACGGAGGAATACGGCCTGGGTGACCTGTCCCAGCAGGCTGACGTGGTCAACGAGCCATTCGAGATGACTTGCAGTCTCTTCATGAAAAGACTCAGGTCACCTCGCATGGCCCGTTGACGCGACGCCACACCAGCCAGGACAGGCTCAACCCGGACCTGGTAGCCACGTCCGCAGGCAGAGGAAGGCCAGTTGACGTGAGCTCATCCCCTGCCTGAAAACGGGTCTGGACGTAGGCATCCCTGCTGGTGCAAGATGATGCAGGGACAGGATCGGGGACAGGATTGCACACAGGCACCTCCGCGGCGGCCTGTGCTGCCTCCTGTCCCTGGTCCTGCACTGCACCACTAGCACCAGTGGGATCCCCACCTCCAGACCCCATCTCTGGTGCTTGCACAGCCTCCTCCTCCACCAAACCCCCCACCAACCTGGATGACTCCGTGCCATCTTCCCCTGTTGGGCCCTGTGGGGTCCCAGCTGCCCCTTCTGCTGCCGAGGAGTCCAACTCCAACCTCCGCCTCTTGGACCTCCCCCCGGCAGCTGCGGCCTGGGACGCGACACCGGACTACTCACTCCCCGACGAGATGACAACCTGGGAGGGGAGCCGGGCCTTGCGTCTCCGGCTGGCCGTCGGATCCCCGCCGCTGTGCTCCACAGCACCTTCTCCGCCCTCTTCATCAGTTGACGCTGCAGACAGGGAGAAACAAAACACAGGCATCAGGGCACTGTACAATGGACACATACACACATGACAGTTGTACATGAGTGGCATTGGCAAACCTCAGACATGTCATCACAATCCCCAACACACATGTCATTACAACTCGCACACATGAGCTATACCAGAGCCATATCGCAACTGCCACCACCATCCATACATATACAACAGCATGAGCAGCCAAAGGTGAGCCAGACATCACATGCAACACAGGAAGTGCACCACACATGTACACACACCAACCCACTTGCATGCATGTGTACACCTCTGCCAAGTGTCGCACTGTTCAGACGGGCATCCATGTCACATCTGCCAATCAGGCTTCCACATACCGCTGTCACATGCATCCATGTTGCATCACTGTTGCACCCTTGTCAAATACACACACATGCACATGTACACAGTGCTGATACATGCAGCCAAAAACAACATACATGCTTGACATCACGTACATGTCTACTTACATACACATTCATCCAAACATGTGTGCCCACACAACTGCATTTGGCATGCAAGCCTACACACACAAGCACCATCCATGTCTCACACATTACAGCCCTCGCATGTGTCAGCCCCACGGCCCTGTACACCCCCACCCATACTCGACCCCATACAAACAGATGTGCAACCTGCACACTACTGAATAATCACCACACGCACTGCTCACAATCAGGATGCATGTACACTCACCGCTCGACTCCAGACGGGTCTGCTTCTCAAGGACCTGGACGTGGAGCGCTGGGGATATGCGTTCCAGGACCCTCATCTGTTCTTCCGACAAGTGGCCCCGGCGCCCCTTGGCATCCGCTGCCTTCAAGAGGCGCCGGGCCTTGTTCAGGGTCCTGGACCTGAAGTCCTCCCAGCGCTTCTTGACATGTTGTAAGTCGCGGACTGCCACCCCCTCCGCGTTGATGGCAGTCACGATGTCAGTCCAGATCCGAGTCCGTCCTTCCTTGTCGGCGCGGGAACTTCCGAAGAGGGCATCATACTGCCCCAGGACTTGCTCCACCAGGACACCAACTTCGGTGGCACTGAAGCTGGTGCCCCTCTGCCTCTCTGGCCGGGGGTTGTCAGTGGTCCGAGATGGTGTTTGCCCCGACATGACAACCCCAGAGGCAGGAGTGGGTGGGCAACTGGGTCCTGGGGCTGGGCTGTGGAGCAATGGAATCCCAGTCGGGAGTCTTCGGTTCCAGCAGGGGTGGTCACAGCAACAGCACCCCTGGCTGATGTGCAGGCAGCAAATGGCAGGGCACGTGGGCAGCAGGCAGTCAGGCAGCAGCAGATGGCAGGTGGGAGCGTGCTCGGGGCTCTGGGGGGCAGTAGTTCGGCCTTCTGGGCAGGAGCGTGGTCTTCCGTGTGCTTACGCGTGGTCAGCTTGATACGGAGTGATTTGGCACGTGAAAAAATCTGCACGTCAGCGTGTAATTCGAGGAAAGGCCCTTAGCGCGTAAGCGCGTCTGCACGCATACGCATTTTAATTGGACAGAAGGCCCCTCAAGCGCAAGCGCCTCTGTGACGTGACGCGTACAGACGTGCATGGGCATTTCAGCGTGCGTGAAAAACTGCACGTCCGCGTGTAATACGAGGAAAGGGCCATGCGTGTAAGCGCGCGTGGAAACTGCACGTCCGTGTGTAATACGAGGAAAGGGCCCATGCGCGTAAGCGCGCGTGAAAAACTGCACGTCCGCATGTAATACGAGGAAAGGGCCCATGCGCGTAAGTGACGTGACGCGCGCGTGCGTTTCCCTCAGCACGGGTTAAAGGTGTACGTGCCTTTCGTGGAGACCGACGTGTGTTGCTGCTTCCTGTTGTTTCGCGCGCCATCACAACTTCACAGCTATCAAGGACGTATCTCTTCTTTTGGCGGGGGTATTGGCTACGCGTGTTTTTCTGCATCGCGCTAGTCAGACGGTGAGTCGCACACGCTCTTTTTCCCACTGCGGGTGCCCCTGTGTATCGCACCCATTTTCGATGTCATAGTAGCCTGCGTGTCCACGCATACGTGTTATTCGTGTTACTGGGTGCCACCGCGTACTGCGGGAGGTTGAATCCACGCACGTAGGCTGCAGGGTTGCGTGCACGGTTTTACTGCTGTTTTGGGGTGCCTGAGCGTTGCGTGACCCGTCACCACATCACCGGGGTCACATACAGCCTTGCAGGTGCAGGGGGGCTGTTAACATCTTGCTTCCCACCCCCTTCACCCCAATTGCCCAGGTCAATTGTGGTGTACACCTCCCATTGACACCACTCCATCTGTGCCAGCACTACTACATCTGTGCCATGGTTGGGAGGCCACCAAAGGTGAGGGGCGCCTCAGCTGGGTGTACTCCTCGTGGCGGGCGTGGTCGGGGACGTGGCCGTGGTGACCAGGGAGTAGGGGGACTCCAGGGTGTCCAGGGCAGCCACAGAGGGGGAAGAGGCAGGGGTGCGCCACTTGAGCACAATGTTGTGCCATGTGTCGGTGCAGCCATGCCACTACCCCCTGTGGTTCCGGGGGATGCAGCTCCTGCATCTGGCACTGGCACCCATATGACCCGGCAGTCCGTTCCATCGACTGCCACGGGCCCAAGGGTAATGGTAGCTGCAGGTGCAGCTGTGGACACCGCCACCCAGGCTCAGGGTCTGCCAGCGCAGGCTGCGTTGGCACTTGAAGAGCCCTTGGTAGATCTCCAACAGGCCAGGGGGGAAACCATAGGGGCAGGCCGGGCTGCTCAGACCAAGACACGTGTCCCTTGGGCAGTCATGTCATCTGCTGCCCCGAACAGCCGGGTGTTGGCAAGTGCAGGGGCAGATGCACCCAACAGCACCCCGGTTGTGAGTCTGTCAACCAGGACTGTTGCGGCCAACGACCCTGCCACAGCTGATGTTGCTGCACAGGGTCCATTAGTGGGCACCCAGCTGCCACTGACACAAGTTAGGCCTTTGGTCATCCCTCCACCTGCCACTCCCTTGGCTCAATCCACCGAACCCACTGGCCATACTGGTCAGGGCGGCATTAGCCAGCCAGGGTCTGCGCCACAGTCCAAGAGGAGGAAGGTTGCACCTACAGCACAGGCTGGGACCCCACACACAGCCACGACCTACTGCACGTCGAGGAAGAAGCCTTTCTGTAAGCAGGAACTGGACTTCCTCGTGGACTACGTGCGGGGCCACAGCCGTGACATGCTAGTGGGTGCCAATAGTCAGACCACGGCTGCCCAACGTGACACCCACTGGAAGCATGTTGCGGAACATGTCAGTTCATTCGGCCATGAGGTGCGCACGGCACAGGAGTGTAAAAAGCGTTGGAATGACATCAAGCGCAGCACTAAGGCCAAGCGTGCCTCAAATTACAACTTGACTCTGGTGACTGGCGGTGGGCCTGCACCAGAGGAGGAAGAACTCACTCCGCATGAGGCTCTCGTTGCGGAGTTCATACCACCTGAATTGGTCGAAGGAGTGGGAGAGAAGCTGGACTTTGATGCCCAGTCCAGTGAGTGTTGATGGGTGTTTGTTGAGGACGTGTGTGTTTCACTTGTGGGATGTGTTGTGCATGATTGCTGCTACATGTGACGTGTACATGGTTCTGATGTGTAAGTAATGCAATGCTACCGTCATGCAGGTCTCCTCTGCCTGCATGCGGGACTCCATGTAGGCATGCTCCCTTGCCCCTCCTCCGCCACTCTGCACCCCAGTTCCACCTTTGCACTGGTCTGCTTCAATCTTGCCAATGTGTACTTTCTTGTTCATGTGTCCTGTGTAGATGCTAACTTCCAGCGTAGAATCTGCCAGACATATGCCATGTGGTACAGCCTTAGTACTCGATGCAGGGTATCTCACTTGTACTGTGCATGGGTCAGATGTCCCGCAGGGACATGAGTGCCCATTCATGCTCCATGTGCATTGCACGCATGCCCCTATGTGTCCTTGACTGGATGATCACTGTAATATAAGTCCTTGGTTACATACATTGCCTGCCATCTCATCAGCCTTCCCATGTCAACTGTGGCTCAGTCCTGTGTTGCACACATGTTTAGGCTCTGACAATCTGTGTGGCTCACAGGCCTCAGCCTGTTCAATGGCCAATGACTCTGTCCAACTATTGTTGTGTCTTCTTCACACGTGGGCGGCCTCCGGAGTTTCCATCATGTGTCCTGCCCACTGTCCCAGCATCATTTGCAGTGTTGTAATTTGAATCACATTAAGCTATTGATGCCAGTCAACACTGCCTGTCAATACACAGGTGTATGGTCAGCCTTTTGATACCATGCTAGGCATCCCTGCTTTGGTACTGGGGTGGAGGGGTGCTTGAATGCACAATGCACGTGATGTCTGAATTTGACATTGCACTGCCTTCACATTTCCTGGCACACACCATGTAGTGCTTGTACATGTAGGTAGTGAGAGGCGTACACATTTTCTGCACTGCATAGACCCACTTCCATGGAAACTGCCACCTTTCAACAGGTCTGATCACAGAAGCTATTCAAAGTATACCCAGCATGCATGCCAGGTCATATGTTGTGTGTCACATGTCTGCCGGATGCCTTTGCTGTCGGTGTGTGTGTGTGTCGTGTGCTTCTGACATGTGTATTGACCTTTTTCTCTCTATTTTTCAGGTGATGACGCAATGGAGGCAGAGGATGGTGTTGTCATGCCAGACACAGGGTTGGTAACGCCACATCAACCCGGCACTAGTGGGGGTCGTGGGGTGGTAGGCCACGAAAACCCCCAAGTGCTGCAGTCCATCTTGTCTCTGGCTGCCTATGAGTCCAGCCTTGATGACGACTCTGACGTCCATGTTGAGTTGGATGAGCATCAAGTCGATGTGTCAGGGGTGAGTGATTCTGATGTGGACACTCCTCTGTCTGCGACACCTGCACTGAGGGATCAGACAGTCTTGGTTCCTCCGCCCGTGGTGGATCGGGACGCAGGGTCACCCTCCACACCAGTCACTGATGTGCCTGGGACATCACGTCGACGGGGGCATGTAGTCGTGCAGCCGCAGCCGGTGCCAACACAGCGAGGACCCCCGGTCCTTGGGTCCCGCAGGGGTCAAGCCCGGCAACGCGGTCGCCGCGCGCAACCGCTGTACACTGAGTAGGAGCAACACATGACTGCCAATTCCGAACGGCAAGGGGCAGCAATGGAGAACATCGCTGAGAGCATGGAGCGTGTGGCCCGATCTGTGCTCCCCACTGCTAGGCAGGTGCTTCTCCAGCAGCAGACGGCACGGTCCACGGCCCGCTCGCTCAGGCTGGGCATGGCGGCCTCAGACAGGGCACGCCAGGCTGAAATGTCGTCTCTGCGTCAAGCAATTGCTGCTCACGCAGAGGCGCACATGGATGCCCTGAGGGAGGAGTATGCTTCCCTCAGATCCACTCTGGGTGTCCTTATGATGTCCCAGAGGCAGCAGGCAGAGGAGAGGTTTGCACAGCTTGAGTGTACCATCTCGGCTGAGCTACAGGCTTGCCGGGAGGTGCAGCGGTTGTCCAGCCAGGCCTTGCAGGAGGAACTCCGTGTTACACGTGCTACCTTGCAAGAGGAAGCACGTGTATCACGGGAGGTTCTGCATGCAGACCTACGTCACATCGCCACACAGAACCAGACTTGCTGCCGACGAGGGGCAAGCTGCGGCTAGGCGTGGCCAGGCTACTGTGCCACGTCCTCCTTTCCAGGATGAGCCAGACTCGGACGACCGTCTATCTCCCACATAGGTCGTGCTGTGCAGGCGTTGAGCCCATGGAGGATTTTTTTTTGGCTCAGCATCATCGCATGTGGATGTTGAGCAGCACCCTGTACCTCCCCCCTCCTGGGTGCCTCCCCTCCCCCCCGGTCGTATGTGGCCATTTTTGATTTTTCTTTTAGTTTAGTTAGTTTCTGTTCTGTTAGTTTCTGTTTGATAGTTAGTTTAAATAGCTAATGTAGGTTTTCCATAGTTAGTGTAATTAGTTAATAGTTGATTTAGTTTAAAATTGCTAGTCTATTGTGCTTTCATGTGACGGTGCGGTGCTTTGTGGCTTTTGAAGGCATCCACTGTCTGTTCCAGCTGGGCCCTTCATGGTTGTCTTGTGTATGTGTTTGCTGCTTGGGTTCCTTGACTCACATATGCCACTCCTGCCTCCCTTATCCATGGGCTCGCAAGGATGGTTCGGTGTTACAGCATTTTACACAAGGGCTTTGGACTGTCATATCTGTGGCATGTCTGGTGCTGTGTGACTTGTGTTGACACCCCTAGTGGGGATGATTTAGGTGTCATTGTCCACTGTTCAGCTTTTGCTAGATGGGGTGTGTCATGATTAATGCTATGCATTGTGTAGTATGTTTCATATCTTTCCTGTACATGTGCTTGTTGCAAATCATCCTGTAGATAGTGTTCCACACTTTGGAGGTGAAAGACGGACTGATGGTGTGATTTGTGATGTGACTCTCTGACATGGTCAAGTAATGAGATGCCTGATGAGACACACACAGATGACTTTGAAGCATTAATCATGTGTTTCATGCCCTTTCTGCAGGGGGATGAGCCTCCAGAGCACCTTTGCCAGCAGACATGGCCCATTGGACGACGGAATTCTGGACCCGTTTGTTGGTGCCCACATGCACATGTGTGCAGAAGCAGAGTCACAGTGATTGCAGACCCACATCCTAGAACTGCTGACATGTTCCAAGGAACTCCAGGCAAGGTGAGCATCACAGGGGGGCCACGACACAGCAAAGCTTGCACCAGGCGAGTTGCACATGCAGGCTTAGTCACAGCACTGAGGGTGAGCTTAGACGAATATTGGTGTTGAAGCACACAATGCAGCTCAGATGTGTTTGTGGACTGATGGCTGCTGATAGTAGGGTTGTCTGGGACACATGCAGGGGCAGTGGCACATACCCTCGGTATACCAAGGTCCATTGAGCCACTTGTATCAACCATGTAGCCTTCCGAGACATGGAAAGGGGCAGCTCACAGGGACATACAGCAAGGGACATACTCGGGTGCAGTGCATGTCTTTTCCACGTACTTCATGATAAATGCACTGCCAACTTTGTTTCGGTCATGGTGGTACGCAACTTGCTCTGTAGTCATGGCTTGCTATATGGGTCTGTCTGCTTACCCAGGGAACATTGCATGTTGTGTGAATTGTGACACATTGGTGTTCCGTTTGCCACGCACCCAGCAGCGGCTGCCTTACTGCATTGACTGTGTATGACCCGTCACAGGGGTGATGTTATATATGGGTACGAAGCATCAACCACAGATTGTCTGTTTGTAGAGTAGTCTGTTGCTATGGGGCATGTTTGGTGTTGTGTTTTTGTGCAATTGGCACGTACAGGTTGTTGACTGTGTCTCTCTTTGCAGCATTGCAGTGCTCCTGTAACCGGACCTGAGAGTGCGCAGGCAGGAGGCCAGCACTCAAAACCAGAGCTAAGTGTCTTGTTGTTTTTCTTACGAACTGCTCTGCACAGGCTTGCTGGGGAGTGTACTGATGCATGGATGTATGTGTGGTTCAATTTGGTATGTTTTTTTCTGCCTAATCACCCGTGATCCTATGCAATTTTGAAACCTGTACCCTCTACCCGGTGTTCCTGCTTCCCGTGCCTATCCAAGCAACGTTCCCTGACCCTCTTTCCCCACTGGGGTTGCGGATGCCTGTGTAAGCCCCGAACTTGCAGGCACCAAAACCCTAGAGGGGGTGGTTGGTTCGTACCACTCCTGAGCCTGGACTACAGAAGGCCATGACAATGATGTCCAAGTTTGTTTGGATTGTGTATGTGTTCATGCAGGTTGTACATTTTCGTGCATTCCCTAGTTTCATGTGTCATTCCTCCTCCCCTCTCCTGCCGCTCATTCCAGTCATCCAGTGTGTCAACACCTGTCCCGACTGCATATCCCTGAACCTCATTCCCCACCAGGGTCTCAGGGGCCTGTGTGAGTTTGACCTTGCAGGCACCCGGGACATGGTGGGGGTGGTTGTTTCGTGACACTCCCGCGCCTGTACAGGGGACCTGTGACAGTACACATCCATTCATGGTGCATCATCCTATGTCATGTACCACACATGTCTCACATCCTGTCGTGACGTTGTTTTGCTGTGCTACCTTGGTTGTTGTATCATTGTGGTAGTACTTGGCCTTTGTGAGGTACTGCTACGTCAAGTCATCTACTGGAGGGTGTTCGGGTTCGTTTTTATGCCTTCGATTTTGTGATTTTGGAAATGAGTGTGGATTCTGAGGGTTCAGGCATCTTTTTACACACAAGGTGGGAGATGGTGACGAAGGGTAAAGGTGATCCTGTGGCCAGGTGGAATTGAGGTTTGGAGGCTCCATGAACCCAGGTGCAGTTGTTCAGTGGGTCATGGTCATTTGTGAGGGAGGGGGGGGTTGTTGTTGATAGTTGCCTTGCCCTGCAGTGTGATGGGAACTCTGACATAGTAATGGTGGTATCCTATGTACATGTTGTGTTCTGCTGATCAATGCCTGTTCATGTGTTGTGGTTTCCTTTCAGGTGCGAGGGGATAGTTGTGGTTTGACATGCTGGGGTGTACACATGGTGGATGTTCACATGTGATGTGTAGAGAACACTGATGGTCACTTGAGTGCACATGCATATGTGGAGTGCATGTCCTTGCAGAACCACACACTTGCACTCTGATGCACTACATGTACTCCCACCCTTGCATATCCACGTGTACACTGTTTGCCTTCTGGTGCCCACTGTGTCCCGGCAGCACATGTTCTGTGACCGATCATGGATCCAGTACATGCCTAATTTGATGTTTGACGTGGTCTGTCACTTAGATGTGATGCTCAGGGTGTGCATCACACACAATGGCTGTTCACTGTGCTGTGCGCTGAGCAGTGTGATGCAGGAGTAGGACACTGCACACATGAGCTGCAGTGTTGATTTTGCAATGCATAATGTGCATGTAGACAGGCATTCATTGTGATGTTACGTCTACGACTGTTGTAATGCATTTGGAAATTACTTATTTTGGGTGGGAGGTTGTTGGTCTGTCATTTCATCTGATTCCGGGTCAGGCAGCAGTGTCCGATGCCACTGTGCATTTAGGACATGGCAATGTGTACCTTATCGTTACTGCATTGGTGTATGGGTATTGCGTGCCATGTCATATTGATGTTTTGGAGGGTTTGAGTGACATGACAGTGATGGCCATGGCCTGGTTTGCAGGTGTGTGTGATGCACACCTTGCATGTCCGTGTCATCCGCTTCTCAGAGCAACTAGCTGGGGGTAGATTTCTCTCCGCAGCAGGGCCCTCCCCCTGGAACAGACTTCCGGCCTGACTTGAACTTGAGGGGAATCATCTCCAGTTCTGGAAGCACCTCAAGACCTTCCTCTTTGCTTCTGCTTACTGTCTGCCGCTCCCTTGCAGAATTCTCCACTGGAACTGCACAGGAGCTGCAACTGGGCCACTCTCACCGACCTCGGTCCCTGGCCCAGTCACTCTCCACTTGCACTGCCTCCCTGGCAACCCCTGCACTGCAGTACTGTCTCTCTATCCCTACAGCCCTCCCTTCCCAGCACTTGTCTGCACTTACCTTTGTAGTTGCCACCAGGCGACCTATGTATTATTTTTTGGGCTACTTCCCCTGTACTGGACTCCCCCCCACCCTTCCCCTTGCACTTTACCCATTCCCCCTACCCCTGCACTTGCACGATCCCAATGACACCTGGCCTAGTAGTACCGTTCTCTGTGTTCCCTTGTTCCCCCCTCCCTGCCTCATTGCGCCTTGGAATACTTGTGTATGGCCCATATCATGTCATATGTCATATGTGTGCCTTTTGGTCACACAGGATAGCTTGTGTTTAAGTAGCTAGGGATGCAGACGATGTGGCACTTCCATGGCAACTTTCTCAGGGTGGTAGGGTTGTGACAGTTAACTGTCTCTTTGTCATCATCGATTGTCACCTGGTATGTGCCAGGCCTGTGTGCACTCCGCAGGGGTGGGAGTTTAGGTGAAAAATGTGGCCACAAGCTGGGTCCGGGCTTCCTTGCCACGTGCCCTGTCCCCTCCCATGGGCAGCGCCTGTGCCTGTGGTTGGGGATGTGGGGGCACCACCATGTCCACCGGGATGCCCTGCCGTGTTGCAACATTGTGCAGGACACATGCTGCCACAATGATCCTGCACACTACTGGTGGTGCATAGAGTAGTTGCCCACCAGAGCGGTCAAGGGAGCGGAAATGTGACTTGAGCACTCCGAATGTGCGCTCCACTATGCCCCTGGTTGCAATATGGGCGGCGTTGTATCTTACCTGGGGTGGTGTGGTGGGGTTCCGGATTGGCGTCATCATGTGGTTGCTCAGAGGGTAGGCACTGTCCCCTGGGGAGGTGATAATAGTTGAGATTATTAGGATTTGGATATTTGTCTGTGTGTGACTTGCATGCATGTGCAAGGGCATTTGTACTGACCTAGGAACCATGTGTCGCCATGCTGCCCAGCTTCCAGGGCCCGGCTCAGGGCGGACATTCTGTATATGAAACTGTCATGGGTGGAGCCAGGGTAGTTTGCATAGACAGAGGTGATGATTCCCTTTGCATCACATACCACCTGTACATTGATGGAATGCCAGCGCTTGCGGTTTCGGTAGATGTGCTCAATGGCCCTACGTGGACGTAGGGCCACATGGGTGCAATCTATGGCACCGAGCACTTTGGGGAAGTGTGCCAACCTGAAAAAATCCAGGACAACGGCCTGCCTTTCTGCGGGTGTTCTGGGCATGTATATGTGCCTGCGGACTGAGGGGCGCGCTGTCATGATTGCCAGTACCTGGTGTAGGCAGCGTGACTGCGTGGCCTGTGAGACCCCCCCCACTATGGAAGTGGTCCGCTGAAATGACCCAGTGGCCAAAAAATGCAGGACATTGAGCAGCTTCTCCAAGGGGCTCAATGCTTGGGAGCAAAGGGTGGGGGATGTGAGGTCATCTTCCCACTCCCTGACCAGGTCTAGGATGATATGGGGTGGAAACCTATACCTGCCATAGACCTGGTCGTCAGGCATCCCAAAAAGGCCTGTCCGTGGTGCGAAAATGCGTGCCCTGGCTATTCTCCTCCCACGATCAGTGCAGCGACAAATGGGGCATTCATCGTAGCTGTATATACGCGTTTGTTGTTTGCGCGCACTTTTATGCTGTGCGCGGGGATGCTTCCGCCTGCCTTCGTGTGGCAGACGCGTTGACGCCTGTGCACGTCTTTTGCCGTGCGCGGGTTTCCCGTATTCGGATACGGTCCGAGTGTCATCGCGTGTGATCGGAGGGGAGTGAGCGTACACGCAACTGGCCTGGGTACATGCGTTTCGGGGTGCGCGGGAAGTTCCACACGCGATTAGCCTGGGTACATGTATTCCGGGAACTTTCACACGTGATTGGTGGAAATCCACGTGTGTTCTGTCATCACGTGCAATGAGGGAAACACCTGCGCGCGTCACGTCACAGACGCGCTCACGCGCTAAGGGCCTTTGGTCCAATGAAATCGCATATGCGTGCTGCCGTGCATACGCGGTAAGGGCCTTTCCTCGTATTACACGCGGACGTGCAGTTTGCCACGCTCGCTTACGCGCATGGGCGCTTTCCTCGTATTACACTTGGACGTGCAGTTTTTCACGCGCGCTGAAATGCCCATGAACGTCTGTACGCGTCACGTCACAGGGGCGCTTGCGCTTGAGGGGCCTACTGTCCAATGAAAATGCGTATGCGTGCAGACGCGCTTACGCGCTAAGGGCCTTTCCTCGAATTACACGCTGACGTGCAGATTTTTCACGTGCCAAATCACTCCGTATCAAGCTGGCCACGCGTAAGCACACGGAAGACCACGCTCCTGCCCAGAAGGCCGAACTACTGCCCCCCAGAGCCCTGAGCACGCTCCCACCTGCCATCTGCTGCTGCCTGACTGCCTGCTGCCCATGTGCACTGCCATTTGCTGCCTGCACATCAGCCAGGGGTGCTGTTGCTGTGACCACCCTTGCTGGAACCGAAGACTCCCGACTGGGATTCCATCGCTCCACAGCCCAGCCCCAGGACCCAGTTGCCCACCCATTCCTGCCTCTGGGGTTGTCATGTCGGGGCAAACACCATCTGTGACCACTGACAACCCCCGGCCAGAGAGGCAGAGGGGCACCAGCTTCAGTGCCACCTGGTGGAGCAAGTCCTGGGGCAGTATGATGCCCTCTTCGGAAGTTCCCGCGCCGACAAGGAAGGACGGACTCGGATCTGGACTGACATCGTGACTGCCATCAACGCGGAGGGGGTGGCAGTCCGCGACTTACAACATGTCAGGAAGCGCTGGGAGGACTTCAGGTCCAGGACCCTGAACAAGGCCCGGCGCCTCTTGAAGGCAGCGGATGCCAAGGGGCGCCGGGGCCACTTGTCGGAAGAACAGATGAGGGTCCTGGAACGCATATCCCCAGCGCTCCACGTCCAGGTCCTTGAGAAGCAGACCCGTCTGGAGTCGAGCGGTGAGTGTACATGCATCCTGATTGTGAGCAGTGCGTGTGGTGATTATTCAGTAGTGTGCAGGTTGCACATCTGTTTGTATGGGGTCGAGTATGGGTGGGGGTGTACAGGGCTGTGGGGCTGACACATGCGAGGGCTGTAATGTGTGAGACATGGATGGTGCTTGTGTGTGTAGGCTTGCATGCCAAATGCAGTTGTGTGGGCACACATGTTTGGATGAATGTGTATGTAAGTAGACATGTCCGTGATGTCACGCATGTATGTTGTTTTTGGCTGCATGTATCAGCACTGTGTACATGTGCATGTGTGTGTGTTTGACAAGGGTGCAACAGTGATGCAACATGGATGCATGTGACAGCGGTATGTGGAAGCCTGATTGGCAGATGTGACATGGATGCCCGTCTGAACAGTGCGACACTTGGCAGAGGTGTACACATGCATGCAAGTGTGGTGGTGTGTGTACATGTGTGGTGCACTTCCTGTGTTGCATGTGATGTCTGGCTCACCTTTGGCTGCTCATGCTGTTGTATGTGTATGGATGGTGGTGGCAGTTGCGATATGGCTGTGGTATGGCACATGTGTGCGAGTTGTAATGACGTGTGTTGGGGATTGTGATGACATGTCTGAGGTTTGCCAATGCCACTCATGTACAACTGTCATGTGTGTATGTGTCCATTTTACAGTGCCCTGATGCCTGTGTTTTGTTTCTCCCTGTCTGCAGCGTCAACTGATGAAGAGGGCGGAGAAGGTGCTGTGGAGCACAGCGGCGGGGATCCGACCGCCAGCCGGAGACGCAAGGCCCGGCTCCCCTCCCAGGTTGTCATCTCGTCGGGGAATGAGGAGTCCGGTGCCCCGTCCCAGGCCGCAGCTGCCGGGGGGAGGTCCAAGAGGCGGAGGTTGGAGTTGGACTCC
Organism: Ambystoma mexicanum; assembly: GCF_040938575.1. Classification (NCBI taxonomy): domain Eukaryota; kingdom Metazoa; phylum Chordata; class Amphibia; order Caudata; family Ambystomatidae; genus Ambystoma; species Ambystoma mexicanum. Next base: position 1,209,193,382 of record NC_090922.1, on the reverse strand, counting down.
TCAGCAGCAGAAGGGGCAGCTGGGACCCCACAGGGCCCAACAGGGGAAGATGGCACGGAGTCATCCAGGTTGGTGGGGGGTTTGGTGGAGGAGGAGGCCGTGCAAGCACCAGAGACGGGGTCTGGAGGTGGGGATCCCACTGGTGCTAGTGGTGCAGTGCAGGACCAGGGACAGGAGGCAGCACAGGCCGCCGCGGAGGTGCCTGTGTGCAATCCTGTCCCCGATCCTGTCCCTGCATCATCTTGCACCAGCAGGAATGCCTACGTCCAGACCCGTTTTCAGGCAGGGGATGAGCTCACGTCAACTGGCCTTCCTCTGCCTGCGGACGTGGCTATCCAGGTCCGGGTTGAGCCTGTCCTGGCTGGTGTGGCGTTGCGTCAACGGGCCATGCGAGGTGACCTGCAGTCTTTTCATGGAGAGACTGCACGTCATCTCGAATGGCTCGTTGACCACGTCAGCCTGCTGGGACAGGTCACCCAGGCCGGATTCCTCCGTCTGATGGGGCTTGCTCCGACCCCCTCCTCAACTGGACCCCCTACGCGCCAGTCATCCTCTGTGCCATCTTCCCACCCATCAGTCACCTGGGTGCCCTGTGGAGCTGCCTCTGACGGTGCGGCCAGGCTGGTGGAGGAGGCATCCCTGCCACAGTCGGGAGTCGGACGTCCAGCAGGGGTGGCCACATCTACGACTGCACCCCAGCCGGCGGAGGATGTGCAGGCAGCAGGAGGCAGTGCACGGGCAGATGCACAGCAGCAGCAGCAACGTGGTGGGAGCCATGAAGGCTCGGGGCCTTCGACATCGGAGGGGCAGACATTGGCCGGAGGGCAGGAGGACCCAGGACAGAGAGTGTCTTCCGTGTGGCAGCGGTTGGGCCACGCCATAGATGCGGAGCGGCAGCGGGCGGAAGAGGCACGGCTCACAATGGTCAGGGCTGAGAACTCCATGCGGAGGGCCCTGAGGCGGCCGAGTGCCTCGAGGCAATCCGCAGGGGTTTGGAGGTGGAGACGTCGACGGCCCTGCGGACCCTCGGGGCCATGGAGGAGGACCGCCTCCGGGACATTGAGGAGGAGTTCGATGATGCCCTGGCCCGGAACATCCACAAGTGAGCCGTGAAACTAGCCCGCTGCCCTTGTACATAGTTTCTAGGTAGTGTTAGGTTTCATTTTTGTTTTTATTTTATTTGGACCTTTCGGACATTGGCCACATTTTTGTATATAGTTTATTTTATTAGTTAGTGTAGTTAGATAGGTTTCCTTTATTTTGTTGGGATAATGGACCCTGGATTGTTCCCATGTACAGAGTTGACAGTTGGATTGTATTTTTTTTTCCTATTTTTAACCATGGAGCAATGGCTTTCTTTTTTATTTCCCATTGGATTTTGTTTTGTGGACATTGACTTTGGACATTACTTTGGATTTTTATTTTTGGTTTTGCTTTTTTTGACGGACATGCTTCTTTTCATTTTTGTAGATTCACGTTTCTGTTTCTTCATTTTTTATTCTATTGATGTTTCCTTTAATACATATTATTTTTGGTGAACTTCAATGTGTGGTATCTCATTGGTTTCATGCATTTCATGATATGTGTTTTGAGATTCACTGACACCCATTGGGTGTATGTGAGGGAAATGTGTTTGTTTCGGAACTTGCAATTGGTGTTCTGTGATGTAATTGCAAATTATGAGTGGGTGGATGCAATACTCGGGTGGGTGTTTTGCATTTGGAGGCTGACCATAGGGACCAGGGATCTAGATTGTGATGACATGTTGGCTAGGGAACATGAGTTGCACATGGGTGGGGGCCTGCTGGCAGGTGCCCCACAGTGCTGGGGAGTGGGGGTGGTGGGGAACATGGGTGGGGGCCTGCTGGCAGGTGCCCCACAGTGCTGGGGGGTGGTGGGGAACATGGTTGGACATGGTTGGGGGCCTGCTGGCAGGTGACCCACAGTGCTGGGGGGTGGGGGTGGTGGGAGACATGGGTGGGGGCCTGGTGGAGGCTGCCCCTGGTGCCTGGGGGGTGGGGGTGGTGTGAGACATGGGTGGGGGCCTGGTGGAGGCTGCCCCTGCACTGCTGGGGGGTGGGGGTGGTGTGAGACATGGGTGGGGGCCTGGTGGAGGCTGCCCCTGCACTGCTGGGGGGTGGGGGTGGTGGGAGACATGGGTGGGAGCCTGGTGGTTGCTGCCCCTGCACTGCTGGGGGGGTGGTGGGAGACATGGGTTGGGGCCTGGTGGAGGCTGCCCCTGCACTGCTGGGGGATGGGGGTGGTGGTAGACATGGGTGGGGGCCTGGTGGAGGCTGCCCCTGCGCTGCTGGGGGGTGGGGGTGGTGGGAGACATGGGTGGGGGCCTGGTGGAGGCTGCCCCTGGTGGCTGGGGGGTGGGAGACATGGGTGGGGGCCTGGTGGAGGCTGCCCCTGGTGGCTGGGGGGTGAGGGTGGTGGGGAACATGAGTTGGACATGGGTGGGGGCCTGCTGGCAGGTGCCCCACAGTGCTGGGGGGGTGGGGGTGGTGTGAGACATGGGTGGGGGCCTGGTGGAGGCTGCCCCTGCACTGCTGGGGGGTGGGGTGGTGGGAGACATGGGTGGGGGCCTGGTGGAGGCTGCCCCTGGTGGCTGGGGGGTGGGGGTGGTGGTAGACATGGGTGGGGGCCTGGTGGAGGCTACCCCTGCACTGCTGGGGGGTGGGTGGAGCTTAGACATGGGTGGGGGCCTGGTGGAGGCTGCCCCTGGGGAGTAGGGGGTGGGGGTGGTGGGAGACATGGGTGGGGGCCTGGTGGAAGCTGCCCCTGGTGGCTGGGTGGTGGGGTGGTGTGAGACATGGGTGGGGGCCTGGTGGAGGCTGCCCCTGCACTGCTGGGGGGTGGGGGTGGTGGGAGACATGGGTGGGGGCCTGGTGAAGGCTGCCCCTGCACTGCTGGGGGGTGGGGGTGGTGGGAGACATGGGTGGGGGCCTGGTGGAGGCTGCCCCTGGTGGCTGGGGGGTGGGGGTGGTGGGAGACATGGGTGGGGCCTGGTGGCAGGTGCCCCTGCACTGCTGGGGGGTGGGGGTGGTGGGAGACATGGGTGGGAGCCTGGTGGTTGCTGCCCCTGCACTGCTGGGGGGGTGGGGGTGGTGGGAGACATGGGTGGGGGCCTGGTGGAGGCTGCCCCTGCACTGCTGGGGGATGGGGGTGGTGGTAGACATGGGTGGGGGCCTGGTGGAGGCTGCCCCTGCGCTGCTGGGGGGTGGGGGTGGTGGGAGACATGGGTGGGGGCCTGGTGGAGGCTGCCCCTGGTCGCTGGGGGGTGGGAGACATGGGTGGGGGCCTGGTGGAGGCTGCCCCTGGTGGCTGGGGGGTGAGGGTGGTGGGGAACATGAGTTGGACATGGGTGGGGGCCTGCTGGCAGGTGCCCCACAGTGCTGGGGGGTGGGGGTGGTGTGAGACATGGGTGGGGGCCTGGTGGAGGCTGCCCCTGCACTGCTGGGGGGTGGGGTGGTGGGAGACATGGGTGGGGGCCTGGTGGAGGCTGCCCCTGGTGGCTGGGGGGTGGGGGTGGTGGTAGACATGGGTGGGGGCCTGGTGGAGGCTGCCCCTGCCCTGCTGGGGGGTGGGGGTGTTGTGAGACATGGGTGGGGGCCTGGTGGAGGCTGCCCCTGCACTGCTGGGGGGTGGGGGTGGTGGGAGACATGGGTGGGAGCCTGGTGGTTGCTGCCCCTGCACTGCTGGGGGGGTGGGGTGGTGGGAGACATGGGTGGGGGCCTGGTGGAGGCTGCCCCTGCACTGCTGGGGGATGGGGGTGGTGGTAGACATGGGTGGGGGCCTGGTGGAGGCTGCCCCTGCGCTGCTGGGGGGTGGGGGTGGTGGGAGACATGGGTGGGGGCCTGGTGGAGGCTGCCCCTGGTGGCTGGGGGGTGGGAGACATGGGTGGGGGCCTGGTGGAGGCTGCCCCTGGTGGCTGGGGGGTGAGGGTGGTGGAGAACATGAGTTGGACATGGGTGGGGGCCTGCTGGCAGGTGCCCCACAGTGCTGGGGGGTGGGGTGGTGTGAGACATGGGTGGGGGCCTGGTGGAGGCTGCCCCTGCACTGCTGGGGGGTGGGGTGGTGGGAGACATGGGTGGGGGCCTGGTGGAGGCTGCCCCTGGTGGCTGGGGGGTGGGGGTGGTGGTAGACATGGGTGGGGGCCTGGTGGAGGCTACCCCTGCACTGCTGGGGGGTGGGTGGGGCTTAGACATGGGTGGGGGCCTGGTGGAGGCTGCCCCTGGGGAGTAGGGGGTGGGGGTGGTGGGAGACATGGGTGGGGGCCTGGTGGAAGCTGCCCCTGGTGGCTGGGGGGTGGGGTGGTGTGAGACATGGGTGGGGGCCTGGTGGAGGCTGCCCCTGCACTGCTGGGGGGTGGGGTGGTGGGAGACATGGGTGGGGGCCTGGTGGAGGCTGCCCCTGCACTGCTGGGGGGTGGGGGTGGTGGGAGACATGGGCGGGGGCCTGGTGGAGGCTGCCCCTGGTGGCTGGGGGGTGGGGGTGGTGGGAGACATGGGTGGGGCCTGGTGGCAGGTGCCCCTGCACTGCTGGGGGGTGGGGGTGGTGGGAGACATGGGTGGGAGCCTGGTGGTTGCTGCCCCTGCACTGCTGGGGGGTGGGGGTGGTGGGAGACATGGGTGGGGGCCTGGTGGAGGCTGCCCCTGCACTGCTGGGGGATGGGGGTGGTGGTAGACATGGGTGGGGGCCTGGTGGAGGCTGCCCCTGCGCTGCTGGGGGGTGGGGGTGGTGGGAGACATGGGTGGGGGCCTGGTGGAGGCTGCCCCTGGTGGCTGGGGGGTGGGAGACATGGGTGGGGGCCTGGTGGAGGCTGCCCCTGGTGGCTGGGGGGTGAGGGTGGTGGGGAACATGAGTTGGACATGGGTGGGGGCCTGGTGGAGGCTGCCCCTGCACTGATGGGGGTGGTGGTAGACATGGGTGGGGGCCTGGTGGAGGCTGCCCCTGCGCTGCTGGGGGGTGGGGGTGGTGGGAGACATGGGTGGGGGCCTGGTGGAGGCTGCCCCTGGTGGCTGGGGGGTGGGAGACATGGGTGGGGGCCTGGTGGAGGCTGCCCCTGGTGGCTGGGGGGTGAGGGTGGTGGGGAACATGAGTTGGACATGGGTGGGGGCCTGCTGGCAGGTGCCCCACAGTGCTGGGGGGTGGGGTGGTGTGAGACATGGGTGGGGGCCTGGTGGAGGCTGCCCCTGCACTGCTGGGGGGTGGGGTGGTGGGAGACATGGGTGGGGGCCTGGTGGAGGCTGCCCCTGGTGGCTGGGGGGTGGGGGTGGTGGTAGACATGGGTGGGGGCCTGGTGGAGGCTACCCCTGCACTGCTGGGGGGTGGGTGGGGCTTAGACATGGGTGGGGGCCTGGTGGAGGCTGCCCCTGGGGAGTAGGGGGTGGGGGTGGTGGGAGACATGGGTGGGGGCCTGGTGGAAGCTGCCCCTGGTGGCTGGGGGGTGGGGTGGTGTGAGACATGGGTGGGGGCCTGGTGGAGGCTGCCCCTGCACTGCTGGGGGGTGGGGGTGGTGGGAGACATGGGTGGGGGCCTGGTGGAGGCTGCCCCTGCACTGCTGGGGGGTGGGGGTGGTGGGAGACATGGGTGGGGGCCTGGTGGAGGCTGCCCCTGGTGGCTGGGGGGTGGGGGTGGTGGGAGACATGGGTGGGGCCTGGTGGCAGGTGCCCCTGCACTGCTGGGGGGTGGGGGTGGTGGGAGACATGGGTGGGAGCCTGGTGGTTGCTGCCCCTGCACTGCTGGGGGGGTGGGGGTGGTGGGAGACATGGGTGGGGGCCTGGTGGAGGCTGCCCCTGCACTGCTGGGGGATGGGGGTGGTGGTAGACATGGGTGGGGGCCTGGTGGAGGCTGCCCCTGCGCTGCTGGGGGGTGGGGGTGGTGGGAGACATGGGTGGGGGCCTGGTGGAGGCTGCCCCTGGTGGCTGGGGGGTGGGAGACATGGGTGGGGGCCTGGTGGAGGCTGCCCCTGGTGGCTGGGGGGTGAGGGTGGTGGGGAACATGAGTTGGACATGGGTGGGGGCCTGCTGGCAGGTACCCCACAGTGCTGGGGGGTGGGGGTGGTGTGAGACATGGGTGGGGGCCTGGTGGAGGCTGCCCCTGCACTGCTGGGGGGTGGGGTGGTGGGAGACATGGGTGGGGGCCTGGTGGAGGCTACCCCTGCACTGCTGGGGGGTGGGTGGGGCTTAGACATGGGTGGGGGCCTGGTGGAGGCTGCCCCTGGGGAGTAGGGGGTGGGGGTGGTGGGAGACATGGGTGGGGGCCTGGTGGAGGCTGCCCCTGGTGGCTGGGGGGTGGGGTGGTGTGAGACATGGGTGGGGGCCTGGTGGAGGCTACCCCTGCACTGCTGGGGGGTGGGTGGGGCTTAGACATGGGTGGGGGCCTGGTGGAGGCTGCCCCTGGGGAGTAGGGGGTGGGGGTGGTGGGAGACATGGGTGGGGGCCTGGTGGAGGCTGCCCCTGGTGGCTGGGGGGTGGGGTGGTGTGAGACATGGGTGGGGGCCTGGTGGAGGCTGCCCCTGCACTGCTGGGGGGTGGGGGTGGTGGGAGACATGGGTGGGGGCCTGGTGGAGGCTGCCCCTGCACTGCTGGGGGGTGGGGGTGGTGGGAGACATGGGTGGGGGCCTGGTGGAGGCTGCCCCTGGTGGCTGGGGGGTGGGGGTGGTGGGAGACATGGGTGGGGCCTGGTGGCAGGTGCCCCACAGTGCTGGGGGGTGGGGGTGGTGGGGAACATGAGTTGGACATGGGTGGGGGCCTGGTGGAGGCTGCCCCTGCACTGCTGGGGGGTGGGGGTGGTGGGAGACATGGGTGGGAGCCTGGTGGTTGCTGCCCCTGCACTGCTGGGGGGGTGGGGGTGGTGGGAGACATGGGTGGGGGCCTGGTGGAGGCTGCCCCTGCACTGCTGGGGGATGGGGGTGGTGGTAGACATGGGTGGGGGCCTGGTGGAGGCTGCCCCTGCGCTGCTGGGGGGTGGGGGTGGTGGGAGACATGGGTGGGGGCCTGGTGGAGGCTGCCCCTGGTGGCTGGGGGGTGGGAGACATGGGTGGGGGCCTGGTGGAGGCTGCCCCTGGTGGCTGGGGGGTGAGGGTGGTGGGGAACATGAGTTGGACATGGGTGGGGGCCTGCTGGCAGGTACCCCACAGTGCTGGGGGGTGGGGGTGGTGTGAGACATGGGTGGGGGCCTGGTGGAGGCTGCCCCTGCACTGCTGGGGGGTGGGGTGGTGGGAGACATGGGTGGGGGCCTGGTGGAGGCTGCCCCTGGTGGCTGGGGGGTGGGGGTGGTGGTAGACATGGGTGGGGGCCTGGTGGAGGCTACCCCTGCACTGCTGGGGGGTGGGTGGGGCTTAGACATGGGTGGGGGCCTGGTGGAGGCTGCCCCTGGGGAGTAGGGGGTGGGGGTGGTGGGAGACATGGGTGGGGGCCTGGTGGAGGCTGCCCCTGGTGGCTGGGGGGTGGGGTGGTGTGAGACATGGGTGGGGGCCTGGTGGAGGCTGCCCCTGCACTGCTGGGGGGTGGGGGTGGTGGGAGACATGGGTGGGGGCCTGGTGGAGGCTGCCCCTGCACTGCTGGGGGGTGGGGGTGGTGGGAGACATGGGTGGGGGCCTGGTGGAGGCTGCCCCTGGTGGCTGGGGGGTGGGGGTGGTGGGAGACATGGGTGGGGCCTGGTGGCAGGTGCCCCACAGTGCTGGGGGGTGGGGGTGGTGGGGAACATGAGTTGGACATGGGTGGGGGCCTGGTGGAGGCTGCCCCTGCACTGCTGGGGGGTGGGGGTGGTGGGAGACATGGGTGGGGGCCTGGTGGAGGCGGCCCCTGGTGGCTGGGGGGTGGGGGTGGTGGGAGACATGGGTGGAGGCTGCCCCTGCACTGCTGGGGGGTGGGGGTGGTGGGAGACATGGGTGGGGGCCTGGTGGAGGCTGCCCCTGGTGACTGGGGGGTGGGGGTGGTGGGAGACATGGGTGGGGGCCTGGTGGAGGGTGCCCCTGGTGGCTGGGGGTGCAGGGGGACATGCGTTGGTGGGCAGTAGTGCAAGTTGACATGTGGGTTGGCTGGTGGGCATGGCCATGGTGGATGGGGTGCCTGCATGACATGTGCTGGGTAGGCCCCTGTGGTGTGAGCCACCTGCAGAGGCCGTGGAGGGTGTAGAGGGAACACCTGGGAGGACCCACACGTGCAATTCACGTGTGCTGCTCCCCGCGCACCCCTGTAATACACGTACCCTGATGATATCGCGTGTGGAACTTCCCGCGCACCCCTGTAATACACGTACCCTGATGGAATTGCGTGTGGAACTTCCCGCGCACCCCTGGAATACACGTACCCCTCTAAGGTTGCGTGTAATACTTCCCCCGCACCCTGAAATACACGTACCCTGATGAGATCGCGTGTGTGACTTCCCGCGCACCCCAGAAATACACGTACTCCGCTCAATCGCGTGTGTAACTTCCCGCGCACCCCCGAAATACACGTACCCCGCTCAATCGCGTGTGTAACTACCCGCGCACCCCCGATATACATGTACCCCGCTCAATCGCGTGTGTAACTTCCCGCGCACCCCCGAAATACACGTACCCCGCTCGATTGCGTGTGTCACTTCCCGCGCGCCCCCGAAATACACGTACCCCGCTCGATCGCGTGTGTTGCTTCCCGCGCACCCCCGATATACAGGTACCCCGCTCAAGCGCGTGTGTAACTTCCCGCGCACCCCCGAAATACACGTACCCCGCTCAATTGCGTGTGTCACTTCCCGCGCGCCCCCGAAATACACGTACCCCGCTCGATCGCGTGTGTTGCTTCCCGCGCTCCTCCCGCTTGCACAGGCCCAATTGCTGTATGTTGCCACTTTTGTGATGCGCTGGGTCTCTACCGCCTGCCTTCGTGTGGCGGACGTGTTTCAGCTTGTGCATGTCTTTGGCTGTGCGTGGCTTTGCCCTATTCGATTCCATGAATACGTGTGGTTCGAGTGCGTGTGGGCGTTCCGTCTGCTTCCCTGCAGTACATCCCCAGTTACGCCCTTATTTTCGCGCGTTGTTCCCCATTCCGCGCGTTACGCCCCGTGTCCCGCCCACTTTCTGGTGTATGCGCCGAGGTTGTGCGCTTTCACTGTGCGCGTCGCGCACGCCTTTCGGGATGTTGCAGAGACTTGTGCGCCATGCACGGGTTTGGCGCACATCCCGAGGTAAACACGCGCAGGAACTTCCATGAATCGCACGCGTGCGCGTGCACCTGTTTCTTTGCGCTTGCGCCGGCTTGCGCCTGCTTGCACAACGATTTTCGGCGCACGTTTGTTCCATGAATCGGCCCCTATATCTACAGAAATAACCTTATGATTCAGCGCTGACAAATAAAAAAGCGAACATCTGTGGCTATTTGTGCATTGCAAAAAAGGCCCCTTCTTAGCTTCCCCCTGACTCATCCCATTACCAAAGTCCCGTAACATACCTTGTATGACGGGGCACAAATCATTAACGATATGCAAAATGAGAGACGATTGTGAACATTACACTGTACTGTGCTTTCAAACAACCTGAGCGACTGCACATCATTACAACCCCAAAAGGGAAGATACTTACTTGGCAACAAGTGTAGCATTCTTCCACCCTGTGTACTCCATGGAAAAACCAGGACATAGGGCGCCTAGGACATGCAGATAGACGTCCGCTTACCAGGTATTTGACATAATAAATTCTGAAGCTGCCAAATGCAAGGGCAGTGTTTAGAAATGGTTGCAATGGCCTTCCATTGCATTATAGCTTCTGGCTGTATGAGAAACTAAGTCCATCTCTAGCTTGCAAGGGCTTCTGACAGAGAATCAAGTTCAGTTCAAGGTGCTGTGAATGACCGATTTCATGGCCAAGGCGTTTGGTGAATAGTGTGTCCCACTTCCTTTCTTCATTGGCCCTGAAATCTGCTTTTTTATTGCTATTGAATTTCTCACAATAGCACACAATACCATGAAGGATGTGTTGGAGGGCATGGCCTTCTAAGCGCTGGGTGCCTCCCTCTGGAAGCACATCTTAAGGATTTATTAGACTTTTGGGTGTTGGAAACGATTAAGACTCATCTCTTTAAGGAGTACTCTCTGACAGCGATGTTGGTCATTCTTTTCCAGAGTGCTGGGTTTATTATTTCAACCACGGGGCCCTCTGGCAGATTGTGGTACATTTAAAAGGTCATAGTCATCTCCCTGAAATGTATATTGTGCACTTGAATATACCATGAAAGTAGTTGTTACTGCTAGGTATGTAATGTATCTTTCCACCAAATGGAAATAAGCACAAAGAATGCATTTGACTCCATGAACAACATAAACTTCAATTTCAATTGCACCTCAAAGGGTGCAGGCACATCAATATTGCTGGCATATGTTATGTACATACTAAGGAGCCAAACCTGGCTGGCACCCACTCATAGGAGACTTTCTGTACCTAGTGGTGGAACTTCATATGGTAATTAAGCAGAACCTATATTTTAAGTATGCATTAATGATTGACACAAAAAATAATGTATTAACTTGCCTTCGGATGAAAATCAAAGCACATCCCAGGTGCTCGTCGGAAGATGAACGCCTCTATTTTCTTTTCCCTTTCTTGCGGGCCTTTTTTTGACTTTTCGATTACAGTTCGTTTTATTTTCATCAAATCTAAACCAGACAAAGAAACAGTCACCATTGCAGAAAGATTATATGGGATTTTCTTTTTATTATTTATTTTCATTTTTATAAAGTTGTATAACTTTTAAAAAGAAATCAATTCATCCCTTCACATCTCAAAACATTACATCTAATAGTAGTCAAACTAGTCATTTAACAAAATTAATTAATTAAAACAGTACATCAAAAATGTCAACAATCTTTTTCCAAAGCAACAAAAAATTGTAATTACAGCCTTCCTGATTCCCATCCATACAAATGTTCGACACCTCAGCAGATGCAAGGGAGGATTGTAGGCCTGCCCCTCTTATCGCAGTTAACCGTTGCAAGACAAGAGCCTCACAGTCCATTAGCAAGTGTTTGGTGGATTCAATACAGCCTCCTACGCATAATCAGCAATAACGTTCACATTGAAGAATATTAGGTCATTCCCCAGTTATTTCAAGGGATTTTACAAAATTAAATGTAATATGAATGCACTCCCAAATCACATGATTTCCGACGTAGCACTTGATGTAGCCAGGAATTATACTATGCGAGTTGTACTATTCAAGAAAACCACCTGCCTGCGATTTACCCGCCAACCTATTCTTACAGTGCTAAACTGCCTCTAAGTCTAAGCCTGATTCTATGGAGTTTTTAAATTTAGGAAAAGGCCAATCCAAGATGTCATTAGGTGCTCCAGTCAACCTTGTATCACCAGTACTCACAATTTTCAATAAATTGCTAGATTGCATAAATGTTGCTCTGGATTTAGCAGTCTTATTTAAAAGACCCAACACAGAGTCATCCTTAGCATTATGCATTTTCTAGATAAGACATAGACAGCGTGTTCTCAGTTTAATATGAATGGAGGTGACGTTAAACATCCCAGGCATTCAAGATTTTTCCAGACATAAGTCAATTTTATTCCCAGTATAGCTCAATGAGTAGTGGAAGAAGCAAGATAACATAAAAACATTCATACAGAATTAATCTTTTATCACACACTTTATACCAGAGACCAGGCTCTAAGCACGCGACCGGGATGTGTTGTCTTGCTTTCAAGACAAACGTGCCGCCCCTGAGCTATCCTCCCGGCCACACAAGCAGTCATAATAACCAGAAAAAAGATAAAGTTGTACTAGGACAAAAACATGTGTACCCCTCTTCAATGTCATAGACACTGCAATAGGAACTCCTCCCGAGCTCTACCTTAACCTTTGAGCAGGTTTCCGTTCGCATGCCCGTAGTCTGTTCACTGGCATTATAAGTTGTGTGCTATACACAGAAACGCGTGCTATTTATTTCAGATTTATAAGGAGTCACGTGTCACTTCTCTTTAGGGTTTGGCAATGATGGTTTATCTTTTCTCTTATGGATATTGCCCCTCTTTGTTGCTGGTTCGTATTATATCCCACAATGTCCCCATCACACTCCTCTGGTATGATAATAAAGTTTTTGTTTTGCCTCTTGTGCTCTGTTAAATCAGCGTGTTTCACAACAAAAGAATGAATCTACTTTACATTGGTTAAGTATTCAAAAAGTTTCTGCTTCTTCAATTTTACTATGTTTATCACGTTTTTGTGATCAAGGCTTCTGGACTTGGCCAGCGGGTGGTTACGGAGCTCTCCGGGGTCAAAATCTAATATTGAACTCACCAGGTCTGATATGTGCATCCGTTCGCCTTGCTGCCTCTAGGTCCTCTGATTCTGTTTCCCCAAGCAGTCCAGTATCCTCTCTGTCACGGCTTCCTGAGACCCACGTTCGTCACTAGCAGTGCTCTCCTGGCTCCCACAATGCACCAGGGCTCGCCTGCCACCGTTGCATGTCTGAACATACAGAAAACGCGTGAATGGTGCGCTTTCCTCACACAACCTCTGCAGCTACGGTATAAAAGACCCTCTCGCAACCGGCATCCAAATTACACGCCAAAGTGTTCCCGGAATCACTGCTCACTTCTGAACTCTGGTCTTGCTGCCATTTGGAGGTAGGACAACTGCTGCACCTTCTGCTACTGCTCCTTCTTCCCTTCTTCTCTATGGCCTGCACCTTGCAGTTCTCCTCAGGTGTGGGTCATTTTTCCTAATTGACTGCAACTTGCAGTCGTGTGCCTCTGCAGTCTTCTTCATCCAAGTACCTTGGGAATTTATCATTACCACATTCTTTACTCTCCTCATACATAATCCCCAAACGAGTTCCATAAGGATTCCATTAAGTATTTGGTTTTATAGAAGAAAGGGGTTTGGAATTGGTAACATTTAAAGACTCCTCTTCCTTATTTCTCTGGGACTCATAGGTGTTTTCATTTCTATAAATGTCAGACACTTTTAAAGGGTTTTTCTTATTCCTAATATATGCCAGGATATAATCGTCTTCACCCCCATCCTGACAGTTATTTTGAGAAACTATAAACTCTCTCTAACAGCAAGCCATTACATATTCTGCTATCAAGGATATGCCCTTGCTTGAGGAAGATAAATACTGCATCTCGTCCAACAAAGTCCCCCTGCTCCCCTGGGATCCTTCTCCTCCAATGGCGATGTTCCTGGCTAATACCGTCCCCAGGGCCAGGAGCAGGCAGCGTCTACCTTTCCCTGGTCACCTGGGAGGAGACTTTAGGTAGGGTTTTTGTGAGGACTCTGCAGGATTCATCAAACATGGTTGCAGGGTTCTCTTAGTATGGAGGGGGCTTGCGATAAAAGTGGAAATTCTTCAGAAGTATCGGGGAGGAACAATACACTGAGAGGAATTGAAGAGAGTGGCAGTTTACCATATCTATTGCAAGAAGGGGTTTTCTAAAAACACTTTCATGACTTAGGGACGACATCAGCTTTGTAGAAGATACTTTATTCTGTTATGCAAAGTTGCCCACAGCATATGTCATTTACTGATTTGCATCCGGCAAATCTAGTTTCAACAAAGTTAATGTTTACTATTACCTGTATGACGCAGAAAATTCAAGGGATGAATGATGTTCATTAAAGAAGTAAAATTAAGGCTTGTTTTGTGCAGAGAAACTTTCAGACTTTCTTAGATCTATGTGATGTGATTCCATAATATGTCCTTGTAGAACAACAGTGTTTCTGTCTTCCTATGTTATGTGGTTGGTATAAATGCATATGTATAATAAGCAGGTAATTTAGGAATATGTGTAATGAGATTGTGCTTTATTAATGTTGTTGCACCCTGAAAGGTGTGACTTGCTACTGCTTTTGGAAGAACCTGCTGTACTTTAAACTTCCTCAATAAAACTTGAAGAATAAATAAATAAATAAAAAACATATGTCTAAATGTTATGTTATGTTATGTTACTTGGCATTTATATAGCGCCTTATGTATCATTGGTATGATCTCAAAGCGCTGGTAGGTTGAACGCCCTCGGAAACCGCAGTTCCAGTCAGTAGAGAGAGACAGTGTCATATGGTGCGTGGGTGCACCCAATATGTGTGCAGCTGGTGTGGTTGTTGCGTGATAGCTGCTTCTTAGCGGTAGGTGTGGTGCTGATGAAATCAGCTGGATGTGTTTGGTCTGGAGGGTGGACACCCAGACTGGGTTCTGGCTGCGTTAGGTCTGAGGAGACACCTAGGTTAGCCGGAATGTGCTCAGCTAGCTGTGTTTTATTAGGATGATGAGGTGTTTGTGGGGTCATGGTAGTATGAGAACAGCTAGGCCGAATGTGCCATAGGCATGAGTTGAGTGATGGTGTATATGAGAGGGTAAGCGTGAGTGGTGGTTATCAGTAAAGTGCCTGCGACCATCCATTCCATTCGTTCCATCCACTCCGACCGTTCACATCCACTCCGACCGTTCACATCCACTCCAACCGTTCACATCCACTCCAACCGTTCACATCCACTCCAACCGTTCACATCCACTCCAACCGTTCACATCCACTTCAACCGTTCCATCTACTCCATCCGTTCCATCTACTCCATCCGTTCCATCCACTCCAAACCGTTCCATTCACTCCAAACCGTTCCATTCACTCCAAACCGTTCCATTCACTCTGACCGTTCCATCCACTCTGACAGTTCCATCCACTCCAACCGTTCCACCCACTCCAACCGTTCCATCCACTCCAACCGTTCCATCCACACCATTCATTCCATCTACCCGATCGTTCCGTCCGTTCCATCTACTCTGTCCGTTCCATCCACTCCAAACCGTTCCATTCACTCCGACCGTTCCATCCACTCCAAACGTTCCATCCACTCCAAATGTTCCATCTACTCCAATCATCTGCACATTAGCAAATGGGATCTTCGATTTCTGGTCAAAGAATGGGGTGTCCTTTTTTGAATCGGCATTCCCTTCATATTCCAAAGGGATAATAATTTGGGTCACAAGAGGAACACGCAATCATGTGGAACACCAATTCTCAGAAGATACAGGGAGATTTATGCACAAAGCAGGGGCACTGAAAGATAAGAAGAGATGCATAGTGAACACATTTGCTTGCAACATTGACAGTTTTACCTAAGGCCTTGGAAATGGGCAGTGTATTCCATGGAGAGGAGGCTTTAATTGCGTGTTAGATATAAATTAGACAGGTAATTCCCTCTGACCAGCTCTTGACCCTGCTTTTCCTGACTCACTAGCCAAGGGTCTGAAGGACTTTCATTTGTGAACTTGGGCGCGTACAGTAATGGTCTCAACAGGGGTGCTTCTATTACTCATCGGTCCACAATTTGGGCATCATGATTGATTTGGGTTTATTAGGTTCGGGCTCCAATAAATAGCAAACTAACAAAATTGTTTATCATCACACTTCAATGTTTGAAAGTTATTCCTTACAGTGCTGATTCGGTACCCCCATATGCCGGGTGTAACTGATATAGAAAAGTGCATAGTACATTCACCTCCATTTTGTTAGGTTTATTCGATGTAACAATCGTCCTTCCAAATCTTAATTTGTAAAAGGTCTTTTTTTTTTTACCCCCAACATATTTCGTGACTTGATGAGTATGATGCTTGAAATGCATTGGAGGGACATGGCCTCCATGTCCTTGTCCAGTAGTCCTTTTATCATGTGTGTTCTGTGTTAACTTCTGCACAGGAGTCCATGTGGGACTCCTGGCAGTGCAGCTCTCCCTCTTTTTGATTTGGTGTACAGACCCTTGGGATACCCTTATGGCACCCATGGGTGGGGGTACAACCCAGTACCCCTAGTGTATTTTTTGAGCACCTATGTGTGGCCCACAGAGCAGGGTATGGGCTGGTGGCAGCTTCATGTTGAATTTGACAGGTGCCCTGAGTATCGTCTATTTTGGGATACACAGGCCCTGCCATTGGAATCAGTTCATTCCTGATAGAAGACAAGATGGCCACTGTGGCCTCTTGCTTTCTGTTGCTGGTTACCTGGTTTTCCCAAAGTCCTGGGAAGCCCTGACTATGCCCCTTCCCTTGACTGGGTGGAAGTTCCATATATGGTATTGTGGGGAAACCTAGGCCAGACTGGCTGGAGCCTTCCCAATGACCGGATGTTGTGGGTACGCCCTTGGGGTGGGACCTGGGTGAATGGAGTGTGTGACCAAAATACATTTCCTGCTATGGGTGTCTTGTTTCTGGTATGTGACAAAAAGACTGAGACAGTCCTGGCCGAAACTAGTATAAATGCAGTGTGGAGTGCTGAATGGCTGGGTACTTGTCCCAATACACATTCCTTGTTGTGAATGTCTGAATGGGGAAGCATGGCCTGAATGCACTGCGAGCCTGATTGGCTGCCTGCCTGCATGAATGCCCTTCTGAATGATTGGTTGCCCAAGTGTGACCCAGTAGAGTGAATGAGAGACCGAACAGTATAACTGGGGAACTCTCGCTGATGGAAATCGCTCAGAAGCTGAAGTCGAAACTTGATGCATACTCTCGAAGCAAAGTCGGAAGAAGAAGGTGAACCGCTGTTCCCTTCGACGCAATCTGAAAGCTGCTGTGCCTTCAAGAATCTGATCCTATAGAGGACCTGGCTAGGAGACCTCTCCCAGAGCTACGAGGGACCATTGTGCACCAGCTAATCAGAAGATGGATCGGGCCGAGGGGCGGTCGGTCTACGTGCGACCCCGTGAGAATCAAACCAAATCACACGATCAGTCCGAGCCAATGCAAATCGGAGGCTTGCGGAGCCCACTGACTAAGGCAGAAAGGGAGTAAAGAAGACAGCAGCAGCTTTGTTTGTACTTTGGTAAGGCAGGTCACTATCTCTGAGAATGCCTGGTGAAACCACCCAGGAAAGCAGTTGGAGCAACTGACAAGGGTGAAGAAGAACAGGACTCAGGAAACTCCAACGCCCGGCAAGCGTAGGGGTCCACTTGTTGAGCGGTGAAAAAGAACCTATACAGACCTCACATCTAGTCATCCCTGTGCTCCTGGTAACCCACAAGCAACCGTTGAAAATACATGCCTTGGAGGCATACAGTGACAGAGGGGCTGTGGGAAATTACATGGACCAAGATCTGGCTACCCGGATAGGCCTTCCTCTCTGACCAGTTTCGGAAAACGTCACAGCAGTTGATGGATCTCAGCTATCATCCAGCCCAGTGACGCATTACACCGAGAAGGTCACGCTTCTGTGTCAGGATGGTCACCAAGAGGACATCACCTTCGATCTCATCAGCGTTCCAGATGATATTGGGAATGCCCTGGCTGGAGACCCACAATCCCAGGATTAACTGGCGTAGACGAGTTTTGACATTTCCCCAAGACTGTGCCGACACCTGTTATAGCAAGGGATTCTCATTAAAAGGTCTTACCAACCCAGATTCGTCAAAGAAAGAAACCCTAATGGTCTTCACTAGTTCACTACCACCTGAATACCAGGATTACCAAGATGTCTTTCAAAAAGAGCAAGCAAACACCCTACCTCCGCACAGACCATATCACTGCCAAATTGATCTGGTACCTGGAGCTCAAGTTCCCTGCAGCCAGATTTACACCCTAACAGAACAGGAAAACCAGCATCTAAAAACCTACCTCGATCAGTATTTGGCAAATGACTTCATTCATCCGTCCAAGTCCCCTGCATCCTCGCCCCTCTTTTTTGTGCCTAAAAAGGAGGGAGACCTGAGAACTTGCATTGACCAGATCACTGTAAAAAAAAAAACGATACCCGTTACCGCTTATCCCCAAGCTCTTGGATCAAGTCAAAAACGCTCAGATATATACAAAACTAGATTTACGAGGGCCTACCATCTAGTAAGAGTCAAAAAAGGAGACGAGTGGAAGATGGCCTTTCGCACGAAATATGGCCTTTATGAAAATCAGGTTATCCCCTTTGGGCTATGTAATTCCATGCCGGCGTTCCAATTTTTCATGAATGACGTGCTCCGTGAACTGTTGGACGTCTGCGCTCTTGTCTATATTGATGACATTCTTATCTATTTGACCACCAAGGAGGACCACGTCAACCATGTACGGGCAATTTTGGACAAACTGCGGCAACACCAGCCATATGCCAAATTGGAGGAATGCTTCTTTCATGTGACAGAGGTAGAATTCCTCAGCTTTATTCTCACACCATGGAGTGTACGCATGGACACGCGCAAGGTAGACACTATCCTTAACTGGCCCTTGCCGACATCCATAATGGGCGTACAGAGCGTACTCGGGTTCGACAACTTTTATCGCTGGTTCATTCCCGGGTTCTCCCAGATCGTCCACCCAATCACCTCTTTACTACGGAAAAATAAACAATTTAATTAGTCTGCAGAGGCAGAGAAAGCCTTCCAGGAGCTAAAACAAGCAATTACCACAGCTCCAATTCTACGGCATCCTCGACCAGAACTACCATACATGGTCGAAACTGATGCTTCCAAACTAGTAATGGAGCAGTCTTGTCACAATGAGACCCCGAAACAGGTCAGTTACATCCCGTGGCATTCTGGTCTCGCAAGTTTTTAGCCCCTGAATTGAAGTATGCAATCACTGATAAAGAACTGCTAGCAATTAAGGCAGCGTTCAAAGCCTGGAGACATTATCTTCTTGGAGCTAGACATACAGTCACCGTCTTCACAGATCATCGCAATCTAAAATATCTAAAGACCGCAAAAGCGTAAACATCACGCCAACTCTGCTGGGCTATCTTCTTTGCAGAATACGACTTCTTCTTCACCTAAAGACCCAGAGTACGCAATGGAAAAGCGGACACCCTGTCTCACATGAGTGAGGGAGAAGAGGCATTCACTTCAGCAGACCATGTGGCCATCATCCCTGAAGGACGAATCCAAGGCATGATTGCTGCAACTACCACTCTAGACAACTTAAAATCTGACCTGCAAAACTTGATGAGTCCACAGCACAACAGGAATGGCTAGGGAAGGGAGACCGGTATACGATTGTGGACAACCTACCATACTACCAAGGACGACTGTACATCCCAGATAAGAAATTACAGAATCAAATCATGGCAAACTATCATGATTCATTAGTAGAAGGGCAACCGAGAATAGCCAAAACCCAAGCTAAAATAAAGAAAAATTACTGGTGGCCAACTTGGCGAAAGGACATTTTCCAGTTCATCGCAACCTGTGGCACATGTGCACAACACAAGCCCCAAAAACAAAGTCCTGCAGGTCTGCTACGTCCTTTAGAAGTACCCCCAGCACCATGGCATACCCTATCAATGGATTTTATTACTGTAACGGATACAATACCATCTTAGTTGTCATAGATTTGTTTTCCAATATGCCCACTTTAATCCCCTGAAAGGTCTCCCAACTGCTTCTACTCTGGCTACTGTGTTTTTGGAACAGATCGTCCAGCCACACGGTTTCCCATCAATATTGATATCAGACCGAGGAACTCAGTTTGTCTCTGCATTCTGGAAAATGTGTTGTAAAATTGAGAAAATCGACCTCCTGTTATCTACAAGTCATCACCCCCAAACCGACGGCCAGACCGAATGGATTAAACAGACCCTCGAGCAATACACAAGGTGTTTGCTGCAACAAACCGAGGATACCTGTAAGGACATACTTTGGTTAGCAGAATACGCATTTAACACCTCCATTCACACCAGTGTGGGACAAAGCCCATTCTACATAGTGTACGGTCGACATCCATGGACCTCCGTTTTTGACCCACTCGATCATTAGAAATGCCCGCTGTAACGACCTTAAACAAAACCATCACCCAGGTTTTTAAGGAAGCAGCAGAGCATCTTGCCAGAGCCAAAGAGAAACAGAAGCAGTTTGCGGATCGACACCGAACGGAAGCTCCCGAAGACCAAGTCGGAAACAAGGTTTGGTTAGCATCCAAACACATCCCCCTGAAAGGACCACGGGCGTTCTGTCCCAGATATCTGGACCCTACACTATCAAGGCTGTGATCCACCCTGCGGCCATGAAATTAGAATTACCAGCCCACATGCGGATCCAACAGGTGTTTCATGTCTCCCTCCGAAAACCATTGAGACCAGGTATGCGGATCGATACGCCACCGGATCCCGAAATAGTTGAAGGAGAACCACAATACGAAGTTAAAAGGATCCTAGACTCTCAGATGGTCCAGTCCAAGTTATACTACCTTATAGATTGGAAAAGTTATGGACCCCAATATCAGCCCTGGGAACCCAGTGAGCATGTCCACGCTCCACAATTAATCAGGCAGTTCCACTACAATAACCCCACTAAACCAGGAAACCACCCATGAGGGGGGCATTGAGGGGGAGTGTTGTCATGGCCACAGGCCCCAGAATACAAAAACCACACCATCTAGTGATGCAGGCAATGGGTCACTTGACTCACTTATGTCCCTTTGGGACCCATGAACACAGGGGCCCTGGCTGGACTCAGTCCTGGCACCTTTGGCGCCAGGCTCCTATAGAGATGTGAGTAGGGTCACGTTATTTCAGTGCAGGAGTGCTTTTACTTCATTTCAGTGCAGGGGTGCTTTTATTTTACAAGAACTTTCCAGGAGCTGAAAGCCTTTATTCCAGAGAACATCCTCATGTGCTGACTCATCGGGTGTTGCTCCCTAGGCCTGGTCTTCATGCGCTGACTCATCGAGTGTGGCAGGATGTGGAAGGCAGGCTGAACCTGGTGGGCGTGGCTTCAGAAGCTCAGCTATATAAGCTGCTCCATCCTTAAGGACGGTGCTTCACTTTTTTTGGCTGGGGCCTCTCTCTGGAACAGCCTCCCTGCCCCCCTGAAACTTGAAGAGAATCATCTTCGGTTCCGGAAGCTCCTCAAAACCTTCCTCTTTGCTTCTGCTTTTTCTCCTCCTCTCCCTTGCTGACTTCCTGGCTGACATTGAAATTGCACTGGTTACCTGGCCACCCTCTGATCTCGGGCCCAGGTCCCCCCCCTCCAGTCGCACTCCTGCACTGCCTTCCTGGCAACCCCAGCACTTGGGGACTGTTTCTGTATCCCTACAGTCCCACTTCCAACACTTGACACCTGATGTCTGCACTTACCCTGCACTTGCCACCGGCTGCCCGTACTTTTACTTATTATTATTTATTATTATCCCTTATACTGCACTGTCCTCCCCCATGCACTTCTCCTCCCTCCCCTTACCATCCACTTGCGCGATCTGAATGACACCTGGCCTAGTAAGATTGTTGTCTGTCTTCCCTCTGTCCCCCTCCCTTGCCTAGTTGCGCCTCGAAACACTTGTGTATAGGCGCGTTATAAATGCCATATCATATCATATCATACTGGGCTCTCACGTGCAACGTGACGCTCAGCGCCGCTTGGACCAGTTTACTTACCTTTGAAACCAGGCATTCTCCTACATACTCACCTTCAGGAAATCAGTGCTTCATCGCTTCATCTGCAGACTCATATCCTGACATCCAGTGATCTTGATCCCGACGCTGCAGCACCCCCTCCACATCCTCGAACTAGGACCCTGTGAAGAAGAAGAAAGACAAGGTTAGAACATCCGTCCTAGAGCCGCGCCGCATTAGTTAACAACTTACCAGCTACTGTACCGCTGCAGCTTCGTTCCTCATTCTCTCCGGCTGCCGCCTCGAGCTCCGCAGCTTCTGCCGGGCCGGCAACATCACTTGCAAGGGAAGAAAGCAAAAGAGCAAACATCAAAAGTGGAATGGACAGCAATACAAGACAACAAACTTTACAATACAACAAAAACAGACGAGGAAAGACAAAGGCAAACATGAACACTTACCTGAAGTATAGTGGCTTAGTCGCAGCAGAAGTGGACTACCATGTGCAAGGGACCAGTGAAGGAACTCGGTCCAGATCATACAAGCGCCCCTGCCAGAAGCAGCAGGACGGAGTGCTCGCCAAAACTAATCAACAGGTGAGCTTTCCAGGGACAGCGCATCCCACGGGTACCACGGTTTGGGAGAAAGTGTCTGGAAGGGGATCAGGCGCACAAGCTGGCATACTCACTCCCCCTATTCTCCACGCAGTAGCAGTGCCGAGCAGTATCACCTTTTACCACTAGTCACCATGTAAGCGCAGAGGGCGAAGTCGGACCCGAGCGACCTCACCCCCGCGAGGGCTGCAACCGTGGTCCAACGCCTCCGCAAAGACCAGGTGAGCGTAACAGTACTGCTACTTAGTTTCTTCGTCGTCGCCACGGAATTAATTTCATCTGCCACTCAAGTCATCCACCTTGCATATGCCCCTTGCTCTGCAATTACTTTCCATCCTGCCCTCACTTTCTATAACTCATTCCCACTGATATCAACTACTACATTGCTGTGCTGCACTTCCTGGGCCATTCCTCAAAGGCTCTCTCTGTACGTTTGAAAATCGTTTCAGCTGTGTGTCCTTTCCTGCATTGAAAGTAGCTGTGTGCGTGAAAATCGTTTTTAGCTGTGCCTTCTTCCTGCATTGAAAGTAGCTGTGCGCGTGAAAATCGTTTTTGCTGTGCCTCTTCTCTGCATTGAAACTAGCTGTGCGTGTGAAAATCGTTTTTAGCTGTGCTTCTTTCCTGCATTGAAAGTAGCTGTGTGTGTTCACATCATTTTTTAGCTGTGCCACCATTCCAGCATTGAAAGTAGCTGTGTGTGTGAAAATCGTTTTTAGCTGTGCCTCCATTCCTACATTGAAAGTAGCTGTGTGGATGTGAAAATCCTTTTTAGTTGTGCCTCCATCCTGAATTGAAAGTAGCTGTGTGTGTGAACATGTTTTTAGCTGTGCCTTCATTCCTGCATTGAAAGTACCTGTTTGTGTAAAGATCGTTTTTTCAGCTGTGCCTCCATGTACATGTTTGATCTTACACCCAATACCCTTCTAGCCTATTGTGCCAAGTGGATCAGGTTCCGAACCATGCTTTGCAGCATACTCACCCCACCTCACCTCTCACCTTCTCTTTGCCTCTCTCTTCCTCCCTCGTTCCAAGATGGCACTCTCCATCTCCCCCATCTTCTCCGACTGCTACACCATCAAATATCCTCCCTCTCTCACTAAATCCGGACATAAAAAACATTAAAAAAAGACATCCTTGCTGCTAACCCAGGCCTTCCAATTGCAGACACCTATGTCAGTGCATCCTCAAGAGAAATCTTCACTGACATCCTCTTTTCTGTCCCATCGCCCGATTTATGGACTTCTCACTTCACTGCCACTCTCCCACCTAATTCTTCAACTTCCATTAATGGCAGCACCAAGTGGGAAGACCTCCATGCGGGTTTCTTCTCTTCTCACTGCTGTGTCGATGTTTACATCACGGGCACAGTCCTGGTTCAAGGCCCTAAGACCAACCTCCTCCTATTTGACCGGTTCCTGCCTTCCTCATTAACTTCCTTCCTTCCCCTGCGCCTCCCTCTTCTCCCACCTCCACTCCACCTCTCCAGGCGGATGCCCCATGTCCCGACACCCCACCTCAAAAAACCTTCAAAGACAGCAACCGTCTTCATCTGGCAGCCCTCAACTCACGCTCAGCCATCAAACATTCTGCTGACATCTGCCTTCTCCTTGAAGACACTGACCTGGACATACTTGCACTCACAGAAACTTGGTTCAATGCCAGCTCAGTTACTTCCTTTAACTTACTCCTCGCGGAGGGCTATAAGATCACCTCCAAACCTCAAGCCCACCGTGCTGGCGGTGGAGTTGCCTTAATCTTCCCCATAGTGGATTCCTTCCTCCATCCTATCTACTCAGCAGTATTCGTCCTTTGAGAGCCTAGTGTGCAAATTGGTCATCTCTCCTTCCTCCACCCTGACCACTGCTACCATCTATCAGCCCCCTGGCACTTCTTCTCTTTTCCTTTTTGAGTGGGCGGACTTCTGTTCCTCCCTACTCTCTACCACCTCCAACCTGCTACTCCTAGGTGACTTCAACATCCCCCTAGACTCTCCTTGCACAGCAACTATGCTCTTCAATGACCTCTGCTCCTCCCTATCCCTCTCCAATCTTCCCTCTGGCCCTACCCTTTCCATCATCCACTCCAACCTCACTCTTGCTACTCCCCTGGCCACCCCTCTCTCCTGGTCTGACCACTCTCTCCTCTCCTCCCACCTGGATCCCTATGGCCCTGTGAGAACTCCTCAAAGCTCTGCCATCCTCGTTCACGAACATTCGTCCGATGAAACGAGTGTCAGCTGCCGCCTTCTCTTTCACCTTCATTCCCCCTTGCCCACCCAACACATACGTTTCTTCTGCCCCCAGAAACCTCTGTCTGTCCATCACCAAAACCCTTGACATTCTTGCCCCAGTCATGAGGATCCACCTGAAACCTGCCTCCAAGCGTAACACCTGGTTCGACTCCGAACTTGCAGACCAAAAACGTAATTGCAGCGCTGCTGAACGGAAGTGGCACACTTTTGGCTCACCTTCTGACAAACTGGCCTGCCGCCTGATCCAGAGACACTACAGACTCTCCATCCATGCCAAAGAAAGAGCCCACATTCAGGCATGAGTGTCCAATACATCCAACAACATGGCTGAACTCTTCAGAATCTGCAGGGAACTTGCCAACCCATCCACAGTATCCTCTACCCCTACTCCTTCCCAGGCCCTCTGCAAAGCACTCGCCTCTCACTTCACTTCCAAAACGCAGGACATACTGAACAGCCTTGTCACACACTTGCTCAACCCAATACTCCCCCCTCTGCCCTCTCCTACCATTCACCCTCCTCTTTCCTCCTCCCCCTCCTTCACTCATGTCTCCCCTAAAGAAGTCACCAGAGTTTTCAAGAACGTCTCGCCCAAACAAGTTGCTCCTTGCTCCTCCAGATCCATCAAGGGAAATATCGCCTCTCTCGCCCCTGCTCTGACTGATCTCTGCAACCATTCCTTTGCTACTGGTTCTTTTCCATCTTCCCTTAAGCACTCCCTTGTGCGCCCCCTCCTTAGAAAACTCTCTGCAGACCCTTCCTGCCCAGCCAACTACTGCCCCATTTCCATCACCCCCTTCCTGGGGAAACCGCTTGAAAAGCTGGCCCTCCCCCAACTCAACTCCCATATTGAACTTGTTGGCGGTCTACATGACCACCAGTCTGGATTCCAGGCATCCAGAGGCACGGAAACTGCTCTTCTGAACACCCATGAAGAACTGCTTGCATCTCTTGAATCCAACTCCCCTGCTGTCCTCATGCTTCTAGATCTCTTTTCTGCATTTGACACAGCCAATCATTCCATCCTCATAAAAAGGCTCCATGACACCCATGGCATCTCGGAGTGGGAACCGGACTGCCTTAGCTCCTTACTGACTGACTGTTCCTTCAAAACCATTCTTGGCCCTTTCTCGTCTCCTTCTTCCTACACTATCAGTGCCGTCCGTAGGGCTCTATTCTTTCTCCCTGGCTCTTTAACATATACCTTTCTCTACTGGCACAACTAATTTCCTCCCTTTCCCCCAACTTCCAGTGCTACGCTGACGATACACAACTTTTCTCCAAACTTCCCACTGACAGCCTTGCACCCTCCTTCATCCCCGACTGCCTCTCTGCCCTCCAGGCCTGGTGCACTGCCAATGACCGCTGCCTCAATGCCAGCAAAACAGAGATTCTCCCTATTGTTGCCCCTGCACCTTACTTCTTCCCTGCACTCTGGCCTTCCTCCATGGGCCCTCCCTGCCCCCTCCACTGTAGCTAGGAATCTCAGAGTCATCTTCGATTCCTGCCTTTCCTTCATCCCTCATATTCAGGACATTGTCAAGAAGTCCCACTTTCAGGTCTTCCTACTCAAAGGGACTCTACTCTTCCTCTCCTTCCACCAGAGACTCAATGTTGCCCGTGGGCCATTACAATGTGTAGCTTTCTTTGACGTGTCTATCTCTGACATGTCTGCCTATGCTGTTTTAGATTTATAGATTTTGTTATTTTATCCTTTTATGGTTGTACTGTTTTAATGTATGTTTCAACTGCTGTATTCATGATCTCTATCACGAAAGGCTCTTATGAGCCAAAAGTGTACTAGTAAAATTCACAGCTGTGACCTCGCCACAGTAGCCTCCTGGCAAAAAGCACTGTACTCTGGTCACCACAAGAGTTCTATCTCCAATGTCAGTGAAAAAAACACCAATCTATCCCTGTTCATTACTATGGTGAAGGAAAGGATTACTACTTCACTGCAGATAGACATGTGTATCCAAACGTTTTGCTACATAAAAGACACTTTAAAAAACATTTATTTATTTAATATGCTTTTAACAATTAAAGTTTTGCATATAAATCACTTAAAATCACAGGATATTCACAGAAAGTTCTAATACTCATCAACCTCCAAAAAAGAAAAGTTAATACATCTCTATAAAAACATCAATATCCCATTCCATTGCTCTTTTAAAATATCTAAAATGATTACATAAAATGTCATCATATAAAAAATTAAATTCATATCATTGCCATCAATTAGTTTCCACCACATTTCTAGCATATTGCACTTATACATGTTATTATTATAATTCATCAAATGTTTCCTTCGTAGTTCATCAAGGCTATCGCATTCACATATTATATGGTATACTGTTTCAAGCGTGTTTACTCCATACTGCAATATCTAAAGTCTTTATGGATGCCGTTTTTGGCCCCTAGGATTACTAGCACATTGCAAATATTGAATTTAAACATCAAATACCAACGAATCGTGTTGCCATCTGGATATGAATACTGATAAATTGGTTTACCTTCCCTTATAGCTAATTGGTTAAGGAATAGTCCACTATTTACTTTTTCCCCCAAGTTTACTACCATTTGTTCATAATCTATTTCATAGATTAACCTTTTTAATTTCTGCTTAATCTGTTTAATCGAGAACAACAACCAGCTGGCACTATCATTCTTTATCCACTTATCATAGACCCCTAACCATCTATTTATAGTGGAAAAATCAGCTTTGTTTTGTACACGACCATATTGTTTCATAAGCTTTACCACAAAACTACTGTTAGCAAGTCTAGTCAATTTAACATACAACATAGCCACCATCAATTCAATACGACTATTCACACTTGACAGCCCACATTCTAACAATATGTATTCATTTGAAATATTTTTTGGCATTCTCATTAATATCTTCATCAATTTAGGTTCAAATGCGTTCAGCTCTTTCTTGAATAGGCTCCCCCAGATTTCTGCGCTGTATAGCATACAAGATACAATTTTAGCAGAATATAGTTTCATCACAGTATTCACTGAAACATTTCCTTGGTTACCAATAAATGTACTTAACACCATGGTTGCTATCATGCATTTACGCTTTGTTTCACTCCAATCTTTGTTCCAATTGAGCTTGTTATCTATTACTACACCCAGATATTTGTATTCATTAACAACTTCCAGCTGCCTCGTATCTATCACCCATTTTAGACTTTGGTTTCTATTCAGGTTTTTGTAATCAAACTTTATAATTTTCATTTTACCAGTTCATCCAGTTTAGCTTGAAGTCCCTTAGGTGTATAGTCTAACAGAAGGAGATCATCACCATACCCTAACCAACCAGGTTTTAATGTTCCCCTCTTAATATCATATATCTGGATGTTTCTGACCTCTCTTAGAAAGTCTGCCAAATACAGATTAAATAATATGCCGCTAATGTGCAGCCTT
Source organism: Ambystoma mexicanum (assembly GCF_040938575.1). NCBI lineage: Eukaryota > Metazoa > Chordata > Amphibia > Caudata > Ambystomatidae > Ambystoma > Ambystoma mexicanum. The sequence continues at coordinate 1,209,165,790 of NC_090922.1, read as the reverse complement.
GCTTTACTCCACGGACTGTGGGAATGGCTTCTGATAGCCTCCCTTCTATATCAAGGGACACCCTGACCGACGTATCATTATATAACAGTTGTATCATGTACAACAGTCCGGGCGGTATTCCCCATTGTTTTGACTTGGCCCTTAGCTTACTTTGTGTTACAGTGTCGAAGGCCGCTGAAAAGTCGATAAACCCAACATATACGGGCAGCCCACGAACCTTCCACGAGTATTCCACAGCATTTACTAGATTAACAATATTGTGGGATGTTGATGATCCCGCTCTAAATCCCAATTAATTATCAGGCAGAACACCACTTTTCGTAATCCACTGATTTAGATCGTCTAGCAGAATCTTGGCAAATATTTTTGCCGGAATATCTAACATAGCCAACATCCTATAGTTGGCAGGATCTTTGCGCGCACCTTTTTTGTATATCGGCAAAATAATACTTTTCTCCCATGTCTCTGGTACCTTCCCTTGTCTTCCATGAGCAGCACCTTAGCCCATAGTTCTGGGGCCTGCTGCAACAGAGCATTGCATGTTTTATCAGGACCTGCTGCTCTTGACTTGGGCAATTTCCTTATTAGATTTACTAACGAAGTAACAGTAAGTGTGCTTTTCCACACCATAGCATCATACTGTTGCACATTTTCTTCACTCACTGACATTCCTAATCTATTTTTAACATCGATAATCCATTCACTTTCAGGCACACAGTTAATCGGAAGAGCCTTTTCTTTTTTACAATTTATAATATCCCACATGGCTTTGCTATTTCTATTTTTTGAAGCTTGTGCCAAAGCCAGCCATATTCCTTCCTGATTCTTTTTCAGATTATGTTTTAACCAATATTTATACTGCCTTCTGAGTTCATGTATCTTATTTGTTGTTGCATTTATGGCCTTTCCCTTTATACATTTTTGGATATTGTTTCTAAGCCTTTTTTTTCCTTGTGTATATCATTATCAAATCTCTTTCGATGTACCAGGTTCCATTTTTCTCCCACCGATCTATAGCTTCTTTTTCTCATTGCAGCAGTTTTTATATTTTCAGTCACATGTTCAAAATCACCAAGGATATCATTCATGGTATCTAATGGGCTATATTCAAATTTTTCAATTAAGTTTTCCAACAGTAGTACAGCTGACTCATTCCCTTTCTCTATATTTCTGGGGTTCCATTTTATATGAATTCCAGCATCATTTACTTCTATATCCCCATTCTTTTGATACTCATTGGTATCTATATATTTGTCTATAAGACATAGATATAAAGGCAAATGATCCCTTTCTTCTCTACACCCAACTGCCATATCACACACCAACATTCCCGCCCTTTTATTCACTATCATATAGTCAAGCGTACTCATACTATTTCCACATACTCAAGTCAATTATTGTTCAGCATCCCCGAGTGTATTACCATTCAGGACGTTTAGCTGGAATTTATTGAATAGAGAAATCCATGCTTTATCTTCCTTCTTAAGATGGCCATCATTGGACGGTTCAGAATTATGTTCTTCATTAATACATTCTGACTCAAACTTGAGTTTTGCATTTAAATCTCCAACAATAATAACTGGCATTTTATTTCCATATTCTACGTGTATTTTAGTTAAAGTTAGTATATTCTCTTTATTATACTTTCCACTGGGCGGAATATATACATTGATAAAAATGAATTTGTCTATAGTTGATGCCATACATGTCCCAATAACTACTAATACCATCTTTGTGGATTCTTTTTTTTTAATCCCACACCATGGCTGTTTAATAGAGGTCATTAGTCCTCCCTTAGGCCGTCCTCTAATGCCTTGAATTGCCTTACTAACATGGTTACTGCGATCATCAATTTCGCATTCATTAACAAGCCACGTTTCCAGGAGGGCCACTATTCTAAACCTAGCAATATTATCAAGCAGACCGTCTTCGCTTATATAGTGGGTATTTCCTCGAGTATTCCAAGATAAAATTATCTCCAACTCATCAGGAACAGTTTTCAAAGTGGGGTTTAAATGCTATGGGAAGCCACTGCCAATAGCCATCAGGAATTTCTGTATCAATCGGTCTATTTGATTTCTCAATCGCACCACTCTTTTGGTTTGTTTTGGTCACCCACTGTTCATTATTCACTTTAACTACCTTATTTTCCTCACATGTAGGTGTTTCAACTTCATATTTTTCTTTCGGTATATATTTTTCATTGCATGTATAGCCAATCTTCTCAAATAGCTTTTTCTGACTCAATATAAACTCATGTATTATCTTCTCATAGCACCATATATTGGTGATGATCCTTGTAGGGCTGACCACTTGGTCTACTATTTTCAGATCGTCAGAGACAATCATCCGCAAGGGAATGATTGCTGCGCATAGTTTGAGAATTTGATGTCTGTTGAGCACCAGCATTTCACTGGTGTCTACCTTTTCAATTTGGAGGGCCAGTATCATGTTACTCATGTCACCTATTTCTATTTCCTTTGGCTTAATGCACGATTCGTTACCTTTTTCAACATCTTGTTGGGTGTCCTTTGTATTCACCTTACACCTCCGTCCTTTAGTGTTTTTCGTATTATCTTCCCTTACCCATTCATCGCTAGATCGTGTTGTGTTTTCATAGAGCTTGTGTACATCTCTCAATATGTCCTCAGCACACTCCAGATTAGTTTGTTTTTTCTTTTTTCGGAGTGCCACCTTCTTAGGTAGGCCATGCCAATCCGTACTGGGTTTGTCTGGGTACGGCTCGGAAGGTTTCATCAAAAATTCTCTAATGTCAGTCTCATTAACCTTCTTTTGTCTTTTAGGCTTCATCTCATTGCAGTCATTTAGCCGAGGCTCGTGTATCACAACCTTATGCTCACCCACATAGATTGGTTCTTTATAGATTGATTGTGCTTTCAATTCCACATTTTTTCCCATCTCATTAACTTCAGTTTCAGATGTTTCTATTTTTCTAGGTTCAATTGTATCATCTACTTCAATTATACACCCATTGTTAATAGTTTTTATCTTTGTTGAACTATACATAGCTGCGTGTCCATATTTTATTTTTTTCCTAGATTTTATCTTTCTTAATTGTCTTTTATGGTTCAGATTTTCCAATTTCTCTTTGTCACACATACCCTCCTTCTTAGGTGAAATACATTCTGACACTGTATATTCATTCTTTCTCTCCCCAAATTTGTTCATTTTTCTCTGGCCATTTATATTTACACAGTCAAACACATATTCACACTATGTTTCCATATTAGTATTCACACTTTTATCACACATCTTTTTCTTATTTCTTTTGCTAATGTCACATAATAACAGCGAGTGAATGGCTAGCTTATCTTCTATGGACCCACATTTTTCTATAATTGTGGTTAAGGCATTTTCTAAGGCTTGAAATAGCTCCTCCGTATTCATACTCGCAAAACTTGTATCATCTAATGATTCTGCTTGTATAACATTAGATTTACATTCAGGCATCTCATCAGTCGATCTATCAGAGATTTAATTATCAATTGCTAGACGAGCTTGCCTTATAACTATGAGCCCAGAATTTGCATCAAACTCAAACCTTTCTCCTAAGTTTAACAATCCATCTTTTTCGCCTACATTTTTTTCCACATATGATTCTGTCACCATACCAATTGTAGGACTTAATTGTGTACTGTCATCATATAATACATTGCTATCTTTACATGGGCCTAGTCCTGTTGGTTTTATTATTTGCGACAGCAAATTGCTGCGAATACACGCAAATGCAACTGTTAATTCGTCCATGATTTCTGATGCACAACATTCAACCTCTTTGGGGGTCATTGTTAACTCACATTTTGTGTTCTTTTTGGTTTCAGAACATTCTATTTAATTTAAAAATGTCCTAATTTTTGCTAGCTTACATTCTGTTAATAGACCTGGTTGAGATATTATCTTTCTTTTACATGCGCGATTAGTCTTACCTTTGTGCATGTATTTACTGCCACTAGTAGCATCGTGCTTAGAGTTTTGTGGTTCATTGTCACCCATTTTCCCTTGGGTGTTTTTTACAGAACGTAGTTGCATTTACTAGAATGGTGTCTCTTCTGCCCAAAGTTCCCCTTATCTACCAACACTCACACGCTTTCTATTAGGCAGTACTCAAACTATTAAACATGTATTAAAAAGCATAATACACCTTAAAAAATCAGCCTAAAACAAATAAATAAAATCCAGTGGCTTACCCACCCGCAGGACACCGCGCACCGCAAACAGCAAACAGTACACTTCCGTGCACTTACTGGTGCGCACGCGTTGTGCGCTGCATGGTGGGTATTGCACTGCTTCCAGAGGAAGTAGGAGGGAGGGACCTCCTAGTACCAGCCAATCCTCTGTTCTAATAAAGTCAGAAAAAACGACTGTTAGTTTAGTACGTAGATCACTAACACTTCGCCAAGGGGAATATCTGGTCTACAAGGTAAGTCAGTAGGCTAGAGCTAAAAACGCAGCCTGAAAGCGGATCCAAAGGGGATCACAGGGCTAATATAACTGGCTAAACAAATCAATAATTGCTCGTGGGTCAGGCAATGTCCGTGTGTTGCATCGAGGGACTTCCTCCTTCCGAGGACGGATCAACAAACAGGATACTTCCTTCTTCTAAAAGAACACCGTGGCTCAGCACAATAACGATCCAATATATACTGTATGATGTTGGAAAACGTTAAATGCCAATAAACAAATTTTAAAAGAAATAACGGTCCAACGGTCCAACAGGGAAGTAACCCAGCAAACAGTACACTTCCGTGCACTTACATTGCATATCAGCTTTTAGCCAGTATCACAGATAGCCTCAAGAATCCACCAACTCCGAGATGTTTTTATTTTGAAATCAGAGAAGGGCCTAATGGCCCTCCCTCTCTCTCTAGCCTAGGCATGGGCAGTCCCATCCTAACTCAGATGTCTCTCAACACCCGGCTTCTACTAGAGATCGATAACCTCTATTATTTAAAAAACGATCTATCTTCTCGTGATGGTTAAAGGCTAATGCCTCATCTATCTAGACGTCCTCTCGCCAAAATCTAGAGGATACATAGGCAGTATCCTGGTTGTGTTGTACCTTTCAATCACTCTGAGCACTCAACTGATCTTGCACAAACTTTTTTCCCTGATGGTATAGTCTTTCTCTCTCTCTCTTCCTTACTCTGCTCTTCTTTTCCCTTCCTCTATCTAGTCCCTCTCTCCCTCCCTCTCCCAAGCTGTCCCACTGATGGTACATTGCTATTGTTCCTTCCTTCTATCCTCCCCTCTGGACAACACTACTATCCTCCCCTCTCCACACCAGTAATACTCCCTCCTCCACACTGCTTCTACCCCCTCCACACCACTACTACTCCCTCCTCCACACCACATCTACTCCCACCTTCACACTACTCCACTCGCACCTTCTTCTCAAACCCTCCTTAGACTCTTTCAGTCACTCTTTCACTGTCTCCCTACTGTCATACAACCAATTTCTCTCTCTCTCTCTCTCTCTCTCACACACACACACACACACACACACACACACACTTTCTCAACTTTTTCTACAAACTGCCTTTACATTCCTGTAGACTGTCCTTCTTCCTTCTGGTCTCTTGGTCCACCTGCTCCGACCTCACCCAAACAACCTACACCTTCCCGTTTCCTGTGCCCTCTTATCCCCCCTCTCCCACCCTCCCCCACCCCCTCATTCATACATTGGTTCTCTCCGGCTGGTTCCCAGGACCAGTGAATCTCTGTCTGCCCCTCCAGGGGTGGGGGGGGGGGTTGTTACAATCAGTTAAATAAACATAAGGGTGTCTAAGCACTGCCTCCTTCTCGAGTGCAGGACAGCCAGAGTTCGTAAAAGGCAGCCTGCTACGGTAAACATTCCAGTTTGTGAGGGGGTTCCCAATGTCTGTGTGGAATTGAAGTTTTTAAGCTGCTCTGCGACTCTGTTAGAGGTGAGCGTTGTTTTGTTATGGAGCGGATTGCAGACTTTGGCTCTGTCACAAGTGAACGTTGCTCTGGTACAAGAAGAGCGAAGGCTTTCGTGTACGCACTGACAAATGTGCTGGCTGGCGGTGCATGTTGCATAGTCGCTCCTCTGCCTGATGTTGCTGGTTGGGGTGGACTTCTGCACAACATCTCCCTGGAGGCTCCTACGGGCTGCTCTCCTGTCGGTCTACCGCCAGGAATGTTAGTAGTTATGGTTCTATAAAGAAAAGAGAGAGAAACTGGCCAGCATCTTTCCACAGAGGTGTGGGGTGAACAGCATCGGTACTATTGGCAAGCATGCTGCCACATAAATAAGCCTCTCTGTGGAATTCTCTCCCACTCCACAAACCTCTTAACCCCCCTTCTGCCTGCCTTAGCCTCTGATGCCTCCGGCTCAGGGCCGTAGTTAGCACTTTACAAATATAATACAATATTACAATACAAATGGGCCTGGCAACTGTCACCTTCCAATATGGGGTAAAATTGGCTCTGGCCTCCACCCTGTTAGGCCTCTCACCCCAGCTTGAGAGGGATCCCCATCCCCTCTTGAATGTTACTGACCCTGTCACACATATCTTAAGAAAGTCACTATTAGAAACAACGTTGGATTATGATGAAAAAGGGGTAATTACATTGTTTTGAGGTCTCATTCTCTATGGTGTTTTGCCCTAAACTTGTCTGTAGACCTATCAAAGTCATTAAGATCCAGTTCATATTTCCCACTTTTCCGTTGCACACAGAGGTTGATGCCAGTCTCTAGACTTATGCTATTAGTTTAATTATGGCCATTGGGTGGTGCTTAAGTGCCACCTATAAGCAAAACTGTTGTGAAGTATAGATAAAAGAGAGTTGTTACGTGACGAGGGACAAACAGAATGTGGGTTTTGTTTCATTATTTACCCATCCATTGACTGCCTATGGCCATGCTAAGCCCTATTGCAATTGCCACCCAATGCCTGTGCTTCTCCACCTGAAATATCTTTCAGTGAACTCTATTAAGCAGTAACGTCAAACAGTGTGCTGTATAGGACCTTCCGGTGTTATTTCTAAACAGTCCACTGATAGTTAAGGAATTACTTGCAGATGTAAATGGTCCATGGGTGGGAAAGAAATGACTTAACCAAGTGTGCCTTCAGCATCTTTATTTCTATGATTCTTAGCCTTGATTGCCTGATTGCATAGAGTGCAACTGCCTATCGGCATCGTGTCGATCAATGGACACATTTGGGTCACGTGTTTATATTAGTATGAGTAACCTTGGGAACGCTGTTCCCTGGCAATGCGGAATGGCGTCCCCTGCTTGACCGCAATCCCAGCCTCAGTACACTCGTAGCTTTACGAGTACAGGTAAGCCTGCAGACCTCTACAACTAGTGTCTATGACAAATTCTGAGACAACCCACTAAAACACATGTTGTTGCACCTACAGATTGAAGAATTGATTTGGTCTGGTTTCCAGACCTTTGATCTTGTGTGAAGTTGTTGTCAACTCCCCGCACATTTTTTCCACGGGCTACCTCGATCCCTTGAGGTAACTTTCCTTGGTTTTCTGATCATGTTCAAATTAACTGTGTTATTTCATTTACACATTATTTATTTTGGCATCTTTTCTTTTCCCTACTGTGTGGCTTCATTCACCTTTTCCATTTACCTTGCAACTCATCGAAAATTGGTATGTTATTTTTATATTGTTTTCACGCATGGTTATATTTTGTAACACAATCACGATTTTGTTTATGTTTTTCAAAACTTGATGCTTTTGGTATAAATGTTCCACAGTTTGTGTAAATTAGACCTGCCCTGATGAAGGAGCTGTATGCTCCGAAATGCATTGGCACTTTATGTCTATAACAATTATGGGATGAGTTAGCCGCGGCCTCACTAAGATTTTATTAGTGACCAACTTGGAATTTTCTTTTTGATAAACGCATATTACTTTTGGATCCGACTAAGAGATTTATTTGGATGAGTTACATTCTGTAAATACAGTGAACATTTACTAGTTGACTCTAATTTTGCAAATTGCACTGCCCTTGGTAGGGCTTATACAGAGAGCGGCTGTGTGGCCAGGTTTGTTACCTGGTCTTCTGTATATTTTTGTGTTCCACGAGTCAGGGTGTCTCCAGACTCATCGTAGCCAGCTCCTGTGAATTTTTTGAAAGATGATTTATAACCTCAACCTTTTTTGATCTGTTTGAAAGTGAATTTAAACAAGTGGTGCCCACTTACTTACCTTCCTTCAGCATCTTGACTCATAAGCAGTATGTGTGTCTTCACATCTGTTCTCTAGTCCTATTAAAAAATAGGTATTAGAAAAGCTAACCGTTTTTGCTTCTGTATAGTATTAGACAGGCATTTTCTAGAAACTGCCATCATATGCCCAGGTATTCACACCATTTACTAGCTGCTACCAGACGGTACCTTTATGGTAGTGCCTGGCAAATGCCTATCGCATGCCTTCTCAAAAGCGATAACTTATGGACTTACATACCTATTAAGGAACTGGATTTGAACCTGCCAGGACGCTGCAGAGGATCTTGCAGTTGGGGAGAAATGAAAAGGCATACACGAGCCTTAATAGATAAGGAAGCCGGTGGGTAATTGAAAGTGGAAGCTAATGATGAAGGGCTTCACGTGAGGGTGTGGAATGCAGTTAGAAATGCACACATGGAATTACTGTACTTTGTATGGCATTTCAAACCATATTTATTCAACGCGGCTTGAGGTAATTCTGTGTCCACATTTTTTACTGCTTTGCTCTGACATAACAGTTAGGGGTAAGGTGTTCAAGTGCTAAAAGAGGTTTGGGGCCGGGAAATACAATGGGTTGGGTGACCTTTTTCTGCCATCAATGTTAATGCATGCATGTTGAAAACTCATATGGCACCATCTTATCAGGATGTCTGGTCTTAATAAATACTATGGACCTCATTACAATATTTTTTTTTATTTAAACGAGTTCGTTACAAACTTTTTTAAAATAACTTCCTTTAGGCCAACGCCTATATCATTAGTCTTTCTGGTCACATTTGTCACAATATGTCAATGTTCAACATCATGTGTCACAATTCATTAACGTTTTTTGCATAATGTCCAAATAGAAGGTGAGAGCAAAAATGACTTTGTCATGTCCCTCCATTAAGCGGGTCCACCCCTCGTCTGCACCAAGTGATGGACTTTGCGCAATCAGGTCTCCCAAGTGCTTTGTTCGCATGTTTTTCAGAACTGGACAAAATAGGGATAGATGTTTTAAGGTTTCGTTTGCCTTTTTGCACAACCTGCATTTCCCATCATCATGGCTTTTTGCCTTCCACCCCATTTTCCACTCTTTCGTGTTGAACAGATTGAGTCGAAATTTTATAAATAAGGCTCTATGAAGTTTTGAGGGTAATTTTTCCAGGTATTTCGGCAATATGTTGAATCTTCTTGCCTCAGTGGCATCATTGTACCTCACTCTGTGTAACCGGCATTGCTCAATGGTGTCAACCCAGTCCTGGGTCCATCGTTTGATTTTTACTGCGTTTGGGTTGGTTTGCAAAGTGTGATTATCCGAGTTCAGTTTTTAAAAAATGTTCATCACATTGTTCAAACCATTGCGCCAAGATGGTGTCTTTTTGTGGTCGGTTTGTTATTGCCAGGATCTCAAATTGAGGAAGCGGGATCTCGGATGCCATTTTTCGATACAGAGCAAGTGTATTCCAGGTAATTTTTGCATTTAATGAAATTAAACCCAGCTCGTACCGAATGCAAGCTGACGGGGTCCCCTTGGGTAACCAGAGGACTTTACTGCAAAAGTTGTTTTCTCAGGACGGCCATTGGGCTGCTGGGCACCCGAGAGCACATTCTGTTCTATAGGTTAGTGTTGGTACTACTTTGGATTTATAGAATTCAACCACAGACTTGATTGAGAATTTACCATATTTCGTGTGCATCCGAGCACCTTGTGCTGCAAGTTGCTTGCATGTGGCTTTAGTTTTTGCACCCAAGGAGCGTCATTGATGTTGCTACTTATAACCATGCCCAAGTGAACTGACTGATTGAACCATTTAATTTGTTCTTCTCCGAGCTTCCACTGATGTTGGTTTGATGCAAGGACATGGTTTCCTCTCTGATTTTGAAGTATGAGTATCTCGGATTTTGCTGTATTCACTTTTAGCCCATTTTCTTCTACATAATTCGCCAAGGTAGTCAGCTTTTGTTGCAGGGCAATCGGAGTGGCATCCAGTAACACTAGATCGTCTGCGTACAGGATCCTCCCCACGTGCACCCCGTTGATTTTAGGTGGGAATGCACGTATATCTCCCAAGGTTTCACCGATGTCGGCAATGAACATGCTAAACAAGAATGAGGCCGGGGGGCACCCTTGTTTCATGACTCTAGATGTTCTTATGGGGGCGGATAATGACTCTTATGTCAATGTTTGAATGCAGGGCTTTAGTCGCTAGAATCAGACTTCTAGGGAGCTTCCGCTGTTTTAATTTGGCCCATAACAACTCCCTGTTTATGGAGTCAAAAGCGTGTGCAAGGTTAATAAAGGCTAAGTAGGTCTTACTTGCTTGCCTAATCGCCTCCATTTTTAGGATGTTGATTAGAACCAGGTTTAGCCCGCAGCCCATGCCTTTAACAAAGCCTGTTTGCCTTCGATCAAATAACAAGGTGTTCTTCCTCCATTGTTGTAGTTGCCAATGTAATTGAGTTGCGAAGATTTTTCCAAGCACATCAAGAAGTGCAATTGGCTGATAATTTTTTGGTTCGGTTCTCAGCCCCTTTTTGAAAATTGGAACGATTATTGCACTCTTCCATGAATTTGGGATGGCCTGTTTTCTCAATATGATTTCAAATAATACGGTGCAAAACCTTGTCCGTGCCTCTGGATTTTCTTTGAGGATTTTATTGGTTAGCCCGTCAGGCCCAGGTGCTCTTGATGAGCTGATTTTATGTATGTTGGTTAGAATATCTTCGTATGTTATAACAATGTCCCAATGTTGCATGTAAGGCAAACTACAACAATCTTTTTCTTCCTAGTTCTTATATAGCTCGATGTAATGTGCTGTCCATTGTTCTTCAGACACCATGTTACAGAGGAGAGCTTTCTGTGGTGCTTTGAGGTCATTAATAGTCCTCCAAAATTCTTTCGTAGTTTGTTGTGCCAAGAGCATGATCATGTGTTCCGCATCTCTTTGTTCCATATTGTTTCTATGTGCGATTAGCCAGTTCTTGTACCCCCGCTTGGCTACCTTTGTTTCTCTGATGGATGGGTCTCGTCAGAGTCATGAGTTTCCTAATACAGCAGATTTCTTTGTGTAAGCTCCTTTTTTCCGAAGGATTTCCAAGTCAAACAATCTGTAATGTAATGTACTTAGCTTTACAATATTCTTAGCCTCGTTCTGTTTGGCTCTACCAATGTTTTTGTTTCCCAAGCCAGGATCTTGCTATGTGACATGATCTCCAATGTAAGTTTGATCAAGTTGTGGTCACTCTGGGTCATATTTATGACCTGCAGGGAATGGACTTTTCTACTAATTGTTTCAGAGACAAAGAAATAATCCAACACAGACTTTTGTTCATTCGTCCTCCATGCTGCATTTGCTGGAACGTCTCCTGTAGCATTACCGTTCATAATATTATGTCTCGTGCCTCCAATTCACCTAGCCACTGTTTCTCAAACTTTTTGTTCGATTTTGCAGACCTAGCCTTCAAGTTCTTTTCTTTTCCCAGTTGTATGCATTCAAGATTGAAATCACCACACAAAATAAAGTTTGACATCAGCTCAGTAGACATGATGTTGTCAATTATTTCTAGGATTTCGTCCTTAAACGGTTTCAAGCCCACAGGTTTTTTGCTCCAATATACGTTTATTATGTGAACCACCGTTCTCTCAGTATTAGTTGTACTTGCTGTTTCAATTGTCGTCACTTGTATGTGTGGTGAAAAATTTTGCAATTTTACAATCCGAAAGCCGCTTGATTAAGGTTAGCAACCCGGCCATCGGACGACCCCTTATTCCTTTGATTGCAGGGTTTATGCTTATTTCATAACCTTCTGCGGGGGGTCTCAGATAACCAGGTTTCTTGAAGACAGATGATGTCAATGGTGAGCAGCTCTTCAGCCACATGATTAAATAAGTGCTGAATCCCTGGTATTCCATGATCCTATTGTCGTTGCCGATTTAGTTGCATTCGTTGAGCATTAGCTTTGATGCTAGACCCCAAGAGCCCCGGCTAACCACGCCCAGTCATTTTCTCTTAGGGGATACTCATCTTTGCTTCTCGGCTCATCTCGACCAAGATCCACGACTGTCACTTTTATTTGGTCATGCTGACTTTTGGTCATAAAATCTTGATTGTCCAAATCGGATCCTGTAGCTCCTGTATGTTTTACGCTTCCGAGGGGCGATGTGCTTCCGGTTGAAGCTCTTCTTATGAGCCTCATATCTGATTTGTCTTTTGCAGATTTGTAGTTGGCTCCATGAGATGTTCTTTGGTCGTGTTCAACAATCTTGATCGATGTAAGATCAAATCCCAACGGGTATAAGGAGTGCGCAGCCTGTAAAAGGATATCATGAGTTAGTCGTGTTTGAATATGAAGCCGCACACGATCCTGCGAATCTTCCTCTGGAAATTATACTGATTTGATATCCTCCAAAATTATAGTTCTTAAGGTGGGTATATGGTGACATTGTTTCTATTTAATATTAGACAATCTTTAGTGGATGAGATGCGTTCCAGGAGCAGACAATAGTTTGTGGTAAAAGCCAGTTTCGGTTCCGTTCTATATTCTGCTCTAGCTTGAGCTACATTCTTTATTTTCGCGTTCCGAATCCATGGCTCTTTGTATTGTTCATTTGTCTTTTTGATGTGATTTTCAATTGGATCCACAAGATCTTTTCCTTTGTCCTTTCTCTTGTCAGTCACTTCCCATCCATTTTGTGTTACCATACATCCTTGCTTCGGTAGTAGCTCAAGTATTAGGTTTTGGGCTGCAAACCTGTCCCTTTTTTCAGCAATAGTCATGAATCTTCCTCTCTCTGATTTAGAGTTTTTGAGCTCCACCTCTTTGTTTTGAGCGACTGATCTTGGGTAATGTATCACCTCACACAGCCTTTTGCCTGTTGTACACCAAGACTTCCTTTCCAGCTCTTGTTTTTCGTTTGGTGTATCTTCATCTGAATCTAGGCATATTGCGCCTTCTAGTTCTGAAGTAAAGCCCTCTTCGACTACCGCTTCATCCTCGCTTTCATAGGTTGACATATTTAGCATTTCTCTTGTAATTGTCTCGTCTTTTGCCTTTTGAGGGTCAATCCCATCACTTTCAGTATGCTTCAGAGCTTCCAGGATTTCCCCATTACTACATGGGTGTGTTGCTATTTTAGGCAAAATTATTTGTGGAGCTTTTGTGGTAGATGTTTGAACTGTCACATTTAGTGATTTTATATTGCGCAGGAATTTCCTTGAATTAGTGTTGTGTACATTTTCTTTGTAGTACTTGATGTTTTACCTTTTGATTTCACCACACTTCTTTTTGTTTTGTCAAAAATAGAATAGGATTCCAAGTAGCCTTGAAACGGCATCGTACCTGTGTTTTCTAGTGCCATGGAGTTGCTTATGTTACCTTCGTTGCTGGATGAGATTGGTGTCTCGGAAATTGGTCCTTCAGCCACCTGACGCGTGACTTGCTTGTGCAGGGCTCCGTTGTATTCTTTGCTTTGGATTAACTGATGGATTCCAAATGATTCCGTCAGCGTTTTTTGACGTAGACGGTAAAGTCAATGGTGCATCTTGCACCAGAGTGGATGAGTTTGCCTTGGCATTATTTATGTCTATGGCATCCAGGTGTTCCACTGTAGCTCCACTTTGAGTTTCCCCAGTGTTTCTATTCTGTTCCACCATTAGAGCGGATTTTGCATAGTTGTTTTGTAAGGGGCCAGCTTGCTCATTGAGGGTGGAAAAGTTACCATGATTTGCAGTGCACGTGTGGTCATTTAACCACGCACATTTATGATTTAGGTCATGATGGAGCGTTATTTTTCTGTGTATCTGCTTATTTTGTTTAAGAGTAATTCCAGCTTCTTTGGCAACTTTTGCTAAGAGTCGTTTAACTTCTGAGTTGTTTCTTAGCTGCTTTCTTAGCAGGTTCATTGTAATTTCAGCATTTTGATTCTCCGTTACCATGCATGATTTCAAAGTATCTATTTCACGTTCAAGTTTGACCAATTTGGAATTCATCAATGCACTTAGCGTGGTCTGATCTTGAAAGGTGTTGTTCAAATGTTCGAACATTTTAAGGAAGGGAGACACTGCTAGGGTTACCGTCGACATTAAATTCGGGATCAGATATTTTATCGCCAGGTTCAATGGGGTGTTAAAGCCGTGTTTTACGGCATTTGTCACTGCATTTGAGGATATGTATACTGTATAAGTGCTCACAGTTCGTTTCACATGAGTCAGGTGACGTCACATCGCTAGAGCTAATTTCTGCATTATATTTTTTCTGTTTTTGCCGTGTCGTTTTCTTCAAAACATTTACCTTGAGGGGTGTTTGTATGATCTGTTCTTTAGATCTAGCCTCAAAACAGTTGATCTCTGATGAGTCACTTGAAGCGACTCTGCGTCGTTTAGGATTTTTACTGGGCCTGATATCTCCTTTACTTCCATCACCCTGTTCTAAGAGACTCTGTACCCGGACAACATGATTCCCATCGACACAATCTGGATAAGTGATTGTGCCGGCTGCACTGTTACTAAGTTGCACATTGATCTCAGTCGGATCTCTCAACAGTTTGTCCGCCACTGCTAGAGAATTGCGCTGTAAATTTGATGGAATATGTCCAACTTCATATCTGCTATTTGTGCTCTCAAGTTCAACAGGCAAAGCCCTCTCTCTTTGCTGACAAGCCTGCTAAAAAAAAAAAAAGAATAATTCTTCCGAAAGAACATGACTAATTTGTTTGCTCCGATTCCCCCAGAGCTAACCCGTTTGCAGCAAAGTTTGATGGGAAATTGATCCTCGCACCTTGAATTGATGTTTTTGGCATAAGGCGCGTTGTTACTATTAAGTTCCTGAAATGTATGTGGCATTGCAAGATTCAGACTTGATTGGGGTACGGCTTGATCTCGCTTGTTAAGAGAGTTGTCAGTAAGAGTCTAGTCAACACATACAGAGGTGTTCAACATTGGGGCACCAATTAAAGTCGTTTCATGAGTTGGCACGCGCGCACCATTAAGGTGCTCTAGGTCATATAGAGCAACGAGGGCTTTTCGCTGCTCGTCGTATCGTCGCTTGGCAGAGTCTGACGTGCTCTGTAGTTCGTACATGTTGACCGGCGTTTTGTCTTTCAGAGGTGACTCTGGCCTAACCATGGTGCTCTCCTCATACACCACGGCAGGTTCCACCTCAGCGGTCTCATTTTTATGGACCTGTATTTCTTCAAATAAATTATGGGCAGAATCAGAACAAATTTCTTTCTGGCAGTCAACAGATTGCCAAGCTAAGACTCGTAGCATCAGAATTCTTGTTACACTAGCCTCGCATACGTCGTTTGATTTAGTGGAAATGAGCAATCTCACGTTGTTTTGAAATGTTCTGTGTGAGACGTTATCAACATTGTCAGCAGCTACAGCGTGTTGGCACTGACTGACGCCGTGCAGGGGCTTACAGTTAGGAGAGGGGCTGTTGCAGCGTTGGCCGGGAAAATGTTGCATCAATGTATGGGGGGGTGCCGCTCAATGGCGTTCGTTGGGTTGCTGAATGTTTTGCATGCTTAAACACGCGGCCCTTCCCCACCCCTGCGTTGTATGCATGTGCATATTCAGCGTGTTCATCATTTACTTGCTTGCTGCCAGTTACGTCCAAAATGTTACAAGTGGGCCAGGCAGGCAGCACGGATTTCCAGGGTCGTATCTGCAGCCTGGTCTGAGTAGGTAAGTGCAGCACAGCATCCCGCTGTTCTCTCAAAGGAGGTGCATGTGCACTAGGCGCATTTTTTGATTGGTGTCATCCATTCGGAACATCCGCACAGCCCGCACAACCAAACACCGAAACACACTTTGCGCTCTACGTGTGCTGAGGTCTATGTAGCACCGCCTCCAGGCAGAGCCACAACAAGAGTAGAAAGACTCAGGATCCAGAAGGTTCACGAAGAGTAGACTGCACAGCGTTCCCCTCCAAGCTCCAATTCACCGAAACACACAGAGCACAAATGTGCCAATAGCAACGTACCAGCACCCTTTCCGGACCAACATACTACAAGGATGCTGGTAGGGGCCACGGATCCCCCGGCAGGCCTGACCTGTTGGGAGTTCAGGCCCCTACTGGCATGGCTGTTAAAGAAGCATCGGCACCGTTGGCAATGGTGCTGGTGTTTAAGGGTCTCCATTTCCATGGGACTCCATGGAAATGGGGATTAGCACTTACCGCCGCCACATGTGATATCCCAGTGGCACCGGGATATCAGGTGGCGATAAGGATATTACGGGGATGGCAGCAAGGTTAATGTATGCATGTTGAAAACTCATATGGTACCAGCTTATCAGGATCTCTGGTCTTAATAAATACTATGGCCCTCATTACAAGTATTTCGGTCCAGATATAAAGGTGCCAATAGCAACGTACCGGCACCCTTTCTGACCAGCCATACTGCAACGATGCCAGTAGGGGCCACGGATCCCCTCGCAGGCCTGACCTGCCGGGAGTGTAGGTCCCTAATGGCATGGTTGTCACAGAAGCACCAGCAACCTTTAGCAATGGTGCCAGTGCTTCCGTGTCTCCATTTCCATGGAGTCCTATTGGACTGCATGGAAATGGAGAATAACCCTTACCGCCACCGCTTGTGATATCCCGATGGCACTGGGATATCAGGCGGCTGTAAGGGTGTTACAGTGTTGGTAGCACCAACGGGTTGCTGCCAACCTTGTAATGAGGCCCACTGACTTTTGCACCTACATACCCTATTATCTTGCCATTTCTTGTCACACTCCATTCCTGCCGCTCACTCTTTGAGCTACCGATTGCACGGGGGATTTGCTTACTCCATGGTGTCATCAAAGGGGGGTTGGTTCGTGTACGTACCTCAATATATAGGAATATCTTACAAATCATTATTGGGTTCTGAAGAACTGACATTTTACTTTGTAATGCCTAGAATTATGAACAGTCTCATCCCACTTAGGGGTAACAGTTTTCGCCGTTGGTTGGTTCGCCTCTGTTCAGATGAACCCAAAACATTTTGAATCATTAAAATAACTTCTTAAGTAGCACGGTTTAGGTGTAATGGTCGATACATGGGGAATGGCACGTGTTTGCCAAAGTATTTAAAAACTAGAAAAAAATAGAGAAATATGAATGCTATGTGTTAAGAGTAGGTTGGGCCTCTGGATCTGGCAGTGGCATCATCACATCATGAATACATAGTTACATTTGTCATGACTTTCCACCTTTTGAACCATTATATCGTTAGCCTTGAAATAAAGCAGGATCCTCAGCCCCATCAGGTAGGTTCCAGCAAGTTACTTTATTTCAGTCACATTAAGTTATAGCAAGATGACTGTGAGAAAACCACTAGCTACCATCACCCAGGCAGGGGCTCTCCAACACAGACAGTCTGGAACCTTTACTCCAAGCGTTCCATCATTCACACCATAACATGCTCTCTGACACACCAACACTCTCTTTTACATCACATAGCACCTGCATTCATACCAAGCACAATACAACAACCCCTTGGTTTATACGAGCAATGCCTTCCCACTAAAACCTAACAGCACTTTGCATACTATTTGAGGGGGTTTCCTCTTTCCTTTCTACTGATTAGTAGTTCCATCTCTCTCTCTCTGCGTGTCTCTCCATCAGTGAAAAAACATCAGTTGAGAGAGGGGTAAGGTAATCTGATTTATCACATCAAAACACTTGAAATTCAGGGGGTGTTGGAAGTGATGAGCATCTTAGCTCGGCATTCCCACCCTCCGTAAATGACCCATTTCCACTTTTGTATCTCACTTTGAATTCCTTCTGTAATTTTATGTATGTGCTCATGGGCTTTGCAACAGGGGGACGGCAAATTAAGATGCGCATCACTTCCAAAACCTGCTGAATTGCAAGGGTTTTGTTGGCGATAATTCAAATCCCCTCAACTCTCACTTGACTAATGTTTATTCACTGAATTTCAGGGGTTTTATTATACAGCCAGCCAAAGCCAATGCCTCCACCCTAATACCCAACCAAATCCCACTAGCCATAGCCTAAGTCCATGACCAGCAGCCACAGGGTCCATTGCCCTTCAGCCTTTGCCAGTGGCCGATTGGCCAGTAACCTTTTGCAATGTCCACTGCGATTATTCCTCACAAACCCTCTGCAACAATTGTCCCTACATCACTGACCACGTTGACTCTTATTACCTTTAACTTTCACTTCTTGCTATCACAGAAACTTGGACCTTCTCATGACTCTGCTATACTAGTGGCTCTGCACACTGACTCGGTCTTCCTATCCGTGACCTGTTTGGAAGGGTGGTGTAGTAGGTTTCATTATCAGTAAGCCCTCCCCACCATCCCTCAGGCCCCTTCTGATGCTGCCTCCTCCCGCCTACTCCTTCCACTGTTCTGGGTGCTCTCAACTCCTTCACATATTTTTTTACCTACAAAATACAAAACTCAGAAATGTAACCCCCAAAACACCCATCCAATCCGAGGAGATAAATGTAAGGGGCACAGGAAGGGTAATAGGATTACAAAAGTCCACTGGTTATATAACAAACGATCGAAAGACAAAAGGGTCGAAACAAAAGTATTGAAAGTCAAAGGGTCGACAGCCCATAGACATAAGGTAAACAGGCCATTAGATCGAAACAAAAAGATCGAAAGACAAAAGATCGACAAACACATAAATAATATACACGGGTCATTTGATCGAAATGCAAGCCCGTTGAATTAGCAATGAAAATAAAAAAGGGTCACAGGAGATGATAGTAAATGAAGAGTAAAGCACCTTGTATTAGACCAATGATCACAGCTGACGGTTGAAAACAAACTGTCAGTGCATCAGGAAAGTGCCAGAGAAAGCAGCTGACCAAAACACGCGAGTGAATAGCGTATACGTGACTGAAAAAACAGTGCGTTAAACACACTAAATAAGCGAATTACAGCGTGGTTCACACAGTTTTATATTAGAAATGGGGGTTTCTCCCCTACCCCCCTTTTTTTTTATAGAAATGCGAACCCTCTCAGAAATAAAATGATATGAATTAAAAAAATAAACATTTCGATCTTTTTTTGCCATTTAAATATTCCATATTGGAATTTTATGAAAAGATACTTTAACTGCACACTTGTTTACCAAAAATAATAACAGAGTGGGTGAATTAATTTTTAAAATTTGATATTTCAGGTACAGATCGATAAAAAAATGGAATTCATAAAATCACAAATGGGCGCATCGTAATTATCATATGAAGTATATATATACAACAAGGAATGCACACGAAAAGAAAAAAGCTATTGGAAGTGTAAGGAGTACAGAAAAAATACATGCAATGGCAGAGCAATAACAGAAGGAGAAAACATACGTTTAACTGGCGAGCATAACCATATGCCGGACACTACGACAGTTTTAATAAAGAAAACACTTAATGAATTGAAAGAAAATGTAGAAATGAACAAAAATGAAGCAACAACTTCGCTCGTAGCCAAAGTTTATGAGAGGTTACTGCTGCATATAACAGCACAAATGCCAAATACAAAAGCAGTAAAACGGAATGTAAATAGACAAAAACAACAAAAAGAAAACTTACCCATAGCACCACAACGTTATGTAAACATGATTGTACCAGACGTATTACAAAAAACAGAACAGGGAGAGCAATTTCTGTGGAAATCATTAGAAATAAAGAGTGAGAAAATGTTAATTTTGACAACTTTTCAAAATATAACACACTTGGGAAATTCAAACACTTGACATGGAGACGCTACATTTAAAACCTGTCCAACACCATTTCTTCAGTTTTATAGCATACATGGAACAATAAATGGAACAGTGATACCTCTAGTTTTCGTTTTAATGCCAGGAAAGTCGGAAGAACTGTACAGCTGTATATACAAATTAATTCACGAATCATTGCCGGAAAAAAACCAGAAACAATAATCATGGACTTTGAACAGGGACAAATAAAAGCATTTTCAAAAATGTATCCAGAAACTCATATTCAAGAATGTTTTTTTCATTTTAATCAATCATTATGGAAACGAATTCAAAAATTAGGATTATGGACATTATACATAGAGGACATCGAATTTCAGCACCAGATCAAGAGATTATACGCTTTGCATTTTTGAAAGAGGACATGGTTGTTAAATATTATGACACTTTGATTGCATCTGATTACTACACAAATCATGAAGCACAATTATGTAATTTAATGGACTATATGGAGAACACGTGGATTGGGCAACTTACTAGACATGGAACCAGACGAAAGGGAAAATATGAAATTGAAATATGGAATTGCTATACATCGGTGAAAAACAACTGGCCTAGATCAAACAACGTGCAAGATGGTTGGCACAGCAAGATAAATAAAGAATTCAACTCTAAAAAAAAACAACACTATGGCACTTCATCAAAAGTCTCAAATGTGAACAAAATAGAAAAGAAATAAAACTATCCCAAACACCATCACTGGAAAACCGACCAATAACCAAAAAAAAATACAGAGACTATGAAGAAAGAATTGCAAGCATTGTAGACAATTTTGAAAATACAGAACCAATCCAATTCCTAGAAACAGCAGCCTACAATTTGATATGTTAATAACAAAAAAACAAAAAAACTCACTGGAAAAAAACGCCAGCTCCATGCCAAATCCATCCATGGTAGAGAAAACCCGAATCCCAAAACAGCGTACTCCAAGCCAAAAAAAAATCCTTGAAAGTAAAATCCATCCAGGAAAAACAGTAATCCTCACTTTAAAAAAAGCCATCCGTAGTGGTGAAAAACCCAAATCCATGAACATATAGTCCAAAGAAAAACCATCCAAGACACGATCCGGAGCATCCAAGCAGGCGAAATCCATGATAAAATCCATCGAAAAATCCATGAAAAAGGAAAAATCCATCAGAAAATCCCAGAAAAAAGAGAGCGCGAGCAACAGGCATCCGGAACGCGAGCACGGAACTTCAAAAATGGCGTCTTCGTCAACGTAGAAAACGTAACACGTCATACGTTACAAACCTTAAACAGTTTAACGTTACTATACAGTTAAAAAATGGTGCAATAGCACACATCTAGTGTTAAAAAAGAAATACATTCTTACAAACTTTTTTCCTTGTACAAAAACACTTGTTATATTTAATTATTTAATAGATAACAGCACAGTATTAATATATTTATTTAAAAAGATAACTATAAATGTTAAAATTACAGACATGATACAACAATTATATGCAAAATAATAAATGAAAGAGACTACAATACCAAAATAAAGTGAATGTTTAAATCAAGTAAAGTGTATGCTTGTATCAATTTCGACCGAAATGAAAGAATTTTGATCCTTTGACCATTCGACCAAATTGTAATTTGACCAAATTGTGTCGACCCTTTGTCTGTCGAGCCTTTGTCTGTCGACCCTTTGACCATACACCAAGTCCACTCTAATTGCCAAAAGACCAACTCTTTGCCTAAGATCCATAGGCCTCCTCTGGACACCCAGTGTCACCTATTCTCAAATCAGTATATAGTTTAATCTCAAAATCATGTTACCATGCTATGTCTTGTATGGGAGCGAGGGGTCCTCGGGCCCCCTCGCGTCGTAGGCTCCTCAGTACAAGGCTTGGACCACGTGCCTCCGGTAGTGGAATTGCCCCTTGCCCTTATGTAAAGTTAACTATGGTTGACTACTGCATAGATGGGACTACTGAGCAGGACACGGGGCATCCATCTTTTGTGCCCCTTTTCGACTCCATCTTGGGTAAACAGGCTCCACTGCGATAGTACAGCAATGCTCAGCTCCCCTTTCCACCGCAGCAGTCAAGGACAGAGACACACACACACAAGGCGCGCAGGCAGCTGGCTGGCCCCCACCCTTGCACTCCCCCTGCGAAGGAAAGCTCTGCGCTTCCATTCTCACGCTGAAGCTGGAGAAAGTTGCAACAATCAATATGCTACAGATTTCTTCCTCTGAGATCACTGTTTGCCTGAAAACCGGCATGTGAACCAAGATGAGCTAAGCACTTTCTGCTCAATTCGTTCTCATAAACGTGCAAGCCACCCACCCCCATTAAAACAATGTATTGCCATCCTGACCCTGCACCCCCTGTAAGGTATTTCTTTCAAGTGCCAGACCCTCGCCTGTGCTGTGAAACCCACCCAACACACCCACTACTAACCTTAAGCATTTTTATTATTATATATGCTTTTACTTGCACTAATGAATTTGAAACCTAGAAAGAAATGCGAAACATAGTCTGATTCTTTTGCATGCACAATAAAGGTCAAGGCCTTCAATTAAAGCCACAAATGACCCAATTGTACTGACCATAATCATTGTGTGTAACTATGTAGAAATGTGACAAGTAGCATAAAATATTTTAAATAATTTGTCATTTAGTATGCAACAATACTAGCTTAGGTAGTGACCACAGTGACCAGACCCTGACCTGCATGAAGCACAAGATGTTTGACATCCGTCAGCTACTCAGCCAACCAGGAGGAAGAGATGCTACCCACACCTACAGCATCACACCATCTGGCCAATTGGGTCCATTTAGTATTTTTTGTTAGAGTTCCTTTAACTAATATAAATGTTGGTACTGATGTAATGAGGTGAGAGTTTTTTGGGTTATTTCCTAGCTGGAGAAATAAACCATCCTTTGAACTCTTGCAGCCAGGTCTCAGTACCTCTTTCCCCGACAAGGGGTTTTGCCTGTTATTTTATTTCTTTTTCTCTCACACGTAGTAAGACGGGGAAAGGCACCTACATTTTTGGTGACCCCGACGTGACTTAGAGAGGTGCCTTGAGGCCTGCGCCGCCCGGCAGCGAGATCCAGGGCGCCCCCCAGCAGAACCATCGCCTCTGCGGTTGACCAGACTGTGCACACCAAGAAGAAAGGGTCAAGGGTTCCCGGTTGACGAATACCCGATCGAAAAAGCTGCTCGCCAAGGCAGACCACGGCTTGGTTGGGGGACGGACCTGAGCGAGGTCCGGCCGCGAGCGGCGACCCTTGGAGTACCTGACTGAACACGTGGAGTCCCGGTTGCAAAGACCCCAAAGGAAGGTAAGGGGAAAATACGGGAAGAAGGGAATTAGCAACAGAGGGAAGGTAGCCAATAATAGGGTCTGCGTGAATGACGGTGAGGCTTTTCTGATCCATCCTTTATGTGGCCATTAGGTGTTATAAGAAGTGAGAAGAAGAAGAGAAGTGGTATCCTAGCCCGTAGGGGGTAGAAGGAGGCGCCGCATAGCATTTGTCCCGACCAAGTGCAGAATAGAGATAAAGATAAAAATAGTAGGGGTCTCGTGTAGGCTCGCAGTAGTTTTTAGAATATTCTTTTTCCGTGGAAGTAAGAAATCTTGAGACATAATAAAGGTGAAAGAGGTGGGGAGTGAATGCGAAATAGTGGATAGTATAGGGAAGAAGAAAAAACAGGGACAGTAACGGGAATAGGGAAAGAACAAACGCGCGCAGGCAGTGCATGTGTATGTTGCATGATTATATGTTTGTTGGTCTGCTTTTATGTATATGTCTTATTGAACACGCTAAAGTATTTTAACACAAGTAATTTGTGATTGATATAAGGTAAAAGAAATAAACCGTGAGGGGTGATCAGTTAACACCTCTCAGAAAGCTAATGTGACATATGGTAATTGTGAGCATTGATAACAAATGTATTATTTCTACATATTGTAACTGATGTACCAAGTAAGAGGTGGGAAGAGATTCAAAGGTACTAGAATACACAAGAAAGGAAAAGAAACATTGCCATGGGGGGAGTAACACCACTAGCACATATTTGCCAGCACCTTCCACTTCATAGCGACAGGATACAGAAGTATCACGATCAGTGGATCACTGAGATAAAGGGAGACGGGGTTACACCAATTTGGCCAGAAGGAGGATCATTTGAGTGTTGGACCTAGTATCAAGACATTTGCTAGCGCGATACAAAGGGAAACAGTTACAGAACCGAAGAGAAGTGTTAGATTTATGGCGAATGTTTGAGGAAGTTTCCCCCACGGCAGAGGTAGGTACAAGCCGAATGACAGAAAAGCAGAAAAACCCTGAAGAAGTGGATGGGACACCAAAAGGGGAATGCTCAACAACTACAACCGAAAATGAAGTAACAAAAATGTATCCCTTAATGACTAGGCCAGCGGTAGGGTTTAGTGAACCCCTATATATACCACCCACCGCCACTGCCCAGAGCGGGGCAACAGCCCCCGAACCTCCACCATATGACAAAGGAGGCCTGTACCGCCCCACGAGTGCGCCTCCTGTGGATATAGCACGTTTAACAGGTGATTTGAACCGTCAGTTAGCACACGCACAAATGGAAATAGCACGGTTAAGAGCTTTATGTGACAATGGGCAAATGCTGCCAGGGGGAGGGGAGGTACCCCCACTGTCACTGGCCGATCTCACACCCCCGATCGGGGCAGCAAGCAATGCAACCCCAGCAGCCTCGGTATCAGGGCAGTCTATAGTATCGCAAGGGACGTCAACACAGCAGAGGCAAGAACAAGAGTGTCAGTCAGGACAGTTCCTGTTTCAAATGAATAACAAGCCAGTGAGAATTATACGCCCAGATACACCAGAGAGTGAACAAAGTGGAGACCAGAGCGGAAGACAAGGAAGTGAACCCAAGGAAAACTGGGAGGATAATAACGAGCTAGAGTCAGAAATAGAGGAAATATGGGACGATTTAGATGAATACGAAGAGGCAGCTGCCGCGGAGGGTTCCCCACTGCCAAATCACCATTACCCAGACACATTTTCGCCACCATTATGGAAAGATAGATTAAGACAACGAACAGGGAGGATAGGAAACCTATTGGCAAGTAAAACAAAAAAAGGGAAGACAAGCAGAACGAGAAAGAAACAAAAACTACAAATGCCACTGATACATAAAGGAGCCGGTAGGCCAAATTACATTCCGTGGGCCCAAATGGACAAAACCAACTTGTTAAAACTCCTCCCCCCGTTGACTGGAGGGGCAGGTAAGTGGATACATGTATTTGAGAAAAACACAGCAGGCGTGCCGTTAGCTATAGGTGATGTAAAATGGCTATTAGTTTCAGCAATCGGGGACCAAGCAGACACAATCTGGGAAAGGGCAGGGTTCCCAGGAGTAACGATGAGCTGTGACCGACACAATGGATCACCATTTAACAATGTTCGAGCACAAGTGTGGGATGCATTGCGGCGTGCATTTCCAGACGTTCCAAATTTACATGCAGTGATGCAGTGTACAATGGAGGAGAACGAGGATCCTGAGCAATTTATTTTGCGAGTGCAAGATTTATGGAGAAGCGAAACTGGTACGGCATGGAATCAATCAACAGCTTTATTCTATTTTATCATTAAAAAGGGGTTGTCGAAAGAGGTGCAGAAGGCCTTGGACAAAATAGCTGGGGTCGAAGCCAAAGGGTGGCCTGAAATTCAGAGCATAATTGTGCACCACTGGAAGAGGATCAAAGAGAAGGAAAAGGAGGTCACGCAAAAGAGGCTGGCAGACGAAGCAAAATTAGTACAGATCAAATTAGTGAAGGTTTCCGCCATTACTGCCAGTGCAACAGCAGACAGAGGAAACGAAGGAGAGGAAAACGTGGGAGGAAGGCCCGTTGGGATAGCAGCGCAGTGGGTTGGAGAAGATCAGGGACAGTGGAACGGAGAGGAACAGCCAGGCCAAGGATCGCAGTGGCAGAACAGGCCGGCCCAAGGAAGAGGTGGGTACCGCGGGCAAAGGGGAGGATACGGAGGAATGGGAAACAGAGGGTATGGTGGGTAAGGACCAAGGGGAGGACAACAGGGGTCGTGTTGGAATTGTGGAAGATGGGGACATTATTCACGAGATTGTAGAATGCGACCATCAGGGTATTTTCAACAGCAACAACAGCACATGAACAATGAACAGGGGTGGGGCTGCCCACACCCAGGTAGCCCTTATGGAGCTCCAATGGGGAGGGGGGGACAACAGGATCAATACTGCTATGACCCCCAAATGCAACAGAGACAGCAAGCCTCACAACAGCAGCAACAGCAGCATCAGCCACAACAGCAAAACGCACTACAGCCCATGGCGAGACAAAACCCAGTAGGGAACATAAACAATAACCCTTTTGCAGCGGCCGCAAACGGTGCCCATGCACCATACCGCGGAGTAACGGTCGTGGGTGACAACGTTTTTTCAATGCCAGGTCAGCAAAGATACCAAGACTAGGACAGCCCACAGGGAGCACTTGCGTGTCCAGTCCTATCCACCACACAAAGTGCGAACGAGGAACCACTAGTGGCGGCAGAGATAGGAAACAAGCAGTTTATCTTTATGGTAGACTCTGGAGCAGAAAAATCATGCCTCACAGAAGGGCGGTTTCAGCTCTTGGGAAGAAATTTGGAGACGCAGGGGTTCTCTGGGGCTATTTTAAAAGTTCCTTATACAAAAGATCTTGATGTAACAGTGGGGGAAAAACAGTGCGTGCACCCTTATTGTACTACGAAGACGCGCCAATCAATTTGATGGGACGAGACCTACTCGGTAAGTTAAACATGACCATAGCCTTTACTGAAAAAGGAATAGTGTGCTCGACGCCAGGGATATGCCCCGTACGGCCACTCTTGCTAATAAGTACGATTACAAAGGAAGTTGCGGTAAGAGGGATTCCCATTGACATGGACATGTTCGTCTATGGAATACAGGTATTAGCCCGAGTAGTGCCTGAGATAACACAAAAAGAGTGGAGAATACCATCCAACTTCATATTCCGCCCAATCACACCAACAGATGTAGTGCCAGGCACAATTATGCCTATAGACATTGAGGCAGTTCAAGTTTCCAACAAACGCATTGTGGTCATAGGCCAGGACACGCAAGGACGTGAGTGGAGAAGTGTGCTATGCATAGAGCCAAACATAATGCTAAAAGATATTACTGATGAAGAATTGTTCACTGACTACGAAGGGGATGGAGAAATAATAATGGAAATAAGCATACCATGTGACATTATGATTCAATACAGAGAAATACACAACCCACTCATGGCTAACATAAAGGCCCCACTAACAATATTTGAAGAAGACATGGCCAGGGTAGCACCTGAAATTTGGACTACAGGACCACACGATGTAGGATTGTTGCATGAGGTAACTCCCATAAAAATAAAACTGAAACCAGGTGCCCTCCCACCCAGAGTGAAACAATACCCAATATCCAAAGAAGCAGAGGAAGGTATTAGAGAAACAGTGAATGCGCTCCTAAGCCAAGGTATCTTAGTGCCATCAACTTCCCCATGCAACACAGCGATTTTTCCGATTAAGAAAGCAAAAGGAGGGGCGTGGAGAATGGTCCAGGACCTCCGCCCACTCAATGACGTCATCCAAAAAGAGTTCCCTTTAGTGCCTAACCCGTCATCGATATTGTGCAGTATACCAAAAGAGGCAACTTGCTTCATTTTCATTGATCTGAAAAATGCCTTTTTCTCTGTGCCACTCGCACCAGAGTCGCAGTACCTTACAGCTTTTACATCGGGAAACAGCAGATATGAACATCGCAGACTCCCACAGGGGTATTGCGAGAGCCCAAGCATTTTAACAGAGTACTACGAGAAGACATTGGCAACATAGATGTAGGGAGCACCATTATACAGTACGTAGACGATTTACTCGTCTGCAGTAAAACAGAAGAAGAATGTAGAGAAGACTCGATAACACTGCTTAACGTATTGGCTGCCAAGGGATACAAGGTGGACAAAGGAAAATTACAATACTGCCTTGCTGACGTTGTGTATCTTGGCCAGCAAATATCTAAAGATGGAAAAAGAATATTACCAGACAGAGCAGCAGCTATTCGACACATTATCATACCAAAAACAGTAAAGGACATGCAGAAATTTCTTGGCATATGTAACTATTGCCGAGCATGGATCCTCGATTATGCAGCGTACACCCGGCCAATGCTACAAGCACTAAAAGAAGCACAAAAGAACAGAGCCCCAATAAAATGGACACAGGAGACAATTGCTCAATTGTCTCGATTAAAAGATCTTATTTCAGACGCCCCAGTCCTTGCAAATCCAGATTATGAAAGGGACTTTTTCCTGTTTTCACACAGCAATGGAACATTAAGGACAGCAGTATTGACACAAAAGACATCACTAGGCCACAAACCATTAGCGTACTACAGTGGAATATTGGACCCAGTAATGCAGGGACATTTCGCTTGCGAACAGGCCCTCACTGCAGCGGCCTTCGCCATTGAGAAAAGTGCCACGATCATAATGGGATGTTCAGTGACGCTATATGCGGAACACTCATTATTTGCAATCTTGGAAAGATCAAAATCTACCCTCACAACACAGAGAGCCTCAGCTTATGAAATAATAATATCAAGTCCAAATGTACATGTGGTCAGATGCAAAACAGTGAACCCAGCTACCTTCATTACAGAGCCATGCACAATTGAGGATTTACAGGAACACGATTGTAGCACATACGAGGGAGAGGGCGATGACATTCCCAAAGCAAGTGAAAACGCCCTTACAGAAGGAGAAATATATTTCATAGACAGGTCAGCATCCATAAATTCAGAGACAGTGGCGGTAGTGCGCATGGAAGAGGACACATACAAAGTGATTGTGCAAAAACGCCTCCCCTCACATTACTCTGCACAAGCAGCCGAACTGACTGCGCTAATCAGTGTGTTACACACAGCCAAAAGTTGTGCCGTGACCATATATTCAGATTCAGCTTATGTTACCACCGCAGTTCAATCAGGGCTATCACGTTGGCGAAGGAGAGGGTTCAGAAGAGCAGACGGGTCCCCTGTACAACATGCTACGTTGTTAAATGAACTAATAGAAGCTTTAGCAGAACCATCGGTAGTAGCGGTGGTTAAATGCCAAGCCCATACCCATAACACAGACGCCGTCTCATTGGGGAACGCGGCAGCGAAAGAAGCCTTGTACTTCAATAAGACACCAACATCAGAGTACATTGTAAAAACAACCACAGCAGAACAACCAGTAGATGTATACAATAACACGCCCATAGCACAATTGATAGAACTTCAGAGAAGAGCCCCACCAGAAGAGCAGGAGTTGTGGGGCAACCGAGGGTGTAAGCAATCAGCCACAGATCTCATTTGGAGACAGGAAATGACAGGCAAGGTAGTGATGCCCGTAGAATTATTGGAAGTAGCATTCCAACAATTGCATTTTCCAGCTCACGTTGCAAAACAACACATTGCCTCAGATATTCAAGAGGATTGGTTTGTTCCTAATATACATGAATACTTAACTAAATTTGTTATTGAATGCACTTTGCCACGCCCTACAGGTCCATTTAGAGAACTACATATCGATTACGCCGATATGGGAGAAAGATGTAACGGAGCAAGATACTTGATTGTGGTGGTATGCCCCTATTCACGGTGGGTGGAAGCGGGCCCCTGTCCCCATCCTGATGCAAAATGTGCTGCCAAGTTCCTTGTGCGAGAGGTATTCTCACGGTGGGGAATCTGTGACGTGATCCGTTCAGACAACGGCACGCACTTTGTAAATGACCTCTTCAAAGAAGTGACCTCCCTTCTGGGGGTGAAACAAAAACTATGTTCGATTTATCATCCAATGGCCAATGGAGTTGTGGAGAGGATCAACAGGCTGCTCAAAAGCAATTTATCGAAATTATGCAGCACGTTGAAAGAAAATTGGGTATATTGTCTGACCCTAGCACTGTTCCAACTCAGAAACCAACCATGCAAGGACCATCATTTAAGCCCGCACGAAATTGTGACGGGAAGAAGAATGCACACGCTGCTCTCCCCTGTTAGGAGGGCGTCCGATGCGCACAGGGCTGCCACAGTGCTGGGAGAAGAGTTTAAGGAATACCTAACACAGCTAACACGCGCAGTACGCAGCATAGCAAAACAAATTGTTTCTCCATTTACTGAAGATGTAGCAACAGACACCTTCATGCCGACAGCAGACAGCCCGAAGGGCCTTTAATGCCAGGGGAGCAAATTCTGCTCAGAACCTTTGTGAGAAGGTGGAATTCACCAAGATTTCATGGTCCATACACAGTAGTGTACAGCACCCCAACTGCAGTTAAAGTCACAGGGTTAAAATAGTGGGTGCACCTCTCAGACGTAAGAAGGGCACACAGTGTTACACCTCCCCAAAATGAAACTGACTGTGTGGATGCCATCACTGGCACAGGTTGATATGATGAAAATTGCAACTTAGACAGGGAAAGTATAGATGAAAAGCAAAGATTTTATATATTTTGTCTCTCTCTTTCTCTCTCTCTCTCTTTCTTTTCTTTTCATATAAATCGTGTTGTTTTTTCTATTTTTTCCTCATTTTTTCCATGATGAAATGAAAAGGAATTGTTAAATGCCTAACTGAGTAAAGAAATGAAAAAGAGTGAATAATTGCAATTATGTTTCTTTTCATATGACTTAACGAATTTGTCTCGCCCACATAGGTTCAACATGAGCCAATGCGACGAAATGGCTGAGCAAGCTGAAATGTTAGACAGAAATAGGGATGCCACTAGGGCCAGTAGATTAAATAATTTGGAATGTGTTATAAAATATGCTGCCTTATTATTTGCAATAATGATGTTTTATCTTATTTGGTATAATGTTGTTTTATATGTGGCAAATGAAATGAACAAAGGGGGAAGCGGAACTGATATGACAAAACCAGGGTCTAAACTAATATGGACTGAAGCAACAGCTATTTTGAAGGACACTTATATCATTGAATTGAATGATAAAAATATAACATTGCCCCTTTTACAATTGCACGTAAATGAAACTGCTATTCCATTGTTGAATAATACTGGAGCCAAGGAAATAGAGCCTGGATGGAATGTAAATGATGATTACTATTGGTTAACTGATTCCAGAAATACAAGCATGCGTACACACACTGCACCAGAAACCACTAATGAATACACACGTCACAATGAACAACATAGATGAGGCATGGTCTAGAATATTCCCACTGCAATATTCACTAGTTGGTACCCAATTAAAAAACAGAAGGAGGAGAAAAAGGGGGGTGGGAAAAAACAGATACAATATTTATCATAACTTGGGGTTAGATGAAATAGAGGACCCCCGACACCCTGACCAATCAAACAAATGGTATTCAGACATGAGCACCGCAGCAAAGCAAGCAAGTAACGAAAGTTGTTACGTTTGCTCACTTATTCCTCACGCAACTGGAACCCCAAAAATGTTAATCCCACAGGAAGTACCCTTGTCTGAGGCCCAATGTTTGATTCATTTGATGCTGTGTAGAATAAAGAAGACATTTCAAGCACACACAGTCACAATGGAAAAATTGGAAAACGAACAAACTTGCACTAGCAGACGACAAGGAGTAATCTGCCTCCAGGAACCATTTTTCGTTATAAAAGGCACAAGGTATGCAGATGACAAGTGGCATGATGAAACAATTGAATGCAAAGCAGAGAGGCTTCGAGGGCTGCCAGATGAAACATACGAATGGGCAAAAGAAACGTGCATCCCCATCTGGACACAGCATATCACCAAGCTGACATGGGTCACGCCCCTGGAGAGACCCATAAAGATTCAAAAGGAAATACCGCACAAACTTTGCTTCCATGGAGAAGGGAAGGTGAACATGGGAACGGTGCGGCAGTGCAATAAGACTTTAATAATGCCAGTCATGAAAAAAGGCACTGCTGCATTAATGGACATATACTGGATCTGTGGCAAACGAGCTTACCTGCATCTCCCAGCATCTTGGAGGGGCACTTGTGCCCTAGCCACACTTCACTAAGCACTAATGGTGATACCAGAGAGGCACGTCCAGTTTACAGCAAGGCCTTTGGCTGACACATCGACAGCAGGCCAATCGACCCACACATCGGTAGCAGGGCAATTGGCTGAACCATCGACAGCGCCCGATGAGACAATCACAGAGCCTCCAGCATACAAACTATTGTCAGAAGAAACTTTGAAAACCAAGTTGTCACGCAGCAAAAGATCCAATTATATTTCGGCCAAATCGTCAGAACTCCTTGCTAAAATTCCACAACAGTATAAGCGTTTCTCATCTGCAGAAACATTCTTTGCATCGTTCCTAGCACCTGGCGTTCAAGCAAGGGCGAACGCGAAATGGCTGCAGATAACACGCAGGGAGCTCATCCAGCTGGCCAACGACACTGAAGAAGGATTCAACATCATAAAAATAGAGCTCCGTGCACTGCGCCTGATGACGATGCAAAACAGATACGTTTTAGATCTTATCACAGCAATGGACGGTGGTGTTTGCAAAAGAATTGGGGGGGCATGTTGCACGTTCGTACCAACTTCCGATGCTGGTAACGGGACACTATCACATGTGATAACAGCAGTGCATAATTTAGGAGAAAGAATGAGAGCAGAAGGTGGAGTAGACAACAACATGTGGTTCGACGATCTGTTCAGCTGGATACCATCATGGGTGAACATTGCAGCAAAGATACTTATTCCCATCATAGTCTTTCTTTTCCTAATATTCTGTGTGTGCCAACTGAACTAAGATGCTGTGAAAATAATATGCCTAATTCAGCAATGATGATGGTAACAGTGGGCCGACAGACAACAGTGGCTACTATGATAGATGCCCAAGTACAAACCGGAGAATACACCACCCCACAGTATAGGATGACTGCCATCTATAGACAGTATGGGGACGTGGTTGATAATCTACATTACACTACCATTAGGGAACCAAAAAACTTGCTGTGGTATAACGAGGTTTGGATAGATTTAGATGGGGATGGTGGGATATACTTAATGGTCACCCCTGAAGAATATGCAAGAAGGGGTAACAGCTTAAGAAATGTGTGTAAAGCATGGATGCCAATAAAGGGTACACCTTCTTGGTATGAGGCTGTGGTTGAAGCTGAGCGCTAGCGAAGGGAGAACGGCAGGAACGAGATAAAGTAGTTTGTTACTTTAGATGTAACGAAAGGGGGGAATGTATGGGAGCGAGGGGTCCTCAGGCCCCCTCGCATCGTACGCTCCTCAGTACAAGGCTTGGGCCACGTGCCTCTGGTAGTGGAATTGCCCCTTGCCCTTATGTAAAGTTAACTACGGTTGACTACTGCATAGATGGGACTACTGAGCAGGACACTGGGCATCCATCTTTTGTGCCCCTTTTCGACTCCATCTTGGGTAAACAGGCCTCAGTGCGATAGTACAGCAATGCTCAGCTCCCCTTTCCACCGCAGCAGCCAAGGACAGAGACACACACACACAAGGCGCGCAGGCAGCTGGCTGGCCCCCACCCTTGCACTCCCCCTGCGAAGGAAAGCTCTGCGCTTCCATTCTCACGCTGAAGCTGGAGAAAGTTGCAACAATCAATATGCTACAGTTTTCTTCCTCTGAGATCACTGTTTGCCTGAAAACCGGCATGTGAATCAAGATGAGCTAAGCACTTTCTGCTCAATTCGTTCTCATAAACGTGCAAGCCACCCACCCCCATTAAAACAATTTATTGCCATCCTGACCCTGCACCCCCTGTAAGGTATTTCTTTCAAGTGCCAGACCCTCGCCTGTGCTGCGAAACCCACCCAACACACCCACTACTAACCTTAAGCATTTTTATTATTATATATGCTTTTACTTGCACTAATGAATTTGAAACCTAGAAAGGAATGCGAAACATAGTCTGATTCTTTTGCACGCACAATAAAGGTCAAGGCCTTCAATTAAAGCCACAAATGACCCAATTGTACTGACCATAATCATTGTGTGTAACTATGTAGAAATGTGACAAGTAGCATAAAATGTTGTAAATAATTTGTCATTTAGTGTGCAACAATACTAGCTTAGGTAGTGACCACAGTGACCGGACCCTGACCTGCATGAAGCACAAGATGTTTGACGTCCGTAAGCTACTCAGCCAACCAGGAGGAAGAGATGCTACCCACACCTACAGCACCACACCGTCTGGCCAATTGGGTCCATTTAGTATTTTTTGTTAGAGTTACTTTAACTAATATAAATGTTGGTACTGATGTAATGAGGTGAGAGTTTTTTGGGTTATTTCCTAGCTGGAGAAAAAAACCATCCTTTGAACTCTTGCAGCCGGGTCTCAGTGACTCTTTCCCCGACAAGGGGGTCTTTTTCTCTAACACGTAGTAAGATGGGGAAAGGCACCTACAGTCTTGTAAGGAAGGCATGGTATCAAACAGTGAAGACAGACACAAATGATCACAGTTCACGGGTGTTTATTGAACTTCAATGGGTTGGTTAAACGCCTATACAACCTTAAATCTAAGGATGGATGCAAGCTATGACCATCAAATAATAATAGCACAGTCCTAATTGAGTTTCTGTCAAAATAAAAGGGCCTATACTAATAAACCCATTGCAATCCAGTCTCTTACTGCAGAGGACCTGTCGTAAAAAAACAAGCACCAAAGATCCTTTCTTATCAGAATTTTACATTCACAAGTTCTCGTTTTCAGTGTTCATCATGGGTCTCCCTCCTTCATGCTTGCACCCCCTTTTTTAACACAATGTTCACAATTGGTCTCCCTCAATCGGGCTCGCACCATGGCTCTCCCTCGTTTGGGCTCGGTCCCCTTTAAACAATGTTCACAATTGGTCTCCCTCGTTTGGGCTCGGACCATGTCATCTTACTTTCTACGTCCTCCTCTTGATATAAAGAATCGAAGACTTTTGAATGTGCAATGGATTTTGCTTAAACTGTCATCTGACCACTTCGGTTGACTTCACACAATGTTCTTACTTTCGTTTCTGCCAGTTCTTGGCTGGATGCCTTACAGAGACCTATGATAGAGCAACCATGTGGTGCCGAATCATTCTGTCACTGGTATCATATTTTTCTCCTTAAATGTTCAAAACATCCATCAGCAATTAAGATTCCCTTGTGTCTTTCATCACACACATTTCAATCTTTGTTCTTGCACTCTTTATACAATGTTGCCGCTTGCAACCTTGACTTCAACACAGACCGGTCTTGCATCGGTTTCCCCAACTCACCGGCTGCATTGATCTCTCAGGCGTTGCCTTGATCTTGGAGCCAAGGGCGGTACCACAGCGGCTGCTGATCATCCCCGACTCGGTCAGCCATGCAGGAGGGCCCAGGGTATCTCCGACACCCAATACAGGATTCTTCCGTTTAGATTCCTGGCCTTATGCTTTGTACTCTGAAGGGTTCTGGAAAGCAACCGTTTCTCGCTGGAAAGGTCAAGGTTATCTCCCTTCTTGTGTACCTTTCTTGGTTTGCCGTCTTTCTTCCCTCATGCAGCTGCTATTAGAAAATTAATCTTCCTTCATGTGCTTTGCCTTGGTTAGAGTCTGCTCTCGTGCTCCGCCTTTTATCTGTGTGGGGAAGGTTAATAGACGTCAGGTGTGAGTGATTACCAGTAATTGCCTGACTTTGTCTGACCATAGTAGTGGGACATGTCAGGTACAATGCTCGGGTGCAAGTCGGTTTTCTCCCAGAATGGGCTGTCCATGTCAAAGTGTTTGTGAAGGGAATGGTGTGGGTGATAGAGGGGGGTGGTAGGATGGGGTAAAAGTGTTATAGGGAGGGGGATACCGCTTCTCGCCATCAGGTATCCCAATCCCACTCCCTGAAGACGCATCACCCAGGTGATCCTCCCGCACAGGTCCATACCCAGGGTCTGGATCGAAAGGCGATGTTCATGCCCTGGCCACCTGAGAGAGAGAGAGACCCCCGGGGACTAGCGGGTGAGACACCTTCTGGTTTCTCACAGTCTCCATAGAAACTGTCTTTCTCCAGTGATCCCTTTCTCCGGCAGTGCTCTCCAAACATGTACAGTCACCAATTTTAAAAAATACTTTGAGAACCCACTATTGCGAAAAAGAATGCTAGGAAAGGAAATGTATGTTTAAATTGGGAAGCAGCATAAAAAAGTGAAAAGATGGGGGGAAAATGATCTACAAAAAATTGAAAAATGAAGTAAATGGACAGTATAGCCAAGTCTCAACAAAGGGCAACTCAAACCTCTGAAATAGAACCCACCCCACATTAATCCAGAGTTTGCACTCATTTAGGCCCCATATTCTTCTTTACCTCACTCTTAGGAATAGGGGATCCCACTTTTTCTTGATCTGGTGGAAACACTCACATTCCCTTTGTGTGCTTTAGCTTCCAAGGACTTTCCCTTTTATTAAATAAATCCCCTGTCTCCTTTAAGGGTACTGCCCACCATGGGGAAGGCAGGAGGGAGTGTTCTTTAGAGGCTTAAGAGAAACCCTGGATTCCTTAGAATAAAATATGTTTGTAATTGTTCAACTCTATAGCCTTGCCCACTCCACATCTTTGGTGTTCTCAGCACACCACAGGCTGCACCAACATCTCTGTACCTTTTGTTGCTGTCCTTCTGTTCAGCTTCACCATAATCCTTTTTTATTAACTCCAGGAGGAATACCCATTGTACGAATGTTGAACCCTGACGTCTCAGCCCTCCTCCGCATCAGGCACATTCTCATGGGGATTGCTCCATCCGTCCAGTATTTATCATTGTAGGTTTTGTTCCTTTTGAAGAGGGCCATCAGTGTGCTTACCACAGGGAGGCCTGGACAGATCTGCCCCCTAGAATAGCCGTGGTCAAGGGAACCAAATCATCTACCCCCTTACACGTCTGAACTGCCGTTCATATCGTGAGAAGCCCCATCCTTTGAATGGATCTCGAAGGACCTGCAGGACAGCCATTCACCTGTATTACTGCCATTCATCACCCCATCTATGCTACAGTCTGCCAGAACCCTGGATTCAAGGTCTAAGAGTTCCAGAAAATCTGTTGTACACTAGCAACACTCTGCAATCTATGTTGCCGTTACTCCCAAACCTATCTCTGTGATAAAAGTACCTAGCAGTACCACTCAGCATGGGTCGATGTCACACCACTACATGGGAGGGAGCCAGCTTGGTTTCAGGCAACTATGGTAGGTGTGGGGGTCGGTGTCACTCTCCGTTTCCTAGCTCCAGTTGCTCTTAACGTGCATTATTCCATTTTCTTGCACTGTCTGTCCCTTGATTGCCCATTGTGGTGAGTTGGGGAAACACTGCATCCTTTTGTATGAGCAAACTTGAGTTGGTCTCACCTGATGTGCCTTCCAGAGTGGGATTGCCTGGACTCGCCTTCACCTCAAAAGAGGTGGTCTTTCCTTAATTAAGAAGAATGCACCTTTTTAAAAAAAATATGAACCAGGACTACATGTTCCAGTATGCCACAGAAGGATTAGAGTCTTAGCAATAGGGAACCTGGAAATTGTAAATGCTTCCCAAAGTATAATACTAGACTCATTTTGAAGGCTCAGAATGTTTGGACTGGGTATC
Organism: Ambystoma mexicanum; assembly: GCF_040938575.1. Taxonomy (NCBI): domain Eukaryota; kingdom Metazoa; phylum Chordata; class Amphibia; order Caudata; family Ambystomatidae; genus Ambystoma; species Ambystoma mexicanum. Next base: position 1,209,128,257 of record NC_090922.1, on the reverse strand, counting down.
ATGAAGTCAAACCTGATTGCAACACTAACGGACTTCAAGATCAAAGGAGAGGTGAATGCTGAACATGGCTGGAATGCATTCTGCAAGAAACCCAGGCATCGTACCTGCAAAGCAAGGATCAGGACATTCCAAGTTGGCTGAATCAACAAAATTTGATCACAACAATTTTGTATGAACACTGCGCGGGAGCGTCTGTTCACATTAAAAATCCAAAATGGCACAGTGGGCACAATGCTAGTTTAAAGGCTCAGGGCAGATAGTGATAGCAGGGGCTGGGGATCACTCCTTTAAATGACAAAGTGAATGTTAGGAGAAGTTGAAGACAGAAGAAGTAATGATTTAAAGAGGTAAATGTGACTAAGTGATTGTCTGGCAACGTGAATGCTGAAGAGGTAAAGGCATGCATCCTGCAAAAGGGAAGTAATAATAAGTAATAATAAGTGCAGTTTTCAAATGAAGCATCAATAGTATATGTAAATTAAGCCACAACATAGAAGGACCAATCCGGGGCCAGCTTAGGAAATCAGGAACCGGCTCAGTGCTGTTAGAGAAGGTAGAACACACCAGTGAATGGCGAAGACTGGGAGGAAGCAGGTGTGCTTGTATCTGCTCCCTAGATACAGGGGAGGCTAATGCCTGGGAGAGATGGTGCTTTTGTTGCCAGCTGTGCAATGGTTGGTCTAGCAAGGCTATGCCAGAGGTTCTAACAGAAGGACATGTGCTGCATTGAAAACAGGGCCTCAGCAGAGATCCTGCTTGCCAAACCGCATACCAGGGCGACGGCCTGAAGGCGAAGGCTACCCTCATGCAGTCTGAGTAAAAGAAACCCTGACAGAAGGTGGAGAATATCGTCTGCCTGAAAGGGGGAGAGAAATAAACATTTCAGTCAAGAAGGTTGTGCTGAATGAGTCTAAGGTTGTGGAGAGACCAGAGAGAAGCCTGAGTAAATCCAAGGTTATGGAGAGTCCATCGAGAACTCTTCAGTAAATCCAAGGTTATAGAGAGACCTCTGAGATGAAGTCAAGAAGGTTGTGCTGAATGAATCTGAGGTCATGGAGAAACCTGAGAGAATTCAGAGTGAATCCAAGGTCATGGATATACCAGAGAAGGTTGATGTGTTAAAGGAATATGAGGTAATGCCAAGTGAATTTATTTATTTTATTTATTTTGCATTTATTTCAGCGCACAAAGCCCTGGGGCATCTAGTCGTTAGTTACAGAAAGAGCATGGTACATAGGTGAAGTGCAAGGAGACAAATATGTTTACAGATATCATTGGCAAAACCTAATATCAGGGTGAAGGAGGCTACATCAGGCAGCATATAGGACAATTGTTAAGAGTTACACAGACTGGAGAGCCTCGACCCATGGTACAGGGCGGAGCCTCAAGCAGTATATGAGACAAATTGATAAAAGTTACACAGAATGGAGAGCCTCACCTCATGGTACGGGGGCAGCTCAAGCAGTACATGGGACAAATTGGTAAGAATTACACTGACTGCAGAACCTTACCTCAGGGTACTGGGCCGTGGGGGCAGCCTCGAGCAGTATATGGGACAAATTGGTAAGAATTACACAGACTAGATCGGCTCACCTCACGGTACGGAAGGCAGCCTCAAGTAGCATATGGGACAAATTGGTAGGAATTACACAGACTAGAGAGCCTCGCCTCATGGTATGGGGGTAGCCTCAAGCAGTGTATAGGACAAGTTGGTATGTGTAAGCCAACAAGGTTGGCAAAGAAAGGTGTGACAAAGCCATAGCGGGTAGGTAAAGGTACACGGATGCAGGTCAGATACAATATGGTTAAGGCAGGTAAGGTTAAGTTTGTAGCATGATGCTACTGGTCAAGTCAGATAAGATATTGGCAAGATAAGCATACATGAATAATGCAAGGCTATTGGACAAATCAAGCTGTTACATGTTAGGATATATGCTTCAGCGCCAGGCTGCAGGTCAAATCGGGTGAGCAGTAGGCAGACTCAAGTACATATACCGCACAGGGCTACGAGACAAAGCGAGGTTTGCAACAAATTACAAGTGCTGAAACATCAAAGGTACAGAATGGGAGCAGGTGTCAGGTCCAGTGGACAGTTTTGTGGTGTTAGCAATCAGTAGTTCTGGGTACCGGAAAGAGCAAGAAGGGAACATATTGGTTAGGCTGGCTGAGGAGGTCGAATCTATATTCGACTAGGTTCAACATTTCTGATCCTCCTTAAAGGCACAGATTTTAAAGCACTTAGGTGCAACTTTCTAGGATCGCTAAAAATGAGGCAGAACAGTTAGAGGTTGATGGCCAGTTGCGAAACTCCTCAAGAAGCAAGCAATGCAAGGACAGGCCAATGGCTGGGCGGTACGGTTGTAGCGCATAGGGTTATAAGGTGGCAGGGTTATAACGCACATGTAAAGGCAGCGGATGTAAGAGACGTTACGGAATGACCAGGATGGCAGAACATGAAGCTTTTAGCATAGGAAACTAAATAGAATTAACAGTGTGTTTACATTAACAAAGGGGTGCTGGAGGGCACTCACCATAAGGGTGAGTATTTGATAACACTCTTAGCAAGGATGAGGAGCCAAAAGTGCAGGATCGTGGGCAGAACAATGAGAGGTCAGCATGAGAAAGAAGGTCAGCGTGCAATTGGAGCCGTGAAGGCGACCTTGAGAGAAGTTCAGAAGACTGGGTGTATCATGAAAGTCGATTTGATCCCGGTGTACATTAGGAGACGTGTAAGTCCGAAGGTGTGAGATGGCAGAGAGAGGATGGACCAGGCTAAGTGCAGGGGGTTGCAGGCTTACTGGTGGATGCGGGGTAGTCAGCAAAGCAAGGTAGTGGTCCGAGCAGAGGTAGCGGCAGGTGTCCCTCTCAGCCCTCCCAAGCCCGACAGGGTTGGTAGAGACCCTTAGATGAAGTCCCCAGGCCAATCAGAGTTGTTCAGGGATGGTGGCCTAATCAGACAGCAGCTGATAGGTAGGTGTAGAGCCACAGCTACACAGAGGCGACCCGGCGGCCATGTTGGAAGGCCCGGGTCGGAAATCTTCATTGTAGGTCTTCGTGGCAGTAGGCCCCCCAGAGCAAGTGCTCAGTAGCGGAGAGGAGGGGGAAATTTGTGCTAAACAAAGATCCTGAAGATGGAAGAATCATAGGTAACTCCAGGAGGGAGCTAGCCAGGTTAGCATCTGGTACATGTTGTTGTTTACAGTAGGGATGGTCTTTAAAAGGAAAGGTCTATGAACACCTTTGCTTGCCAAACTTGGAGAACTCTTTTGTTGTAGTACTAAATAAATAGGTTACAACTTTCTCTTCAGAACCATTTAACTTAAATTGTTAGACTAGCGTGTCCCAGTTGGGACACAGGGCCTCATTACGACCCAGGCGGTGGACCATGGTGCTATTAGCACCATGGTCCATGCCGGAATCCGGCATGGTGGATGGCGGAATTACCGCCCCCATCACAAGGTTGGCGGGGGCGGTAATTCCCCATTCACCATTTGACCTTCCCCATTCCCATTTTGCCCCATAGGGCATAATAGGGATGGGGAAGGCGCTAATTACGGCACCGTAAATTACGGTTGCCGTAATTAGTTCCAAGGTCCCTTAGCGGGTTGGATTTTAACGCCTGCAAAAAGCAGGAGTTAAAGCCTCCAACCCGCTAAAGGACCTTGTAATCAGGCGCTAATTGTTTAACGGCGCCGACGCTCTTTACAGCGCCATTAAACCATTAGCGCCAGGGTCGTAATGAGGCCCACATATAAGGACAGGTTCAAGACTTTTTATGTTAAACAATTTAACCAACCTGAGTTACAGGGAACTCCAAGATATTCCTACTTTAAGCTATTCCAACCTGGCCTGGGTAATAGCCTATTCAGGATATCCTTATTAGGTTTAGTAAATTTCCATTGAACTTGTAGCTGTTAATTAAGCTTGGACCTTACATTGTGAATCATAATAAAAGCATGTTAAACGAAACTTGTGTTGTACATTGTGACACTGCTTAAAATCCCTGCAACATCCAGCAGGCATGCAACAACACCTTCTTCATATTGTGGGATGGTTGTAGGGCCTGCAGATGTTGAGCGATAGCTGAAGCTCATAAAGGGGACTTCTGTACCCGAGCCCAGATGGAACTGCCTCCCTGGATATACATTTGAAAAATCATTGATCGTAGGAGACCAGTAATACAAGGTCAAGCTCTAATCTTGGTTGCTTCTTCGCAGGGTTCACGAGTATGCGATGGAATCAAATCATTCAAAAATTATTTTTAAGACCATTAAATGTGTCATATCTATGGATTTGTTCAGTAGGATCTGGGAAATGATTCTATTAGAGGCTCTTTGGAGTGTGGGCGATAACATAGAGGTACAAATAAGAGGAGTTGGAAGAAAATGTCTAACTTTTCTTTAGAGATCAATTCAAGAGGCTTCCATCTTGTTAAAGAACACTTGATTCCCCATATTTTCAGGCCGATTCATGGAATTAATGTGCGCCGAAAATTTCGGCGCAAGCTTGCGAAAACGTGCGATTCGCAGTGAAAGAGTGAAAATCGCAGTGCAAGTGCGAAAATCGCAGGGAAACCAGCGCACATCGATTCATGGAAGTCCGTGCGCGAGAAAAATATTGGATGTGCGCTGAAAAAGAGCGCGGCGTACGCTGGCGCGCAGGTCATCGAACGCCGTGTGATAAGGCCACAGCGAATTCGCACATAGCGTGGCGCACATAACAAAAGTAGGCGTAACACGGGGCGTTACACGCAGAATGGGGAACAACTCATGAAAATGTGGGCGTCACGGGGGAAGTACAGGAGGCAAGTGCGCGGAACGCCCACACGCTCGCCTACAACACGTATTCATGGAATGGAATAGGGAAAAACAGCGCACGGCCAAAGACGCGCACAGGCCCATACATGTCCGCCACACAAAAGCAGGCGGTAGCGTCCCTGCGCAGGAAAAAAATGTGTGCCAAAGTTCTACATGCGCGAGAAGTTCCGCACGCGATCGGGCCTGGGGGAGCTTGTGTGCGTGTATTTCAGAGGTGCGCGAGAAGTGCCACACGCGATCGGGCCTGGGAGAGCGTGTGCGTGTATTTCAGGGGTGCGCGAGAAGTTCCACATGCGATTGTCCTGGGCGCGTGTTTTTCAGAGGTGCGCAAGAAGTTCCACACACGATTGGCCTGGGCGCGTGTATTTCAGAGGTGCGCGAGAAGTTTCACACGCGATCGGGCCTGGGGGAGCGTGTGCGTGTATTTCAGGGGTGCGCGAGAAGTTCCACACGTGATTGTCCTGGGCGCGTGTATTTAAGAGGTGCGCGAGAAGTTCCACACGCGATTGGCCTGGGCGCGTGTATTTCAGAGGTGCGCGAGAAGTTTCACACGCGATCGGGCCTGGGGGAGCATGTGCGTGTATTTCAGGGGTGCGCGAGAAGTTCCACACGCGATTGGCCTGTGCGCGTGTATTTCAGGGGTGCGCGTGAAGTTTCACACGCGATCGGGCCTGGGGGAGCGGGGTACGTGTATTTCAGGGGCTCGCGGGTGGTTTTACACGCGATCGGGCCTCGGTGAGCGGGGTACGTGTATTTCAGGGGCTCGCGGGTGGTTTTACACGCGATCGGGCCTGGGGGAGCAGGGTACCACTCACCGTCTGTCTTGCGTGTAGAAGAACGCATAGCCAACACCCACCCGCTGTGAAGTAATAGCGTGTGAACCCCAACGCCTGCAAAACACACGCACCGCACCCCACGAAAAGCAACGCCCGTGCGCGATACATCACAGACGCGCATACACGCTAAGGGCCTTTGGTCCAATGGAATCACGTATGCGTGCTGACGCGCTTACGCGCTAAGGGCCTTTCCTCGAATTACACGCTGACGTGTAGAATTTTCACGTGCCAAATCATTCCGTATCAAGCTGGCCACGCGTGAGCACACGGAAGACCACTCTCCTGCCCAAAAGGCCGAATTACTGCCCCCCAGATCCCCGAGCAGCCTCCCACGAGCCATCTGCTGCTGCCTGCCTGCCTGCTGCCACCGTGCCCTGCCATTTGGTGCCTGCACATCAGCCATCTGCAGGGGTCCAGTTGCTGTGTCCACCCCTGGAACAGAACACTCCCGACTGGGATACTATCGCTCCACAGCCCAGCCCCAGGACCCAGTTGCCCACCCACGCCTGCCTCGGGGGTCGCCATGTCGGGGCAAACACCATCCGAGACCACTGGCGACCCCCAACCAGAGGGGCAGAGGGCCACCAGCTTCAGTCAGAAGGAAGTTGGTGTCCTGGTGGAGCTTGTCCTGGGGCATTGTGATGCCCTCTTCGGATCAAAACGCGCCGACAAGGAAGGACGGGACAGGATCTGGGACGACTTTGTGGTTGCCATCAACGCGGAGGGGGTGGCAACCCGCAACATCAAGCAAGTCAAGAGCGCTGGGAGGACTTGAGGTCCAGGACCCTCATAAAGGCCCGGCGCCTCGTGGAGGGTGGCCGGGGCTGCATGAGTACCATCCAGCTGAGGGTCCTGGAACGCGTACGCCCAGCGCTCCATGCCCAGATCCTTGAGAGGCAGACCCGTCTGGAGTCGAGCGGTAAGTGGGCAAGAATGCTGTGTGAGACAGGGCATGTTGCAGTGTGCTGGTTGTCTGATACTTGCCTGTATGTGTGACATAGGCCATGTACACGTGTGTGTGTGCAGGGACATCATGGTCATGCATGTGAGACCAGTAATGTGTGAAGCACACGGTTGGTGTATGTGTTTAAATGCAACATGGGGAGCCCTATGCGGAATGGACACATGAGAGCATGCCAGTCTCTGTTCCTGGACATGGGTGGGTGAGGGATGGGTGCTGATGCCATGTACATGTATGGTGTCCATGTCTGTGTTTCTGACCTGTGTGTCTGTGATTTGTGAATGCCATGAATGCATGACACATGTCTGTGGCAATGTTCAGATTCACTGATGCAGCCTAGTTATCCTTGCATCCACTGTGTCTGGGGTGTACGAGTCCAGATGGATGAAAGTACGTTGAAGTGTGTGCATGTGATAGGCATGACCCATGATGCATGTGAGTCCAAAAACAACATTGTATGCTTCAAGAGTCCCTTGGACATGTTTGCTTATGTCCATAGCATGCGCCATGCCTGTTACTGCATGTGTTTTGCCTGCACTGACCCATGTGTTGTGGAGGGACATGATTGAAGTGATCTTTGACAGTGCCAATCATCTGCTATTGCTTCCTGTCTAGGGGACCATTGTACAGTACCCTGATGCTTGTGTTCTATGTCTCCCTCTACACAGCGCAAAGTGATGAAGAGGGCGGAGACGGCGCTGTGGAGCTAAGAGGCGGGGATGCCCCCAGGGCTGCAGCGGAAGGGGTGGGTGAGACCCCACAGGGGCCTGCAACGGCAGAAGACGGTGTGGAGCCATCCAGGTTGGTGGTTTCCACAGAGGAGGAGGAGGCCGCTACTGAGCCGCACATGGGGCCTGGTGGGGGCATCCCTGCTGGTGCAAGTGGTGCAGTCCAGGGGCAGGAGGCCGAACAGGTCGCTGTGGAGGTGCCTGTGCATGTCACTGTCCCTGACACTGTGACTGCACCACCATGCACCAGCAGGGATGCCCCATCCCAGGCCCGTCCGCAGGTAGGGGGGATGTCCATGTCATCTGACTCCCCTCCACCTGTGGATGAGGGGACCCCTGGCCGTATGGAGAAGGTCCTGATTGGTGTTGTGTTGCGCACGGCTGTCATTCGTGATGAGGTGCGTACTTCCCGGGGGGAGCACGCACGTCATCACGAAGAGCACCGTGCCAACGTGGCCCAGTTGGCAGCGGTCATGGTCGGGGGTCTCGTATATGTGTCGGGCACTCTGGCGACCCTCTCCTCCTCTGTGGAGGCTGTACGCCAGTCGTACTCCATGCAGTCTTCCGGCCTAGATGCCACCAGGGCCCCCTGTGGACCTGCCCCGACCAATGCAGCCACCTCGGTGGGGATCCCATCCCTGCCACAGTCGGGAGTCGGAGGTCCAGCAGGGGTGGACACACCGGCAACTGGACCCCAGCAGATGGAGGATGTGACGGCATCATCGTGCAGGGCACGTGCACGAGGGCGTCGGTGGATTCCATCAGCCTGGATGCGGTCGTGCTGGCACAGGCAGTTGCGTCGGCGGCAGTGGCAGGCTCGACGTGGGAGGTATCATGGCCCGGGGCATCAACATCAGGGATGCAGGTATCGGCCAGAGGGCAGGAGAACCCTGGAATGGGAGTGGCTTCCGTGTGGGAGCGGTTGGGCCAGCAGATAGGTGCGGAGCGGCAGCGGGCAGAGGAACGGCTCACAATGGTCAGGGCGGAGGACTCCATGCGGAGGGCGCTGAGGCGGGCTGAGTGCCTCGAGGGTCTTCGCAGGGAGTTGGAGCTGGACACTGCATTATCCCTGCGAGACCTAGGGGCCAGGGAACATGCCCGCCTCCAAGCCATTGAACAGGAGTTCGATGATGCCCTGGCCCATGTCAACAACCAGTGAGCCGTCGGACTAGCCCGCTGCCCTTGTAAATAGTTATGTAGTTAGTGTTAGGTTTCCTTTGCTTTTGTATTTATTTTGGACCTTTTGGACAATGGACCACATTTTTGTATATAGTTTTTTTATTAGGTAGTATTTTTATGTAGGTTTCATTTCTTCAGTTGGGATCATGGACCCTGGTTTGTTTATCTGTATATAGTTGACTGTTGGATTTTATTTACCCATGGAGCAATGGTTTTCGGTTTTGTTTTTACCTTGGATTTACTTTCTTGAACTGTGACTTTGGACACCTTTCCTTTGGATTATGATTTGTCGTTTTTCATTATTTTACGGACATGCTGCTTTTGGTTTTTGATTCCCATTGTCATTTGTTTATTTTTAAGTCCATTTATGCTGTTTTTAATACATTTTTTTCATCAAACTTCAATGTGTAGTATCATCTCATTGGTATCATGCATATCATGATATGGGTTTTGAAATTCACTGACACCCATTGGGTGTATGTGAGGGACATGTGTTCATTTCCAAACTTGCAATTGGGGTTCTGTCATGTCATTGCCATTTCTAAGTGGGTGGATGCAATATTCGGGTGGGTGTTTGGCATTTGGAGGCTGACCATAAAGGCCAGGGATCTAGATTGTGATGACATGTTGGCTGGGGGACATGTGTGGGGGCCTGCTGGCTGGTGCCCCGCAATGCTGGGGGGTGGGGGTGCAGGGGGACATGAGTGGGACATGAGTGGGGGCCTGCTGGCAGGTGCCCCGCAATGCTGGGGGGTGGGGTGCAGGGGGACATGAGTGGGGGCCTGCTGGCAGGTGCCCCGCAATGCTGGGGGGTGGGGGTTCAGGGGGACATGAGTGGGACATGAGTGGGGGCCTGCTGGCAGGTGCCCCGCAATGCTGGGGGTGGGGGTGCAAGGGGACATGAGTTGGTGATCAGTAGTGCAAGGAGACATGTGCCTTTGCTGGGGGGCATGACCATGTTGGGTGGGCTGCCTGCGGGACATGACCAGGGATGCAGGGTAGTCCCCTGTGGTGTGGGCTGCCTGCAGGGGCCGTGGAGGGTGTACAGGGAACACCTGGGAGGACCCGCACTGCCAAATCACATCTAGGACTCCCCGGCACCCCTGAAATACACATACCCTGCTGAAATCGCGTGTGAAAATTCTCGCGGCACCCCTGAAATACACGTACCCTGCTGAAATCGCATGTGAAACTTCTCGCGCACCCCTGAAATACACGTACCCTGCTGAAATCGCGTGTGAAACTTCCCGCGCACCCCTGAAATACACGTACCCTGCTGAAATCGCGTGTGAAACTTCTTGCGCACCTCTGGAATACACGCGCCCAGGCCATTTGCGTATGAAACTTCTCGCGCACCTCTGAAATACACGCGCCCAGGCCAATCACTTGTGGAACTTCTCGCGCACCTCTGGAATACACGCGCCCAGGCCAATCGCGTGTGGAACTTCTCGCACACCCCTGAAATACACACACACACACTCCCCCAGGCCCGATCCCGTGTGGAACTTCTCGCGCACCTCTGAAATACACGCGCCCAGGCCAATCGCGTGTGGTACTTCTCGCGCACCCCTGAAATACACGCACCCAGCCCGTTCACGTGAAACTTCTCACGCACCTCTGAAATACACGCACACGCTCCCCCAGGCCAGATCGCGTGTGAAACTTCTCGCGCACGCGTGTTCCCGAAACCCGTAATACACGTCCCCGCTTTGCGTTTGCTGTTTGCCAGTCCGGTAAACTGGTACAGGGTTGGCGCAGCCCTTTGCGATGGTTTTGCGATCTTGATGGCTTTTCCTTGCACGAGGGCGTTCTTGGGGGCGTAACTGGCGCTGCTGCAGGGTCGCTGCGCCACTCTGCGCCACGTCTGCTTTTGGAGGCGAGAATCCATGAATACGCTGTGCGCGGAAATTGATTTTATCGCACGCGGCTGGCGCATACATTCGCACGGGCACGCTGTGCGCCAGCCGCGTGTGACACTTTTGTGCGAATTTCCATGAAATACCCTGATAGTTTCTACTGGGAACTCTGAAGTGATAATGCATTATGCATATTTAGGTACATAATGAAACAATATCCCTATGCTATGCACATTTAGATACAGTATGCAACAACATATGCTCATGAATTGAATTGTTCCTAATGCTTGTACGGTTATGATCAATTGTGTGGTGCTTTGACGCTCTAATAAAAACAAAATAAATACAAATAGAAAAGCAGATAATCTGTCTAGGAACCATCATGGGAGGGTCACTTCCAGAAAAAAATGTTCTCGTACATTAATCGTGTGGTGGCAGAGATTAGTTTAATGAAGTGATGATGGCACGGTGAGCATGCTTGCAGCATTGCCAACTTCTTTAAAGGATGGCCTTACCTGTGGACTCCAGTCCTTTCCTCATGTGCCACCTTGTAATTCTTCCATCCGCCGAGACCGAGATCAGCATTTCCCCTTTGTCATCTCCCAGCGTGCATCTTTCTTGGTCCAGCCACTTCAACTGCCACACAGGACATGTATGCTTGCCAGCGCTCTGACTGAAGCGAAATACATGAATATCACTTGATACATGGAGCTAGTTTATGCTTGCAATTGCTTACAGTTTTTCTTCATTCACCATCATCATCAAGGATTTAAAACAATAAGAAAACAGTTTTTTCATTAAAACATAAGTTAAACATCTCATAAAAAACATTACATTAAAGCATGTACATAGCACATTTAACGTAATTAAGGTCACCTGGGAAAAGATAAAGCTTTAGCTTATTCCTGTCACTTTTAGCAGCTAGATGTTACCTGTACTACCGCATTTATACGACCTGTACTACCGCATTTATATATTTCTGCACAATCGGCAGACCTGTATTACCGCATTTATATATTTTTGTATAATCAACTGAATTGATTAGTTCACTCTGGCCTTTTTCAACTTTTTGGTTTCCATCTTTATGGCAAATCAGGACATTCACCAAAGAAGTTGAACTTTGTTGTCTTCATGTACTTGTTGAGAATACATCCACCATGTATTTGTTTAAAACATAGGATTTTGTGTATTTGTTAAATGTGTTTACCTTTGTGTAATAAAAATTGTGATATATATTTTTCAATAAGTTTCAGGCATTGGTAAACCAGGACATTCACTAAAGAAGTGGAATTCTGTTGCCTCCATGTATTTGTTGAGAATACATCCACCATGTATTTGTTTAAAACATAGGATTTTGTGTATTTGTTAAATGTGTTTACCTTTGTGTAATAAAAATTGTGATATATATTTTTCAATAAGTTGTGTTTGGTGTGACTTTACATTGCTGTATGTTTTTCTTGGCTACCCTGGTCAGTTTCAGGTTAGGATATCCATTTGTTGGATACCAAGTCAATCAGTATTAGTAGCTTTCTTTGAATTTATTTCTCGCAGCTTTTGTATTTCCTTGTGAACACATATTTGAGACCCCCTCATTAGCTGTACCACATTTTGGGGCAATCCTCTTTTCATGTTTTTGTATTATCTATTGGCTGCTCCACCTGTTGGCAATTAGGTTTTGATGTAGACCTAGTTCCATTTCTTCTGCCCACAGCTTGAGGCCGACTCATGGGACTTTGAATTCCGGAAGGAATTCAGGTGGTAAACGGCAATGTCCTCACTTCAAATGTTCTTAAAAGTGTTAATGCACCAAGCACCAAAATACAGGAATATTCACTGTCTGCAGTATTGCATGAAAAGACCCTGCTCAGAAAATATCATCCATAGAGTAAAGAAATCAGCTGATGATAAATCAAGCCCAGTAGTCTTGTTGGGATTTTGGAACAAAACGGCTGCTTCAATTTCCTTCAAGGTGGCAGTGCCTTTATGAGGACCACTAGGTGGATGTTGAGGTGGGATTTCTATGCTTTTCCCACCTGCAGCATAAACTATAGAAAGGAACCATCTACGTCTTTCTAACTGTTGTACCAGAACCTCGCTTAGGGACGAGAGTAGTCTCAATTCAGCAAGGGGGCATGGTTTGGGTATCATTATACCAATAGAGGGTTGGCGATTTTAAAGGTGTGTCCATAATAGGCAGTTCCATTAAAGTGACAGGACCTTGGGGTTTCTCCTTTTGACAAGCCTGTGCCAAATGACTGGGGCATGGTAGGGTAAGCCAGGGGTTTCTCCCCACACTACCCCCGGGCCTAGGATCACATAATCGGTGAAGGCACCAAGTCCCCATAGTGGCCCCACTTATTGCCCCAAGAGCTAAGCAGGGGCCTTCGCCACACCACATATAGGATTTGTTGCATAAATATACTGTTGTATACTGAAGCAGAAATGGCATGTGAAGTATTAGACCATCTCATTTTGATCCCTTTCAGAACTGACTTGAAGTCCTATGGCTTTTCAACCAATTTCTTCAGAAAATTGTGTTGTAACTATTTCAAAGGATTATTTAGAAAATGTTTTTGGGTCAAATCCTGCCTAATCACTCCTGAGGCTGTCAGCCACGCTCACATTTGTGTCAACCTTACAAGCCCTAAGGGAGGGTCCAATCGTTGTCTGAGAATTTTGAGGTCTTGGTCGGTCTTGCCTGAGCAAATCCCTAACTCCTGACTCTGTGCGGCATGTAGAGACATGGGTAGGGAAGCTGGCAAGGGGAAAATGGGCAGCAGGCGTAGACAAGAGGAAGCACATTACAATGTCTGCACAAAAGAGTTTTCAGCAGTGACTATTGAAGTCCTTATAATGTTGACTTTTCAATGCCCATTTTTATGCACTAAAGCCAACTTACCTTGAAACCAATATGCAAGAATATTATGATGCCAACTTACCAGCTGTCCATTACTGGAATGGAATAATTGTTATGTACATTGTAGATTGCGACTGTGCCGTTGTACATTCCAACTGCTAAGAGATTTGGATTTGATGTGGAGAAGTCCAATGATGTAACACCAGATTCACAATTGAAAATTCTTTCTGGCCACTGAAAAGGTGCAAGTAAAGGCATTTCAATTACATGTTTAAGATCATTGATTAATTGTATCAACAATTTGCTACACACAAACACAAAGCAATCGACACAAGCAACTTTAAAATGAGCAATTGCAAAGCTTTTTCACTGCCATATCGGTACTGACTGGCCATAAAATGGAAACGGCTAGGAAACGGTTTAAGCAACTGGGCCTTTGATAGTAGTGCTTATACACAAGTCAACCTTGTTGGCTTAGCCAATGCTGGTTAGTAACAGACCTTGAGTGCAAGGAACAGAAGCGAGGACACCAGTAGTTTATTTACAGCTGCAATTGAGCTATTAAATGTCAGAAAACTGCTTTGTAATCATACCGTAAGGGTTACTGCTTGATAGAAATATCTCAAAGAGATCCCACAAGGTTGAATTTTGGGCAGGTAGCAGGTGGAAATATCCATAGGTAGTCAATGTGTGGGTAAATAACAAAACTACACCCACAAGCTGTGCGTCCTTCCTCACATTCTTTCTCCTGCCTATCTGTACCGCAATGCAATAGTTACAGCTGACTAGTGGTGTAGTTTCAGCCCCAAGGACAAAAGGAAACTGCGTCTCGCTGACGGGGGCCTAGAAACACAGAATTATTTCCTGGAATGTGAAAGCACACATTATGACTGGCAGACTGAAAGGCCAGCATGGAAATGTCAACACTGCCAAATACACCAACAGTGTTGTCAGAAACAGGACGCCTAAAATTAAGTGTGCCAGGTGTGTCAACCACAATTACGAAAATAAATTAGGCCTACCTTTCATTACATTATGAAAAAATGAAAGGCACGGTTTACAAAAAGAAAGCTGTCATGGAAAAATAGAAATGAACTAATTCTGCAGCATGGAAACATTAAGACAATTGCATCTGGGATTGAAAGGAACTTTTTACTAGTGACATTCCAGTGCCTGTGCCAGTTTAATATAAAGTATGACTTAAAGATGGACATTTATGGCATGGTGCAGGAGAAAAATGAATATTGTGTGCTGTAAGATATTTATGAAGGCCTCATGTACAAAGAAAGAAATTGCGACATTTAAAGCACAGATTTCTGTTCATTAGAGCTGACTTTAAAACTGAGATTCAAAGCCCAGGCATTGCTCACCTTTCCCCATTAGATGCAAGTGTCCACTTCTGCTCCCATTTTCATTTAGAAATCTCTTTGAAGCTTTCAAGTTATGGAATTCCATCTCAAAATCTCTTAGGGCCACTGAGAATCATCTAGCATTTAGACATACTCTAAAAAACCTTTTGTTCTAGTTTCCGCTTTTGCTATCGTCTCTGCCTGTTGGATACTTAGCGCCAAGCTACCTTTGGTGTAAGTGCGCTTTACAAATAAGTTAACATATAACATGGTCCATTAGTTTTTAAGGTCATAACTGAACTGGTAAAAACATGCAACTTCAGAGTGGTGGATTTCTGACTCACAGGAATGATGCCTGGTAACTAAAAGGAACTAATCAGAGTAAACAGGAGTACAGTAGATGTCCAATCCATATCAAGAGCCAATAAGCTGGCACCTGATAATTTAGGTAATTTGGGCGTGGTTAAAGATGTATAAGGAGACACACAATTAGAAATGGGGAGAGCTGCCCGATATCATCTGAGTGGGACTACTGACAAATTGCTAGACAACTAATCTTGCCTGAGAGACAGGAATTGGAGGAAGATAGAAGCTGCGATCCATACAAGGAGAGGCAAATCAAGGGGGATTGATGCTGGAGGTATCCATGAATGAACCTAGAGAGGCCATTTTACCAGATCCCGGTCCTTTCCATATGAGATGATCCAGAAGGTGTTTTTTTCCTGAACCCAGAGATATTCTTTGTAAGTAACTTGTCCAACTAAACCAAGTCTTGTGGGGATCAGTTTTGAGTTAAAACCTTCCCTGTATTGATTGGGTGGGCAGACAAAGTAGATCCCTAGCATTTTGTTAACAACTAATCATTTAATTAATTCCCCTATAGGCAACGTACATGGAGTGATTTTGCTGACATTGGAAATGAACATAATCACTTCCAATGTGGATAGAAATATAGTCTGTTAAAGTAATTGGGTACTCCTATTTCTTTTGCCAGCCCCAAAATTCCCTAAAGGGAGCGGTGCATACAAACTATATTCCCAAAAGCAGAGGGGTTTCAAATCATAACTGAATATCTGGGTTTGGCATAAGAAAAGTGTCTTCCCAAAGTTAAACATAATGAAGTCCTTGATTATCCACAGAGAGTTATAAAGTGACTACTGATAGTTCCATATATATATATTCCCAGAAAAAAACTTTGTTAAAGCGATGTTATGGTTAGGTTGCACTAATAAAAACCTATGAAATTCAGTGAAAAAAAATATTGTTAAAGGGTCGTTATAGTTACAAGTAAAACCGAAACCCCCCAGAAATTTGCCAGTTATGGTAAGCTAAGCAGCCTTAACTCGCCCCACCACCGTGCACTGTTAAGACTAATACCAAGGACAAAGATGACATCACAAATGTCATTTGTGAAATCACTGATGACATCACATATCTTGGCCACTTGTTTTTGTTTACTGACATACCTAGAAAAGGTGTTTTGTGCACTAACAGTCAGAATATGAAATACAAAAGGTGCTATATATCTAGACGTTAACCGTGTTGCATGTTTTTAAAGCACTTTTCTTAGGGTTTGGTCTCAGCTCATGGTGCACATACACGAGGCAATGCGCAGGCCTCAAACACACAATTCATTTGTATACATGAAGATGAAATTTAATGTTATTGACATTTTCTGCTGATGTTATTTCTTTCTTCTTTACTTACTTTAGTTTCCCTCTTTGTGCCTCTGATTTGTATGCATTGTGGGTCATCATATGTATTGTTTTTACTAACACAAGTGTGTAGTAAATCATGAATTGTTAGCTATTTATTCCATGTTAAATATTACTGAAAACTCTGATAAGGTAGCATTCATTATTTTACAATCCAAAGTTACCAGATTAAAAATATTATTGATGTGTGTCGTTATAAGCAGCGCATGCTCGGGATGCAAGTCATGGTTGAATTGCCTAGGGCATGAAGCTCGACTATGAACCCAGGCCCACCAAACCACCACCATTATCCACTGCACTTACCCTGCATCCTAATTCAGTGTCCACTATACCCTCATAATGTGACCAATGGCCAGTCTCCAAAATCCATGACGCATGGGCTTCGGCTTCAAATAGGCAAATCAGAGTAGACATTTTTCTTTGCTGAGGGCCAAGCCCACTTCCCTGGTAGCAAAGTTATGTCACTATTTTTTGTACTTACTTGTTACACTTTGTTAAAAGTAAAACACAGGACAGATTTGCAAAACCATGCTTTGAGGTCCTTGCTGATGCTCCTTGCGAATGTTTGCTGCAGTCTTGTTCAGCACTTCAGGCTGTAGCCACAAGCACAATTTATTTTCCCATTCAAACCTATCTAAATTTTGAAAAATGTTATGACATAGCCGGTCCCTGGTGGCCATGCCCACTTTAACCCCAGTGCCGGTCCCTCTTGGACATGATTGTCTGGCTTCTAGCTCGTGGCCACAAGCTATACCTCAGTCACCAAATGTTTATCACTTTTTTTGTATCTACATTATGACACTTTTCAATAAATAAAACAGGACACATTTGCAAAACCATGCTTTTTGATACTTGCCAAAGCTTCTTGCCGAGTTTGCTACAAATCCGTCCATGTTTCATTTTTGACAATTGTCAAAATGTACGTACACAAAATAGTCATATAGCATAGCCCCCACTTGATGAAATCCATTCGAACTTTTCACAAACATTCAAGGTTGGGTCTATAATCTTTCTCAAAACCTTTGTGCAGATTCGTCAAACAGCAACAAAGTTATAAGTCATCTAAAAATGTTGATATCCCCTCCCCTCTAATGTTGCCCCATCTTGACAGAATCCCACCAGACTCTGCAGATACATTCGAATCTGGGTCTAAAATACTCTTGCAAACATTTGTGCACATTTGTCAAACAGCACCACATTTATAAGCCTTTCAATTTTGGGACCCCCCCTCTAATTTTGCCCCTTCTAGGCGAAACAGCACCAAAACTTGCAGAACCATTCAGGGCCAGGTCTAATATCATATTGCTACATTGCATGCAGTATCATTGAGTGGTGCCAAAGTTAAGAGCCAACCAAAAACTGCTCTTCACCGACCCTGTAATGCAGAAATATGCATGGATGTCCATGAACATCCGAGATGTTCACGGACTTCATAGAAGAAAAAAACACCGGATCTTTTGCTTTTTATGGGCATATTCCATCCCATCTTCATCACTCCTCACCTCGCCAGAGATAGCTTCATTAATTTGACAAGTGCAATGTTGTGTTTTTTATTACGTTTTCACTGCAATGTCAGCAGACTACGGGTGCTATTTGCAGATCCATGTCATCCGTTACAAAAGTTTTGATGCACCTCACATTTTTAATTGACCAATCAGCGGGCACGTATTATGTCTGCGAACATCACGCTGCTCTCTGATTGGGCAAGAGGCGTCTGCGTACTCAGACCGACTTTTTGGGAATCTATTTAACTACTGGACAGATTTACACCAAATTTACAAAGGCATGCTTTCGGGATCAAGCCGCCACTGCCCTGGGCGCAAAATTGGTAAAAATCCATCCTGTGGTTTGGGCTGTAGGCACAAGCAAAATTTGATTTGCATTGTGTCTGAGGATTTCCACACATTTTGGGACCCCCCCCTCTATAACTTTGCCCTCCCTGGTCAAAACTGCACCAAACTTTGCAAGATCATTCTGAGGGGGCCACATACCTGGATTCGTCCAGGGGTGGTAAAGTTATAAGCCGCTGAAAAAGTGCTCTTTCTATGAGTTGAGCAACTTAACCATAAGTGCAGGGCCGCTAACACAGGCCCTATAAAAAAAATATATATAGCTATATATATATATATATATATATATACACACACTGAAAAAACTTTGTTAAGGGGACATTATGGTTAGGTTGCACTAATAAAAACCGATGAAATTCAATGAAAAAACTTTGCTTAAGGGATGTTATGGTTACAAGTAAAACCTAAAAACCACAGAAATTCGTCAGTTATGGTAAGTTAAGTCACCATAATACGCGCCACCATCATGCATTGCTAAGACTTACACCCAGGACATGAAAGATGATATCACAAATGTCATTGATGACAACACTGATGACATCGCATATCTGGGCCACTGTTTTTGTTTAATGACATGATGAGGCTCGTTTTTTGTTTTTACTGACAAGAGAATTTCCAAAATGTAAAAGGTGCTATATATCTACACATTAACCTTTTTATATGTTCTAAAAGTACTTTCCTTAGAGTCTAATCTGAGCTCATAGTGCACATACATGGGGCAATAAGCACACCTCAAACACACAATTCATTTGTGTACATGAAGATTAACTCTGTTATTGTGATTTTTTGGTGCTGTTGTTTCTTTCTTCCTTACTTTAGTTTCCCTGTATCTGCCTCTAATTTGTATGCATGGTGCGTTTTTAAATGTATTTTTTCTACTAACACAAGTGTGTGGTAAGTTTTCAATTGTTACCTATTTATTCCATGTTTAACATTACTCAAAACTCTCATAAGGTAGCCTTTATTATTTGACTATCGAAAATTACAAGATTACACATATTGTACTTCTATGGTGCATGCTGCAACCATTGCCTATATGTATGTATGATTAGCTTCCTCTACTAACAACAACAATAGAATATAATGATTTGTTTACTTGAGTACGGTAAGGAAACCATGGTAACAACAGTAAGACGACAGACACAAGTGATCACAGTTCAAGGGTGTTTATTGAACTTCAAAAAGGGTTTGAAAAACGCCTATCTAATCCTAAATCTAAAGATGGGAGCAAGCTACGACCATCAAATAATAATAACGCAGTTCTAGTGGTGTCTTGTCCAAATAAAAGGCACTATACTAATAAACCTATTGCCAATCCTTACCTCTAAATACAAATAGTGTGGAAAACAATGTTTTGCAAAAGAAAAGTGTTCAAAAAATGATATGTCAGAATATTCAAGCCGTTTGCTTCCCTTCCCCACGTTTTCGGCACGGGACAAGGCGGCACACTCGAGCTTAGCATAGGCTCTGGTTTCTCTAGCATGAGGGTGCAGTTCAAAACTTCAACATCATGACCTTCTGTGCCAAAGTCTCTTTGCCATTCAAAGTCTCTTCTTTCAGAGGGCCTGATGCAACAAACAAAGTTCCTTTCTTTTCAGTATTTCACATGTACACAATGCTGTGAGGATTTTCACTATTCACCCCGGATCCCCCTCTGCCGGACTCAGATCCACTTTAACACAATGTTCTCCGGATTTTCATGTATCCAATTTCTCTGGTGATTTACTGTTCACCCCAGATCTCCCTCCGCCCGGCGCAGATCCGCTTAGACACAAAGGCCCTCATTACAACCCAGGCGCTAAACCATGGCGCTATTAGCACCATGGTTGGTGCTGGTGTTGTAGCGAGTCCGCCATGATGGAATGGGGAAATACCGCCCCATTCCAAGGTTGGCGGGCGGTATTTCCCCATTTCACCATGGCCCTTCCCCATTCCCATTTTCGCCCCATAGGGCTCAAAGAGACTGGGGAAGGCGCTAAGTACGGTACCGCAAATTGCGGTACCGTAATTATCACCGAGGTCCCTTTGCGGCACCCTACTTTAATGGCTGGTAAAACCAGCCGTTAAGGTCGGGTCCCGCAAAGGGACCTCGTAATCAGGCGTTAAGGGTTTAACGGCACCGACACCTTTTACGGCGCCGTTAAACCCTTAACGCCACGGTCGTAATGACCCCCAAAACCTTTAATCAGTCTCCCTCTGCCAGGATCAGACCAACTATATCTACTTTGCCATAAACTTTCTTTACTGTATCAACATCGAAGACTTTCGATTGTGCACAGGATTTTATTTGACCCATCGCAGGACCACTTCAATTCACAATTCTTTGCCTTTCGTTCACTTTTGCCACCTCTCATCTGGATACCTTACAGAGACCTTCAAATGAGTAGACACGCTGTGCCAAACCACTCTGTCAAAGGTATTGTATCTTGGTTTCAAAAGTTCAATCACTCATCAGCAGTTTAACTTTACTCAGGCTTCCCTCAGTCGGGCTCGAGTCTATCTTGGTTTCAACAGTACATTTTAGACACCTTCGATCACACAACTCCCTTTTCTCTTTCTCTGTTGCTGTTTTCTAGAACTACAGGTTCCATAATGCAACAGTCACTTGTTACAATAATTACTTGAGATGTCACAAACCGGGTTCTCTCTCATTGTAGACGAGAACTCACTGGTTGTCTTGGCCTTCCTTTTTATCAATTTTTGCCTTAGGTAGGGGCCTCCGGTGCCGGCCTTGCTCCTTCCCAACTCTGTCATTCACCCGGGAGGGAACCGGGCAGCCTCCAGGTATCCATGCCAGGAGTTCCTCACTTTTGGCTCCACTCAGGCACATACTAAACTGTCAATTCAGTACAAAGTCTTCACTATAGATGTGGACTACATTAAAAAGGCATCCAAAGTGAAAACCTTGGGAGTGATCCTGGAACCATCCCTCAGTGCTGAAGCCCACATAAGCAGTGTAGTTAACAAATCTCAATATCATTTGAGACTGCTTAGATTAGTGAATGCATATGTTTCGCTAGCAAACTGCACAACACTGGTCCGAGCTGTTATAATGCATAGACTCGACTACTGTAGTGCATTACTGGCTGGCGCAAGTAGGGACAGCATCAAAAAAACTCCAAACACTCCAGAATGATGCAGTCTGTATTATTAAGGGCACTTCTAGACAGGACCCTGGTTCTGCACACAGAAGGGAACTGCACTGGCTCCCAATAGAGGCCAGAATATGTTTTAAGATGAGTACCATTGTGCATAGATGCCTATATGGACAAGCACCAGAATATTTGAAAGAACGCCTGGTATTGGAAAAACAAACCATAGTCACTCGGTCTATGGACTCAATGCGTCTGACCTGGCCCAGATGTAAGCGAGTTGGAGAAAACGGATGCTCTTTTATGGTACAGGCAGGTCTGGCCTGGAACAAGCTTCCTGTGGAGATGCGTATGGAAGAAAATAATACCACCTTCAGAAAATGTATGAAGACGCTATTGTTCACTTAATCATTACATTTTTGTATTGCCTGTTATATCTGTTGCGCCCTGATGCCTGCAGGCTCTGGCGCATTATAAACAAATAAACATAAACGAATAAACAAACAACACACACAGTTCAATGTAAGGGGGAAGGGTTTGGAAGCCTTCACTCTCTAGCTCCACCTCTTCTGCCTAGCAGACCTTGCTGGAAGCTCCTGCTCTGCTCCACATCCGCCCCTCTGGACTGAAAAGTATCTGTGGTTCTGCTCTCTGCTCTGTGGCTCCCACTTACCAGTGTTGGGTCTGGTCCACTGCTTTCTCCCAGTGCTTGGGCTTTAGGTAGGGATCCTCTGCTGGACTCAGCCTTGCAGCCTCCCTCCTGGTGTCCCAAGAATTCTTGCTCAGCAGCCTTCCTTTACACTCCTGGATAATGTTAACAGGCTGTAGGTGTTGGGTTAGGGTTGAGTCTGCCTGACCTTGCCTGACTCCATTAGTGGGACAGTCTACTGTCAAGGTGTGATAGTCTGTTTTCTTTTTCCTAAGGTGTTTTTCCTTGGTAATCCTTATACTCTTAGTCCCTCTCTTCTTCATCTCAGTCCTTGGGTATTTCAATAAGGGAATGGGATCATGGGAATTGTGGTGTTCTACAAAAAAGGGATAAAGACGTTGTAGATTTTTGTCAGGAAAAAGGGTTTGAATGTAGGGTTTTTGAAAAGTGGGGTTCGAGAAAAGAGGGGTAAAACTCATGTTGGAATTTAGGGATGTTCTTTGTTTTCCCTGATGGTTTCGCCTTTTCCTTACAGAAAGGTACTGGGGTATGATGGGACTTTTTTGACAATATCCCATGACAACTGCGGGGATGTCGGGTAAGGGTGTATAGGAACGGGAGGAATACCATGTCTCGCCTGAGGGCGTGTCTCCCATAGTCCCCAAGAGCCCCCTGCTCAGGTGATCCTCCCTCACTCGTCCACCCACAGGGTTGAGATTCAAGAGCGTTGGCCCTCCCCTGGCCACCTGACCAAAGGATCCCCGGCAATAGCCTGGGAGAAACGCCTCAGGTTTCTCACAGTACATTCTTTAAAACATTAAGTATTTCATAATAGTTCTCCCAATTACCCCTAACATCTTGTTTCCAACATTATAAACTCAACCCCTTGTAAGGACTGTTTATTAAAATTAATATAATATGTGATGTCATCAGTGATGTCAAATTTTATGTCCTGGGTGTTAGTCTTACCAGTGCACGGTGGTGGCATGAGTTATGGTTGCTTAGCTTACCATAACAGGGGAATGTCTGAGGTTTTCCGGTTTTACCATAATATCCCTTTAACAACATTTTTCCAGTGAATTTCATAGGTTTTTATTAGTGAAACTTAACTATAATGCCCCTTTAACTGACTAATATCATACTTAACCCAATATAGCAACATTGTTACATTTGCGAACTTCTGATGCCATCGCAGACTTTTTGGATAGTGTCACGTGACCACGCGCTTGCACGTGGCATGATGACGTGTCCGCGAACGCATCAGCACATTGTGAACGCGTCTGTGCTTCGCGAACAGTTCAGAACTGCATTTTCTGCTGATCTAAGAACTTTCAAGCTCAAAATTTACCCTTGCACAGCTCCTACACCTATTCTTACTCATTATCCATTAATTATCTAGCACAGAGCACATACCTGAAAGAATATTAGCAAAACTGCTACTTATCTTAAAAATTGCATCAGCTATTGCCATCCCTCCTCACCAAGGGCCGCCACCACCACCAGCCGGAGGACCTACACAACAAAAAAAGCACTGCACTTCAAAAGACCATGAAGAGTACCAAGATGACATAGAGAAAGTGCCTACCTCTAGCACCTGTGGCAGTTCTTTATCGCTGTTGGGAATGTACCAAAGGCTAAAGTTACCAGAGTGAAATGCACTGACTGCAATGTTGTACTGAGTCGCGGACTATCTGGGCAGTACTCCTACGGGACCACCTCCATGCACCGCCACACCAAATACAACCACTTCAATGCTCTCAGAAAGGTTGTTCCTTTCTTAACAAGTAGTAGGCTGTCTTCCTCCACCTCATCTTCCTCAACCAATACTGTAACCACACAACCTACTTCTGTGGGACACAAGAACCCACCAGCTACCTTACAAGCAATAAAAGAGGCTTTTGATCCATATCTTTTGAAAACAACAGTACTCTGCAACAAACCACTCTGCAGGGGGGAGCAATTCCAAAGTGCTTCTGAAGCTGCAATCAAGGAGCATGAGAAACACTGCCCCTTACCTTAGATATAACACATGCGCAACACCTTCCCCTGTCCACCTGCCCCTCCATATTTGTGGTTGGTGACTCTACCCTCATTTCCCTCCCCACCTTACTTTCTGACCTCTCCTGCAAACAGAAAATAAAATCAAAAATCAAAAAACACCAAAAAAAGGTTCCTTTAGGAACCACCTTTCACTGTCAAAATATAGAACTAAAAAAATATCTTATAGACTCCATCTACTTTACAGTAGTTAGACTCAATAAGATTCTCCAACATTTCCATTAGCGTTTTGTGTTATGCTAATTGGAATAATGGACAATTGTATACTAGAGAAAAATATAAAAGGACAGAAACAATTTTCTGTCCCAAATACTTTTCTCTAGCATACAATAAGGACCATAATCGATGGACCTTTATAACTATCCACGGTCTCCACAGTCGCCTTTCCAAGCCATGGATCATTAAAAGACCCGGATGGCACAAGCACACCATCACACAGGGCAGCCCTTCTACCCTTTTGAAAGCTATATTTGTAACACTCCCTCAATGCCTGCTTTCAAACAGTCACACGTCCATCCACCAATCTCTTCCAAAACTGTGCAGTGAGAGAAGCGCTTAAATAGAAGGGGCAGTATGGATGGGCAAGTGCTCATGAGAACCCAGGAGGGAAATGTCAGGGGATGCCACTGGCTAACTACTGGAGAAGAGGAGTCCCAAGGGTGGGATGCATCTTAACCTTAACATCCCTTTAACAAATGTTTTCTGTCAATTTAATAGATAGGTTTTCATAAGTGAAAATGTTTCATGGTTTTGCATCACTGTATATATGTTATTAATAATTCCTCTTTTCATATATGTGAAAGAACTATAAACCTCCTTTAAGAAACATATTTTTTGCAACACATACTTATGTCTGCCATTATCAGCAGCGCATGCTAGGAATGCAAATCATCCCACCCAAACCACCCCTATTATTCTCTGCACCTACCCTGCATCCCAACTCAGTGTCCACTATACCCTAATAATGTACCCAATGGCCAGTGCTCAAGGCTTGCAGCCATGGCCAGTCTGCAAATTTGTGGGGCATGGGCTTTGGCCATGCCGCATTCCCCAATAAGCAAATCAGAGTACACATTTGCGTTTGCAGAGGGCCAGGCCCACTACCCAGACACCAAATGTATATCTCTAGTTTTTCTACTTACTTTCTTACACTTTGGAAAAATCAAACACAAGACATATTTCCAAAAACATGCTTTCAGGTCCTTGATAATGCTTGCCGCACATGTTTATTGTAATCTAGTCCACCACTTCAGGTTGCAACCACAAGCTGAATATTTTTTCCCATTCAAACCTACCGCTTTAGCCAAGCTGTGTGCCCCAATAAGCAAATTACAGTACACATTTCTCCTTGCTGACTACCAGGCCCATTGCCCAGACACCAATGTTATCTCACTGTGTTGTGTACTTAAATTTTCACACTTTCAAAAAAATAAAACACAGAACATATTTGCAAAACCATGCTTTGAAGTTCTTGCTGACCCTCCTCATGCATATTTGAGGCAATACCATCCAGCACTTCAACCTGTACCCACAAGCTGATTTTCTTTTCCCAATTTCGAGAAAACGCTACCACATAGCCGGTCCCTGGTGACCATGCCCACTTTAACCTCATTGCTGGTCCCTCGTGGTCATGGCCAAGAGCCAGATGGTCCGGGTCATGGCCTTAGGCCATTACCGGACCATCTGGCCACTGCCCATGGCCACAGGCTCTACCTCAGTCACAAAAGGTATATCAATATTTGTTGTACCTAAATTATGACACTTTTCAAAAAATAAAACATGAACACATTTGGAAACCATGTTTTCAGGCCCTTGCCAATGCTCCTTACACAAGTCTGCTGCAAATCCACCATATTTTATTTTTTGAAAAAGTGTCAAAATGCATGTTCAAAAAATATTTATATAACTTAGCCCCTACTTGACAAAATCTATTCAGACTTTGCCCCAAACACTGAAGGTTGGGTCTATAATCCTTCTGAAAACATTTGTCCACATTCGTCAAACGGCAACAAAGTTATAAGCCATCTAAAAATGTTGAGTTCTCAGCTCTAATTTTGCCCCCTCTTGACAGAATCCCACCACACTTTGCAGAAACATTCATATCTATGTCTAAAATCTCTTTGCAATCCTTCGTGCAGATTGTCAAATGGAACCCCATATATGAACCTTTCAAATATTATGGGCCCCCCACTCTAATTTTGTTTGCTCTTGATAAAATAGCACCACACTTTGCAGAACCATCCAGAGTCAGATCTAGAATGTAATTCCAAAATTCCATGCAGTTTTATTGAGTGGTGCCAAAGTTATAAGCCATCCAAAAACGGGTTTTCACCTACCCTTTAATGCAAAAATATATATGGGTGCCCCCGAACATCTCGGATGTTCACAAACATTACGGGACTGTCCAGAGCTGTTCGCGGTCTGCGGGAGGTGGATAACCACCTGTTTATTTGGCTTTTTATGGCCATATCCCATTCCATCCTCATCACCTCTCCAGAGATTGTTTCATTAGTTTGACATGTGCAATGTTGTGTTTTTTAATATGTTCCTAGTGCAATGTTCGCAGACAACGATGGATGTCCGCGGATCCAACATGACGGGTGTTTCCAAAAATCTGACCCACTTCACACTTTTCACCATCCAATCAGCTGGAGCACCGAATATCTGTGGGCATCACGCCGCCCTCTGGACCAATCGGAGGCCTGTCCGCGGACTGAACCCAGATATCACTAATTTTTAGTTACCTACTTTTTGGCCGTTTAAAAGGGACTACTGGACGGATTTACACCAAATTTACAAAAACCCACTTTCGGGACCAAGCCACTGCTCCTGCCGCAAATTTGGTGAAAATTCATCCAGCAGTTTGGGCTGTAGGCGTGAGCACATTTCCATTGCATCTATTTGAAAAACCTCAACTTTTGGGATCCCCCTTATAACTTTGCCCTGCCTGCACGACACAGCACCAGACCTGGCAATATCAATACAACAGGGCCATATATTTATTTTGCAAAGTTTTGTGAGGATTTGCCCAGTGGGGAGGCAAAGTTATAAGCTGCACAAAAAATGCTCTTCCTTTGGGTTGAGCAATTTAACCATAACTACACGCCCGCTACCACTAAAAGTGTTTTGTTTTTAAAGGTCTGTGGTACACCAACACTGCCAGCATTGCCAAGTGCACAGGGAGATTAAAAAATAAACAGTGCTGCATTTGTGAAATTGCTTTTGTCAATAGAAAAGTGTTGCACGTTATTTAAATTAAACTTCTTGTAAAGTGTATTGTCAAGTGTATAATCCGGTCGGATTTCAAGGTGCGGCATGTAATTAAAAGCAAAACCCCATGCACAGTATATGCTGGAGTTACATTGTTTTGTCATGGCCAGGATGCTGCACAGTTCTGTACGCTAAGAGTATTTTGTGAGTGATCTAGGTATCTGAAGTGTTCTGTAGACCCATGTCTTTATGTCACCAGGGTGGAAATAACCAAATAAGAAAATTACATGTTGTGGGGTTAAAGAGTCTGTGATCTGTGTTATTCTAAAACAACAGGTGTTTTTAATTTGCGGGGAAAGTGAATTGTTAGGGAAGAAAAGCATTTGGGCCCCAGAGTGAGGTGGCGTGTCTTGTGATTTGTGCAAATATTAAGTTTACATATTAATCAATAAATATATATTCTTTCTATCCACCAGCCTTGTTCTTGACTTATCAGTTAAACAAAAGTTCCAAAAGGGTGTGGAAAAGCAACAAAACAGTTCCACAAGACTCAAGGGGGTTGATTCCCTTTCCCCAGAGTCGTTCCAAGCTCTTATGCAGCTTGTCTTTTGTACATTCAATGTTCAATATAGGTCCTTGATGGGCCTGACTCCCAGAACACTTTTTGAGCAGACCCGGCTTCCAGGTACTGCGACAAAGAAGAATAGCATGGTTCTCTTTCCCAAGCTGTATTGGGGGTCTCTGACACTTTCCCAGTACCCCCACCTTGGTCCACTCTCCTGCCAAGTAGGGTACTCAAGAAACTGGCTTTCACTGTTTCTCTGATTTCATTTCCACCCAGAGCCTTGGTTTACTCTCCTGTCTATGTCTGTAAGCACTATTTGTAAATGTAAAGTTTATATTTCTTCTTATTACTCTTAGGGGTATGTTTTCCCAATGTAGGTCCCCGAACTCCTACACCTTACTGATGTGCATCAGCAAATGTTCACAAATGTTATGCTTTCCTTTAATGAAGGAGTCTTGCATTCTCTGGCTCTCGCCAACCCCACGCTTAGCCACCCTTGTCCCTGCAGGGTCTTGGTGCTTGCTCTCTGGTGGTTATTGGGTCTCCCAGGATCTTCTGTGGCTCCTCCAGCTACCTGGAGCCTTCTCCGGTCTTCCGGGAGCCTCACCAGCAGCCGGACTGTATGTTTCCTGCGCTCTGTCAAACCCCGCTCACGGCTAGAGTACGTCCTCGTCTGCCAGAAGCTTCCAGCTGCGTGTGGTCCTTCCGGATGTGTTTCTCTCCCCGACTCCATCTGCTTCGCCTGTCTGAACTCCTTTGCATAGCTTGCTGAGTTCCCAGTCTGTGCCGAGAGGTAGAAAAAGCCATCGTTCTGTTTTCTCTCATGTTTTGAATGACAGCTGGCCAATCACTTAATTGGAAAAAACTAGACCGCATGTCCTGGTTCTTAGTGTCGATCCTTATTACTCTTGGACTCTTCTTTGTACCAGTTCTGCTGCTAGATGCTTATGGCTGTTTTCCTTTCTATTGTTCTCTACCTGAAATGTATACCAAAAGTACATTGGGGCAGCTGGTGGGGGGAGAAGAGAAGGGTATTGAGGAAATGTGGAAGGGTCAAAGGGTTACTGCATTCTCCCAAGAGGGTCAATACTGTCAATGGGGACCTCCCTCCCCATGAGATCCTCCCTCTGAGCATCACTCCCAGGGGGAATGTTGGGTAGCAGGCTCACCTCCCTGGAGTCATAGTAGGTCACACATAGGCACCACTTAATAGCCAAAACTAAAAAGGCGCACATTGCTTACATCCTCATTGCCCGAAGTATTTGCTAGTGTGCATGCAGGTGTCCCAAACAAAAGGCCTTATTCGCCAATGGATGTTCACAGAGAAGGGGTCAGCTAAGGCCGGCGTTTCTCCCTAAGCCTGATTGCGCCAGGCATAGAGAAGGGCACACGCAGACTGGAGTCATTTATGATGCTGTCAGCATTGCAAGGCCCCCGCACTGTATTATTTTGCAAATACACTATGAGGTTTCTCAAGTTTCCTGTGGCCATGTGTGAGGTCACCCAGTCCTGTTTTTTCCCTTTGGATTCTGGGACTTGCAGTTTGTTCTTACCCATTTTACATTTAGGTTAATAAAATACATGCTAGAGAATTCCAAGCATAAATGTGACTGGGTGGCTTTCTCACACATGGCCATGCGAAATTTGAGAGCGCTGCTCCATAAGACAGTATTATTGTAGGTCTTGAAATCCAAAATGTAAATATTTGGAACAAATGGAGTATAGAAGGAATGTGCTCAAGTGCCGGAGCTGTAGAGTGTGTTAAAATCCCAGCATCACTGTTTAACCACAGTGTGTGATCCTGGCCAAATAATGTCATCCCTTGTAGTATAGAGGACAGGCCTCAGCAGGGCATCATTAATTTTCTTCCCATTTTGCTGCCAGTGACCAAATTGGCATCGGTCGTCCAACGTACTGCCCCACAGGAGAATAAGTCAAACTCTTTGTTATACGATGTTATGCTAGGTTATTGAATCCTGTATAGCACAAAGTCTACCATAAAAACAGCAAGTGTCTATGTGTGTGTGTTGGGGTAAATGGGCAGGAAGCCGACAAGAAAGTAACTTTATACTCAGTGTGCCATAAATCAATATGCCTGCAGCAATGATAGCCATTGGAATAATGAGCGTACTGCAGAGATCCATGTTTAAACTGTGGCAACAGGTTCCAATCACCTCAAGTTTCATCCTTCTGTGGTCAGGTTAGAGTGATCTCACTTCCTGTGATGTCATCATATGGAAATTAAAGGGCCTGCAGTTAATTTGACTGACGTGGCCCCACAATTCCTATGGCCGGACATACCCGTACAGCAATGCTCGTGTACCAACAAACTCTACAGGACAGCTTCTAGAGCTAAGTGTATGATGTCCTCTCTGTGCACAGAATAAATAAATGGACAGCACTGAGCATTTCTTTGAAAGAATTTGATTTGAAGAGATTTTTGGAGAAGTGAAACACATTTTCAAGACTGTTTCTGCTCTCTACACTGCGTTCACAGGAGCCTGCTGTGTGTACACAGATATTTAAAACCTCTTAGCCTAAGAATAATGATTATAATTATTACTATTATTATTATTATTAGGGTATTTATTGAGTGCGGACCTAGCTTCGAGAAGCAACAGAGCACTTTAGAATCATAGGAGGAACAACACAGTGAGGGAAGCAGAGAAAAAAGGAGCGGGGAGCTAATAGGGTAGGGTGGGCAATTGGTAGCATGGGGGAAGACAGTGGGGAGCAGATCACTGAGTCTCAGTGTAGGGTGTGTGGACCTAGGTGTTATGGAGGAGCCATTCCTTGAAGAGGAAGGTCTTGAGCTCTAGAACTGATGGGGCAAGTTTGATGTTGACAGGGAGGAGGTTCCAGAGTCATGGAGCAAGCGAGCTAAAAGAAATAGGAGAAAATTAAAAGAGTGTGTTTCACTATAAGTGATGAGAGGAATGTGCTTATTATTCAGAATTCTGAAATAAACTTGCAATTTGAAGAGCTTTATAACCTATCACAAAGACCTGACAATAATCAATCAGGAGGATTTTCTAGCTCAAGTAAGGTTCAGACATTACAGCTTAAAGTCTGGCTCTGGATGGACTCCCTAGAGTTTTAGCCACCATTGGAGGACTTATTGGTTCCTGTTCAGGTGATGACTCTTAATGGGACCATAAAAGAGGGATCATTGCAGATTCAATGTAATTGGTCATAACTCCATTGATCTCAAACTATTAAAAGATCATACCATATTTGCACATTTCCCTGAAATTCTCGTCTTAATTCTGCCAAAGAGGTTTGCCTTATGATTACAAATGGTAATGCCTCAGGCAATCCATAAATTCCTGTTTTATTAAGGGATGTAATAGTTCAGACTACATATGGGAGCTGACTGGTGTCATCTACATTCATCAGAATAGTCCAGAACAAATGACAGCAATCCTTATTCACAGAGAAAAGAAATGTGTTTGCAATGTTTCTAAATATTTTCCCTTACCTCTTGTTGTATGTATTGTGGCGAGACATTCATATGCCTCTTTGGGGCTCTGTAGTGACTCTATGTAGTGACACTAAGACTCTGGGATCAATAAACAGTTACATTTCTAAAACATTTTCCTTTCACATGGAACAATGCAGGAATGCCCCTGATGACCATTTTTATTTTCCCTCTCAATAAAACTCATTGACTATCCAATTTGGGAGCATGACGATATTGAGAGCCATAACATTTGGACAATATATTTTTAATGTAATTAAGTGTACATGCCTGATGCGTTGCAAGAAATAACCAAGACTGCATAATCATCTCAATAGCTATTGGGTCTGCTTGAGAAATTTGGTCAGCTCTCATATTTTAAGCTTGATGTAACTCAACCTCGGAGCTTACAAAATGATGCTTCCTATCTTAGTGAGGCAATCAGCTCCACTAAACAAAGAGAATCCAGACCCTGGTGAGAGTAGCTAAGCCACCAGATCAAATAAGGAAGTCTTGCTAGCATTTGAAACCTATCAAAGGGGCCATAAATCCTACCCATAATCATCTATCGTGGGTGAATAACTACCAGTTTAGGTTAAAAAAAGACACCCCGAGGACAAGCGGGTACCACCATGTCTTGTCCAGGGAGCTGTTCAGGAAGCCATTATCTTGTCCTTCCACAAACACGACATTCATCCAGACTATACTTAGCTCTCCATCTCTCCTACTTGCTCAGCTTTGTAGGACATTTCAAAATCCTTCTATGCCCACCATTAGATTTTCTCGCACAAACCACAAGCTCTCCTCTCTGTAATGTGCTTCTTTTTAATATTTGTCTGCTGTACAGGACAGCCCTCGCAGTAGAAATGTGCCATTTCGCTATTTTAGTTGAAACTACAAACAATATGCACTGGTAAATGATTAAGTGTTGCAATGCAATGTCTATTTTTACTTCCACCATAGATACCTTAGCTTTAATCACATAAACACCTCTAAAAGTGGGTGGTTATTTAATCCAGTTGGCATGCCTAAATAAATAATGTACTGCTGATCTGAAAAATTAAAACAACTTGGTGAATTTTGATGCAACAATTATGGTGCCGTGGCTAGCTTGCATATGAGTACAGCACTGCACAGAGGACCACAAACGGTTAACCTCAGACTCCCCAGTGCATGCTCTAAGTAAGGCACCTTTTGAAATCGCATCATCTGGGTCTGCTGGAATTGACCAGATAATCACCCTCACCAACATTTTCTCAGTGCATTACTCAATTGTCTGCATCTCAATCCAGTGATGTGTCTCCGTCACATCACTCTTTCTCTTTTAATGTGTCCTGCCACATTTATCTAGCTCTCAGTATATTAATGTGGGTGTCCTGCTCAGTCTAAGGCCTTTATATTCCAAACTCTTCCTGTCATCCGTTTCACTCTTCCACATCCAATAGTTCGGAGCCCTAACTTCTTTCCTCAACAGTAGCTTACTGTTGATATTCTGGTTTCACATTTTTGGCCTTCACCAATTAGAACAGTGCCTCATTTCTGTGTATTTTTGATATACAAGGAAGAATACACAGACCCCATACCCCTCTTCTTTCCTTAAGCCTTTTGCCAGTGAGTGCATGTGTCTCTCTTTGCATATGTATAATGGGGCAGGGAAGTACAATACTCTCAAAAAGCACCGTAGCATTTTACATGTACCTCATCTACGGCATTGCATCATACAAATATCTATATACATGGCCCTTTTAAATGCTGATTGTGCCTATGATAGTCATGCCCGGAGCCCCAGAAGAGGTTCTACTAAACACAGGATTTTCTGTTACTTTCAGAATGTCTCCAGAAGATAAAAAAGAAAAAAACTGTGAGGGGGCGGCAGACAGCTTGTGGCCAGGAGGAAGAGGACTTGGGAGAAAGGATAGAGATGTGGGGCAAAGTCAGTAAACTGACCTTTTTGCTTTTCAGCCTGGGGTGGGAGGCCTACCACGTCGAAGCCAGAACCATTTTTACCTCAGAGAGAAAGGTTTGTAGTTAAGAGGGCCTCTATCTCTGTCCCTTCCCCAAGTCCCTGCTTATATAAGAGAGGTACCACTTTGCATCCCCCATACCTAAAACACCAAATTCTTGCCAGTCTCATCTCTTTCATATCAGGAAAAGCAAGGTTTCAGGAAGCAAAGCACACCAATGTGAAGAGTCTCCAAGCTGTGCACTCCAGCCAGCAGAAGCATACGCATTGCCATAGGAAAAATAATTCTCACAGTGGGGCACGTCCCTGGCTCCTACAGAGGAAAGGGAGTTCCCTCTATGACAGACATATTACAGAGCGCCTGAACGGCATACAACCAACCTTGATTACTCCATACATAATGGGAAACCTTTTACAAAAAAGTCTCTGAACATTTTAAGCAAGGAATGGTATCAATAGCAGACACAGACACAATGGATAGATGTTTTGAAAACATTTATTGGGCAATTTGGTTGGGTTAGTAGACTTCCTAACTGGCCCTAACTCTAGAATGGGAGTTGTCACTACCATCAAATAAATAACAAACAGTCCTTGTCAGTCTTGTCAACATAAAAGGCCTATACTAAGAAAACCTAACCTTACCCTCCTTCACAAAAGGACAAATGTGTTAAAGGAATTCAAAAGGATAATATTGTCTCAAAAATAAATGTCAGAATGGTTTTTAAATAACAACTCCCTTCCCCACATTCAGCACCACAGAGTCTAGAGAGTTTCCTAAAAAGTATAGGTGGATGGCACGGTTCTTTCAGTCTTGCACACTTTGGCTTACTGGTGCAGTTTAACAGTTCAATAGTTCAGGCTTGTGCTTCAAGCTTCTGGTAGTTCAATCACTTCCTTAGGCTTTGTCTGCCTTGTCATAAATATACAGTCCACTTTTGACCTTCTCTGTACAAGCGTCCTTCTGTTGGACTTGAGCCTGTCTTTCATCTTCACTTCATCACGCAGTTCTACACAGGCTTCCCTCTGCTGGGCTCAAGCCTGTCTTTTTGCCTCATGGGGTTCCCTTCCCCATGTTTTTGTCTCGGGTGTCTTTTCACTGTCGAAGACTTTTGAAACTGCAGGGATTTCACATAGACCTCTGCATGACCACTTTGGTCTCTCTGTCAATAATTCTACAATCCACAATCTGTCATGATGCCTACCTCCAAGGAGCCAGGTCCGACCCAGCAACCCCAGAGGCAGGCATAATTTCCCCCAGGGAAGTGCCAGCGGGCCCAAGCTGGGGCCCTTTGGACACAGTCCTGGCGCCTTAGGCGTCAGGCTCATGTTGGACCCCTGTCCTGGTGCCTTAGGCGCCAGGCTCATAAAGCTCGACATATGTTCAAGTGTTTTAAGGTGCACTTACCTGATGCAGACCATGCTGCTACATCCAGGCCCTCTTGAGGCCTGAATGGAACTACTTTACCTGTGGACCTACTTTCCCCTGGGTGTGGTCGGGGAAGGATACATACCTGATCGGTGGAAGGATACATACCTGGAACTTCTTCCAAAGCTATTTAAACCACGCCCGATCAGCAACTCACGCTTCGCGTTGTTCTGCTCCTCGCAGCTGGACGCTCACCGTGTCAGCTCCTGCATCTGGACTTCAGCCACGCCTGTCAGCATCCTGGGTCACCTGCTAAGAGAGAATTGGTGAGAAAGAAGACCTTACCTGCTAAAGCTGCATCACGGAGACTTCACACCGACGATCCTGAAAGGGAAGACATCATTTTAAAAGCATTTCGCTTCGATCGCTGCAGCGCTGCATTTCACTCACCTTTTCCTGGGCACCTCCATCTTCAGCAGCGATCATCCGGATCCGCAGCCACTTCCCAGAGCCTAGAGAGAAAAAGACAAGAACACAAGGTGAGAGAAGGAAGGGAATAGGAAAAGCTCAGTTTCCTTCTAAGACTTACCTGTTAGGTCATTCCCATTTCATTTCGGGTCCTGCCGCTTCCTGGCATTCCGAACCCCGGCCCCTATGGGGAAAAAAGACAAAGACATTGAATGAGCGAATGCAAAGACATTACCCGAACGCTCATCCAGAACTTACCTGTCATTTACTGGAACTGCACGTTTCACTTCGGGTCGGCGCCATATCTCCGGCATTCCGAACCCCGGCCCCTAAGGGGAAAAAGACATAAGCGTTAGCGCTTGCTGCAATAGCAATAAGACAATGAACATTATTATTAAGCTTGAACTTTTGAACTTGCTACAGAACTCTTACAGCGCCTTACCTGAATAGTCAAGCTTATTTGAACTCCCATCAAACCTCAATCCAGTGAAGTAACTGGGTTTCAACGCACCCCTGCATCAGAAGCAGGATGGAGAACTCATCCTTCCAGACCCTAAGGTGAGACTTCACGGGGAATCGAGGAAGGGTATCGTGGTGGGTTGGAAGGGAGTGGGAGGCTTGAGCATTATTCCGTCAGTAGGTAATACTCCCTTTTCACGCACAGGGGAATATTCCTACGAGCCAGTGAGTCCATCTTCAGAGTCCTGCGCTTCACCATAGAGGAAGCATCAGCACTCGAAGCCAAACCTGCGCCTCCGTGGGAATCAGGTGAGCGTGACAGAACGCGAAGACTACCCACAATTTCCCACCCGGGCGCTATGGAGACTTCCGAGACAGATCAGCTGGCCCAGCTTTTGGGGGAATTACGGGCAGAAGTGCACTCAGCCCGCCAGGAGACTAACGCTCTCAAAAGAGAACTGATCCTATCCAAGGAAAGAACCGATGACCTGGCCAAAAGGTTATTGCAGGCCCAGGCAGGGCACACTCCTTTACCTAATTCCGGAGATACTTCCACATCAATGGGTTTGAATAACCCGGTACAAATCAATCTACCTGGACGCATGCCTTTGGCCCCGCCTGAACGTTTTGCGGGGGATCCCAAGAAATATGCCGTCTTTATGAACCAATGTCGTTTACACTTTCTATGCAGACCCGGGGCCTTCCCTAACGACCAGACAAAGGTAGCCTTTATACTATCTTACCTCAGTGGCAGTGCTGCCGATTGGTCTATTCCATTGGTAAATCAGGATGATCCCATTCTCCAGAATTTTCAGGGTTTCCAGGCCAGCATGGAAAGATTGTTTGCTTCACACTCTCAAGGACAGGCCCTTGATAATGAACTGCTATCCTTACGACAAGGTAATCAGGATCTTCGGTCCTACGTTGCCACCTTTAATAGACTGGTTGTGGAAACTGGATGGCCATAAAAAAAAAAAGAATCACATTGTTTCATCGAGGCCTGCGCGGAGAGCTTAAGGATGTTCTAGCTCAGATAGTAGATCCACCCCAGGTCTGCGCAGACTACATAGACTTGGTGGTTCAACTTGATCACAGACTTCAAAATAGAAAAGCAGATCGGTTCAAGTACGAAACCCGAGTAGGATCAAAACCCACGCTAACTCCAAGAGTACCGACGTATCCGAACCTATGCAAATCGGCGGTGTTAAAGGACCATTAACACAGAAGGAACGAGAGAGAAGGCGGCAAATGCAACTTTGCCTGTATTGCGGGACTTCCGGTCACTTTCTTCGAAATTGTCCGGTTAAACCACCTAAGAAGATGGTTGGAGCCACTGATAACAATTTCCACTGATAACAATTTATTGACACCTGATTCGGGAAACGACCTAGCCCGACAAGCGTAGGGGTCCGCTTGCCGAGCTTGAAAACAAACTCTTTGACCTCGCATTTTGTCATGCCAATGGTGCTCGTGGATCCAAAACAGCCTCAGCTGTTGCATGCTATAAAAGCATACATCGACAGTGGAGCTATTGGAAATTACATAGACCGTGAATTGGCTTCCAGGATTAAGCTCCATCTCCGCCCGAAAGTAACCCAAGATGTCATTACTACAGTAGATGGAACCGAAATAGCCTCAGGGCCTGTAACGCATTCCACTGTTGAAATGACACTGGTGGGTCAGGATGGACATCGGGAAGCAATCGTGTTTGATGTGATCAAGGCCCCACAATTTCAAGTAATTCTTGGAATTCCTTGGTTAGAAACACATAATCCCAGAATTGACTGGCGAGCAAAGAAGATAAGTTTTCCTGATTGTGAACCAAGTTGTTACCCAAGAAATCCAGTTATGGGTCTAGCCTCAGCAACTTCCACCCCTGTACAGCTACCGTCAGAATACCAAGAATTCGAAGACGTTTTTTCAGAAGGAACAGGCTAACACGTTACCTCCCCATCGGTCTTATGATTGCCAAATCGATCTAGTACCCAATGCTCAACTACCTTGTAGTAGGATTTATGCTCTTATGGAACCTGAGAACCTACATTTGCATCAATATTTAGATCAGTACCTAGCCAATGGTTTTATTCGCCCGTCCAAGTCTCCTGTCTCCTTAGCTCTGTTCTTCGTGCCGAAAAAAGAGGGCGACCTTAGAACATGTATAGACTATCGTGCCCTAAATCAAATAACGATTAAGAATCGTTATCCTCTGCCCCTGATCCCTGAGCTTATCGACCACGTGAAAGACGCTTGTGTGTACACCAAGTTAGATCTCCAAGGAGCTTATCACCTGGTGCGTATAAAAGAAGGCGACGAATGGAAGACTGCATTCCGCACCAAATTTGGGCTCTTCGAATATCAGGTGATGCCCTTCGGTTTGTGCAATGCACCTGCCGCCTTTCAGTACTTTATGAATGATGTTCTTCGGGAACTTATCGACGTCTGTGTCATTGTTTATATTGACGACATCCTGGTGTACTCCTCTTCAGAATCCGATCACAGAAAACATAGGGCAGTTCTTGAGAAATTGCGCCAGCACAGACTATTTGCAAAGCTCGAAAAATGCGTTTTTCATACCACTGAAGTGGAGTTTCTCGGATTCATCCTGACACCTCAAGGAGTCTGAATGGACTTGCGAAAGGTGGACGCCATCCTCAAATGGCCATCTCCTAGCTCGGTGAAGGGAGTTCAGAGGATGCTCGGCTTCGCCAATTTCTATCGAAGATTCATCCCGGAATTTTCCCGAACAGTCCAACCCATCACAGCTCTCCTAAAGAAAAACAAACGCTTTGAATGGACTCTTGAGGCCGAACAAGCCTTTCAGGACCTGAAAACCAAATTCACCTCTGCACCTATATTGAAGCACCCGCACCCAGATCTCCCTTACATTGTGGAAACCGTCGCATCCAGTTCGGCCATGGGAGCTGTCCTGTCGCAAAGAGACCCAGAAACTAACCAACTACACCCTGTGGCCTTTTGGTCCAGGATTTTTTCTCCTCCTGAAATCAACTACGCAATTACCGACAAAGAGTTACTGGCTATTAAATCTGCTTTCAAGGCTTGGCGTCACTACCTTCTCGGGGCAAGACACACCATCACCGTAATTACGGACCACAGAAATTTACAGTATTTAAAGACGCCCAAGGCTCAATCTTCACGACAACTCCGATGGGCTCTATTCTTTGCGGAATTTGATTTTGTAATTACCTATCGCCCTGGCTGCAAGAATGGTAAAGCGGACGCCTTATCCCGGATTGGCATGGAAGAACCCAATTCAAGTTTAGAACCTGTGCCAATCATACCAGAACAAAGAATCTTAGGCCTAACTTCATTGCAAACTATTGAGGACATCCAAACGCAAGTAAAACAACTTCTAGACTCTTCAGCCTTACTGGAATGGAGTCAAAAGGGTCCTCATTACACCGTTAAGGATGACTTACCCTACTTCCAAGAGCGGTTGTTTCTGCCTAGTAAAGAATTGCAAGAACTTGTTATTGCCCATCATCATGAATCATTAATGGAAGGACACCCTGGGATCGCTAAAACGGAGGAAAAAATCAAACGCCACTTCTGGTGGCCTTCTTGGAGAAAAGACATAGGGGGTAATTCATAGAATTCAGCGCACAAGTGGCGCACGCGGCTGGCGCACAGTGTGCGCGTGCGAATCCCTGCGCCAGCCGCGTGCGCTAAAATCCATTTCCGCGCACAGCGTATTCATGGATTCCAGCCACCAAAACCAGCCGTGGCGCACAGTTGCGCAGCGACCCTGCAGCAGCGCCAGTTACGCCTCCAAGAACGCCTCTCGCGCAGGGAAAAGCCATCAAAATCCCCAACCCAGCGCAAAGGGCAGCAGCAAACGCAGAGCTGGGAGCGTGTATTCCAGGGGTGTGCGGGTGTTTCCATACGCGGCTGGGCTGGGTACGTGTATTTCAGGGGTGCGCGAGAAAGTCTACACGCGATTGGCCTGGGTACGTGGATTTCAGGGGTGCGCGAGAAAGACTACACGCGATTGGCCTGGGTACGTGGATTTCAGGGGTGCGCGAGAAAGTCTACACACGATTGGCCTGGGTACGTGGATTTCAGGGGTGCGCGAGAAAGACTACACGCGATTGGCCTGGGTACGTGGATTTCAGGGGTGCGCGAGAAAGTCTACACGCGATTGGCCTGGGTACGTGGATTTCAGGGGTGCGCGAGAAAGTCTACACGTGATTGGCCTGGGTACGTGGATTTCAGGGGTGCGCGAGAAAAACTACACGCGATTGGCCTGGGTACGTGGATTTCAGGGGTGCGCGAGAAAGTCTACACACGATTGGCCTGGGTACGTGGATTTCAGGGGTGCGCGAGAAAGACTACACGCGATTGGCCTGGGTACGTGGATTTCAGGGGTGCGCAAGAAAGTCTACACGCGATTGGCCTGGGTACGTGGATTTCAGGGGTGCGCGAGAAAGTCTACACGCGATTGGCCTGGGTACGTGGATTTCAGGGGTGCGCGAGAAAGTCTACACGCGATTGGCCTGGGTACGTGGATTTCAGGGGTGCGCGAGAAAGTCTACACGCGATTGGCCTGGGTACGTGGATTTCAGGGGTGCGCGGGTGGTGGGTGTGCGGGAAGTTCAAGACGTGAATTGGCAGTGTGGGTCCTCCCAGGTCTCCCCTCTACCCCCTCCACGACCTCTGCAGGCATCCCACACCACAGGGGACTACCCTGCACCCCATGTCATGTCCCACAGGCAGCCCATCCACCATGGCCATGCCCCCCAGCCAAGCCACATGTCCCCTTGCACCCCCACCCCCCAGCACTGTGGGGCACCTGCCAGCAGGCCCCCACCCATGTCTCCCAGCACCCCCACCCCCCAGCCACCAGGGGCACCCTCCACCAGGCCCCCACCCATGTCTCCCAGCACCCCCACCCACCAGCCACCAGGGGCAGCCTCCACCAGGCCCCCACCCATGTCTCCCACCACCCCCACCCCCCAGCAGTGCAGGGGCAGCCTCCACCAGGCCCCCACCCATGTCTCCCACCACCCCCACCCCCCAGCCACCAGGGGCAGCCTCCATCAGGCCCCCACCCATGTCTCCCAGCACCCCCACCCCCCAGCCACCAGGGGCAGCCTCCACCAGGCCCCCACCCATGTCCGACTCATGTCTCCCAGCACCCCCACCCCCCCAGCCACCAGGGGCAGCCTCCACCAGGCCCCCACCCATGTCTCCCAGCACCCCCACCCCCCCAGCCACCAGGGGCACCCTCCACCAGGCCCCCACCCATGTCTGACTCATGTCTCCCAGCACCCCCACCCCCCCAGCCACCAGGGGCAGCCTCCACCAGTCCCCCACCCATGTCTCCCAGCACCCCCACCCCCCAGCAGTGCAGGGGCAGCCTCCACCAGGCCCCCACCCATGTCTCCCAGCACCCCCAGCCACCAGGGGCAGCCTCCACCAGGCCCCCACCCATGTCTCCCACCACCCCCACCCACCAGCCACCAGGGGCAGCCTCCACCAGGCCCCCACCCATGTCTCCCAGCACCCCCACCCCCCAGCCACCAGGGGCAGCCTCCACCAGGCCCCCACCCATGTCTCCCAGCACCCCCACCCCCCAGCCACCAGGGGCACCCTCCACCAGGCCCCCACCCATGTCTCCCAGCACCCCCACCCCCCAGCCACCAGGGGCAGCCTCCACCAGGCCCCCACCCATGTCTCCCACCACCCCCACCCCCCAGCCACCAGGGGCACCCTCCACCAGGCCCCCACCCATGTCCGACTCATGTCTCCCAGCACCCCCACCCCCCCAGCCACCAGGGGCAGCCTCCACCAGGCCCCCACCCATGTCTCCCAGCACCCCCACCCCCCAGCCACCAGGGGCAGCCTCCACCAGGCCCCCACCCATGTCTCCCAGCACCCCCACCGCCCAGCCACCAGGGGCACCCTCCACCAGGCCCCCACCCATGTCTCCCAGCACCCCCACCCCCCAGCCACCAGGGGCAGCCTCCACCAGGCCCCCACCCATGTCCGACTCATGTCTCCCAGCACCCCCACCCCCCCAGCCACCAGGGGCAGCCTCCACCAGGCCCCCACCCATGTCTCCCAGCACCCCCACCCCCCAGCCACCAGGGGCAGCCTCCACCAGGCCCCCACCCATGTCTCCCACCACCCCCACCCCCCAGCCACCAGGGGCACCCTCCACCAGGCCCCCACCCATGTCTCCCAGCACCCCCACCCCCCAGCCACCAGGGGCAGCCTCCACCAGGCCCCCACCCATGTCCGACTCATGTCTCCCAGCACCCCCACCCCCCCAGCCACCAGGGGCAGCCTCCACCAGGCCCCCACCCATGTCTCCCAGCACCCCCACCCCCCAGCCACCAGGGGCACCCTCCACCAGGCCCCCACCCATGTCTCCCAGCACCCACACCCCCCAGCGGCAGCCTCCACCAGGCCCCCACCCATGTCCGACTCATGTCTCCCAGCACCCCCACCCCCCCAGCCACCAGGGGCAGCCTCCACCAGGCCCCCACCCATGTCTCCCAGCACCCCCACCCCCCCAGCCACCAGGGGCACCCTCCACCAGGCCCCCACCCATGTCTCCCAGCACCCCCACCCCCCAGCCACCAGGGGCAGCCTCCACCAGGCCCCCACCCATGTCCGACTCATGTCTCCCAGCACCCCCACCCCCCCAGCCACCAGGGGCAGCCTCCACCAGGCCCCCACCCATGTCTCCCAGCACCCCCACCCCCCCAGCCACCAGGGGCACCCTCCACCAGGCCCCCACCCATGTCCGACTCATGTCTCCCAGCACCCCCACCCCCCCAGCCACCAGGGGCAGCCTCCACCAGGCCCCCACCCATGTCTCCCAGCACCCCCACCCCCCAGCCACCAGGGGCACCCTCCACCAGGCCCCCACCCATGTCTCCCAGCACCCCCACCCCCCAGCAGTGCAGGGGCAGCCTCCACCAGGCCCCCACCCATGTCTCCCACCACCCCCACCCCCCAGCCACCAGGGGCAGCCTCCACCAGGCCCCCACCCATGTCTCCCACCACCCCCACCCACCAGCCACCAGGGGCAGCCTCCACCAGGCCCCCACCCATGTCCGACTCATGTCTCCCACCACCCCCACCCCCCAGCCACCAGGGGCAGCCTCCACCAGGCCCCCACCCATGTCTCCCAGCACCCCCACCCCCCAGCCACCAGGGGCAGCCTCCAGCAGGCCCCCACCCATGTCTCCCAGCACCCCCACCCCCCAGCCACCAGGGGCAGCCTCCACCAGGCCCCCACCCATGTCTCCCAGCACCCCCACCCCCCCAGCCACCAGGGGCAGCCTCCACCAGGCCCCCACCCATGTCTCCCAGCACCCCCACCCCCCAGCCACCAGGGGCAGCCTCCACCAGGCCCCCACCCATGTCTCCCACCACCCCCACCCCCCAGCCACCAGGGGCACCCTCCACCAGGCCCCCACCCATGTCTCCCAGCACCCCCACCCCCCAGCCACCAGGGGCACCCTCCACCAGGCCCCCACCCATGTCCAGGAACAGAGACTTCCATGCTGTCATGTGTGCAATCTGCACAGGGCTCCCCATGTCACATTCAAACACATGCAACAACCATGCGGTTCACACATTACAGGTCGCACATGCATTACCATGATGTCCCTGCACACATACATGCGTACATGGCCTATGTCACACATGCAGGCAAGTATCAGACAACCAGCACACTGCAACATGCCCTGTCTCACACAGCAATGCTTGGCCACTTACCGCTCAACTCCAGACGGGTCTCCCTCTCAAGGACCTGGCTGTGGAGCGCTGGGTGTGCGCGTTCCAGGACCCTCAACTGGATGGAACTCATGCGGCCCCGGCCCACCTCCACAAGGCGCCGGGCCTTCATGAGGGTCCTGGACCTCAAGTCCTCCCAGCGCTTCTTGACCTTCTGGATGGTGCGGGTTGCCACCCCCTCCGCGTCCTCTCCCGTCCTTCCCTGTTGGCGCGGGACGATCCGAAGAGGGCATCATACTGCCCCAGGACATGCTCCACCAGGACACCAACTTCGGTGGCAGTGAAGCTGGTGCCCCTCTGCCCCTCTGGCCGGGGGTTGCCACTGGTGTCAGATGTGGATGTGCTCGACATGGCAACCCCAGGGGCAGGAGTGGGTGACCAACTGGGTCCTGGGGCTGGGCTGTGGAGCGATGTCATTTGAGTCGGGACTCTTCTGTACCAGCAGGGGTGGACACAGCAACTGGACCCCTGCAGATGGCTGATGTGCAGGCACCAAATGGCAGGGCACGGTGGCAGCAGGCAGGCAGGCAAGCAGGCAGGCAGGCAGCAGCAGATGGCATGTGGGAGGCTGCTTGGGGCACTGGGGGCCAGTGAATTGGCCTTCTGGGCAGGAGCGTAGTCTTCCGTGTGTTTTCGCGTGGCCAGCTTCATACAGAGTGATTAGGCACGTGAAAAATCTGCACGCTGCGTGTAATGCGCGTAAGCGCGCGTGAAAAACTGCACGTCCGCGTGTAATAGGAGGAAAGGGCCCATGCATAAGCGTGCGCGCGTGAAAAACTGCACGTCCGCGTGTAATGCGCGTAATCAAACGTGAAAAAGTGCACGTCCGCATGTGACGTGACGCGCGCGTGCGTTTCCCTCAGCACGGGTTAAAGGTGAGCGGGCCCAGCAGTTCGCTGTACGTGCCTTTCGTGGAGACCGACGTGTGTTGCTGCTTCCAGTTGTTTCGCGCGCCATCTACTTCACAGCTCTCAAGGACGTATCTCTTCTTTTGGCGGGGGTATTGGCTACGCGTGTTTTTCTGCATCGCGCTAGTCAGA
Source organism: Ambystoma mexicanum (assembly GCF_040938575.1). Lineage (NCBI taxonomy): Eukaryota > Metazoa > Chordata > Amphibia > Caudata > Ambystomatidae > Ambystoma > Ambystoma mexicanum. Next base: position 1,209,084,018 of record NC_090922.1, on the reverse strand, counting down.
CGGTGAGTCGCAAACGCTCCTTTTCCCACTGCGGGTGCCCCTGTGTATCGCACCCATTTTCGATGTCATCGTAGCCTGCGTGTCCCACGCGTACGCGTTATACGTGTTACTGGGTGCCACCGCGTACTGCGGGAGGTTTAATCCACGCACGTAGGCTGCAGGGTTGCGTGCACGGTTTTACTGCAGTTTTGGGGTGCCTGAGCGTTGCGTGACCCGTCAACACATCACCGGGGTCACATACAGCCTTGCAGGTGCAGGGGGGCTGTTAACATCTTGCTTCCCACCCCCTTCACCCCAATTGCCCAGGTCAATTGTGCTGTACACCTCCCATTGGCACCACTCCATCTGTGCCAGCACTATTACATCTGTGCCATGGTAGGGAGGCTACCAAAGGTGAGGGGCGCCTCAGCTGGGCGTCCTCCTCGTGGCGGGCGTGGTCGGGGACGTGGCCGTGGTGACCAGGGAGTAGGGGGACTCCAGGGTGTCCAGGGCAGCCACAGAGGGGGAAGAGGCAGGGGTGCGCCACTTGAGCACAATGTTGTGCCATGTGTTGGTGCAGCCATGCCACCACCCCCTGTGGTTCAGGGGGATGCAGCTCCTGCATCTGGCACTGGCACCCGTATGACCCGGCAGTCCGTTTCATCGACTGCCACGGGCCCAAGGGTAGCGGTAGCTGCAGGTGCAGCTGTGGACACCGCCACCCAGGCTCAGGGTCTGCCAGCGCAGGCTGCGTTGGCACTTGAAGAGCCCTTGGTAGATCTCCAACAGGCCAGGGGGGAAACCATTGGGGCAGGCCGGGCTGCTCAGACCAAGACACGTGTCCCTGGGGCAGTCATGTCATCTGCTGCCCCGAACAGCCGGGTGTTGGCAAGTGCAGGGGCAGATGCACCCAACAGCACCCCGGTTGTGAGTCTGCCAACCAGGACCGTTGCGGTCAATGACCCTGCCACAGCTGATGTTGCTGCGCAGGGTCCATTAGTGGGCACCCAGCTGCCACTGACACAAGTCAGGCCTTTGGTCATCCCTCCACCTGCCACTCCCTCGGCTCAATCCACCCAACCCACTGGCCATACTGGTCGGGGCGGCATTAGCCAGCCAGGGTCTGTGCCACAGTCCAAGAGGAGGAAGGTTGCATCTGCAGCACAGGCTGGGACCCCACACACAGCCACGACCTCCTGCACGTCGAGGAAGAAGCCTTTCTGTAAGCAGGAACTGGACTTCCTCGTGGACTACGTGCGGGGACACAGCCGTGACATGCTAGTGGGTGCCAATAGTCAGACTACGGCTGCCCAACGTGACACCCACTGGAAGCATGTGGCGGAACATGTCAGTTCATTCGACCATGAGGTGCGCACGGCGCAGGAGTGCAAAAAGCGCTGGAATGACATCAAGCGCAGCACTAAGGCCAAGCGTGCCTCAAATTACAACTTGATTCTGGTGACTGGCGGTGGGCCTGCACCAGAGGAGGAAGAACTCACTCCGCATGAGGCTCTCGTTGCGGAGTTCATACCACCAGAATTGGTCGAAGGTGTGGGAGAGATGCTGGACTTTGATGCCCAGTCCAGTGAGTGTTGATGCGTAGTTGTTGAGGACGTGTGTGTTTCACTTGTGGGATGTGTTGTGCATGATTGCTGCTACATGTGACGTGTACATGGTTCTGATGTGTAAGTAATGCAATCCCACCGTCATGCATGTCTCCTCTGCCTGCATGCGGGACTCCATGTGGCCATGCTCCCTTGCCCCTCCTCCGCCACTCTGCACCCCAGTTCCACCTTTGCACTGGTCTGCTACATTCTTGCCAATGTGTAGTTTCATGTTCATGTGTCCTGTGTAGATGCTAACTTCCAGCTTACAAAGTGCCAGACATATGCCGTGTGGTACAGCCTTAGTACTCGATGCAGGGCATCCCACTTGTACTGTGCATGGGTCAGATGTCCCGCAGGGACATGAGTGCCCATTCATGCTCCATGTGCATTGCACGCATGCCCCTATGTGTCCTTGACTGGATGATCACTGTAATATGAGTCCTTGGTTACATACATTGCCTGCCATATTATCGGCCTCCCCATGTCAACTGTGGCTCAGTCCTGCGTTGCACACATGTTTAGGCTCTGACAATCTGTGTGGCTCACAGGCCTCAGCCTGTTCAATGGCCAATGACTCTGTCCAACTCTTGTTGTGTCTTCTTCACACGTGGCCGGCCTCCGGATCTTCCATCATGTGTCCTGCCCACTGTCCCAGCATCATTTGCAGTGTTGTAATTTCAATCACATTAAGCTGTTGATGCCAGTCAACACTGCTTGTCAATACACAGGTGTATGGTCAGCCTTTTGATACCATGCTAGGCATCCCTGCTTTGGTACTGGGGTGGAGGGGTGCTTGCCTTCTAGACATGGTACACATTGAATACACAATGCACGTGATGTCTGATTTTGACATTGCACTGCCTTCACATTTCCTGGCACACACCATGGAGTGCTTGTACATGTAGGTAGTGAGTGGCGTACACATTTTCTGCACTGCATAGACCCACTTCCATGCAAACTGCCACCTTTCGACAGGTCTGATCACAGAAGCTATTCTAAGTAGACCCAGCATGCATGCAAGGTCATATGTTGTGTGTCACATGTCTGCCGGATGCCTTTGCTGTCGGTGTGTGTGTGTGTGTGTTGTGTGCTTCTGACATGTGTACTGACCTTTTCCTCTCTATTTTTCAGGTGATGACGCAATGGATGCAGAGGATGGTGTTGTCATGCCAGACACAGGGTTGGTAAGACCACATCAACCCGGCACTAGTGGGGGTCGTGGGGTGGTAGGCCACGAAAACCCCCAAGTGCTGCAGTCCATCCTGTCTCTGGCTGCCTATGAGTCCAGCCTTGATGACGACTCTGACGTCCATGTTGAGTTGGATGAGCATCAAGTCCATGTGTCAGGGGTGAGTGATTCTGATGTGGACACTCCTCTGTCTGCGACCCCTGCACTGAGGGATCAGACAGTCTTGGTTCCTCCGCCCGTGGTGGATCGGGACGCAGGGTCACCCTCCACACCAGTCACTGATGTGCCTGGGACATCACATCGACGGGGGCATGTAGTCGTGCAGCCGCAGGCGGTGCCAACACAGCGAGGACCCCCGGTCCTTGGGTCCCGCAGGGGTCAAGCCCGGCAACGCGGTCGCCGCGCGCAACCGCTGTATACTGAGTGGGAGCAAGACATGACTGCCAATTCAGAACGGCAGGGGCAGCAATGGAGAACATCGCTGACAGCATGGAGCATGTGGCCCGATCTGTGCTCCCCCCTGCTAGGCAGGTGCTTCTCCAGCAGCAGGCGGCACGGTCCACGGCCCGCTCACTCAGGCTGAGCATGGCGGCCTCCGACAGGGCACGCCAGGCTGAAATGTCGTCTCTGCGTCAAGCAATTGCTGCTCACGCAGAGGCGCACATGGATGCCCTGAGGGAGGAGTATGCCTCCCTCAGATCCACTCTGGGTGTCCTTATGATGTCCCAGAGGCAGCGGGCAGAGGAGAGGTTTGCACAGCTTGAGCGCACCATCTCGGCTGAGCTACAGGCTTGCCGGGAGGTGCAGCGGTTGTCCAGCCAGGCCTTGCAGGAGGAACTCCGTGTTACACGTGCTACCTTGCAAGAGGAAGCACGTGTATCACGTGAGGTCCTGCATGCAGACCTATGTAACATCGCCACACAGAACCAGGCTCACCTGTCCGGCAGACTTGCTGCCGACGAGGGGCAAGCTGCGGCTAGGCGTGGCCAGGCTACTGTGCCACGTCCTCCTTAACAGGATGAGCCAGACTCGGACGACCATCTATCTCCCACATAGGTCGTGCTGTGAAGGCGTTGAGCCCATGGAGGTATTGTTTTTTGGCTCAGCATCATCGCATGTGGATGTTGAGCAGCACCCTGTACCTCCCCCCTCCTGGGTGCCTCCCCTCCCCCCCGGGTCGTAAGTGGCCATTTTTGATTTTTCTTTTAGTTTAGTTAGTTAAGTTTCTGTTTGATAGTTAGTTTAAATAGGTAATGTAGGTTTTCCATAGTTAGTGTAATTAGTTAATAGTTGAGTTAGTTTAAAATGTGTAGTCTATTGTGCTTACATGTGACAGTGCGGTGCCTTGTGGTTTTTGAAGGCATCCACTGTCTGTTCCAGCTGGGCCCTTCATGGTTGTCTTGTGTATGTGTTTGCTGCTTGGGTTCCTTGACTCACATATGCCACTCCTGCCTCCCTTATCCATGGGCTCGCAAGGATGGTTCGGTGTAACAGAATTTTACACAAGGGCTTTGGACTGTCATATCTGTGGCATGTCTGGTGCTTTTTGACTTGTGTTGACACCCCTAGTGGGGATGATTTAGGTGTAATTGTCCACTGTTCAGCTTTTGCTAGATGGGGCGTGTCATGATTAATGTGGACATTGATTGCTATGCATTGTGTATTATGTTTCATATCTTTCCTGTACACGTGCTTGTTGCAAATCATGCTGTAGATAGTGTTCCACACTTTGGAGGTGAAAGACGGAATGATGGTGTGATTTGTGATGTGACTCTCTGACATGGTCAAGTAATGAGATGCCTGATGAGACACACACACATCACTTTGATGCATTAATCATGTGTTTCATGCACTTTCTGCAGGGGGATGAGGCACCAGAGCACCTTTGCCAGCAGACATGGCCCATTGGACGACGTAATTCCTGACCCGTTTGTTGGTGCCCACATGCACATGTGTGCACAAGCAGAGCCACAGTGATTGCAGACCCACATCCTAGAACTGCTGACATGTTCCAAGGAACTCCAGGCAAGGTGAGCATCACAGGGGGGCCACGAGACAGCAAAGCTTGCACCAGGCGAGTTGCACGTGCAGGCTTAGTCACAGCACTGAGGGTGAGCTTAGACAAATATTGGTGTTGAAGCACACAATGCAGCTCAGATGTGTTTGTGGACTGATGGCTGTTGATAGTAGGGTTGTCTGGGACACATGCGGGGGCAGTGGCACATAGCCTGTGGTACACCAAGGTTCATTGAGGCACTTGTATCAACCATGTAGCCTTCCAAGACATGGAAAGGGGCAGCTCACAGGGACATACAGCAAGGCACATACTCGGGTGCAGTGCATGTCTATTCCACGTACTTCATGATAAATGCACTGGCAACTTTGTTTTGGTCATGGTGGTACGCAACTTGCTCTGTAGACATGGCTTGCCATATGGGTCTGTCTGCTTACCCAGGGAACCTTGCATGTTGTGTGAATTGTGACACATTGGTGTTCCATTTGCCAAGCACCCACCAGCGGCTGACTTACTGCATTGACTGTGAATGACCCGTCACAGGGGTGATGTTATATATGGGTACGAAGCATGGAGCACAGATTGTCTGTTTGTAGAGTTGTATGTTGTTATGGGGCATGTTTTGTGTTGTGTTTTTGTGTAATTGGCACGTACAGGTTGCTGACTGTGTCTCTCTTTGCAGCATTGCAGTGCTCCTGTAACCGGACCTGAGAGTGCGCAGGCAGGAGGCCAGCACTCAAAACCAGAGCTAAGTGTCTTGTTGTATTTTCTTACAAACTGCCCTGCATAGGCTTGCTGGGGAGTGTACTGATGCATGGATGTATGTGTGGTCCTATTTGGTATGTTTTTTACCCTAATCACCCGTGATCCTATGCAATTTTGAAACCTGTACCCTCTACCCGGTGTTCCTGCTTCCCATGCCTATCCAAGCAATGTTCCCTGACCCTCTTTCCCCACTGGGGTTGCGGATGCCTGTGTAAGCCCCGAACTTGCAGGCGCCAAAACCCTAGAGGGGGTGGTTGGTTCGTACCACTCCTGAGCCTGGACTTCAGAAGGCCATGACAATGATGTCCAAGTTTGTTTGGATTGTGCATGTGTTCATGCAGGTTGTACATTTTCGTGCATTCCCTGGTTTCATGTTTCATTCCTACTCCCCTCACCTGCCACGCATTCCAGTCATCCAGTGTGTCTACACCTGTCCCGACTGCATATCCCTGAACCTCATTCCCCACCAGAATCTCAGGGGCCTGTGTGAGTTTGACCTTGCAGGCCCCCGGGACATGGTGTGGGTGGTTGTTTCATGAGACTCCGGCGCCTGTACAGGGGACCCGTGACAGTACACATCCATTCATGGTGCATCATCCTATGTCATGTACCACACATGTCTCACATCCTGTCGTGACATTGTTTTGCTGTGCTACCTTGGTTGTTGCATCATTGTGGTAGTACTTGGCCTTTGAGACGTACTGCTACGTCAAGTCATCTACTGGAGGGTGTTTGGGTTCCTTTTCATGCCTTGGATTATGTGATTTAGGAAATGAGTGTGGATTCTGAGGGTTCAGGCATCTCTTTACACACATGGTGGGAGATGGACACGAAGGGTAAAGGTGATCCTGTGGCCAGGTGGGAATGAGGGTTGGAGGCTCCATGACCCAGGTGCAGTTGTTCAGTGGGCATGGTCATTTGCGAGGGGGGGGGGGGTTGTTGTTGATAGTTGCGTTGCCCTGCAGTGTGATGGGAACTCTGACATTGTAATGTTGTTGTCCTATGTACATGTTGTGTTCTGCTGATCAATGCCTGTTCATGTGTTGTGTTTTCCTTTCAGGTGCGAGGGGATAGTAGTGGTTTGACATGCTGGGGTGTGCACATGGTGGATGTTCACATGTGATGTGTAGGGAACACTGATGGTTACTTGAGTGCACATGCATATGTGGAGTGCATGTCCTTGCAGAACCACACACTTGCACTCGGATGCACTCCATGTACTCCCCCCCCTTGCATATCCACGTGTACACTGTTTGCCTTCTGGTGCCCACTGTGTCCCGGCAGCACATGTTCTGTGACCGGTTATGGTTCCAGTACATGCCTAATTTGATGTTTGATGTAGTCTGTCACTTAGATGTGATGCTCAGGTTGTGCATCACACGCAATGGCTGTTCACTGTGCTGTGCGCTGAGCAGTGTGATGCAGGAGTAGGACACTGCACACATGAGCTGCAGTGTTGATTTTGCAATGCATAATGTGCATATTGACAGGCATTCATTGTGATGTTACGTCTACGACTGTTGTAATGCATTTGGAATCGACGTATTTTGGGTGGGACTTTTTGTTGGTCTGTCATTTCATCGGATTCCGGGTCAGGCATCATTGTCCGATGCCACTGTACATTTAGGACATGGCAATGTGTACCTTATCGTTACTGGGTCGGTGTATGGGTATTGCTTGCCATGTCATGTTGATGTTTGGGAGGGTTTGACTGACATGACAGTGATGGCCATGGCCTGTTTTGCAGGTGTGTGTGATGCACACCTTGCATGTCCAGGTCATCCGCTTCTCAGAGCAACTAGCTGGGGGTAGGTTTCTCTCCGCAGCAGGGCCCTCCCCCTCGAACAGACTTCCTGCCTGACTTGAACTTGAGGGGAACCATCTCCAGTTCTGGAAGCACCTCAAGACCTTCCTCTTTGCTTCTGCTTACTCTCTGCCTCTCCCTTGCAGAATTCTTCACTGGAACTGCACAGGAGCTGCAACTGGGACACTCTCACCAACCTCGGTCCCTGGGCCTGCCACTGTCCACTTGCACTGCCACCCTGGCAACCCCTGCACTGCGGGACTGTCTCTCTATCCCTACAGCCCTCCCTTCACAGCACTGGTCTGCACTTACCTTTGCAGTTGCCACCAGGCGACCTATGTATTATTTTTTTGGCCTACTTCCCCTGTACTGGACTCCCCCCCACCCTTCCCCTTGCACTTTTCCCTTCCCCCTACCCCTGCACTTGCACAATCTCAATGACACCTGGCCTAGTAGTACCGTTCTCTGTGTTCCCTTGTTCCCCCCCCACTGCCTCATTGTGCCTTTGAATACTTGTGTATGGCTCATGTCATGTCACATGTCATATGTGTGCATTTTGGTTGCACAGGATAGCTTGTGTTTAAGTAGCTAGGGATGCAGACGATGTGGCACTTCCATGGCAACTATCTCAGGGTGGTAGGGTTGTGACAGTTGACTGTCACTTTGTCATCATCGATTGTCACCTGGTATGTGCCAGGCCTGTGTGCACTCCGCAGGGGTGGGAGTTTAGGTGAAAAATGTGGCCACAAGCTGGGTCCGGGCTACCTCGCCACGTGCCCTGTCCCCTCCCATGGGCAGCGGCTGTGCCTGTGGTTGGGGATGTGGGGGCACCACCATGTCCACCGGGACACCCTGCCGTGTTGCAACATTGTGCAGGACACATGCTGCCACAATAATCCTGCACACAACTGGTGGTGCATAGAGTAGTTGCCCACCAGAGCGGTCAAGGGAGCGGAAACGTGACTTGAGCACTCCGAATGTGCGCTCCACTATGGCCCTGGTTGCAATATGGGCAGCGTTGTATCTTACCTGGGGTGGTGTGGTGGGGTTCCGGATTGGCGTCATCATGTGGTTGCTCAGAGGGTAGGCACTGTCCCCTGGGGAGGTGATAATTGTTGAGATTATTAGGGTTGGTATATTTGTCTGTGTGTGACTTGCATGCATGTGCAAGGGCATTTGTACTCACCTAGGAGCCATGTGTCGCCATGCTGCCCAGCTTCCAGGGCCCGGCTCAGGGCGGACATTCTGTATATGAAACTGTCATGGGTGGAGCCAGGGTAGTTTGCATAGACAGAGGTGATGATTCCCTTTGCATCGCATACCACCTGTACATTGATGGAATGCCAGTGCTTGCGGTTTCGGTAGATGTGCTCAGTGGCCCTAGGTGGACGTAGGGCCACATGGGTGCAATCTATGGCACCGAGCACTTTCGGGAAGTGTGCCACCCTGAAAAAATCCAGGACAACGGCCTGCCTTTCTGCGGGTGTTCTGGGCATGTATATGTGCCTGCGGACTGAGGGGCGCGCTGTCATGATTGCCAGTACCTGGTGTAGGCAGCGTGACTGCGTGGCCTGTGATACCCCCCCCACTATGGCAGTGGTCCGCTGAAACGACCCAGTGGCCAAAAAATGCAAGACATTGAGCAGCTTCTCCAAGGGGCTCAATGCTTGGGAGCAAAGGGTGGGGGATGTGAGGTCATCTTCCCACTCCCTGACCAGGTCTAGGATGATATGGGGTGGAAACCTATACCTGCCGTAGACCTGGTCGTCAGGCATCCCAAAAAGGCTTGTCCGTGGTGCAAAAATGCGTGCCCTGGCTATTCTCCTCCTCCTGCGGTGTCCCACAATCAGTGCAGCAACAAATGGGGCATTCATCGTCGCTGTATATACGCGTTTGTTGTTTGCGCGCACTTTTATGCTGTGCGCGGGCGCGGGACGCCTCCGTGTGGGCGGACTCGTTGGTTTCCCGTATTCGGGTGTCATCGCGTGTGATCGGAGGGGCCTGGCCTGGGTACGTGTGTTTCGGGGTGCACGGGTAGTTCCACACGCCATTGGCCTGGGTACGTGTGTTTCGGGGTGCGCGGGTAGTTCCACACGCGATTGGCCTGGGTACGTGTGTTTCGGGGTGCGCGGGTAGTTCCACACGCCATTGGCCTGGGTACGTGTGTTTCGGGGTGCGCGGGTAGTTCCACACGCGATTGGCCTGGGTACGTGTGTTTCGGGGTGCGCGGGTAGTTCCACACGCCATTGGCCTGGGTACGTGTGTTTCGGGGTGCGCGGGTACTTCCACACGCCATTGGCCTGGGTACGTGTGTTTCGGGGTGCGCGGGTACTTCCACATGCCATTGGCCTGGGTACGTGTGTTCCGGGGTCCCGTGAACTTTCACACGCGATTGGTTGGAATCCACGTGTGTACTGTCATCACGTGCAATGAGGGATACTCCCTCGCACGTCACGTCACAGACGCGCTCACGCGCTGAGGGCCTTTGGTCCAATGAAAATGCGTATGCGTGCAGACGCGCTTACGCGCTAAGGGCCTTTCCTCGAATTACACGCTGACGTGCAGAATTTTCACGTGCCAAATCACTCTGTATCAAGCTGGCCACGCGTAAGCACACGGAAGACCACGCTCCTGCCCAGAAGGCCGAACTACTGCCCCCCAGAGCCCCGAGCACGCTCCCACCTGCCATCTGCTGCTGCCTGACTGCCTGCTGCCCACGTGCCCTGCCATTTGCTGCCTGCACATCAGCCAGGGGTGCTGTTGGTGTGACCACCCCTGCTGGAACCAAAGACTCCCGACTGGGATTCCATCGCTCCACAGCCCAGCCCCAGGACCCAGTTGCCCACCCACTCCTGCCTCTGGGGTTGTCATGTCGGGGCAAACTCCATCTGTGACCACTGACAACCCCCGGCCAGAGAGGCAGAGGGGAACCAGCTTCAGTGCCACCGAAGTTGGTGTCCTGGTGGAGCAAGTCCTGGGGCAGTATGATGCCCTCTTCGGAAGTTCCCGCGCCGACAAGGAAGGACGGACTCGGATCTGGACTGACATCGTGACTGCCATCCACGCGGAGGGGGTGGCAGTCCGCGACTTCCAACATGTCAAGAAGCGCTGGGAGGACTTCAGGTCCAGGACCCTGAACAAGGCCCGGCGCCTCTTGAAGGCAGCGGATGCCAAGGGGCGCCGGGGCCACTTGTCGGAAGAACAGATGAGGGTCCTGGAACGCATATCCCCAGCGCTCCACGTCCAGGTCCTTGAGAGGCAGACCCGTCTGGAGTCGAGCGGTGAGTGTACATGCATCCTGATTGTGAGCAGTGCGTGTGGTGATTGTTCAGTAGTGTGCAGGTTGCACATCTGTTTGTATGGGGTCGAGTATGGGTGCAGGTGTACAGGGCCGTGGGGCTGACACATGCGAGGGCTGTAATGTGTGAGACATGGATGGTGCCTGTGTGTGTGGGCTTGCATGCCATATGCAGTTGTGTGGGCACACAAGTTTGTATGAATGTGTATGTGAGTAGACATGTCCGTGATGTCACGCATGTATGTTGTTTTCAGCTGCATGTATCAGCGCTGTGTACATGTGCATGTGTGTGTATTTGACAAGGGTGCAACAGTGATGCAACATGGATGCATGTGACAGCTTTAAGTGGAAGCCTGATGGGCAGATGTGACATGGATGCCCGTCTGAACACTGCGACACTTGGCAGATGTGTACACATGCATGCAAGTGTGGTGGTGTGTGTACATGTGTGGTGCACTTCATGTGTTGCATGTGATGTCTGGCTCACCTTTGTCTGCTCATGCTGTTGTATGTGTATGGATGGTGTTGGCAGTTGCGAAATGGCTGTGGTATGGCTCGTGTGTGCGAGTTGTAATGACATGTGTGTTGGTGATCGTGATGACATGTCTGAGGTTTGCCAATGCCACTCATGTGCAACTGTCATGTGTGTATGTGTCCATTGTACAGTGCCCTGATGCGTGTGTTTTGTTTCTCCCTGTCTGCAGCGTCAACTGATGAAGAGGGCGGAGAAGGTGCTGTGGAGCACAGCGGCGGGGATCCCACCGCCAGCCGGAGACGCAAGGCCCGGCTCCCCTCCCATGTTGTCATCTCGTCGGGGAGTGAGGAGTCCGGTGCCGCGTCCCAGGCCGCAGCTGCCGGGGGGAGGTCCAAGAGGCGGAGGTTGCAGTTGGACTCCTCGGCAGCAGAAGGGGCAGCTGGGACCCCACAGGGCCCAACGGGGGAAGATGGCACAGAGTCATCCAGGTTGGTGGGGGGTTTGGTGGAGGAGGAGGCCGTGCAAGCACCGGAGACGGGGTCTGGGGGTGGGGATCCCACTGGTGCTAGTGGTGCAGTGCAGGACCAGGGACAGGAGGCAGCACAGGCCGCCGCGGAGGTGCCTGTGTGCAATCCTGTCCCTGATCCTGTCCCTGCATCATCTTGCACCAGCAGGGATGCCTATGTCCAGACCAGTTTTCAGGCAGGGGATGAGCTGACGTCAACTGGCCTTCCTCTGCCTGCGGACGTGGCTATCCAGGCCCGGGTTGAGCCTGTCCTGGCTGGTGTGGCGTTGCGTCAACGGGCCATGCGAGGTGACCTGCAGTCTTTTCATGAAGAGACTGCACGTCATCTCGAATGGCTCGTTGACCACGTCAGCCTGCTGGGACAGGTCACCCAGGCCGGATTCCTCCGTCTGATGGGGCTTGCCACGACCCCCTCCTCAGCTGGACCCCCTACGCGCCAGTCGTACTCTGTGCCCTCTTCCCACCCATCAGTCACCTGGGTGCCCTGTGGAGCTGCCTCTGACGGTGCGGCCAGGCTGGTGGAGGAGGCATCCCTGCCACAGTCGGGAGTCGGACGTCCAGCAGGGGTGGCCACGTCAACGACTGCACCCCAGCCAGCGGAGGATGTGCAGGCAGCAGGAGGCAGTGCACGGGCAGAGGCACAGCAGCAGCACCATGGTGGGAGCCATGAAGGCTCGGGGCCTTCGACATCGGAGGGGCAGGCATCGGCCGGAGGGCAGGAGGACCCAGGACTAAAAGTGTCTTCCGTGTGGCAGCGGTTGGGCCACGCCATAGATGCGGAGCGGCAGCGGGCGGAAGAGGCACGGCTCTCTATGGTCAGGGCGGAGAACTCCATGCAGAGGGCCCTGAGGCGGGTCGAGTGCCTCGAGGCAATCCGCAGGGCTTTGGAGGTGGACACGTCGATGGCCCTGCGGACCCTCGGGGCCATGGAGGAGGACCGCCTCCGGGACATTGAGGAGGAGTTCGATGATGCCCTGGCCCGGCACATCCAGAAGTGAGCCGTGGAACTAGCCCGCTGCCCTTGTACATAGTTATGTAGATAGTGTTAAGTTTCATTTTTGTTTTTATTTCATTTGGACCTTTTGGACATTGGCCACATTTTTGTATATAGTTTTTTTTATTAGTTAGTGTAGTTAGTTAGGTTTCCTTTATTTTGTTGGGATAATGGACCCTGGCTTCTTGCATTGTACATAGTTGTGGACTTGTACATACTTTCTTTTTTAACATTCTCCATGGATCAATGGCTTATTATTTTTATTTCACATTGGATTTTGTTTGGTGGACATTGACTTTATACTACATTACTTTGGATTTCTATATTCTTTATTTTTTAAAGTTTTGAACGGACATGCTTCTTTTCATTTTTTTCCATTCACATTTCTGTTTCTTCATTTTTGTTTCTATTCATCTTTCCTTTAATACATTATTTTTTTGTTGAACTTCAATGTGTGGTATCTCATTGTTTTCATGCATTTCATGTTATGTGTTTTGAGAATCACTGACACCCATTGGTTGTATGTGAGGGACATGTGTTTGTTTTGGAACTTGCAATTGGTGTTCTGTGATGTAATTGCAAAATATGAGTGGGTGGATGCAAAACTCGGGTGGGTGTTTTGCATTTGGGGGCTGACCATAGAGACCAGGGATCTGGACTGTGATGACATGTTGGGTGGGGAAAATGAGTTGGACATGGGTGGGGGCCTGCTGGCAGGTGCCCCACAGTGCTGGGGGGTGGGAGACATGAGTTGGACATGGGTGGGGGCCTGCTGGCAGGTGCCCCACAGTGCTGGGGGGTGGGAGACATGAGTTGGACATGGGTGGGGGCCTGCTGGCAGGTGCCCCACAGTGCTGGGGGGTGGGGGTGGTGGGAGACATGAGTTGGACATGGGTGGGGGCCTGCTGGCAGGTGCCCCACAGTGCTGGGGGGTGGGAGACATGAGTTGGACATGGGTGGGGGCCTGCTGGCAGGTGCCCCACAGTGCTGGGGGGTGGGGGTGGTGGGGAACATGAGTTGGACATGGGTGGGGGCCTGGTGGAGGGTGCCCCTGGTGGCTGGTGGGTGGGGGTGGTGGGAGACATGAGTCGGACATGGGTGGGGGCCTGGTGGAGGCTGCCCCTGGTGGCTGGGGGGTGGGGGTGCTGGGAGACATGGGTGGGGGCCTGCTGGAGGCTGCCCCTGGTGGCTGGGGGGTGGGGGTTGTGGGAGACATGGGTGGGGGCCTGGTGGAGGCTGCCCCTGGTGGCTGAGGGGTGGGGGTGCTGGGAGACATGGGTGGGGGCCTGCTGGAGGCTGCCCCTGGTGGCTGGGGGGTGGGGGTGGTGGGAGACATGGGTGGGGGCCTGGTGGAGGGTGCCCCTGGTGGCTGGGGGGTGGGGGTGCTGGGAGACATGGGTGGGGGCCTGCTGGAGGCTGCCCCTGGTGGCTGGGGGGTGGGGGTGGTGGGAGACATGGGTGGGGGCCTGGTGGAGGCTGCCCCTGGTGGCTGGGGGGTGGGGGTGGTGGGAGACATGAGTCGGACATGGGTGGGGGCCTGGTGGAGGCTGCCCCTGGTGGCTGCTGGGTGGGGGTGGTGGGAGACATGGGTGGGGGCCTGGTGGAGGCTGCCCCTGGTGGCTGGGGGGTGGGGGTGCTGGGAGACATGGGTGGGGGCCTGCTGGAGGCTGCCCCTGGTGGCTGGGGGGTGGGGGTGGTGGGAGACATGGGTGGGGGCCTGGTGGAGGCTGCCCCTGCACTGCTGGGGGGTGGGGGTGGTGGGAGACATGGGTGGGGGCCTGGTGGAGGGTGCCCCTGGTGGCTGGGGGGTGGGGGTGCTGGGAGACATGGGTGGGGGCCTGCTGGAGGCTGCCCCTGGTGGCTGGGGGGTGGGGGTGGTGGGAGACATGGGTGGGGGCCTGGTGGAGGCTGCCCCTGGTGGCTGGGGGGTGGGGGTGGTGGGAGACATGAGTCGGACATGGGTGGGGGCCTGGTGGAGGCTGCCCCTGGTGGCTGGTGGGTGGGGGTGGTGGGAGACATGGGTGGGGGCCTGGTGGAGGCTGCCCCTGGTGGCTGGGGGGTGGGGGTGGTGGGAGACATGGGTGGGGGCCTGGTGGAGGCTGTCCCTGCACTGCTGGGGGGTGGGGGTGGTGGGAGACATGGGTGGGGGCCTGGTGGAGGGTGCCCCTGGTGGCTGGGGGGTGGGGGTGGTGGGAGACATGGGTGGGGGCCTGGTGGAGGGTGCCCCTGGTGGCTGGGGGGTGGGGGTGCTGGGAGACATGGGTGGGGGCCTGCTGGAGGCTGCCCCTGGTGGCTGGGGGGTGGGGGTGGTGGGAGACATGGGTGGGGGCCTGGTGGAGGCTGCCCCTGGTGGCTGGGGGGTGGGGGTGGTGGGAGACATGAGTCGGACATGGGTGGGGGCCTGGTGGAGGCTGCCCCTGGTGGCTGCTGGGTGGGGGTGGTGGGAGACATGGGTGGGGGCCTGGTGGAGGCTGCCCCTGGTGGCTGGGGGGTGGGGGTGCTGGGAGACATGGGTGGGGGCCTGCTGGAGGCTGCCCCTGGTGGCTGGGGGGTGGGGGTGGTGGGAGACATGGGTGGGGGCCTGGTGGAGGCTGCCCCTGCACTGCTGGGGGGTGGGGGTGGTGGGAGACATGGGTGGGGGCCTGGTGGAGGGTGCCCCTGGTGGCTGGGGGGTGGGGGTGCTGGGAGACATGGGTGGGGGCCTGCTGGAGGCTGCCCCTGGTGGCTGGGGGGTGGGGGTGGTGGGAGACATGGGTGGGGGCCTGGTGGAGGCTGCCCCTGGTGGCTGGGGGGTGGGGGTGGTGGGAGACATGAGTCGGACATGGGTGGGGGCCTGGTGGAGGCTGCCCCTGGTGGCTGGTGGGTGGGGGTGGTGGGAGACATGGGTGGGGGCCTGGTGGAGGCTGCCCCTGGTGGCTGGGGGGTGGGGGTGGTGGGAGACATGGGTGGGGGCCTGGTGGAGGCTGCCCCTGCACTGCTGGGGGGTGGGGGTGGTGGGAGACATGGGTGGGGGCCTGGTGGAGGGTGCCCCTGGTGGCTGGGGGGTGGGGGTGCTGGGAGACATGGGTGGGGGCCTGCTGGAGGCTGCCCCTGGTGGCTGGGGGGTGGGGGTGGTGGGAGACATGGGTGGGGGCCTGGTGGAGGCTGCCCCTGGTGGCTGGGGGGTGGGGGTGGTGGGAGACATGAGTCGGACATGGGTGGGGGCCTGGTGGAGGCTGCCCCTGGTGGCTGCTGGGTGGGGGTGGTGGGAGACATGGGTGGGGGCCTGGTGGAGGCTGCCCCTGGTGGCTGGGGGGTGGGGGTGCTGGGAGACATGGGTGGGGGCCTGCTGGAGGCTGCCCCTGGTGGCTGGGGGGTGGGGGTGGTGGGAGACATGGGTGGGGGCCTGGTGGAGGCTGCCCCTGCACTGCTGGGGGGTGGGGGTGGTGGGAGACATGGGTGGGGGCCTGGTGGAGGGTGCCCCTGGTGGCTGGGGGGTGGGGGTGCTGGGAGACATGGGTGGGGGCCTGCTGGAGGCTGCCCCTGGTGGCTGGGGGGTGGGGGTGGTGGGAGACATGGGTGGGGGCCTGGTGGAGGCTGCCCCTGGTGGCTGGGGGGTGGGGGTGGTGGGAGACATGAGTCGGACATGGGTGGGGGCCTGGTGGAGGCTGCCCCTGGTGGCTGGTGGGTGGGGGTGGTGGGAGACATGGGTGGGGGCCTGGTGGAGGCTGCCCCTGGTGGCTGGGGGGTGGGGGTGGTGGGAGACATGGGTGGGGGCCTGGTGGAGGCTGCCCCTGCACTGCTGGGGGGTGGGGGTGGTGGGAGACATGGGTGGGGGCCTGGTGGAGGGTGCCCCTGGTGGCTGGGGGGTGGGGGTGGTGGGAGACATGGGTGGGGGCCTGGTGGAGGCTGCCCCTGGTGGCTGGGGGGTGGGGGTGGTGGGAGACATGGGTGGGGGCCTGGTGGAGGCTGCCCCTGGTGGCTGGGGGTGGGGGTGGTGGGAGACATGAGTCGGACATGGGTGGGGGCCTGGTGGAGGCTGCCCCTGGTGGCTGGTGGGTGGGGGTGGTGGGAGACATGGGTGGGGGCCTGGTGGAGGCTGCCCCTGTTGGCTGGGGGGTGGGGGTGGTGGGAGACATGGGTGGGGGCCTGGTGGAGGCTGCCCCTGCACTGCTGGGGGGTGGGGGTGGTGGGAGACATGGGTGGGGGCCTGGTGGAGGGTGCCCCTGGTGGCTGGGGGGTGGGGGTGCTGGGAGACATGGGTGGGGGCCTGGTGGAGGCTGCCCCTGGTGGCTAGGGGGTGGGGGTGGTGGGAGACATGGGTGGGGGCCTGGTGGAGGCTGCCCCTGGTGGCTGGGGGGTGGGGGTGGTGGGAGACATGAGTCGGACATGGGTGGGGGCCTGGTGGAGGCTGCCCCTGGTGGCTGGTGGGTGGGGGTGGTGGGAGACATGGGTGGGGGCCTGGTGGAGGCTGCCCCTGGTGGCTGGTGGGTGGGGGTGGTGGGAGACATGGGTGGGGGCCTGGTGGAGGGTGCCCCTGGTGGCTGGAGGTGCAGGGGGACATGCGTTGGTGGGCAGTAGTGCTAGTTGATATGTGGGTTGGCTGGTGGGCATGGGCATGGTGGATGGGGTGCCTGCAGGACATGTGCTGGGTAGGCCCCTGTGGTGTGAGCCACCTGCAGGGGCCGTGGAGGGTGTAGAGGGTACACCTGGGAGGACCCACACGTGCAATTCACGTGTGCTGCTCCCCGCGCACCCCTGTAATACACATACCCCGCTCAATCGCGTGTGGAACTTCCCGCGCACCCCCGGAATACACGTACCCCACTCAATCGCGTGTGGAACTTCCCGCGCACCCCTGAAATCCACGTACCCGGCCATATTGCGTGTGGAACTTCCCGCGCACCCCTGAAATCCACGTACCGGCCAAATCGCGTGTGGAACTTCCCGCGCACCCCTGAAATCCACGTACCCGGCCAAATCGCGTGTGGAACTTCCCGCGCACCCCTGAAATCCACGTACCCGGCCGAATCGCGTGTGGAACTTCCCGCGCACCCCCGGAATACACGTACCTCGCTCAATCGCATATTTGACTTCCCGCGCACCCCCGAAATACACGTACCCCGCTCAATCCCGTGTGTAACTTCCCGCGCACCCCCGGAATACACGTACCTCGCTCAATCGCGTGTGGAACTTCCCGCGCACCCCTGAAATCCACGTACCCGGCCAAATCGCGTGTGGAACTTCCCGCGCACCCCTGAAATCCACGTACCCGGCCGAATCGCGTGTGGAACTTCCCGCGCACCCCCGGAATACACGTACCTCGCTCAATCGCATATTTGACTTCCCGCGCACCCCCGAAATACACGTACCCCGCTCAATCCCGTGTGTAACTTCCCGCGCACCCCCGGAATACACGTACCTCGCTCAATCGCGTGTGGAACTTCCCGCGCACCCCTGAAATCCACGTACCCAGGCCCATCGCGTGTAGATTTTCTCGCGCACCCCTGTAATACACGTACCCAGGCCAATCGTGTGTAGATTTTCTCGCGCACCCCTGAAATCCACGTACCCAGCCCAATCGCGTGTAGATTTTCTCGCGCACCCCTGTAATACACGTACCCAGGCCAATCGCGTGTAGAATTTCTCGCGCACCCCTGAAATCCACGTACCCGCTCAATCGCGTATTTAACTTCCCGCGCGCCACTTTTTTGATGCGCTGGGACTCTACCGCCTGCCTTCGTGTGGCGGCCGTGTTTCAGCTTGTGCGTGTCTTTGGCTGTGCGTGGCTTTGCCCTATTCGATTCCATGAATACGTGTGGTTCGAGTGCGTGTGGGCGTTCCGTCTGCTTCCCTGCAGTACATCCCCAGTTACGCCCTTATTTTCGCGTGTTGTTCCCCATTCCGCGCGTTACGCCCCATGTCCCGCCCACTTTCTGGTGTGTGCGCTGCGGTTGTGCGCTTTCACTGTGCTCGTCGCGCACGCCTTTCACGATGTTGCAGTGACGTGTGCGCCATTCACGGGTTTGGCGCACATCCCGAGGAAGACACGCGCAGGGACTTCCATGAATCGCACGCGTGCGCGTGCGCCTCTTTTTTTCCGCTTGCGCCTGCTTGCGCCTGCTTGCGCGTAGATTTTCGGCGCACGTTTGTTCCATGAATCGGCCCCATTGTCTTTTGTATTGTCTTGCGGAATTTGCACCCAAAACAAGGGTCAAAAGAAAAGGCCAGCCGGCCTACTTCAACCCTTGGATATTCCACCGGCACCATGGCACACCTTGTCAATGGACTTTATAACTGACCTGCCTCCTTGTGCAGTTACAACACTATCCTTGTAATTGTGGATCTATTCTCCAAAATGGCCCACTTTATCCCTTTAAAAGGTTTGCCTCAGCTTCCACCTTGGCCAAGGAATTTCTGGAGAATATAGTTCGCATACATGGTTTCCCTTCCATATTAGTCTTGGATCGTGGAAGTCAATTTATCTCCCATTTTTGGAAGAACTGTTGCCAACTAGCACAAATAGATGTGCGGCTATCCACCAGCTACCACCCCCAGACCGACGGACAAACCGAGAGAACCAATCAGACTCTCGAGCAATATCTTCGGTGCATGTTACACCAATCCGAGTTAAATTGGAAAGACATCCTTTGGATCGCAGAATATGCCTACAACAATTCAGTGCATTCTGGAACCGGACAAACTCCTTTTTATACTTTGTATGGTCACCATCCTCGGACCTCTGATCTAGATCCACCTCTGACCCTGGAAATGCCCGCAGTAAATCATCTGCATTCCACAATAACCCAAGCCTTCAAAGAAGCTGCAACTCATTTACAGCAAGCCAAGAAAAAGTATAAAGAAAACGCTGATTTGCACCGAAGTAAAACTCCTCCTTACCAAGTAGGAGATCAGGTATGGCTAGCAACGAAACATTTACCCCTCAAGGGCCCGCGAACCTTCAATCCCAGATTCATAGGACCCTATCCCATCAAGGCTGTAATCAATCCCGTGGCCTTTAAACTGGATTTACCGTCTAACATGCGTATTCATGCAGTTTTTCATGCATCACTTTTGAAGCCAGTACAACCAGGGACCCGACTGTCCAAGCCGCCAGACCCAGTTCAAATTGAAGGGGAATTAGAATTCGAAGTTAAAGACATTTTAGACTCCAAGGTGTTAAAGTCCAAACTCTTCTATCTGGTTGACTGGAAGGGATATGGACCTCAGGAGAGATCGTGAGAGCGTAGTAACCATGTTCACGCACCTCGATTAATACAAAGGTTCCACCGGAGATTTCCGAACAAGCCAAAACCCCCGGAGGGAACAACCTTGGGAGGGGCCTTGAGGGGGGGTACTGTCATGATGCCTACCTCCAAGGAGCCAGGTCTGACCCAGCAACCCCAGAGGCAGGCATCATTTCCCCCAGGGAAGGGCCAGCGGGCGCAAGCTGGGGCCCTTTGGACACAGACCTGGCGCCCTAGGCGCCAGGCTCATGTTGGACCCCTGTCCTGGCGCCTTAGGCACCAGGCTCATAAAGCTAGACATGTGTTCAAGTGTTTTAAGGTGCACTTACCTGATGCAGACCATGCTACTACATCCAGGCCCTCTTGAGGCCTGAATGGAACTACTTTACCTGTGGACCTACTTTCCCCTGGCTGTGGTCGGGGAAGGATACATACCTGATCGGTGGAAGGATACATACCTGGAACTTCCCCCAAAGCTATTTAAAACACGCCCGATCAGCAACTCACGCTTTGCGTTGTTCTGCTCCTCGCAGCTGGACGCTCACCGTGTCAGCTCCTGCATCTGGACTTCAGCCACGCCTGTCAGCATCCTGGGTCACCTGCTAAGAGAGAATTGGAGAGAAAGAAGACCTTACCTGCTAAAGCTGCATCACGGAGACTTCACACCGACGATCCTGAAAGGGAAGACATCATTTTAAAAGCATTTCGCTTCGATCGCTGCAGCGCTGCATTTCACTCACCTTTTCCTGGGCACCTCCATTTTCAGCAGCGATCATCCGGATCCGCAGCCACTTCCCAGAGCCTAGAGAGAAAAAGACAAGAACACAAGGTGAGAGAAGAAAGGGAATAGGAAAAGCTCAGTTTCCTTCTAAGACTTACCTGTTGGGTCATTCCCATTTCATTTCGGGTCCTGCCGCTTCCTGGCATTCCGGACCCCGGGCCCTATGGGGAAAAAAGACAAAGACATTGAATGAGCGAATGCAAAGACATTACCCGAACGCTCGTCCAGAACTTACCTGTCATTTACTGGAACTGCACGTTTCACTTCGGGTTGGCGCCATATCTCCGGCATTCCGAACCCCGGCCCCTAAGGGGAAAAAGACATAAGCGTTAGCGCTTGCTGCAATAAGACAATGAACATTATTATTAAGCTTGAACTTTTGAACTTGCTACAGAACTCTTACAGCGCCTTACCTGAATAGTCAAGCTTATTTGAACTCCCATCAAACCTCAATCCAGTGAAGTAACTGGTTTTCAACGCGCCCCTGCATCAGAAGCAGGATGGAGAACTCATCCTTCCAGACCCTAAGGTGAGACTTCACGGGGAATCGAGGAAGGGTATCGTGGAGGGTTGGAAGGGAGTGGGAGGCTTGAGCATTATTCTGTCAGTAGGTAATACTCCCTTTTCACGCACAGGGGAATATTCCTGCGAGCCAGTGAGTCCATCTTCAGAGTCCTGCGCTTCACCATAGAGGAAGCATCAGCACTCGAAGCCAGACCTGCGCCTCCGTGGGAATCAGGTGAGCGTGACACAATCTTCCTTCTCTTACAACACCAATGCCTCTTGGTACTTGGTTTATTATTCCCTTCTGTTTGCCTTCTTGGCCTTTTCCAAGATTCATGTTATACCAATATGTATTGGTATTTGTAGTTTCTTGTTTTCTTTAGTTTGCCTTCCTGGACTCTTTCAAAATTCATATATTTTGCCCTTTTGGAATATTCAGAGTTCATATACTTTGCTTTTTGTTCACCCAACCTTCTTTCGGGATCACGATTACTTTCTTGCCTTTGATTCCCAATCACCTCAGAACGTTTCACAGAGACCTTCGAATGTGCGATTTCACCTCGCAGGACCGCTCTATTACTTTGTATCCAGTCCTCTTACAATTCAACAATTGTCCTGTCATTACACGTTTTATCTGCATATGCGCAGCCTTCAACTTTTAAGTTACAGTTACTTTTGCTTTTTACAATGTTAGAACTCCCTCCTCCTCCACACTACAATTACCACTTCACCCCAGTTGCATCTCAATCACCCTCTTTTTGCACTGACTCACTTTCCACACTCCCTCTCTCACTTTTACCTCACACACACACACTCACCACACAATACCACTTGTTATCACTAACCAATACATCGCCATTTTGAAAAATCATCTTTACACTCCAGTATGCTAACCTTCCTCCTGATCTTAACCATATTGCACAGGCATTTCCCATAATTAGAGACACTCTCGAAAGCTTCCAAGACCCCATGACAATGATAATTAGCTGTTATAATCTACCCTCACTGACTTGAGGCAATTACTCCTTGCAGTAATGCTACATGATAGTTCGAAAAGACTTAACTGCACTCAATTAGCCTGACACACATCATAAAATACTCAAACATCGCAGTGATACAATATTCACAACTATACCAACTATTTTCCAGAAGACTGTTGACGGGAATAGGATACTTTGTCACACCCTCTCACGCAACCCATCTCTCACTTCCCCCCTCACACCTGTCTCCTTCATCAGGCGCTTCTCGCCGTCGTATTTCCCATTCACACCAGCGGGGGAAACACGGCAGGCGGAATACCATGTTGGGCGGACCTGCCTCTTTTCGCCCTTTTCCGCGTTGGCGGTTGCCATGGCGCCTCCAGCACAGCCGGCAACGCCAGGATACCAGGACGTACCGACAGCCTCAATCGCTGGCCACGTTGCGAGTGAGTGATGTGTCACGTGATACCGCTCCCCTCTTCAAAAGAAGCCGGCAAACAAGACTCTTTGCTTCACAGCTACTTCTACGGAGGACTGCCAGGCGTTACCTTTGCTTCTTGTTTTCTCTCCTTGCTTCGACCTCAGAACGCTATTTGGAACTGCTCTTGGATTACCCTTGGACTCTGGCATGCTCTCGGATTTCCCGGACATCTGACATCTATTTGTACTCTGGACTTGCTTTTGGATTGCCCTTTCTGTTTTGCAACCCTCGGATTGCTTCACGCTTTGCCACGGATCCAGTCTTGCTCCACCAGGTGCTTTCAGGAGTGTTAACTACATCATTCCAGCCTGCTGTGGGTTCCCCTGCATAGGTTCCTTACCTACACTCCACCCCTGTTAGGTAAGCTGGTGTCACTGCATCTTGTTTACTCCTCCTGTCCATTGCCAATTGCCTTTTTGAGTGTTTTCCTTGATTATAACCCTTTGCCTTACAGTACTCAGGGGTCCTTCCGGCGTTCCCGATACCAGGCTGACGACAACACTCCCACCTGTGGCCTCAAAGATTGCTTGGGCAGTAACTTACTTTCTGCTCGAGCGGTACTTGGGGACGGAGGCATTACATAACTGCACGACCATCAAGTCGGACCCATCAAGTTAGAACAGACTGTGAAGCCTTATGGTCGTCCAGTTATGGATGTTTCTGCCGGGGACCCTGTGACCGCTTTAATGCAAGCAGTGACATCGCTTAGGACAGATATGGCAGCTGCTACCACTGCCCTCCGCACTGACCTGGCATCTGCACTGCACTGAACCACCGTCTTAACGCCATGCAAAGCACACGACATCCATTACCTGTTGACGCCGAGTTCGGTGATGCTGCCCCATCCCAAAACCCTATTCCCGTCACACCACCCATTCCGCCAACCCCGCCTGTGGTGGTTCAGACCCCATTTCCTCTAGCAGCCCCTGAGAGGTATCAGGGGGATCCCTTGAAATATCGCACCTTCATAAATCAGTGCAAACTGCATTTCTTATGCCGACCCCAGGCCTTCTCTGATCCTGTCTCTAAGGCGGCTTTTCTTTTATCCCATTTGTCGGGTGTGGCAGCCACATGGGCTAATCCGTTGTTGGAGGGCAACCACCCTGCTCTGTATGATTTTGAGTTATTGACCCAAGAAATGGCCAAGGTTTTTGACACTAGATATAAAGCCCAATCCAGAGACATGGA
Organism: Ambystoma mexicanum; assembly: GCF_040938575.1. Taxonomy (NCBI): domain Eukaryota; kingdom Metazoa; phylum Chordata; class Amphibia; order Caudata; family Ambystomatidae; genus Ambystoma; species Ambystoma mexicanum. The sequence continues at coordinate 1,209,060,207 of NC_090922.1, read as the reverse complement.
ACTCTTAGACCTTACTCAAGGCCGATCCACTCTCATAGAATATATCACCAAGTTCAACCAACTCGCTACTGAGACTTCATGGCCAGAGAACAAGAAAGCAGTGGTCTATTATAGGGGATTGTGTGGGTCCATGAAGGACGCTTTATCTGTGGTGCCTTCTCTTCCCTCACTATATACCGATCTAGTCGATTTGATCTTGCAAATTGACGCCAGACGGGCAGAACGTAAGGGGGTAGCAGGGTTATCCCAGACCACGCCTTCAACCTCATCTGGCACCCTACCTGAACACATGCAGATCAGCGGGGTACGCAGTCCTATTACTCATGCCGAACGAGAGCGCAGAAGGGCGGACAACGCTTGCTTCTACTGCGGTCTCCACGGACACTTTGTAAAGGAGTGTCCCCGCCGGCCAAGGAACAAAGCTCCGGGTTTTCCGAAGACTCGCCCTTGAGATCAGGGGTTGGGGCGAGTCCTATACAAAATACCTCTGATCCAGCTTTTGGTCCCGTCCGACCTGTGGTGGTACAAGCTACCTTAAACCCAGCCGCAGGGGTCTCCCATGCAGTACAAATAGTGATCTACTCTGGAGCAACAGGCTGCTTCATTGATATAGCTCTAGCCAGTTCGCTAAACTTACCTCTGATAAAAAAGAAACACCCCAAACCTGTTCATGCAGTAGACGGGACGTCCCTAGCCTCTGGACCAATCTTACAACAGACAGCCCCTATGGAATTAGTCATACAGGAAGTCCATAGAGAGACCATGTCATTTGATCTCATAGCCACGCCTCAGTTCGGTGTTATCCTGGGCATTCCTTGGCTAAAGAGGCACAACCCCCTGATAAACTGGGGCACGGGTCAGGTCTCCTTTGAATCAGAAACGTGCCAATATTACTGTCTGCTCGAGACACCTCAGGTTTCTAGTCCCGCAGACATTCTCGGGGTAGTCGCTTCTTTAACCATAGAAGAAGGATCCGACACCCAGGACACTCACATGATAGGGGCGGTCATGTACAACATACCTCCTGAGTATTCTGAATTTCGGGCTGTGTTTGACAAAGGCTCTGCGGAAGGTCTTCCTCCGCATCGATCCTACGATTGCCCCATTGATTTAGTCCCAGACGCCCCCATCCCAAAGGGGCGGATCTACTCCCTAACCCAGACAGAAGAACGAGTCCTGCAAGAATACATACAGCAGGCCCTGCGTCTGGGTCACATTCGCCCATCAACATCCCCAGCTGCAAGTCCTATCTTCTTTGTGCCAAAGAAGGAAGGGGATCTCCGTCCTTGCATTGATTACAGGCGTTTGAACGCCATCACGGTAAAAAACCGCTATCCTATACCTCTCATTACCCCATTGTTAGACAAACTCACTCATGCCACAATCTACACTAAACTGGATCTGCGGGGAGCATACAATCTCATACGCATGCGAGAGGGAGACGAATGGAAGACGGCCTTCTGCTCACGTCAAGGGTTGTTTGAGTATACAGTTATGCCGTTTGGCCTCTGTAATGCTCCTGCTACGTTTCAGCGCTTCATGGATGACATATTTTGCGATATCCTGAACGCTTACGTAGTAGTGTACTTGGATGACATATTGGTTTTCTCTTCCTCCCTTGACGAACACATCACGCATGTCAAGGAAGTGTTGTTGCGTCTTCAAACCAACACACTATTTGCTAAACCTGAGAAGTGCATTTTCCACACCAGTCAGGTTGAGTTCTTGGGGTTCCATATCTCTCCTGGGGGTCTCTCTATGAATCAGTCCAAAGTCCGGGCAATTAACGAATGGCCAATTCCAACCACGCTCAAGCAACTGCAATCGTTTTTGGGTTTCGCCAACTTTTACCGACGATTCATAGCTGGGTTCTCCTCTATTGTAGCACCACTCACTGCGCTCACTAGCCCGTCAGTCCCCTATGTCTGGTCCGTGAAACAACAAAACGCCTTTGACTCCCTGAAAACTATGTTCACCACTGCCCCGGTGTTACAACATCCTGACCCTGAACTCCCGTTTGTCCTCGAGGCAGACGCATCCTCTTATGCACTAGGAGCTGTACTGTCCCAACCATGTCCTACCACTGGTCGTTTGCATCCGGTTGCATTTCACTCTCGTAAGTTCACGGCAAGCGAATTGCATTACACAGTCACAGAAAAAGAACTATTGGCCATTAAGGACGCCCTACAGACCTGGAGACACCACCTCCTGGGCGCAAAACACCAGACGGTGGTGTTCTCCGATCATAAGAATCTCCAAGACCTTGCCTCCCTGAAATGTACAAACAGCCGACAAGTACGTTGGCATCTCTTCTTTGCCGCGTTCGACTTCGTGGTCAAACATAGACCTGGTGTCGGGCATGGGAAAGCAGACGCTCTGTCTCGTTCCCCTGGGGGGGAGGTTCTCCCATCCTTCCCTGAGACCTTGTTGAGTGAGACTCATGTAGTTTGTGTCTGCACAACATCACCTTCATTACAGTCCACCATACGACAGTGGGTCTCCCGCTATCCACAGTCACTAACAGAATGGGATCCGGTCATGCAGGATGGGCTGCCCTTTGTACACGGGAAGCTCTTCCCTCCCACAAGCGAGACCAGGAATCTGGCGTTGGAGTGGTCTCATGATGCTGCCATTAATGGTCACCCCGGGCAGCATCGTACTTTGGAATTACTCAAACGCAGGTGTTGGTGGCCGACTATGAAACGCGACGTACAAAATTACGTCAACACCTGCTCAGTCTGTGCCCAGGGCAAGTCACGCAGGGGCCGACCTTTGGGTCTTCTTCTTCCTCTCCCGGTTCCTCCACGTCCTTGGCATACGGTCTCAATGGACCAGATTACCGACCTGCCACGTACACAGGGTTTCGATACTATTTGGGTCGTTGTCGACTCCTATACCAAACTGGCCCGTTTCGTACCATGCAAGGGGGTACCCTCAGCCCCGGTCTTAGCCAAGCATTTCTTTAGGTCTGTCTTCTGTCTCTTTGGCCTGCCCCATGTTTTGGTGTCCGATCGAGGTACACAGTTCACCTCCCGATTCTGGCGGGCCCTCACCTCTCTGTTGGGTATTGATGCTCATTATTCCTCTACTTACCATCCTGAGAGCGACGGGCAAACCGAGAGGGTCAATCAGTCATTGGAGCAGTATCTACGCTGCCTGACGTTACAGTATCAGGACACTTGGCTTAACCTCTTGCATCTCGCCGAGTTTGCTTACAACAATACACTGCACTCTGCTACTGGGTTCTCTCCTTTCTTCGCCCTCTATGGCCAACATCCCCGTACTCTTCCCATTCCGGACTTCTCCTCTTCTGATACCCCCGCCGCTTCAGCCTGCGCTCGGGATTTGGTCTCGGTCCATGCCCAAACATTGGTCCACCTACGTGAGGCCCAATCCTCCATGAAAACCACTGCTGACAGGAAGAGGGCGGTTGCACCTGCATACAAGGTGGGGGACCGGGTTTGGCTCTCTACCCGCCATTTACACATCCCTGGCTGTCGCAAACTTCTCCCTCGGTTTGTGGGTCCATATGAGGTGGTCAAAGTCCTGAACCCGGTGGCTATGCGCCTGGTGTTGCCCCCCGCCTGGCGGATCCATCCGGTTTTTCACGTCTCCCTGCTAAAACCGTGCCCTGGTCCTACCCGGTTGGCTACCCCTCCTGCCCCGGTCTCTGTCTTGTCCCCCGATGTATTTGAGGTGCGGGCTATTCTGGGTTCCCGTATTCACAGGGGCGGATTACAGTATCTCGTGGACTGGAGGGGTACGGTCCTGAGGACCGCTCCTGGGTTGCTTCCCGGGATGTTCACGCTCCCCGCCTGGTGGCCCGGTTTCACCGGGAGCATCCTTCCAGCCCACGCGGTCGTGGGCCTTTGAGGGGGGGCTCTGTCACGCCCTCTCACGCAACCCATCTCTCACTTCCCCCCTCACACCTGTCTCCTTCATCAGGCGCTTCTCGCCGTCGTATTTCCCATTCACACCAGCGGGGGAAACACGGCAGGCGGAATACCATGTTGGGCGGACCTGCCTCTTTTCGCCCTTTTCCGCGTTGGCCGTTGCCATGGCGCCTCCAGCACAGCCGGCAACGCCAGGATACCAGGACGTACCGACAGCCTCAATCGCTGGCCACGTTGCGCTCCACGCGACGTGCGCGAGCAGTCACGTGATGCGTCACGTGATACCGCTCCCCTCTTCAAAAGAAGCCGGCAAACAAGACTCTTTGCTTCACAGCTACTTCTACGGAGGACTGCCAGGCGTTACCTTTGCTTCTTGTTTTCTCTCCTTGCTTCGACCTCGGAACGCTATTTGGAACTGCTCTTGGACTCTGGCGTGCTCTCGGATTTCCCGGACATCTGACATCTATTTGTACTCTGGACTTGCTTTTGGATTGCCCTTTCTGTTTTGCAACCCTCGGATTGCTTCACGCTTTGCCACGGATCCAGTCTTGCTCCACCAGGTGCTTTCAGGAGTGTTAACTACATCATTCCAGCCTGCTGTGGGTTCCCCTGCATAGGTTCCTTACCTACAATCCACCCCTGTTAGGTAAGCTGGTGTCACTGCATCTTGTTTACTCCTTCTGTCCTTTGCCAATTGCCTTTTTGAGTGTTTTCCTTGATTATAACCCTTTGCCTTACAGTACTCAGGGGTCCTTCCGGCGTTCCCGATACCAGGTTGACGACAACACTCCCACCTGTGGCCTCAAAGATTGCTTGGGCAGTAACTTACTTTCTGCTCGAGCGGTACTTGGGGACGGAGGCATTACATAACTGCACGACCATCAAGTCGGACCCATCAAGTTAGAACATACTTGCATGTAAACAGCACATGGGAGTATCTCGTGCAGATTATCTTTAGCGTTTAACATTGTGCTTTCACAAACATTCTGGTATTTCAAGTGTTGCTGTTGCTGCACCTCAGGCCTGAGTTAACAAGTTTGTTCAAGGTCTCATTGTGCCAATCCATTATAATATTATTACGAGATTCCGGGACAGCCAACGCGTGAGACAGGGTCGGCAGGATACTTGAACCATGGGATCGAACCCTTCTAAGAGTTATCTGATATTTTATCACGCTAACTATTCATTGTTTCGCCTAAAGCCTTGCGGTAAAAGCCTTGATTTGACAAAGGCTCAGCAAAGCCGAAACACGTGTAATCATGGAGAGGGCGTGTGCTTTAAGAAAGATTACCACAGTAAAGCATTTATACTAAATGGCGCAGAGTCATGGACTTTATCACTGATTTTTTCAAGTACTTAGCGATGGTTTTGCCTTTGTACCGCCACACAGCAGGGACCTGTGACTACTACTCTACACATGTGATTTGTGCAAGAAAACCGATTTTTAGTTTACTGATCAGGAATTGTTAGGAGTCGCCTGACAGAGCAACTTTGCAACAAAGGCTTTCTTTCTTCTTTCAGGATAATATTAAGATCGTTTTTATAGGGTGGACAGACACATAAATGGAAGAATTGTTGTAAGCATATGACCTTAAAAATTCAACACTATGCACCCCAGCATAAACACATTTAAAACGGGGGATTTCCCAAGCACAATCTGCCACAGAATCACCCTACTCAGAATAACAGGATTAAAGACTTTCCACCGCTACATCCCCAAGGTGACATCTATTGCCAACAATAGTAAGAAATGTTATCAAAGACGGTCCGGTTTGCCCTCCTCACCCTCAAAGATATGAACTACAGTTTAACCAGAAACCGTCTATGCCACAACACCAGTTTTCCATCACTGTGATGAACAGATCTCTCACCAATTCCCTACCTAATGTCTCCTCCCAGGTGGCCAGTGAAAGGCAGATGGTTTCTGAACCTGAGTTTGTGTGAATAGTGACTTTAAAACCCATTATAATGCCTTGGTGAATGGAATTCCAGCAAAACCTTAATCGATTCAGGTAGCAAACTAACAGCCATAAAACCCAATTTAATTTCCTTGAACAATCTGAATAAAGGTCAATCTATTAAAGTCACATGTGTGCACTGGGACAAAGAAATGTATTATCGGACGACGGTCACCACTGTGATCCAGGGAAATACTACCAGAATTACAGTTGCTGTTATCCCAGGGTTACCCAAAGACATCATTATTAGAACCGATTTCCTCAATTTGTAAGTGTTACATCAGAATGTGAACAACTGTGTATATCCCTGCTATTGTCCGAAAAATTCTTGGACTCAAGAAGAGTTATTCGTAGCGGATCCAGTCTGGAACTGGGAAGCATGCGAATCCACTATGAATGTGGGGGGAGGCTAAAAGTGAAGAAGAGGTAAAGGAACATGGACTGGGAGGTCAGGTCTTTAGGGGAAAGGTATGTGATGAATCCTACGGATCCCTCACTCACTTCCTACCTCTCCTCCCAGGTGGCCATGGAAAGGCAGACACTTTCTGATCCTGCCCTTGCGGGTGGTGTTCTGCGTGAGGATCACCTAGGAGGAGAAAAGGCCCAGGAGAATGAGAGGAATCTGTGAGATGAGGCACAGTATTTGGTCTCCTTTGGTGAGGCTAACTCCTTAACGCCAAAGTATGTTATAGCTTGTTGCAATAACCATTTAGCTGTTACACAAGGTGTGCCTGTAAATAGGAATGAGATCAATTATAAACTCGCAGGCCTTGGGAGGAATAAAACTCCTTATGAAGATCTTAAAACTTGAAAAGCTATAGACCTCTCTGACGCCAAAAGGTATAGTGAACAAAAGCCTAAAAAAAATAACAACTTAAAGAATTTCCTGTCCCTTGTCAATTAAGCGTGGTGACTGATTCTTATTAAATGCCTTTAAAGAATATTGGGAGGAACAAAAGTGTTTAAAAATGAAAATCAAGCCTAAAAAACGAACTATGTCATTAGGGGCTTCAAGTCCCATAATTCTGTATGTACTGGGACGAGGAAGAGGGATGAAGAGGTGCAAGGTTGCAGGAGTAGTCTCATTAATCCCAAGGACACACACCTGAAGGGGACAGAGAGTCTTAAAAAGCCTAGTCAGGTGCGGGCCAAGGAAGAGCAGAATGAACAGAGAGTGCAGGAGAGAAGCAGTAGCAGTCAGAAGTAGCACCGTGACACGTGCAGGCTGCCCATACTGAAGCTGGAGGAGAGAGAGGACGTTGGGACCTGTGTGTGGAAGATTGCAGTTACCGGTCCTGACAGGGTCTGTGCCTCCCGGAGTTGGAAGGGCAGAGGTTGCGCAGTGGGAAGCATGCAGGAATCAAGCTTGCCGTGCGAGACCTGTGCTGCAGAGGTTACGCAGAGGAAAGCGAAGGCATGGGAAGCTTTCCTTCCTGAGAGGTCATCTCAGGCGGCTGGCATGCACCCAAGGGCATTGGTGAGATTTCTGGTGGCTGGCGTGCATCAGCAGGAGAGGCTCCAAATACCGGTGGTGCAGGCAAAGGAAGACTGAAGGAAGCAGCCTGCCGAGAAGCGAGAAGCCACCAAAGCAGACGTCCTGCGAGCGGCGAAGGGAATGGAGGCGTGAGTCCTCTCTGGTGAGTTCACGTGTTTGTAGTGACCCCAGAGCACTCGATTCCGCTTCGCACAGCCCAGGCAGACATTCAGCATGTGAGCAGTACTCACGTGGAAGTGACAGAAGCTCAGAGCGCAATTTTGAATACCGAACTATTGAGCAACAGCAGAAGCGGCACTCGCGTAAAAGGGAAAGTGATTCCTAAGGCAATTTTGAACATCTAACTAGTGAAAAGTAAGTTTGTAACCAATTAAAATGACTGTAACGTTAAAGGTGTGAGTCTGTGAAAAAAACAGCAAACCAAGGGGGCGATATTAAAAGCTAAGACCTACAAGCATTTCCCAAGGCAAGAGTGACTATTGATTAAAGATAAGACATGCAAGCATTGCCCAAGCCAAAAACATAGCCAAACGCAATTTAGTCCAGATTGCCAACAGCAGAACGGGGCTAATGAAAGGTCTACTGGCTGGGGGACCTATTGGCCATATTGTGTTCAACAATTGATGAAAGCTGGTAGAAACACACATTGCCAAAGCCAAGGGAGAAGCAGAAATAAACCCTATCCTTGGCAGTCATTGGTCACTGGTGTGTTGGGGTGGCAAAAGGCTGTCCCTCATTGGAAGGTATATCCAGAGCAATAGGAGCATCATTTGTAAAAGAATAACAAAGAGCATCAATATGAACCTTGTTTCCTCTGAAGAGTTGTTGCAGTTGCTGAAGCTTGACTCAGTACAAGGTCACCCTGTAGCCTGGCTTTAAATAGATCTCTTCAAGGTCTAGTCTCCTAGATGCAATATATTGACTACATCTCCATCTAAGGAAGACACAAAAACAATCAAAAACACTCTATATGGAGCTTCCATGTTTAACTACAAGGTGCAGGATCTTGTGCACCCTGTAGAGTGTACCTATCTCTACATATTCATAATGTTTATAACTAAATGGCAACTCCCTTTCACATGTGAAAACAATTAACACTATTGTTACTACATTGGTATTTGTACGATCCTCAAATCATGAGATAATTTGCATTGGCATGAAGCAATGCTTTTGTTTGTTATCTGCATTGGCATGAAGTAATGCTTTTGCCTATGTGTTTTACACTGTTGGGATTACACTGATATTTGTACCTGTCTCCAATCATGAGATACTGTGTATAGTGCTCTGTGAACCCTAGTTGTGTTTTTGCTTACGCTGTTCACAGTGTGTGTATATATTTCTTTTTACTTATGAATTTGTTTCTTAAAAAAGTGTGCCTGCAATCAGGAAAAAAACGGACTTTGCCTAAACTATACTGAGTGCCTAACTGCATTTTTTGAAAACAGCAATGCATTACATGACAGTAAATAATATGCTGCCTTGTTGCTATATATAGAAGATTTGCATTTAAACAATTTGCAAAGAAATAGTATGCTTACAGGCAGGACCCCCCGTCCACCTTCTTTTGTATACAGCAGTTGCTGAACCTGCCATTTGCTGAATACTATGAAGTGTGATGAACCTCTTATCAGTTGATCTAAACCACAAAAGCACTGTTGATGTGAAATGTTGTTCGGGTAGGGGGGTATACCCGGATCACAAACCTTTGGGGGAGTAGACCTGGGATGGGTGTAAACCAGGTAGCAGTTGAAGAAGTGCTACAGAGTGGTTCTGGCAGAGACAATGTATGTTGTTTGAGGTGCTAAAATAAAGATGAGTAAAAGCTATTGCAAAGGAATTGTATTTCATTGGAATGTATCTTTTTGTTGTGGCAAAAATCATCCTGACCAAGACAATCATTGCTGCTATTTGTGAACTGAGAACTTGTTCAAGTAGGAAGAGAAGCCTTGTACTTTTTGTGTTGGAACTTTCCATTGACCAGTTGAAGCGGCTAAGGTGGTGTTGGAACTTTTGTTTAAACCCAGGATTTCCTTGTGTTTTTTTCTTGAACTGTGGCACAGAATCACATTTAAACCCGGGGAAGGGGAATTCACCCAGGTTGTGAAGAGAGACTGTGGTTACATTGTGAATTCAAATGTGTATATCTTTTTGAGCTGCCATGCATTTTCTTATTTATTTGTTATTTGTATAAGTGTGAGGGACAGATATCCTTTATTAAACCCAGCAAACCAAGGGGGTGATATTAAAAGCTAGGACCTACAAGCATTGCTCACGCCAAGAGCGACTGTTGATAAAAGATAAGACCTACAAGCATTGCACAATCCAAAAATGTACAAAAGCGCACTTTAGTCCAGATTGCCAACAGCAGAAGGGGGCTAATGATAGGTCTACAGGCTGGGAGACTTATTGCCCATATTTTGGCCAACAATTGAATTGGTGAAAGCTGGTAGAAACACACATTTCCAAAGCCAAGGGAGAAGCAGACATAAACCCTATCCTTGGCAGTCATTGGTCACTGGTGTGTTGGGGTGGTAAAAAGATTGTCCTTCTGCGGAGAGGATATGTGGGATGTTTTTACCCATGCATCCAAGCCCTGCTACAATGCGATTGCCAAAAGCAACCCAGAGCTGTTGGGAATTCATTTTCTTAATGTCAAGAATTTGCTAAAATCATGGGCACAGGACCACTCAAAGATTCAACCTTCTTGTGGGGGGTTCCACATCACCACTCTACTGTAAGAATGCCCATCAAAATAATAGCAAAATTCTCCAATTAAATTCAAGACAACTCCCAAAAATGGGTGCAGTACCGGCTTTGGACACAAGCCGGCACTAGCGGTCTAAACTCTGACAGGAGTGAAGCCTGGCTTAAAGAGAGTGAATTCTGCCTGGCAACAACCCCCGACAGGAGTTGAAACTTGATCAAACTGCATTCCCAGGCCTGGCTGCCTCCTGCTTCCCCACCAAAAGGAGATGACACCTCTCTGATTAGATTAGGGGAGGGGCACCTGCTGAGGGCAGAGACACAGAACAATGAACTGTCCTGGGCTCAGGCAAATGTTATATTGTGGGGGTCGTAAAATAGCTTCCTCTTGGGAGAAGTGGGAGGAGAAGTGCCTCTGGGAGCCACCTGAGCTGGAGGCGGGGACAGACAGAAGCTTCCCCCATGTGCTTTGGAACCTAAACCACACCCATCTGGGCCAGAGCATAATTAAAAAAAAGATGGATAATTCATAGTACGGACTTGTCAGAATTATATAAGTAATATCATTATTCTGGTGATTTTTCTGTGCACGTTTTAAGAGGTGTTAGGACCCTGTGGTGTATTCTGGGGGGTTGCTAGCGGAAAATAGGGTCTTACTCCAAATGTCTGCATGTTAAAAATCTGACACTTCATCAATTAATGTCCATACTCCTTGCGCACATTTGTGTAATTTTTGGTAAATGTCCGATATTGGTAAACCGACCAAAAAGCGCAAAATGTCATTTCTGAATCCCCGCTCGCAGGAACATGGGGCTTGAACAGAGACCTGTCTTAATTCATCTGTAATATGTACATATAATGTCAACCACTTGTGCATCTGGGAAATATGTATTTGAATCAAATATAGATTTGTGGGCAAATTGACATGGGGTGGATCCTCTGACCATAAACCGACCTCATCACTCTAACTCACAACTCAGTTCCCCCAATCAAGGGAAAGAGGATAACTGGGCCAATGATAAGTTGAGAGGGTTGGGCATGCAGAATGAGCCGACCCACCCACTTCCAAAACACATAAAAAGAGACTGCTGGGACAGGTAGAGACATTCATTTTCCATTTCTGTGGAGCATTTTGACGGCCGACATCCCATCCAGACAGAGACCAGAACCAGGGACCCATAGACTACAGAACTTTGAACCTAGAAGGCCCACTGCAAGCAAAAGTATTCCCAGCAGGCCTTCACCATCCAGCAAACCTAACCAAACTATTCAACAGCCGGGCGAGCTGTTTGAATTCTTTGCCAAGAACTTTTTCCGGAACTGCAGACCAGACCCAGGCCGCTGTGAGCAGAACCAGAGATCCGGATCGCTGTGGGCAGAACCGGTGCCTGATTGACCCGCCGAGCAGAGAGAACCGCCGCTGGACGTGTTGACCTGATCCGTGACGAGGCCTATTTCAAATTTATATTGTGAGTACCTAGCAGAACTGTGCAGAACCAATCTCTTAGTTAAAATAATCAAATTCAAACTATTTTAGCCTATTAGAACTGCCTCCTAGAATCGTGTCATTCTGTCATCTTTAAGACTGAGAACTGTCATCTGTCATTCTGAGCTTTAAAATTTTAAATCCAAAAACTACCTTTATTAAATCGGCCGTATCTCCGGAACCGTTTGTGCTAGGAGCGAGTTTTACTGTCATCTTAAAGCTAAGATTCTAGGCTTTCCAACGAGCATAGAACCGACTTCCTACTCCTTATAGTGCCTCCGTAATCGCGCTCAACGCATGCGACTAAATTTGCTGCGATTTGACATTTTTCTCAATTTCAGCCACGTGTAAAAATATTTGTCCTTGCTTTTCTTGCTGAAATTCGTGTGCAACCTGACAATCATTCATAGAGAATTGCTAAAGTGATCCTGAACTGATTCAAAGTATCTATCAACTACCCTGAACCCCCTATAGGGAATTAAAAGCCTTTTTAGCGTATTTTTCACTTAATTGCAACCACATCAAAGTATCTTGCCTGTGTTTTAAAATCATACCTGTTTTTCTCTAAGCTTGCTAGGGGGGAACTGCATTTCGTAGTGCATTTTTGTTGGGATTCTTGAAGACTGTGTGCTCTCCTTCCATTTCTTACATTGCATGGTGGGGGGGGGGGTGAATTGCCAGAGAAAAAGTGATTATCTTATCTTTTGCTAAAATCATATCAAGTTATTTCTGTACTGCATTTTATTCCTCGTTGCTTTTCCCTTGAAACCATAAAAGTATTTTTGCTACCTTATCCATCCTATACTAACTCCTCATTGATTGTAAAGAAGTGTGCTAGTGCCATATTACCCATTGTTGATCAACATTATATCCATAAGTGTGATATCAATTATTAATTTATTATAAAAGTGTGATATATATCTTGTTAATTTTTCAAATAAACCTTTTAATTTGCAAAACAAACCTACTGCTTGGCTCAGTGGGGTCAGGGGGATTCTAAGAGGGGGTGTTATACAAGGGTTGTCATCCAGAGTACTGAACTGGACATAAAAATACATCAATAAGGGTTTTCCTCAGCATCCCAGACTAGGCATTGACTTAGCTGTAGTGTTGATTGAATATCGCTTACAGATATCCAGAGGGATAGGAGCGTCATTTGTAAAAGAATAACAAAGAGCACCAATGTGAATCTTGTTTCCTCTGAAGAGTTGTTGCAATTGCTTAAGCTGACATTTGTTGAATACTGCTAAGTGTTATGAACCTCTTGTCAGGTGATCTAAACCAGAAAAGCACGGTTGATGTGAAACATTGTTCGGGGAGTGGGGGGGCTATACCCGGATCACACCACCTTTGGAGAAGTAGGCCTGGCATGGGTGTGAACCAGGTAGCAGGTGAAGAAGTGCTATGGAGTGGTTCTGGTAGAGACAATGTATGTTGTTGGAGGTATTAAAGAAAAGCTGAGTAAAAGCTGTTGCAAAGGAATTGTATTTCCTAGTCCATGGTCTCCTAAGGCTGTCCCTGCATTTTCTGACACTGAAAAGCTCTTACTTTTGGCCAAGCCCTTGGATTCCCAAATCATGAGAAGCAATTTACTCTCTATTGTGATGAACGTGACTCTTTCAGCTTATGTGCGTAGTATATTTTAGTGCCTCGCTTGACACAGTGGGATCAGGTTAACTTCCCTGTTTATGTACAGTGACCGATTCTGCTATATTGGTTGAAAAAGCCAAAACACTTGTTTTAGGCCACTCACTTATCTGCCTCTCCCCTTCATATTACCACAGATGGGAGACCATCTGTCGTTCCGCTGCTGTCCTCAATGTCATACCCTGCATTGACTTGAAAGATGTACCCTTCCGAGACCCTAACCCGATTCACTTTGTGGATGGCTCTTACTTACATTTATTTATTTATTTGAATTTGTAGAGCGCACATCTGCCCGGGGGCATCGCGGCGCTAAGAAGTCTTACTTGTTACAGGCATACATGGTGAATATACAGATATACAGATTAGCATAGACGCGTTTTTTCATACATTTGCTGTTATTTCCATAATTACAGTGGTGAGAATACAGGTGAGGCGGGGTTAGTAGAACAGCGTGGTTTTGAGTAGTCTACGGAAGGCATGGTATGATTTTTCGCTTCTTAAGGCGGTGGGGAGTGCGTTCCAATTTTTGGGTGCTAGGTGTTGGAAGCTGGACCCTCCGGCTTTGCTTCTTTTGAAAGTGGGTACATAGGTCTGGTTGGTCAGGTGTGACCTGATAGGTCTAGTGGAGATATGGAGGGTGATCCTTTCAGAAAGATAGGGTGGGGCATTGGCAGAGAGGCATCTGTGTGTGATGGCCATGGATTTAAATAGTATGCGTTCTTTTATAGGTAGCCAGTGTGCTTCTTTTCTGGCTTGGGAGATGTGCTCCCTTTTTGGAATGCTTAGGGCTGCTCTTAGAGCATTGTTTTGTGTGACTTGCATTTTTTTAATGTTTTGTGCAGATGTGCCCAGGAAGAGGGCGTTGCAGTAGTCCAATTTGGTACCTACTGTGGCTCTGGCTACATTCAGGCAGTTTTTAGGGGATAGGAAGGGTTTAACGGCGTTGATTATCTTAGTGGTTAGTGCAGCAGAGGAGGCTACGGCATTGACTTGCCGTGTCATGGAGAGAGTGGAGTCGAGGTATACTCCTAGCGTTTTTACCGCAGTGGAGACTGTGATGGTGCAGTTATCGACGTTAAAGGATTTGTATAGAGGCAGGAGTTTATTTAGTGTTTCTTTGGTGCCAACTAGTAGGATCTCTGTTTTGTCCCCGTTAAGGCAGAGTCCGTTGGCTGCCATCGAGGTTTGAATGGCTGTGTATATTTTAGTTAGTGCTGCGGCGTCTTGTTCATATAAGCCAGTAAGGGGGAGCAGGACTTGTGTGTCGTCAGCATAGTTGGTGTAAGCTATGTGGTGATGGTCGAGGTCATTGAACAGAGGGAGGGTGAAAATGTTGTATAGGGTGGGTGCAGTGCAGGATCCTTGTGGGACGCCACAGTGGATGGTGGTTGGGGTAGCGTTTGCAGATTCAGAAAAGACTTTCATAAGTCGAACCTCGAGGAAGGATTTGACCCAGGAGACGGCTTCCGGCGAGAAGTGAGCTTCATTTTTAAGTTGTGTGCCTAGAATGTCATGATTGACCAGGTTGAAGGCAGCAGATAGGTCTAATAGTAGGAGGAGAGCCGGTGTGCCTTTGTCCATGATGTCATTAAGTTGAATTTTAAGGTCTAGAAGGGCCGATTCGGTCCCATGCCCCGGGCGGAAGCCCGATTGCCTTTTGCCTAAGATGCGATTTTCTTCGAGGTAGTGCTGTATTTGTGAGAAGGCGACTTTGTCGAGGATCTTGAGCAGGAAGAGAACTGTTGTAATGGGTCTATAGTTGTTGGCGTTTTCTGGATCTAGAGTGGGTTTCTTGAGAAGGGGGCGCACCCAAGCTTCTTTTAGGCTGTTTGGGACTGAGTTAGAGTTGAAGGATGCATTAATGAAGGATTTGAGGAATGGTGCTAGTGTCTCAACACAGTCTTTGACTAGTTTGGCGGGGCAGGCGTCGCCCTTGCAGTTGGAGGGTTTGATTCTGTTAACGATATCGATTACCTCTTTTTCTGAGACTTCTCTAAATTTAAAGGGTGTGATGTGACTTATCTTTTTGTTCTCAATCACTGTTTCCTTAGGGGATGCAGCTAAGATTTGCTGAGTGAGATTTTTGTGATGGTTTAAGATTTTGGCTTGGAGGAGTTCGATTTTTTTTTTAGAAGGGCGGTTTGTATGGTGTTACACCAGGCTTGGTCCTTGACAATCTCTTGTGACTTAGTGGCTGGTGTGGAGAGTTCCTTGAAGATGGCGAAGAGCTCTTTGGATTCTGAGGTGGCGTTGGAGATTCTTTCATTATATGATGCAGATTTGGCTGCTATGATGCTTTTTTTGTATTGGGTGGCCAGTGATTTGTAGGACGATAGTGAAGAGGCATTGGGTGCTTTTTGCCATACGTTGAGGGCTTTGCATTTTTTAGTTCGTAGTTCTTTTAGTTCTGCTGAGAACCACGTATTGGAGTGTTTGGAGTTTTTGGATTTTTTCTTTTGTAAGGGGGCGATGATGTCAATGGCAGTGCTAATGGTGGTTTTGTAGATATCTGCCAGTGCAGCTGGGTCAAATGAGGCAGGGAGGTTGTTCGTGAGAGGAGCTAGATAGGGTGTGATGCTTTCTTTGGTGAGGTTCTTGGCGCTCCTGGCCATGGCTGGGGGTGCAGGTGAGAGTTTTTTTACCGAGTTGATAGGTAGGGGGATGAAGAAGTGAATGAGAAAGTGGTCGGACCATGGCGTGGGCGTGGTGGAGCTGATGTTGATGCCGCAGTTGTGGTCAACTACCCAGTCAAGAATGCGCCCTTTACTGTGGGTAGGTTGGAGAACTGTTTGTACAAAGCCCATTTCTTGGAGAGCTTGTGCTAGCTTAGTGGATGGTTTATCTTACATGATGCCACAGGAGTGTTTTGGCAGGTTATTCTTTGTGTACTCTCTATTCAACCAATTTCTTACTGCATGTTCACTCTGCCTAGATAGCCTAACTGGTTACCCTAACACATGCATGTATTTTGTCCAAAGGCAAAGTAACTATATATGCTCACTGAAGGTGCACCTTTGGAGTCGTGCACGACTTTGGTGCCATTTGGAAGTAAAAGCACATCCTCGCCAAAGAGCGTACCCCTATTTATAATGGCCCTTTGTTGACCTTTTATTGAATGCATTGTTACTACTGTCTGCCGTTTCTGTCGTTAAGTGCACCGTGCAGTTTTGATGATGCCGGATGAGTGGCCTTCATTTGGACCCTTGTGATTCCCTTTGGTTCTCTTTCTCACATGTCAAGATGCTACCTGCTGCTGATGGACGACTTGTCACACCAGAATCAATCTTGACCTACCTCAGGAGAGTAAAGCACCATGTTGCTTTCACCTCAAAAGGAGGTTTGGTGTGGCTAGAAATAACTTCTTGTTTTGCTCCCAACTTTTCCTTAATTGCACAGTAGTATTGTTCAACTTGTATTACATGCCTGAAATGTAATATTGGTCATTGTATCAAAACTGAAAAGGGTGCCCGATAGAAACCCTGGGGCCCTTGACAATGTGCAACTCGACTTTTGCCAAATGCCGAAGTGTGTGAAGATTGAGTGCATACATAAATAACACATTATCTTGGGAAATTACGAATTGTTCTGCACTACACACTGGTTATGGCAAATCGGACTAGTTATATGTATGAGCTCCATACACTTGTAATCTCATTTTTAATAGTATGCAACATTATATGTCTCTAGATATATAATTTATAAATATAGAATATGTCTCATTGCATATAATTTAGAATGAGATGATGAATGTATGGCGCCCTTATATATGAGTGCCTGGAGATCATACAAATGGCTGCATAGCGCGGTATAAATCCTAATAACATAACATAACTAGGGTAATAAAACAAAACCAATCTGTATTGGATATCGGTTCCTATTCTACCTAAGAGCAGGCTTTCAGATAACTGTCGTACCAGCCCTTTTTACGCATTAAAATTGTGCAAATATGCCACCTTTTATCTTTCTATGCCTACCATCTACGCATCAGTTGAGAGCAGAGGTCACTGCAGAGGGCAGGTGACTTAAACTAGAATCCATGCTTTGATTCTTATCTGCATGGATGAAACTGCTGGCCATGAAGGAGCGGTTCAGACATTTGTTCTCTTAGCCTATTAGAGCACACAGCGAGATGGGAAATGGTTTCTTTCTGCTCAATTGTTGCTGTGTTTTGTGTCTGGAGAGGGGCATTTTTCATGCATATCTATTTTCCTACCATTTTAAGATTGTTGCAGTAATAAGATGGAAATTGTAGTTACAATTGGGAAACACCCTTTTAAACAACAAATTATGCTTTTTTAGTGAATGCATGCTTGTATCGCACAAAGATATAAAGTGGACAATGCAAAACTGCAATACTGTCAGGAGGAGGTTGTGTACCTGGCACAAATAATTTCCATTGAAGTGCGCAAGATAGGACAGGAGAGGGTAGATACAATTAACCTGACTACACATCCACACAAGGTGAAGGAAATGCAGACATTCCTGCGTTATGCAACTACTGCAGGGCATAGGTGTTTGCCTATTCAACAATTACGAGACCCTTCGTACAGGAAGCACAGAAGGTGAAGAGGGAACTAAAATGGACACCAGAAATGAATGAAAGCCTTGCAGAGCTAAAAGAGGCATTGGTCCATGCACCAGTGTTGGCCACATATAACTACAAAGAGTTTTACTTGTTCTCACACTCTGATGGCTCAGTGAGAAGGTGGTTCTCATGCAAAAGAAGCCACAGAGACGCAAGCATTTGCGTACTACAGTGGTATTCTAGACCCAGTGATGCAGAGATAGTTCCCCCGTGAACATGCTCTCACAGCTGCAGCATTTGCAATAGAGAAGGTAGCGACAACCATCATGGGGTGCCCCGTAGTACTGTATGTGGAGCATTTGTTATTTTGGAAAAAATCCAAAAGCACATTGACGACACAAGGGGCATTGGGGTATGAGGAAATACGCAAACCCAGCCATTGAGGTTGTTAGGTGTCATGTGGTAAATCCAGCAACATTCATAGCAGAACCTGCAGAAGAAGGGGACTACATACAGGACTACATACATGACAGTGCAGCACATATGGACAGGATGGAAGGGAACATACAGTCCAAAGAAGAAGAAATAGAAGGGGCAGACATGGTCTTCATTGACAGGTCATCAAGTATAGAAGGGAAGGAGACATACAAGAGTTTTAACAGGGTGCTACAATAATGTAGACTATGTAATAGTATTCCAGCAGAGGTTACCATTGCATAAGTCAGCACAGGCATTAGAGTTAGTGGCAATGATCAGCGCATTAAATATGATGGATGGGCATGTAGATAACCTATTTTCCAATTCAGCTTACGTAACATCCACAATACATTCAAGATTGGCAGTGTGGGAGAGAAGGGGGTTTAGGAGTAGTGACGGATCCCTGGTAACACATGTTGAGTTGCTCGGGCAATTGATTGAAGCACTAAAACTGCCAGAGGAGGTGGCCATAATAAAATGTGCCACCCATACAGGTGAGCAGGACCAACTATCTGGAAGGAATGAAATGGCCGACAGAGCATCCTAAGAAGCAGCCTACTTACCCGAGGGAAGTATGAGACTGTGCCCAGGTGCAGAAGGAAGAATGAAAATAATGGCAGCAGAAAGAAAAAAAGGGTCAAGAGGAAGAAAACGGAGAAAGTTACCGATACCGATTGTAAAGATTATAGAGCTGCAAGGTGAGGCCCAGCAGGAGGAAAAAGGCTTATGGGTACAAAGAGGTTGTTCCCTTTCGCCCACAAAGTTAATATGGAGGCAAAACAGCACAGGGAAACCTTTGATGGCCAAAAGGTTATTAAGTGTAGCGTAAGAACAGCTGCACTTTCCTGCCCATGTGTCTAAAGAAAACATAGCTGCAGAAATAAACAAAGGGTTATATGTTCTGAAATTCGAATGAGTGAGTGGTAGACTTTATGGGAAATTGTGTGGTGTGTCAGCAGTTTTTGTCTGGTCATACATTTAAAACTATAAAGGGGACATTGCTGCGACCAGAAGGACCCTTCGGGCACTTGCATATTGACTATGTGGACATGCAATATAGATGTGCCTCTTACAGGTACATGCTCGTTGTCATCTGTCCATTTTCACGTTGGCATGAGGTTGGGACCTATTCTAAAAACAATGCAAAGTCAGCAGCCAAGTTCCTAGTAAGGATGCCGTTTTCAAGATGGGGGGATATGCGATGAAATTTTTCCTTTTATGGAGTTTGTTTTTCAAACGTTTTCTTCTTATGGAGGTTGTTTTTCAAAGGTTTGTAATAAACTAAATGAAAATAAATAAATAGATAAATAAGGTCAGACATCGGCCAATATTTTGCCAATCACCTTTTTAAGGAAATAACACACCTTCTAGGAATAAAACACAGGCTATGCAAAGTGTACCGGCGGCTAGTGAACGGTATTGTTGAGAGATTAAACGGCTTTCTTAAAGAATGCTTAGCAAAGCTAACCATATCTTTGTGCCAAAACTGGCTTTATTGCCTCCCATTGGTGCTTTTTGCTCTTCGCAACTCACCCAGTGCAGATCACCAGTTGAATCCACATGAAATTGTAATTTGAAGGAGGATGCATGCGCCTGTCCCTCCTGCACGTTCAATTTTGGACGCTAATAACACAGCGCAGGTCCTTGGAAAAGAAATGCAGATGTACTTAACTGAACTGACAACTGCCCTCAAATACATTTCCTGCCAGGTTCAACGTTCAATGTTGAAAAAGAGACAAGTGCACACAGAAAGGAATTTCCACAAGCACTGCTCATCTATCCGGGGGATAACATTTTTGTCTGTAACGTCTTAGGGAAGTGGCAAGAACCGAGGTCTACTGGCCCCTACGAAAATGTATAGGGGATGTCCACTGCAGTTAAAGTAAAAGAAAGGGTGGTTTGGACACATATCACAGACATCTGCAAGGTCAACAGCAGCACAACAGAAGGAGAAGAGTGAAGCGCCACTTGATGGGGAGTATAATCCAGTTATCATTGACTTCCTTTTCAACCATTAGACTTTATAGAAAGCCCACAGATGAAGAAGAAAATGGGCAAGCGAGTAATGGGGAAATGGGAAGAAACATAAGCTTTAAATGAGAATATTAGGGGTAGGACTGTTTTGTCTCTTCTTTGTCTTTTGGCTTCTTTTCTCTTCCTGGTTTTCACAGCATAGAGGGAATGAAGGTGCATCAGGTGCAAGAGAGACATGCACCAAAAGAAGCATATTCAGTGTTGAAGAAATCCACGATCATGAACCTGCAGTTAACACACTAAACCGGATGGTGGTGGGAAATAAGCCGAAAAAAGTAAATGGTGACTGAACAAAACATTAAATACATTTTCAGTCAATTAGCGTATTTACAGATATGCACACACATGACGGCATTGGAGACCATGACAGGGTGATAAGTGGTTGTTAATTCCAGTCACAGCTTGAATTTCCTAAATTTCAAAGGGTCACTAGTTCCAGTCATGCTGTGCAGTTCCAGTCATGGTGTGCTAGGTGCAAATGCCTGAAGCAGCAACGGGTGCATGGGGACTGTTAGGTGTAGGAGAGGCATTTGCCTGGCGGGTTAAGCAATGACAACAGCAAATAGACAAGATGCAGTTCCTAACGAAAGATCGATGCACAGGCTGAGAAAAATAACACAGAATGAACCAAGACTATAATGTTAACATATAGCCAGAGAACAAGCACAGAAACCAATCCGATGTTACCGTTGGATTCTTCAGTGACCAGCAGCACGCTAGCCCTCCCTTCTGTTCCTTAAAGCCAAACTGTCCATAGCCTACAGCCAACAGATCCTGGAAGAAAAAGGGACACTTAATGAAATCCGTTATAAAATATGTTAAAAGCCTCTTAGGAGTATCGTTATTATACACATCGAGACTGATGAGAACTTCCGAGAAGAAATCGGAGTAAAAATGTAAGCATTATGGGTTTCAGGCATATTTACAGTCTAAAAGGTGATAGCCAATCGCTGGAGCACAGCAAATTCCCAGGTTTCAATAGCTATATTATGAGTGTGCATGTAATACAAGTCTTGTGCTCCAGGACACTGCCTTTGTCTTACAGGGGTTTGCCACTTTATACTTCGCTTTATCAACCCAAGACAGACACTTCCCAAGGCTGCCAGACAACTACACACCTGGTTTCACCCTTATTAGGGATCTCCAGTGCAGTATAGTCTTGATACCCTTGTGGTTGGAGCATTGGGACATGTTGATAAAACACCAACACAATTATGGTTTCTGTCATTTAAAGGGTGGAAAAGAAGCTGGAAAAGGGTGGCAGGTGCAGGCATGTAATACTTGCTCAGAACACAAGCATATGCTATGAGTAGGGTGACCAGATTTAAAAAGTAAAAAGCCGGCTAGAGCAACTAGCATAAAAGTTGGACTAACTCTTGAATATGGCTATCAAGGCACTAACTTCAGTAGCGTTTGGAGGAGAAGGGGGTTTAAGTGTTACTGTTCCAATAAACACATTTTATAATTATTTAATCACAAACTAACACTATCTTAAGTTGTAAAATGAAGCTTTTCATCTGTGCGAGATTGTGCATTCCTTCCTGCCAGCTATGAAGACCTACTACCTAAAACCCGGACCACTGCAGTTTCCAATGGAAACATAATCTCGAGAAAGGGGGACAGAGCACAACATTCCGGGACACTCCCAGCAAAACTGGGACATCTGGTCACCCTAACTATAAGGTAAACCCCACAAATGATAATACCCCCCAGGTTCCTCTACTACTTCACCAATGTGGCATACCACATTCCCCCACCCTTCTTCAGGAAGCTGGAATCCCTGATTAGGGACTTTCTCTGGGGACGAGCCAGACACAGACTCACACTAAGTGTCCTTACACTTACCTGCACCGAGGGTGGCATCCAGCTTCCCGATTTCCAGAGATACTACTTGGCGGCTCAATTGACACATCTAGCAAAATGGCTTTCAGACGAACCTACAGCTGAGTTGAATCTTCTCTCCCAATTAACCTCATCGTTGCACCCCAAAGAGTTAATATGGAACACACGAGTTGGGCCATCCAACCCACCCATGATACTAGATGTGGGGAGACAAGTATGGAACAGGGTTAGATCCATAGTCGGACTACAACACTCAAATGCACCCGATATCCCCATGCTGGCGGACGTTTGCAAAACCCCCAGTGACCTATCAACACTGAGGTGCTGGGAGAGGTACGGCCTCTACACATGGGGAGACATGTTCTCCGAGAACTCTTCAGGGACTTTGAATCACTGCGAGAAAGGGACGGACTTCCACCAGGCCAATTCCTTTGGTACAAAAAAGTGAAGCATGTACCAAGGAGAATTGGGACAAATGGCCTGAAGAACCAGAGACACACCCCCTTCTGCGCGAAATATACGACCTCGGCGACGGCTGGAAGCCAACATCACGGCTATACACCCAAATAAACAACAGGCCCAACCCAAGGAGTGCACGGCTGAAAGAGAAATGGAAGACCGACTTGGGGACTGAAATTACAGAGGGCGAATGGTTGAGAGCCCTGGCATACCCGAAGGAGGTATCTAGGAATGCCACGTTCAGACTGATCCAACTGAACGTACTTTACAGAACTTATATGACCCCACACAGGATATCCACACATTGAATCACTGCGAGAAAGGGACGGACTTCCACCAGGCCAATTCCTTTGGTACCAAAAAGTGAAGCATGTAGCCAAGGAGAATTGGGACAAATGGCCTGAAGAACCAGAGACACCCCCCCTTCTGCGGGAAATATACAACCTCGGCGACGGCTGGAAGCCAACATCACGGCTATACACCCAAATAAACAACAGGCCCAACCCAAGGAGTGCACGGCTGAAAGAGAAATGGGAGACCGACTTGGGGACTGAAATTACAGAGGGCGAATGGTTGAGAGCCCTGGCATACCCAAAGGAGGTATCTAGGAATGCCAGGTTCAGACTGATCCAACTGAACGTACTTTACAGAACTTATATGACCCCACACAGGATATCCACATTTAATAACACAGCCGACCCAAGATGCCCTTGGTGCTCCTCCAACCTGGCGGACATGATCCACATGTTCTGGGCTTGTCCCAAATCTCAGAAACTCTGGCAGGCCGCTGACAAACCTGCAGGAATGCTGGGCTGGAGACATATGGTTGGACACCCAAGGAGTGCCTACTGGGCACTTACCCGAGGCTGAGTAAAATCAGGCACCTGGCAAAGCTTATGGACATGGCTTGTGTGTTAACTAAGAGGACGATTGCCATGGCCTGGAAATCGCCAGCAGGCCCCAGATATGAGCCCTGGATTAAGGAGATGGAGAGGTGGACCACGGCCGAAACTAGAGCTTGGGAGGAGGGGAAGAGCCGGGGAGGCGACAGAGCGAGCAACACACTAGAGGCCTGGAGGGCCCTCCTGAGAGACATGATTTTTTCGACGAACTATAAACCTCCTTGAATCTAAACCCCCTTGGACGCCAAAAGGGAACAGAGCGCAGAGACCAATCCATTATTCCTATATGCGTCACTATGTCACTGCCCTGAGTGGGTCAACGCAGAGAACTGGCTTCGGACCTGAGCCCCTAACCTAGAAACATGGAACACGAGGTGCTAGTAAATGGTGGGACAGTTAATGTTGTTATTTTGTTTGTTAATTCGTTATTGTTTTACTGCAGTTTAATTGGCACACATTATATACATAAGATGATGCAATCCAAAGCAGTTGCTAAACAGCTTTTCTGTATACTTATAAATGCCAATAAAAACATTTAAAAAAAAAAAGAAAAAAGTAAGGTAAACCCCACGACCCAAGCCAAGCAACCAGAGTGGTGGCTCACACTCCTAGGGTGCTCTTTTTAATCCTTCGTTTAGTCACTAAAGGAAAGGGAAACTTCTTAGAATGCACCTGCCTCTCTCTAACCCTCAGAAGCACAGAGATAAACAAAAATACATGCATACATTCAACATTTATATATCACTGGATTGCAGGCGGTGAGTTCACAATGACCCTATACACATGGAAAACTTTACACTATCCTACTTTCAGTTGTATAAAGCAGTCATACTGCAAGCAAAAAAAGCATATTTCCCCTATATAAAAATGCCCATCGAAAAACGTCTGCCCGGAAGCCTTCTTTCTGGCCAAATGATGCCCTTATGCAACCACATAGGACGCTACTGTTTCCCCTTAACTTCTACACTGTAGTCATACTGAAGCGACAATGGCGGGCTTGATGAGCTGTTTGCAGTGGTCGAAATGAACGAAAAGAAGCAGTGGAACTATGGTCCCTGCTGGCCTGTCCCCGCTCCCTACAAACGCCATTGCCATGCCACCTCTGCTGCGAGCAATCCAAGCGCCCAAACAAACACACCTGCTGTTTAAGGGAATATGCAGTGAAGGCCACTTAAGTGCAAATTTCAACTTCCTCCTACACTTTTATTTGAACGCCAAACCATTCCGGAATGGTTTCTTTTTCAAATAAAGTATAGAAACAGTAAAACCTTTTTTTGAAAATAGAAGGAGTACCGCTCCGCCCACTTCGACCACTGGCTGTTCAACACATTAACAGCCAAGTTGCTCTGATATGATTGGTTATTTATAACGCGCTTAATACCCAGAGGTTTCTAAGCGCGGACCAGGGATCGAACCTGTTTTGCTCTGTGTGGGCGTCCAAGTCTAGCACGTTGCCCCTGAGCTATCCTCCCGAGACACTAGGATTAAGATTCACAGCATTACAACACGCTGAGTCCTCCTTTACTGCCATTTGCACCCAGTGCCTTTCAAAAACATTTGACAACCCTATTATTATAAATGTCACATGAACCTTCAGTGACAGCCAAGCTTTACCTGGAGACAGCCTGGTCTGCTAGCTGCACTATAGAAATGCAGCCATTCACTCTTACTGTCAAGCATAAATTGGAATTATATAGCCCAACATAAGTCTGTAAAGGTCCTGCAATCCTAGGCTCTCCAGATGTCTTGGTTAACAACTCCCATCATCCTTAGCCAGCAACATCCACAGAGAGGTGTCATGGAGTTCGTAGTGCAAAACATCTGGAGAGTCAAAGGCTGCAGAGCCCTGCCAGACATTTGAAGATGGATTTTCAAAGCCCTAGACAATACTTATGCAGCAACTTACTGGGTTCTTTTTGTTCCAAGCTGTGCTGCTCACATTCCGGCCTTTAGTCAACTCGCACCCAAAGGACCACAATCGATTGAGGCTCAGCGTCAATCCTTCCGTGCATGCGTCTTTCAATTCAATTCCATAACTAAAATCAGGGTCTAAAGGACAGAGGTAAAACATGCACACAATTCAGATGGTGTTTACAGAAATAGGGATTCTATGTTTATTCTAAACAAAGCACTATGGGAATCATTTTATTTGGCTAAAACCCACAGATCAGTCACACATCTTTCTCGCAGGCAAATGCCCTCATACACATGTGCATACGATATTCGGTGTTGGCCCACATTATGCATTTGCTCCTCATCCTATGCCTCACAGAGGAAGCAACTGAAATCTATCATTTTCAGCTGAATACATACTAAGGTGCACAGTGGTTGAGTCAACTTTCAACAGCACCTACTTTCATACAGACCCAAGATTATGAAAATACATGATAACATGGGCCAGGTGCTGAAAAACCACCCCCTGCGCTCCTACTCATCCCAGCTCCTCATTTACTCATTTGTAACCCCTTGGGTGTGTCCCTTAGGAACGGCGTGCCAGGGAAGGGGGAAGTAAGAGCATGGAAGAAAAGATATAGGCTGGAGGTCAGGAGGCAAGGGGCCAAAAGTGAGCATGTTTAAGATGGGGACAAGGCTATCTGGTTTGAAGGGCTTTGAAATTATCTCAAGGACTTGGTGACCAAATCCATAATACAAAATATAGGCATATGGTCTTTCAAAATCTTAATTTTGCAGGGATTGAGGTGGGATCCACTCTGAGTGTGAGCAATCATGGTGGCTATCATATTAGAAGAAAGAAGCGTGAAATGGTCGCTGAGGAGACAAAGGCATGGACTGGCTATAGGAAAGAGGATCAAAAGGGGACCACTGTTGGTCAGGATGGATCTGTAAGTGGAACCCCTACATTTTGTTACCAAATAAATGTGCAATAGTACCCTTGAGTATCTGATCGACCAATCAGGTTGCTTGGAGCATGTGCTGACGCCATGAATAGTAGCCCTTGCTTAGGGCAGGCTTCTGCCTGCTCGGCGACTCTTTCCCCACCCAGGCTAGACCCACAAAACTCATGCGTTCGGGATGCCTAGTTCCAAATTGCCTACTTTGATTTACCAAATCGCACTCATTACTATCAAATGGTGAACACAAAAATTCCTAATATATGATCAGCCAAATGTGAAATATTCCTTTTTTAAGAAAAAAACCGCAATCAATAGATTAATGCGTGCACTGTTGGATGACACCACGGTAGTTCTCTGAAACACAATTTATTTTTAAAAAAAATGGCTACTGGAAAAACACTACTTGTGCAGCACAACATAAACAAACAACACCTGTCTCGACACCTCACGGAAAATAAACGCAAAAATTAGTTGCAGCTCAGACCCATCACACTCGGACAAGATTTTCCTCCCGTCTGGAACGAAAGATGCAATAGCATGTCATGGAAAATTAGAAGATCTTTACATATATGACATCATAGCAGGGCAACAGACATGAAAGAATCGCGGTTTCTATATGACATGAATTGGAAGCTTACCGGTCAGAACAGGCAACTGACGATATACTGCAAGCTTAGGCTGAAAATTGTTTTCCATAAGAATTCTTTCCATGAAAAATAAATCATCCAGAAACTTTTCAGAATGTAATATTTCTTCTGCTCCAGTGGGCATCTCGTCAGGAATTCGTGCCAGGATAATGTGTTCGACATCCATTATTGAACTGGACCCACTGCTGTCTGTAAAGGACAAACAAATATAACCAGATGTCTCATAGAAATGGCCAAGTAATGCAGAGCAATAGAACAGTTCAAATAAACCTGCAGCTAGGGCCGCACCAGGCGTTATGGGCACTGAAGAGTTAAAGGCCAACCATAACGCACAGTATGCCCAAGCTGTGTGTTTATGAAGCTATTAGATTCCATGGCCAAACACAAAAAAGTTCATGTAAAAATATAATTCTTAAAATTATTGTATTGTTTTTTGGGGACTTAAATATTCCAAGTGGAATATTTAAGTTTACAAAAAACATGAAAAATAACATGCTAAAAATATGTCATGCTTTTTATAATAAATTATTATTTTCATTCATTTAAACTAACAAACAAAAAAAGAACAATATTTATAGGAAAATGTCATTTCAAACAAGGCCGCTAGAGGGGGTGAAGCACTGTTAGAGCTCGTATTTCCGAGCTAAAAAGCAAAAGGTTAGGCCAAATATGCAGGTCTATACGAAAACAGTGTCTGTAAGAAACCTTAGGCTCATATAGCCTGCAAATTGACCAATGGGGAAGGGTTATTCGCCCTTTCAGGTATCTAATATGGAGTTATTAACCCATTCCACATGCTCTACTGGGGGTAACGGCCAGGTACCCGAGTAAAAGCCCCAAACAAAGTGAGGGCATTTAACGAGCGCACTGCGGCGTTACCCCAGGTATAGCCCGTGGAATTAGTTAATAACACCATCAGCACCCCGGGTTACAAAAGTGGTAAACCAGGGTGTTAAAAAAATATATTTTCATTCAAAGAACGGGATGTACGTGGCTTCCCATTCATTGAATGAAAATACTGTGCAAAGATGGCCGCCATGGTTGAGGAAGGAAAGGCTCCATACGGAGACTGTCTTCCCTTTCCAAGGTGGCCAAATGGAGGAAGGAGAGAAGCTGCAAGAGCTGTGGTGGCACAAACAGGTAAGTGAGGTTTGGGGGGCAACATGACTGCAGTGGCGGAAGATGGCAGGTTGGGGAGCTGCCGATCAGGTTGCTTGGAATGCGGGCTAGATGGGGAGTATCAGCCCACGTTCTAGCCTCCTGATTGGCCAGCTCCCATCCACAGGGTGCTAATACAATATAGTATTTTGTTGAACCACCCTCTTCTACAAATTACGAATCCGGCGGTAACCCTGAATGAGTCAGGCGTCGGTAATTTTGTTAATCCCCATTTCCATAGAGTTCAATAGGACTCTATGGTAGTGGGGACACGGAAGCACCGGCACTGTTGTTAATGGTGCCGGTGCTTTCGTGATGGCTTTGCCTACCGAGACTGCTGTGTCCGGCACGGTCAGACCTGTCGGCACAGAGGCTTCCAGCAGGCAAACCTGTAGTTTGCCGGTCGAGAAACAAGGGTGCCGCTGAGCTTACCGGCACCCTTATTTCTTGACCGGCAAACTCAGCATGAGGCCCAATCACTTTATATTAGTTGGTCAATCACTAATAGAAAGTAATTGACTGACACTTTAAATGACAATGAGAGATAGAGGTGTGGCACCAGCACCGATTCAATAATCTCACCGCGCCTTTGCCTTCGAATATTTGTAGTACCGAAGACGAGCCCGGTGAAGCCCTGTTGCAGGTCCAAATTGCCTGAAACGCCCTCGACAGAGAAGCCCCTTCAAGGACGACTTCTTCCCTTGAGCTGGTGGGAACAGCCAACTCACAAGCCACCTCGAAACCATCTCCATACTGATTGAATTTTCTTCAGAGTGCTGTTGAAAACTGGATAGCCAGTGAGAAGGTTACCAGTTTGTGGACTTTAAAGCACTCACACCTTAAACCGACGTTTTGCCAAGCTTGTGGATCCGTCGCCGTGCAGTGCAAGAGCCTCCAAGCCTCCTGACGTCCTCCCTATTGTCCCCACAACTGAGGCTCAGGAACAGCAAGATCTGCAGGAACTAGCAGGAACAGCTGCCTCAGCTACAGCTTTTCTTTATTCAAAAGGTACTGTGCAAATGCGGTTGAGAAATCATCTCTGCCGCAGTGAAAGTTTGTGAAAATTTCCCAACTTTGGAGTATTGTTCGCTCCTATTCCTATTCCAACATATAACTCTTTTTCGTGCAAACTACTTCTAAGAACATTGGCAAAGACTTAACTGTTTACTACCAGAACTGTGCTATCCTATCCAAGACTCTGATCCATTGACATTGGCCCAGGGCTATTGAATTGAACTGCCTCTTTTAGTGAACTGGAACTATTTGCCCTGCCTAAGAAAGTAATTGTGTTTGATTATTATAACCTTTGTCTTTTTACCCCCTTTTAAAGTTACTGAAGTGCCATTTTGCTCCCACTTCAGGGGACCCTAACTTGTTCAGGAACTTATTGGTTTAGTACTGTAGTGTATTATAGTGTGATATTGAGCTGCTTATTACTAGTGGGATGTTTTCTAACTGTGTAAATAAATAAATATTGTTTTACCAAGAAACCTTGAGTGTTGGTTTGAATCACTGTGATTGCAAGTCCTTTGTGTAACACCTTGTACTGCTCACATCCCTCTTGAGATAAGCCTGGCTGCTCAGCCCTGCCTCCACAGAACTGTGTAGTACAGACATATACCAAAGGTGAGATTGTGTTTACACCTGTAGTCTTAATTGTGTGTAGTGTTCCCCTAACATACTCCCCAACAGGTAAAATACTTAGGGGTAGACATGGCGCGCTCGGCCAACCTGGTTCGCTCCCTTAACTATGATTACTGCAGTTTGTGCCAAACTCGAGCTCTGGAGCCAGCTACCTATTTCACTTATGGGGCGAGTGGCACTAGTGAAAATTATTATACTGCCCAAACTATTCTACCTCTTCAGTACAATACTGCTATGGCCAGGTAGGTCCTTCTTTGCAAAAATAACTAGTGCTTGCTCCGCGTTTGTGTGGACGGGTCAGGTGAGGGCCAGTTGAAAGGCATCTCACACAATCAAATGAGCAGGGCGGGGCTGGCAGCCCCAGACTACAAACTGTATTACTTGGCAGCCCAAGCATGTTATGCCACAAACTGGATAGAAGGCGAGCCACTGACATCACACGTTGACTTAGAAACACAGGGGGAGGCAAGGGTCACATTATTACATGGGGTGGCCATTGGGATGAGGGGAAATTGTAACCATTTGAACCCGGTGCTGTCCACACAGCAGGCGTGGTTGACACTGGTACGACAACCCCGAAAACACCATACTATATAGCCCGAAAATGCCTATCTGGGGTGCACCCTACCTAGATCTGTCGCAAGACATAGCAATATCCACACACTGGCGGGGAGCAGGCATAACACAATTTGGGGAACTGTACCACAATGGCCTATTTAGACCCTGGGAGGATATTAAGCTCCAAGTAGGTGATACTCCGCTGCAGAAACTACAATACTTCAGACTCCGATCAGCGCTAGCATCAGCATGGAACGGATTCCCTCAGGAGCCAACATCGCATCCGTGTCTGAATCATATAATTTCCACTAGCACAACTAAAAAAACGGCCTCAGCACTATACAAATTGCCGCTGGCGACAAGGAAGGTGCAAACACCTGATGTTAAGGGAGAGTTGGAGAGGGACCTAGGTGTTGAGTTCACAGAGTCACATTGGTCGCAACTGTGCAGACTTACAAAACAAGTATTGCTTAATTCCAGATACAGGTTGATTCACTTCAAAATATTAAATAGAGTTCATCTCAAACCTGGTTCGCATAAAGAAAATGTATTCAACAACAGAGGGGAGTTGCCCAAGATGTGGTAATGAAGATACTGATTTGAGGCACATGTTGTGGTCCTTTGGGGCACTCTCTGAATACTGGGGCAAGGTATGTGACGTATTAGAAGAAATGGTGGAACAAACGGTTGGATGGGAACATTCAATATGCATATTGGGTTATGTACTAAAATGAACGCAGCAAAACGCAAACTCATAAACATGGGACTGTTACTGGCTAAGCGTGCCATATTGATGCAGGGGGAGAGTAAAGCACCCCCCCACGGCTGAGAAATGGATGAATGATATGACATGGGCAAATGATAACGAAGAGGTATACTACAGCTTACTACCCCAAACTACTCGACCGAGAGATATCTGGGGAGGTTTTCACCAATAACTGGACAATAAAGTAAACGTGGAATATGTTGAGAGTGAAACACTATAAATGTTCTGTAGACCTGTTTACCTGACTACTGATCATCGTTATAATACCTGTGTAAGCCTTAACCCAAAGTAGGATGTTGAATTCTGTGCAATTTAAATAAAGGTTTTAAAGCTGCTAAAAATGGATGGCACATTTCAAAGTTAAATTACTTGGATGCAAGTTAAGCAAGAACGTTCAAACGAGTACATTTTCCATAGAGCCAAATTACGCATTAATCTACTGGAATGTGCATGTATTTTTGGTTTCAATTAGTAAGGAACTGTGTATTAAGAGGTAGATCTCTTTGGTCTGGCTCCACCTCAAGCCCCTTTGATATTACTGGAGAGGCACACTGGGGAAATGCCTGAAAAGAGTGAAATCCCCATCTCCTTCTACTCTCCTCTTTGACCAGAGATTAACTGTTCTCTTATATAGCCTCCGATACCCATTCCACAGCCATTATAAAATGACCAGTAAAGCTTCAGCACTAATAAAAAAGCTCCAGGAATTTGTATACTTCAGAGGCTAGACATAAGTGTTTGAATGAGACTCCTCCATATTCTCTTACAATTGCTTTGGGACTTTTCCCAGAATTCACTGTCTGCCCATTCCTTCAATCACAGCTTGTATGGGATGATATGATAATAGAGCTACATTTCCCACAATGCAGTGCTAGAGATCTCCCCACAGTCATATGTAGTGTTGGGTAAGTCTCGATCCAAGTACCAAAAACTCAACCCAAAAGAGCCAAAAAATGAACACACCAGATATGAGAAGAAAACAAATGTATTATAACTGTCTAGGCAGGGAAAAATCTAAAAGACATTCGATTGCATTCTAAACAATACACGGTTTTATAGTGTGTTACAGAAAGGAAAAGACAACAAATGTTACAAATCACTTATATTTTACAGGCTTCTGATTTGCCTGCCGCTTTTGCACAATACGCGTTTCCATACATTTCCTAATTCTATTGGATTAATCTAACCACATGACTAACTTTGAATATAAAAATTAACTCATTAGCATTGTGCCCATCTCTGTTCTCATGCGTTCTAATTGGAGTGAATGATTACGTACATTTCAACCAATCCCTTATGTGAGTTGTGACAGTGTGACCTTACGATTGTAACATGACATCCTTTTCCTAATGACCTAAGCGGTTTGGCACCATCTTACCATTCTCATGCTTTATGAACCATTTGTCTTTGGTACACTTTGGAAATATTGCTGGTCAAGTTTCTGTGTCTCATGAGTTCATCTATCCTGTGTTTGACCTTTCACTTTTGGACTTAGCTGCTTGCGAGTTGCATTCTCTTACAATGACAAAGATATGTGTATGCATTTATATGCTTATATGTGCATGTAATTATATAATTTGCGCCCTCAAGAAGGTGTCTTTATTTCCATTATGTTCATTCAGTGAGGGCCATGTGTGAGTTTCTGGAAACCAAATCAATTATTTTGTAATCCATCCTACTTCATGTGTAATGGTATTCTGCATGACATCTTCCTTACCAAATTATATGATATGATATGCTATATGATAAGTTATTCATAACGCGCCTGTACACAAGTGTTTCTAGGCACGACAAAACAAGGGGGGAAGACAGAGAGAGGACAAAACAAATTATCTTACTAGGCCTTGTGTCATTCAGATCATGCAAGTTTGAGAACGAGAAGTGCAAGGCGAAAGGGAGAGGGGGAGCGCAAGAGAGCAGGGAGGGGAAAACAGGGCAGCAATTCTCTGAGTAAGTGCAGCCAGGGCAGCACAGCGTTGGGTATTGCAAGGAGAACAAGGAACTGTAGTGTTACAGTTAGAGCCCCTACGTGCATGGTAGGCCCGGAGGCAATGCAAGGGTGACTGAACAAGAAAGAGCCTGGTACCCAGTGAGACTTTGAGGGCAGCCAAGCAACCAGTCGGTACAGCAGACAGGTAGGTCAGGTAGGTCAGCAGGGGAGAAAGAGAGAGAAAGCAGAGGAGAAGAGGAAAGTTTGGAGCTGCTTCCAGAACATCAGGTGGTCCGGCTCAAGTTTGAGAGGGGCAGGTAGGCCATTCCAGAGGGAGGCACCTGCAGAGGAGAGGGATCTACCCCCCACTCTCTGACTGGAGAAGCGTCTAATCCTTAGAGAGTTAGAGGTAGCCGAGTGAAGTGCTCGAGAAGGAAGGTATTTTGGAAGAGAGTGTTGGATGTAGTGCGGGCCCCGGCCCCAGAAAACCTTGTGGACAATGCAAAGGGTCTTGAACTTGATCCTTGCAGCCATCAGGAGCCAGTGGAGAGATTTCAGGGCTAGAGAGATATGGTCCCTGGGCTTGAGGCCAAGGATAAGTCTTGCAGTCCTGTTCTGGATTAGTTGAAGAGGGCAGAGAGTAGAGGAAGGCAGATTGAGAAAGGGGCGGTTGCAGTAGTCCAGCCTAGAGAGAACCAGGGCTCTGGAGACAGTGAGTTCTGGGGGAACGTGAGAAAGGGAAGAGTCCCTTTGAGGAGGTGCAGCTGGTAGTGGGACTTCTTGGCGATGTCCGAGATGTAAGGAGAGAGAGAGAGTGGAGTCATAGATGACACCAAGGTTTTTTGCCTCGCAGGAAGGCAAAGGAAGAGGGCCAAGGTGGGTGGCCAAAGTGAGACAGGGAAAGCCAGGGACAGGGCTCCCAATGAGAAGGATCGCCATCCTTCTGGCATTAAGGCAGAGATTGTTGGAGGCGCACCAATCCTGAATCTCGGATAGACAGTCAGGAATGAGTTAGAGAGGAGAGGAGGCTGAGGGGTGTCTGAAGGAATCCGCATAACACTGAAAGTTAGAGTAGAAGGTAGAGATCAGGTGGGCCAAAGGGGACAAGAAGAAGTTGAACAAGCATGGTAGATAGAGCCCTGGGGAATGTCATAGGAAGAGAGAGAGCTGGCAGAGAGAAAGGAACCAAGTTGGACCTGGGAGGGGCGGTCCAAGAGGAAGGAGGTCAGCCACTCCAGGGCACGATCCGTGATGCCCAGGTTCGCACAGAGTCAATTGATCATGATGGCGTGGTTGACTAAATCGAAAGCAGAGGAAAGATCAAGGAGGATGAGGACAGAAGGAATGCTGGAATCAAGGTTAGAGAGCAGATCTTCACAGGTGTTCAGGAGAGCAGTTTTCATGCCTCTGGCAGCTCTTAAGCCAGACTGATGGTCACAGAGACAACCAACAGATTCAGTGTGGAGAGTAAGCTGGGAGATGGGCACCTTTTCCAAGTGTTTGCCCAGGAAAGGGGTGATGGAGATAGGGTGATAGTTTGCCGGGCAGGTAGGATCAGCAGATGGCTTCTTGAGAAGGGGGGACACAAGGGAGTGCCTAACGGGGAGAGGAAAGTTCCAGTGGTGAAAGAGTGATTACAGAAATTTGCCAAGGATTGAGCAAGGGTGTCAATGCGGTCTTTGATGGTTCTGGAGGAGCAGGGGAGCACCTGTTTGGATGACACTTTCACAGATCGGACTTGTCTAGAAACCTTGTCAGGTGTTGTCAGCAGAGGGAGAGATGGCCAAAGGGGGTGGAGAGAGGAAGAGGGAGATAGAAGACAGAATGTCCTGAGTTTTAGCAGAGAAGCGAGAGGCCAGAGCCATACAGAGGGCCTGGGAGGAAACAGGAGAGGTAGAGACTGCAACAGGATTGGCTAATTCCTTGCAGATTTTAAAGAGTTCGGGCATGTTGTTAGAGGACGCAGAAACGCATGCTTTAATGTGTGATCTCTCCTTGGACAAGACAGAGAGTCTGTATTGCCTTTGGAGCAGGCGGCAGGCCAGTTTGTCAGAGGATGCGCCAGGAGCCCTCCACTTCCTCTCAGCCATCCTGCACTTACGTTTCAGGGCGGCGAGGTTGGAATTATACCAGGAGTTGTACTTGGAGGTAGGCTTCAGCAGGATACTCATGACAGGGGCAAGGATGGCCAGGGTGTCAGAAAGATGCAGATTAGAAGGGTGTAGGGGAGGACTGGCCGCGAGGCCCTCCTCACCTGCAGCCTTCTCCCCAGGTGAGGACCATGACTCGGTGGGCGTCCCCTCATGCCACCCGGGCCCAGGTGGAGGAGGGCTCACCCGCCGACGACATTGCCCACACGTATCCGTTCCCTGCATATACCAAAAATCAGTTAGGCCTAGAAGCCATCTTGTCTAGCAAACATGGCGTGAGTTCAGCACACTGTAACGAGGCCCCCACCTTTGGAGGGCCTTTTCATGCATCTCTGCCGCCGCAGTAGCCCTGGTAGATCCGCTGCGAGCGCGTTCCCATGAGAAAGTCGGGTATGAGCTAACCCGAGATGCTAACACTGTAACATTTTATCATTCACAATGTAATATTGCACTCCGCACGACCTGGTCCGCGAGGCCGGGGTGACGGGAAAAAAAAGCTGAAGCATCACTATCTGAAGAAAGTAGAAAATAATTCAAGTATTGGTATTAACGAACTACCTCTGTTTAAACAGAACCTGTAAACTGTGAATAAACCACAAAGATGTAACGTTACATGATACCACCCCAGGTCTGGACTAGTGCTGCTATAACCACAGAGAAAGATGTCGATCAAATGTATAGCCTTTATCTGTATAAGTGTTCTTACAATTTTATGTAGAAACCTGAACTCATATATGTTTTCTTAATCACCTAAAGCAGCGAGCATCAATTTCTGTAGGCCATAACCTAGAACTACCTCGTGTAACGTCTAATGTACATAAAATAATCACACCATGTAGTAAATATAATGTTAGGTAATGAAAAGGTACTCGGACCGACTGTATTAAAGAAATGTGTAACGAAATTGAAATATATATGTGTGTTTAAATAACATCAAAATAAGGCGGAACATTATAAAAGTTCTGCATTCAAAAGTTAGCAACGCACGAGGAAAAAACCTTTGTGAATATATGCAAGGCCATTCTCCCTCCCACCCTACCAAGCCTGCCAGATAAAGAAGCTAAGGCATGTGCCGCGCTCCCTCACCTCCCCCAACCAAGCTGGAGCCGCTTCAGAGAGTCAGAGGCCCCGGTACCGCACCCAAGGCCACAGCCCGCCACCTGTGTTATTTACAGCACGGTAATAAACCCACGTTTGAATCCACTGATCTACCAGCACCCTCTCGTAAATTCCACAACCCCCCCCCCTAGACCACCCCAAGAATCATGACCCCGTGCAAAGACGACCCCCATCACTGGGACAAGACACAGAGACCCATTTATGTAATAACTTCTAACGCGGCAGACAGACGTGTGTCATTCGGTTCAGGCCCCAGAGCCCAGCCCCTCGACCTAAAATACCGGTCAATAGGACACAGGTAAATCTCACCCCAACCGACAACCACCGGACCTCTCACGAGGTGCATTCCTCATGTGTTGCGTTTATTTTATAAGATAAGCTGCTGAGCGATTTATTGATGAACTTAGATGTCGTTTCTTGAATAACTGCAGTGTGCATGGCCTAGGGCAAACGAGTCAGGAAAGGTATTCATCTTTGTCACAGGCTGCCGCAGCATACCAACACCGCTCGGATGACCTCAAGCTGGCCTGCCAGGCCCAACCCAACCCACGAGGCTGACCAGTGACGTCCTCACGCCAAGACCAACCACGCTGCAGCAACACCTATAGTTAGTCGACGCCACCCAATCCCAATTAACTTGTGCCCCCTATAGTGTGTAGGTTCTGATGACGTTTTTTGTATTAGAAATACGCCTGTCTTTGCTATTGTCAGACAGAGCGCTCTCGGAGGTTGCAGAGTTCTTTGCATGCCCTATTCTTTGGATAAACTCCCACTTACGCTCACCCGCACTCTGTCTTGGTCTTATTCCCACTACGGGAGAGTCCCTTATTGTCTCTCATTGCGGGGAGGATCGTGCTGAAATTGGGGGCGCTTCCTTTCAGTGGTGACCCCGATAGCGTGATATCTCCAATTTATTTTTCCTAACTCCTTTTTAACGACCCCCTTGTGGCACGAGAATCTCCGGTCGAGAAGGGATACGCACGGTGAGCCGGCTCCGGGAGGCTGCCCGCCAACGGCGACCGGCACAATAAGAAGTGCGCACTCAATGAGAAAGGGTACGGGATCCCGATTGGAAAAAAATCCCCTTTGAGTGCCGCTCGCCGGAGCCAGGGGCTGACCGTTGAGTTACCGGTGACACTGCCTGGACGGACCCAGTTTCGGAGACTATCGGTTCAAGACGGGCACGTGAGTACTGAGTGCGAGCGATCGTAAAGGGGAAGGGAGGGGAAATTGTGAACAGAAGAACGGGGACAGGTAGAGGAGAAGAATAACGGGGGTCTACTAAAGACGGGTCTTGAAACTTTTTTATCTTTTCTTTGCATATGGCCATTAGGAGTAAGAAATAAGTGAAGTGGTAGAAGTGACGGAAACCTAGCTCCGAAAGGGGGTGGAAGGCGGCGCCGCATAGTGCTATCTAAACTAGTACTGGGAATATATGAAGAAGTAAGAAATAAGTTATTGGTGTCTGGCAAAGGGAGACACCGGGAATATTTTTTAGTGATTGCTACTCTCTCTATTTCTTTTTTCCATTCCACGGGGCAGGGGGAGAAAGCGAAAAGGGTATAAGATAAATATACTTGTAGAAGAACTATAAAATAGGGAGCACATTTTGAGGAGTGGGGACCAAGTAGTGGCACGTACAGACGTGAACACAGTAACCTTAGCAGAAAAACAGGGACAGCTGGCCAGGGAGGAAAGGGAGGAAAAAAGACGAGGTGTGAGTGGGAAAGCATTGTGAAGGGTGCGCGCACCGTGTGAGTATTGGAGACGAACGGTTGACCGCGAGGTGGTGCCAGAGAGTGTTGACCATAACTAGTAATTGATCAGCTGCAAGTGAAATCACATGAGAGTGTATGGGAATGGGAAGGAGATGAGCTATGGTGAGTGAGAAAGGATTTGCGCAGTGAATAAAATTGGGTGATAATCTTTGAGACGTCCGCTCTTGTCTGTGCCATAAAGGTATACATACACATATCTACACCTAACTAAAAGTAAAGAAGGTGGACACGGCTGTGTTAGTGATTTAGAGTATGGGGGCAGAAACTCCCTTGTCACATATTTGTAAGAGCTTACCGGGATACGCTGAACGAATAAATAAATATCACGATCAATGGGTAACAGAATTGAAAGGGGAGGGTCTGCCCCAGATTTGGCCCGAGGGAGGGTCTTTTGACAAAAGCGTTCTTGATATGGTACGAGCATGCATTAGCCTCAAGTATAAGGGGAAACAATGGCAAAATAGGAAGGAGATATTAGACCTCTGGAGATTGTTTGAGGAAGTACCCCCACCCAAAGCTCCGGCACCAAATATTGATCTACCTTCCACCACAGATAATCCACTGATGATTCCAAGAGAGGAAAAGGAACAGCTAAGTACAGAACAACCTGCGGAGGTGATTAGTTTGTACCCGATATTACCTAAACCAGCCCCCGCAGCAGGATATAGCGACCCTACTTATGTGCCTCCCCCCACAACTGGTACACCACAAAGACCAACAGCCCCCCCGCCATACGAAAGCACCAGAGAGCGCGCCCAGGGAAGCACACAGAGGGTGGATATAGAGAAGCTAACGAGTGACTTAGAGTCGAGGCTTACTGTGGCAAGAGATGAACTCTCAAGAATAAAAGACATATGCGAGCGCACGGCGTGCGCCCCTACACAATCAGGACGCACGTCTAGAGCGTCGAGCGAAAATAGACAAATTGAGGAAGGATGGAAAAAGGGGGAAATACTGTTCAGAATTGAGGAAGAGCCGACACGAATAATAGAGGTAGGAGCAGTAGAAGGGAGCATTGGTGATGTATCACGAGAGAGAGGGATCAGAGAGGACTTGTTATGTGATGTCAGAGGAGGGTTGGATGAGAGTGATAGGTTGAGTATGGCAGTGGGAGGGGAAAGCGAGGAGGTGGACAGTGCATGTTCACTAGGGACTATAGACGACGAATGGATGGGACGACTAAGAAATAGGGTGGGGAAGATGGCGTCATTGGAGTCAGCAGCGACTAAGGAAAGGGAGGGTGCAACTGCAAAAGGGAAGTTACAACTTCCATTGATACACAGAGGGGGGGGGAGACCAAACTATATACCATGGGCTCAGATGGATAAGGCTAATTTAATGAAATTATTGCCCCAGCTGTCAGGAGGGGCGAGCAAGTGGATATATGCATTTGAGAAACATACCGCCGGCATACCGTTGGCAGTAGGCGATGTGAAAAGCCTACTAGTAACCGCAGTAGGAGATCAAGCGGACAGAGTATGGGCTAAGGCTGGTTTCCCGGCCGTGACGTTAGACTGTGACCGCCATGATGGGGCTTCCTTTAATACAGTACGAGCAAGGGTGTGGGACGCACTGCGGGAGACATTCCCAGATACCCCCGATTTACAGTCAGTAATGCAATGTACAATGAATGACGGGGAGGATGCTATGGATTACATTCTCCGGGTGCAGGAGATGTGGAGAGCGGAAACGGGCACGCCCTGGCACCAATCCACATCTCTATTTTATTTTATCATTAAGAGAGGGCTCCCAAAAGAGGTGCAGAAGGCACTCGATAAAATAGCGGGCGTTGAGGCAAAGGGGTGGCAGAGATCCAAAGTATAATAGTGCACCATTGCAAAAGGATCAAAGAGAGAGAGAGGGAAGTAGCACAGAAAAGGTTGGCAGACGAGGCAAAGTTGGTACAATCAAAGCTAGTGAAGGTTGCAGCAGCGGTAGCAGGGCTCCCACTCATGAGGGAGGGAGACGAAGGAGAGGAGGGGCAAATAGCAATACAAGGAAGAATAGCAGCAAATTGGGCAGGACAAGGACAACGACAGTGGACTGAGCAGGAGCAGAACGGAGGTCCAACGTGGCAAGAGTGGGCCCCAAGAGGGGGAAGAGGTGGGTACAGGGGCCGAAGAGGAGGACAAGGGTATGGAGGAATGGGAGGAAATGGGTGGCAGGGTCCCAGAGGTCCACAGGGGAGCTGCTGGAATTGTGGGAGATGGGGGCACTACTCAAGAGAGTGCAGGAGCAGACAAAACAACGGGTTCCAGGAGACAGAGCAGTACGGTCACCCCCACCCAGGAAGCCCCTACGGCCTCCCCATGGGACAATACCAGCAACCAGAAAATGTAGGACAAAGAAGTAACGCACAACTACACGGACATCAGTACAGAACACAAAACCACCCACAGAATAATGACAATATGCAATACACGCCAGGTAACACTTTCGCCACAGTAGCTAATGGAGCGCCTGCCCCCGCACCTTACAGCGGGGTGTCAGTAGTTTCGGGGAACATTTTTGATCAAGGGGGGGCAATGAGACACCCTGCATAGGACAGCCCACAGAGAGCACTTGCGTGTCCAGTACTATCTACGACCCACAATGCATCAGAGGAACCATTGATAGGAGCGCAGATAGGAGACAAGCAGTTCATATTCATGGTGGATTCGGGAGCGGAGAAATCATGCATTAGAGAGGGCCGGTTCCCGTTATCTAATAGAACGTTAGAGACGCAGGGGTTCTCTGGGGCTGTAATTGAAGTTCCTTACACAGAGGCATTGGATGTGACAGTGGGGGGTAAAACAGTGAAAGCACCCTTACTGTACTATGAACACTCTCCCATTAATTTGCTGGGGAGAGATCTCTTAAGCAAACTAAATATGACAATATCATTCACAGGGAGCGGTATCGTATGTTCGACGCCAGGCATATGCCCCCTCCGCATATTAGCAGTAATACACGGCCACACAATCATGCAAGAGATCAGAGGGTTACCAAGAAACGAGGAGATGTTTGTTGAGGGCATGAGAACATTGGCTCTCATAGTACCAGAACTAAAAAGGATGGATTGGAGGATTCCAGCCGAATTCCTATTCCGCCCCATAGCAAGCCCCGACACTGCTCCCGGGTCAGTGCTATCGTTGGATTTACACGCAGTACACGTGTCCGCAAACAGAATATGTGTGATTGGCGTTGACATGGAAGGATGTGAGTGGCGGACAGTACTGTGTACAAATGCAAATATCCCACTGAGGGAGCTCTCGGACGAGGAGCTATTTTCTGACACTGAGACAGATGGCGAAATAGTGATGGAACTAGCAATGCCGTGCGACATTGTAGTTACAGCCAGAAAAACTAAAGTTAAATTAATGGCAGTAGTAGGAGCACCACATACATTTTTTGATGATGACATGAGGTCAGTACCCACTAACCTATGGACAAATGGCCCCCACGATGTGGGGTTACTACATGGGGTTCAGCCTGTGGTAATAAAACTTAAACAGGGAGCAATCCTACCCCGGGTAAAACAATATCCATTGTCACGCGAAGCAGAAGAAGGGATCAGAGAGACAATAGATGCACTGCTAGCACAAGGAATAATAGTGCCCTCAAACTCCCCATGCAACACATGCATTTACCCGATTAAGAAGGCGAAGGGAGGTTCATGGAGGATGATACAAGATTTACGCCCACTCAATGATGTGATTCAGAAGGAGTTCCCTTTAGTCCCGAACCCGGCGACAATACTGTGCAACATTCCGAAAACGGCATCCCACTTCACAGTTATTGACTTGAAAAATGCATTTTTCTCGATTCCCTTAGCAGAGGAGAGCAGGTACTTAACAGCGTTTACACTAGGGGGAAGGAGGTTCGAACACTGCAGACTACCACAAGGATATTGCGAGAGCCCAAGCATATTCAACAGGGTACTACATGAAGATCTGGGGAATTTGTCTGTAGAAAGCACAGTGATTCAGTACGTTGATGATTTATTGGTTTGTGCACAAACTGAGGAGGAGTGTAGAAAGGACTCAATAACACTCCTGACATTATTGGCCAATAAAGGGTACAAGGTGGACAAGGGGAAGTTACAATACTGTCTGACAGAGGTCCTATACTTGGGACAGCTGATATCAAAGGATGGCAAGCGGATCATACCAGACAGGGCACAGGCGATCAGAACAGTTGGGGAGCCCAAAACAGTAAAAGAGATGCAGAAATTTCTGGGTATGTGCAACTATTGCCGAGCATGGATATTGGATTATGCAGCGTACACAAGGCCCTTGTTACAGGCACTAAAAGAAGCACAGCAGGAAAACAAACACATAGAATGGACAGAAGAGATGAACACAGCATTTAACTCACTAAAAGAGCTGATATCAAGCGCTCCAGTACTGGCAAATCCAGATTATGGGCGCGAATTCTTCTTATTTTCACACTGCAAAGGAACACTGATGACAGCAGTACTGACACAAAAGACATCGTTAGGGCACAAACCACTGGCTTACTATAGTGGCACCCTGGACGCAGTAATGCAAGGTCATTTCGCGTGCAAGCAATCCCTAGCTGCAGCCGCGTTCGCTATTGAAAAAAGTGCCACGATAGTGATGGGCTGTCCTGTGACACTGTTTGTGGAACACTCACTCTTTGCAATATTAGAGCGATCAAAGAGCACATTGACGACACAGCGCGCAACAGCATATGAAATAATACTGTCCAGCGCAAACATCCACATAGTAAGATGTAAAACAGTGAACCCGGCCACATTCATCACAGAGGCGTGCACCGTAGAGGACATGCAGAACCACAACTGCGCTACGTACACAGGTGACGAAAGTCAGGATCAAGTGATTTTTGAGAATGCCCTGAACGAGGGAGAGGTGTATTTCGTGGACGGGTCAGCATCAATAGACATGGAGACAGGAGAGAAACATGTGGGTATGGCAGTTGTACGATTGGAGGAAGACGAATACGAGACACTAGTGCAACACCGCCTCCCATCACACTATTCAGCCCAAGCAGCAGAACTAATAGCGCTAATAGAAGCATTGCATGCCGCCAAGGGGTGCGCAGTGACAATATATACAGACTCAGCATACATGACAACAACGGTACACGGCGGGTTGGCACGATGGGGGCGGAGAGGGTTTCGACGAGCAGATGGAACACCGGTTCAGCATGCAGAATTATTGAAAGAACTGATTGAGGCCCTGCAAGACCCCACGGCAGTGGCCATCGTAAAATGCCAAGCCCACACCACAAATACAGATTTTATATCTTTGGGGAACGCGGCAGTAGGAGAGTACATGTTGCACCACA
Source organism: Ambystoma mexicanum (assembly GCF_040938575.1). NCBI lineage: Eukaryota > Metazoa > Chordata > Amphibia > Caudata > Ambystomatidae > Ambystoma > Ambystoma mexicanum. Next base: position 1,209,016,871 of record NC_090922.1, on the reverse strand, counting down.
CAGCAAGCCAAGAGGTCCCCACAGGATACAATATGATGCCCACACAGGAAATAATAGAGCTGCAAGAGGGAGCTAGTGCAGAAGAAAAATTGCTGTGGACTAAGAGGGGATGCAGCAAATCGCCGACTGATTTATTGTGGCGACAAAATAGTTCAGGAAAAGTGGTAATGCCAGTTACATTGTTAGAAATAGCATTTCAACAACTACACTTTCCCGCACACAACGCAAAGCAACACATAATGGCGGACATACAAGAAGATTGGTTTGCACCTTGCCTCCATGAACACATCACAAGGCTGGCTTTAGAATGCACGACATGTCAGATTTACAACTCAGGTATGACATTGCGCACACTAAGAGGAACGATACCAAAACCAAATGGCCCATTCAGAGAGCTCCACATTGATTATGTAGACATGGGAGAAAGATGTAACGGGGCTCGCTACATGATTGTGGTTGTATGTCCATTTTCGAGGTGGGTGGAGGCAGGCCCCTGTGCGCGCCCTGATGCGAAGGGCGTCGCGAAGTTCCTAGTGCGGGAAGTATTCCCGCGCTGGGGGATTTGCGAAGTTATTCGCTCAGACAACGGCACGCATTTTGTTAATGAACTATTCAAGGAAGTGACTACGCTATTGGGAATAAAGCACAAATTATGTTCGATTTATCATCCTCAAAGTAATGGCGTAGTGGAAAAGATGAACGGTCTGTTAAAAAGCAGATTGTCGAAACTGTGTTTTTCCCTTAAAAAGACCTGGATGTACTGCCTGCCTTTGGCCCTGTTTGAGTTACGAAATCAGCCAAGTAAAGACCACCATTTGTCCCCGCATGAGATCGTCACGGGAAGGAGAATGCACACAGCGCATTCGCCTCTCCGTGAACGTTCTGATGCACACAGAAGTGCAGCGGTATTGGGAGAGGAATTCACAGAGTACTTGAAAAAACTGACACGGGCAGCGCGCCTAATTGCGAAGCAACTAGCCCTCCCCTCTACAAGAGAGGAGGGGAACACAACAGAAACAGAGACACTGCCTGAAAAACCATTACAACTAATGCCTGGTGACCTTATATATGTCAGAAGTTTTGTGCGAAGGTGGAATGCGCCACGTTTCCATGGCCCTTATGAGGTAGTGTTTTGCACACCCACAGCAGTAAAGGTGAAGGGCCTACGATACTGGGTGCATTTGACAGACGTACGCAGAGCCTATAGCGCCGTGGAAGGTGAGGTACAGGACGAGGCACAGGCAACTGCGGACAATGAAGTTGTGCAGAATGAATGATGGGAATTTTGTGTGCATTAAGTGATGAACATTGAACGCGACTGGCGCACGACAAGTGTACTGAAATAAATATGTATATATATATATATAATTTTTTACAACTTTTGAAGGTTTTTGTGGTTTTTTTTTGGTTTTGGAGAAGTTTTTTTTTCTCTCGACTTTCCTTTTTATATATGAAATAATGTACGGATAGTAATGATTGTAAAGTTACCTTGTCTGTGGACACACCCCCTCCCTCACCCACTCCCATACTTTGTCGAAACAATGTCACAACGTTAGAAATGTTTACATGCTTGTACTTAATGCACTTTTATGTTTCAAACAGGATTTACTATGGCATCGAATGGGCAGCCTGCAACTAATAGATTTGTTAGATTTAGAGAAATGTTAGTGGATAGATTGACATATTCATACGAATGTGGTTTATCAATGTGTGTTATTGTGTTCTTCATCTCAATATTTTGCCTGGTGACATATTGGGTCATAGCGTTCATCTCTATCGAGATGAACGAGGGGGGAGGGGGGAGTAACACCACCCTTGCCCCTGGCACGAATTCAATTACAAGTATGAATATTAAAGAAGGTGATTTTTTGGTCTGGGATGGATCACACCTTGTATGGGGGTACTATACTGCACCACCCACTGCTGCCCCGTCACAATCAAGAAATAAAGATATGGAAAATGACACAATGTCCCTACCTGAAATATATAACAGCCCCACTACCCTTCCCGCCCCGATACAAAACAGCGATTTGTTGTTTATTGAGGAAAATGGAAAAGTAATTACGATGACAGAACACAAGTTCCTATATGAGGAATTGGAAAAGGGGGGTGGGAATGAGAAAGGGGGGCCTATTCTTTCACCTATCGAAACTAAAAGGTATAGGAGGAGGGAGAGAAGTAGGCGAAGAAGAGAGACAAGCAGGAGGGGGTATGATGAGTATTATGGGTTAGGATTAGACAAGATGGAAGACCCACGACACCCCCACCAAGCAAATAAATGGTATGCAGATATGAGTACAACAGCTAAACAGACAACCAATGAAAGCTGCTATGTCTGTTCGCTCATCCCCCATGCATCAGGTACACCCAAAGTGTTGTTGCCAAGAGAATTGCCCATTGTGGATGCCCAATGTCTCCTTCATCTCACACTGTGTAGAATAAAGAACACCTTCCAAGCACACGATGTCTCTTTCAAAATGATACAGGACAACAAAACGTGCCATTCAAAAGCGTCTGGAGTGGTCTGTCTTAAAGAACCTTTCTTTGCAATACAAGGGACGCTGTTTTCCGAAAACAAATGGAAAGATGAAGAAGTACTGTGCAAAGCGGAAGCACTGAGAGGTGTCCAACCAGACAAGCTGCGGTGGATGGAAAAAACGTGCTTACCAATATGGAAAGAACACATCTCTAAACTAACATGGGTAACAGCAATGGAGAAACCCTTCAAGCTACAAAGTGAAATACAAAACGAACTATGTTTCAAGGGAGAAGGAAAAGTGGCAATGGGAACGAATAAAAACTGTAACAAAACTCTCACCATCCCAGACATGAAAAAAGGAACAGCAGCACTAATGGACACATACTGGGTATGCGGGAATCAGGCTTACTTGCACCTTCCCCAGGCATGGAGTGGCAGCTGCTCAATGGCCACTTTGCATTCGGCCCTAATGGTGATTCCAGAAAGTCACGTCGACGAAAATAAAAGGACGCAAGGAAACGTGAACAAGGATGCGACGTCCCCCACTGCAGAAGCGCACCTCTATGTCCTGTCCTCCGGAGGGAAAGAAGAGGAGCTATCACGGAACAAGCGAGCATCGAACTACATATCACAAGCATCATCCGATTTATTGGCACAGATCCCAGACAGGTATCGCCTGTTCAGCTCCGTGGAAACATTTTTTGCCTCACTAGTTTCGAGTGTCCAAGCAAGAGCAAATGCAAAATGGCTCCAGATCACACGGTGGGAACTGATTCAGCTGGCCAATGACACTGAAGAAGGGTTCAACATAATAAAGGTGGAACTACGAGCTCTGCGACTAATGACCATGCAGAACAGGTATGTTCTGGACCTGCTAACAGCGATCGATGGAGGTGTTTGCCGAAAAATAGGAAGTGCGTGCTGCACGTTCGTACCTTCTGAAGACGCAGAAAATGGGTCCCTGTCCCACGTCATTGAAGCAGTACATAACCTGGGAGAGAAGATGAAGCTGGAAGGTGGGGCTAAAGATAGCTCATGGTTCGACAATATCTTCTCCTGGGTTCCCTCATGGCTTGGAATGGCGATGAAGTTCTTGATACCAGTTGTGGTGGTCCTCCTCGTGGTGTTCTGCCTGTGCCAGGTGGGCCTCCGATGTTGTGCTAACGCAGTCCCTAACGGTGCAATGATGATGGTGACAATGGGCAACTCTGGTGGTACAGTTAAGGCGACACAAGAAGTACATGTACAGACAGGAACAGATAACACTCCCAGATACCAGTTAGTGCCTATGTGCCGTGATAAGTACATAGTAGATAAACTATGGCACACCACTATCAAAGAACCCCGAGATGTAGAACTGGAGTGGTATGAGGAGGTCTGGGTAGACTTGGAAGAAACTGGTGACTGTATATATTTAACATGTACACCAGACGAGTATGCTAGAAGAGGTGAGAGCTTGAGGGGGGTATGTAGAGCCTGGATGCCTAGAAAAGGAACACCTGCATGGGATGACGCAGTGATAGAGGAACAAGAATGTAGAAGATTAGAAGAGCTAAAGAATTCGTTACTTTAGTAACGAAAGGGGGGAAATGTAGGGGAGGACTGGCCGCGAGGCCCTCCTCACCTGCAGCCTTCTCCCCAGGTGAGGACCATGACTCGGTGGGCGTCCCCTCATGCCACCCGGGCCCAGGTGGAGGAGGGCTCACCCGCCGACGACATTGCCCACACGTATCCGTTCCCTGCATATACCAAAAATCAGTTAGGCCTAGAAGCCATCTTGTCTAGCAAACATGGCGTGAGTTCAGCACACTGTAACGAGGCCCCCACCTTTGGAGGGCCTTTTCATGCATCTCTGCCGCCGCAGTAGCCCTGGTAGATCCGCTGCGAGCGCGTTCCCATGAGAAAGTCGGGTATGAGCTAACCCGAGATGCTAACACTGTAACATTTTATCATTCACAATGTAATATTGCACTCCGCACGACCTGGTCCGCGAGGCCGGGGTGACGGGAAAAAAAAGCTGAAGCATCACTATCTGAAGAAAGTAGAAAATAATTCAAGTATTGGTATTAACGAACTACCTCTGTTTAAACAGAACCTGTAAACTGTGAATAAACCACAAAGATGTAACGTTACATGATACCACCCCAGGTCTGGACTAGTGCTGCTATAACCACAGAGAAAGATGTCGATCAAATGTATAGCCTTTATCTGTATAAGTGTTCTTACAATTTTATGTAGAAACCTGAACTCATATATGTTTTCTTAATCACCTAAAGCAGCGAGCATCAATTTCTGTAGGCCATAACCTAGAACTACCTCGTGTAACGTCTAATGTACATAAAATAATCACACCATGTAGTAAATATAATGTTAGGTAATGAAAAGGTACTCGGACCGACTGTATTAAAGAAATGTGTAACGAAATTGAAATATATATGTGTGTTTAAATAACATCAAAATAAGGCGGAACATTATAAAAGTTCTGCATTCAAAAGTTAGCAACGCACGAGGAAAAAACCTTTGTGAATATATGCAAGGCCATTCTCCCTCCCACCCTACCAAGCCTGCCAGATAAAGAAGCTAAGGCATGTGCCGCGCTCCCTCACCTCCCCCAACCAAGCTGGAGCCGCTTCAGAGAGTCAGAGGCCCCGGTACCGCACCCAAGGCCACAGCCCGCCACCTGTGTTATTTACAGCACGGTAATAAACCCACGTTTGAATCCACTGATCTACCAGCACCCTCTCGTAAATTCCACAACCCCCCCCCCTAGACCACCCCAAGAATCATGACCCCGTGCAAAGACGACCCCCATCACTGGGACAAGACACAGAGACCCATTTATGTAATAACTTCTAACGCGGCAGACAGACGTGTGTCATTCGGTTCAGGCCCCAGAGCCCAGCCCCTCGACCTAAAATACCGGTCAATAGGACACAGGTAAATCTCACCCCAACCGACAACCACCGGACCTCTCACGAGGTGCATTCCTCATGTGTTGCGTTTATTTTATAAGATAAGCTGCTGAGCGATTTATTGATGAACTTAGATGTCGTTTCTTGAATAACTGCAGTGTGCATGGCCTAGGGCAAACGAGTCAGGAAAGGTATTCATCTTTGTCACAGGCTGCCCCAGCATACCAACACCGCTCGGATGACCTCAAGCTGGCCTGCCAGGCCCAACCCAACCCACGAGGCTGACCAGTGACGTCCTCACGCCAAGACCAACCACGCTGCAGCAACACCTATAGTTAGTCGACGCCACCCAATCCCAATTAACTTGTGCCCCCTATAGTGTGTAGGTTCTGATGACGTTTTTTGTATTAGAAATACGCCTGTCTTTGCTATTGTCAGACAGAGCGCTCTCGGAGGTTGCAGAGTTCTTTGCATGCCCTATTCTTTGGATAAACTCCCACTTACGCTCACCCGCACTCTGTCTTGGTCTTATTCCCACTACGGGAGAGTCCCTTATTGTCTCTCATTGCGGGGAGGATCGTGCTGAAATTGGGGGCGCTTCCTTTCAAGGGGCGGTGTCAGGGTGTGAGTCAGCCACAGGAGTAGGAGGAGCAGAGAAAGTGGAGGGAAAGGCATCCACTGACACACGCTTCATGTGCCGAATGACCGAGAAGGTAGGTGGCAGTGCTGCAAGTCGTTGCCTGAGGGATAGAGAGTTTCAGATGAGAGGAGGGTAGAAAGTTGTCAGTCGGAGGAGTGGAGAGTGGAGTAGCGAGGGGGTTAGAGAGGGGGATGTCTGAGGTGATGAGAACATCCAAAGTATGTCCGACAGAGTGTATCGGGCCAGAGTGTAGAATAGAAAGAGAGAGAGTGTTGCAGAGGTTGTGGAAAAGCCCAGAGGAGGGATTAGAAGCATCCAAGTGGATATTGAGATCTCTGAGGAGGAAAAGTAGAGCAGTAGAGGCAAGGAGAGACGAGGAGCGGTCAGCCCATTCCGAGAGGAAGAGGTCGACCTGGCCATGTGGCCTGTAGATGGTGGCCACAGTTAGAGAGAGGTCAATATATAGGGAGACAAAGCTAGAGAACAGGTACTAGGGGTGCCAAGCATATACACTCTTAGTAATACAATAAGAGTGACCATACGTAGTTAAAAAATAGTATCAAATTTTAATAACAAAGACATCGTAAAGTTTAAAACGTCCAATTAAATATATTGGTCCATAATACAAAATTTGTTAATATCACTTCAAATGTGCAAAACAACAATAGGAAATACGTAACAGGCTTATATGGCCAGTGTACAAAGATGTTACCAGAAAAATACGACCACTGAGGGTACTTGTCAATCAAATGGTGTGGTACCAATCCAAACATGGATCAATGTGTCATGAATTAGAATCCCTGTTTAGAGTCCAGAGATGTGTCTCGACATGTTTCTGTTCCATAGGACAAAGTGTGGAACATTCATCAGGAGGTAAATATTATACAGTATAGCCTATTTTACAATTGGGGTAGTACACAGTACAGTTATAGTATCACAGCACCTGTAAAAGATAAAAACAGACATCAAAGGATTAGCTACTAGATAACTAGGTACTTTGGTAAGCTCTGAAAATGAGCTAGGCAGCGTTCAAGGAGTGTAGTTACCTATCAGGGTGCCGGTGGGGGCTCTCTACTTAGATTAGTAGGTATGGGGAGGCGAACATCGCGTCCCTACGAGAGATGTAAAAAGCACAATACAGCTGAAGAATAAGCTGCAATATGAAAAGCCAACTAGTATTAACAGCGCAACAGCAAAAAGTGGGAAAGAGACACCCATGAGTATCAGAAGGTGGGAGCAACTCGTAGTAGTGGGGGATCCGGAGGCAGTTTGTTACGCCAGGAAAATCGAGAGAGAAGGACAGTGCAACTGTGGACCGTGTGGTCGCGGGGCATGTGATAAAGGCTGACCGTATAAACAAGTGGCCCTGCTCGTAGGGTGTGGGGACTGTAGGCTAAGGCAAAACAGAGGTGTGACTCTAAAGATATGTGAGTCGTAAGGCGTTGGTAGCTTATATGCAAAGTGGCCCGCTCCGTGTAAGGCACAAGAGAAAGAGGCACCGCGGTGACTTAAGTGTAAGTACAGACAAGTAAAGGAAAAATCATTTAACTTTACCTACATGTGTCAGCCGGTGAGAATATGGGGCGCAACTCCGCGGTCCGCACTAAAAGAAGGGGACAGAAACGGTACGTACTATGTTAGAAAGTGCGCGATCCCTCGAAGAAGGATCCGGTACTGTAGAGGGAGGCGTGAAGCTAGGCGCCCGCCGAGTAAATCTCGGGTCACTTACCCGTTGCGGAGGTGCAAAGTATCACAGTCTACCGCGCACGGAGGAGCATACAGACAATGATCAGTGGTTACACTGAGCGGCCGATGCTGACTGGTAGTCAAGGAGACCCAGAGTAGTCCTTCTACTATGTTGGTGCTGCCCGGAAAGTGCCGTGAGACAGCGGAGAACGGCGGCCATCTTAGAGTGGAGAAGTAGAAACGGTAGACCGGTTATTCTCCTTGGGAAAGTTCTGTGGCTCTAAATGTGAAGGCGGCTCTTACAATATATTGGGAAAGGGTTAAACCTCAAAAGAATTAGTGGAGGACACATGAGGGGATCACAATGTCTCACCCGAAAAACTCAAAACGGATGCAGCCAAAGTCAGAAAAAATGACATGTGACCAAAGTCTGAATAAATGACAGGGGGAAAAAAATAAAAGAATGACAGTTGGTAATCCATTCATCAGAACAAACCAGTGAAGAATAAAAAAAGGCAACTAGATGTTATGCCAATCAATCTACTCGTTGAGCCCCGTAACATCACTGTGAAGGGTGAAGATCATCTTTTGTTCCATTTTCAACATTTTCTTTTCCCGTATTGTGTTATTCGTTCCTTTCAAGGCCAAGAGGACCGTCCATGTGAAGTCCTCGTGTTTGTGTTTCAGAAGGTTGAAGTGTTTCACCAGGGGAGCATTCTCAGTTCTGTTCTTCAAACAGCTTCGATGTTCAATTATGCGTGTTTTTACTTTTCTGATAGTTTTACCAACATAATGCAATCCACATATACATGTAATCATATATACCACGTAATCAGTATTACAATTGGTGAGGTTCTTTTGCGTCCAGAGCTTTGATAGACCAACATCAACTTCTTTGGTTCTAGTTGTTAATTTACAGACGCCACACGTTCCGCAGGGATAATGCCCGGTGACTTCAGGGAGACCCCACAAGGTAGTAAGTTTGGGTTCTATAGTGTTAACCGATTTCAGTTTGCTGTTACTAACTATATTGCCAATGGTGGTGCTCCTTTTGTAAGCAAAAATAGGTATAGAGAGAGGTTGTGTCGTGGTTCTGAAAATTTCCAGTTTTTCTTTATGATGTTGGTGATTTCAAAACTCTGGTCCGTAAAGGTAGTCATGTTTAGGTTTAGTTGGCTTGGGTTCAAGTAGAGCTTCTCGATTGTTATTGAATGCCCTTTTGGCCGATTTTTGTATTAACTTTTTAGGGTAACCTCTTTGTCTGAGTTTTTTACTAAGTGTGGAGGCTTCAACTTCATAGGTTTCTTTATCTGAACTATTCCTTTTGAGGCGTAGGAATTGGCCAAAAGGGAGGTTGTCACGTAGATGTTTAATGTGATGGCTAGAATAATCCAAAAGGGAATTTCTGTCTGTGGGTTTGTGGTATGGTTTTATTTTCAGTACACCATTTTGGTAGAAGATAGTAAGGTCCAGAAAATTAGAAAACTCATTACTGGAAGTCATTGTAAATTTCAGATGGGGATTAAGACCATTAACCCAAGTAAAAAAGTTTTTGGCATCATCCTGTGTACCCTTCCACAGTACTAAAATGTCATTAATATAAGGACTCCATTTCGTGATGTTACTACTGAAAGGGTTGCCGTTGTTATAAATATGTCTTTTCTCGAAAGTTTCGACATAGAGATTAGCCACACTGGGAGCCATGGTGGCACCCATAGCTGTGCCCTCGGTTTGTTGGTAAAATTTCCCGTTGAACTCAAAATAGTTCCGTTTCAATGCGAGTTCCACGCACCAGAGGATGAATGAGGTAGGAACCGGATCATTATCTGTACGGGTAAGAAGTATTTCTTCTATAGTGTCGACTGAGGCTTGTTGGGGGATGTTAGTATATAAGGAGACAACATCCATGCCTATGAGCAGATCGGTAGTGGGGTCAAAGTCCAGATTCTCATAGCTGTTTATGACGTCTCTGGAGTCTTTAAGATAAGATTGCATTTTTTGTACATATGCTTTCAAGTAGTGGTCAGCAAAAATGGAGAGTGGTTCGAGGACTGAATCAATACCCGCTACTATGGGACGCCCAGGTGGATTGAGAAGAGTTTTATGTACCTTCGGAAGGGTGTAAAACGTTGGGATGCTGGGTTTCTTGTTGACGAGGAAGCCTGCTTCTTGTTTCAAAATCCATTCTCGGTCTTTAGCCTTGCCCACTTTGTCAGCTACAAGTCGTAGAAGTTCTGGTGTGGGGCCTTGAGTTAGTAAGCGATAGTATGAGGTATTACTTAGTTGTCTCTCGCATTCATCAATGTAATCGGTACGGTTCAGGATAACGATTCCTCCCCCTTTATCCGCCTTCTTTATGATGATCGAGGGGTTGTTAGACAGAGAATCGAGGGCTTTGCGTTCAAGATTGGAAAGATTGTGAAATGCTCTCTGATGGTTCTTGGCCATGTCTGTAACATCAGAAATGACTTTCTTTTCAAACAATGGACCTGGTAGACAAAACAGACGGGTAAGGTTTCGCAACACGTTCTATAGTACAAGTCACGATAGTAGCGACCCGGATGATGCAGGAAAAGGGACATCCGTAGGCAACAAAACTCCAAACAGAAGGAGCAGAGGTCAACCCACGAGACGACAAAGTAATGGAGGAAGAAGACAAAACCAGGGTCGTTTTTTATACCAGGCCCAGAACAGAAACAATTGGGACGACGGATCGAAACAAACGCGAAGCGGGAATCGCTTTTGATTAATCTATCGAACTACATACCGACTGAAATGGAACAACAAGTCCTCAATAAAGGACTGGGATATGTTATGACAAAAGAACACGACCCCTTTGAATTCCAAATTGAATTAAAAAAGTTGATGAGAAAAATCCATCTAAAAGAATTCTTTTCTCCACTGAACAACACCATCGATGAAGGACCTCTTAACTGTACAGGTCTACGTAACCCGTCTACATTCTACCCCCCCACCTCATAGTTTTTCCCCGGAATCACTCGTGTTTGAAAAGAAAGTCATTTCGGATGTTACAGACATGGCCAAGAACCATCAGAGAGCATTTCACAATCTTTCCAATCTTCAACGCAAAGCCCTCGATTCTCTGTCTAACAACCCCACGATCATCATAAAGAAGGCGGATAAAGGGGGAGGAATTGTTATCCTGAACCATACCGATTACATTGATGAATGCAAGAGACAACTAAGTAATACCTCATACTATTGCTTACTAACTCAAGACCCCACACCAGAACTTCTACGACTTGTATCTGACAAAGTGGGCAAGGCTAAAGACCGAGAATGGATTTCGAAACAAGAAGCAGACTTCCTCGTCAACAAGAAACCCAGCATCCCAACGTTTTACACCCTTCCGAAGGTACATAAAACTCTTCTCAATCCACCTGGGCGTCCCATAGTAGCGGGTATTGATTCAGTCCTCGAACCACTCTCCATTTTTGCTGACCACTACTTGAAAGCATATGTCCAAAAAATGTAATCTTATCTTAAAGACTCCAGAGACGTCATAAACAGCTATGAGAATCTGGACTTTGAACCCACTACCGATCTGCTCATAGGCCTGGATGTTTTCTCCTTATATACTAACATCCCCCAACAAGCCTCAGTCGACACTATAGAAGAAATACTTCTTACCCGTACAGATAATGATCCGGTTCCTACCTCATTCATCCTCTGGTGCGTGGAACTCGCATTGAAACAGAACTATTTTGAGTTTAACAGGAAATTTTACCAACAAACCGAGGGCACAGCTATGGGTGCCACCATGGCTCCCAGTGTGGCTAATCTCTATGTCGAAACTTTCGAGAAAAGACATATTTATAACGACGGCAACCCTTTCAGTAGTAACATCACGAAATGGAGTCATTATATTGATGACATTTTAGTACTGTGGAAGGGTACACAGGATGATGCCAAAAACTTTTTTACTTGGGTTAATGGTCTTAATCCCCATCTGAAATTTACAATGACTTCCAGTAATGAGTTTACTAATTTTCTGGACCTTACTATCTTCTACCAAAATGGTGTACTGAAAATAAAACCATACCACAAACCCACAGACAGAAATTCCCTTTTGGATTATTCTAGCCATCACATTAAACATCTACGTGACAACCTCCCTTTTGGCCAATTCCTACGCCTCAAAAGGAATAGTTCAGATAAAGAAACCTATGAAGTTGAAGCCTCCACACTTAGTAAAAAACTCAGACAAAGAGGTTACCCTAAAAAGTTAATACAAAAATCGGCCAAAAGGGCATTCAATAACAATCGAGAAGCTCTACTTGAACCCAAGCCAACTAAACCTAAAGATGATCGTATCGTCTGTGTGACTACCTTTACGGACCAGAGTTTTGAAATCACCAACATCATAAAGAAAAACTGGAAAATTTTCAGAACCACGACACAACCTCTCTCTATACCTATTTTTGCTTACAAAAGGAGCACCACCATTGGCAATATAGTTAGTAACAGCAAACTGAAATCGGTTAACACTATAGAACCCAAACTTACTACCTTGTGGGGTCTCCCTGAAGTCACCGGGCATTATCCCTGCGGAACGTGTGGCGTCTGTAAATTAACAACTAGAACCAAAGAAGTTGATGTTGGTCTATCAAAGCTCTGGACGCAAAAGAACCTCACCAATTGTAATACCGATTACGTGGTATATATGATTAGATGTATATGTGGATTGCATTATGTTGGTAAAACTGTCAGAAAAGTAAAAACACGCATAATTGAACATTGAAGCTGTTTGAAGAACAGAACTGAGAATGCTCCCCAGGTGAAACACTTCAACCTTCTGAAACACAAACACGAGGACTTCACATGGACGGTCCTCTTGGCCTTGAAAGGAACGAATAACACAATACGGGAAAAGAAACTGTTGAAAATGGAACAAAAGATGATCTTCACCCTTCACAGTGATGTTACAGGGCTCAGCGAGTCGATTGATTGGCATAACATCCAGTTGCCTTTTGTTATTCTTCACTGGTTTGTTCTGATGTATGGATTACCGACTGTCATTCTTTTATTTTTTTTCCCCCTGTCATTTATTCTGACTTTGGTCACATGTCATTTTTTCTGACTTTGGCTGCATCCATTTTGAGTTTTTCGGGTGAGACATTGTGATCCCCTCATGTGTCCTCCACTAATCCTTTTGAGGTTTAACCTTTTCCCAATATATTGTAAGAGCCGCCTTCACATTTAGAGCCACGGAACTTTCCCAAGGAGAATAACCGGTCTACCGTGTCTACTTCTCCACTCTAAGATGGCCGCCGTTCTCCGCTGTCTCACGGCACTTTCCGGGCAGCACCAACATAGTAGAAGGACTACTCGGGGTCTCCTTGACTACCAGTCAGCATCGGCCACTCAGTGTAACCACTGATCATTGTCTGTATGCTCCTCCGTGCGCGGTAGACTGTGATATTTTGCACCTCCGCAAGGGGTAAGTGACCCGAGGTTTACTCGGCGGGCGTCTAGCTTCACGCCTCCCTCTACAGTACCGGATCCTTCTTCGAGGGATCGCGCACTTTCTAACATAGTACGTACCGTTTCTGTCCCCTTCTTTTAGTGCGGACCGCAGAGTTACGCCCCATATTCTCACCGGCTGACGCATGTAGGTAAAGTTAAATGATTTTTCCTTTACTTGTCTGTACTTGCACTTAAGTCACCGCGGTGCCTCTTTCTCTTGTGCCTTACACGCAGCGGGCCACTTTGCATTTAAGCTACCAACGCCTTACGACTCACATATCTTTAGAGTCACACCTCTGTTTTGCCTTAGCCTACAGTCCCCACACCCTACGAGCAGGGCCACTTGTTTATATGGTCAGCCTTTATCACATGCCCCACGACCACACGGTCCACAGTTGCACTGTCCTTCTCTCTCGATTTTCCTGGCGTAACAAACTGCCTCCGGATCCCCCACTACTACGAGTTGCTCCCACCTTCTGATACTCATGGGTGTCTCTTTCCCGCTTTTTGCTGTTGCGCTGTTAATACTAGTTGGCTTTTCATATTGCAGCTCATTCTTCAGCTGTATTGGGCTTTTTACTTCTCTCGTAGGGTCGCAATGTTCGCCTCCCCATGCCTACTAATCTAAGTAGAGAGCCCCCTCCGGCACCCTGATAGGTAACTATACTCCTTGAACGCTGCCTAGCTCATTTTCAGAGCTTACCAAAGTACCTAGTTATCTAGTAGCTAATCCTTTGATGTCTGTTTTTATCTTTTACAGGTGCTTTGATACTATAACTGTACTGTGTACTACCCCAATTGTAAAATAGGCTATACTGTATAATATTTACCTCCTGATTAATGTTCCACACTTTGTCCTATGGAACAGAAACATGTCGAGACACATCTCTGGACTCTAAACAGGGATTGATATTCATGACACATTGATCCATGTTTGGATGGGTACCACACCATTTGATTGACAAGTACCCTCAGTGGTCGTATTTTTCTGGTAACATCTTTGTACACTGGCCATATAAGCCTGTTACGTATTTCCTATTGTTGTTTTGCACATTGGAAGTGATATTAACAAATTTTGTATTATGGACCAATCTATTTAATTGGACGTTTTAAACTTTACGATGTCTTCATTATTAAAATTTGATACTATTCTTTTAACTACGTCTGGTCCCTCTTATTGTATTACTAAGAGTGTATATGCTTGGCACCCCTAGTACATGTTCTCTAACTTTGTCTCCCTATACATTGACCACTATCCGCCCGGATATAGACAAAGTATACACTACTCATTTTGATTAGACAGTGGTATACCGGGCTTCCTCCCCTTGTAAGTGGTTCACAGTTAGAGAGAGGCCAGGAGTGATAGGGAGCCTGCAGACCAGGCATTCAAAGGAAGGGTAGGCCTGCATAGGGATGACAGACGCCAGGACTAACTCCGGAAAGATCAGGGCTACTCCACCTCTTGGACGGTTGGTTCTGGGTTCAGAGAGGATTATGTATCCCACATGGAGGAGAGTGTCAAAACTCATGACAGAACTGCCCATAAACCATTTCTCGGTGAGAGCAAGGACATCTAGGTCAAGTTCTTCGAGGAGGTGACAGATGTCAGAGGAGTGACGTAGAGAAGATAGCCACATTTGAAAGACTTCCATGGAAGGGTACAGGCTTGAGGTACACCCTACGGAGGTGGTAGAGGGGTCCGAAGGTGGCAGAGGAGGAAGATGAGGGTGCCAGAGAGGTGGCGGAAGGAGTAGTAGGAGAAGGGAGACAGTTGATAAGATGCTGGAAACGCTTGTTAAAAAGGAGGAAATTGAGGGCCCTGGACCAAGACAGTGCAGTTCAGATAGACATTAATGATGCTCTTGGAGGAGTGGAAGGTAGCCAGGAGGGAGCCTTAATGGTGCACTTTATCCTACAGAGGGCAGTGTTATGCTTTAGTCACTCTGTCTTCCTAGTCAGACCTATCTTCCACCTGTTATTTCTCTACTCATACAGGCGTATGACCTTCCTTGTCATACATTTTGACATACTGTTCAGGAACACAATTTGTTATAGGTCTTTCTAATGCTTACCTGGGAACTCAACTAGACCCATATATTTGAACCAATCAGTATGCAGTGTTCTGTCCTTCTAGCACTGGGGTCTTCTATTTCTTTGCTGCACTTTCATGACCACAGTACCACATCTCGAGCTTGGGAACTGGTTCACCTCCCGTGTCTTGGCCGATCACTGCACAGCATTTAACAGTGCTCTGAAAAGTTACAGTTGAGATGTGTTTATGCTTCCTTGAAAAGGCATGGTTAATGTTTTCTACTGTGGGGGTGAGGATGTTCATCCTTGTGAGGTGGCTAACTAGATTTCAAAGCCTACATGTACGGTGTGCTCAGTTTAGTGTAACGGGCTACTGTCATTCATTATTAATGTTAATATATTTTACATTTCTGAGCTTAGGGCCCTTTAGGAAAGTGCATGTAATGGATGGGATCATACAAAATAATTCCAAGTCCAAATAACGGAACCAACTCAGGAAGATGGCAGAGTACTGTTTTATTAACAATTATCTCAAACAGGGAGCTTACAATGAACATCAACGGATGGACGCTCAGTCTCTCAGTAATCTTTAAATAAGCCATAGTTTATATATCAAAAAGATGTCAGATATTACATCATAATACATGAAAATAATAAAAAAAAACCTATTAAGGGCCAGGATTGGCTAAGGGGAATATGTAAGTATACTTTGTATAGGAGCCAGGATTGTGATTGGCTGTGCAACATATGCCTACCTCTAAAACATGTAATCCTCAGAAACCTTAGATACACAGTTTATCATTGGTCTTCATAAGGTCCTTTGATATATGGACTACTACAATTGGTTGGCACGCTAGTGCTATGTCTGAAACATTAGGCTCACTTAGCAGCACATAAGCCCAGACCCAGGTGCAAGGAGATGGGGCATGATAATACCTCCCCACTCAAATAGCCCAGCATCTCCGATTGCCCATGCCTCTGCCATGAAGATTGTCTTTGTACTTGACCTTGCAAAATATCTTTGCAAAGAATGCACAGGAGTGAGGGCACTCACTATCGTGTCTAGGACTCCAGGTTCAAACTCTGTTTTCATCCTTGGCTCACATGACCGGAGACCACGATTTGGTCCATTTTGCTGGTCTTTAAATGCTCTAAATTAATTAAACTTGGCACTCTTGGTGTTCTTTCTTTACACCTTAACAAGGGATGTTTCATCCTCTGCACATTCGCTCATTTCCAGAATAGATAGCTGATCTTGGCTGCTTCAGTCTTGACTCCAGGTTAGACAACCTCATCTTGCAGCTCCACGATACTGATTATTCTTGCTGTGACACAGTTTTCCGTTCCTGCTTCATGGGTACTGGCTTACTAAATTCATGATACTGATTCCCAGCTGCTATAAAATAGCAGCTTCGACTACGTTCTATTCACTACGTATAGCCAGCTTCTATGATGACTTTGTTTACCTTGCGTTTCAGCATCTGTACATTCATTGAACGGTTGATTTTCTGCAGTACTTTGTGCATGTGTAATCCTCTTTTTTGTATTTAAATGTTCACTTGATTCTTTACTTCATCGGTAGTTTCTTTAGCATCTATACATCGTCTTCAATCAATATCTCGGGACGTCGTTCATACTTTTTGTGACGTCAATAGTTTCTTTTCTTTGCTCTTTCTCATATTGCTACAGGAAGTTCCTCCCTCAGGTTGTCATCACTTCGGAGATACATTCGGTAGGGTTGTCTTAACGGGTATCTTCTTTCGAACACACGCTGCAGTATTGGCACAACACCTGGTGTCACAATATGAGAGGAAGGGGGCCGGGTCTACTGCAGAGGTATGCAGCTGCTCCTCTACATTCCCCCATCTGGTCAAGTCCTCGACTACCTCCTCGAATTTTCTACATCTTGTCCATATTTTCATCCCCCCCCCATGGTGCCTGCTGATTAGACATGTTAGACATGTTCATCTACACTCCAGGTCATGTAGTTAAATTGTCCATTCGGGGTCCAATAGACTCATTGTCCCACATACTTCTTATGATTCTTTGGATACAGAAACCTTGTTCCCTCAGGTGCAACAATACTAGCCTTTATGTATTTTCAGACAGCGTCATCAGTCAGCTCCTTGGCGTTTGGTTCATCGTTGGCATCAATCATGATCTTCATTCCTAATACCTTTTGGCTGTTTTTTTGCATTGGGCAATCACCATCCTGACTATACAGAATCCAAACATTACTAGCACCAGTATTACTCCATGAACCTTGAATAGATTTGCCAACCAATGAGGAATCCATGAATAAAAGGAGGTAAACCACTGTCATCTTTAGAGTCATCAGTCTCTTTTTCCATCTTGGTGTGCAGGTCTGTCAACATCGATATGGCCTCTGCCAAGGTCCCATTCTGGCCATAGTGAGAAGGTATGAATGTGCAACATGATGGCCCGATTTTGGCTCAAACTCCTCCTTGCATCGCAGTGATCATATCAAGGACATACCTATTCTGGAGAGTCATCAATCGTATGGCCATCAGCTCTTTTGTGATGGCGTTGAATCCCTTTATGGTAGCATTGATTGTCTGCAAAAGCTCCCATCTGTTGAATACCAGGGAACACACTCCGTCCCAATACTTGGGCAACTTCATATAGGCTCTAGATCCACAAGCCCAATATCGATCCATAAGGAAAGCTGTCCCTTCTCTCATTCCAGGAACTTCAATTGTGGCTTTGCATCTTTTGTTATGTCCCACGTGGTCCTTTGCATGGCTTCAGAAACATATTGTTGCATTAACTAATGGGATTACAACTACTGGGCCTGATTCATCTTCTACCCATGTCAGTAACTTGGAGTGTTTGGCACATGACTTTAAGCATCCTTCATTCACTCTCTGTACTTCTTGTACGTATTCTGTTTTCAAAAGATTTAGTTTAGTTTAGTTGTTTATTTGTATAACACCACCTGGCCCTAGGGCATACAGGTGCTTGGCATGGTTACATAGTTGTAGGCGTGGTTACATAGTTGTAGGCATGGTTACAAAGTTGCAAAAAATAGTACAGTCGCAGTGAGTATATAATCATTACATGAAGTATAGACATTGTGAGGTATTTACATGGTTCGTAAGTTGTGCAGATTGCAGTCGCAGGCAGTATGTAAACATTACAGGTAGTAAAGACATTATGAAGTATTTACATGGCTAGTAGGTTGTGCAGATTGAACAGGCAGTATATGAGCATTAGCAAGGTTGTTGAGAGCATGGGTAGGGCATTTACGTTTCTGCAATATATACAAGAGTTGCACAAAATATATACAGTTGTGTGGCTAAATAATTTGTATGAAGTTGAAGTATTTAGATTTCTTTGGCAAGTAACCATGATTTGGCACTGTGTCTGAAGTGGTGAAAGGATGGTTCAGATCTGAGATCAGATGAGAACAGATGAGCTGCACAGGACATCATTATATCTTCCCATCCCTTCTTTGTATGCACTTGTCCATAGACCAACAGTTGGGATCGTTCCCAACATTCAGGTGATCCTGCTATTTCCGCCGCATCAGGACAGTTCATTCTCTTCATTTCTTCAATGATCACCTCATCCTGTCCTGCAGCAGGATACACAAGCATGTTGTCGGTCCATCCAGGCTCCTTCTCCTTTCCTTTCATTCTTGATATAGTCTCCTGGTATGGAAATTACCATCTTGATCTCCATTGCAAGGTCGCCCAGCTTCCTTGTAACTGTCCTCGAGTAGTACATGCTGCAAGATGGATGAGGCATTTTCATCGTATGCTGATACCTCCTTCAAAATGAAAATCCTTACTGTTTTCTTGGCATATGGATGAGAGAGCAGACATAGCAATTCTCATCAGATGCTCTTTCCCCCATCTTTTTCATGTGTTTATGCCACGTTATCCCACAGGTGAGCTGAATCATCTAGATAGGTATTTATCCCTTCATACTCCACCTCTGCATCTCTTTTATGTCACCTAACATACCCATAGAGATCAAGGAAATTGTCATCATTTGTATTCATAGGGGGGAGAATCATGGGAGCCCTTTCTTAAGTAGAACCATTAAGATAAAAGAGACTGTGAAAAAAAAGGAACACAAAGATGATAACAGTCATGCAAATATATATAATGCATAGAAATCTGGACAAACACTTTTCGCGCCATCACACTGCTTGCTGAACTTGTTCACTCTCTATAATCATGCCATCTTCATGGATAATTTTTAACACAATGATTAAGTTTTTTAACATTTGTAATTGTACAATTTGTTCAATTTTAGCAATAAGGAGTCTTCTTATCACTGGACCGTTTTAGGATCCTGTAAAAAAGTGTGAATATTAACGTCTCTTCTAACAAGAGCAGGGTAAGATTGAAGTATGAACACAGAAACAGCAACCGCAAGCCGATGAACGTCACTTTTGAGAGGTATCATGTATTTTTATCACCTAAAACAGATATTCTCCACAAAATGAATCTGGATATTAATCTCCCTTCCAATTTCTGATCAAGAATTGACGTTCAGGCATAACTCTGATGCATTATTCACTGCTTCAATATATTTCTAAAAGTTAATTTCAACCTCTGGAATTTCTCTGCAAGTCCTTGCACTTCCTGCTAAAATATATATAAGGAGTGTCTATTGAATTCCAGTCCAAATAAAGTACATGTTATTCACTCATTGCTTTACCCTCCCTCTTCTTAGTCATCTATCGAGTTTGTACACGCAGACATTCTTCTTCTTGTCTTGCGTCTAGATCAGCAACAGTGGGAGGGAGGGTCTCGCCTTTATAAATCTTCACGCCGTTCAGATGCCACAAAGCGCTTCTTCCCGCAACCTTAATAGCAGATGGGGAAACTTCCTCAACAAGGAAATGGGCTGTTAAAGTGAGGCACATGCCACTTCCGGGTGAAGTTTTTAATCAAGAGCAGATCCCCAACATATAACTTAGGTGGTGGTAATAGTTTACTCGGATTGGTCACCGAATTATCTTCTTTCGTGTTCTTAGACCTTCCCCCGATGCTTGACTTGATCTGAAATTAAAGAAATTCTGGTAGTCATAGATGTCAAATAATCATGCATTTCATCAACTAGAGTTTTAGCTACACTCTGGCCATCACTCCTGATCCTAGACGGAGGTGTAAGGGGCATTCTCATTCAATTCCCTATTACTAGCTCATGCGTGGTGAGGTGGTGTCTGACCCTGGCTGATTCTGAAGGGCATATAAGGCTAAGGATTGGCAATACAGCCATCCCTCTTTCAAAGTCAATTTAATCTTGGCGATCCTCTCTTTGAGGAGGCCGTTGAGTTTCTCACATATCCCATTCGCATGTGGGTGATACGGAGAAGAGAACTTGTGCTTTATACTTAATAAAAGCCCTACTTGTTTGAATAGCTCATTGACAAAATGTGGCCCATTATCGTATCTTAGTACTTCGCACACACCCCACCTCTGGAAAACTTTGCATACTAGAAATGTTGCTGCGCAAGTGGCATCATGGTGTGCACACAGACCTGCTTCGATCCACCTAGAGATGGAGCACACCACCACTAACAGATGCCTATATCCATTGCATGTCTGCAGCATATCGACATAGTCGATATGTAAATGCTGAAACCGACCATTCGGTCGAGGTATGACTACTCTAATCATTCTCGGTGTATGCCCAGCAGTAAACTTTTGAAACACGATGCAATTCACCATAAACAGTGCAACATGTTCCAACAAATTAGGTATTAACCAGTCTTCTGCAATATTAGCAGCAAGACTTTCTCTAGTAACATGAGGGGGGTAATGCAGCTGTTCAAGCACGACTTTCAACAAAGTTACTGGCATCACTGGCTTTCCAGTGCTTTCCTGTAGCCATGAAGCTTTCACAGGGGATAAAGAACACCTCCTTCACTTCCACAGTTCTTGCTCTGCCTGTGGTGCGCTTCCCTGAATCTCTATTAATTGGTTTATCACCAGTCTATTATCCCCCGTCTGTACTAACATGGTTGTAATCAGACTTTCTTTAATATCCTCAGTATCAAAACTCAAAATTTCTGGAGAACATGCAACCCTTTTGGCTTCTATGTCTGCAGCTTCATTCCCACAAGAGATCAAATCTGTTTGTTTAGCATGCGCTGCAAATTTTACAAGCGCTATGGCCACTGGGAGTTGCAGTGCCTCAATGAGTCTATCCAATAAGGATGCATTCTGCACTGTCTGCATGGAAATAGCCCCTCCTTTTCCAACATGACAACCCTGCATGTACAGTTGGCGTCACATAGGCGGGGTCACTGTACACTGTCACTTCCTGCCCTTCGTGTTTCTCAAGCGCAACAATAAGCGCTACTAATTCTGCTGCTTGTGCTGAAAAGTGAGATGTAGTCTTACACTTGCCACTACTTCAAATTCTCAATTTAATCTGTGTCTTACTACTGCAGAGCCTAAATGCCTTTCCCCACTAGTCTGATCAATTTTCCAACAACCATCATCTCCCCTCCCCCCAAAGCATTCTCTTTCACACAGGGTATATCATCATAAAAATTCAACATCATTGGCACAGTCACTTTCTTCTACAGGTTCAGTTACGAAGGTGGCAGGGTTCACTATTTTACATCTTACAATTTTAATTGTTGGATTAGAAATAATTATCTCGTAAATTGAAGCTCTTTGGGATGTTAATGTGCCTTGGGTTTCTCTGGAATGGCAAATAGAGCATGCTCCATGTAAAGGGTCATAGAACAGCCCATGACAATACTTGTGTACTTCTAAATTGCAAACGCGGCAGCTGCTGAAGATTGTTCTCAAGGGAATTGTCCTCTCATAACTGGGTCTAGAATCCCACTGCAATATGCCAAAGGTTTATACCCCAATGTGGTTCTTTGTGTAAGTACTGCTGTCATGGCGGTCCCATTTGTGTGTGAAAATAAATAACATTTCTCGCCATAATTGGGAATCACTAAAACAGGGGCTGTACAAATTGCTTTTTTCAACTCCTGAAATCTGTCCTTTATTTTTTCGGTACATTCTATTTTTGCTTTACTAATTTGTGCTTTCTTTAATGCTTGCAGAAGTGGCTTTTGTGTACAGGCTGTAATCAAACACCCAAGCTGTAATGTAATTGCACAAATCCAGAAACTGTTGCATTTGTCTCACTGTGTTCGATTTTGGTGTTTTCATGATTGCCTTAGTTCTCTCAGGTATCACTTTCTTTCCTTCAATTAACTGACATATGTACAACATTTACTCCTGACAATACTGTAATTTCTACTTGTCCACCTTATATCCTTTGTCTGCTAAAATAGTCATCAATTGGACAGTCTTTCCTACACTTATCCTCTGTTTTACCGCAAATCAATAGGTCATCTACGTATTATATCACTGCACTCTTAAGATTGATATTGCCTAGGTCCATCTGCAGGACTCTGTTAAAGATCGATGGGGACTCACAGTAACCTTGAGGCAAACAGGTGTGTTTTAGTCTCTTTTGGTGAAACTTAAATGAAGTCAAGTCTTGGGAGTCCTTGTGCAGCGGGATCGAAAAAAACACATTTTTCAAATCGATCACCATGAAGCATCGAGCTTCTACTGGTATACTGCATAATATTGTCACAGGATTAGGAACTAAAGGAAACTCAGCATCAACAATCTGGTTAAAAGGTTTCAAATCCTGGATAAATCTCCACAACCCCCCTTTACATTTTTTAATTGGATACACTGCGGTATTGCACAATGACTCTGATGGCACCAGAAATAGTCTGAAATATTCCTTCATCAGCTTCTCGAGACATGGGGTACTGTTTTGCTTGGGGTAAAATTGCTCCTAGCTTAAGCTGTATTTTAGCCTCCCCTATCCCTTTCAATAAACCTACGTCATAGGGGCCTCTGGTCCAGAGGGCACGCAGCACCTTTTGAAGGTCCTTCTGAAAAAATGCAGGTTGTTGCCCCATTATCGCCATTCTCTGTGGCACTTCCCTTTTTTCTATCCTTATCCAGTATGTAATGCTCACGAAGAACACCACTTCGTCATCGCTTTGGTCTTCCCTGAAAATATCATCGGTTATGTACCCATCCTCAAGAGCTATCACTGTTCTCCATGGTCTACCCGCATCGTCTATCCCTTTGAACATTGCCATCTCTCTTCGTACTATAGCTGCTTCCAACTCTAGAGGAATAGTCTGTCCACCTTCCTCATCCATAGGTATTTGTGGTATAAATAAAGACTCATCAGGTATCCTCACAATCTTTCCTACCACACCAGGTAACCAAGTCAGCAAAATTCAAACTCTGTATAGAAAAATCTCCGGATCTACTGGAACGCCCCGCAGAGCCACTTGCCCTGTGAATGCCAGTATGAACTCTCCCACATTTAAATAGTGTATTCCTGGAGTGAAGCACACTATTCCCTGATCAGTAAATGAAATCATCCTATTAAGTTTCGTCATTAGATCTCTTCCTAAAATGTTAACTGGTGTCTGTCGTGAATGTAAGAAAGCGACGGACATGTCACATTCAGCCATGGAGACCGGTAATTTATCAGTAGAAGGAACACGGCTTGTAGCTCCAGAGAACTCTTGAGCGTCATGGCAATATCTGAAATTGGATATTTTCCCTCTCGCATACACGAACGTGTTGCTCCAGTGTCTACAAGAAAAGGGAAAGATTTGCCTCCTATCATCACATCGACCCCTGGTTCCTCTTAGGGGTCTGGAGTCACAGATAATACTGAACACATCAGGTCACCCTGTGAGCTGTCCTATTGCAGGTATAAGCTCATCCGCTGCCCTGTAAAAGGAGTTCCTCCTACCGCAGTGACACCTCCTATTCTAGGTGTCAGCACTTGGCCTGTATTCACATACTGCTGTGTCTGCATAGGCGCCTGTTGTGCCTACCCCTGGGGTGGATTCATTTGAGCTTGTTCCTGCTGTGGCACCTTCTGTACTTGTGGTACTTGTGCCTGATAAGATGTGTGATCTTGGGCAAAGCCCTCTTTGGCCCGTGTGCTGTATGGTGGTGGATAAGCTGTCTCCACTCTGGAAAACTGGCTGTTATGTACACTCCCTCGGCTCTCGCATACGCGCGCAATATGTCCTGTCATTCCACAATTCCAACATACTGGTGGAGCCCTTCTGGTAAACCCTGCTTGGTTATATCCTCCCTGAGAACTCTGGTTCTCGTTCAGTGTGTTTTGAAAACCACCTTGGTTATTCTGAAATCCACCTCCTCTTCCCCTATAACTCATAGCTCTGCCTTGTGGCGTAAACCCATCCCCACCTTGGGCCATAGGGCGCAGATGATTTGCCTATGATGTTCCTATTGCTTACTGCATTCCCATTCCTTCTCCGCTTGTCAACACAGCCCCTTCTATGGCAAATTTCAACAACTTTTTCTGAGCTTCCTCAATTTTTCTATTTTCATCTTTCTTCTTGATTTTCTCTTGTAATAACCAACAGTGGTGTACTATTGTCAACTGTATCTCAGCCCAGGGCTTCGCTTCCATCCCCACTTGTTTTTTTATCTGCCTCTGTACTGGCTCAGGCAACCCCAGGCATAAAATTTGGTGAAATTCCACTGTCTTTTCCCACGGTTCCCGAGTTTCAAGCTGCCATTTCGCCTCAATATCTTGAATATAAGCAATAGGGTCTTCATCTTCTTTCATTTTATGTATCATAATTGCACCCATATCTGATGTGTCAGGATATTGTACCCTGAGAACCCTCCAAACATCTGCCCTACAATTATTAAATGGGGCTCCATCATGCGCTTTGTTTTATGCATTCACACTTGAATACCCCGCTCTCCCCCATATGTCATCAGCCCTCTCTCCAAGAATGGCTGCAAGGAGACCTTTTATGTCCCCTATAGCCACCGTATTTCCTCCTGTCATTTTCTCTAATTAGTATATCCATTTCCCACCATCCGAAGTCAAACTAGGGAGCTTACATTGTAAGATATCCTTGTCCATCTGTGGTCATGGAATATATTGCAGTCTTGCTCCCCCCTTCTCTAACAAGGGGAACTGCGTGAATCCCATCCCATCGTCGGATCTCACTATTAGTCTATCCATGGCAGGGATAATCATCTCTGTCTGTCTTCTTGCCAGCAATGACCTTAACCTGCTTACATATGGTGGAGACTCTCCCTACTCACTATCTGATACCGTCCTCAGCGACACTCAGGGTATGCAATGGGTTATGGCATTCTTTCTTTAGGCTGTTCCAGTTCTGACCATCTCATTTCCTTATCCATTTGCTGGCTTCCTTCAGGGGTGCACACGCTCCCTCCTGCCCCAAGACCGGACTCTCTCTCCTCATCCGATATGTCTAGGCCCCAACTAGTGTGACTATCATCTCCCTCACCCTTGTCTAGGTTCAATCTGCTCAAAGACAATACTCGACGTTAATCACTAAACATGTTTCCCTCCTGACTTTGTGATTGAGGTACTGGGGATCGATCATCATTCCCTCTAGTTCCATACTCGCTATCTCATCTAAATTGCTGATAAGCCTTACCGATCCTTTCTGCAAAACTTTCCATATCATACCTTTCTTTATCTGGCGTTGCTCTTGGTGCTTCTAACATCTTCTCCTTTATTGGGAGAATATCTCTCTCTCCCATCGTATTTCTGGGCTTGGCCTTATTTGTTCCTTATGAATACGACTGGTATCTGAACCTCTCTGCCTTCTGTTTTGTTCTATTTCTTCATCTACTTCCCTTTGCTTTCTCGCATCTCTTCTGAACCTTTCTTTCACGTTCCTTTGTTCTTCCCTCCTTACTCCTTCCCTTCATTCCTCTTCTTCTCTTCTTCTCTGTAAACTTTTGTCCCTTAATCTACATGATTCTTCCTCCTCTTTCTTTCTTTCCTTTCTGTCCCTTTCTTCTATCGTCATTTGCCTATTGTCATACTTCCTTTGTTCCTCTGACTGCTTTTCAACTTTCTCTTGTTCTTACCTATATATCTGTTCTCGTCAATCCCTACTTTTCCTTCTTACTCATCCTCCTTTAATCTCTTCTCTCATTCCTCATCCTTCCTCTCTTGTTTGTCCTTATCTTCTCTTTGCCTAACTTCCTCAATACTTTTCCCATCTAGCTTGAGTAATATCTGTCCTCCCATCCATTCGTTTTCTACCAGTGCTACCTTGTCAGCCTTATCTTTTTCTCCTTTCCATCGCTTGATTTCTCTATCTAAATCTGTCGATAAATTTGACTGATTGCTTCTTTCTTCCTTGTCTTGTATGAATTTACAAATATCTCTATTTCTTTTATTCTCTTCCAGACTATCGTAACTACTGTAAGCAGGGGGGTTCATATATAGGATTACTATACCCAATCGCTGCTCTTAATTCCTTTAAAGGATACACTCCTATCTCTTCCGTAGCAACACTCTTTACTTCAGGCAAGGGAAGGGGAGCTGTGGGCTCAACGCCTTACCCCTTATGCTAATTAAGCACCCACATCTCAGGTGGCGGATCTTCTTTTTCCTCTTGGTACATCTTCCAAAGTCCTGAAATTGCTAATCTAAAATGTCTCTAATTTCTTCCCTGTGTATGCGGCGTGCAAGTATGTGTTCATGTGGTGCAATATCGCTTTTGACAATGATCACCCTTCTGGCCATGGCATGAACATTTTATCTGCTGTGCCCTTTACCCATTCTGCACTGTACTGTTTGAGCTTGTGCGCATGTTTTGGCAGTGTCTTGCATAGATGCATGATAGGAGTGTCCTCCATAATGACAAGTCTCAATTGACTGTTAATACTTACCAGATAATTAAATAAGCCTTTTACCTTGACTTAAATCACTACTTTTAACCCTTTAAAACAACAAATATGAGCAAGCACCATCTATCGCTGCTCAATTCTCTTATTTCAATGACCTATATAGTCTTTTGATTGGTGCCAATTGTTTTGCTACACTTTATCTTTAATCACTATTATTTTTTAAACTCTTTACAATTCTATCACTTCTCGATACTTTATTCAACAAACAACATTTAGACTAGTCATACATTTGCATATTATAAAACACTGTGGTCACCACCCTCTCTCCACTATTTCTCATTTATAATGAGGGGTACTCTTCTCTCGCCTTTACTTTACCCTGTACAGGGTTTGAGACATCACCTTACACGGTCCTGACCTGTGCGTTCTTCTCTATTTCTACTCCCATTGGAGTTTGAAATGTCTCCTTCTAATTCCCTTGAATTAGGACTCCTAGGCGGTCCCTCATCACAATATTTCTCGTTACTCAAAATTATCACAATCAAGTCCCTTTATATTGCCATTCCCCTTAGTCTACTTACCATTCGTTAATCGACTCAAGGCCTTCACTATCGACTCCTCCTTCAATCCGACCACTACGCCTTCCGTCCGGAGAGTCCCAGTGGAAACCGAGCAGGGATTTCTTCAAACGGGGTACTGCCCACCATCTCGGTTCTTCTTGCAAGTTTATTTCTATTCGGCCGCTCTCCACAGGAAACTCAGCGATCTTCCAGCTAATGGCCGAGGATGCCTGATCGTCCGAAACTCTGGAGCAGAACTAGTATGGATCTTTAAACCATCTGCACCTCTACCACGTGAGCTTACACCCCTTTAGGAACGTGCATGGGATCATACATAATAATTATGAGTCCAAATAACGGAACCAACTCAGGAAGATGGCAAAGTACTGTTTTATTAACAATTATCAAAAACAGGGAGCTTACAACAAACATCAACGGACGTACACTCTGTCTCTCAGTGATCTTTACACAAACCATAGTTTATATATCAAAAATACGTCAGAGATGATGTCATATTACGTGGCAATACTAAAAAACCTATCAAGGGTCGGGATTGGCTAAGGGGATCATCTAAGTATACTTTCTATAGGAGCTAGGATTGTGATTGGCAGTCCACTATCAAGTGGACAACATATGCCTACCTCTAAAACATGTCATATTCAGAAACATTAGATACACAAGTTTCTCATTGGTCTTCAAACTAGAAGGTCCTTCAATATATGGACTACTACAATTGGTTGCCACGTTTGTGCTATGTCTGGAACATTTGGTTCACTTAGCAGCACGTACGTCCAGCCCCGAGGTGCAAGGAGATGGTTCATGACACTACCTCTCCACCCAATTAGCCCAGCATCTCTCATCGACCATGCCTTCTGCCATGAAGATTTTCTTTGTACTTGGCCTTGCAAAATATCCTTGCCTTTGAGAATGCACAGGAGTGAGGACACTCACTATTGTATCAAGGAGTCCAAGTTCGAACTATATTTTCATCCTTGGCTCACATGACAGGAGACCAGGATTTAGTCAATTTTGCAGGTTTTTAAATGCTCTAAATGAATTAAACTTGGCATTCTTGGTGTTCTTTCTTTGCACCTTAACAAGGGATGATTCAACCTCTGCACATTCGCTCATTTCCAGGATAGGTTGCTGACCTTGGCTGCTTCAGTCTTAATTCCAGGCCAGACAACCTCATCTTGCAGCTCCACGATTCTGCTTATTTCTGCAGCGACACAGTTTACCCTTCCCGCTTCATGGGTCATAGCTTACTAAATTCATGATACCGATACCCAGCTTCTATATAATGGTGGCTTCGCCACCATTCAATTCACTACGGATAGCAACCTTCTGTGATGACTTAATCTATCTTGCTTTTCAGCATCTGTACATTCATTGAACGGTTGATTTTCTGTAGCACTTTGTGCACGTGTAATCTTTTTTTTCGTGTTTAAAAGTTCACTTGATTCTTTACTTTGTCATTAGTTTCTTTAGGATCTATACATCCTCTTCAGTCAGTATCTCGGGACGTTTTTCATACTTGTGACGTCACTAGCTTCTTTTCTTTGATCTTTCTCATATTCCTTCAGGTAGTTCCTCCCTTAGGTTGTCATCACTTCAGTGATACATCTGGTAGGGTTGTCTCAACGGGTATCTTCTTTCGAACACACACTGCAGCATTGGCACAACAGCTGGTATCAACCACGGCCCTGTCTCATGTCTCCAACATATTGGAGGAAGGGGGCGGTGTCTCCTGCAGAGGTATGCAGCTCCTCCTCTACATTTACCTAATTGATGCTAAATGGAGCTGTGGCTTTTATGGCATGGGGTTTTGGTCAGCTACAGGCTGCATTTACTATGGTTCATTAAGGTATGGCTACTCATGCTCTATTGGTTTTTCATAAGGGAATCTCTCTTGGGTATCTGTGTGTGAGGCTGCTGGCTTCCATGCTGTATGCTCTGTGAGAAACCTGAAGGTGTCTCCCTGACTAGTCTCTGGGGATCTGTCATCCAGTTGGCCAGGACACAGCCATCGCTATTGGATACAGTTCCTGGGGGTGGACCAGTGAGGGAGGATCAACTACGTAGGATACTCAGACACTCTACCTCCACCCCTTTTTTCCCGACACTAACACACGAAAGACAACGGACTAACACTAGAGCCGTTTACCCGACATGTCCCGACACAAGGGTCAGGCAGAGTCAGGCAATTGACCAGAATCACACACACCCGACGGCCCTTTCCCTTCCCCACAAGGATAAAAGTGGAGCACAAGAGCATGCGACAAGCAAGGCAGACGGCACGACGAAATAGCTATACAACAGCAGCAGAAACAGCAGTTCAAGAGGAGGAGAAAGGCGGCAAGAACCATAAGGGCGGCAAGGAGAGAAGCGACCTTGCCTTTTCCGACCCAGACCCGCCAAGCCTCTGTGGAAGGAATCGTAAGACCACGAACAATAGCCAGTGTGTGCTGCAGCAGATATCAACGGTACATGGAGCACGCATACACTGATAATCAGAACAGGGAGAGGCGCTTGTGGTACCGGCCTTAACACCAGAGACAAAAAAAGCAAAGCGGTTCATCACAGCCGGTGAGTCGAGGGGAGAACCAATAAGAAACCAAACTGTGTTGAACGAAAGTCGCAAATGGCAAATTAAAGAAAGTTCAAAGAACTGTTAACATTCAGGGAAAACCAGCTGCAGGGGGGACTGGCACCACGTGGGTGCTCATTCGATAGAGTCTGGTTGATCCCGCATTTGTTAAAACTACCAATACCAGAAGGCTCTAGGAGAGCCCGAAGGAAAAGGTCAAAGTGGTCATGCAGGGATCTAGCAAAACTACATGTGCAGTCAAAAGTCTTTAACCTACACGTAATTGAAAAGCTAGAGGAGGTGAATCCCGCATAGTGAGAAAAGACAAAGAACTGTGTGATTGACAAGAGTTAACAAGAGTGAACCTGATGGAGGCATGCCGATGGAAAGGGGCAAAGTCTGAAGTCCCAATGAACAGTGTGTTGACAGGAGTGAACCCGACAGAGGGATGTCCACAGTGAACTGTTTAAAAAAACATTAAGGCTTGTGAATGCCACAGGAGAAATTGTTTCAATAATAAGCTGTAGTGAACCCGACAGAGGGAGGCTGATATTCTAGAGGGGTCTGAGCCCGGAAGAGAGGAGGACCAAGGGGTGAAAAGTCATCCCGCAACGTACAATTGGAAAGGAACGTTTTGTTTGTTATTTTGAACACATCAGGTCCTCTGAGGCAAGAGTCTTTTTTATAGAAAAGAGACTTAACCACCAAAGGTCCAGATATCTAAGAATGGAACTGTTGTCTCATGCTGGGAAAGCTCAAGAGTGTGCTGTGCTCAGGAGTCCCGCCTTGTCCCGTGCTCAGAACGCAATGAAGGATGACTAGAGCTACCACATCCTGACTTATCATTTGGGAACACTTCTTTCTTTCTTGTGAACCCTATCCCACACTATTTTGTATTTAGTTGTAAGGATTGGCAATAGGCTTTTCTTAGTGTAGGCCCTTTTATTTGACAAGACTCCATTCTGACTGCCTTATTATTATTTGATGGTCATAGCTTGCTCCCATCTTAGATTTAGATCAGGCATTTTTCCAACCTACCTATACAGTTTAATAAACACTGTTGAACTGTGATCACTTGTGTCTGTCTTTACTGCTGCCACCATGAGCTCCTTACAGCTCATGTTATAGGGACTTTCACAGTTGGTATTTTCATGCACGTTTAGGCCACTCAAGTGCTGTTGTAATCACCCATATTTGCATACCCCCCAACAGTAGAGACTTGGTACTTTAACTACAATCCCCACAATTCTGCGTCCAAGCTTTGCTTTTTGTCACAATCCTTTTGGGACGCTTCGTTTCTTTAACTACATTGCCCACCCTGCAACAGCATGCCCAGCTAGTATACTCACCTCCAGGGTCACACTTCCATTTTGTACTTCATCTCATTCCCTCTCTAGCTTGTACTCACACTTATAGAGCCAGTGCCTTTTCACAGCACATTATTGTCACGATGCCCGCTCCTGGGGAGCCGGCTCAGGCCCTGCGTCCCCGAAACCGGACATCAAGTCCCCGGGGAAGGTCCCAGCAACCCCTTATAGGGCCCTCTGGACAGTGTCCTGGCGCCTATGGCGCCAGGCTCATAGAAAACGTCAGTCCTGGCGCCATAGGCGCCAGGCTCATTATGAACGTGTTTGGGTGCACTTACCTGATGCAGACCATGCTGCAGAACCCCGGCCTCCTTGAGGCCTGAAAGGAACTACTTTACCTGTGGGACTCATTTACCACCCGGGCGTGGTCGGGGAAGGATACATACCTGATTGGAGGAAGGACACATTCTAGGAACTTCTTCAAAGGCTATTTAAACCACACCCGATCAGCCACACGTGCTTCGCGTTGTTCTGCATCTAGCAGCTGGACGCTCACCGTGTCTGCTCCTGCATCCTGACTTCTGCCACGCCTGCCAGCATCCTGAATCACCTGCAAAGGAAGGGAACAAGAGAACAGAAGAAGGAAAAGGCCTTACCTGCTAAATCTGCATCCCGGAAACATTTCGCCGACGATCCTGAAAAGGAAGACATTTATTTTTAAAAGCACATCACATCGATCGCTGCAGCGCCTCATTCTACTCATCTTACAGGGCGCTTCCATGTTCTGCAGCGACCATCCGGATTCACAGTCGCGCCCCAGCGCCTAGGGAGAAAAAGACAATAACGAAGGTGAGAGAAAGAAGGGAAAAGGGAAGCTAAATCTCCATGTTAAGACTTACCTGCTGGGTCATTCCCTTTTCATTTCGGGTCCGCTCCGCATCCAGGCATTTTCGGACCCCGGCCCCTAAGGGGAAAAAGACATCAGCGTTAATGAGCGGATGAAAAGACATTACCAAGACGCTCATTAAAGACTTACCTGATTTCCACAAGGATTTCACCTCTCATCTCGGGTCGGTGCCTGTTCCCCGGCATTCCGTACCCCGGCCCCTATGGGGAAAAAGACACTAGCATTAGAACATTAATGCATGGACACAAGGGGAACCACTTATCAAAAACTTACCTGGAAGCCAAGCAAGTTTGGTTCTCACCAATCCGAAAATCCAGTGAAGTAACTGGATGCCAACGCGCCCCCGTATCTGAAACCACCAATCAGAAAATCCAGTGACGTAACTGGATACCAACGCGCCCCTGCATCAGAAGCAGGATGGAGAGCTCGTCCTTCCAGACCCTAAGGTGAGACGCTACGGGGAAGCACAGAAGGGTTTTGAGGAGGGTGAGAGGGGTAAGTGGGAGGCCGATTGCATTACCCCGCAGACAGTTAACCCCCTATTTTCACCTACAGAAGGATACTTCTGCGAGTCAGACAAGCCAGATTTGGGGCCCGGTCCAGTCCGTCTCCCGACCCCTGCGCATCACCTTAGACGAGGTCACAACAGCGCGAACCAGGCCAGCGCCTCCGTGGGAGTCAGGTGAGCGTTACAATTATTCACTCCAGATACCAGTTGCATCTCTCTAACTTGCACGGTATCTTTCACATATCTCATGGTGGTGTCTCCAGTGTCCTTTACTCCTCAGGAAATGCGATCTCCTGAATTCTCTACTGTCTTCCCCTGGCTGCCTCCGAATCCCTCCTAACACACAGGTTTTTAGGTACATTCTACCACCTAGGTATTTCCTAACCTAAGTAGCAAAACTCCTGTTCACAGTGCTCACTGGGCCCTCTTTAGTCCAGGATTCAGCAGGTACAGCCTCTGCCTTGTTTCTACCAGATCTCCACAGATTCTTCCCTTCTGCTGCAGCTCTACTCTTTCTCATACCTCTCATGACTAACCTCACTGGTGGGGAATACCAGGACCTGTTATCACTAGCCTGATTGTTGCAGTGTGCCCAAGCTCCTCTAGTCTAGTGCAGAGGAGGTCCCAAATAAGGCCTGCACTCCAGCTGCCCATTTCGAAGTATCAGGAACGTTCACACCGAGATATGTGACGTATGATGAGCAAATAAACCAGCAGAGAGCCGCAGTAGGGCTCTGCCCAGTGCCTATCAGAAGAATAATACCTGTTGAAGTACCAATAGCCAGACAACCATGGACAGTAAGGTACCCATTGAGAAAACCCAACCAGCAAATGAAATGAAATGAAGGCTGCTTAGACACTGCCCCGGAAGAAACTCAAAAGGCCTTAATTGAAGACGAATGGTGACGTCATGAAGGCCCAGACAGACATGCAGATAGAAGATAAGATGACCCAAAGATGACACACAGAGACCAAATGAAATGAATAAGTATATCGTGAACCTAGAAGGCGAGACAATGTTCAAATATAAAGAAACTCAAGCTGTAAAGCAGGATGAAGTAATTCAACCAGCTAAACGCCTGTACATATGCTTGAATCCGCAAGAAGCTAAGAAAACAGTGCAACTTGCTATGCTTAGTAGAAGATAGACCGCGGCAAGCGCCACCTATATATATCTACCTCAACGAGTCCACTTTACACAAAAGCAGAATTAACTCAAGTAACTAGAGGTCAAACAGGATTCGTATTCCAGCTAAAACGAGAAGAGATGGCTGAATCAAAACTCAGCAAGAGCAACTCGTGCCTGGGGAGCCAAGGTCAGACCAAGAGAAGGAGCGAACAGTAGCTTTGCGGAATCGAAACCTAAGAACAGAACAGCCTATCTCAGGAGGACCGAGATAAGGAGGCCGAGGCAGGTGGCAAGCCGAACAAGAATTAAATGCCCAAATAGAAGGAAAACTAGGCAGGTTCACTGTGTGAGCATCACATGACCATCCGAGCAGAAAAAGGCACGGGTTCACACCTATGCCTGGCTGTCGCCCAGACAGAGATATCATAACCTTTTCTGACAAGAAGATACAGTTTCGAGGCCGACCACAGCCAACTAATTGACACATAGCCACTAAAGTAATGATTGATGGAAGGGAGGCCGGGTGAATTTTGGGGCATCCTGCAACTGGCTGACCATTCTGTGTACTGCTTTATGCATGGGGTTGAAGCCAACCCAATCACAATGGACCAAATAATCTAGTGTTCTATAGATAAAAGAACCAATGGGACGTCGTACTCTTAGTGACGTCTACAAGAGTAATGTTAGAAGGAAGGGCTTAGACGCCCAACTGATAGCGATTATCCAATCCCCTCACACCGTTACCATATACAGATATAGTCCTTATAATAAAGTTACCTTTTCCCAACCAATAGAATTGCATATTAACTTTTGAGTGTTACACGTCAATGATGATGAGTTTTGGGTATAAATGTTACTGTTTGTATGAAGTTCTTGAGAGTTGAAGCGAGACGGGCTATCGCATCACTGTTGATTTCCAGGTTTCCCCGTTTTTTGTACTGGTCATTAAACGGACTCCCCTTTGCCAAACCATTGAGTTGTCCTTATTGTTTGGTGTTGGAGTAAGAAAAGCTGCACCCCCATCCATCTCAAGGTCCAGCTATCTTGTCTTAAAGTACTGCAGAGGAAATCCTGACTCTATGGGCCGGCCGGGGGTCTCTCCAGTACACTTGGTAGCAGAGGATGGTTAGAGACTATCGATTATTGATTAAAATAAGACACCTATTGACTGTCGACATAAAGTAACTCTAGGTCTTCGGCAATATCGCGAGTCCTTTGCCATTCGGCCGAGTAGACCGTGAAGCTCCCCGTAGACAATGGTAGCATAGACAAGAAAACTGCAGTAAGGGGCTGAAGCGACCCGTTTTCCCACATATCCCTTCACATTCCTACGGGCAGCTGAGCGAGCGAAAAACCGAAGAAGACGGTGATCCCGAGGGTCCAGAGAGGAACCATGAGAACGGTGAGTGAAGAAAAAATTGAGTGCTTTGGCAAACAGCTTATGCCTTAGAAAAAGTAAAAGGGAAAAGGTAACGGAGGGAGGAGGAAAAATAAAATATAGTTAGAAGTAGAGAAGACTGTATATATATATATAAGGGGATAATGACTCAAAAATAATTAAAATAAATAAAGGTTACCGGGGAGGACACATGAGAAGAGAGAGGTTACCAGGGCAGACACCTGAGAAGTGAGAGGATTCGCCTCATTCCTGCGCTTTAATTTAGCGGCCAGAAGAAACGTGTACCCAAAGTCCCACATAATGGGGACTTAATAGGCTACCACAACGTTTAAACAAGTCGTGAAAGGGGTACGTTTATACTCCATGAAGGGGTAATGATATTTGTGTCCAGCTGGTTTCCATCTAGTCTGTTAAGCGTCTGACTTATAGGTTTTTGTCGTGACGTCATATGTATTGAACATTTTCTTGAGGAAGTTCAGTTAAAATTTTATGCAATTTGATAGCTGAGACAGAATCGCACGTGAATTGATGTTTTTAAACAAATTGTATAAACATTTCGTAAAAATGTTTGGGGGATTGGAGCTTGAGGTGTTTGGTGCTCGCTCATATTGTTGGAAGTGTTGAATTTGTATGAAAGCATTGACAAGTGTTCGATGTGAGGAAAGGAAACAGATTGAAGCATGGAAGACATTACTCCATTAGCACACTTATGCAAGCAATTGCCAAAACACGCACCCAAGTTCAAGAAATACAGTACCGAGTGGGTTAAAGGTACCGCCCACAAGATGTTTATGTCTTGGCCACAAAACAGGTTTTTATCTAAAGCCGTCTTGCAACATATGACGACATATTTGCACGCCACATATACAGGCAAGAAGTTAGAAAAACGCCTTGCTGTTCTCGAGTTGTGGAAAATGTACGAACAGGTAAAGGAGGAAGAGCCGCCAACAGATTGGATACTTAATGTATGCACAGAGGAGGTTGAGACGTCTACCGCGCCACCTGCCCCACCAGAAACGAAAATTGGAGGAAGTAAGGACGAGGGATTGTACCAGTTCAGGGAACTTAAAGCAGCCACGGGGTACAACAACCCCGCATATGAGTCACCTACTCACAGTAGTGACGAGAATCAAGGGAGAGAAAAGGACAAAATTATTGCCTCGATAGTCCCAAGGGACAAAGGGAGACGCGATGACGAAAGAAAAGATCAAGCACAGCCAAGTGCATCTCTCGACAAGGAGAGAGAAGGGTAGAGATGCAAAAGGAGCGAAGACAGAACTGATGAGGTAGCATTTGCAAAAGACGAATGGATGGGAGGACAAATTTTATTGAAACTCAATGGGAAAGGCATTGATGATGCGAGACAAAAGGAGAGGTTAGATGAGACACAGAGAAAGGGGAAAGAAAATGAGTTAAGAGACGAAAGCATGAGAAGGAAAGACAGACAAAGGCGAGAACAGCTATATTGCGAAGAGCAAGAAAAACAGCTTGATCGCAACCCAAGAGCGGCCTGTGATCAAGACAGACAGAAACAGCAAAGGTTAGAAGAAGAGCAAAGGGTACATGAGAGAAGGATAAGGAGAGGAAGAGATGGGGAAATTCGAAAGGCAGATGAACGTAGAAATGAAAAGAGAAAGGAAGAAAATAGGGTCAGAGGAGAGGCGAGGAAGCGCAAAGAATTTGATGACGACGTAGAACGTAAGCGAAGACAGAGGGCACGCGATCTTGAATATTTGGAGAGGGAAGTTAAAAAACCTGATCCAGTTGTAGGCTGGGAAGACATTGAGGAATTCTTTCCTGCGTACAATTCAGTGCCTAGCACATCTAGGGCAAATATTGATGATGATTCGACCACCAGAAGCATCTGTGAAACGATCAATAAAATATATGGTAAAATAGGGCTAGAACAAATACCCCCAGGGCAGGGGGAAGACGAGCGCCTGGAGAGCACTCAGCTGTACGACACTGAGGATGTCTCCCGAAGTAGTGGAAATAGAGACTTATCCCTGGCTAGACTTGAAATAAGTAGGAACAAAGAGGATACTAGAAGTTGCGTAAATTGGGGACAGAAACTGTCCAACTCCGAAAGCGAAGAGTATGAAGAAAAGAAAGAAGGAAGGTGAAGTGAAAGGCGACTCCCAAGGGAAAAGGGAAGATGGTCAGAAGCTAGTGAGTCTGCAGCAAGAGCGTCAGAGTCCGCCACACAGCCTGACCGATATGATCTCACGTATCTCACGGTCAGAGGGGGGTGTCTTCGCCACACTATGTAGACAGGCTAAGGACATTGCCAGGTAACCGGAGAAGAGGGGAGCAAGGCCACAATATATTTCATGGCCACACATGGATCGAGAAAATTTGAAAAACAAGCTTCCAATGCTGACATCGGGAGCCGTAAAATGGATACATGAGTTAGAAAAAATGAAAGGAGGCAACATGCTAGCTATAGGCGACATTAAAGGTCTCCTGATCGCCATACTTGGTGAGAGAGCAGACGATGTGTGGGCACAAGCAGGCTACCTTGGTGTAACCACAATAAATACCGTGCATGACAGAGCGCCATTTAACAATTGTAGAGCCGCAGTATGGAAAGCGATATGAGTACTTTACCCAGATACTTCCGATATGGGAGCTATAATGACTCGGAAAATGAAGGAGTCAGAAGATCCGTTGACTTATATACAGAATTTCCAAGACGCGTGGGTACTCGAAACGCATGAATCTTGGACAAAATCTATACCTGTGTTTTACCATATACTATGCCAAGGCTTGCCAGAACTGGTGCAGAAACAACTCAAGAAATTGGTAGGAGTTGAGGCTAAACCTTGGGCAGAAATGCAGTCGACTATTGCACATTACTGCAGACTGCGGCAGGAAAAGAATCGCAAAAAAGGAAGCGACTCGTAAGGGTGAGGAAGCGAAGTTGGTGCAAAAAAAATTATCAAAGTATGCTCTTGAAGGAGTTATGATAACTAGCACAGCCGAATCAGGCTAATCCACAGCAGAATAATGAGGGCAATATGGGATTCTATCCCAGGGGAAGAGGATTTAGGGGAAGAGGATGGCAGAGCAATCAGGGAGGTTTCCAAAATAATCAAGGAGGCTTTCAAAATATGCAGAATGGTAACCAAAATATGTCAAATGGGCAAATCATCCGACCACCACCAGTTTGTTGGCTGTGTGGAATGACAGGGCATTTGGCGCGCACATGCAGAAGTCAAGGCATGATGCAGAACGGCCAAGGAACAGAAGTAGGCATGGTGAATCCACCTGCAGTTTTACAACAGGGTGGTGTGGAAAATCACACGGTGCAACAAGCAGAAGGCGCGCAACAAGGGGTGCAACCACAAAGCATGGGGAATTTTCCACAAGGACAAACCCAACAGGCACTGGGTGATATCAAGCCATACATCGGAGGAACCCCACTGCCTGCACCCCACCGCGAAGAGAATACAGACAACGGGGAAGAACCACAGCACGTGCAGATGAGATCCATGACGAGGAAGAAGGACGCATGACCAGCGAAGTAAATACAAAAAACTTTTGGGAGTTGTAGCTTAACTTGGCCACTTCCTCTAAGCAAAAAAGGGGATAAGGACATAAAGAATGGACACTCTGTGCATCCTAGTTGCATGGTGAAGAAGAAAATTGCGCATATAAGCCACGCCATGTTTCTTGATTTGAACTTTGGACTGTAGCAATCCTAAGCCTTGATGAGAAAAAGACTATGCAAAATGTTGACCAAGGACATTTACATTGGAAGCAAATACAGTGTCCCGATTCATTCAGCACCGAGACCTTATTCGGAATCACTTATGGTGTCCCACAGTAGAGACATCACAAAGGACGTGGTCACCTATTTCAACCTAGTGCTAAGATCAAACCTGTCATTGGTAGGGAGGCTCACCAGTGTCACAGACTTTCTCCAAGATCCTGAAAACGAAATAATAATAAGACAACTGCTTACTGTCATTGCCGAACAATTTATTATACTCCCTGAGTACAGTGATAAAGAATCAAATGCTTCCAACACAGGCGGAAATAGATGAGCTCATCAACACACTGTTCTTTCGCATATTTGAAGACTGTCCAACCATTGTTGGAAGAACGACAGATACACTAAAATTTCTTCGAGACCCAGCAAACACTGCATATTTAAGCCATTTTTTAAATAAGGTCATCATTTTGGTTGCACTCTGTTAGGGAGAATTCTCATCTATGGCTAATTTCCCTCACCTAGTGAGTCCCCCAGCAGCTTTGCTGGACTTCTGGAGTTTATTTTTTTCCACTTGGTAAGAGTGAGAGCTTTTCCCCCACTCTTACCCGTGTTTTGCTATATGTTTCTATCTGTTTTTGTGATTGTGGACTCTGAAGTACACCACTTCAGTAGCCCCCTTCTTTTTGTGTGTCACGCAGCACCTTCAGTGCTGTGGCACAGGGTTGAACGTGTGGTTTTTATTGAAGTTTAATAGAAGTGTTGTGTTGGTTTAAAAATAAATGTACTTATATTTTTTTTACCTGAAACCTTGAGTCAGTGTTTGCTTGAGTCACAGTAATTGTGGTCCCTTTGTGTAATCTCTGCTGCTGCTCATATACTCTTGAGATAAGCCTGGCTGCTCCGCCACTGCTGCCACTCTGACATAGTAGTGCAGGGTTGTACCAAAGGTAAAACTTGTATTGCCACCTGTAGTCTTAATTGTGTGTAGTGGTCCCTAAGGGCACTGCACAGGATTCTGCCTAACACACTCCATGCGACCGGACAGTACAGACATTGTTTACATCAAGGAAAATACATATGATCCTGGATCTCAACGGAGACTGGACAGATGTCCTTGTCACCAGAAGACAGCAGATTTGCATACAACGTCTTCTTTCACCTCATTGAGAACTTTCCAGGGCTAGTGGGAAGACCAACCAATGTTGACGTACTTCCGTTTCTCTGAGATCCAGTAAAGTGTACTCAGCTAAACATGCTCTTGCATGCTATTATAGCTCAAATAAAAACTTCCAATCTCCATCGAATCCTTAGGAGAAGACCAAAAAACTTTCCACCGAGGGACAGATCGAGGAAGCAGAGTCAAGAACTTAATTTGCTACATTTGTTGTTGTTTTCCCTATCTTTCATATTGATCAGTGTCCAATATGTCCTCCGGACTGAAGCAGATTCGAGGAGTGGACTGGGAGCTTACGTACTTTGAACATGCACAGTAAAAGTGACACACCGAAGTATTATTTTAATCTATTTTTCCCATAGTCTAGCGAAGGAACTGTATCCTGCATTAAGAGACAATTGTCACTCGCAAGAGGGGGGACACTTGTGAAGCACCTGACACTTTTGACACAGAACTCGAAGAACGATATTAGGTGGGGGATTAATAACATTGGCATTTGGTAAATGATCGAGATGGGGGCCCAGAGCAGCAACCTGGTCCTCCCACAAGCAGAGAGGCACCCCCGCTTCTCTGGAAGAAAATGCTGTCGCCTTACATATCGAACCATAATGTACTTATTCATTAATGATCAGAACTGCATTCTTTATTGGCGTACAAAGCGGTCCAATTTCAGTGCACCCACCTGATGATATAAGCATGAAACCCACAAAAGCACCCAGACCTTATATAGTAATTCCAGTCACTAGAAAATCTGATGGTAGAGTAAATGAACTTGAAATGAACGTAATTAATAGCGATATACACACACTTATGGTAACGAATGAGCAGGAAAGCCAGAGACAGGGTCGGCATGAAATGAATGAAGAAAAAACACTGACAACTACACGCACACACACACTGAATACATGAAACAGGCCTAGTATTAATGACCACAGAACCACAAACGAAAGCAGCAGAGAAGGTGAGACTGCCTGCCATAAAAACCTTCACAGAAGATAGTGGGAGGAAACAAGAAGAATTAAGAGAAAGACCAACAGAAGCAGTCATATCAGAAACCCTTAGGAAAATGGAAGCAGCCTCAGAAAAACTCTCCGCAAGGACACAAATGTTAGTAGACTTACTATTCCCATACATAGCCAGAGCGAGTAAACTGCATGAGGAACTGAAAAATAAAACCACAGAGACCGAATTCCCCAGCATACATGTTCCAACACAAGGGACAAGCACCAGTTCTACAGTACAGCCATATACCGGACCAGTACCAGGCTGGTTGGCATGGGCATTTGCACGTAGCAGAGAAAAGATGAATGAGGACCAGGAAAGAGCTGCCAGATGCTTATCCACTCAAATGGCGCAGATGAAGAGACCTGCACCATGGACCAGGATACCTGAGAACCCTCCAACAAGAACGAGCCATACAGATACATTTAGAGATGTAGTTATGGCAAACTAGAGAAAAACCTAAAGAATCAAGAGAAGCATGCATGAAGATAATAATGAACTAAACGACTACCTGGACAGCACAGCACACTTAGGTAACAACATTTGGTACCAGCACATGAAGGAAGTTGGAAGACGAAAATCCGAAGGGGAATGCTTTGTTTGTGCATGTCTACCATACAGCATGGGAAAGTCCAAGATCTTCGTGGCTGTAGAAATCGATGTCCCGACAGCACACTGTCTCTCACACATAACAATGTGCAATACTAGAAGCCAATTCATGGGAAGTGATGCCTCATTGATATGGGCAACTGAAACAGCTTATCCCAATGAAGATGATTATGTCCAGGACATTAAGACGAGAAATAGAGCCCATACTAGGAATCATGTGACCAGGTACGAGAAGCCTGGATTTAAAGGAACAGGAATAAGATGGGAAGTAAACCCGAGACTGAACGTCCAAGGGAAAACTCCAGAAGAGGCTCAAATTTGGAAAAACAGAGGCCAAATGCAGATTTGGAAAACAGTACTTTCACCAGACGGTTGGGAACAAGGAGTGGTGATCTGCCAAGCATGGATGGTCCTCGGAGCCTGCAAGGAAGCCATCGAAAACTTACAAAGAATGTGCAAACCACTATGACTTAACTTACAAAATTACTGACATCGGTCGAAGACAGAGGAGGACCCTTGCAGATAGTGCCGCTCGAAAGCCCGAAATTGTGCTTCAGGAGCAATGGCACGAGGAAGATGGGGGAGAATCAGAACTGCATACACATTTTTGAGGCTCCAGGAATGAGTCGTGGGACTGCAATAATTATGGATCATTATTGGGCATGCAGATCCAAGGCATACATCAGACTGCCGAAAAACTGGGGAGGCATATGTACAATAGTTTATGTCCACGTTCCAGTATTAGTAATCCCGAAAAGGGACCTGAACATTGAAAGTTTCCCGAAAGCAGATGCTCGCCTGAGGAAGAGGAGATCTGTGGAACTGATAACTCGAATGAAGAGAGAAAATTACTTTTACGCCAAATCAGAAGAAGCATTTCATGCAATCCCATATGAACACAGGCTGTTCAGCCTCACCTCATCAGTGTTCGCAACAACCCTCATGCCAAGATTCCAAGTTGGAGCAAATACTAAATGGTTGCAGATAACCAGATGGGAGTTATTGCAGACCATCAACACGACCATGAAAGGATTCAATGCAATCAAGGAAGAGTTAAGAGCCATCCGACTGATGACTCTCCAGAACAGATATGTACTTGACATGATCACAACTATGGATGGAGGAGTTTGTGCAAAAATTGGGGAATCATGTTGCACATTTATACCTTCTCACGACAAAGAAAATGGAACTTTAACGTAATCTATAGGTATGTTGACAAACCTGCAGAACCAGATGATCAATGAAACCGACGAAGTTGATGATGACAGCTGGTTTGGATCACTGTTTTCATGGGTTCCACAATGGATGGCAGATGCATTCAAGTTCCTGGGAGCCCTGCTAGTGATGATATTACTAGGATTTTGTGTTATGAAGATAATAATCTCGCAATGCCAGAAAACTGCGAAGAAGGCCATAGGGATGAAGATCATGATTAATGTCAAACCAGGATGGAAGCCCAGAGCTCTGACTGATGAAAAAATAAGAGACTTTGTGAAGGCTAGCAAGCACGCTGTTACGCTCACCTGGTCTTGCAGGGGCATTGGGGCACGGTTGGAGCCCTCCCTGTAGTTGACTCTCCCAGACCGCTTCCCTCCCCCGACAACTGCCACTTTGTGGGCCTGGAAGGCGGAACCTGTTCCGGCGAGAAGGTGAGAGACAATGAGGCTTAAGTGGTGGATTTGTGGTTCTCTTCCGCCCTTTCGTGCCAGAATATGGTCTGCAGAGGTTTACCCATGCAGGCTCACCTGATAGTATGTAAGGGTGAGCTCTCCGTCCTGCTTTCCTTCAGCAGGGGCACTGCGGATGGACCTAGTTACATCACTGGTCCTGAGTGCGGAGGTCCAGACCGGCTGCGACCGTTCCGTCTTGAAGGTAAGTGTTCTTATGACTTTCGTATTGTCCGTGTCCTTGTAATGACACTTATTGTTCGTAAGGGTATGTTGTCCTTTCTTCCCCTCCTGTAGCAATGATGATGACCCAGGAGCGCGTGATGGCAAAAGGAAGCAGCTCTGGGAATTTTCACCACTGGCAGCTAAGCGGTGATTTCGGAGGTTGCACCAAGTTCATAAGTTATGGCGCTTTAACGGTTAAAGTCTGTACTTTCGCTCACCTTATGTCTTTTACTCTCTTTACAGATGCGGCAGGTTGGCGATGGCTGGAGGCTGATACCTGGCTCCTGATGGTGGTCGGAGATGCAGGTTCATTGTGATTGGTCCTAGTCGATGGAATGCGGTGCAGTTAAGGTTGTTGGAAGTACCTGTCGAGGACTACGGGAAGGTGAGTATGAATGCGGCCCAGTCAGGAGCTGATGGTGAGACTTGCAGCGGCAAAGCGATCACAGGTAAGGCTCACGCTGCGACTGCTTTGTGAAGGCCGATGGCTGTGCTTCTGACGGTGGTGTGATCTCAGGTAAGGCGAGCACAGCGACTGTAGAGACGAAGTGAATGACAAGGCCTCCGGTGATGACGCTTTCCAGGTAGGATGGTTGAGGTGGCCGGATGTGCGTGCGTTGATTCAGATAGGTAGCAAAGGGCTCTGGAGGCTGGGAGCGCAAGTGCTGGATCTGGTAAGATGCTTCTGGTCTGCGGTGAGCGTTACGTTGCTGATAGCAAACTAACGTGAAGCGCCCGTATTCAGGTGGGGCTGGCTTATATAGCATGGCACCAGCCACTCCCTGTAGGATCGCCTGGTGGCCTCACCTAGTTCCTCCTTCAGTCTACTGCACATGCCTTCT
Organism: Ambystoma mexicanum; assembly: GCF_040938575.1. Classification (NCBI taxonomy): domain Eukaryota; kingdom Metazoa; phylum Chordata; class Amphibia; order Caudata; family Ambystomatidae; genus Ambystoma; species Ambystoma mexicanum. The sequence continues at coordinate 1,208,972,297 of NC_090922.1, read as the reverse complement.
TGGTGAAAATCGGGCCCCGCCCAGCCTGGCTGCACGTGCCCCTGATGGTCTGTGTGCTGAGCACACTGCGGAATGAGCTTGGTGCTATAGGCGCCAAGACTGGGTCCATTGGGACCTTGTTTGTGGTGGAGAGCTAGACTCTTGCCTAGTGACCATGACACACGCACCAGAAGGTACAAAGTTTCTTTATCCTAGAAAATGCAGAAATCATGAAGGAAAATGGATTTACTGCAGCACAAATGGACAATGTCAGCTAATGACATGGAACAAAGACGAACATGTAAGGACAGCAGGAAGTCTGAAAGGAGTGATAAAAATATGGACTCCAAAGAGAGACTTCTTCAAACCGTCATGTATAAACCCAGAAGATGAAGAGGGAATGAACCCAGAAGTTGAAGTGAAGATGAATACAGAAGAACCATGTAAGGTGAATCCAAAAGAGGAAGCAGAAGTGGTTGATGAATCAACCAGATGGGGGAGTGTAGAGGAGGTCCCAAATAAGGCCTGCACTCCAGCCGCCCATTTACCAGGAACGTTCACACCGAGATATGTGATGTATGATGAGCAAATAAACCAGCAGAGAGCCACAGTAGGGCTCTGCCCACTGCCTATCAGAAGAATAATACCTGTTTAAGTACCAATAACCAGACAACCATGGACAGTAAGGTACCCATTGAGAAAACCCTACCAGCAAATTAAACAAAATGAAGGCTGCTTAAACACTGTCCCGGAAGAAACTCAAAAGGCCTTAATTGAAGACAAAATGGCGACGTCACGAAGGCCCGGACAGACATGCAGATAAAAGATAAGACGACCCAAAGATGACACACAGAGACGAAATGCCATGAATAAGGATATTGTGAACATAGAAGGCGAGACAATGTTGAAATATAAAGAAACTCAAGCTGTAAAGCAGGATGAAGTCATTCAACCAGCTAAACGCCTATACATATGCTTGAAACCGAGAAGATAAGAAAACGGTGCGGCTTGCTATGCTTAGTAGAAGATAGACCACGGCAAGTGCCACATATACATATCTACCTCAGCGAAGCACACTATACAAGTGCAAGTCCACTTTACACAAAAGCAGAATTAACTCAGGTTACTAGAGGTCGAACAGGACAGGATTTGTATTCCAGCTAAAACGAGAAGAGAACTGAATTGAAACTCAGCAAGAGCAACTTGTGCCTGGGAAGCTCAGGTCAGACCAAGAGAAGGAGCGAACACTAGCTTTGTGGAATCGAAACCTAAGAACAGAACAGCCTATTTCAGGAAGACCGAGATAAGGAGGCCCAGGCAGGTGGCAAGCCGAACAAGAATTAACTGCGCAAATAGAAGGAAAACTAGGCAGATTCACAGTGTGAGCAGCAAATGACCATCCGAGCAGAAAAAGGCACAGGTTCACAACTATGCCTGGCTGTCGCCCAGACAGAGATATCATAACTTTTTCTGACAAGAAGATACAGTTTCGAGGCCGACCACAGCCAACTAATTTACACACAGGCACTAAAGTAATGATTGATGGAAGGGAGGCCGGGTGAAGCTTGGGGCATCCTGCACCTGGCTGACCATTCTGCGTGCTGCTAACTAAAGTGGAGATTTATGCATGGGGTTGAAGCCAACCCAATCACAATGGACCAAATAATCTAGGGTCCTATAGATAATAGAACCAATGGGACGTCATACTCTTAGTGACGTCTACAAGAGTAATGTTAGAAGGAAGGGCTTAGAAGCCCACCTGATAGTGGGTATCCAATCCCCTCACTCCATTACCATATACAGATATAGTTCCTATAGTAAAGTTACCTTTTCCCAACCAATAGAATTGCATATTAACTTTTGTGTGTTACACATCAATGATGACGAGTTTTGGGTATAAATGTTACTGTTTGTATGAAGTTCTTGGGAGTTGAAGCGAGCCTGCTATCACATCACTGTTGATTTCCATTTTTCCCTGTTTTTTGTACTTGTCATTAAACTGACTCCCCTTTGCCAAACCATTGAGTTGTCCTTATTTATTGGTGTTGGAGTAAGAAAACCTGCACCCCATCCATCTCAAGGTGCAGTTATCTTGTCTTGAAGTACTGCAGAGCAAACCCTGACTCTATGGGCCGGCCGGGGGTCTCTAAAGTACACTAGGAGCGGGGGAATTACATATCCTCATAATTATCATTCTCTTTTTTATTTGTATTTATGATGTGAGATGGAGGCAAAATGCCACAGTGTCATTCCTAGTGATAGTCATTCAACTGACATAAATGTATAGTTAAACCATTTTAACTGACTTAAGAATGTAGATCATCATTCAATTAAATTGCTAGAAAATAGCAGTAGTTGGTAAGGACTGTGTGAGATTTTTGGAGTGGCATTAAAGCGACGTATTAACTTCAAATATAATTAATATACTATGGCACAAGTTACAAAGACTTAACTACTAAAATATATTCTAAAATTTGTTGGAACTATTTTATTCACACATTTGCACTTTCTTTTTTATGAGACATTGTATATCCTGTGTGAAGGCATCATCAAGCAAGGCTCAGAAAGCAGACAAAGTTAAAAACAAGATGGTTTATTAAATCAAATGTCAGGATGGTCCAAGGCTTAACTTTCCCAATGCTAAGGTGGGGTTTCCCTACCTGAACGAAACTAAGGAAAGTCTGAATCAGAAAGTTCAACTTAAAAGTCTGTCTGCGTCCGAAATGTATCCTTGCCCTCACAACTAAAGCTAAACCATGTGTAGGGATGTCAATAATAAAAGAATGGTGATCAACAAAGTTCTGAGCTTCTTCCAGCTCCCAGCTTTCTCTTCAGCTTCCCTTCCACAAATTCATGAAAGTTCAACAAATACATGAGGCTCCCATCAGCAAGTTAAAGTCAATACAGTGCCACACAACCCTCAGGGTTCCCTTCCCCAAGCTTAAGGCAACACAGTACAAAGAAAAAAGTGTCTTGAGGCTCTGTCCTCAAGACAACATGGCAGTTCATCAAATCTCAGGGTACCCTTCCCCAAGACTTCAACGTAGCAACTTATACTGTGCTCAGTCTTTCAATGTTTAACACAACTCCAGATCAACTTTACACTCCTTCTGGATTGCATTAACAGGCTCATTGTGCTCCTTTGTGGTTTGCTTCACACTGTCTTTAACTTTCACAATTGATGGTTCCCTGGTCTAGGCGCATCTGTCAGACCACACGGTCCACCCATCACAGGTTGTGCAACCATGCACCTTAGCCTCTTCAGCCTACACAGGTTCTTCTGTAACTGCCCTGTGTACAGATTCACATTCACTTAGCTTCTTCTTATCTTGGATTTATATTCAGTTTCACACGTTCTTGGCTTCTCCTGATCAGCCGCTTTGCCACAATGTATCACACATCTTATGCCCGTCTTGGGCCTTGCCTCGCTGTATTTATACACAAAGTTCACTTTGCAGTGGACTTCGTTTATTGCCCACATTTTTGTCATGCTTTTTCACATTTGCGTTTGTATTTCATATGTTGCTTTCAAATGGCTGCTTTCCCATTTAATTTTAATTACAGCGTAGCTTTGCTCTCAAAGTTTTTCATGCAGTTCGGTATTCAATATCACAAAATTTTCATTCAGTTTGGTATTAAAAATTCATGCTTTTTCCATCATTATTTGCTTTGCTGCTCAATTTCGAGGCCACCCGTAATGTTGGGTTCATTCCCACTCTGTGCATGCTTTTCGGCTCACTGAGCATTCATTCTGCTTACATCCAGCCCCTCGAGTGCCCTGGTCTCCGGTGGTCCTGTAGGGTAGCTATGCTGGACTCCTTCTGCTCCCTCTTCCGGCTTTCTTTTGCCCCGCTCGCACATTTGATGGATCGCTGGCAGCGCTACTCTGCTTCCACGGACGCTGTCTGCAGTTTCCTTTTGTTTTCCTTGTTCGCAGTTACAGATGCATTTCCGGGACCACTGAGGCTCCCGCAACTGAGGAATTCCAATGGCCCAACTTCTCCTGGGCTCTACAGACCTCCGGGGTTTTCTGGAGTCCTGGCATCTCTGCAGGACCCACCACGGCTGCCTCTTCAAGAGTAGGGTCCCCTCTGGTCTCTCCCTTACATGCCTCCATGTTGGTCTCTTTGCTGCTCTCTTGGTCTCTTCTTATACACCTGCAATCACTTGACAGGTTGCAGGTGTGAGCACTTAATTGAACTTGCCTGACTATAGTTAAAGGGACATGCCTGACCTTGACAGTACTCTGCAGGCATCTTCCTCGTCCCAGTACTAGAGTGGTGAAAGGAGTTATTGGTGTTCACTACTCCTAGTCGCCTCTTCCTCGTCTCAGTACTGTCATGGGAAATATGTGGGGAAATGAGGAGAGCTGTTTGACAATAACCCATGAAGGTCTGGGGAGGGTTAGACTTTTTTTCAAAAATGAAAGGGGGATACCATGTCTCGCCTGTGGGTACCCCACTCCCAATCCCCAAGGACCCTCCACCCAGGTGATACTCCCTGGCTTCTCCACCTCCAGTATCAGGATCCAAAAGCAATGGTCTTTGCCTGGCCACCTAAGAAAAGGATCCCATGGAAGAAGGAGTGAGGATACCCTTAGGATTCTCACACCTGGAGTGTGCTGTTTGTTAAGATAGTTGCTCCAAAAATGGTCTGCTGATATATTTATTTTACTGTTTATTATTTCTTTTTCTTGGTTACTTAAACAGCAATCTTTGTTTGTGACCATTTCTTGAAAGGCTTGAATTAAACATGTTATAATGGTAATTTCTGAAACAATATGTTTTAACACAGTTCATTAGCACATAGTTTTAGTAAAAGCACTTGTGATTTTTTCAGCCACTTGAGGTTCGACCTATTCATTTCAAACGAATTAACGTAAGATATTTAATTTCGGTCACTCAAGTTAAATCCTATTCTTGCCTAACCTGCTCTGATACGGAAGGTACATGCTTTATGGTCAAATGTCTAACTGGTGTGGCGACAAGGAATGAAGAGACTGACCAATTGGATCAATAATGGTTGCTACAGACTTCTATTAAATCCAAACAAAACCTATCTCTGCCTAACTCAGAGGGGGTTTTCCTACCTAAATTAAAGAAACTAGGGTGCTCGTCAGGATGCCTGTGTGAGTCAAACCAAAAATGCACGTCCTGGTCACAAAGGCTCCTGTTCTATCCTTTCACTACAACAAAACACCATAAAGTCCAGATACTGTTCGTAATCCAGGAGAATGACTTCCTTCTCCTGGATGTAAAGCGTCCAAACGCCTTTCAGGTTATTCAAACAAAAGTACCACAAAAACTCTGGGTTCTTTGTAACCCAATGGAAAAATAAACAGTTGCGTAGAGTTCTCGTGGAGCTAGGAGAAATACTCCATTCTCCTAGTTGGTTCCCCAATGTCTCTCACAGTTCCTAATACGATTTGCTGCTCCCTTTTGGAGGTTCTCACAATCTCTCAGCTTTTGTATAACTCTTGCTGGGCCCCACTGGGAGGATGAAGATGTTCTCCGTAGTCCCTTCTGACTCCCCAGCACCAAACTCCTGTGGAACTAGGCTAGGAACTACATCAGAAATTGGTTTACGATTTTCTCTCCTCCTTTCTAGTTTACAGTCTCAAAGTGTTTTCGATTTTCTTGCTGTTTGAAGCTTAGAAGGAAATGAAAATGCTAACAGTTTTCTTCTTATCTCTGTGGAAGGCAAGTTTAAGGTCACAAGCTGAAAAGACAGCACTCTTGGAAGGATCTGGTGTTGACCAATTGGCAGTGAGTAACAGTGGTATCGACAGAAGATAATTGGGTTTGGCTCGATTGACCAGCCCTAGATGCTTCTGGGGTGTGTACAGTGTATATCTCCTTTGGCAAGGGTTTTTCCCAGCCACTCAAACCATCCCTGGGCTCCAACCCTTTTAGGCTGCTTTTGCGATACATTCCAGGGTCGATAAAATAACCCGCTTTCATGATGTTACAGGATGTTGGGTTTTCGGTACACTGATACCGAATCTTCTAAACCGCTGGGGTTGGTGTTCTCAGTTCATATATTATTCACTATTCACAACTGTTGCCTTACCTTTCATGAACTGTCTAAAGAGTTTCTTAAACCGCTCGTCCACTCCCTCCTGGTCTTTCATTAACGGGAAGCGGTCCAGGGTCTCGACATTCCTACCCTGTACAGAGCATCCAGCCACCACCTTTCCGGATACTGTTCAGGCCTGTATAAGTAGCTGTGCAAACAGATAGGGTTAGCGGTTTCGGCGCAGTTGTTGGACCTCCCCGTCCACCCACTACAGGTCACGCCACCATGACCCAACTTCCCTCCTTCTGTGGGGCTGACTCTCGGCCACCTGGTAGGATGCTTTCCCTGCATCTTATGAACAACGTACTTCTGGTCAACCGGGGTGTTCTGTCCCTCCTTCTCTTGTTCAGCTTGTCTCTCACCCACCGACCACATTCTTTCATATGTATAGCGTTTGGCGTTCTGCATCCATCTGGGATGCTTATTCCCTTCTTCGTTTCTGCTTTTTCCATGGCCAACACCATGTCGACCTGCAAGACGTCCTTGTGCGTTCCCTGGAAACACACCCTCCACGTCTCTTGCTCAAGCTTTTAGGGCCTGCCTTCGGTGTTCTTTCGGCTCCGCTCTCTCTCTGATTTGCAACTTTTCTCTTCACCTCGATTGCTCTCTCTGGTATACTTCTTGGTAACATTCCACCTTTGTTTGTTTTCTAAAGCCCTGATATAGCAGGGTTCTCCCTGACAAAACATAGATTCCATTGAATACAGCTGCTCTAGTGTTTTTCCCAGTCACTTTCAGTGTTCTCAGGAGCTTCTCAGTACTGTAAGGAACTCATAGTGGCAACAGTAAAGACAGGAACAAGTGATCACTGTCAAAGATGTTTATTGAACTTTATAATGGGTGAGATAAACGCCTAATCTAAACCTAAATCTAAGCAAGCAAGCTACGACCATCAAATAATAATAAGGCAGTCCTTGTGGCGTCTTGTCAAATAAAAAAAGGCCTATATAAAAAAAAATACTATTGCCAATCCTTACTACTAGTTACAAAAAAAAGAGTGTGGGATAATGTCCACCAGAAAAGAAAGAAGTGTTCACTAAATAATAAGTCAGGATGGTATGGCTGGGTCTCCCTTCCCTACATTTGAAGCACGGGACAAGGCGAGACTCGAGCACAGCACACTCCTGGGCCTCGACAGCACGAGGTTCACAGTTCAGTTCAACAATATCAAAGCCCCTTCAGAGGCTGAGTCTCTTTCCTGCAAACGTCTTTTGCCTTAGAAGGTTTGCTGATTAGAAGTCACAAACAAACAAAGGTTCTCTCAGTGGTCTTGCACCTTGGGCGCTTGTTCTTTGCCCCGATTCCACACTGACAAACATACAAATTATCTCTCTGTGTTCTTGCACGTTGGGCGATTGCTCTTCGCTCCTAGGATCTCCCTCTGCCGGGCTTGGATCCTTCTTGCAACCTGGGCCTCCCTGTGTCGGGTTCACTACGGTCTTTCACTCTTAAACTCAACACAAGATTCTCGGGTGTGCCAGACTTCGCTCAGATTCACAGGCAGCCCTCCGCCGGGTTCACAATTGTCTATTTCCTAGTTCACTTTAGTTTCAACACAATGCAGGATTCACTCTTCTAAGCTTTCCCTTTGGCATCCCTTTGTCGGGTTCACATAGCCATCTTTAACACAGTTCATGATTAGCTCCTCTTATCAGAAAGCGGGGTTTATTTCTCTTCAGCTTTCTTCCGGAATTCCTCTGTCGGGTTCACATTTGCCAATTATCACAGTTCACAATTGTAGTGGAAAGCAACGTTCCCTTCCCCTAGTTTTCCTCTAGCAACGGGTCAGAGACTTTCGATTGTACAAGGGTTTTGAAGTGACCCTTGTAGGATGCCTCACGCTACCCTTTCCTAGGGCCTTCTGGTTGTTGTAGTTTCAAAAACAGGTGCCTGTCAGAGCCTTTCCCATGAGCGCCCATGTGGCGCCCGACCCCTCTGCTCCTGGACCTCAACTGGGCTTTCTTTAAAGTTCAAACATACACACACGTCCTTTCTCGAGTACCTCAAGGGCCTCCCTTAGCCGGGCTGAGACCCCTTTTTTAAAGTTCAACAAGAATGCTTCCCTCTGCCGGCCTCGAGCCTTCTTTAAAAGTTCAGAATAAAAAAAAAAAAAACATGTTTGCAATTTCTGGTTTCAGAATGCACTGGTCTAATATTGCTCCTACTTCATTGCTCCCCGAAATGGCATTTTATGTCATTGGGAGTTGTAGGAACCAAAAGGGGATATTAGTGGGAGGTCAGAGTCTCTCCCTTTGCCCCTCAGAGATCTGGGTTCGCCTGGCTGGCCCAGGGGAGGAGTTTAACTGTTGGTAGCACCAGGCAACCCCAGCTGCCCCTGGTCTTGCCTTCTGAGAGTGGTTTCCTCCTCCACAATGCAATGTCTTCTCTGGTAGCAGGGCCAGTGTTTTTCTTCTCCTCCTCCAGGGGTCTCCCAGGGTCTCTGCAGCTCACTAGGGCTCTGTCCTTCTCTACAGTACCTTCCAGCATCCACGACTCGCTCCTTGGTGTGCTTGGTTCTGTGGTAGGGATCCTCTGCCAGACTCAACCGTTTAGCCTCCCTCCTCTGCTCCCAAGAGCAACTGAACTTTCCTCACCAGCAGCTTCCCTTCATACACCTGGTTGATGTTAATCGGTAGTAGGTGTGTGATTGGGGTTGGGTCTGCCTGACCTAGCCTGACTTCATTAAGGGGACAGCCTGCTGTCAGAGTGTTGTAGTCTGTCTTCTGTGTCTTAGTGGGTTTTTCACTGATAATCTTCACCCCTCCAGATTGCCTCTTCTTCTTACCCAGTATTATGCGAAAAGGGGGGTGGCAGATGTTATGTGTTGAAAAATACCCCAAAAAGACAGAGGGGTTGTGTGGTTGTGGATAATGGTTGAGAGGAGGACACCGTCTCTCGCCTAGAGTATTCCCATGAGAATGACCCCAGACTCCCCTACCCGGGTGATCCTCCCGCACTGGTCCACCCCCCAGGGTCTGGATCCAAAGGTGATGGCTGTGCCCTGGCCACCCGAAAAGAGGATTCTCGGGGTCCAAATGGGAGAATACCTCTAGGTTTCTCACAGTACCTAAACCGTCAGGGTAGTTCAATGTTTCACAGTAACATGGTTTTAGACATGAGTTTAGACTAAGAAGTTTCAGGTCCTACCGTCCCTCCCAATTGCGACTTCATTTTCAGAAGAGGAGTCCCTCTCCATGAGATCCTCACGCTTATTACCATCCCTAGGGGGACTATTGGTTAGCAGCCTCAGCTCCCTAGCCTCATGGAGACAGGTTCTCCCGTGGGGAGAAGTGACACTATTTGAAGGATTGTCACATTTGCAAACATGTTTTTCGGCACTAGGCATGGATATACTTACCAGCACAAACCTCTAATCATCCGAACTTCAGGTGATTCAACCAGGTCGAACCGCGGACGCACATTTGAAAAGTTTGACCACACAACTTAAAGAGGAACACATGACTAGAGTGTCTGTTGATGCTCATGCAGCTGTCAGAGTGGCAGGAGGTTAATGCCAGAGGCAGACTTAGGAAAGTTAGAAAAACGTTTTTTAAAAAACTGCAGTGCTTTAGAGAAGCTCTGCAGATAATGAGCACATGGGTACCAAGTCAGGGAGTTATATTTAGGGTTAGTTGTGCGTACACATTGATCTGTGATTCATTCCGTGATTTGAAGTGGGTGAACAAAACAAGATCCAAGGAGGTGGGTGACACACCAGTCAGTGTCAGTCTCTTGAAGCGAGTGGATGAGGCGCGTGCCTTTGGGTTTCCATTCAGTTGCATGTACTATATCAGGGGCAGAAGTGGGAGATGTGCAAATATTATCTACTAAAGAACAAGGAAGAATAAAACATGGAGAGGATGAGCAGATGAAGGTGCATCAAGTTGGGCAATGTAGCATTCCAGCCATGTGCAGGTTTTCATCTCAAGGAACTCTCCGGCTCGTGTGCTCACAAGGTGCTGTCACGGAAGAGAACGTTGTGACCAGATTGAAGGAAAACATCTTTCCACTGAGCCAAGTCTGGTGGGGCTCATATTACATCCCTGTTACTTTCTGTTGATCCAACAATAAAAATACATATATATATATATATAATTCCTGCATTGCGTGTGTCTAGCTGCTTCCATATACGTCAATTCTGTTTGGTTGCAATTGATTTACTAACCAGGTGGGTGGAGGTACTGATCGAGCCATGTATTACCACTAAGACAGTCACTGATTTTCTTTCAGAGATTTGTGGTAGAGAGGGTTTTCCAAGTAGCATTATGACAGACAATGGCACTCAGTTACATTCCAAAGAGATGGAGGATTTTTGTATAAAGAACTCAATTGGGCATAAAAAGAGTGCCATTTATCATCCCCAGTCAAATGGAAGTGTTGAACGCCTTAATAAGGTACTCAAAGAAATGATTTGATGGGCTTCGTCGAATGGATTAGATTGGGAGAAAGCAGTGAGAGACGAGATAATTGCTCATCGTTTCAATCCACACTCTACAACCGGTCTATCTCCATTTGAACTGAGCAGGGGACGTAAGGCTTACACCAAATTGTTGCCTTCGTGGATGAGTAAGAGAACAGATGTAGAGACAGATTTTTGGTCTGTGTGTGGAAGGATTAGGAGTATCCAATTGAAGAACAAGTCTGCTCATAACAGACTTTTAACCGCAATGAAAAAATGTGCGATTCCGTCAGTGGGGGAATTTGTGAGAATTAAGCTTCCACCAGCCCTGAGGAAGGGTCCGTGTAAGTGGTCCCGACCAGTAAAGGTTGTTGAAGTATTCAAGCATGCTATCAGAATAGAAGATGGTAGGATATGGAATATGGAGAGAGCATGTTTAGTCTGTGCATGTGGTGACAGGACTGTTGTTGAGAGAGCAGATGCTGATGTTTCTAATAAGAGAGGGAGTGTGAGGAGTATGGAAAGAAAGAGAAAAGTATTGGATGTTTCCTTGCCAAGTGTCATTTCAGACATACCTCGCCTGTCAAGCTGGGGTAGAGTCAGACGTAGACCTCGCTACATGGAAGATTTCGTGTGAATTGAATTTTCTGTGTAAAGTCTTAATTTTCAAGGAAGTTTCCGCGTGAAGTTAAATTTTTTGTAAATACTTATTTTTCTTTTGTGTGTAAAAATGTGTCGCAAAGGAAGGGAGATGTGTAGCATTCCAGCCATGTGCAGGTTTTCATCACATGGAACTCTCCGGCTCGTGTGCTCACAAGGTGCTGTCACGGAAGAGAACGTTGTGACCAGGATGAAGGAAAACATCTTTCCACTGAGCCGAGTCCGCAGGGGCTCATATTACATCCCTGTTACTTTCTGTTGATCCAGCAATAAATATACATATATATATATATATATACAATTCCTGCATCGCGTGTCTAGCTGCTTCCATATACATTACAGGCAATAATGATGATGACAAGATGGTTGTTGGTCAAGACAAAGATTATGATGCATCAGAGTCCAGGCGGGAACAAACATTTCTGCTGGCAAGCAGCGATAAGGAGTAGGATGAGGAGAATAACACAATTGATGCAGAGACTATAGTAATAATTAAACAATAAAGCCTGCTTTCTGGGTACTTTATTGCTATTAGCAGCCCGGTCTGCTTTCCAAATGCCAATTGTTTTTTTTAAAGTTGAGAAATGATATGGTTCCTGTTTCTCAACTTAAAACTACAAAACAAGGTGACTGCCATGGTCAAGGAAGAAGGGAACTGCATGAAGTCCATTCTCCCTTTACATGATGGCCATTGACTTAGGAGAAGGGAGGAACAGCAGGCGAGAAGATATCACCAAAGGCCACAGGTAAGTGAGGGAGTAGTGTGAGCATCGGGTGGGGTTAGTGGGGGTTGTGATTGGCGGGCAAAAGTGGAGCTTTGCCCCAGGAGGCAAGCTGGTGGCCTCCCGCTGCTCAGTGGGTTTGCAACACAAGGAACACCATGGGGTAAAGCTTGCATTTCAAGTTCCGTGATTAGCTAAGAAGCCCCATGACCCTCCTCTCTGCGATGCTAAAAGAAGCACACGCCCACTTGTGTGTAGCCTCCTTGAGAAACAGCCTTTCTGTCACAGATCAGAATATGCCACCCAGAACACCACCAGCACCACCACTGCCAGCACCATTGTGCCCTGAGCTCAGCCCATGTGCTAGCCCACAACAAAAGTCGAAAGTGTAGCAGTAATTCACACAGAACAAAGAGCAATTGAATGTGGCAGCTATCACACTCTGATGGAAAGTGATATGTTGAGGGAAGGCAGGGACCAACTTAGATACCACATCTATGCAGGGAACCATGCTCAGACATGGGAAGAAGTCAAAAGGTCTTGGGTGCATTCCTCACCATACCATCAGACAAGCAGCGTACCTCCAGCAGTCTGAAGCTGTGTTAGTATTTGTAAGTGGGCCACCAAGCTCCAGCCCCCATGCCCCAGCTGCATATAGCAGAGATCCCTCATTGTGTTAGACCAGTGTTGTCTTGCATTTGAGCGTAACCGAAAATATCAAAACTCCCATGAATACAGCACCTGCTTGATGCCAACCTAGCTATATTTTGGGAAATAGATCTCTTGCCCCACTCTATCATGGGAAAAAAGTAATACTGCTTTAAAGTTACTGGCTGACTTTTTTCTCTTACAAAGCAGTACTGGAAGTATACAACAAGGTTATGGCTGCAGCAGAGCAGGTACTACAGCATTTGTTGGGCAGAAAGTTCATTTCACCATGCACATGAGAACCAGGGGTTACAGCATTGACTACGTAGCAATCACAACACACTGGGTGGCCTTTTCAGCACACTTGGTGTCACTTTCTTCCTCTAACAGCTAAGAAGGGTCCCCGAGTAATTCAAGGGGAAGCAGGTGTATGCAATATGGAACCAGGCAACATTATGCGTTCAAGGGTTTTAGGGCAGAGGCCAAAAGGGATTTGACATATGGGAGAAGATGGAAGAAGTAGTTTGCATCAGTGCTTTGTAGCAGCAGACAATAGATTAAACATCCTAGCAACTTTATGAATTGGCTAGACAATGCATGGCCCGTTCGTGTTCATTTTCATCACCTCTTGGTCACATGCTTTATCCGCAATTGCAAGCCTGTAAAATAAATGGTGGCTGTAACCCTGCTCTCATTTCAGTTGGCTTACCATACAGAAAATGCACGATGCCAACTGCAGGTGTGCTACAAGCTACCAGCGCACAACCTAAAGACCTCAGAGGCCACCTGTTACAAATCTACTTTGCATATGTTGGACAAGCTAAATGAGGAGTGCAACGGCATCCCACATCCCTGCACCACTCACAGCAGAGTTCTAGACAAAGTATTTTTAACACTATTTCAGTAATAGCTGCTGTCCAATGTCTGCTCCATGCTGTGTCCTTCTGAGGAGACCAGCAAGCGGTCACACAAAGCAACCCTGAATGAGGTTCATCTCTAGTGTTCCTGCTTGAGGTCAGCCTGACCAACATGGCGAGGACCTGTGCATTGGAAACTGAGGCTGATGCAGCACAGATGGTGATGGGCCTGTTTTCAACCTTATGCTGTGATCCAAGTGTTGTATTTAAAGGTAACGTTGATTATGTGCTGGCACTCTTTATGGACTCATTTTTCAATGTAGGAATTGCCACTTTTTATCCACAGGTTTCAGAGAAGGAGGCCTCATAGCAAGCATAATAAAGAGGAAACACAGTACAAACGTGCAAGGATGCTTTGCTGTGGTGCTTGCGACATCAATTGGAGAAAGAATGCAAGCAGTAAACCACACCAAAAATAGATTTAGATAAAAACACACACACTAAAATACTATTTGACATGACTCTATGTCGGACCTGTGCACTGATCCGAAGACAAAACAGGGAGTACATTAAAACAATCATTACATAAAAAACAATGCATTCTAAACACATCTACTTGAGGATCTTCCTCTCTCATTCCTGACTGTCTGTCTGTCTGCTAACCAGGATTGGTGCGCTGCTACCAATCTTTGCCTTAATCCAGTAAGACTGAGATCCTTCTCATTGAGACCCCAGCTCTCTCCTTCCCTCCTACACTCTGGCCGCCCTCCATGGGCCGTTCCCCTCACCCTCCTGTGAGGCCAAAAACCTTGGTGTCATCTCGACTCCTCTCTCTCCTTCTCTCCTCACACCACAGACCTTGCTGAGGAGGCCCACTTTCAGCTGCACCTCCTCAGAGGCATTCTACATTTCCACAACCTCCACCAGAAACTCAATGTCTCCAGAGCTCTGATCCTCTCCAGGCAGGACTACTGTAACAGCTTCTTCCTCAACCTACCTAAATCCTCCTTTTGGCCCCTTCAACTAATCCAAAATAGGACTGCAAGACTTCCCCTTAGCCTCAAGCCCAGGGACCGCATCTCTCCAGCCCTAAAATCTCTCCACAGGCTTCCGGTTACTGTGAGGATCAAGTTTAAAACCCTCTGCATCATCCACAAGGCTTTCTGAGGCCTGGGAGCCCGCTACATGCAACTCTCCTTCCCTAAATACCTCCCTGCTAGAGCCCTTCGGCCTTCTAGCGCCAGCTCTCGGCAGATCAGGCACATCTCCAAGCAGAGAGTAGGGCGTAGATCTCGGTACTCTGCAGGTGCCTCCCTCTGGAATGGCCTCCCTGCCCCTCTCAGACTTCAGCCAGATCTCCTTAAGTTCCAGAAGCTTCTCAAGAACCTCATTTTTGCTTCCTCCTTCCCTCTCCCCATCCCTTGTGAATGTCCCTCTCTGCCTCTTGACTGGCTGCCTGGTTCTTTCAGATTCTTACAGGGCACCAGGCCCTCCTTGACCGGTCTACCCCTGCAGTTGGTCTTCTGCGACCCCCCCGCCCTCCTCCAAACCTGCTGAAGAGGAAAAACCCGTACATACCTTCCCTCCCAATGGACCCCCCAACCAGAAGAAGTATCCACGACAAAACGACCATCGATTGTATGAGTTTGCACCGATCCCCACTGCTCCCACCATCGGAACGCACCACAAAAGATACCTGGCCAGCCGACCATACAACCCTGCGGTGGTACGAACCGTACCCAAAATATCTGTGGAGAGGCAAGACTGAGCTGGAGACTACATGGACATAATCGACTAACAACACCACAAAAGCCATGCTGCAAGTCATTAGAGACACCATGACGACATAGCTACGTTAGACAGGAAGCACACATGTACTCCGCACACTGGGGACATTCACACACCAACCTACACGAAGAATACATGCGTACAGTTCTATGAGATAGAGAACAGTAACATATACATACTGTCTGCACGTTTATTATTTTGCCACTTCGGCCGCTACAGCTCCACAGAAATGCAAGATGCCAGAAGAGATTGTGCACATGCTTGCAGAAGCTATTTGCTATTAACCCTATGGAAGGACAGGAGCACTTGAGGAACCTGACCGACCATGTCTCATTTTAACCTATGGGCATTATGCAGAACACTTATTCAGAGCCAGAGTAGGCCTTAGGAAAACCCAGCAAGCCAAGATCATCTCACATAAACCCAAAGCAGTGAGATGCTGTGCAAGCAGAATCACCACGGCAGACTCAACGGCAGCCAAGGCCATGATGTTACAAACGACATTCCACACACACCGAGCCAAGGTGATACCGGCCCCAGCAGGGGCTCGTCCATGCAAAATACCAAACAAATCGAAGTAATTCAGCCTCACACACGGTGGCCTCACACGTGACTCAGCCAAAGCTGATGTTATGCCAAGACCTGCACGCTGGGAAAGCACAGCAGCCTCACACTTAAGCCCGAACCTGCAACAAATCACAACATATCACCAACAATATACGCTGGGAATGGAGCGCTCTCATGGCAGTAGTATACCCACACCATTGTTACTCACTGTCACATAGTCACACATTGTTGATACACATTATCTATGACCAGGTATCTTGCGGGTTGGGAACAAAGTTTGTCCCAGGCTTGGGGGCCCGCAGCCTGGCCAATCAGAACACTGTGGCGGGAGCCACCAGCCAATCACCGGGAGGGCTAATGTAACACTTCCAGAGTAACCATTTTTAGGGATGATCCAAGCACACCACCTGACCCAGCGGCCTCCACTAGTATTGTGCACTATATGTCCCCATACTGCACCTACCACTCAGGGAGCCAAACCTGTGTGGTGTTAGGTTAGGGGACACAACTCGCAGAGTGACGCAAAGAGCAACGTCATTTTCCTACAAAACTGGCCTGCGAACCAGAATATTTGTGATTTGCCTGGAGTACTCCATGTCGATGATCTCTGTATTTGTGCTAATAAACTGCAGAAATGCTTGCTCCGTGTGTGGACCGTAAACCGGATGGCCGCGGATCCCAGGTGCGACTCTGCTGGCCCCGGAATTACCCTAACACTGCACTTGCCCTTTCAGGCTCCCTCGCCCTGCACTAGCCTGACAGGGTCTGCATCCCCCTGCCTCATTCCTCTCACTTAACATGTGGACCTTCTGCCCCCTGCACTCTTTTCTTTCCACTGGCTCTGTCCACCTGGCTTCCCCTATCACTTGCTTAACCCATCAGTGCTTTTCCTCCTCCACCCTCCCCCGCACTTCTGTTAACTGCACTGGCACGATCCGAATAACACAAGGGCTAGTAGGGCAGTTTTTGTCATCCCTGCCCCCCCTCCCCTTGTCTTGTTGCGCCCTGGAATACATTGTGTATGGGGCATAACAAATACCCAATAAACAAATAAATAACCCAGCATTGAATGACAAGGAGCCACCAAGTGGCGAAATGATAAAATGCGTCTTGGAAGTGCATCACAGATAAATTGGGGTCAAAATGGTGACGAAATAAGGCTGCAAGATGGACGATTAAGCCGATTAAAAAAATAACAGCGATATGTTGAAATCTCGTTCTCAAGTACAGTTTTGATACAAGATCTTTATCTAGACCTAAAATGTTACATAATGGTGATGGCGTAGGGGAAGGATTCAATGTAAAAAAAAAAGAAATGATGTTAAAACGCCAATATATTTGCATTGCACCTTAAGGCTGAAGACAACAGTTCCTACACTCACTAGATGGAACTTAAGCTGCTTTCAGACTTTAATACTCCCTCCTCCCGTTCCTTTGCTGTATCTATGGTGTTCCTCAAGGCTCTGTACTTGGTCCTTTCCTTTTCTCTCTTTACACCTCTCTCATTGCCCCTGTCATCTCCTCGTTTGGCATTTTCCACCACTTCTATGCTGACGATATTCAACTCTTTCTTTCTTTCTCCTCCTCACCTTACCTCCAACTTAAGCTCTCCTCCTGCCTCAATGCTATCAAGAACTGGATGTCCTCCCGCTTTCTCTCTCTTAACACCGATAAAACCGAAGTCCTTTTCTTCCCCTCTAATTCTCTTACCCCCCCTCCCCTCCTCCTTTCATTCACTTTCCTACCTCCAATCTCCCTATCTCCCCCCAAGCTCGTAATCTAGGTGTTCTTTTTGACTCCTCTCTCACCTTCTCACAACACATTTCACTCACCTCCTGCACCTGCCGATACCACCTCTTCAATATACGCAAAATCCGTTCCTCCCTCACATTCCACGCCACCAAACTCATAATTTCCTCTCTCATCTTTTCCCGCCTCTTCTACTGCTCTTCTCTAATCTTCAGACTTCCTGCATCTCAGTTTGCCCCTCTTAAATCCATATACCACTCTGCTGTCCATACCCTTTGTCTCCTTACCTCCTGTGACTCCATCTCTTCCTCGCTCTCTCACCTTGGCTGGCTACCTTTCCACTTGCAGCTAAAATTCTACTTTCTCTGCCTTGTCTTCAAATCCCTCCACGGTCTTGCTCCTCCTTATCTCTCCTCCCTTCTCTCCTTCTACTCCCCCTCCCGCTCCCTTCGCTCCGCTGACCATTTCCTTCTCACTGTACCTCCTTCCCCTTGCGCTTCCTCCCGTTTCCACTCATTCCAACTCCTTGCACCTCTGCATTGGAACTCGCTCCCTCTTACAATCCGCTCTACCACTTCCCTTAAATCCCTCCTCCTCCATTCTCCTCCTTGAAAACTTCCCCTCTGCCCTCTCCACTTCCCCTCCACCTCCCCTTTTTTCCTTCATCTGATTCCTCTCTCCCCTCTCCTACTCCTCTCTCTTCCCCTACCATTTTCCCTCTCCCCTTGCCACCCCCTCAGTTAATTGCTCTTTGCACTGTTTTGTTGAATGATTCAAGATGTAAATGTATCTCCCATTGTTAAGTGTTGTTGTTATTTTGTATTAAGTTGTTCCATTGTACAGCGCCTTGGTGTAAAGCGCTCTATAAATAAATAAATCAATCAATCATTCAATCTCTTTCCCTGCCACATTCCCATCGCCTCTACTCTGCAACAACCATATATCTAATGAATGATTTGTGTTAGATTTAATGTGCGCATATACTGAAATAGCAATTTACCAACTAAGCATGAATCAGCAATACAATAAACGTACCTGTTTTACTCGTCATCATGCTTCCTTCAATAGCTCGGCTTACATTTGATTTACTGCTTGCAACACTTGCTGGCTTGCTACCTTTCTCCGATGTTTTTGTAGTTGCCAAGGCTTCCTCCTCATTCATGGAATCATAAAGGTCCCAGGCAGTGGCCATTACAGCTATAAATATGTAAATAGGAATATGTCAGGGCAATGCATGTCTTCAAGCTTCACAACAATAGCAGTGATAAGCAATGATTTGCTTAAATCATTACTATGTACCAAATGGGCCCTCTTTACTGATAGGTTATGTTACAAAGTGTTTACACTGTGCCAAATCACCACTATAGTAGTGTGGGAGCGCGTAGGATTGTCTGGAAAGAGCAGTGAATATGCCCGCGCTAGGGATGGCCAGACCATAGTCTGCAAAAGAAAAGGAAAAAGGGACGGTAGGACGAGGGAACAGGAAAGAGAATCAAGTAATAGATGATGAGGGAAGGCATAAATAAGTGGGTAAATGGGACAGATAATGTTTGTAAAGGTCGGATGCATGGACCCTCTATAAAGCTCGAGGGTGACAGCTGTGCAGAAGGTTAAAAGTAGAGTTGAAATATGTGTCACCATGTCGCACGTCAGGTTCTGGGCACCAACAATTTGGTGACTGAGTCAGTGCTTAATTTGTATAAAAGAAGTACCGGGGCTCAAATATTTTCTAACACTCCAATGACGCGTCAGGATGGGCAGCTACTTGGTCACTGTTGCCACCACCATGGCCGCTCTCAATGCTGTCAACATATATGGGGTTAAAGCTCCAACTCCCAGCGATTTACAAATACCAAACAACATACTCATTCAACAACATATTCGTTGTATCTTGACATGAGACAAATATGTAAGTGTGTCTTTAAACACTATCATCATTTACATTTTGCTCTGATTCTATAGGTGTCCATTATGTGACTGGCCATTACAATAATAAAGTTGCCAAGACACCACATTATAATCAAACTGAGTCTGAGACAATTAGTGCCAAGGCTGAGCCCTGGCAAACACCCCCAAACATAAAGCACTGCTGAGGAGGCTAGGTTCCACCCCAAGGAAGTACAAATTGGGCACAGGGGTGGTATGGGGGGGAACACCTGGCCACCCTAAGTGGGTTAATTGGAGCAGAACAGTCACAATGCCTCAGTGCAGGCCATTCCTTGGGTCTCGAAATTCCCCAATCCACTAGGGCAGGTCAGTGGCGGAACCAGGGAAGTGGGGGGCAAAGAGGGCACTTGCCCCGTCTGGCACCACCCTGGTCCCCAGTGTGCCCCCCTTTGGCTCCCGCTGGGCCTGGGCTGCTAGGCCGGCCGTGCACACACGCTCGCACGGCACACTGTCTGGTGCTGCAGTCAGCTCTGAGCTGAGCTTCTGAGCCCGGCCCCTTCTCCCTTCCCTTCCCTGGCCTCTGTCAGCCAGCCTGAGCCTGGCCCTGCCAGCCTGGAATGATGATTGATATCATGCAGGCAGCAGCAGTAGTCGATGTAAAATGTAACATCATTGATTGATGTTAGGCGGGGCGGTCAGGTGGCGGTGCCACTGGCGACCAGCGCCCCCAGGCACAGACAGATGCCATAATTGCCTGCTGTGAGGCCTGGCCTTGGGCTAAGGGACCAGGCCTCCAGGGTTTGGAGCGCAGTGCGGGCTGGGGACACGCAAAGAGACACAGGACACTGTTGCTCTCTGGCTAGAGTGGGAACTGCCTTTCGCAGGCATTTCACGCACCTTTATTTACTTGACCAAGTGACACCTGTCACGTGGGCATCACATCCCTTTCCAACTTTGGATGAACAGAATGAACAAACAAATAAACTGTGGTAGCTTCTCAGTCTCATCTGGTATTCTTTCTCGGATACTCCTCCGCCAGCCTTCTTGGCTGCTGAACTGTTCACACGGTTGTAGATGCCATTCAATACGTATCCTTAGAGTTGCGTGGATGGTACTAGCTTCTTCCTGAGTGAGCATCATTCCCCTTGCTCTCAGTGCGTTGTGTGTATTTTGGGCGGGCTCTCGTCTCTCTCCATCGGAGGTGGGGGCCTCTGCGTTGTTTCTTCCCCTTGTATTCCCTCTGGTGCTGTGTTTTCCCTTCGTGTGGGTGGCATTTCCGCAGAATTGTGGTTCTCTCGTGATTCCTCCCATAGGGCCGGGGAGGTCTGCTGGAAGTGAGACACGTTGCGTATCACCGTTTCTCGTCCACGGTGGTGGTTGCTAGGCCATGTTCTTTATGCGTGATGGTCCAAGGGAGGATTCATAGGGGAGTGTCATCTTCCCTTTCTGCGCTCTGTTTCTCACGAGTGCCTTGTCCCCTACTTGCAAGTCGCTTGGCCTTGCATTCCTAGCTCTGTCTTTTTTTTTTGGAATAACTTTTATTGGATTTTGAACAATATAAACGAGACACAAACAATAATCAATAAGACATTCGCGAATATAGATCTAGTGTCTATTCCACCCTTCCCTCCCTCCCCTCCCCCCCCTTACCCAAGACCACGGGACAAGCATCTTTGACCTTCGTATCAGCTTACGAGCCGGGGCTGTTACTCCTGTCTGAGGCACTATCAGGCACTCTGGGGTGAAGCAACGGCACCGTCAGCGTCACCCAACTCTGTAGTTCTCCACTGGAGTCAAGTCTTTGTTCTTGGATTGCCGTTTCCCATGCTCCGGTAGTTCTGTCTTCTTTGGCATTGAGTTCACGTCATCAGCATTCCATCCGATCCAAGTCCACAGGGGGAGGTCTCCATGAGTGGTGTAGAGGCAGGCCTGACTGGATCGGTACACCGAACATTAGGGCTGCCGGGCTGACTTGGGTTGCTGAGTGGGGTGTAAGCTGGTATGTCTGGAGGAATCTGTAGAGTTTGGGTATCCATGGTCGCCCTTTATCTTTAGAAATCCTCACCAATTTGTTTGTGGAGGCCATAAACCATTCAGCATCCCCGTTGGCTTGTGGCCAGTATGGAGTGATGTGGTGGTGCTGTATCCCTAGGTCGTCCACAAATTGTCGGAAGTCACTGCTCGGGAAGGGTGGGCCATTGTCAGTTTTTATGGAGGAGGGGATACGGTGTACTGCGAACATCTTTTCCAGCACGGTGATCATGGATGCTGCGTCTGTCTAGTTGACTTGCTATACTTCAGGGTATCGGGTGTATTCGTCAATAGCTACGAGCAGGTAGGCTTCGTTTGCAATGGTGCAGAAATCAATGCTTATGGCTTCCCAGCGGTGTTCGCTCATGGGGGGACATTTCATGGGCTCAGGGTGTCCTGGCCAGCTTGTCGCTAAGCATGCGGTGCATGATTCTACGAGTGCCATAACCATGCGCTGGATTTGTGGCATCCATACACGGGACTTCAGGAATGCCTGTGTTTTGACAATCCCTTGGTGGCCTACATGTTCCAGTTTGAGGGCTCTTTCCTGAAGGGCGTTGGGCAGTACTATGTGATGGCCCTTGAGAATGAGGCCTTCCAGCGACACAGAGTTCATGGCGTATTCCGAACAATGCTTGGAGCATTTCCTGCTCCTGCGGCATCTTGTGGAAGACTGACGTGAGAAACTTCTTCCACTCTCCTGTCATGATCGCCTTCTTGGTGAGCTGTAGGCAGGGGTCTCTGTCTGTTTCCTCAGCAATTTCGGCGATTTTCATGGCTTCGGGCTTGGCGCAGGCAATGACTTGGCACACATGGTCTTCCGGCTCTTTTGCCGCTTCGTGTTCTGTGGTGTTTGCCGGTCGGCGGTGCTGTGACAGAAAGTCTCCTGGATTGTCGGCTCCTGTGAGGTATTGAACCTCCAGATCGAATTGTTGCAACTGGAGCATCCAGCGTTCGATCCTGGCCAGGGGATGTGGCGCTGAGCCTTTGAAGATGGGGACTAACGGCTTGTGGTCAGTCAGCCCTTTCACGGGGTGTCCCAGGATGTATACGTGGAAGTGCTTGCATCCCCATATGATGACCAGAGCCTCTTTTTCGATATGGGCATAGTTCCGCTCAGTCTGTGAGAGTGCTCTGCTGGTGAATGCGATTAGGAAGATGGTGCCATCTCTGTCAGTCTGGGTGAGCACGGCTCCTAAACCCACTGGGCTGGTGTCCAGCGGTTCTGTTGTTCGTGAGGTGTCAAAAAATGCCATAGTGGCATCACTGGAGAGGGTGTCCTCGATTTTCTTAAAGGCATTTTCTTGTGGTTCTCCCCACTCCCTGGGTGTTTTCATTTTCATAAGTTCCCGCAGCATTGTAGCAATGGTTGCTAAGTCCGGTTGAATCGCCCACAGTATGTTGCCATCCCTAAGAAGCTCCGTACTTCTGTTCTTGTGGTCGGGCCTGTGCATTCTTGATGTCTTCGACTTTCCCGAGGTCAGGGGATACACCCTTCTTGTTGAAGACGTAGCCGAAGAAGCTCAGCATGACCTTCCCAAACTCACACTTCTCCTCATGTAGCGTTAGCCCTGAGTCTTCCAACCATTGCAGGGTTGCTGCGAGCCAATCATTGTGTTCTTCCACGGTCTTACACACTAAGATGTCATCGCTGACATTCGTTACTCCTGGGAGGTCTTGGAGGACTTTGCGCATCTTGTGCTGAAAGACTTCCGCCGCTGAGGATATGCCAAAGTTGAGACGGTGGTACCTCCTCAGTCCCAGATGCAACGAGAACGTCGTGATGTAGCGTGACTCTTTAGATAGGCGGATTTGGTGGTATCCTGAAAGTAGGTCCAGCTTGCTAAAGACCATGGCGCCAGTTAGGTCTACGATCAGCTTGTCTATTGTGGGGGTGATGTGTCTTTCCCTCCCAATTGCCACGTTTGGGAGGCGCATGTCGATGCATATGCGCACCGCTTGAGGTTGCTTTGGCTTTGCCCAGACCACCATTGGCGAGACCCGGGGTGTGGGGCCTTCTTGATTATCCTGAGGTCTTAGCTTGTTTAGTTCCACCTCCACCGCTGCCCTCTTCTGGAACGGAGCTCTCCTGTGTCACACTGCTCTCAGTTTTATCCTAGGGTCAATGTGGAGCTTCACTGACCTTCCCTTGAGGCATCCGATACATTTGAACAGGTTTTTGCACTTTTTTAGCAGGTGGTCAAGGTCCTCTGACTAGACGCCGAAGTTGAATTGGATTAGCTCAAGACGTTTTTCTGTCTGGCAGCTGAGCCGGGTTTCTATCCCAGCATCTACAATGTGAATCCGAGTCTTGCAGCTCTTTCGATGGTGTGTCATGACAGTCCTGAAGTACCCCACTACCGGGAGAGAATTTTTGCAGCCATAGGCATATAGAAGTACTGATCGCCGCAGGAGGGATTTGGGGGCGAGTTTGTCAAACCTGGTGGTCGGCATGACATTTACTGTTGCCCCTGTGTCAATCATCATGGTGACAGGGATGTCATCAGCTTTCACAGTGCAGCAGCGCGATTTGTTCATGTTGGTTTGTCCGCCATGTCTGGGTTTGATAGCTGATATCATGTGTGCTTTTTGCAGCAGTGGGTTTCTGTGTCTGTTGGAGTAGGATAGAGCCAGGGATTGCTCCCTGCTGGACAGTCTGTCGTCACTGCTGTCGCTATCGGTTTCTTCTCCGTCTATTGCTAGGGCCCGACCTTTCCTGTCTTCACGTGCATTTCCCGACTGCCTCTTCTGCCAGCGGTCTCGGGTGGTCTGGATGTGTGTTGCGGTGCCTTGGGTCTCTACTTCTGTTTGTGGTGTATCTTCGGGGTAACTGCTCCCTGGGCTTTCGGGAGCTCCAACACACTGCCATGTAATGGTTTACTTTTCCGCATTTGAGGCACGTGGTACCGTATGCTGGGCATGGTTTGCTTCTATGTTGCTGACCTCCCCACCTTATGCAGTCCTTCTGTCTGGTGGATGGCTGTCCTTGCTGGGGCTTGTGCTGTCGTAGGGCATTCACTGTGAACATGCTGCTGCCTGCGGTGTTTCGGTATCCAGCAGCAGTCAGCTGATTATTTTCTCCATCTCGGGCACGTGTTCGTCGGTCCTTTCTCAAGAGACGCCACTGTCGCTCTCTGGCTAGAGTGGGAACTGCGTTTTGCTGGCTTTTCACGCACCTTAATTTATTTGCCCACATGACCCCTGTCACGTGGACATCACAGCTGCCATAT
The DNA here is from genome assembly GCF_040938575.1 of Ambystoma mexicanum. Classification (NCBI taxonomy): domain Eukaryota; kingdom Metazoa; phylum Chordata; class Amphibia; order Caudata; family Ambystomatidae; genus Ambystoma; species Ambystoma mexicanum. The sequence goes on along the minus strand of NC_090922.1, from coordinate 1,208,947,705 downwards.
ATAGTGCTTGGCAATTTGCATGATTTCAAACCATAACAGGAACAACAGGGTATGCATGGGAAACCCACCATCCGGCTGGGCAACTGTAATTAGGACCCATGTGCCGTGCCTTTAATCTCAATAGTACACTACAAAGCTCAAACAAGATTATTTTAGGCTCACGTTGTAATGCAAGGACTTGTAGGTTTCCATCTGGTGGTATGGGGAAAAAATAAAGCTTCAAAAACATACTCTTTAATTTTGATCATGTTACTATTACCATAGAATGTTATGTGGTGTGGTTTGTTATATCACACACAGTCAGCAGCAGCAATAACGCTTTTGCAAAAAATCCAGGAGGAGACTAGATTATTTGGAAAACAGGAGAATTTGGTTTTGTTTGCAACATTCATTGCTAAAGTTGCTGCTGCTTATTTCTTTAATCAACAATATACCTGGGGCACACACAACGCGGGAGATTTGGAGATCTACAAAAAATGCAAGACTCAAGTCCCAAGCTTGGCTAGAAATTCAGGACCTAAAATCGAAAATTTGTAATATGGCATTCAATCATGGCTCTGTGTCAGCGTGGTCTCAGGAACATATATTGTGCCTCAGTCAGCCTCTTGATATATGGGGGGGCTTAACCTGTGCCAAGTGTAGGTGTACAGGTAGGTTTTCATGCTGTCGCTCCCCAGCTCGGTCCAGTGGTGACTCGACTCTGAAGGAAGACGGCTGATCAGCTGATGCATTGCCTGCAGGGCAGGCAGCCAGCCTTCTGCCATTGCTCATGCAATGAAAATCACACTATGGTGGCAGGAGCGTCAGGTGCGATAATCCACAGTGCTGAGTGCATTGCCTGCAGGGAAGGCTGCAGCCAGCCTGCGCACCTCATGCAATGAAAATCAGACTATGGTGCGATAAAATTACACACTGCCATGCACTAGTCTACTCTGCATTTTCGATTTACCCCGTCCCTGGGCTGGCCCGACCCAGGCCAGACTATCTGGAGCCACGACTGACGCAGCCAGGGCACATTTGCTATAAATGTAGCAAACATCCATGCCTAGCCCAGAAACGAGGGCGTGCCTTGGCACATAGTCGACGTCCACCGGTCCACGGGCATGCACGCATTTCAGTCAGCCAGCCAGAGCCAGCCTGCCAACCTCATGCTGCTCCTGGCCATGGCCCGTGTGCACGTTGTTCACTTCAGAGACACACAGAGTCACCAAGAGTGACTGGCTGCTGTGGGTGCTGACCTGGCCTGCTGCTGAGTGGCTGCTGCCCCCATGTTGGAGTCTGGAGTGGTGTGGACCTGTGCTGTCATCGACACTTGTGCAAGTCTCGTGCCCGCTGCTGCTGGGCTGGCCCTGCTGCGCCGGCACTGTCCTCCAGATTCGGATTGGAATCGAGATGAGTGGAACTACACAACTGACTGGGACTGGCCTGGGAGACATAAATTGACAATTTAAGTAAGTAAGTAGTTGTGTGTTGCGCGTCGTCTAGGCCGCAAGGGTGTGCTGCTGCGCTGTACACCGCTGGATTGGACAGGGACTCTGAGATGAGTCCGACAGGGTGAGGGAGACCGGGAGAGTGTGAATAGCAATAAACAAACTCGAACTCTGGAAGCATGCTTCCATATGCAGCCCGCCTGCCTATGCACTTAACACAGAGAGACAGAAACAATTGCATGCCTTGTTGTTTCTACAAATAGTGTTCGCAAGGCGCAAGCAAGTGTTCTCCAGTAACGGTTATGTCCGGAATATATATAGCGCCATTGAGCAGGTGCGTTAAATTAAAGTGAGAGCTCATTTCTAAAGCTGTATGTGACGCCTGGTGGCTCCAGTCTGAGCACCGAGACATTCCGGCTTCTCTCGGCTTTCTGCGCACCGACCTGCACAATCCAGCCAACATCATTGCATTTGCAATTATGAACTGTTGGTAGCCTGCAGCCGCACAATAAAGTGACCACCCCACGAGGCCAGGTGTAACGTCACTTTTTGCTATCTGTCAGAAAATCCTATCGGTAGGAAAATCTGACAGGAATTGTAATGTCATTTTTTGCTACCTGTCAGAAAATCCTACCAATAGGGAAAAGTGACATGGTAGGAAAATCTGACAGCCTGACCTGTCATTTTTTCCTACCCGTCAGAAAATCCTACCGACAGCAGGCATTGGGTAACCCAACCAGGGGTAGGAAAAAGTGACGGGGTAGGGAAATCTGACAGCCTGACCTGTCATTTTTTCCTACCCGTCAGAAAATCCTACCGACAGCAGGCATTGGGCAACCCACCCAGGGGTAGGAAAAAGTGACGGGGTAGGAAAATCTGAAAGCCTGACCTGTCTTTTTTTCCTACCCGTCAGAAAATCCAACCGAGAGCAGGCATTGGGCAACTCACCCAGGGGTAGGAAAAAGTGACGGGGTAGGAAAATCTGACAGCCTGACCTGTCATTTTTTCCTACCCATCAGAAAATCCTACCGACAGCAGGCATTGGGCAACCCACCCAGGGGTAGGAAAAAGTGACGGGGTAGGAAAATCAGACAGCCTGACCTGTCATTTTTTCCTACCCGTCAGAAAATCCTACCGACAGCAGGCATTGGGCAACCCACCCAGGTGTAGGAAAAAGCAACGGGGTAGGAAAATCTGACAGCCTGACCTGTCATTTGTTCCTACCCGTCAGAAAATCCTACCGAGAGCAGGCATTGGGCAACCCACCCAGGGGTAGGAAAAAGCGATGGGGTAGGAAAATCTGACAGCCTGACCTGTCATTTTTTCCTACCCGTCAGAAAATCCTACCAAGAGCAGGCATTGGGCAACCCACCCAGGGGTAGGAAAAAGTGACGGGGTAGGAAAATCTGACAGCATGTTCTGTCAATTTTTGCTTCCCATCATAAAATCCTACCAATAGCACATTTGACCGTGTAGAAGGAAAGTGGGGGTACATTTCAATGGGTAGGCACATTTGACAGGCTGTGCAGGGGTAGGAAAATGTGACAGGGTAGGAAAATATGACCGCATGTAATGTCATTTTTTTCCACCCGTCAGAAAATCCTACCGATAACACATTTTGACATCACATAGGTTAGAAATCCTTGTAGCTGGTTGGTGCGGCCCTATACTTAGGCGGCCTGGTCCACTGGGGATGCTAGGCCATTGGTCCCAGCTTCACCTGCTCCTCTTCTTCCACATTGGATTCTTCTTCATACGCCATCAAGCGCAAAGCTCATAATTGGTCATTACTATAAGAATTCACTAGATCTCCTATTTGTGGCCTAATGTGCACCTGGTACTGCAGACATGAGAGCAGAGGCTACTTTTGAGGTCACGATAACTCCAAACCTGTGCTTGATCCCAGACCGTCAGCGCTGGTCTGGTTCTTCCCACCCTGAGCTTAAATGTGTTACTTTCCTCGCAGCACAACTCACAGGGACAGGGATCCTTGTGATGGATTAGCACATATGGCCCTTGGTCTGGGGTTGACCGGTACACTGGGGTCTTGGGATAGGGCATCTGGGCACTATAACTTAGGGTTTGGACTGGTGAAAGTCGGAGGCTTGTACCCTCTTTCAGGTGGGATAACTTCTCACAGGGAGCTCTCTGCCCCCATTTGGAATTGCAGGGTGCATTTGTTCTGGCATAAAAGTGTTAATAATATGAAATGCTGAGAGGTTTATGAATCTCTGCAGGTTTGGTCTTTCTAACTGCTGCATTACTACACCCAAATACAATGAAAAGTTGTCTTGTAGCCCTGAAGGCTTTTGTATGGTCGAAGTAATACTTCAAGGCCCTCTTGACGTCTAAAGAATGTAATGCTGATTATTCACAGTATGTAAATCTATGAAAGATCCAATGCTGGAGAAAATCTAAAAAAAAGCATGGGTGAGACAATTTGATAGGGTAGTAAAATATGACAGCAAAGGTCATCATTTTTTCCTACCCATCAGAGACCACTATTTACAGGAAAATGGGGGGACAAGTGAGGAGGGGAAAGGACAACTGCAACAAGTGACAGCTTTGCCTGTGGGATTAAGCTTGCAGTCAACAGGTAAGTATGTGCTCTGAAATGGGCGAGTGCTAAATAAAGAAAAGGGGAAAGAGGGGCAGGGGTGGCAAGGGAGGGAGGGGAGTTACGAGTTAGAGATTTAAGCGAGGGGCGGGGTTGGTCAGCTGTTCTGTCTCTGTGCAGCATTATGCTTGCAGACTTCTATAGATCAGCTTCTGTGAATAAGTCGTGGGAGAGGAGAAACAGGTTGCTGTTAACACTATCACTGTGCACAGACTACAGAGCGAAGATGCCGGCGACTGGAACCTCGTACTGGGTTTCTGACACTGAACTCCCCGCTCTGATGCCCATGCTCACAGCTATGCGCTGTCAGGAAACTGGATGAGGAATTAAAGAATGTCTTCACCGGCACAGCTAGGAGGCTAGTGCAGAGCAGTATCCGGACACTGATGTCATCTAGACGGAGCACCTGTAATTAACTCTTACTATATAAAGCACGATGCAGGTGTTTGTCTCCATCACACCCCTTGTGTTGAGTGCTTTTGTCTGGGTATAGTGTTGGGGGTTTGGGGAAGGCTTGTCGGGTGTGATTTTTCAGGTTCAGGCGACGGTGGGGGAGAGGGGTACCTGAAGCAGGGTATGGGTTACATATTTCCTAAAGCTTCTTGTGGAGGGCCAGTTGTGGGTTCTCTGCACCTCTGCTGAAACACCGCCTGGGGACTGGATGGGACCCCAGCACCAAATGCTGCTAACTGAAACAGCTGGGTAGAAATGCTGCTTTCCTCCCATGCATGCGTCATACCCTTGATGTAAATTCCTGCCCTGCCTACCCCTCTGAAAGAATTGCACTAATGCTGAAACCAACGTTACAACTGACAGCACGCTACACATCCCATCTCGCAAAATCAAAGTTATCTGGACAATTTTCAAGACATCCACTTTGAATGTCCCTCCTCACCCCCAGAAACATGGCAGGACGACGAGCCAGGAACGCTCGCAGCCACTCATCTTATTATGGACGAAATCCAAGTGCACCATTTTCTGACACGTACATGGAAAAATATCCCCTTAATCAACGATACAGACCCAATCCAGTGCAAATTCTTACAGGTATAGGGAGACAACAGAGAGCGCGGATGGAAATACCCTAATAGACAGTCTCGATTAAGCACCAAGAAGCCATGATGCTGATGTCATTAGTGACATCACGACATAGCAGCATTAGTCATGAAGCACACTCATACTCCTGCACTGCATCACCCAAACACAAATTTGCATACACGAAGAACAAGCATACACAGCTCTATAGCTAGAGGACGGATACATATACATACTGTCAAAGCTTTTATTATTTTTCTCATTAGACAAATGCAGCAACGCAGAAACGCAAAGCAAGAAGAGATCCTGATCAAGCTTGCAGATGCTTAAAGCAATTACCCCTATGGACTGCAGGAGTATATATGGAGCCTGGTAGAACCAGGTGTGACTAACCCATAGGTTACCTAGCATAACACGGCATGTAGAAATCATATTATAAGTCTAAGTAAAATTACAGAAGGCCTCAAGTTACAGAGCAAGAGACGAGAAGAGCTGATTCAGACTGCACGGAGCACAAAGCAGGCTCACAGCCAAGGTCAGAGATACACGACTGCATTCCAAACTTTGGACAACAAGGGACCAGCTACAGAGAATCGGAATAAATCCTCACAAATGCAAGCGCAAGAGCTTGGCTTTGTTTCCAAGCACGTGGTGCAGCCGAGCCAGACACTGGACATTCACCCGTGGTGGGAAAGCAGACCCGATCCCAGCAAACTCAGACAAGGAAAGCAACGTAGGAGCGCATTCTCACAGGCAAAGGTGGTACACCATAAATTACAATACAGACACATAATCGTTCACATTACCTTGAAGAGGTGCACAGAGAACTGATCGAATCCCAGGCCTGGGGAGATCAGCTCTAACCAATCACAGAATAGAAAATCAGGGGTGGATGGCAAGGGGCAAGAACCAATGGTAAGCCCATTACTCTGCAGCAATTTAAAAGATAGTTTCTTGGGGACGGGACAGGCCAACCCCCTGACATGCAGGGACCAGTAGAATTACCTCAAAAAGGTGCACCGATAGGTATTACCACTCTCAATACCCAATCATTTGTGGTGATAGGTTTTTCAGGGAAGGGCCCAAGGATGACGTAAGATCGCTACAAACTGTAACACACACCATGGAGTACTGAAAAGTACTGGAGACACTTGATTGTTTTGTATGATCCCTGTTGCTTTTTGTAATAAACTGCAGGTTGAACCTGCCGTTGGCTGAGTCCTCCATTTATTCTGGGGAAGGGAGTTGGACCCTTGAGAGTCAGGCGGACCCTCAGACAACCTCTGGCATACCTGCGAAAACTACCCCAACACTCCGTACTCAAGACCCTTTCCGGCTGAAGCACTCCTCCCTTACCTGACAATAATTAACAGCTCCCAGCAGGACACAACTGTTCCTCAGGCAAGTGGTCTTTATAGAATCATAGTTGGCTAGCTAAACCCTGATTAGGTTAATAGCTCTTTGGGGACTTGTAGCCAATTACGAGAGCCGTTCCGTTTGGGCTACGAGTGGAATAGGGGCCCAAGAGTGTTAGGCTGTTTGCCTACAAATGCACCCCAGTCAAAATTGTTGAGTGTAATACCAAGCATTCAAAATATATTTACTGTATACCGGTGTCCAGTCAAAGAATCGAAAACAAAAGGATGGAATACAATAGTTTTGAGTCAAAAGGACCGAAAAAAAGGGTTGAATGCCTTTTTTAAAATGTATTTTTTTTTTGGTTTCCGTATAGCAAAGAAAAGTGTTTTTTACACCAAAAACGGGGATTTGGGGGGGGATCCCCCAAAAAAATCAAACAAATTAAGATTTCACCTTTTATTTTTCGGTCCTTTTGACTCAAAACTATTGTATTTGATCCTTTTGTTTTAGATCCTGTGACCTACAACCTACAATCGGCGCATTTCTTTCCATTTTGTTTTACGCATGGGTAGTAATGTCCCTTAGTGCCATACTGAACGGAGATGTCCCCTTAACAAGGTCCGGCAAAGTCAGGCACTTGAAGTTGATCATGCCTACCTGCAGCTGGTTACTACTCCACAGGAGTATAAAAGGAGTGATCAGCGAAAGCAAGTTGTACAAGTAGAAGGGCGAGTTGGAGTCACAGTCCAGCCGGAGCAGCCAAGAAGGTGAAGAATGGGACGCTGAGACGCTTACCGACTGCAGAGTGAGCCTGCAAGAGGAAACATGGCGAGGGAACTGTGTCTCTAAGGAGCCAGAGTCCAGAGAAGGGAGCCCAAAGACGCTGTGGTCCCTTTTGTGAGCATAAAAAGTTGCTTGTTCCCCCAGGCAGAGAGGTAACAGCTCAGGAGTATCTGAGGGGCAGGAGGTGAGACACTGACCTCTGCCGTAAGAAGTAGAAGCTAACCGAAGCAACAGCATGACCAGTGAGATTCAATCCGAAGAAGCAACCCGGTATGCAAGTGAAAGTTGCTGAATTTCATTGTGTCAATGCCAACGCGTGCAGGCAGCATGTTAATAGAAAATTCTGAGTGAAAGCAAAGCGAAGCAATGAGATGCAGACAATAAGATAGTAAAACCTTGTATAAAAGTCGTTGCGCTGAAGAAAAAGCATTCTCAAATTGAAAAGTATCCATATTACTCGTTGAGATGAATGAAAGGAATTGAGAATGGCTATTAGGCCATTGAGAATTGAGAATCACATCTTAGGCTGCGTGTTCTCCCTCGTATCTTATGTCTCAACTTTCCCTACGCACCGCCTCCCCTTCTTATCTCCCGCCCTGATCATGTGTGTAGTGTCCTTGACGTTTTGTTTTTCTCCCCGATTGTTGGCTCACATTGCATTGCCTGCATTCCTGCTGTGTTTATTCCTTTACTTCTAGGTACCTTTTGTGATTGACTTTGTGTATTGTGTTTCAGGTTTTGTCTCCCCAAGGTTTTTGGCCCACATTGCATTGCCTGCATTCCTGCTGTGTTCATTACTTTACTTCTAGGTTCCTTTGGTTGATGACTTGGTTCGCCCCCCTCGGATTGGTTTTTTGTGCTTCTGTTGCTGTGGTCCATGTTTTGCACCTGATTTTCTGGCTGTTGTTTGCTGTCCACTGTTTACCCCTCCTTCTGTGTCCCTCCCTTCTTTTTGTCCTCGGCCCCTACTTCTCTGTCTCACCTATCTTCTCAAACTATTTTTCTATCAACTATCCCATCTCTCTCAGTAAGTCTGGCAATAAGAAGTTCAAAGGGACATCCAGGTCTCCAACCCAGGCCTCCCTATCGCTGATACCTACACAAGTGCTTCCTCCAGACAGACGCTTAGAGGCATCCTCTTTGTTCCCTCTGCAGGCCTATGGACCCCCACCCCATATGGTCTTGGTTCTGTCTCTTTTTTCCTCTTCTCCCATTAATGATGGGACCCGGTGGGAGTCCCTCCTGGCCCCCTTCCACTTCTCCAAGACCATCATAAATGTCTACATTAATGGCACCATCTAGGTCCAAGGCCCTCAGGCCAACCTCTTCCTTTTTGATAGATGCTTCCTGCACCTTATAAACTTCCTTTCCTCTCCTGCTATCCCTTCTCTGGCTCCTCTGCTGCCTCTTTCCTCTGCCACCTGTACGGCTCCCTCTGCTTCTTCTCTCACCACCATGTTGCCACCTTTAACCGCTACCCTTCTGGCACCCTGTTCCTCCGGCTACCTTGCCGTCTCCACCTTCCTACTCTGCCCTCCTTCGGGCACCTCCAATACTTCCGCAGGACGTACCTCTGACCTGTACAACACCATGGAAGTCATTCAAAGGGGGCAACCTCTCCAAATTGCTACTATTAACTCTTGCTCTGCTGTCAAACACTCCTCTGCCGTCTCCTGGAAGAACTTCATCTGGATGTTCTCGGTCTCACCGAGACGTGGTTCACGTCCAGCTCTGCCACAAGCTTTGACACTCTCCTTCCTGATGGCTACAAGATCCTTTCGGAAACCAGAACCAACCAACCCGGTCGTGGTGTAGCCTTGAACTTCCCGTGTATCCCTGCTTCTTTCATCCCTTTGCAGCACTACTCCTCCTTTGAATGCCTGGTCTGTACCTCAATCTCTCCTGGCCTCTCCCTCACTATGGCCACTATCTACAGGTCAACTGGCCAGGTCGCCCTCTTTGTCTCCGAGTGGTCTGACCTCTCCTCCTCCCTCCTTCCTCCTTCCTCCTTTCCTCTACCTCTCAATGTCTCCTCCTCAGAGACCCTAGCATCCACCTGGATACAACCTGCCCATCTCTCCCTCTCATCCCTCCTCTCTCCTGGAGTGATCACTTTCTCCTTTCCTCCCACCTCTCTCTCTACCCCTCAGGCCAAGCCGACCCCTGCACTGCCACTTACTTTCTCGGTCATCTGCCATGAAGCGTGTGTCGGCGGAGGCTTTCACCGCTACTTTCTCTCTTCCTTCTGCAACTTTGGCTGACTCACATCCTGACACAGCCCTTTCTAACCTTCCTCTCTCTATCACTAACACTATTTATATCCTTGCCCCCGTCATGAGGATCTGCTTGAAGCCCAAATCCAAGTGCAACTCTTGGTACGACTCTGACCCTGTCACCCATAAAAGCAAGTGCAGGGAGGTGGAGAGGAAGTGGATGGCATCAGGCACATCCTCTGACAAACTGGCCTGTTGCCTGCTCCAAAGGCAATACAGACTCTCTGTCCTCGCCAAGAAGAGAGCTCACATCCAAGCCTGCGTCTCAGCAGCATCTAACATCTCGGCCGAACTCTTCAAAATCTGCAAGGAGCTGGCCAATCCTGCTGCAGTCTCTACCTCCCCTGTTCCCTCCCAGGCCCTATGCATGGCCTCGGCTTCTCACTTCATCACTAAAACTCAGGGCATCCTGTCCTCTCGCTCTTCTTCTACCTCCTCCTCCACTCCTGGCCCGTATGTGGCTGTCTCTCCTCCTCCTTTCTCCAACCTTTCCAATTTTCACCCCTGACGATGTTTCTAGACAAGTCCGATCTATGAAAGTCTCGCCAAAGCAGGCTCTACCCTGCTCATCCAGAACCATCAAAGACCACATTGGCACCCTCGCTGTAGCCTTTGGCCATTTCTGCAAACACTCTTTTGCCCCTGGAACTTTTGCCTCCCCCTTAAGCACTCCCTTGTGCACCCTCTTCTAAAGAAGCCCTCTGCCAATCCTTCCTCCCCGGCTAACTATCGGCTGATCTCCATCACTCCTTTTCTGGGCGAACTCTTGAAAAAGCTGGCCATCTCTCAGCTTAATCATCACACTGAATCTGTTGGCTGTCTCCACGACCACCAGTCTGACTTCAGAGCTGCCAGAATCACGGAAACTTCTCTCCTGAACACCCGTGAAGACCTCCTCTCTAACCTTCCTTCTGTCCTCATTCTCCTCAATCTTTCTTCTGCCTTTGAAATGGTCAACCATGCCATCCTGCATCGCCTCAGTGATAACCTGGGTATCACTGATCAGGCCCTGGGAAGGCTTACCTCCTTTCTCACTGACCAACCCTCTTAGGTCCAACCAGGATCCTTCCTCTCTCCTATCTGTGTCTCTCTACTTGTGGTGTTCCCGAGCTGTCTAACCTTTCTTCCTGGCTGTTCACTCCCTGGTACCGCTTGCCGACTGCATCGCTACCTTCTGGTCCAACTTTCAGTGTTATGCGGACAAACATAGATCTGTTGAGAGCGGTTTTAGAAGCTCACCATTTGCTCTCAAGAGTTATGACTTTTGAAAGTCTTCAGGTGGGGCGTGAACCATTTGGGGTACGGTCCTTTGCGTGAGGTTGCAGGGCGTCGGGGGATGAGAGGAATTAGTGATTCTTTAATCCAGGAGTAAAAGGATTCGATGGTTAAAAGTCTACCACAAGTCGGCGTAGTTGGGGGACAGAGTAGCAGGCTTTCGGCTAGGTCAGGGAGTACCCTGACTTTGTTCCAGCATTTGTGATCAAAGGTGAGGGTAGTAGGAGCCGTGGTAGGATGGGCTGGTGTGTGGATAGAGAAAGGGATGGCAGAGTGGTCTGTCCAGATAAGTGGTTTGGGACTGGATGTAGAGACGAGGTCCTAACTGCTGAAGATCGCATCAAGGCTGTGACCACCTGAGTGAGTTGGACCTGTGCTATGACGGGAGAGGTTGAGTGCCTCAAGACTGTCGACCAGGGGTTGGGTGATAGGGTTGTTCAGCACATCAAACCATATATTGAAGTCTCCCAGTAGTGTGAATGTTGGGTGATTTACCTGAATGGTAGTTATTGAGTCACAGAGATTGTTGGCAAAATGTCTGTCATATCCAGGGGGTCTGTATACGAAGCTGTGAGTGAGTGTTGATGCTAGCAAGAGTTTTACTAGAAGGGATTCACAGTTAGCATTGCATGTCTGGGTTTCAGTGAGAGAGATGGAGAAATGCGGTTTGTCGAGAATTGCCACTCTGCCACCTCTGGAAGGACTGTTGTGGGAGATAAGCGAGTAGCCATGGGGAAGGCCTTGTGCGCGACTGGTGCAAAATCGTCAGAGAGCCATGTTTCAGTGATAGAGGTGAGGTCAGGGCTGTCAGAGGATAGGAGGTCAAAGATGCTGTGTCTGTTTTTCGCCACGGAGCGAGCATTGCAAAGGAGGCATGTGATTTCATGAGGTGGAGTGATTTTCTTGATGCTCGTGGCAGGGAGTGTTCGGTCTACATAGGTGCCCTTTGCAATGTTGGGAGTAGTCGGATTAGTCTGGCAAGTTAAGACTGACAGAGGGGTGGTAGTGGGGGTTAGGATGTAGGTACTCTTTTGGGGGAGAGGTGAGTGGGTCAGGTTGATGGGGTGCGGGAAGCATAAGCGGGCAGTGGTAGGTATGTTAGAGAGGTTGGGGGGGATGGAGAGTGGTGCATGTCAGGTGTGTGGGGTCATGCAAGTTGTTTGGGGTTTGAGTCTGGCGGGTGCTAGGGGTTTAGGAGTACTGGGTGAGAGGTCGAGTTCAAGAGGGTGAAGATGGGACGAGGGAAGGGCCTGATGGCAGGGGAGGGGAAGAATGGGAGGTTGAACCGATGAAGAAGTGGTGAGGTATGGCGAGTTGAGGGAGAGGGCTAGTCACCTTTTCTGCGTTTTATGGGTCTGACTGCCGGGGGGTGTGAGAGAGACAGGGTAGGCGGGTCAGAGGGGAAGGAGGATGAGGTGATGATTATAAAAAGGGCATAATGTGCTACTTTAAGAGACGGGAAAGGGTTTGAAGGGGGAGGTTGGTGGGTGGGGGTCGGGAGGGAGCTGAGGGTGGGGGAGACGGTGGTGTGGGAGATTGGGCGAGAGGGTTTCGCAGGTGAAGAGGTGGGGGTTCAGAGTTGTGCGGAGTTTGTGGGGTGCGGTTTGTAAAGGAGGTCCAAGACATGGCCTGCACCCCTTCCCCTAATTTGAGGTACCAGGAACGCGCTTGCCACGGTATGTGACGTATGAAGAGCAAATGAACCTACAAAGGACGGTACCCTATCTGACAGCCATACCAGCCGCTGATACGAAATGTGGAGTACCTACACACGGTCCACAAACAGACCCCAAAAGCCTTAACGGAAGGCCAGTGGAAATGACACAAGGGCCTGAACAGAATCGAGAATGAACAAGAGCAGCTATCGAAGATAACACGCCAGTGCGAGTAACTACGAAATTGAATGGAATAGGCACAGAAAGGAGACAATGTTACCACGCCAGGAAACAGTGTTACGAGACCAGATGGAAGCAGCCGTCCTGTTAACTGTGTGTAAATAGGCTTGAAACGCAAGATGCTAAGAAATCGATATTGCTTGCAATGCTTAGTAGAAGATAGAGCGGCTAGCGCCAACCGTATATCTACCTCAATAAGGCACATTATACAAGTGCAACTCCATTTTGTAAAAGCAGAAAAGGTACCCTGGCGGCCAGAGGCCTGCCAGGCCAAGTTTCGAAACCCAGCCAAAGGCAAGAGAAGGAGCGGGATCGAAACTCAACAAAGAGTGGCTCATGCCTAGGAAATCGAGGTCAAACGGAGAAAGGGAGGAGAGCGTCAGCTTACAAGACACCAACTTCTGTCATTATTCCTGCCTCTCATGTCCCCAGCCCTCCAAGATGTCAGGCTGGAGCCAGGCCACAATCACCTACATGGCCCTCAAGGGCCTCTCCATCCCTCCAAAGGCCCACTTGGATTCAGACTTGGTGCTTGTGGCACCAGACTCGCTCACTCCCATAGGATAACATTGGGGATTGGAATTGTAGTGCATTGATGGGGACAAGAGGGATGCCCCCACATATTTTGGTTCCCAGAACTGCATGTGCAGTCTAGTCTTTTGGGTGTGGTTCAGCCCAGAGACACCTGGGATACCCAGAGACTATTTAAGCCACGCCCAGGCTGAGAAACATGCTTTGTGTTTTCTGCACCTGCAGCGTGACACTCACCGTGTTCGGATCGGTCTCCAGTAGGCCTGCATCTTTCTTCTGCGCTCAGCTCCTGCAAGAACAAGAACACTGTTAGGAACAGCCTTACCTTGTGGCGCTTCTGCCCATCATTCATCGCTCCTTCTGTTCTGCGGGCATCTTTGGCGGTGTCATTCCCATCCCGGCACGCCGCTTCCTAAGGAAAATGGAAAAGAACAGAAAAAAGGCATTAGTAAGCATTCAGCAAATCTTCTCTTATTTTTAAAGACTGTACGAGCTTCAAACGCTTACCTGAATCCCAGCCGCTCTGGGGGAACTCTGTCTCCGGAACTTCCATCCATCTGCAAGAGGGAAAAGACACTCCAGGTTAGCGTGGAAACATCTAGAGGCGCTGCATACCACGCTTACTCACCGCATTTCTTCTTCATAACCGGCATCCACGCTGAAAACGTCGCGGCGCCTAAAAGACACAGAAAAATAACTCAGTTCAATACAAATACGAAAGGGTCACCATCCCCGGACGCCGGCCATCATCTAAGGAAGGAAAGGAACGAAGTTAGAGAACTGTTCAAAAAACTCATTATACTTACCTGTCGTACTCTTGCCAGTGAAGTAACTAGGCAGCAACAAGCCCGCATCAATCAACGCGCCCCTGCGCTGAAAGCAGGATGGAGAGCACACTTTCCAAGAAAACAAGGTGAGCTGTGGATCAAAGGGAAGGGTTGGACCCCGGGAAGAAGGGGTTCAAGCACACAGAGACAATAGGGAGTTAAACTCTACCAATCCTGTTTTTCAGGCCCAGTCTCCAGTCGAGTAGACTCCAGGGAAGGGTTTGAGGTCGTAAGAGGTCAGAACAGGCTGAGTGACGTCCCCGTGGATACCAGGTGAGCGTTACAACTTCAGAGCATACCACCCTGCCTCATGAAGGTCAAGATAAGGGGGGCCCATGCAAGTGGCTAGGCCGACACAGAATTAAATGCACTAAAAGCTGGAAACTGAAGCAGATTCATGGTGAACTAACACGTGACCAGCCAGGTGCGAAGTACCATCGCCTGATGTCATCCAGGACCCGAGGATGCCATAACTTTTCCCGATAAGAGACTACAGTTTCGAGGCCATCCCTAGCCAACTAATTGACACGTCACCCTAAAACACTGATTGATGGAAGGGAGGCAGGGTGAAACTTGGGACACCAGGCTCAGGGGTATCTATACTGCATGCTGCTAATTAAAGTGGAGATTTATGTTTAGGGGTGTAACTTGCCCAATCACAATGGACCATGCAATCTAGGGTCCTATAGACACTGTAGCCAATGAAACGTCGTACTTGTAGTGACGCCAATCACGTGTGATATAGAGGGATGGGCGTAGATGCCCACCCAATAAGAGTTATCCAATCCACATGCTCCATTATCATATACAGATATAACACCTATATTTAAGTTACCTTTCCTAACCAATTATTTTGCATGATGATATTTTATAGAAATTAGACGTCAATGATGACGATTTGTGCCTATAAAAATTGTTGTTCAACTGAAGTTCGTGGAAGTCGGAGCGAGACCGGTGATCGCACTACAGCTGATTCCCATTTGTTTCCTTGTTTGATGTATGTATCATTAAACAGACTTCCCTTTCCAAGCTACTGAGTCCTCGTTATTGAGTCGTGTCGGAGTAAGTGAATCCTGCACCCCCTGTCCTCACATGGTGCAGCTATCTTGTCTTACAAATTCTTGAGGGTGTGTGCTGACCAATGGGCCCGTCAGCGAATTCCTCTCCTCCTGAACAGGTTGTCTTTGTGAGACCTCTGTCAAGGCGACACTGCATTTGAGGAAGTGGAATAGGTGGTGAGGAGGGAGTGGGGCTGATGTGGGGGGCGTGGATGGAGTGCGTGTTGGTGGAGGGTTGACCCTGATGGTGTGACGTGGAGCACTAGACATGAGTGTGGGTGCTAGTGCAGGTGTCAAGAGGGCTTTGGCAGGGGCTGGGTGTGCTGGGGTGGGTGGGGTTGCTCTGGGGGTGAGTTCCTGAGTGAGCGCACAGATGCTGTGTTATTTGCATAGAACACGTGGTGTTTGGAGAGCCAGAGAGCTCCTCTGGCTTGTGAGGTAGAAATTGCATGGGGTGTAAGGGAGGGGAGAAGGGGATTGTTCTCTGTAGATGCCTGGGGGAAGAAGGCCGGCGAGTGGGCTGGTTGGGCTGAAATGTGTGGGATGAGGTGCGCAGTGTTTGGCGCACCAGAGTGCTCCTCTGATTTCAGAGTTGGTTGTGGGATGGTGATTAGGGGGTCAGAGAGGGGAGGGACAGAGTATCGGCGATCGAGTACAATGGTCTGAGTTGACAAGTCGATGTGGGATGAAGGCGGGGTTCCTGAAAGCGCGTGCTAGTACGGGACGCAGGTGCTGGGTGTGGTGCATTATGGCGGGTGGGTGTGGTGCAGAAGGGCCAGGGTTGAGGGGGTGCAGCGGCGGTCTTTGTTGTCTAGACACCTAGGTTTCTCCATCAGGGAGGGGAGGTCGGTCATGATTGTGGGATGGAGCACATCAGCAGCTCAGTGATGTGTGGGTCAGAGAGTAGCTGCACGTCCAGAGGGCTAGGACTGAAGGAGTCGAGACTGGGTCGAGGCACCTATTAATAAGATGGCAGGAAGTGTACTGAGCTATAGTGCAATAGCAGCACTTAGGTTTGGGACATCTGGATAGAGGGAGAAAGGGCCTAACATGTGGGAACAACAGTAAATGCAATAGTGGTAGTAACGGTAACTGCAGAGGCAGGCAGCAATTTGAAACACTAGGAGCTGTTTGGCTGTGGGCTGAATCTAAGTGTTATAGGACACAACAGGTGGGGTTAAATTGAATTTCGATGGGTTTGGACATTTTACTGGGGAGCAGCAGGTGCTGGTCTCCTACCTTTTTGGTCGCTGCTGGTGGACGGCTGCAGGCACCACAGGCTAACACGGACCAACATGGTCTGGAGCTGCTTCTTCGGGGGCTACTGTCCTTTCAGTTGTGGTCCTGCCACCAATGCGAGCAGTCTTATCGAAACTGCTGGACCACACAGCATGCCTATGATTGCTTGTGTTCCCATATCGGATGCTCTGTGACACTTCTGGTAAATTGCTCTTATGTTCCATCAAGTTGTATCAAGTAGTTGCATAGGAACGTGGCAGAAACCCACTGGCTCCCACCACCGAGGCCTACCTCTCTCCAACTGCCTGGGCTGGAGCCTCACTCATACCCAAACATTCTAATCCCTCTCACAGCATTCTTATTGACCACAGACGTTCTATACCTTCTTGCAAGCACTATATAACACACCTCCCCTCTTTTGCACACACGCACACCAGAGAACACACTCAGACCATATACATTCTTCCAGACTCTACATAACATACCTCTCCTTTTTCAACACACCCACCAGGGCACATCTCGGATGGGAACTCACTCATACAAACATACAGGTGAGACAAAGCACACCACAAGCAGGGTCGGACTGGGAAAAGAAATAGGCACCATATCCCGTAATTGCAGACTTAGGGATGTTGAAGAGGGGCTGTTTATACCACCCACTGAGAGACAGGCAGCCATTGAGGCAGTGCCTACCGATCTAGGGTTGCAACCCCTTAGTTATTGTGACAAATCAAAAGTGTTCGTCCCTTCTCTCCAGGTTGGACCCACACCCTTTGAGGCTAGGGAGGTGAGTCCACTCCGCAAGACTCTCACTAGGGGTCTGGGCAAGTTGAAACAAACTGGGAGTGACTTCCTCTTAGGGGACAATTACTCTCATTTCCACGAGGAACTCTCTAGACCACCCACTTTATATGCATATTTGTGACTGCCTTCCATAAAGAATATCTCTTTAAGAAGAGATCTGTATATAATTGGGATGAGTGGATCACAAGAGGAGAGAGATTATGGTGCACAGGGGAACCCCCCTAGCATAATCACGCCTTGGAGAGGCAGACTAGGAGGAAACCGTGGAACCTGCGACTGTTCGACAAACTGAAGAACGCCAGCTCAAGACACCGGAGGCCCGGCGAAGTAGACAACGGGGAAGCCATTGTGAAGATGGGGAGAGAAAACCTGTCCGACGTGGTGGTGTGACCAGGACCATCCTGCGGTGTGCCAGACACCCGCCTAACAATGCCAAAACCCCTACAGCAGGGAGTGCCAACACCTCCCACTGGCCAGCATGCCTCAACTATAGTAGCCGACAGAGACGCAAGGAACAGAATGTTGGAGAAACCCGAGACCGAAAACACGAGGCAGGTTACCCCAGCAAGTGCCGAGCCACGTAATGTCACCCGGGACAAACAATGGTACAGGAGAAACTAGGAGAAGCGGGAGGCTGCCGGGGCAACCTATTGTAAGGAGTGGAACGAGTGAAAGGCCTGGGGGCTACATTCGAATAGTAAACCTGAATAAGTCAATATATGAGGAACAAATGAAGAGCTTGACAAACAAGAGTGAGTGGGAAATGAAGGAAAGGTGGAAACAAATAACCTGGAAAGAGGGGAATAGCAGCTCAGTGTTGAAGGGGGGGAAGACCCTCCATATCCAAGGGTCAAAGGAATTGTGATTTGAAACTGCCAAGTGAATTAAATAACAAGAGAAAGAAACCAATAGAGAAACCCAGGAGGGGGGATTCCTAACACAAATAAAACCTTCAGAAAGGTTGGATCTCAGGATGTGAGAAACCTGAAAGTAAAGTAAAGAATGTGAGACAGTATGTTCAGGAGGATCATTATAAGCATAACACTAAAGAGAGTAAAAGACCAATGAACAGCTAGGATTAGCTACAAGAACTCATGAAGGAAACTCCAAGAGAGTGTCAAAGAAAATCAGCATAAGCAACATATTTCAGAAACAGAGATTTTGTTTATTGATGATATAAGGAGCTAAAATAAAAATCCTGAGAGAAAGCCACTGCCAAGAAGGCAAAAAGGGAAACGACCAGGAGATGAGAGACATTCTTTTGGCCGACTTTAGTTGTTTCTGTTAGTGGAAGGGTCAGATAGAGTTGCGTTTAGGACTGAGCACATTTACTTGACACTTTGTGACGACAGACAAGCACCTTCAGTTACTTTAGTAAGGCAGGGAACCCCCTCTAGCATTAATGGGAGATAGGCCTTTTCTTCATAATTTCATCAATAGAAAGTCAACCTGTCCAGAGTATGTCTGACTCCTTCTTCCGACTCGCCACATTATCCAGGATGCGTTTAGGTGTTCCGGGAGCAGGGGCCAATCCAGTTATATAGGTGTCTGGAGTGGCTCTCATCAGCTCAAGGAGGTCCCCTTTGGAGAGACGGGGAAACACAGCAGGCTCCAAACACATTTGCACAGAGATACTGTTCACCCAGCAAGCCCACGCAGCGCTACCCATCCACAAATCGGCTAGGAGAGAGTCTTTACGGTAATGACACGTAAAACCTGTTCTTGTCTGAAATGCAGAGCACTCCTCATAAATGCCAAACCAAAGTATCAAACCTTACTAAACCAGACATAAAAAACTAGCCTTACTGTATGGGTAATTGGAAAAGCTTGACCGTACAAGCTTGGGTGCCAATTTATGATTTTCGCTACGGAGGCAGAAATTCCGACACTGAGCAACGAGAGGGAGACCTGCCCATGTCCAGGTTGAAACAAACCATTTTAAAGCACTTTTTGCAGCAAGAAATGGAAAAAAGCCACAGGATTAACTGGCAATTCTAAACCTATAACATTTCTGCAACAGTCGCCTTTCCTCCGGAGCGGTCTTTCCTCTGCATTCTGCTTTTGGATCACCACCTTGCCCCTACTTCTTCTGCACCTGCCAGACAGCTTTGCCTGTCCACCCCTCTCCTTCCCCCTCCACCCTGCAATTAGGGCTCAAGTGGTCCAATCATGTGGAGTCCTTTTTATTTTGAAGTGATCAGCACGTGCTAATTTTACAAGACGGATGCTAACACTTCACCGAGTCTCAGCCTAGCAGGACAGGACCCAGAAGCCATCTCTCGCCAAGTGATTTAAAGGTCTGCGGCTTAAAAGCACACACGACTCAATCTTTTTTTGTCCGTTTTTGGTCACCCTCATAAAATACATTCAGTATACCCACTGGGCAAATGACACTCCTGCCCTAGTGGATCTGGGATTACGGGGTCAATGTCTCCCATGTACTCAGTGGCTGTGTGGTACCTAAGCTTACAAGTGCACAACACACTGTTCATATAGTATAGAAGGAGCTCAGCCTGCCTGCACAGTAAGGTTCTACAGGCGGTAGATGGGGTCGAGGGCGGAGAGTTACAAATAAAGTGACATATGCATACTTAACCACGGTCTGCTGGGAACATTGAATTAAACAACACTCAAATGTAATGAGGAAACCTGTTAAGGGATGAGCAGTTTCTGTTGTTATTGATCCTGAGGTGGCTTTCTACAGCACTCTTTAGCTTTGATGCTGTATTCCTTCATTATTTACACACACAAAATGTGCTTCGTGTCACCCCCTTTCCTCCTTCACTGTTCCCATTCCTCTGATTATCCAGGGTATATATCTCAGCATGTGGTGCCTCCCTTTCAAGTCTTTTTTTTCCTTATTAGACAGGCCTTCATCCCGAGCCTGGTCACTGGCCTGAAGTATGATGGTGTATTAATAGCCGAGATATTCCTGACTTAAGATAACTACATAATAAGGTATGGTTCAATAACTATGCCGATGATACACAAGTACTCTTAAGGCTTGATTTTCTAGCAAGTGATCCCCCATCCCGATTGAGGAATTGTCTCACAGCAGTGGGAGACTGGATGGCCAATAAATGGTTGAAGTTGAACATTGCAAAGACCGCGATTATGGTAACAGGTGCCGATGAATCACAGGCAGCCTGTACAACTGACTTTTAGCCATATTCCATTGGCCCATGTCCAGCCCCTGTCAATTCTATCAAAAGTCTTGGTGTTAAAGTTCAGTCCTCAGGCTCCAGGGAGCTGCAGATTGCATCAGTATGCAACTCTGGGTTTTTAAAGCTTAACATATGAGGAAGACGCTGCCATTTTTACCCTCCGAGTCCCGAGCAAAGGTTTCTGCAGCTTCAATTCTTGGGTCTATTGATTACTGAATGTTGGCCAGCCAGCTTTCTTGGTTCAAAGAGCTCCTTCAGAATGCTGCAGCCCAGCTGGCTCGGTATCAGGTAATAATGTCCCCATACATAATGTCGCTACATAATGTCGCCGGGATAAGCCATTGGCGACATTATATATGGTGACATTATTTATGAGGACAGGTTGCTGGGATGTCCACTGCTCCCCTTGTTTAAAAAAAAAAAGAAATTGCGGGTTGCAGGAGTGTCCCCGCATGTGCAATGTAATAATGCCTCTGCAAAAAACCAGCGACTTTTTTGTCAGGAAACATTTTTGCTGGGACATTACTACATGGAACCGCTGGCTCTTGGAGTTGGTGGAATGTTCCTCTCCCAAGATCTTCATCAATTGCATTGGCTTCCTGTGCATAGTCGCATCAGGTTTAAGACTCTCTGCATTTCTCATCAGGCCTTCTATCAGTTGGGCGCTGAGTATCTGCAGATGAGACTCATTCCATACACTCCCTCAAGGCAGCTCCGTTCGGAGTCTCAAAAACATCTGTTGGTCCCTTGCTTCTAAAGATCCGGGTCAGTGGTCGTGCTTTCTCCACAAATCATTTAAGAAGCATTCATGATCATTTAGCATTTTGGAAAGCTCTTGAGACTTAACTTTTGTAGTTTCTTGCTATTAGGATTTCTGGAGTTGACTCTCTTACAGGCTGTTTCTTAGCGCCTAGATGCCTTCTGACTGTAGTGCTGGGCTTTATAGATGCTATTAGATACATTACATTACTGTCACTTCCTCAACATGCGGTCATTCAACTATTCCATCATTCATAAAGACTGTTATAATGACATCCACTCCATGCCCACACCTGTTGCACAATGATAAGACCCCACCCCATCCAACTGCCTCCAAACGCAGTCATGAACGTTTACTTCATCAATCTGAGTGTGGGGGCTTTTATGAACGCCAGACCCTGGACCGGTTACCTAAAACCAGAATTGAAGGTCCGAAATGTGACCCATCTCAGTGTGGTGAGTGCAGTGGGCCTTTTCTGCAACTTATGTGAGTGCCAAGCGGCTGCTCACCCTTTGGGGCACATAGTCTCCCACTGAGTGTGGTTGTGTGTCAAGTGATAATCCATGAGCCTGAGTTTTTTTGTTTTATTAATTTTTCATTTTTTTTCAAATCCTAACATTCCATACTTCACAACGGTTTGTGTTCACAAGTTCATCAGCTGTAATTCCATATTAACCATTTCTCAGCCCATCGCCCACAGATGCTTAAAACTACCACTATCACTTGGCCACATCCAGCCTTCCACTCTATCGAACTCTCACCAAATACCCGTCTCCTTCCCTCTTTCCTCCTTCCATGCCGAGCCATTGTTATGCTCCTCTTCGATTCATGGCTCCCCAACCTTTCGTCCCTACTTGGCCACTTCCTGACTGCATTACGGGGGCTTTCAAATCCAGGGATGAGGTTAATTTGTTTAATATATGACCCCTATCTAGTTCCACCCCTTCCTCCTCTTCCAGATTAATATTCTTCCGCAAGATTTCCTTTCCACCAACCCCCATTGTTGTTTGTCCTTTATCCATTGCTGTACCTGCAGGCTTTTTGAGCATTTCCAGGATATGGCTACCTGTCTTTCAGCCAATATTAGCATAAATTGCACTGTCCTTTTCTGAGTTTTGTTTCTCTTCCCTCCCGCGAGCATTACCCACAAGCAGATAGATGGTGTGCGAGTATAATTACTCCATAGTAACTCATTAATTCGGGCCATTACTCCACCCCAGTATAGGATTATAGTCGAACATTAACACAACATATACCAAAACTCTGCCTGGCCCTCACCACAACGCAGACGTTCATGAGATAGGGAATGATTAACTGTGTGTAGTTCTGCTGGAGTCATGCATACCCTGTGCAGATTACAGAAGTGAGTTACCTGAAACCTCCCCTTGACTGTTTGCTGACCTGGTTTGGACGTCCTCATTGGAGGGTGGAGCATTTGTAATAATGAATAGATGTGACATTTATTTTAAAGCAGCAAAGATTCAATTTATTAATATCATATCATACAGTCAGCTGCTCGGCAGCCAGCTACCACCTAGAAACAGGCATTAAAGTTTAATGGGGCAACATCACTTGTTCAGCGTCCTTTGAATGCCACATGTCCCTTCGGGCTGTACAGGGGCGAGGGTCCTTTCGGAAAGCTAGCAGCCTGTCAGCAGTACACCCCCTTTTGGTGCGCCCGTTTCGCTGCGGGCCGGTTCGGCGCGGCCAGTTCAGCGCGCCCATTTTGGCACAGGAGCCACGAACCATGGCCTGCAAGATTGTGAGGCTTGGAACTTAACCACAAGACCAAACTACCCTTGTTCCTGGGGCAGCAAAATTACATATTTAACTGTCATGATGGAACAGTCTGATAAAAAAAAATAAGAGAAAATGGGTGCACCGAAAAAAAAAATAAGAAAAAATGGGCGCACCGAACTGGCCGCCGCGTCAAAGCGGTCGAAGCTCTCACCAGCTACCACTTCTCTGCTCCACCTCTCCTCCCACCCCTCCCAACTACCACCTTTCTCCTCCACCCCCTGACCACTACCACCTCTCTCCTGCCACCATACCACCTCTCTCCTCCCACCATCTGCCCGCTACCAGCTCTAAACACCCTGCCAGCAACCACCTCTCTCCTCCACCCCCTGCAAGATGCCACATCTCTCCTCCACCCCCTGCCCACTACCACCTCTCTCCTCCAACCACCTGCCCACTACCACCTCTAACCCCCTTCCCACTACCACCTCTCTCCTCCCACCATCTGCCCACTACCATCACTCTCCTCCCACCACCTGCTCACTACCACCTCTAACCCTCTGCCCACTACCACCTCTCTCCTCCCACTACATGCCCACTACCACCTCTACCCCTCTGCCCACTACCACCTCTTTCCTCCCACCATCTGCCCACTACCATCACTCTCCTCCCACCACCTGCTCACTACCACCTCTAACCCTCTGCCCACTACCACCTCTCTCCTCCCACCACCTGCCCACTACCACCTCTAACCCTCTGCCCACTACCACCTCTCTCCTCCCACCATCTGCACACTACCACCTCTAACCCCCTGCCAGCTACCACCTCTTTCCTCCACCCCCTGCAAGATGGCACCTCTGCCAGCTCCCTTTGTCCCACTGTCATTCAATCTCTGCCACTGTCCATGTCACGTTTGAGCAAACATAGAACATCTTTGCTGCATAAATATCGAGCACTTCTTTAAGGTCCCATGATGAATGTATATTTTGTTGTAAATGAAAATACTGTGCGCTCTATTTCTTGTGTCCCTTTCTATTGCCACACACCCCTGCAATGGCTCTCTCAAGAAGCATGACCCAATATTGTTGTGAACATATTGAAGTGGATTATTTGATGACTTCTTCGATGTGGACTTCAGGCAGTGGACTTCTTCGATGTGGACTTCAGGCAGTGGACGAGTCGCTCTTTCTATATGCAGATGGCTGACTCCAATTACTCGAGACAGGGTGTGATCACATCTAAAGCCCCCCTCGCGTGTCTTTACCCTCCTGAGCCCCCTCCCTCTCTCCCGTGTCAGCTCTCTCTAAATTAAAGATCCCAGTCCGCTCCTACCGGCGTGCACATTAGGCAGTGCAGCAGGAGGCAGACCCAGGCAATGTGTGCTGTGAAAAGAAATGTACAATAACGTGCAACCTTGAAAACATTCAGTGTGGGGGAGGAGAGTTACAATGGCACCGCATTTAGTGATTACTGCAATCCTGGGAGTTTATAGAATAAAAACGCATAGTGTCCGCTGGGTGCTGTCATTTCCGTCCGCTGGGTTCGTGCTCTTTCCATCCCTTTTGAAGTCGCTCGTGAAACGACTTCTCTTTGTTCTTTTATTTTAGTCAGCCTAGCTCACATAAAGTTAAATGAACTGCACCCCTGGGTCCCCAAAAAGACAGGCACACCACATTCATGGTGTCAAAAAATCCTATCTGTTAAGTAACGACTGAGCATGCAGGATAGGATTTTTTGACACATAGCAAAAAGTGACGTTACACCGGCAGGCCCGCCAATATAATGCATTCTCTCACAGGCCGTTGCTGTTGGCTGTGTAGCATTTCTGAAGACTATTATGCATTACTGCATTGACATTTTTCATTGTCAAATCAAATGTCCAGTTGACTGACTCTGTCCGTTCGCTTAACACCATAAATTTGTCTGGGTGGTTTATAGGGAGATTTAAACATGCACCTGCGGCCTGTCACCCTTTTCTTAATCTGTGACACTGACATTTGACATGGTGTGTCCATGACATAGAGACATATATACAAATGTCTAGTATTTGCCCAAGTGCACGACTCTGCACTCTGAAAAACTAAAGGTTTTTAGCCCTGCCAAGGTGACTTTAACAGCAAAGTGTATTAGCGAGCCAGGAATTAATGCCCGTATGCAAGTATGTAGTCCCGAACCCAAATCCATAGTTGTAGAAATGTGTTCTGTAAGCCTTGTCCTACATTTCAATCTGTATTTTGAGGTATAGCCAACTGGCCCAATGTCACACGGATTATCTTTTGATGTCCTGGATTTTTCACCAAAACTACCATGGACACTTGCGACTGGGGGTTAGCACGAGCTCACCGGTCCAGCTACCAGGGCCCAACAACCCTCCCCCTGTACACAAATGGAGGACTCAGCCAAGGGCAAGTTAGAACTGTTGTTTATTACACAAACGGACGGGGATCATACAGGACATTCAAACATTCCCAGAATCACCACTCCCAAGCCCGTGTTGTGCCACTTTGTTTCATTTCCACGTCACAACATGGGCCCTTCCCCAAAAAAGCAAAGAGTTCACCTGGTTGGGTGATTGGGGTGGTATTCCCTATGCACAGCACCTATCGATATTATTTGATTGGTGCTCACATGTCGGGTGGCTGGCCTGTCCCTTCTCCAAGAAACAATCTATTACATTGTTGCAGAGTCACAGGATTACCATTGGCACTTACCCTCTGCCATTCACCCCTGGATTTCTGTTCCCTGATTGGCTGGAGCTGGTCTCCCCAGGCCTAGCACCCAACCCTGTTCTCAGCGCCCTGTGCACCTTCTCAAGGTAATGAGAAAGACTATGTGTTCCCAATATAACTGTTAGTACTACCACTTCTGCAGTCGACTCAATGTCTCTCAGGGTCGATGTCATTGCAGGTATAACTAGCATGCGCAGAGCCCGTTGCATCATTTCAATTTTTTCACCTTCTTCCCACAGTAGTAACGGCATTAGCGTGCGGTAGACAGTAACAGTCGAAGAAGGAACGCAAGGTGTATTGCACGGAAATTCTACTGCAGGGTTGGCTGGGAGGGGCGATGAGGAATATGTGGGAGGAACATCCAATCGAAAGAACGTCATCAATGGGTAAGTAACTTGTTCTTTGAATGGATTATGTCCTCCCATGTATTCCTCATCTTTAGATAGACTCCCAAAGGTATCGGGTAATAAAACCGTGGCAAAAATTTCGCTGGTAAAAAAAAAATAATAATCGCTGCAAAATGCTGTGGTTTGACCTGGTAAAGGTGTACCCCATTATACCATTTAAGAGGAGTGGGGGTGTCCACCGCTCCCCTTAAATGGTATAATTGGTCTGAGGGTTGCAGGAGTGTCCCCCGCACCCTTTACAAGATTGTGGCACAAAAAAACCCACAGCATTTTTGCCGCAATATTTTGTATTCACAGCCATTTTTGCCGCAATTTTAAGACATGGAACCCTCCCAAAGCAGCGTTAGGTTTGGAGGAGGGAGGGAGTAAGAATTTTCGAATAATCCTCAGATTTTGTCATGGATAGAATGCAGAACCGCCTTTCCAAATCCTCCCTCCTGGCTTGAAGCAGAGTCCAGGCAGTAGTGTTTTGAGAAGGTATGAATGGTGGACCAGGTGGCTGCCGCACAAATGTCATTTATCAACACCGTTTCTTGTAAGGCAGAAGACATAGCTATTCCCTCTGTGGAGTGAGCCCTGAGGCCTTCTGGGGCATCCTTTCCAGCAAGCCAGTAGCATTATGTGATGCATAGGATTATCCATCAGGATAATGTTTGTTTATCGGGCACCAGACCCAAGCTGGTCAACTTGTCTTATTTTAGACATTCGTGATATGTAGAAACTAAGTGCCCTTTTAGGGTATAGCCTGTGTAGCCTTTTTTCCTCCTTACTAGGGTGTGGAGGTGGGTAACACGTGGGCAAAACAATCTTTTGAGAGATGTGGAAGTCTGATACTATTTTCGGAAGAAAAGTAGGTTTAACCCTCAGGACAACTTTGTCCTTATAAAATGTTGTAAATGGTGGTTTACTTGATAAGGCTTGTAACTCACTCATCCTGCGGGTGAATGTCAAAGCGACTAATAAGATGGTCTTAAAAGTCAAAAGTCTCAAGGACATGATTGAAGCAGCTCAAAAGGAGCGCAAATAAGACATTTCAGTACAAGATTTAAAGCGCAAACTGGGACCAGAAATGGGACTGGAGGGAACCCATTTGTGAGCCCTTTTAGAAAGTGAACAATCAGTGGCATCTTGAAATATGAGGCTTCTTCTGACATGCGCTTAAAGATTGAAAGCACTGCCAAGTACCCCTTGATGGTTCCAATCTGGAGTCCCAGATTAGCTAGATGTAATAAGAAAGACAACACCATTGATGTATCACACTGGAAAGGGTCCACACTATTTTCCCTGCACCAGCTGCAGAATTTGTTCCAAAAGCAGCGATACAGGGATTTCGTTGTTGGCCTTCTGGCCTAAAGGAAAATCTACATGACGTCTTCCGGGAGGTCCCAATTCTTGTATCCCAACCTCCCAGAAGCCATGTGTGAGGGCTGAGTGTCTTGACCTCTGGATGGAGAACCCGACCCTCCTCTCACAAGAGAAGGTCCTCTCTTTGTGTAGGATGCAGATGGACATGTCCTAAAGGGCCGGGTACCCCGTCCTCCTGGCCCAATTCGGAGAAATCAGGATCATGGATTTCCTGAACTTTCTCAACCTCCCGATTACTTGAGGAATGACAGGGACGGGAGGAAACGTGTATAGGAGTGCAAACTCCCAGTCCACTACAAATGTGTCCCCTAGAGCTCCTCTTGGGGGAAATTCCCTGGAGCAGAACAGTTTGCTTTTCCGGTTGACAATGGTTGCGAACAGATCTAATTGAGGTGTTCCCCAAAGGGTGAAGGACTTACTGAGCTAGCTCCCACTTGTGGGAGACTTTGCTCTGCCTGCTCAGAGCGTCCGCCGCTGTGTTCTCCTCTCCGGCCAGGTGAACTGCTGATGGAGAAATTCCTTCTTGATTTGCCCAGAACCAGAGCAGCATTGACTCTCTGCAGAGTGGTAGTGACCTTACACCTCCTCTCTTGTTGAGGTAGTACATGGCCACTGTGTTGTCTGTCACTATCAGGACATTCTTTCCCTGTACAAAGAGCAGAAAGGCCTTCAACGCTATTCTGATTACCCTCAGCTCCGAAAGGTTGATGAGTAGTTTGGACTCCGATGGAGACCAACGACCACTGACTGTGGCTCCCCACCCTGTGAGTGAAGCATTCGTAACTATGGTTATCTCCGACCATGGTTGCCAAAAAGGTTCTCCCTTCAGAATGTTGTCCTCGCAGGCCCACCACAGGAGATCCTGTTTGACCCTGCTTGGAATCTGAAGCAGATCTGACATATTGCCAGAGAACTGAGACCACTGTGTTCTGAGAGCCCATTGGAGGGATCTCAATCTCAGGCGAGCCTCTGACACCAGGAAAATGCAGGATTCCATGAGGCGGAGCACCCTAAAAAAAAAGCCAGAAGGTGTTGGGCACTCTGGAATTTGGTGATCATCTGTGGAATGTTTTGAGCCCTCACCTTGCGTGGCGAGGCTTTTCCATGGACACATCCAGGACTGCTCCAATGAACTGGAGCCTATGAGATGGTATCGTGTGGGACTTCTTGAAATTGAGGGCGAAGCCCAGTCTTTGGAGAGAGCGACATGTTATGCTGAGATGTTCCAGGACCTATTCGGGAGAACCGGCCCTGAACAGCCACTCGGCCAGGTACCGTCCATAAACCCCCCTCTCCTGCGACTCTGCCACCACCACAATCAACTTGGTGAAAACCCCTTGGGTGGAAGTCCGTCCGAATGGCAGAACTCGAAACTGATACTTTCTGTGCTTGCGATGGATAGGCTCATGAAAGTAAGCATCCTGTATGTCCAATGACACCATCCAATCATGTCCTGAAGCTGGGGGGCCTGAAGGATCGGAGAAAGGGTGATTTCCTTGAACTTATACTTTCCTGAGGAACTTGTTCAAGCATCTCAAGTCCAAGATGGATCGCAATCCTCTGTCCTTCTTGGGGATTAGGAAATAGGGAGAGTACCACCCTTGGTTCCTCTCTGTCACAGGCACTGGTTCTATAGCACCTTTCTCTAGCAGGCTCAACAATTCCTGCCAAAGAAACAGATCCGGAACTTTGAACGAATGGCTTCCCGGTGGATGATCCTGAGACCTTCTTAAAAAGGGGAGGCAGTAACCCTGGGCTACTGTTTCCAACGCCCACACATCTGAAGTAATGCCTCGCCATTCTTGTAGATGCTGAGGGAGCCTGCCTACCACCTGGGCCTTGTGAGTTAAGGCCTCAGAGAGGCTTTGAGGTGTCTGAGGCAGTGGCAGAGGGTAAAGCAGCCATTGCTTGGGCAGATTTAGCACTTCTGAACCGTCCACCACGAGGGCATTTTATTTGGCCCATTGGACCGGCCAGTCCTCTCGCTCTACCAAATGAAGACCTACCCCTCCAAGCTGGTCCACTGGGATGTGACGGTTATGGCTATCTGATGGCAATGCCGAGTGATTTGGCTGCCACCTTTGAGATCTGCAGCTTCTCCAGGCTCTCGTCAGCCTTGCTGCCAAACACCTAAATGCCATCAAAGGGCATGTTGAGAAGTCTGGACTGCACATCCAGTGTAAATCCTGACTTCCTCAACCATGCCGACCTGCGTATCATTGTGCTCGCCGCCAAAGTTCTGCTGATGCTGTCTGCAGAGTCCAAACCCGACTGCAGAGACTCACACATTGCTTCCTTTCCGTCTCTCACAATGTTCAGGAAGCCGTCTCTCTCTTCTCCCTCTGGAATGTATTGAGCCACCGTGGAGATACAGATCCACAAGGTGAACGATAATTTTGTAAGTGTGCAAGTGGCATTGGCTGATTTTAGTGCCATACTCCCAGGTGAGGACACCTTTTTGGCCATTGCGGTGAAGATTGTTTCGACGTGGAAGTTGCCACTTGGATTACCAAGCTTTCCGGTGTTGGGTGTCTGGCTAAGTACTCACTACTGAAAGGCTTGTATTTTTTGGTGAGATTTTTGCTGACAGCCAGACTTGTATTCGGAGCCTCCCAATTTGCCTTAAGGCTCTTTTGCAGGGCAATCTAGAATGGCAACACAGATTCCTTTTGTGGTCCCGTATCGAAGATGTCAGTCAAATCATCTTGTTCAAACAGAGGGGCTAGCCTGCACTATCGCAAAAATAAAATTACTCTGGGCATTAGATCTTAGCATCAGCATGTTCTGATGGATCTGGCTTGCCAAATTCCAGCTCTGACGATGTATCAATGTCACTTGCAGTCTGTATGTTTTCATAGAGGTCTTTCATTCTAGTCTCCTCCGAAATATGGGCCTTAAGGAACATTATGTGTTCCATATTCAAGCCCGAAAAGTGGCATATCTTGGTGAGATGGCTCATGTTGTTCAAATATAGGAGATAAGGACTTACAGAAATCCTTTTTATTGAGCAGTATGAAGTTTATTTTTATTTCCTTCTCTGGA
Organism: Ambystoma mexicanum; assembly: GCF_040938575.1. Lineage (NCBI taxonomy): Eukaryota > Metazoa > Chordata > Amphibia > Caudata > Ambystomatidae > Ambystoma > Ambystoma mexicanum. The sequence continues at coordinate 1,208,917,375 of NC_090922.1, read as the reverse complement.
ATCAAAGGTTTAGACACTGTCAACGTTGATTGCTTTGACGTTTTTGGTGTCTCCTGCTTCAACACTATCAGCGTTGATGGAGTCCTCGAAGGACATGACCCATGACTCGATGGGGTCTTCGACAGACGAGGACTGGGCCTGTCATCGAGTCGAGACTTTGAAGGTTCTCGAGGGGTCGAAAGCTTCTCTCCCTGGAGCAAGGGCACACAGGATTTTGCCTTCGACTTTTCCTTGTAGGTTTTCGAAGGCGCGACAGGGGCATGATATTTTGTTTTCTCCTTTGAGGGTCAGTGCGCCACCTTCTCGAAGATTTTGCGCATCTCCTGTCTAAATACCTCCCATTCAGCTGGTGTCGCTGACTTACCTGGGCAGGCTATTTTCCATTCCGGCAAGGAGTCAGAGGATAGGAGATCCATGGCGCCCTTTTTTCAGCTTTCTAAATGGAAATGAGGAGTGGTGTGAACCCCTTTGGAGAGCAAGAGCGTTTCTTTGACCTCTTCCTCAGTTGAGAGTCACCTCTCAACTCGTCCGACGAGCACCTTTCAAATGTGTCATTGAAGGGGATTTCATAGAAGGTCTACCCGCTGCCAACTTACCCTTGCGTTCCTTCAATGCTTTACCTATCATGGACTGGCATTACCCACAGTCCGCCGTCCTGTGCTCAACACCAGGACCCCACAGACAGACCCTATGTGTATCTGTTATTGACATCTTGGCGCCTCAATCTTGACACTTCTTAAACTCAGTCTTTGTGTTCGGCGAAGTGGCCATTTTCTCGAGTTGTCGCAGTTTTGTGAGGAAACCAAAAGTGTGCTGTAATCTTCGAAGCAGTAGCTACTGCGGAAAAACAGAACTGAAGTTACGGGTGCTGCATGTGCTATTTTTACATGCAGTAACATCCACTTCGATACGGAGGCCCTCGAAGGACATCAAGTCGACCGCATTGCCAAAAATAAATCCAAAGCATCTGACGCTGGAAGGGAAGATATCTAAAGATGAGGAATACATGGGAGGACACAATTCATTCAAAGTACTTTATGGAAAAAGTTGAGAAATTGGAAGATGCCTATGAGTTTGTTGGAGATGCTGGTTGCAACTTACTCTCACACAGGGGTAAAGGTGCAGGTTGGATGGAGGGGTTACTCGGTCTAAGTCAATATCCACTAATCAAGGAGTGAGCCAGGGAGGTGCCATTTTGCCAGCGCTCTCAGCCTTTATCTCTCAGACCTGGGTGCATGATTGGGAGTGGCAAATGCCTACTCCCCACATATGGGATCTATGAAATGTCATTATTTATGTGATGAATTCTGCAGAGTCCTCACAGAACCCCTGCCTAAAGTTTCCTCCTAATGGCCAGGGGAAGGCAGCTGCTACCTGATACTAACCCTGGGGGTTGTGTTAGCTGAAATGATCACCTGACAGGTGAAAGGAGAAAGGATTCAGGGGAATGGGAATGGCTCAGTTAGGAGAGATGCAGTATCTATCTCCTACAGAGGAGATTTCTATAATGCCAGAGTATTTGACGGCTTGCTGTCAGCGATGTTTCTCTCCCCAACACTACCCACATCAGCATTGTAATCCACATAGGAATGATCTGTATGGGAATTTGGAATGTTGGTGACGTAGTGGACAATTCCCATCTGTCCCTGCCAGCTGTGCGCCCACCCTGGTGATCTAACAAAAGCAACAATCGCATGGCATAAAGGACACTGCAACGGACTTGAAGCCTTCTAACACGGTAGGAACAGACCCTGCATTGTGGCGAAATCTCAGTGCATACGAAATAAATCGCACAAGGCGCTAGGTGATACGTGCTCCACGCGCGACAGCGGGCCAGGAGAGTGAGAAGAGATAAGACCGAAGTTCCCAGGGGCCATACTCCCTAGCGTGCACACATGCACCCTTTCTGCAATATGCCCGAGAGGGGGAACAGATGGAAAGAGGCACAAGGAGCACATCCTTTAACTGAGGACAACCCGCAGCAGCTCATAGTTGAAAATAGATACTATGGCACTTGGTATATGATAGAAAGCACTACATAATGCAACCTGCAAGCATGGCAGAGCCCCCCTACTTCTGTGCACAACATTACGTATTCGCTGGGAGGCCCACGTTGGTTAGGAAATACTGGAATCAATCTGAAGACAATGATTCTGCAGTTGCGCCCTGCAAAGAACTTGTATACAAGACAACAACACTGCAGTGAAAGATCAATAGCAAGGACACTGAGTGAGGGTACAGGACAGACCTGACGAACCCCATGGACCACAATTAGTTCCTTAATACGCCGCCTAATGTCAGAGGCATAGCATAAGACTGACAGTCTGATTCAGGGACTCATGCACCTCATGGTGTCACGAGACCACCTCTCCTATAACGAAAAAGAACTCTTTAAACCCTCAGCAGGACAAGAATGCATGGCGGAGGACCACAGCGAAGAGGAACAAAACAGTGATCCTGGACTATCTGCCTAGTAGAAGCTGCAACAAGTGAATTGAAGAGACTTTGAATTGAAGAGACGGTTGACTGGCCTTTGGTCCACTTAGATGCCTCAGACAACTAATCACTCCCGGAATCGTTCTGGGGCCTCTGGTACCGAGTATTAATACAGAGGGAAGGGCCCCGGCACTGGGGTGAGTGTCTCCTCCAACATAGTGGACATTATATGGACATCAAATTAAAATTAGCCAAGTACGCTTACTCCCCACTATTACCAGCCGCAGACGGCACGAATGTAGTGATCATGGATACCTCTGTGACAGAAGCGGCGGTGACAAAAGGAGACATTGCTGCTCTCTTGAATGAGATAAAGACCTCCAGAGCCAATATTGGTGGAAAAATACACAAGATAACACAGCGAATGCACAATATTGAAGAGAGAATTGAAGGTGTTGAAAACAATCAAGCCTCCATAGACACCCTTGAAACCCAGATGGACTTACGAATAAGAGAGATGGAACAAAGGGAGATGGAATTCCGACAAAAAATTGACGATTTGGAAAATCGAGAAAGAAGAAATAACCTACGCTTTTTTGCCATCCCCAAACACGAGGGAGACCTCAGGAAAACGATCCATGAAATTATTAAAATATTGGTAGCGGACGATGACATCGTTGAGCCCAAAACGGAAAGGATACATAGAGCCGGAGGGTCTATGGGTGGCCTAAGATCTGTCCTTGCCAAGTTCCACAGGTACCAGGACAAAGCAAGGATTCTCAAGAAAGCCAGGACCAGAGGCCCTCTTACCCTTGGAGGTGCACAAATCGCTATCTTTCAGGACCTATCATCACTGACCCTGGTCCTGAGGCGAATGTGCAGGCCCCTTACGAAATGGCTCAAGGAACGAGGCACCCGATACAGGTGGGGTTACCCTTTCTCCCTCTCTTTTGAACATGGAGGCAGGAAAATATGTTTGAAATCGGAAAGGGAGATTTGTGATTGCACGTTGAACTGTTGGAAACAAGTTCAGAAGGAGGAGACCAGGAAGAAGCAGGACAAAATGGAAGACACTGGGAACTTCAAGGACCACGAAGGAAAAGAGTTAAGGGATCGAGGAAATACAGACGAGGCAATGTCACACTTGACAGAGATAAATGAAGTAGATGACAGGCTGGAACGATCTCTGCACATCTGTCCCTAAGCAACAAGGAAGGACAGTTTGAGGAGACCAGAGTGACCCAAATCACTTGGGGTTCAAATACAGAAGGACGCGTTTTGGCCGGGTACTCCTCTCTGAAGGGAGAGCGAATAACCTGCTGATAACAGGCGGCGAAGTCGCATGAGACACCATATATCCTTCTAAAGTGTTTATGTTTTGTTACGGGGACAGGAGGCGGGCATACGGTCAAGGGGCTCAAATGTTATTGAGAATGTTTATTGTAGACGGACCGTGAGGTAACGGTTCCCACAGGTGGTTCGTCGTCGGATCAACTTTTCCAACCGATCCAGATCGGAACGCCATCGACCAGGGATGGAGGATTGAAATGGGGGAGAGGAGGGAGTGGGTAGGGGAAAGGAGGGGGTGGGTCGGCAATAGATCCCTCGCTGAGACTTGTAAGGATGCACACATGGTTTACCAACATCTTAATAAGGTGTCCATTACTGCTGATGGGTCCTCTAAATGTATGCAAGCAGATGATGTCACCACTGTCACAACTTTCACTGTTCCCACTATCTCGACCTGCCGGTGGGCTCACCTGTGGACACTTGGATGGTTTCTTTCTTGGTGTCTCCGTCTGCCCGTGTTTCTTGGAGGTGTGGGCCTCGTGCCGGTAAGGGCGACCTTCCTCCGATGAAACTTTGCCTGTGAAGTCTCAGGAGTTCACAGTGTGGACGATTCTTTCCCAGGATGGAGAGGGGAGGGTATGTAAGTATGCGGCAGCGAGCCCAGGGAGGAATAGAGGCAGTCCAGAGGAACTGCGAAGGGGAAGCACCCAGGAGCAGAATGAGAAGCAATTAGGTTAGAGACTGGTTCCCATGTTCGACCACTTGGTGGCTATCCTTTCCATTCCACCAAGTATTGCAAGCGTCCTCTCTTGTGTCTGGAATCACAGATTGGAGAGACTTCATATTCAACTTGTCCCTGGACCAGCAGAGTAGGAGGGCGAGGAGTATCCTTGGTGGAAGGATGATAGGGTTTTAGTAAGGAAGTATGAAAAACGGGATGAATCCTTTTCCATGTTATAGGTAGGCATTGTTGATAAGCCACTGGGTTGATGATCTTGGATACATGGAAGGGCCCGTAGTATCGGGGTGCCAATTTGTTAGGTCTCAAACATCTTGGTAAGTAGCGGGAGGACAACCAAACCTTATCACCTATGACTTAAGACGGGGCTGAACATCTTTTGGCATCTGCATACCTTTTTACGTCATTCCTGGCCTTGGATAGTTGGTTTTTTACTTCCTGGTGGATTGAAACTAATTGTGCAGTCCAGGAATCAACAGAGGGAACAGGACTAGGTGAGTGCAACACCGAAGGAAGCACTGAGGGATGAAAACCTTGGTAACAGAAAAAGGGCTAGTCCTTATAGCTGAATGTTCAGAATTGTTGCAGGCAAATTCAGTAACCGTAATCAAAATGGACCAGTCGTCCTGTACCTTGATTGAGAAACACCGTAGATACTGTTCGTGGGTTTGATTGACTCTCTCAGCAATGCCATTGGTCTGGGGATGATACCCTGATGACAGAGCGCGTTGGATGCCTAGTGCCTTACAAAGGTGTTTCCAGAATCTCGAGATGTACTGAGGTCCACGGTGAGAGATGATCTTGGACGGGAGTCCATGTAGACGAAAAATGTGATTCAAAAAAATTCCCGCCATCTCAGGAGCAGAAGGCAACTTCTGTGACGGAGTGAAATGGGCCATGTGTGAGAACAGAACAATGGTTATCATTATGACTGTATGTCCGCTGGAGGGGGGGCGATCTACTATAAAATCAGTAGCTATGGTTTTGCAGGGTCGAGAAGGAGGGTCTGGTTGGAGGAGTAGTCCTGCCGGTTTTCTGCAATCCGTCTTGTTCTGATTGCATACAGCACATGTCTGAATATATGCTTGAGCATCCTTGGCCTTCTTAGGCCACCAAAAGTTTCTTTGAATGGAAATAAGAGTACCATTGGCTCCATGATGTCGGGAGTGGAAGGTTTCATGACACAGATGAATTATCTGTTCCTTCAGGGTCTGGGTAGGAATCACTAGTTGGGAGCCTCGAAAAAGAAACCCATCTTCATAATTCAAGGCCCAAGAATTTCGTTCCTGATAATCCGTCCAAAGGTTTCTCTTTTGACAGTCTCCAGGATGTCACTTGCCTGGGTGATGAACACATAGTTTGGGAACATCTTGGGGAGGTCCTGAATTTCTAGTGTTGGATAGTCAAGAAGCCTGGATAAGGCATCTGCGATGATGTTTGAATTTCCTGGGATGTGTGAGATGTTGAACTGGTATTGGGCAAAAAAGAAGGCCCATCGTGCTTGTCAACTATTTCTGCACTTCATGGACTGGAGGACTTCAAGGTTTCTGTAGTCTGTCCGCACCTGTACAGGGTGAGTGGCACCCAGGAGGCGATGACGCCACTCCTTGAAAGCTTGGCGAATAGCTAGTAGTTCTTTTTCCAGGACTGAATAATGACTCACGCAAGGGAGCAGGGTTCGGGAAAGATAAGCTACCGGATGTTCTAGACAATCATCAGCTTCTTGTTTTAGGACCGCACCAATGGCATATTCTGAAGCATCTGTTTCCACAAAAAAGGGCCTCGAAACCTCTGGTTGGATCAGAATGGGCCCTTGAGTGAACAGTCATTTTAGTTTCTGAAAGGCGGCTTCTTGAGATGAAGTCCAAACAAATGGAACATCCTTTTCGAGTAATGACACAATCGGTTTTACTATAGCAGAGAAGGATGGAATGAACTTTCTGTAGAAATTTGCAAGGCCCAGGAAGGATTGTACCTGTTTAACTGAACCTGGAATAGGCCAAGAAGTGATGGCCTCAACCTTATTTGGGTCCATGGCCACGCCTTGAGGACTTAAGACAAACCCCAGGTAGCGCACCGTAGAGACATGAAATACACACTTTTCGGGTTTAGCTGGCAAGTGATTTTCCCTTAAGCTTTGCAAAACTGCAGAGACGTGTTCTTGATGTAATTCAGGATCGCTGGAGTAAATCAAGATGTCATCTAGATATACGATTACAAAGAGGAACAGCATCTCTGAAAAAACCTGATCCATAAAACGTTGAAAAACAGCTGGGGCAGAGACAAGACCAAAGGGCACAACTAGATACTCGAAATGCTTAAAAGGTGTTCGAAAGGCAGTTTTCCATTCATCGCCTTCTTTCATTCGGACCAAATGGTATGCCCCTCTTAGGTCCAACTTGGTGAATATTACGGCACCTCGAAGAGCTTCCAGGATGTCCGATATCCAGGGTAAAGGATATCTGTCCTTCCGGGTGCATTGATTCAGGCCCCTATAGTCCAAGCACGTAATTCCTTGGTGACCTTCTTGAGTACAAAAAACAGGGAAGCCCCTGCAGGGGATCTGGATGGGCGGATGGTCCCGTTAGCCAGGTTGGTATCCAAATACTCCCGTAAGGCTCTTTTTTCGGGTTCTGATAGGATAAACATCCTGCCAAAGGGTATTATAGCATCCTCCTCGGTGTCAATGGCGCACTCTTCTAGTCTATGTGGGGGCAAGGATTGGACAATAGCCGATGAAAAGACATCCATAAACTGTTGATAGACGTCTGGCACTTGGTTGACATTGGAGACAGTAAGGGAATGAGTACCTTCTTTGTTCTCTGTGGATATAGTAGGTCTGGTTTCCTTTGTAAGGCAATGCTCTAAACAAAATTCTGAGCCCAGGAATAAGGAGCCGGTGGCCCAATTAATGTATGGATTGTGCTTCTTTAACCATGGCATACCTAGGACCACTGGGTAGTGAGCAGCCTTTATGATGTTGAATCATATGGTTTCTTGATGGTTGTGTATGGATAGAAAAATGTCCAGGTTTTGTTGAGTGATGGATCCGGAAGATAAAGGAGAACCGTCTATTCCTTTTACTGTCTGTATAATCTCCTTGGATTCTCTAGGAAGGTTGTGTTGTGCTCCCCACTCATCATCCATGAACACAACCATGGCTCCACAGTCCACCAATGCTAAAACTGAATGTGTTGCTCCAATAGAAGAGGCCAGGGTTACTTGAAGGACTACCAAGTTACATCTCGCTGTTGGATCAAGTATTTGAGGGGTGGAGCGGCCTTTGGTCTCCCGAAACTGGGCTCCATTCAGGATCGGGAGCTGGCGTTTCCCGAACGTCTTGGAGGGGCTATGGGACAATTTCGGACTAAATGTTTTTCTGAGGCACAATACATACATAAGCCACTATCAAAACTTCGGTTTCTCTCATGGGCAGACAAGGGTCCTCTCATAGCTCCCAACTGCATCGGCTCTGGCTCAGCTGGCGTGTTTTCCCTGGAAGTGGGAGCGAATGGCAACGTTTTGGGAGGAAAGCTTCAGGTTCTTTTCTTTTCCACCTTTCTCTCTTGTATTCGGAAATCAATTTGCAAGGATAGGTCCACAAGAACCTGGAATGATCCAGGACGTGCTATCCTGGCCAGCTCGTCCTTTACTTCCTCATTGAGACCACAGCGGAACAAAGTAAAGCATGCTTCTGCAGAACAGTCAGCTTCCTTTGCAAGTTGTTTGAATCTGGTGACATAAGACAACAAATCCTGTGAATCTTGTTGGAATTCCAACAATCTTTCTTGAGCAGTGTAAACCTGGTCTGGACTGTCAAACATTTCCTTGAACGCCTTAATGAACCCATCATAATTGTCCAGCAAGGCATCTCCTGAGGAAACCAGCGGCATGGCCCAAGCGAGGGCAGTACCAGTAAGATGGGCTATAACAAATCCCACCTTGGCTCTGGGGGTGGAGAAATAATAGGGCTTAAAGGTGAAGTGAACCAGGCATGAATCCAGAAAGGAACGGAGCAACTCAGGGTAGCCATCGTACTTATCCACTACACCACCTGTTGATGCGCTGTCTTGATATGCAGAATCTCTGGATAGAACTGGTTGTTTCATGGCAGCATTTTCAGCCTTCAAGTTTCGTACCTCAGTAGAGAGTTCTTGCATTCCACGCAAGAGATCTTGCATGGATGGATCCATCTCTGGTCTCTTGTTAAGTGGGTGGCGTGTCAAACTGTCACAACTTTCACTATTCACGCTATCTCGACCTGCCGGTGGGCTCACATGTGGATACTTGGATGGTTTCTTTCTTGGTGTCTCCGTCTGCCCGCGTTTCTTGGAGGTGCGGGACTCGTGCAGGTAAGGGCGACCTTCCTCCAACGCCACTTCGCCGGTGAAGTTTCAGGAGTTCACAGTGTGGACGATTCTTTCCCAGGATGGAGAGGGGAGGGTACGTAAGTATGCAGCAGCGGGCCCAGGGAGGAATAGTGGCGGTCTGGAGGAACCGCGAAGGGGGAAGCACCCAGGAGCAGAATGAGAAGCGATCCGCAAGAACCGCGGTAAAGGAGTCCAGGAAGGGGGAAGTGCGGTAGCTGAAGAGCGGCCGCGGTCACAATCCAGAATACAGAAGGAATCGCTTAGACAGAGATTCCTGGTAGACGAACGCTAGGACCAGTAACCGGAACTTCGGAACTGAAAGCGTTGACACGCGCCGTACCGCAAGGGCAGGGAGCTTATCTGGCAGAGTCATACTTCACAGGAACCAGACCGCGGATCTGATTACTGCCATATTGGGGGGCATGAGAAGCTATCCTGGCTTGTTGTCGTACCCACCAGGACGTCCAAAGGGGGCAGTAGCGTTGATTCATGACAGATGGTGGTTGATATAGACCAACGGGTGGGAGACCTCCTCAGGGTGGGAACATTAAACGTCAAAGGCCTTAATTCCCCAACGAAAGAGATCTTTAGAAAGTCGCGAATTCCGCAGGGGGAAACTGGACATCCTATAACCTACAGGAAACAAAATATGCTAAGGGGGAGGAACAGAAGCTCCTGGGGGCGCGAACAGGAATAGAATTCTGGGGGTCCGGACTTCTGAGATGGGGAGAAGTGGGGATACTCATCCGCAAGGGACTAGGCTTCACGGTCTCCAAGACATGGGGGATGTTTAGGAGAGGGGCTTTGCTTGTCGCAGGCTCTGTGGGAAAGGTAGGTATCACACTTGCAACTATATACGACCCCAATACGGGACAAACAAGATTCTTAGCCAACACAATCCCCAGAATTATGGTAGTAGCCTCTGGCCATGTCCTCTTGGGGGTGACTTTAACATGTAGACGGACCCCAATTTGGACAGGAAAGCGGGTAAAAGGGAAACCAGGGATCCCACAGAAGGAGGGCGCAGTGAAGTCGCAAATATGTTCAATATATATGGCCTGAGAGATACATGGCGACAACTCCACCCAGATGAGCAGGGGTTTACCTTTTATTCCGCCCCGCATAATACCTTTTACATATATTTAACAGAGGAAATTCATAATGCCACAATAAGATCCTATACTGTACCGATAACCTGGTCGGATCATGATATGGTCACGGCTGACACTGACTGGGAAATATTGCCTAGGAAAGGAGGGCGTTGGCGGTTCAACGAGTCTCTCTGGAAAGACCCAGTTTTTAAAACTGAGATGGAAACCGAGATCACTGAATATATTAAGACAAATAACACCGGGGAAGTCTCCAAACTAATAATGTGGGAAGCGGGGAAAGCAACATGGCGAGGTGTTCTGATTAGAGAGGGAGCTAGTAAGAAAAGGGAAAGACACCTCATCGAAAACAAACTCAGGACGGAGATTTGTCATTTGGACCGGGTAGCGAGGAAAGAGGAAGCTGGGAAGTCAGTCAAGATTATAGAGGCAAAGAAAAAGAGGGAAGAACTTTGCCTTCTCGAACACGGATAGAACAGACTCCTTGCTGGCTGCCAGGTTACGTGTCCAGCGGATGGAGCAGAATGTGCTGGAAATACAAAACCAGGACACCTCCCACATCAAGACCAATGCAGACATCCCTGAGGCCTTTGCCACATTATGAGACTCTGTATAGACCTGAAACCTACCTTGGGGAGTCGGAAACTGACTGATACTTGTCCTCTGTGAAAATTCCGCACATAACAGTGGATGAAAGCTATGCATTAGAGGGTCCGATAATGGAAGAAGAGGTCGAGAATGTGGTCAAAAGATTGTCATTGGGCAAATCCTCCGGAGCAGACGGCTTCTCCGCTGGATTCTATAAATCCTTCCTCTCCTCCCTCCTCCCTTTTATAGTAGAACTATTTAACAAGATCATGGACACCGGAAGAGCCCCAGAATCCTTTTTCCGAGCCCTTGTCTCGGTGATCCCCAAAGAAGGTTGAGACCCTAAGCAATGTGGTTCGTATCCCCCTATATCCCTAATAAACATTGATGCAAAAATATATACTAGAATCCTGGCAGCCCGATTGGAGACACATATGCCGTGCCTTACATAATGATCAGGTAGGCTTCATGTTGGGTAGACAAGGAGCTGACACTATGAGGAAGACCTTACACCTAATCAATGAATCTCAAACCATAAAAAATGACCCAGCTCTCCTCTCAGTTGATACAGAGAAGGCTTTCGACAGGGTCGAATGGGGATTTCTGATGGCAGTCCTCCGCAAAGTGGGAATAGGGCCGAAATTCAGGGGAGGTGTCCAGGCAGTATACACAGCACCCAAGGCCTCAATGGTGAATACTCCCGCTGGTTCAAATAAGGTAGGGGAACGCGACAGGGATGCCCTCTCCCGGCGATCCTTTTTGCCCTCTCTGTGGAACCCCTAGCCCAGAAACTGAGAGACGACCCTCAGGTCAAGGGACTCAAACTGGGAACCACAGAGTATAAAGTAGCTTTGTACGCAGACGACCTACTACTGCACGTATCCAATCCAATGTCCTCCATCCCCAGAGCAATCCAGTTGATTAAAGAATATGGCACCCTCTCGGGTTTCAAAATCAATGAGGCCAAATCAATCCTATTTCCGTTGCACGAGACCACACAAGCAGACATAGACAGACTCTCCCGTCTGGACCTTATCCTGGAAAAAGTTAAGTTTAAATACCTAGGCATACAGGTCACGAGAAACATTACCAAACTCTATGAAGCCAATTTCCTGCCCCTCCTCCGAAAGTTCCAGGCGGGTCTAGCCAAATGGAAGAAACTCACGATATCATGGATAGGCAGACTTAATGCGATAAAAATGGTATGTCTTCCTCACTTTCTTTATTCCTTTCCAATATTGCCTATACGAATACCGAACGCCTTCTTTTATGAGGCTAAAAGGGCTGTTGTGAAATTCCTTTGGGACGGTAAAAGACCGAGAGTAGCCTATGACACTTTAACATTACCTAAAGATAATGGAGGAACGGGACTGCCAGAGTTGAAGAAATATTATGAAGCTGCCCAACTCCGAATTGTGATTCCCCACCTACGAAATAGTAAAGAACCTCAATGGGTTGCGATGGACAATCACTATCTGGCCCCAGCAACGCTCTCCAGGTGGTTATGGGTCCCAAGAAACAAATTAGTACGGAGAGTAAGAGATCACCCAATACTGGGAACCATTTGGGAAATATGGAGGGAGAGGAGCGATATGAAGGGAATAACCTCATGGCCGTCTCCCCTGAGTCACTTATGGGCGCCTGGCATTAGAGAGAATATTCCTAACTTAGACAGCTTTCAATCCTGGTTTGAAGCAGGCCTGGAGAGGGCGAGTCAGCTCTGGAAGAAAGATTATGGAACTGTGAGAACCTCAGGTTGGGTCCGCTCCCTGTCTTACACTTCTTGCCGATCAAGGGAGTTCTAACAAGGGTTGAATGGAAAGATAAAGTGGATAGAGAACTCACCCCCTTCGAGAAGCGCCTGAACTCCAGATCAGAAATGAAAGGCTTAATATCCGCAATGTATAGAGAATTAGTTGAGGCGGGAAGGGGTTCTACATCGCACCTGAAGAATAGATGGGAGAGGGATTTTGGAGAAGAGATTGACCCGAACATGTGGGCTAGGATGTGCAGGGCTGCCCCCCACGTCTCTATAGCTAGCCAATACAAACTTCATGCAATCCAATTGCTACACAGGTGGAAATATGACCCCCTCAGGCTCTCCAGAATGTTTCAGTCACTAAGCCCATTATGCTGGCTTAAGTGTGGAGGAATAGCTGACTAGTGGCACATGTGGTGGAACTGCCCAAGAATTAAGGTCTACTGGAGTGAGGTCTTATGGTGGATCAAGGACCTCGGAGTACAGAGGTCCGTAGATCCCTTTTTAGTTCTTTGCAGATTTGAGCAATGTGATGACGAAAGGGAGAGAATCAAAGGTCTATCAGCCCACCTACTATTAGCGGCCCGTGCCACTTTAGTCATCAAATGGAAGTCCGAACAAACACCAAGCAAGGGCAAATGGATTAATGTTGCCTCAAACATATGAGTCATGGAAAAAATCACTGCAACCCTACATGGGAAATCAACGCAATGTGACACGCTGTGGGGAGACTTTGTAAGTATATGCAGGGAACTAATCAGTAAATTGTAACGTGAAATTGAAAGGTCTTATCCTTCCCCCTGAGGAGAACACCCTAACCTGTTCCATTAGAAAAAACATACAATGCGACCCAGGGGACTCTATGTGTAAACAACCCATGTGAGTGTATTTACCGGATGTGTTATAATGTGTACCGAACAAGTCTCCACTCCCTATTTTTGAATATACATGTTAATGACTCAGGGAGGGAGGGGGGGGACGTCTTGGGAGGGAGGCGGCGGAGGGGAGAAAAAAAAGTTATTTTTGAATTTAGAATAAAGTATAAACTTTCTCATTTGGGGAGCAACAATGTTTCACACGGATATGATCTACTGGATCGTTTTCTACCCCCATTGAATACTGTTTTGTAATGCCCCTTTATATGACTTTGAAAATTTCAATAAAATCTAATTAAAAAAAAACATTTAAAGGATAATAGCGCCCGTGAATGATACCTTGATGTCATCGTGAGGTGTGGAGACCTGCAATGAGGCTGGGTGTCATTGTAAGTTGGCCGGGCGGGATGAGCAGGGATGGGGGCACCAGCGTCCAGGGTCGGTCAGGACAGACCAAGGACAGGCCAAGGCAGGTAATAGCCTGAGGACGCTGCCTTTGGCTGGTGCCGGCTCCACCTCCGCCTTCCGGCTCCGGGACTGCAGTCTTGATGAGGGATGCTTCAGCCAATGGACATCTATGGTGTTGCTTCGTGGGAGCAGGACAAGTTGCCCATTGTTAAATATGATGTCCTTCGTGTCGGCCATCTTTAAATGCTCGAGACAGCATTCAGGGAGATGCGGCCCTGGTGATCTTGCAGGGGAAGCTAAGGATGAAGTTAAATGCGGTTATGATGAATGACAGTTGTCAATACCTCACAAATTGGGTCCTGAAGAATAAGCTGCTATCCAAACCTCCATGGAGAAGTCCATGAAGGGTTTATAATGGAGGCCATATAAAGTGAAAAAGGCAATTTGGGAGAACGATCGGATTGAGATGAATGAATCTAATAAGAAGTAAAGTAGTCGGAAATATAAACAGGCAACAACAGAAAAATGGTAACCTCCATCGTACATTTTTGGACCGCCATCTCGGCCGATGAATTCAGCTTGACACCTTGAAGAGGACGAATGCATGCAAGATTTGCTTACCTGTGCATTTTTTATATAGACTCTGATTGAGATGTACTAACAAATGTAAGGTTTGAGATATAAACCGTAAACATTTTAAATAAAAAAAAAAAGTATGTTTTATTTTGAGCTGCAACAAAAGGGGTAAAACCACTTTCAAAATGTGAGCCTTGTATTAAAAGATTTCCCTGCCCCTTGTGGCATAATAAATGTTTACAGTTCCGTATGAATCTTTTACCGACAATGGAAGTAGAAGGTGCTCGTAGTAGAGTCAAAAGTACAAAATGAATCTGCAGCTTTTGTAGGAACAAAGAGTCCATAGATACCCTGCTACATGTTTTAACACTTTGTCCACAAACTGTTTTGGTAAGACACAAATACTTTAGTAGTTTGGATATGATACAAGGACTTTTAATCACTCATGCTCCTGGAATGAAATTGTGAGCGGCAGTCAACTTTCTTTGACTTGAGCATCACTTAGATGTTTCGATTAAATATTGTATTTTGAAGATATTGTTCCGATTGGATGAAATTGTAGAATTGTTTGATGAACTAATATTTTGAGAAATGCGTAAGATTTTATTTTAAACCATGTGCATAAATAACACATTTTTTTTAAGAAACCCAGAGAGTAAACAAAGTACTTTTTATTCATGAGTCCATGATGCAGCATCTCATATTGATTTTTTTCCCCTGTCTTGAATTGGGGCCCATTCGGTACAAACATGTGATATTTGAGTTCACACCTTATTGGACCAATCCAAGCTACTGTTAGTTGGTATATTCTCACTTCAAGGCTACCCTCTATTGGTTGGAGACTTAAAGCTCATGGACCATTGGACCCAAGTATTACATACAGACTTATCTAAAGAAATCACAGAGCTTTTGAGTATAATGAGGGTTTTGTGCAGTTGTACTCTAAAGTCTGGGTATCCTGCAAATGCTTTGTTAGGGGAATGTGTATTTCAAAGAAGGCTGGGGACTTTCATTCCATTACGGCCCAGCTCGATAAGCTATAGGGTCAGCTTAAGTTCCTGGAGGATAGATTCTCAAGCTCTAGTGAGCAGACTGTGCTTGTTGAAATTCAGGCCAGCCTACAGTAACAGCTCCAAAGAGGGGGCAGACCGGTTTCTGGGGCTGCTTGCATCTTGTTGTCAATATGGGAAGGGCAAATGGCTGCGCTGAACACTGGCTTGGCTTATTAGGAGGGAGAGGTGGGCTACCGTCATACAAGGTATTTGAAATACCACTGGGGAATTGCAACACAATGTTTAATCTATTTCAAAGATTTGTACCTGTTACTATTCAGATATATATTGCTCTAAATTTAGTAGTTTGCCACCAAATGGAATTGCTGTTACCACCACTTGGTCTAGCGGAATTACCGCCGGATTACAAGTGGTGGTATGACTGTATAAGTGTAAGGTCTATGCCCATGAATAACAAGACAGTGCACAGTGTGGGTGGCATGTGTTAGAGGAAGAAGAGGAATGTGTGTTGAGAAGTTGTGGGCAGAGTCAGATTATGGTTGAGATAGTTAGGTTAATTAACCATTTGTTGTTACTTTGTTTGTTACTGTGAACTAAATTGTTACTTCACAGGGCCGATTGTGACTGCGACACCGGTGTCTAAGTACAGACACATCACTAATCAAAATATGGATGATTACCTTAGAAATAGAGAAGAAGACAGTGCGGCATTATTTGCACCCAGAGGTACAGATACTAACCCTTTCAAAACAAGACCAAATGTTGCTGAAACACTAGTACAAAAATTCATTAAATTAGAACGCTTATGCAAAAAAGAGATAAACAAATACTGGGAACAAGTCTCCCTCAAAAACTACATTGACCAGAATATTATACCCAGAGGACTGAGAATACTAATCTTTCCAGATTTCACAAACAAGGACGACCAAGATCTGGCAGCCGATTGGGAGGCCAATATTACCACAAGTTCAGAAAACATGATGAAAATATTGGTCGTACTTGCAGAGAGGGAACATACCAGAGTGACTTTGGAAATCAAAAAGATGAAGACAGAAATCGCAGCAATGACAAATGCTAACAGCACAAAAGAGAAAAACTTTACCATAATGAATCAGATATTAGTAGAATACCAAGATGAAATCAAATTACGCAAATTTAGAAAGTTTTATAGAGATGAGAAAGATTACTTAAACGATAGAGTATACACATACCAACCAAAATTTGATGGAGACCCATCACAAACTGTAACTCCGACTATATCACTGGTTACCTCTGATGCAGATTCCGAATCAGAATTCCCTGAGAGGACTGTAAACCCAGAATTGGCCACAACAGCTGAACCTATACAATTCAAAAGGAAAAGATATAAGAAAGGGAACCAAACTTTGAATAATACACAGAACAAACAAGTACGGTTACAAAAGAATGTCCCTTTAGGACCCAAACACCCAACTACTCCAACATCATCAGAGGAGGAAGAGGGAGAGGGAGAGGAGCACACAGGCGAGCACACAGGCGAGGAAGGGAGAAATACAGGAAAAAGATTCACCAGATCAAGTCTCAAGAATGTCAGACCCAAACCCATACTAAAGGTCTAGTTATCAACTTATCTGATAAACACCTCTCTCACCAACAATTAACAGTGCTGAACTATGGCCTCTCATTTGCACCAAGTACTGAATCGGACATGACAGAAGTCCAAATTGACTTATATAAATTTAGTAGGAAGCTCAAATTAAAAAACATTTTTCATAACAGACCCACAATATGGACACAGCCAGAAACAATGTTACCTATCAGTAAAAGAAGTATTCAAGAAATATAGAATATACAGTTACTTTCTAATCTAACTGAAAAAGATCCTAAAACCATATGTGATATACAGAAAGAACTAGGTATACACCCTCAAAATTTGGACATGAAAGAACATAAAAAGAAATCTAAATTCATGCCACCCTTTGGAGGTGAGAATGTGATTGATATCTTTTACAAATCAGTCACTAAGGACATTCATACACATATGGACCAAGTCAAACCAAGTATCAACAGCAAGAAGTCTAATCTGACAAAGCATGAAGGAGAAGCACTACAAGAAATATGCAATGATAAGTCTATTATTGTAAAAGAGGCAGACAAAGGGGGTAATATAGTCATCCTTTACAGGACACACTATATTAAAATGGCAGAGGAACACCTATCCACCCCTGGCTTTTATAAGAAACTTCCTAGCAACCCTACTAATTTGACTGTGAGAGAACTACAACTGACGTTACAAGAATGGTATAACCAAGGGCTTCTAACGGACGATGAAAAGGCATACTTATCTGTAACCAAACCACTAATGCCTACCATATACTTTTTGCTGAAAATTCACAAACCCTTTGTGCACTTACCAACAGTAAGACCGATAATGAGTGGACAGGGAGGGGCCACAGAAGCACTAGCCGACTATATTGACAGCAGCATCAAAAATCTGGTACCAAAAATTCCAGCATATCTTAAAGACACTATGCACACAAATTTGGAAGGATATCAAATGGCAAACGACTTATGCTCTAGTAACACTAGATGTGTCAGCACTCTACACATCGATTCCACATACCCTGGCCTTAGAAACAATAGACTTTAGCTTCAGGACCTTTTCTGCTTCCCACTACACACATGTACAAATGGTCAAACAACTTCTAGACTTTACCTTAACACATAATCAATTCATTTTCAACGGTAAATACTTTTCACAAACCCAGGGTATAGCGATGGGCGCAAACTACACCCCTAGTCTAGCCAACTTATTTATGGCATACTTTGAGGAGAAATATATCTTCAACAATAATCCCTTTCAACATAATATCATTACTTGGAAAAGATACATCGATGATGTTCTAGCCATATGGGAAGGCACAAGTAATGAATTCGAGGATTTTTTGCATTACCTCAACCATAATACCTTTGGGATTAACTTCACAGGCCATATAGATACACATGAGATTGTGTTCTTAGATTTAAAATTAAAATTGATGGTGAGGCAATACATACCTGTACACATAGGAAGGGCAATGCGGTCAACTCTATTCTTCATGCATCTAGTAGCCATAAGCGCAGTGTAGTAGACAATATACCAAGAGGAGAAATTCTCAGATCAAAACGGAACTGTAGCAAACTTACCAGTTTTCAAAAAGAATGTAAGTACATTGGCGAAAGATTTCAGGCAAGAGGGTATTCTAAACGCCTAATTAGAAAAACTACCAATTTGATTCATCAAGTACATAGACAAACGTTATTAGAAACAAAACCAGAAAAAGAGCAAACGGAATATCCCAAATTGGTAAACTTCATTACCAAATACTCACGAGATAGTAAATTTATTTACCACATGCTGAAGAAACACTGGCACCTACTACGTTTGGACACAGATCTAACAAACTATATTTCGGAATCTCCCACCATCATTTTCACGAAAGCAACCACTTTGAGAAACTTGTTATGCCCTTCTTTCCTCAAATCAGAACCAACTGGACAAGAGCACTGGCTGACAGCAAGGACACAGCCAGCAGGATTTTACAAATGTGGGATGTGCAACTTTTGCAAATATACACTATCACCTACGAAAATATTCAAATGCCATGGTGGCCTGGAAATTAAGGTTAAGGACTTAATTAATTGCAGATCAAAGTTTGTCATATATGGAATACAATGTGTGTGTCAAAAAATATATATTGGTAGCACCATAAGAGAAGTACGCTTCCGCATATGGGAACATCTTAACAGCTTGAATAGTAAAGATATTAGATTACCTTTGGCAGCTCATTGGCAAGAACATCACCAAATGGATAATGCTAATGACATCAGATTTGTCGGACTCCAACAAATCCAACCACATCCAAGAGGAGGTGACAGAGAGCTGAAACTACGCCAACAGGAAGCAAAAATGATCTGCAAACTCCGATGCCTGTCTCTCGGTCTTAACAAAGAGCATGAGCTAAATGTTTTTCTATGACGCGTTTCTAAGATACATGGAATTGTTGTAAATTTGTTATGTATATGGCTGATTTACCGCCTTTTGACTCTGACCCTTATCTAAGCACTCCTTTTTTCTCAAAATATGCAGAGTAACAACATAAGTTTCATTTCACAAACAAATAATTATTAGTTCTATTTACTTTGTATCTAAGTCAAACACATACAACAAGGCCGTATAGGTAAAATTCGAATATTGGTGAACCCTCCCTGTTTAACCGCAGTTGCTTAGCAACTGTGGTCAGGTGACTGAACACATGACAAGACTACCTCCTAGATCCTCGAGAATGTACATTGCGGATAATGGCAGCACTACTATCAATTTAACCATACATTTGCCCAACCTTTTCGAATCTGGCCCTCTGACAATCAAATTTGTACGTACTCTTTACAAAGCTGACTGCGACTTCCACTCACTTTCGGGTGACATGATGCAACACGTGACCGGAAGAATTCGTCATGTTACTATAGCAACGGCAAGAGTTTTGCCGATGCTTCAGTCTCGCCCGACGGCGCAAGAGAGCACTCGGAAGACCGTACTCTGGCCGGTAAGTCCCGACCAAATAACTTTATCAGGCACTTTCACGCTTATAATTGCACATAACTGTTAAAATAAACAGAATGCCTACAACTCATACATACTCATGCTTGTTATTGTTTCAGAATATGGCATGAATATATAACGGGAAACCAAGTTGGACATTTGCAATTACGTGCGACAAAATTACTGACCATTAAGGTAACATTTCAAGTACACCTTATATTAAAGAGCTAAACTCACAGTAGTATCTATATTTCGTATTTTGAAATCGAGTGAGGACCCTGGAAATCTCAGGCTCACACCAAATTCTCTTGTCCCTGTAGGAAATTGATTTCCAGTCAATAACGAATTCTGGACTACCAATGTGACTTACATATTGACGCCAAAAGAAAGCACAAGATCTAAAGACGTTAGGCATAACTACACCGAAGGTAACATAATACTATTGCTTTTCCCTGAGATTAGCTCATGATAAACATGGCCCTCTACACTTTTTCCTTTAATCACGGCAACTTGTATGTATGGTGTTTTGACCGATTCAAATCAAAATGTTCTCTATTAATATGAGCATAGTCAATATTTAAACTTTGGAAAATTGCCAAATGTCGGTGCCTTGTCATATATAAGCCTCGCAGGTGAATATCAAAAGTTATCCCTATTGTAAAAAATATAGTTAATTTTGAAAATACTAATTTATATGATTGAATTTACCTATCCAGTCACTAATACTTAATTCTTTCCTTTCTCTCTTTGTGTTTCCCCATTACATGGTCTCTTCCTGTGTTTTCCCCGCTCCTCCCCGCCTGTTTTTTGTTTGTCCCCTTCCCAGACTCTCTCTGACAATAAAGATTGTCGATTGAATATGTCAATTGTATCAACCAGTATCAACCATCATTAACTTTACGCCCTGATGACGACCTAGATAGGTTGAAACATGTGTTGGCGAGGCGAAAACAAATTTCTTTCTTTCTAAATGCATATCTAGCACATATGTTAAGTGAGACCAAGTTTATCTTATGTATGATTCATGACGAGGTGAAAAACCAACTTTTTCTTTTTGAATACATATCCAGCACATATGTCAAGTGAGACCAAGTTCACCCTATGTATGTTTTATTGATTACCAAACAGGTCTGGGGGTGGAATGGCCCTGATCTTCCTTGAGTGGGTCTCTGCTACTATCATACTCACTCAGGCCTACTCCTCTTTCAAATGCCTCGTCTGCAGGCTTGCTGCCTCTCCTGTCCTTTCTCTGACTCTGGCCACAATCTACAGGCCCCCTGGTCAGATCTCCCTCTACCTCTCAGAGTGGGCTGACTTCACTTCTCTCGTTGCCTCCACCTGCAAGCTTCTCCTAATCAGAGACTTCAATATTCACCTTGACTCCCCTGATGCGGCCTCTGGACTCTTCTGCAACCTCTGTGACTCTCTTTCCCCTCTCCATTCTCCCTCCGGTCCAATGCACTCAGGCCCACACACCTTGGATGCTCTCATCTCTGAAGACATCCCAACTCCAACCCTCTCATTACTCTTCTCTCTTGGTCTGATCATGCTCTCCTGTCCTGTCCTCTCACCACCTATACCTCCTGGTTCCCCCCGTTAAGACCCTGCCCGTACTGCCAGTCTCCTTCTCTGTCATTTGACCTATGAAGCGAGTGTCAGTTGCTGCTTTTGCCACGATCTTCACTACCCCTCCTACACCTGCCACTGACCCTCACTCTGACACAGCCCTTACTAACCTCAAACTCTGCATCTCCAACACCCAGGACATCCTTGCCCCTGTCATGAGGATCTGCATGAAACCTGTCTCCAAGCTCCTGGTATGACTCTGACCTGGCCTCTCTGAAAGGCAAGTGCAAAGCAGCTCAGCAGAAGTGGCAGGCTTCGAGCACATCCTCTGACAAGCTGTCCTGCCACCTGTTCCAAAGGCAATACAGACTTTCCATCTGCTTGAAGAAGTGGGCTTATATCCAATCCCGCATCTCTGGGGCCACTAACAACATAACTAAACTTTTCAAAATCTGCAAGGAACTCGCCAATCCTACTCAGCCCTCTGCACTTCTCTGGCCTCATATATCTTTACTAAAACTCAGGACATCCTGTCCTCTCTCTCCTCTACACTACACCCTTCTTCCTAAATTGCTCTCAGGCCTCCCTTGTCCAACCCTCACCCATTCCCTCCAGCTCTCCTCTTTCTCTCCGATATCACCTGATGAGGTTTCTAGAAAAGTCAGCTCTATGAAAGTCTCATCCAAACAGGTGCTCCCCTGCTCCTCCAGAACTATCTAGGACAACATGGTCTCCCTTGCACCAGCCTTGGCTGATTTCTGCAATCCCTTCTTTGCCACTGGACCCTTCCCTTCACTCCTCAAACCCTCCCTTGTGCCCCCTCTCCTCAAAAAGCCTTCTGCCGGCCCCTCCTGTCCAGCTAACTATGCCCTATCTCCATTACCCCCTTCCTGGGCAAACTCTTGGGGAGGCTGGCCATCTTCCAGCTTATCCACCACACTAAATCTGCCAGAGGCACGGAAACTGCACTCCTGAGCACCCATGCAAGCTTGCTCTCTAATCTCGATTCCAACTCTCCTTCCATTCTCATCCTTCTGGACCTCTCCTCTGCCTTTGATATGGTCAATCATGCCACCCTTATGAATCGGCTGCATGATACCCTTGGAATCACGGACCTGTCTCTGGACTGGCTGACCTCCTTACTCTCTGAAAGACCTTCCCAGGTTCAACTGTGCCCTTTTCTCACCTCCATCTCACTCTCCACCTGTGGTGCCCCTCAGGACTCTATTCCCTCACTTTGTCTTTCAACATCTACCTTGCCCCCCTAGCCCATCTGATCTCTGTCTTCTCTCCTAACTTCAGGGTTATGCGGATGACACACAACTCTCCTTCAAGCTTCCCTCCTCTGCCTCCTCCTCTTCCTCCTCCTCTCTCATTCCTGACTGTCTGTCCGCTATTCAGGCATGGTGCACTGGTAACGATCTCTGCCTTAATGTCAGTAAGACCGGGATCCTTCTCATTGGGACTCCAGCTCCCACCTTCCCTCCTACACTCTGGCCGCCCTCCATGAGGCAAAAAACCTTGGTGACATCTTCGACTCCTCTATCTCCTTCTCTCCTCACATCACGGACCTTGACAAGAAGGCAACCATTCAGCTGCACCTCCTCAGAGGTATCCTTCCTTTCCTTACCTTCCCCCAGAAACTCCATGTCTCCAGACCGCTGGTCCTCGCCAGGCTGGACTACTGTAACAGCCTCTTCCTCAACCTACCTAACTCCTCCCTACGCCCCTTCAACTAATCCAGAATAGGACTGCAAGACTTAGCCTTGGCCTCAAGCCCAGGGGCCGCATCTCTCCAGCCAAAAATCTTTTCACAGGCTTCCGGTTACTACTGCGAGGATCAAGTTCAAAACCCTCTGCATCGTCCACAAGGCTTTCTGAGGCGTGGGACCCTGCTACATCCTACTCTTTCTCCCTAAATACCTTCCTGCTAGAGCCCTTCGGTCTTCTAGCTCCAACTCTCTGCAGATCAGACACATCTCCAAGCAGAGTGTGGGAGGGGAGTTCTCTCTCCTCCGCAGGTGCCTCCCTCTGGAATGGCCTCCCTGGCCCTCTCAGATTTGAGTCAGATCTCCTTAAGTTCCAGAGGCTTCTCAAGACCCTCCTTTTCTCTTCCTCATTTCAGCTCCCCCTTCCCTACTAATGTTCCCCTCTGCCTCTTGACTGGTTTCTTCAGATTCATACAGGGCACCAGGTCCTCTCCTACCAGTTTACTCCTGCACTTGGTCTCCTCTGAACGCCCCTGTTACCTGCACTTGCCCTTCTGGGCTCCCTCCCCTGCACTAGCCTAGTCTGGGCCTGCACCCCCTGAGCTCTTCTAGCCCTGTTTCCTTGCACGTAGCATGTGGACCTTCTGCCCCTGCACTCTGCTCTCCCTGGGCTCTGTCCACCTGGCCTCCCTGGCACTCGCATAACCCTCCAGCACTTCCCACCTCCACTCTCCCCTGCACTTCTGTTTACTGCACTTGCGCGACTTGAATGTCACAAGGCCTAGCAGGATCGTTCTGTTTTGTCATCCTCCCCGTCCCCCAGTCTTCTTGCACCTTGAAACATAGTGTATAGGCGCATTATAAAAACCCAATAAATAAATAAAATACATTTCTCAGACAAAATATCTCAGCTGATCTGTAAAGTACTGAGTCATAAATATCACTCCAACACCACTTACTGGTCTATTAGCACATACCAAGGAAATGCCCACTACCCTAAGAATGTTGGCTGGCTGGCCTGTTGCTGGTGTAAGTTCGTAGAAGAGTTCCTATGGCCTGGGGTAAGGGTGTACCCCATACGCGGCTAGCTGGCTCCAGGATGTCGCACATGTTTAGGCTTGCGAAAATATGCATGTTGGTTCCTTGACTTTCTCTTCCTGACCCAAGGGCATTTGCGTCTCCTGAAGAGCATATATCCTAACTACTGATAGCAGCAATAACCAAGACGTAGGTCGGATGAAATAGAAAATAATGAGTAATGAAAATGCCCCAAAATTGTGAGGGATGCTTATCCATTACATTTCATGTGTGTTCATGACTACACAGATAATTGATATTGTATAATAATAATGTGGACCTGCTGTCCATGGTATGTATATGTAGAATTTCAGATGTAAGAGGATAACGTGACCATGTTTTTATTGCTATATCTGTTCATGTTACTTTGGAAACAATACAACAAATTTAAAAATAAAAGGATGACAACAGTGCTATGCCATTATTTTCTTGAACCAGTAAATTATGAAGTTAAAAGGAATGCTGTTCAATTTTTCTCTTTTTCTGCTGCTGTTTGTCATTTAATTTCCCAATGGATTAGCAAACCCATGGGAAGAGGTTCACTTTCATGATGAAGATAGCAAGGATTATAAAGGTCATGGATTTATTTTCCCCTTGGTTACAGAGGTCCCTTTAAAATGTAAAGTGGGGACTCTAGTAATTGGGATCCCACAGACAGGAACGCCAAAGGTAAGGTAACTTATCCAACTGTAAAGAGTCAAGATGTAAGAAAAGAGAAACAGAGGCAATGGAGAGAAGATAGAGGAAAAAGATAGAAAGCAAAGGAAAATAGTGCACTGGAAAGAGAGGAGGGCGTGGTGAAAAAGAAGCAGCAGAAGGAAAGACTGAGAGAAGAAGAGTGTGGAGAGATGGAGAGTGTAGAGAGTGGGAGAGAAAAGAGGGGGTTATTTGCTCTTGTTCCTTGTGCTATATCACTAACTATTTCAAATGACTGAAAAAGGGAAAGAAAAAGGATATCTTCCCATTACATGCATTAAAAGGAACATCCATCAATTAGGATAGGTGCCTGGCAGAATTAAGTAATTTTCCAACTGTACCAGAAAGTAAGGGTTTACCCACACTACCCTGGCTCTGAGTAGGCCTTACATGTGCTCCCACCTTCCCACACTACCTCTAAGGGTCTTAAACCGGCTGTCACCACACCACCATGGTGCTAATGTCCTTGCATTGTCTCTCAGATGGGTGCAGAATTACTTTTAAACAATTCTGCATCATGCTCAAAGAGTAGCTTTGTCACCACAATACACACCATTCCGAACTCGACGTAGTTGTCTCTCAGTCCCTCTCACACTCCATACTCAACCAGAACAGACATGGTGTACAACACATTCACATTTGAGGACAATTCATTCACTGAACGCCCATCAAAGCAAAAAAAGACCTACACTAAACATGGATTTATTCAGGCAAGCATTACATGCAGCAGTCCAATAATGGGAGACTAGATCCGGAGCTTTCCACCAACTTATTAGGAGAGGAGGCTATTGGGTTCCATGGAAGCACCCATAGGTGGAAGAAGGGTGTCCCCAACCAGGACTCTTAATGAGACTGGAGTTCAGAGCCCATGAGGCCTCTGACGAAAGTACATGGAACTGGGTAATAAGAAGGGTCTAGGGACAGTGGGAGGCATGCCTGGCGGGACGTGTCATAGGCATGTTGGACAGCCACTATCTCAGGGTGTATTCGAATTTAGGAAAATAACGCCCCATGCTTCATTTCACCTTTGATTTCCACTCAGCCCTGATGCAACATCTGGTGGCATGGAGAACCACAGGCTCCCGTTTTTATTAATTAGACCTCAACAAAGGGTGCCATCAAATAGAACTCCACCCCAACTCAATACCACTAGGGCTAAATTAGGTATAAAAGACTTAATGTCACAATTGTGTCCTCTGTCAAGATCTTACAAGAGACAGTGCAATACATCCTACTTCTTTACCAAATTGCACTAAACTTCAGTGATGAAAAAGTTTGCCAGGAGCTCCAAAATGCGCGACTCATGCTGAACATCGAAAAGTGTGAACAAAACTGAACACATCTAAATTCTTATGGACACAGAAGTTCCAAAAAAAGGATGACTCTGGAACTGGACAAAGTCAACACAATAAGAAATTGAGCCACCACATGTGTGAGGTCCTTCTTGATTACATTAGGGTATTGTGCTAGGAACACTGAGAAGAACAAGTTACTTATCCCTGGTAACATTCTTTCGACTGGATGTTCCTCCCACGTATTCCTCATCTTTGATATATGATATCCAGCTTCACTTTTCTTCGGCAGAGGGCGCTGTGCTTCGACTCAATGTCCCTCGAAGGCCTCTGTCTCGAGGATGATGTCATCGAAGGCATAAATAGCATGCGCAGCGCCCGTTGGCTTCAGTTCTGTTTTTTACCTCAAGCAGAAATACCCGTTTGGAAGTGACATGGGGGGAATAGGGGTCAGTCACTTTGACACCTGTCAGGTTTGGAATGTTAGGTCAATCGCGCACCCCTACTCCAGTGCCATCTCAAGGCAGGTGCCTTGCACCTAAAATATAGCACAACCAACTGTGGGCTATCAGTGCTATGCTCCTGATGGTCAAAACCGATATCGGTCTGAGTTTATGGGTTTGCTTTAACTGTACTGCCAGCAGATGTTAGACTGTGCAGACACTTTTTGATGTGAGAGCTGCTCTAAATTTGTGACCAACAAGACCAAAGGAACCGGAACTGTAGAGAAGGCAATATTGACAGTGCATAAAATTCATTCCATTATATTTACTTGGTTCTAAGTGATATGCACTGCAAGTATGACTGGATTGGGGTTTTCTTTGAATTTATGTGGAATGTAAGAGTTCTATTATTGTACAAATGTGTGTTTAATCCATGCCATATTTGTTGTTGATGAAATTTCAGACTCAGTCATGGGTCATTTAGAGTGATTCATGTCTGGAAATATTTATGAACTTGCTTACCAAGTTCTTCCATATTTAGGGTAACGATTGGTTGTTTAATCTCAATGAGGTATTAGAGGTATAAGAAATATACTATTACAAGGCGCTAATTCAATTAGGGAATTATTTGTATTATAGGGTATTTTGCAATTGGGTGGATATTGTTGAGGTGTCTGATTTCATTGTTTTGTTAATGATTTGGATACTGTGACTTTACAGTACATCCGTAGTGGGGAAGTTGTATGGGTGAATGGTTTTTATTGACATAGTTGATTGCTAAACCTTGCGTGCTGTGAATGTATATATAGTGATGGGTCTGTAGATTTAAATGATGATAACTTATTGGAGATATTCACTTCTGACAAGTGGAAGGTGGAGTTTGACTGTGTTATGTTTCATCATAGGTTGTGGTTTAGGTCACTGTTGGAAGATTGATTTGCTCTTGCTGTTGGGTGATTGGGTCAAAATTACATTGATATATTGGGGGTCATATGTTATATTAGGTTTTTTTCTCTCTCTCTTTTTAGGTTATTAGAATAATTCATATGGGTGATATTGTTTGAGATTGGGGGTTATGAGAATTATTACATTCAATCATTGAATTTAGTTATATATATTTAGATGAGGCAATGTTGTGGGGGACTGAATGTAATGTTATAAGTTGATTTAGTTCTATATGACAGGGAGACTATGGTATTTAATATGTAATTACTTTAATGGCAGGTTGTGTGAATGGCCTTTAAGACATGAATGATACTCAGAGCCACTACGTAGGTTGTTTGGATTACAACGAGAATCCAATTCTTTTATTAATTTAATATGTTCTTTCTCTTTCTCTCTAGATACTGAAAAGGATACAATTTCTTGCTGGATGTCTTCAAACTTCAAGCGGATGGAGGTTTTGTTAACAATATCAGGTAAGAGTCTGTAGTTTCCTTCCTTCTATAGTTTCAAAATTCAGTTAAAGTCAAATCATTCTCCTTCTTAAGGTTTCCCTCTTCTTGTTTCTCTACAGATTGTCTTTATGGTCTCCACTCATATATATTTATTTTTCTCTTTTCCATTAACTTCTCCTTTGAGTTCTTCTTCCTTACGTTCTCTGTTTTGGCTTTCCACTCTTTATCTCCAATCTCTATTTCCTCAATATTTCGGGACAATAGTAATCACTATATTCTTTGTTTTGTAGCTAATATGCTCTGCCTTGTGTCATTCCTTTAATCTCTTCCCATCCGCCGGAATACTCTTTCATTCGCTGGTAACATTCATCTTCCTTTGTCTAGTAGAGCGAGTTTTTCTCAGTATTTCAGCTTTTGAAACTTCAAACATTAAGCTGTTCGTTGTTATGCTGCAGTTCGTATGGGTTTTTATCGGAGAGATCCACACCCAAAAGAAGAAAAAGATAAAGGGTGGCACAACGGTGCTTAACATGTAACAATAACTAAAAAAATATAAATAGTCTTTTCGACTCTCTGTGTTCGACTTCCCAACCTTTCCCCACTTCTATTAATAATGTATCTTCTTTCTTCGTTTCACTCACTTCCGTACCTTTCTTTTCTATCTTTTCTGATAATCGAGGGGAAACAAAACCTTACCGTCAAGGCTCTCTTTCTATGCTACGGGGACAACGGTCACCCGTACAGTTTTAGCACTCCCTCCTTGCTTCTTTCCGTCAATAAAACTCTACCTCGTAATTTATGTACGAGGCTTCGTCGTCGTCTCGGCAGCTCCCTCCGTTGGTATTTATTGATCGTCTAACAGGTATTTTCTTAGCCTGACTTTCTTTTTTTCGCAGCGCTTCTTCTTCTCCCCCTAATACGCCCAGGTCAAACCGTCGTCTTCTTCTTTCTCTTCACGCGCGCTCGTCTCCTAGGCGACCAAGAAGAAAAGATTGCAGGCATTAGAGGAAAGGCCATACAGTAGGGACTTCCTGGTTTTCAATATTTTCATTACTCGGTATGATCTTCTGTAAAGCTTACCTCAGAACGTCACACCCCCTCTACTAAACCCTTACGTTCGGGAAGGGTTTGTGCCCTGGATAAATAATCAGCTTGTGACAGCAGCTTCCCAGGTTTGTGAACGGTTTTAAAAGAGAAGGGCTGGAGGGAAAGGAACCACCTTAATACTCTTTGATTTGAGTCTTTGTTGCGTGCTAACCATACCAACGGTGCATGATCCGTCATTAGAGTGAATTCACGTCCCAGCAGATAGTATCTAAGAGCATCAATGGCCCACTTAACAGCTAGACACTCCTTTTCTATTGTTGGGTAGTTAAGTTCGTGAGGTAATAATTTACGACTGATGAACAGCACTGGTCTTTCGCCCTTCCCTTGATTCTGGAGAAGGACCGCCCCAAGTCCCGTTCCTGAAGCATCCGTTTGGAGCACAAATGGGGATTCAAAATCAGGGCATTGTAACATTGCCTTACGGGTGAGAGCTTCTTTTAAAGCAGTAAAGGCTTCGATAGCTTCAATATTCTGCCAGTCCTTCCTTGGTAAGGAAGGTTTTCTCAACAGGTTTGTTAGTGGAGTAGCCAAAGTAGAAAAGTGTGGAATAAATCTTCTGTAATACCCCACAAAACCAAGGAAGGCCCGTATTTGTTTTGGATTTTCTGGGAACTTCAACTCTTTGATGGCCTTTACTTTCTCCTCTTGGGGTCTAATTATCCCTTGTCCAACATAATACCCTAAATACTTCGTATGGAACTCAGCTATATGAGTTTTCTTAGGGTTTACATGTAACCCAGCCTCTTTCAGTGTTATGAGTAGCTTTCTTAGATGAATCATATGTTCTTGCCAGGTTTTACTATATACAATGATGTCGTCTAGATAAGCACCAACATATCCTTCATGCCCTTTTATCAAATGATTCATCAACCTCTGAAAGGTTGCTGGTGCGCCATGTAGGCCAAAGGGTAATACCGTAAACTGGTAGAGTCCGGTCGGAGTAGCGAAGGCTGTTTTCTCTTTGTCAGCTGCTGATAACGGTACCTGCCAATAGCCTTTGGTCAGATCGATGGTAGTCAGGAACTTGGCCTTCCCTAGATTATTCAAGAGATCTTCGATGCGTGGCATCGGATAAGCTTCAAATTTAGAAATTTCATTCAATTTCCGAAAGTCCATGCAGAACCTTACACTACCATCTGGCTTCGGGACCAGGACTACTGGGGAACTCCAGTCGCTAAATGATGGCTCGATGATTCCTAAATCTAGCATTTCTTGAACTTCCTGGTTGATGGCTTTTACTTTTGATTCAGGTATCCGATAAGGTCTGAGTCTTACTATAGACCCTGGTTTAGTTTCTATACGATGGTAGGTTAGACTAGTTCTTCCTGGAAGAGAAGAGAACACGTCATCAAAATCTTGTAAAAGATGAGACAGCTCAGATTTCTGTAGTAACGTTAGTTCCATGTTGATATTTAATCCTTCGACACCTATCTTCTCTTTTATCTGGGGAAAGTTTCCTTCTAATGGTACATCATTAGTAATCATAGCGACGTTTTGTATTGGTGGAATCCACTTCTTAAGCAAATTCACATGATACGTCTGACTCATAAGTCTACTACCAGGTTGCTTTACTTTATACGTTAAGGGTCCCAAAACTTCTTCGATCTCGAAAGGTCCCTTCCAACTGGCTAACATCTTGTTGTCTGATGTTGGCATTAAGATTAGAACCTGATCTCCTTTCTTAAAGGTACGAAGTTGTGCTTTCTGGTTGTAATACTTCTCTTGGTTCAACTGAGCTTGGAGAAGATTATCTTTTGCTACAACCCGTAGTCTTTCTATTCGTTCCTGTAGTTGGGAAGCATATTCAGTTAGAGACAACTCCTGTTCTGGTTGTTCCTCCCAATTCTCTTTCAACACATCTAACAAACTCCTTACAGGTCTTCCAAACAACAATTCGAAGGGTGTGAAGCCTGTGGAAGATTGTGGAGTATTTCTGAGGGTCATTAGTATCCATGGTAGTATTCGGTCCCAGTCTTTGTCTTCTGGTGAGGTTGTTTTCCGTATCATCTGCTTGATAGTCTGGTTATAGCGTTCTACTAATCCATCCGTTTGTGGATGGTATACTGCTGTCTTCAGATGTTCTATCTTTAATGTATCACAGACTTGTTTCATCACACTGGACATAAAGTTTGTTCCTCGGTCTGTAACAATTTCTCGGGGAATCCCCACTCGACCTATAAAAGGGATTAACACGTCACATATCTGTTGTACATTAGTGGCCTTTAAGGGGAAAGCTTCTGGGTAGCGAGTGGCATAGTCTACCACAACGAGGATGTATTTATGACCCCTTCTTGTGGGTTCAATAGGTCCGACAATATCGATACCAATTCTGCTGAATGCTTCTTGTACTAGGGGCATTGGTTGTA
The DNA here is from genome assembly GCF_040938575.1 of Ambystoma mexicanum. Taxonomy (NCBI): domain Eukaryota; kingdom Metazoa; phylum Chordata; class Amphibia; order Caudata; family Ambystomatidae; genus Ambystoma; species Ambystoma mexicanum. Next base: position 1,208,885,998 of record NC_090922.1, on the reverse strand, counting down.
GTGGAGCTTCTTTACGTTGGCTCTATTCTTCTTCTGGCAGTCCTCACAGGCTTGACAAAATCTAAATACTTGTTGATAAACCCCTGGCCAGTAAAATCTGTCCAAAATTTTCTTAGTCGTCTTCTCCGTTCCGAGGTGTCCCTCCCCAACTTGTAGGTGAGCGACTTCTAATACTGTTAGATAATATTTCTGAGGAACTACAAGTTGCTTCAACTCATCTCCAGTCCGGGATTTACTCACTCGGTATAACAACCCTTTCTCTTTGATGAAATGTGGTCCTTGACCCCTAGGTTCTTCCAAAGCTCGTTCCCTGGCATACTGAAGTAAGGGGTCTAGATCTTGAGCGGTCCTGAAACTATCACCATCTTCCTCTATCTTCCAGTCCACTGCTATGGGAAGTACATTCTTACTCTTCCATTCTTCTTTCTGAAGTTTCTTTAACTTTTTACTCTTAAATGCTTTATTGGTGGGGGGGTCGATTTCTTCTTTAAAGAAAGGGGCAGTTTCCCACCAGCTCTTCTCAATTTTATGTATTAATTTAGGTAACTCGGGTATATCGGACCCAACTAATAATGGCTTTGGTAGATTGGGGAGAACAGCTGCTTTCACCCCCATGGTCTCCCCGCCTAGCTTAATCTGGATATTCTTTGACGGGTAAGATTTTACATCTCCATGTACACAACGTATTGGAATTTCCCCAGAAGAACGATAAGTTTCACCTACCAACTCTTGTGTTATAGCTGTCTGTAGGCTCCCTGAGTCGATCAAGGCAGTTGTGTGCTTTCCATCCACTTCCGCATCACAAGTATACAGGTATTGTGGTTGTTTTCCAGGTAGGTATTCCAAATATTCATTTTCTTTCAAGGAGTCGAAGACCCCCACATCCATTGGTTCCGTCTTTGCTTTCTTTGGACAGAACCTAGCCAGATGACCCCATTCACCGCAATCAAAACATTGAGGACCTCGAACGGTGGATGTAAAAGGACGATGATTGCTAGGGCCCTCACTGTTTGGTCGGGAACGTAAGACTTCTCCCTCAGGTTTCTTCAACATAGAATGCGGCCATCTCGATGGAGGCATAGGTTTGTTCATATGGTGATGTAGCTTGTTAGCTGTCGGATACGTCATTATCCGGCCCTGTCCAGCTTTTTGATATGCCGACGCCACATCCACCGCTTCCCTTAAAGACAGTCTATGGTGTTGTTTAACCCATCTCTGAACAGGTCCAGGAAGAGCCTCAATAAATTGTTCTAATATCACTCTCTCCGTTATTTCATTTGGAGAGGACACAGTGGGTTGTAACCATTTCTCTGCCAGTTCTTTAACTCAGTAGTACAACTGTCTAGGAGTTTCCTCTCCACCCAACTTGATGTCTCTGAATTTGATTCGATACGTTTCTTCATCGTGCCCCATCCTCTCTAACACTACTTTCTTCATATCTCCATACGTCGTGTCTCCTGTTGGGTTGGCTGTTTGATAAGCGGCCTGCATTTCCCCGGTCATCAATGGTGCAATGTAATGGCACCATCTCTCGGCTGGCCACTGTGCATTTCGAGCAACTCTTTCAAAATTCACAAAAAAATGTGCAGGGTCTTCTCCTGTTGAGTATTTTTGTAAGACAGAGGTAGGTACTGGAGCGTTGTTCCTTGTAGTGGTAACCTCAAGCAGTTGTGCTTGCTGCATTTGCAAGGCTTGTTGAAATGCTAGTCTGTCTGCTTGGGCCTGCTGAGTCTGTAATTGTAATGCCTGTTGTAATAATTGTTGTCCCTCACTTAGGGTTTTAATAAGGTCCTCCATAGCGTTCTCGAAATCCCACTTCTGACACCAATTTTGAGAATGGCCTTTAAGACATGAATGATACTCAGAGCCACTACGTAGGTTGTTTGGATTACAACGAGAATCCAATTCTTTTATTAATTTAATATGTACTTTCTCTTTCTCTCTAGATACTGAAAAGGATACAATTTCTTGCTGGATGTCTTCAAACTTCAAGCGGATGGAGGTTTTGTTAACAATATCAGGTAAGAGTCTGTAGTTTCCTTCCTTCTATAGTTTCAAAATTCAGTTAAAGTCAAATCATTCTCCTTCTTAAGGTTTCCCTCTTCTTGTTTCTCTACAGATTGTCTTTATGGTCTCCACTCATATATATTTATTTTTCTCTTTTCCATTTACTTCTCCTTTGAGTTCTTCTTCCTTACGTTCCCTGTTTTGGCTTTTCACTCTTTATCTCCAATCTCTATTTCCTCAATATTTCGGGACAATAGTAATCACTATATTCTTTGTTTTGTAGCTAATATGCTCTGCCTTGTGTCATTCCTTTAATCTCTTCCCATCCGCCGGAATACTCTTTCATTCGCTGGTAACATTCATCTTCCTTTGTCTAGTAGAGCGAGTTTTTCTCAGTATTTCAGCTTTTAAAACTTCAAACATTAAGCTGTTCGTTGTTATGCTGCAGTTCGTATGGGTTTTTATCGGAGAGATCCACACCCAAAAGAAGAAAAAGATAAAGGGTGGCACAACGGTGCTTAACATGTAACAATAACTAAAAAAATATAAATAGTCTTTTCGACTCTCTGTGTTCGACTTCCCAACCTTTCCCCACTTCTATTAATAATGTATCTTCTTTCTTCGTTTCACTCACTTCCGTACCTTTCTTTTCTATCTTTTCTGATAATCGAGGGGAAACAAAACCTTACCGTCAAGGCTCTCTTTCTATGCTACGGGGACAACGGTCACCCGTACAGTTTTAGCACTCCCTCCTTGCTTCTTTCCGTCAATAAAACTCTACCTCGTAATTTATGTACGAGGCTTCGTCGTCGTCTCGGCAGCTCCCTCCGTTGGTATTTATTGATCGTCTAACAGGTATTTTCTTAGCCTGACTTTCTTTTTTTCGCAGCGTTTCTTCTTCTCCCCCTAATACGCCCAGGTCAAACCGTCGTCTTCTTCTTTTTCTTCACGCGCGCTCGTCTCCTAGGCGACCAAGAAGAAAAGATTGCAGGCATTAGAGGAAAGGCCATACAGTAGGGACTTCCTGGTTTTCAATATTTTCATTACTCGGTATGATCTTCTGTAAAGCTTACCTCAGAACGTCACACAGGTACAAACTTGAGGGGATGGGGTTGGAATGCCTTTTGTTCAGGGTATTTTGAAATGTAATGTTACCTGGAGGGCTTCTTCAGGTTTTAATTAGTTATTGTTTGCTCTTGATTTTATTGTTGTGTCTTGTGGATTTGTGTTGTGTGTATTTGTCTTTGTGTTGTTTGTGTGGGTTGATGCCTTACTTAGTTTTTGAATTTTGCAACCACATGTTTTTGATGGTTCCTGGGGAAGAGTAGTCTGTCTTGATGGGGATAAATAATTTGACGGTGGTAACGTGGAATGTAAGAGGTGTGAGATGCCCTAGGAAGAGGAGTAAAGTTATGGCACGACTGTGGAGGTCCAAGGCTGATATTGGTTTCTTACAAGAAACGCACTTAGTTGATGAAAATAGACAATGGCTGAATACTTCTAAATATGACAAAGATCTATCGAACTGTTATTCTGCAAATTCAAGGGTTGTGAGTATTTTATTCAGGAAGGGATTGCAATATAAAGTTGAAAAAGTAGTGATGGATGGAGAAGGTTGCATGATTTTTGCTGATATAATTTATGAAGGGAAAATGATTACTTTGGGTTGTGTTTATGGACCATGTTTACCTAGTGCAGGCTTCTTTGATGCTGTTTCGGAACTTTTGAAACACATGCATGGTGAGATGACCATTTTGGGGGCGGGGGGATTTTAATTGCATTCGTGATTGCAAACTTGATAGAGTCAGCTCGTGTAGATATACTAATACGAGGGTATGTAAGGAGTTTACATTTTTCCTTGAGAAATTTGAATTGATTGATATTTGGAGAGAATTGCATCCATCCGACAAAGAATTTACGTTTTTCTCCCCGGTGCATGATTCTTTTTCCAGGTTGGATTATTTTTTAGTTACTAAGACATTATTGGACAAAACGCTTGATGTTAACATTAGGGAGAGGGAAATCTGTGATCATGCACTGGTGGATATTTGTTTGCAGATGGATGCAATGACCTTGTCTTATAGGAAGAGGAGATTAAAAATGGGTATATTAGAAGAGAAAGAAGTAGTGAATGATCGGTTGTCACAAATGACATTTTTTTTAACTTAATGTAGGTTCTGCTGGAAGAGGGGTTGTGTGGGATAGCTTTAAGGTTTTTATTAGAGGTGCTATGATTAACTGGACTTCTCGTCTCCGGAAGAAATCTATGAAAGAAGTAACTGAATTAGAATTGAAGTTATCAGAATTACAGCGGAAATATGCCCAACATGGGAGTATAAAAGACAGGACTGTGATGAATCACACTCGGGAAAGGCTGGCAAATGCAAATAATTTGATGGCGGAGCAGGGTCTTTTCTTTACGCAACAAAAATATTGGGAAACTGGTGAAAGGAGTGGTAGGTTGTTGGCGAATAAGTTACGAGGTATGCAGAAGGGTCATTTGTTCAAGGAATACGGGATGAGAATGGACAGTTAATGTGGAAAAATACTGATATTTGTACAGGGTTTAGAAATTATTACAAAAAATTATATACAGACGAGGAATTAATAGCTAGACAAGATTTGGAAAAGCTTTTTAAAAATATAACTGTTAATATGTTGACATCCACTGATTTCGTTATGTTAGAGGCAGATATTGGAGTTGATGAGGTCTTACTGGCTATTGAACAATTACAATTAGGAAAATCTCCAGAATTAGATGGATTACCCATTGAATTCTATCGGAAATTTGACATTTATTTGGCTCTGGTTTTGTGTGACTTGTTTAACTCTTTTTTTAAGGAGGGGAGGATTTTTGTAGGTCAATGTCTGAGGCTATGATTACTGTGATACCGAAAGAAGGAAGAGATAGCAAAGAATGTAAGAACTATAGACCAATTTCCTTGTTAAATGTGGATGTTAAACTTTTTACTAAAATATTAGCAAATAGGTTGAGTAGTTGCATTGGGAGTATCTATCATTCATGAGTCTGGAGTAGGTTTCATTTCATGAAAGGTAGATCGGGGTATGATAACATAAAAACATTGATAGATATTATTAGTCTTTATGGTGATAAACATGTTAATGCTGTCTTGGTCTTCATGGATGCTGAGAAAGCGTCTGATAGAGTGAATTGGAACTTTCTAGATTTTACTATGAAAAAATAAAAAATGGGATTTGGGGATATTTATAGAGGAGTGATTTGCTGTCTTCAGAGTTCTGCATTGGGTCGTGTTTGGGTTAACAATATGATGTCGGAATCTTTTCAACTTGGCAGAGGTACGCGACAGGGATGTCCTTTGTCACCTTTTTTATTTAACATTGCATTGGAACCATTAGTAGCATTGATATGGAATGAACAGAGTATATGTGGTTTAAGTTTTGGATCAAAGGAGGTGAGAGTACTTTCTTATACGGATGATATGGTGGTGGTACTCTCTAATCCTGAAAAGAGAAGTTTGGCTCTTAAAAAAGTACTTAAGGGGGGTAGGCAAATGTTCAAGTTATAAAATCAACTGGAATAAAACAGAGGTATTTCCACTTTCAACTGCAGAAGAGGGGATTTTATGGGATGGAACTGCAGGTGGTCTGAAGTGTATGTGAAATATTTGGGGAATTTTCTGATCCAAGATATGCAGAAAATTGTTCAGTTTAGTGTGACTAAGTTGTTGGATACCCTTCGTAGAGATATTAGGAGGTGGTCAAGATTGGATTTAGGCCAAAATTAATACCATCAAAATGTCACTTTTACCGAAGATTTTGTATGTCATGCAATCGATCCCTTTGCACTTTTCTAAGAAATTGCTTAAAGATCTTGATCAGGTTTTTCAAGATTTTCTTTGGGGGGTGAAGAAGGCTTCCAAAATTCCAAAAAACATTTTTCTACGGGATACCAAAGAAGGGGTTTTGGATATCCGGATCTGGAGATTTTATTTTGAAAAAAGCGGCTCTACATGCAAATGTGGAGTTGGAGGAGGAACCGGTTTGGTTATCTATGGAAAGGGAGGCTTTGTTACCATTCCGTATGGGGAATATTTTTTCGATGGTGCAATTGCCTAAAAGGTCTGTTAAATTGCCGACTATTAGGGTGACTAAGGATTTAATGTCATGGTGGATTCTTAATTTTGATGGAAATGTTTTTAAGAATCTTAATTCGTCAATTTGGTATAATCCTGCTTTACAAATGGATAACAGAATCCTATACTGGCAAAGCTGGGTATCAAAAGGTATATTGTCATTGGGTGATTTATAACGGGATGTATGTTTGTTGTCCTTTGAGGAGCTGTTTAATTTGAGTCGAAGAGAAATGATTAGATATAAGAAGTTAGTGAATTTAATGAATCAAGCATTTAATATGTTGTCTATGCCTCTGGAGAAGGAACCAGCGGGTTGGAACATGTTTAGTTTATCTATACGAAATGTATCGACATATTTAAAACTTATGCGTGAGAGTAGTCAGGTGATGGAGTCTTGGAGTAAATTGAAAGAGAAATGGGAATTAGATCTAGGTTAGGTTGTGGGATTAATGATGATACCTGGGGATATATGCGGGGGGTAGGATACAGCAGCAAGATGGATCTTAAGTTGCGACTTATTCTTCAGAAGGTTTTGGGGAGATTATATTGGATACCGGTATGAATGTCTGATTTAGGTTTATTGACTGAGGATCTTTGTTGGGGATGTGGGAAAGAGAGGGGAACATTGGTCCATATGTTGTGGTATTGTCCAAGGGTGTTGACTTTTTGGCGAGAAGTATTGGATAGGTTAGATATTACTTTGTCGATCTCATTTCCAAGGAAACCTTTCCAAGTTTTGTTATTAGCAAAAAGTGGACGATGTTTGAAGGCTCGCTTGTATGGGGCTTGGATAGATAAGGTTTTAGTGATAGCGGTAAAACAGATTTTGAAGGTGTAGAAATCCAGGAAGAAACCAATAGTTGAAGAATGGATCAATGATGTGATTGTGATATCTGAATTTGAATTGGTGATGTTTCAGAAACGGGACAAAGAGGAGAACTTTGGTCTTTATAGAAGTCTTTCATTGATTTATACAGTAGTGGAATGCCTAATGATAGTTATGATGAGTAAGTTGTTGGCGGGGTTGTAATGTTAATAGTTTTTTTTGTCTCGTGCGTTTGTCTGTGTTCTATGCGTTGTAAAAGCGCAATCAATTTTGTACATTTTATCTCTGCCGTTTTGATTGATGGGTAGTGTTCTGTTAATGCTTACAGTTTGTATTATCATATTATTTTTATCTGTCATTATGAGTTGTTTTTATCTGTTATAATCATTTAATAAAGATGGAAAAAAGAAAAAGAAATACCCGCATAACTACAGGAATGACCGTACTCATCCTTGAAGGAACAAAACATGTAATAGCATGGAGAATTCTACTGTGGGGTAGGCTGGGAGGGCAATGAGGAATATGTGGAAGTAACATCCAGTCGGAAGAAAGTTACCAGTGGTAAGTAACTTTCATGATCCGAGTACAGGACTGCTTTACCAAAGCTACCATCCTGACTGAGGGAAGATTCCAGGCAGTAATGCTTTGTGAACCTGTGGATAGTGGACCACGTTGCTGCTTCACAAATATCTTTAATGGGACACCCCTTTGCAGGGCTGTAGAGGTAGTCATGCCACTGGTGGAATGGGCACATAAACCTACCTGAAGTTCCTTCCCTGCCAACCTGCAGAATTCTGAAATGGCCAGAATGATCCATCTGGACACGATCTGCTTAGAGACAGCCTGACCCAGCTTGTGACCCACCTAGCCAATGAACAGCTGATCATCAATACAGAGTTTTGACATTCTAGATATATAAAAGTTTAAAGCTCAACGAGGGTTCAACCTATGTAATCTCTCCCCCTCCTTGCATGGATGAGGGGGGTTGAGGAGCTAGAAACAAGGAAAAACAATGTTTTGTCCTATGTTGAAATCAGAAATGATTTGGGGTAAAAATTAAGGTTTAACCTTTAAAACAACCCTATCCTTGTGGAAGATAGTAAAAGGGTGGCTTGGACGAAAGTGCCTGCAACTCGCTCACTCTATGGGCTGGTGTCAGAGAAACCAATAAAATGGTTTTAAAGGTTAACAACCTTAAGGGACATGAATGTAAAGGACATTTTAGAACCAAATTAAGGTCCCAAATTGGAACCTGGAACGGAGATGGGGGGGGGGGGAAGCAGATTGGTGAGCCCCTTTAGAAATTGAGAAATTGTGTCATCAGTGGAATTTTGAAGTAAGAACATTCCTCTGACAAGCGCTTAAAGATGGACTGTGCCACCAAATAGCATTTAATAGTACCAACCTGGAGCCCCAGATAGGCTAAAGATAGCAGAAAAGGATAAAACATCTGGTGTTTACGTAGAAAAGGATCTGCATTCTTTTCTCTGCACAAGTTGCAGAATTTATTCCAACGGCAAAGACTTTGTTGCTGGCTTTTTGGCCGAAAGCAAAATCTCCATTACGTCATCCGGGACGTCCCAATGCTTGTACCTCAGCCTTTCAGAAACCGAGCGTGAAGGTTGAGTATATTGACCTCTGGATGGAGTACCCAACCCTCCTCTCGTAATAGAAGGTCCTCTCTTTGTGGAAGATGTATTGCAGGAGAGATGAACATGTCCAGAAGGTCCAGGTACCACGTCATCCTGACCCAATCCGAGGCAATTAGGATCATGTGTTTCCTGAACTTTCTCAACCTCCTGATCACATGAGGAATGACGGGGACTGGAGGAAACGCATACAGGAGAGGAAATTCCCAGTCCACCACAAACACGTCTCCTAAAGCTCATCTTGGGGAAAATTCCCTCGAGCAATACAGTTCGCACTTACGGATAACACCGGTCACGAAAATTCCACTTGAGGGGTTCCCCAAAGGGTGAAGATCTCTTGAAGCACTTCCTGAGCTAGTTCCCACTCATGGGAGACTGTGCTCTGCCTGCTCAGAGCATCCGCTGCCATGTTCTCCTCTCCAGCTAGATGAACTGCCGATAGATAGATTCCTTCTTCTATTGCCCAGTACCAGAGCTGCATTGCCTCTCTGCACAGTGGTAGTGACCCTACACCTCTTATCTTGTTGAGGTATTACATGGCCACTCTGTTGTCCTTTATTATCAGCACATTCATTCCCTGTACAGAGGGCAGAAAGGTCTTCAGCGCTAGTCTGATTGCCCTCAGCTCTAAGAATGATATGTAATTTGGACTCCGATGGAGACCAACGACCACCGACTGTAAGAATGTTGGTGTGGACCCCCCACCTGGTGAGTGAGGCTTCCGTCACTAATGTTATCTCCGTCCATGGTTGCCAAAAGGGTTCTCCCTTCAGAATGTTGTCCTCGCAGGCCCACCACAGAAGATCCTGTGCAACCCTGCTTGACACCAGAAGTAGGTCTGAAATCTGTCCAGAGAACTGGGACCATTGAGTTCTTAGAGCCCATTGAGGGGATCTCATTCTCAGGTGGGCCACTTGCACCAGAAAACTTCAGGATGCCATAAGGCTGAGCAACCTCAAAATATCGAAGGCCTGGAAGATACTGGGCACTTTGAAATCTGGTGACCATCTGTAGAATGTCTTGAGCCCTCACCTCGGGTGGTGAGCTCTTTCCCAAGGATGTATCCAAAACAGCTCTAATGAAGTAGAGTTTCTGAGAAGTTGTCATATGGGACTTATTGTAATTGAGGGAGACGCCCAGTCTGTGAAGGGAGTGGCAGGTGGCATTGAGGTGATCTAGGACTTGTTCGGGAGAACGCGCCCTGATCATCCAATCATCCAGGTAGGGGTAGACGTGAATCCCCCTCTCTGCCACTACCTCCATCAGTTTGGTGCAAACCCTTGGGTGGAGGTCAGCCCGAATGGCAGAACTCGAAATTGATAATGAGAACCGCCAATTGCGAACCTCAGGTATTTTCTGTGCTTGAGATGGATTGGCATATGAAAATAAGCATCCTGAAGGTCCAATGACACCATCCAATTGTGTAGTTGGAGCGCCTGAAGGATCTGAGAAAGTGTGACCATCTTGAACTTGTCCTTCCTGAGGAACTTGTTCAAGTATCCCAAGTCCAAGATGGGTCTCAGTCCTCCGTCCTTCTTGGATATTAGAAAATAAGGGGAATACCAACCCTTGTTCCTCTCCGCTACAGGCACTGGTTTTATTGCACCTTTCCCTATCAGGGTTAAAATCTCCTGCACAAGGAGCGGATCTAGAATCCTCAAAGAGTGGTTCCCCAGTGGATTGTTCTGAGGTCTCTGGATAAAAGGAAGGCAGTAACTGTGGGCTACGGTTTCCAAGGCCCAAGCATCCGAAGAAATGTCTCGCAATTCTTCTAGATGCTGTCACAGTTTGCCCCCACTGGTGAACTGTGAGTGAAAACCTCAGAGAGGTTTTGAGGTGGCTGATGCAGTGGCCGATGGTAAAGAAGCCCCCGCTTGAGCTGGCTTTGCACACCTTCCTCGTCCACCACGAGGAAATCTTCTTTGGCCCCTTTGACTGGCTATTCCTCTTGCCCATCAAACTGAGGCGTAGTAGCGAAAAGATCTATTTCTCCAAGGTTGTTCACTAGGTCGAAAAGGCTGAAGTTGCCTAATAGCGGTGCATAAAGATTTGGCCGCCGCCTTCGAGGTCTGCAACTTCTCAAGACTCTCGTCAGCCTTGTGCCAAAAAGTTGAGACCTGTCAAAGGGCATGTTGAGAGGTCTGGATTGCACATCCGGTGCAAAACACGAATTCTGCAACCACGCAAACCTGCGTATAACGGTACTGGTAGCCATGGCTCTGCTGATGCTATCAGCAAAATCCAAACCTGACTGGAGAGACTCGCACATGCCTTCTTTGCCGTCTCTAACTAGGGCTAAGAACCTGTCTCTCTCATCCCCTTCGGGAATGTGCTCTGCCGCCATGGAAATGCAGTCCTGTAGAGTGAATGTAAACTTTGCAAGGGCACCTATGGAGTTGGCAGATTTGAGTGCCATACTCCCTGCGGAAAATACCTTCCTTGCCCATTCATCTACTCTTTTGTCGTCCCTATCTGGAGGAATGGTAGGGTAAGCCACTTGCTTAGATGTTGCCGTAGCTGACTGCACCACCAGACTCTCTGGAGTGGGGTGTTTTGACAGGTAGTCAGGTTCACTACTGGAGGAGCAGTACTTCTTGGTCAAGTTTTTATTTACAGCTGTATTGGTTTCCAGTGTTTCCCCAATTCATCTCCACCCTTTTCTGCAAGACAATGTGGAATGGTAATATGGGATCCAACTGAGGACCATTATTTAAGATGTCTGTTAGATCTTGTTTTGAATGGCAATAGAGGTCTACTCCAACCCATTTAGTCCACTACCTTAGACATGAGTTGTCTGCAGGATGCATCTGCATGCTCCCCAGCCTCTCGTCTTCCAAACGCCAACTCAGGTGAGGTATCCACCCCACTTACAGTCTGTAGGTTGTCATAGAGGTCTCCCAACCTTGATGACTCCTCTGCAATAAAACTCTGAGGTACATTTGGCGTACTAAACTGGAGGCCAATTGGAGCCTCTTCATCTGACCGCTCATTCCCTTCATAAATGGAAGAAAGACTTAAAATAGTCTTTCTTGGGTAATGGTACATACGTTTTCTCAGGAATGAGGGATTTTGTGAGTAATGGGTTTGACGCTGGAAGAGTAGTTGAAACCTTTTTTATTTGCGCTGTAGAATTTACTGGGGTGTGCAGCGTCGATGGCGCAGCTGGCAATGATGGCGCCGCTAGTGTCGATGCCTTTAGCATCGATATCGAGGGTTTGGCTGGCGTCAAAGGCGCTGCTGGTGTGGATGGTCTCGATGGTGTCGACGACCTTGACCTCGATTTAGGTCAAGCCCTTTCCTTCCTGGCTTCTTTCAAAGGCGCTGTAGGAGCATGGCTTGTAGGCTTTTGTTTTTCAAATATTTTGAGCATCTCTGCTCGGAAGGCCTCCCACTCGGCCACAGTGGACTTTTTGGTTGGGCGAGAACCTGTGGCGGGAAGCGTTTGATGACGAAGTGGATGAAGGTAACCTACAGTGCCTTCTCTTCGACCTCTTTGAGGACGAAGAAGAGTGGTGGGAGCCACTGCTCGATCTCGACCGATGGGCCTTCTTCCTCCAAGGAGAGTCGCCTCTCGACTTGTCAGTGGAAGGTTTCTTGGTCAGGGTAGGAGATTTAGGGATTTGACCTACCTTCAACTTCCCCTTACATTCCTTCAAGACCTTTCCATTCATAGACTGGCATTTGGAGCCGTCCGAGGTGTTATGGTCCGCCCCGAGGCACCACAAACGGATTCGACGTGGATGGGTCAAAGACAATTTCGACCTACAATCCCGACACCTTTTGAACCCGGTCTTCAGGGTTGTCGGTGTTGATGAAGAAGGCATCTCGATTTCTCGAAATAATGAAGTTGTCACAAAAGTGAAGAAGCGCTCCGTATTTCTCGAAGCTAAAGCTGTCGCGGAAAAACTGAACTGAAGCCAACGTGCGCTGCGGATGCTATTTATGCCTTCAATGATATCATCCTCGAGACAGAAGTCTTCAAGGGACATCGAGTCGACGCCGTGTATGCACTGCGCCCTCTGCCGAAAAAGAAATTCCCAAGCAGCTGAAGCTGGATATTATGTATCAAAGATCAGGAATATGTGGGAGGACACAATCCATTCGAATTGTGCTACTTTAACAACTCTTTGTGACTTGCCAAAAAATAAATGCCTTATTTGCCTTGTCAGCGGAATGCCAAACAGTGCTTGCGACTGGCATCTCAGTGCTCACGGAAGTCAGCCACCTGGCGTACTTCGGCCCGGATCTAGAAACTGAAATGACCATGGATGCCTGCCCGTTGGGCTGGGAGCTATTCTAGCTCAAATCACGAGAGAACCTAAAGATACACACCAGTACTCCCCCTCCCCCCAACAAAAAGTGATGCTCACAGCCAGATAAACAGATCCTTGTGGCCATCTGGGCCTGTATGCACTTACATCACTTCTTATTCAGTAAAAGGTGTATGCTGGTGACAGACCCCTAGGCTCTTCTGAACATATTCAGAGGAATATTGGTTTTTGAGTAGCCAAGGATAGAACATTCGGGGATAAAAATACAAACCAGGCCACAACCTGAACACATCAGACTATAATCCGGACCATCCTGTAGTGAAACCGATGCCTTGTCAGGAACAAGTTGGTGAGAACTATGTCAATTATACTGCACATCATGCTCTCCTATCAATAGTCTTGGATGACAAACTCCTTGAGGACTATGTTACACTTACCAGAGAGAAAAGGTTCATGTGGCACAACCGGTGGAAAGGCTGACATCAGAGAACTGAAGTGCTTACACAAAGTACATAAGGGACTGGCATTGTTGAATGGAGTTCTACTGATGAGCAAGAAATGTGTCCTGCCGAAATCAGTACAAAAGTACCCACAATGGCCACCAATGGATGGTGACAACGAAACAGCTCTTCCGTAGCCACGCATTGGTTCCCTGACATAGATGAGCTGGACAAGAGAATAGTGGAAACCTGAAAAGCATGCCAGTATACAGTGAAGGGAGACCTCTACCCTCCCACTACATACATCCACTCTTCCCGACTACATATGGTAAAGGGTGGCAATTGATTTCTAAGGACTGACATAGTCTGGACTGTTTCTTTTCACTGATAAGTACTCTAGGTTTCCACTTAATAAAGATATGCCACTGACCACATATATCCGGTAGCAGCAGCCATGCTAACTGAAGTGCTAAGCGGATGGGTGGTTCCCAGAGACAGTAAGGTCTGACAATGGACCACCTTTCGATGGCCACAAATCCAAACGATCCACCAGATACCTCAAGGTTCACACACAAGATTAAGCCAATTTGGCAACAAGTGAAAGGCATGGCAGGGACATTCATGTTGTCCAAAAAGACAACAATCCAAAAAACTGAAGTTGAAGAAATCTCAAAAACCTGGCTTTTTGAAGGAAACGGACACTACAGAAACATGTCACATGGCAAGAACTCAGGACAGACTCCATGTCATGACAAGACGTTGTAAGGGTGCAGAAGTAGATGCAGGACACAAAGGTGGCATACTTGTGAGCCTAACATTATATTTAACAGAAAGTAAGGGAAAACCCAGTCTGTCCCTATAACTAAGAGGGGTTTCCCTGCCTCAAACAAAACTAAGGATGATGTTGAAAAATAGTCCCCTGTCCTATGTCCGACAAGCCTAGTTCTGTCCCTTACACTTCAAACGAAAACTATGTAAATAGTTCCACCTTGACTTCAGAAAGGTGGTTCCTTCCTTCTGGATGGTTTAAGGCAGGTTGTAACTGTTGGGGGAATGTCCCTCCTCCTGTGGCCGTCACTAGGGCTTTTGATATTTTTCCACACAGATGGAGGGGCGGTCTCCCGCCCCCAGTCCTTCTTTGAGCACTCTTTACAGTTCCACAAAGATGGGGAAACAATCTCCATTACCCACGCCTTTCGTAGGCTCTCTATATTCCCAATGATGTCTGTGGTTTTGCCACAGAATCTCTATCTCTCCCTGGTCTTCTTTTGACTTTTCCTAAAGGCTATCTCGCTCTCCCCTTGGTCTTCTCTTCCAGTTATATGGGTGCGAGACCCCTTTCTCAGGCTTATAATGTCTTTCCCTCAGGCTCGTTCACTATCCTGCCAGGCATTTTTTTTGCATTTACAACTGTTCAATCCTTTCAGCATTCGGTCCCAGATCCCTTTCTCAGGTTTATAATGACTCTTGATCAGGCCCTGATCAGTAACCTACCAGGCACTGTTTGCCACATAATGTCCTCTAGGATTCTTTAAAGTACTGGTACTAGGAAGATGACGAATCCTGCACTCTGATTGATTGCTCTCAAGAACTGATTTTACCCGGGAGATTTCTCTTTTGCTCCGACTTGGTTCAACTCCGCCCCTCAGGGTCTCAACATGATCTTTGCTCTGCCCCCTGCTTCGTCGAGCAATTCCCAATTCATTAACACAGTTGTATTTACGGATTCTCGCAACCACATGGGCTTGCTCCTTACCCCTGCTCTGTGGGTTGCTTCTCTCTCCGGTCTCGTTTGGTCCCTGCATGGCAATACCCTCCAGCTCTCAGTTCAACCAGGAAGAATTAGACAATGAGAGAAGTCCTTCCTCTCTTTTTATCTTTGGCAGGCTTGTGTGTGGTTGAGAGCTAGTATGTTCGTGAGCAAGTCGGGCAGGGTTTAATTGTAATTGTGAGCGTTGCTTGCCATGCATTGAATGCATGGCAAGAGGCTCTCATATTTAAAAGTAAATGCTGCCTTGACAGAGTGCAAAATGCAAGGCAAAAGGCAGCATACACCGGTGTATGCAGCCTTTTGCTCTTGCACTTTTGCACTCTGCCATGCAAATGGCGGAAATTGGGCAGCTGGGAGCCGCCTACGTTTATATCAAGACGTGACATTGTAGAGCATGAGCCCCTCTGTGTTGTCAGCGTCTGTGATTTCCACTGTACAGCCATTACTAAAAGACATGCCATCTGTTAGCCAATATCATTACTCCAATTCCTAGAAATAATTTATTTGGTTTAAAAACATTTATTTTGTAAATTAATCCGTTACCTGCATCTTGTGAATGGATTTTTTCACTCTGAACTTCTTTACTCTTTGGCGCTCCAAAAAAGGTTTGCATCATTCTTTCCACGTATCTGTCATTACCAGCTCTGTTCTTACAAAGTTCGGCATAAGCTTCATTCCTTAACCTTGAAGAGTAAAACTCAATACATCAGAAATCAAAACTTATACAGATGTTCAGTTGACCGAAATGTATGTGCACTTTAAGGTTGTCTAAAGATATATTTTTTCACTGACAGTCCAGAATCTAAATACATTGCAGGTACTGAAACTGCAGAGTCTTATTTCGTTTGCTGTGTAACAAAGGGAGGTGTTTTGCTCTTTGATCTGTTGACCCTCTTTGATCTGTTGGCCACCTGAGCATGATTATGGAATATTGAGTGCATGCAGAGATGAATGAGGAACTTAGTAGAATGTTGAGCGCACGGGAGAGGAAATATTTCTTGGTGTGTCATGTGGAACCTGAGGTCAGAGAGTGATGTCACCATAAATAAATGTGGTTACAAATATAATGTCCAACAGTTTATTGTAAAACATTCTGGTTTAGGTACTGTGACAGGGACAGGGTCATGTCCCTGTCAAAGGTGTCAATGACCCTTCTCAGCCTGGAGCAGGAGGCTTTCTAAAACCAAACTCAAAACAAACCCTGCCTAAGGTATGTGAAGTGGGAGTTGGGGGCAGAGGGTGGGTGCGACACTGGCCACAGAAAAATCCCCTCTTGTGCCAATTATGACAACAATGCTGCCACTAAGGTGCTCTCAATGCCTCCCGGTACAGTTGCTGGACACAGTTCTCTTTTTTTATCATTTCAGAACCACAACTACCAGAAATCCCTTGAGAGCAGCCAGGAAAACTCAGACCGGAGCCAAACAACTGGAAACCCAGAAAGGCAGCTGACTGTAAAGTGGTACCATGTCAGATCCAAGACCAGCACCCCAGCAAAGCTCACCGCCAAGGCAGAAAATCAAATCTACAGCCCACAGAATGACAGGGAAACACCTGACTGTTTGCAAAAAGGGAAGGGGCTAAGAGTGTTCTTTAAAGCCTCCCAGCTGAGTAGCCCTCCGCCTGGGGAAAGGGCAGGCCCTGATTGGTTCAGGAGATCGCTGCAACCAATGGGGAGGTGAGACAGTCACTGCATACACAGTCCTGCACTATAAAAGCAGACAGCGGAAGAGGCACGGTGTGGGTGAGGTGTCAGGTAAATCTTAAGGGGGACCAAGAGACAAGGCAGAGTTAACATGGCAAAGCGTAGCGTTGGCTTGATGGTGGCAGAGTTTAGAAAAGGTGAGGTGCTCGAGAGAGAGTGGTATCAGTGATGTGAAGTGCATTGTATTGAAGGAATTGGGGAGGAGGTGTATTGAATGTGTGAGATGGAGGCAGTGTGGGAGACAGCAGTAGAGTAGTGTCGTAATAGTTAGTGTGAGGGGGAGATGAGGGGGTGTTAGAAAGTGTGGAGAGGGGTGTAGAAGTGGGGGAGAGAAGAAGTGGTGTAGTAGAATATTTGGGAGGGGGTGTGAATAGCTTGAGCGTAGTTAAGGGTTGAGCAGGGCACCATATCTCTGAAGTCTGTGGACAGGAGAAGAGCAGCGGTGGTGGCTAGGAATTGGTAGTAGTAGTAGGATGGACAGTTTAGTGATATCAAATGGTGGAGGTAAGGCCTAGTAGTGAGAGTAGGAATTGTGAGAGCAACAGTTGTGAAGTAGTAGTAGTAGCAGTAGAGGGAGTGTGTAGTAGTAGAGAGAGCAAAGTAGTGGTAGAGAGAGCATAGTAGAGAAAGCATTCTAGAAGAGAGAGAGCAGAAGTAGTGAGAGAGTGGTAGTAGGAGAGAGGGAGAGAGCGAGAGAGAGAGAAGGGTTGTAGTAGTCTGAGGGTAGAGAGAAGAGGAGGGAGAGGTTGGAGGAAAAGGTAACATCCGAGAGTGACTTGGAGAGAAGAGAAGAAGATGGGTGGAGCTGGTAGGACGAAGTGCCATACTGATGGTTACTCCCTCCGCTTCCCCACTGAGGGCTAACATTGAAAATGGGGGAGAGTTGGATCCTGGCTGCCTATCTACTACAGTTCCCAGAACTACCTGCTGCCACTGCCTGGTACATACCAGAGGGATTAAACCCTGCACATCTGCATCCAATCAGCCTCCCTGAAGATTGCTGAGGCATGAAAGCGCGCTAGTAAGAGAACATCTTTGGAATGTTTGAGCCTACCGCAGCTGGGAGCCAGAGTAGCGCCCCTGCCACCCCTCTTGTTTTGTTTGCACATCTTCATGGAGACTGGGGCTCCAGAGGGGCTGCATCTGGGCTACTCTTGCACAACCTAGGAGTGCCATACTGATGGTTACTCCCTCTCCCCACTGAGGGCTAACATTGAAATGGGGGAGAGTTGGATCCTGTCTGGCTCTACAGTACAGTTACCAGACTTCCCTGCTGCCACTGCCTGGTACATACCAAGGGGATTCAGCCCTGCACAGCTGCATCCAATTAGCCTTCCTGAAGATTGCTTAGGCATGAAAGCGCGCTAGGAGGAGAACATCTTTGGACTGTTTGAGCTCACTGCAGCTGGGACCCAGAGTAGCGCCACTGCCACCCCTCAAGTTTTGTAAAACGTTATATGTAGTATTTTACAGTGTCCATGTACATCAGAAGGTGCTTCCTGTAATACATTATCTGCTGTAATTTTCAAACACTTCCCATGTGGAAAGAAGCTACCTTATTGGACATGTCCCACCAAATGGCTGACCATAGTAGTGGCCCTGCAAGGGGACAATGGACATTTACCTGAAAAGGCCCAAAATTGACCTGTTAACCCTCTAGTGACACCTGCAGATGGTGCAGCCCTGAACCTGAATATAAATGTAATGTTTTTCCCTCCCAGAAACTGAAGCAAGAATGGAAGGGGCACAGTCTGAAGGACTTCTGCACTGAGCGGTCATGGCAGCCACTCTACAGGTCTTTGTGCTCTGTCAGGCCCTAAGTCAGCAAGGGGCCATGTCTTCCAGTCAGAGGAAGATGGAAGAAAGCACCATAGATCTGCGAGAATAAAGAAATAAAGGAAATATAAAAACAAAAGTAGGTGTCCAATGCCACACTATCTGCACTTAAATATAACAAAAACGAAGACCGTAGGTTTATATGCAGCACTCCTTAGCCAATGGAAGCACCACACAACAGAATAAAGGAAGGGCAAGCAACCTAGTTGTTACCAGTCACCCCACGACTGAAGTGAAAACAAACGTACAGAAGGAGACTGATGCTACTGTGATGGCAGGAGAGTATACCAGGTAAAGTCAAGTTAGTAAGTCTTTCAAGGGAACAAGCGAAGCGCACACAAAAGCCCTGGCAGGAGAGCATACCAAGCAAAGTCAAGTTGGCAAGTGTGTAAAGTGAATCACAAGAGGAATTCCTGGTAGGAGAATACACCAGGCAAGGGAAAGACTGTGAGTAAAGAGTTACATTAAAGTGGAGAGGAAACCTGGCAGGGGAGTACACCAGGTGTCCTACGAAGCTGGGGCTAGCAGCCAAGTTGTTTTATATACAAGTTATTTTTGCTTGTTGATCAGAGAATTCCAAGGAAGATGCATACCCATAGGAGTTTAAAGTATTTTTAAGAGAAACCTGCAACTCTGAACTTTATCCATTGAGATCTTTTGTGTTGAAGTTACGCTTTTTCTTTACTTTCAAGGCCAAAGGCATTACCCTTTTCACCATAGAGTTAATTTTATAATGGGAGTGCCAGAACAGTATTTCTGACACAGGACATTTTTGCTTTGTAAATCTTGACATTTTTGCAAACCCTTAGTTTTTGGCTAAGGTAGGGAAATACCTCAGAGTAGGGCCAGCAAGGTATTTTCCATACCCCTTTTATTTTGAATAAAAGTCTATAGCCACAGACATGAGCTCTCTGTGTCCGTGTCTCATTCCTGACTCTTCACACTACTCTCGGGCTGCTCAGTGTCGATGTAGCCTGGGGGAAGGTTAGAGTACTGCCTGCTGCTCCCTCATCTGTGTCCACCCCAAGGAGAGGGAGCTGCCCATGAAGCCCCAGAAAAAGAAAAAAGTGCCCCTATGCTTGTGTGAATTCCAGCCGTTGTGTGGGTGGACTGTTGATAGAAGGGGGAGCATAATCCGGGAGCGACTTCCTGCTGGGGCTGTAGTCCCTGTTGTAGGCCCCTATCCCTAGTAGGTTCAGCGTAGAGTAATGAAGGAGCCCTGACACACAAACTACTCCCATGCAGGTTGCAATCTTAATGCCTGTCCTGGATGGGTTTGGTATCTTTAATGATTCCCTGATTAGGGACGTCCAATGATGTAGGGCCACGTCAACATCCCTTATCAGAGACAACAAATTTGAAAACTTTCTTTATTCTGTAACATAGACTCTAAAGCATGACTCTCATCTGGGATACCTGGATGTTCATTGCATTTCTGTTGAGGGGATGTCAGAGCACCTTCTGGTGATAAGCTCCTATTTGGTGTCTTTGTCTTCTCCCTGTTCATAGGGAGGCGAATTTTATGATACAGCTAGTGGTACATTATCTGAATTATGTGATTCTTGATCTGAAAGTTCCTATTCTATGTTGTGGTCTCTGTACTTTTGAGAACCATCTACTGTTATGAGTGATGCTTGAGTCACCTAACATGGCCGTGATCATCAAATCCTTCTTCATAGTGACCTGCCAGGGAGTGGCCTCAAATGGAAGATTCTGCTTGTGTCTGGGATTCCTTGCCTTGATGAGGACAAGATCCCCGACATTCAGGGGGGTAGTCACGCAGTCCTCTACCAATGCTCTCTTTTTTGTTGTGTATAACTTGCTTTCTTCGCATGTCATCACAATGTATGGCTGGTCTTCAGGATTCACAGTCTAGAATTTTTGAAGTAATGTTCTTGTCCCACAGCACCCTCACCGGGGTTACACCCTTGGCTGTATGTGGTGTCGTATGATATGCCATCAGGAAAGACATTGGGGCACGCTGAAGCGGCTCTTTCCTGTCATGGACAATTCTAAAGATTTTGTTCAATTTTCTCATAAAGCTTTTGATAGCTCCATGCTTCCATGCTCTGGAATGGTGGCCCATTGTCCAAGTGTATTAATTGTGGGAGCCTCTCTGTTGCAGATATGTCTCCTAGGACAGGAATTGCCACATCTGCAGCCCTCAAATGTATGAATTTCACCTCAGGGTATCCCGAATTTTTTTTCGAGGACCCATTGAAAGATCAGAACTGTTCCAAGGTCTATGCTGAGTGCCTGTCATGGGGTCGTTCTCATCAGAGGAGATTCAATTGTGGGGTCAGGGTGCAACAGCCAACCCCGGACACCATGAGTAGATGACCAGGAAAGAGTCAGCTATCTTATCCAGGTCATGAAAGCAAACCTTGCTTTTGTTTTACAAGCATCCTGGTGGCCTGTACGTGCCAGCCGTACCACCTTTGGTATGAGGTCTGTCAGGATGATCAATCTCGAGTCCTGTAGGATCACTCCATCCGTGCTTGCAGACAGCTCTGCTCTCACTTTCCAGAGACGTTGGAGAATTGCTTGGCGGTTGGCTGTCCGGTGTGTATGTTCGCTTAGGAAAGTCTTCCATTCTCCTTGCTTAAGTTGTCGCATGATAACTTGCATGCCCTCATGGAAGACAGTGGAGTGCACTGTCTTCCAGAGACAGATTTTGGCATGTGAGCTTGTGTTATCATGTGGACATATCCTTCTGTATCTTCATCTGCTGTCTCATACATCACAGTTCCTTTTGTTGTCAGTGACCTGTGTAATGGGATGTCCAAATACATACAAGTGAACGTTTCTACATCCCCACAGCACCTTTAATGCCTTCCCTATTTGGGACTAGTACTATTCCATCAGGATAAGGGCCTTGCTCGCATTTGCAATGGGTCATCTTGCCCCCTCTTGGTCAATTGTCTACAAGTCAATCCTTTCAAGACTGAGGTTCTGTTTTGCGTGGCTTCAACTATTCCGTCTACTCTTCCACCTCTGTCTCTCTTTATTCTCCTTCCTCTCTGCCCTTTTCCTCTTCTGCGTGCAATTTGGGGGTTATCTTTGATACCTCACTTTCCTTTAAACTGCATATCTCTTCTATTGCTCGCTCCTGCCTCTATACCCTTATTAACATCCGTCGTGCTAGCCTCTATCTCTCATTTCATTCTACTAAACTTCTTCTGTTCTGTCTGTTCTTTTTTTGTATTGACCATTGCTCTTCTCCTCTTCTTGGCCTTCCTGCCTCACATCTTCTTCGTCTCCGATTTGTTTATAATTCCTCAGTTCGTCTTCTCTTCTCTTTACCTTTTTGCTCCTCAATCACATCTTCTTTACTGTCTATTTCACTGCTTCCCTTAGAATCACGTCTTCTCTACCATTTTCTTTCTATTGTTTTTAAATGTACTCACTGCTTAGCCCCTCCTTATCTTTCATCGCTAGTCGTGTTCTATTCTCCCTCTCGGACTCTCCGATCACAGAATCTGCTTCTCCTCACCCCCAGAACCCTGCTGGGCTTCTTCCTATTTCCGATCTTTTGCCCTCTTATCCCCTAAACACTGGAATTCTCTCCCGCTCTCTATCTCTTCGTATATTTCATTCTAACCTGAAAGCTTATCTTCTCTCCCTTCTTCCTACTTAGTGACTTTCTGTTTCTATCCCCCTTCTTCTGTTTTTAGTTGTTTTTTGCATTATCATAATATGTTGTAATAGCGCTTTTGGTGAAAGGCGCTTTATAAATTAAATAAATGAAATGAAAATGACGAGCCTCCAAAGCTGAGCCTCTTGCAGTGAAAAAGGCCCACATACGACAAGAACTTTATAATTTGTAGAGGGTCCTCATGTAGGGGAACATGGAGGTATCTGGCATTCAGGTTGATGGTGAAATATATACATAACCTTTGAAGGTCAGCTATATCGTCAAGAGTGGGTGTCATGTTCCGCTCTCGATTGGTGGCTCAATTATTTAATGTGGACTTCATCTGGCTGTTTGTGTTTTGTGGCAACCACAGCAGGACATACCTATGGGTTGGGCCTGTTACTCTTACAATGATGTCAGAGCCCTCAAGCTTCTTATGCTCTAAATCCACTTTATGCCATAGGCAGAATGGAATTCTGTGGTGCCGAAACACGACAGGCTGCGATGTTAAGTCAATATATAAGCAGACCACCTGCCCTTTCAAACATCCTATTCCATCAAACAGATTTTCATGAGCACAAAGAAGGGCCTCAATGTCTTTTTGATATATGTTCAAAGAAGAGCTAAGACTGGTTCACTCTGCAGTCCTAGCTCTTCCACTGTTTCACAGCTGAGTACTTTTTCCCTTGCCTGCGGTGTGACATAGAATGTCAGTGGTACAGACAAAACGATCATGAGCGACCCTTGTGGAATGCTCTATCCAGAGGGAGTGGTGAGGAACCCCCTGTGACAGGGTGCCCACCGCAAATAACCACTCTTACTGCAAAAGTAGTTCCAATGGTGTTCAGTCTTTATTAAAGACTTTGCAAATAGTTTGGGCAAGGGGTGCCTTGGGAACTTGTTTTGGCCTAACAGGATCTTTAGGCAAGTTGCCCCTAAGTACGTCCCTCTCTCTCTCTTGTCTCCCTTCGGTTCCCAACACACTAACTCGGACGTCCTTGTCGGGTGTTAGTTGCTACTGAAAGGTAACCCCTAATATCTGTTGTGTGACTTAAGTGGAAGGTATCTTTCCCTTCCTAGATCGCTGAGTATTCTAGGCAATTAGGGATGATGCCTTCTTCCACATGGTGTCACTCTTATTGCAGGCATGCATGGTCCCATCTGACCCTCTCCTACACTGGGTCTCCAGATGTTCTCCTCCAATCACGCTTCTGTTCCCCTGATCTTTCACTCCACCCTCCTACCTCCACTCTTTGATCTTATTTATTTGAATGTGTTGCTTCTCAGTTCCTCCACTTAAAACTGTCACTATCGCCTGCTATGTGTGATGGTGCCTTCTCCTCCCTCTCGCTCCTATGCTACTTCTTTGCCCCTACTACTCCTCTGTTATCACTACCACCTCTCTGCTCTTACCACCACTCCTATTCCCTTACTCTGTCTTGCTACTACCGCCTCTATACTACTACTACTACCACTCTACTCGTTAACACCACTAATACTTAACTACCTCTTCACCCTTTAGTCTTACTCCTCGTGGCTGCTACTTCCACTACTGTTGCCTCTTTCTCTAACTGCTACACTACTGCTCTTACTACCAATTCTCCCACTCCCAACTACTACAACCTCCTCTCTACTGCTATTCTACTCCTACTACGCTCACTCATTACTCTCAAGGAACAACACTCCACAGGCCCCTCTCTCCAATAGCCCCCACACTCCTTTCGCTCTCGCCTCCTCTACCTCCTGTCCTTACCCAACTAACCCACACTAAACCTTAAATACAGCACCTGCTCGTAGGATTGCCCATTTTACCTTAACAACCACTTACCTTATTTCCAACAAGCGTGAAAGGGGAAGGCCAAGGGAGTGCATATATGGGCTTGTAAGGTTTGGCCCTTTCTCTGTGTGGCCTCGCGGCATTTCTGACATGGAAGATCCAACAGTCTACAGGGGACTGCTGACCATTTTCTATAGGTCTTTTTAATATTTTTATTTCCTGGTGACATAGAGGGTTTCTAAGTCTTAACTGGAGGTATTTGCTAAAGAAATATTTCTGGTGGTTTATTGGTTTATGCAGAATGAGTCCTTGGCCCCAGAGGTCATCTCGTTGGCTCTAGCGTGTCCTTTTTTCTAATGTTCCTCGGGCTCTAGTGCAGGCTCCTTTGAGCTTATGCTCCAGCAGACCTTGTACACAGGATCTGCAGTCCAGTTGTTGCCGTACTGGTGTTGCGGCGTCTGCCACAACCCGCTGCATTGGTTTTCTGCTCCTTCCTTGGTCCTACCCCAACAAAGAGTGTTGATTGGACCCTCCGAGGATTTCCATGCTTCTGCCAATGTCAGCATGGCTGCATTGGGGATTTGGGTAATCAGGGTTAAGACCCTTCCACCTAAGCTGTAGTCACTTCCAAAATCACGGTCAACCAAGACCAATGTTAGGGGGTTCATTGGGAGTTGTATGCCAGTGATCCCCTTAATCCAAGACCAGGTATATTTTCTTCAGAAAGAATTGGGAGCATGGGCAGGTCCACCACATGTATTCCAACGTGACTATTGCTCCGCATTCACCTCCAACAAAGCAGTGAGTAAGCAGGGGTGATCCTATGAAGATTCTGAAGAGTGAAATATCACTGTAGCATTATTTTGTACTTTTTCTTGATTAGGGTGCACCTGGAGTTATTGGGCTATCAATCATATTTGTGTCAAGCTGATTGGCCCGAGAGGACCGCGTACCTGTAGTCTTGGTGGTTGGTCTCGCAGAGGTCGCCAGTCTGAAGTCCGGGAACTGATGAAATAGCGGCACGAGGAATCAGCCTCTCCACCACCCAAAAGAGAAACTGGGTGAAGGATGGACCAACTCCCAATGTCCCAACAGGCACTCTCCAGATATGCGTGACAAGAGGATTGTAGGCTCAGATTGATGGAACCATAGTCCAGGTGGAGCAGAAAAGGTATTCGCAGTAGGCAAAAGGAGCTTGGTTGGTGCTGATGGTTCCAATGGTACACAGGATACAGTTCGGAGTCAGGCAAGACAGGAAAGAGTGAGGTCAGTTGGAGCTTGCTGTCTGGCCAAATAAAGTACTGTATACACGTGCCCAGGATGAAACAGGAGAATGCAGGCTAGCATAGGGTATGACCCATATACACAATAGATGGTAGATGACTCAGAACAGGACCCAGGTAAGGACTGGAGGCAGGCAGGCCCAGGACAGGACCCAGGTAAGAGCTGGAGACAGGCTGGCCCAAGGCAGGACCCAGGTGAGGACTGGAGGCAAGCAGGCCCAGGACAGGACCCAGGTAAGAGCTGGAGGCAGGCTGGCCCAAGGCAGGACCCAGGTAAGGACTGGAGGCAGGCAGGCCCAGGACAGGCCACAGGTAAGAGCTGGAGGCAGGCTGGCCCAAGGCAGGACCCAGGTAAGGACTGGAGGCAGGCTGGCCCAGGACAGGCCACAGGTAAGGACTGGAGGCAGGCTGGCCCAGGACAGGCCACAGGTAAGTAGAGAGGCAGGAACAACGAGGCGAGCAAAGCGAACCGCGTTGAGACGCGACCCGCTTTGACTCGCGGCCCCTTTTATGGGCCGCCGGCGCCCGAGAGGCCTGGAACGCAAGCCGTTCCGTTTCCGGGCGCCGGCGAACCCACAATGAGGCTTGGAAGGCAAGCCCTTCCAAGGAGGCGAGCCCAGTCCACGGCGCATGCGCGGAACCGAGAGAGAGGTCCTCCGCGCATGCGCCGAAGGCCGCCGGCCCCGTAACCCGTCGCTCCCCTCCCGGCGAGTCCCCAGACGCGAACGCGCGGGTAGACTCGCCAGGAGGAAATGGGAGCGGCAGACCCCAGTCTCCCGCGTGACATGACAATTTGTCACCAGGGTACTGTGAAGACTATCTGAAGAGCTTTTTCCCAGCCAGGCATACCTGACAACTTACCATCACTCCTATCAAGAAGTCTACATAAACGTGATATCCTACCGTTGGCTGTGTGGTCAGTCACTAGCAGCGCTATGTAGGTGGCCTGCCTTGTTCCAGCTGCGTGCACCCTAGGATTAGTAATCCAAAAGCAAATTTAGATTAAATGCAGTCTTTCCGCTTCTGGGAGGTAAAACCTAAGTTTGAAGTCTTTAAAAGCTTAAAAGCAGGGCAAGCCCCTGGCATTGCTGTTTTGAAGGGTCCTTGGACCTCCCTCAAACCAGTAGTGAAAAGCTAATGGTCTGAATTCCTGAAGAATGTTGTGCACGGGCCAAGTCAAGATTTTATACCCCAAAGCCTAAGGGTGGCTACCATTTTGATTGTCTACCCAGTGACAAGAGCAAGGGATGTGGGGTAAGAGCAGCTGTTTGTTCAAGATGTGGCCAACCCGATCATGTAGACACAGGAGGCCATTTTTGAATATGAGTTATTTGAGAGGTGAGCAGATTTCTCCAGATATTGAGCACCCCAGACCACCTAAAGCCTAAGGGCGACATATGACTGCGGGAGATTCTGGAGATTTTGCCTCCCCTCCCTAAATGTATTCAAATATTTTCTTTTGTACGTTTTAAAATAATATTTAGGGATCCTAATTGGCAGGCTACTAAAGAGGCATGTGAGCCTTTTAGGTTGAGTTTGAGTTTGAATAGGTCATTGAGGACGGGGGAAAGGGTCATGCCTAGGTAACCGAGAAAAGAGAGTGACCATTGTAAGGGGCATTTCATTTCTAAGGAGCATATCGCCTTCCTCAGTTCAGAAGTATTTAGGCCATGAGATTTCAAGTAATTTATTTATTTTTTATTGTATATGGTTTAAAAAAAAACTTTACGACAATATTTAATAAGACAGGTAACCAACATATTAACTTAATATTACATAATATCACATAATCCCACGCTCAGTGCATAATATTAAAAAAACACTGCCTACTTTTCAGTTCATCACAAATATCAATATATCACATTAATAAGCAATGTCAACGTTAATACACTAAAAAGCAGTTATAAATGCATTACATTCACTTATAAAAACCAATTCCTATATACGAACACTAAGCAATTCATTTCACATAACAAAATTACAAAATTATTTGCAAATACAAAAGACAGAATCATTTAGAGCCTCTCAATCAATTGTGCATACATGGAACTCACAATAAAAAAGATAAAGAAAGAGTTAAAAGAAAAGGACCCTATGAGACTTTTAGACAGAGATCGATCCCCAAAAAATGTCATTAGGCAGTCCGGAACATAGACTGGAAATGACTGGAAATGAAAAAGGTTAAGAGACTGATTGGTGGGCTGGTAATGCTGTATCAAATACATTGTATAAATCCATATAGTTTATAAATGAAGCAATTGCTAAGCCTTCTGAAGTATTCAAAATATTGATACAAGGTGACCACATGTAATCGTCATCCCCATTGTGACACCATTTAGCAAATTTTGCCAAAAAAGCGACCTTTCATTACATAACGAGGGATACGATAAAAAGTAAATGTTTGACAATTTCAGTCACTCCAACATCTTACAAAACCGACAGTATGATTATTCCATACCTATCAATTTGCTACGTAAAAGCACTTCACACGTTGGCAATATGTTCCAACTGGGTTTTACCAGTACTGTCTGGTAGTATCGATTGGGAAATTGTAAGAGAAGGAGCGAAATAACCCTGCGTCTCTTCTGATCCCAGTGTAGGTGTATCAAGGAGGGAGATGAGTGAAATCGATCTGTCGTAACAATCCAGTCTTTCTCGAAAAGCAATCTTTTAACCCTTACCGGATTTGAAATAAGGGTCTCTCTATCCATACCAAGGTCTTTCAAACATTGGTCACAAATTTCCCATACTCCATTTAAAAACATATTCAGGTTTTGTCCCGAACCGCACACATCCAATAGTTTTCCTAAATCTTCATAAAGCGTGTAAGGGAGCAAGGCAATCATACTGTGGAAGAGGGGTATCAATCTCCAATTCACACAAACCTCCAGGAATACTAGTCCTAATTCATATGTGATGGCCGCCGCTGAGATAGAGTTTGGTGTCTTAAGCACCCGCCTCCACATCGTTTCCACAAATGTTTCCCAAAACGTCGCCAACTCACGGTAGTGTAGTTCCATCCCATAAATTACCTTTGGCTCTGCCTTGCCCTGATAAAAAATAACTGAGGGTTTAATAGAGAACCGGACACATTTTTGGTCCAATTTGTTCAACTGATTAGAAAGAATACTAGCTTACTGTCTAAGGAATACACAGAGACCCACTCCCGAAGAGTGCGACATGAGTGGGAATCCCAAATATAACCCACTGGTTGATATATCAATTGGGATTTCTTTCATACTCCAGCTTTGTCCTTTCTTTTTCTGTCCTCAAGACAGCACCAAAACCCAGATTTTCTTGGGTTTAACAATCAGACCATTTACATCTGCATAGATATCAAATTTATTAATAAACTGTTGGAGGCCCACTTTTGTGTAGTTGAGGAGCAGAATGTCGTCAGCGTATGCCAACCTAGCAATATGCTTCTGGCACAATTTTGGAGTGACCAGCCCCGACTTTGCCAAAAATTCCCCAATATCCGATACATATAAATTGAATAGACAAGGGGCAAATGCACATCCTGCCTCAGTCCCACCCATGTCGGGATCCTCCGGGATAGGTTCCCATCTAGATTAAGTCCAACCCCTATTCCTGCATTGTCATATAGTCCTTTAATGAGCCACAATAGCCCCCGCTTCATTAGTTTGGACCACAAATGGTGCCTAATAACACTATCAAAAGCTGTCGAGAGATCAATTGAGGCCACATAGATATCTCCTCTATGTCTCCCCCAGGCTGATGCCTGTAATGCCCTCATCACCAGCCCATTAAGGTTCATTGAATGACCTGTCAGAAACCCCGTCTGAAATGTATTTAATCTCTATGAGGTCTTCATCCAATCATTTAATATAGAGGCAAACATTTTACAGTCTGCATCTATGAGAGCTATCGGCCGATAGTTCTTAGCCTGATCTCTCTCCCGGCATTTAAAAATGAGGACCATGTAAGCTGTTTGCCAGGAGGTCGGGAGTTCTCCCTTTTCCATAATATTCTTAAAGAGCGTACTAATGACCTGCGCCTAAACAAATGGCTGCTGATTAGTCAGCCCATTGGGACATGCCGCCCGTGAGGCTTTAGCCCTTTTTATCAACCCCAATACCACTTCATAATTGATGATGGGCTGCCAGTCTCCAGGGCAATATGTAGTCAGACAGCTGGCTTCCTCACACAGACCCCCTGATTTAACACCATATAGATTACTAAACAAATCAACCCATTGGGTTTCAGACACCGCATTCAGTTGGCTAACAAGAGTGTGTATCATGCCTTTTGCAGCATCGCTACTTTTCTGGACTTAGAATACTTTATATATCTTTGTTTGACCAGTCTTATTCTATTATTCTTTTGAGGTTGGTCCCAGTTCAAACAGCGTATCAACCTGGGGGATCAAAGCATGGTCGCTTTCTCCCTAGCATATTGTAGAATAAAGATATGCCTATGTCAAACAGCCCAGAAAGGTGTCAAATCTGGTAGGGTTAAATACATGCAGTTTCCACTCAAGAGTACTCATACTCATAATGGAAGTTAATTCACTATTAAGGATCCCTATGTTCTGATTGGACCATCTAATCCCTTTGCCCTGTCCCACTGTGTTAAGATCGGTTAGATCTTCTTTGGATATTCTATTCACCAGTATATCAAAATCCACTCTCAGTATACTATGATCACTCCATATACTGGCGGAAACCTGACACCTGTACTCAGCTCAGATAGAACTACATCCATCGGTGAAGATATAATCTATAGTTGAGGAGGTATCTCCTCTATTCCACTTAGGTATTGCGGTATCAGATAAGTCAAGGCCCCCATTCAAACAAATCAAGCCCGTAGATTCTAATGAGAGATTCCACATTCTCCCCCATTCTCGCTTTTGATTTCCTTTAATCATACCTGGAAGGGTCTCCCACAGTTCAATGGCATTGTTTGATACACAGCAATCTGAATTAAGATTCCCCGGCTTAGATCATCCTCCCATTTGGAACATCCCTCTGCCAATCCTGTAATCCTGCCAATCCTGTAATAGGGTAAAAATAGTTTCTAAAAAATGATTCAATTCTGAAATCCCCTTATGCCAGTAGACATTAACAAGCAGCTGTTAGGGAGAATTCTCTGTTAAGGCTAATTTCCCAAACCTAGTGAGTCCCCCAGCAGCTTTGCTGGATTTTTGGGGTTACATTTTTTTCTCCTGCTAAGAGTGAGACTCTTTTTCTCCCACTCTTAGACATGATTTGAGATATCCTTTGACTTTGTGATGTGTTTAATGGGCTATGGGGTCTTTTACTCCATAGGGTTTCATGTGGTTTTTGGTAAGTGTGTTACACAGCCCCCTCAGTGCAGTAACACAGGGGTGTCATAGTGACCCGCAAACATAGACTCCATACCCTGGGACTGACTACTGTCTCCCAGGGCATGTAAAGTCACCATTGACTTTACTAGTCTTAAATTGGGCACAGAACCAGTACAAACCATCATATTGTGGAAGTACTGGTAGGGGTAATTAGATTTTCCCTGGCTCTGTTTTTCGAGGGGGCACTTTGCAGTCCCCCCTCGTCGAGTTTCTGGCTGGTGGCAGTGGTTACCACGCAAAATATTCCTTAAGAATATTTACTATGGGATTTTCCCATTCATTTTAAACGCACCACTTTTTGGTGCAATGTTAAAGATACCGCTGGGTTATTTATTTAATATTTATTCCCCAGTTGGGTCTTTTCACCAGGACTCGGTTTTAAAATGGCGTTTGTGTTCGCCTCTGTAACTCCAACCCAAGTCGAGCCCTTTGTTCCACTTTATGGCGGGCTTCTCCACAGAAGCCTCCAAAAGTGGTGCCACTCTGTCTGGGTATACAGGATGTGTGGGAGGGGGGTTTAGGCACCCTGGACTGAGTTGCCTCGGCAACTTAAGTCGCACTCTTGTGTGATTGGCCCAGTGGTGAGCCGCCCGGCTCACCACTTAGCATGTTTGAGTGACAGCTAGGACTGATGAATGGGGGTTTCTGCATAAAAGCAGGGCTTTGGGGACTGGAACTTGAGACGTCGCCAAAGGACCAAAGAATCCGAAGAGGGAGAAGCTGAGCCGAGATGCAACGACAACACCACCGGTGGAGCCCTGCTGAACCGACTCACCACTTCTTCCAACGACAGAGGAGATCTTCATCCCGAAGAGTCTTCTTCCTTTGACTGGTGGGGATAACCAGTTTGCCTGCCTTTTCACCTTCCCGGATCATCTCGCGGCCGCCTTGCCTGTGCCAAGCACCCCGGCAACCGGGATACCACGTTTTACCACTACCGTAAATTAAAGGGTATTACCTTTTAACCGGAGAACTCCGTGGCTGGTTTCTTCCCTGGCAGTGCAACGACCTTCAGCTTTCCTCCACGTCGAGATCTTCTCTTACTCTGGACGACGCCACGACTTGCACCCACTGCCAGGAACAACTGCCCCTGCTGGAGTATTCTCTCCACTTTCAAGGTACTGTGTCCGCCTGGCCTCCCTCGCAACGGTCTGTGTGGGGTGTCTCGTAAATCCTCATCTTACCACTTGGGTTGGCCATAGGCTGGCTAACTGAACTTTTCTGAGCTGAACTGATTCCTTTTTAAACTCTCTACAAGACTTTGCAAGCCTTTTAAACTGTGTGATCTTGGGCGCATTGGTGTTCTACTCTCTCTAAGAGGGAGCCGGGCCTCTGAACTTTTTGCTCACAAGTAGACTTTGACTTCCCTGCCTTGCTGAGTGCTTCTAAAGTATTGTGTTGTGTGCTTTTCCTAATTTCTGCCTTTTCCCTCCCTTTTTCTTAACTTATTGGAGTGCCATCTTTAGTTAAGCGCTCACCTCTGTCTGGAAATAAGTGGTGTTAACTAAGACTTGTCTAATAAGGAATAAGGGATGTATATATATTAGTAGTGACTGTGTTTTTGAACTTGCTTACAATAATAGTGCTGGAGTGTTTCTAAGTGTGTCTTTTTTTAATAAATAATAATATACTTTGATACCAAATCTCTGGTCAGTGTTTGCTTGTGCTACTGTATTTTGGTACCTATCTTGTATACTCTATATACTGTCTAACTCTTCTTGAGAGAAGTCTGGCTGTTCAGCCACAGCTACCAGGTAAATCTGGGCGGTACAGACTGCTACCAATTGGGTTTACTGCCAACACCTGTAGTCTTAAACCTTTTGCAGTGGTCCCTAAGGGAACTGCACAGGTTTCTGCCTAACAGCAGCATTTCAAGACTGACCACATCAGAAGAGACTGTCACTGCCATGAACCCCAAAGGGAGATCAGGTAAGGTTCTTGATTTAAAGTCCTGTGTCCCCTGTATGCGATCATCAGAGCCACCGAAGGCCTCCCTACCTTATTCTGTTTAGCCATTTGGGAGAATACCTCAAAACCATCTATAGACAAATTGTCCAAAAGCCATGTCTCTTGCAAAAAGATACAGTTGCACTCTCTCAACATGGCAGTGGTTTCAGGGTTAGTTAACATGTGATGGTTTCTCCTGGTATTCCATGACAACAGTTTCAATTTTATTTCATCCTTAATCAACCCACTGGCCTCTAAGAACTGTATATGGATCAATTCCACAGTGTTGCTTTGATTTGGTCCCAATCGTCCTTTTGTCTATTGAGGCCTCTGTCGTGTTGCCTCCCTTGCAGGGGAATATATCGGTCTTGATGTTGTACCACTTTTAAATTCTCACCATACTGAAAATTACTTCTTGCGGGGTGACACTTCCCTTCAAATATTTTCACCTCAACCCCCAATTTCGCCAAAGTAGCACTTTCTGTCATTACCAGATTCAGTACCAATTGGGAGATAAAATAGATGAACAAGTTACTTACCAACTGTAACGTTCATAATCTGGGAATTGTATTCTATTGAGGTCACAGGAGGATTAAAGACTTAAATTCAGGATTTCTGCAAATATTTTAAGTATGTTTCCCAGATTCAAGAACACTGGATTCTTTTCTCCCCAAAGGCTTGTCATTTGTATAATTTATTTTAGCAGCATACGAGCCGTTATTATAATTGACATTAGCAGCCTTAAATGTCTCGTTCCCACCCTTTATATTCTCAATACCAAAATGAGTCTCGCTACCTTTGGCTCACCTCAGAATACTCCAGAGTCCTAGCTCTCCCCGGCACTGAGGGTTCCTATCACGTTGGGCAAAGGTATCTTTCATGCAAATATTAACTGTCGGTAGTGCATTCGGAACATACAGTTTGCCCCAGAGTTTGTCAAATTGTGGTTCCTGTATAGTGGAGAGGCTCTAGGGGCCAGATTATCACTAACCGGGTAAGAGGTATCAACCGCTACCGGGACAAGCCAGGCATGACCCAAACTCGGAAAATACAATTTCTCAAACAACCGTTTGTCCATCTCATCTTCTATCAGGGGTAAGCCCCACAACACCGGCTCTACGGGCCTCCTCAGAGGAGCCGTCTCAAATGTAACATTCTTTATAGCTAGATCAGGATTCCTGCTCAGAACTGGTACCCCTATAGATGATCCATAACCGGTGGAGGCTCGGTCTCCCCCAATTTCCTGATTGGGCAACGGCCCCTCCACCTTTACATTATTAGAATCCTTCAGAATTCTCACCAAAGGATCCATTTGAATGCCAATCTCTGCCCTTGCCTGTTGTATGCCCTCTGTTATCTTATTTTGGCGATTATGATTACTTAATGCCAGCTGCAACTCCCCAACACTATTAGCATCATCCACTACTTCATCCGTTCTATCCCCAGTACTCGCTTACAACACAGGAGTCAACACTTTCTGTAGACCTTTTCCTCTAAGGCTTTTCCTAGCCATTGACTCTGGAATGGTTAATTTACGGAGGTATGTACGTGATGATGTAATGTGTTTTTTTAATGTTTTTTACTTTCTTAGGTTTCTTGGCTCTGCACCCCTTTTCGTTATTACTATGAGTTTCCTCTCACAGAGGGGCTTTGTCAGTGGTTAAATCTATTATTTCCATAACAACATTGGGTCCCTTTAGAACAGATAAGGTTTATACGGCGATAGAGCGCACCTGATAATCCACCCTCAATTACCCCATTGTATTCATTGCTCTCAATGGGAAAACCCCCCCAAACTAGGGACACCTCTGCCCGGTAGGGGTAAAGGTGTCAGGTTTCCTTTAATTATTCCCCTTTATTTCTGTGTGGGTTAGAAGTTTTCTACTGCAGTTGGTTTGGCCTTGACTTTTCTATACATATGTAAATCTTTGCGCTTGTGCGCGAAAAGGTTTCTACGGACTTTGGACAAGTTTGCAAGTTCTTAAAGAGACTATGTACTTTATTTATTAAGAAAGAAGAACATGATTCATTTTAAGCCCATCATAACTGGAACATTATACAGTTTTAAAAGACATGAGTCAAGGTTCTTCAGGCTACATTACTCAAAGGAGTTGCTGTTATTTTCAAGACTTTCAAAGCAAAAAGAAAGGTAGAAAGATTTTATCAGCAATTACTCCAATCTTCTCTAAGATCCTTTAAGAGAAGAACCAGGTTCTGCATCAGCTAGTCTAGACGTCGCCAGCCTGGGTTTCTTATGTTATCCACTTCCCCCTTTCCCTTTGGGGTGTAGTTAACAGAGCCGAGTATAATCTGGTTCTGAGGATTACATTTCAGCTGGATTGTCAGGGGTTCAGCAGCTTCCGAGGACACAGGCTATCTCTCAGCCTGACAGAGGCCCCGGTTTAGCTATTCTCGCAAAGGAGTTAGCCAGGCCTTGGTGTCTGTTATTAATTTCTGTCAGGCTGGTCCTTTGAAAAGGATCCTCAACTGCCGTGGACTTTTGCTGGAGAATCAGCCCACAGTACTTTTCTAGGCCCTCAAGTCTATTAAACATCTCTCCCAATAGTTCAGAATGTACTCACACTTCTGCCCAGATGTTATCATATAAGTTCACAAAGGAGCTGAGGACCATATTTAAGGTTGAAACCGTAGATTGTGTCAAGCAAATTCTGTCATCTACTTCCCTGAGGGTATGATGGAGAGATGCATCTACAGAGGCAACATCATTCACCTCTGATTGAAGACCCCTTTCTCTGAGCCACTGTTGTTTTTTTGCATGCTCATCGATAAAATTTGTCAGATCTGTAGGTGATCCTGCAAAGGTAGCATTGTAAGTATGCTGACCAACTCTATGAGACAGGTAGTCGGAATTGTTATTTCCATTATTTTCCATGGCGAGGTCAGCAAACTCATGTAACTAATTTTTCCGTCTAGGGTTTGTTATCACATCATCCATCATGGAATAACCCAGCCTCGCAACCCCCCCTCACACAGATTATGCATTTAATCTCGGTACCAGTGCAGGTTTTTCCCCCAAAATTATTCAGAATTTTCTGCCCTGAGATGGAGGAAAAAAAGAGCAGTTTGTTTCAGGTTTTGTTTTTTCAATGAGATGTTGGGGTTTTAAATTTTGTAGATGGCCCCTTGAGTTGATCTATTTCCTCTAACAAAATTGACGGATGTGCCATTAAGAAGTGTTTATTATATCAATTTGTTTAACGGGGTCTTACCCGGAGGAGTTTCAAGGTCATCCCCTTTGGTACCCATACCATGGTTGGTACCATCCCCTCCTTGTGTACCAGGTTCCACCAGACTGGAGTTGTCAGCTCCTAAATTATGAGTTAAAACTGCCAGTATACATTCTTCTTGATGAGAAATACTTATTTCCTTATCCAAAGTAATATGTATCTAACCATCAGCCCCCAATAAACCAGAGGGTTGAGGATTTGGATTATCTTCCCCCAATTTAGGACTAACTGTAGGCAAGCCAGAGCAAACCTTTCCTGCATTATGAACATGAGCCTTAATTATGCAATCTTCTTTATAGTGAATACATTTTTCCTCTACGTCCTGCAACTCAGCCATAGTACTGGTATCCACTATTCGATCAGTTGCCAAGGGTAGGTCAGATATAGCCTCTTCTATAACCTCTTCCATATCCTCTACCATTTGATTAACTTCTATAGAATCATTATTAATCATGTGGCTTCTGAGCCCCTTTCGTGTCATTTCAAATTGGGAGGGGAGAGACTCAGTGCAAGGAAGAAGCACAGAAACAGTACCAACACTAGAATATAACAATATATCAAGTTCACAATTTAAGTGTAAGCGCAGAAAAACTAAAAAAAGTCTGTTCACTATTTAAAATTCATAAATGCGCAGGCTCACAATTTCAGAACGAACGTAGACAAACTAAAAGGAGTACGATCACTATTTAAAAATCATAAAGTTCATAGATGCGTAGGTTCACAGTTTCAATATAAATGTAAAAAAACGAAAACAACTCCATTCACTATTTAAAAATCATAAAGTTCATAGAAGCGCAAGTACAGACATGTTAGCCAATTAAAAAATAAAATACAAAAAATAAAATCCAGCACCTTTTAAAAAGAAAAACGGGGTGGCAAAAAGGTAAAATGAGACAGGTAGGCCGTATTTTGCAGCAGCGCGAGGGTGAAGTACGCCTTTTTAAAAAATAGTAAAAAGTTAAATAAAGCGTATAAACAGTAATTGACTCAGGTTCAAAGAAGATGTC
Source organism: Ambystoma mexicanum (assembly GCF_040938575.1). Lineage (NCBI taxonomy): Eukaryota > Metazoa > Chordata > Amphibia > Caudata > Ambystomatidae > Ambystoma > Ambystoma mexicanum. The sequence continues at coordinate 1,208,849,135 of NC_090922.1, read as the reverse complement.
CCGCGGTCACTCCTCCAGTAGCCTGCCGGACGATATGATGTGGTTTGAGGACAGTAATCAAATTCGATCTGCTGAAATCCACACGGCCATGGTGGTGCGCAAAGAAGAACTCCCACAGTTACTCCTCCAGCGGAAACACAGAGCCCGATGAAACCCTGAGGGGCTAAAAGGAAACTCCAAAAGTCACACCCCCGCTGATAAGACAAGAAAACCTGGGCTAAGGATCTTTGCACGTAGCGGTCGAGGGGAGGAAAATGGGAAACAATTCTCATTATGTCAAATGCAAAGGGGCCACACCGCTGGTCTGGAGTTTAGACAACCACAGACAGTTGAATCACTTGTATCAAATTAGTGGCTCATCTTACTTGTAAATTAGTCAGTGAGCATTCACCACGCCCGCCACTCTTGCCACCCGCGAACCATTGTAAACCACTTCTAAATCCACTTGTATTTCGTGCGGTGCTCTGCATGTGTAATGATCTTTGAAATGCTTGTGGGTGCACGGCAGGTAACTCCACCTCCAGGAATAGGCAGAATAGAAAGATTTCCCTGCCACTGCAAACCACTTGTCAATCCACTTATTGTCCACTTATTATTTAGTGTGGTGAAGTGACCACATTGACTTTGCCACATCGATCCGGATATGGTATCCCCAGTTGCATAACAGCATGCTTCTGTGGTAAATCCATGGTTATAGACCAATTATTTTGGGATAAGCAAAGCAGAAATACCTGCATGTCCCCTAAATCCCCTCTTCAACAAAACCAAAACCCTGCTGGTACCAGGGAATAGAATTAGGGACTCAACAGAGGATGGACCACACAGAACACCCAGTTAGGTCACCTATGGCAGGAGAAATGCTAGAAAACATGTCACTGGGCCAGATGGCCCAAGCTATGTTATTAAACTCACAATAAAGAGACTACATCTCCCACAACTCCTTGTTACCAAAAGATAAACCCAGAGAGGATTAACAAAATGCACTTAGAGGTTTGGACTCAGGAAGATAATGGGGAAAACCGACATAGCCCAATGAAATGTGGCAGTTTTATGTACATGCCCACCTACCCCGTTTGACTTTAGAATGGCAGAAGGAATCTGAGTCCTCACCTGTACAGTTAACGGACACTCAGTGTAAGGAACTCATGGTGGCAACAGTAAAGACACACACACAAGTGATCACAGTTCAAAGGTGTTTATTGAACTATAAATGCAGAGTGGAAAAACGCCTGACCTAAACCTAAATCTAAGATGGGAGCAAGCGTCGACCATCAAATGAAAAATAAGACATTCCTAGTGGCGTCAAGTCAAAATAAAAGGGCCTATACTAAGAAAAACCTATTGCTAATTCCTTACAACTAAACTACAGAAAGAGTGTGGAATAGGGTAACAAAATAAAGGAAACAGTGTTCAAATAATAAATCAAGTTGTGATTGCCCTGAGTTCTCCCTTCCCCACGTTTTTAGCAAGGGACAAGGTGGGACTTTGGAGCACAGCACACACTCGAGCTTTCTCAGCACAAGCCGACAGTTCCGTTCCAGCTATCAGGTTCTTAGATAGCAAAGTCTCTTTGCATTAAAAAGTCTTGTGTACTTTGGGTGACAGCTTCACCCCTGGGTCACCCTCTTTTGGGTGCGAAACCCCATAGTAATTGTATTCAACAAATTCACAAGACAGTTCCCTTCTCAGTGAACTTTGGGTGATAGATTTCCACCCCTGTATCTCCCTCGGCCGGGCTTGGATCCCAAATGACAGGGAAGGGGGCGCTTTCCTTCCCCTTGTCTTGCAATACTTCTTGCTTCATAAATCTTAATGTCTTCTTAAACAGGCTTTTAGGCTTTTCCTCTCATTGTCGGTTTCCCTCTACCGGGTTCACTCTCGCCGACTTTTCCGATATACAGTTCATGTATTAACTTTTCATCTGCCGGTCAAAGATTTACAACGGTACAGAGGATTGATTTTACAAGACCCATGTATGACCACTGTGGCCTCTTTTCGCCTCTTTCCAAAGGCTTTTGGCTACGGTAGTCTTTCTACCTTCGGGTTATCGCGCAGAGTGTCCTGCCTGAGCACCCACAGGGTCCCAGCCACATCTGTTGCTGGTTTTCCCCCTCTTTTGCTTCTCAAAGTTCAAATTAGCTGTTGGCTACTTTTCGTTCAACACAGTTCAGTTTCCTGTAAATTCTCCCCTCGACTCACCGGCTGTGATGAACCGCTTGCCTTTCTTTATCCTTGGAGTGAAGGTTGGTACCACAGAGACCGACGTCCTTCCCCGGCTTGGTTATCAGCGGAGGAGGGTCTTGCGTACCATAGACATCAGCTGCAACACACGCTGGCCTTTGTTTGCTGTCTTATTTTTCTGTTTGCAGAGGTTTCACCGGCATGGCTTGGAAAAGGCAAGGTCACTTCTCTCCTTGGCTCCCCCTCAATCTGCACTGTCTTTCTCCTCCTCTTGCACTGCCGTGCTGCGTTAGCTCTTACGTCGTGTCGATCGTGCTCTTGTGCTTCACCTTTCATCCCTTTGGGGAAGGGAAAAGGCTGTCAGGTGTGTGTGATTCTGGTCTATTGCCTGACCCTGGTTTTGGCACACGACAGGTAAACGACCCTGGTGTTAGTCCGTTGCCTTTCATGTTGTAGAAAGTGTTTGTGTCGAAAAAGGTGGGGGGGGGCAGTGTTTTAGAATGTCCCACGTGGTAGGATGGGAAAGGGTTTTGAAAGAAGAAGGGGGATACTGAGTCTCACCCGTCAGTGTCCCACTCCCACTCCCGCTAGGACCCCCCCTCTAGGGGATCCTCCTTCACTGGTCGACCCCCAGGAACTGGATCCAATAGCAATGGCCGTGTCCTGGCCACCTGCATGACAGATCCTCAGGTACTAGCTATGGAGACACCTTGAGCTTTCTCACATTCCCTTCCTCCATGCAATGTAGCACATTTGTTTCACGTGGGAACCGGGAAAGAAAATCTACATTTCCCTGGTCTTTTCCTTTTTGGTGTTCCACAGTGAAACAATAGGGTTCTAGGACTAGAAACCATTGCATGACCCTAGGGTTGGATTCTTTGCATTGGCTAATCCAAACGAGGGGTCAGTGGTCTGTAACAAGTGTGAACTTTCATCCTAATAGGTAATACCTAAAATGGATAATGGCCCACTTGATGGCCAGGCCCTCTAGTTCCAACATAGAGTAATTTTGTTCACGTGGGAACAACTTGCGGCTGGTGAACAAGATGGGATGTTCTAATCCATCGCAAACATGGGATAGGACGGCTCCTAATCTTGTAAGGGAGGCATCTGTCTGTAAGACAAACTCATTAGAGAAGTCAACTACCTTTAGGATTAGGTTCTGACACAGCGTGTGCTTTAAGGTGTTGGAGCATATCTCATCCTCGTCATTCCAATGATGTTTCTGGGGTTCAGCATTCTTAGGTTTATCTGTGAGCCGGGCTGTTTTGTCTGAAAAGTTATGGATAAATCTTCAGTAGTACCCTATTAACCCCAGAAAACCTCTAAGATCTCTTTTAGTTTTGGGAGTTGGTGTATGTAAAACAGCTTTTACCTTCTCATGTTGTGGTTGTACATTTACGTTCCCTACAAAGAAGCCAAGATATTTTACAGGTGATTGGGCCCATCTTCACGTAGCTGGATTAGCAGCAAGACCAGAGTTTCTGAGGACTTCATGGTGGTATAAAGATGGAAGAGATGGTCCTCCCAATTCTTTCTGTAAATGACGATATTGTCAATATAAGCTCCACAGAAATCAGAATAGGGTTGCAGGATTTTATCCATGAGGCATTGGAAAGTGTCTGGCGCACCGTAAAGTAAAACATTAAATTGGAATAATCCTAATGGTGTTGAACATGCAGTCTTTTCCTCATCTGGTCAATAGACAGGAACTTGCAAGTACCCCTTGGTTAAATCTAGGGTAGATAGAAAGGTGGCTGCTCCGAGTTTATCAATTAGGTCATCAATGCGTGGCATGGGATAGGCATCGAAGTCACATGTGGTATTAACTTCACAGAAGTCAGTACAGAATCTCCAGGAATGGTCATGTTTAGTGACCAGCACTATAGGAGAGGACCCTGGGCTTGAGGATGGCTCAATAATGTTGGCTTTCAACATTTTGTTGACTTCCTCGATCACTATCTGGTTACAGGCTTCTCGGAGTCGATATGGTTTTAAGTGTACCACTTTACCATTAGGTGTTCTGATATAGTTGTATGTATTCTTTAATCTCCCAGGTTTTTCCGAGAATACATAGGGAAATGAAATTACTACATCCTTTAAATCTTGTTGGTGTTGAGTGGATAACTCGGAAGGAATTAAATGGAAGTTATCTATGTCTTCGGGAACCAGACAGGCTAGTACTTTGGCATGGGTGGCTGATGGGTTCTCTTTCCATTCTTTCAAGAGATTTACTTTATATAATTGGATTTTCTGTTTCCTATCCGGTTGGGCTACTCTATACGTGCAGGTTCCCGTCCTTTCTATTGTTTCATAAGGTCTGTGCCATGAGGTTGGTAAGAGGACCAGTACTTACTGTCCAATAGAGAATGATCTTAAACTCACTTTTTTATCATAAATTGCCTTTTTCTGGCTTTGAGCATTTGCCATGTGAGTGCAAACTAAATCTCGGACCAACATAATATGTTCTCGCATTCGGGTGACAGTTTGTGAGATGGCAATAGGGGCCTCCTCTCGTTCTTCCCATAGAGCAATTCAAAGGGAGAGAAACCTGTGGATGCTTGGGGGGGGGGTTCTTCATGGCAAATAGTGCCCATGGGATCAGGCGGTCCCAGTCTTTCCCGTCCTTGTCTACCAGTTTTCGGAGCATTAGTTTTAAAGGTCTTATTGAATCTTTCTACCAAGCCATCGGTTTGGGGATGGTACACAGAAGTTCGCAAGATGGTAATGTGGAGTAACTCTTGGACTTTGGCCATAAATTTACCCCAAAAATTCGAACCCTGGTCCGTTAGTATTTCCTTGGGGAAAGCGACCCTGGAGAAAAACGATAGAAGATGTTTAAGCATCTGCTGGGAGGTATTATTTCACATTGGGAATGCCTCAGGATATCGGGTTGCATAATCCACGATCACAAGGATATTTTTATTGCCCAATTTGGAGGTTTCTCGAGGTCCAATTATGTCCATATCAATTCTGGGTAAGAGTATTTCTATAATCGGCAACGGATTCAGAGGAGCAGGCGATGGGATGTGTGTGCGGGTCTTTATACACATTTCTAACGTTTAGATGAATGTTTTTACATCAGCGTGGATGCCTGGCCAGTAAAACTTTCCGCTAATGTATGCCTGGATTTTAGAGTGTCCTAAATGCCCCCCGGTAAGGTTGGAATGTGTGATTTCCAGTACAACCTTTCGATGGCTTTTGGGTATTACCAATTGTGTTTTTACCATGCCCTCTCGGGAGCTTTCTTTTCTATAAAGCAGTCCTTATTTTATAAAGAAAAAATAAACTCCCTTTCTCTAAGCCTTCTTCTTCTGGAATTGCTTGGAAGAATGCTTCAGCGAGAACTGGATCATTTTGCTGGGCAAAGGGAAAGTCTGGATAGATGGTGAGATCCTCTCCCTTCCTTTCTTCAACGTCAGCTGACTTATTGGCTTCCCCAAAGCCGAAGTTACCTCTTTCTGTTTTACCTGGTTCACTTTCTCTTTAAACTGAGGAAATTGCTAATTCCTTACAACTAAATTACAGAAAGAGTGTGGGATAGGTTATCAAAATAAAGGAAACAGTGTTCAAATAATAAGTCAGGATGTGATTGTGAGGTCTCCCTTCCCAATGTTTTTAGCATGGGACAAGGTGGGACTTTTGAGCACAGCACACGCTCGGGCTTTCTCTGCACGAGCCGACAGTTCTGTTCCAGCTATCAGGTTCTTCGATAGTAAAGTCTCTTTGCATTCAAAAGTCTCTTTACTTCGAGGGCCTGATGCATTCCACAATAAACACAAAGTTCTCCTTCACATATACTTTGGGTGGCAGCTTCACTCCTGGGTCCCCCTCTTCAGGGCGCAAACACCTCAGTAATTGTATTCAACAAATTCACAAGACAGTTCCTTTCTCAGTGAACTTTGGGTGATAGTTTTCCACCCCTGGATCTCCCTCGGCCGGGCTGTGATCCCAAATGACAAGGGGGGTAGGGGTGCTTCCCTTCCCCTCGTCTTGCAATACTTCACAAATCTTAATGTCTTTTTAAATAGGCTTTCAGGCTTTTCCTCTCATTGTCGGTTTTCATATAGTAGGTTCACTCTCGCGACTTTTCTGATATATACATTTCATGTATTAACTTTTCACCATGCAGGATTCAATTCCCTCAGCTTTCGCAATCATCTGCCAGTCAAAGACTTTCGACAATATAGAGGACTTTACAAGGGCTTCTGGCTACGGTAGTCTTTCTACCATCGGGTAATCGCCCAGAGTTTCCTGCCTGAGCACCCACGTGGTGCCAGCCTCCTCTGTTGCTGGTTCTTCCCCCTATTTTGCTTCTCAAAGTTCAAATTAGCCGTTGGCTACTTTTCATTCAACACAGTTTGGTTTCCTATCAATTCTCCCTTCGACTCACCAGATGTGATGAACCGCTTGCCTTTCTTTATACTCGGAGTCAAGGTTGGTACCACTGAGACCGAAGTCCTTCACCTGCATGATTATCAGCAGAGGAGGGTCTTGCGTACCATAGACATCTGCTGCAACACACGCTGGCCTTTGTTCACGGTCTTATGTTTCCGTTTGTGAAGGTTTCACAGGCCTGGCTCGGAAAGGGCAAGGTCACTTCTCTCCTTGTCACCCCACCGGGCTGTGCTGTCTTTTTCCTCCTCTTGAACTACCGTGCTTGAGTTAGCTTGCGTTGTGCGGACTGCCATGCTCATATCATGCTCTTGTGCTCCACCTTTTATCTCTGTGTGGAAGGGAAAAGGCTGTCAGGTGTGCTTGATTCTGATCCGACATTCCTGACCATGGTACTGGAACATGTCAGGTAAAAGGCCCTGGTGTTAGTCCGTTGTCTTTCATGTCGTGCGAAAGTGTTTGTGTGGAAATAGGGGGTGGGGAGTGTTTTGGAATGTCCTACGTGGTAGGATGGGGAAAAGGTGTTGAAAGAAGGAGGATACCGCCTCTCGCCTGCCGGTGTTCCACTCCCCAAGGACCCCCCACCCAGGTGATCCTCCCTCACTGGCCCCACCCCCATGAACTGGATCCAATAGTGATGGCCGTGTCCTGGCCACCTGGATGACAGATACTTGGGGACTAGCTAGGGAGTCACCTTCAGATTTCTCACAACAGATAGAGCCCAACTTTCTTCCCACACACTGAGGAGGAGAAAACTCATGTCTCCCTCACAACTGCCAGCACAAGGGAGACAGGATCACATGCAACTGCAGCCTCTATTAAAATCAAGGGAAAGGATATTAGCACTGCACCAAACAAAGGAGAAAAGTATTTTCCAAACTCCCACCCACAGGAGTAGTGCTTAATACATACCCTAAGCTGTTTGGCAGAGTTGGACACGAAAAAGTGAAATTCAGAGAAAGAAAGCTCCCCAGACTGAGACAGAGGAACAAACCAGCAGCTCTTTCCCAGCAGCAACAAACGCAGACTAAAGTGAGATCCAAGATGATGTCTCTCCTATCTAAAGACTTCCCAAATGAACTCAGTACTACAAAGCATCCCTGCGATTGAGCATGCCTAGAGCGGGCATGTGACCGCGCTGGCCAATCAGAGGGAAGCTAGGAAGTCCAGGCACTGTGATGAACCCAAGGGTTATGTCCCTTATGGCCAATTTAAGCATACTGCCCCAATCCCGAAAATCCACTTCAAACCTTATGGCACATACCAAATTAGATACTCTGAAGTGAATGGGACAGAATATCCTAAAGGTCATAGGAAGAGATATGACAATTGTACTGCGACAAGGAAACCACTTGCAAAGGAAATAAGACCAAAGGGCCAGAAACTACACTCTATTCCTCTTTCTATGCCTAACAACAATGTCATCCATAAAAGATCAGAAGGACAATAGTTAGGTTGTTTTAGTGGTTGTAGAAACAGTAGAAGCAGTAGCAGTGGTCGTGGAAGTAGTTGTAGCAGGAGTGGGTGCAGACAACGTGGTAGAAGAAGAAAATGAACTGAATAGTGGCTGGAGATGGGGAAGACTGAGAGGAAAAGAAAATGGACACAGAGAAAAATCATGGTAGCAGTAGCAGTTGTGGCAGCAGTAGCAGAAGAGAAACAAAATGAGCATAGAGACATGGAACGAAAAGGAAATCCTTTTAGTTATTGATAGCAGGGGAGCACCTGTGGCCGTGAGCAAGAAGAAGGGAAAGACAAAGTCCCTCTTCACGGGGCTTTGACACATGGTGTGCGCGGCAACAGCAGAAACTCAACACAGTGAGTTTGGAAGCCGCTGGGATACGCCAAATTGGAGGAGCACCAGGTATGTTTGATCCGACGACTGGGTAACGGGGAACATATCCATGCAGGAGAAACCACAGTGGGTTGGGTGTTCAGAGGCCGTGAGAAACACAGTAAAGCCCCTCCCCCCACATGGTATGGTGGGACCACAAGCTCCCAGGATTTAAAATCAGTCCTGGACAGGAGAGTGAACCCAGGCTGGTCAAATCCCTCCGAAACAGCGATGAATGTTTCTGCATAATAAACGGGGAGGAAGAGGAACTTAAAAAAGAAGAAAGGAAAGAAGCGGTTCATTCTTATAAACCCAGACTCGTAGTGCACGAGTCATTGATCTTCCTTGTCCCAGTTAACGTTGACACTATAAAGTTTATAACACTCGGGTGAGAAAAGGGGATTAAGCTGTAAAGCACAAAAAGGGGATACTAATAAAATAGTTGATTAGCACACAAAACGGAAAGTCCAAGGAAGAGTATTGTCCCCATGGCATTTTGGTCGAATATACCAGTGGGAAAGAAACCACTTCCCCAGGTTGAAAAGGAAAGTCCAAGGAAGAGGATTGTCCCCTTGGCACTGTTACTTGTGCATACCTTTGGGTAGGAAGCTATTTCGCCAGAGGTCAAAGCTAACTACGCACTACTGAGTGTGAGCTAAATTCCTTAAAGAGGTGCTGTGGGTGTTTGTTCTCCTTGTGTATGTTGTTAGAAAAATTGATAGAGTGAGGGTCTGAATAAGTTAATGGACATATCAAAAAGCACTTTAGTTTTTGACTTCCTGATAGGGTCATTAGTATCATTTGAGACAGGGAATCACCCACCCCTTTCGTAGTAGGGATAGGTAGGAGTTTTTAAAACCACAAATTCTGCTGTACCATTATAAAAAGCATATCATTGCTGAAATGTCAACAATATGTCCGAGCCGTTCCTTTGGTGCCTCATAGCACTATATAAGGTACAGCTCTCCACTGCTTCCCATTGCAGTTCCTGAAAGGTAAGCCGCCTGCTAAGATGCACGGTTCTGGTTCATCGTCCATCAAAAAACAGATCTATGTAAGACTGTACTGTAATGTAGACCCTGCTATCCAACACCCAACATGAATCCTACCCATCGCCCAGCCTAGCAAGGGACCTATCCAGTCTCACTCTATGACCAGCATAGTGCACTCTCTACGTGCCAATTCACTCCCTCACGTCCACACTCTTCCAATCCACTGATTCACAGATCACAACACCATCCCCGCCCTATCCCGAAAGGCACTACACGTCCTCTCTGCCTAATCATCCCTACACCTTCACGGCCTGCCCTGTGCAGCACATCCGCACACTCTGTCACCCGTGTGCCCCCGAAACCCACCATGCCAGACACCTCCGCAGGAACCAACACCCCTCACTCTGCCTCCACTAACACATCCTCAGTCACTCACCTAGCCACCTATGCCTCTGTCCCCTTGCATGCACAAACATTACAAAACCGCAGACTCGCAATGCTGCGTGCCTGCTCCGCCCCTCACTCCCAAGAGTCACATCCTCCTGAAGTCACCTACTCGACCTGCGGACTCAAGCCTTAGCGTCCAAAAACATCCCTGCTAGCTTCACCATGGCTACCAGATACAGTCGCAAGCCCGCCGAATTCAGATTACTGACTAGTGCATCACCCGACCACACCACTGCTACACTTGTCAATCATTCCCTTGGTTGCCGAGCTCCCCTGCATAACTCAGTAGCACGTCACGCACACCATATGAAACCAAGCAACCATTTTATTGCACACCAGCTCACTGTGCCTCAACTTCCAATCACTGCATTAGCACACAGAGAAGAACCCTCCCACCCGCACTCACTCACTCACTCTAGTCGTTGCTCTGCCCCAGCCACCTCCGTCCACACTCACTTAAAGAGCATTGTTCCCTTGCCAAGGCTAAGAAAAGGATACAGATCCATCTCTCACATGAACCCAGGTACCTCCATATTTTCATTCGCCGGCACCTCTAGTCAACTACTAAGTGCTGCACCTGCCAAAGCTCCCTCCCCTGACCCACCTATGAAATCTCTGGGCCTCATTGCATCCGCTCATCAAACTGCTACCTCTTCTGATCCTGATACAGGGTCACTAACGCAGGATGTAGCACTATTACATCCGATTTCTCCATTTGCCTGCCATATGTGCCCAAATGTTACTGTTCATGTCAATCTTGATATGCCTAAACCCTATACTGCCAATCCGAATCCCACTGCCTATGACTCGACCCCAAATCTAGCTGATTCAAATGTTGTCCAACCTCATTTGAATGTCACACTTGTAAATACTCTGCACTCAAATGTTGTTACAAATTCAAAACTTGCTATGCCGATCCCTGTCATCCCTAACATCAACCACTCTAGCTCGCAGCTAAGTATAGCTCACACTTCCAGCCTTCCCGCCACAACCACCCCAGATGTGACTAATATTCACCTCCCCAAGAACTCTCACAAACCTCTAGCCTCGTTTCAATGTGCCCTCATTAATGCCCGTTCCCTTCCAGCACACGCCTTAGAAATGTGCAACCTGCTCGTTGTTCACAACCTGGACCTCTTAGCCATCTCGGAAACCTGGCTCCACAAAGCTTCTGGCCCGCCATCTCCTTAGCCCTTCCCAAAGGTTACAACATCTAACTTCAGGACTGCCAACATACCAAAGGTGGTGGAGTATCCCTCATAGCTAAAGAATCCCTCCTTCTTAGATCAACACCTCTCTTGAAGTTAACGGTGACATTCTCTCCCTCAAGTTTACTATCTCCCCTAACTGCACCATCACAATACATATCGTTTGTCGCCCCCCTGGCCCCATGGCTGACTTCCATGAGAGCCTCCTCCTATCCGACAATCTAAAAATCTCCTCCAAGTGCATCCTACTAGGAGACCTGGATCTCGGAATCAACGATCCTGAGGACTCACAAGCTAAATCTCTTGCCAAAGCACGACATACCTTGAGTTCCAGACAATCGATCACAAACCCCACTCCCACTAAAAGCTGCACCCTGGATTGGATAGCTGACCACAATTACTCACCATCCATCAGCCCCAATTCCCCTTGCCCTGGACAGACCACCATGTCATCCTCTTCTCCATCCCCATACCAACGAAACAAAAACCTCTTACCACTCCCCTACCGCCCATTCTAGCTCGGGGCACACGTAAGCTAAGCAAAGAGAAGCTATTGCCTTATTTAGAAACCCCTTTCTCCAGACCTCCCTTCGACAACCCTACAGCTCTAGCTGAGATCTATAACTCTGCACTAAAGAAGGCATTTGACGCCATAGCCCCACTGTCAGCAAAAAAGCAAAACCTGTTCGACATGCAAACTCTTGGTTCACCCCGGAGCTAATTGAACAATGCACCACGGAATAACCATTTCTTCTGGTTTGTGGTCAGATCCTCCAAGAGCTTGTCAGAACCTAACACCAAAGTTTTAAAGTCGTAGTCAATTCTTTCCATAAGTATCTCATCACAAATTGTACCAAACTCTGACCAAAATCCTCTCACCCTCAAGCAATCCCACATCATATGATCCAATGTCCCCACATCATGAACAGATGCCCAACAATCTACTATCAGCCAACCCCCTTCTCCACAGACATTCAGGCGTCCAATAGATCCTATTTAGAATTTTAATCTGGCGTGACCTTTCACCTAGGTTTAATGAGCAGAATCTGATATTCTGGCATATATTCGACCATTGCTCAGCTGAGATTTCACACCCGATTCTACCGCTTCAATCGGCGACAGATGGAAAGCCCTGAAATTGGGAACTCCTAGCCCCCCCCCCCCCCACCCATCTCTAGTGGAAGTTGTAATTTCAACAGCTTGTATCAATCTGTCCAGTTCCTTGCAGTATTTGGGATTAATAGCTAGCGGGAGTATGCTCAACACATAATTAATCCTCGGGGTCCCAGTCATCGTCATAGCATTGACCTTCCCCCACATCGAGAGATTCAACAATCCCCATCTCTCCAAGTCATCTTAAAATCAGAACAAATTTCCCTAAAATGTTCACTTGCATAATCCATAATATTGGGTGTCAACCAAACCCCCAGGTACCTCATTCTTTCTGCACACCACTTGAAACCATAAGAATTCACAAGATGCCAATCACAGGTTGTTGTTAGCGGCAACACCTCGGACTTAGACCAATTTACTCTGTAACCTGACGAATGGTGAAACTCAGTCAGGATTTCCATAAGCGCAGGTAACGAGTCTTCCAAATTCCTGAGCACCAGAAGCAAATTATCGGCATACAACCACAATCGTTGCACCAAGCCCCAGCATGTCACACCAAACAATCTGCCGTCTTGCCGTAAAGCCTCTGCTAAGGGCTCTATAGCAATAACAAACAACAGAGGCGAGAGCGGGCAGCCCTGTCTCGTGCCTCTTTTCAGCATGAAAGATTCTGACCTCAAACCATTTGTATTAATATCCGCAGTAGGATCAGCATACAGCATTTTTATCCAAGACACAAACATCTCCCCAAATCCCATCTTTCGAAGCACCAAAAACAGATAATCCCAATTCACGCTTATCAAACGCTTTTTCCGCATCTAGCGAAAGCACCGCAATGTCTTCTGGAGAGTCTCTTGCATTGGATATGGTTTGGATCAAATTCCTGATATTACTTGAAGTCCTCCTGTCCTTAACAAAACCTGATTGATTCCAGTCAATCAAATTAGGAAGTAGATTCTCCGATCTCAGGACCAACACTTTGGCCAGAATTTTATTGTCGTATTGATCAAGCTAATTGGCCTGTAGCTTGATGGCAGAGTCTCATCTTTACCCTTCTTTAAGAAAACAGAAATTGTTGCATGTCTAGTAATGGGTGGTAAAAAGCCAGAGATCAATGAAGACTCAAACATCTCCTTAAGCAGTATCAAAGCTGAATCAGGCAACTGTCTATAAAATTCCATCGGGAACCCATCCGGACCCGGCTACTTCCCAGAATTCAGTTTACCAATTGCATTTTTAATCTCCTCTACTGAGATGTCCCCCTCACGCTTCAAAGAGTCAATCCAACTTAATTCAAGAATATTTAGACCCAGTAGAAACTGTGCACCATCCCCATGGACACCCTGCTCATTTTGATAGAGGTCGCTATAAAAGTTATGAAAGATTTTGTTAATTCTTGCTGGATGAAAAGTGAGCAAGCCATCCCCATTTCGAATTGCAGTAATAGATCTTTCCGAGTTCCTCTTTCTTAACCTGTAAGCCAGCCACCGATCACACTTCTCGCCCTTTTCATAATAAGTACATTTTTGATGGTATAAATTCCTTTCCGCCCTATCAGCAATCAGGGCCTTCAGGTCCTTTTTTAGCTTCTGCAAAGCTTTCCACTTTTCAGTCCGTCCACAATTCTCCATGACTTCCCGCGATAAAGCCCAAATCTTGGAGTCTAATTCCAGTCTTTCCTTCTCGTATCTTTTCTTCTGCCCGCATGACAAACCGATACGAATCCCTCTCATGGTACATTTAAACGCCTCCCACACAGTCGGTGCTCGTACTTCCCCATTGCAATTCTCATTCATGAAAAAATCTGTCTCTGCCAGGAGTTTCTTCACTAAACATTCATCATGTAGAAGTGATGTATTCATTCTCCAACTATAAGTTGTGTGCATCACAAAATCCAACTTCAAATGCATCATGACATGCGCATGATCAGACGAGAGAATACTACCAATCCTACTCGTTCTGTAATTTTCAGCCATATTGTTTGTTTTTTCATTTATTTATTATGCGCGCCAGTCCCTGAGGTAGCAGGGCGCAAGTGAAATGAGGGCTTACAGCTTGGTTACAGAAGTTACAGGATTACAGAAGTTACAAGTTTACAGAAGCATGGTAGGACAGTATTCTTGGAACCCCAAGATGGGGGTGAGGCAATAGGGTACAAGTACAGGCGGTATAATGACAACAAGTCAGCAGGCTGACGTAGCAAGAGAGCGAATCTGTAACAGGTACAATACATGCGATAGGAGCGTAGGGAGAATGCGGGTTACATAGCATTTTCGGTTAGCCATTTTATTGTGTTCTTTCTGAATTTGTTGAACGTTAGGTCAGATCTAAGTGCATGAGGTAGGGAGTTCCACAATTGAGCTACCCTAACTGGGAAGCTGGATCCTCCAATAGTGGACAGTTTAAATATGGGTACTAGGAGGCAGTTACGGCTGGTTATTCTAGTTGGTCTAGTAGAATTTTTTCTAGTAAATCGTTCTGTTAAGTAGCTAGGGGCTTTATTGTTTAAGCATTTGTGGATGAGGGAGGCAGATTTGAGGTTGATTTTTTTCTTGGGTGGAGAGCCATTTATGTTTCCGTTTCAGAAATATGTGCTCTTCTGGGGATACTTAGGGCCGCTCTAAGTGCGTTGTTTTGGAGCACTTTAATTTTGTTGATAGTTTGTTTAGATGCCCCTATGTATAGGGAATTACAATAATCTAACTTTGAGAGGATAAGGGCTCTGGATAAAATTAGGCAACTGTCATCTGATAGGAATTGTTTCCCGGCTTGGATTAATTTACATGTATAGGCCGTGGATGAGGCCAATGAGTGTACCTGTTTGGTAAAGGATAAGGTCGAATCGAGGTAGAAACCTAGTGTTTTTACTTCTCTTGCGACCTTGATGGTGTTCCCATCGATGATGAATGCTGAATAGTTAGGGTTGAGTTTAGAGATGCGAGCTGTGGTACCCAGGATGATGAGCTCCGTTTTATCATCGTTCAGGCATAGGCCATGGTTGGCCATCCATGCCTGAATGATGCTATAGACTCTGTTCACCAAAGCCAGATCTTTCATGTAATCCCCAGTAAGTGGTAGAAGAATCTGGGTATCGTCTGCGTAATTGGTATAGGTGATGCCCAGATTGTCAAGATCGTCAAAGAGGTGAAGATATTGTAGAGTGTTGGCGAGACACAAGATCCCTGGGGCACTCCACAAGTGATAGGTATCGGGTCTGCTGCCGCTGAGGAGGAGAACACCCTCATAGTCCTATCACTAAGGAATGACTGTATCCAGACAATAGCCTCCTCTGAAAAGTGGGCTGCCGAGTCCAAGTGATTACATAGGACTCTGTGGTTCACCAGGTCAAAGGCGGCTGAGAGGTCTAGTAGGAGGAGGAGTGCTAATTTACCATCGTCTCTGAGTGAGTCTATTTGGGCTTTTAAGTCGATAAGGGCAGTCTCTGTGCCATGTTGAGGTCGGAAACCAGATTGGCGGGTGCCAAGGCGATGGTTTACCTCAAGGAAGTTCTGAATTTGGGTATATGCTACCTTATCTATTATTTTTAATAAGAATGGCACCGTGGTGATGGGCCAGTAGTTTGTGGGGATGTTAGGGTCCAGGGTTTGTTATTTCAGAAGGGGGAGTACCCAGGATTCCTTTAAGTTACGCGGGATTGTGCCAGTAGTGAAGGAGGCATTGATAAGTTTGGTGATGAAGAGAGCTAGATCTCTAGCAGCGTCCTTGATCAGTTGTGCTGGGCATTGGTCTCCTTTGCAATTAGATGGTTTGATTCCAAGAATAGTTTATTCTATCTCGAGCATTGAGACTCTAGAGAAGTTAAATTGGGTGAGTTCTTTGGGTTTCGGTACAGGTGTTTTGTTCAGGGGAGATTGGGTTTGGGCTGATAGTGTAGCTTTCTTTAGAGCAATTTTAGTTCGGAGGTTGGCCACTTTGTTGGTTAGTGCCAGCTGAATGTCTGTGCACCAGGTTTTGTCTTTAATGGAGTCATCCTGTAAGTGCAATAGGGGTTTCCAATTCTTTTAGAATAGAGAAGAGCTCCTTCATACTGGAATTAGCTTGGGTAATCCGGTTGTTATACGTTTCTTGTTTGTCCAAGATGATATCCTTTTTGTATTGCGTTGAGATATTTATTAGATTAGTTTTATTTTCTGCGGTGGGAAAACGGTTCCATACCGTTTCGAGTTTTCTTTTCTGGAGTTTTAGGTTTTTTAGGTGGGGTGTAAACCAGGAGTTGAGATGCTTTTTTGGTTTACTGTTCCTAAGTTTAAGCGGAGCAATGCTGTCGAGAGCATTGGTCATAGCATTATTGAATTCCTCCACTAGGAGGCTTGGGTCGGTATGGTCCGGTAAGGAGTTGAGATTATGGTAGGATATGGGGCAAGATATTGTCCGCTGTGATATTTTTCTTGTTTCTGGTTAATGTGGGTACGGCGAGGGGTGTCAGAGCCGTGGGTCTTTTAGTATTGAGAGTAAAGGAAATTAAGTGGTGGTCAGTCCATATTTGGGGGGTGATGGATGTAATGGTGGGGTTACAGTTGTGGCTGGCAATCCAATCAAGGGTTCTCCCTTTGGTGTGGGTGGACAGATTCACTTTCTGTGTAAAACCTAGTTCTGTCAGGATGTTGGCTACGGAGGTGGCCTGGTGATCATTGATATCATTGTACCCTAGGTTAAAGTCTCCTAGCACTAGGGTTTGAGAGGAGTTTTTTAGCTTCTCAGCAATAACAGTAGTGATATCTTCACTGAAGGTGCTTATTGGGCCTGGGGGTCTGTAGAGGAGATGGATATTTAATGTTTGCGAGTTGGCAATGGGTAGTTTAATGGAAAGAGACTTGCAGGATTTAAGGTTGGGTGTAGAGGTGATTCTCATGGAGAGATTAGTTTTGTAGATGATCGCTAATCCACCGCCTCGTGCATCTAGTCTGTCAGCTCTGAGGATCGTGTAGCTGTCTGGGACTGCTAGCATAAGTGCTGGGCCTGCTACCTCATGGAGCCAGGATTCAGTAATGGTGATGAAGTCAAGGTCATTTTCCAGGATAGTATGTGCTATGTCTGTAGCATGAGCAACTAAGGCTCTAGCATTGATTAAAGCGCCTTTAAGGTCAGGTTCTGGCTGTATGGTAGGACGCAGGTTGGCGGTGGTAGGTAGGTTAGTAGTGGGCTTGTTTCTTTTTGGATCAGGTTTGCGACTAAGAGGAACAGAGGTTTCTGGAGGTGAGGTAGTTTTGGTCGAAGGTGATCCAGGTTAATGTTATATTTATTGATAAGGTTCAAATATTTTGGGTAGTCGTGCCCGGAGTCTGAGGTTTCTCTGTGCTAAGTTGCACGGGGAATTGGAGATAGGTTGCATATGAGGGGCTCCTACACCCTCTGGGGGCTGTATGGAGGGCATGGAGAAGTAGATAGTAGTGATAAGTAGAGCTATCAGATTAAAGAGTGATGCTCGAGAGACTGGTGTTGACAGGTGAGAGTACATAGTGTTGTGGCTAGTCGAGTTGGGGCCTGCTATTACATACATCAATCGAATAGAAGATAGCATAGGGCTGGATATTCGGCAGAGTAGGCTAGGTATGGGCAGAATAGTCTAAATGCAACAATTAGGTATTGGGCCAAAATATGCTAGTTGTAACAATCAAAGTATTGGGCAGCATAGGCTAAATGCAGCATTCGAGTATTAAGCCAAAAAGGCTGGGTGCAACAATCAAATATTAAGGCAGCGTAGGCTAAATGCATCAATCAAGTATTGGGCAAAACTATGGTAGTTATAACAATCAAGTATTGGGCAGCATAAGCTGGAAGCAACAATCAAATATGGGCTAAAATAGGCTAAATGTAACAATCAAATATTAAGGCAGCGTAGGCTAAATGCAGCGTTTGAGAATTGAGCACAAAAAGACTAGATGCAACAATCAAATATGGGCTAAAATAGGCTAAATGCAACAATCAGATATTAAGGCAGCAAGGCTAAAAGCAACAATCAAGTATTAGGCAAAACTATGCTAGTTGTAATAATCAAGTATTAGGCAACATAGGCTGGGTGCAGCAATCAGGTATTAAGGCAGCATAGGCTAAATGCAACAATCAAGTATTAGGCAAAACTATGCTAGTTGTAATAATCAAGTATTAGGCAACATATGCTAGATGCAACAATCAAATGTTGGGCAGCATGGGCTGAATGCATAGGCTAAATGCAACAATCAGTGTGCTGAACTAGAGCTGCTTAGACCTTTCCGCGCCATGGGATTACACTAGGGACTTCACCAGGCAGAAAGCATATTAAATAGAGGATCCTGACATGCTAAGTCCAAAGGGTGCTGGCAGCTAGATTTGAGTTAGGTGCAGGTTGGCAAAACACTCGGACTAAGTTGTATAGGCATCTGGTACAGTTGTCAACCATCGGGCAGGCTAGGTGTTATAGTCCAAGCCTAATTTAGACAGGCAGTGATATGTGGGAGTCTCAGGGTAACATATGAATACTGTCACGAGGCAACAGGGTATGGAAATACATGATAGGTCGCATTGAAGAGTCCATACTGTGGGTGCCAGGTGGCTTAGTGGCAAGCAAGGGTAGAGCAGCATGTGCTCGCATAGTCTCTATTAAGTGTACCTTGTGTCTGCAGCGCAGCCGGCAGAGTAACTGGCCGCCGGCTGGGAAGGCCTGGACAGGCTAGGACAGGCAGAAAGCCTTACTGTTGCAGGCCTTGATGCTGGAGGCCGGCAACGCCTACCGGCTTGTCGATTGGCTCGTTAAAGGGGCACGAGAGCCAATAGGGGCAGGATAGCAGCCTGGAGAGGCTCATGCCGGGATGCAGCCGGGCTGGTGATTCCGGGTGGCCATCTTGGAATGGCGATCGCGTCTTCAGGTGAGGCAGTGAATGCAGGATCAACAGAGGGATAACACGGGAAAACAGACGTTCTGTTATCCGTGCTGTGGATTACACAGCACACGGGATGGTGCGCAATAAAGTAGCGCTATTTGGAATTATTTCCGATTTTGGGATCGAGTGGAGGCAAGCACAGGGGCCTACCTCTGATGTGTGGGGAGAAGCTCCTGTTTCTCTCCCATGCAGCGGCGGTGCACTGCTCCAGCAGTGTTTGGGCTCCTGCTCCCTCGATGCCTGGCGGAGTGTTCCCAGCCGTCAACAGCATGTCAATCCTAGAATAGACCTTATGCGCCCCAGAGTCGAAACTATACTCTCTAGCAGTCAGATGCTGCAGCCTCCAATTGTCTTTCAAATGGTGTTCCATTAGCAAGTCGATCAGAGGCAGATAGTTGTTATCTCTCTTTCCCTGCAGCCTGCAGCTACTTTTATCCAAACCTTGATCCAACACCACATTAAAGTCTCCTCCCAGGACAATGTCTTTAGAACCTAAATCTTGTATGGTTTGTGCCACTTTTCTAAAGAAAGATCCATCGTCAACCGATGGTGCATAGATGTTGCATAAAATTACTCTAGTTCCCTGAATATTAATCAATAGAGCAATTGTCCGACCCGCCTGATCCGATTTCACTTTTAGAACTTGCAGAGGAGCATTCTGATGTATTAAGATTGCCACACCTCTGGATTTCGAATTATAATATGAGCCGTACACCTTTCTAACCCAACCTTTTCCTAGTTTTTTAAGATCCTCATTTACAAGATGTGTCTCTTGTAGAAGCCATATATCACTCTACAAGTCATCCAAATAGCTCAAGATCTCCCTTCTTTTAATTATATTGTTCAAACCATTCACATTCCAGTTGACAACGCTCAAATCATACATCCTTTGATGAAATCTTGCACACCAAATTCACCACATCCAAAACTCGGTACTAGACTCAAAATAAAATATGTACAAACAAACCCCAAACATCTCCCTCTGAAGTAGAAACAGAACAACAACAACAGCCGTAGAACCTGAAACCAACAGTACATAACACAAGAGCCTATGTCCTAGGCACCTCTCCTAAAAAACTTGAACTCAAAATATTGAAATTTAAAAACATATCAGCGCCCCACACACCTCTCCCTCCCCCCGCCCCACTGATACGATAGACATCCCATCTCTTCAAAATGCAGATGAACCACCCTAACACCATAAGTCTAAACCACATGTACACCTGAACGAAATTCAATCCACTCAAGGCCTAGATACAGTCTATTATTCCAAATATAACCCAATCGACTACCTGGAAAAAAGCCAACCCAACATCGGCCTAAATCCCATCTACAGCATACCTAGCATACACCCTTGACATATAAAAAGTGCTACTACCACGTGCCACCCAACAGTAAACCACAAGTTTTATCCGAGATACATACCTACTCGCTATACTCTTTCATCAAAAGAAATAGGCTAGTGGTTCACACATACCCCCTTCAACTCACACACAGCACTCATTAACCAAATCACACACAGCACCCATTAACCAAATCACACACAGCACCCATTAACCAAATCGCACACAGCACCCATTAACCCAAAGTGTTCCAACCTAATACAAAAGGCAGCCTGTGCATTCTACATGAGTGCCCCGGCCTTTGCCACTCTGAACTGCCAGAATAAAGGAAGTGTAGGATGAAAACTTACCTTTCAAAGCACACCATATCAGCACTCATCGAAATAGCCACATTCCATCTGCAGTGTGTGCTTCATCCACAGTGAATGAAGATGCTGAATAAATTAGGCAAAGAAAGGGCCCCACCCAGCATCGAGAGTCACCCAACACGGCCCAGACATATTTAACAAGCCAGCACTGCAAAGAAGGGCCTGCTTTCTTAACCTCGACCAGCAACCACTGCATGTTAAAATAAACCCAGAGGCCTGCAACAGCGGGCAAGAAATTGGTTTTCTGCTCCCAGAAAAAGTAACACAATCTATTTACTAACACTTGAGAGCACTGTTTACTTGTATAGAAAAGGTAGAAACGCTTCTGCCTGCTCATAGCAAAAAGGTTTGCACCCCTTTGCCACCCGCGCACACATATCTAGCTAAATCCCCTTAAGCCACTAACTGAGGTGTGAAGAAGGATCCTAACAAGTAATTGCTTTCATTGGCGGTACTGCAAAATCTGCAGAAAAGCCACCATTTAAATGTTACTTATAGCTGGACCATAATTTTCCCAATTTGCTGGACATTTTGACTACAGCGGAGCTCATTTAACCTCCCAATAATAAAATCCAGCCAGGTTCTCAGACTATCCCTAAATATTTTGGGATTTTGTATGCAGACACATTCACGTCATCCATCTATTTTAACATGCCACTACCCGTCAGTTACCTTTTCACTGCAGCACAGTGATATTACTGGTGCCCACCTTTTCTTTACAAAAGATACAACCAGACGAGTCAATCTAAACATTTTAATTCTGGGATAATTTGAGAAACCCGCACCTGGTATGTTCATATTAGTCAACTTGTGCCCCCCTATCAACTACCTCCTCACACCCTTGAAGACAAAGCCTGTCAGTTCCATGAAATTGCAGTTCATAGAATAAAAAACAGCTTTGGAGATGGTTAAAAATCTAAAAGCGGTATCTCTGTTTTACCTGTAAAACCAATAAAACTGAAATTTCAAAAAAAAAAAAAAAATCTAATACCCACAAGCTTTACATAGCATCTCAGCAAGACATCTCACCACCAACAATATACCACACCTTGTACGCAGCCATGTCCGAACTAGCGGTGAAGTCAATCTGGGACTTATAATAAACCTTATGCCAGGACCATAATATGGCACGCTAATAAAGCCCACAATAATGAACATTACCAGCACATTCCACACATTAGTCACAGATTAGATCCAAAATATCTCTGCCACAGTAGATATTCATTCCTGTGCATTCCTATGAAAAGATAGCATTTCAAATTATTTCATCATTCATACTTTTCCCTCCGTTCCAAGGCGACCAACATGTAAATCCATTGACAGAACAAAGAGACAGTGCATGAATCAGACCACAGAGGGCGCAGCAGAAGTCACATCAGTATATATAAAGCATCTGACGCCAATGTACACACCGTCACAAGGAAAGGATTCAAACCAGGAAATCCCTTCCCACAACCATACCTCCGGCGTCTCATGTTTCAATGGGCTGTCGTGATAGCTGGCGTAACAATGACCCATCATGCCGCACGGCCCAGCTTGGGGCAATAAAGCGAACATAATTGCCCCACTTGAACACAGGCAGGAGAAGGTCATTCACACAGGACTTCCCCATCATACGCGTTAGTTGACATTGCGACCATTCATTAAATAATCTCCATGCCGCTTGATCACCATTCGGGCGTGGATGCAAGGCAAGAGAAAGAAATCAGCGGACTCATGCGTGCTGTACGTAGACGTGTTCATCAGACGCCACCGACGATTTCCCTTGTCCAATGAAAGTGACATATCAGGAACTCAAGTTCCGCTTACGTCCTCATGGCTGTCAACACGTCACAGGGTCCTTTTTGCAAACCTCCACGAAGGCCGCTTCTGAGGACAATTCAAAAGTACACACCAACTCCGGTAAGCGTTCCAAAACGTTCAAAGGTATTGTTTGGCCGGCGCCAT
Organism: Ambystoma mexicanum; assembly: GCF_040938575.1. Classification (NCBI taxonomy): domain Eukaryota; kingdom Metazoa; phylum Chordata; class Amphibia; order Caudata; family Ambystomatidae; genus Ambystoma; species Ambystoma mexicanum. Next base: position 1,208,826,426 of record NC_090922.1, on the reverse strand, counting down.
CTTGTCGTCAGCTCTCAAATATTCTTCAAATGATACACCATCTCACTTCAAAATAAAGATAAAAATAAAAGTACCAGTGGTGAGCGGGAGGTACAGATGGCATAACTTCCAAACTATGGCTCCATGTTAGTTGGCGTTTTCAGGGAGTCCAAACAAGTCATAGCCTCATTAGGATCCGAAGTGACTTTCAGGTAGAAACAAAGACAAGAGGTTAGCCCTATTTAGGAGCACTTTAACACCCAAAAGCCGGCCCTTGTCTTTAGCAGCTTTAAAGGACCTCCTGATCACAAGGGTTTCTTATGGATAGTCCAGATATATTGAAATTGGGAAACCATTAAAGCAGGCACTCTCTTTGTCCCTTGCAGCTCTCAGAATATCTTCCTTCATCCTGTTGCTCATGAGAGTGACCAGGATCTGCCTGGCTTTCAGACCCCCTTTCTTTTTAGCTCTGTACACTTGATCATTGTCATCAATGCGTATGCGGTCAAAACTGAAGGCCTCTTTCAAAATGGCAATCACCAAGGTTGTTAAATCTTCATTTGGTTTCTCATCAATCGTCACCAGCCTTACATTTTTTCCTCTCAGCTTCAAGTCCAGCTCCAGGGTCCTGCCTTTTTCCTTCTGTAATTCTTCTTCTAAGTATTATATGCTCTAAAACTGCCAGCAATTTCAGTGCCCATAGCAGTGGAGCTACTCTCGAAGGCGGTGACCCCGGTATCCATTTGAGTTAAATTGAGATCCGCCATGGAGGACCTCACCTCTCCAATATCCTGGGCCACCTTCAACAGAAGAGAGTAAATATCCCGAGGACTTGGGGTTTCATCCATCTCTGGAACTTGTTCGGGTTTCTTAGGGAGCGGATTTTCAGCAGTCTCAATCTTCTTCTTTGAGTTCATAATCCCCTTATAATGTTAGATGCAGGAGAGGGCCAGGAGCTACAGGATTAAGCCGCTCCCTCATTCTTGGAAGGAAGAGCCATGAGAGTGTTCTGAGATCAGACTTGTGCAGCCTCCGCCACCATCCATTGCAGAGTCCCGCAGGGATTCTGTATCCCTCCCACTCTCTATAACATTTTTACTAAGCCACTATTTGACATCTTGGACTCAATCGGCATAGCTTACACCAACTATGCTGATGACACTCAAGTCCTCCTCTCACTCTCTGGTAACTACGAAATAGATGCCAAGGCCCTTAACACAGTCTATTCCACCATTCAGGCCTGGATGGCAGCCAATTGGCTCTGTCTCAATGGTGACAAAACGGAAATACTCCTGGTAGGTCCCCAGGAAAACCCTCAAAAACTCAATAACCAATACACTACTTTCACAATCGACAACATACATATTCCTGCCTCTTCCTCTGTCAAGACCTTAGGAGTCTACTTGGATGCCACCCTCTCTATGTCACGTCAAGTCAGCACTAGTGCTTCCTCAGCAGCTTACTCCAGTAAGCTGATTAACGCAGCCAAACCATTCCTATCCACCAAGAACGGCCTCTCAATTGCTAAAGCGATAATAGGTTCAAGGTTGGACTACAGTAACATCCTTTTCGCTGGTACATCTTCTAAAAACCTAATGAAAGTCCAAATAATCCAAAACAACGCACTTCGAGCTGCCCTTAACATTCCCAAAAGAGAACACATCTCCGCAGCAAGACAGAAAGCCCACTGGCTTCCCATCAAAGAATGCATCTTATTCAAAACCCTCGCCATCACTCACAAGTGCATCACTCACACAGCCCCCACCCCACCTTTCCTCGGGAGTAGTCAGAGCGGGCTCGTCCAGACCCACCAGAACCCCATACTCCCACTGACTCATAATACCCAGAGTCAAATGTGCCAAAGCAGGTGGTGCTAGCTTCCCCTTCATTGCTGCCAGACAATGGAATTCCCTGCCACTTAGCCTCAGAAATGAACCATCCCACCTTTCATTCCGCAAAGCCCTCTAAACCTAGGTGTTTGACTAACCTTTGCACACCCGTTTATCTTTATTCATGCGTACTCATGTTCTCTGTAACCAAACAAACTGTGTACACTTGATATGTTATGCATGTACCACTGTAACTAAGTAACTTACTTACCTATGTACCAGCGCAGCGATGCCCACGGGCTGTTGTGCGCTATACAAATAAAAAAAAAACATTAAAAAATATATATGCAGACTAGTGAGGGGGCACTATTTCACAGGGAGAATGAGCAGGGCACTATATTCCCAGTAGTGGAGCAGTGAGCAGAGAACAATATTCCTTATAAAAGACAGAGAAAGTAACGAGGAGGAGGCGAAGAAAAGAAAAGGTTGCCTGGGGACTAACCCAGGAAACAAGAACCTACAGTGTCCTTGTCAAATGTCGGGGAACACTATAGAAAAAATCTATCTTCCTGACACTTTGAATATAAAGCATAAACTTGAATATCCTTGTTGAGTCATTTCGACAAGGGGAGGGATCTCTCAGAATGCTTAAGAAATAAAAGGTCGCCATCAGTGCAAAGGGCTATTTTATGGGAATGTGCACCCCAAGTGAATCCCTAAATATTCACATCTTATCTGATGTTCCTGGCTAGAGGCTCCAATGAGAGCGCAAATATGAGGGAGGATAAAAGGCTACTTTTCATTTGATTTATAAGTGCATTTTATCAAGCTCACATATGATTTACGGTTGTGCCCCTTCTCTGTAGGGCCAAATGTGAGTGGGTAGTCGGGCATATCCAGGAATGTCTGAAGGCCACACAGCAGTCTCAAGGGGATCTGGGCCTGGGGCGTGTTCAGAGACCAAGAACAGGTGTGAACCAGGGACATGCGTGTGGTATGTGTAAGGAAGTGTAAGGAAGTGCTGAGGTGGGTCTGTATTTTAAATATGTTTGTATGTTTGCTGCCTGAGGAAAGGGCGGTGGAAAATTGGAAAAAACGTTTGTTTTTTTAAAAGCTTGGAACTAACCTGCACTGCGAGCTGTGAGGGGGCTCTTGCAGGTGCTGGCACTAGAGACGCTGTGCAGAGGAGGCGGGGCTAGGGCCTGCCACGTGACCTATCACGTGATACAACTTCAGCCTTTAAACCCTTTGCCATCCGCCCGAGCGGTGTGTTTGCTGCCTGAGGAAAGGGCGGTGGAAAATTGGAAAAAACGTTCGTTTTTTTAAAAGCTTGGAACTAACCTGCACTGCGAGCTGTGAGGGGGCTCTTGCAGGTGCTGGCACTAGAGACGCTGTGCAGAGGAGGCGGGGCTAGGGCCTGCCACGTGACCTATCACGTGATACAACTTCAGCCTTTAAACCCTTTGCCATCCGCCCGAGCGGTGTGTTTGCTGCCTGAGGAAAGGGCGGTGGAAAATTGGAAAAAACGTTCGTTTTTTTAAAAGCTTGGAACTAACCTGCACTGCGAGCTGTGAGGGGGCTCTTGCAGGTGCTGGCACTAGAGACGCTGTGCAGAGGAGGCGGGGCTAGGGCCTGCCACGTGACCTATCACGTGATACAACTTCAGCCTTTAAACCCTTTGCCATCCGCCCGAGCGGTGTGTTTGCTGCCTGAGGAAAGGGCGGTGGAAAATTGGAAAAAACGTTCGTTTTTTTAAAAGCTTGGAACTAACCTGCACTGCGAGCTGTGAGGGGGCTCTTGCAGGTGCTGGCACTAGAGACGCTGTGCAGAGGAGGCGGGGCTAGGGCCTGCCACGTGACCTATCACGTGATACAACTTCAGCCTTTAAACCCTTTGCCATCCGCCCGAGCGGTGTGTTTGCTGCCTGAGGAAAGGGCGGTGGAAAATTGGAAAAAACGTTCGTTTTTTTAAAAGCTTGGAACTAACCTGCACTGCGAGCTGTGAGGGGGCTCTTGCAGGTGCTGGCACTAGAGACGCTGTGCAGAGGAGGCGGGGCTAGGGCCTGCCACGTGACCTATCACGTGATACAACTTCAGCCTTTAAACCCTTTGCCATCCACCCTCGCGGCGTTAAGCCCGTTAGGGGTAAAGGGCGCCGGCTGTTATACGGCTGTTGGACGTGCTGTGGAGTGTGTAAAATAACCATTGATACCCAGGAACCGAAGTAAGCTAACTCCACCACTTCAGGATAATATAATCTTACCACCTGGTAGGGTGGGTGAGTCGGACTAAGGCCGCTCCTCAAGCTGTTGGGCGTTCCCTTTCTATATGCTATGTGATTCTAACCTATTTTAATTGTTTACTAATCAATTGATGGTATCGGCTGCCCTTTATTGCGAAGGATCTTTCCTCTCCTCAGTTTTATATATTTATTATTAATAGACATATTGCATTTTGGGTATAGGTATACTTAAGTCTCCGTTATAGTAGGACTGATCTAATTTTTTTTACTTGTGGGATTTTATGGAGACGTGACTCCTTAAGGATAAATTAATATATATTATTACTAACTTTTTCTATTTTTATCTCTATTTCTATCACATTTGTACATACCTGTTACTCGGTGTTATACTAATATGGCCCCAAGTACACGATCTAAAAAGGGGAAGAATAACATACCCACACCAAATACCAAACTAGCCAAACAGAAGCCTGGTAATGGGGAAAAACCTAAGAAGAATGGAACTACTGGTGATGGTAAAGGTGTATTAGATCAACCTAAAATACTCAGTTTTCTAACTATTAAGGAAAAAGTAATGGTATCTGACAAAATACAATCTCCACCACCTCCCACTAATAGCTCTATGATAGATAATAATTCACTATTGACATTAGTACATAACTTTAGGCGACAATCTATGGGAACAGGTACTAATTTGGAAATTTCTGTGGTTGAAGATACCGATATGAATAATAAAATTGGATCCAATTTGTCAGCTTCCCCAGACTTGAATAAATTTGCTCAAGAAGAGGACTCTCATTCGTGTGATGAGTCATTTAACTCTAGGGGAAACTACTCTGAAATCGAGGATAAAAGTAATAGAAGTAGGGGGTGTGAAAACTCACTGAAATCAGGTGAGAAATTAGACGCCCTAACTACTATGATGGATGTTCTTTTGACCATCTGTACCAAATTGCTTAAAGAGCATAGTGATATAAAATCAATGGTACTTCAGAACATTGATAATACTAGATCACTTGGGATTATGATAGAGGATTACTATGGCAATGACCCTAACAAGGAGAAAAGACATACTACGGAGCCAAATCAGGTTATAGGAGATCTGAGTGAGTTGGTTATGGCGGTTGAAAAAGAACATGAGAATATTATTACACAGACTAATACTTCCCATATGGAACAACTCAACTCTAGGGAAAATCTGGTTGAAGAGATTAATAATAGTGTGAGTGAGATAGAAATAAGGGTAGCCCAAGGCTCTAAGAGGCGCACAAGGCGAAATAGGAAAAATAAGAAAGCACCTCGAAAAAGGATGATGATGACCAAGACCAAAGTGAATAAAACTGTGAAAAGAAATTCCATGTCCCTTGCTAACACCGCCCCATTAGACTCGGAATGTGTAGAAGTAGGGAACCACTATGAAAACATGGAACATCAAAAGAAGCTGGATGAAAGGAAAAAAGTGGCAAGTAAAAGTAAGGGTCTAGAAAATTGGTTAAAGGGGAAGGACGATATTATTGAGGAAAGTGAAATAGAGGATACGGTATCCACCGAAAATAACTTTAAATATGTTGAAATCCCATATAATAGTAATATTGGGTCCCTTACCACAAGGGAGAAGGAAATTTATACTAAAGAGATGGAACGCCTGGCCATGCACAGTAAGCAAAAAACGAGTAGGGTAAATAGTGTGGGAACAAATGAAGAACCCCTACTTATAGTGGGAAAAAGTATTAAAATCATAGAAAAATCCCCGACAGATGGAAGCCCTTTTCTTAACCGGGCCTGGTTACTTAATAAACTATCACATATTCCGCAACTGCAAAATATTAACTCAGGGGATATTGAAACCATTATCCTTCCTGAATATGGAAGCTGGGAAAACTGGGTTATTGTCCAATTTAGATCTGCGGTTTTTGTGGACCTCGTAAGAGAATACTCTGATGGAATATGGGGTAATAACTATGAAATTGTGATATGCCACTCTGCTATTCATAATGATTGGAATGACAAATACATGGAAGGGGTGGGAGTTACCTCTATTAATATGGAATTAAGAAATAAAAACGTACAAGCCAACTCCCAGGAGGCAAATACTATAATCCAGAATTGAGATAAGGCATATAATAATACATTTAACCTCCTGTCTTGGAATAGTAGAGGTTTCAAATCTCTTCTACATAAGGAAGGTATACAAATATTGATGGAGAGTGACATCTTTGCCTTACAAGAAACTTGGGTAACTGGGGAAATTTTATTAGATGGATATAGTATATGGAATAAAGCTGCCCAAAAAGGTGAAAAAGGCAGGCCTTATGGAGGACTATGTATTGGGGTAAAAAATCACTTGTCATTTAAACAGTATGAGATGTATGGGAATCTACCTAATGTTATGTGTGCAAATATAGACAGGGGAAACCAATTAGGGAGTTTCCTTCTTATTAATATATATTCTCAACCAGGGCGGGAAGATATACAAGAGATTGGGGAATATATAAACCATACTATTGAAAGCTGGACCCGGGATTTCCCTGAGTCTGATATTTGTATAGTGGGAGATTTCAATGCCCACTGTGACTCCGCTGTAAAGGAGATGAATAGATGCAAAGAATTGTGGGATGAAACAGACATTATTGCATCATTGGAAACTCAAGAGGGTAACCTGATGGCGGGTTTAAATACACAGATTAGGCAGGGTTGTCGGTGGATGAACCTCATGACCAGCTGGGACTTAGAATATCTAGAACCTCACCTGGGTCCAGGTGTGGGGGCAACTTGGACTAATGGGAAGGTAGGCTATAGGTTAGACTATATGTTTGTAAGCAAACAATTAAGCCTATCCACTATCTCCTTTGAACATATTGCTACCACTCTGAGTGACCATACACCCATTAGGGGCACATTTACTAAGGGCTCGGTAAGTAAATGTTGGGAAGTGAGTAATGAGATGGACATACAATTTTCAGCATCCGGAAATAGGATCACATGGTCGGATAAAAATCTAATCACCTTTAATGAGCTGTTTGATCGGCTGCCCATTGAGGGGCAGGATATTGCATTGAATGGTCTTAATCCAATAACTAATTTGTTGGGTATAATTCGGAGGCTAAACAGCAAGGTAATTGTGAAAAATATAAGGGGTAAAAATCACTCCCACAAATATGATCAAATGATCTATGATAGAAAAAAAGAAATGCTGGGTGAGATTCGCAACCTTAAGCAGACATGTGACTTGGATGAAGAAGAGAGAAGTAAGAGAATTAAAAACATAAATACTCATTACAAAAATTGGATCAAGGATTATAAGTATAACACCAGCAATGCCAATTGGAGGTGTTTATACAAGATATGTAAAACCCATGATTCAAAAAAATTTTGGTATCTATATAGACAGTTCCTGATGGATGAGGATTGTAGGGAAAATTCTAATGTGAGCCAAGATGCATGGAAGCAATACATTACTGACCTCTACTTTAAGACTAGTGACATGTCTGCTAATCTCAATGGGATAAACTCATATGACCAAGATAGTATCCCTTTTGGTATACTAGATATTTTGAAAGTGATCTCTAAAATGAAATCCTCACGTGCCCCAGGCCCGGATGGCCTTGCAAATGCTGTCATAAAACAAGATCCTAAGAAATGGGCAGTGATTTTGCTCCAGCTGTTTACTGGTATATGGGAGACAGGCCGCATACCAGATAGCTGGAGGAAAGCCATAGTGGTCCCTATTTTTAAAAAGGGAGATAGAAAACTGCCTGATAACTATAGATTGCTGGCCATGGCAGACAGCAGTTGTAAGATCTTCTGCTCCCTTTTAGTGGAGAGGTTAAACATTTGGATAGAGGAAAAGGGACTGCTATCTACTCTTCAAACTGGATTTCGGAAAGGGTACAGTACCACCGATAACCTAACAATGCTGAATTACATTATAGCAGGGTCAAAAGATAAGGGGGAAAAACTGTATGTGTGCTTTGTAGACTATTCGAAAGCCTTTGATAGTGTTAATAGGGGGCTTCTGTGGAAGAAACTAAGTGAGAAAAATATCTGTCCCAAAATTTTGCACTTTCTAAGGGAAATGTATAGGGAAACCACTGTCTCCATCTGTTTGGGCAAAGGAGGGATGATATCTCCAGAGATCGCCACTAACACTGGTCTAAAGCAGGGATGTGTGACATCTCCCATACTGTACAATTTGTATGTCTCAGATATGTGGGAAAGTTTCTCGACTATAAATAATTTTCCACCAATAGTAGCGGGAAAACCCATTTGTGGCCTGATGTATGCGGATGATACCGTCCTCTTGGATAAAACTCCAGTAGGGTTGCAAAGAATGTTGAATGGTCTATTATTGTATTCCGAAAAGAATAACCTAAGTATCAATATAAACAAAACTAAGGTTATGGTATTTGGAGCCACCAGGCTCGAAAAGAAAAGGCTTTTTACTAGGTGGCAGATAAACTCGATAAAAATAGAGGTAGTGGAGGCCTACCCTTATTTGGGGATGCCTATTCTGAGCAATCCCTGCATACATTTTTTCCAAGAGGCGGTAAGTTTAAAAATAGTAAAGAAATGGAAAGTTATAAGAAAATATATCACCAGTAAAGGAGGTCACTCTGTCGAAGGTCTACTCGAGATATATAAAAGTTGTATTATTCCTGGAATTTTGTATGCATTGGAAACTGTAGAAAGCAAATATTTGAGTAAGCTGCATCTACTTGAAGGGAAGATTTGGAGACCAGCTTTAGGACTCCCAAATTCGGTACCAATACAAGCGATAAGATGCGAATTGGGGCTAATATCCCTTTCGACCCTATGGAAAATAGAATGTTGCAAACTTTATTTAAGAATAATATTGGGGGATGGGGATGAAGGTAACATGCTCAACCTTATAGGTAAAAATAAAAGTGAAGGCAGATTTAAGAATCCCTATTTTTTAAGTTTACAGAAAATAGTATTAACATTTTTTGAAGTCCTAGGATATAATGTACATATGGGAAAAGATAACATTATGTACATCAAGAAAAGCCTTAAAGATAAGGCCTTTATCTGGGATTTATGCGAAAACCAGTCCTATTTATACAAAAAGTCTAGATATTCCTCTTTTGCTCTCCAAGGCCTCAAGCCTGCTACACCAAGACAGTATCTGCTTAACACGGGAAATAAAGCTATGAGAAGATTCATACTACAATTACGGCTGAACATTCTCCCGTGTAATGAAATTATCGGGGCAAGAACAAAAACTCCTCGAGCAGAAAGATTGTGTAGATACTGTAATATCGAGGTGGAGACTGTAAGACATATTTTAACTTTCTGCCCAAACTTAAAAGAATACTATATTAAAGGGTATTCAAATTTAGTAGGGGACATGCAAAGAATTGAATCAGACCAATTTTGGTCAGTTATTTATGATGGAGAAATTAAGGTTTTTATTGGGGCAGCCTTTTATATTTGGAAGCTTGTAATGGGATGTATTTTGTAAATGTGTTTTTTAGAATCTAGTCTGTAAACAAGAATTAATTATTAAATGTGTTGGCTAATGTTTTTCTATGTGAAATATGTAACTATGTATGGTTAATGTAAAAATTCTGTAGTGTATAAGGTTTTAATTAACCAAAAGCACTTTAAAATAAATAAAAAAAAAAAAAAAAAATATAAGAAACGTGAAGGGGCTGGTAATTGATACAAGATGTGTTAAGCCAAGAGAGGAGTCTAACGAAGAATGAATGAGAGTGAATGACGGCTAAAAGGAGAGAGGACTGAAGCGAGGATGTTAATCGTGTGGTTTGCGAAAGTGTTTTGACACATGCCGTTAAATCAAACAACAAACAACAAAGGTATATTGAGAGTGTTGTTTTATCTCTTGGCTTTGGAAGACGAGGATTTTAGGAAAAGCAAAAGTTTGTAACTTAACTGTGTGCTTAATAAATAAATAAACATAATAAAATAAAAAAAACCATCTTTGCTGACGCCAACCCCTGTACCAATAACTGAGGATCTTGGCTGGTGTTAAGGACCTTTAGTTGATGTTGTTGCCACCAACACCAAAACAATAAACAAGGGGCTAGCTGTCAGGAACCCAGAGTCAATGATGTTGCAACTAGTCAACCAACAATTGTAGAAGGGTCCCGAGCTATTCAGTATCCACCACACAGTATTATTAACACAGACCTGGAAGCTACCCATGTTGCAGTCAAAGGGGCTGAGTCACCACACGAAGCCCCCCCCCTTAGAGCCATGGGATGTGAGTCTTTAGCTGATACAGAGGACGGCTCATTAACTGATTGGTCAGGCTCATCAGTAGGCTGTTCAGAGGAGTACAACGCCCTGATGCCTGCAGTCTATGGCGAGTGCTGATACACACATCCATAAACACTCACCTAGGTCCAGGACCAGTGCAAGTGCATCACAACGGGAAACAAAGCTAACATTCATTCGTTGGATGCCCTTAGGCAAGGACAATCTACTAATAATTTAGGCACTCATTTAAAGAGATCTTGTGCAAAATGTAGAGAATAATCTAAAAAAAAAGACCCTCCGAGTATAATAATGGTTTATATCATCTCTACCCAGCAGTGCCCCCGTAGCATCACCATTAGCCAGAATAGCACAGCTCTAAACAGAGCTGATGGTTTGGTGTCCTTTGCGGACATGGTGGTGTTAGAATTTTTATGCCACTATTAAAGTGTTGTATTTTTATCAAAATTGTAGGACCTTTGAGAATGAGGGTTCTGAGAGACTAAAAACAGTACATGTGCTCCATCACAAGAATCCTTTTCACACATACTCATTCTGAAATATTTTCTAGGCGCTAACTACGTATGACTAATGTAATGAAGTCTTTAATACTAAAAATATTCACACTTTTCTCACTTGTTGCACTCATTGTCTGACAAATGGGTGCCTGAAAACCCCACAGAAATGGTAAATGTAAGCAATGTTTTATTTTCTGCATATCCACATGTCCCCCTGCTGTCGAAATATATTCTGAGACTGCAAAGCAGGATACGAATATATCTAAGATGAGGATGTGGGATGACACAATCCATTAGAAAGAGACATTCAGAAGGTGCTAACAGGGATTGGTTTTAAACCCAGCATAGATTGCATGGTGTGAGGACACTATGTTGTGCCTGATGTGACAAGGTCAGTACACTACACCTTGTCAAGAGAGGATGGGAACCCCTCTTAGCCTGGGGTGGGAGGCCTACCAGGGAGAAATCCAGTGCAAGCCTTACCCCAGAGTGGGACAGTGGCAGGTGTGATGGCCCTAAATCGTGTGCACTTTGTAAGGCGGTAGGAATAAGACTCTGACACAAGAGTAATGTTGTGGTTATCAAGGACATTTATTTGACAACAAAAATGGGGTTTGGAGAAAAGTCCTAACTTGCCCTAATTCTAGGAGGAGTTTCCCATACTCAACAAAACAAACTAATGAAACTGCCTGTGTCAGAATGTCCAAATGTTTTCTGTCATGTACTTACTAACCTGACCCTCACACTCTGAACTCAACGTAAAGTAAAAAGGGAATTGCCTCCTTGGCTAACCATTTGCAGCTCCTTACAAAGTTCAAAAAAAGAAAGAGTAGAAAAACAAACAAAGTTCCACGAATATCAGTGAGTGATTTTCTTTACCTGATTTTCTTCGAGCTCCCTCTTTCCAGGGGTCTGTGACACTGCTGAGTGGCCTTGGGTCCTTTCGCCCCCTAAGTACTGTGACGAGTAAAACAAGCTTAGAGTTCTGTCAGGCCAAATTGGGTCCCAGATCCTTATTTCTCAGTCTCCAATCAGTGTGGGTCCTAGACTCACAATGTGATACCTTGAGTATTCTACCAGGCTATTGTAGACCTGTTAAGATGGATTTCTAAACTCTGACCTGGTGGGCAGAAGTTCAGGAGGCCACCCTAGTTTAGTGGAACAAGGGAACCTTCTGGACAAGCCAGACCAAGGACGGTAGCTTTGCAGACAGACAAGACTAAGTCTCAAGAGGGGTGAGAGTGATCGGAAGACAATGAGCACACACAGTCAAACTCCACGGAATATGCGTAGACAGGTGTATATAAAAATTACATAGACATTCATTATAGTCCTTAATAATTAAACACAAATAAACCACTGTAATATAAAACAGTTACCATACACGCTTTTCACTATTTAACAACATATATACAGTTACTTTTCACCTAATGCGGTAAAGGGTAAACCACAGCCACAACTTGTAACAGGACTCTGGGTAAGTCTCTCGCAACCAGGACTTATGTCTGGCAGAGAGACTCCCAGGACCCCCTTGTCAAATTATAACTATTAGGGCATTTATTGAGCATGGGCCTTGCTTCCGGAAGCAATGGAGCGATTTACCAACCATATGGGGAATGACACAGTGAGGAAATCAGAGATGCAAGGGAGTGGGGAGCTAAAAACAAGGTGGGAAGATGTAACAGGAGGGTAGGTTAACACAAATATTGCATTAGGCAGTTCTTCAGAATCGATCCCTAACTTGAGCAGTCCAGCCCTAAGAAGTCGGGGGCCTTGTACTCTAAAGTACAGCAGTGCATTGAAAACGTGCGGTCATGCGTAATGTGAGAAAGCAGGTCCACTTCAGGGAGCTGTAGCAGTTCAGGAAGGGGCTTTAGGTGATGAAGTACAGTGTCCCACTATTCGAGGAGAGTCTACCCTTGCAGGCAGAGTGACTGTCAAGTTTTGGGAACAGCTAGGGAGCGCAGGCTAGTCCAGCTAAGGTGAATATCTTTTTAGGGATCCTCATGCATAAAGAACAATGGCTGTGCCAGAGGCCCACCGGTAAGTGATGCAAGTACTCACTGACCCTCAACACAGTCTGGGGAAACCTTTGCCAGTCTAGGCCAGGTCGCTTGTAGGTTCAACCCCTGCTGTTGCACGTCACTCTGGCTCTCAGCGGCTGAGGGACAGGACGATCGTCGGTGGCAGCACAGTAGCCTTTTCTCAGTTCTCGATGAAGAAAAGAGGACAGTTTCAGTGCAGCATGTCTCAGGGCACGGGTGGCAGGCAGACCAGGCTCCTACAACAACCATCATCTCAGCATGGCGACACAGGGACTGCAAAGGCTTGCAGCATGGCACACTCTCGTAAATCGCAACCCAGCGGAGCTAGGACTATCAAATGTGGCGGGAGAGGGCCCAGGACCACAAGCTAGCAATTTCCCAAGTCTCAAGTGTCAACTCGGGACGATGACGCTTCTATGCAATACCCCGGGTTCAAGCTGGTCAGTTCGCTGGACGGCCCAGGAACACTACCGAAGAGGATCTTTTGGAGGAAAATCAGGACGTGCTAAGAGTAGTTATTCCCACTACTTCAAGGGGTCGGAGCACCCTTACAGGCCTTCAGTGATCGATGCAAAAACAGGAGTCCGACGGGACAACAGCGGGCTCAGGGTGCCAAACCTTCCAGCACATCTCCAGCGGTTCCACAGGCCTGCTTTAGCATTTCAGGATACTTGGCTCCTGTAGTTCAGAGAGAACTTTAGATGATCGACCTGGAATGGATGTAGAGCCCACTTCTTATTCAAGATTCGTTTTGTGCACAAGTCTGGGATAACCAATGAAAGATCTGCTCTCTTGCATGCACTACAGGCGTGGGCCAATCACAGCCCACGGTGGTTCCAGTCATTCAGGCATAGAAGACATAATGGAACTTATAGTGTGAATTGGGACCAGACAGTCCTAATCTTCTTCCTGGGCACTAGCACACGTGACATGCAGGAGTCTGCAAAAGTTGTGGTTTTCGCAGAAGGCTGAATGCCCAAATAAGGAATTCCCCGGTCTGCTCGACCTGGGGGAAGGTAAAGGGACAAAATGGGCAAAGGACAGAACAAATGATTTCGTGGCACAGCCATTTTTGGCACTGACCACTGTCTTAAGCCAAATGCGGTAAACATGATATGGTTCATTAAAAAGAAGTAAAAATACAATAAAAGTATAGTGCTGCCACCAGTTCATCTTAGGCACACTTGTAAAATCACCAAAATAATCCTCAGAGGTTGTCTAGGGCCATACAATGAAAGTACCCCTCTGCGCGCTACTTTAAGGTACTTTGCGCATAGATAAAAAGTTACCAAGAAATGGCAACATAGTCAAAGACTAAGGGAAACATAGTTTTCCAGTACTGACAGTCTGAAGATTATGGTCTTCTGGGTTTCCGCAGAGCGAGACATTCTGGTATTGCTCAGGCACTTCATATTCTTGTCTGCTTCTTGGTTTGGGGACAGGGCAACCTGCTGGGCTTTGCCTCATCGCCTTATGCCAGTGTCGGCTCCACTTGATAGAGCTCTCCTTGAAAACCCCTTCTGTGTCCCTCCACTACCTGCTGTTTAGCTCTGTTACTGTAGGATAGCTATGACCCGTGTGACTCTGCTGTGTTTCACCATTACTCTCTATAGGATCTTCATTGTTCTTCCTCATCGCAGTATTATATACACATGTAACTGGTTCAATTGTACACGGGTATATTAGTTTATGTGATATTAAAGGAGGAGCAGCTTTGAGAACCTTATAACAAGGTTCTGTCGTGACCATATGAGGAGGGTTTCCTCCTAAAGGGAAAGGGATGACACCCTTGGGTTTGTCACACCTCCCTATGTGCCAACTTATATATGGGCCGTACTACTTTGCATCACCCCATTCCTAGGATGCAAAATTCTGGCCAAGTTTTAACTTTTCTCTGCAGAACCACAGCAGACACAAAAGAAGAGGACATGAAAGCGGGTAAATCATCAGCGCTTCACGCCACAGCATTAACATTCTGCTAGTGGCGACTGCACCAGGGAGAAAGCACCAGAGACCTTCAGCACCAATACGAAGGCATTCATCTACAGCAGTAAATCACAGGAGAGAAGCAAACAACAGCAACTAGAGCCAGAGCTCCTATGCGGATGCTAGCTAAGCCATATACTGCACACCCGTTCAGGGGCCTGGGACCGAGACTGGTGTGAGCCCCATAGACCACAAGGGACATGAAAACAGCCACCAACAACCAGGGCCTTGTCCAAACCCCCTAACACGAACTGGAACACTGAACTGAATGAACCGATCATTGGTGTTACGTGGCGGGCCAGCACGGAAGAAGGGTGGCGAGGCTTAAGGGACTATATGAAGGTTTTTCTGTGTATAACAACTCACAGCCGGTGAAGACACAGCCAGATTGGTCAGGGAAAGCACACCCGCCAGAGGATAGGGAGAGTGTTAAAAGCAAATCCAGGAAACAGGAGGTTGTGGGTTGTTTGGGTGAGGCCAGAGGAGAAGGAGGTGTCAGGCCAAGAGGCCAGGACAGAGGAGTGGAGTGTGGAGGCCATTTTGGTGCAAGTGAGGCATTGGTTATTGAGAACAAGAGTACTGTGTTGTGAGTGTGTGTGAGAAAGAGTGGCACGTTTGTTTAGCAGAGAAATTGTAAGGAATTAATGTGTGTGAAGTAGCTGTGCGAGTTAAAGGAAGGTGTTTCATTAGAAAGTGGAGGGAGTAGCAGTATTGTGGAGGAGGGACTACAAGTAGCAGGGAGAAAGCAGTTACATAAAACGGTGGAGGTGAGGCTTAGGAGAGAGAGAGTCATCGGCCAGACTGAGGAGGACGTCACAGAGAGTAGAAGGAGTGAAGGTGGATGGAGATAGAAGGAGGAGCAGCGGTCGAGGTGGATGGGAGCGGTGCTCATATACTTTTAAATTACATTTTACTGTTCATATAGTTTTAATTTAAAAGAAACCATTCTGGAATGGTTTCGTTTCAAAATGAAATTGTAGGAAGCAGTTGAAGTTTGTACTGCACTGAACGTTACATTAAACAGCAGGTGCATTTGTTTGGGGGTTTGTATTGTGCGTGGGAGGGGGCGTTTCGATAGGGTTTGTGGGAAGCAGGGCAGGGCAGCAGGGAACATAGTTCCACTACTTCTTTTCATACACTTCGACCACTGAGGAGGAGAGTAATGAGGAAAACATCAGTAGGTGATACGAAGAGGATTATGTGGGCTTGACAGAAAATAGACCAAATTGGCAGAGTGTCTGTAAGACACAATCAAATGTCTCTTTTACATTACTATCCACTGAATAGTGTAGGGACAGTATAGGACACAGGTCTGCAACCCTTGGCTCTCCTTATGTTTTAGGCTACAACCGCCCCATGAGCCCTAGCCAGTACAGCCAATGGTGAGTAAACATGGGAGCTGTAGTCCAAAACATCTAGAGAGATGCAGTTTGCAGACCCCTGGACTAGAAATTCCTGAGGGAGTTTAGAAAGAGGGGGGTGGGGGGTTCTGCCTTTAGGTCCTCACATCATTAGGAACCTGGACAGTAGAGTGAAAACTGAAATATATACTAACCTCAGTAGTAGGGACATCTTGGTTTGGGAGGATTAGTTATTTTATACGAGAGAGAGTGGGACGGCCCTAGGGCCATGAAAAACCCAATAAAAACCATTGAACCATCTCTGTGACTCGTGTATTCCATAAGCCATCATTGACACTGAACACAATTGTAATGTTCAGTGATGCAATTATTGCCATAGCGACAAAAAAGTGCAACATGGCCCACATTAAACTTCCTCCAAAAACGGAATCATACATTGTCTTTGACACTGATGCGGCCAAGAAACCACGTACAAACGTCCAACAATGTTTATGCCAGACACCTGTTGAACAACTCAGCTGGTAGTTTAAGAGCAGTATTATAACTATTAGGCAAATTGACAAGGGGGGGGGTCCTGGGAGTCCCTCTGCCAGACATTAGTCCTGGTTACGAGGGACTTACCCAGAGTCTTTAGCTCACTATCTTTCACAGAGAAGAAATATCCCAAACATATCAGTCTTTGTCCTGCCCTGGGGCAGTCCAGCACCGAAATGCTAGGCAATTCTCCTCTGAACAAGAGTACCAACAGCATCCCCAGACACGTGTTTCGGTCTGGTTGGACCTCATCAGTAGGGAGGAGCTGTGCCTTTCTAAGAATAGTGAGCAAGGGGTCCACGTCTGGATTCCCCTAGTAACTTAGGGTGAGACCCAAAGTTACTTAATTATGCAAATTGACAAGGGGGGTCCTGGGAGTCCCTCTGCCAGACATTAGTCCTGGTTACGAGGGATTTACCCAGAGTCTTTAGCTCACTATCTTTCACAGAGAAGAAATATCCCAAACATATCAGTCTTTGTCCTGCCCTGGGGCAGTCCAGCACCGAAATGCTAGGCAATTCTCCTCTGAACAAGAGTACCAACAGTATCCCCATAAGTTACTAGGGGAATCCAGACGTGGACCCCTTGCTCACTATTCTTAGAGAGGCACAGCTCCTCCCTACTGATGAGGTCCAACACGTGTCTGGGGATGCTGTTGGTACTCTTGTTCAGAGGAGAATTGCCTAGCATTCCGGTGCTGGACTGCCCCAGGGCAGGACAAAGACTGATATGTTTGGGATATTTCTTCTCTGTGAAAGATAGTGAGCTAAAGACTCTGGGTAAGTCTCTCGCAACCAGGACTAATGTCTGGCAGAGAGACTCCCAGGACCCCCTTGTCAAATTATAACTTTTAGGGCATTTATTGAGCATGGGCCTTGCTTCCGGAAGCAATGGAGCGATTTACCAACCATATGGGGAATTACACAGTGAGGAAATCAGAGATGCAAGGGAGTGGGGAGCTAAAAACAAGGTGGGAAGATTTGTCAGCAAGGGATCTACTAGCAACCAGGGGAGGAAAGAGTGGGGAGCAGATCACCCAGTTTCAGGTACGGTGGGGAGCATAGGGTGTGTGAACGTTAAGTGTCAGAGAGGAGCTATTCCTTGAAGAGGAGGTTCTTGAGCTCCTTCCCGAAATGTAGAAGTGAGGGGCGCATGTCTGGAATTGATGGGGAAGAGGTTCCAGATGCTTGGGGCATAGATAGAGAAGGCCAGTCTTCTGGTTCCTTCCTTCCTGAACTGGCGAATTTCATGTCTGCACATGTCCTTACTTCTGGTGGATCACACGCCTCTGGAAATGCTCAGTACTTCTGAGTGACAGCCTTGTAGATGGTGTAGCAGGGTTTGAAGGTGATACATGCTTGCAGCGGGAGCCAGTCCATTTCGATGCAGTACAGTGTAATGTGGTTGCATTTGTTTAGTCCTTGCATGCAGGGCACATCTCAGGGGTGCCAGTGTAGAGGCTGCAAGACCTTCCAAAATGGCATTCCTGCCATCCTGGTGGCAGAGGACAAAGGCTTGAACAGCAGATCTGAGATGTATGGCTTGATTTTTAGCAGAAGAGAAAGTTGGTACCACGCGGTTTGTCTTCCTTGCTATGTGCTGTTTGAGAGGTGTCTGTCGAAGTCACCTCAAGGGGCAGTTGCATAAACTATTTCATCATCACCTTCATGGACTCCCCTCTTCGTAGTGGAAAATTAAGGTTATGATGGAGATACTTTGTTTTAAACCAGGTGATTAATGAGAAAATTGAGATATCCCCTTTAGAGCAGGATTGCAAGATCATCGTGTTGACAGTGGCATCTTTAAATATCAGGTTGATTGATTTTTGTTAACTTTTTACAGAAGAAAACGGGGGGCTATAGTTTTTTAAGAGGTCAAAGGGTACCTTCCCTACTTCAACACTGCATAGAACCAGGACTACATACGAGGCTTGCCGGCTAGACATTTGTATGGCATGGCTGTGATGATGTCCGATGAAACACAGGAACTTCACTGGAGACCAGAACCAGATAAAGTGAGTCCAGTTCCGGGCAAGTAATGGAGCACCAGGCTCGTTGGTTCTAAAGCGAGTGACCTGGGAGACAACTCCCAAGCTGGACTCCGCTGAATCCAAATACCAGTGAAAGGATGAAAATACTTGGTGCCAGCAGTTTAAGGTGGAGCAGCATACTGGACGCTACATCCCTGGGACACTCACAGTCCTGAACTCATATGCTTTTGATGGGTGTCACCCACGTTGCAAACAGCTGACTCCCGCGCCAAGCCTCCAGCACGCCCATTCATTTCAATGGGCTCTCACCCGCCAAAAACAAAATCGGGTGTTTTCACTCGCCTTGCCGACCCAAAAGGTTGAGCGCTATGGACACTGTTTCGTGAGATATCGAACCTGGATTTGCACAGTAGGTTATTTAACATAAGCCCCGATACCATCTTTAGTTAACCATCTTGACGCTTTCAAATCAGTTAGCCATCTGTAAATAACAGTAATAATAACCAAAATGGCTGCTCACCGAGACAAACGGCAGTGCAAACACTCGGGCCTCTAAAATTCTAAACCCAACTTTTTATATAATTTATAGCAATGCTTTGGGCTCACACATAGGAGGTGCACCACCTAATTGAGCCAGTAGGCAAAAACACAAAAGCGAACACCCACGGGTGTGGGGGGGAAGGGGGGAGAGAGAGAGAGAGAGAGAGAGAGAGAGAGAGAGAGAGAGAGAGAGAGAGAGAGAGAGAGAGAGAGAGAGAGAGAGAGAGAGAGAGAGAGAGAGAGAGAGAGAGAGAGAGAGAGAGAGAGAGAGAGAGAGAGAGAGAGAGAGAGAGAGAGAGAGAGAGAGAAGGAGGGATAGAGAGAGTTTGGTTTTGTAGATTCCAAATAGGCACAGGGATTAATTGCACTATTGGCCAATGAACAGTACACCAATAATATATGGTCTTGTCTCCATAATGATTAGGGTACTTGAGACATCTTGTTGAAAAAGAAAACTAGCCATTAACACAGATACTTCATTTTAACAAGTACTACGGGCATTTCTAAATGTATTGTGACACTTTGGTATTAAAGCGGTGGCACCTTCAGTAAAATTGCACAATATGTAATTTGAAATATTCATACTTGACACTTTCAGCTTCCTCGGAATCCATGGATATAAACATGTCTGCCATGTCCAAAAACCATATTGTGTCCGTCTCTGTTAGGAACACATCCACCATCTTACTAAGGTCTACTTCAGTAACGTGTTCCCGTACCTCCTCTCTTCTGATTAATATATCTGCAATAAAATAAAAAGAAACAACTGTTAGTCTGGGTTTAGCAGAAAATAAGACCTATTAGACTAATACTAGGCAGACCCAGGCAGGTGGGCTCCATGGACCTTATATCTTCGCAGAATAAACTGGGCTAAAGAATCAGGTATTTTGCAGCATCCACTGCACTATCCATTAATTTTTATTTTAGTTGCTATACGGCCAAAATCCGAAACAGATTACTTAAGTAACAATAAATAAAAAGATGAAAAACAAAATACTGAAAAACACCAATATCGTTTGATAAAACAATAAATAAATTACAAGATGGTTGTCTGAGAAAAGTCCAAATGACAAAATAGCTAAAAAACACTTCTACATTAGGAAAATCGCTTCTACAGTGAGCTAAATTGCGATTGGTTCTCTGTGCTAAAAAAATCAAAATGTTTCCTTTTAGAAAATCGAAGCCGGGATGCATTTTCCAGCTCTCACCACACTTTAAGCACATGGGGCCTAATTCATGGAAGTATTTTATAATGGCGCAATCCCATAGGAAAACTTTCCATGAATCAGGCCCCTGGTGAGGTTCTATGACAGTACAGGATTCTTATCCAAAACTCCCTTCTCAGAATGTCTACAAGGAAATGTGATGACTTTGCGCCTTGAGGTGGCCCTCTGAATTTGAGATGAATGGGCTGAATGAAACGAGGCATCTAATCCGGATGGATCTTTTCGGCGCTTCCTACAAGGAAACTATTATGGGAGGTTGAATAGTAGGGTAATACATGGGGCATGATGCAATGGGTTAAGGGGGATTAAGGGTAAGTGAAAAATACAGGTAAGGGGATCACTCATTTTTTAGTTTCAGCTATTAGGTGGAGCTTAAAGGGATGGTCTAGTAAAAAATTTTATTTAAAAAATAGATAGGCAACATAAAAAAAAATACTAGCATTCTCCGTTTTAAAACTTCCTATGTAAAATTTTTAGCTATTCAAGCTCAAAATTCGCAAAAGCAAGCACACAGGCGCCTCCATTTTGTGAAATGGAGGCCCTCCTGTGCTGGCTTTTGCTTTTGCGGCACTAATTAAGGAAAAGCCAGCCAGCTGTAGTAAACAAAAGCTACCGCTGGGTGGCTTTCCCTTCATTAGTGCTGTAGGCGGAGGACAGGGACCGGAGACCAGAGCAGGAAAGCTGCAGCTGAATCTCGGTAAGTGCTATTTATTTTTTTTTAAAAAATAAGCACTAGCTGCGTTTTTTTTTCTAAGTTTTCCGGGTTGGAGGAGCCCGGAAAACTTAGAAATAAAACCGCAGCTTTAAAAACGTTGTATTTATGTTTGCGGTCGCTTTTGAAGCGACCGCAAACATAAATACAACGTTATTGTGTTGGAAAACGCTGCGGTTTTTCTTTCCAAGTTTCTCAGGCTCCTCCGGCTCGGAGCACCGGAGACCCAAAGTGATAGCCACAGCAGGCAGAAGCACAACGCGGTTGTGTTGGAAAACGCTGCGGTTTTTCTTTCCAAGTTTCTCAGGCTTCTCCGGCTCGGAGCACCGGAGACCCAAAGTGATAGCCACAGCAGGCAGAAGCACAACGCGGTTGTGTTGGAAAACGCTGCGGTTTTTCTTTCCGAGTTTCTCAGGCTCCTCCAGCCCGGAAAACTTAGAAAAAAAAACGCAACTAGTGCTTATTTTTAAAAAAATAAATAAATAGCACTTACCGAGATTCAGCTGCAGCTTTCCTGCTCTGGTCTCCGGTCCCCGTCCTCCGCCTACAGCACTAATGAAGGGAAAGCCACCCAGCGGTAGGAAGTTTTAAAACAGAGAATGCTAGTATTTTTTTTATGTTGCCTATCTATTTTTAAAATACAAATTTTTACTAGACCATCCCTTTAAGTTCCACCTACATGCTAAAACGATTGCATTGGAGCACAGATAGGAAGAAGATGGCCTGTGAGGACGGGCCCAGAGCGTTGTTTGGTTATTCACCAATCCATTGGCAGTCCAAGGCCATGGTAATCCCTATAACCATTCCCACCTGCTACCTGCCTCTCTCCAACCAAAGCAATATTGGATTGTTTTAGAGAGCTGTGTAATGCAACAATGTAGAGAAGCAAGTGGACGCATTCTCCCTAGTCATCGCCCCCCCAACCCCACCCTGTCCTATTGGAGTTGCAAACAAAGAGCCACAATTGGGAACCCATACACAAGTTCATGCACAAGTTTATGCAACATGTTCATACCACGTTGATTGTTTGAAAGATGATATGCACTCAGACAGCCATTCAGAAGATACCCTCATGTTGAAACAGTGCAGGAAAGCTACCAAGAAGGATGTCCCTTTCCGAGTTAAAGAAATGCAGCCATGAATACAATGGTGTGTGACATGATTGCACGTTAAAACAATGTCTAATGACAGCAAAAGAATGTCCTAAAGAACATATATGAACCTATGCTGAAACAATTTGAAAATACTTACGAATCATGATGTAACTGAAGAACTAAGAGAAACATGTGCTCCATGGTGCAGTACTTATGAACACAAAGAAGAATGAAGTGACTCACTGATCAATACCTGTAAATACACTGAAACACAAGGTAGAAAGAATACGTAGAAGCTTGCTTATAAGAGGTTTAGGATGACCATTATAAGAATATGGACGACAGCTCACGTCAATCAACCCAGCTACCTCAAAACATGAGCCCAGTATCTTAATGTGCAAAGATGATGTAGAAGCTGTTTTCCTTGCGAAATAAAGGAGTACATTGGCTTTGAACCAAAGACGCTATTTCGAGAGATGAATGAAAAACACAAAGGGAGTCTAACGAGCAGACCATGTGCGAGGACATATTTCCCAAAGATTAGGAGAAACAAGAACATTTACCAATGCCAAATGTTGGACAATTAAGAGGGCATAAAGTTAATATGGGATAGAGTGAGCAAGTCCCTAAAGGCCAAGAGGAGCAAATGCACCCAGCATAATTGATTTAAATGGTGTTAAATGCACCATCAATATGGACAATTTCACGGTCTTGTAACATGTGAGGAAGAGCTCGCAAACAAGGGCTATTCATTAAGTCTGAAGCTAAGATAATGATGTGCCTACACTCCCTTGAATGTCCCGAGACAGTGCAGACTGGCAAGGTCAGGCTTTAAAAAGAAGACACTGGCATAAGGCCTACCGATGAGAGAGGGTAGAACTAATTGGAAAAACAAGGGGAGACCTGACGTATCTCCAACCACCTGGGTTTAGTTTCTATGTACGTGCTGCTAGCAAGCCGAATGTCCAAGGCTGGATTTGGGTTGCCAACCAATTAGAATAGCCTGCCATGCACTTTTACATACAATGTTGCAAAGTATTATTCCGCTGCCATATTCTCTGCTATGACGAATACCTTACACCACATGAATAGAAGTAGCTGAGGGTGTGTCTCACAGATAATAGACCACCAATGAGGGACTAACATGCATATGTTCTATACGTAGACATGTTTCCTTAATCCAATCCAACCCCTCGATAGGTTTTTGCAGCTTGCCACGTAGGATGATGTCATAGATGACGCATCTAGCATTACATAAACTAAGTATATCTGGAAATACAG
The DNA here is from genome assembly GCF_040938575.1 of Ambystoma mexicanum. Taxonomy (NCBI): domain Eukaryota; kingdom Metazoa; phylum Chordata; class Amphibia; order Caudata; family Ambystomatidae; genus Ambystoma; species Ambystoma mexicanum. The sequence continues at coordinate 1,208,802,856 of NC_090922.1, read as the reverse complement.
TGTGATACCTGTATGAATCGATTTGATGAGTGTTTATTTGCCCTGCTTTACTTCTTTGAGATTAAAGCAGTAGTTTACCATCTCCTTTGGGTCTGTCAGGTTATTTGGTCTGGGATATTTTATTGGTAATTCCATCTAGCACACAGATGCTTCAAGGTGCTAGAGCACATTTGGTAACAGTGTGGATGGTTCTGGTCTAATCATCCTAGAGCCCAGACCTAGAACCCAGACCTAGATTCCCAGACGATGGACGCCTCCCACCATAAGCCAGATGAGCGCAGAGTTCCCTGCAGTGAGCGGTGCACAAAAAGAATCACGTGATCAAGATATGGTTGACAGGTCCAAGAAGAAATTCCTGTTCGGTCCCCGCAGGTGCCCGCGGACGAAAGGCAAACTGATTGATTGTGGGAACGTCGATGCCGGGGGACTCGAGCTGAGTAACAGACGTGAGTAGACCATTGCAGTTGGTAAAAACATATGGGGGAGAGATTGTAATTGTGTTATGTTGAAAATAAGAGACATAAAGAGTAACTGGATTTTTGGGGATTATGAAGGGAAGAGAGATAAAAAGATACCTCAAATTCATGGGCTCAAGAGAGGCGGAAAGCGTACATGCTGTAGTTCCATATCAGAGCATTAAGGATTCCTAAGGGCAGAGCCTATTAGAAGAGCATGGATTAAACTCCCAGAGGAGGTAATAAAAAGAGTGGAGAATACCCCCACTATGGCAGTGGGGAAAGACATACGTAAAGGGGAATATATATATATATACGCATATATATATATATATATATATATATATATATATATATATATATATAGGAAGTGCACATATATAAAGGGTATAATATGATTGTATAGAAGATAACGTGTTTAAAATAAACAACAAAAAACAAAGAAAGAAAAGCGCAAATAAATAAATATTTTTTCCTTACACTTTGTGACAAAAGATCAACGTCAATTAAAAGGCTAGAATTATATGAAACTAAAATAGAAATAAAAAAGACAGTTTGAAGATACTAACAAGCCAAGAAAGAATATAAAAATAATTAACAGAAAGTGTAAACGAAGGAGCTAGAAATATAGTGTCAAATACATTTTGTTTACAAAAATAATAAGTAAACGTAGAGAAAATATCCTAATCTCCTGGAATACGAGTGGTGATTGATGGTGCCTACCCAAATATATTGAAACAATATATTTAATTAATTTGGAAGTAAGAGAAAAATGTGAGTAAGTAATGACAGTCTTAATTGGCATGTCGTAATGGAAGAAACACCTCTCACACACCTGTGCAGAACGCTGCCAAGATATACAGCCAAGAGTATGCAGTACCATTCCGAATGGCATAAGGGCACGACCAATGAGAAATGTATGCCCTGGCCTCCCAGAGGATAATTGGCAAAAACGGTATCTGACGAGATATTTACATGCCACACATAAGGGAAAGAAGCTAGAGAAAAGAATGGCAGTATAACTTTGGAAAATGTATCAGAATGAGAAAGAAGACCCAGTCTATAGGGAGTGGATGCTTAATCAGCATAAAGGGGAAGACGTAACACATTCAGCTCCTCTTTGCCCTCCCGAGAAACAAGACAGAGAATAAAGAGAAGGGATTTTACCCTCTAATGGAATTGAAAGCAGCAGCAGGGTATGTTAATCCACCATACAAACCCCCTGCATCTACTAGTGAAGAGACTGAGGAAGAGAGCAAAAGTAGAGAATGCAAATATATACAGACACGCGATGAAAGTAACCAGCGTGATGAGTGTTGGGGAGAATTCTCAAAATGTGCTAATTCCGCTCTACCTTAGAGACTCCCAGCTCTTTTACTGAACTTTAGGACTCTGTTCTTTTTAATTCTGTTTGTTTTCTGTGTTTTTTTCTTTTGGTTATGTAGTTTTAGACAACGCCATAGGCATCATCTTTTGTATTTGTGTTACACTGCACCCTCAGTACAGTGACACAGGGATGTCTTTTTAGACTTCCCAAAGGTTTAAATACCCTCTCTGGAATAAACTACTGTTTCCCAGAGAATGTAAAGGGAAATTGACTTTACTCGTCTTTACTAAATTCATAGACCCAGCACACACCATCTTACAATGGAGTGCTGGAGGGCTTACTTAGTATCCCCTGTGTCTAACTAAACACTCTTGTAGCTGTCAAATGCTACCCTTTTCTATTGAAATGGCTGGTGGCAGTGGTTTTATAATGAACTACCATGATTTTTCCCGACCGCGAACACCGGTAGCTAAAAATCGGGGCGGCCATGTTTTTCAAGATTGCACGCAAGACCCCTCTGTAAAAACAGACTCGGGTCAACTTTTTTCACCGTTTCTTTGTGGAAAAGTCCTTCTGGTGTTTAACTCTGCACGCCAAACTAGGTTTGTGAGCCTTTGGCAGGCTTCAGGAATGAAGTCCGCCCTTGGCGTCTCAGTGTCTGCGGTGGACAGGAAGTGAGGGAGGTGCCCGAAACTCCCTGTGCTTAGTCTCCTAGGAGACCCAAATGCACTCTGGCATGATTGGCTGGCTGACTGTCCGGCAAGTGAAAACAGCAGGTGTCCACAACCTTTGTGGAACACTCCCGTCCCTTGCACACCCTTGTAGTTGAAAACACAACCAAATTCTCTTGTGTCATTTCAAAAATAAAACTTTATAAAGGGATGATTTCGTCATCCATGAATTGTGTGCCCCAAATGGGGTTGGTTTAGACAAATAATAATTCAACGTACAATTTGTCACAGTTTATAATCAACCTATAAAACCTAAAGTAAACTGATTTTTACAATACATGGTATTCATAGTAACTATTTTTCATAGTCCAGACAACCAAATATTAACATTTACAGTTCAAATGACTTATAGTAGACAATTTGTACTTGATTTGAACTCCTAATCCAATGCGTCTAAGTAGGCAGAGTCAAAGTTTTCAAGGTACAGTATGCTTTACGTGTTTCGGGGCGAATAGAGCCCCTTCTTCAGAAGATGTCTACTAGACGTGTTTTCTCTTCAATTCATCTGTATCGACAGTAGAAAGTATATTGTTATTTTAATCATAATGATACATCATAATCCCTGTCTGTCATGACTGGATTTTTCTTAATGTATAATCACCTGTTCATTTCTTAGTGTGGTCTCAATTGGAGATACAAATTCCATCTTGATCGGTATATCTTTTTCAATCCTAAAAAAATATAAAGGACAGCCACCCTGGCTGGAATGAATGGGAGAAAACTGTGTAAAAGACTAGTCTCCAGGTCTGGAAAGCAGAGTCGACCACTGGAATGAATAAACCGAAGACGAGCTGGAAGAGGACAGCTGCTGCAACCACTGGACTGGTGGTTTGCCCGGTGAATCCCTGCTGCAAATCCGAATCGCCAGAACTCCATTTGACAGAGCAGCTCCTTCAAGGGCGGCTTCTTCCTTTGAGTTGGTGGGACCAATCAGCAGAGAAGATACCTGGATACCATTCTCAATGCTGGTTAAGGTATATCCAGGGAGAGGGAAACCAGTTTGTGTCTTGAAGTAACGGCTTCTCGAACCGAAGTGACTCCATTTTGTTTGCTCCGATGATGATCCCATGCAGTGCAGGAGTCCCCCAACGTCCTCCCTCTTGTCCCCACGACTGAGGCTCAGGAACAGCGAGATCTGCGGGAAGTGCCAGGAACCAACGTCTTCAGCTGCATCTTTTTGCTTCACATTAAGGTACTGTGCCATCCGGTTGAGAGATCCTAACTCTCGCGGTGAAAGTTTGTGAAACTTTCCCAACTTGCAGGCCTAATCAGCTTGTGACCCAGCATATCAATCTTTTTCGTCTTAACTACTTCTGAGAACTTTTACAAAGACTTCTCCATTTGTCACCAGAACTGATCTGTCCTATCCAAGAACACTAGACTATTGACTTTGGCCTGGCCTATTGAAGTGAACAGACCCTCCTGGTACACTGATCCTTTACATTGCCTAACAGAAGTGTTTTCTAATCCATTGTACAAACTTATGTCTTTCTCTTCCCATTGAAAGTAATTGAAGTGCAATTTGGCCCCTTTTTCAGGGGAGCGCACTGTCCCTACAACTTCGAGTTTGTTACTGTAGTATATTGGTGTTTCATTTTAAGTTGATTTCTACTAGTGAATGTTTTCTAAATGATTGTGTAAATAAATGTATAAGTATTTTTTACCAAGAAACCTTGAGTGTAAGTGTCTACTTGAACCACTGTGATTGTGATACTTCCGTTTAACTTCAGACACTGCTCACATTCCCTCTTGGGATAAGCCTGGCTGCTCAGCTCGCTACCAAAACGTGTGTGGTACAGACTTATTCCAAAGGTTGGTTTTTGCTTACACCTGTAGTCCTAATTGTGTGTGGTGTTCCCAGAGGGTACTGTATGCAATTCTGCCTAACAATGAGAGAAAGGATAAACAGATAAAGATAGAAGAAGAGGTAGAGAAAGATAAGAAAGCGAAAGAAAAGGAAGAGGAGGCTACATAAACAAGAAAGAGAAAAGGAATGTAAGCAAAGGGAAGAATGAGGAAAATATGAGGCAAAACAGGAGAAGGATCGCTAGAAGAAAGACGAGAAGAAATAGAAGCCCAAAGATTGAAAGCACATAGGTTACAAAGAAGGCGAGTGGAAGAGGAATTATAGGAAATAAGGAGAAGGGAGGAAAAAATGAACAGAAGTAGGGTATTTAAAGACAACGAGATTGAATATCTATGACGTAGAAGTACTGTACCCATAGAAATGCAAGAGCGAACTGAAGAAGAGAGAGTGTCACAACCGTTTCGTGGAGGGTGGCGAGGACCATTAGATATGCCAACATGGAGAGAAGAAGATACAGAGAGCATAGGAACAAGAATGTGGAAACTATATAGACAAATGAGGGATAAAGAAGAGTACAGAACTCAAGAGGGCGAACAAGAAGCTTCGTTTAGAGGAACAGGAGGAAGCTTAGATGACGTCAGAGTAAATGATCACAAAACTATATCCTTAGGTGGGTTAGATCTTGAGGACGTGGAAGGGGACAATAGTCATACAAGTTGCAGCATAATAATTTCAGACCAGGAAAGGAAACAGAATAAGATGTGGGAAGAAGGCGCATATGGATTTTCAAGAGAATCAAGCATAGATAAAGGGGTAAAATGGTGAGATCTAGAGGACCCTATTAGAAAAACACTGGAACCAATACCATATACTGAACAACCACAACGTACAGTACAGGGGATGCGTCTCCGCCCTATGTGAGCAGACTAAGGGCATTGCCAGGGAGAAAACAAGCAGGCGATGATAATGCTGGCTGGAAGACAAGCAGTGAGTGTAGGTATGGCAAAGGATTAGGGTTTTCACCTTTCCCACTATTAGAGAAAGGAGGAGGTCGACCATAATACATACCATGGCCACAAATGGATCATTTAAAATGCACACTGCCAAGTATTACTTACGGTGCAGGAAAATGGATTAAGGAATTAGAGAAAAGGATGTCAGGAATGACTTTAGCAATAGGCGATACACAAGACCTATTATCAGCCATCCTAGGGGAGAGATCTGATGACAGTTGGAAAAGAGCAGGGTATCCAAAAGTAACTGTGCAAAACACAGTGCACAAGGGGAGCCATTTAAAAACTGTAGAGCAGACCTATGGCGAGCGCTTAGAGTACGCTATCCAGATACATCGGATATTGGGGCGATAATGACTAGGAAGATGAGGGAGGATGAAGAACCCATTGCTTTTATTCAGGATATTCAGGATATATGGAGTGCAGGGACGCATGAACCATGGGATAAAACGGTAGCGTTATTTTACCACATATTTTACCACATATTAAGTTAGTGACTGCCAGAACCAGTAGAGAGGCAGGTGGGAATGGAAGCAAAACCTTGGTCAGACATAGAGTTGTCAATCGTGCATGATTGCAGAAGAAAACTGAGGGTAAAAAGCAAGAGGTGAAGTTGGTGCAGAAAACATTATCAAAGTTTGTCATAGAAGGAGCAGTGTTGACAAATAATGAGGGAGGCACAGCGCAAATAGTACAGTTCCCACAGCAAAATAACATAGCCAATGCCCAAGATCAGAATGGGTATAATTATATGCCAAGAGGCAGAGGGAATGGGCCTCAAGGAGGAGGACAAGGCGGATTTCAAAACCCTCAAGCAATGTGGGGGATTTAATGATGGACAGCCCTATACATGTTGGAGGTGTGGAAAAATAGGACATGTGGCTAGAGAATGCAGGAGTAGAGGAGGCATGCAACAACAGAATTCGCAATCTCGAAGAGGGGGGACATGATAAGCTCCCCAATATAATACATATTCGCAAGGATGTTATGCCCAAGATCACATGCACAATCAAGCATATGAGCCACAAACACAGCAGTTTCAGCAAGTGCCAATACAGACACAATTGCCACAACTACAGCAATTCCAACAAGTACCAATGCAGACACAGTCATTTCTGGGGCAGCAACAGCAAGCACCTAAGAAAATGCAACAGGCACCCACACAACAGATACAATATATTCCAATGCAACAGACAGGTGCATCACAATGGCAGATGGATACGGGAGCTACACACGTATTTAAACCCAAATTAGGGTGTGTGACTGTGGTAGGACGGAATCCTTTCAAAGGCACAGAGATTAATTCATACCCACAATAGGATAGCCCACAGGACGACTTGATGTGTTCAGTACTATCTGTAACATCAGACCCCCCCAGAGGCACCAAAGGTCAAAGTGGCGATAGGAGGCAAGACATGTTCATTTCTTGTAGACATTGGAGTGACTCGTTCCTGTGTCCGTGATGGAAAATATCCAATGTAAGGCATTGCCATGAATGCTCAGGGAATTTACTGGGGTAATGAGTTTAGTTCCATTTACAGACGAATTACCAATTTCTATAGGGGAACATGATATGTCCATGCCATAGCTATACTCTAAACAGTCACCGGTGAACATACTAGGATGTGATTTAATGACAAAACTTAACATGACAATCTTTTAATTGTGAAGGCATAGTGTGTTCAACCCCAGGGATTCATTATATAAATGTAAGGGAACTTATATTAGCCTTTGCAGGAAAGAAAGCCTGAAGAGGAGTACCTCTAGACAAGGAAGTGTTTTTATATGGAGCGAACGTTATATTATCATGGTTACCTAAATTGATAGGTAAAATAATAATGATGCCTGACAAAATGATGAGGAAAGGCAAGTTATTCATCCAGAAAGGGTGATGCTTCATGGGACAGATGATGAGGGAAGAGGATGGAGAACAGTGATAGCCCTCAATGAAGGATATAGACTGACAGACTTGACAGATAAGGAACTATTTAGGGATGACTATTCAGATGATGAATTAGTATTCTTTAAAAGTCCCACTTATTGGATTAAAGTTGAGAGCACAGCAGTACCACAGAGAATGGCATTGGTAAGAAATGCAAAAGGTGTTAAGTATCTTATGGACCATGTGACGTGGGCCTACTGAAAGGAGTAGGAGTGTTGAAAATAAAGCTTAAATCAGGAGCTATTTTGCCACATGCAAAAAAATACCCGATGTCCAGGGAAACGGATGAGGGGATATTCAAAACTATATCCGCCCTAATGAAGCAAGGAATTCTGGTACCATCTAATTCTCCATGCAACACAGCTGTGTACCCTGTCAACAAATCAAACGGGGGTTGTGGATATTTATCCAGGACCTTCTCCCTTTAAACCATATAGTCGAGGCAGAGTTTCCTTTAGTTACAAACACTGTGACAATATTGTGCAATACCCCATCAACAGCCAGGTATTTTACTGTTGCTGATTTGAAAAATGTATTTTTCTCAATTCCCTTACACAAGATTTGACTTCCTTTCATATAGAATAATTCACCTTAAACATACTCGATTGCCTCAGGGGTACTGTGTGTCCCCTTCTATCTTTAACAGAGTCCTTCAGATGGACTTAGGAAATGTTGAGCTCCAGAGTGCCATTATTCAATATGTGGATGACATTTTAGTGTGCAGTGAAACAGAAGAAAAATGTAGAGAAGACTGTCAAACCGATGACGATACTTGCAGAAATAGGGTACAAAGTAGTGTAAGGAAGGCATGGTATCTAAGTAAGACAGACACAAGTGACCACAGCTCAAGGGTGTTCATTGAACCTTATCAAGGGTGTGATAAACGGCTACCTAAAGCTACGACCATCAAACAATAATAATGCAGTCCTAATGGAGTTTCATCGAAATAAAAGGGCCTATACTTAAAAACCTATTGCCAATCCTTACCGCTAAGTTACAAATAGTGTGGGGTAATGTTCATGAAAAAGAAAGAAGTGTTCACAAAATGCTAAGTCAGGATGTTCAGGGCGTTGGCCTCCCTTCCCCATGTTTTTAGCACGGGACAAGACGGTTCACTCGAGCATAGCACACTCTTGGGCTTCTTCGGCATGAGGACACAGTTCCTTTAACCAACATCAGGGCCTTCTGTGCCCAAGTCTCTCACGTTCAAAGTCTCCTGATTCAGGGGGACGGATGTACCAAAAACAATGGAAAAAGTTCCTTTCCAACTATTAAAGTCGGGCAATTCGCTCTTCACCCTGGATACCCCCTTAGCCGACTCATTTTTTTACCACATCTTTCTTTGGGATCCCCCTCTTCTGGGCTGAGATCCTTTTTATAAAATTAGCCACCCTCATCTGGTTTCAGACCAATCTCAGTTCGATTTAGCTATCGAAGACTTTCGAATGTGCATGGGATTTAGCTTGACCCGTTGCAGGACCACTTGGATTTAGCAGTTCAATAATTCTCACACGCTCAGTTGGATATCAAACAGAGACCTTTGAATGAGCACCAACGTGGCGCCAGACTACTCTACTATTTCGGTTTCACAAAGTTCAATTACATATGCCTCATCTTTCTTCATACAATGTTGCTGCTTGAACCTTGCTCGTAACACAGTCCAGTCTGCTATCAGTCTCACCGACTCACTGGCTGTGTTCACTGGCGCTGCTTTGTTGTCGGCGGCAAGGACAGTACCACGGCAGCAATCGCTTCTCCCCACCTTGGCTATCAATGCAGGAGGGCCCTGTGTACCTTTGAAACACACTGCACCGTTGTTCAGCTGTAATTCCCGGTCTTATGTTTCTTTTCCTTAAGGCTTCTTGAAAGTCGCGGTCTTCTTTGAAAAGGTCAAGGGTAGTTCCCTCCTTGCACCCTTCTCTGGTCTTACCGCCTTTCTCATTGGTTTAAACTGCCATCTCAGAATTGCTGCTTCCTCGTGCCCTTTGCCTTGCTCAGAGTGTGATTTCATGCTCCGCCTTTTATCCGTGTGGGAAAGTGTGATGGAAGTCAGGTATGTTTAATTATCAGTAATTGCCTGACTCTGCCTGATGCTTGTGTTGGGACATGTCAGGTAGATGGTTCGAGTGTTAGTCATTGTCGCTCATGATGAACTATCCATGAGAAGGTGTTTGTGTCAGGAAAGGGATGGGGGTGTTGAGCTTCTAGGTATCCTACCTGGTAGGATGGGGAAAAGGTGTTAGAGGGAAAGGAATACTGTGTCTCACCCTACAGTGTCCCACTTCCACTCTCCGAAGATCCTCATCCAGGTGATCCTACTGCACTGGTCCACCCCCAGGAACTGGATCCAATAGCAATGGCCATGTCCTGGCCACCTGGATGACAGATCCCCGGGGACTAGCGGGTGAGACACCTTCAGGTTTCTCACAATAGACAAAGGAGAATTACAGTATTGTCAAGAAAAGGTATTATACATAGGACAGTTAATCTCACATAAGAGCAGAAGCCATTATGAGAACCGTACAGCCAAACACAGTGAGACAAATGCAGCAATTTTTAGGTCTATGCAATTATTGCAGGGCCTGAGTCTTTGATTACAGTAGATACATTTGAGCCCTTTTAAAAGAGCTCAAAGAAGCACAGGTGGCTATAACTAAATTAGTGTAGACAGAAGACATGACTGAAGGATTTAATTAATTCGAAAATGCAATTAGTACAGCTCTTGTATTAGGGATTCCAAATTACAGTGAAGAATTGTACTTATTTTCCCATTCAACTGGAGAAGTCATGACAGCAGTTCTTACACAGAAAACAACATTAGGGCATGAGCATAAACCATTAGCTTATTACAGTGGGATTCTAGACCCAGTTATGAAAGGACACTATCCTTTTGCAATCTTTGGCATCTGCTGCATGTGCCATAGAAAAGGTTTCAAGTATAACTATGGAGTGTTCTGTAACTCTATTTGTAGAACATGCATTATTTGCAATTCTAGAGAAACCCAAAAGTACGTTGACCACTCAAAGAGCATTGGGGTACAAGTTAATTATCTCAAACCCTGCGATTAAAATTGTAAAGTGTAGTATAGTGAATCCAGCAACTTTCAAAGCTGAACCAGTGGGAGAAGATGATGATGTGCATGACCGTGTTACATACACTGAATGTTATAATGATATTCCCCATCTTAGAGAGAATGCTATAGGAAGAGGGGACGTAGTTTTCATTGATGGTTCATCCACAATTGACCAACAGACTGGGGTGATGCGTTCACGATCAGCAATAGTAAGGGTGACTCGAGAGGGCCCCTTTGAAGTACTAATGAGTAGAGAAGTACTAATGAGTAGATGATTACCGTCAACCTATTCAGCACAGGCTGCAGAATTAGATGTGCTTATTGATGCGCTATGAAGTTTTGAAGATGTGGAAGTGATGGTGTACTCTGACTCCACCTATGTGACTTCAACAGTACACGCAGGCCTAGCACATTGGAAGAGGAGAGTCTTCCTCCGCGCAGACAGCACTCCAGTTCAACAAGCAGGGCTATTGGACAAACTCATTGAAGCCTTAAGCTTTTCAGCAACCATAGCCACCGTGAAAAGTGCAGCGCATTCAAAAAGAACAGACTTGATCTCTCACGGGAACAAAGCCGCAGACTTAGAGGCCAAACGTGCCACATATTATTCAACTATGTATGAAGATCAGTTAAAGGATTTGTAGAAAGCGGAAGGCCGATGCATGCAAGTTCAAGAAAGAGATAATATGACGTCCATTGTACAGTTAATTGAGAAACAAGGACGAGCATCACAAGAAGAAAAGGGGCTATGGAAGAAGCAGGGATGTTCTTTATCCCCCACTGAGACAATGTGGAGACAGGATAGTACAGAAAAGCCAGTTATGCCTCTAGCATTGTTGAGAGTAGCAATGGAGCAGCTCCACTATCCCACGCATGTGACTCGAGAGAGTGTAGCTGCTTCTATAGCAGAAGACTGGTTCATACCGAACCTCAGTGAACATGTGGCACAGTTCATTGTAAACTGTATTTTGTGCCAGAAATTCACGGCAGGGCACACCCTGCGAACTGTGAGAGGACTAATCCAACATTTGCACATAGATTATGTGGATATGTTGCAAACAGTAATTGCTATCGGTACATGATAGTTGTAGTTTGTCCCATTTCCAGATCGATTGAAGCAGGTTTGTGCACGCATCCTGATGCTGCATGCGCTGCAAAGTTTTTAGTGTGCAAGGTATTTCCAAGATAGGGGGTGTGCGAAGTTTTGTGATCCGATAACGGACCGCATTTTGTGAATGAACTCTTTGAAAGTATAGTCTGACTATTAGGCATCAAGCATAAGTTTGCTTCGGCCTATCACCTGCAAGCCAATGGGATATGTGAGGGATTAAATGGACTTCTGAAGGAAAGGATAGCAAAGCTTCAATTGACATTAAAGAAAGGAAGGCTACATTGCCTACCCTTTGCATTATATGCACAATGAAATCAACCTGATTCAGATCACCATAAAACGCCTGATGAGCTGGTGACTAGGCGCCGAATAAGAACTTCTCTCACCCCCCCAACAAGGGCAAATACAGACGCCTACAGTGTAGTGAGGGAATTAGCCGATGAAATGCACGATTATTTAAAAACGATGACTCAAAGTATTTCTTTTATTTCTCAACAGATCAAGCGTCAACAGGAGGGGTCAAATATAAATAAAGAAGACAATTTGCCCATCAATTTGGTAAGCGCATTAAAGACATTGCCGGTATATACAAGGGGCCAGGTGCTAGTAAGCAGGTTTGTGCATACCTGATGATCCCCTCGATTTGAAGGCCTACATGACGTGGAGGACATAAGCCCTACTGCAGTTAAACTAAAGGGAAGAAGGGTGTGGATCCACCTGCATGACATCAAACCCTATAAAAGTGAAGCAACATTGAGCTCTCATGCACCTGCCCACAGCGAAGCAAGTATGCCCAGCAAAGCAAGTACCCACAGTGAAGCAAGAGAAAAGCAAAAGAAAATGACCACAAGATCGATGGCCACAAAACATGGATAAAGAAAGCTGAAAATTTTTAGATTAGGATTGATTTATGGATTCATTCATTTGCAGGAATCTTTGAACACTTTCCCTAGACTAAGAGAGAGAAGACTATGAAATAATTGAAGAAGGAAAAGAATATTTAAGCTTTTATGCAGCCAATTGTTCATACATTTGTACTTGCTGTTTTTTCCTACATACTTCAGTCTTATCCGGCTTTAATACAAAGAACTACAAACATTGTGACATTTTTCCTGAGGTCCAAAGAATGGCTTAATCGTTTTAAGAATTGTTTTGGCAATCATTTGACAGTTCTTGTTATAAATGTATGACTTACAGTTAAAACGGTAAGAATTGATATATTAAAAATAAAGTGGTAACAATGGAAATGTTCCAAGAGGCAATAACTGTAGCTTCACGAAAAAGATGTACCAAACGAACAATAATTATTGGAGCTTTCTGTGGCATTTAAACATGTTATAAGCATTTAGGTGCCAAATAAAAACACATACCCCAGTAGTCCCATTATTTCTATTGTCCCTATTAAGAACCCATAAACCCTATTACTTTCTGATATTAAAAACCCTTTTCCCTGAGTAAAAAGAGATGCTGAGGAAGAAAATGAAAGTATCAACACATACTTAGATAAATCGGCTCATTTGGAAAATAACTTATGGTACCAGCACATGAAAGAGGTGGTAGGAAGAATGTTAGAATAAAGCTGCTATCTCTGTTCCTTAATACCGTATGCCATGAATGGGGAAAGAACATTTATTGCGAGAGAAATGTCCCCCCACAATGCAAAATGTCTCAGTCATTAAGCAGCTTGCACTATGAGAAATCAATTTGAAGGGAAATGGGCAAATTTAAGATGGCGATCAAGACAGACTTTTACATACGAAGATACATATGTAAAGACAAAAAAGATGGAGAGTGGATTAAGGTGGACAAACAAAAAACGTACATATCCATCCCAATTTGGAGAGAAGGTACAAGCTATTGACCTGAGGAAAATGTATTGCTCAGACATGACTGAAAAATTAGGAGAGCCAGGATGCTAGGAAAGAGCACAGCTGTTGGTGTATGAGCCTGTAGCAACCAGAATGGATGGGGAAATAGACTAATATCATGCCCTGCACACCTGCTGAAGAAAGACTCTGTCCACAGAGTGCAAAAGGTGAATGATGAATTCTTGGAATCGTGGGCTAAACATGCAACACTACTAACTTGGGTTGATAAAGAAGCAGGACTAGTGCATATACTACTATTAAAGAATGCAACAACATGCATTAACAATGATGGCAAGGTCTATGTTGGAAGAAACAACGGATGTGGAGAAACAATTTAAGTACCATAAATGAATTGAGGAACTGCAGTTCGGATGGACTGATATTGGGCCTGCGCATCCAGAGCCTATATGCAGTTGCCTTAAGATTGGGGAGGAGGGTGCTCCATTGTAAATGTACATGTCCCAGCACTAGTGATCCCCCAGAGTGACCTCCTCATTGAAGAGTTACCAAAAATGAAGGAATATAATAGAAAGAAGAGATCATTTCATCTTTGCCGACTGAAGAAAGAGAATTACTTCTCATCAAAATCAATAAGGGCTTACAAAGACATTCCTGATGTGCACAAACTATTCAGCAAGACTGCCATGATAATGACATCTATATTCACTGTTGCCGTAGATTTCACTGAATACAATTTCACCTAAGGAGAAATGACTGAATTTATTTGAGTGAAAATGGTAGGTAATATGGTATATGTATAGTCCATAATAGGTGGGGTGTGGGATAAGGGTATAGGGTGGGGAGGGGTAAGGGGGCTGCGAGGGTTCTCCCCCCACATTATAAAAAAAAAGTAGAAAATGTAAAAAGTGAATTTCATTTTTAGGTAAAATAATTTCGGTCACTTCTCCATTAGGTAAAATATTTTCGAAAAAATCACGTGTGTATACTATAGTCACACCAGGACTTGAAGCTGCAGTAAATGGCAATTGGTTACAAATCACAAGATGGGAGCTGCTGCAGATAATCAATGCAACAGTAAAAGAATTCAATGCAATAAAGGAAGAGTTGAGAGCCATCAGGCTGATGACTCTCCAGAACAGGTATGTTCTGGATCTGATGACAGCAATGGAAGGAGGCGTGTGCACCAAGGTCAGACTGTCCTGCTGCACATTTACACCTTCTCATGATGGAGAAAATGTGATACTGACAGTGTCTATAACGATGCTGATGACCCTGCACACAAAGATGGAAGATGAAGCTGACGAAACAGCAGGAGACAATTGGTTTTCATCTTTGTTTGGATGGATTCCATCTTGGTTGGCAAATGATTTTAGATTACTTGGAGCAATATTACTATTAGTAATGTTAAGATTCTGTCTCATAGGGATCATCTTGGGACAATGGCAGAAAATAGCCAAGAAAACTATTGGAATGAAGATAATGATTGACATTAACAGACATACTGGAGAACAGATGCAGAACGGAGAAAGTACTCGAGATAATATAAAGAACAGTTCTCTTGCATCTCCAGGAACAAAGTTCTATTATTCCCAGGATCGGAAAAATAAGTGGGACGAATGATATTTTGTGCACTGGCAGGAGATTGTCATCTGATGACCTGGAGTGTGGATGAACATATAAAGAATGCTGGCCACCTGAGGGATGAGGGAGTGAAAAAATATGGGTCCAAAAGAAAAGAAAATATGACAAGGTGATAGAAGAAGATGAAGCAGGAATTTCAGAAGAGGAGGCAAGGAGTCTGGTTGAGAATGCAACCAGAGGGGGGAATGCAGGGACGTCATTTCACCAAAATGCCAGGGGTAGCGGTAGTGACATCACACGACCCTTGACCCCCCGATGACATCACAGGAAATGATGTCATTTGACCCCACCCCAAAGTGATATCACGGGAATCGATGGAACATGACCGTTCACCCGTTGACAAAACAGGAAGTGGCATCACATAGCATTGTACACTGTGAAAAATATGGTTACAATATCACTATAATGTGATGTAAATTTCATACATGAATGGATCGCCATATGTTTCATTAAGATCAGTGTGTATAGGCCCATTTTACCAAATTACTGTGAATGCAAGCAGACGTTCATGACCAAATGATAATGATGTGCTGTTATATAGCACTTACGCTTAAGCGCTTTATATAGAAAAAATATACACACAATATCACCCAACCTGTGTTGGTACTCATTTATCACTCTCAGAAGGATGAAAGGCTGAGTTGAGGCATTTAAGAACAGACTAAATCAGTGACTCACCCCCTGAAGTGTGCCTGAAATAAACCTTTAATGAATCTAGCAATTATTGTATAGAATTCCAGAAAGACACATTATTTGGTATTCCTATTCTTTCTTATTTAGGGTCAGTGCTGAAAGTGTTTGACTTGTGTCAATCCTGTTCTTATTTTTCTTCTTTTTTAAGGGGCCTGAACATGAAAGCCAGCCAACTCCAGAAGTAAAGAGCCACATGGTGCGGACCAGAGCCCAGGAGCTTGCATTAAAAAAAAGCCTTTTTTGTTTTTTAGAGGTCGCAAGGGAGACCACAGAGGTTGCAAATTGCGATCTATGATGACCCCTAAATGACGTCCCTGGGGGAATGTAAAGGAGCAAGTGGACACCTTCTCCCTAGTCACCATCCCTTCACCCTTGTCCTATTAGAGTAGCAAATAAAGAGCCACAATTGGGAACTCATGCACAAGTTTATGCGACATGTCCATACCACGTAGATTGTATGAAAGACGATATGCTCTCAGACAACCATTCAGAAGATACCCTCACGTTGAAACAGTGGAGGAAACCTACCAAGAAGCATGTCCCTTGCTGAGTTGCCGAAATGCAGCCAGGAACAAAATGGTGTGCTGCATGGATGTACGTTAAAACAAAGTCTAATGACAGCAAAATAATGTCCTAAAGAAGACATATGGACCTATGCTGAAACGATATTAAAATACTTAAGAATGAAGCATGTGCTCCATGGTGCAGTACTTACAAACACAAAGAAGAATGAAGTGACTCACTGATCAATAACTGTAAATACGCAGAAACGCAAGGTAGAAAGAATACATTGAAGCTTGCTTATAAGATGTATATATTCAATGTTTAGGACGACCATTAAAAGAAGATGGATGACGGCTCATGTCAATCAACAAAGCTACTTCAAAACAGGAGCCCAGGATCTTAACGTGGAAAGATGATGAAGAAGATGTTTTCCTTGTGAAATATAGGAGTACATTGGCTTTGAACCAGGGATGCTATTTAGCGAGATGAATGAAAAGCACAAAGGGAGTCTAACGAGCAGACCATGTGCAAGGACATATTTCCCAAAGATTAGGAAAAACAAGAACATTTACCAATGCCAAATATTGGACAATTAAAAGGGCATAAAGTTAGTATGGAATAGAGTGAGTAAGTCTCTAAAGGCCAAGAGGAGCAACTGCACTCAGCATAATTGAATCAAATGGTGTTAAATGCACCGTCAATATGAACAATTTCACGGTCTTGTAACACGTGACGAAGAGCTCGCAAACAAGAGATATTCATTAAGTCTGAAGCTAAGATAATGATGTGCCTATATTCCCTTGAATGTCCAGAGACAGTGCAGACTGGCATGGTCCGGCTTGAAATAGGAGACACTGGCATAAGGCCTACCGATGAGAGAGGGTAGAACTAATTGGGAAAACAAGGGGAGAGCCGACATATCTCCAACCACCTGGGTTTCGTTTCTATGTGCGTGCTGCTGGATTTTGGGTTGCCAACCAATTAGAATAGCCTGACATGCACTTTTACATACAGTGTTGCAAAGTATTATTCTGCTGCCATATTCTCTTTTATGACGAATACTTTACACCACATGAATAGAAGTAGCACAGGGTGTGCCTCACAGATAAGAGTCCACCAATGAGGGACTAACATGCATATGTTCTATAGGTAGCCATGTTCCCATAATCCAATCCCACCCCCTCATTAGATTTGTGCAGTTTGCCACATAGCATGATGTCATGTATATCCGGAAAGACAGTGTGATCCTGCATGAATCGATTTGATGAGTGTTTATTTGCTTTGCTTTACTTCTTTGAGATTAAAGCAGTATTTTACCATCTCCTTTGAGTCTGTCCGCTTATTTGGTCTGAGATATTTTATTGGTAATTCCATCTAGCACACAGATGATTCAAGGTGCTAGCGCACATTAACCTCAAACTGTGTGCTGTGAAGATCCTGCCAGGGTTATTTCTAATCAGTTTACTGAGAGTTTATTGCTTAGATGTCGCTTTAAATGAGCTCCTGGTTTAGTAAACATGTCTTAACTAGAGTGCTTTCATCTACTTGATTAATAAATAATATGTATCCTTGCATGTGTTCCTTGCACTAAAATCGTGTTCAAAAAATCTTTGGCAAAGCCAATATTTTTTGCCTTGGTATGGGTATTAAATGTGTATTTGCTAGCATGTACATCATAACTGCAGGTATTGAATACATTTTCGAACTGTTGTCATCTCTTGGCCAGGTAGGACCATTATGGCAGTAAGTGGAAAATGAAAATACCATGCCTACACAGAAGTCAAAACTGTTGGCTTTGGCAATGCATGTTTATCTTGGATGCAAATTGTTCAACCAAGAAATTACTCCGTTGAGGTATCCAAACTCTTAGAGCTGAATTTTCATTATTCATTCAATTCGATATTTTGCTTTGTGATTTATCATTAACACGCATGTATGTTTAGAATTTAAACCAGAAGCAAGGGTTTCTATGTTGTAGTATTTAAGGAGAAATGAACAGCCAAATGTATTTTTGTGAAAACTCGAATAGTCGAAATATGGGGCAGTCCCCTTTCTACTGAACATTTTGCAAATACAAGATTATCTTGAAACTCACAAATTACTCGGTACCCGCCAGTCTGGCTTCAGACCCCAGCATGGAACAGAAACCGCACTTGTCGACCTCAAAAGCCAGATCGATGAGTTGAAAGACAAAGGAAAGATGGCCATCCTACTTCTACTCGACCTATCTGCGGCTTTTGATCTGGTGGATCACTCCATACTCTGTAACCACCTATCCTCAGCGGCCCATTTCTCCAGTTCTGCAGTTGCCTGGATCCAATCGTTCCTCGCTAACAGAACTATGCGCGTGTTCTCACCTTCAGCAGCCGCTGACCCCATCCCCATCACCTGCGGAGTCCCTCAAGGATCCTGCGTCTCACCCACTTTGTACAACATTTTTACAAAGCCACTATTTGACAAACTGAACCGTCTGGGTGTCACCTACACAAATTATGCGGATGACACCCACATACTCCTACCCCTCTCAGGAACCTATGATATAGACGTCGCGCGGATTAACGAAGTCTACATCATCATTCAGGCATGGATGGCCACACATGGCCTCTGCCTGAATGATAAGACAGAATTACTCCTAGTCGGATCATCTAACAACCTTCACAAACTAAGTCCTCACTACACAAATATCCTCATCGATGGGAATAGTATACCCATTGCCAAACATGTAAAAACTTTAGGTTTCTACCTCGATGCCCAGTCTAACCTAACTAAGCAGATTAATATGACCTCATCGGCCACAGCCTACACCGGCAAGCTGATCAGAGCCTGTAGACCTCTGCTTTCCCCCACCAGCTGCCTCACTCTGGCGAGAGCGCTCATACAATCTAAATTGGATTATTGCAACAGCCTTCATCTAGGAGCGAACAAAACCATCTTAAATAAACTTCAGATCATGCAAAACAACACGCTTAGAGCAGCTTTGAATATTCCCAAAAGAGAGCACATATCGAAACTAGAAAGCACTACAGGTGGCTTTCTATACATGACAAAATTTTCCTAAAAACTATCTGCCTCACTCACAAAGCGCTTAACTACCAAGCCCCCCCTATCTCACAGACAAGTTCACATGGAAGGTATCCAACAGAATCACTAGATCATCCAACATACCATGTTTGGCAGTGCCCAGATACAATCTAAAAAGAGCCGGAGGTTCTAGCTTCCCGGTATTAGCCACCCTAGGTGGCCTGCACAACTAGTATATGGGTCATCCATCCTATATTACTGCTATGACCCAATGCATAATATGTATAATGTTTAATATGTATATATGTACCATTGTAACTTTACCTTGAATGCTCAAACTGTATTCATGCACACAACTGTCTATACTATGCCATGTAACCATTACTATCCTCTAGCGCCCAATTACCTCCGGGTCAGGTGCGCGATATAAATAAAATAAACAAACAAACAAGGTGAGAACCAAAATGTGAGGTATACAAACAAGGAAATGTCGAAACATCCTAGGCCTGGTTTACAAAGGGCCCATAAATCAGGCCCCATAAATTTACCGGATGGGAATTTTGCTTCTTATGAGAATAATGCATTAATGACGACTAGAAAAGAAGCAATGAAGCCACAACATCGGTGAGTTTAGGACTGCAACTTTGACTCACAAACAATGTTCCTAGTACACTATGGCCCATATTCTGGTGGTGGTGGTATTTTTCGGAAGTGTCAAACACATAGATCATTCCGTTTTTCCATTTTAATGTGGTGTACATTCTGAATGCATCCCACTTTCTGAAGGCGAAGAGACCCTACATACACACTTTCTTTGTGGCATGGCAACGTCTTATCAATAGCCAGTTTCATGTTTGTTTGTTTGTTTGTTTATTTATTTATAATGCGCTCCAAACCCCGAGTTAGCAGGGCGCAGCAGACAAGAATGTGCAAGGCTTACAGGTTACAGATATGTCATAGAGAGACCACATACATATGCAAGTAGAGCTTATTTACAGTCAAAGGAAGGGTAAGTGTTGATTGTAAGAGTTCAAATTATGTACAGTTATATAGTGTGCAATTGAATACAGATTCCAGAAATAATTTACAGCTTGGATAGTGTTAAAATTACAGTTGAGGAAAAGTGATTGGGAGATAAGAAATGTTCACATTGTATACAACAGTGGTGCAAAATTAGGATAATTAATCAGTTAGGTAATGTCTACTCAGTGGGATACGCTAGAGGAGAGAGACTCCCTAACCAACAGTCAGGTTTACGTGGGTAATAAGTCGTTTTCTAAATAGCAGGTAAGGTTGGTCTAGTCTCATCTCATGAGGCAAGGCGTTCCAAAGTTTAGCAGATTTTAAAGGGAAACTGTTGCCACCAATCTTAGTGAGCCTAAATCTTGGTACCACCAGGCAATTGGTGTTTCCAGTTCTAGTAGACCTACTAGAGGTTCTATTTGTCGGTTTGTCTGTTAGGTAGCTGGGTGCGGTTCATAAATGGGAATGACCACATGCATCTTGATTCGATTCAGGCGCATTTGCAAGCATCTCCAATGTATGGACACATACGTAACCCCTTGGTCAATCCCCGTGACAGCCACTACACGCACTGCACCATGACCAGTTGATGTAATCTAGTCTCCCAAACGTCGGCAATAATTCTGGGACACCAATGAACGACATAAACATAGGACTAGTCTTCCTACCCATGATGCTACAAGTGGATTGCTCTCTATCTCACAAATCACATGCTATCAGAGGCTGCCTGTAGTAAATTCCAACAGCAACATGCCACAAAAGCAGGCAAGTTTTTTTGCGGAATATGCATGCCGAAAATGACAGCTATTTTTAGGCCCACATCAGAATAAGGGTGGCACATGGACATCAGGAAATTGCGCAGTGCATCAATGGCAATTACTACACTCCCTGCGCCATGAATCACAATCCGAAAAATAGAAGCATTGACTATGACACAAGATAGTATACCATTATTTATTTCTTTATTATTTCTTTATATTCGCGCCTTGTACATTCCTAATCCATGTGTTTGATTATGACACAAGATAGTATACCATTATTTATTCATTATTTCTTTATATTCGGGCCTTGTACATTCCTAATCCATGTGTACACAAAAGCCAAAACGGTTTGCATTGCCAATGCTTGCTTGACCATGTACTTGCAACTAGTGCCAGAAGGCATTCCCTGCAAGAATCCATACTTGCTGTTAAAAGTTATGACAAAAGACTGGCTCATTGTACAGCTCCATTCAGCTATTCGCTCCAGGTGGAAAGTTTGTGCATGCAAAACCTAATTCCACATCCCCTTCATTCACAATCCATTTATTTTTTATTTTTCAATGCGTTATACAGCGTTGCGTGCATATGAGATTCTTCAAGGCACAAAGAGAAAAATAAGGGAAATTGGAGGGATCAAAGGATAGGAATGGAAAGCGTGAACCTCTATAGTCGCTGCCCGAAAGAGGACAACATAGACGATGCAAAGCGTTTGGTAAGAGAGACTTCATTCGTATACATTGAGGATAGCATACAAATCAATCGAACAAATCAAATAATCGTAGTTTCAGAAAAATGTTTGAAAGATTTCTTTTCAAACCAACGTTCCATTTGCGATTCTGGTGCTGATCTGCTTTTTCGGCAATTACCTGATAAACTGACGGCGGTGTCCCGTCGAGCGCTGTGTTCCTCGATTTCATCGGAAATCGATTCTGTCGATCTGCTCGATTTGGAAGCAACACTACCTCCAAATGTGGATCTTCAGGAAGAAAAAAAGAGAAATGCATGCCCTGTGAGCTCGTTCATCATGTCACTGGAGTTGGGTTTGCAGTATTACGCAACTTTAGGCAAGTTTCATTAGGCAGACAACTTTACATCTTGACGCTCTGGGCAAAATATAAAAAGTGCTAAAATAATAACACTTAAGTAGTGTCCACAACATCTTCAATTCCATATTAGTAGCCAACATTGTATGAATATTAATATAGTAGACAGCCATTTTCTTATTCTAACTTCTTCTACCTGATGAACAGTTCTCAGGTTGTAGAACTTGCAGCTTTCCTGCAGCGGTGAGAGAACTGGCTAAAGAAACTCACCACGCTGATCTAGCGACTCCGTATCCAGCCTCAGCCTCCAGCGGAACCTTTCCCCATCAGGATTCCATTCTTCACTTTTGACCTCACCCAGTAGACTAGGGACTGGGTGGGCCTAGCCGAAAAACACCCACACAAACACTGATATATGAGGTCCTGCAACTCTAACTCTCTGCCCTGAACTCTCTAAAGTCTGCTCTTGATAGAGCATAAAGGAAATTCTACCTAACCCTCATTGACTCTCACTCCAACCATCCTTGCCGGCTACAGTACACCCTAAACTCACTCCTCACAAGTCTATGACTATCAACTCTCACAACTAATGACCTAGCTGAATATTTCGCCGCCAACATTTCCAAAATTAGAGACTCTCTCCTTCCTCACACTCTCTCCTACATTTTACACTCTGCCTCCATCTCCCACTTTATTCACACTAATACTGAAGAAGTGCTATCTCTACTGATGAAGCCTAACCCCTCTTGTGCTCCATCAGACCCTCTTGCTCCTCAGCTAGTCAAGACTATCGCCCCTTTAGTGGCCTCTCACCTGGCTGAACTCTTCAACCTATTCTTCGACTCTGCTTGCTTGCCCTCTGTTTTCAAAAAAGCCATGGTCATTCCTCTCCTAAAAAGGCAATGGGTAGACCAGAACCTACGTGCTAACTTTCACCCTGTGTCTCTCCTTCCGCACTACTCTAAAGTGCTCGAAAGGGTTGTGTTCAACTGTCTTACCAAGCTCATCCAAGACATCCACAACCTTCGAGACCCCTACAAGCAGGTTTCCGCTCCCATCACTCCACGGAAACTGCTCTCATCAATGTGTCCAACTTCATCGTCTCTGCTAAGCACTCCAACCTATCCTCTAACCTAATTCTTCTTGACCTGTCTGCTGCCTTTGACACTATCGATTACACTGATCTCCTTAATATTCTCTTTCTTCTTGGGATTAATGATCAATCCCTTGCCCGGATTGAACCCTACCTTGCATCTCACCAATTCTGTGTCGCTTGGAGCAACAACACCTCTCAACTCACTCCTCTAACTGTTGGTGTTCCATAAGGCACTGTCATGGGTCTACTCCTCTTTACACTCTACACCTCTGCTCTTTGAGCACTAATCTCCTCATATGGGTTCTCGTACCAACCCTTTGCAGACAACACCCATATCTTCTCTTTTCCTGAACTCTCCTCTGATGGTTATAACAAAATGTCCAACTGTCTCTCTGTCATTAAATACTGGATGGCTTTGCACTCTCTGATGTTAAATTCTACCAAAACAAAGGTGCTCTTCTTCCCTGCAAAAAAGCTCTCTCTCTTTTCTTCCTCTGTGTATCCAGTTGCCACCTGACACTCTCCCCTACTCTTCTTCAGCTAGAAACCTCGGCGTCTTCTATGTCCATACTGACACTTTCTCCACTTTCATCTCCAAAACTGGAATGGCAGCTCGCCTCAAACTTCTAAATATTAGGAAAATCAGGCACCTCCATTCTTTCAACACCACCAAGCATCTCTTAACCACTCTTGTCTTATCTAAACTGGACTACTATGCCAGGATCCTCTTTGGTCTCCCCAAATATGCTTTCGTTCCTCTCAACAAGATCATTAATTTCACTACCAGGACTCTCTTTGAACTCCTCACTTCACATCTACTTCCTCCTACCATCACCAGGCTGGTTGGTGACGATGAAAAATGGGGCCAGATTTAAATGACTTCTCCTGGTTCACAAATCTATCCATGGTAAGGCACCACTGTATCGTCCTCTATCCAACTCTACAAGCCTTTTTGAAATCTCTGCTCTGCCTCCTCGACTATCCTTGTGGCTCCTTACCCTTGCGGTGTGTCCTCTCATTTGCGCTCCTTCGCTTTTCTTGCTCCACTTGCATGGAATTCTCTTCCCCTGGACATCCAAGAAACAGTCCACACGGATTTGTTCAAAACCAAACTAAAAGCCTAACTCCTCGCCTCCGAGTTACTCTCTTAGCTAGCACGCAATTGAGAGGTAGGTTAACATTTTTCCCCCACCTCTAAACTGCCTCTGCCTCCACTCTAGCCCTTCACCCATCATGGTTACATCACGAGCACAGCTGGCTGTACCGCTTACCTGCACTTAAAAATGTCTATATATCCATTGTCCTTAATTTATGTATGTCTATTTATCCATCGTCCCCGGTGACTGTTCCATTTACTTCCCTGCACAATCTGGTCACAGAATTTCCCTCAAACTCACCTCATTGTAAGGAGCTCACTGCTTCTCGTTAAATCTGATTTCTTATCTATTGTATGTTCGTTTGTGATTAAAGAGCATTGTTCCCCCTGTATACAAATAAATAAATAAATAATATGTATAGACCTCCTGGATTAACTGTGTACAATAGGTTCTATGTTCAACCTCTTAGTGTAATTTAGACCATACAATTTAAATATGTTGTAACACCCTAAAAGGGCTAATTCTGAGTTTGGCAGTGTGGTAAAAATGTGTCCATGACGGAATTACCACCGCTTTCACAGCACCGCCAAATTACAATTTTTCCAGTAATGTTAAGCACTATGCTGGATGTTTTTCCTCCACATTACTGCCAAGAAATTAAGGATTTGTTGCAGACAGAATTAAAGATCACAGGACATGCTCCATGTCCTGAATGGGCTCCTATGGACTCCATTAATGGGGACTAACTCCACCGAACTGCTGCTCAGAATTTGACAGATTTACCACAACTACGAGTGGCACAATGTCAGAGTCGGTATTTCTGCCAGAAATACCACCAAAAAACATAACGAGGCCCAATGTGTCTCAACTGTTTTGCTCTGTGCGTGTATGTGTATGTTTTAGCAACAACTCAGCGCATCTGGTGGATATAGGACTTAAAACATGGCCAAAACTACAAAAGGAGAGTCAACGCCACCTGCAGGTTTCTTGATTCCCATGTGTGCCTGTGCATTGCTATACCAGGGGGTGAGGGATGCTCAATCTTTCCTCTGCGTGGCTTCTTCAAACTTTGGCATTCAAAGTACTAGACAAAGCAGGCCCCCAGGAAGACATGTAGGGAAGATGCATCATTACTTTAGACCCCATAACTCTTCTCAAAAGTGAACTGTAGCAGAGCTAAAAACCTATGCATCACTGATGATGAATGTGGTGCTTCCTGGGAAACTGCCAGCAGTGCAATTAATGAGGATTCGATGTAAATTATCTGGGAATACTTTCTTGAACTCTGCCTGGCTTGAGATCACACTGAAAATAAACTTGAATAAGTACTATTTAAAAAGTCTGTGTACTGCAAGGAATGCATGATTTTGAGACACTGCCAGCTGTGATACCAATACAAGTGCTAGAAAATCCTTGTAAGAGAATGTTAAGTATTTGGCTACTGTCTGGCCCTGTTATCAAGCTTTCGCTAAAGATACCAAGTAGGTCTCTAAAGCTAGATGTGCAAATGCAAACTATAAGAATACTATATATACTTTGTGGTTCTTCTGTATCCCTCCCTTTCTTCTAGAGCGGCCACTTTTAGACTGCGAGAGTGGCCATTATCGCGAAATATCACCTCAAGGCTATGGATTGTGCAAGGGTACTTATCCCACCCAAGTTGCAATGACTTCTCCCAAGGCCCATGCACCTAGTAGCACTGTATTTTAACGCAAATTAGAAGTGTTTCCACTGAGTCTTTTTTTTCTCTATATTTTTCATGTGCTTTTTCTTTTTAGATGCTGTGCTTTCTTTTTTGACAGTACATTTTCTGTAGTTGATCTTTTGTGGAACTTGCAATCTTGCAAATGTGTTGAAGGAAAACCACTTTCCATTGCTTTGAAAGACACTTTGGGGCCGATTCATGGAATTATTTGCCCCAAAAAACTGTGATTTGTGCGCCATTCTGCCCGCAAATCCCCATTTTTTAAACAGGGATTTGCGGGCAGAATGGCACACAAATACCCGTTTTTCGGCGCAAATAATTCCATGAATCAGCCCCTTTGTATGGAAGATATTGGCCATTGTTGTCTGCTACATTTCCGGATGTTTCTGTAATCAGAATTTTTAGAATGTTCAGAATGGCACCAGGTATTGTTCTTATTGGCAGATAGGCTCCGGTAATGCCCCCCCCCCCCTACAAGGGTTATCTTACTATTAGTATCCCAGCACGTTGTAAAGGCATACTAATAGTGTTTTGCTAATAGTGTTTTTTTAAGTTGAGAAACTACGTGTTTGCTGTTTCCCAATTTAAAACAAAAACTACAAAACAAGACGGCCGTCATTGATCAGGGAAAAGGGAACTACACATAGTGCCTTCTCCCTTTCCATGGCGGCCATTGCAGCGTCAGGGATGTGCTGAAACACTAGTGTTGCTGGTGGCAGCAAAGGACCAGGTAGCGCAGGGTAAGTGGTGCAGGGGTGGGAAGGACTGGAGTTGAGGAAAAGGGGGTGGGAGGAAGGGGACGCAGGGCCTGATTTCCAGCAAAGATGTTTTCCTCCAGCTCTGAAGAGGCTCGGAGTAGGGGTTTTACCGTGTGGTAAAGCCCCCATTCTGAGCCTCACACCCGCCAGGGTACTAATTGTTTTTACAATAGCCATGCTCGAAGAAATCGGATTTCATGAGCCAATCAGATACTATGCCCTCACCACTCTCATCATAGACACCTGGTGCATAACAGACAGCTGTACCATGCAGTACATGGACCTCCCCTGCATACAGCCATCTTTCACAAGCTTCTCACATGCTTCCAGATTCCCAATGCGGCCTGCATTCAAATACTGTTTTGCTGGATCAGCATTGCCACATTCCCAGCTGTTACAATCCACCTGATCTAAAAATTCGTTAACTAAAAAAAGCGTAACTAGCCAGATAATTAAATTCAGCCTCTCAATCAAATTCACACATCCTCATGACATCTTGAGCACTTCAACCTCCCAGGTATCACACAACAAAAGCAATACATGTGGCACTCTTTCACCTCCTCAAAACATTCCCCTTTATCAAACACCTCACCAGTCTACCACATGAAAGGCGAAATACATAGGCCTTTACATTTCACCCCATGCCATGGAACCTCCTCCCTGGGATGAAGGAAAGGAGAATCCTTATCGAAAAAGGTTTCTCGCCGCTGCTTGGACAATTACATTATGTCGACCAGTCGAGTCACAACAGAAGTGCCAGCTGAAAGTATGCACACTCCAAGTGGCGCTTTGCAGATTTACTGGAGGGAGTGTTGGCCAGCAAGACGCACATCACTGCCTTGGCCCTGGTTGAGTGCACTGTCACCCTCCCTGCAACGGCTGATTGGCCTTTTCATAATAAAAGTTTATGAAGTCAAAAATCTATAGGGCCAGGCCAAGATTGGCACGAGCCCTGTTCTGATCAGAGAAGGTGATCAGCAATTGATCTGAATGTCTGAAGAATTTGGAGCCATCAAGGTAAAACCTCAGAAACCTGTCGCTGAACTGGCAGAGTTCTGAAAGAACACCCGCAGAGAAATACTCCTTTTCATGTGAAAGCTTGATACAACTTTAGGGATGAATCAAGGGTTTGTCCTCAGTACCATCATGTCTTTGGAGAATTTCATGGAATGTCCCTGCATGGAAAGTGCCTGCAGCTCTGACATTTTTCACAAGGACATAATGACCAGGATGAAAATGCAGAGAGGGGAATTTTAGGCCTCTCTTGCTGTCACGCCCCCACCTTACTGCTGGTGTCGCTCCTTTCCATCTTGCCGGGTCTGTTGACGCTTGAAGGATTATTGTCCCCAAGGACCACTACGGCATGATCCACGCCTCTGGGGACCACAGCAGCATTCTCCGTTGTTTCAGTAGGCACTGGACCAGCGTCTGCCTTCCATGCATGCGCAATGCGCATGGCTCGGTCCGTTGCCCGTAGAATTACTTCTTTTGACATCGGGGTTCGGATCACATAAAAAGTGGTCTGCCCGCTACTTCTTGCATTGCAACCTTTTCTGGGATGACGCTAGTTCCTGCTTGCTGCCTGCCCAGTTTCCTTGCTCAGTGCTCCTTGTTTCTAATCCTTATTTTCCGATACACCTAGTCTCGTTGCTTGGCTTCCCCGTATATCCTTTCTAGACCTGGAACCTTCCATGCGTCAACTTGTTTCCTTCTTGATTCTGTATGCTCTCTCCCCCTTGAGGATGGGTTCTTTTCCTCACCTTGGGCTGTCCACGTCCAGTGCTTTCCACTGCCTGGCACCACAATAATCCATGGGTGGTCCTTCCCTGTTATGTTGGGAGAAGGCTTCCAGTTTCTGGCTGAGTTTCCATTCTCAGTCCAGGGACAGGGGGGTCGGCTTTCCTCACTGCACCTCTGCATACCGGATTGGATGCCAGGCTTTCACCTATCCTGGATTGGCAAAGGGACAGAGCAACATGTACGTGGGAATCCCAGGGGGCACAGTTAGTGTGGTGTGGGACCCTCCCCTGTGTGTTGCCCTTTTAACATGGACCATGACTGAGTTATGGCCCAAGCTAATAAAAGGAGCCCCTGCAGACACGCCCACCAGAACGGCTGCAGACTCCCAAGAGGAACGACTGAGTCAATGTCTCATTTATGTAGGCCTGCAGGCCTACACGTGGAGGTACAGGCCAGCATGCCGTGATGCCCTGGGATCCTCGTGCCAGGGCTGTGGCAGAGGTCTGCATGGTCATGGGCATTGCTGGCTGTGCCCCCACCCCCGATGGTGCTGATGTCATATAGCACCATGGGGCCTGCCAGATGTCCAGGACAGGCCCCAACCCTCACAGGCACTGGGCCTGTCGAGTGCCAGTGACCATAGTACTCCGGGGGTTAGCTGGATGTCAATAGCGAGCCACCCACAACAGTTACTGAGGAAAATACCAATCGAGTTATTTTAGTAAGTGTGTGACAGAACATGCATAATGGTTTTGATTTCTGGAAAAAACTGTCTGTACAGTGTCCTAAACAGTGTCCTAAACAGGAAATTGAAGCAGAGCTATTCTGCCAATGAGTGTCTGAGTGTTGAAATATGCAGTACCATTTCATTTCCTTCTTACATATGCCCGCTTTAATTGCATGAAAGGCCATTACAAGTGAGTTCCACTACCCCAGACGGGAGAAGCATTCCACCCAGATAGAGAGAACAGAATTTGTGATTTTCTTTTTGCTAGACTCTTTTTTTTCTGCACCAATTATGATGCCGCTCGCTCCCAAACGACCAGAGGACTGTGCAGAGGACCATGAAAGATTACCTCCTGACTCCCTATTGTGCACCCTGAAAGGTAAGATACTTTTTGAATGTCTAATGGGGTACTTGTGGGTAACTGTTCATCGGGTCTGCACTGCCAATTGTGGGATCAACCTTTTGATATCAGGTCAGTGTGTGTAACATTATTTATTTCCTATTTAATCATCCTCATCATTATTTTATGGATGCCTTTTTTCATCGCTTTACAATGTTCCCCGATAACCTCTTTCCAAGAAAGCTGAAGAAGACATCAAATCCGTTAATGCTTCTCTCCTACAACCGGATGTTAGCGTCCACACTAAGGGCTGTGTAACTCTCCCTGTTCGGAAACCTGGCAACGATACTTATCCCTTTTTGCAAGATTTATATGCAGTTAACGCTGCTGTTTCGGTGACTTTCCCTATAATTTCTAACCTGTGAAGGCATCATGGAGTAAGACACAGACAATAGACTTAACGTTCAAACAAAAGATATTTATTAACTTGAATGTCGGGATGGTTGAAGGCCTAACTTGCCCTATGCAAGGTGTGATTTCCCTACCTGAATAGAACTAAGGAAAGTCTGAGTCAAAGGGTTAAACTTAAAAGTCTGTCTATGTCCAAAACCTATCCTTGCCCTCACAACTAAAGCTAACAAGTGTGTAGGGATGTAAAAGTTAAAAGAAACAGTGTTCAACTCAACGTTCTGAGCTTCTTCCAGCTCACAGCTTTCTTTCAGCTCCCCTTCCCCAAGCATAGGAAAGTTCCACAAAAAAAGTCTCACAGTTTCCCTTTCTCCAGTTCAATGGGATATAGTTCAGAACCAATCCTTGGGGTTCCCTCTACCAGGTTTCAAGTAACACAATCCATAAAAAAGGGTCTTGAGACTCTGTTCCCAAGGCAACAAGTGTGGTCCTTCAGGTCTCAGGGTTCTCTTCCCCAAGACGTCAACTTCACATCTTGCACTTAATTCAGTCTTTCAAAAGGTCTTAATAAAATACTAGGTCAACCTGACCCTCGTACTGGTTTACTTTTCCAGTTTATTTGCAGCGGTTTCATTGGGCTGTTTCACAGCGTCCTTATCTTTCACCATTCAGGGTTCTCTGGCCTAGGCGCAGTTGTGATACTGCACGTTCCACCCATCACAGGTCAAGCAACCAGGATCCCTGGGCTCCTCAGCCAACACATGTTTATTGGCACTTGCTCCTGTGCACCAAGTCACCTTCACTTGATTCCTTCTATTGGCCTGTTGGCTTAGTGTGTAATCTTGCACTCATCAGGCTTCTCTTTTATAGCTTTGTGGCTCTGCCACCACGTGTTACACCACTCTTGCCAAACTGTGGCCTTTCCACACTGCATTCACTCATTAAAGTTCACAGTTTGGCTAACTTTAGTCTTTAAAGCACTTGACTTCAAGGTTTGGGTTAAATCATGACACAGTTTGCTAGCTGTGTGTCAGGTTGGAGAATTGGAGGAAGGTACTGTCCTAGCGCTGATCTACAAGGAATTCCAATAGAACTGCTTTGTTACTTGGAACATGCAGTCCTCTTTCTATTTCCATTAAGTAACTCAAACTTTCCTCCATAAACACTGCGCATGCGCGGAGCGCTGCGCGGTGTGCTAGCTGTGTGTCAGGTGTCCGGTTCCCGGTGAATGGCCTCCAACTACTGGTAGCAAGCCAGATTAATTGCATTTTATGACTATCATTGCTTGCATTTCTTAGAATTTACATGTTGAAAAATGCTCATGACTTTGTAACCGGCATACGTGGAGAACCTGGTGGGACCCTCTTCACTACGTGGCTAAGTACAGAGCCCAACTTTCTGGAGCAGTTGCGAATATTTTTCATTCATTACGGATTTTTGTATTAGTGGAAGTGTTTCCACATTGTCGTTTCCTTCCGCCTTGACTGTGGAGCGGAGTCTCCGTGAGCATCAGCGACTCAGCATCTGGCCATCAGCGTGAGATTACTGCATAATAAGTTTTCTCTTAGTGTGCACAAAGTCATTGATATTTTCGGAGAACTTGGTGAGATACTTACCAAGCACGTGACTGTGACTGCTGAGTGTAATCTCTTTGAGCAGTCGTGTGAAACTACATCTGTTTTCACCATCGTTGCAAGCCGAAGTTCTCTTGGTCCATCCTTTACTCGCGGCTGTGACTGTGGAGATCAGTCTATTTGAACGGCTGCGAGTGTACGTGTGTTTGTTGAAACACGGACTTGATCTGATGAATACTTCTACTGTTTTTCTTTTTTGTTGGCTTGCACTGCACTTGGTTAATCCCTGGTGCAAGTGAGAGGTGTTACATCAGGCTGAAGTGTCTCTGTTCTATTCTTTACTTGCAGCCGTGACTGCAGAGTTTGTCTCTTTGAATGGCCGCGAAGGGCTGTTTGTTTGTTGAATATAGGATTTGAACCAATTTGCATTGTTTTACCTTTTGGTATAATCACTGACTTGCACCATTATTACCAGCCTTTTGGTACAAGTGAGAGGTACTACACGTGTATCATACGTGTTTAGAAGTTTGGTTTTCACAGTGTCAAGCATTCACATCATGGCTAATATTCACTATTCATTGAAATCAGGGATTCCGACTGATTTGAAAATTTCAAGTGCTTCGCTTGTTTTAAAATCCTCACCAATCAGACCATCGCCTGTTAATCCCATGAAACGTAAAATGCATGAGCATATGCGCACAATACAAGAAAAAAAAAATGAGTGATATTCGGGATTTTTGTAAACCAGCAAATAACATGAACAATATTTTGCAGGCTGGGGCTTCCTTACAAAATAATTATAATGCATCACAAGCAACGTGTGTAGATTCTCTTAACACTTCTGTCACTGACACTCAAATGATGTCACTGGATGTTCATCGACTGCCAACTAGCAGCATGGCTCATTTAGTTGGAGTAAGAAGTGAATTGCCACAACCAAGGGAATTATCTTAATCGTTACCCTTGCCCAACCAACCAGCATCAGTGTCTACGCTGTCCATTATTGAGCTTTCATCTCCTACACTTGAAGCGCATATTGATGCCGAACAAGTAAATAATATTATCGGTAATATTTCCATCATTGCATCAACATCCTTTAGAGACTCTGAGATGAACAGTTTGTACCAGTCACCACGTCTTTTTGATAACTCCATTCAGACTGCAGTCACTTTCATCTAGCAGAACAAAGCAGAGATCAGTGAAGAGCAGAAACTGTGATGAGAGTTCCTCAAATA
Source organism: Ambystoma mexicanum (assembly GCF_040938575.1). Taxonomy (NCBI): domain Eukaryota; kingdom Metazoa; phylum Chordata; class Amphibia; order Caudata; family Ambystomatidae; genus Ambystoma; species Ambystoma mexicanum. The sequence goes on along the minus strand of NC_090922.1, from coordinate 1,208,770,201 downwards.
TAGAAACACCCATGCAATCACAAACTCCTTTACTGGGAATAACCTTAAAAGCCATGAATATGACCATTGTGACACTCACAAAGCCGTTTGAAACTTTGGACTTCGAGTTGACACAGCAAAATAGACGAGATAAAATCCTGATGTGGATGAGTGAGTTGATCAAAGAAAAGACCCCTCTGAGACAAAGTGGAGGAATTTCAACATTGACTAAACAGGAGCTTGCTCTTGCAGCAAAAGCGCATAGGAGTGTACCGAATAGCTCTTCAGTGAACTGTGTGTACGACAATAGGGTTTTACCTGAGTTTGGGTCCATCATTGATATACAGAGAGGTGCTAAAGACATGACTGGGAGGCATGAGTCTGGTGCAACAGTTGGCCTTCAGGGGCACAGTAATAAGATTAATCTGCCAATTGATCACAAACCTTTAAGTGGTCAACTAGAGGAAGATTCAACAAAAAAGAAGGCACCTGATTCTCTCCTAATCAGACAAAACCCACTGATAAAGAAGGTTCAGAGCCAATACATACATATAATTTGTTCAATGTCAAAATGGGTGGGAAAAAACATGATGTCCCTCTTGTACAACAAAAGAAAACTAAAAACCAAAAGGGGTTGCCACCAAGAGCTCGAACTAGTATAAAACAATTTGTCAAGAGACTAGTACCCAAACACAAATCTGTCCATGCAACTTGTGCGGTAACAACCAAGAATAAAACAGTAAGCACAAAGGAGAGAGATAATCCTATACAAAGTACTACTCAAGTTAAGGATAACTCCCCCTTAAATTATCTGGTTATAGCTATTACAGCCTCACGAGACAGAGTGGCAACAGAATCTGACAAAGCAACCACAATTTCCATAGACAGTGAACCCCAAATGGAAATAGTCCATCAGACTGCTCCCCTAATAAATAAATATGATGAGGAACGTGATGTGATTATGCCTGATATACGTGTCCAAATTGAGAAATCTATTGCTCATTATGTAAAATTACAGCAAACGTTTGCATGTTCAAATGCTACGTTGCACCATATGACTAAAATTGACTAACTCAGTTCTTGGTGGCAGTCAGTACAAGACTTTATTACCTAGTCAAAAGCTAGATCGTGACGCACAAATCTTGTTAGGAAGTACTATTGCCACAGTAAATGGTACTTCGAATCAAGAAGCTAAATCGCAGAACTTGACAGCCATGAAAACTAAAACCACAGGTGACATATCCACCTTAAAGTGTGTAGAGAGTCCAAAAGCACCCATGGGGATGCCATTAGTAAAAAGAGGAACATAGGGTGTAAACATTGGTCTTAGTTATGAGGACCAGCGGGCATTGCTCACAGGAAGGTGCAAGACAGTAAATACTCACACAACAGCTGTTGATATTGCATCAGCACACATACCTAGTGAGGTTGTGGAAAAGGCTGTTGGGGATCACATGAGAGGCCACATTGCTAAGGCAGTAGAGAACTACATGACCTAGCATATGGCTGACAAGCAACTACTTGTAGAGGGAAAAAAGTCTAGCTTCAATACTGGGGCCAAACAAGTACAATTTGAGTCTGAATTCAGACCCTCTAACATCTGTCATGAGACGGATTTAAAAAATAAAACAAATATAAGTAGCTGTGAGACGCGGCCTAAAGTGACCAACACAATAAAAGAAAAATGGGACAACTACCATTGCCTCATTCTCAAATGTCGACCCACACCATTCACAACATATGTTTTAAATAGGACAAGTATTTTGGCCATCTGTGAAGAAGTAGTTAGTCTGCAAGATATTACCTCACTAGATATTGAACAGGTGGAATTTCTCAACGATAATAATTTGTCAATTGTCAGGCTGTGGATACAGTCAAATGTGGTCAGAAATGCCTTGTGGCAGGCATGCATGGAAATTATTGCCCTAGGGTTTGTTCTGGCCCAAGATCCTGGGCCTCATTCCGAGTTGGGCGCAAAGGGATTACCAGCACCAGTAAGGACACCGGTGCCGGTAAACCCTTTGCGCCCAATTCAGAGGTCCCTTAGCGGGTCCCTCCTTTAACGCCTGGTCTGACCAGGCGTTGTGGATGGGACCAGTTAAGGGACTTTGGAGCCAATAACGGTACTGCAATTTGCTGTACCGTTATTTGCTCCTTCCCCATTCCCATTGAGCCCTATGGGGGCTGAAATGGGAATGTGGATTGGTTTTGTCAATGGGGATGTAACGGTCCATCCAAGCTCGGAATGGACCGGTAAATCGCCATTGCACCAACCTGGAGGCTGTACCGGTATGGGAGGCAGCCATGGAGCTAATTGCTCCATGGCTACCACCATACTCGGAATGAGGCCCCCTGTCTTTATTGACGATACTGGTGAACAAAAATTGGTAAGTAAGTTGGTTCCCTTCTCTCAGGACAGACAAAAAACTGTCTTAGAATATGGGGGAGCAAAGAACTCAGAAAAATCAACAAAATATGAGACACAGAGGAAACCCAACGAGGCAAATTTATAACCAAGTGTAGGAATTGAAAAATGTATAATATCACTAATAAGTTGCCATAAAAATCATAAGGATTGGCATATATCAGCATGGGCAGCCCCTAACCTGTATTTATTCATGGCCAAGGTAACATATCCTGGAGGAGCAATAGCTATTATTAACATGTCTCGAAATCCCAAGGGCATAACAGATGATTACTTTTTTTCTGATCTGGAACAATTGATGAACATCATACTAATGACTCCTGAAATTACCAACACCATTTTGACGGGTGATTTAAATATGCAACTGCTACCTCCTAACAATGCAAAGATTAATGTGTCTTGTCAGCGTTGGCTCTCCTTGATGAGAGAAAGAAATCTTAACATGTGTAATGGATCATTGATGGGGACATACCTGCCACTTACACCTGTAAGAGAGGTCAGAGCGGATTATGTACAGTAGTGGTTCAGACCACTACTGTACATTTTTTATGCACAAATGATACAAATCAACAATGTATTTATGTATTTATTTTATTTATTGATTATTTACAAGGCGCTTTGTACAACAGAATTGTGTTTCAAAGCGTCATAAGGCTAAATGGGAAGGGAACAGGGGAAATAAAACAGTGGCAATTCATGTATATAGATACATAGTCACATGAACACTGAGGCATCCTTCCAAATATACCTTACCCAGTCACAAATACACTAACACATCACCATAGTCACACAAACCAAACAAACACACACACACACACACACACCACACACACTTCACATTTCCTGAAAACACAAATGTTCTAGTAAAATTGCATTTAGGTTGTTTGCTATAGTAAAATTGCATTTAGGGTGCCTGTTCTAGCAAAATTGCATTTAGGTTGCCTGTTCTAGCAAAATTGCATTTACGGTGCCTGTTCTAGTAAATTTGCATTTAGGGTGCCTCTTCTAGTAAAACTGCATCTAGGCTGCCTGTTCTAGTAAAACTGCATCTAGGTTGCCTGTTCTAGTAAAACTGCATCTAGGTTGCCTGTACCTGCCCAACAGTTATCAGACAGAGCTCACATATCCTCCCCCGCACTATCAAAGTTGCATTTAGGTGGCCAGCACCCCAAGCTAACCACACTAGCCTATTATGTATCTACCACTATTCTACACAGTTCTACTTAGAACCATCCTCTATTTGACCACCATTCACATCTCAAATTTATCCCAGCCACAGACCCAGCTACCTCACGGAAGTGTACCCCAGGAGCAAACCATCATGGCCACTAATCCTTGCAGCCTCCAACAGCGTAACCTCAGACTACGCGCCAGACTTCCAAGAATGTATGACCCGCTATCTAAGGCCCAACCCGCTTCTAATCACAATAGGCACACCCTGCATACCACCAACACCCCACCACACAGAGATAACATTGGCCAACAAAGACTACAACTCAATAGTCGAATCTTTAGATCGACCTCCCCTCCAAAATGCCAACACAAAATCCAGCCGTCCTTTGCCCCAAATACCCCACCTGGAATAAAAGGTGCCCTAATAAATGCCCGTTCCATGGTAGCCCATGCCACTGAAATAGCGGACATAATCCAAAATGAGAACTTAGATCTCCTGGCCATCACGGAATCCTGGTTTCACCCCGCAGCAGGTCCAGCCATCATGCTAGCCATCCCAGATAATTACACTCTTATACGCATGGATCGCACCTCGTCTAGAGGTGGCGGCCTTGCTATAATTGTCAAAAATCCCCTAGTCCAAAGACTCTGCTCACCCCATAATACAAACTCCTGTGAATCCCTCACAGCTAAACTTAGCATTGCCAACAACCAAACTATCACCATCCACCTGATATACTGTTCACCAGGCCCCCTAGGTTCCTTTGAGGAAGACCTCATGAACCTATTATCTGACAATCTAAAAAGTTCTACCCAATGTCTCATCCTAGGTGACTTCAACCTTGGATTTAATGACCCACATGACTCCAATGCCTTACAAATCAACAGCACCCTTGAGGAACTAGGATTTACCCAAAAGATTACAGATCCCACACATATCAAAGGAAGGACCTACGATTGGATTGCTGAACATAACTGCCCAACCACCATCACTTCTATAATGCCTCAGGTATGGTCCGACCACCACATGGTATCCTTCACCCTAGAAGCCACCACACCCATGAACAACAGCATCCTAGCTCCCACTGCACCTACCAGAAATAAAAAAAACATTACCCCTGAAAACCTTATCCCCCTCATACTCCCCACCTTAATTTCCATCTCAGATCAGTCTGACCCAGCCATCATGGTAGAAAAGTACAATGAAGTGATCCTTGCCTCTCTAGACGCTATTGCACCTCTGAAAATCAGGAAGAGCAAACCCCGCAAACACCTAAATACATGGTTCACACCCCTACTGAAAGACATCAGACAAAAGAAACGTCTAAGTGAAAAAACTTGGAGATCAGAGCCCTCAGACATCAATAAAAATAACCTGAAGAAATTAGCCACCCTCTACAAAAAAGAAATTATCCTTGCAAAACAAACATCCTACAACACCCGTATCACTCAAGCCAAATCCAACACCAAAGAACTGTTCGCCATCCTAAAAGAAGTAGAATCCCCTATCCAAGCTCCCGACTCTTGCCTCAAGGATAAAGACTGGTGCACAGGCATACAAAATGCCCTTGCCAATAAAATAACAATGCTTCAGGCGAAGATCCACAACAAAAAAGCTTCCATAACTATCCCAAATACTGTCAACAGAGGCACCCCCTCCAAGGCTACCACGAACTCATTACCAACTCTGAAATCCACTCCTTCTCCACCCACCCTTGCCACCCCACCTTCTACTTTTGCAAAGTTTCCACTAAAGAAGTCGAGAAAGTCATCCTCACTCTCAAACCTTCCAATTGCCAGGGCAACCCATGTCCAGCCCAAATCATAAAAGACGCTGCCCGTGAACTCTCACCCTTCATCACTAAACTCATAAATGCCTCCATCACTTCAGGCACCATACCCAGCAACCTGAAACACTCCTGGGTCCTTCCCCTCCTCAAAAAGCAAACCCTGGACCCCTCCATCCCAACCAATTACCGCCCCATAACCACTGTGCCGTTCCTACTGAAAATCCTGGACAAAGTAGCTTACCTACAAATCCAGCACCACCTGGAACTAAACCACCTCCTAGGAGTTCGACAGTCCGGCTTCAGACCACATCATGGTACTGAGACTGCACTCCTAGACCTTAAGGCACAAATAGACACACTAAGCGATAAAGGCACGACCTCACTCCTACTACTACTCGACCTCTCTGCTGCATTCGACCTGGTAGACCATGCAATACTTTGCAATCATCTGGTCACGGCAGCCCGCTTCTCCCATGAAGCAGTCGCATGGATCCAGTCCTTCTTAGATAACAGGACAATGCAAGTTTTCTCTCCTCTATTAGCCGCAGACCCCGCACCCATATCATGCGGCGTACCCCAAGGATCATGTGTATCTCCTACCCTTTACAATATTTTCACAAAGCCCCTTTTCGATGATCTAGACGGTCTAGGTATCACCTACACTAACTACACAGATGATACACAGATCCTCATCCGTTTGACGGGAGATTATGACAAGGATTTGGCCTTTGTGAATAGAGTCTACCTCATCATCCAGGCATGGATGGCATCCCACAGTCTATGCCTGAATGATGACAAAACTCAACTCGTCATTCTAGGCACTTCCTCCAACATCAAAAAACTAGGTCCCAACTATGACTCCTTCATAATTGACAATAACATCATTACTGTGGCCAAAGTAGTTAAAACCCTTGGCTTCTACATAGACTCCACGCTTACCTTTGGTAAACAAGTGAATGTCATGGCCTCAGCCACTTCCTACACCTGCAAGTTAATTAGAGCAGCCAAGCCCTTCCTCTCACCTAATAATTGTGTCATTCTAGCAAGGGCACTAATCCTATCGAAACTAGATTACTGCAACGCCCCCTACATAGGCAGTAACAAATACATCACCGCCAAAATACAGACACTTCAAAATAATGCCCTGAGAGCTGCCCTAAACTTCCCTAAAAATGCCCACATATCAGACCTCAGGAGATCTACCAACTGGCTCACCACTAATGACAAAATCCTCCCCAAAACAGCATTCCTTACACACAAATGTCTTAACCACGTAGCCCCGCAATACCTTCTAGACAGATTCACCAGACAAACAGCCTCTCGTCCCCTAAGAAAAGCTAACTCCAACCTTTTGTTAGCACCCAGATTCAAACTCACTAAATCTGGCGGGAGTAGCTTCGCTGCTAAAGCAGCACAATATTGGAACTCCCTTCCCCCTGCTCTAAGGGAAGACCTCCCCTACCGGCAATCCAGATCCAATCTGATCCAATTGCTAAAGGATCATGATGCCTAACCTCACCCTTTTAACATCTAGGATCTCATGTATATTTTGTATATTTGTTCCACCTTATTTATGTCATACCTGCATTCTTGTAAACTTACTGTATATACATCTGGGATTCCTTGATAATACCTGCATTCTTGTAAACTTACTGTATATACATCTGTGATTCTTTGACAATACATATTTACAGCATTGTAACCGTAGCTGTACCCCCATGTTTAATCTGTAACCTGTAAACTAAGTTGAACAACCCTCTTTCTGCTTTCGCACCCAAATACCCCTGGGTCTGGTGCGCAATATAGATATATAAACAAACAAACAAATAATAGAGGTCGCTCTGACTCCTTCTACTATATCACCAGAAGCAAGGTGCGCCCCCCTGGCATTCCTTGGGCTTGCACAAACTCACCATGCAGTCTCTGTGCCGGGAAGCCCATCTTGGAAGCACAATAAAAGTTCCCTATGCGTGTTTCACTCTGCATTATCCAAGTCCTAAACATATTTATCAACAAGATCAGGACTACATTTCTTGTCCTGTCTGGCAGAGGCTGACTAGCAAATCAAGATGGCCTATCCAAGGGCAATGGAAGGGGGCGAGTGACAAAGAATTGGTGACTGAGCAATATTGGCAAGTAAATTGTTAGGATGTGTTTGAAGGGGCATCAAGTATGTGGCGCAAAGGAAGCATGCCAGAGGGTGCTGGGTAAGGAAAATACGGTCAATGAGGCAGAGGTCCAAATCTGAAAAGGTAGATAAGCAGAATGAGTGACTGTTGCTGAGATGTGTGCCTACCCTGCATGGCGCAGCACCAGATTATGGAACTGGCTCAACCTCTTTCTTATTTTTGATGTAATTATGCATATTTGCTTTACGTACATATGTTTCACTTAAGACTTCTCTTTTATTTGGTAAGGTCACTTTGTCATGTGGCATAATGCTTTGAGAGACAGATTTATTGAACGGTGTACTGGTTTAGCCCTTGCATAATAGGTCTGCAGAAAGCATTTTGTTAGTTCTAATAATGACGATGGAAAAGGAGAAGGTGAGGTTTCCTCTGCTATCTACATTTAAAACTGTGGAAGCAAGAATCTATTACTAAAATCCCTGCTTTACACTCTTCACACATTACGTGACCCTGAGCAAATCATTTTTCATCAATGTGCCTTGTTTTCCTTCACTGTCTGCAGGGAACATATCACTCATATGGGTTTATAAACTACACTGTTAGCATTTAAATGAAAATTAAGCATTCATATAATGCGTACTGGTGGAGAGGTAGTATGCCAAGTTAGGTTGTTATGTTGTGGTGGCGGGTGAAGACAGGGGGCCAAGTATGCTTTTGTGTTGTGCAGTGGGGAAGCAGGAAGCAAAGAATGGGTCTTTTGCAATAGCAATGCATGTTTGGCTCCTGGGGCGAAGCCAGACCACCTTACGCAGCTCTACCAGTGAATTCTGTCGTTTATCCACCTCTTTAGATTGGTCTAAAATTAAAGATGGGAAGAGATGTACCCTGCTGTCAAATTGCAAACTGGGACACGAGAAAACCTGGGCGCAAATCCCAGCTTTCCCATTTCAGAAAATGATATTACCTTGTTAAAATCAGTTTACTATGTATGGTATTTGGGGGAGGTTCCCTCAAGCCTGGGGCTCCAAGAAACCACAAACATAAGGGAAAGAGAGGGGAGAGGTAGATATTGAGTTTAGTTATTCTGAAAGTTGGGGCAGCTGTATTGTGGGCTTGGGCCACTGCACCATGGGCCAGAAAATGACACTTGCCCCCAGGCCAAAAACTGTGATTCCTCTCCTGGCTTCATTCCATGACTTCCAGAACGCCCTATCTTCTGCACAAGAGCTTTCCCCTTGCCGCCCCTCAACTACTCCATGTGGAGCTCCACTGGCACTTGCACAACGTAAATGACCCAGAGTCACGACCTCTCCCCGCAATGTACAGTGCTATACAGATTATTGAAGGTAATCTACCACTATTATAGAAAAATCAAATAACTAAAAATAGGTTGACAATGTCAAAGTGGGCCGTTCAGTAACTGCTAAAAATGTTCCAGGATCAAATGCCTCTGTGGTTAATTATAGTGCATACATTCATAATTGTTTATTTGTAGCTATCGTTCCCTCCCATACCTTTACATTTTGTTTTGTTGTGTTGTTTTTTTTAAATGTTAATGAAAACTGTGTGTCTGCCTTCAATCGTGATTTGGCATGCCTCCCACCAGCTCCACCAGTTCCTATTGATTTTAACATCCTTTGGCACGAATGGCATGGTGGTATAGTTTTAGTTTTGGCTATTGAGCAGAAATGATTGCATTGAGTACAGCTAGGAGGGTGACGACATATGAAGAGGGATACACAGCCTGTGGGTGTTGTTTGGTTATTTAGCCATGTTTATCCCTATGGCCATTCCTACCCACTGCCTGGCCGTCCCCATCCAAAACACATCCTCTTGAGTTCTCCTTCAGCCTACTCTGTCAAGCAGTAGCATCAAACTTTGGCCTGCCAGTGATATTTGTAAGCAGTCTACTGAGAGTTAATGGCTAGGTTGCACTACTGGTGTAATAATAATGTCTTAACCAAGTGTGCCTTCTGCTATGTGATTTATATCTGTTCCTTGCACAGATATGCTGTTCAAAACAAGTATTGCCAAAGTCAACCATTTTGGCTGGTGTGTTGGATAGACATTTTACAGGCACTGCTATCATATGACCAGCTAATTACACCATTTTCCATCATATGAACTGGTAGTACCATTATGACAGGGCCTGGCAAATTCTTATGCCATGCCTACACAAAAGCCAAACGCGTTGGCTTTGCAAACGCTTGGTATGTTTGTTTTTATGTCTTGCACGATAAATATCATCAACCTAATTTAAAACACAATTTAGCACAAACCTCTGAACCTGCATGGAAAATGCACATAACTAAACGTGACGTGGGTGATGCCAGAGTAACCCCTTACATGATTACCACTTTTGTTTCCAACATACCTTGTAAAGGGCCCCATAAAACTAGCTGTGACTCCAGTCTGCAAGGAGATAGATGATAGGAGATCGACTGAGGCCATTCCAGAAGCATCCTGGGAAGCAAATATTTTACTTTGCTTGGTTTGAGCAGCACCTGGCTCCAGCTGAAACAGTGGGTGAGGTGTAACATCGAATCCTTGGTCATCGTAAACCTGAAAGTACACAGGCAATACAGTAAAGTAGCAGATCGCCGTGAATTTAAAGCCCACTACTTTTGCAGTACATTTAATAGTTACTCCCATGGATTGTCAAACAGAGCTCTACTTCTGTGCCAACTGCTGTAAAAACATTATCCATTTAATGAAATAAAGCTTGAAGAGTATTTATGAAATATATTATAAATACAAACTTCTCATTGACAGCAAACATAACAGCAGATGCTTGAAGATATCGCCTCTTGCTCTCACCATTTCTCCCATCATTCTTGCAGGAATGGTTCAGAGGGCCCGGGTGTCAAAGAGCGCCTCTCACTGTCCAACAGGGTCGGTCTGGGGCATAAAATCAGCTCGGGCACCAACGGAAAAAGTGACCCACAGTGGCAAATAGAGTGTATAAGTACAGAGCTAAGGGGTCCTCTTTTTTAGGGGGCTATGTAGAAAAGGACCCTAATACAACAGTATATAGCAAAGGTTCCACAAAATAGCTACCCTCCTTCACAAACACCACTATAGTGAGATGTTCTCATTATTTTTAAAGTAAACTCATCACATTCACTATTTTTCTTTCAGATCGGATTAAATGCCACTCAATGGCTACTTTTGGTCGTTGGTATGAAAACATTTGAATCCTCACACACCTACAAAGAAATTGAAGGTTAGTGAAGTTTTCCACCGCACTGAGAATAGAGAGTATATGCTCGTTCTTTATATTGTTACAAACACATTTTTTATTTTTAACTTTTAGAGCTTGGCCATCAGATGACCTCTATACATTGTGCTGATTTTTGGCTAGCCTGTGCCATAACACAGTGTCCTGAAGACCGGCTCAACAGATTACGGAAATTAGATTCAATCAATTACGTTTTTTAGTTTTGAGATCCAGAAACACAACTATGTGTCGACCAACTTAAGGAAAAATAACATAGAGGGGTTTTTCTTCATCAAATGTATCCCTCACGTCCTTACTAACCTCACACATTGGTTAAGATGATTAAATCTAATTTAGATATATCCTTATTTTATCATCTTTTAACCAATTGATGCTCGTTGAAAATGTCAAATCATGCATTGTTTTTTGAAGATATTTTATTTTTTGTTTGTATATATTTGGTGTATAAAGATTCAAATATGTACATTTTGAAAAATGTTCTGTCTAAATGAAATATGACAGCTCTTGATCGGTGTTAAGTGTGGACTCTCACACCTGGTGTTTGTGAAGGAGGGTAGCTGTATTGTGGCACCTTTGCTATATACCACAGTGGCATATGACAATTGGTTCCTTTTAGGACTGACTGCCAGGGACATCATTTCACCAAAATGCCTGGGGTCGCGGAAGTGACATCACACAGCCCTTGACCTCTGATGACATCACAGGAAGTGATGTCATTTGCCACCACTCCAAAGTGACAACACAGGAAGTGATGAATCACGACCTTTCACCCCTTGACAAAACAGGAAGTGGCATCACATAGCATTGTTCCCAAGTATTGTGAGAAACCTGAAGGTGTCTCACTGACTAGTCCCCGGGGATCTGTCATCCAGTTGGCCAGGACACGGCCATCGCTATTGGATCCAGTTCCTGGGAGAGGACCAGTGAGGGAGGACCACCTGGATGGGGGGTCCTTGGGGAGTGGAAGTGGGACACCGATGGATGAGATGCGAGATCCACCTTCTTGTACCTTCTCCCATCCTAGCCCATAGGATGCTCAAACACTCTACCCCCCTTTCTGACACGAACATGTTGGCACACCACAATAGATGATGGACAAACATCAGAGCCGTTTACCTGCTATGTCTCAAAGCCAGGGGCAGGTAAAGTCAAGCAATTGACCAGAATCACATACAGCAGACATCCCTTTCCCTTACCCACGGGGATAAAAGGTGGAGCACAAGAGCATAATACGAGCAAGGCAGACCGCACAACAAGAGAGCTAACTCAGCACTGCAGTTCAAGAGGAGGAAAAAGACGGTGCAAACGTAGAGGGTGACAAGGAGAGAAGTGACCTTGCCCTTTCCGAGCCAGGCCTGTGAAACCTCCACAGAAGTAACTGTAAGACCGCGAACAATAACCAGCGTGTGTTGCAGCAGATGTCACGGTACACAAGGCCCTCCTCTGCTGATAACCAAGCTGAGGGGAGACGCTTGCCACAGTGGTACCAGCCTTGACTCCAGAGACAAGAAAAATCCAAGCAGTTCATCACAGCTGGTGAGTCGAGGGGAGAGTGATAAGAAACCAACCTGTAGCAAAACGGCTAATTGAAGAAAGTATAAAGAACTATTTGTTTTATACAAGAGGGGGAAACCAGCTACAGAGGAATCAGATACCACGTGGGTGTTCACTTGGAAATCACTGGGCAATTATCCTATGGTTGAAACTACCGTTACCAGAAGGCCTTGGGAACGGTTCGGGAAGAGGGTCAAAGTGGTGATACGGGGGTCTAGTAAAATCCTCTGTACAGTCGAAGTCTTTGACCGATAAATGAAGTTAAAGCTAAGGGAAGTGAATCCTGTATGGTAAGAACTGTTTAAGGAAATGTGTAAATTGAAAAGTTGGCAAGAGTGAACCTGATGGAGGGATGCCGATGAACAGGGGGCAAAGTCTGAAGTCCCAATGTATAGTGTGTTGACAAGAGTGAACCCGCCAGAGGGTTGTCCACAGTGAACTCTTTAAAGATATTAAGATTCGTGAATGCCACAGAGAAGAGATTGTGCTGAAAGCCGTAGTGAACCCGACGGATGGGAGGCGGACATTCGAGAGGGGCCGGAGCCCGGAAGAGGGGGATGCAGAGGTGAAAAGACATCACCCAACGTGCAAGCAGACAGGAACTTTTGTTTATTATTTTGGAACACATCACATCATGTGAGGCAAGAGACTTTTTGTAGAAAAGAGACTTAACCACCAAAGGCTCTGATAGTTGAAAGCAGAACTGTTAGCTCATGCTGGGAAAGCACAAGCGTGTGCTGTGCTCCATAGTCCTACCTTGACCCGTGCTCAAAACATGGGGAAGGGGGAACCCAACTACTGCATCCTGACTTATTATTTGCGAACACTTCTTTCATTCATGTGAACCCTATCCCACACTCTGTTTGTATTTAGTGGCAATAGGTTTTTCTTAGTATAGGCCATTTTATTTGACAAGACGTCACTAGGACTGCCTCATTATTATTTGATGGTCCTAGTTTGCTCCCATCTTAGATTTAGGTTTAGATTGGGTGTTTTCCAACCCGCATATACAGATTAATAAACACCCTTGAACTGTGATCACTTGTATGTGACTTTACTGTTACCACCATGATTTCCTTACAGTACACTACGAAATATATGGTTACGATATCACTCTAATGTCTTATACATTTCATACAAGGATGGATCACCATATGTATAGTTAATATCAGTGTGTATGGGCCCATATTACTAAATTACTGTGAATGCAAGCAGACGTCCGAGGCCAAATGATAATTATGTGTTATTATATAGCACTTAGCTTAAGCACTTTATATAGAACAAATATACATACAACATCACCCAACCTGTGTTTGTACTCATTTATCAACCTCAGAAGTATGAATGGGTAAGTCGGCCTTGCAGGGATTCGAACCTGCAAGCTGCAGATCACACACACATTGCAGCAGCGAACGCTCAACCCACTGAACTATCTTACCAGCTCTCGCAATTTTACCGGCTATAGTAAAATTAAGTAAAATTAGCAATTGCATGTCTGAATGGTCTCAAAGTCAGAAAGCAAATAACACTCTGTAGTGGATAACATTAAACTGGTAACTGAGATTTAACAGCAGGCCAGTGCATCTGCAGGTCTGGTGCAAGGTTTGCCACATGTCAATCCTACGCGGATCTACTTTTCAGCTTCAGAGGATCGCAAAATACATACCATTGGGAGGGGTCAGAACTGCGTAAGAATTTAGAGTAGCGAAGGGAAAGCAGCACACTCACCCAGCATCCCGTACTCCTAGCACTCGTTACCTCATACATGCAAACAAACATTCTAGACAGCATTCCATGAATATAGGAAATATAGACACATTACAGCAAAGCATTAATTGTGGACAATGAAATCAAAGGCCACTTTATGTGCTATGGTCTGTTACGAGGGAGAGGGAGGACCGCAAAGGGTTAAGTTATGTGTGAGGCGGGAGGAGGAAGAGGAGGAGTCCGTCAAGGGTAGTGAAATCATTCATTAAATAAATGGTTGTAGAAGAAGACGTGTCCTGTCGTCCTGTCCCATGCCAGGGATGAATCCTTCTAACAACTGGCGACGAGGATAAGGCAATTGAAAAACCTTGTTTTCCTTGATCCGGCAGTACGCCGTCATTTCCGTGCAGGCTGCACGCACTGCCATTCGGTGTCCTTTAGCCCCCAGGACCATCCTTGCAGCCTCCAGCCGACCACCCAGCACCCACGAGGGAGGAAAGAGAACAGAGAAGAGGAGCAGCGCCGTCCACAGTACCCTCACGGTGAGCAAGCACACGCGTGCAGGAGACCGCGCAGCATTACTGTGGGGAGCCAGCAACGTTAGCAACACAGTGACGAGCCCCGCCCCACGCAAGAACAATGCCAGAAAAATAAATTAATTAATAAATAAACCCGACAAAAATACACCGCACCACTAGCAGCACACTGCCCCCAGGGAAGCCATCAAAGGCAGACGGATTGGCAAGCCCTAGCACTGATAACTGACAGACAAGACCCCTCAACACCAGGCACCTGTGGAGGGGAAAATAAATAATTGAAGGCTAGCCGTACACCGTTGCACAGCACACAAGGCACGCTGTGAGGAAGCACCCACCCCTGCCACGACAACCGTGCAAGATGCTGCGCTCTGGTCCTACTTCACCCTGTCCAAACACCCTGGACACAACTGTTTTCCCCAAGGGAGCACAGCCAGAAAGCACCCATCATACGAACTAGAGACGCAAAGAACATGGTGGACCAAGCAGATGGACAAGAGGCACCCCTGCACCGCAAGTAGCGTAGCATTCCTACAGAAACTTTCACCATTCAGTCTCTTACCACAAGTAGGCAGAGGGCCCAGTTGGACAATATGGGTAGAGGACTTTGCCGGATTCATTAAGGTGGCAGGGGAAGAAAAGTATCCGGTACTTAAATACATTTTCACGAATCTGGCTGAGACAGAGATAAACGGCATCATCAAGACCATTCCACCAGAATACAGAAACACCTACAAGACACTTGTCTCCGCGCTGGACAGGAAGCTCGTAATCCAACCGAACAGGGACTATGAACGCTATGTGTTCAACTAATGCTGTCAGGCATTCCACGAAATGGTAGAGGAGTTTATCATGTGTCTCCGACAGAAACTCGTCCACTGCCAATTTTCAGCTTTCTCAGACGGCGATCCGGCTACGTGTCAGAGGATGTTCGTCGTCTGTACACCGGAAACCACTCCTGAAAAAACCCTGATCAATTAACGAGGTGATAGAGATGGCAAGGGTGCATGGGAGAGTGGAAATACAGGCCTCTGCCATTGAGACGCCAAAAAAGAAAAAGGACTGAGAAAAGACGGTTGCAACATTGACCAGCGGCAGAGAATGGGAGAGAAACACCACAGGCAACCAGACCCCACCGAGGACGCCTCAGAGAGAAGGATATACCCAACCGAGAACAGGACCACGGTTCCAGCAGTCATGTTATTGGTGCGGTCAACCGTTCACAAACACAGGGCCATGCTCGGCAATGACAGAGATGCACCAGTGGCAGAGAAGGTCACTTCCAGACAGTGTGCTGGGAAGGGAGTCTGTTCCAGCCGACACACCAACCACAGTCGACACTACCCAGATGGAGGATGCCATACAGACCAGCTCAACCGTTCCCACAGTGGAGACAGAGCCAGTCCTACCTGCAACCATCGAGGAGGATGATAAGATCAACGGAACAAGGTGGAGAATACGGTGAAGCAGACATTATTTCAACCAGAATACTACGAAGACACACATGGCTATCCAGATGACCAATACATCAACTGGGACGAGATCTCCTACGGATTAGTCCCAGAATTCCCAAACGAGTTTGTGAACCTCATCCAGGGAACATGAAGGCAGTGAGGCTTTGAAAGTAAGAGTAATGATGGACACAGTCATGAACACGTTCCTCATCGATACCGGAGCAACCGTCAACATCATGGGGAAACAAGAATTTAGGCTTACAAGGAACACGCAAGAGTTGGTGCCGTCAAAAGGAAGAATCTTTCAGTTGGGAGCCAGCATACCACTACAGTCAATTGGACAATTCAAGAAATCATTCTCATTCAAAGTCAAAAGAATCAACGCCATCATCCACATTCTACGCAGTCCTGTCCAAGGTAAATGTCTCCTCAGTTACTGCACCACAGAAGCGCTTGGCCTGATCAACATCCACTTCAGCGGAGACATGGTGATGTGCACCGGCAGCCAGCCAAGCCGTGGATCAATCTGCCACCTAGCGGGGTTTCCGCTCACCAAGGAATCAATCAAAGTGGGCTGGACAAACTGAAAGTAATGGTGATCAGCCTCCACATCAACGGCCAAGTAAAGCCCGTTCCGCAACACCTGTGCACAGTGGGTTTCCATTTACTAGACACCGTGCTGCAGGAAATGCAGCAGCTCCTGGACAGTGACATCATTGAACGGGCGACAGGGGCTACCCTGTGGATCTCACCACTAGGTAGTGGTACCAAAAGGAGGTCAACAAACTACACCTCTGTGTTGACATGAGAATAGCCAACCACACCATAGAGAGGGAGAGACACCCAGGGCCCAGAATTGAAGACATGATGGTCAGCCTGAACTGCGCCACAACATTCTGAAAACTTGGCCTCAACCAGGGGTACCACCAGCTCGAGCTGTACCCTGATTCCAGAGGGATCACAAAGTTTGCATCCCACGACGACCTCTTCCGGTACAAACGGCTACATTTTGGGATCTCCTCTGCTTCGGAGATCTTTAAAGAGACAATCAGGCAACTACTCCTGCCAGGCCAGAGAGCATTCAACTAATCAAATGATATCCTGGTTTACGGCACCCCGCAGGAGGTGCATGACAAAGCTCTCCTGGAAGTGTGTGAATCCTCAGGACAGCAGGACTCACGTTGAACTATGAGAAATGTAACATCAGCAGAGACAAACTAAGGTTCTACGGACACATTCTCTAGAGAGGGGATGCAACCTGATCCCGACAAAGTACGGCCGATCAACGAGCTCAATGAACCTACTAACGTAGAAGTTAGAGCTTTCCTGGGAATTGCAGGATACTGCGCACTCTATCTGCAAAGGTATGCCATTACAACCGAGCCACTGCAACAACTTCTGAGAAAAGACGTGCCCTTCAGGTGGTCAGGAGAATGCCAGAGGGCATTTGATGCGATCAAAAAGGAGCTGGCCAGCGCGATACACCTGGCATTCTTTAACCTGAGCTGGCACACCAAGCCTGTCGTGGACGCCAGTCCGGTAGGCCTAGGGGCCATCCTAGCGCAATGGGAGTAGCCAGATGCTCCAGCGAGCTGCGTCGTCGCTTACGCAAGCAGATCCTTATCCCCCACAGAGAGCGTGGACTCGCAGGCGGAGAAGGAAAGTCTAGCGGCGGTGTGGGCATGTAAGTATTTCCACCACTTTGTAGTAGGAAAACAGCTCACGCTCGTGACAGACCACCAGGTCCTCCTATCATTGTTTGGGAAGCCAAGGACAAAAATGCCTCCCAGAATACAGAGGTGGGTTATCCCCCTCCAAGAGTAGGACTACTGCATCGTTCACCAACTGGGAGGAGATAACAAACCCGGCCGACTATATCTCAAAACACCTGACAAAAGCCAGGGAGCCACCACGAGGGGGAGATGCAGAATACCTGTGCTAAGTCACGGAGCAAGCTCTATGTCCCGCACTCACCATCGAAGACATAGCAACAGCAACACAGGCAGATACGTCAACCAGGTGGGCCAGGGAGTTCACTATTACAAACAAAATTACAAACAAATGGAGAGACTACAAAAGGCTGTCGCGCCAACTTAAAGGAGTTAACAGACAAAATCTAGATCACATGTCAAAATTCAGCACGGAACTGGTAGTGTCTGAGCAAGGGGTACTGCTGAGGGGGTCCTGGATGGACGACATGGTAGAAGAGATGGCGAGAAACTGCCTTCCATGTCAATGCACCACCAGGAGGGATCAGCCACTCCCCCTACAGCCGACAAGCATCCCCGAAGAGGTGTGGAAAGGGGTCGCGATGGACTTCTATGGGCCACTTGAAGAAGGGGTCCACCTTCTAGTGATCATAGGCGATTTCTCCAGGTTCCCCATCGTTAAACACACCCAGTCCACAGCCTTCACCCAAGTGGTCGGTATCCTGGATGAAGTATTCAGTGAATGGGGCACGCCCACCACAGACAATGGACCGCCGTTCAACGGCAACGAATTCCAGAGATTTGCTAGACACCTAGGCTTTAACCATCAGCGAATAACACTATGATGGCGGCAGGCCAACGGGATGGCGGAGTGGTTCATGCAATCAATCAAAGGAACCATCCAAAAGGCAGCCATCGAGGGTATGCCAATACAACAAGCCTTATACCACATGCTCCACCACTACCAAAACACACCACATTCCGTGACCGGAGTGCCACCGGGGACCTAACATACCAAGGACATACCAAGCCAAGACACATCTACCCCAGGGGGCCGTCAGGACTCAGATGAGCAGAGAAGACTGATCAGCACTAGAAGATGAGGTCAGTTAGCGGGATGCTGTGGCAAAGGAAGGGGCAAAAGAAAGGACACACAAGACCCGAGGAGCGAAGGAGAAAACCTTTGAAGAAGGAGAAGAAGTGCTAGTGAAGCAACGCATGCAGAGGAAAACTGACCCCTGGTACAACATTAATCCCCTCCGGGTGACAAAAATAAAAGGGACCATGATAACGTACGCCAACGCACAGGAGGTCATCACGAGGAACGCGTCATTCTTTATACACTACAAGCCCGAGGATGACACTGGGCAAGGGACAAACATACTTGGAGGAGTGATCAAAGAGGCAGAGGAACATCCCTCAACCCCAGAGAGAGTAGGGGAAGGAGACCCAGCCGACACGCCCCCGGGGACTCATCAAGAGACTATGCAGACTCATCAAAAAAGTGTAACATGGACATAAGGAGATATGTGAGGGGGAGGTGTTACGTGGGAGAAGGAGGACCACAAAGGGTTAAGTTATGTCTGAGGCGGGAGGAGGAAGAGGAGGAGCCAACTAAGGGAAGTGAGATCATTAAATAAATAAATGGTTGGAGAAGAAGACGTGTCCTGTTGTCCTTTCGTCCCTTGCCAGGGACGAATCCTTCTAACAGGTCAAACATGTCTACACTGTACACAAGCTTTTAGGCACAAGAATTTTTTCAAGTGACCGAGAACACCGAGATGGAATGTCTTGTGATGATTGCAACAGAGACAACGGCAGAAATACATAAAGCAAAATGCACAGTCCGAAATGGATGCTTATTCTACTCTAAATACCTTTTGGAAATTTGTCGCATTGTGAATTTGAAGTGTTTAAGAACAGACTAAATCAGTGACTCACCCCCTGAAGTGTGCCAGAAATAAACATTTTATGAGTCTAGCAATTAAGGTATAGAGTTCCAGAAAGACAAAGTATGTGTTATTCCTATTCTTTCTTATTTAGGGTCAGTGCTCCAAGTGTGGAATCCCTTGTTTCTTTTTAAAAAGAGGCCTGATCAAGAAAGCCAGCCACTCCAGAAACAAAACAGCCACATGGCGTTGGCCAGAGCCCAGGAGCTTAAATGTAAAAAATAAAAAAATAAAACATGTTTTCTTTTTTAAAGGGATAGCTAGGGAAACCAAAGGGGTAGCAAGGGAGACCTCAGGTGTCGCAGGTGCAACCCCTGGCAACCCCCAAATGACATCCCTGCTGACTGCTTCAGAAGTAACCATGGGAGTGTTTTTTGGTCAAATGTGACACACATTGAGCATTTAAAAAAACATATTTTAAGCAACACTATCAAAACTCTAGCTGTACAGTGAAATAACTAATGAAACTGGCCCATTTTGGCCAAAAAACAGGCCCACTTCGACAACAACAAACAGACCCACACTATCCTTTTTGGCTTAAAATTCTGGCATGGCCCTATTGCCCTATAGGCCAGTCTGACCCTGCTGTCAAATGCACTTTTGTCTACGCTCATCCAACTTTTTGCCATCTTGTTGTCGAAATTTTCGTAAGCAAAAAAAATGGACAATAGTAGCCATAACTATTGTTCTTTTTATTTTTTTAAACTGTCCTAAGGTCCTCCGTTGTTGGCGCCTTTACAAAGATAACTTTTTTATTTTGTAAATTCTTTATCAAATAAATGTTTTTAAAAAGAGTAAGAAAGAACGAAAATATTGCCCACAGTCCTGGAAGCCTGCCTTAAAGTTACAAGTAGCAAAAAAGTTAAGAATATGTCGAGGCCCATACAAAATAGTATGGCTAAACTATTTAGAATATTGTTATTAGTACTTAAAACGTAAAACTTCATTCAGAGTCCTGCAGGATCAGGTCCTCGGATTGGCACTTTTAAGGGCCCCCCCAATCCTCATTGACATTTGTGAATGTAGAGGGCAAAACATTTTTTGGTAAAAGCCCCCACAAGACAAACAAACGTTGTGCTCTATGTTTACAAACGCAGACCTGTTGTTTTTCATTACAGTTGTAAGATGTGACATCAGTCTGCTTTAATAGATTTTATATAATGAAACCATTCTTGAAATACAGGCGAAAACCAAGCAAATTTAAAAGTGACTTTTCAAAGAAGGAACCTTGATGTGTGCTCAGCGGTTGGTCGCCAAAATCCTCCCTTTGATTTCTAACGATGCTCAAATTAGATTATTTGGGAAAAACAAGGATTAGCCAAAACCATGAGGAAGATTGATTTCATGTGCAGTCAGGTACGCCCCAATCTTTATTTCCTATTCTGGATGCTGAGATGCATTCTAGGTGGTTCACTGGTAAAATCAGGAGATGTTCGAAGTAGATTTGTCTTTGGTTATAAGGGAGTTGAGGGTGAACAAACCACCACAGATGCACACCCAAGATGGGCATGGCAAGCATGTATTATTTTTAAAAATAGAAAAATATCTTTCTTTGAATTGAATATAATCACATGAATAGTTCACTGAAATAATTTTGAGTGAATAGAAATCTTTGGTGCTTTGTGGATGAAGTTCATTTTTCATGAAACATAGCCGGAGTCAGGGCTCCATCTCACCAAAAACCTTGCTGCAGCAGAACACAACATGGTTGCTCTCTGAGTGTTTGTTCACCCTAAATTCCCCAATAATCAGAATCATTGACATAGGATGAGCAAGGGATCGCACAAGGAGAACAGGCAGCCTCAGCATTTGCATATTTGAACCCACCTAAAGTGGAGCAGAAGTAGCTTGGAAATTGCTTTTACAAATCCTCCATGCACCTGGTGTGTAACACTTAGCAATCTAGATTTGCCTTTGGTTCTACTTCAGGAAATGGATTTGGGCTAAGTATACAGCACCAGTTATGGCAGTGATTAGAGATTTCTTACTATT
The DNA here is from genome assembly GCF_040938575.1 of Ambystoma mexicanum. NCBI lineage: Eukaryota > Metazoa > Chordata > Amphibia > Caudata > Ambystomatidae > Ambystoma > Ambystoma mexicanum. Next base: position 1,208,748,566 of record NC_090922.1, on the reverse strand, counting down.
AGTACCCAGGGGATTGTCTGGCCAGTCAGATCGTGTGGAACACAGGTAGAATATGTCAGTAATGGCCTGCATTCTCTTGGCAATCTGGGCATATCCTATGGATGGCCAACATCATTTCTCCCTTGCTGGTGCCCCTGAGCGACAGTGTGGTACTGAAATCCTGTAGTAAAAAAGGTGATCATCCCCCTCAGCAAAGGCACTGCGGGGCTAATACCTATCATGCTCTTGTTCAGCAGTGAGTGGATGGAGGCATTAACAGTCCTGAGACCTTTGCTATGCTTTGGACCACCTTAGGCTCTGGCTGGTTGGTCATTACCGGGCGGACCTGAACTTTCCAAACACAGTGGTGATAGCTATAGTGAACGTCCTCTTGGAGGGCAGTCCCAAGTGTGAAGTTCCATTCTCTCCTCTTCTATGTGCTACAGTTAGAGTGTGCAATGTCTTGTGGGTAAGACACAGAGGGATTAAAGCAATTTCAGTGAGTGGTGTACATACAGTACACAAATGAGCTGAATCCAGCATGGGGTGCATTACAGCCAAACTTATTAAGTAAAACTCTATGAAGATACTCTAGTTTGGTAATTCTGTATCAAATTTGTTTCCACGCTATATAAGGCTCGTTGGTACCTTTTGCAAAGAAACAATTTTTATTTTCAAGATAGATACCATACATATGTTACTTCAGTGAATTCAAGCAGAATAATCCTTAAGGGGATATAATAGTATGAACAATTAGATGTAGGGTAAGTCATCTTTTTAATCTTGGTATACTATGGGCCTCATTACACGGAAGGCGGTAAACCATGGTGCTGTTAGCACCATGGTTGCCGCTGGTACCATACCGGTACAACCATGGAGGAAAGGGGAATTACCACCCCATTCCAAGGTTGGCAGGGCAGTAATTCCCCCTTCCTCCATGGCCCTTCCCCATTCCCATTCCCATTTTTGCCCCATAGGGCATAATGGGAATGGGGAATAAGCTAATTACGGTACCGCAAATTGCGGTACCGTAATTAGCACCAAGGTCCCTTTGCGGGTCCCAACTTTAACGGCTGGTCTTACCGGTAAACCCTTACCGCCTACCGTGCAATGAGGCCCTATATATATATATATATATATATATATATATATATATATATATATATATATTAATGCGTGGCAGCAGGCTCCCTAGCCATAAACAGAATTGTATCCATATTTCCTTACAGAACTGAACCTTCCAATATGAGGACGTGATTATATAAAAACCAATCGTATCAGTGGTGAACTTTAATTATCGAATTGATAAATTTACGTAACCACACTCAATGATAAGGAAATTGTGACAATTAAGTAGTTATTTGTAGTATAGTAAATAATGTACAGCAGACTGGAGAATGAGGGCTTTCTCCCTTTAACCCATACTGTTTGCTTTTCTCTTGATGAATTTCCAAATGATGATTTACCAATGTAATGTTTAAAACAGTTTTGCATTGTTGATGCGATATGGCTTGAAAGAGCCCCCTTGGTCAAAACATGTGTCGGCAGTGGCAGTACATAGGGGGTCATTCCGAGTTTGGAGGCAGCCATGGTGCTATTAGCACCATGGCTGCCTCCAAACCCGGGTCCGGATCCGGGGTCTCTGAATGGAGACTTACCGGGTCATTCCAACCTTGGAAGACCCGGTAAGTACCCATTCAGAAAACCATTCCCCATTCCCATTTGAGTCCCCATAGGGCTCAATGGGAATGGGGAAGGAGCTAATAACAGGCCCGCAAATTGCGGGCCCGTTATTAGCTCCAAGGTCCCTTAACGGGTCCCGCTAAGAACGGCTGGTCAGTCCAGCCGTTCCTGGTGGGACCCGCTAAGGGACCTCAGAATATGACGGTAGGGGGTTAACGGCACCGGCATCCTTACCGGTGCTGTTAACCCCCTACGCCATACTCGGAATGAGGCCCATAGACAGTATATATACGTTAGTAGTGATCCAGTATTCAATAGTTTACTGGGATATTCATTTATTTGGACATACCAAACAACAGATCTCAATGATGATATATATATATCAGTGTTTGTCATAAGGTATGTCATAAGGTATGTGCAAGAGTATACAATCTTTTTTTTGTTGAATAATTTTTATTAAGCTTTTGAAAAATACAATAATAATATTCAAACAATCAGCAGTCGATAAAATTGAGGTAATGATATACAGCAATATAAATAAACACTATAATTCAACTATAATCAGATCATTGTACCAAGGTTAACAAGTACTAAAGCATGGTATGTACTGGGAAAAGAATCCATAAGAGAACAATGCAAAACATTTCAAATCCATATTGGCATGAAGAATGTCAATAATGAGAAAGTGAATATTAACTATTCGGACACGACAAGGAGGAGGGAAAACAAAAAGATATACAAAAGGAATATATTGCAAAGGTCCTGATGGAGAGGCAGCAAGATAATCAACAAAGGCATTCCATTTTTGATTATATTTTTTAACATGACTTAAAAGAATTCGTACAGCTTTGTTCAATTCTGTGAACAGAACAGGCATAGTTACACCAGGCAGAGTATGATAGATGATCCAGGCATTTCCATTTTGAGGATATAAAATGGAAACCAATAATAACAAATAAACTAAATAGATTAGGAGAGGAAATATCAGTAATATCAGGAGACCCATGTGATCCAATAATAAGGTTATCCAAATTAAGTAAAGCAGAGAAATTAAATATGTTTTGTAATATTGGCCATATCTTTTCCCCAAAAAGGAAGTACACATTTGCATTGAAAAATACAATCTGTATTAGAATTATTGCAGGACCAGCAAGAACTTTACAAGTTAGGAGCAAATCTCATAATACATTTAGGAGTAAAATAAACTCTATTTAAAATAAAGTAAAAAGAAGTTTGAATGAGGTTAGTAGCTCTACAGATTTTAAAAACTTGTAGTCAATCTGTATCCCAAGTTGCAGGAGTAAGTAGAGGTTAAATCTTTCTCCGATCCATATGAATTGAGGGACCAATTGGAGGTTGATTATTAGTGGATATAAGTAATTTATAGAATTCAGCCGCAGTTGGGCTCTTGACCATAAGACCGCTTACTTCTTTGTAAGGAGCAGTTTGAGTTAGGTTTGGTAAGGGGAGGCCTACAATGTTAGAAATCTCTTTATATACTTCATAGTCTGAATTATTGAACTGAAAGATATATGCCAGGGTATGAAAGGGTATTACCGATACGTAATATACTAAATGATGAATACATGAAATCCCTTTTTTATACCATCTAAGGATAATTTTAGGTGTTGCTTTTATTGGTAAATCTTTGTTGAACCATAAAACAATATTATCACAGTCAAGCATTTTTGGAGCAGATTTAAATAGATCATTCCATGCAATTTAAAGAAATTGAAGGGTAGGGAATACGTTTGAACAAGGCCAGGAAGACATATTCAGAAATTCCAGTAACTGAAAGGGGGCCAGACGATCGAGTTCTATTCTACACCAAGTAGGAGTGGTATCTAATAAATCAGTAGCATGCAAACATACAATTAATTGCCTCAAAGTGAACGTTTTATGGTAGGTGTCAAAGAACAAGTTACTTACTGTCAGGAAACCAATAGTGATTATGCAAAAGTCACACCACCTTAATGGACGTGGATATACTCTGTCTCAAAGGTTGTTCTTTCCGAGGTTTCACTGAAAACAGGTAAAGGGAGTCATCAGCGTACCAGATTATGTTTTGGCAGACGTCCCATGCGCAGCACGTCTTTCCGTGCACGTTGGGGGTTGCCATGGAGAAGATGGCGCCCTGCACACCTGTCATCCAGCACGCCCCTATGGCAGGGTCACGTACTGCGGGGCAGGTGATTTCTCCTGTAAAGCACCGCCCACATTCTGTTACGGTGCTTCTGCATTTGGTTCATTCAGTGGCTCTCTTGTGCTACGTGTTTCCTCTTACGAATATCTTGCTTACAGATCCTTGCCTGTCTACCTGTTTGCTATCGCTGTGCCCCTTGTTATTGTTACTTGAACTTTTGGTTACGATTTGGAACTGCCCTACGGACTGCTTCTGTTTCACGTCCTGTTTTCGCTACTGCCAGAGAAACCCTGACTCGGACTGCACTCGGATTCCTTTTGCCTAGTGGTGTGACCCTTCTTGCTTGCTCGTTGACACGGAACAGGATCAGGATTTTCTACTGTCACGTTGCTTTTTGGAACTTTTCTGCTGGGTGCTCAGACTAGAGACTTCCTATTGAGCACTTTAGGCGTCCTCGTGCCGTCGGGTTAGGGGAATCTTGTAACGGTTCTAAGAGAACAGCTTTGAAACTCCTTAGGCCTCCTCATGCTGGCGGATCAGGGGAAGCCGTAAAAGACACATCAAATACCATTTCCTGCAAAGAACTATCTACCTTCAGTCATATTGTACCTCCTCCACTGGTAAGAGACTCACAATATCTGTTAAGTTATTTTCTTGCGTTTTACATTACATTCTGTTATCTGACTGCATCATCTGGTTTCAGGGTAATGCCATCACCATGGAATCTGTATCCAAATTACTTCCAAGGAAACGCCTGTCAAACGTACAGGTTAGCTTACATAACATCTTTGTTGCATTGCCTTTCAGTGTTCATGACTGGTGCTGATCTTGTGCGTTTGTTCTTTCAGCCAGCTGTGTCCCAGAGTGTCCAACCAGTCTTTCGGTCAATAGACCCCTCAGTCTGTCCTTTAGTACACCTAAGAGGTACATTGGCAGGTAGAATTCATCTACACGAGTTCAACTGCCAGTCTTGACACATACCCCAACATTGAAAGGGGGAGGTTCTGACACTTACTCCTGGTAACGTTCTTTTGACTGGATGTTCCTCCAACGTATTCCTCATCTTTGACATGCAATGTCCAGCTTCAGCTGCTTCGGAAAGCTTTTTCGGCAGAGGCCGCTGTGCATCGATGGTATTGAGTCGAGTCGATGTCCCTCGAAGGGGTCTGTCGAGGGTGACATCATCAGAGACCATATATAGCATGTGCGGCGCCCGTTAGCCTCAGTTATGTTTTTCCTTCTTCCCATGCAGCAGAGATGCCCATAAATATGGGCATGACAGTACTTAATCTTGGTGGAGCGGAAGCTGTAATAGCATGGGAAATTCTACAGAGGGGTAGGATGGGATGGTGATGAGGAATACGTTGGAGGAACATCCAGTCAAAAGAACGTTACCAGGGGTAAGTAACTTGTTCTTCGAATGGATTGTGTCCTCCAACATAGTCCTCATCTTTGACAGATTCCCAGAGCAGTGTTTATAATTGGAGGAGGGAGTAGAATTCTATATATTATACATTTTCAAGGGCAGAGCAAAGTACTGCCTTGCCAAAAGCAAGATCTTGAGAATGGAAAGCATCCAGAGCATAATGTTTTTTGAACATGTGTATTGATGACCACGTTGCAGCGTCACAAATATTCCTAATAGGAACTCCCCTTTGCAGGGCTGTAGATGTGGCCATGCCCCTGGTGGAACGAGTTCACAAGCCTTCAGGAAGGTCTTTCCATGTAAGCCTGTAGCACTAAGAAATTGCTAAAATTAATCATCTAGATGAGGTCTGTTTGGTAACAGCCTGACCTAGTTTGTATCCTATATACCCTATGAACAACTGATCGTCAAACCGTATTTTGGATGTTCTTGAACTGTAAAAGCTTAATGCTCTTCAAGGATCTAACCTATGAAGTCTTTCTTCCTCCTTACCAGGGTGAGGTGGAGGGTAAAAGGAAGGCAGAACAATTTTCTGGTTCAAATGAAAATCCGAAATGATTTTCGGTAAAAAAAGAACGTTTGACCTTCAAGACAACCTTGTCCTTGTGGAAGACTGTAAAGGGTGGCTTTACTGACAGTGCCTGCAACTCGCTCACTCTGCGTGCTGATGTGAGAGCAACCAATAAAATGGTGTTGAAGGTTAATAACCTTATAGGACATGTGTGCAGGGGGTCAAAGGGTGCACACATTAAGAATTTTAAAACCATATTTAGGTCCCAAACCGGAACATGGAAGGGAGATGGAGGATACACATTTGTGAGTCCATTTAGGAATTGAGTCACTAGAGGGATTTTGAAATAAGAACATTCCTCTGACGAGCGCTTAAAAATGGACAGCGCCACTAGATAGCCTTTAATTGTACCAATCTGGAGCCCCAAATCGGCTAAGGATAGAAGAAAGGACAGTATGTTCTGTGTTTTACACAGGAAAGGATCTACATTCTATTCTTTGCACCAGTTGCAAAACTTGTTCCAATGGCAACGGTACAAAGATTTTATTGCTGGTCTTCTAGCCGAAAGCAACACCTCCATAGGGTCATCTGGAAGGTCCCAATCCTTATATCTCAACCTTTCACAAACCAAGTATGAAGGTTGAGAATACTGACCTCTGGAGGGAGAACCCGACCCTCCTCTTGCGAGAGAAAATCCTCTCTCTGGGAAGACGTATCGGAGGACAGATGGACATGTCCAGAAGGTCTGGGAACCACATCCTGCTGGCCCAATCTGGAGCAATTAGGATCATGTGTTTTCCAAACTTACTCAACCTTCTGATCACTTGAGGAACGATGGGGACTGGGGGAAAGGCATACAGGAGTGGAAATTCAGAGTCCACCACAAACACGTCCCCTAGAGCTTCTCTTGGAGGAAATTCCCTGGAGCAGTACAGTGCGCACTTCCGGTTGATACCGGTCGTGAACAGATCCACTTGAGGGGTCCTCCAAAAGGTGAAGATCTCTTGAAGGACATCCTGAGCTAGTTCCCACTCATGGCAGACTGTGCTCCGCCAGATCAGAGCGTCCGCCGCCGAGTTCTCCTCCCCGGCTAGGTGAACTGCCAATAGGGAGATTCCTTCTTGTATTGCCTCTCTGCACAGTGGTAGTGAACCTACACCTCCTCTCTTGTTGAGGTAGTACATGGTCACTGTGTTGTCTGTCATTATCAGAACATTCTTTCCCCGTACAGAGGGCAGGGCGGCCATCAGCACTAGTCTGATTGCCCTTAGCTCCATAAGATTGATGTGTAGATTGGACTCCGATGGAGACTAACGACAGCTGACTGTCAGATTATTGTTGTGGGCCCACCACCCTGTGAGTAAGGTGTCTGTCAATATTGTTATCTCCGGCCATGGTTGCCAAAATTGTTCTCCCTTCAGAATGTTGTCTTTGCGGGCCCAACACAGAAATTTCCTATGTGACCCGGCTTGGAACTTGAAGTAGGTCTGACATCTTTCCTGAGAACTGGGGCCATTGAGTTCTTAGAGCCCATTGAAGGGATCATATTCTCAGGTGGGCCTCTGGCACCAGAAAAATGCAGGATGCCATGAGACCGAGCATCCTCAAATAATCAAAAGCTGGGAGACACTGGGCACTTTGAAATTTGGTGACCATCTGAAGAATGTCTTGGGCCCTCACCTCGGGTGGTGCGCTCTTTCCCAAGGATGTATCCAAAACAGCTGCAATGAATTGGATTTTGAGAAGGTGTCATATGGGACTTCTTGTAATTGAGGGAGAAGCCCAGTCTGGGAAGGGAGTGGCAGGTGATGTTGAGATGATCCAGGACTTGTTCTGCAGAATGTGCCCTCGTCAGCCAATCGTCCAGGTAGGGGTAGACCTGAATCCCCCCTCTCCTGAGACTCACAGCCATCAGTGGCAGAACTCGGAACTGATAGTGAGAACCGCCAACTGCGAACCTCAGGTATTTTCTATGCTTGAGATGGATTGGCACATGAAAATAGGCATCCTGAAGGTCCAATGACACCAACCAATCCTGGGGTTGGAGGGCCTGAAGGATCTGAGGAAGTGTGACCATCTTGGTGTTGTCCTTCTTGAGGAACTTGTTCAAGTATCTAAAGTCCAAAATGGTTTTCAGTCCTCCGTCCTTCTTGGGTATTAGGAAATAAGGGGAATACCAGCCCTTGTTCCTTTCTGCTACAGGCACTGGTTCTATAGCGCCCTTCTCTAGCAGGGTTAAAATCTCCTGCACAAGGAGCAGATCTGGAATCCTCAAAGAGTGGTTCCCCGGTGGATTGTTCTGAGATCTCTGTATAAAGGAAGGCAGTAACCATGGGCTATGGTTTCGAAAGGCCCAAGCATCCAAAGTAATGTCTTGCCATTCTTCTAGATGCAGAGCCAGTCTGCCCCCCACTGGTGAACTGTGACTCAAGACCTCAGAGAGGTTTTGAGGTGGCTGATGCAGCAGCAGATGGTAAAGAAGCATCTGCTTGAGTTGGCTTTGCAGCACTTTCTTGTCCACCCGCAGGGAATTCCTCTTTGGCCCCTTGACTGGCCATCCCTCTCGCCCTTCCAACTGAAGAGTAGTACCAAAAACATCTACTCTTCCAAGGCTGTCCACTAGGTCGAAAAAGGCTGAGGTTGCCTAATGGCGGTGCCTAAAGATTTGGCTGCCGCCTTCGAGGTCTGCAACTTCTCAAGACTCTCGTCAGCCTTGTTGCCGAAAAGGTGAGACCCATCAAAGGGCATGTTGAAAAATCTGGCCTGCACATCCGGCGCATAACCGGACTTCCACAACCACGCAAACCTGCGCATAACAGTGCTGGTAGGCATGGCACTGCTAAGGCTATCAGCAGAATCCAGAATCCACACCTGACTGAAGCGACTCGCACATGGCTTCTTTGTAGTCTCTAACTATGGCTAAGAACCTGTCTCTTTCATCCCCCTCGGGAATGTGCTCAGCCGCCATGGAAATGCAGTCCGATAGAGTGAGCGCAAACTTTGCGAAGGCCATTTTCTGCTCAAATTTCCAGTGCTATGCTGATGACACTCAACTCATTTTCAGGCCACCTCGCCTCCTTCTCTCATCTCTGACTGCCTATCTGCCATTCAGGATTGGTGTGCCGCCAACAATCTCCGCCTGAATGCCAGCAAGACTGACATCCTCCTCATCGAGACACTTTCACCCTTATTTCCTGTCACTATCTGGCCGTCCTCCCTTGGCCCTCCCCTGTCCCCACCCACAAGGCCAAGAACCTCGGGGTAATCTTTGACTCCACGCTTTCCTTCTCTGCCCATATCTCTGATGTCTCAAAAAAGTCAAACTTCCTCAGAGGTACTCTGCCTTTCCTCTCCTTCCCCTAGAAGCTCAATGTCTCTCAAGCCCTGGTTCTCTCAAGGTTGGGCTATTTGTTAGGGGGTGACTTTTGAATGATAAGGAAGAGAGTTGTTGGGTGTGCACTGGTATGCTGTTTCTACAATGTACATATAGTTAGTTGTTATTGTTATATAGTTGAAGCTTTAATTATATGTATATGCTTTAGAGTTAATTTATAGTATCTGTGCATTGTTATCATAGCATGTCATAAGTGTAGTGCACAGTAGCTTAGTTAGGTCAGGAATGAATTTGTGTTGCCCATGAGGTAACATTCTATGTCTTTATGATGCTTGTGTTTATGTTCATATAGGATTCTAAGTTTGTTTGTTGCTGGAGAGAGATTTCTATGGAAGCAGCTACTCAGCTGGAGGTCCTTATATATGTTATCATACTTAAATAAATACCTTGTTTCATTACCCGTGCCGATCGAAGAGTGGTATTTATCATTGGCGACAAGGATCTGTACAGCGGAGGACCTCCAGCGATCAGTTGTGTCTGTGCCTGTAGCGGTCGCTCCGTTCCTTTGAACGTAGTAGCGGCCGGGAAGTAAGTCCTGCGCCTGCCTACATACTGCGCTTTGTACTCTGTGCCCCTCCTTACTTGTCACTGTGCAGTGTCGGCTGTTTGTGCTTCGCATCGCATCCCTCCTTCATCGAAGTCCCCCTCCCTTCTGCGAACGGCGGCGTTTCCGCTGCCGGCTCCGAAGAGGATACCGTATATACAGGCATACACACGGATGCTGAAATCTTATTATGCTGCGGTGCTGCCGAGTTTGATAAGGAAGAATACTGCGTATATTTCATTACGCATGCACGTTAATCCGCAGTGTGTAGCTGCATGCGAAGTGAGGTCCAAGTATATGGGAGAGGGGTGAAGATTACTAGAGTACGGAGGCCAGAATCTGCAAACGAGGGAGGTACAGAGTGACAGTTGGAATCATTTTGGGCTGCAAGAGTGCAATTTATGATAAAGAAGATAGCAGGCAAAGGAGGCACGTACGGCTAGATAAGCACAAGATTTCAGGCAACAGTGAAGACAGAAGGATACTTTTACAAAATAACGTATAGACTTTGCCTGAACTCTGAACATTTGTAGCTGTGAAAAATGGCTATGGCGAACCTCAGTGGCCTTCCCATGTTCGTGGCGAGCCCTGGTCCGGCAAAAATGAAATGGGCTCAGTGGAAAAAGGGATTTCTACATTACATGAAGGCGGTTGGGGGAAATTCATTCTCCTCTGACAGGAAGCTTGCTGTGCTGATGCATCATTTGGGCTATGAAGGGCAGAGAATTTTTGAGACTCTTTCACAGTTACCTAGTGGGGGTGAAGGAGATGAGATGTCTGAATTGGAAAGTGCTTTGGCAAGATTGGATCTTCATTTTAATCCGAAAACCAGTACTGTTCTGGAAAGATATAACTTTCGCATGAGAATTCAGGAGCCAGGTGAATCAGTGGAAGAATATAATCTCTTCGACAATTAGCGGCTACGTGCAAATTTCAATCACACGATGAACATCTTCGTGATCAATTTATGACACACTGCAGTGCTGATCGCATACGTGAGGAACTATGGCTAAAGGACGAACCAAGTTTGGATGAGGTGTTGGTCATTGCCCGCAGGGTGGAACATTCTTTGGCATGCATTGCTAAAATAGCTAAAAAGGATGTAACTGAGACAAAGTCAGAAGTGGTCAACGTAAATGAACATAAGAAAAAGAAAAAAGGGAAAGAGAAAGAAAAGATAGGCCGTAGTTACGGCAGCGATAACAAGTCATGGAAACAGAAGAGTGAAGAAAAAAAGGAGAAGGGAGAAAAGGAGGAACATTTATGTTATCGATGTGCTAGCAATTCTCATTTTGCAGCGTCTGTGGTTTGTCCGGGGAGGAGAGCAATTTGTAATAAATGCAAAAGACGTGGACATTTTGCGAATTGCTGCAAAAATTACCACAGTGGCCAAAAAAGTGTGCTATATGTGAATGAAGAGGAAAGAAGGAGGTCTTCAGATGATGAAAATGAATTTTATTTAGAAAATGTCATTGTGAACACTATAACTAATGTAGTGGGTGATGACAGTAATGTTGACAGTGAATGTGAATGCCCGTATGCTGATATTAAAGTGAACGGAAGGCAAGTGCGTATGATGGCTGATTCGGGGTCAAAGATAACATTAATGTCAAAGGATGTTTATGAAAAAGTGGTGAAGGGAGATATTCGCAATCTGAAAAAATCTGATATCTGTCCAGGTGGTTATAACCAAGAACCCATTAATGTCAAAGGATGTTTATGAAAAAGTGGTGAAAGGAGATATTCGCAATCTGAAAAAATCTGATATCTGTCCAGGTGGTTATAACCAAGAACCCATTGAACTGTTGGGTTACAGCACGAATAAGTTTGAATTTAACAATCGAATGTGTGAAGGGAAAATATACGTTGCGAGGAAGAGTCTCACTCTGTTGGGGTGGAGGGAACAGAAGAAGCTTAAGATCAAACTCGGCCCCAATGCAAGTGAACAAGTTTTGCAAATTGGTGACTCTATAGTAAGTAGACATCCCAAGGTTTTTAGGAAAGGGATTGGAAAAATTAGAGGTATACAACATGAAATTGCGTTGCAAAAAGGAAGCACACCTGTGGTGGCAAAGTTAAGGCCTGTACCTCTAGCGATAAGAGAAAGGGTTAAAGAGGAACTTTCCAAGTTATTGTCTGATGGTGTTATTTAAAAAGCAGGGGGTGTCGATTGGGTATCGCCATTAGTGATAGTAAAATAAAAGTTATGGGGATCTTCGACTATGTGTGGATCTACGTCAGCTGAACAAGTGTGTGATGGTGGATCGTCGTCCTTTACCAAACATGACAGAAATGTTGGCGAGGATTGGTCAGGGCAAAGTATTTTCTAAATTGGATATGGCGTCTGCGTACAATCAGGTGGAACTAGAGGAGAGATGTCGCAAATTGACCGCGTTTGTGTCCCATGAAGGCGTTTTCCAATTTAGACGCATGCCATTTGGTCTAGTGTCTGCTTTGGCTGTTTTTCAAAAGATAATGGATAGGCTTTTAGGTCACATTACCGGTGTGTACTGTTTCCAAGATGATGTGTTAATTTGTGGAAAGAGTATCGAGGAGCATGACTGCATATTAGGTAGAGTACTCAAGGTATTTAAAAGAAATGGAATTGTATTGGGAGAGGAGAAGTGTAAGTTTGGGGTTGAGAAATTTGAATATTTAAGACATGAAATAACAGCCGAAGGGGTGAGACCAAAAGAGAGCCTTGTGGATGCCATGAGAAAGATCAAGAGTCCAGAGAATAAAGCCCAATTAAGGTCATTTTTGGGTATGACTAAATTTTACCAGAAATGTGTACAGAATTATTCCGACAAGGTGATTGAGTTGAGGAAACTACTAAAGAAAGGATGTGAATTTGTTTGGAGTCCTGAGTGTGAGAAGGAATTTGTGAATGTGAAGATGGAAATAAACTTGGCCCAGCCATTAGGACATTTTAATACATGTCGCCAGAGTAAACTCACAGTGGATGAATCTGAGATGGGAATCGGTGCAGTTTTGTCTCAAGTAGATGATGGTGGTGAAGTGGGAGAATGGAAGACCAGGCTCCCGTCCTTCACCTCTCGCGCTTGGCCTAGAGGGTCACGGCCCAGACACCCGCCGCGAGAAGAGTTTGTCCATTTACCAGACGACCAGGTACCCTGGTACAGGAACATACGGATGTGTCCACCTGCTTGCCCAACAGCCCGCACTGGCCATGCCGACACCTGCGGCTCGGATCAGCTAGATTAAAAACCACACGTCGTTAGAGATGCCATGACGACCTAGACAACGGGAAGCACATCTGTACAAGTATACACACTTAACATTTCCACACCAATCTACACGAAGAACATACTCAGTGCTCTGACGTAGGCGACAGGCATATTCACGGACGTGCATCTTTATTATTTTTACATAGGCTTTCAGAATGCAGAAACGCAAGATGCATCATGAACTCATCTATAACGCTTGCTCACGCTTCCCTTGAAACCCGTTACCGCCATGAGAGGTATAATGGAAACACGATACTGGTCATGGAAATGTATGCTACTATAATCTAAAGCACCTATGCACCAAACAGACTACTTAAGCACCAGGCCCGAGTAGGCCTCAAACAAGAGCTCCTGTGGGCATTAACAAAGCAAGAGTCAGGTTGCTGATCCTGCAGAAAGAACCCGATGGAGCAACCAGCCAAGGTCGCAATGTTGCAAGCCCACATCCAAGAACAAATCATCAAAGGCACGATGTTGCAACCTCGCACTCCGCGTACCAACGTTAAAGTCATATCTACAAATTAAACCAGACACACAGTGGAAAAGCAATATTAATTGTGCAGAATTCTGCCTCAAACACGGTCCCGCCTCACGTGACCAAGCCGAATCTGACGAGATGCCAAAACCCAGGAGAGAAAAGGCGTCTGGGTCCCTCACTACGAGACACAGGCCGAGACACTTGAAAGGCTCAATGGACACCTGCTACAGTGGGAGCGGTCAGCCTTCCACCTATGAATAAATCCTCACATTGTCTGCACGTACCCATATTGAAACATTGTTGCAAACACAGGTACACCGAGAGCTGGGAACAACGGTGGTCCCAGGCTGGGGAGCTCACGGATGCACCAATCAGAACATGGGGCTCTTATCTCAGACGTCAGTAACATTAGCCAATCCTCAGGAGCCTTCATGTAACAATTCTTATGTATCCAATTATAGGGACAACCCAGATATACCACCTGACTACACCTTGTCCACTAATATCATTCTCTATATGTGTACTATACTAACCCTACCACTCAAGTAACCAATTAAGAGTGGCAATAGGTTTTTTGTTAACTTTCTGAAGTGACGCACGTAGCGCGTCATAATGCAGTAAAAAGGGCCTGCGAGCCCCACGATTATGTGTGTGTCAGGACGAACGCGTACGCTCCTCGACCCATCCCTGCCGTTTGCATAATAAACAGCAGAGTCGCCTTGCTCCTTGTGTGTGTCTCATACTCTATCTCATCTGGGATATACGGGAGGAGTTGGGGCCTCCCTGCCCGGAGGTCTGCAGACGGCCCGGCCGACCCCGGCAGAATTTCCCCCCGACAAGTTGGAGGCACTGCTGAGATCTGTTTAAGATCAACTTTTATTTTTAGTTTTTCCAGGCACTCCCGTTGCGAGGAGGCCCGGCGGCGCGGCCCCCTCTGCCGTTGCCCCCTTCTGAGGACTACAGGACCATCGCGGAGCCGCGAGAAGACCGGACAGCGCAATCCGGATATTGGCCCTCGGGAGCCGGTTGAGAAGTATCCCGCCCGCGGTCGGCGAGTGTCCAGACGTGGTCCAGACGAGGGGAGGTGGCGAGCCGCTTGGAGGGTGCACGCAGTCGAGCGGCCCTGCATCGAGAGAACTTGGTGAGCATGACACGCGCAACAAGCAATGCGAAATTGTGAGGGAGGGGGAGGAAGTAAATAAAGGAGGAGGGAGGTATTGTCCAGATGTGCGGTGAAGGTTTAACTGAGCGTTGCTAATGGAATGAATGGTAGTGAGACGAGTGCGAGAACAGTCGGCTAACGTTACGCGAAAGAGGGGGCGGGGCACGAAAACATCACGTGCAGCCGCTCGTAACAGTCAGCTAACGTTACGCGAGAGAGGGGGCGGGGCACGAAAACATCACGTGCAGCCGCTCGTAAGAAACTGATGGCTTAAAGTGCGACTAAGTGTGAGGGTGGGTGTGTGTGGTTTCCTACGACTTGACATTTATTGATCAATGAGTAGATGAGGTTCCCTATTGTTCGAGCAAGAAACTCGATAGGTAGATGACGTTTCCCTGTGGCCGGTAGCTAGCTACATAGTTGCCCAAAACGGAAGATAATTGGCTGGTTAAGCCCTCCTGTTGAGGGGCGTATCACACGCGAGGCGACGCAGTGTGCGCAGTCCGGTTATATTATTGATGAGATTACCTTGTTCCAGGAGAGACAGGAAGACAGCTGTAGGGTTAGCGGGGTAGATTGCAAGTGTAATTTGAACTTAAAGAACATAACAAGAATATACCAGTAGCTCGAAGAAATCGGTGACGTCACCAGTAGGGATTTAATAGGATATCGCGAGCACAAGGGATTTTGGGTTTGAGAATGGTGGGGAAGAGAAGCATGATAAAGGAGCTGATACGGAGATAAACTATAAACCAGTGGATCGAAAGAAGAAGGGGAAAGGGGCGTGGCTGCGCACGGAGAACGCCGGCCACGGCGAGTGTAAAAGGGGGAGGAGAACGGAGAAACAGGACGACTGTATAAGATCGTCGTAAGGGGTACGCAGCCGCAGGGGGCTGCGTGCGCTTCGGCCGCAGGGGGCTGTAGGGGAAGAAATATAATATAACATCATATTTATTATTATTGCATAATTTGTCAAAGGATTGTCGTAAGTCCCCACACTTGCGGGGCGAGGTAAGAAATACAAGGTTGTACATTATAAACTGCTAGTAAGGGGAAGGGTAAAAAGGGGAGTGCAACTATGTCATACGGGAGAGGGTCGGGAGGGTGGGGGAACACCCTCACTACCCCACTACAGCACATATGCACCACACTGCCACCACATAGGGAGAAGTTAATTAAGTACAGCATAGAGTGGACCCAGGGGACAGACAACAAAATGTTAACACCATGGCCGCCTAATGGTAGTTTCGACCCATATGCCCAACATTCACTACTGAACCATCTGCACAATACATACAAGGGGAAGAAGTTGGCAAACCATGTGGAGGTGTTTAACTTATGGAGGATGTTCCAGGGGTCTCGACCAGGACCAAATGGAATGTTCACTATGGGGGAAACACCGGAAGAAAAGGAGATTAAGAAAGAAGGAACGGGTGGGGAAAAGAGGTGCGAAAGTACAAAGAATACGGGGAAAGAGAGACAGGGAGGAGAAAAGGTTGATAAATCAGACGACATAAAAAAGGAACTGAGCAATGAGATACCCATAACACCGGGAGTGAAAACAGAGGGAGGAGGGTTGTACCCTTTAAGAGAATTAGGAGAAATAGAAGGACAGTTAAGGGAGGCTGAAGGATACTCAAACCCGGCATACAGCCCTCCACCATATGTGGCTCATGGGAAGATACCAATGGGGGAAGGGAGGATTAGAGAAGAGCAGACTGTAGAGATAGGAAACGATGAGTGGGTAGCTGCACAGATATTGTTGAAATTACGAGGCTCACTAACTGGAGAAGAAAGGGAGGCGGTGAAGGGAACAAACGAGGATAGTGCCAGAGAGAGTGAAATGAGGGGAGAGGAGCTACTATGGCAGAAGGAAGAGATTTTGGAGGAAAGATTAGCAGAACTAAGGGATGAGCAGAATGAACTGATCAAACAACTTGAGCGGGAGGAAAGAGAGAGAGTGAGGAAAAGGAAAGAAGGTAAGGACGAATTGGAAAAATTAAGGGAACGAAGTGAGGAACAAAAGAGAGAAGCTGAAAGGGTAAAAGGAGCAGCAGATAGGGTATCAAGAGTAGTGCTGAGAGAGAAGAAGAAGGAAGAAGAAGAAAAGGAAAAGGAAATGGAATTATGGAGGAGGAGGATAATATCGGAGACAGCTAAGAAATATGAAGAGGGGAAGGTAATAGAGAGTATAGTAGAAAGAGAAAGGGTGAAATGGGAAAGGAAGAAAGAGGATGAAAGGATATTGGAACAGATGAGCAACGAAGTAATGGAGGAGTTGAAAAGGAAAAGGGAGGAAAATAGTAGGGAAATGGAGGAGAGGAGTGAAGGAGGAAGAGAAGAGAGGGGTTGGGAGAGTGAAAGATGGGGAGATGTATATAAAAGTAGGGAGGTAGCAACGACATCAGCACTAGGGGGGACAGTTGTTAACAACGAAAGGGGAGAAAGAGACCTAATAGATTTGAAAACGGTAACAATAAAAGGAAAAAAGGCAGAGTGGGGGGTGCCATTTATGAATGATTTTTGCAGTGAGGAGGAAGGAGGAGTGGAGAAGGATGGAAGAAAGAGTGAAAGGGAAAGCTTAGATAAACTGTACCTCACTAGAACAAACATAGATTCGCCCTGGATAAGTAGAAGATGGGAGGAGCTGGAGAGAAGTAAGGAGGAAGTGAAAAGAATAGGGGAAACACAAACCAATGAAACCACGCCACCCACATCCCCATCACGCCGCCCTCCCATGTCACTACCTACATGTTCAACCACCGCACGCTCTCTGCAAAGAATAAAGCTCGCACCCTTCATGAACGAACTTACACCCTATGCATGTCGGCTTAGGGACCTCCCTAGTCGCAGGCAAGACAGACAAATAAACATACCCATATTGAACACAGGAAATGATGAAAGAAGGGGGAAGGAAGAAGAGGGAGGTAGGGGAAGAGGTAGTAAGGAAGAATTTGAAGTAGTAAAAGAAATGGGGGAAGAGGAGGGGTGTGAAGACTCAATATCATGGAGCGTAAAGGGTGACACAAGACAGAATTTAATGCCACTGCTGGAGAGAGGAGGGGTTAGACCACAGTATGTACCTTGGAAACATACGGATAAGGAAAATATAAAATGTAGGCTCCCATCACTAAGTGGAGGTGCGGGTAAGTGGATATATGAAATGGAAAAACACACCGCAGGACAGAAACTGGCAGTAGGAGATGTGAAGGGCCTGTTAATATCAATATTAGGGGATAGAGCGGATGACATTTGGAAAAGAGCGGGATTCCATGGGGTAACAATAACAAACACATCGCATGATGGGGCACCATTTGCAAACTGCAGACATGCGCTATGGCAGGCACTGAGAGTGCAGTACCCAGACACATCAGACATAGGAGCCATTACTTCCCGTAAGATGGGTGAAAATGAGGATCCTGTTGATTATATCCAGGATATTCAAGAGAAGTGGCGCATGGAAACTAGAGAACAATGGGACAAAACACCAGCCATATTTTATCATATACTAGTACAAGGGCTCCCAGAAGGAGTTCAGAAACAACTAAAGAAAGTAGTGGGAATGGAAGCAAAACCATGGCCAGAAATACAACTGACTATAGTACATCACTGCAGGACATGGCAAGGAAAAATGAAACAAAAGGAGGAGGACAGGAAAACAGAAGAGGCCAAATTAGTACAGAAAAAACTTACTAAATATACAATGGAAGGGGCACTAATAACTACGCCCACACCAATGGCCCAAAGCCCAACGCAAGTAGTGGCTGCACAAGATCCAGCTCAAATAACGCCTCCACAAGGTGTAATACAGCAAGGGCCGCCTCTGCAATTACACGCACCAAACATGGGAGGAGGGTACCCAATGCAAGGAACTGGGTATTATAGTTATAACAGAGGGAGAGGAGGGTTTATGAGGGGGAGAGGATATGGATATAATACCCAGCAACAGGCTGGGGGACTTAGAAATTACTACCCCACAGGGCAACCCGTATACCAGGACAACACAGGGAGCTTCCCATGGCAAAACAGGGAACCACCCGTGTGTTGGAGCTGCGGACTATTAGGACACATGTCACGTACATGTAGGGTCAGGCCAGGAACACCAGCATGGAATGAACAAGCACAACCTAGGACATCACAAGAACAGCAGGGCATACAACAACAGCAGATGTCACAACAAGGGAGTGACCAACAACAACAAACACGACAGCCACAACAACAAGTGGCGTTAATACAACCACCACCCCAAACTGAACGAACACAATTGGGTGGGGTGACGGTGTTGGGACACAACCCTTACACAGGGAATGGCCAATCATTGTACCCCCAATAGGCCAGCCCACCGACGGCATTGGTGTGTCCCATCCTGTCAGTAACACCTAATAGTGCGGAGGAACCACGCATAGAGGTAACGATAGGTGACAAAAAATTATCATTTCTTGTTGACACCTCGGTCTTGCATAAGGGAAGGTAAATTTAAGATGTCAGGCGAAGCCATGAACACCCAAGGATTTTCTGGGGCTAAAGGGTTGGTTCCATTTACTGATAACATTCCCTTATCTATTGGAGATTATGATCTGTCAGTTCCACTTTTGTATTATAGTGCCTCACCAGTAAATATACTGGGGAGGGACATAATGAACAGGTTGAACATGACGATCTCCTTTACAGAGGATGGCATAATTTGCTCTACTCCAGGGATTAACATGCTCGCAGCACGACAGATTTTGCAAGCATACTGTGGACAGACAGCGATTAGGGCGGAGCCAGTAGATGGCGAAATATTCCAATATGGCACAGACATGGCATTTGCATGGATGCCAGGGATAGAAGGGAAAATATGGAGGAGACCAGCAGCATATCTATTCCGACCAGAAACACCAGGTAATGAACTAGAAGGGAAGGTGTTTGTAGTGGACATTGAGAGCATTATTGCAACAGCTGATTATGTTGCTGTGCACGCCCAAGATAAAGAAGGGAGAGCATGGAGGGCGGTGATAGCACTAGCAGAAGGATGTAGGCTGACCCAGGTGTCAGATGAAGAGCTGTTCTCAGAAGAAAAGGAAGAAAATGAAATGGTGTTCATGATGAGTGTAGAAATATGGCTAAGAGTGGCTCACAAACAAGTAGCACAGAAAATTGCAATGGCACTTGAGGCACCCGCAGGCACCCCAGTCCCATTTTTTAAGGAGGATATGTCAAAGGTGCCCAAATCATTATGGACTATTAGCCCTTATGACGTGGGATGCATAAAAAGCATAGGGGGTGTAAGGATAAAATTGAAAAAAGGTGCCATACTGCCAAGAGTGAAACAGTACCCATTGTCAAAAGAGGCAGATGAGGGCATATATGAAACCATAACGGCCCTTATAAACAATGGCATATTGGTCCCCTCAGAATCACCATGTAACACAGCTGTGTACCCGGTGCGCAAAGCTAAAGGGGGGTCTTGGCGCTTCATACAGGACCTCAGACCCTTGAACAACATAGTAGAAGCAGAGTATCCAGTAACAGCAAACCCGGCCACAATATTGTGTGGCATTCCAGCAGAAGCATCACGATTTACAGTGATTGACCTTAAAAATGCTTTCTTCTCAATACCATTACACCCAGACTCACAAGATTTGACAAGCTTCACTTACCGAAATACAAAGTGGAAACATACCAGATTACCACAGGGGTATTGTGAATCACCCTCAATTTTCAATAGAGTAATACAGATGGATTTGGGTAACGTTGAGGTGGAAAGCACAGTGTTACAGTATGTGGATGACATAATAATTTGCAGTACAAACGAAAGTAAATGTAGAGAGGACTCCTTAAAAATGTTGACGATACTGGCAGAAAAGGGGTACAAGGTAGACATGGAAAAGATACAATACTGTCAGGAACAGGTACTTTACATTGGTCAACTGATATCCCAACATGGAAGAAGGATTGCACCACAAAGAGCACAGGCCATCTCAAGCACTCCCGTGCCACAGACTGTGAGAGAACTGCAGCAATTTCTGGGGCTGTGCAACTACTGTAGAGCATGGGTATTTGATTACAGCTCATACATAGGACCCCTGCTTGAGGGTTTGAAGGAAGCAAATAAGGGGGAGAAAAAGTTGGGATGGACTATGGAAATGAGGGAGGCATTTGACGAATTAAAAGACGCGATATCAACTGCTCCAGTACTTGCATCCCCAGACTATGAGCGGCGCTTCTTTATATTTTCACATTGCGACTCAGCAGTGATGAAAGCAGTATTGGCCCAAAAAACTAGCATGGGCTATAAACCAGTAGCATTTTACAGCGGTCACTTAGACCCTATAATGTTAGGACACTTCTCTTGTGAACAAGGTCTTGCTGCAGCTGCTTTTGCAGTAGAAAAAGCATCAGCAATAACTATGGGGTGTCCAACTACACTATTTGTGGAACATGCATTATTTGCGATATTGAATAAACCTAAGTCCACACTAACGACACAGAGGGCATCAGGTTATGAGATTATTTTGTCTAAAGCTGAACTAGCAATTGTTAGATGTAGCACGGTTAACCCTGCAAGGTTCCTAGCAGAAGTAATTGAAGAGGGAGATTACGCCCACGACTGCACCCAAGTAACTGAAATGTACTCATGTGCTAGGAAAGTTGAAGAAAACGCACTAGAGGGAGGTGAGCTTTTGTTTATTGATGGGTCATCAACTATTGATCAAGGAGATGGGATACGAAGGACTGGGGCAGCAGTAGTAAAAATGATGGAGGCGCCGGTGTGTGTGGCTATGAAGTGTGTACAATTACCACAGCATTACTCTGCTCAAGCCGCGGAACTCGTTGCACTAATATTGGCATTAAAGGAAAGTTTTAATAAAAGAGTAACTATATATTCTGACAGTGCATATGTTACATCCACTGTCCACTCAGGGCTATCAAAATGGAGAAGAAGAGGGTTTAGGAGAGCTGATGGCACTCCAGTACAACATGCCCTCTTGTTGGCTGAACTAATTGAAGTAATAAACGACCCCCAAGAATTAGCCCTAGTAAAATGCACCGCACACACCAATGGAGAAGACTACGTCTCAAAAGGAAATGCAGCAGCAGACGCACATGCGAAATATGCTGCATATTTTGGTGAGATATGGAACCCCACAGACTCACAGAGAGGGAGAGGGAGGGGAATAGCTAGGGAGATGTTAATAAGAGAAGGGTACACCCATCTCCCAGCCACACAGATTATGGAACTACAAGCGGCTGCACCAATGGCCGAAAAAGAAGTATGGGTGAAAAGAGGATGCACAATGTCACCAACCGACGCACTATGGCTCCAGGGTGGCACTGGGAAAGTTGTAATACCGTTGACACTGTTAAATACCGCCTTGAGCCAATTACACCACCCTGCCCATACAGGCAAGGAAATAATTGCAGCACGAATTCGAGAAGATTGGTTTTGTCCCGAGTTAACCTCCCATGTGTCAAATTTTATCAGCAATTGCCTAACATGTCAACAGTTTACGGCCGGTCATACTCTAAAAGTGATAAGAGGTACCATACCCCGGCCAGAAGGACCTTTTCGGCACCTTCACATTGACTATGTTGATATGATCAACATCTGTCAAGGCAATAGGTATATGATTGTAGTAGTATGCCCATTTTCTAGATGGATTGAAGCAGGGCCCTGTTCACACCCTGATGCGTTTAGAGCAGCCAAATTCATAGTAAGGGAGGTCTTCCCCAGATGGGGAGTGTGCGAGGTGCTAAGATCAGACAATGGCCCCCATTTCGCAAACGAAATGTTCCAGCATATCACATCCCTGCTGAACATTAAACACAAATTTGCATGTGCATACCACCCACAGGCTAATGGTGTATGTGAACGCCTGAATGGCTTATTGAAGGAGGCAATTGCTAAAATACAACAAACAACAAAGAAAAGTTGGTTGTATTGCCTTCCGTTAGCATTATTTGAGCTTAGAAACAGGCCAGGGTCCGACCACCACCTCACCCCTCACGAAGTGGTAACTGGACGTCAAATGCGCCTTCCCCTAACACCAACATCAAGGGCATTCACCGACCACGAAAGTTCAGCGAATGTGTTAGGTGATGAAATGTATCAATATGTGTCTTCTTTGATTACTAGTGTCGTGTTTGTGTCTCAACAGCTCGAGCGCACACGGGGCGGGTCTACCAGCAATCAAGAAAAAGACGAAAGTACGGAATTGGGAAAGGAGAACTCGTGCAAACTTGCCAAAGGTGACCACGTACTACTTCGCAATTTCAATAGAAAGTGGAACCAGAAGAGGTTCACTGGCCCCCATCTGGTAGAGGACGTATCAACAAGAGCAGTAAAACTAAAGGATAAGCGTGCCTGGAACCACCTACATGACGTAAAGATTTACAAACTGCAGACCCGCCCCAGCGCCAACGACAGGTCCGTTGGAAGAACAGCAACAACATCGCCGACAGCGGAAGAAAGTTCCACCACAGACAACGACCCAATTGTTCCCTCGGAGACAATAACTGACGAAGAAGGGGGTGACCCCCATACTGCCCACCCCATGATCACTCGCTCAAAGAGTAAAAATACTTCCGCCATCTGAGCGCAAACCCCCCCATTGACTGCTAAGTACAGTTGTAACTAAAATTGAAGGACATTGCTTGCACCAATACACATGTAAACACGTGAATGTTCTCTTTTTCTCTCGCACATACAGGAACTGCGTAATATTGTATTGTTAAGAAAAGCTAATTAACAAGTTCAGTGTGCAGGTGTAGATGGTGCTGCCAGACGATAACTACCCAGATGAATTGTCACACCAATTTGTATACGAGATAAAGAGGCCAACATACTTAAAAAGGAGAAGGGTACGTGTATACTACACAGCCTTCCTCCTGGCCATAGAATATTACATGCCCCACCTCCGCCCATACTTGCCGGTCCTAAGAGACCCATCACTTAGAGTAGCGTGGGAACAGCTCTTCGCCTGGGCACTGAATGACCACTTGATAGGGAGAGCTTAAAGGAAACAAAACTAACATTTAATAACGAGCACTTTTGAGAATTTTTAGGCGGGCAACTGTAACGTCGCAAGAATAAGCTGCCAGGACCGCAGCAAGGTAAGAGCAAAATGCCGGTGAAATTAGCATATGTAATAAAAATAATAGGGATTTTTATGATCACCGGATTCTTGGCTGCCTCTGTCTGGCAGTACAGCTATGCTATTGATTTTATTGCTGCACCCAAACTTAATATACCCCCGTCCCCTGCTGCAACAGGTGTTACGTCAGGTGGTAATAGTAACATTGCACCCAAGCAAAATAGAGTTAAACGCAGCACATACTCAGACAACAAAGGTATTGATAATTATGTACAAGATTCAGCACACGTCACAAACAACATATGGTACCAGCACATGACCCGCATTGGTAAGCAGACAACTGAGGATAGCTGTTACGTTTGCTCATTAATACCATACGCCATGAGCGCTTCACGAACATTTGTTGCCACAGAAAAAGATGAAAAAACAGCACAGTGCATAATATATTTGGCCCTGTTCCAAACGAAAGGAAGGTTTCAAGGAACAGTAGTGCACATGACATGGAAGACACGAGACTCATACCCATATGAAAACAACTTCCTCAAGACCTATCTGAGTTATCACAAGACCAGTTTACATGCTGAAGCATTCAGGTACATAACAAGTGGCCCTGCAAAAGGAGAAACAAAGAAGGTAACACTGCAGTATCTACCATGTGATTGGTACGCAACTGAAGTTCCGGGTAAACAAGGATGCTGGGAGAGGCCGCTACTGACGATAACAGGAAAAGTGTACCTGGGCAACAACTGGGAGATAGGAGTGATTGGCAGCAACATGGTAACAAAAGAAACTATCTCAACTATCGAGACACACAATCATCGATGTTGGACGACGTGGATCAAGTATGTACCAATGCTCACGTGGGTAGAAGAAGATGAAGACCCGATAACTATACTACCATTGACTGCGCCTAAAGTATGCTACCAGCATAAAGGAGAGGTGGACGTAGGATATAACACCAATTGTGCAAGCGTGATGGAGTTGCCTGAGGGGGGAGCGGGAACAGCAGTAATAATGGACCATTATTGGGCCTGCGGAGAAAAGGCATATCATACACTGCCTCCCCTGTGGAATGGTGTGTGCACAATGGTACACGTCAATGTACCATCACTAGTGGTACCTAAGAAGCATGTCGATGTGGCGAAATTTCCTAAAATGGATGAAGGGGATAAGAGAAGAAAGAGATCTGCACCACTTCAGAAGGAGCAAGGAAACAGGACCAACAGCAATGATACTGTCCTAAATAGGAGAAAAAGACAAGGAGAGCCATTGACAGGAAATTACCTGTGGGGAAGGTCGGAAACGGAACTAACATCAATACCGCCAGAGCACAGACTATTCAGCAGAGCAGCAATGTTCTTCTCCTCAATAATACATCCGGGACTGCAGGCATACGCAAACGCAAAATGGCTCCAAATAACCAGGTGGGAACTAATGATGACCATCAATTCAACAGTAAATGGGTTCAACGCAATTAAAGAGGAGCTGCGAGCTGTCAGGATGGTAGCACTCCAGAACAGATATGTATTGGACCTTCTCACAGCAATGGAAGGAGGAGTTTGTGCAAAAATAGGACAATCTTGCTGCACGTTCATACCTGCCAACGATGCTGACAATGGTACACTGACAGAAGCAGTTTCACAATTGGCCCAGATGCACTCCAAAATGATGGACGAAAGTAACGGTGTAAACAAGGATAAGAGCTGGTTTTCACTATTATGGTCATGGATGCCATCTTGGCTGTCAGATGGACTGAAAATAATATTGGGATGTGCTATTTTGGCTGGAGCCACCCTGATCATAATTAGATTTTGGAAGGCCCGGAAGGCACGCACGACTGACGAGTTGCTGGAAATGGTGGGAATGCACCCCTTAATGCCAGCAGATGACGGCCAGCATACAGGTGTGATAATACAAGAAAGGGAGAAGTTGCGCACCCAAATCATCACCAATCATCTAGACCCACCATCAGTGAAGATCGAGAACCCAAGGAACCCCAGGAGCTACATAAGAAGATGGGTATACTGTACTCCTGGAGGAACATGTGAATACATGTATTGGTCATTTGAAGATCATGTGAACCATTATGGACATCTCGGAGGGATAACTAAGATATGGAGAGTAAGAGGAGATAACGAGAAGGATATGTTTGTGGTCGACAAGTCGACCAGAGGGGGGACTGAAGTGGGAGAATGGAAGACCAGGCTCCCGTCCTTCACCTCTCGCGCTTGGCCTAGAGGGTCACGGCCCAGACACCCGCCGCGAGAAGAGTTTGTCCATTTACCAGACGACCAGGTACCCTGGTACAGGAACATACGGATGTGTCCACCTGCTTGCCCAACAGCCCGCACTGGCCATGCCGACACCTGCGGCTCGGATCAGCTAGATTAAAAACCACACGTCGTTAGAGATGCCATGACGACCTAGACAACGGGAAGCACATCTGTACAAGTATACACACTTAACATTTCCACACCAATCTACACGAAGAACATACTCAGTGCTCTGACGTAGGCGACAGGCATATTCACGGACGTGCATCTTTATTATTTTTACATAGGCTTTCAGAATGCAGAAACGCAAGATGCATCATGAACTCATCTATAACGCTTGCTCACGCTTCCCTTGAAACCCGTTACCGCCATGAGAGGTATAATGGAAACACGATACTGGTCATGGAAATGTATGCTACTATAATCTAAAGCACCTATGCACCAAACAGACTACTTAAGCACCAGGCCCGAGTAGGCCTCAAACAAGAGCTCCTGTGGGCATTAACAAAGCAAGAGTCAGGTTGCTGATCCTGCAGAAAGAACCCGATGGAGCAACCAGCCAAGGTCGCAATGTTGCAAGCCCACATCCAAGAACAAATCATCAAAGGCACGATGTTGCAACCTCGCACTCCGCGTACCAACGTTAAAGTCATATCTACAAATTAAACCAGACACACAGTGGAAAAGCAATATTAATTGTGCAGAATTCTGCCTCAAACACGGTCCCGCCTCACGTGACCAAGCCGAATCTGACGAGATGCCAAAACCCAGGAGAGAAAAGGCGTCTGGGTCCCTCACTACGAGACACAGGCCGAGACACTTGAAAGGCTCAATGGACACCTGCTACAGTGGGAGCGGTCAGCCTTCCACCTATGAATAAATCCTCACATTGTCTGCACGTACCCATATTGAAACATTGTTGCAAACACAGGTACACCGAGAGCTGGGAACAACGGTGGTCCCAGGCTGGGGAGCTCACGGATGCACCAATCAGAACATGGGGCTCTTATTTCAGACGTCAGTAACATTAGCCAATCCTCAGGAGCCTTCATGTAACAATTCTTATGTATCCAATTATAGGGACAACCCAGATATACCACCTGACTACACCTTGTCCACTAATATCATTCTCTATATGTGTACTATACTAACCCTACCACTCAAGTAACCAATTAAGAGTGGCGATAGGTTTTTTGTTAACTTTCTAAAGTGACGCACGTAGCGCGTCATAATGCAGTAAAAAGGGCCTGCGAGCCCCACGATTATGTGTGTGTCAGGACGAACGCGTACGCTCCTCGACCCATCCCTGCCGTTTGCATAATAAACAGCAGAGTCGCCTTGCTCCTTGTGTGTGTCTCATACTCTATCTCATCTGGGATATACGGGAGGAGTTGGGGCCTCCCTGCCCGGAGGTCTGCGGACGGCCCGGCCGACCCCGGCAGAATTTCCCCCCGACAGTGGGAAGGAGCCCATCATAGCTCATGCGTCGCAAGGTTTGAGAGGGGCAGAATGGCGTTATTCTAAATTGGAAAAGGAGGCGTTGGCATGTCTTAGGCATTAGAGAGATTTAGGAATTTCATTTGGGGTACGCATTTTATATTGTGTACTGATCATAAACCTTTAAAAAGAAATTCTAGAAAACAAAGGTCTAGACAAAGTTTCCAGAAGAGTTGCGGGTTGGATTACCCGAATGCAGGGTCACGACATTTCAGTCAAGGTAATAAGTGGAAAGGAAAATGTGTTGGCAGACTGCCTTTTGAGATTGAGAAGTGAGGAGGGAGTAGAATCGGGTTTGGAGAGTAATGAAATGGAAATGGTGTTTGTTAACACAGAGGGCATAATTGCTAGGGAGGAATGGCTGGATGAACTGTGCAAGGATGAAGAATTAACATTGGTAAAGACATATGTTCAGTCAAGTGTGTGGTCCAGAAAAGCAGAGTTGCGTTTTGGTATTGAACCATTTTGGGAAGTGAAGAACAAACTCAGTGTGGTGGATGGTATATTATTTCACTGGGAACGGGCTGTTGTACCGAAATCTTTACGTAATAGGGTTGTGGATCTAGCACATGTGGGACACATAGGCATCACCAAAACTAAGGGAGTCATAAGAAGTGATTACTGGTGGCCAGGATTTGATAAAGACATTGAGAGGAGGCTTTTGGATTGTACTATGTGCAAGAGTGTTGGAAAGGGTGAATTTGCAAAGCAACAACCAATGGTGGAGGTTAAAGTTCCTAATGGAGTGTGGAAGGATGTTGCCATGGATATTCTGGGTCCGGTCGATTTGGGATATGGACGTGGAAAATTTGTTGTGGTAATCAAAGATTTGTTTTCACAGTGGTGTGAATTTGATGTGCTTAGAGACACGTCGGGTGAAGCTATGGTGACATTTTTGTAGAAGGTGGTTTCAAGGGAAGGGGTTCCGGAAAGCGTGTTGACAGATAACGGACCACAATTTACCAGTGAAATATTTAAGAGATATATGAGGGAGTGTGGTATCAATCACAAAAGGACATCTTTATATCATCCAGGTTCGAATGGTTGTGTAGAGAGAATGAATAGGTGTATTATGGAGAGCATTAGGATGGCGAATGAGACAGGTGGTGATAAGAAGGTTGCCATTCAAGACAGGATATTTGGGCTGTGTATGTCGCCCCCTTTGGTTACAGGCATATCCCCGTTTGAACTCATGAGAGGACGTAAGCCCAATATGATGGTTAGCCCACCATAGCTGGGTAGAAGCAGAGAGAGTGATTTTGTAGTGGAGGGTGTGAGAAGAGAAATGAAAGAAAAGAAGGAGAAATGGGTGGAACTGGTGAATGCGAGGAGTGGAAAGAAATCGTTGAGTGTTAAATGTGGGGATCTAGTCAGAAAGGAGTTGTGAAGAAGAAGGGAGAACGACTCTATTCGGATCCTGTGAGAGTGGTGGCAGTTTTACCCGGTGTGATTCGGGTAACTGGAGGACAAGTATGGAATTTGAATCGTGTTGCAATCGTGAAGAGTTGAAATAGTAAATTTAATAAAAGAAGAAAGGAGATAGATGTGTTATATAGTTGAAGCTTTAGAAGTTACGTAATTATATGTATATGCTTTAGAGTTCATTTATAGTATCTGTGCATTGTTATCATAGCATGTCATAAGTGTAATGCACAGTAGCTTAGTTAGGTCAGGAATGCATTTGTGTTGCCCATGAGGTAACATTCTATGTCTTTATGATGCTTGTGTTTATGTTCATATAGGATTCTAGGTTTGTTCGTTGCTGGAGAGAGATTTGTATGGAAGCAGCTACTCAGCTGGAGGTCCTTATATATGTTATCATACTTAAAGAAATACCTTGTTTCATTACACGTGCCAATCGAAGAGTGGTATTTATCAGTTATCATATTATTGTATAGAGTTTATTAGCATAGCTATTATGGTTACTGTTGCCATGCATTCACATCACAAGGTTCTGTGCTGGAATGTATGGATTTGATTGTGTACATTCCTCTGGTGAAGGAACCTGTGCTGTTTCCCTGGCTGGGGGTCGTTACCCTGTGATCTCAGTAAACTAAGTGATCACAAGTTACTGCTGGCTTTGCGCGAGTTATTATCTACAACATTTGCAACGAGGATTTGAGGATTGAAGGAGACGAACCCCGGGGACTCGAGTGAGACCCGAACCCTGCAGTGCCTAGTGAGGAGGTGTCAGACCCAGGCAGCCTGGTTAAGCGTTACTTGATCTTGGTGAAGAAGAATCTATATAAGAAGTTCCCCAGCGTGACTTTCAAGGAGGCAAGAAGTGCCCACCGTGACTTTCTGTGGGGCCGGAGCTGCCCAACGTGACTTTCAGTGGGGCCGGAGCTGTTTGGGTCACACTCATGACCTTGTGGGTCTGCCGGCACTGCTCCTGGTAGCTTCGGATCAGCAGCAGTGAATTTCTGACTTCCCCATGTTTGCACTTCCCCACCCGTGTGCTGAGGCACTGTTAATGGTAACACTTTATTGTTTGGGTGAGTGCATTTCATTGTCGCCATGGTGGTTGAGTCTACGTATCGAGAGAAGTTACGCGACCAAGCAGCGCTTCGATGACGTGGACCGCCGACGCCAATGCAAACCATTAGAGGAAGGAACCTGGCGACGTGAAGAACGTAGCGGCCATCTTTGGTTCGGACGTCCAAGGAAACAAGGAAATTAGCGTTTCACGTTGTGCAGAGGGACGGGTATCCAGGCAACCTGTTTATTTTGTTTGGATTCGCGGTAACATCGTTGAGTCTAAGACTTGGACGAACATTTGGAGGCTGATGTGTTTTACGGAAATCTGTTCCTCAACTGGTGAGTGTGCGACTTGTTAAGGGAGTCCACTGGCTGTTGTGTGGACTGTTTGGTGACCTGAATTGAAGTTAACTGAACAGTAATTACAATAAGAACGAAGAATGGCGAACGTGCCAGCGCCAGTATTTTTCCTCTCCAGTCCAGGCGAGCCCAGAGTATGTTGGATAGACTGGAAGGAAGGATTTAACAAGTATGCATTAGCTGTGTGTGGAGCAAACTACTCAAATGAACGAAAAGAAGCGCTACTCTTTCATTGTTTGGGCCCTACAGGCCAGGAAGTGCTAAGGAATCTGCCAGAACCTACTGATATGCTTGATGCAGGCCCTTATGAGAGAACATTCGCCAAGTTAGACAAAAATTACCTAGTAGAGGAAAACATTATCTTAGAAAGATATAAATTTGCCAGCAGGGATCAGAGAAATGGGGAAAGCATAGAGGAGTTCATCACGGCTCTCAGGGGTTTGGCAGTCAAGTGCAGGTTTGACCACTGACAAGACGAACACCTAAGAGATCAGTTGATGATCAAGTGTTCCAATGACAATATTAGAAAGGAATTGTGGAAGGAGCGTAATCCTTCCTTGGACAGAGCCATTGAAATAGCAAAGACAGTGGAACATTTCTAAAGTTTCTCAGAGACAAGCAGCAGGTGGAACTATGCGACGATCAGAGACTGGGGTCAAGAGAGCTGAGGATCACCAGGAGAACAAGTCTGCTGGTGCTAGAGTCTGAGGGCATCAATGGATACCGGTGAAAGACTTGAAGGGAGTGCCTAGGGAGAATAGATTGTCCACAGACTTTAGGGGCTCTGTTGGAAGGAGATGTTATAGATGTGGGAGTAGTTCACATCTGGCATCTGACAAGGAGTGTTTTGCAATTCACATAGTGTGCCATGAATGCGGCAGGAAAGGGCATCTTGCCCGTTGTTGCTAAAATCTCACTTCGGGTCAGAGTCAGGTGCATGAGGTCAGAGTGGATTGTAATGATGAGTTCTTCTGTGATGGAGGCAGGGAGGTAGTGAATTCTGTAAATGCCATTGAAGGGAAGGTGAGAAAAGAGAAGCCTTATGCTCTTGTGCTGATTCGTGTTGTACCTATGTCGATTCTTATTGATAGTGGAGTGGATTATACTCTAATTAGTGTACAAGTGTGGAAAGAGATGTTTGGTTGTTGCACACTTTGGGAGGATGGTGTGAGGGTGAATGCATATGGGAATGTGCCTATAGACATTATAGGAAGCTTTGGAGGGGAGCTAATGTTTAAATAGAGGAAGGCTGTAGGTACTATTAATGTTGCGAACAGAGGTGGGGAATTACTTTCTTGGAGTGACCAAGCAGAATTGAAAATCAGACTTGATGCAAGCCACCCAGAACAAGTGTTGTCAGTGAAGGGTGCGAGTGCGGATAAAGACTTGGAAAACACAACCAATAAGTTAGGGTGTTTGAGAGGATTTGTGCAAAAGATTAGATTGAAGAAGGTTGCAGTTGCCAAGATAGCAAAATTACCATACCTCTAGCTTTGAGGGAGGATGTGGACAAGGAAATAAAGAGAATGGAAAGAGATGGGGTGATTGAGAGGATAGAGTCATCAGAATGGTATAGTCCGATAGTAGAAGTTAAGAAATCCAATGGATCCTTAAGATTGTGTATTGACCTCAGGAATTTAAATAGCATGATGGTAGCAGACAGATTTCCTTTGCTAAGGATAGATTTATTGGTGGGTGTGTCTGGGGCTAAGGTACTTTCAATCTTGGATCTGACATCAGCATATCACCAAGTGGAATTGCGTGAGCAGTCCAGAGATCTCACAGCCTTTATCACTCCAGTGGGACTTTTCAGCTGCATACGCATGTCGTTTGGCCTGGTTTCGGCGGCAAGTGGTTTCCAGAGCATTATGTATAAATTACTCGGAGATGAGGTTGGGGTCATGTGCTACCAAGATGGACCAGTGTGTGGAAGCAATGAAGGGGAGCACGATGAATGGTTGAAGAGAGTGATAATGATTTTGAAGGAAGCAGGGTTAACCATATCAATGGAGAAATGTATGTTTAAGGCTGGCACAGTGGTTTATTTGGGTCATGAAATTACAGGGGAGGGTGTTAAACCCAAGGAGGATGCCATAGAAGCAGTAAAAAGAATGGAAGCAACCAAGTCTCAGGGTGATATACTTTTATTTCTGGGCCTTGTGGAATTTTATGGGAAGTCCATTAAGGGACTTTCTGACAGGTCGAGGAATTTGAGAGTTCTCACTCGCAAAGGAGTGGCCTTTAAGTGGGATGATAAACGTAAATGTGAATTTGAGATTAAAAGTGCTATTGTAAAGGCGCCTATGTTGAAAATGTTTGAAGAGGTAAAACATACCTTGCTGTTTGTGGATGTCAGCGATTATGGTATTGGGGTGGTATAGATGCAGGAGGATCATATGTGATTACATACAGTGGCGTTTGCATCCAGATCTTTGAAGGGACCAGAAAGCAGGTATTCTGTTGCCGAGAAGGAAGCCCTGGCGTGCATTTGGGGCGTTGAGAAATTAAAAAGATACCTTTGGGGTAGAGAATTCACTATTTGTACGGACCACAAGCCATTGTTGGAATCTTTACCAGAGGTGGTTTAGAAGGAGTTCCTCGACGTATCATGAAGTGGGTGAGTGCATTACAGGGATTACAATTTTCCATGGTCCATGTTTGTGGTGAGAGTAATGTAGTAGCTGATGCTTTGTCCAGATCTGTGGAGAGGGAACCTCAGAACACGGAACAACTGCCACATGCATCGGATGAGGTGGGGGAGATCTTTCAGGTTCACAATACCCTGAGGAAGGATGATTGGGATGCTGCTTGTTTAGAAGATGCAGTTTATTAGAGAATTCTGGCAATGGTCATTAAGGGTGACATAAGGAGGTAAAAAGGAGACATGGAGGGTTATGGCAGGGTTAAGGATGAATTGTGGGTTCAGGAGAATTATCTACATAGGGGACATAAGATGGTGGTACCATGTAAAATGAGGAGATGGGTGGTGGATCTAGCCCTTGTTGGTCATTTGGGTGTAGCAAGGACAAATGTTTTAGTGAGAGCAGAATTCTGGTGTCCTGGAGTGGATAGAGATATTGAGGAGCAGGTGATAGGTTGCACTGAGTGTGTGGAGGGCGATAAGGGACTCAGGGTGTAGAAGGTACCCATGGTGGTAAGGAAATTTCCCAGGGTGCCCTGGGATGAGGTTGCATTAGATCTGTTGGGGCCATTTAACATCAGAGGAGGAAGAGTTAACTGTTTGCTGGTAGTAATTGATTTGCTATCAAAGTGGCCTGAAGTTTGCGTGTTAAAGGACATTTCCAGTGGTAGCATTATCAGGTTTCTGGAGCAATTGTTTTGGAGGGAAGGGTTTCCCAGGAAGTGCTGGTCTGATAATGGCTCTCAATTAGTCCCTAAGGAATTCATGGATTTTTTAGGGAAGTATGGTGTAGAACAAGTAACTACCTCACCATCACCCTCAGAGCAACGGGTGTGTGAAGCGTTTTAACAGGACTCTCATGGTAGCTAGTAGAATCGCTGTCGCTACTAGGGGTGATTGGATTAGGAAAGCAATTGAAAGGACTTTCCAGAACAGGTTGGTGCCTCACAGTGTCACAGGTGTGTCGCCTTTTGAAGTCCTTTGTGGAAGGAAGCCTAATTTACACCTGTGTCCTGGTTGGATGGGCAAATCTAAGAGTGTGGGTGTGGATCTGGAAAGCTTGAAAGAGAGGATTTCTTTGTCCGCTTTCAAGGCCAAAATGCGTTATGACCAAAGGAATTGTTGCAGGGATTTCAGTGTTAAGGAGGGTGAGTGGATAAAAGTTAAACTTGCCACTAAGGTGTGGAAGGGATCCTCTGTGTTTTCAGAACCCAAGCTGTCAATCTGGAAAAGTGAATACCCTTCATTTGGATGATAGACGTATCTTGATGGCTGAAGGCCAACCGTCTTATGCACAGAATTATAGAAATACAGACTGCTATGCTTGACCAACAAGCGGCCATTTTAAACGTAGCAAGAAACGCCATTTTGCTTGTTAACCATTGCGCATTGCTTTCTGTCTAAACTGCTTTGCAGCTTGCAATTCTTGCGAATTCTGCTTACTCTGCTCAACTGTTAACATTGTTGTCTGAATATGAAAGGGCAAGGCCGCGGGACTGAGGAGTTCGTTGAAACTCCTCATGAGCAGCCCAGAAAGGAATGCCCACGCTCCCTCTCTGTAGCCTTGAGGGAGAGCTGCAGGGCATTTAATCATTTCACAGCTGCCAGCCAGTCTCGTACTGTGGTAGAATATGTTAGAATAAAGCAGCTAAAGGCTTGAATTATGCTCTTCTTACGGCCCCCCTTCACAAAACCCTTTAGAGCGTGTCGGCTCCCAGGACACGAATAGCACCTCATAGATAGCAAAGCTTGGAATGTGACTCTTCCCTCGTGTGCAGCTTGCTTCCAAGAACAGAAGCACCGTGTTCTGTTCAACAACTAGAAGATGCCTCCGCACTTTCTAAATTGCACATTGTTACTAGAATAGACATCGAAAGTGTCATAATTGTCATACTCATCGGAAATGTCCATCATCATCAAAGAAACTCAATAAAAGGGGGGGTGTTAAACATGACATAGCTGATTGTATGATATGCATTTTGTATATATGTAACTGATGTACGTAATTCGCTCTCTTGCGTCCCTCGAGGTCTAGAGAATACACGTTGCGGGGCGTGAGACCACAGTTGGCCAATTGGGACTATTTTGCTTGCAATAAATCCTAGCATTGGGAATTTCAACCTCGTGTCTGCCGCATCCTTTCGTGTATGGTTATTGCCTTGTTTCCATATCGCGAGGGACCCCTAAGGGCTCCTTTCAAAGCAAGTGGTGAAGGATTTGGGCTCTTTTGTGCTAGTTAAAGGTGTCAGTGTCAGGAACAAAGAGAGAGTGGCTGTGCTTGGGGTGAATGGTGGGAGGTAGGTGGAGCAGTGAAGGGGTCGCTGAACGTCAGGAAGGGAAGGTGTTAGGGTGTGTATTCTGAATGATAAGGAAGAGAGGTGTTAGGGTGTGCACTGGTATGCTGTTACTACAATGTACATATAGTTAGTTGCTATCATATTATTGTATAGAGTTTATTAGAATAGCTATTACGGTTACTGTTGCTATGCATTCACATCACAAGGTTCTGTTCTGAAATGTATGGATTTGATTGTGTACATTCCTCTGGTGAAGGGAGCTTTGCTGTTTCCCTGGCTGGGGTTCGTTTCCCTGTGATTTCAATAAACTAAGTGATCACAAGTTACTGCTCGCTTTGCATGAGTTATTATCTACAACACTATTGCAACAGCCTCTTTCAAAATCTACCTGCTTCTACTCTCCTTTGTAACTTATCCAGAACAGGACTGCAAGACTTGTCCTTGGCCTCAAGCCCTGGGAGCGTATCTCTCCAGCCCTGAAAACTCTTCACTGGCTCCCAGTGACTGCAAGTATCCAATTCAAGACCCTTTTCATTGTTCACAAGGCTTTCTGGGGCCTGGGTCCAAAGTTCCTTCAGCTGTCCCTCTGTAAATACATTCCCTCCCGATCCCTTCGCTCCTCCACCTCTAACTCCCTCAGGATCAGTCGTTTTTCTAAGAAACGAGCTGGGGGTAGATCTCTGTCTTCGGCTGGGGCCTCTGTGTGGGAACAACCTCCCTGCCACTCTGAAACTTGAGGAGAACCATCTGCGGTTCCGGAAGCACGTCAATATCTCCCTCTTTGCTTCTGCCTTCTCTCCTCCTCTCCCCTGTTGATCTTTCTGCCATAACATTGTGCACCTGGTCTCCCTCTGTCTTTAGGGCCCAGGTACCTTCTCACCCTGCCACCCAACCGCACTGTCTCCGGACAATCCCTTGCACTGGAGTCTGTATCTGTAACCCTATAGTCCCGCCCCACTTTTCTTTTTCTGCAATTATTCAGACACGCCCTGTCTGTTGCCTTATTCCTAGCACTTGCCACTTGCTGGCTGCACTACCACCATTTATTGCTTTTTGTTATTTATGTATTTATTTATGTTTTATTGAATTATTCTTATTTCCACCTCTCCACCCCTCCACCCTTCCCTTGCACTTACCCCTCTCCCTCTCCCATGCACTTGCACATTCTCAATGTCACTGGGCCTAGTAGGATCGTTGTTTTTGTTCTCCCTTGTTCCCCTCCCTTGCCTCGTCACACTCTGAAACACTTGTGTACGAGCGTGATACAAATAAAATATCTATCAATCAATTAATCTCATGTACAGTTGGGAGATTTTAGTGTCAGACTCCCTGCGGAAAACACCTTCCTTGTCCATCCATCTACTTGTTTATCGTCCCTATCTGGAGGGATGGTAGGGTAAGCCACATGCTTAGATGTTGCAGTAGCTGCCTGCACCACCAGACTCTCTGGAGTGGGGTGTTTCCACAGGTAGTCAGGGTCACTACTGGAAGGGTGGGACTTCTTGGCCAAGTTCTTATTTACAGCCGGATTGGTTTCTGGTGTCTCCCAATTCGTCGCCACCCTTTTCTGCAAGGCCATATGGAATGGTAACATGGGATCTGACTGCAGAACTTTATCGAAGATGTCAGTAAGGTCACCTTGCTCGAATGGCAATCGAGGCCTACTCCACCCAATGTAGTCCACTACCTTAGACATGAGTTTCCTGTAGGATGCCTCTGCATGCTCCCCAGCCTCTGGTCTCTCAAACTCCAACTCTTGTGAGGTATCCACCTCACTTGCAGTCTGTAGGTTGTCATAGAGGTCCTCCAACCTTGACTCTTCTGCAATAAGACTCTCAGGTACATTTGGCGTACCAAATTGGAGGCCAAATGGAGCCTCTTCATCAGACTGCTAATTTTATTCATTAATGGCAGAGAAAGAGACTTAAACTAGTCTTTCCTAGGTAGTGGTACATAGGTTTTCTCAGGAATGAGGGATTTTGCAACTAATGGCTTCAATGCTGAAAAAGTAATCGACACTTTCTTTATTGGCGCTGCAGATTTTACTGGGGCTCTCAGCGTTGATGGCGCAGCTGGCAATAATGATGCAGCGGGCGTCGATGCCTTAGGCATCGATGTCGACATCAAGGGTTTGGCTGGTGTCGAAGCCACCGCCGAAGGTGTCGATGGCATTGACGTCGACTTGTGCTTCCGGCTCGACTGATCCTTCGATGAGACGTCATCTGATGGAGGCCTCAACAGCTCTCGATGCGGATTGGGCCTTTGTAGGGGCTCAAAGGCGCGTGGGATATAGGTTGAGCCGTTCCTTCGCGCCTACTTTAAAAGGCGCAGTAGGAGCATGGCTTGGAGGCTTTTGCGTCTCATATATTTTGAGCATCTATGGTATGAAGGCCTCCCACGCGGCCAGAGTGGATTTTCTGGTTGGACAAGAAACCCTTTCGGGGGAAGCGTCCAACAACGAAGTTGACGAAGACGGCCTATGGTGCTTTCTCTTCCACATCTTCGAGGATGAAGAATGGTGGGAGCCACTCCTCGATCTCAACCTTTTGGCCTTCTTCCTGTGTGGAGAGGCACCTCTCGACTTGTCGGCTGAAGGTTTCTTGGTCAGGAAGGCGATTTAGGGATTCGACCTACCTTCATCTTCCCCTTTCATTCCTTCAAGGCTTTTCCAGTCATGGACTGGCACTTGGAGCGTGCAAGGTGTTATGGTCCGCTCTGAGGCACCACAAATAGATCCGATAGGGATCAGTCAAAGAAATGTTTGACCCACAATCGCGAAACTTTTTGAACCCGGACTTCGGGGTTGTTGGTGTCGACGAAGAAGACATCTTGATTCTCTATCGAAAGAATAACGAAGTTCGTCACGAAAGTGATGAAGAAGCGCACCGTATGCCTTCGAAACAAAAGCTGTCGCGGAAAAACTGAACTTGAATCCAACGGGCGCTGCACCGCCTATATATGACATCATCCTCAAGACAGAGGCCTTCTAGTGACATCGAGTCGACGCCATTGACACACAGCGCCCTCTGCCGAAAACATTTTGCTGAAGCAGCTGAAGCTGGATAACATATATCAAAGATGAGGAATACGTGGGAGGAAAGAATCCATTTGAATATATGTTTTGGATTTAAAGACATACTACATAGGGAGAGAACAAAACAAACACAAAAACAAATAAAGAGTGACCAGAAATAAAAGACTGTAAGAAAATACAATTGTGAGACAGATATACAAAGCAACATCGAACCTAAACTCATGACTGTGTACACCGACTGACACATGCGACTGCTACTACATCTAGGCCCACATCGATCAATTAAAGAGAAAGTTAATGAAGTGCCATTCAGGAGATATGAAAAACAGCTGACTAAGAGACAAATGAATACAAAGTATTCTATTTGGGAAATAAATCATGTCTGTAAATATACAGAGTAACCAACGAACCAAAATAGTCACAAATATTTTGAGTGCCAAAAGAAAAAAAGGTATTTAGCTAATTTGTATAGTGTAGTTTCTACAGATTTGATAGGGGAGTTAGATTAATCTCTGGATTTGTCAGGCAATTCAGTATTAACAGCAGGCGTGAAAGAATCAAATTTGAAATTATGATTTTTATTTAGCTTGGCTTTCCTTTGAGGATGCTGAATCTAGATTGTATTCTGTGAGCTCTCTACAATTCGAGCACCGGAGAGAAGAAGATAGCAAGGACTTTCAAGATTCAGTTTTCTAAAAACCGGACAGGGTAGTCACCTTCTTCCTTTTCTGTAATACCATAAATGTGAAGATTGTTTCTCTTGTTCCAACATTCTAGTTCCGTAAAGCCAATCTCTTATTGTTTCAGTCTTGGTTGCATGTGCTCTGAGCCTTCAGGCCGGTCTTCCGTTGAAGAAACTCGCTCTTCCACCTCATCCAATCTACCAATCATCCAAAAGCTCATAATCTCGCCTTTAAAAGGCTGAAAATCTTGAAAGGCAATGGAGCATTTATCCGAATGTTGGAAAGTTCCAAGATCATTTTTTCCATATTAATTTATAAGACCGATGGACCTGAAGCCTCCATTTTGGGTAAGAAGCAGGTCTGATTACAACAGCGTTAAAAGTGGGCAGCAGATAGACACCCAATCTTCAAAAAGGGTTATCAGTTTATACAAGAAATTAAGAAAGGATGGTACACCATCCCATTGTCAATAGTATAAGCATGATGCAACACAGAGTGGGAGAAGAATGGCAACAGTCAGTGTGAAAAATGAATGTAATTGTTAATGACAAGTAGAAGGCAGGCAAGAGACTTTATACAAGCAAATCCGATAGCTTGCAGCGTAGAGAAACAGGAAGAAACATTTATGAGAAGGAGGTTCACCAAGGAATGAAGAAATCTAAGTTTACCCTTTCCGGGCACTAAGGAAAGCATCCATATGTAGTAATATTCATTCCGTTTGTTAAGTTCCGCCCTGCGTCCCGCTACGCGGTGACGCAGGGCGTCCTAAATAAAAGACCCGCCCCCGCGGTCGGGAGGCAGTTCCGGCGCCGACCAGCAACCGGTGTGGGTGTGTAATCCTTCGGCTCCCGCCGGAGCTGCGCAACAGGCGCGCGCAGGCCGAGGGCTGACAACTTAACAATGGCGACGAGGCGAGATGAACTCCATACACGCTCGGTGCTTTGAAGGCACCCTAACGCCATACAGCCATCGCGGCGAAATTTTTGGACACCCAGTGGGGGTGGAATCACACACGTGACCCCCCACCCAAAAAAAAAAAAAAAAAAAAAGAATTTTTTTTTTCTTCCTCTATTCCTTCTCTCTGCCACTCCGTTTTTCGCCACATCCACCATGACCAAAGCTCTTCCTCTGGGCACTGGAGAACCCGGTGGCATCTGGCATCCAACACCAGAGGGCAGCAACACAGTGTGACGGGAGCGCCAGGCCCTGAACTGTAACACAGCGCCTGGGAACGGCAGCACCTCCAAGGTAGGCCCGACGTCGCGGCGCTGGTAGCCGTCGGAAGAACTCACGACAACACTAATCAGATCCACGCCAACATGGCGGCCGGCACATCCACGCCTGGGCCCACCACGCCGTCCAGAATTGCGGCGAACCTATCCATGACGTCACCTCCACCTCGCACACACGGGGTTTCGTCGACACTGGTCCAGCCGTTTGACCCATTCACGGATCCATCATCAAGCGGACCCAGATGGCAGCTGTGGATTCAGAAATTTGAGATGGCGATGGAGTGTAAAGAGATTACGGCGCCCAGGAAACTGAAGGCACACCTATTACTCAGCGTGGGTGACGAGGTACTGCGCATTTTCAACTCCCTGAACGTTGATGATGGCCAGGATGCATACCGAAGCGTGAAAGAGGCCCTCACGGATCATTTTCTCCCTCAACTAAACCCAGACTATGAGACGTTTCTCTTCTGCACCACCTTACAGGCATCGGAGGAAACCCTTGATGCATACCACACCCGTCTGAGAAAGCTAGCCATGTCCTGCGAGTTCACGAACGTGGAGAGGGAGATCAGGAGGCAAATCATCAACGGGATACACTCGGAAAAGTTAAGGCGCCTGATACTTAGCGAAAAGGGTATTCCCCTACAGCGGATCCTTGAACTAGGACGTCAGAGGGAACTGGCCCACACCAGAGCGGCCAACATGGAGGCCACGCTACACAGGCTGCAACCTGCTCTCAACACAGCTATGGTGGCCCGGATCACCAACAGACAATCCTCGAGAGACGACAACGGTGGAGGTTACGGCCAAAACAGGTGGCAACCGCGCATTCCGGGGCCCACAGAGTGCGGCTGGTGCGGTGGCCCACGACATGGCCGTCGCAACTGTCCTGCTCAAGGCACCACATGTGGAGCATGTGGCCGGAAGGATCATTACGCAAAGGTATGCCGATCAGCGGACACCCCCATACAGCCCCCGCAAAACCCGCCGGAGAAGAACGCGACCAAGAAAAAGAAGCAAGCCAGCGCCAGAAGGGTCGCAGTGGCCAGTTCTTCCACGGAGGATGAAGGGGATGATGTCTCGGCGATGCAGCAGGACCCCACCAAGGACATCGAGAGAAAAGGGAGGAAGGTATACCTGGTGTCTGCACTGTGCCAAGGTCGGGGACCGCGAGGAAAAGCCGTCCGAAGGCGCAAATGCATGGTCACCATCCAAAACCAGTGCATTCTCATGACCATCGACACAGGCGCCTCGGTGAACGTCATGCCCGAAAGCATCTTCCTGACTCTAAGTCCTCCACCAGAGCTGAAAAGCACAGACACTCTGTTGTATGCATACGGCAGTCGAAAGCCCTTGCCGGTGATTGGCAGGTTCCGCACTACGCTGGAACACGGAAAAAACAGACTATGGTCCAAGATCTATGTCGTGAAGGCAGGTGTTGAGAGCCTCCTGAGTGGGGACGCAGCGGAGGACCTGGGAGTGGTCCAATTCATCTGCCATGTCAACGAAGACAAGGAGGTGGAGCAGATGCTGAACCAATACCCTGACCTGCAAGAGGGAATAGGCTGTTTAAAAGGCAAAACCATCAAACTTCATATTGATGAAACAATGCAGCCGAAAGCCGTTAGGCACCGGAGAACGCCATTCCACATCAGAAAACAAGTGGAGCAGGAACTCAAGGCACTGGAAGAAGCGGGCATCATTGAGGAGGTCACAGGGCCCACACCGTGGGTCTCTCCAATGGTGGTGACACGAAAGCCTAAGCAGCCTGGAAAGGTGCGGATCTGCATAGACATGCGTCTCCCTAACACTGCCATTAAAAGAGAATGCCACATAACCCCAACGATCGACGAGATCGTGGCTGACCTCACAGGGTCGTGTATATTCTCAAAGATTGATCTCAAGGCGGGGTATCATCAACTCAAACTCCATAGAGACTCTCGCTACATTACAACGTTCTCAACGCACTTGGGGCTGCGGAGATACAAACGCCTAAGTTTCGGAATATCGTCTGCTGCTGAGGTATTCCAGCAAACCATCCAGGAGGTCATCCGAGGCATCCCTGGCGTCCTCAACGTGAGTGATGATATTCTGATTCACGCCCCCGACAAAGAAACACATATCAAGAGGCTTCACGCTTTACTGGGCAGACTACAAGATGCTGGGCTCACAATACACCGGGAGAAGTGTGAGTTCCTCAAGTCGGAGATCACCTTTTTCGGGTACAAGTTTGGCAGCACAGGCATCTCCCCTGACCCGCAGAAGGTCGCAGACATTCAGGCGGCAAGCCCACCGATGACCCCCACAGAAGTGCGCAGTTTCTTAGGCATGGCCACCTACTGCGGGAGGTTCATCCGAAACCTGGCCACACTATCTGAGCCGTTGCGGGAACTCACCAAGGCCAACGTCAAGTGGGAGTGGGGGCAGACATGCCAGGACTCGTTCGAAAGCATCAAGGACTCCCTCTCCGCCGACACCAAGATGGCCTACTATAGCACCGAGCTGCCCACAGAACTGTTCGTGGATGCAAGCCCTGTGGGGCTCGGAGCCATCCTAATGCAAGTCACGAAGGAAGGGGAAAAGAGACCGATAGCATATGCATCGAGAGCCCTCACAGAGACCGAACAAAGGTACTCACACATCGAAAAGGAGGCCATCGCTGTGCTGTGGGGGTGCCGGCATTTTCACCTCTACTTATATGGGCGTCGGTTCACGACGATCACGGACCACAAGCCCCTACTACCCATTTTCATGGGGACGTCAGCACACCCTCCGGCACGTATCACCAAGTGGTTATTACA
The DNA here is from genome assembly GCF_040938575.1 of Ambystoma mexicanum. NCBI lineage: Eukaryota > Metazoa > Chordata > Amphibia > Caudata > Ambystomatidae > Ambystoma > Ambystoma mexicanum. Next base: position 1,208,705,625 of record NC_090922.1, on the reverse strand, counting down.
CCTCCAGCAATATGACTTTGATCTCATCTACCAACCGGGCAGCGGAAACCCGGCGGATTTTCTCTCCAGGCATCCGCGAGAGGCCACCCAACAAGAGATCCAAGTAGCTGCAGAGACGGAGGAACACATATGTCAAGTGGTGCACGCAATGAGACCCAAGGCGGTGAGCATCGAGGAAATCGAGGTGGAAACGCTCAAGGACCCGTGTTGTGACTTAGTGAAGGATGCCATCCTCTCCGGTGACTGGAAGACCTTCATGAGACACACGCACAACAGAACAGCGGAAGCAAAAGGGTTTTTGTCCGGCATATTCACAGTACGGCAAGAATTGTCAATCACGGAAGGTGGACTGATACTACGAGGAAACCGCATCGTAATCCCTCTCAAAATACAAGACAGGATAGTGGCCCTAGCGCATGAAGGACACCAAGGACTGGTAAGGACAAAAGCCCGTATTCGGCACCGAGTATGGTTTCCCCAGATCGAGGAGCGGGTCGAGACACTCGTTAGCACGTGCCTATCCTGTCAGATAACGGGGGCCCCGCCAGACCCGGAACCTATCCTATCAGCAGAACGTGGCCGCTCTCGCTGGGAGGCCATCAGCATTGACTTTTGCAAGCTACGAGAGGGCCTCCACCTGTTGGTGGCCGTCGATGATCACTCCCGATATCCAGAAGTTGAGATAGTTGAATCCACAGCAGCTGAAGTGGTCATTCCGGCCCTAGAAAAAATGTTCGCAACTCACGGGCTACCGATCTCAATCAAAAGCGACAACGGGCCGCCGTTTACGGGAGAGGATTTCAAAAAGTATCTACAGGACCTCAATGTTAAATATCATCATATCACACCAAGACACCCCCAGGCAAATGGGGACGTAGAAAGGTTTATGAGAACTATCAACAAGGTGCTCAGGGTGTCCAAGGCTAACGCCAGCCCCTGGAAGGTTGACCTCTTCCGATTCCTCCGGAACTACCGGGTCACGCCCCACAGCACAACCGGCATACCACCAGCGGACCTCATGTTCGGCACCGTCATTAGATCTTCGATCCCGCATCACCCAAGCAGGACCCCGGACGCGGTCAACGAGGAACGCACAGAAAGAAGGAGAAGGGATGCTAACGCACACATGAGTGGCAAGCGGAGAGCGAGGCCGTCCCATCATCAAGTGGGTGACCAGGTCATCATGCTACGAAACCCCTCCAAGTCAAAACTTGACACCAGGTACGAGGAACTTCCATGGACCGTCAGTAACCGGCATGGAACCATGGTAACTGTGACACGAGGACGCCGTCAAGTGACGAGGAATGCGTCATGGTTCAAGGCCATACCCCGTACCCTGTGGACCGATAAGGAGGGCCATCGGGAAGGCGAGGACACTCATCCCAGCGAAGAAGAGCCGGAGGCCATCCCTGAGGAGATAGGAGCGGGGGATGGAACCTGGGAGCCGGTGGATGCACCCGGCCTCGAGGGCCCGAACAGCGAAGGTGAACCAGAGCATGAAGCAAGGGGGAGTGCTCCCCGAGAAGGGCGATACAGGCTGAGAACAACGACGAGACCGCCAGCCAAGCTAAGTGACTATGTGTGGTAACTAGTGCCCTGGTGCCATGAACCCCAAATGGCAGGGTAGCTGGGTGTTGAAGACTGTAAGTTCATGTTGGACTTTCGCCTTTGTTTGGCAGTTAGCGTGATGTTTTGTTTGTTTTATAATAAAGGAGGAATGTTAAGTTCCGCCCTGCGTCCCGCTACGCGGTGACGCAGGGCGTCCTAAATAAAAGCCCCGCCCCCGCGGTCGGGAGGCAGTTCCGGGGCCGACCAGCAACCGGTGTGGGTGTGTAATCCTTCGGCTCCCGCCGGAGCTGCGCAACAGGCCGTGCGGCCTGCCAGCCCCCGCGCGCGCAGGCCGAGGGCTGACAACTTAACACCGTTATTTATAAATAAATGCCACTTCGTGCCGGTCCCCTCACCAGAGACGGGCCACCGCGCCTGCGGCTAGAATGGAGGAATGAACTCCTGATGTAACGTCTTTGCTGCAACGGCGTCAGATGCCGCCACCCCTCACCTCAGCATCAGCGAATACAGCTTGTGATCTCCGGCGAGGCGCCTCACCCTCACTGACTGTAGCCAAGGACAGAGCAGGAGCTCGGACCTGTCTAACCTCCGAGATTGTCCCGGAGCCTCCTTGGTTTCATGCGGTTTTCTGTCTCTCCGGGGAAGAGCATGAAACATCCGAATTTGTCAGGTGTGCAATAAAATGCAGTGTCCGCCTTACCTCGGCAGGCATGAAAAGATGCCTGTGAGAGACAGTGCACGCTGCAAAGGCCACAGAGCCCCCACTGGGGAATTTAAACATTTGACAAGTCTTTGTTAATGGGCAATGGGAATGGTCAAAGATCGGGGGCGGGGGGCTGGGGGGTGGTTTGGGCGTGGGGGATGTCTTAGCCTTTGTGCATCAGAAAACGCAAATCAAGCTCCTGTGAAATTATCCAATTCTGTGCCTTAGCGTGTGCTTGACACACACACACACACACACACACGTGACTTTACGTATAGAAAATATTTGCTCTGCATTTAGAGAGTTGTATTCCCACATTCACGGGAGCAAGGGATGGGAGAAAGCTACAATTGTCCTGTTTTTACTTACCATATTTCTTTAATGATTATTTGGTAAGCTGTTTTTTATTTTATTTCTGAGTTGTTGAAGTCATTTTTATAAAACATAGTATTCTTGAAAGCTAAACCTTAACACATACTCCTAACAACTACGCCTGAGAAGATATTTGGTCCAAGTGCTTACGTTGTGGACCTGTCACACAGCCTTGCTGGACTACTTACTACAGTGTGCACTTCGAGCGTATAATTCTGTCTCTGTGTTCCTTATCTACATACTTTGATAAATGTGTGAGCCATGCTTTTGTGCTAGGGCAGATGTGTATAGTTGTTTTGAATTAGACTAGGTGTATGTATCTAGATATAGATGTGGCCCCTTTTTAACTTAAGGTGGGGCAAGAGCAGAGTTTACAGTGCTAATAAGGGCGCCAGTTGCTTAGAGGATTTAATTAGACAGTAAGTGTGTACCCTGTTACAGCTCTGTGAACAAAAACAGCGCGAATAGCCTGAAGTAATGGGATGTAAAGGTACAATGGCTAAAGAAGTTTACTTGTGCCTGGGACGCAATCATTATAAAATAGTAGGCTCGATGCACAGAGGGACCAGACTTACAAGGCCATCTTGTGGGCAGTTGGCCACGCACCACCAGGGCTACACAAACTAAGATAACATTTCTAAAAAGATACCCAATAATGGGAAACATGCCCAAATTGTACCTGTATATGAAAACGGTAAAAGGGACCAGAAACATACAGGCCAATATCATTGATTAATTCCCATGTAAAAATACTAAGAAATTGTGGGACTAGTGCAGTAAAATACTGTTTTATTGAAATGCAGCCAGGCTTTCAAGAGAAAAGAGGCATCACTCATTAATGCTTAACACTTTCTCTGGAGGTGCCACAGTACCTAGATGCATATAGGAAAGGTATTTGGGACATTCATTTTGAGCATGGCACGTGTAGTATGCATCTCCCTTGGTTTCTAAAAGAAGGGGTGAGCAGCAACCTGTAGGAGTCAGAGCCTCAGAACCTCCACCTTACCGCACACATGTGCGAAGGGAAACCCAGGGAGGATGATCGATGGACCCTCATATGAGGGCCTATGTCAGACCTCAGTATGTGCAGGCGACCCTGTGGGAGGGTTGGCCCTCTACTACTGGCAGGACAGCCTTGGGGCTAACCGTAACATGTGTACACCGGGCTAAATAAGCAGTCACAGCCTTATTTCATTTGACAAGCTTGAGCAGCCTTCTTTATAAAACAGACCATGTAAAACAGATCATCGGTATACCCGAGTAACATCACACCACTGGGCCCTCGTTTGAGGCGTTCTCGGTAAGTGCATGAACCAAATACATACTTAAAGGTCCCCTTTCCATTTCCTCCGTTATTAAATAATAACATGCCATCAGTCGGGCACCTGGGAGCCAGATCATTCACATTTGATGAATAAATAATTAAATTGCATCAGGGGGTCACCTGGGAGCAAGATCATGCACATTTGATAAATTATTAAATAGCAACAGTGGGGTCACCTGAGAGCTAGATTATTCACATTTGATAAATACCAAACCCCTTAGGACTATGGGCAGCTGCTGACTACCACAATAAGCGCAACACAGAGGACAGAGAACAACCACACAGTGCCCCGATGTGCTAAAGAAAAGGATCCCTTAGGAGAACACCACAGCTCACAGTGCTGGTATGGCAGATTTTGTTACCCTGTACCCACATGCATTATGTAGCTCAGGTCTCAGTGATCAAACAGGGTTTGATTCAATATAGAATAGTCTTGAGGAGTGCCTCTCAGCGCGCTTTTCCTGACAAAGCAACACGCCACTTCCGCTCCCAACCTACCTAGAAATATAAGGGGTCGAATAAGGCGCCAAGAAATATATTTAAAAAAAACATCTACGCCTCTATGGCTCACCGAGTCCCTCACCCTTCTCTTTCATGGAAAGCTCATGGGCCCTTCTGTGATGAGGAGGACACCGCAGCGCTGCAGAGCAGTATTCCTGAACCAAACAAAAAAAACATGTCACTAGCCAGCTAGATAACACTAGAGTGGACAGTGCGGTGGGGATAAGAGTGCAGTGGTTCTCACAGAATCCACCTCTGATGGCTCTCTTCACATCAGCATTGCGCTGAAAGGCTAAGGTAAAAAAGAAAACTTCTACACCACCTTCCGATCACCTTCCTCTGTCCGCTCTCCCGATAGAAACAAAGAGAAATGACAGACACGGCACCCCGCCGTGCGGCCAACAGTATTCTTTTCGCCTCACCAAGTAACACCGTACTACGGCCCGCTTCTTAAACTTTCCCCACTCCTACCTGAAGTCACAGAGCGGGGAAGGAAAATATGATGTATACCGTCTGTCCTCCACAATGGGGGCACAACCCACGGGCACTCACTTCAGCCCGCGTTGAGCTGCCTCACTTTTGGCCCTGCTTGCTTCCTCCACCACTTGACGAGACTATATATTTCATTGGTCCTTCCCACCTGGGGCTAAAGGGTGGGGGACCTATGACAGGATTTTAAGTGGAATCACCTCATTCTGTTATGCAATACTAGAACCTTAGGCTAGTTACAATAACTCCCGATTGAATAGGTTTGGAGGTCTTACCTGAGCAGACTGATATGTTCAACGGGAAAGCAAATGCTGAGCTCAAGAATCTCCCCGACCAATGCGTCAACCTCTCAACCGGTAGGGAAACTCAGCGTGAGAGGTACGCACCAGTCAGGGAAACCCTCTGGGGAAGAAAACCCTGGTCGAGCGCAGGATCCGAAGATTGGAGTGTGGTTTGAGTGTGGTTCGCAGGCTGATGACTCCTATTCGATCATGGCGTTGAGTATCGGAAGACTGCTTCTGGAGAGGGGAGAGATGAGAAGCGAAGAGATGAATAGTAGCAGTACAGGAAGGGAAATGGGTAAAAACAGGCAGGAGACTGATTTCCCTGACCTCTTAACCAGCCGGATTAGAAATACCAGGAGAGAAGCCGAGAATACGGGACACAGAGAGTGGTAACTGGAACACTAGTCTGTAAGAAGAAAGTAAAGGTAAGTAGAATCAGATCCTAAAATACTCGAAGAAGGAAGGGACTTGGACGAGAGTTTTTGTTAATACCCAGAATGCAGTAACTCGAGAACTCTGAGGCAGCGTATCAGAATGAGACGCTAGATGAATCCGGGGAATATGTATCTGCCAAGAATGCTGGATAGAGGATCTGGAAGGTCAAGAGAAGAGGGGTTAGTAACGGTAGAGGTAGAGGCTTTACGAAGGATTGAGATTGCCTAGTTGCGAACTCACGGAGCATCCGCTAGCACAGTAGCGACGCGAAGAGCTGGAAGTCTCCATGGCCTATGAAGAGTCACGTGAGCGGTACGCCGTACCTCTGGCGAACGTGAGAGGACTGGAACGGCAATAGCGGAACCGTTCGTACTGCGATCCACCATCTTGGTGGTACCATTCCGAACGGAACCGCAGAGCCGGCTTCTAGACCAAAGGGACCAGCGCTTCGTGAGTGTAACAGTATGCCCCCTTCTCCTGGGGGGCGACCCTGGTTTCCCTGGATGCAACCTAAAGAATCGTCGGACCAGACGTGGAGCATGAACTCCAGAGGCCGGCTCCCACGTTCTTTCTGCAGGGGAGTACCCCTTCCAGTCCACCAAGAACTGTAGCCTCCCCCTCCGATAACGGGAATCACAGATACTGGCGACTTCATATTCTGGACCAGTATCGGTAGAGATAGGAGGAGGAGGGGTACAATCCGACCGGTGAAATCGATCCGGTACTGTCAACCGAATCTGGGAGAGGTGAAAAACAGGATGAATCCGGGACCATGACGAGGGCAAATCGAGCTTGACTGCCGCAGAACCCACCATCGATAAGATCCTGAATGGACCGAAGAACCTAGGGGATAACTTGGAAGGGACCAGATGCCGGGGAAGAAAGCGAGAAGCCAACCAAACAGTATCTCCCGGGCTCAAAGGTGGGACGTCTTGGCGATGTTTATCAGCAGTCCGCTTGGCCCTATCTTGAGCCATTCGTAATGAGACTCTAGCCGATTTATGTCCTTCTTGTATTTCGGAAATAAGGCCATCCACTCCTGGACAACTAGAAGGGGATAAAGGGACAGAAGGAACAAAGGAAGGATGGAATCCATAAGTACAATGGAAAGGGCTAGTATGAAGGGCCGAATGAAGGGCATTGTTATATGCAAATTCGGCTAAAGGCAACAAGTCCAACCAATTGTCTTGGGCGGCTGATGTGAAACACCGTAGATAGGCCTCCAAGGTTTGGTTAAGGCGTTCCGTCTGTCCGTTCGTCTGTGGGTGATATCCCGAGCTGAGAGCCCGCTTGATTTCTAAGACTTGGCAAACCTTTTCCCAAAACTTGGAGGTGTATTGAGGGCCCCTATCGGAGACCACTGTGTCCGGTAGGCCATGTCTGGAGAAAATTTCAGAAAGGAAAATCTTAGACATTTCCCCAGCCCCAGGCAGCTTGTTCATGGGAGTAAAATGTGCCAATTTCGTAAGATAATCAATGGTGACCATTATGGCGGTCTTGTTGCGTGAGGGAGGAAGATCTACTATAAAGTCGGTAGAGATCACTTGCCAAGGTTTCTCTGGAATCGGCATCCGGGTGAGCAGCCCCAAAGGTGGAGTTCTGGGATTCTTGGATTGGGAACAAACGATGCAGGCTGCTACATAGTCCTGTACATCCTTGCGGACTTCCGGCCACCAAAAATATCTTAGCACTAGGTTCAAAGTGCCTTGAACGCCTCGATGCCCAGCGGCCCGAGAGTCGTGACACATTCGTAATACTTCATGCTGCAACTCTGAAGTAGGGATGAAGACTTGCGATTTGTGAAAGAAAAAGGAATCGTCCTGGGAAAGATGGTAAGTACTGGCTGTCTTCTTGCAGGCGTCAAGGTTAGAAACCGATGCAGTCCTCAATTCGCTTAAGAAGTCGGTGATGACAGCGATGAATCTTGCTTTGGGGAACAATTGTTCAGAGCTGAATTGGGAGACAGGAACGTCCTTACGAGAGAGAGCATCCGCCCTCTGGTTTTGTTTTCCTGGAAGAATAGTGAATTCGATCCGGAATGGAAGGAAGAAATACGCCCAACGTGCTTGTCGGCTGTTGGTTGTATGTGCATTCTGTAGGACCCTGAGATTTTGATGATCTGTTCGTACCACTACAGGAAAGGGTGAACCTAGTAACAAGTGTCTCCACTCTTCAAACGCCCTTTTTATAGCCAACAATTCTTTTTCGAGCACAGAGTAGTTCTGTTCCGAAGCATTGAAGGTTTTAGAAAGATATGCCACTGGTCTTTCATCTCTTTGGTCGGTTTGTTGGAGTAAGACCGCGCCCAGAGCATGATGAGATGCATCAGTTTCCACAAAAAACTGTTTATTCTGGTCGGGGGTAATCAAACAGGATGCAGAAGTGAACAAGGATTTAAGTGTTTGAAATGCAGAATCGGTGGATTTATCCCAAACAAACGGAATTCCCTTCTTTAACAGTCGAGTCAGGGGCAGAATAATATCCGAAAAGTTAGGGATGAATTTCCTATAGAAATTAGCAAAACCTAAAAACCGTTGGATCTCCTTAACGTTAGAAGGTATGGGCCAATCAACCACAGCGGAGATCTTTTTTGGATCCATGGAAATGCCTTGGGCTGACATCACAAACCCGAGATAGGTTACCTGTCTTTGGTGAAATTCACATTTAGATGCTTTACAGTACAGCTGATTTGACTGCAGTCGTTTGAGTACAGTTTCTACATGTATCAGGTGTTCTTCTTGAGAGTAGGAGTATACTAAGATGTCGTCTAAGTAGATGATTACAAAATGGAATAGAATATCTGCGAACAGATGGTCCATGAAACGCTGGAACACAGCAGGTGCGTTCACCAATCCAAAAGGCATGACGTGATACTCAAAATGCCCAAATGGGGTTCGAAATGCTGTCTTCCATTCGTCTCCAGGGGCAATCCGGATGAGATGGTATGCTCCGCGAAGGTCCAGTTTAGTATAAAAGGAAGCTCCTCGGACTGCCTCCAAGATGTCAGGGATTAAAGGCATAGGATATTTATCTGCCACTGTGATTTTGTTAAGACCCCTGTAGTCAATACAAGGTCGAAGTTCATTAGTCTCCTTCTTTGGAATGAAGAAGAGAGAGGCTCCGGCCGGGGAAACCGACTCAGTAATGAGCCCGTTCCTTAAATTGGTTTGGAGATATTCTTTGAGGACTACCTTTTCTTGTTGGGAAAGGACATACATCCTCCCAAACGGGATAGGTTTGTCCGGAAGAAGTTCAATGTGACAGTCATCTCTTCTATGAGGCGGTAGAGTAGGGAACTGGGGATTGGAAAAGACAGACTGATACTTAGAATAGCATTCCGGAACAATCTCCAAGTTGTTTATTGAGGATACTGGTGAAGGGATCGAGTTTTCAGTCGGGATGTAGATGCCAACTGATTCCTTGGCTAAACAATGGCTGACACAGTATTCCGAGCCGAGGAAAAGAGTACCTGCTGTCCAATTTATAAAGGGGTTATGTCTCCTTAACCAGGGGAGACCCAATATAATGGGGAAATGGGCTGCCTTGATTAAATCGAAAGATAAGGTCTCTTTATGAGAGGCAATTTGACAGACAACAGGTTCTGTCTGTTCTCGGATAGGACCAGAACTTAGTGGATGTCCGTCCACTCCTTGAATAGGAGTGACCATCGCTTTGGGTATACAGTTAATTCCATGTTTATTGGCCCATTGGTCATCAATGAAATTCCCTGCAGCACCGCAATCTATCAGAGCAGGTATGTTCTGTACCATCTGAGTGTGAAAAACAAGAGTAACAGAAATAATAACCATGTTTTGAGTGGTTGCTACTGAGTCCAGATTTACAGGGATTCTCTTCGGGGAATCAGAATCTTGCGCCCCTACCGTTGTTCCCCCTGCGGTAGGGCTTTGAAGTTTCCCGACCCCTTGGCTGGAGTGCGTCGGGGGGGAACTAAAGGACAATCTCGTAACTTATGAGACGAAGCTCCGCAATACATGCATAGTCCCATACTCTTCCTTCTCTCTTTCTCACCTATCGATAGGGGCCCTCTCACTGTTCCTATTTGCATAGGCTCGTCTGAAGTGATAGCTTTATTTGTTACGGGGGGATAATCGAGTTGAGATCGTATGCCTCTAGTTTTCTTCTTTTCAAAAGAACGTTCATGTAAGCGGTAATCGATTTGCATGATGAGTGTGATCATATCCGCTAGATTTGCCGGACGCGGAACCTTAGCTACCTCATCCTTTAATTCGTCTGAAAGTCCTCGTCGGAATAAGGTGAGCAACCCATCGTCTGGCCATCCTGACTCAGAGGAAAGCTGTTTGAAGAGAGTGATATAGGTAAGTAGGTCTTTGTTACCTTGTCTAAGATCTAACAGTCTTTCTTGCGTGGATACCGAGATCTCTTGTCTACTAAACATTGCTTTCAAACTGTTGGTGAAAGCAGAATAAGAGTCCAAGATCACATTATTAGAGGTCACTAAAGGTGTAGCCCAGGCCAAAGCAGGTCCGGCCAAATGAGAAATCACAAAGCCAATCTTATCTTTGTCTGTTGGAAAGAAGCGGGACTTGAAGGTAAATTGCACAGTGCAGCTATCAAGAAACTCCTTGAGTTTGTGTGGGTCTCCGTCAAACTTGCCTGTATTCAAACATACTGGAGGAGAGTCTGAGAAGGCACGAGTAACCTGTTGTCGTAATTGGGCATTATCCTGTTTAAGAGCTTGTATCTCTAGGGACATTGATTGCATGGCGGCAATTAGTTGTTGCATTTGCTGTTCCATTGAATCACAGTCTGCCGTAGCCTTATTTTATATTTTTATTTTGGGCGTCGCTAACTGTTATGCAATACTAGAACCTTAGGCTAGTTACAATAACTCCCGATTGAATAGGTTTGGAGGTCTTACCTGAGCAGACTGATATGTTCAACGGGAAAGCAAATGCTGAGCTCAAGAATCTCCCCGACCAATGCGTCAACCTCTCAACCGGTAGGGAAACTCAGCGTGAGAGGTACGCACCAGTCAGGGAAACCCTCTGGGGAAGAAAACCCTGGTCGAGCGCAGGATCCGAAGATTGGAGTGTGGTTTGAGTGTGGTTCGCAGGCTGATGACTCCTATTCGATCATGGCGTTGAGTATCGGAAGACTGCTTCTGGAGAGGGGAGAGATGAGAAGCGAAGAGATGAATAGTAGCAGTACAGGAAGGGAAATGGGTAAAAACAGGCAGGAGACTGATTTCCCTGACCTCTTAACCAGCCGGATTAGAAATACCAGGAGAGAAGCCGAGAATACGGGACACAGAGAGTGGTAACTGGAACACTAGTCTGTAAGAAGAAAGTAAAGGTAAGTAGAATCAGATCCTAAAATACTCGAAGAAGGAAGGGACTTGGACGAGAGTTTTTGTTAATACCCAGAATGCAGTAACTCGAGAACTCTGAGGCAGCGTATCAGAATGAGACGCTAGATGAATCCGGGGAATATGTATCTGCCAAGAATGCTGGATAGAGGATCTGGAAGGTCAAGAGAAGAGGGGTTAGTAACGGTAGAGGTAGAGGCTTTACGAAGGATTGAGATTGCCTAGTTGCGAACTCACGGAGCATCCGCTAGCACAGTAGCGACGCGAAGAGCTGGAAGTCTCCATGGCCTATGAAGAGTCACGTGAGCGGTACGCCGTACCTCTGGCGAACGTGAGAGGACTGGAACGGCAATAGCGGAACCGTTCGTACTGCGATCCACCATCTTGGTGGTACCATTCCGAACGGAACCGCAGAGCCGGCTTCTAGACCAAAGGGACCAGCGCTTCGTGAGTGTAACACATTCACATTCCCTTTCCCCCTGCTGGCAGAACCCCGGGATCTCCCATAAAGGAGAAGAACAACAGTCATGAAAACAGGACTGCTAAAATGATCATGAACACACAATCCGTAAGCAACAATGAAACTCCCACAATGCACTGGGGTATACACATGCAACACGATTTCCTGGTTTAAATTGTGGGCAGTATTAGAATCAAATGTATTTTCATTACAATTGATTTTGATAACTAGGGCTTTGAGGATAATAATACAGCTTCCATGCCGTATGGCTGAAGAAGTTAACAAACTCAGTATTTTTTCGGTAAATGGAGGAGTGTTCCAGGGATGTGTCTGGGTGCCCCTTCTGTTCATCTTGTATCAATAGTTTGGATAAACATTTGAGTTAGTTAACCCCCCACAAACCCCCACACTCTATGTGCCAAATATTTAGATCTGTCCAATGCCGCTGTTCCTTTTTGCTGATGATGGTGTCCTTCTGGCCAAATCAGTCAGCTTTGGGGAAACATCTTGATAAGTCACGTTTTGTGAGGAGTTTACTCTGAGAATGAAAGTTGAAAAATCCAAAGTTACGACAGTGGACCAGAAAATTATATGAACCATTTTGACCGTGGTGGATTTGATCGTGGTGGATTTGCTCGAATATTTGGGTGAGTGTTTTTGCCGCAAATATATGTGTGGGTGGGTTTTGGATAATAATGAATTTGGGGTTTGGGGGTACTGCAGTGGGTCTCCACCGCATATATTTGTGACAAAAACTACCAAAAACCAAAAATACATTCGTACAAATCCACCACGATCAAATTAATTCGAACAAATCACACAGATCCACAAAACTGTAACCACAAAAATGATTTCATGATGAAAAGATAATAATTTGAAATAGCTTCCTGCTACAAATATCAGGTGTTGTTTTTTCATCCAATTTGATTTGGCATGCCCAATACAGTTGAAGCAAGGAGGAAATAAACTACAAGAGGAATTGTAGCATAAAAAATTCCACCGCCCGATCCTCTTCAAAAGCTGCAATAACCATTAATAACGTAAAGGTTGTACCTTAAGCGTGTTCTTGGGTAGTGTGGGCAACTAACATATTTGACCGTTTGCAGAACATTTTATTAAAAATAAATCTTGGGAGTTAGCAGAGGACCTGCCAACATCTGAGCACATGCTGCACTAAAGGCAATTTGGTTGAGTTATATACTGACGATACATTGTGGCAAATATTGGGCTTGGCTATGTCCAGGGATGGATGGCACTTTATGTAAAGATCTGAGAGAAGAATTGAGGTCAGAATGGCATTCGTACAAAATTGAATAGAGCATTAACATGCGTATAATCTACCGATCGATTGAAAGATAATCTTGGGCCCGCACGCCACACTCATTCCATTTTAATGCTAAATAGCAACTCAAAGCATCACGGATCTTTGACAGTAGGAGTCTTCCCAGATGCCAATGGCTCAAAATTATTTGGAATCTACATCCCTCCCAAGTAAGCAGATATATTTAGATCTTATACCAAAGTATTTGATCTGGAATTTAAATTAAATTTATAAGGTAACATGGCAATGTGCGATAAGACATGTAAAACCTCATCTCAATGTTTTTGCGATTTAGGCCTTGCTGAAAATACCTTGCCTCTTGTATTGTTCTGTCAATGGAACCAAAATCTGAGGACGTGGTGGATTGTCCCCATTATAGCTAGACATGGCTGGACCAGCTATGGTGTGACATGTCAATTTAATTGCCTTATCTGATCAAAGTTGCATAAGTTGGCCACTTTTATAAAGTTAGCTTTGAAATGGCAGGAACGTTTATTAACTACTGTGGCTAGCTGAAGCATATGGATCTAGAAGCTCAACGGTTGGTAATAATAAGATGTATCACCTTGGGGACGATATGGATAAAACTAGGTTGAAAATAGGCTTGTGTTTAAGCAAAGCGAGTTTATGTAACAGGTGACCCATTTTAGCAAATGTCTTCAACTGTATCTTTGAAGTTCATCCAGCGGGTTCCATTAGGCATCTTTTTCTTGAATTTATGTTGAACCTATGTATTCTTTTGCCTTATTGACTGTTCTTATTCTTCTGATGGCATGTAATAAGTGAAAAGTTGGATTCGTTGTTTTCATGAGTTCTGATGATTTATTGATTTAAAGTTTTTTTTTTTAATAGCTGAAATGAACTTGAATCCACTTCAACAGAGCTTTGTTCAACAGAGGGAGACAAAATAGTAGAAAAGGTCATTGGGACTGTGTGGATTGTGGGACAGACGAGCGCATATACGATATCCTGCAATAAGTGGCTAATGGGATACTTTTTGAAGAGTATAGTCATTAATTGCTCCAGGTCTGCTGTTCTAATATGCAGGTACATTCTGGAATCGTACTATGTAGCTTGCCAATGCTGAGGCATATTTTTGTGTTAGGCTCTAAGTTGGTGAGATTTGCACCCAGATAAGAGAGGGCCTTCATTGTTACTACCTTGTAGGTTAGGAAGGCTACTGTCTTGCCTGCCATTGCAGGACCATCAAGCTCCTTTACTCTCCCTAAACGCTCCCTCTTACCGGCATCTTCAGCTTTTAGAATGGCTAAACACAATGGAAGCCATCTGGGAGGCGCCGTTAATACTGCACTTGCCGGTGCTGTTGGGGCTACGATCGCGTTTGTGTGTTTTTTTCTTCTTCTCTACATTACGCGCTTGGATCACCTGACGAACGTGTACGTCATCACGTTGGTCAGGTGCACGTCAGCTCACCGCATTTAACGGAACAGAATCTAAGCGATGGCGCTTCTGATCGCGTTAACTTGAGCTATTGTTCCGGAGCTTGGCATCAGCTGCTTTCTCGCAGACGCTTTTCGTTCATTCAGCAATTTTGCCTTTCTCAGCCGCACAGAGCGATTGTCTTCCGCGTTCCTGCGCGGTGCCTCGCATTACCTGCTCTGTTCCTGTACAGAGTCTCAGCCGTGTTTTCTATGCGGCGCCCAACAACACTCAGCTCCAATTCCATATGGAGCATCCAGCCGTGTTCCTACGCGGCACCCAGCAACTTCCAGCTCCAGATCCACACAGGGTTTCCAGCCACGTTCCTATGTGGCACTCAGCAACTTCCTGCTCCAACTCCATACAGAACCTTCAGCTGATTTCTACAAGACTGCCATATACACCCTGTAGAGTCCGGTTCCCACTCTCCCAACTGGACTTCTTCCCACTACCAAAAAAGGGCATACCTTCCTGGATCAAGATTATCCATCTCCTCCTCCTAATCATCTACTAAATAGTGCACTGAACTTTGGACGCTTTCCTGTGTGCACCAACCCAGCTCTAGTGCGACCCTGGACTGCACTTCGTCTACTTCTGCCATCAGTCGGTTGGGAGAGGACGTCGAGTGTATCCTTTACGGCTACCAGTCTGTATCCTTTAAAAGGGAATCCGAGGCATTGTATTCTGTATCCTGTGTGTTTCATTGTCAGAAAACCTGAGTTCTAACAGCTACCCAGAAGTCGATGCAGGCTTGGAGGGGCAGCCAATACAGCTCCTTGAGGATGGGCATGATGTGGTCACATTTTGTTGAATCTTTCATTGGATGGGCTGCAGAATCCTGGAGCACCTTCATTGGGGCAAGAGCTCATAATCTAGCACCTGTGAGGAGGGCATTGCCAGTGGAAAGGTGGGGGTGAACAGGGGCTTGAACAACAGTTCTTAGGTCTGAGGCTGGGAAGAAGGTTTTTTTTTCACATAGAAGAGATGGCTGGTAATAGGCTGTTTGCATTTTCTTACCGATGTCATCTTTGATTGAGAGGTCAACATTGATGGTAGATCCAAAAGACTAACATTGAAAGTAAGCTGTCGAGTGAACAGATGCAGACAATGCCTTGAAGTGGCCTAATATCTAAAGGGCCAACATCAACAAAATGACAACAGAAATTCTTCAGAACAGAGTGGACTTCTAATTATCCTTAGATTTCTGCACCACTAATAAAAGTGAAGTATTTGCCAACTTTGGTTTATAATTTACTGTTTGAGATTTTTACTACATATATCCTTAAACGTGGAGATTTTGTGTTAGTCATTCTCTGTGTGTCACCCAGATTATTTTCATGTTAATATATAATATTTTGTTTAAGTTACTGTATTTAAGGTGTTAACGCAGCGCCAGGCAGGGGGACACCTACCAACTGCGAGAGTAAAGAAGGGGATGTTGGGGCAGCCACATGGGAAATGACACAGGTATTCCAAGCCACAGACGCCTTGTACAATGGACTTCACTGGGAACAGTAGGGGATAATGATGCATTGGGTGTACACACAGTCCACGATACTGTCCTATGATTAGCTAAAGAAGGGGAAGGATAAAAATAGCACCATCATGAACACATGTAGTGAGAAACCCCTCTGGCAGGCTAGCCCTAGGAAACCTCGATCTAAATCACGTGACCAATACGACAGGGATATGCAAAGGAAGGTGGGGCTTAAGCTACTCATTGTGAGAAAAACAACATAACTAGAACAAGGTGATGTCATTACAGGGCGGTCAGCCAAACTAGCCGCCCTACACAGCAGCGCGCAGGGTGGCTCTGTACCAGTGTGCCGGTCACATGACTGCTGATGCCCATCGGCAGGCGGCTGTGGGAAATGAACACTGGACGGAGTGCCATTCCCTGGAGAACCAATCAGATGGTAAGTTCTTGAGCTTTGGGGAGGAGGCTAGCCTTCAAAGTATTGAACACAGAGTTTGCGAAGGTCATCACCCTGTTCCGTTCTCAATGGTGCTGACCAATGACAATGTATTAAAGTTCTGGCATACAGCACAAATGTTACTACAGTAATAACAAGTTGTTCCGGGGTGGGGTGTGGCTAAATGTGGTACCATATGGGGAGGCATTGCAATGGGAAATTGTTAAACTGTTTGCTTCAATTACGCTTCACTAATCAACATAAACTTTGAGGAAGTGATGTCTGGGAACCAATGAAATCCCTGGGAAACACAGAAAAAGCCAATTCTCCAACTTGAAAATGTTTTTCGATGGATTTCCGACCACTGTATTTCCTGGTATAAAACTACTGTTCATATTCCATGCAGATGTCAGCCTTTCGACCAGAGCCTATCCACTGTTCTGTTTTATTTGTGCTCCCCCAGCTGTAATAAACAGTTTTGCTTCTTGCCTGGTATTTGCTCTATTTTTTTTTTTGAGTATGTGGTTTTTACTATGCTCTAATTGGTGAACCCCTGACTACATTACTTAGAACATTTAAAGAACTCTTTTTAAAAACAGAAGGAAATATAATTGACACCTTACCTTTCCTTTTATTAACAATTACAAAACACCTCAAACACAAGTTAAAGTTTCTGAATTTCCATACCTTCACTGTTTGCTTTGCAGCATAGAGAGACACTTTTTCCATGATCTTGCTATCGGCGTGTAACGTTATGCTTTTTCTGCTTGATGCTCCAAACAGGCTTCGGTTTTGGACACTGAAACTCAGCTTGCTTTGGTTAGAGCCATAAACCGTGGATGCTCTTTTTGTAGTCTTGGAACCCCTGTAGTAAGAAAATACCATTTAGTCGCACACTATTGTTCACAGGCAGGCACTCCTTTGGTATATTAAACCATACTGCTTTAGCAGCTAGTGCACACAATGACTGCAAATACTGTCAAATATTTTATTTAATTCAAATGATCACAGTTTAATAAAAACCTATATCCAAGTTAAACAAAATTGAAAAATATTAGAAATAGTAGTTTATAGAAATACTTGACATTCAGTGACTTTTATCAAAAACCAATTAAAAAACATGTAACTATTTCTATACACAGAATTATTTTCACACCTATACAAAAGTACATTTTTCAGTGATGTTGCAATGCTTGGATTCATGTAACCACTTACTGAACCATTTCTCTTTTCATTTGTTCAATAAAGAGCACGAAAGCAACACATGTGAGATAGATTCAACTTGCACTTTACATAATCTACAGAACAGATCTGAAAAAGGAATACCCCTCCATGCTTCTTCAATTTCACACAGACGCAAAACCATCATATGGAATTTCAAGAAGGGATGAATGTGAATATTCCAAACTTGATACACATGTCTCTGAAACATACACATGTCTCTGAAACAGCAATTTCTTATGTATTTGATACAATAATTTGTGATGTTTTTCTCGTGCTGTATTCCAGTGTCTCTGATCTAATAATAGTATTCATTCACTAGAATTTAAAGACAATTTTATATTTTTTAAGGTATTGACATACATACTGAGAATTAGCAATATTAACAATATTTATTGCGCCCAAACCTATTACCAGTACAGAGCGAGTTTCAAGGCTCTATACAAACCACACAATAGAAACAAATAAACAATAAAATACATAAAATGGCAGAAAAACTGTGGCAAAACGGTGGCATTGTACCCTTTACTTTCCGTTACTTTGTTACATTAAACTTTACATTTCAGTCAACGTTTAAAGTCTTATCCAATTCATATTTTCCTTATAAACTGCTTCCATACCATACATTTACATTGGTACGATTTTGATCTCATACAGATGAATCAATGGTTTCCATGAGTTAGTTCCAAATGATACTTCACACTTTAAAAGGTTTTAAAAAACAAAGAAAGATTAACATTTTGTTGTCCATATTTGAGATTCACAGTTCAATTTACCATCAATCATAATGACCAGATACCTATAATCATCTTAATGCTCTCCAGACTAAGGACTTAATCACGAGTTGGGCGGTATTCCTGGTGGATTTTCCATCGAGCGTTATTTGCGTTAACGTCACGATGTTTGGTGGAAACAACGCCAGATCATGAGTCGGCGTGCACGCGCACATGGCCTTGGCGGTAACGCAAATAGCGTCTGGCAGGACAAGTGGCTACCAACCCGTAAATCCAGCGCACATTGCGCTACCGCCAAGCTACGGCACAAATAGCGCAGCGGGAAATGCGTCACCACCGGAACGGGCAATAAAGCAATGGCCATCTTGGAAATCCCAGTCTGCCGAAAATCTCAGCCCCTGTAAGCAATCCACTCTTCCAAAGCCTGAAAAATGGCCCAGGAACGTACCGGGCAAGTCTGCCCTGGACAGGGTCTGAAAATCCAAGTTCACAGATCAGCAGCTTGCTGTACTTGTGGGGGAGGTGATAGGCCACCAAGAAGAGCTGTATGGGCCACAACAGCACAAGACAAGTGCACAGCGGCGAGCACAGATCTGGAGACAAGTAAGCCAGAAGGTGTCTGCGGTGGGCCGTGTGCCCAGGGACGGGGAGGATTGCCAGAAGCGGCTGCACGACTTGCGGCTCCGTGTCCGTGGTCACCTGGCCCAGCACAGGAGCGAGAGCATGGTGACTGGAGGAGGGCCAACACCACCAGCACCAGACTTGACACCTTGGGAGGAGCACATTACCACCCTGATGGACATGGGCACAATCGAGGGAGTCGGTGGAGTGGAGGAAGGCACCGGTACACAGGAGTCTTCAGGTGAGAACCCCCCAACTTTGAAAATGCATAATCTTGTTAGGCCCACCCCTCCAATCCCAGTGTGAATGTATGTGTTTGCAATGTGTGTGATGCACCGCAGCCACCCATTAGTGCTCCCTTGTACCACCGTATCCTAGCGCCCCCTGGTACCATGACTAAGTACCGACAATGTACCAATGTAAGCCCCAAGGGAACAGAACCATGACCATGCCACAACAACGTGACGTGTGCGTGCGTATCAAAGCCCCCCTCACGCACAGCAACATGGGAGCTGTGCACAGACATTTGAAGATGTCACACCAATATGTCTGTTCACTGTCCCTCCCCTGGAAGTCGTTCCAGCAATCACAAGATGGAGAATGACAAATATGCAATGGCCAAGCATGATACAAACTGTGCCCTAATCCACTGTAAGACATGAAATGCATGATACAAATGTAAGCTGCCCTCAACTCATACAACACCCTATGTACCCTACAGGCACGCAGCGATCATTGCTGGGCAATGTTGATGCGGAAGCAGCATCCACATCCAGCCATATGCCCCGACGTGGATCAACCAGCACTGCCACCGAGCAAAGGGACCGGCATGAGAAGGCAAGGTGCAGGACACATCTCACGTCACCCCACCGGAGCCAAGTCAGACCGGCTCATTGTCAACAAGGCCAGAGGGTGTCACCACCTCAAACGCTGGGAGCCACCAGGGGTTCTGTAGGATGTGCAGCCAGCCACCAGTGGGTCAAACACGGATGCGGGCCACACATCCACTGAGGAAGGACACAGTGCACTGGTGTGCTCACCCAGCCAGGGTGCCACTCAGGAGATGGGCACACCCGAAGGGAGCCCAGAGCAGGTGCAAGTGGAAGCACACACTCCCCATTTCCCTATATGCGTGTACGTCGTGCCCACACCCCAATGTGGACAAACCTTATGGTTCCCCTGAAGGCAGCCTTTCCAACCGCGGCTGCCCCATCAGAGAGGCTGCAATGTCCCCCTACAGCTCCCCTGCCACCCTGCGCAGAGCCGTCAGTTCAAATACACAGCATACCAGACAGATCCATAGTCATAGGAGCTGCTCTAATGGGACGGCTGGACGTGATAGAGGAACTATCACAGCTGAGGTTTGAGGCCATGGCGGCTGAACACAGCAACCACATTAAGGCAATAAGCTGTGCCATACGTAATACAGCCAAGACTGTGGCCCGTGACAATGCCCGCACCCATAGAGTGGTGGAGGGCTGTACAGCTGCCCCGGCAGGTTTCTTGACAGAGAGCCTGTGAGCTGTGTGAGGGCCAATCTGCACATGCTGAGCAGATGCGGGAGGCAAACAATCTGCTCTGCCAGGAGCTGCAGTTAACAGGTGCAATTCCATATACCTGCACCACACCCACAGAGGGATCCCTAGAGGCTTCACCCAGGCGCCGTTCCCTGCACAATCTCCCACACCGCTCACCAAAGGGACCCGGACGTGGGAAGCATCCACAACCATCATAGATGGACATGGCGCAGTTGTGCCGAAGAACGGGCACATGGACCCACTGGCACTGTCTTGGGGTGATCCCAAGGGGGCAGGAGGGGTTGTGTGCTGGGGTGTTCACAGGGGGAGGGGGGATTATGTGCTGGGGTGTTCACAGGAGGAGGGGGGACTGTGTGCTGGGTTGTCCACAGGGGGAGGGGGGATAGTGTGCTGGGATGTTCACAGGGGGGGTATTGTTCCACAATTAATAAATCCCATTCATAATGCATACAAAGCATGGACATTCATAATTGTGTGAAAGTGCTCTTTATTTTACAAGTGATATGTGTTACAATTACCCATCCACCAGATCAAAAATAATTGTCAGTCAAGGCCTGTTTGGCCAACTTCCCCTCCCTCACCCCATTCCGGTGTGCATTTGCCCTGACTATGTGCACATGCTCATCGTCACTCCCATCCTCAGGTGGTTGGCCACCAGCATCAGGGGCAGTGGCACATGCCTGCGGCAGCAGATGTTGTGGAGCATGGCACAGGTGAGTACGATTTTGCCTACTGTCTCTGGTGCATACATTAACCCCCTCCCGTACGGTCTAGCGTGCCTTCAGAAATCCAAATGCCATTTCCACACAGCGGCGTGTACGCCCTTGGGCAATGTTATATGCCAGCTCAGCTGGAGTGTGTGGATTACGCACAGGGAGCCATGTGCACTGCGGGTATCCAGAATCACCTGCAGGAGAGAGAATGCGTACATTAGGCATAGGTAAGTTCAGTGGATGAACAAGGCTCAGACATCAATGACATACACATAAAAGTAATGTATGTGTAGAAAAGGTACATGCTATCTCACTGCAATGTTTTCATACATCCTTCACCTCCTGGCACATGCACGGGCTGAGATATTCATGCAGCAGTGTATCAATTAACATGTTAATGGTTATGTGTGTCACGCTCATGCTGTACAAGTACGGTCATTTTCAGATGTGTGTGCTGTGCAAGGTGCTGCATTCCATTTATGAACTACTTACTGCATGCACCACTCCTGTGCCTGAATGCCACAGTGGTCTGTCCCTCAATTCAGGATGACGGTACCCTTATATCTGCCTGTTCATGTGACATTTTGTTAGGTGATGTGTTGTTTGTTTGTTTGTTAAGTATGTATTGTGCGCGCCAGACCCAAGGGTATCAGGGCGCAGGAAAGTAAGAAGTCATACAGCTTGGTGCAAAGTTACAAAGGTTACAAGGTATCAACAAAAAACGTGATCAAACAGTCCATGGTAAAGGTACATGCGATAACCAATGGACGGGCATAAACTTTAAAGTAAGGAAAAAGCAAGCAATTATATACATGTAGTATAAGGTTTGTACGTTCATTTATCATCCTTCTCTATTAGCCATTTAATCAGGTTTTGCCTAAATTTGGTGAAGGTTTGGTCCATTCTCAATGTGGTGGGTAGTTCATTCCACAGTTGGGCTGCTTTGACTGGAAAGCTAGAGACACCAATGGTGGAGAGTTTGAAACGGGGCACCTGAAGGCGATTGGAATTCGCTAGTCTCGTCGGTCGGTGGATGATGTTCTACAGAATCTATCTGCTAGATATTGTGGGGCTTTGTTGTTAAGACATTTGTGGGTGAGGGACGCAGTCTTCAGTCTGGTCTTTTTATAAGTGGAAAGCCATTTATATTTCCCCTCTTGTCTCTGAGGTATGTTCTTTCTTGGAGATGTTCAGTGCGGCTCTAAGAGCATTGTTTTGTAGTATCTGTATTTTGTTGATAGTAGATTTGGTCGCTCCAATGTAGAGGGCATTGCAGTAATCTAATTTGGAGAGGATCAGGCTTCTAGCTAAGGTCATGCAACTGTTAGTGGGTAGGAATTGTTTCCCCGCTCTAATTAGTTTGCATGTATAAACTGTGGAGGAGGCTAGGTTATTTACCTGTTTTGTAAATGATAGAGTGGAGTCTAAGTAGAGGCCTAGCATTTTTACTTCCTTAGCGACTTTAATGAGGTTCTCATCAATGATGAAGGATGAGTAATCCACACCCAGTTTGTCGAGAAGAGGTATGGTTCCTAGGATGAGAAGCTCTGTTTTATCATCGTTCAGGCAGAGCCCATGAGTGGCCATCCATGCCTGAACGATGCTGTAGATTCTGTTCACCATTACTAAGTTCTTGCCATAGTCCCCAGTGAGTGGAAGGAGGATCTGGGTATCATCTGCATAATTAGTATAGGTGATACCCAGATGGTCCAAGTCATCAAACAGAGGCTTGGTGAAGATATTATATAGTGTTCGTGAAACACAGGAGCCCTGGGGCACCACACAAGCGATTGGGATAGGGTCCGCTGCTGCAGATGGTGAGAAGACCCTCATGGTTCGGTCACTAAGGAAAAATTGTATCCGCACTGTTGCCTCACTGGAGAAGTGGGTTGCTGAATCCGGGTGGCTACATAAGACTTTGTGATCCACTAAGGCAAAGGCCGCTGATAGGTCGAGTAGGAGAAATAATGCCGGTTTTCCATTGTCTCTTAATTTATCTATTTGGGTTTTAAGATCGATAAGTGCAGTTTCGGTGCCATGTAAAGGGCAGAAACCGGACTGATGAGAGCCTAGTAGCTGGTTAAGTTCTAGGAAGTTGTGGATTTGGATATATGCCACCTTGTCTTAAAATTTCATCAAGAAAGGTACAGTGGTGATAGGTCTGTAGTTAGTAGGTATGGAATGGTCTAGGGTTTGTGGGAGTACCCAGGATTCCTTAAGGTTACTAGGAATCGTGCTGGTTGTAAAGGAAGCATTGATCAGTTTAGTGATGAATGGTGCTAGATCCCTGGCGATATCTTTGATCAGTTGTGCTGGGCATGGGTCACCTTTACAGTTACAAGGTTTGAGTCCAAGAATGACTTTCTCAACCTCTATAATGGAAACTTTGGAAAAGTGAAATTGGATAGTGGGTTTAGTTTTAGGTGGTGCTGTTGTGTTGGGAAATGTTGTGGTAGTTAGTGACTCTTTTTTTAATTCTATTTTCTTTTGGAGGTTTAGGACTTTATTTGCTAGCGCATGCTGGATATCAAAGCACCATGTTTTATCTTTGACACAGTTGTCTTGGGATGTTATGGGGTTTTCTAATTCTTTTAGTATGGAGAACAGCTCCTTCATGCTAGAGTTTGCTTGTGTGATTCTATTGTTGTAGGTCTCTTGTTTGGCCAAGAGGATCTCCTTCTTGTATTGGGATGAGATGTTGATTAACTTTAATTTGTTTTCAGGCGTGGGATAAAGTTTCCAAGTAGTTTCGCATTTTCTTTTTTCCAGTCTGAGGTCATTTAGGTGGGGGGTAAACCATTTGTCCGGGTGGCTTTTAGGTTTACTATTTCTAAGTTTTAGTGGGGCAATGCTGTCAAGAGTTTTGTTCAGGACTTTGTTATATACTTCAACCAGGAGGCCGGGGTCCGAGTTATCAGGTAAGGAGTTAAGGGTAGGCAAAATACAGGGGAGCAGTTTGTCTACCGTCATGTTTTTCTTATTTCTGGTAAAAATAGGTGGGGCAGGAGGTTGCTGTTGGTTAGGAGTTTTGGTTGCTAATGTAAAGGATATGAGGTAGTGGTCTGTCCAGATTTGGGGTGAGATTGTAGGGCTGGCGATATTGCAGTTGTGATCGGCAAACCCAATCTAGTATTCTCCCTTTGATGCGAGTTGGCTCATTCACTCTTTGAGTGAAACCCAGTTCTGTCAGGATGTCGGTTGCTGCAGTGGCTTGTTGGTCATTGGTATCATTGAAACCTATTTTAAAGTCACCTAGCAATAGTGTTTGGGATGTATCTTTTAGGTTTTCTGAGAGAATCATGGATAGGTCTTCTATGAAGGTCTTAATAGGGTCAGGGGGTCTATATATAAGATGGATGTTCAGCGTTTGTGACTTGGCTGTAGGTATTTTAATTGACATAACTTCACATGATTTAACGTCTGGTGAAGGAGATATTCTCATGCAAAGTTTAGTTTTGGCAATAATGGCAAGGCCACCGCCTCGAGCTTCACATCTATCCACCCTGAGCATAGTGTAGTCATTTGGTACGGCGAAGGTCAGTGCTGGGCCTGCTGCCTCGTGGAGCCAAGATTCTGTGATCACTATGAAGTCGTAATCTTCTGTTAAGATGACTTCAGATATTTCTGTGGCATGGGCGACTAGAGATCTTGCGTTTATTAGGGCACCTTTGAGTTTAGGTGTAGGTTTAGCTGGAAGAGGTGTAATAGCGCTGACTGGAGCTACTGGGCTGCTAAGAGTCCTAATTCTTTTAGCCTGGGGGTTGTTGTGGCTCTTATTGTTATAGTGATTAAAGTTTGGTGTAAGTTCGTAGGAGGTTTTGGTATGGTATTCTAAGAGCGGTGTTACAGGGTGTAGTTTGGTAACGTGAATTGTGCTGGTGGCTAAGTAATTTGGGAGGTGATATGGGGTTAGCTAAGGTGTCTGTTGTTCCACTTAATGTAGACATTGTATAAAGTATCACTTATATCAATAGGGTTCACAGGTATACTGAATTGGCCAATGCAGAGTACATAGTGTATTGAGTGATGTGCGGTGCAAGAGAGGGGTGTAGGATCTATGTGCGTTAGGTCAAGTAGATCAGCATACAGCAAAGTGTGTTAACAGCAATTTCAACTAAACATTTGCCTTAATTTAAACATTGGGTGTATCTAGCTGGTAGTACCTAGGCTAGTGTTGCATTTGCTACTTGGCACCATCATGTACATTTCGCAAGGCATGTGAATGTCCATTCAGTGGTCACTATCTCAGGGATGGTCATTGTCGTGTCTCCAACTACTCCTGTGAAGTGGTTTTCAGAATGTGCCTACATTAGGACTCTATTGGCGTGGCCTGGGTGGGATATCTCTTGTGTGTCAGGGTGAAGAGCAGCAATGCGACACACACGAGATGCATTGTGGTATTTGGGCTTCCATATGTGACGGTGCTTTCACAAGTGTGTGACATTCAGATTTGTGTTCTGATGAGTGGAACGTGTGCAAGGGTTCTCGTGCAACACTCATGCATGGAAATGGTGCAGTGCTAGTGATGGCTGTGTCTCCTGGTGGCATGCAGGGATTCCTGTGTGCACCCCCCCCCCCAAGTGAACATTGCCATGCATTTCACTCAAGATTTGTACTCACCCAAACATCCATGTATTTTGACCTCAGTGCCCCTCCATGTATGCTGGCAGGGTACTGCTGCGCAGTATGAGGGATCTTGAAGGAATCCCGGTTAACACTAAACTAACAGAAGTTAGTCGTGTAAACTCTATCTAGGCTCGGGGTGGGTAGACAATATATTATGGAGAAGATAGAGTTCAAGGTAACAGGGAGTATTAAGCAGAGTGAACCAACATGATACACTAGCATACAAAATCAATAGAATAATTGGTATAAACAATGATTAAAATCAGGATTAAATAGATGTACAAGTTGTGCAGTACCATGGAGTCGTGGGTAGATCCTGGGTAGAGGGCGCAGTAGTGGCTGAAAGTTAGGTTGGGGTTACAGGTCATCTGCATGTTCAGGGAATGGTAACTCTTATGGTTCCTGTAGGCTGCTCATGTTACCAGGGTGCTACTAGTGCAACATGTGTGCAGTCTAGGGCATTTGGAACTAGGGCAATGGCATGGAACTGTGCCTTGAGCTGGTTGACCTGTGCCTTTGTGGCTGGCAATGCAATGTGCTCATTGACATGGAGCAGCAGTGCATCCAGCACCTGTCCCAGGACGGCACTGAAGGTGGACTAGGCCATACCATGCATCATGGCAACGTTGTGTTGGAAGCTGCCAGTCCCAAGGTACTGTAAGACAGCCACAAGCTTCACAAGTGGGGGCACAGCAGTGCGGATGGCTATACGTCTGCCTATGTCAGCCTGGATTGTGTCCAGCAACTGGGTGATTGTTGCCCTGTCCAGCCTATACTCGGTCACCAACTGCCCATCAGTCAGGGCCCAGGTATTGGCCTGACACTGGGGATGGCTAGCCTACTTGCTGGTGCTTGTCTCCTCCTACTCCTTCTCCTCAACCCCAACAACCCCTGTGCTCCCAGGTGCCTGGGCTGGTTGGCATGCCTCTGTAGCACCAGGCAAAGCTAGTACAAGTCTACATCAAGGCTCCGGCTCCAAATGGAAACATGGTGCTGGGAAGGGTGTGTTGTGCATGGGTGGTTCTTTTGTAGCCCTCTTGAGTGCATTGTTTTCACCTGTGCCCTTATTGCTTTCTCCTCGCTGAACCTAATGGTGCTACGGTGTTGAGGAGGGTGTGTTGTGCATGGGTGGATCTTTTGTAAGCCTCTTGAGTGCATTGTTTTCAACTGGGCCCTTATTGCTGTCTCATGTGTGTTTTTACCTCCAGCATTTGGTGAGGGGTATTTCTGGCGGTATTACCGCCGGTTTTCCGGCGCTAACAGCACCAACGATATACTTGTGATGGCTGTGTCATAGTACTTTTGTTTGTCTGCACTATTACAGCCGGCAGTATTCCCATCGGCTGTAATAGCGCTGCCGGGATTTGAAGTCATGATCCGGTGGAGCGGTATTGGCGGCGCTAATACCGTTTCAGCAGCATTTAAGGGTTACCTCATGATGAGGCTGTAAGGCATCTTCCATAAATAAACACCTGAAGAACGTCTATTTCAAGATCTCTCAGCGGGAGATTTTGCAGGAAGAAATTAAATTTCTGTTTCAAGGAATCCACAAACGGGGAAAGAAGCGCCTTCTAAAAATGTTTACTTGCTACAAGGAAAATTCATTTAAATTCCAAAAGTGCTTAGTATTCAGGGACCCAAATTCAAGGAAGGCCATAGACAGCAACAGATTATTGCAAAGCGAAAGCTTTCTGCTCAAAGTAATTTTTAATCAACCTATCTTGGCGAATGGGGAATTTAACATGGGTAGAAAACAAAGTTAAGATCTTAGCAAACCTTAGAAAGGACGTCATGGACAAGAAGAGCCTATTTGATGCTGTAAGAGAAAAGGTTAGTCGGAATACAATCCCATATTGCACAATTGCTCCTACTTTTTGTAACAGCAAAGCATACACCTCGTACAGAACAAAGAGATCCGAGGAATTCTTATATGGATTATACTATGGAGCAATGGAGGCCCAAAATCAACTATAAACAAACACACCTATGAAGCTATTATATGATAATATGTTGATATTGTGCATTTATACTCTCATTATAAAATAGCTAGCCTTATTTTATTAGATGTATTGCTTTTTTAAACGTTTTAGGCGTTGTATTGTACTACACTTGGGTTTTATGCATAAATAGTGCTAATGAGTTAAATGTTTTCTTCGCCCAGTCGTCCTGTTGCACAATGTGCCCCAGGGCGGTGAGGGATGGTCGGTAGTTATATTTGCAGGGCATAAAAGGCAAACATCACCAGCCTGGGCTTGCTGTACATTTCTAATTTGTTGGTGTGGTGGTTGAAAACGGTTCTTTGGGTGTAGATGGACACAATTGAGGGGGGGGTGCCTTGTGCATTGTTGCACAGTTTTGCCCAAACCACCCTGCAGAGGACAGTAGGAGTGGGCAAGCTGCTGACTCCTGCCTATATTGTGTTCATGAAAGATCCTTAGTTTAGTTGGCTTTAGAGGCCGAACAAGACTGGCCAGACTTAGGCCACCTGAAAAGGTAAGCAGATCAAGTCTGGTGTTATAGAGAGTCGGTGAAGACATGTTTATCAAGTTATTAGCGTAGGTAGCAAAAGCAAATGCAAATGCAGATTTATTATTGCCTGGGGTCATTTAGGCGGCAGCACTTAAAAGTGCATTGCTGCGCATAGAAAAGCTATAATAGGCACTATATAGATCTCCATTCAGAAAAGTGTCATTTCACATCTGAAAGCATTCTTTATCTATTTTTTCGATCTAGCAATTATCCAATCACTTATCCAGCCCTTTATTCACATAGCTCATAAAGGATAACATAATGAGGCGCTATACACGATTCGATACATACTCACGTTTAGTGTGCAACAAGAGCTATTACAGTCTATCCTAATTTAGTATTGTGTAGAGAGTGTGATGCTGGAATGCATTGGAGGGACAGGGCCTCAGTATCCTTGTCCTTTACTGCCTTTTATCGTGTGTTCTATCGTGTTTTCCGCACAGGAGTTCCTGTGGGACTCCTGGCAGTGCAGCTCACTCTTATGGTTTTGGTGAACGGCCCCATGGGATACCCTTATGGCACCCATGGGTGGGGGGGGGGTACAACCCTGTGCCCCTAGTGTATGTTTTTGGGCACCTGTGTGTGGCCCACAGAGCAGGGTACGGGCTGGTGGCAGCTCTGTGCTGAATTGACTGGTGTCCTGAGCATCCTCCATTTTGGAATGCCGAGGCCCTGTCATTGGAATTGGTAGATTCCTGATGGAGACAAGATGGCCCCTGTGGCCTCTTGCCTTCCATCGCCTGTTACCTTGCTCTTCTAGAAGTCCCGGGAAGCCCTGACTCTGTCCCTTCCCTCTGACTGGCTGTTGGGTGGAAGTTCCATATATGGTAGTGTGGGGAAATGCCGACCAGACTGGCTGGAGCCTTCCCAACGACTGTGGATACGTTGTGGGTGGGACGTGGGTGAATGGAGTGTGTGACGAATACGCATTCTGTGTTGTGGATGTCTAGTATCTGGTGTTTGACACAATGACTGAGACAGCCCTGCCCGAAACTGGTACGAATGCAGTGTGGAGTGTTGAATGGCTGGGTACTTGTCCCAATACACATAACTTGTTGCGAGTGTCTGGAGAGAAGTGAATGGCCTGAATGCACTATGCACCTGATTGGCTGCCTGTCTGCATGAATGCCCTTCTGACCGATTGGTTGCCTGAGTGTGACCCAGTAGAATGAATGGGAGATCAACTAGTATATCTCGGGGCCTCTCTGCTAGAATTCGTGTTCAGTAGCTGAAGAGTAACTGGAGTGAAACTGAAGCTTGACCTTGAAACCCTGCTGGAAGAGAAGAATTGATGTTGCCCTTCTTCATCAATCAGAAATCTGCTGTGTCTCCAAGGACTGACCCAAAGCTCCCTGGCAGACAGACCTACGACAGGCGGCCGACCGGAGACAGGAACCACCGCGGAATCCCAAAGAGAAGCGCCCGGACTGTTGTACGCCACTATCGACGACCGCCGTCGCCGAACGGAGCCGCATTGCTCCCGTTGCCGAAGAATTTTCAATTCACGGACGCGCTCGTCTGCACCGCCACCCGCCTTATCCCGCCGGAGAGCATCCGCCGGTGGGTTTCCCACCACCCAAAGACCACAGAGACACCGACGACTCGACACCCTTGCTGGGTCACAGTTCTTCAAACTCTTTGTGGTCCTGAACTATCGACACCGATAGTGGGCACGTTTATGTAGCTCCCTAAGGTCTGTGCAAAGTCTCCATTGGCCATGTGATTTTAAAATGCCCAGTAACAGATTATTAAAGGTGCTGTGGACTGGATGAATTATCCCACGGGACTCAAGGTATTTGATTATTTCCGTCAGGGACTCCACAGATGCGAGAGGCAAGCGATATTGCTTCACAAATACTGGAGTCATTCCAGGGTCCGTGGGAATTGTGGTAGTATGCATCTCGGTGCGAACACAATCGTACGAGTCCGTAGCAAAGATATATTGGAAATTTAAGAACACCTGTTTCATTTTTTGTTCCCGAGTCTCGCAGGCATTAGCTAGGTTGACCCACTCTTCAACCATTTGCCTGAAGCCTGGAAAGACTTTGGGTTTTGCTATTTCAGAGGCCTCCTCCAATTGTGTGGAGAGGTTTCTGGTTAGAGTATTTACCTGGGCAGAGGGTTTCAGGTAGGAGAGGCAGTCATTGTGGACCTGGAATATCACCTTATCCTGCCTGATGTCACAGGTCACCTCTTCCTCCCCTTAAGGCCAGGAAGAGTACACCAGGAAATTCCCCCCCTTGCCGGGTGAAGATCCTGTCCGGTGGTATGTCATCGTCATTGTCATTATCATAACAGTCATTGGGGATTGGTCCTATCAGTTAATTTCCAACATCAATGGAAAAATGTCAGTCATCAACCGCCATTCCAATAATGGTGCCTGTGCCCAGAGTGATACTCCTAGGGTCGCTGTTATCCATCAATATTGGAATGGTGTTGTGTTCTACATTGACTAATGGCGTTGGGTTTAACCCCAACCCCTGCTCTTGGAGATGGGCATAGAGATGTACATAGGCATCAGGATTTTACAGTTTCTGTCCTCTTTTAATTTTTAAGTCAAGTGAGAATTTTCTGGTCCGTCCTGAGATGGTGACCTCCTCTCCAATTTGATCTTCGACTGCATACAGCAGCAACTGGGCTGACTGAAATGCTTTTTTAGATTCATCAAAGCCCATGGGATTGCCCCCTAGTCAGGACTAGGCCTTGTAATTTATAAGGTCCAAATTAACTGCAAACCGATTGAGAATGTCACTGCCTAAATAGAATGCAGCAGGGACATCTTGCACGACCCAACAATTATGATCTATGCTTTTGCCACCTATAGATATTTTGAACATACACCTGCTAGGCAGGAGATGTTTGGAATTGGCAGTTTACAGGCCCATTTCCCACTTATCGATCAATTTAAATGTGGGAATGGTTGGATCTTTTGGGAGCTTTCTGAACATGGCTTCGCTGATGAAGCTCTTTCCGTTGTTCACGCACACTCGGGCGAGAATAGACTCCTTCCCCTCATTTAACTGAATAGGGAGGAACTGCTGTTCTCTAGTTTTCTGATTGTCAGCTAAACTTTGACCTGGTTTCTCATCATTTTGACTATAGAATTGTGATTTGCAGATTGTGAATCAGTATAAAATGTCAAGTATTTCCTTCCAGTGTGGAATGCCAGTTAAAACTGGAAGGAAGGTTGATTTTCAAGAATGGAGAGGAGTTCCCATCACCGGTTTGTTGTCCTACAGCAATTACTGGAACGTCAGGTATTTGATTATTTTGAAAATGAAACTCAATATGATCAGACTTTTGTTCAACCATGTGGCATGTGCCATTTAAACTAACATGGTTGACGCTTTGATTTAATTTTATTGGCCGGTTAGTCTGAGTCCAGAAGACCTTGTTCACAAAGTCTATCAGGGGAGACAGACTATAAAGGATGTAATTCCCTAATAGACATGGGGTTCCTTCTGGAGTCATGACTATGACCGGGTGTTTCACCTTATGTCGACCAGTTTTTATTTCCAAATCCGCAGTCCCCTCGACATGCATTGCCCTTGCACTTGAACAGGGGCATAACATCTTCCCTCCTTCTCAAGTGGGCAAAGGTAATGGGCATTTTGGGCAAGTTGGGTGGTCAATTTCTTTATTTTGGACTCCGACACGGTGGAGTGTTGGGCAATTTTCTGTGGCGGAGTCTGGGAACCTGTAATAAAAAATGTGCATTCTGACATAAATGGAATTTTTATCATGATGACAATTCTAGGGTTCAGGGATGGGTGACTCTGAACCAGTCCCTATACCCACCCAGTCTTCATTCAGAGCTCTTGGGCCCCTTTTTTCTTTGGGAGGAACTCCCCCGTCCCTGAAGGAGAAGTTTTTTTTCCCCAGAATCCTCCAAGGATTCTTCCCCTCCAAACGGGAGGACACTAACTTCCTCCACAAAATGGGCCTTCTTGATGTCTTTATTTCTCCTACCCACCATCTGTTCCCTGGGTTGCAGATTTTCAGGGGCAGGAGATTTTAGTTCCGGTTCCAGGGTGTCCAGGGGCTTTTCATGGGTGGGGAAGGAAGTTTCCTCTAGGGCTTTACACCCTCCTTGCCCCGTGCCTCCTCCTCTGGAATCGTTGAGTTGTCGTGGTTCTCTCCCAGTCATTGTTCTGGGGTGCCAGACCCTTGGTATGAGGGGTTCTGAGCCACCATGTTCATCAGAGGGTTCTATTGAGCCCCCAACATGCGACTCAGATCCTGTGTTAGGTTCTGGACCTGGCGCTCCAGTTGGGACACCCGTTCCGGCTGGTACGGGGGTCTCTGTTCATACCTAGGTGGTTCATCGGAAGGGTAACTATCCCTTATCCCGGAGTACCCTGGGTATTGGGGATTTTGGTAACCCTCCACCCTTGGCCTCCCCTCTCCCGGATTGGGTAGTCTGGGCTCCTGAAAGCGGGGAAAGAAAGGAGGGTTGTCCTGCAGGTTGGAGTTTTGTGGATGCCAGGGAAAGAAACTTAACCCAGGATTTGGGGGATTACTGCCCTCCGGAGGGATGTTCGGAGGGAAGTTTCCTGGGGCAGTACTTACCTGGTTGGATCCCCCCCTTGGGCTGGGGAAGTCCATACATACCCCAAGATAGGCCGGTTGCCCTTGTATCTAGGACCTATATAACCAGGAGAGTTAGGGGTCCCATTGGTGGGGTTAACTACCTGACTTCCACCTGTCTCTGATTGATTAGAGGACCTACTTTGCCTCCGATTTTGCTGATTTTCGGTAGGTGCATTTTTAGGCCCCCCGCATTTTTAGGTCCAAAATGGGGGCAACCTTCACCACCGCCACCTTAGCAACAGCAGGGGCGTTGGTTGTTTTTTTTTTTGTTTATCTGGTTTTTATTTTCTGCAGGTTTTTGGACCTCATAGATCCGGTTAGCCTGCTATATTACCCAGTCCAGGGTCCTTTTATCATGAAAATCCCTCACCGACTGGATCATTATGTATTTTAGGAGCGCATGAAAATAGGTAGTTATAAACTCTCTACTATCCGTGAGCATCCACCTGGTAGATTGTGCAGAGGCGTGTTTTATTTTTTATTTATTTATTTATTTACATTTATAAAGCGCTCACGCAGCCCGCAGGCATCGAGGCGCTGTTACAGGAATAGTTTTTTTTTTTTTTTTCTTAGTTGCGTAATTGTGTTTTTAGTTAATCTAATGTCTTAGTTATTTTATCTCCTGCACAAATTCTCTTGGGGCCGGATCTTCTCCACATTGCAAATTGTAGCCCACTTTGCGAGCCTCCTGGGGGTTTCTGTGGGTGTAAAAGTGTTTCAAGATTGCCGCCTTGTAGGTGGACCATCTTGAATGGTTTTGGTCTTCCAGTCCAGCAAAGAAGCTGGAATACTCCGAGAGAGAATGTCCATTTGGCATAATCTATGCAGTTCTGGCTATCTTTAGGGTGAAATGTATCCATCATTTTTTCATAGAGCTCCAGATGCTGCCAGAAAGAATATTTTGCATGTTTGTGGTATGGTGTTATGAAATTCCTAATGGCCTTGATTTGCCCAATGGGGTCTTTCACCATAACTCTCCTCTGTTTACTTGTCTTCTTTTGCCGTATTACCTGAGTCCACTTGCTCTCAGACTCCGAGCCGCTACTGTAGGAGGTCCCCTCATGATCTTCTAGACGCTCCCTGATTCTGCGAGCTGGTGAGGGGCTCGCAGAATGGTGGGGCCTAGTTTCTTCTCCCCTGTGGCGCACAGGAGAGTAGTCTTCTGACTCCTCCCTGCTTCCAGGGTTGGTGGAGGATCCTCCTCCCCACTGCCCTGATTGGGAGGAGGTCTTCAGAATGCTCTTTTGGGGCCTCATTTGATGCTGTTTTTCTGCAATTTGAACAAAATGGTCCCTTTGGAGATAGTGCTTCTGTAGGTCCAATTCCCTGATTTTTTCCTAACAGGAGGCTTCCTGGTCAGGGACATCAGCCATGATATTTTTGAGTCTATACAGGGACGCCACCCATCAATTTCTGAGGGGCGCTGACCTGTCAGCTTCATCATGCTAGGCCTATTTAAGTCTGGCTGCCCCATGACACCGATTGCCTGTGAACCGGCGTACATGAATTCAGCAGTGCCCTGGGCATACAAATTGGTAAGTGGGTTTGAGGCCCTTGGTACAGAGGGCATCACACTGTGATCAGGAGTTGCCCTGTCCCTCTCTGCTTGTTCAGGGTCCCTCAAGTATGGATTTAGCCTGGCATAATTTTTCTCCAAACTCACTACTTTCTCCTTCTCAGCCCCTACCTCTTGATAGCAGGCAAAGGTCTGAGCCTTTTGCTCTGCTATCAAGGCTTGACTGGCCTTTATTACCTGCTCTTGAGCTGCCACCTGCTTATGGAGTCCATTGTTCTCCTCACAGAGGGCCTCATTGTCTTTTTGTGCTGCCTGTATGGTTTGGGAACATTGAGACAATTTTTGTTGCAAGAGATTCATCTCCTGAGTTTGCATATTTTTTGTTTGGGGGTTCTCTTCCAGAGCACCTTCTACTCGTCTGGTGTGCTCCAATAACTTTTCGTATTCTACTTTTAGTTCACTTAGTTTATGTAGGCCTAACTCCCTTTTCTGTAGTTCTTAGTTTTTAGGTTGAACACTTCCTGACATAGGGAATCTTTCTCCTGATTTAGGGTGCACCTTTGTTCAGCCAGGTTATCCCTTTGTTGCTTGATGGCATTTAATTTCTGGCGTTCTTCATCAAATTCTGATTGCGCGTGGAGTTCTTTAACTTTCCTCTTCCAGTTTCTCAATCTACTTTTGTAATACAGTGATTTGTTCTGAGCAAACTTTATTATATTTTAGTTGTTGGTTTAGTTTCTGTTGACTCTCTTTTCCTGACACTCCTCTTTCAATGCATCTAATTGGGCCTCTTGGTCTGAATTATTCTTTTGGTGTCGTGTCAAGTCCTCTTTGAGCTGTTTAATGTAATTTTCCAATCCAACCCCAGAATCCTGGCTCATTTGCAATTTTTCTACCGCTAATTTTAATTCAGTCTGGATTTGGTTTAAGAGCCCGGACTGAGTTTGCGCAAGGGTTCTGTTTTCTTCATGTTTTGCCTGCATCTCTCCCATATTGAGATACATGTAGGCTGTGATTCTGACAATTTTAATCTGCTCATGTACAACTCGCTCAAAGCCTGATCTAATAGGCCACCGTCCTTCCTCCTATCCATGTCCATGGCGTGACCTGTTGCATCATCTCTTCTAGCCAGACTGCCTCATCATGCTGTGCCCATTCCCCCCCTGACAAATAACTTGTGCAGAAGGTGCTGTCTGGCCATGTTGATCTCTACTGTGGTCATTTTGGAAAGTGTTCTTTCTTTATTAATTTATTTCTATAAGGGTAACCTGTATTCTGTTGCTTTTTGTCTAATTTGGGGTTGATTTTGCTTTAGGTTTACACACGGGCCTGGTACTTAGTGTTTATGTTTTGGGGAGGTGCTTTTTACAACGTAATACAGCTTTCTAGCCACACAAAGTATCACTACCTTGAAGGTTAGCCTGCTGTGTTAAGCTGCCAGGGGCGGCAACACCTGTCTCAAATCCCGGCACGAGCCCCCAATCTGTTATGGATTCCAATTGGGCATCACACACCAGATCAGGACTCTTGCCCTTAGCCTCGGAGGTAGCGCACAATTAAAAGACTTTTTCTTTATTTCCTAGAATTTGGATTGAGCTGGCACCCAACCAGTCTCACACCCCCTTTTACAAATACCTCAAGTCACAATGGACCATGAACCAGGCCGGTGGGTGGTAACACAATATTAATTTATTTTAAATTCAAAGAAAATCACAAAAATGTAATATTGGGCAGCAATCACCAATGGGGTGATAATGACACTGTACAATGATAGAATACACTTAATTTGACCTACTACTATAACATATCCAAAGCACAAATGAATGGGAGAAATTTTACGGTGCGGATAGATAGATAGCACCCGAGTTACGATTTCTCCCTACAATGCTCCCTCAAACCCCTATCAATCCAATTTTGAGTGTATAGAAAGGAGCAGCAAGGAGTCAGGTACACTAAGCAGCAAACAGAATTAATATCCGACCTTCCCCACGAAATGAGAGGCAAAATCAGATTCAAAAACCTTTGCAATTGTATAAATAACACTCAGAATGGGTAAATAATAAATGTAGATGTGCATTTGATTAAATGAGGTAAATATGAGTTATAACAGTATCAGAGATGTAGGAACACCAGCAACTACAAGGCAAGGTACCAACAAAGGGCATACAGTTAAAGAAATCAACTTTGAAGTGATAACACAGAGCAGCCAAAATCACAAGCATGGAAATTTCACGTTCTTACTTTCACAGGTTTAAATGTCAAAACGGTTTGGAAAACGGGTGAAATAGACAGAATTGGAATGCGTTTTTTATGCTGGATGACAGATGCACATCACAGGGATAATATGCAAGTGAAAGAGTGACTAACTTAATAACAGGATGAGATTCTCACTGGGGAAATAAATTCAGTTTTAGAAATAAACACAGTTAACAGAGAAAAATCGGTTTGGAAAGGAAAGGACAAGTTTCACTAAAATTAGATTTAGTTGCTAAAAAAAGAGAAACACCACCCATGAATAGAATAGTTACGCTGCAGTTGTAACCCTTCACGCAGTGTGCCTCTTTTTAGGGAGAATTCATTTATTTAATCAAAATATTACTAAGAACTTACACATGACAAAAATGAGTGGAGGAAGGGCGGAAAACACTAGGACAGGATGCACAGAAAATTCTGACAGTTTTAAACAAGTTATCAGGGTATTGATGGGATTACTTAGAGAGTGGAATAAAGACCAGGTATCAAGATGGGGTATGATATGTGCTGCTATGGGATGGGGTGATACTCACATCAGCACTTGAGTTTGGGATTTGGGACAGCCAACCGGGTTTCTGGACACTAAGGCAATATCTGGTCACTGGTCACCTCGGGGGGGCTCTCCTAGAAGGAAATCAGCTGGGCCTGTCTCGTCACTGGAGGGTACAGCTGGCATGCAGGCAGTGGGACAAGAAGCTGGTCTGGTCACAGGATACTCTCAAAAAGGGTACCACCGCTTCTCCCCCTTTCTCCCTGGGTTAGTGGGATTTTCAGTGGGGTTTCTTTTTCTTGATCAATTGTCCTGCCTGGATAGGGTCAGCTATGCTTTGGCCTGGCAGTGGAATCAGGAATCGGGAGTCTGGCAGGATGAATATGTAATGTCTGGATACGTAGGAGCTGGAAAATTCAGAAGAGTCTCTTCTCTGTGAGCTTCCCCCTTTTATAAGGCGAGTGACATCACAGGATTTATTGTTGGGGCAGGCTTAGGCTGGACATGTCTCTAACAACTGGATAGGTCAGCCTATGTATGTTGCCTCCTTCCTAGAAGCAGATTGGACTGAAGAAGGGAACTCAGTTTTATGGGGTGTGTTTTATGAGGTACAGAGCCATCCCACAGTTACATTTGCCAAAAATCAGTTCTGACCTAAATTGCAAATTTTTACAGTTGTGGCACTCTTGCAAATCACATAGACAAATGACATATTTCATACAGAGCATGGCAGTCCAACTCCCAGGTCTGTATGACATTGTTTCGTCCCTCTAATAATCTTTCGCGCTATTCAGTGGGAAATGTTCCACTTATAATTCTGCAATTTTATACAGGTGTACCTATTATCACAGAGCATGTTTGCATTCATTTTCGAAGTTATCCCATGAACCCTTTTCCCATGAATGATATTATTTTACCTTTTTCATCCCATACTTGCTAGGGAAAGCCACAATATCTTGTTTTAATGCCCTCCAAATCATATTTAAACTGTTAAACTCTCGCATTACTGCGTGGTCCGGTTGTAGAAATAAAGCCTTAAAGTTTATCAATTCAAAACAGTCTTTTGCCTCAAATGGCCAGCATTGTCTCCAATAAGGGCATAACTTCCAAGGTTGCTCTGAAGTTTGCTTTGAGGCTCCCCAGTTGAAGTTGAGGGTCGGTGCTGTTCACGAAGTCGCACCTAAGTGTCCTGGAAATCCTTTGTCTCTTGGCTGCAGAATGCCAGAAAGTCTGAAGAGCGTGTTACATTCTCCCCATTGGTCTATTAATAGTTTCCAGATGCTGGTTCCCTTGGGGGGAGGCAGGTCTTGTTCCCAGGAAGCAAATGTCCTTTGAAGCCAGGCCAGGAAAATGTGTTGTGTGTCTTCATAACACTTATTTATTTATTCTGCATATGGATGGACATAGCTGGGTCTCACTGTACAAAACTGTGTACTGTTGAAAACGGTGGCCAAGAGCATCCGGGAGCAGTCATTTTAAATGTAACATATTTCCTTTTGCAATGGGAAATTTTGAGCTAGCAGCAGAGCAGCGCTGCTTTTCAATTCTTTTCTTGGGTGCACATAGGGAACAGACTGGCAGCCTTTCTCGGGGTGTTCCATGTTCCATCTTGCCCCATATGTGCTTGGCAAAGACAGCACAGCCATCAATTTGTAGCTGCAAAAAGCAGTTTTGATGCGAGGCAATGATGCTCAAAGGAGCCGTTGCAGCCATTCTGCTCGTACTGCTGAATTGCAGCTTGGTGAGGGAGGGGAATTCTGCTGGGTGGGTAAATGTACCTCACAATGCAGCTGTTTAAACTGGGATTCTATTCAGAGTGCCTTGTTCTATGTTCTATTGTTTGATCTGGTCTCTTAGGAGAATGTATACATAGATGCTTTGAACTATCCTAGATGTAACCTTTTCATTACTCCATGCTGGGTATAGCACAAGGGAGTGGTTTTGGTGAAAGATTTATGATCAACACGCTGGACTCTAAGTTTCGAAGTGGTGAATGTGCCAAGTGGGGACTTAGTTGTATTTGGACCCCACGATGAGTGACGGAGCTGTTGAATTTGGAATTTGTGAGAATGTATTGTTTAGCAAGATTGATTTAGGGCTCTTGTGTGCTCCTATGAAAAGAAAGTGTGTTATTTTTGTATACACTGAGGTTCTTTATTTCTTGCCATCTGGCTGAGATAATGTTTGGCATACGCGTTGTGTTGTGCTAATCTGATGTGGAATACATTCCATGCAATGTCTGTCTTCTGTCTCTCTCCTCTATGCCTTTGGAAAATGCAGACCAGTAACTGGCTGCACCATAAGTAAATGGCGAAGAGGACTTCTGGTTGTTCAGAATTAAATGAAATGCAACGTCAGAGAGTACGCCTTGAAACCCACATTTTATAATTGTAGCAAAAGTTGAAAGTTATCTCTGAGTACATGTGCAGAGATGATTGTTGACTCTCTTGACTTTGTGGATAACTGCTTCTGCTAAATTCGCACTAGAGAGCTTTCTATCATCAACTGGGGGCACATTGACAGCTCTTTGAAGTGTGAAGGGTCAGAAATGAAAGCCGGACACAAAGTGCTCATCTTTTGATTATAAACCTTTATTCAATTAAACAGGTTGGGAAAATACTTTTCTGACCCTATTCTAAAGATGACTTTCCCTACCTAAAAACTAAAACTAAAGCTCTGTCTTTGTCAGTATGTTCTAGATTAAAAATCGTCCTTGTGTCCAAACAATCTATCCTGACCCTTACACTAAAACAGAACAATAAAGTAATAAGGGAAATGTTTATAACTTGGAATCTATAATAAGTGTTCTGAAACAAAAATAGAATAGCTCCAACACAAATTTCTCATTGGTTTAGAAAACACGGTCTTTCTTTCACAATGGTTTTATTCTGGTTTAAAAGACACTGGGCCTCATCAGGAGTCTGGCGGTAATACCGCCGGGATACCGCCAGCACAAATACCATTACCGCTACCCTGTCTGGCGCTATTAGTGCCAGATCACCAGTAGTGGTATATTGGTAAGTTCCCATTCCCCATTGGACATGTTGGACCCAATGGGGTTGGGGTGCTATTACCACCAGTGGTAATTGTGCCGATGGTAATAGCGCCGAAAACTGGTGAAAACAGGCAGTAAGGGGACATTTTTACCTCCAGCAAAAAGCTGGAAGTAAAACTCCCACTTACCGCCCGACTCATGATCGGGTCAACCCATAAATGCAGCGTTAATAGCGTTACCACTGCATTTAAGAGCTATGGTCCAACTCATGATGAGGCCCACTGTCTTTCATTCACATCAATTTCTCCATGGTTCATAAAACTATGTCTTTCTTTCAAATGACTTTCTCCTTGGTTTATAGAACACTGTCTTTCCTAAATATCTCTGGAAGCTTTGCAAATTGTGTGGTATACTCCGCTGCCAGGACTCTTTATGCAGTTCCAACAGCCTTGTACACTATCTTCTCTTAACTCGTTATGTAATGCCAACTGCCTGGTGTACTCTCCTGCCAGGACTTCAGTTGTGGTTTTCACTTGCCTAGTTTACTACCCTGCCAGGACTTCTTATGCTTTCAGTTATCTGGATCTTGCCTTCCCTGGATTTCTCATAGCGTCCATTTGCCTGGTGTTTAGCCTTACCGGGACTTTTCATGTATCTCACAACTTCTCTGCCTCACCAATATTGTATATATTGCTCTTGGCTCGGCTTCAGGTAGACTCCCTGGTTCTCTCTGGCATTTCTGGTCCGGTACGCACTTCTGCTGCGTGAGGCTTTCACTCGCTTTCCACACTGGAAATTGCGGACGTCCTTTCTGCTTCCTTCATGGCCCCGCAATCACACACCTGCTTCCCGTCAGGTTCCGGCATGGAGAACTTGTCCTCTGCGAGCTGTCTCCACAGCACTTTTTTTCTTGCACGGCATCTCCTCTTCTGACTTGGAGGTCTTCTCTGCTCCACCACAACGGTATGTGGTCTTCGCGTTCCTGAGCCTTCATACAGGAGTCAACGTCTTCTCCTGCATTCCCTTTTTTGAGCAATGTGCTTGTCGTGTTTAAATGTCCAGCGCACAGGTGTGCCGGACGAACAACTAGACTGCATGTTATACTTCAAGTGCTTGTTACCTTGTTCAAACTCCTTCATCTTCCTCGTCTGAGTACTTGAGGGATTCTGTGAGTTGAAGTCCATAGGTGCCATTGGACACTTGGGCCCTGATTCATGGAATTATTTGCTTCCAAAACGGGGATTTGTGTGCCATTCTGCCCGTAAATCCCCATTCGTCAAACAGCGATTTGCAGACAGAATGGCATGCACACCCCAGTTTTACATGCAAATAATTCCATGAATCAGGGCCATGTAGTTTAAATAGTTATTTTCAATGTCTTTACATAAAGGTACCGTAGAAGCAAAAGGTATTGGGTTGGAGTTTTGTATGTTTATGTCATAGGTGGGTGATTGACCAGAAAAATACAAATAAGAGGTTCTTTACTTCCTCCATGGGGGAGGGGGGGTGGAAACAAGTAGCTGACAATAAACCATTAGGGTCTTGGGTATTGTAGGGTTTTCCTCAAGGAAAAAGGCTTTCGGTATGAGAGGGTCTTCCTCATGGGAAAGGGGTAGATACTGCATATTGTCCAATGGAGTCAGGATATCTCCCTGGAGGTTGTCTCCTCCCATGTGATCCTCCCTCTTACAGCCGCCCCCAGGGACAGGATCAGGTAGCGCTGCCATCCCCTGGCCACATGAGAGGAGGCCACTGCCAGGAAAACAGTGATGAGTCCATCGGATTTATCACAGAAAGCAAACAAACCCTACTTGCTGGAATGTTTAAAAGCCAGTTTTAGCATGGCACTCCGCCAGAGATGGGGAGCTCAGGAGCAGCCTTGCATGAACTGAAGGCACAGCATCTGACAGCAGCCCTTTTATCAATATGCAATAACATGAACCAAAAACATGAGCATATGGGATAGTATGAGAAATTATATATTCAATATAAATCTTACTATGAATAGCCTTCCAAGCTTTTCAGTTAATTCGGGCTACCATGGGAGATGCATTGACATGGTCTTTGATAAGGATTGGATCAATCTATTTGGTTTGGGGTAGGCGGGTCAGATCTTCTGAAATGCTGCTGCATAGGGCCTGCTTGGTTTCCCAATGAGAAGGATCTCAGTCTTACTGGCATTAAGGTAGAGATCGCTAGCAGAGCACCATGCCTGGATAGCAGACAGGCAGTCAGGTATGGGGGAGGGAGGGAGAGAGAGGGAGAGAGAGAGAGAGAGAGAGAGAGAGAGAGAGAGAGAGAGAGAGAGAGAGAGAGAGGAGGAAGAGGTAGAGGAGCAAAGCTTAAAGGAGAGCTGCATTTCATCATCATAACACAGGAAGTGAGGAGAGAAGGTGAAGATCAAGTGGGCCAGAGGGGCATAGTAGATATTGAAGAGCCACGTCAATAGGAAAGAGCGCTAAAAACACTGCAGGTGACACGTCTGTGATGCCAAGAGTACCACAGAGACGATTTATGAAGATGGCATGATTGAACATGTCAAAGGCAGAGGAAAGATCAAGAAGGATGAGAGCGGAGGGAGATTTGGAATCAACATTAGATAGCAGGTCTTCACAGGTGTTCAGAAGAGCAGTTTCCATGCCTCTGGATGCTCTGAATTCAAACTTGTGGTTGTGGAGGCAGCCAGCAGATTCAGTGTGGGGGTTCAGTTGGGGGATGACCAGCTTCTCCAGGAGTTTGCCCAGGAAAGGGGTGACCGAGATGGGGCAATAGTTAGCCGGCCAATAAGATTATCTATTTAGGAGACGGTGCACAAGGGGCGAGAGAGGAGATATTGTCCTTGATAGTTCTGGAAGAGCTCGGAAGCACCTGTTTGGAGGAGACTTACATAGAGCGGACTATTCTAGAGACCTTGTCCGTTGCAATGGGAGAGAAGGGGGAGAGAATGGGGGAGGGAGTGGGAGAGAGGAAGAGGTGGAGGGAGGAGGGCCAAGGGAGGCATGAGCAGAGGGAGGGTGGGGAAGGGAGAAGAGGAGAGTGAGAGCAGGATGTCCTGAGTTTTGGAGGAGAAGTGGGAGGTCAGTGCAGTGAAGAGGGCCTGGGAGGGAAGGGAGGAAGAGAGACTGCATAAGGATTGGCAAGTTCCTTGCAGATTTTGAAGAGTTCAGTCGTGTTATTGGTGGCCCCAGAAATATGGGCTTGGACTTGAGCCCTCTTCTTGAAGCGGATGGAGAGACAATATTGCCTTTGGAGCAGGCGGCAGGCCAGTTTGTCGGAGGATGTGCTTGAGGCCTGCCACTTTCACTCAGCAACTCTGCACTTGCGTTTCAGAGTGGCCAAATCAGAGTCATACCAAGAGTTGGGGTGGGAGGAGGAATGAAGGTGGCAGCAAATGCAGTAACTGAGTGTTATCAAAGGGATTAAAAGTCTGGTTCATGTTAAAGGGAAAGTGACTGTAATTTGAAAGTTGAAGGTTCAGTGTGTGCCGATAAAACGCGAATGAAGAGACCAATTGATGAAAGGAAAGGATACAAAGTAACATAGTTGTCCTGGGAGGCGAAGTCACATATTCAAAAGGCTCTGTGAAATTGTATGATTTTTGAAAGATATTGCATCAGAGATCAAAGGAAAGAAAGTAAC
This sequence comes from Ambystoma mexicanum, assembly GCF_040938575.1. Classification (NCBI taxonomy): domain Eukaryota; kingdom Metazoa; phylum Chordata; class Amphibia; order Caudata; family Ambystomatidae; genus Ambystoma; species Ambystoma mexicanum. Next base: position 1,208,662,002 of record NC_090922.1, on the reverse strand, counting down.
CGCGATAAAGAAAGAAAGTTGAATAAGAAGAAAGTGAAATATATAAACTGTGAATACGCCAAGAACTTTGGAAATAGCCAAGAAGGAACATTAAAGAGATTAAGAACTACAAGTACCAAGAGGCATTGGTGCTACAAGAGAAGATTGTGAATTGAAGGATTGTTGTAAGAGAGGTCGAAGTGGTCATGCAGAGGTTCATGTGAATTCCTTGTAGTTTCAAAAGTCTTCAACAGTGAAAAAGATACTTTAGATAAAACGTGGGGAAGGGAACCCCCATGAAGGAAAATGAGACCGGCACGAGCCCAGCAGAGAGAAGCCTGTGCGGAACTGTGAGTAATTGGCAGCAACTGACACATCATGACTGTTACTGGGAGAAGCCCCATCACCTTCTGCACTATCATAGGAGGAGAGAGGTATAATCCTACTCTCCTGCTACTCTACAATCTTTTGGATCAGTTCGGTTTTTATGCCAGAGGTAGTGATACCTCCCTCAGCACACAGCCTTCTTAAGTTTCAGATTTGGAGGCACCTAAAGCAATAGCAGGGACTATTTCAATTTTATAAGTTTAGCAGGTGGTTTACAATTACTAGTTAACAAAAGGCATTGTGTTACTGTGTGACTATAATCCAGGTAATACACTATTGTGCAACACTGAAGTACATCAGATCCTTTCCGCACCGCTGTACACAAATTTGTTAGAATGGATTTCTAAACTCTGCCCTGATGGACAGATGTTTAGGAGTCCACCCTGGTTAGTGAAACAGGGGACACGTCTGGGAAGATAGTGTAGAGGAAGAGAGGAAGAGGTACCCGTCTTCTCCTTAGCCCTGCCCCCTTGTCACCATCATATTGGTATGACAGACGATGAGCCATGATGGGGATCCCATGCCTGAATCCTTGCAAAATTCCTGTGCCTCGTTGAGTATAATACAGAAGATATGCACTCATACAAGTAATGAAAACTCTCTTTCGTACAAATGCGCCAAACTGGTGTAATGATATCTCAAAAGTTAAGATTCATTGGTGAGCGCCCTTCATGGTAACACGTGTTTCAGCGACATAGCATAGTGCCTTTCTCAAACCAGGGCTGTTAAATACAGTGGCACGTTGGATAATGGAATGCATAAAGTGCACAAATCAAAATATAACATTAAATAATAAAGATTGACCATTATTGACATCCGCCGTGCCGGATGGAGTTTACTTCCGCGTTGGCGGCTCCGTCACGGTAGAGTGCGGGGTTAGTTTCCTCTCTGTGCAGGTCTAGTTGTTGCATCTTGACGGCCGCCCGGAAGTATAAATTCTGTTTACTTCCAGGATACCGTTGCGTTGCAACCCCCTTAGATTAGCGCTTTGCTCTCCTTTGGGTCAGACGCTGTTTTCCTCTTTCAGCTTTTTCTTTAGCCGACTCCTTTCGTACGCCTTTCTGGCTTCCTTTCCTCCTCTATCTCTTTGCCTCGCTGCCTTACAACTTTTCCTCGCTTTCCACTTGGCCGGCGCTCTCTTCAGTGACTTTCCTTCCCACTCTTTCTTTGTGGTTAGCCTACATCTTCCTCAAGGATTGCGAGCCTCTCCACCATCTTCCACCTACCTATCATGTATGTCACACATTGATTAATAGACAGAAAGCATAAGGGATGGGCATAGGGGAGGATATATGGGGTAAAAAGAGTATGCATAGAGTATGCATAGAGAGAAAACGAGAAATAAATAGAAAAAAATAAAATAGAAACAACATAATCAATTAGAATCATCATTTTATATGTTAATTAGTCACTGACCCTAGCATCATCCAATGTGGCGTCCCACAGGGATCATGCATCGCCCCCACCCTCTACAACCTCTTCACGAGGCCGCTGTTCAAGATCCTTGACGCCCTGGGCATCTCATACACGAACTATGCTGATGACACTCAGGTGCTTATCCCCCTCTCCGGGGACTACCTGTCTGACCTGAACACGCTCAACTCCACTTACACCACGATCCAATCCTGGATGGCAGAAAACTGGTTATGCCTCAACAGCGAGAAAACCGAGCTTCTGCTGATTGGCTCCCCGTCCACCCTGGGCAAGCTGGACAAGCAATACAACTCCTTCACCATAGATAATATTCCTATCCCTGTCTCCCAAACAGTCAAGACCTTGGGTGTCTACCTGGACCCGAACTTGAACATGAACAGGCAGGTCAATGCCATTGCATCCTCCTCAGCCTACTACTCCAAACTGCTCAACGCAATCGGACCGTACCTCTCCCAACAGAATTGCCTGACTATCGCCAGGGCAATCATTGGCTCAAGAGTGGACTATTGCAACGCCCTTCTAATAGGGACGTCAGGAAAAAACCTAGCTAAACTCCAACTAGTCCAAAATAATGCCCTAAGGGCCGCCACTGGACTATCACGCAGGGACCACATCTCTGACCTCAGGCGTCAGGTCCATTGGCTCCCAGTCAAGGAAAGAATCCTGTTCAAAACCCTTGCCCTCACGCACAAATGTCTTCACAATCAGGCCCCTACATATCTCGTCCAGAGATTTTCTAAACCCTGTGCTTCCAGGCCCTCCAGAGAGGCCTATTCCAATTTACTAACTGTGCCAAAAACCCGCAGAGTGCGTGCTGGTGGCACAAGCTTTCCCACCATGGCATCCACCCTCTGGAACTCCCTTCCACCGCACATCAGACGACTCGACTCTCACACTGCCTTTCGCAAGGCCATCAAGACTAGTCTCTTCAAATAATGTGCCTGTTCTTTGTTTCGCTACCCTGGACCTATGTATCTGTAACTCTGTATGTATATTCTAAGAACTCCTCTGGGGTGGCTTTTTTTGTAACCCTTAATCAAGCCTTCTTATGTACCACTTATCAGCGCCTCTATCCCTTAGGGCTGCAGTGCGCTTTACAAATGTAAAAAAAATAAAAAAAAATAAATATATTACATTATGCGCTTTTGTTTTTGAACTAGTACCAATTTTGGTCGTAGGTTTTACCCCGAACTGAGTTTAATAATGTCACGAACACCTGATATTCATGTGTTCTTACTTTCAAATTATTGTATGCGAATTGAGCAGAATATTGTCTACATTGCTCCAAACTTATTATATTTGTGTTTTACATTGCACTATGAACCACTAGTAAGTACTTGAAATTGATATGGGCTCGAAATAAACCCCCCTTCCTTCCTTCCCTTCCTTTTCTCCAACACCATTTTGACATAGCTTGTACCAATGTTACCTGTTAGAATGATGCACCTTGATTTTAACTTTCTGTCTGTTCCTGATATTTTAAATGGGTTAAATCCCTGAAATGAAATGAGTCTGGTTATTCTCCTAATTGAATTATCATGTATTTGGCTATAAGCTGATATTGCCTGTTGATTGAAACTGAATTTCTCAAAAATACTTATGAATAGTTATTCCCTTGCAAAATAGAGGAGTACACTGGCCTAGCACCAAGGATGCTATTTCGAGAGATGGAGGAAAAGCATGAAGGGAGTCTAACAAGCAGACCAAGTACAAGGACATATTTCCCAAAGATAAGGAGGAACAAGAACATTTACAGATGCCAAGTATTGGACAATTAAAAGTGCACAAAGTTTATATGGGATAGAGTGACAGTCTCTAAAGGCCAAGAGGAGCAACTGCATCCAGTATATTTGAATCAAATGGTGTTAAATGCACTACCGATATGGACAGTTTCATGGTCTCTTGACACGTGATGGAGAGCTTGCAAACAAGGGCTTTCAGAAGCTAAGCTAATGGTGTGCCTACACTCCCTCGAATGTCCCGAGACAGTGCAGACTGGCAAAGTCAGCCTTCAAACAGAAGACACTGGCATGAGGCCAACCAACGAGAGAGGGTAGACTAATTGGGAAAACAAAGGGAGTGCTGATGTATCTCCAAGCACCTGTGTTTCATTTCTATGTACGTGCTGATAGTGAGCCAAATGTCCAAGGTTGGATTTGGGTTCCAGCCAATCAGAAAAGCTTGCCATGCACTTTTACATACAATGTTGCAAAGTATTATTCCGCTGCCACATTCTCTGCTATGATAACTATATTGTACCACGTGCATAGAAGCAGCTCAGGATGTTTCTCACAGACGAGAGACCGCCAATAAGGAATTAACAGACGTATTATTGATATGTATACATGCTCCCCTTATCCAATCCCACCCCTCAATACGTTTTACAGTTTGCCACGTAGGATGACGTCATAGATGATGCCTCTAGCATTACATAAACTGAGTATAATCGAAAAGTGTGATCCTGAATAAATCAATTTGATGAGTGTTTATTCTCCCTGCTTTACTTCTTTGAGATTAAAGCAGTATTTTACCATCTCCTTTGAGTCTGTCCGGTTATTTTGTCTGAGATGTTTTATTGGTAATTCTACCTAGCACATAGACACTTCAAGATGCTAGAGCACAATAGCCAGACCAATTCTGATGGTAGTATGGAGAGCAGTCAAAGCTAAATCTCAGGAGGAGTGAGGGTGGTGTGAGAAACCAGAAGGTGTCTCACCCACTAGTTCCCGGGGATCTGCCATCCAGGTGGCCAGGACACGGCCATTGCTTTTAGATCCAGTTCCTGGGGGTGGACCAGTGTGGGAGGATCACCTGGTATTCGGGGAGTGGGAGTGGGGCACCGGATGGTGAGACGTGGTATCTTTCCCTGTAACACCTTTACCCCATCCTACCAGGTAGGATATTTAGGAACACTACCCCGCCCCCTTTTACAACACAAACACATTCACGCGTACAGGCCACTATGAGAGAAAACAGACTAACACCCGAGCAATATACATGATGTGTCCCAATACAATGGTCAGGCGAGGTCAGGTAATTACTGACCTTCACACACACATTACTTCCCTTAAGCTTTCCCACATTGATAAAAGAGCACACTCTGAGTGAGGCAAAGCACACCAGGAAACAGCAGTTTCCAGACAGCAGCTTAACGAGAGAAGAAAGACAGCAAAACAGAAGGAGATCACAAGGAGGGAAGTTCTCTTGACCTTTTAGACAAGGAACCGTTACTTTCCAGAAACCTCGAGAATAGAATGCGTAAGACCAGGAAACCAGGCTGAAAAATCCTGCTGTGTGTGTCGGAGATACCCGGGTCCTCCCGCATCAATAATCATGGTGGGGAGAAACACCAGCCACTGTGGTACTGTCGTTGGCTCAAAGAACAAAGCAGCATCAGTGAAATCAACACAGCCGGTGAGTTGGGGAGACCGATACAAGTCCGGTCTGTGTTGAAAGTAAGGTTGCAAGCAGTGTGTCTTGCGAGCGCTGGAGCACACATTGTTAAAATGCGTGATGAGTGATTGAACTTTAAAAGCAAGATACACTACTTTTGACAGAGTGGTCCAGTACCACGTGGGTGCTCAATCGAAGGTCTCTGTAAGGTACCCAGCTGAAAAGTGTCAAAAGCGAAAGTGAGGAAAAGGTTATATCAAGAAGAGAACGAGTAATTGTGAATCAAAGTGGACCTGCGATGGGTCGAGTAAAATCCTGCGCACAGTCGAAAGTCTTTGATTTTGATGAAGTAGAGAAAGTTTGGAAAAGTAAATACATTTGGTCCAAGCCCTGTGGAGGGAGACCAATTGAAGGTTTTGTGTTAAAGTGGGTCTGGGCTCGGTGGAGGGGGACTTGGGGTGAACAGTAAATCACCCAAGAAGTTGCATATGTGAAATCCTAAAGAATAAAGGAACTTTTATGTTTGTTGTATTGCATCAGGCCCTCTGAAAAAAGAGACTTTGAATAGCAAAGATACGTTGGCAAAGAAGGCCCTGATATTAAGGTTTTGAACTGCATCCTTATGCTAGAGAAGCCAAAGAGTGTGCAAAGCTCAAGTGTACTGCCTTGTCCCGTGCTGAAAATGTGGGGAAGGGAAGCCAGTGTCTTGAATATCCTGATATATCATTTATTGAGCATGTTTCTTTTGCATACCATTGTTTCCCACACTTTGTATTTAGAAGTAAGGTTTGGCAATAGGTTTATTAGTATAGGCCCTTTTATTTTGACAAACTCGACTAGAACTGTGTTATTATTATTTGATGGTCGTAGCTTGATCCCATCTTTAGATTTTGGATTAGATAGTCGTTTTTCAAACCCAATTGATGTTCAATAAATACCCTTAAACTTTGATAACTTGTGTCTGTCTTAGTGTTTGATACCATACCTTCCTTACAGCGATTAGAGCTCTTTAATGAGCACAAACAGTGAAACACCAAGAATTACCACTACACAGAAGTATATCAAAGTACACTATTCATAAGGCCCAAGAATAAACACAAATGAATAATGAAAAGCAATAGAAACAGATCACACAAGCAACACATTATGTAAAGTATATACAATAACTGGAGTCAATGAGATCATTTTCGCTGGTTGAGCATGCAGTGCATCCGTCAACCAGCAGCTACTGACAAGGTAAGCAAGGTGTGGGCAGGGGAAACAGCCATTACTGTTTTCTATTGAACTGTCCCACCTCTCTCATTATGTCAGATGGACTCTTACCTTCTTCTGACTTCACTCCTGTCCCCCGTGTTTCTTTACCTCCTTCCTGCTCACTTTGAGATGTCCCTTCCGATTCTGCTCCGAATCTCCTTTTCCAGACAGCTTGCTCTCTGGACTGATGACAAGGTCTACCCCGAGAGGAAGCCACCCTGCCCCTCGAACTCGGGGCAAAGGGGGCCCCCGAACCGGGGTAAACCGGTGTAGGGGAAAAAGCCCGGAAGGCACAAAAAACCCCTCTTTTGCAGGTCTCTGTAGAAGGATGTGGCAGGACTGCCGGGCAGGACACAGGTAAGCCGGTAGCGAAGCTTGGAAGGTCCGCTAAACAGAACAAGGCAGGAGAGCCTGCATCGGAAGGTCGGAGCGACCAAGCACATACGGAAGCCAGCAGGCACAATGGAAGAAGACACAAGTAGCTATATGCGAGGAAGAGGAAAACAAAACAAAGAGAAGGACTAGGAGGACAGAAAACAGGAGCTGAAGGAAAGTACCAGGGAAGCGAAGCGATGCACAAGGGGGAAATGTGGCGGCAGAAGCCACGGAAAGGAAACACTTCAGCGTATCAACCCGGAGCCTGACGCGAGGGTTGCAACGCGCGGGCTTCCGGGTTGGATGACGCTAAATAGGCTCCACAGAGGCGGGGCGAAAGAAACTAGACTGCTGCAAGCGGACGTCGGCAGCGTGACGGCCAAATCAATGGCCGCCCCATCGCCAGCGTCTCCACAGCCGCCATCGGCGGCCGAGCGTGACAGTATGCCCCCCTCCAAGGCCGAACCCCCCGGGCTTACCCGGATGAGCCCGGTGAAAACTCCTGACCAGCCTGGGGGCACGAATATAGGAGTTAGGCTCCCAAGAGTCCTCCGAACTGGAGTAGTTCTTCCAGGAAACCAGGTATTCCAACCTGCCCTTGCGATATCTGGAATCCCGGATAGCGGATACCTCATATTCTTCGGGCAGGGCCTTGGCTTTACTCGACAATCCAGAAGCCTTCTTAACTGAAACATGGGGATCAACAGGTCGAAGGAGGGAGGAGTGGAAGACCGGGTGTACCCGGTGCAGGGACTTAGGAAGCTGTAATTTATAAGCAACCGGATTGATCTTCTTGATGATCTTATAGGGCCCTACAAATCGGGGGGTCAATTTAGTCGAATGCACCCATCTGGGCAAGAATCGGGTTGATAACCAAACTCGATCACCCTCCTTCCAATCAGGGCAGGGCAAGCGAGACCGATCAGAAGAAACCTTATACTTATGCCTAGCGGAAGCCAAACTCCGTTGAGCAGTAGAATGTGCGGCAGTTATGTGATCCAAGGTAGATTCAATAGTAGGTATGTTTGAGGGTGAGGAAACTACAGGAAGTATACCACGAGGGTGAAACCCATAGGAACAGAAAAAAGGGCTAAGACTCGTCGCCGAATGCACTGCGTTGTTGTATGCGAATTCTGCAGTGGGCAGAAGGCCAACCCAATTGTCCTGATTCTTGTTGATATAACACCTAAGGTATTGTTCGATGGAGGCGTTAAGTCACTCCGTCTGACCATTGGTCTGGGGGTGAAAGCCAGACGATAAGGCCCTTTCAATCCCTAGTCGATGGCACAGGGCTCCCCAAAATCGAGATGTATATTGAGTACCTCTGTCAGAGATGATTTTATCGGGAAGACCATGGAGTCTGAATATGTCCTTAAGAAAAACTTCCGACATCTGGGTGGCCGACGGTATTCCCGGCAATGCAGAAAAATGCGCCAATTTAGTAAATGTGTCTATGGTAACCATGAGACAAGTCGACCCCTGGGATACGGGCAAGTCTACAATGAAGTCTGTAGAGATTTGCGACCACGGTCTGTCGGGTAATTCCGGTTGTGTCAGTAACCCATATGGTTTGCAGGTTGTAGACTTATTTTGTGCGCACACCATACATGTCCTGCAGTGATGCCTCACATCCTGAGAGAGCGATGGCCAAAAGAATGAGCGAGAGATCAATTCCGTGGTTCCTTTAACTCCTCTATGTCCAGCGGTCACGTGGTTATGGCCCCAGACCAGGACCTTCCGCTGTAGGGTCTTGGAGGGAACATATAAACGTTGTCCCACTAGCAAAAGTCCTTTCGACCAACTGATCTGTGGACGCAGACTCCCGGGTACTGAGGTGACTAAGTCCGGTCTGGTTACCATCTTGATTTCTTGCAGAAAGGAAGAAACTATTCCCACAATCCTGTTTCGGGGAAACAGAGGGTTACCGACAGGATGTATGAGGTACTCGGAAGACTGACTTCTGGATAAGGCATCGGCCAGGCGATTCTGAGTGCCTGGTATATATGTTATTCTGAAATCATACTGGCTAAAGAAATGTGCCCACCGGGCCTGCCTGGAGTTGACACAATCCATACTTCCGAGTACCTTCAGGTTTTTATGGTCAGTGCGTAACACAAAAGGATGGGTACCGCCTTGAAGTAGGTGTCTCCATTCTTCACAAGCGACCTTGAGAGCTAAAAGTTCCTTTTCTATTACCGAGTAATTTCTTTGACTAGTTGAAAGGGTTTTAGAGAGATAGGCGATAGGATGTTCCTTGCCATTCTTAAGTTGAAGGAGAACCGCTCCCAAAGCGTTGGCCGAAGCGTCGGCCTCAACAATGAAAGGCTGAACCTGATCCGGTTGAGACAGGATCGGCGCTGAACAAAATCTTCCTTTCAGATCCATAAAGGCGTGATTGGCCGATTCCGACCAAAAGAAAGGCTTGGCATCCTTCTTCAGGAGGGCGGTGATGGGAAGCACAATCTGAGAGAAGTGATTGATAAATTTTCTATAGAAATTGGCTAACCCCAGAAACCGTTGGACGTCCTTGAGGGATGCTGGAACTGGCCAATCCAAGATGGCAGATACCTTCCTTGGATCCATAGTGACCCCTTCCTGAGAGAGAATGTATCCTAAGTATGGAATAGAAGGCTGGTAGAAGAGGCATTTCTCAAGCTTGACTAATAACTGTTGCGACCGTAACCGCTGGAATACTGTCCGAAGATGCCACACATGTTCAGTGTGGGTCTTTGAAAACACCAAGATGTCATCCAAATATATTATGACACTACAATACAACAGATCGGAAAACATGCGATCCATAAAGCGTTGGAAAACAGCGGGTGCGTTTACCAGGCCGAATGGCATCACCCGATACTCAAAAAGGCCAAACGGGGTCCGAAAGGCAGTCTTCCATTCATCCCCATTCCTAATTCGTAGGAGATGATAGGCACTACGGAGGTCCAGCTTGGAAAATATTGTGGAACCCTGGACTGCTTCCAATATGTCTGCTATCAAGGGCATCGGGTATCGGTCTCGAACCGTGACCTTGTTCAGGCCACGGTAATCTATACAGGGTCTTAGCTCCGATGAGTCCTTCTTAGGTATGAAGAAGAGAGAGGCACCGGCCGGGGATTTGGAATGTCGAATAAGACCATTAACTAAGTGGGAATCCAAATATTTGCGAAGGGTCCTCTTTTCCATAAGAGACAAGGAGAACATGCGACTGAATGGCACCAGGGCATCAGGCAGCAACTCGATGGCACAGTCTTCCGGCCGATGTGGGGGTAGTTCCAAAACTGAGTTGTCCTTGAAGAGGTTTGAGAATTCGGCCAAATCCTGAGGAACCTTGCAAATCTCGTTTACCCCTTCCTGTAGAGGAGTAAGGACCTGTACCGGCTCTTCTGCGGAATGGTTACCACAATTTTGTTTACAATACGAGGAAGTGAAGGCCAAAGTGTTCTGTGTCCAATCTATAAGCGGATTATGCATCCTCAGCCAGGAAATTCCAAGAATTATTGGAAAATGCGCTGCTCGGATTAAGTCGAACTGTAGCTGTTCCGAATGGTGAAAGATGCGAACCGTCATGATTTCTGTGGAGTGGGTGATAGGACCTGATGAAAGCGGGGATCCATCGACTCCTTCCACCTTCTGGACTTCTTCCCTTTGTATAAGCGTGAGCCCTTGTTTGTGTGCCCACATAGTATCCATAAACACTCCTGCAGCGCCACAATCCAACAGGGCCATGGTGGTAAGGACCTCCTTTGAGGTAGTCAATTGGATGGGAACTGCCATCAGACGTGAGTCCAGCGTGGTTGGGTGAGAAGCCACCGTCACTGTAAGATAGGGACTAATAGTTCGACCTCGTTCACTCGTCCCCTTTAGTTCCGAGGTCGTTCGTTTCCCGACCGTCTCGGCGGTACTTCTGGACAATTTCGAAGCAGGTGGGAATCCGAGCCACAATACATACAAAGCCCCAATTCCCTATGGCGTCTTCTCTCTTCGGATGACAAAGGGGTTCTGGTAGACCCTACTTGCATAGGTTCTTCTTTGTTGCTGGAGTGAGCTAGAGAAGGTAAAGAATGGGTGCCTTGAGGCAGGGAGACAGGGAACTTAGACTTCTTTCTTTCTGCCTTGCGTTCGCTCAAGCGGTAGTCAATCTGGGTGACAATGGAGAATAAATCCGACAGTGTTGTGGGACGAGCTATTCTTGCCAGTTCGTCCTTTATCTCCTCCTTGAGTCCACGACGGAATACAGTATACTGTGCCTGATCGGGCCATCCTGCGGTGGAAGCCAAACGCTTAAAGGTGGATATGTATGTCAAAAGGTCGTTGGAACCCTGGTGAACGTCCAATAGCTCTTCTGCTGCCACATGAGTAATCTCAGCTTGTTCAAAGGTCTGGCGCAATAAGGTCACAAATCCACCGTAATTATTTATCACTGGATCATTGTTTGACACCAAGGGAGTGACCCATGCTAAGGCGTTCCCTGTCATGTTGGAAACCATAAACCCCACCTTGGTGTGATCAGTTGAAAACAAACTAGGTCTGAACGTGAAATACATCGAACATGCTTCCAGAAATTCTTTGAGGCGCTTTGGGGTCCCATCGAACTTGCCAGTAGACAATGCCATGTGAGGCAAATCATGATCCCTGGGTTCACGAGAAGTGATCAATTGTCTCAATGTTAGATTATCAGCCTTAACGTTCTGTAGTTCGACGTTCAAGGTCTGGACTGCGGCCACTAACTCTTGTACTTGTTCAGGGGTGGCCATAGTTACTTTCTGGCGTTGCAATCTGTCAGATGGACTCTTACCTTCTTCTGACTTCACTCCTGTCCCCCGTGTTTCTTTACCTCCTTCCTGCTCACTTTGAGATGTCCCTTCCGATTCTGCTCCGAATCTCCTTTTCCAGACAGCTTGCTCTCTGGACTGATGACAAGGTCTACCCCGAGAGGAAGCCACCCTGCCCCTCGAACTCGGGGCAAAGGGGGCCCCCGAACCGGGGTAAACCGGTGTAGGGGAAAAAGCCCGGAAGGCACAAAAAACCCCTCTTTTGCAGGTCTCTGTAGAAGGATGTGGCAGGACTGCCGGGCAGGACAGAGGTAAGCCGGTAGCGAAGCTTGGAAGGTCCGCTATACAGAACAAGGCAGGAGAGCCTGCATCGGAAGGTCGGAGCGACCAAGCACATACAGAAGCCAGCAGGCACAATGGAAGAAGACACAAGTAGCTATACGCGAGGAAGAGGAAAACAAAACAAAGAGAAGGACTAGGAGGACAGAAAACAGGAGCTGAAGGAAAGTACCAGGGAAGCGAAGCGATGCACAAGGGGGAAATGTGGCGGCAGAAGCCACGGAAAGGAAACACTTCAGCGTATCAACCCGGAGCCTGACGCGAGGGTTGCAATGCGCGGGCTTCCGGGTTGGATGACGCTAAATAGGCTCCACAGAGGCGGGGCGAAAGAAACTAGACCGCTGCAAGCGGACGTCGGCAGCGTGACGGCCAAATCAATGGCCGCCCCATCGCCAGCGTCTCCACAGCCGCCATCGGCGGCCGAGCGTGACACATTATTTCTATTAGCAAAATGCTTGTAATCTGCTGCACGTCACCGTATGTAATCCATATTTAGCATTTAGGCCACTGTCTTAGCTAGCCATTCTGGCAGTTAGGCTTCTATCCAGGAATCTCGAATCTGGTTGTTAGTGCATCTGATGTTATGTTCTGAAATGTAGGCTTTTTTCCCCTCTATCATGAAAACTAAAATCTAGGTGTTTTTGTTTTGCTGTTGTGTTTTGAATGTTAGGCCTTTTTCACCTCCATCTAGGAAACTCAAATCTAGGTGTTTTTGCATTGCTATTGTGTTACACTGGAATCTAGGAGTTTTTGCATTGCTTTTGCGTTTTGAAATTCAGGCTTTTTTCACTCTAGGCCACCTGGTGTGTTCGTCTTGCATTGTCCAGTTTCTCCATCCCTCTGTTTCTCCCACTTCCATCTATCTGCTCTCCCCCCCCCATGGTGCTTTCCATCCCCCCTAACTTCTCTAACTGCTACTCTATCACCTATCCAATCCCTCTTTCGAAGTCTGGAAGGAAAATGTTCAAGAAAGATGTCCTGGTCTGCAATCCAGGCCTGCTCATCGCCGATACCTATGTCAACGCTTCTTCCAGGCAGACTGTCACTGACATCCTCTTTGTTGTTCCCTCTCCAGACCTTTGGATTCCACATATGGTCTCAGTTCTCCCCTCTTTCTATTCTTTGCATATTAATGGTGGAACTTGTTGGGAAGTACTTTTGGCACATTTGTACCAGGTGCAACATTGTCTACCAGAATGGTACTGTCATGGCCCAGGGCTCTCAACTCAACTTCCTCTTTCTTGATAGGCATCTTCCGTCTCTTATCAACTTCCTCCCCTCTCCAGCAACTCCTCCTGCTGCCACCCCTTTGACTCCTTCGACACAAAGGTGGCAACCAGCTCCACTTAGCTAACCTCAGTTCTTGCTCTGCCATTAAACACTCCTCCGACATCTGCCACCTCCATGAAGACTTCGACCTTGACGTTCTCACTCTCACAGAAACATGGTTCACAGCCAGCTCTATCACTACTTTTGATACACTCCTCCCGGAGGGCTACAAGATCCTTTCTAAGCCCAAACCCAACCAGTCTGGGTGTAGAGTGGCCCTGATCGTCCCTGAATGGGTCCCTGCTACTATCATACCCACTCAGTCCCACTCTTCCTTCGAATGCCTCGACTGCAGGCTTGGTTTCTCTCCAACCCTCTCGCTGACTCTTGCCACCATCTAAAGGACCCCTGGTCCAGTCTCCCTCTTCCTCTCTGAGAGGTCTGACCTCAACTCTTCTCTCCTGGCCTCCACATCCAAGCTTCTCTTCCTCAGAGACTTCAGTATTCACCTTCGCTCCCCTGATGCGGCCTCTGAGCTCTTTTCCCTCACCATTCTTCCCTCCGGTCCGATGCACTCAGCCGAATATACCTTGAGATGCCCTCATCTCAGCTCCTTGACGCCACTCCCTTGTGCACCCTCTCCTCAAAAAGCCTTCTGCTGACCCCTCCTGGCTGGCTAACTACAGCACCATCTCCATCATCCCCTTCCTGGACACACTCTTGGAGAAGCTGGTCATCTCCTAGCTGATCCACCACACTGAATCTGTTGGTTGTCTCCACGAGCACCAGTCTGGCTTCAGAGCAGCCAGAGGCATGGAAACTGCACTCCTGAGCAACCATGAAGACGGTCTTAAATCTCGATTCCAACTCTTCTTCAGTTCTCATCCTTCTTGGCCTTTCCTCTGCCTTCGATACAATCAATCATGCCACCCTTATAAACCGGCTTCATGACAGCCTTGGCACCATGGACCTGTCACTGGACTGGTTGACATCCTTCCTCTCTGACCAACCAACCCAGGTTCAACTGGGCCCTTTTCGCTCCTCTATCACACTCTCCACCAGAGGTATCCCTCAGGGCTCTATCCTCTCTCCATGGCCCTTGAACATTTACCTTGTCCCTCTACCCCATTTAGTCTCTGCCTTCTACCCTCACGTCCAGTGTTATGCGGGCGTCAAGCCTCTATCCTTCAAGCTTCCCTCCACTGCCTCTTCTTCCTCTCTCATACCCGACTGCCCGAATGCTACTCAAGCATAGTGTTTTGTTAACAATCTCTGCCTTAATGCCAGTAAGACCAAGATACTTCTCTTTGCAGGGATCGAAATTGAGGGGAACTGGTAGATATTTAGCTCCTGCTTCTATCCTAGGAGAGCCTGGTTAGCTTGAAACCAACAGCTATCAGGAGCTACTTTTGGCTTGTAGAGGAGGTCCAAATAAAACCTGCACTCCCATCGCCCATTTTGAAGTACCAGGAACATTCACACCAAAATATGTGACATATGATGAACAAATAAATCAGCAGAGAGCCACAGTAGGGCTCTGCCCAGTACCCATCAGAAGAGCAACACCTATTGAAGTACCAATACCCAGACAATCATGGACAGTAAGGTATCCATTGAGAAAACCCTACCAACAAATGAGACGTAATGAAGATTGCCTAGGTACCGTCCCGGAAGAAACCAAAAAGGCCTTAAAGGCATGGTCTAGTAAAAAATTTTATTGTCCCTACGGGTCGGCCATGATTTTTTAAGCCTAAGTGGCTCGATTTTAGAAAACTTTCCTATGGACCTTACCCGAGTTTTCGTCCATTAAACGCACGTGAAAACAAGCACCAGGGAGCCGCCATTTTCTGATAATCCTATCTTTTCCCCCCATCGCCCTGGCTGACCTGCTTTTGCGGCACTAAATCAAATCCCCCGCCCCTGAGCCTGACATTATCAAAACATTCATATTCCCCGCCTCTCTCCGTGACGTTACTATGCTGCGTAGGCAAACGCGCCCAGTCGTCTTCTACGCCACTTCACACAGAACCCGGAAACCAACACAGACCATCTCACAACACAGCGCGCCACAATTCGGAATATGAAACTTACTTTAAAATCAAACAGCAACACGGTACATTTGGTAAAGTACATTTATTTTACATTAAATGTTTAGAGAATATTCAGCAATTGCCATATGAACTCCGAAAGCCATTTATTTTCTTTTATCTGTATCCGCCATGGTACACAGGGTGTTGCTTTTCGTTAAAAGAAGCACTTTGGAAGCATGGTGAACCGCAAGGCTGTTCCATCAACTAGGCACTAGTACATCGTAAAGGTTGATATGTTGCTTCTAGCCACTAGTACAGCGTAAGGGCATGTGGGCCCTTGGCGATCGTCCCATAAAATTGTCAGTGTTCTCCAGTTGTTCACACAAAGCTGCAGGTGTCTACTGTAAAAGCCATCTGCTCGTGTCTCAAACCACAGTAGCAGAAGGGGAGCAAATACCTGTTATGAAAACAAAAAAATTATAATTAGTCTCGCCAGCCGATCTTCAATAATATTACTTATTTTATTTATTACAGCCGATCAGAAACTATTTGCTTGCAAGGATAGTTCAATGGAGTATGTTCGGCTCTAAAATCAATGCGAAAAGTAACGAAATAAATCGAGGCCAACACACAATGATAAACGACAGTTAGTCTACATGCGTGAGGAATGATCTGATATATGATATGGCATTTGTGACGCGCCTATACTCAAGTGTTTCTAGGCGCGACGAGGCAGGTGGGGAACAAGGGCAGACAGACAACGATCCTACTAGGCCAGGTGTCTTTCTGATCGCGCATGGGGAAGGGCTGTACATGGTTAGTTGAATACAAATTAAATAATAGGGCCAGCTGGTGGCAAGTGCAAGGTAAATGCCGGGAGAAGGGGCCGAAGGATACAGAGACAGTCCCGTAGTGCAGGTAGGCAGTGCAGGGAAAAGTGGCTGGGGCAAGGACCGAGATCGGTGAGACCAGTGGACCTGCATGCCCATGTGCCCACTACGAACACGTTTTACTTGCTTTTCCTAACTCTTCATTCATTCATTTATTCATGCATCCATTCATTAAATCTTCATTCCGGTATAAAAGCGTGTAAATATTTACTTACATTATATTTGAAATTTCCATTGTGTCTCTTCGTAATGCAGTCTGTAAAACGGACCGTGCTCTTGAAAACGATTTTTCGTATACTGAACTAAAATGAAACTCGGTCTAGTTTCTGAATTTTCTGCCTTATCAGCTCTTACGTTATTGCGCACCCCCTTCAAATGCAGTTCTTTCGGCATGGTCCCTGTCTCAAGGTCAAAAAACAATAGACCCTTATACTTCCAGTGCGACTTGTGGGCCTCATCTGGGCGCGAGCTAAAAATCAAAGCCGCTGTCCTTCGCATTCTTTATTTGCAACATCACGTAGTATAGGCATCTGTGAGAACTTGAAGTTTAGAATCCGTCTATGTAGTGCGCCTCAATGTGCAAATGCGAACTGGCTTCTCTCCCAAATGCCACGGCCCGCTTGGCTGGCGCGTTCTAAGTGCCCCAATTTTGTCCCCGTTGTCTGCGAGCTTTGCAGCCCAAATTGAGACATTTAATTTTTGGCGGAAGGTCAGGGAAAGTATAAAGTACCACAGGAGTTGAGTTAAAAGTGAGATTTATTGTTTATTTGTTTGTTTTATTATTTGCAATACGCAAGCCTCCCCTCCGTTAACAGTGCGCAGCATTTACATTTACATGAGATGAGACATGAGAAAAATATATACATACACATATATGAGGTTAATAGAGAGAATTCAAAGATGACACCCAGCTTGTTCGCCACCCATGATGGTGAAGGTAGGGGTTAGGTTTACAGGTACACTGTACAATAACATTTATTTACAAAAAGACAATCGTATTGCAATTATTTAAACCGGGATTTGTACTTCACAATCAGCTGTGCTTCGGGTGGGCATGGCACAGTCGCAATGTTCGGTGGCAATGGATCACTGCTCTACACAGAAACGTCCAAAATTCCATATCTGTGCTTCTCTAACACAGCAACAATAAGGCCTTTCACAAAGTCGAACTGCATTTCATCATAGACTGGTTTGATCACCCATTGCTTATTTCATTTGGAAAACACCTTAGTGTAGCGAGGCATCCTTACTTTACCCCTACTTTAGTCCTAGATTGTTCACGTCCGACATTGCTGTTATGGGCCAAGACCGCTAGTAGAGTGCGATGTTTCATGCCCCGAAAGCTAAAATGCAAGCGCTTTGGCCTGTACTTTAGGCACATATTGTGGAACACCTCCAAATCTCCTGTGTCACAGAATTCTGTCAGTCCTCTCAAATCTCTTGATAGAGTTTTGTCGAAAACAATCTTCTCAATGGCTTTGTGTGTCGGTGAAGATGGAATCAACCACTTCTTCTTCCGTGCCTCCTCTGGGGACAAAGGGCCATGTTCACATTGGTGGAAATGTTGATTTGCTGTCCAGCGGTGAACGTTGGTACAGTGGTGCATCAGTGACTGCCATTTTTCCAAGTAGTATTTCCACTGACCCTTCACAAGTCTTTGAGCTCCACCAAAGATGGTTGGTGATAGAATGTGACCACTGCAAAATACTTTCAAAACCTTTTTTTTCCCTGCAGCCGAGATTTTCTTATTGATTGATTTCGCAAGATGCCATACGTCAAATTGATGTTTAATATGTGGGAACTGCTCTCTCATTGTCTTGGCAATTGAAACGTGTCTATCCGTGGCTATGAGGTCGATGTGCATTCCCCTTGATTGTAGATATTCCACTGATTTTATAAATCCTAGTTTCTCCATGGCCACTGACGATGTTCATTGTGTTACCTGCACGACCACCGAACTCACAATTTTCTTACTATCCATGTCCTGAAAGTGGTAGGTGCAGTACTTGGCAGAAAATCCAGGGCTGTCGCACTGTCCATCGCCGGCTAGCCTGAATCGTTTGCCTTCGAATGTACTTGCTAGAGACAATTGTTCAATTTTCCAAGCATCACTAATGGCCGGAAACAGATAATCACGTTGGTATATGTAGTACAGCGCTTTAGAAATGAAATGTAGTCCCACAAACTGAAAGAAAGCCTCTAACTTTCTAAAGCTGGAGCCACTAAAAAGTGATGCAGCTGCACACAGTAGATTGCCTGCTGGCAGTTTCCCCAGCATCGGTTGTGCAGACCATGAGAACCTATGATTTAATCTACAGGCGGCATTTATTTTGACGTTACTGCCTTTTATTTGACGAGTCACATTAATCAATGGCTTCCCACATACTTACCCTCTAATGGAATGCACACATTTCAGCATACTTATAATTTCCATCAAATAACTGTCGAATACAATGTATTTGCTCTCTTTCATTAGACTGTCATCCTGCGTCAACGTTGTTTCGGCCTGTGACGTTGTGGAGATTTCAACACATTGGAAAGTAATATCGCTGATATCAAGTTCTGATGCGTCTATGGATGCTGCGGCTGGTTCATTCTCTGTCATTTCGACATCTATTACTTCAACATTGATGGGAGAACACAAAAATGTCGACAGGTTTTTTGGTGGCAAATTTCTGGTGGGTGTAGATTGTGTGAATTGATCTGCAACTACTTCAGAGCTATCTTCAATACATTCAATAACATCTTGTGGTGGTGCGGTCGCACTGTAGCTATGGTCCAATGCAACTTTGCTGTAGTCTCCAAACACAGTTAATTCATGTTCTGGCCATTGGACATGAGCATCTCGAGCCTGAACACGCCTCGCCTCAATTAATAGTTCCTCCATAGTATACACGGTCTGGAAAGCCACATCTCTCATTCGCTTCACTGTCTGTGTATGTATAGTTCTGACACCCACGGGTAACTGGAGGAGAGATTGGAAAAGGGATGTTCAGTTTAAACACAAGATGGAGTGTAGTAGAATTGACTAGAAAAAAACATAAAATAGTCCCCTGCACAAACATTTTTTTAAAGTTATGAACTATTTGTAACTAACCTTTTTTTGTTTTTTTTTCTTTGCAACTTTTTTGACTCGACCTTCAACATCTGCACACTGTAGCTCCGATTCGTTTCCGCATGTCCTCCCTTCCTCTTGCGCTGCAACGACTATATTTTCTGTATCCGCATAGACAGCACGGAATGAGGCTCCATCGTCTCCCTGAAACATAGTACTTTCATTACTATGTATCAAAATATGTTAGCATAAAACACACGTGAGGACGAACACACAGGTACATCTCAATAGCCAAACACGATTTAAACATTGTGTGCAACAATCAAACGACAAGTATTCGACCAGTGATGAACTATTTCGATGGAACTGTCAGTATCCATACCTCTGGCTCTGCATGGACTGCCCGGAATGGTTGTATTGGAGAGGAGGCATCCGCATCTCCCTGAAACACAGTACTTGCATTAGTATGCTTTTCAATATTGGAAACACAACACACACTTGGGGTCGACGGCACAGGTACATATAAAGAGATAACCACAAATGATGCATTGTCCAAAAGAATCAAGGAAAATCTAAATATGATCACATTTCATCGACTTATTTCTCTGATTCCTTTACATCTGCATCATCTAAATGAGATGTTGTGATTGTGGTGGAAGCTCCGTCGTCTCCCTGAAACACAGTACTTGGATTAGTATGGTTTTCAATATTGGAAACACAACACACACTTGGGGTCGACGGCACAGGTACATATAAAGAGATAACCGCAAATGATGCATTGTCCAAAAGAATCAAGGAAAATCTAAATATAATCACATTTCATCGACTTATTTCTCCGATTTATTTACATCTGCATCATCTAAATTGGATGTTGTGATTGTAGTGGAAGCTTCGTCGTCTCCCTGAAACACAGCACTTGCGTTAATAGGGAAGAAAGTATAGCAAATTGAATCACGTTATATGATCACGCATGATGGAGCTGTCATTATCCATACCTCGTGCTGCTGAAGAATATCTATGGATGTTGCAAATGTAGTGCGCATTTCCGAAAGCTGTTGCGCCGATTCGTATACTCATGGTCCCGCTTCCACTTCCCCTGGAACTACTTGAATGTCAGGCTCTGCATCAAGTGCAGGGTTTGATGCTCCATCAACTGCCTGAAACATAGTACTTGCATTAGTGATGATTACAATAGTGAAAACATAACACACACCTGGGGTCGACAGCACAGGTACATATCAACGGCTAACCACGAATGAAACATTGTGTAGAACAATCAAACGACAAGAATTCCAGCTCTGATGATGACGCTCGATGGAGCTGTCAGTATCCATACCTCCTGCTGGTGAAGAACATCTAGAAATGTTGAAGATGTGGCGGACGCTTCAGCATCTCCCTGAAAGACAGTACTTGCATTAGTATGGATAACACTAATTATAACTGAAAACAAACACCAGTGGACGATAACTAAGGTGTATATCAATTGGAAAGCACTAACCAAACATTCGGTAAAATAATTACACGATAAAATAAAACTATTACTTGACATGCATAAAACAAGTCTGTAGAGGATTAGCCCAGTAAGATTACCTGATATGCGCTAGAAGTGGTTGATAACTGCAACCACGTCAAGGATGTAGAATGTTCTTGCTTCAAGGGATAGTCAAGAAGTTGTAAAGGTAAATTAATGATTGATAATGAAATGCCAATATTAAAAATAGCCATGTAAGGCGACAGAATACTTGAAAAATGCTCAATACAGCACAGTTCCCTGTTCCCATATATATACATTGCGTTTGTGGGTTATGAAATCGAAAAAGAATATATTGATAAATGTCATTATTCAAAAAACTATACACTCATATCAATATCGAAATTATTACAAGGGATAGAACACCTACAATATCAATTAATCCGTTCGGCTACCTACACACTACCGCAAGGCCTAAAGCTAAATCCGGACACTTGACTCACCGGTGGCGGAATGTGGACGAATACAGTGGGAATAGCGTTTGAGCAATTTCCGTGTCGTTCGCCGTTTATTCTTCTTTGTTACCCAAGATGTTGTGTACATGTCCAAGGAAAAGTGCCGGCTGCAGATGCGGTATCGATCACCCCTCTTGTCCTGTAAGACTTGTTGGACTCTACTTTCCAGCTCATCCAGTGTATATCCGCAATGTCTGACCCATTCTCTTATTCGATCAACAGTTTTCGGGAATACATGCATTGTAGTGCCTTCAGATTTCGCATGTGTCTTCGAAGGGCAACCGCTAATCGAACAGGCAGGCATTGTTGATAAATCTGAAAAGTAAATATCGACATTATTATACAATCTTAAAGAATAAAGATTTGATACAAAAGTAAATGAATCATACAATGATCAATGCAAGGTTTTTTTTTGGTCGCAGGAACTATACCAGTTCATTATGTGCGGCTTAGTATTTGCATAAGTTGCAGAAATGTATAAATGATGTGTCTAAAATCTGAACATGTGACTCGTCCCTTGGATGTTCCGTCTTGCACGAGAAGGAAACATGCTTACATTATAGACTGGACCCCCGAAGGATGCAATTCGAGGACAATAGACACAGATGAAAATAAATAGATCTATTGATAGCATAGCAATGGAAACTCAAGTCAATAGCAATGAGACCAATGAACATAGCACTATTGTGTACTCTACTCGCAAATAGATAGAAATTTAAAAATCTGCGAAATATGACTAGGATACATGGCCTTACCTTGACCAACAAACAGCTGGATTCAGCAAGCAGAGCAGTATGTTGCAGGAGAATAGGTGGGTGGCCACAGGTAGCACACTGATGGGTTTGCTCTAAGCGGTCACAGAAGTTCACGAATAGCACGACGACGAGCAGA
The DNA here is from genome assembly GCF_040938575.1 of Ambystoma mexicanum. Classification (NCBI taxonomy): domain Eukaryota; kingdom Metazoa; phylum Chordata; class Amphibia; order Caudata; family Ambystomatidae; genus Ambystoma; species Ambystoma mexicanum. The sequence goes on along the minus strand of NC_090922.1, from coordinate 1,208,639,948 downwards.
TTAGCGTAGATCTCAGTGGTTGCCAGGTAACACGTTCAGGAGTTGACTTGCAAAGCACAAAGATGTTCTCATGAGACATATCAAGTGGTTTATAAAGTATTAGAAACAGGGGTGTGTTTGTGAATGAATGACGTATGTATGTCGTGGTCTTAGGGGGCGGCCTGCTTGAAGGGGAGGCCTGGCTGGAGACACGGGGTCTGAGGAGGCCATGTGACCGATGGCCCCTTGGTGTGGGATACCTTTTGAAGTGTACATGCACCTTGGCCGTTTGCGCCCGTCACAGCCCCCATGCCAATGCTCATCCCCGGGTGCGAACTGCCTTTGATAGAGGGGGGTGGGATGGATGGGCCTGGGGCGTGCAAATAAGGCACAGGAAGACTGCTGAATGGAGACACACTTATGTGGATTGCAGGGTGGCGGCCTGCTTGAAGGGGAAGCCTGGCTGGAGACACGGGGTCTGAGGAGGCCATGTGACCGATGGCCCCTTGGCGTGGCATACCTTTTGAAGTGTACATGCTGTTTGGCACCTTGGCTGTTTGCGCCCGTCACAGCCCCCCATGCCAGTGCTCATCCCCGGGTGCGAACCGCCTTTGATAGAGGGGGGTGGGATGGATGGGCCTGGGGCGTGCAGATAAGGCACAGGAAGACTGCTGAATGGAGACACACTTATGTGGATTGCAGGGGGGCGGCCTGCTTGAAGGGGAGGCCTGGCTGGAGACACGGGGTCTGAGGAGGCCATGTGACCGATGGCCCCTTGGCGTGGGATACCTTTTGAAATGTACATGTAGTTTGGCACCTTGGCCTTTCACGCCCCCGACAGCCCCCCATGCCAGCGCGCATCCACTGGCGCGAACCGCCTTTATATCAATATATAGTATATCGCCTTTATATCAATGATAGTATATTGTTGCTTATCAATAACAAATGCCACATACCAGAGATTCTTGTGAGCACAGACCCACACTTCAACCGGTGTATTATAGTGGTCAAGACCCTAAGGCCTGTATAATCCAATAGTAATTGTTAGTATAGATATATGTGTGACTTTGACAGAGACATAACCTACTGAAAGACTTTGAACAAGTGTTATTTAGTGCATGCATTATCGAGAATATGTTATGCTAGCTTAGATAGATAGTGACCACCCTGCTTCACAGCAACCAGACCTTCACCCATTCGGAGCACAGATGTCCTTGAATGGAGACACACTTGATTCATTTAAAAAATCGAAACAACCGTTGTTAAAATATGTGTTTTTTTATTTTGTATCTTATTTTCATGACACAAAAATACAAGGCTTTAAAGATTATACAGGTCAGGTTGCAGCACAGCGAGCGAAAATCCCCTGTACTGACCGCTGTCACTCAGGAACGTTTCTCTAATGGCACGAACGGCACAGGCGGGTATCACTCTTCGAACGCGGTGTCCAAGCCTCCCGTGGAGCCACCATGTAAATGAATGATAGGCCACCAGCCTGTACCACCTGTGAAAAGGAATGAAACAAACTGTTTTTAAATGACCAAGATAAGTTTAATAAACGTTTGTTGTCAATGACAATTCTTGTAACTAATGGCATTCTGCACGGACAAATGCTATCTAGACAATGCACACTATTGAACGACTTACATGCGTTACAGTGATATGTAGATGTAATTTTGGATATAGTAGAAGAACATGAAATAGGAGTGGCATGACAAGCAGAGTATACTTACTCGTTACTCGGATTACGAGGACGAACAGTTGCGCGAAGTTCGTGCATAAGCACCATCATTATTCTCAACACGGCCCGTGTGAGGCAGGCTGCCCTGAAGTCTGGCAGCTCGGTGATGCATTGCGGTCGTGGCTCGCCTTCCGAAATGTAGGCCAGGCATCCCGAGTTTTCTCGGCAGCAGCAGTTCTCGTCCTCAGTTGGCATTAGCTCGCACCGATTGCATGTGCACCAGGTGGAGACGCCGTCCATTCGACTAGGCCCAGGCTCTTCATCTGTTTATTCGTCCTGCCAACTGCCGTCCGAATCCCCATCGTTTTCGCGTGCTTCCCTTTCCAGTAGTTCCTCCTCGGTATACTCGGGCTCGTACATGTAGGGCATTATTGTAGCCATTGTGTGTTAAACAAACTAAAATAATTTATAGCGGTGGTACTGGTATCTGTTCACAAGGGCTACAAGCGGCGAAGGTAGCTGACCAGAGCACTGAAACGAGTCACAGAATACTCAAAGTAACACAGAGAGAGGAATGGAATCGGAAATCTGAAGCTGTGTTTTGTGAAACGGTCTGTTTATACTTATTGAGGAAAGAGGCGTCCTGCCACTTCCATGGCGACACGTCATAAGCTGAAGCGCAGCAAATGTTGACACGAGACGTGCTTTGGCGTTGTGAAATGGGTGGTACGCGTCTGCTGATGACAGGGTCAGGGGCGGGGGATATGATTTAGTGCCGCAAAAGCAGGTCAGCCAGGGCGATGGGGGAAAAAAGATAGGATTATCAGAAAATGGCGGCTCCCTGGTGCTTGTTTTCGCATGCGTTTAATGGACGAAAACTCGGGTAAGGTCCATAGGAAAGTTTTCTAAAATCGAGCCACTTAGGCTTAAAAAAACATGGCCGACCCGTAGGGACAATAAAAAATTTTACTAGACCATGCCTTTAATGGAAGACGAATATTGAGAGCCCGAGAGGGACTCACAGATAGAACAAATGATGAACCAAGAATGACACAGGGAGACGAATTGCCTTAAGAAAAGAGATCGTGAGCTTAAAGTGATAGAAAGCTATCAAAGCGTCAGAGAGTCAGGCTGTAAGCAGGATGAAGATATTCAACCAGCTAACGCCTGAACATATGCCTGAAACCGCAAGAAAGCTAAGAAAACAGTGCGGCTTGCTATGCTAAGTAGAAGAATAGCGCGGCAAGTGCCATTGTACATAATTGATCTCAAAACGAAGCACATTATTACAAGTGCGATTCCACTTTACACGAAAAGCAGAATCAACTCAGGTTACTAGAGGCCAAACAAGACAAGATTCATATTCTAGCAAAATGAGAAGAGACGGCTGAATCGAAACTCAGCAGATGCAACTCATGCCAAGAAAGCCAAGGTCATACCAATAGAAGGAACGAACAGTAGCTGCATCTAATTGAAACTTAAGAACAGAATATCCTGTCGCTGAAAGGTCAAGATAAGGAAGCGTAGGCAGGTGGCAAGCCGAATAAGAATTAAATGCACGAATTGAGAGAACGGAGGAAAATTCACGGTGTCTGCATCACGTGACCATCCGAGCAAGGAGAAGTAAGAGTTCACACCTATGCTTGGCATCCGCCCAGGAGGAGATATCGGAACTTTCCCAGACAGAAGATGCAGTTTTGAGGCCAACCACAGTAACATCAGTGACACATTGTTGTTGAAGTGATGATTGATTGTAGCCTTAATTGGAGGAAGGCCGGGTAGCTGAGGGGGCTCCCTGCACCTGGCTGACCATTCTGCGTGCTGCTAAGTGAAGTGGAAATTTATGCATGGGGTTGTTGCCAAACCAATCACAATAGACCCAATAATCTAGGGTCCTATAGTTAGTAGAACCAATGGGACGTCATACTTTTAGTGACGTCTACAGTAGTCATTTTGAAGGAAGGGCTTAGACGCCCACCTGACAGTATTTACCCAATCCCCTCACTCCGTTACCATATACAGATATAGCACCTATATTAAAGTTACCTTTTCCAAACCAATAGAAATGCTTATTAACTTGTGAGTGCTACACATCACTTATGATGAATTTTCAGTAAAAATGATGTGTTTTTTAATTAAGTTTGTTGGAGTTGAAGCAAGACGGACTATCGCATCACTGCTGATTGCCATGACTCTTCTTTTTTGTACTTGTCATTAAACGGACTCCATTTGCCAAACCATTGAGTTGTCCTTATTGATTGGTGTTGGGAGTAATAAATCTGCACCCCCATCCATCTCAAGGTGCAGCTATCTTGTCTTAAAGTACTCTCGGAACAAACCTCGGCTCTATGGGCCGGCCGGGGGTCTCCTGAGTACACTTGGTAGCATAGATTGGATGGTTATCGATTATTGATTTGAATAAGACACCTATTTACCGTTGACATAAAGTAACTCTAGGTCTTCTGCAATATCACAAGTGCTTTGCCATTCGGCTGATTAGATCGTGAAGCTCCCCGCACACAATGGTACCATAAAGAGACTGCAGACAGGGCCTGAAGGGACCCGTGTTCCCCACGCATCCCTTCCCATTCCTACGGGCAGCTGAACGGGCGAAAAACCAAAGAAGGCAATAATAAAGGCGGTGATCCCGAGGGTCCAGAGAAGAACCATGCGAATGGTGAGTGAAAAAGACTAATGTTCTGACAAAAGTGCATGCTCTAGAACAAGTAACGGGAAAAGGTAACGGAGGGAGGCAGGAAAAAAACTAAATATAGTTAGAAGTAGAGAAGTAGAGAAGACTGTATATATATATATATATATATATATATATATATATATATACACACACACACTATATAGAGGATAATGACTGGGGAATAATTAAATAAATAAAGGATACCGGGGAGGACACCAGAGAAGAAAGAGGTTACCGGGGCAGACACCCGAGAAGTGAGAGGATTTGCCTTATTCCTACACTTTAATATAGCGGCTAGAAGAAACATGTACCCAGATTCCCACATAATTGGGAACAAATAGACTACCACCACGTTTGAAAGGGGTACGTCTACACTCCATGAAGGTGAAATGATTAGAGGCAGAGATAGCTGTGTCCAGCTGTTGTCAGTCTAGTCTGTCAAGCGTCTGTCTTACATGTTTTGTTGCGACGTCATATGTATAAAAAAAATCTTGAGAAAACGGATTTAAATTTTATGCGATTGAAGAGCGGAGATAAAATCGCATACGAATTGATGTTTTTTGAGTAAATCAGAAGGTATAAAACTTTGTGAAAATTTGGATTGGAGCTTGCAGTGTTTCTTGCTCGCTCATATTGTTAGAAGTTGTTTAAGCCAAACAAAAGCGTTGACAAGTGTTATATAAGAGTAAAGGGAACAGATTTAAGCATGGAAGATATGACTACATTGGCACACTTATCCAAGCAGTTGCCAAAACACGCACCCAAGCTAAAGAAATGCAGTACCGAGTGGGTTAAAGGTATCGCCCACAAGATATTTATGCCATGGCCACAAAATGGGTCTTTATCCAAAGCCGTTTTGCAACATATGATGACATATTTGCATGCCACATATACAGGCAAGAAGTTAGAAAAACGCCTTGCTGTTCTTGAGTTGTGGAAAATGTATGAGCAGGGAAAGGAGGAAGAGCCACTGACAGATTGGAAACTTAATGTGTGTACAGAGGGGGGTGAGACGCCTACCGCGCCACCTGCCTCACCCGAAACGAAAGTTGAAGAAAGTAAGATTATACCCACTGAGAGAAATCAAAGCAGCCATGGGGTATAGCAAGCCCGCATATGAGTCACTGACACATAGTAGTGACGAAAATCAAGGGAAAGATAAGGATAAGAATATTACCTCCACAGTCCCACAGGACAAGGGGAGACGTGATGACGAAAGAAGAGATCAGGCACAGACAAGTGCATCTCTCGACAAAGAGAGAGAAGGGAAGAGATGGAAGGGAAACGAAGATAGAACTGATGAGATAGCAGGCGCAAAAGACGAATGGATGGGAGGGAATATTTTATTGAAACTTGATGGCAAAGGCATTGATGACGCAAAACAAAAAGAGAGGTTAGATGAGACACAGAGAAAGGGGAAAGAGAAGGAGTTGATAGACGAAAGGATAAGAAAGAAAGACATACAAAAGGCGAGAACAGCTATATCGAGAAGAGCAAGAAAAACAGCTTGATCGCAGACCAAGAGTAACCAATGATCAAGACAGACAGAAACAGCAGAGGTTAGAGGAAGAGCAAAGGATATGTGAGAAAAGAATAAAAAGACGAAGAGATGAGGAAATTTGAAGGGCAGATGAACGCAGAAATGAAAAAAAAAAGGAAGAAGATAGGGTCAGAGAAGAGGCAAGGAAACATAAAGAATTTGAAGACAGAGCACACAATCTTGAATATCTGGGGAGAGAGGTTAAAAAACCTGCTTCAGTTGTAGACTGGGAAGATATTGAAGAATTCTTTCCCGAGTACGATTCAGTACCAAGCACGTCTAGGGCAAATATTGACGATGACTTCAACAACAGAAGCATCAGAGAACCGATCGATAGAATATATGATGAAATGGGGCTAGAACAAATATCCCAAGGGAAGGGGGAAGACGAGCGCCTGGAGAGCACTCGGCAGTATGACACTGAGGATGTCACCCGAAGTAGTGGGAATAGAGAGCTATCCCTGGATAGAGTAGAAATAAATAGGAACAAAGAGGATACGAGAAGTCGAACGAGTTGGGGACAAACAATGGGCATCATTCCGAGTTTGGAGGTAACCACGCTGCTATTTGCGGCATGGCTGCCTCCAAACTCGTTCCGATTCCGCCCTGGTGAATGGAGCAATTATGGTCCATTCCAAGGTTGGCGGGACCGGTAATTCCCCATTCACCAGGGCGCTTCCCCATTCCCATTTGAGCCCCGATAGATAAATTACGGTACCGTTATTAGCTCTAAAGTCCCTTTGCAGGTCCCGTCCTTAACGCCTGCTAAAAGCAGGCATTAAGGAAGGACCTGCAAAGGGAACTCGTAGTAGGACGTAAGGGTTTAACGGCACCGGTCTCGTTACCGGTGACCGTTAACCCTTACCGCCCTACTTGTAATGAGGCCCAATGTCCGACTCGGAAAGGGAAGAGCGCGAGGAAAGTGAGGAAGAGAGACAGAGCAAAAAACGACTCCCAAGGGAAAAAGGAATAAGATGATCAGACAATAGCAAATATGCATCAGAGTCAGCCACGCAGCCTGACCGATATGAAGAAGTATCTCACGGTCAGAGGGGGGTGTCTTCGCCGCCCTATGTGGACAGACTAAGGGCATTGTCAAGTAGACGGCGATGAGGGAATATTACCCCTGCAATAGACAGGAGAACAATGAGAAAAGAGAGAGAGGACTACACATTCCAATTTCCGATACTCGAGAAGGGGGAGTAAGACCGCAATATTTTCCATGGCCACACATGGATCGAGAACATTTTAAAAACAAGCTGCCAATGCTGACATCGGGAGCTGGAAAATGGATACATGAGTTAGAAAAAATGACAGGAGGAAACACGTTAGCTATAGGGGACATAAAGGGTCTCCTAATCGCCATACTTGGTGAGAGAGCAGACGATGTGTGGGCACGAGCAGGCTACCCTAGTATAACCACAATTAATACCGCGCAAGACGGAGCTCCATTTAACAACTGTAGAGCTGCAGTATGGAAAGCACTACGAGTGCTTTACCCAGATACTTCCGATATGGGAGTCCGAGGATCCGTTAATTTACATACAGAATTTTTAGATGCGTGGGTACTCGAGACTCTTGAATCTTGGACGAAATCTATACCTATGTTTTACCATATATTGTGCCAAGGGCTGCCCGAGCCAATACAGAAAGAACTTAAGAAATTGGTGGGAATTGAAGCCAAGCCTTGGGCTGAAATACAGTTGACCATCGCACATTATTGTAGACTGCTTCAGGAAAAGAATCGCAAAAAGGAAGCAACATGAAAAGGTGAGGAAGCGAAATTGGTGCAAAAGAAATTGTCAAAGTATGCTCTTGAGGGAGCCATGATAACTAGTGCAGTGGAATCGAGCATGCCGCAGGTGTCAAATCAACAGCAGAGCAGTCAGAGTAATATGGGGTTTTACCCCAGGGGAAGAGGATGGCAGAGCAATCAGGGAGGTTTCCAAAATAATCAAGGAGGTTTTCAAAACATGCGAAATGGTAACCAAGATATGTCAAATGGGCAAATGATCTGACCACCGCCAGTATGTTGGCTGTGTGGAATGACAAGGCATTTGGCACGCAAATGCAGAAATCGGCCAAGGAACAGGAGCAGCCATGGCAAATCCACCTGCAGTTTTACAGCAGGGTGGTTCACAGAATCACACGGTGCAGCAACAAGCGCCAGGAGTGCAACAAGGGGTACAACCGCAAAGCATGGGGAATTTTCCACAAGGACAATCCCAACAGGCACCGCTGCAACTATCACAGACCATGAACCCTGGAATGGGAAGTAACAATGGGAATGGGGGAAATTCACCAGCACACAGTGGGCCAAATTTGTATATAAACTAGGACAGCTCACTGGGAACCCTGATGTGTTCTATCCTATCAGTGACACCAGACTCTCGCAGGGAATCTAGGGTGGATGTCGTTATAGGGGATAAAGAATATTCCTTAGTTGACACAGTTGCAACAGGCTCGTGCATACGTGAAGGCAAGTATTCCTTGTCCGGCGAGGCCATAGATACTCAGAGTTTTACAGGAGCTACCAGTCATGTTCCCTGCACAAATGCACTTCCAGTCTCCATAGGAGAATGTGAGATGAATGTGCCGTTACTATATTCTCGGCAGACAGTAAACATTTTGGGTCGAGATTTAATGACAAAGTTAAACATGACAATCTTGTTCACGGAGAAGGGCATAGTATGTTCCACTCCAGGAATGCACTACTCAAATGTATGCGAAATGATTAGAGCATACTCAGGACACATAGCCATGAGGGCCATAGCATTAGAGCCAGAAATGTTTGCATATGGTATGCTGATGAGTTCTTATTCAGACCCAGAATACCGATGCATGCAGAGAAGCGACAACTATTTCCCTTGATGATACACACGGCTGCAGTGCGAGGGAGAGTGGCCTTGATTGATGGTTATGACGACGAGGCCCGACAATGGTGCGCAGTAATCGCCATTGAAGAAGGATATCGATTGACTGACGTCACCGATGACGATCTGTTTGAAGAGCAAACAGATATAGGGGAGACAATGGTGGAAGTGAGTCTCACCTTTTGGGTTAAGATGATTAAAAGAGAAGTACCTCAGGGAATGATGTTGGCACTAAATCATCCTGAATATTTTGATGACGACATAGCCAAGGTGCCTGTTTTAGTACAGACTACTGGCCCCTATGACGTAGGCCTCTTGAAGGGGGTTGGAGAAGTGAAGATTAAACTGAAACCAGGAGCAATTCTACCAAGAGCCTGACAATATCCCATGTCCAGAGAGGCAGATGAGGGGATTTTTAAGACAATTTCTGCTATGATAGAGCAAGGCATCTTAGTGACGTCAGAGTCATCATGTAATACATCAGTGTATCCTGTGAAAAAAAAGTCAAAGGGATTCGTGGACGCCAATTCAAGATCTGAGGCCAATAAATGATATTGTTGAGGCTGAGTTCCCTCTAGTTCCGAACCCGTCTACAATTCTATGTAATATACCCATTGAAGTAAAATATTTCACAGTGATTGACCTGGGAAATGTATTTTTCTCAATCCCGTTGCACCGTGACTCACAAGATCTGACATCATTCACGTTCAGACAAATGCGTCTGAAAAGCATGAGGCTTCCACAGGGGTACTGCGAGTCTCCTTCCATTTTTTTTTTCACTCTCCTTCCATTTTTAACAGAGTCCTGTAGATGGATTTGAGCAATATTGCATTAGAAAGTGTTGTCCTGCAATACATGGATGACATCTTAATTTGTAGCACAACAGAAGAACAATGCAGGCACGATTCTGTTCAGCTATTGACTGTACTTGCTGAGAAAGGATATATGGTTGACAAAGAAAAGTTACAATATTGTCAACAAGAAGTGCTCTACATAGGCCAGCAGATCTCACATGAGGGAAAGAAAGTAACCCCAGAAAGGGCTGAAGCCATATTTAACACGGCTAATCCACACACGATAAAGCAGATGCAGAGCTTTTTAGGCCTATGCAACTATGTCAGGGCATGGGTCTTCGACTACAGCTCTTACACCAAGCCTTTACTTTAGGCCCTAAAGAAGGCCCAAGTGACTAAAGAAAAGATCGAATGGTCTGAGACCATGGAGAAAGGATTTGCTGAACTGAAAAGAGCCATCTGCACAGCACCAGTTCTAGGGATCCCTAATTATGCAGAGGAATTTGACCTGTTTTCACACACAAATGGCAGCATTATGATGGCAGTGCTCACACAGAGAAACACATAGGGGTACAAGCCCCTGGCATACTACAGTGGGAATTTGGACCCAGTTATGAGGGGTCATTTCCCATGCGAACAAAGTTTAGCTGCCGCAGCGTTCACCATTGAAAAGGCTACAACCATTGTAATGGGGTGCTCAATTACGTTGTACGTCGAGCACCCGTTATTTGCCATTCTAGAGAAACCAAAGGGCAAATTGACATCTCAGAGAGCTTCTGCTTATGAAGTAATCATATCAAATCCATTGATTAAAATAGTCCGATGTAAGATAGTAAACCCAGCTATGTTCATAGCCGAGCCAGTCACTGAAGGAGAGCCCATACATGACTGTGCAAATTATGAAGAATTCTATGATGAAATTCCCAGGGTGAAAGAAAATGCCTTGGCAGAAGGAGAGATCCTCTTTATTGACGGGTCTTCGAGGATCGACCAAAATGATGGGCAAAGGTACACAGGCGTTGCAGTGATGAAACACACAATGAATGGAGAGTTTCGAGTGCTTCTTAGTGCACCAATATCATCTCATTATTCAGCACAGGCTGCAGAATTATTGGCATTAATACTCACCATTGAGAATTATGCAGACCAGGAAGTAACGGTGTACAGTGACTCCGCCTATATGACGTCAACAGTGCACGCAGGCTTAGCGCGCTGGAAAAGGAGGGGCTACCTCCGAGCAGACGGCACGCCAGTGCAGCACGCAGCCTTATTGGACAGGCTGATCAAGGCACAGTGGGCATAGCGGTCGTGAAGTGTGCCACCCACACGAAGGGGACAGATTTGATCTCACACAGAAATCAAGCAGCAGACACAGAAGCCAAGTGCATGGCATCCAAAAGCGAAACAGTCATGGGAGTGGAAGTTATCCATGCCAACGAGCGAATGATGGTTACACGATCTGCACCTGAAAGTTACAGTAATCTGGGGCAAACACAGCTAATGAAACTCCAAGGGGAGGCACCACAGGAAGGGAAGAACCTGTGGAAACATTGAGGGTGTTCTTTAAACCCCTCTGACAGCTTGTGGTGACAAGACAGCACTGGTAAACCAGTAATGCCTGTAGCCCTATTAAAAATAGCACTGAAGCAGTTACAATACCCGGCGCACATGAGAAAAGAGAACCTAGCAGCAACACTCGCAGAAGACTGGTTTATACCGAATTTAGCTGAGTACGTTGCATTCTTTATAGTGAACTGTATAATCTGCCAGCAATTCACGGCTGGGCACACATTAAAAGTAATGAGAGGAGTCATCCCAAGGCCAAATGGGCCTTTTCAACACTTGCATGTCGATTACGTCAACATAATTTAAGTATGTAACGGGTACAGATACTTAATTGTTGTGGTGTGTCCATTCTCTAGATGGATTGAGGCAGGTCCATGTACACACCCAGACTCTGCCTGTGCGGCCACATTTTTTGTGAGGGATGTGTTCCCCAGGCGGGGGGTGTGCGAGGTCATGAGATCAGATAATGGCCCTCATTTTGTTAATGGAGTGTTCGAGCAGATTAGCTCGCTGCTTGGTATAAAGCACACGTTTTCGTCGGCATACCATCCACAAGGTAATGGAATATGTGAGAAGCTCAACGGCTTGTTAAAGGAAAGGATGGCCAAGTTGAAGCTTGGCCAAAAGAAGGGATCGTTGCACTGCCTTCCACTGGCAATGTATGCACTTTGGAACCAACCCGGGTCCGACCATTATTTTATGCAATACGAGATAGCCACAGAACTCCTCTGACACCCCGAGATAGAGCTAGATATGATGCCCAGTCAACAGGAGAGGTTTTAGGGTCTGAAATGCAAAACTATCTGAACTGCATGACATCTTGCCTTACTTTAATTTCAGACCAGCTGTAGCGATGACGAAAAGGGGGCAGAGCAGCACAGAACACAGAAGGAGACACTACAACAGGCCAAGTTCAAGGTCTACGTGTTCCACCTGCCTTCCCTGGAGATGCCGTCCTTGTGAAGAATCATACAAGGAAAAAGTGGGACGAGCCAAGGTTCAACGGTCCTTTTACAGTGGAGGACTGCACTCCACCCGCAGTGAAACTACAAGACAGGAGAGCTTGGATTTTTAGCGGCGATATAAAACCCTACATCGGAGAAGGCCCCCTGCCTGCACCCCAACGAGAGGAATCGACGAGCGGCGGGGAAGAACCACAGCACATGCAAACGAGATCTATGACACGGAAGGACGCATGACCAGCTAGACAAAGACAAAGAACTTTTTGCAAATTGTGGCTTAAATTGGACAGTTCCTCTAAGCAAGAAAGGGGAGAAGGACATAAAAACAGACACTCTGTGCATCCTAGTTGCAGGGTGAAGAATATAATTGCACGTGTAAGCCACAACACAGGCTGTTGACTATTGAACTTTGGACTGAGGCACACTCAAGCATTGAGAAAAGAATGCCTAATTTTGACTGAGGACACTTGCATTGGAAGCAAACACAGTATCCTGACTCGTTCCACACCGAGAGCCTATTCGGAGTCACTTATGGTGTCCCACAGTAGCGAAATCACCACGGATGTGGTCACCTATTTTGATCTAGTGCTAAAATAATACCCGTCATTGGTGGGGAGGCTCACCAGTGTCACTGACTTTCTACAGGATCCTGAAAACGAAAAGACAAAAAGACAACTCCTCACTGTGATTGCCAAACAATTTATCCTACTCCCCGAGTACAGTGAGAAAGAATCAAATGTTCCCAACACAGGCGGAAATAGATGAGCTCATCAACACACTGTTCTTTCGCAAATTCGAAGACTGTCCAACTCTTATCGGGAGAACAACAGATACACTCACAATGTTTCGAGACCCAGCAAATACAGAACATTTAAGCCATCTTTTAAATAAAATCATAATTCTAGTTGCACTCCATGCAACCGGACAGTGCAGACATTGTTCACATTTAGGAGAAAACATATAATTCCGAACCTCAGCAAGACAGGACGGATGTCTCTGTCACTGGAAGACAGCAGGTTGTGTTATGCAATACTAGAACCTTAGGCTAGTTACAATAACTCCCGATTGAATAGGTTTGGAGGTCTTACCTGAGCAGACTGATATGTTCAACGGGAAAGCAAATGCTGAGCTCAAGAATCTCCCCGACCAATGCGTCAACCTCTCAACCGGTAGGGAAACTCAGCGTGAGAGGTACGCACCAGTCAGGGAAACCCTCTGGGGAAGAAAACCCTGGTCGAGCGCAGGATCCGAAGATTGGAGTGTGGTTTGAGTGTGGTTCGCAGGCTGATGACTCCTATTCGATCATGGCGTTGAGTATCGGAAGACTGCTTCTGGAGAGGGGAGAGATGAGAAGCGAAGAGATGAATAGTAGCAGTACAGGAAGGGAAATGGGTAAAAACAGGCAGGAGACTGATTTCCCTGACCTCTTAACCAGCCGGATTAGAAATACCAGGAGAGAAGCCGAGAATACAGGACACAGAGAGTGGTAACTGGAACACTAGTCTGTAAGAAGAAAGTAAAGGTAAGTAGAATCAGATCCTAAAATACTCGAAGAAGGAAGGGACTTGGACGAGAGTTTTTGTTAATACCCAGAATGCAGTAACTCGAGAACTCTGAGGCAGCGTATCAGAATGAGACGCTAGATGAATCCGGGGAATATGTATCTGCCAAGAATGCTGGATAGAGGATCTGGAAGGTCAAGAGAAGAGGGGTTAGTAACGGTAGAGGTAGAGGCTTTACGAAGGATTGAGATTGCCTAGTTGCGAACTCACGGAGCATCCGCTAGCACAGTAGCGACGCGAAGAGCTGGAAGTCTCCATGGCCTATGAAGAGTCACGTGAGCGGTACGCCGTACCTCTGGCGAACGTGAGAGGACTGGAACGGCAATAGCGGAACCGTTCGTACTGCGATCCACCATCTTGGTGGTACCATTCCGAACGGAACCGCAGAGCCGGCTTCTAGACCAAAGGGACCAGCGCTTCGTGAGTGTAACAGTATGCCCCCTTCTCCTGGGGGGCGACCCTGGTTTCCCTGGATGCAACCTAAAGAATCGTCGGACCAGACGTGGAGCATGAACTCCAGAGGCCGGCTCCCACGTTCTTTCTGCAGGGGAGTACCCCTTCCAGTCCACCAAGAACTGTAGCCTCCCCCTCCGATAACGGGAATCACAGATACTGGCGACTTCATATTCTGGACCAGTATCGGTAGAGATAGGAGGAGGAGGGGTACAATCCGACCGGTGAAATCGATCCGGTACTGTCAACCGAATCTGGGAGAGGTGAAAAACAGGATGAATCCGGGACCATGACGAGGGCAAATCGAGCTTGACTGCCGCAGAACCCACCATCGATAAGATCCTGAATGGACCGAAGAACCTAGGGGATAACTTGGAAGGGACCAGATGCCGGGGAAGAAAGCGAGAAGCCAACCAAACAGTATCTCCCGGGCTCAAAGGTGGGACGTCTTGGCGATGTTTATCAGCAGTCCGCTTGGCCCTATCTTGAGCCATTCGTAATGAGACTCTAGCCGATTTATGTCCTTCTTGTATTTCGGAAATAAGGCCATCCACTCCTGGACAACTAGAAGGGGATAAAGGGACAGAAGGAACAAAGGAAGGATGGAATCCATAAGTACAATGGAAAGGGCTAGTATGAAGGGCCGAATGAAGGGCATTGTTATATGCAAATTCGGCTAAAGGCAACAAGTCCAACCAATTGTCTTGGGCGGCTGATGTGAAACACCGTAGATAGGCCTCCAAGGTTTGGTTAAGGCGTTCCGTCTGTCCGTTCGTCTGTGGGTGATATCCCGAGCTGAGAGCCCGCTTGATTTCTAAGACTTGGCAAACCTTTTCCCAAAACTTGGAGGTGTATTGAGGGCCCCTATCGGAGACCACTGTGTCCGGTAGGCCATGTCTGGAGAAAATTTCAGAAAGGAAAATCTTAGACATTTCCCCAGCCCCAGGCAGCTTGTTCATGGGAGTAAAATGTGCCAATTTCGTAAGATAATCAATGGTGACCATTATGGCGGTCTTGTTGCGTGAGGGAGGAAGATCTACTATAAAGTCGGTAGAGATCACTTGCCAAGGTTTCTCTGGAATCGGCATCCGGGTGAGCAGCCCCAAAGGTGGAGTTCTGGGATTCTTGGATTGGGAACAAACGATGCAGGCTGCTACATAGTCCTGTACATCCTTGCGGACTTCCGGCCACCAAAAATATCTTAGCACTAGGTTCAAAGTGCCTTGAACGCCTCGATGCCCAGCGGCCCGAGAGTCGTGACACATTCGTAATACTTCATGCTGGAACTCTGAAGTAGGGATGAAGACTTGCGATTTGTGAAAGAAAAAGGAATCGTCCTGGGAAAGATGGTAAGTACTGGCTGTCTTCTTGCAGGCGTCAAGGTTAGAAACCGATGCAGTCCTCAATTCGCTTAAGAAGTCGGTGATGACAGCGATGAATCTTGCTTTGGGGAACAATTGTTCAGAGCTGAATTGGGAGACAGGAACGTCCTTACGAGAGAGAGCATCCGCCCTCTGGTTTTGTTTTCCTGGAAGAATAGTGAATTCGATCCGGAATGGAAGGAAGAAATACGCCCAACGTGCTTGTCGGCTGTTGGTTGTATGTGCATTCTGTAGGACCCTGAGATTTTGATGATCTGTTCGTACCACTACAGGAAAGGGTGAACCTAGTAACAAGTGTCTCCACTCTTCAAACGCCCTTTTTATAGCCAACAATTCTTTTTCGAGCACAGAGTAGTTCTGTTCCGAAGCATTGAAGGTTTTAGAAAGATATGCAACTGGTCTTTCATCTCTTTGGTCGGTTTGTTGGAGTAAGACCGCGCCCAGAGCATGATGAGATGCATCAGTTTCCACAAAAAACTGTTTATTCTGGTCGGGGGTAATCAAACAGGATGCAGAAGTGAACAAGGATTTAAGTGTTTGAAATGCAGAATCGGTGGATTTATCCCAAACAAACGGAATTCCCTTCTTTAACAGTCGAGTCAGGGGCAGAATAATATCCGAAAAGTTAGGGATGAATTTCCTATAGAAATTAGCAAAACCTAAAAACCGTTGGATCTCCTTAACGTTAGAAGGTATGGGCCAATCAACCACAGCGGAGATCTTTTTTGGATCCATGGAAATGCCTTGGGCTGACATCACAAACCCGAGATAGGTTACCTGTCTTTGGTGAAATTCACATTTAGATGCTTTACAGTACAGCTGATTTGACTGCAGTCGTTTGAGTACAGTTTCTACATGTATCAGGTGTTCTTCTTGAGAGTAGGAGTATACTAAGATGTCGTCTAAGTAGATGATTACAAAATGGAATAGAATATCTGCGAACAGATGGTCCATGAAACGCTGGAACACAGCAGGTGCGTTCACCAATCCAAAAGGCATGACGTGATACTCAAAATGCCCAAATGGGGTTCGAAATGCTGTCTTCCATTCGTCTCCAGGGGCAATCCGGATGAGATGGTATGCTCCGCGAAGGTCCAGTTTAGTATAAAAGGAAGCTCCTCGGACTGCCTCCAAGATGTCAGGGATTAAAGGCATAGGATATTTATCTGCCACTGTGATTTTGTTAAGACCCCTGTAGTCAATACAAGGTCGAAGTTCATTAGTCTCCTTCTTTGGAATGAAGAAGAGAGAGGCTCCGGCCGGGGAAACCGACTCAGTAATGAGCCCGTTCCTTAAATTGGTTTGGAGATATTCTTTGAGGACTACCTTTTCTTGTTGGGAAAGGACATACATCCTCCCAAACGGGATAGGTTTGTCCGGAAGAAGTTCAATGTGACAGTCATCTCTTCTATGAGGCGGTAGAGTAGGGAACTGGGGATTGGAAAAGACAGACTGATACTTAGAATAGCATTCCGGAACAATCTCCAAGTTGTTTATTGAGGATACTGGTGAAGGGATCGAGTTTTCAGTCGGGATGTAGATGCCAACTGATTCCTTGGCTAAACAATGGCTGACACAGTATTCCGAGCCGAGGAAAAGAGTACCTGCTGTCCAATTTATAAAGGGGTTATGTCTCCTTAACCAGGGGAGACCCAATATAATGGGGAAATGGGCTGCCTTGATTAAATCGAAAGATAAGGTCTCTTTATGAGAGGCAATTTGACAGACAACAGGTTCTGTCTGTTCTCGGATAGGACCAGAACTTAGTGGATGTCCGTCCACTCCTTGAATAGGAGTGACCATCGCTTTGGGTATACAGTTAATTCCATGTTTATTGGCCCATTGGTCATCAATGAAATTCCCTGCAGCACCGCAATCTATCAGAGCAGGTATGTTCTGTACCATCTGAGTGTGAAAAACAAGAGTAACAGAAATAATAACCATGTTTTGAGTGGTTGCTACTGAGTCCAGATTTACAGGGATTCTCTTCGGGGAATCAGAATCTTGCGCCCCTACCGTTGTTCCCCCTGCGGTAGGGCTTTGAAGTTTCCCGACCCCTTGGCTGGAGTGCGTCGGGGGGGAACTAAAGGACAATCTCGTAACTTATGAGACGAAGCTCCGCAATACATGCATAGTCCCATACTCTTCCTTCTCTCTTTCTCACCTATCGATAGGGGCCCTCTCACTGTTCCTATTTGCATAGGCTCGTCTGAAGTGATAGCTTTATTTGTTACGGGGGGATAATCGAGTTGAGATCGTATGCCTCTAGTTTTCTTCTTTTCAAAAGAACGTTCATGTAAGCGGTAATCGATTTGCATGATGAGTGTGATCATATCCGCTAGATTTTCCGGACGCGGAACCTTAGCTACCTCATCCTTTAATTCGTCTGAAAGTCCTCGTCGGAATAAGGTGAGCAACCCATCGTCTGGCCATCCTGACTCAGAGGAAAGCTGTTTGAAGAGAGTGATATAGGTAAGTAGGTCTTTGTTACCTTGTCTAAGATCTAACAGTCTTTCTTGCGTGGATACCGAGATCTCTTGTCTACTAAACATTGCTTTCAAACTGTTGGTGAAAGCAGAATAAGAGTCCAAGATCACATTATTAGAGGTCACTAAAGGTGTAGCCCAGGCCAAAGCAGGTCCGGCCAAATGAGAAATCACAAAGCCAATCTTATCTTTGTCTGTTGGAAAGAAGCGGGACTTGAAGGTAAATTGCACAGTGCAGCTATCAAGAAACTCCTTGAGTTTGTGTGGGTCTCCGTCAAACTTGCCTGTATTCAAACATACTGGAGGAGAGTCTGAGAAGGCACGAGTAACCTGTTGTCGTAATTGGGCATTATCCTGTTTAAGAGCTTGTATCTCTAGGGACATTGATTGCATGGCGGCAATTAGTTGTTGCATTTGCTGTTCCATTGAATCACAGTCTGCCGTAGCCTTATTTTATATTTTTATTTTAGGCGTCGCTAACTGTTATGCAATACTAGAACCTTAGGCTAGTTACAATAACTCCCGATTGAATAGGTTTGGAGGTCTTACCTGAGCAGACTGATATGTTCAACGGGAAAGCAAATGCTGAGCTCAAGAATCTCCCCGACCAATGCGTCAACCTCTCAACCGGTAGGGAAACTCAGCGTGAGAGGTACGCACCAGTCAGGGAAACCCTCTGGGGAAGAAAACCCTGGTCGAGCGCAGGATCCGAAGATTGGAGTGTGGTTTGAGTGTGGTTCGCAGGCTGATGACTCCTATTCGATCATGGCGTTGAGTATCGGAAGACTGCTTCTGGAGAGGGGAGAGATGAGAAGCGAAGAGATGAATAGTAGCAGTACAGGAAGGGAAATGGGTAAAAACAGGCAGGAGACTGATTTCCCTGACCTCTTAACCAGCCGGATTAGAAATACCAGGAGAGAAGCCGAGAATACAGGACACAGAGAGTGGTAACTGGAACACTAGTCTGTAAGAAGAAAGTAAAGGTAAGTAGAATCAGATCCTAAAATACTCGAAGAAGGAAGGGACTTGGACGAGAGTTTTTGTTAATACCCAGAATGCAGTAACTCGAGAACTCTGAGGCAGCGTATCAGAATGAGACGCTAGATGAATCCGGGGAATATGTATCTGCCAAGAATGCTGGATAGAGGATCTGGAAGGTCAAGAGAAGAGGGGTTAGTAACGGTAGAGGTAGAGGCTTTACGAAGGATTGAGATTGCCTAGTTGCGAACTCACGGAGCATCCGCTAGCACAGTAGCGACGCGAAGAGCTGGAAGTCTCCATGGCCTATGAAGAGTCACGTGAGCGGTACGCCGTACCTCTGGCGAACGTGAGAGGACTGGAACGGCAATAGCGGAACCGTTCGTACTGCGATCCACCATCTTGGTGGTACCATTCCGAACGGAACCGCAGAGCCGGCTTCTAGACCAAAGGGACCAGCGCTTCGTGAGTGTAACAGGTTGGCTCATAATGTCCTTTTTCGTCTAGTCACTGACTTTCCAGAGCTAGTGGGGAGACCAATCGATGTTGACGTCCTCACATTCATCAGAAACCCAGCTAATGTTGCACAGATGGGCATGCTTTTGCATGGAATTGTACAGCAAATAGGGCTTTCGAACCATCAAAAGAACTATCTGAGGAGATTCTAAAAAAGCTTTCGCTGAGGGACAGATCGCGGAAGCAGTGTCAAGAACTTCATTGGCATTTGATATTTTTCTGTCCTTACTCTTCGTATTGACCAGCATATACCATGTCCTCAGGATTGAAGCAAATAAGGGGCGTGGACTGGGAGCTTACCTATTTTGAACATGCACAGTAAAGGGACTCACTAAAATGTTATTTTATTTCCGATTTTTACCATAGTCTAGCAAAGGAACTGTATCCGGACACAAGAGACAATTTGTCACTCGCGACAGAGGGGACACTTGTGGAGCACCTAACACTTTTAAAACACAGAACTCGAAAGACAATATTGGTTAAGGAAATGCAATAAAATTGACATTTGATAAATGATCGAGATGGGGTTTCAGAGCAGCAATCTGGTCCTACCACAGGAGGAGAGAAGACCAAGTTTCTCTGGAAGAAAAGGCTGCCGTCTGACCTACAGGGGCATAATGTAGCTATGCATCATATTCATTATTGTTTTACTGTCATTAACAATCAGAACTGCATATTTTATTGGTGCACAAAGTGCCCCAATTTCAGTGCACCCACCTAATGATGCACACATGACCCCTACAAAGGCACCCAGACCTTACATTGTCATTCCAATCCCTAGTAGATCTGACGGTGGAGTGAATGAACTTGAAATGGATGTGATTAGCAATGATACACACACACTTGTGGTAACGAATGAAAAGA
This sequence comes from Ambystoma mexicanum, assembly GCF_040938575.1. NCBI lineage: Eukaryota > Metazoa > Chordata > Amphibia > Caudata > Ambystomatidae > Ambystoma > Ambystoma mexicanum. Next base: position 1,208,619,617 of record NC_090922.1, on the reverse strand, counting down.
AAAGCCAGAGAAAAGGTCGGCAAGGAATGAATGAAGTAACATCACTGACAATTACACTCATGCAAACACAACAGGCCTAGTGTCAATGACTGCAAAACCACAAACCAAAGCAGCAGAGAAGAAGAGACTGCCTGCCATAAGAAAATCCACAGCAGATGTTGTGAGGAAACAAGAATTAAAGCAAAAACCAACAGAAGCAGCTATATCAGAAACTCTTAAGGAAAAAAGAGGCAACACTGAGAAACTCTCTGCACGGACACAAATGATAGTAGACTCATTAGTTCCGCACATAGCCAGAGCAAGGGAACTGCAAGAGGAACTGAAGAACAAAATCTCAGAGACTGTATTACCAAGCATATATATTCCAACGCAAGGGACAAGTACCAGTTCTACAATACATCCATACACCGGACCAGTGTCAGGCTGGTTGGCATGGGTATTTGTAACCAGCAGGAGAAGGATGTATGAGAAGAGGGAAAGAACTGCCAGACTCTTGTCCATTCAGATGGCGCAGATGAGGAGGCCTGTACCATGGACCAGGATGCCTGAGAATCCTCCAGCAAGGAAGAGCCATACAGATGCATTTAGGGATGTAGTCATAGCCAACTACAGGAAAACAATAAGAATCAAGAGAAGTATGCATGGAGATGACAGTGAACTAAATGACTACCTGGACAGCACAGCACATCTGGGAAACAACATTTGGTACCAGCACATGAAAGAAGTTGGAAGACGAAATTCAGAAGGGGTATGCTTTGTTTGCGCACTCCAACCTTACAGCAAGGGGAAGTCCAAGATCTTCGTAGCTGTAGAAATCGATGTCCAGACAGCACACTGTATGTCACACGTAGCAATGTGCACGACCAGAGGCCAGTTCATGGGTAGTGATGCCTCTCTGAAATGGGCAACTGAAGCAACTGATCCAAATGAAGACGATTATGTCCAGGACATAAAGACAAGAAACAATGGAAAGATGAAACACATTGTGATCAGATATGAGAAGCCTGTAGTTAAAAGAGCAGAGATCAGAAGAGAAGCAAATCAGAAGCTAAATGTCCAAGGAAAAACTCCAGAAGGAGCTCAGAGATGGAAGAATCGAGGTCACATGCAAATTTGGGGAACAGTGCTTTCACCAGACGGATGGGAGAAAGGAGTAGTGATATGCCTAGCATGGATGGTCTTCGGTCACTACGACCCCACCATCAACATAGTGCGAAACGGAAGCAAGCCATTATGGCCAAAACTAGCAAAACTACTTACATGGGTCGAAGACAGAAGGACCCTTACAGATAGTGCCACTAGAAAGCCCAAAATTCTGCTTCAGGAACAATGGCACAAGGAAGATGGGAGAGAATCAGAACTGTGGACGAGTTTTGATGCTCCAGGAATGGTACATGGAACTGCAGTGATTATGGATCATTATTGGGCGTGTGGATCCTAAGCATACATCAGACTGCCAAGAGACTGGGGAGGCATATGCACGATAGTGAATGTCCACGTTCCAACATTGCTGATCATGAAAAGTGACCTGAAAATTGATAGTTTCCCGAAAGCAGGTGCTCACCTGAGGAAGAAGAGATCTGTGGAACTGATAACTCAGATGAAGAGAGAGAATTACTTCTCTGCTAAATTAGAAGAAGCTTTTCATGCAATCCCATATGAACACAGGCTGCTCAGCCTCACCTCATCAGTGTTCGCAACAATTTTCATACCAAGATACCAAGTTGGATCAAATACTAAATGGTTAGAGATAACCAGATGGGAGTTACTACAGACCATCAACACAACAATAAAAGGATTCAATGCTATCAAGGAAGAGCTAAGAGCCATCCGACTGATGACTCTTCATAACAGATATGTCCTTGACATGATCACAGCCATGGATGGGGGAGTTTGTGCAAAAATAGGAGAATCATGTTGCACATTTATACCTTCTCACGACGAGGAAAATGGAACTTAAACAGAAGCCATAGGTATGCTGACGAAGCTACAGAACCAGATTATCGACAAAACTGACGAAGTTGATGATGACAGCTGGTTTGGATCACTTTTCTCTTGGGTCCTAACAATGGATGGCAGGCATATTCAAGTTTCTAGGAGCCCTGCTAGTGATGATATTACTAGGATTTTGTGTTATCAAGATAGTAATCTCGCAATGCCAGAAAACTGTAAAGAAAGCCATGGTGATGAAGATCATGATTGATGTCAAGCCAGGAAGGAAGCCCAAAGACCTGACTGATGAAGAAATAAGAGACTTTGTGAAATCTAGCATTCACCCACCAGAAGGTACAATGTTTCTCTATCCCATGAAGCACAGAAACTATGGGGGAAGGTGGGTTTACTGTAGCCCAAATTGACAATGTCAATTAATGACATGGAATAAAGACGAACATGCAAGGACAGCAGGAAGCCTGAAAGGAGTAATAAAAATATGGACTCCAAAGAGACACTTCTTCAAACCATCATGTATAGATCCAGAAGATGAAGAAGGAATGAACCCAGGTGATGGAGTGAAGATAAACATAGAAGAATCAAGTGAACTGCATCCAAAAAGGAGGTGAAAGTGGTTGATGAAATCGCCCAGAGGGGAGAGCGTAGACGAGGTCCCAAATAAAGCCTGCACACCCATCGCCCATTTGAAGTACCAGGAACATTCACACCAAAATATGTGACGTATGATGAGCAAATAAACCAGCAGAGAGATGCAGTAGGGCTCTGCCCAGTACCCATCAGAAGAGCAACACCTATTGAAGTACCAATACCCAGACAACCATGGACAGTAAGGTATCCATTGAGAAAACCCTACCAACAAATGAGACGAACAAACAAAAAAGGCCTTAATGGAAGACGAATGGTGACATCACGAGAGCCCGGACGGATGACACAAGGAGACAAAATGCCATGAGAAAAGAGATTGTGATCTTAAAGTGATAGAAAGCTATCAAAGCGTGAGAGAGTCAAGCTGTAAGCAGGATGAAGATATTCAACAAGTTGACTCCTGAACATATGCTTGACACCGCAAGAAAGCTAAGAAAACATTGCGGCTTGCTATGCTAAGTAGAAGAAAAGCGCGGCAAGCGCCATTGTACATAATCTACCTCAAAACGAAGCACATTATTATAAGCCGATTCCACTTTACACGAAAAGCAGAATCAACTCAGGTTACTAGAGGCCAAACAAGACAAGATTCATATTCTAGCAAAATGAGAAGAGACGACTGAATCGAAACTCAGCAGATGCAACTCATGCCAAGAGAGCCAAGGTTATACCAATAGAAGGAAAGAACAGTAGCTGCATCTAATTGAAACTTAAGAACAGAATACCCTGTCTCTGAAAGGTCAAGATAAGGAAGCGTAGGTAGGTGGCACGCCGAATAAGAATTAAATGCACGAAATTGAGAGAACCTAGGAAAATTCATGGTGTCTGCATCACGTGACCATCCGAGCGAGGAGAAGTACGAGTTCACACCTACCCTTGGCATCTGCCCAGGAGCAGATATCAGAACTTTCCCAGACAGAAGATGCAGTTTTGAGGCCAACCACAGTTACATAATTGACACATTGTTGTTGAAGTGATGATTGATTGTAACCTTAATTGGAGGAAGGCTGGGTAGCTGAGGGGGCACCATGCACCTGGCTGACCATTCTGCGTGCGGCTGACCATTCTGTGTGCTGCTTAGTAAAGTGGAAATTTATGCATGGGTTGGTGCCAACCCAAACACAATGGACCCAATAATCTAGGGTCCTATAGTAAGTAGAACAAATGGGATGTAGTACTTTTAGTGAGATCTACAATAGTAATTTTGAAGGAAGGGTTTAGACGCCCACCTGACAGTATTTACCCAATCCCCTCACTCCGTTACCATATACAGATATAGCACCTATAATAAAGTTACCTTTTCCGAACCAATATTAAGTGTTACACATCACTTATGACGAATTTTCAGTATAAATTATATGTGTTTTTTATAAAGTTCGTTGGAGTGGAAGCGAGACGGACTATCGCATCACTGCTGGGTGCCATGACTTCACGTTTTTTGTACTTGTCATTAAACGGACTCCATTTGCTAAACCATTGAGTTGTCCTTATTGATTGGTGTTGGAGTAATAAATCTGCACCCCCATCCATCTCAAGGGCAGCTATCTCGTCTTAAAGTACTCTCGGAGCAAACCTCGGCTCTATGGGCCGGCCGGGGTCTGCTGAGTACCGGCTCACCAGGCAATTGGCACCTTACAAACCTGCATATGTGGCATGAACTCGTCCAAACTTGGCAGGTCTGGAAAGGGTAATCAGAGGTTCGATTTCCCACCCACAGTTCAGCTTCAATGTGCACAGGCGCTGCAGTGCAGGTACAGGTCTGGTGCCACAGAAGCTGTAACTCTCAATTCGGGTGATGAACAAAGAAAACACTGATGCAGCTGGTCTCAGGGCACAAGGAGGCACACAACCAAACCGCCTTTGGTGACTATCACTGTAGCACAGTGACTCAGGGGTTCCCAACTTTCGCGATTTGACGCAGCCTTCTCAAAATTGGTGGAAGGGTGCTTTGCAGCGCAAGTTATGATTCCCCAAAGGTTTGAGTCAAAACTTGACACAGCAATGCTCCTGCACTGTGGCCAAAGCTCTTTTGCAGGGCAACCAGGAGGTGTTGCGAGTGATTATTCCCACCACTCCAAAGGTTTGAAGCACATGCACAGGTCTTCTGAGATTGAGCTCAAAACAGGGCTCTACCAGGACAACAGCAGGCTCAGGGTGTCAACCTTTTTCAGCGGGTCTCAGGATAGTCTTTGGTTCATCTTGGCTCTTCTGGATTATTGGCTCCATTCACAGGCCGATTCTGACCTGTTGCTGATCTGCATTCGGATCCCTCCTCATATCTAAAAGTCTGGTGGGTGCTTGCACCCGGTCAGCCAATGACAAGCTCTGCCGCCCTCATGCACTCCAGCAGTGGTCCAATCAGGGACCACTGGGGTATTCAAGCTATTGTGCACACCAGACATCCTGGCACCAGTAGTGTGGATTGGGACCAGACTGTCCCATCCCATTACCTGGGTACCCACACAGGTGACCTGCTTACGCGGGCAACTGCATGCCCAAATAAGGAGGTCCCAGGTCACAAAGACCAGGGGGAAGGCCAAAGGACAAAACAGTCACAGGAACAAACGAAAGACCTTGTGGCACGGCCATAATGGACACTAGCCACAGTCATGAGCCAAATGCGGTAAGCACGTTATGGCTCTGTAAAAAGTTGGAACAAACACAAACTAAAGCTTCTGCTGCCTCCATTCTGTTCCTAGGCACACTCTACAATTACCACAAAATCCTTAGAGAGAGAGAGAGAGAGAGAGAGTGAGAGATCTGAACTAGAATATATCTATAATATATATATATCTGGTTGGCATAGCAACAGGCAATGCCATGGCATGAAATTGCCACATCACTAAAATCTCTATCTCCAAACTCCTCTGTCGTACTACCCAGTGAGAAGTTCCCAAACAATATTTTCTCCAATCAGCACCTTTGTAAGAAGCAAGTTATCGCCACCACCTCTTTCTCCACATGTAGTGTTCCCCAGAGCTCTATCATAACACCCTGGCTCTTCAATGTTTATCTGGCCTCCTGAGCTCTACCTTTTCCCTTAGCATTCAGTGTTATGCAGATTACACGCAGCTCTCTTTCAGGCTACCCTTGCCATCCTCCTCGCTCTTTCTATCCGCTATTCAGGCATGGTGCACCTCTAATAATCTCTGCCTTTATGTCAGTAAGACTGGGGTCCTTCTCATTGGGACCTCTGCTCCCACTTTTCCTCCCTCACTATGGCCGCCCTTCTTGGACCCTATCCCCTCACTTTCTTGTGAGGAAAAAAATCCCTGGGGTCATCTTCGACTCCACTCTCTCCCCACATCACAGACCTTGCCAAAAAGACCCATTTCCAGCTGCACCTCCTCTGAGGTATTTTCCCTTTTCTCACCTTCCCGCAGAAGCCCTACTGTGTCCAGAGCTCTCGTTCTCTCTAGGCTGGACTACTGGAACAGCCTCTTTCTTAATCTGCCTAACTTTACTCTTCGCCCTCTTCAACTCATCCAGAACAGGACCACAAGACTTATTCTTGGGCTCAAGCCCATGGACCGCATCTCTGCAGCACTGATATCCCTCCACTGGCTACCTGCGGTTGCAAGGATCAAGTTCAAAACCCTCTGCATTATCCACAAGGCTGTCCGGGGGTGTGGCCATCACTATCTTCAATAGATACCTTCATTCTAGAGCCTTCTGCTCATCTACCTCTAATTCTCTGTGGGTCAGTCGCTTCTCCAAGCAGAAAATGGGGGGGTAGATCTCTCTCCTCTGCAGGTGCCTCCCTCTGGATGGCCTCCCTGCCTCTCTCCGCCTTGAGACAGATCTCCTTAAGTTCCACAACACTTTCCTTTTCTCCTCTTTCTCGCTCCTTCTCCCCTTGCTCCTCCATCCGTCCGCTGACTGGCTGCTTGGTGTTCTCGGAGTCTTACAGGGGACCACATCCTCTGGCCCAGACCAATCCCCCTGCACTTGCTGCCTGGTCCACCTTGCACTACCTGGCTGGGTTGCTGCCTGTAGCCCCAGCCTTCCTTACACTTAACTCAGAGCCCTGCTGCTCTGGTTCCATTTCCCCCTTTACGCTCTCCCCTGCACTTCTTGTTGCGCATTTGCATGATCTAAATGACACCAGGCTTAGTAAGATCATTTGTCTTGTCTTCCCTTGTTTCCCCCTCCCTTGTCTGGTTGCGCCTTGAAACAGTTGTGTATAGGTGCATCATAAATACCATATCTATCAATCAATCAATCAATCAATCAAGTTGGGTGGCAGGCTTTCCATTTCCCAGCTGCACAGTGATTTCATATAGGGCTATTTTAGAGGCATTTGGGCTATTCTGGGCTACTTTTGATGTCAGATCTTTTTTGTCATCCGGAGGCTGCCTTTCTACAACCAAAACTCTCACTCTCTCTAGCCCTCAACCCCAATTACGTGTGCTGGAAAGTGTTCTGCGGTACCTGCGCTGCATTGTTTCTACTCTGTCTACCTGTGGAGGCGTGCCCTCTGAGAAGCTGAACTTCTTGCTATACCTGTTAAAACCTCCACTCCACTGCGGAACATGGAGTGGAAAGTGGAGTGAAAGTGTTCTGCGGTACCTGCGCTGCAGTGTTTCTCCACCTGTGGAGGCGTGCCCTCTGAATAGCTGAACGTCCTGCTATACCTCTTAAAACCTCCACTCCACCGCGGAACGGAAAGTGGAGTGAAAGTGTTCTGCGGTGTTCTCGGGGCTTGAGGGCGCCGGTGCCGGCTGCTGCTGCTGACTGCCTATCAACATCTCCCTCGTAATCTACTGGCAGATTGCACAGTGCCACATGGCACGGAAAGCCTGCCAAGCCTTTTTTTTCACCCCCACCATGCACCCCAAAGTACTCTCTGAAGCGCCAACTAAAACACACAAGCAGAGCGACGAGGCCGAGGGTCACCAGCTGAGAAGCCACTGCACTGGACGCCTTCAAACAGCAGGTGGGAGGTACCAAGCGGTCGACTGCAGCCCCTAAAACCATTTGCCGGCTTGTGTCACCTGGGCGGACTCAGCCAGGGCTGAACCAGACCTTGGTAAGCTGTGTCGACCACATTCCTAGAAACCCAGTGGAAGAGTATGAGGCGGACAAGATGGGCGAGACCGGTGACCGCTTTCTACCTGTTTGTCCCCGGCGCCGAACTAATAAAACCCCTCGCAATCCCGCGCAGAAACAAATCTCACTGTGCCTTCTCGGAGCACAGTTCCCTCTTGATCATCGATGAGGCCCCGCAGAGCGGTTCGGTTGTGGATCGTACCCATACCTGCCTAACCTCCGGAATTTTTCCGGAGACTCCGGAATTTTAAGCATTTCTCCGGGTCTCCGGAAAAGTCCCGTGAATCTCAGGAATTTTGAGATTCTTTCCGGGTCCCGTCATATTCTCCACCTGATTGGCTGCCGCCGGTAGCCAATCGGGTGGAGAATTGGGCGGGACCGGAAACGGTGCTCAATGCGACCCCCGACCCCTGTAATAATAGTGCTTGCAATCCATATAATTGGATTGAAAGCAGTATTATTACGGCGGCGGTGCCACGTTCATTTTGCTTACCAAAATCATTCATTCAATGCTACAGTAAGCAAAATGAAGGCGGCGCCGCAGTAGGAATACTGCTGCTTTCAATCCAGTGACATGGATTGAAAGCAGCATTATTGCGGCGGCGGCGGCGACTTCAGTTTGCTTACTATAGCATTGAATGAATGATTTTCAGTGCTATAGTAAACAAACAGAAGCCGCCGCCACCTCAAAAATGGTGCTTTCAATCCAATGACATGGATTGAAAGCACTATTGTGAAGGCGGCAGCACTGCCTTCATTTTGCTAACTATAGCATTGAATGAATTATTTTCAATGCTATAGTAAGCAAACTGAAGCCTACAACAACCGAGTTTACCTGTTGGACGTGTGGGCGGAGCCATGTGCAAATGGGCGGAGTCTTGTGTGGCTGTGGGCGGGGCATAAATCTCAGGAATTTTGATTTTCAAATGTAGGCAGGTATGATCGTACCATACGTGACATTGAACTTACTTAACGCAATGATGGCTCTGCCGAAATAAGTTCCAGCTCCGCCCGCCTGAAGGAGAAAGAGGGCTTTCACTCTGATGAAAGCGTCTTGTGTGTCAACAACGAATGCCTGCCTAAGCACTGTCAAGATTTGACGGAAAAGACGAAAAGGGAGCTCAGCGCCACTCCCCCTGCCGTCCACCGCAAACCCTCTCCTTGCAGCTAGTAGCGCCAGTTCTGCGACTAATCAAGCCCTCCGGTATCCAAGTTTGGTGATCCAAGCTGTGATAAACCCGGCACCTGAAGACCTTGCCACCACTGAACTCACGACATTGTCGCCCTCCGTCAACAGGACGTCCGATTGCTTCAATGAGGCCCCACTCGAGGCAGCTCCCGCCCTTTTCAGTGTGGTGCCCCACTCAGTTGTGACCCCTCACCCAATTCGTCCAAAATGAAAAACAGTCCTCGCAAGTCACGGGAAGCGGGAACCGAGTTCAGGTTCTGAAACTCAATCTTACAAGAAAGCAACGAACAAAAACCATTGCCCTTAAATAGGCAAAGGAGAAAGTGCTTCGCCAGCCCCCAACCAACAAAGAAGGAACCGGCAAAGGACCGTCTAGAAAACCATTACCCAGAAAAACCATCAGTCAAAGAAACTGGGCGGGACCCACACGAAGAGCCTTCCCATCCTGATGCTGTTGAATGCACTAAAGGACTTTTTTAAGAAACAATGTAAGAGAAAACTTGACCTTTCCACTGAATTGTCCGATGCAGAAATCCTGGAGGCGGCCCAAGTCTCACCTTCTAACAAAGCACGAAAACTAGACCAGCCAGAGATGAATAAGGATCCTGCACCATCGCCTTTACAGCTCCCTCTTTCTTTGCCGATGAGTTTGGATCTACCTAGCCGACTGACTGAAAGCTCCACTAACCAAAGGGCTTGACGAACAAGAGACTACACACTATGAAGAACGTTTTCCAACAAGTCTGCCGTTGGGCGACCAAATGCCGTACTCCCCCCGGCAAGTGGCCCCTCCACCAGTGATAAGTTCTCTACCAGAGAAAGAGGTGAAATTGAAGGCAGACAGAAGAGCGGAAACTGCCCTACCACCCCCAAAGGACCGGCACACCGCTTCATTCCAATCACCGTTGTCTTCTCATGCACAAGCTCTACCATCGGACAGCGAAGCTCCAGCGGAAAAAGTTTCCAACAACTCTCATTGCAACCCGCTCCATCGTGCATCAAGAGAAAAAGACCCTTTACAATTGATTCCTAATGTTGGCAGACAAAAGTATTGGGATCCATCCACCTCAATCCTCAGTCCAGCCACCGTCGCAGCTTGGTGACAAATAGCCCAACGAACAAGCGCAGACTGAGTGATCTTCCCAGCTCAGTTCCTAGAGACACCCCTACAAAGAAACCGGAATGCTTGACCATCATGTCAACGGTGACCATCACCCTGGCCCCCCTTCAGTAAACTGTATGAGGCAGTCAATGATTCTTTGAAAGACCAAACCACCATCATAGCGATGATGCACTCGAAGCTTATCTTCTTAGAAGGATACATCACAGCTATGGAGCAAAGAGCAGTGGACCATCAGGTGCAACTAGAAAAAAAGCTCCAGTCTTTGTAGCAGGAACAGAATTCTGAATTTCCAACTTCCTGTGACAAGTCTAAAAAGGCAGAGAGTGAAACACAGACCTTGATGGCACCATCGGAGTCCAATTCGACCCCATTGTATCAGGGCTCGGCGAGCAGAGCAGTCCAAAGCAACTTGATCTCAGGAGCTCAACCAAGGCGCCTCCTACTACGTTTACAACGAAAGCACAGAAGGCTCAAAGCTTGTAGCCCGTCACCGAGAAGCAGGTCACAACCTCAACAACTTCCATCCAAATACGTGAGGACGACCAACTCCCTGAGCCCAAGGCAGGACCAAAAGTCATTGTGGACCCGACCTTGGGTTTTCCGATCTTTGAAAACATGAAAACTAAAACGAAAATGGCTGGTTCCGAAAAGAGACCTGTATTACTATCTTTAGCAACAGAAGGTCCACTAGAGGCAGGTGAAGACAAGCAGGCCAAACTGAGCACCGGATCGGATACTGACAAGTGTCATTTAAACATCCAAAACTTGGTGAAAAAACCCAATCCAGAATGTGAAGAGGTGGATTTAGTGAAATCCCTGATCACCGTTAAGGACTTTCTGGTCGACCAAGCACTCATGGATCTATCACTACACTTGGACCACGAACAAGATCCCTACGTCCCAGCTTCTTCTTCCCTGGTGGGGAGAGCTATGAACGGCCATGATCTGGCCACAACAGTTTCTAGCTCAAAACTGACTGATCGGAAAAGATCAAACTATGACCACAGTTACACCTCGCCCACAGGGAAGCGCAAAACCCCAGGCAGTTGTGCCATCCAGATGCCAATCTAGCACACGAGAAGACCCAGAAAGGAACAGGGGCCCGTGGTACCTGAGCAAGCTGATGGTTGCAGCCGTAAGATCCTCTGGAACCACAAGGACCCAGATAGGAGCTAAACCCATCGAGAAATGAAAATCGCCCACAGGTCGGTCCTCCATAGCCACGAGAACCTTTAAACTAGAACAAACATTGACCTCAAAGGAGCACTTTTTTCTGAACAGAATAACTGTCCTGTACCTCCTGTCGACAATAAGCAAACTGAGAGCCTTGACAACCGACGATTTCATCTTGATAGAACCCTATCACAGAGAACGGATAGCCATGGCCTACTCGCACATCAGAGCAAGTGTGGTTGTCACGATTGTCGGTTATGTCTTCTTCTTCTGATGAGATGACAAGTTCTCCCCCTTCCCCCAACTCCTCACCTTCCTCTTTCTGCTTAATCCTTCCGTCCTTATGTCGTGGAGGCTTCTCTTTTTTCTTGTGAAGATAAGGACGCCCTCGATAGGATGCCACTGTGCCACTAAGATAGGGGCAACGGGGGTTATCCTACCGAGAACGCCTCACAGGGGGAAAAAAGCCGGAAGGCACAAAAAACCCCTAGACGTAGTATTGCAGGTGGAGGATCCCAGAAGATGAGTTAGCTGAAGAGAGTGCAATCCGATGAGCAGGCACCGAATCTGGAATAAGGTAGATCCAACGGACTCAGGGGATAATCACAGGCAGTCCAGTAGGCAGGCAAAAGGTCTGGCAACAGGTAAGTTCAATGAGATACTAAGGATAAACACAGGCAGTCCAGTAGGCAGGCAGGGGTCTGGCAACAGGTAGAATCAAGTAGATACCGGGGATAATCACAGGCAGTCCAGTAGGCAGGCAGGGGTCTGGCAACAGGTAGAATCAAGTAGATACCGGGGATAATCACAGGCAGTCCGGTAGGCAGGCAGGGGTCTGGCAACCGGTAGATTCAATTTGAAAAAAAGGGGAAAAATTAGCAAGGAGAAAAGGAAGGGCAAGGAAAATAAGGAGAAAAAGGCTAGACAAGGACGAGACCAAGCACTGGGCAGGGTGGAAAACAGCTGAGTGGAAAACAGCGAAACTAAATGCAGAAAGTCAAGAATATCACCGGGAGATGGAGCGGCAGCAACACAGGAGGAAACCCGGAAACGTTGCAACGCGTATGCGACCCGGAAGTGAGGATTTTTATACTTCCGGGTCACGGACGCGTACAACGACTAGAGCGGTAAACGGAAGACGAGGAGCGGAATGCTACGGCGGACAGAACCGCCAGCGATTCCACTTCCGCCAACCCTGCCGCGGCATGACAGTGGTCCAGTCCCTATCGTCAGAAGTGTATAAAGATCTTCTAAAAAAGGGTTTCCGGCTTACTGAAATCAAACCTCTAGAACAAAACCAATCTAGCGTCTCGACTACAAGCACGACTGAGAACAGAAACTCCTGCTACACGTCTAGAACCGAAGAGCTGTACAAAAACCTAAGATGGGGCAGGTACCCCGTCGATTCTTGGGACGAAACGTCTGCCTCGTCCCACCGCAAGTCTAACGATCTGGCCCATCGTTACCACTCTAATGCCTATGCAAGGCGGCCCAGTCCTAGAGCAGACGCACCACCCCCCCGACCAGAACAGGGATCGAGCCTGAACACCCACCCAACGACAAAGTGGTGCCACGTTCGACGCGATCCACGGCTTCCAAGACGAGTGCACACGGCACTGTCACCCAGGGGTCCGATTCAACGACTAAAGACAATGTCACAAACGTGCGTAAAGGCCTCTGGTCTTGGTTGCCAAAAGTCCTGGAAACTAAGCCCAGGAAATAGCAACCTCAGAATCTAACATCAAGGAGTAGGGATAAACCCGTGAAACCCACCGTCCAGGTCAGCCATTCCTTCCTGACAATGGGATCATGGAACACCAGAGGTTACTTCCACCTCACCCAACCTGGTGGTACAAACCTTGGAGACGTCGACATCCTTTGTTTGCAAGAGACATGGCTGGAGGACCTGCCAGCCCTTGACGGCTACACAGTGATCATCTCCCCAGCCACTAAAGGTCTGCTTGGCTGACCCTCATCTGGTCTGTTCCTGGCAGTTTGAGCCGACTCCGGCGTCAATATCATAAAAACAATATCAGAAGCTTACGTCCACCTTGTGGTTCTCCTTACCTGGGAACACTGCAAAGATCTATATTCGAAGTCAGAAACGATCCAACTAGCTATTATGACGCTGTACTGGAATCCCCAGAGAACTACGAATGACAGATTTTGCACTACAGTGGCAGAAACGACTGACAAGCTCTTAGCGGACTATCAGTTATCAAATATAATCATCTGTGGGGACTTGAACACTCAAAGATCAGGTGCTGAAGAGAGTGGAGTGACGTGGAGAGAACTCACGAAACTTCCACAACGCTGCCATAATCCTTGACAATGGGCCTCTCATCCTGACCTGGGAAAGAGACACTTTGTTTGCGACTCTGGACTATATCTTTGTGTCGCACACCATGCTACCTCTAATCTCGAACTTTGCAGTTCAAAGAACTAAAGCGAGTGACCACAACCCGTTATCTGTGACCTGGAGCGCTTGTCACACACAAAATCCATCTTGAATCCTAAACGTTGAATTGAATCAGCAATAAACACGATTAAGACTTTCGGCCTCAGACATACTTGATCTAACCAGAAAGTATAGTCTACAAGCTTCGCCAACTGTCCTGGGAGGGCCGCTATCCTCAGTTAATTACCAACCTCTATTACTCAAATATAGAGTGGACCAAAGTACAAGACCTAAATCGGGCCTTCCGGCAAAACACGGCTATAAAAAAGTACTAATCGTCAAAAGGCGACATTTAACAAAGCTCCAAAGGGCCGTAACGAAACACAACACGTGGGAAACAAGATAGGCTCTTGCTGCTGAGACCAGAAACTACAACGCATGGCTCAGGGGCTACCGTGTGACTCTTTAGCTGCAGGACTCTGAAAGCATGCTCAAAATCCTGAGCAGCAAGAAAACCAGAGAGTTTTGGTCTCTTATTCGATCGCCTGCGATACAAACTAACGAGGCCCTCACAAACTCGGTCAGTGAAACCGAATGGGTAACCTACTTCACAGCACTTTTCAAATCACCTGACGGTCCTGCAAATCTAGAACAAAACCAGCATCACCCGATGGGAAGATCTTACTGATAAAGAAGACATCTTAAAAACCATCAAGAATTTGAAATCGTCTAGAGCACCAGATGGCCTGACGAACATAGACTTAAAAGACTACCCGGAGGAGTGGGCAACGCTAATCAGTCAGATATTCACCCAGCGCAAAGGCGCAAAATCAATCCCACCATCTTGGACCAAAGCGGTGATTGTACCAATTTTCAAAAAGGGCGTTAGAGAAAACCCGACCAACTACAGCCCGATAGCCCTGCTGGACATTATCGGAAAGAGCTTCGCCACCCTGCTTCCTGAAAGATTCCAAGCCTGGGATAAGCTTTGCCCCTGTATGGACCCCCTCCAAATGGGGTTCCAAAAAAATGTGAACACCTCCGTCAATATAATGCTACTAAACATCATCAAGAGTAAGATCAGGGACAGTGCCCCGAAAGTGTACCTAGCCTTCGTCGATCTTACTCAGACTTTCAATCGGTAGATCGAGAGAAACTGTGGAGGAAACTCTTAGCGTGGAAGTGTCCTGCATCCATCTTGCATTCAGATACAAAAATGAGAGTAAGACTCATTCGGCAAGGTCTTCTCTCAGTGGAAATCCCCTCAAATCGAGGAGTAAAACAGGGTTGCCCCCTGGCTCCTGCCCTGTTTGTTGCTTTCCTGGGTGACTATCAAGAAACTGTAACAACGGTCCAGCATTTCCCCCCAAACTCGGGAATTCAGGAGTCTCCCGACTACTCTATGCCGACGACCTTATCTTGTTAGACCAAACGCCAGTTGGACTTCAAAGACAGCTGAACAACCTGGTCCATTACATCGACCAGAACAATCTAGAAATAAATAAGGGCAAGACCAACATCCTGATTCTGGAGAAAGCGCCAAAGAAAAGCGCAAAACCCAGCTGGTTTGTGGATAGGTCCAAACTTGAACAAGTGTCCCACTTCAAATACATCGGAGTAACGATTGACTGCTCAAAAGTAGATGCCCAAATGCAACTAGCTCTCTGGGACAAAGTCTGTAACCTATCCTCACAAACCCGAGCAATTGACAGAAAATGTGTCAGATTTTCACTGCTACCTGCCATCCAATTCTATAAATCTAAAGTAATTCCCGCCATCACCTACAGGATGGACGCAAGCCCAGCCATCCCTTCTACACTATGGCCCAAGCTAGAAGGCTTCCTTTGGAGATCTGTGCTCAACCTACCGTAGTCTACACACATTGCATCAATCCGTCAGGAACTAGGTCTGCTCTCACTATCTGCAATGGTAGACCACATGAGTATGCAGCTCTTTAGAAAGAGCTTAATGTCAGACAGTCCGCCAGTCTACAGACTGATCACCGATGAAATCTCTAAAGATACCTGCTGCATGCTAAATACCTGAGTGGAAAAGAAAAAATCCCAGCTTTAGACGATGGCATGTACAGAAAAGTCTTGATATCTAACCCGCTGAGAGTAAAACAGAAAAGGGAGGACCATGATCGGTCAACTATTCAGGATAACACAGCAAGCAGCAAATCACTGTACCACCTTCCTCCGACAGTAAGAAAACGTCTTGTTGGAGTACATCACCAAATTTCCTGATAAAAAGCTAAGAGGAACTTTTATGAGAGCACGGTTAAATCTTCTCCCGACACATGAAATCTTGGAAAGAAGATCGCAGTCTAATTCCAACGAATGTAGACTGTGCCCAGAGAACCATCAAATTGAATCCATCAGACACTTGCTGTTGTCGTGCCCAGTAACGCTACAAGCAAGGAGCGCCCATCTTCTACCTCTGTTCTCTACCTGTGATCTTCGTGAAGAAGCATGGTGGGCCCGCCTGATCTCTGGAGAAAACACCAGATGGACAATCACAGGACTCAAGATTTTAAACGCGGCTTTCGAGAAAGTCGACTCCACGTGAAAACTGAGCAAAATTGAGTGAGCATCATATGATTCTAATCATACCCACTGAACTATGGCCTTCTCCCTTGTAAAATCCTATTTGTGGCTACACACAAGTAATACAAAAAAATAAATATTTAAATGATGTGTGCTGGTTGGGTTTTGTTTGGGCTACTTTTCCTGCCAAGACTTTGCTCTTCCTGTTTTTTCCCGCAAACATCATCAACCGCCAATAATAAAAGAAGGGTTCCCGCAGGAGGTGGGGTGTCAACTCGTAATTAAGTACTGGGACGAGGAAGAGTGGGACGTCGAGATAATGCCACGCTAGCAACTGTATGACCAATATCATTAAAGACTGCACAACCACCCTAGCCCCATTCCTCACTGCATTCATAAATGCCTCTTTCGCATCAGGTATGGTCCCCCATGCCTGAAAGAAGCTGGGGTACGCCCGCTCCTAAAAAAACCCATCTCTGGACCCAACCTCCCCCAACAACTACCGTCCCATCACCACAGTCCCATTCCTGTTAAAAATTCTCAACAAAGCAGCATACATTCAGGTCCAACACTTCTTAGAAACTAACTGCATTCTAGTTAAGCGTCAATCGGGTTTCCGCCCGGGTCATGGCACTGAATCAGCCCTACTGAACTTAAAAAACCAACGATGTGAAATTATTGATGAAGGGAAAACAGCCCTACTCCTACTCCTCGACCTATCTGCAGCATTTGACTTAGTGGACCATAAGACCATATGCAGACACCTCACTACAGCAGCTCAGTTTTCCCAAAAAGCCACCTCTTGGATCTCCTCCTTCCTCGAACGGAGAGCCATGAGAGTGCTCTCATACCAGGCTTGCGCAGCGCCTACCACCATTCACTGCAGAGTCCCGCAGGGCTCTTGTATCTCTCCCACCCTCTATACTATTGTTACCAAACCACTTTTTGACATCCTGGTCGCGATCGGCATTGCCTACACTAACTATGCTGACGACACCACGGTCCTCCTCCCCCTCTCTGGAACCTACGATACAGACTCTAAAGCATTAGACACCGTACTCCACCATCCAGACCTGGATGGCGGCCAACTGGCTTTGCCTAAACAGAGACAAAACCGAAATCCTTCTAGTTTGTCTCAAGGAAACCCTCAATAAACTCAACACTCAGTACACCTCCTTCACTATCGACAACACACAGATTCCTGTTTCAGACTCTGTTAAGTCACTTGGTGTCTACCTTGATTCCACACTCTCCATGTCACGCGAAGTAAATGCGATCGATTTCTCAGCCGCATACTCAACTAAGTCGATCAATGCGGTCAAACTCTTCCTATCTACCCAGAACTGTCTCTCCATTCCCAGAGCCACTATAGGTTCAAAACTAGACTACTGCAACATCCTTTTAGCGGGCACATCAGTAAAAAACGTAAACAAACTTCAAATAGTTCAAAATAACACTCTATGCGCGGCGTCAACATACCCAAAAGGGTATGCTCTGCACACTGGCTCCCCTTCAAAGAACGCATCCTCTTCAAGACACTGGCCATCACTCATAAGTGCCTTACTCACCTAGCCCCATCATATCTGTTAGAGAAACTAGTCAGAGCAGGCTCCTCCAGGCCCACTAGATCACACTACTCCAACCAACTCTACACCACCAAGGTTACGCGCGCTAAGGCTGGAGGTGCCAGCTTCCCCTTCATCGCCACTAGACAATGGAACGCCCACACTTAGGAATGAACCCTCTCATACTGCCTTCCACAAAGCCCTGAAAACGAAGCCGTTCGCCTAAACCACACACTAACACCTAGCATCCTTACTGGAGGATGCAATATCATACTTTATTAGGAGTAGCTGGTTCACCTGTATCCCGTTGAACCACCTACACCGCTATGTTAGCTTATCTCTCTGTAACCAGTAACTTATGCACATGTACTTGTCGGTACCAGGTTCCCCTGTAAGCTCACGAACCTCGGACGGGCTATTATTGTCATTCCTCTGCAATTAAGAAAACGTCCTTGTAATAGCGCTGCGATGCCTAAGGGCTGCTTTGTGCGCTGTGTACATTTAAAAATAACATTGCTTATGCAACAATTGCAACGTCATTTTAAAAATATAAATTGCAGTGGAAATGCTGACAACCATCATTGTTACATAGTGGCATTGTGTTGTGCGTGGTCGATCAGCTACACTCAAGCCAAACTATAAACATGAAACAATGTAACTTGCTGGTAAAACGGCGACAATATGTTACTTTATACTGTGACTAGAGCGACATTGTTTGTGGGACAATTTCCTTCGTCGCTGTGGAGCATTCGTCTAGTTAAAAAAAACGCACACAGTCCCCTCCCCTTCCCCGGGAGTAATACGTTTGTATTTTTTATGTAACAAAACACATTGGACAAATTCAGTTCACTTACACTGTCACCAAAATACTTGGTCTCTTGCCTTTCATCGGCATGGTTGATGGGCCGCCGGACATGATTCGATTAAACACTGCGGTAAAATAAAAACGTAAATAAATAACACGTGCAACTGCAGTCCCGTCTTCTTCCTTGCCAGTACTCCACCACTCTGTACATATCCCAGCAGATAGTTGTTTATCGTCTCCATGGCAACGCCAGCGTCTAGATCTCTATTAAGGAGGCTCTGCGGGATTGGCTGCCAGGATGGGCGTGCGCTATCTGGAGCTTCTAGTGCAAAAAGTGAAAGAAAATATCCCGGCAAGCCGACTGTCTTAAGCCTGTGTACTCCGCGTCCATTTTGAGACGGGAAGACACCGCTTTCGTTTGGTTGAATTATGCAGTCAAGAGGTCTATATTTATTTCAAAGAATGCAGTTTATCATTTATTTTTGCTTCTATTCTTCTCAGTAAGTATGATTTGTGAACTGTTGTTAAAATGTTTAAAAACAAAGTGATTGTGTGCACCGATTTACACAATTCTAATAGAAAATACAGTTTGCAGGCAAACGAACGGAAGATACAAGGTAAGGTGATATTTGTGCTTAAAGTTTATTTTCTGTTTTCTCACTAAATGTTTTGTTGTTCAGAATTGGAAACTCTCCAGCTGCATCATGGCCAGTTTGTTTACTGACCATCGGCCACTTGTCCGTCTTTTCCCTTGGTGGCTTCATTACTCCCACTGTTAATATTGCTCATCAGTGTTGGAAGCTGCCAGGGTCTTTGTGAGTATCTGTGCGGTATTCCATCGCAGGGGTTCTAATAATCAAGCTATTGACATCTTGAAATTCAGCTGTATCTGAAGAAGGATTTTTGTATTAATCCGTTAGACTACTGGCCGACAGCGATCAATTTCAGGGCGTGTTCTACAACCTCTGGCTTCCGTCTCGGCCATTGTCAAACATCTGTAGTTGAAATTGCTGATTTTCGAACGGTGTTCTCGTGACGGTTGTACCAGAAATCTTGTTTCCTCAAGTGTAGTTAGAACAACAGATACCCGTACTCTTATGTACTGTCATTTCATAATACCACGTTTTTAATATGCTTCATGTCTGACTTCTCATGCTTCCAGGCGCTGTACTCTTATAGCTGACATTTTTGCCCAATTCAATCGCGCATAGCGACAAGCATACTGTAGGGGTAAATAAACGGTGCCTAAAAAAAACGTTTCACCCGCTAGAATATTCCGTTCCCCTTTTGATTGGATATTCGATGTCCCTATTTCTATTGGTCCGTCGTTTATTTTCGGCTCAAATTCAAGGCTGGCATTGGTTGGATCGTAGCATGCTGTGTGATTGCACCGATGCCATTGGATGTGCCTCGGCTTACTTTGCTCATGCCAAGCTCCCATTGGCTGGGACGCGCCCCCCGGTAGCTTGGGCCTGGTTCCCGCTTTCGCAGTTCCTCATGCTGTTTTTGTTGTGCAGTTCCTCCACATCCGGGCTTTACGGGTGACCCGAGATGTGACCCCCTCCGTACGGAAGACATGGCGGAGGTAAGTTGGCAAGCCGCATTGAAACATTGAGCAGAGTTCGCGCACAGGGGCTGTCATTGCAGCGTTCGGGAGACTATGGGGATCCTCCCTTCCGGTGTTATAACACTGGCACATACAGCCAGCCAGTGAACTTGTTGCTTTTACTGTGCAGCTTGTGGGGGGTGTTGGCATATAGTGTGGTCTTTAATTGGGCGTGTGCATTTGTATAAACCCTCAATGTCACTCCCAGTAACGTCCGTCAGGTTTGTAGCGACGACTTGCCTCTGCTTTATATGAGCAGATTCCCTGGAATCTACGTATGTTAAGTTTATTTTGAATTGCCTGTATGCCGTGCATCCCAAGGAAGATGCACACCTGTCGATGCACAGCACACCTTTACTCACAGCAGCCCCTTAAATATTTGTATGTGCGAATGCTCCACTAAAATCGGCGCCTTTGTTTCCATTTATAAATTTTCCTTGGAAATTGGGGGGAGAGGCTGGGGGGCGTCTTTCTTCGTATTGTTCCTTGGCCAGGCTGTCAAATCCGAATTCTCACCCGCCATCAATACTCGGCAGATTAGAGACCGTCTGCTTTCTCCATTGATGTTAAGTGCGGCGAATGTAGGTTCTCTGCAGGGTTAGGATTCAAGCTCTCAACTGCGCACGGTTTTCTATCCTGCTATTTTCTGCTGAGCGTTTCTCTTAGCCCGGGGTCACTGACATCTGCGCCCACTCCTTTTTGTTTCTCTTTCACTCATCGTGTTTACTTGGGTGATCAATTAGGCAGGCGTGGATACCACTTCATGTACTTTTTGCGGTCGCCTATAAATACGCACTATAAATTTGGATCAACATCTCTAACACTAGCACGGGCGATACGGGAATAATCTGCAGATACGTGTTAAATTTTGTTGATTCAATATGCTACAGCTACACTAACACTTGAAATGCATTTTTCATACACTTGCACATTGCCAATACTGCTCAAAGGAGAGACCATTGTCATAGCGCCCTGTCTCTTTAGGACAGAGGAGGTCACGTGACGAGAGGGGATGGGAGAGAAAGTTAGTTATGCTTTGTAATTCAATTAAGAAAGACGTGTTCACGTTAGCTGGTGTGCGGTCCGTTACTTCAGAGGCCACTCTGGCCTTACAACTGGCGACCAGCATCCTCCTCCAAAGCCAGCGATCCCAATGCGCTAGGCAAGGACACCCGATCCTGAGCCCAGCTTTCCCGTTAGCGGACCTAATCCTAGGTCATGCTGGAATCCTCATTATTCGGCAACCTTACGACGCAGGCTCCCGGGCCCTATTGCCTCCGCCACCATACCCGATCCCGGGTTGTGGTGCTCTCCTCCTCCGGCGCACAAACTCTACACACGATCCCGGGCCTGACCTCCTCCTTCCTGCTACGGCCACTGCAGCCCTGCCCATTCCGACGGGTGTGGCAATGCACACCAGGAAAAGAGTGTGAAGAAAGAAGCGCAAACTGGACCACACCCTCCTGGAGCCGCGCGGCAACCCGCCAGCGGCTATGATTAGCAGCTTCAATCCACAGGTGGGTGGTGCCTCACCTGTTTCAACGTACACCTACATACCACTGAGCCCAGCAACCTATCCCTGACACGGCAAGCGGCAGGCGCCCTCCACATTCTGGGAACAAGGGCCCCACCTATCCTGCGAGCACAATGAGCTCCCCTGACCAGGGAGGACAAACCCGGGCACTCCCAGCACCTGTGGCAAGGTCCAACAATACAGCATGGCGAATGCCGCCACCTTTCTTCCTCACACCACAAGCTGACAAAGGGCCACGCTGGACAGAATGGCTCGAGGATTTTAATAACTTAGTTGCTGCGGCAGGGAATGAAACCTTGCTGAGGCTGCGCAGCATGTTTCTCAACACAGTTGGGACAGAAGTCAAAACGATTCCACCGGTGGAACACCCCGACTTCGTCTCGCTAATCACGGCCCTTGACAAGTGGCTGGTCATAGAGCCCAACAAATTATGGGAGATATATTTTTAACCAATGCACCCAGAGGGTTGATGAAACGGTCCATGAATTCATCACTAGGCTACGGATCAAAGGGGCACACTGCCAATTCCATGCATACTCGCTCTAGGAAGCCATCTGTCTACGTGTGATTGAAGGATGTATCTCTCCGACACGCAAAAAACAATTGCTTAAAAAAACCCTTGGCCATTGAGGAGGTCAGTGAAATGGCCAGAATCCTCGAAAGAGTTGAAAGACTGGCAACACACATGTCTGGCTCTGCGTCCACGAAACCAGAAAAAACCAAGGTCATAGCGGCGATTCACACCAACGGCCCCGGCCAACAGTCGACGGACACCGTGGATGCAACATCACTGCTACCACATGCAGGTACATGCCCGACCCTCACCCAAAAGTGTGGCAACTGTGGAAGGGAAGGACACTTTCAGTCAGTCTGCCGGGAAGGCAGGCCGTTCCGCACACCACGATGCCCCAGTACAGGTCATACAGAGGCCACCACAAACGCAGCCCTACCAGATGCGACCACACCAGCAAGGACCTCGAAGATATGTGAGTAGTTGAGGAACTCTACCCAGAACAAACACCACAAGAACATGAGGAGCAAGACCCCATCCCACACATCCACGATGAATACGATGGGCCTCCCCCGCGCCAAGAATAGTACACCACAGTACCATATGGCTATGACTACATGAATGCTCAATATGACCCATTCGCGTCAGAGGACTTCGTCAACCTCATTATGGATGACACAAAAGTTGGTGAAGCACCGCGGGACACTGCTTCGTTTCCTTATTGACTCAGGAGCCACTGTAAACATAATGGATGAGAGAGTTCCTAAGACAAACCAAAACTAACACAGGCAACATCCAAGATCTTCCAATAGGGCGCTGATACCCCACTACACTCCGTAGGGTCCTTCAGACGTTGCCTCATCCATCAGAGCCGTGCCACGACATCTACCATCTACGTGATTAGAAGCCTGACGAAAGGGAGGCGCCTCCTCGGCCTCAGATCTGGGACTGATAGACATTCACATACAGGAAGATGACACTATCCTCTCCTTGGCTCCCCTACCTGAACCAAGGGATCACATCTGTTCCATGCAAGTAAACGCATCAATTCCTTCCATCATCACAAACAAAACAATCTTGACTGAATTCCCACTCCTATGCGCTGGGCTAGGAAAAATGAAGGCCCACCAGTCAAAGTGCACATTGACTTGTCTGTGTGTCCTGTTCCTCAACACCCACGCAGAGTTGGCTTCCATCTCCAGTCAGCTGTGTCGAATGCTCAACCAACTACTAAAGAACATCATCGAGCTGGCCACAGGCCCAACCAACCCCATGAGTCTCACCTCTAGTCATCGTCCCAAAGGAGGGTGGTCACCTAAGACTCTGTGTTGATATGAGAATGGCCAACACCGCGATTCAGAGAGGGAGACATCCTGGCCCAAGAATAGAGGACATGATCGTACAGCTCAACAAAGCTGTCCTCTTTTCAAAGCTTGACTTAAACCAGGGCTACCATCAAATGGAGCTTCACCCTGAGTCCAGGGTCATCACCACCTTTGCCACCCACGATGGACTCTTTCGCTACAAACGCCTGCATGTCGGCAGTAGAGATATTTCATGAGGCGATACGACAAATCATCCGACCAATAAAAGGAACACTTAACTACAGTGATGGCCTCGTATTCGGAAGATCTAAGGACGAACATGACATCGCTCTAAGAGCAACATGCAATGCTATCCAAGAGGCAAGTCTTACACTTAACATAGAAAAATGCAGATTTAGTAAATCTAAACTCAAATTTTTCGGACACATATTCTCAGCGGAATAAATGACCCCCCAGACCATGATAAAGTCTCGACCATCTTCAACCTGCAAGAACCCTGCCAAGCGGCAGATGTTGGATCATTTCTGGGCATGGCAGGCTACTGTGCCAAGCAGCCTTTGACTCCATCAAGCAAGCGCTAGCAGAAGCCAGGAGGCTCACTTACTTTGACCCTGAATGGCATACAAAAATTGTGGTAGACGCCAGCCCGGTGGGACTTGGAGCCATCTTGGCCCCTACTAGTGGCACAGATGCCCTTCCGAGACACATTGTTGCCTAGGCCAGTAAGGCACTGGCCCCTCCGGAATCCGCATACTCACAGGCTGAAAAAGAAAGCCTTGCAGCAGCATGGGCGTGTGAACACTTCCACAATTTCGTCATTGGAAAGAGGTTCACCCTCATCACGGACCACCAGGCCTTGCCGTCACTCTTTGGAAACCCCAGGACGAAAATGCCCCCAAGGATAGGGCGATGGGGCATCGGGCTTCAAGAATACGACTTCCAAATCATTCATCAGCTAGGGGGAAAACAATCTAGCAGATTACCTGTCAAGACACCCAGTGGGCAAGCCTGTTTCTGAGACAAGGAGACACTGGATACATTAACTATCTTACAGCCAACGCCCTACCACCGGCAATCTCTGTATAGACCGTAGCGTTAGCCTTGGCGGCAGACCCGTCGATGGCTCTGGCCAACATCCGAACTGAAAACGAGTGGAAGGACTTCGTGCAATACTCCGTCATCCAGGGGTATGCAGGGATGAACTTGAAAGGTTAGCCAAGGTACACACAGAATTGGCTGTACAAGACAAATCCATCCTCCTGCGTGGATACCGATTAGTCATCCCAGCGACTCTCCGCTCCGAAGTCATCAAAACAGCCCACGAAGGACATCGAGGAGCAGACAACACCAAGAGACAATTGAGGTGTTATGTATGGTTCCTGTTCCTGGACGCTATGGTGGACCGGTGGGTGAAAAACTGTGTACCTTGTCAATGCACAGCCAGAGCTGAACCCCCCCCCCCCCCCCCCCCCCCAGTCCCGCTGCGACCAACCCAAATTCCAGACCATCCGTGGGAAAGGGTCGCTGTCGACTTTTACGGACCACTTGAATCAGGTGACTACTTACTCCTCTTCATAGACAAACACTCCAGATTCCCCATTGTCAAGAAAGCGAAATCCACGGCGTTCGCCCAGGTGGCCGCCATATTTGATGAAGTCATCAGTGAATGGCGGATTCCCGAGGTTATCAAATCAGAAATGGTCCACCCTTCTGTGGCCACGAATTTGGAATATTTGCAAAACACATCGGGTTCAAACATAAAAAAATAACACCACAATGGCCCCAGGCCATGGCATGGCAGAAAGATTTATGGCGTCCATAAAAAAAAGTCCTACAAAGAGCGCGGGTGGAAGGCTTAAACCCACACCAGGCACTATACCGAATGCTAAGAGACTATCTCAGTACAGCCCACAAGGTTACGAACAGAACACCAGCAGAGCTGATGAGGTACCACGTCCGCACGAGGATAGTCAGCAACTCTGGAAACTAGCCCGCAGCAGACCCAGAAGTTCTAAAGAGAGACGCAGAGAGAAAGCAGAAGACGAGACTAGTGACGGATGAGCGCAGAGGAGCTCACCCGAAGGAGTTCCAGATAGGGGAAGAAGTATGGGTCCAACAGCCCATGCAGAGGAAAACTGGTCCCCAATTTGCACCAGCACCCCTTCAGGTCAGAGCGGTAAAGGGGACAATGGTTACCGCCTCCAATGCTGGGAAAGAAGTAACTATAAATAGCTCGCAGTTTAAACATGCCGGCAGAGGAAGGATCACCAACTCGGGAGCCAGAGGACCCCAGTCACAAGACGAGCCGTGTATTCTGCTAGAACCACCACATTAGCAGCAAGAGGAACCGTGTGACGCACCAGATGGACACACAATGACGGAGCCTGCCCGGCGACCACAGAGGAACGTCAGGAGGCCTCCACGACTACTTGACGAATGTTAAGAGTGCGTACGGACATTTGCCCGGGGGTGTTGTCACGGCTCTCTGTCCCTTTAAGACAGAGACTGGGGGAGGTCACGTGACCCGTGACGATAGGGGGAGGAGATTGGGAGAGAAAGTTAGTTGCACTTTGTAATTCAATAAAGAAAGACGTGTTCACGTTAGCTGGTGTGCAGTCCGTTACTTCAGAGGCCACTACGGCCTAACAACCATCTGCTTTAACTGAGTTCAAATGTTTCCGTGTGTACTTTGAACTAGGCCGGCGCATTTTTGGAACATGTTGATGATTTAAAAAAATATGCTTAATTTTTTAGTAAACAAAACGCACGTTATCATAAAGAATAATGTGCATTACCAAATGATGAAACTACATTCTGCGTGTAGATATGTCCCTCAAGACCAAAACACATAAGCTCATTTCACCAGCCTAATTGCATTTCAGTTCCGTTTTGCCTGGTAGTTTCTTGAAATCGCTATATTTATTTATTTATTTATTTACAATGTTTGCTTCATGTTCCACTGAGCACCATCAGTGCACTTGAGCAGTAGACGAGTGTAAAAGGTGGGTGGGGGATGGGGTGGGTTTGTTGACTCTCAAGGTTAGTGTATTTTCCCATTTTAATCGAAACTTGTGTAGCCTTCTAGTGTTAAATAAAGTTTAAGTATGTACTGGTTATATACGCTCGTTCCTCAGAGTAATGTATGGTCGTTTTCGGAAGACTGCATAATGGATCTTTATTTTTTTGAGTGGTGGTGAGTTTCACTTTTGATGAGTTTCTTTATCCCACATTTATACAATTGTGCGAACACCTCTACTGAGAACTAACATGTGCAAATACCCTTTTTCTGGGATGATTCCCACCCCGGACGGTCTGCAACCACGTTTTTGATCGCTGCATCTTTTTCAGATTAGACATGTCTATTTTGTTTATCAGTCTGCTCCCGCCCACCAGGACAGTCCATTAATTGGTTGTCCTATGAAGAAGACTATCAACAGTAACCCAGTTAATGTGTTTGGGCCTTGTTGGGTATCATCAGTGAGGTGAAGCTGTCTTTTCTAGGGCCCAGAGCACATGATTGTAGACCCTCCTGAGTTGGGACCATCCCTTGTAACAAGTTATTTGGACATTTTTATTCAGTCAAGGGGCTCTCGTATTATGAAAAACTTGGCATTAACCCTTCATTACTAAGAATAATGTAGATGTGGATCACTTGCTCACTGTTCTTAGAAAGGCATAGCTTCACCTCACTGATGCCCAGCAAGACAGACACTGGAGCCTGGCACTGTGTTTATAACGCTTGCTCCGAGGAGAATTGCGTAGCATTGGCGCTGAACTGACCTTGGATGGGACCTGGCTGATCTACAAATGGATTCCTCTCCTGTTAATGTACAGTGAGAAATAACATGGTTGTAGACTCTCCTGAGTGGGAACCATTCCATCAAACAGGTTAATTGGCATGTTCATTCTCAGTTGAGGGACTGTAGTGTGTCATTGGGTTATTTTTGTAAAGAAGGGGTGTGTGTAGTATTTCATTGTAGTATTTAATTTTAGCATTGTGCCGTGTATCATCTTTCATTACCTTCTGTTAGATTCATAGATACAAAGCTTTGGCTTTGGAATATGGAATCTCGAATTGTGGATGGGAGGTTTTCAGAATGTGGAATGTAGAATGTAGATGCCTTGGGGAATGATGCACATAAAGTCCAGCTATTTGCTGTATCCTGATCTGACCGGTGGGCTAAACCCCTAATCTTAAGTAAACCTTCTCTCCTAATTTAATTGTGTGAAAGAATTCTTCAGGGACTCCCACATTTTTTTTCATATTTAAGAAATGTATGTGAAGTGCAATGATTGGGTATTTTTTTATGTTTTAGCTCAGAGTATACATTTTGTATGGGAATGACAACCTTATCTCTTAAAGATCTAGGCCGCTTGTCAAGAAAGTTTGCTTTTGAACATATATTTTGACCCACCAAATGCTTACTGAATTAGCTTTGAAAAGGAGACCTATGATTAAAGGCCCTCACAGTCCACTTGTGGACCTTCAGTAAATAGCCTATTTGGCCTGCAACTGAAGGGTTTCATTCGAAAGTCTACCCAATGTTTGAGACCCTAAACAATTTGTGAGGGATAGTAGTGATGACTATGGGGTAAACATGTATTAGAAAATTACTACAACTCCTACCTTTTTATTTTTCTATTCAACATTATACACATTCTTTACTGCGGAATCTGTTACAATTTTCTCATCGTGGGTAATGTGTGTTTAATATGAACATGGAAAGTAGCTAGGGGTGGGGGCGTTGCCATAATGATTTTGAGGTCGAAGAAATGTAGTTGCGTTATGGCTCCTGTGACCTGTGTGTATCTTTTGCTGCCCCAGATGCTCTCTGGACAGAAGCAGACATGCATTTGTAGAATTTAAATCTTTGTGATTTAATTTAACTGGGTCGTGTATAGTGCAACATTTGTCTTTTAATGGCTGCTTGGCCCTCCGTTCTGCAAAGAAGTTTGTGGAATTAGAGGGAAGGGGAAAATGCTAAACATGAGGTGTTTATTCCTGCATACCGAAGTACCCACTATGTTTGCTGGTATGGTTCTATGTGAGTGGGGTTAGGGCACCCATGGTTTGTGTTTCGATAGAGGACTTATGCTCTGTTTGCTAAAGAGGCACACGTTTTCTGGTGTTCTAGTGGGCAGATGTTGGCCAAAGTCGTCGTTGTGAGTTTGGGTACTGTTCAAGAGGAATGGCTGCTGCTTTGTATTTGCAGACTGATGTAAATTGTTGCGTGGAAAGAAGTAGAGTTGCTTGTTAGTGGGTGGGAAGGTGTTTGTTATTCGGGCCAATGCCCGTGAACTTTGTTTGAAGTGTCCATGTAGAGTTCAATGGGCCCAGGGATTACCTCCATCGATTGTGCTGTTCAGACATTGTTGTAATTGTCAACATTTGTGTTAGCTGCATTGGAAAGCGTTGTGTGATATATATTTAGTAGCAGACTTTCATACTACTTTTACTCCGCAATCCTACGTATATAGTTCTAGATGCTCATGTAGAGTGTTCTGTAAGTGATGTCACCTGTAGAATTTCTAGGGGTCCTCAACAGCGTTTGAGAAACCAGAAGGGAGATCTGTGGGGTACCTTCAACAAAGCATATGCCATTTCCCTACCGGTGCATTGCTTCATTGGCGATGAGTTTTCAAGGGACTGCAGGGTACTCGCAGAGCAGACTCACGCCAGATACACAGCGGGCACCAGATCCAGCATGGAGATAGAGAAGGTGCGCAGGCGACCCGCAACACAGCTCGGCCTGATGACTGCAGGTGCAAGCAAGCTGGCTCATTGATGTGCGGGGCTGTCTCTCCCTTTTTGTACAGCCTTTCGTATATAAATCGCATATATAAATGCATTTTTGTTCATTTGCCCTATTTGTTAAGAAAGTGAATACATTGATACAAATCGGATAAATTACCTGGTTCCTTGTACCTGTATTTTTAAGAGCCCACAGCAACATTAAAGTAGCAGTTTTCTCAGGAGTTTTATATAACCGATCAACGCAACATCTATTTTTGGCCATATATCGATCCATTGTATTTTTCTTTCAACGCATCGTTCCATATATCTAGAGACATTCAAATCTGCAACAAGTGTCTTGTGGTGACCTAATCAGTTGATCCGTTGTCCTAAGTTCAAGTACCCTGGCAACAATAAATCATACCCTGCACCCCTCTGCGACATCAGCCCCGAAAGCCATGCTACGCCCCTGGTCACAACATTGGTGCAGAGCATAGAAAAAATGTCCTTTGTCCTCCTATGAAATCGCAGTACGCTGCTTGCTTCCCGATGTGGTGGCGTCTGCTCTCGCGCAAGTGTGAGCTGCTACGTTATTTCTGTCCGAGTCTACTTTGAACAAATTAGCCTTTCTTTGTGGTCCCTTTCTGAAAAAATGTTAACGTTGAAATGTGATTCGAAAATCTCAGGGCCACAATCGAGGGAGCGCACAGTTTGCCGAAGCCACGCCACAAGGTCGGCATTGGTTTAAATTGGTTTAAAATCTTTGTTTATACTAGTTTTCACTGCATAACATTTTACTAGCAGGCTTTTCCAAATAAACCGTAAAATATATGGACATTATAGACTTTTGTCTTAATGCCAAAAGTGAATTGCAGACACAAATAATCGCCCAATGACACAAGATATATTTCAATATAAATAGTATTTGTTCCGTTCATTATTTAGTAACTTTTGTGATTAAAAGTCTCGATTTGACAGATGTGAGAAACAGACAAAATATTGAGTTGGCAGCAGGGGTTAACGGTGCTCTAGTGTTTCATGGCGGTAGGAGAGGAAGAAGGCTTGGATACAGTGCACTGGTTTTTTAAAAACATTTTCTTATGTGATTTTATTGGAAACTCTATAAATCCATGGGCATGATTTAGTAAGGACAATAAACTGATACAGATGGCTATAAATGTATAGAAACTGGGTAAGCTAGAAGCAGGGAGAAAGCTGGGGCTAGAAAAAGAAAAGAGCAATATAGGGCTAGAAAGTGTGATAAGAAGTTCAAGAGAAATAGAGGCCGAGAATGAGGGAGAGCTAGAAGGAGCGGTGATAGAAACTTTGTGTGAAATAAAGACACAGAGGGAGGCAGACACCGTAGGGTTATATAAAAAAAAGATGCACAAAAAGTGGGAAGAGAAAATAGAAGAAAGTAAACGTGTATGGTAGAGAGCAATATATACAGAGGAGTTTTATATAACATTTGAAAAATAGAAAGTGATAAAGGGATCCTTCTACAAAAATGAGTGTTAATATGGAGATTTTGAGTCCTTTAATCGGATTATGCGACATGCTGAGTGGGATAGAAAAAGAAATAAGAATTCTGTATAATGGGTGTAGTAGACAAAGAGTAGGAGATCGGAAGAATGTGAGAATTTAACAAAGACCAATAGCGTAAGTATGATGGTGAAAGGGAGAGATGAGTGGTATGTAAAGGAAATGGAGAGACCAGACGTAAGGAGAGCAAATGAAGATGGAAAGAGGAGATGAATACAGAAGTAGCGACAGAATAAGAACAAGATCAATTTTATCAAGATAATGTACTTAATTAGAGTTTCAAATATATAAGATAGTAAGACTACTAGAAACAGATGAGACAGGATTATACTTGGAGAAGGTAAGACCGATAGGGACATGAGGGAAATGGTTATTGAAATTGTGAACAGAA
The DNA here is from genome assembly GCF_040938575.1 of Ambystoma mexicanum. Lineage (NCBI taxonomy): Eukaryota > Metazoa > Chordata > Amphibia > Caudata > Ambystomatidae > Ambystoma > Ambystoma mexicanum. The sequence continues at coordinate 1,208,588,528 of NC_090922.1, read as the reverse complement.
AATAAATTGGGATAGAGTATTGACCTAAAGAGAAATATTCATCTAGGTAGACTTTAATATATAGATGTGCATAGAGAAGGAGGGAGAAACAGATTTTAAAAGATTTTGACAGCTACAGAGATAACAGAGAAAAGGGTAGCTAAAGAGTTAGCTGGAGAGAAGGGAGAGTAAGACTGATTAATAAATTGATGGAGAAATTATAAGCGATCATAGGGGGAGTTATAATGTAAAATACAGATAAATACATAGAGCATAGATTAATAGTCAAACGGAGATGGTAAAAAGATCAGGACCGAACAAACCATTGTCTGAATTGGCGAGAGTAAAAACAAAATGCTGCAAGATGGATTCAGACTAATCGATCCATGGAGAGGGAAGGAGCGAAGAAGAGAGACAAACATATCCTGGAGGGGGGGGGGAAGCGAACGGAAGATTTATAGGTAGAAATATGCATATAACCATTTGTAGTGCAAGAGTTTGAAAGGTAGGTAGATATTATAGTATCAAAAATCTGAGAAATTGAGAGACAAATGGAGAAACAGAAATGCCTATGGAGGAACATGTGGAGGGATGGAATCATTAAATACAGAATAATTAAACATCTGGTCAAGGCTCACCGGAGAGTAAGTAGAAGTCTGTCTTCTCTTCCAAATAATACGGCTGTACTTCCATTTGCTGTGTCTGAGTAATTAAAAATGTTGAAATGAATGAACCTTAACAATCTGAGAATTTATCACAATAACAGCCTAACCGGGAGGGTGTGATTTGTATTCCTTTTGCTATCTAAAGTCAAGCATATGAGCCTCTGGCAAAATAAACAAATAAAATAATTTGGCAATTCCCAAGAACAATAGGACAACCATTATTTTACATAAAATACATTTTGGAGTCAATTGTCACTGATATAGGGATAGCGGGAGAAATATAGATACAATAAGTATTGGTAGTTTGTACTTGGCTGAATGCGTGTGAAGAGAGTCGGAACAGAATTGGGAAGTAACTTACGAGGTAGTCTTTGGTGACCCTTTTTAGTGAACTTGGTGGATGAATACATTTCAGACCAGGTGCATTCTGCACATGCGGAAGCGATTACCTCTTACATCCTCGGACAACCTTGGCTCTGTTAACCTCGGAATCAGGGATGCCATACTTTAGCAGAAAACAAGCCTTCTCTGCCTATGCCCCAAGACTATGGAACCGCCTCTTGTCAGCATCAGACTCACCCCCATGCTCCTACGATTCAGAAAGGACCTGCATCTTCAAGGAATCACTCTGCCTCAACACCTAGGCCATCACATCCCCCCCCCCCCTCCTGGTGCCACCGGACTCGCTAGGCGCCACCGGCCCTTATCTTCCCTGCCACCTGGTACAGCTGTACCCCTCCTCTGTATCCCACCTTGTACTGTTATCTCTGAAAAGCACTCTGTTATGCATATGTACTG